>NC_044327.1:95475866-97975866 GCF_007399415.2 Gopherus evgoodei | reverse complement strand
CAGGACATCTTATGGGAGATGTGGACAAACCCTCTTTAAATGGAAAATGAGGCAAACACCTGTATGCAACTGCAGTCAACAGGCAAACGATAGAGCAAATCATATGGATGTCTCCCATTCTTTTGCCAGGGGCCTGAAGGATGTTCAACAGCTTACTGCTGTGGCAATGTGCTGGCTATCAAACTTAGATATAAATTTGTAGTTGTTGCTACCTACCTAAGGCATACAAACGAAAAAGAAGATGACATAGTAATTGCTTAATCAAACAATCTAAGGCACTATAGACATAGTAAACACACTTAACTGTATTAGTATGGTGGAGGGAGGAAGATTTGCATGTAGTCCAAGACTGACAATAAAACATTCAACCACTCATTTATGAAACACAGTAAACAAAACCATAATCCAAACTAATCTAACAGCAGCTGGCATGTTACAGTGTTATAAAATAGCCAACTTCATAGCTCTTCAGGGACACCAAAGCTTTGAAAGACAGAGCAGAAGAAAGTGCGACACTTAAGGCTGCAGTTCCACAGGTGTGTTACTGTGAAGATTTTACAAGATAAATCTATCTCTGGCTAAATCAGTCACAAAAAAGGACTCGAACCTGGAAGTCATGATTTTAAATTTAGTCACAAAATCAGTCAGAAAATATAAGTAAAGCACAGAGTGGACTACATTAAACTCCTCCTATTTTAACTTCAAATAATCAGTGAATGACTTGGGTAAAACACAAACAAACTCAAACAGTTGAGTGGTTCTGCTAAGTCAGAGCAACGCAGTGTCAGCTAATGGTTTGTAAAACAGCCCCAGTAAGGATTTGACCTTGCTTCTCCCCATTGTTCTAGCCTTCTGATCCTTTATGTACTTTCGGTATGAATAAATTGTCCTGATGGTTTTGGGGCAAATGACTCACAAAAGGTTTGCCTAACTGAACATGCTCCTACAGATATTCTCAGAAGCTGCACTGGGAGTTATCAGGGGAACTAAATTCTCTCTCGCAAAGGCTAATGAAGGATAATTTAGACTCATGTCTATACATGTAGAATTGGAAGAGGGCAAAGAGGATATTGTCTATCATCCATACTTGGGGAGGACTGGGGTAAAGGGTGAGGTTGGGAACATGGCAGAATGGGTAATGCAATCCTTTAGTGCAAGGGGCATGATTATTAGGGAAGGTAGAAGTCTTGAGACAAAGAATCTCATTTTTCTATATAGCAAAATAATTTTTCCTGAATTGCAGGAAACACCAATAACCAGGACTGATGGGAAAGTGAAGTTAGGATTATGAAGAACTATTGAACATAAACAGGTGAGTGATGCCAAGCCATTGTGACTTCCCTTAACAGATTTAACAAAAAAAGAGTCAAACACCTTCTCTCTGAAAGGGACTAAAAAAGAATTAAAAATAAATTCCTGCACAAGATTACAAGGGTGACACTGATTATGGCATCTAACATCCAGATATTTTAAATATAATATAACTGGCAGACATGTTAGAAGAGAAGACATCCCTTGAAATTCCACAAGGTTTCCCTTTTATATGATATTTTAAGCCCATAATTCTGTAGCAAAACCAGCCCAGGAGGCGAAAAAGGAAATAATTAAGTTTCCTCTTAAGCTTCAAAATTTGTGAGCCAGCAAATTTAGATCATCTGCTGGAGTTGCTGATGAGAATCTGTGTTGACCTCTGTCCAGCCAAACTGGAAAAAATACTTCCTGGCTCTAGGTGAGCAAGATAGCAATTATCAGAGGGTAGCCGTGTTAGTCTGGATCTGTAAAAGCAGCAAAGAATCCTGTGCACCTTATAGACTAACAGACGTTTTGGAGCATGAGCTTTCGTGGGTGAATACCCACTTCCTCAGATGCATGTCAAGATAGCAATTAGTATTGTAGGCTAGGTATGACTGAATACATTCTGAGAGTTCATCTGCAGGTAAGTGGGTAGGGATTTTAATCCCTGACAGAAGAAGCAGTTAAGGATTCATTTAAATTTGCCTGAGTGCCTTCTCGAGAGGTTCATCTTAGTACTACTGAAAATAGCTTACATGCTTATCTATAAACTAGGGTTCATATTTCTCTTCGATTTTGTACTATATATGTTTTCCTTTTCATCCTTTTAGAACTGGGATCTCCATGGAGATGAGGGAGAACATTTATTCTTCTTGAAGTCATGAATCACCAGCTCAGCCACTGCTACAACCCCCCGCCTTCCCCATGTGCAGGTTGGTGTTTTGTCATTGAATTAAATTTTAGATAAAAACTTTCTTTAATGCAACTGGGATTTAGGAATTCAAATAAGGTTAAGAGCTTTTGAAAATTTTATCTTAAGTCAGGTCACAAATCCCCACCCCAACCATGTTCATTAGTCAGCCACAAAAAGCAATACTTCATGACATGCAGTGGGTATATAGTCTCCCCCTGCACTATTGCTTTGCATTAACTACCCAATATCTACTTAGTGTTTGTATAAATATACAATGTCTTTAACGTGTTGCTGACAGCAGCAATTCATTCATGCTATATGCAATGCCTAAGATATCAGAGAGACAGCAAAGCTATAAGACTTGAAATTTCTCCCTTCTGTTCCTAAAAATAAGACATGTGATGACAGAAGAAACACTTCTATTAGCCCCACCTGGACTCTTCGGAGATGTACTACATGCTCCTCTATGAGGGTCTGTAAGGAGGAGGGAACATTCAAGATCTCTTGGCAATTGTCCATCAGGAACGTTACTAGTTTAGCAGCAAGCAGTTCATCCAAATCCACTTCATCTCTAGAGCAGAGGATGCAATGAGAAAACGCTTGAAACATCTGGAATAAAAATCAGGAAACAACATTGTATACATTTTCCCCGTTTGCAGGAAAAACTGTAAATAGTGTTGAAGTGCAGACTTCAACAGCAGCAGCAGCATGTTTCCATACACAACACTTCTTCAAATAGTGGTGTAAGTGAAACTGTTAACCATGTTAGATTCCAGTGGTGCAGTTACATAGTCTAGCCTTTATTTCAGACCTAAACTACTGGAAATAACTCTGTTATTGTTAAGACTTGAAAAGATAGCCATTTCATTGGGATATCAAACCAGAGAGAAAATAAGACTAGTACTGTCATTATAATAAATCATGGATTATTATGTAGTGCAAAGTCACAAGGTTATCTGGATTTCCTTATTAAAACAAAGAAAAATGTTTCTGTAATTCTAACTCGATTTCAGAAAGCTGTCCAGCTCATTTTCATGCAGCTCTGGACCCAAACTACCGCAGCTGGTTAGACACAGGTGCATGCTACAACATTAGTTGTAATAATTGTAATAATTAATTGCAATCATCTTTGTCTATTTTCCAGTCACTACTTGCCATTGTTAGCACAGACGACAAATAGAGTTCTGCTTCTCTGCCACATGCAACAGACTAACTTGCCAACTGCTACATTAAAACACTGTATAGAGTACACACATAGGATAGATTACACTGCTAAAAATAATAGCACTTAGGAGGTTTTAATCAAGTTATCATGTATAGTTTAATTAAATTCTTAATAGCTAAAAAACAAATAGGTGCATGCACTCTGGTTTCATTTACAGTGAAAGGGACTTGATTATTTCTTTTGCGCTTTTATTTGCAATATACTCAAAGGCAAGAAAGCCACATTTCCTATCCCTTGGTTCTCTGTCACATGGAATCTTTGCCATTTATGTCTAATAGAACAAATGGCAACGTGACTTGCACTGCCTACTGTAGCTTCCTTGTTTGCGTTCTACTGTCATTGGTATTAGCAGCAACAAAACACAGGAAACAAGGCTGGAGAGAGGGTCTGAGTATAAACTATGGCTTTGTCAAAATCTAACAAAATGGCACTTAAAAACCAACATTTTTATAGCAGAGTGGTGACAAAAATATTGAGAGTCTGGCAGACATTTTCCAATGGATGAGCACTAAGGAAATCAAATTCTGAGCTCAGTATATACAACAATCTCTTTTAACCTTTAAGCTATGTCTGAAAAAGGCAGTGTCTGAAACATCTCCCATCACACACCATCCCCCCAGATGCAATTTCTGTGAAGGGGGAGGAAGGAAAGCAGATTACTAGAGGCACCATCCCTCCCCCACACACTACTTCCCTCTAGAGCAGCCCATCCGAAATCCTGCTATCTGGGGAAGTGGGAAACTAGCCATCCCTTCCCTTCCCTGAAGAACTCTGCTGCAGTAAAGCTTCATGGCCAAAACCATCTTCTATGTATCTGATTCTCCATATTAAAACCATAATCATCTTTAAATGGCCCCTAATTGTTCTTTCAAACAGCAGTAACATAGCCATGGAGTTTTTCCTCAAGTGTCTGAATACAAAAATATCTATCTATATCTATCTATCACTAGAATCTTTACACATAAATGTTTGTCAACATTTCACCCTGAAGACATCAAAGGTTCTCAAAGTACAGCAGCCTATTCAGTTTAAACAAATTTGATATTGTGGGAGACCAAGTATTTAGGCTGCAATTCACAACGGTTATCCATTTCTATGAAAACAGGGAGAACTTCCAACTTCTAAATGGTGCTCTCATCAATCAGTATCTACAGGGTTGAAATAATGAACTGAATTTTGTTTGCTATCATCTCCAAAATGTACTATATTTTGTATGTATTAACAAGAATCTTCATCTCTGCTCTTTCAAGGGTTTCATAAGCCTTGCTAAGTTTTTCATATTAGAAATATGCATACCAGTGTTCTGGTCCCAGCTGTGGTCACAAAGAGATGGCAGATCTTTGTTGAGGCTGATCCTTGCCATCATCTCATCAGCAGTTGCAGCTTTTTCCGATTTTCTGGAGGCAGCAATAGACAGGAACCCGAAGTGCTTCATGGCCTTTTTGTTTTTCTGCAGCAGACCTGGTTTAAATAAGAACGGCCATATTGGGTCAGACCAAAGGTCCATCCAGCCCAGTGTCCTGTCTACCAACAGTGGCCAATGCCAGGTGCCCCAGAGGGAGCGAACCTAACAGGTAATGATCAAGTGATCTCTCTCCTGCCATCCATCTCCACTCTCTGACAGATAGAGGCTAGGGACACCACTCCTTAGCCATCCTGGCTAATAGCCATTAATGGACTTGACCTCCATGAATTTATCTAGTTTTCTTTTAAACCCTGTTCTAGTCCTAGCCTTCACAACCTCCTCAGGCAGGGAGTTCCACAGGTTGACTCTGCGCTGTGTGAAGAACTTCCTTTTATTTGTTTTACACCTCCTGCCCATTAATTTAATTTGGTGGCCTCTAGTTCTTATATTATGGGAACAAGTAAATATTTTTTCCTTATTCACTTTCTCCACACTACTCATGATTTTATATACCTCTATCATATCCCCCCTTAGTCTCCTCTTTTCCAAGCTGAAAAGTCCTAGCCTCTTTCTCTCTCCTCATATGGGACCCATTCCAAACCCCTAATCATTTTAGTTGCCCTTTTCTGAACTTTTTCTAATGCCAGTACATCTTTTTTGAGATGAGAAGACCACATCTGTACAATTGAGAGATTTAAATTAATTACCTTTCCTAGTTACAGTTTTCCCTAAAAAATTTCACACATCTAAAACCTATTTTCCAAATCTTCCTACCTACTCCTCTGACCCCCTAGCAGAATTCCATCACAAAGTTGAGCAGTAATACAATTTGAACTTATATATTTCCCCCTTGTGAACTAGTTCAGGAATTCACGTAACTTCCTTCCAGTCAATTTGAAAATGACAAAATGTAAACATTATCACAGCCTGGTTATGTGAGAGAGGGGAAAAGTTACTTCTTGGTATTTGTGGCTATGAACGGAGTAGTCACAGTATATCTAATACTTTGCCTCTTCATAACCATCAGCCTCAGGCATGTTTGCAATTTAACAACAGCAGCCATCAAATGAAAAAGTGAAGATTGGAGCAATATCTGGAAAACCTAACCAAAACAGCATGCCCAAATCAATTGATAACAGCTATAAGAGTCAGCACTGAAACATGGATTACACCCTCTAAAACTATAGACAAACTGATTTAAGGTCAGTCCAGCCAGAGTAAAAAACTCCTGAAAGACCAGGAGTGCAAGGATAAAACATTCATTATTGAGACAACTTGGCAAGAAATATTTTGGGAAAAGCCATTCGTAGGGTATATCTACACATAAACTGCTGCAGTTATGCCGCTGTAGTGCTGCAGCTGCACTGCTTCAGTGTAGCCACTACCTATGCAGAAAAGAGAGGTTCTCCCATTGGAATTGATAATCCACCTCCCATGAGGCAGTAGCTAGGTCAACAGAAGACTTCTTCTATCAACCTAGTGCTGCCTACATTGGGCGTGAGGTTGGCATAACTACATCTCTTGGGGTGTGCATTTTTCACATCCCCGAGAGCCATAGCTAGGATCATGTAAGTTCCCAGAGTAGACCAACCCTGACTCACGTCAACTATTTTAGATATGTTGAATAAACTGTCACTTAGCATGGAGAACATTAGGTTACATGTTGTGTTTATATTATGGTCAGGTATGAGCTACGTGGGAGATGAAATGTGTGGGTGGAAGTGAGTTAGTGATTTGAAACCTCAGGACTCTGTGAGGGCCCATTGGATTGCAAGAAGCCACCCTGGAATGCTTATTTGAAAGTCAGCAATCAGAGGGGGACCACTGAGGCAAAAGTGTGGAGAGTGGCCAGCTGGAGGTGGTTTGGTGCAGGCTTGCTGAAGTTGCCAATAAAAGATCTCCTCCAAACTCTAGAGACTGGTCCATCAGCGATGATAGAGGGTCAGACTGCTGAGACTATAGCGGTGAGACCAGATTGGGAGAATGTCAAACTCTGTTGCTTATGAAAAGGAAGCCTGAACTGGGGTATGAAATAATATTTTCCAAGGCTTGAAAAGGACACTTGTCACTGAGAGATGTTCAGTACCAGAGTTCATTCATAGGTTTTAATTGCAAGTTTGCTAATTCAGTCTGGAATGGAGCTGCGGTGAATGGGGATTTCTGCAGCAGCTATGAAGAACACCTACTATACCTATCGAGGTGCCACCACTCCTGGGGACATGGTCCTTGTTACAAGCAAGCAGAGGGAGAGGTACCCTGAGGTAAAATTTCCCAGTGAAAAGCTGGTGGCAGCAGGTATCTGAGACTCACTCAGAGGAAACCTAGGGTCATGACATCTAGCCTGTTCAAAGACAGTTCTAGAGTTCTAAAAACCAAAATTAGAAAGTCTAATCTTTTGGAAAGATAAATATATGTGCATTTCATATTCATTCTAAAAATATCACTTAGTATAATAATCAGGCTGCTTTCTGACCAAACTTTCAATGCATTTCTCAATAGCTGTAACAGAATAATGTGTGACAAGAAATAATTTTCACCCTTAATAAGCTGTCAACAAGATAGTGAAATATCCATAAAAAGGTTTACTTTAACGTACGCTACCTCATAAAATAAAATATTACTTTATCTCCTTATACCCACATTCCTTTGTATAACTTCTTGCTTTATTATACCACACAAAAACTTTTGACTGAAAGCGAATCTACATGCAATTGTATCTGATAGCAACGTGATTAAAGAGCCAACATAACAAAGCAATTAAGAGTCTACCGAAGACAATCTATTCTTATGTATAGCTTGAAATATTTTTGTAATATATTGACAACACTTTTTCGTTAGATACTATAAACCCAGCTTGACAAATTCAGCAAACAGCTACAAAAAGGTTAGATAGCAGCAGTGTAAGAGTGAATGAAAACAAAGAAATGGTGATAGAAACAAAATAGTAAGTATGTTGAACTCTCTCATTACGAAAGATTAATGTATTGGTACAGATACCATGCATGAGTGTTTGAAATTCAATAACCTTGGCTGGATCATTTCACCTTGCCACAGCATGCAGCTTCCCCCGCACTCCTCATAAAGTTGCTTTCCATATAGAAATGGGAGATCAGACACCCCTGCCAAGAGCAGGGTAATGTGAAATTAGGCATTCTCCCTGACAAGGAATGATTAGAGACCCACAAAGGTCCTCACCCTACACATCCAAGTGAACATAGGATGTCCATACAAAGGCCCTGGCCTCTGGCACATCCCAAGAGCTTTCCTTCTGCCCTGCAATACCCACAAGTTCCAACTATAGGGGGCAATATTTGCCTGTCAGAAGCTGAGACTCAGACAGCAAAAACACAGAGGTGGTAGATCCCAGACAGGAAGGTATGACAGCATCACTAGATTCAGTTTCAGGTATTCTGTGACAAATATTGGTGCAACCACACAGACTAAATTCTTAAAGGTGAGAACAAGCTGGCTTCTCAAGCTGCCAAGGCCCAAATAATGGACACAAAGCATAGCAACACAAATGCTATTAATACACACACAAAAAAGGCAGCCTTAAATACTGTGGATTATTTTTAGTATAAATAACCTTCTAACTTCCAACTTCCATTTTATGATTCTTTATTTCTGATGCAAATAATTTTCAAATAATAAAAATGAGGTAATAACTCACTTGTGTGCCACAGTTAATTTTGGGACTAAAATAAATGATGTCCTTTGAAATCAGGGTGCAAGCTTTCTGCACTTCTGTGTTAGGTTACCCCTTGTGGCAGCAGCAGTGGGAGATTGGTATGCCTACCGGGTGAAGCAGTCGCCGGCCTGGCTTGCGGTTGTACAACTGTGCAATTCCCAGTTCAACCTGCTGGGTGCGGGTTCAGAACATCAAGAGGTAGTCTCCTTGTGGGGCTCCTAGTGTGGGGCTGAGAACTTAAGCAGTCTTGGGTTCTGGCCTCCTTGCTGGAGCAACCAACAAGGGTCTATTGTCCAGGCCTCCTAAAGTGAGGGCTGAGCAAACAGCCAACATTTCTGGCCTAAAGTTTAGCACATAACCAGCCCTGCGTATGGGGCCAGAGATAGGGAGACCCAGGTCCCTAGAAGTGACTAGCAATCCTACCACAGGGTCATTAAAGAAACATGCAGTCGCTGCTTCATGTCCCAGCAGCACAACTGGACCAAAGTCTTGCTTCCCTGAGCTACTTCCTAACAGCTACTACTGGCACTGCTGTGTCGCTGCTGGGACCTGGTTCACAGTCTCACAGTCATTCGATACTTCCTCCAGTCTCCCCCTGGTGTATTCCATCTCCTGGGACTGTGGTTTGCCTTTTCTCCCCGCTGCCATTTTCAGGAGCAGGCAAGGGCTTGGCTCTCTGGGAGGGACATCTGCCTCCTTCCCTGGTCCAGCCCCAACTGAACTTCAGGACCCGGCTCTTATACTTCCTGCCTTGCCCTGCCCTGTGTCCCTGCACTTCCTGCAAGGGGAGGGGGAGGAGGCATGGTTAGCTGTTCCCACCAGGGGGAGTTAACCCCTTCTGTACTGGAGGAAAGCCACTCTACTTTACCACATGGGGATAGTTAACAGGTTTAGGAACAAGAATTAGGGAACTCGCAGAAGAGAACACAGACTACAGGTGAAATCCTGCCCCTACTGAAGTCAATCCTTGGATTCTGACAATTTAACTCAAGCTTGATAACCCAGAGCATGTAGGTATACCATTTGAACTGAGAAAACTAAGTTGATCATGAGTGGAATATATTCTTCCTAAAAGAGAGAGTTCTTGGATACTATAAAAGAGAACCCAGAAATGGCATAAATGTTTCCTGGAAATGAGTCTGTTAAACAGTTTAGGGAAATCTATCTAGAATCCTGTAATATAGTGACAAGCTCTACCCATTCTGGAATTTTCCAGGTTATATATTCCCTGTTATGCATCTATCTGCAGATGACAAAAAGGGCCTATACTCTGGTGCACTGGAATAAGTGATACAGTGCTTGTATAAGACAGGGACATGAATGAGGGCTAGTTGTCTGAGACTAAAGGCAAATAAGATAACATTAGCAGATATGGGATGCAGTTAAAAGACATTCTTAAACTGAAAAAACCATTGGGGCAGAGACCATGCCTCATGTACGTTTGTAAAGCACCTAACATAAACAAAGTCCAAGTGTAAGTGGCACAAAAAGAGAGAAGCAAAGAAGGTGCTCTAACCTAACAGTTGAGGTCAAATTAAGAGGAGCTCTTCACACAGGGCCAATTTGGAAATTTAAATTGCTGCACCAGAGGTATACGTAGTACTACCAAATTAATAACTTACAAAAAGAATCAGATACTTACAAAGAATCAATAGTCTACATGTTCATTGCAGAGTTATTCTGGACTCTTACTTGGGAGTTACCCTAATTCCACACTATTCCACATGCAAAAGCCTCTCACCCAGGTTTACTGATTCTTTCAATCCCATAGCCTGCATAGGGCTATGGGCTAGAGCTTGGGTGCCACTTTTACATGAGCTGGTAACTCATAGGGTGACCAGATGTCCCGATTTTATAGGGACAGTCCCAATTTTTGGTCTTTTTTTTTTTTTAATATCCCCATCCTGATTTTTCACATTTGCTCTCTGGTCACCCTAGTAACTCACCACCTTTGCAGGGAGATGCAGGCTAAATCACTTGATTGCTGATAGTCCCCCAATATCTTTCCACAATTCCCCCCTTCATATGACCAGAAGGATAGACAAGATCTTCTACAATTCACTGAGAAAGAATTAGAGTGGATTTATCATCTTACTGCAGCAGTAAGAAGCATGAGACATGCTCCCAGAAGTCTTAGCCACTCTCCCCCTACCCCTCACACACGCTTAATCACAGTATCAACAAGGATCCAATAACTCAAGTATGGCTTTGCAAACTAGGATAACCCAGATGTTCAGACCTTGGTGATGTTTACCTAGTTAACTCTGCAGTGAATCAGACCTTTTTATATTATATTTCTAATGTTCAAAGAAGGGAAATGAAAAACAATTGCATATTCACCTAATTAAGAGAGCTATAAGAACTGAAGGGACGACTCAATAGCCACAAATATATTGCCTGGTAAGATGATTTTCTGATCGTCCTCCTGAACTTATTTAAGAATTTCTTTTAGAAGGAAGGTTCAGAAAGAAGAGAACACATGCACTTCAAATTTGCATTTGAAAACTCTGCACCCTGCATTACGTGAAAGTTATTTGCTAATAAAACAGAGACAACAAAAGAAATCTACTATTACATTGCTCTAGTCCAAGCATAGCACCCAAAATTGACACCAGAATATTCAAGATAAGTTACAGTACTGATCACCCAATTTCACTTTACTGAAAATAGTTTTTGCTAAGCTCAATGGCAAATGTATTCATGCAACACCAAAGCTACCCTCTTCCCCCCACCTTTAATTATGATTCCAAGTTAACACATCAAAGATAAATCTTTAAAGCACAAAAATGCTTATTTGGCACATTGTTACATTGGTGCACATACAACTCAAAAAGTGTCTCGCTGGGTTAACTCACAGCATGCTTCTATCACTGGTGATTGAATAATACCAACTAGGTAGAGAAGAATCCCTATGAAAACAATCACTGAATTAGGCAGAATGTAAATTAAGCAATGTATAAATATCACTGTAGCTTGGGACCTTAGCTCCTCTGTAGTTTGAAAATTATCCTGCACAACATCTTCAAGTTTACCCACATCTTTCTTCCTAATAAAAAAAAAATCCCACAAAAACAAAGGAATAATTTCTGGATAATGTTCAACTTTTCAGGAATTGCAATGAGTGAACCTCCTGTCTCTCTGTGGTTGTAACGGCTAACTGCAAACTGTGATTTTTCCATGTATTTCTGCAAATGCAATTTTCCTTGATTTTCTGTTCAACTGAAAGGGAAAAAAAGGTTATCTTTTCAAGTTGAAAGCATGTACATTGCTTGTTACAGAACAACAACAATAGAGACCCCAAGGGCAGTGGGCCCTCCTTCTTTCCTTCTGCACAGACTGAAACCCGCAATTCCAGCTCCTGAGGATCAGTACCAGGCTCAGTACTGAAGTCTGGGTTGGGCACTGCTCGGTGTGACAGAGGAGTCATTCTGACATCACAGAGTAGGAACAGCTAGAAGGAGGGCCAGGCTTCGGTGGAAAACCCCAAGGGTTCCAAAAAGGCAATTGCATTTGCACGGGCCAATGCCTACTGGTCTGGTAGGAATCCCCACATTGTGATCCACCACCACGTAGGGCTGTCTGGTGAGGCACTAGTAATGGCCCCTCTGCTGGGTGCAGAACTCCACCTCAGACTCTGATGATGAGTCATCATCTTCAGGAACCACGGAGGTGCGGTATGCATCAGCTCCAAGGGCCAGTGCAGAGTATCCAGGGATTGGTGCTGAAGCAGGGAAGCCCATGTCGACATCAGCACGGCCAGTTTCTCTCTAGATCAGGGGTCAGCAACCTTTCAGAAGTGGTGTGCCGAGTCTTCACTAATTCACTTTAACCTAAGGTTTCGTGTGCCAGTAATACATTTTAATGTTTTTTAGAAGGTCTCCCTCTAAGTCTATAATATATAACTATACTATTGCTGTATGTAAAGGAAACAAGGTTTTCAAAATGTTTAAGCAGCTTCATTTACAATTAAATTAAAATGCTGATCTTACGCTGCCGGCCCGACGTTCCGTTCACCTAGGCCAGCAGCGGGCTGAGAGGGACCTGCGGCTGGGACCCCAGCTGGCAAGGGGCCTGTGGCCAGAATCCCAGACTGGCAGTGGGCTGAGCAGCTGGGACCCCAAACCAGCAGTCTAGGGTTCTGTCCTCCAGCTCCTGCCAGCCGGGGTGTCCTGGCTGCCAGCCGCGCTCAGCCCACTGCTGATCTGGGGTCCTGGCCCTGCCCACACAGAGAGGGTACCTACCTTTTCCCTGGTTCGAGTCCATTCTCTTCCTCTCTCTCTGCACTGAGCTGAGGGTGGGAGTGCACGGAGCACAGGGTTTGGGATGAAGGAGCAGTCTGGGGGTTGGGTGCAGGGTCTGGCCAGGAGCTAGAATGAGGGAGGGGGATCAGGGTTGGGGCAGGAGGTTTGGGTATGGAGCGCTTATCAGGGACAGCGCCCATTTGGTGCAAGGACTGCAGGTGGGAATGTGGGTGTGTGTGTGCAGGAGCTCCTGTTTGATGCTCAGGGTGGTGGTGGTGGGGATGGTGATGCAAGAATCAGGACATGGAGTGTGAAATGTTTGGGGGGCGCAGAAGTCAGGGCTGGAGTTGTGGGGAGGTGCAGGGGTCAAGGTAGAGGGCTAGGTGTGTGTATGGGGGTGCAGGGGTCAGGGTGTGTGTGTGGGGTGCAGGGGTTAGGGCAGAGGGCTGGGGTGCTCAGCTTGTGAAAGTGCTCCCAGCCCCCTGCCATGAGCAGCTCATGGCAGGGGGCTGGAGGGGATATGCCCCGATTCCTCCCCTTTCCCCAAGGCCCCATCCCTGCCTCTTCTTTGCCTCCTCTCTGGAACAGCGAGCACACTGCAGCTCCACTTCTCCCCATCCCCTCGCAAGGGCGATCAGTGCAGGGAAGGAGAGGAAGGAGGGCAGGAAAGCAGCATACTGGGGGAAGAGCGGGGGAAGTGGAAGCTTGGCTGCCGACAGAACCAAGCTTCTGCTTCCTGCCCCCGCAGGAGAGAGCCATGGGCAGGGGGGCTGAGTGGGGCCGGGATCCCAGCAGGCGGCAGCGTGCCATTAAAAAAATCGTGCAGCAGGTTGCCAACAAGGGTTCCAGTATTGAATGAGGGCTCAAGGCAGCACGCTTCCTTCTGTTCACCCTCACCACTAGTGCCAACTCTTGCACTGCCGGCAATGCTGGTACTGAAAGTGCCAGTAAATCCTTGACCACAACGAATGCCTCCATGGTGGATGGCACCACGTTCCTGCTGGTGCCACGATGTTCCCTAGTGCCAACAGCTGGTCCCACAGCAGACTCAACGGAGCCTGCCAACAGGGCGGAGTCGATGGTGCAATCTGCAGAGCAGGGGCAGAAGAGTGGCCAGACCCAGGTTGCACGCCACTCCCTGTGCTTGTCCTCTCTTAGATACAGGGAATGCCCTCTCTTGCACCACTGTTTTTTATGTTTCTTTCTCAGCACCGGCGATGGGGAATGGTGCCAAGAGTCCCATGCAGCAAGAGGAGCACTCTGTATAGACACCAAGGTACTGTGCCAACCCCAATCGGCTTAGCTCTGAAGCCGGTCTGAGCACCACTTCCATCAGGAGGGTCTTGAAACTGGCCTCCCAGTCCTCCTTCGTATGCAGCTTGAACTGGTGGCAGATCTGACAGTGATCTCATGTGCAAGTCTCACCCAAGCATTTTAGCATTTAGCTGGAGTGCGGGTCACTCACAGGCATGGGCTTTCTGCAGGAGGCATAAGGTTTGAAGCCTATTTATTCAGATATCCTTAATAATAACAAGCTTTAAGATTAGCTCCAGTACCATTATTTGTAGAAAACAATATTCTTAATCAATTTTTAAAAACCACACTATACATTTCTGCCACAAGACAGCATTTTTCTTATGCTACATAATCACTGTATTTTACTACAGATCAGGTTTCTCTTTAGAAGACAGAAATGAAACCTCCTCCATGTTACATACAGAACAGATTCACCAAAGGCCAGCTACTAGTATTTATGCTCTTGGAGTAAAAATTTTCAGTACTGCCTAAATCTTATTTTCAAAAGTGCATAAGCCACTTTTAACTGAAAAAGAGTGTGCAAAACTTTTTTCATTTTCACATAAACATTGCTATAGGTGAAGTAGGGTTTTTTTGTATTCTATTTGTGAAGATTATTGCAGCTGTGAAATAAAACCCAGTCAATGCTGTGTGAAGTGAAATGCAACATACAATGGAAAGTAACATGCAAATAAAAAGTATGTGAAAGAACAGGGAAAGATTTTAATTGAATAGGATTTTTTAAACAGATAATTTAATGCTAGCTAGTAAAAGCATACAAGAATAAAATGTATACAGAGTGCATAGAGAGAAAGTCAATAATAGAACTTAAGAGCTGAGTCCCTTTTAAAAATAAGATTTAGCTATCTAAGTCATTCAGCCACACCTCAATACCTTTAAAAACATGGTCCAAGACCATCAGCCTCATAACACAACTTAAGGTATGCAACAATAGCACTGTGTTGTCTTGGTTATCAAAATGTATTTACATATTAGAATATTTATTTATAGTTACAGTAGAAGGAATAGGTAAAAAAAATTGAGAGACTTGTTAAATCCTTATAAAAGTTAAGATAATTTGTGGCAATGTGGGGGAAGAGTCATAAAATTGTTCACAATTCTTCTATTTATTATATTACAAGCCAACTTACCTAACACACTGACGAAAACATCAAAAAGATGAAATGTGAGTAGAGGTTCCTTCATCTGGCCATAGTAGTCTGCTATTGTTTTGAAGACATCTCTTTCAAATCCTATGTATGTAGGTTGCTTCAAATCTGAACAACTGGGCCCTAAGAGAAGAAATGAAATCACAAACAGGGTTAGCTATTTTCATTTCTAGCCAATAAAAGGAAAGTTTCAAAAGGGAAAAATGTAAACTAATTATTCAAAGTAGTAGTTGCAACTAATCTAGTGAAAAGACATAATACACGATAAAAATATCCACACAGTTCTTACTCTCCTTAAAATGAGTCCACTCCTTGCTATTTACTGCTCTACACCAGGCGTTTAAGATTTTTCCAACACACTATAAAAAACTCCACAGCCCACCTGTGTCACAACTAGTTTTCTGCATATAAAAGCCATTGCCAGCATTAGGGGGTAGCAATCGGTCAATTGCCTGAGGCCCCCAGGAAGCTAAGTTGCTCAGGCTTCGACTTCAGTCTTAGGTGGGAAGGCTCAGGGCCCCGGACTTCAGCCCCATGCAGTGGGACTTTGGGTTTCTGCACTGGGCCCCAGTGAGTTTAACATCAGCCCTGCTTGGTGAACCCCCTGAAACCTGCTCACGGCCCCCCAGGGGGCCTCAGACCCCTGGTTGAGAACCATTTCTTTTAATCAAAATATTACTCTCAAGTTTTACATTCCTTGTTTGAAATGCAGTAGTACTAGAATGCTATGCAATGAGAGATGAATGTTTGAAGTTGTTACTTAATTAGGTTTCAGATAGTATAAGCATTTATCTTCAAATACTATGTGTTAATAGGAATACTAACTATGGCCAATGCAACTGCGCCCCTGTAAAATCTCTCATGTAACTGCTCTATGCCATGAAGAGAGCTTTCCGTTGACATAACTAAACCACCTCCAACAAGCAGCGGTAGCTATGTTGGCAGGAGACGCTCTCCTGTCGACATAGCACTGTCCAGATCAGCGTGTTCTTCGGAGTAACTTATGTTGCTCAGGGTGTTATACCATTGAAAGTGCTCGTGTAGACATAGCTTACTAAAATCATTCTGGAATTGAAGTAAAGAGCAAGACATTAATCAGTATCATCTAACTGCAACTGATATGATTTTTATTTTCAAAATAAATTCAGTAACAGCTGTTACCTATCTAAACACACTCAGTAGTTTCACACACAAAAGTTAAAGCACAGTTAATATTTGTACCTCGGCTGTGGTTTCCCCTCCCAGGCTTTTGCTGATGACATATACAGTTTCTGTTTGAACTTTCAGGTACTACTACAGCCAACTCACTGAAATGGAGAGGGAAAAATTATTGGATTTAAGAAACAGAACACAAAAAGTTGATATTTTATTCACTAAATTTAGTTGGCTGTAGTAGTGCTTCTTGAAAATACAAACAGGGACTGCTTATGACAGACATCTGCAAAAATATGGGATTCAAAATGGCTTCTTAGTCTTTGCTAGGAAAAGGAACCACATCAGAGGTAAAAATACCAATTCTGCTTTTAAAGTTTTTTTATGAAGGTACTGAAACATCTAGATGGGTAATATTCAAACACATAGCAAACATATTTCATTATGATAGATAACATTCCCTGCTTTAAGATTCAATGTTTTGTTACTCTCCATGGCTAGAAACGCTTTAGCAATCAGTACACACACATTCAAAGCAGAAGACTTTTCTAAGCTTTAGTTCTCAAACAGTGAATTGACAGACATTTAAATGATCCTTGATAGGTTACAATGACTATGTAATTACCACAGCTGTCACTAAATCTGAACCTCGGACATATGTCATCCATACAAACTGTCAGCATTCTACATAGTATTCATTACAAAGTACCACTTTCAAAACAAGATATTCTGCTTTCAAAAAGTAATAAAAAAAGATGGTCATCAAACCTCATGTATATATTATAGACAGAGCCATAAAGCCATCCTGTAGCTCAGCTTGCCTAACACTTATAATTAAGGGTCTACCAAATTCGTTGTCTTGAATATCACATCCCTGACCATGAAATTTGGTCTTCTCTGTGAAATCCCAGCTCTGAAGGCAGAGCGTAGAGCGGTGGCTGGCCAGGTGCCCAGCTCTGAAGGCAGCCCAGTAGTATGAGTGGCAATACCTCAACTCCCTTACGATAGGCTTGCAACCCTTTTGAATTACAACCCCCAGTTTGAGAAATGCTCCTAAGAAATCACACATTTTTCATGGGTTGGTCATGGACTAACATATTCGCAAAATTTGCTATTTATGTGGTGACCAACCCATGAAAAATGTGATTTCTTTGCAATTTAGTACACTCCTAATCATAATCCCCTCATTTTCTGTTGCTTATAACTTTACCAAACTAAGGCCATGTCTTCACTATAAAGTTCAGTTGACACAAGTTACATCAGCATACGCCATCAACCTTTGTGCAAGTACCAACTTGGCTGCTTGCACTGGCGCTTGTGAATACTCACCCCGAGTGGTTGCGCTGATGTAAAATGCAGCAAATCCTAGTATGCTCTCCCATGTGCTGCCATCCAGCTCTGTCTTGAAGGACATTTTCACAGTATTTTGCGGGATACCAGCAATTTCTGGCAGCTGGGGGTTAAGTTTCTATCTATGCCACTTTCTCCATCCCATCATTTATACACCCTTTTTTAAAAAAACTTCTCGACTCCCACACACCACTTTTTGGTTTCTGCCATCTCTCCGGAAGAAGCATGGATCCTGCAGAGCTCAGTGCAGATATAATGACCTTTGCTAATACAGGACACATGATTCTCCTGTATTTGCAGAACTTAAATGAGTACTACTACAACTGAGTATGCAATGAGGAAAATATGGAGATGTTCAAGCACAACAACTGGATGCTGATGGACACAGCAAATAAAATGCCAGGTTGCTGATGGCATTCATGGAGCAGCTCCGCACAGTGAATCACTGCTTTTAAGCCCAAGAAACAAGCACTGATTAGTGGAACCACATTCTAAGGCAGGTCTGGGATGCAACAAAGTCCACATTTCTGGATCTGCATGCTAAGCTCACTCCAGACCTCCACCGCAGGGACACCAAAATGAGAGCTGCATTGACAGTGGAGAAGCAAAAGGTGATCATGTTCTGGAAGCTTGCAATGCCAGATTGCTATCAGTCAGGGCCGTAGCAACAAAGAACGTGGCCCCCTCGAACATATGTCTGGGGCCCCTTACAATGCAGAAACTGGAATGTGGTATTTATTTTATACAATATACAGGGTTCATATTATGTATACATAAGCCTACAGTGTACATGTATTCTGTATTTACGCAAAGTGCTTCTTTCGAGCCTTGTTCTCCGCAAATTGGTTAATCAATGCATCATAGTCCAGAGATCTGGCAATCTTGTTTCGATTGCAAGCGCAGAAAGCCTCTCATCTGTCATGGTTGAGCGCAGGATATTCTTGATCCGTTTCATTCTGCTGAAGCTCCTTTCAGCACCAGCAACAGTAACTGGTGTGGTCAGAAGAATTCTGATGCAAATGCAAAGATTTGGATATATCTCCTGAAGGCTGTTCTTGTATATGTACATTAAAAAATTGTTTGCCGTGACAAGTCCTCTCTTTCTCGATGACGTAAATAAAACGATTCAATTCCATTATGAGTTCGTTGGCATCAATGTCTCTCATTTTTCTTTCAAAATTTTTGCTGGGATTCTCCAGTTCATTTTCTCTGTGACACTGCTTCAGGCTGTTAGCGTTGTACAGAAATCCAAACAACTTATACCACTCCATGAGTTGGTCAAATTGCGACGAAACAGAAGATATGGCCTGATCAGTGTGAACAAGAACTGCGATTTGAATTTTTCTTCGGCAGAAAGACGACTCGAATCATCAGCACATTCATAATCAAACATTCTCTTCTTACGTCGCACCCTAGTTTCTGGAAACACTTGCTCAATACCCATATGCTCTGCTATTTCACGTGCATTTGTGACCACAGAGTTATATCCTGTATTTCGATAGTCTTCCAAAAACTTCATTGTAGCACCGACTTCTGCCTGCAGTACATCAATTGACACATCTGGTGACTGAATTAATTTGCTGGTTTTATTGACGTGAAATAGTATATCGTACCATGTGTACACAGTTAGAACAAAAGGCCACGTAGTAACATGGTCTAAAAGCGCACCGGCTTCTGTTGCTGTATTGCCATCTTTCTTTTCGAGCGCATATTCTCACAAAGATGACAAAGCGTTACACAATTCTTCAAGGTGATAACGCAATGGCTTCACAGCATCAATTCTCGACTCCCAATGAGTGTCCAATAACCCTTTAACAGATATTGGCATATGTTCTTGAAGTATATCCCAACATGAAGGTGAAGAAAAAGATAATGTATATTCTGTTAATCAGACCAAAAAAGTCAACGGCATATTTCGATGACTTTGCCGTGTCTGAGATCACAAGATTCCAAGTGTGAGCTCCACATGGTACATACAAGGCACGGTCAATTTATTTCTAGCATGCGGTCTTGAACTCCTTTATTCTTTCCTCTCATATTTGCGCCGTTATCATAAGCTTGGCTTCTCGTGTCAGCAATGTCTATTCCTAAGTTGTTTGCCTTTTCAAGAAGCGCTTCCAATAGGCCCTCACCAGTTGTATCATGAACATTAAGAAAACCAATAAACGCTTCACGAATATTGACACCATCTTCACTGTTGCATTCAACAAAGCGTAACACCACAGACATCTGTTCTTCATGTGACACGTCGGGAGTACAGTCCAAAATAACTGAATAATATTTTGCTTTTTTAAGCTGCGCTATGTTGGCCTCTTGAATGTTACTGGCAACAAGTTGAATCAGCTCATTTTGGATCTGCGGACTGAGATACTGAACGTGTCTCTCTGCCTTCTTAATCCTCTGTAAAAGTTCGCTGAGGACAGTATCATACTTTGCAAGCAATTCAAACAGTCCCAAAAAGTTGCCTTTTGAAGGATCGCCGAGCTTTTCATTATTTCCTCAAAATGCCAAGTTTCTTTCGGACAAGAAAATAATGACATCAACCATGCATTTGACAACATTTCTCCAGAAATCTCTCTCTTTCAGAAAAGCCTGCAATTCGAGTTGGTCAATAGATGTACGGTTTACTATGCCTGACCAAAGGTCAAACCATTTCACCATAAAGTCTTGATGACCTTTGCCTGTTTCATGCTGCTGAAATCTTTTTGACAGTGCTTTCCAAGCAGATGTTCCATGACGTAGCGGTATGTCGCCAGTGCCAAATAATTTACAACAAAAACAAAAAATGGCATCTTTCTGAACTGAGTACATTAACCATGAACGTCTTATTTTCTCGCCATTTGCCATGGTTCGATAGAAATGAGTACTTGTGAACCTCCGTCTTTCCTCGTTAAATGGAAATTCGTAACTTTCATTCTGCTGCGGTGGGCCACGTGCAACAATGTCACACACTTGCCTGTCCGATATTATAGACGGCCAATCTCCTGGATCATCAGTCAGTGGTTCAGATTCAGATACTTCTTTCCCGGCAGCAGCTCGAATATCTGTCACAGTTTATTTGGTAGAACAACTGGCTTCACCTTCGACCTCACTTGAAGCACTTCTGGATACGATTCATCGCTGCTAGCGCTGTCCGTTTCATGTGCCTGTACCTGTATGTTGGATTGCAGCGCAAAATACGTTGACAACTTTGGAATTTTCTTAAGTTCCTTCTCGGCATGAGAAAGTTACTCACCTTGCAGTAACTGAGGTTCTTCAAGATGTGTTCCCCCGTGGGTGCTTCACTCTACGTGATGGTGCGTCCTGGCGCCGTTGATCGGAGATTTTCGGTAGCAGTGCCTGGTTGGGGCGCACGCACCCAGATGGTATCTCTGGTCTAGTTGGAATCTTCCTGAGTGTGTGCGCCCCACACCGTCTTCAGTTCCTTCTCTACCGTGGAGCATCAAACTAGTACTCCAAAGCAGAGGGGAGGAGGGAGGGAGTGGAGCACCCACTGGGACACACATCTCGAAGAACCTCAGTTACTGCAAGGTGAGTAACTTCCTCTTCTTCTTCGAGTGCTGTCCCTGTGGGTGCTCCACTCTAGGTGAATGTGTAGCAGTACCCACTAAGGTTGGTGGGACTTTGGAGATGTGGCAGGGAGTACTGAAGATTGTACTGTATGGCCTACTATTGCATCTGCCGTGGTGTCTTGCGTGAGAGCATAATGTTTTGCAAACGTGTGTTCAGATGACCATGTAGCCGCCTTGCAGATATCAGTAATGGGAACATTGTGTAAGAAGGCAACGGATGCCGACATGGCTCTAGTGGAATGAGTTCTAATGTTATCGGGCGGTTGAAGGTTCTTCGCACGGTAGCAGGATCTGATGCAGTCAGAGATCCACTTGGATAGACGTTGTTTAGAGACAATGAGACACGAGAAGTCATTCTTCCGCTTTACTCTGCGCTGGTCAGGTCTCAGCTGGGAGTATTGTGTCCAGTTCTGGGCACCGCATTTCAAGAAAGATGTGGAGAAATTGGAGAGGGTCCAGAGAAGAGCAACAAGAATGATTAAAGGTCTTGAGAACATGACCTATGAACGAAGGCTGAAGGAATTGGGTTTGTTTAGTTTGGAAAAGAGAAGACAGAGGGGACATGATAGCAGTTTTCAGGTATCTAAAAGGGTGTCATCAGGAGGAGGGAGAAAACTGGTTCACCTTAGCCTCCAATGATAGAACAAGAAGCAATGGGCTTAAACTGCAGCAAGGGAGATTTAGGTTGGACATTAGGAAAAAGTTCCTAACTGTCAGGCTAGTTAAACACTGGAATAGATTGCCTAGGGAAGTTGTGGAATCTCCATCTCTGGAGATATTTAAGAGTAGGTTAGATAAATGTCTATTAGAGATGGTCTAGACAATATTTGGTCCTGCCATGAGGGCAGGGGACTGGACTCAATGACCTCTCGAGGTCTCTTCCAGTCCTAGAGTCTATGAGTCTATGAGATAGCCGTGCCCCTTGACCTTTCGGCAATGGAAACGAAGAGTCGTGGAGACTTGCGAAATGGTTTAGTTCGTTCTAAATAAAAGGCAATTGCTCTCCTCACATCGTGAGTATGCAGGGTTGCTTCCTGTGAAGTTTTGTGAAGTTTGGGATAGAAATAGGTAAGTATATAGGTTGGTTGAGGTGGAAGGTTGACACCACCTTAGGAAGAAATTTAGGATGTGGTCTCAAAGTTACTTTATCTTTGGAGAAGATGGTGTGTGGGGGGTGGGCCATGAGGGCGCTCATTTCACCAACTCTCCTCGCTGACGTTATGGCAACTAGGAAAGCCACCTTCGTGGACATATGGAGGTGAGAGGAGGTAGCTAATGGCTCAAATAGAGGTTTCATGAGGGCATGAAGTACGAGGTGAAGATTCCATGTAGCCACTGTTGGATGAATTTCAGGGTAAAGATTTTGCAGACCAGCAAGAAAGCGTTTAATGGTGGGGTGTGTAAAGAGTGAGTACCCATCCAATAGGTCGTGGAAGGTGGTAAGCGCCGCCAGGTGCACCTTGATGGAGCTGATCGAGAGTTCGTCTTGTTTTCGTTTCAGGAGATATTCTAGAATGTTAGGGAGGGTCACATTATTGGGTGCTAAATGGTTATGCGAGCACCAAAGAGCGAAACGTCTCCACTTCTGAAGGTAGGTTTTACAAGTTGAGTCTCTCCTACCGTGCAAGAGGACATGTTGGACCTGCTTGGAACAGGCTAGTTCATGAGTCTGGAACCATGAAGGAACCAGGCTGTGAGGTGTAACTTCTGGAGCTGGGGGTGAAGGACTTGTCCGTTGTCCTGATAAAGGAGGTCTGGTCTGTTGGGGAGAGCCCATGGGTGACGGGAAGACATGCGGAGAAGGTAGGGGTACCATGTCTGTCTTGGCCAGGCCGGGGCAATAAGGATGACCTGAGCCTTGTCGTCCGCGATCTTCCGAAGAACTCTGTATAGTAGAGGGATAGGTGGGAAGGCGTACAGGAGATAGTTGTTCCATGGGATGAGGAATGCATCCCCTAAGGATGCAATCCCAAGCCCCGCTCTGGAGCGAAACAGAGGACATTTCCGATTTCGAGTCGTGGCAAAGAGATCTATGGACGGCGTGCCCCAGTGGGAGAAGAGCTGTTGGAGTACTGCGGGGTGCAGTTCCCATTCGTGTTCCATCGAGAAGTGTCTGCTGAGTGCGTCAGCAGTTGTGTTGTGACAGCCTGGTAGATAGGAAGCGATGATCTGTATTCGATGTCGTATGCACCAATTCCATAGTTGAATAGATTCCATGCAGAGGGAATGTGATCATGCTCCCCCTTGTCTGTTTATGTAATACATACATGCTATGTTGTCTGTTAAGACTCGCAGGTATTTGTTCTTTATGAGGGGAAGAAAGTGAAGGCACGCTCTCCTTACTGCTCTGAGCTCTAAGAGATTTATGTGTAGATGTGTCTCTGATGCAGAACACCGGCCTTGTGCCCTGTGTTGCCCTAGATGCGCTCCCCAACCAATCAGGGAAGCATCCGTGGTGAGCATGAGCATTGGGGATCGTTGCTGGAAGGAAACCCCTGTGCAGAGTTTTTCTGGACTTGTCCACCATTGTAGGGAAGTTATAACATGAGGTGGAGGAGTTAGCAGCATCCCTAAGGAATGTCTGCTGGGTTTGAAACTGGAGTTGAGCCAGCCCTGGAGGCATTGCATATGTAGCTTGGCGTGTTGAACCACAAAGGTGGTAGCTGCCATGTGACCAAGGAGTTGTAAGCAGATTCTCGCTTGCGTCCTGGGACGAATAGAGAGCGTACATATGAGCTGCGTGATAGCGAGGAATCTGTTGTATGGGAGTGAGGCCCTGCTCCGGGTTGAGTCGAGATGAGCTCCAATGAATTCGATCTGTTGCGTAGGTATCAGGGTAGATTTTTGAATGTTTATTTGGAGGTCTAGGCTGTGAAAAATGGAAGTGGCGAAGCGTGCTTGAAGTGTCTCTCCATAGGAGTCGCCCCTTATGAGGCAATCGTCCAGGTAGGGGAAAAGTGTGACCCCGTGTTTGCGGAGGTGAGCCACAACCATGGGTAGGGTCTTGGAAAAAGCTCTTGGAGCTGTGGAGAGTCCGAAAGGGAGAACCCTGTATTGGAAGTGATCGTGACCGATTGTGAATCATAGGAAGCGTCTGTGAGCTGGATGTATTGATATATGGAAGTAAGCATCTTGTAGGTCGAGGGCTGTGAACCAGTCCCCTTAATCCAATGCAGGAATTATTCTGCCCAATGTGACCATCTTGAATCTTTGTGTCCTCACAAATCTGTTCAGTCGGCGTAGGTCTAGTATAGGCCTCCATCCCCTGGTTTTCTTCTGCGTTAGAAAGTAATGGGAGTAGAACCCTGTCCCTTGGTGTTGCGTCGGCACAGGTTCCACTGCGCCTAGTTGCAGAAGGTGTGCCACTTCTGTGCGAAGTAACTGTTCGTGAGAGGGGTCCCTGAAGAGGGACGGGGGTAGGGGAAAGGGTAGGAGAGTAGGATATGAACGGGATGGAGTAACCGGTCCGAACTATTTCGAGGACCCAACGGTCCTGTGTAATCCGCTGCCAAGCATGTTGGAAATACTGGAGGCGGTGGCCAAATGGACAAGTAAGCGGTGGAATCAAGGGGTGGTAGTGCAGACCCTCAACCAAAGCTTCAAAACTGTTGTTTATTGCCTGGTGGACGGAAGGTTGTGGCTTGATTTTGATTTTGTCTGTGTTTAGGAGGTCTAGTACGATTCCTAGTTGCGACATATGCTCTGGATTGAGGTCGATAGTACTGATGTGTGCGTGGTCTTTGGTATGGTTGGTATAGTTGTCTCCTGGGAAGTGATGGGTGAATGCCCAGGGTGCACAGTATCGCTCTTGAATCTTTCATGGTGTGGAGAAGTTCGTCAGTTTTTTGGGAAAGAGTTTGTTCTTATCAAAGGGGCGGTCCTCCACTTTGGTCTGGAGTTCTTTAGGAATGCCTGACGGAGAGAGCCATGAGAATCTGCGCATAACCACAGCAGTTGCAGTGGTACGGGCTGCTGTGTCTAGGGATGCTTGTAGGGCCGCTCTGGAGATCAGTTGTCCCTCAGACAGGATTGATTTGAAGTCTGCTCTTCTGTCCTCTGGGATGTATGAGGCAAATTTGAGAAGCTTATTATAGTTGTCAAAATCATAGCTGGCGAGGAGAGCAGAACAGTTTGCAATCCTGAATTGTAGTGTAGAGGATGTATAAACCTTGCGGCCCAGGACATCAAGGCGTCTAAGGTCCTTGTCTTTTGGGGTCGGTTGATATTGTGACTGTTTAGTTCGCTGTGTAACTGCATCAATGACAAGAGAGTTCGGTGGTGGATGAGAAAATAGGAAGTCTGCGTCCTTTGCAGGAACGTAATATTTACGTTCGATCTTCTTACAAGTTGGTACTAGAGAAGCTGGGATTTGCCAGAGGGTGTCAGCTGGCTCCATGAGTGCTTCATTTATAGAGAGCGCGATTTTCGAGGGCGCAGATGGTTGAAGAATTTTGAGGAATTTGTGCTGCTTCTCCTGAACCTCTTCTAAGTGGATGTCCTGACTGATTGCAACTCTCCTAAAAAGTTCTTGAAATTGTTTGCAGTCATCCACAGACTGTGGAGGTGGAGGGAGGATGGCTTCATCTGAGGCTAATGGAGAGTTAGGGTTAGGCAAGTCAGGATATGATGCATAGCTCCCAGACTCTGGAGGGGGCTCAGGCACCCTGGAAGTGGATGGATCAGGAGATTGAGGCACGGAAGGAAGATGATTGGTCAGAGGATTCTGCCATGGGTACCACTGAGGCCAAGGCATAGAGTAGGAGAACCCAGGCAGTAGGAGAACCCACGGGGGGGCAACATAGGGAAACTGAAGCTGCTGGGCTTGAGCCGTGACCTGAGGTGGTAAAGGTGCCTGTGGAGGAGAAGCAGGAGGGGAGAACTCCGCTTGCTGTTGTAGCTTAAAGGTCACCGTCGGTGAAAGCCAGTTCAGGTGGAGAAAGTGGCAGGTCAAGAAAGGAGTCTTCTGTGTCTAGGAGCGGAGAGTGAGGCTCAGATGGCACTAGAAGGTCACTTTGAGTGAGAAGCTGTTGTTCCTGCTCTCTAGGCTGATCTAAGCTTGCTCTCTGCCCTAGTTCTTTCGTAGGAGAGAGTGGCAGAGTGTCCTGCTGTGTTGAGCCTGGACGTGCCCTGCAGGGAGTCTGCTGCTGGTGCGCAGTCAGAAGAATGGCTGGGTGCCGACCCTCTTCGCGGTGCCGAGGCTGATCGCGGTGTCGGCACCGCAGCTATTTTCGTCGTTGAAGCAGAGCGCGCCGGCAGCACCGCGGCCGCTTTTAGCGCTGAAACTGACCAGGCTGTCAGTGCCGCGGCCGTTCTGGGGGTCGGAGCCGAACACGCTGCCGGCACCGCGGCCGGTGCAGATACCAAGGAGGAACGTGGTGCCGGTGCCGTAGCCTTCCTCGGTGCCGAAGAGGAGTCAGTGCCGCAGTCGTTTGCAGCGCTGAGGGGACCGAGTCGGTAGGTGCCTTCCCCACGCGGGAGGTCTGGTCCCTGCCTCTAAGCTCTGTCAGAGCAGTTCCTGAGGCATTAGGAGAGGCTGAAACAGCTGCCTTTCGGGCTGTCAGCACAGGGGGTAGGGATCTCGCCAGAGACCCCCTACCCTTGTTAGAGTCTCGTCTGTGAGACTGTTGAGCTTCTTGCCTCCGCTCCAGGGAGGGTGAAGCAACGCTCCCCACCGGTTCCGATCTGGCTGGGGTGTGTGTGGGAGCGGGTTCTACCTTTCCTGTCTCCGACAGTGGCTGCAGGGATTTCTCCATCATGATGATCTTGAGGTGCAGATCCCCATCACGGCGAGCTCTTGACTTGAGGCTCGCACAATGGAGGCACTTCGTGGGGATGTGGGTGTCCCCGAGGCACTTCACACAATGAGAGTGGCCATCTGAGCGTGGCATAGAGTCCTGACAGGAGATACATCTTTTGAAACCTGAAGGTCCTGGTATTATGAGTTAGAGAAGAGAGTCTCAATGGGAGACAAGCCTGAGGGTTTTTTGTGTTTTTTTTTTTGAAACAAAATAACCTATGTAACTATACTAAAGGAAGGGAAGTAATTAATAATTATTTCTATGTTCTTTGTTAGAGTTTCCTATAGATATCAGGGAAGAGAAGATAGCACTGCCCCGAGTCCCGTCTTCAGCCGAGGACGGTTGAGAAGGAACTGAGGAGAGTGTGGGGCGCACGCACTCAGGAAGATTCCAACTAGATGGGAGATACCATCTGGGTGCGTGCGCCCCAACCAGGCACTGCTACCGAAAATCTCCGATCAACGGCGCTGGGACGCACCGTCACCTAGAGTGGAGCACCCACAGGGACAGCACTCGAAGAAGAACTTTTGCTGCCTTTCGTTTACTAGCTCCGCTCTTATACATTCTCTTAGACATCACAAAGCACGCTTCTGTGTTGGAAACGATAAAAAACTAAATGACTAAATTAATAACATTTATCCGCTGACCGCCATTATGAACGCAAATACACATTCTTTGAATGGGTCCAACTAAAATTCGAAACTGACCGACAGACAACTAACTGATGTAGCCAATAGCATTATGATGTATCATAATGACTTCACGGTTTTGTCAGTAAGACCGACATGGATTGAGCAATAGTGTCAATAAATGTCACTTACCTAGTTATATTTTACATTTTTTTTGCCACTTTTAGGGGCCCCCTTCCTTGCGGGGCCCCCTCTGGTCGGAGGGTACGGAGGGCGCTTGCTACACCTCTGCTATCAGTCACTGGCCAATCAGTTTGGAGGTGGAAAATCCACATTGGAGGCTGTTGTCATCCAAGTGTATAGGGCTATGAAGTGTATGCTGCTGCACAGGACACTGACTCTCACAAATGTGCAGGAAATGGTAGATAAGATTTGAGCCATGGGGTTCCGAACTGCAATGGGGCAAAAGATGGCAAGCACAGCTCTATACTGGCATGGGTCCACCTTGCCAGCGAGCGGATCAAGAGAAAGGGATCCTTTTCTGTGGTTGTACAAACACAAGTGGATGACCATTGACACTTCACTGATATCACTGAGAGCTGTCAGGGAAAGCACATGATGCTCACATAGCTAAGAACACAGAACTTTTCCAAATAGCTGCAAGCAGAGACATTCTTCCCTAGCAAGCACATTCACATTAGTGATATTGAAATGCCAACAGTGATTCTGGGGGACCCAGCCTACTCCCTGCTCCCCTGTCTCATGAAGCCATACAAAGAATACCTTGATACACCAGAGAAAGAGTCAACTACCAGCTCAGCTAATGGCTACTGAATGTGCCTTTAGTAGACTGAAGAGTCAGTGGCATTTTTTACTCACTAGATTGGATCTCAGTGAGGAAAACATGACCGGCAGTATAGATGCACGTTGAATACTGCTATGAAGTGAAGGGGGGATAACTACCACAAGGATGGAGGGGCAAGGTGGACCAGCTGTCTGCTGAATTTAAATAGCCAGACACAAGGGCTATTAGAAGAGTCAACAGCTATACATCTGAGGAAAGCCTTAAAAAAAAAAAAAAATTGTCAGACAAGGAAAAGTTGTGTGACACTTTCATGAAACAGCCTGTCTTGTAACAAAGCTTAAATACTGGTCAGTTATCGCCTCCCATTATCTAATTCTGTAATGCATCTATAATGCTTGATATAAGCTAATATACAGTAAGTTTCCAAAAACAAAAACTAATTTTGTTGCCTGATTTCTGCACACAATAAAGTGCAAACATATAAAGGTACAAACCTTTAAGCAACGCTAACAGGATGAACCAACCTTTAAAACCCCCAGTAAAAAAAAAGAAAAAAAACCAAGTAAACAATGAACATTTATGTTCATATATATAAAAATTATTTCAGCATAAAGCATTGTGGCTGATCCTGGCATTTTCACAGTTGGTGTATAGCTATGGTTCTCCTTGTTGTCTGCTGGTGTGGAGTAAGGATGTACACCATGCTGTCATCTTTTATGTTGGGTGTGTAGGGAGCACCAACCATGATTTTGGAAAGGCTACTGAATCATGAATCTTTGGGCACATAGGTCAATAATGCTTTGCAACATCTGAGTTTGTTACCTGAACAAAGCCATGGTGTCCTGGTGCATTTACAAATGCACCTCTCAGTCCTTTTTCCTCTCCTGCAACAACTGCTCTCTCCAATCTCGGTCCTATTCTATGGTCAGGTCATAAGGCTCCTCCAAGCCATGTTCACGGGCAGAGGCCTCAGAGGAAGGGAGGATCTCACAGCACATATCCTTTCTTATCTGCTTTTCTATCTTACGGATATAGCTCAGATGTTCAGCCGGCATAAGAGGGTACCTAAAAAGAATGGCTGTGAGGCAAGGATCCCCCTCACATTCTTTGCAGTGAAGACTGATGCAAAGAATTCGTTTAGCTTCTCTGCAATGGCCTTGTCTTCCTTGATCGTCCAGTGGCTGCTCCAACTGTTTGGCAGGCTTCGGCTTCTGATGTCCTTAAAACATTTTTTGCTGTTCACTCTTCTGTCTTTTGCTAGTTGCTCTTCGAATTCCTTTTTGGCCTGCCTAATTATACTTTTACACTTGACTTGCCAGAGTTTGTGCTATTTTCCTTAGTGGGATTTGACTTCCAATTTTTAAAGAATGCCTTTTTGTCTCTGACCACTCTTTTTCTCTATTGTTTAGCCATGGCGCTTTTTTTCTTCTTGGTCCTCTTATTGTTTATGAATTTATTTATTTATTTTGATTTGGGGCATACATTTTATTTTAGCCTCTTTTATGGTGTTTTTAAATAATTTCCATGCAGTTTACAGGCATTTCACTTTTGGGACTGTTCTCTTTAATTTCCAATTAACTACCTTCCTCATTTTTGTGTAGTACCCCTTTTTGAAGTTAAATGCTAGAGTGCTGGATTTCTTTGGTATTTTCCACCTTAAAAGTATGTTGAATTTAATTGCATTATGGTCACTATTACTGAGCAATTCTACTGCATTCACCTCTTGGACCAGATGCTGTGCTCCAATTAGGACCAAAACTAGAATTGCCTCCTCCCTTGTGGGTTCTAGGACTAGCTGCTGCAAGAAGCAGTCATTAACAGTGTCTAGAAATTTTATCTCTGCATCCCATCCTGATGTGATATATATTCAGCCAATATAGGGATAGTGGAAATCCCCCATTATTATTGCGATTTCTGTCTTTGTAGCCTCCCTATTCTCCCTGAGCATTTAACAATCACTATCACCATCTTGGTCAGTTTTTTTTTTTTAACCCGATTTATTTTCACTCCAACTGCTGCTTTAGTTTACAAGGGCTGAGCCATCCATGAATAACATGGTTCCTGAATCTCAGTATGCATAAACACCTGCTATAACAAAATTTTATACTATATATTTAGCCACATGCCTACAAAAAAATTTTGTCAAATGAAAACCAAATAGTTAAAAGCAAAACAGCTGCATATGTTGCATTGGCATGAGTATTTATCAGATGACCCTAAATATCTTTTCATCTCTACTTTCTAGGATATCAATCGGAGGACATAACTGACTCTTTAAATAAAATGAATTTGGTGAAGTGAGATAGGAGTTACTTCAATTTTGTTTTTATTAGAATTTGTTGATATACTTACAATTTGCTAGACACTTCATTGCTGACAGTACCCAATGAGGTAGCTCTTCTGCTCAGAAGGGGGGTTGTGGAGAAGAGATGAGAATTTAAAACAGTTAACACATTAACAGTCTGGCATAATACAAGAGAAGTTTAAACCACATTTACTGAAAGACTTGGGGATTACAGTTCTCCAATACCTGAAAATACTGTTGACTGGGTTACCCCAGGGACACACACGATCTTAGATGCCATCGGCCAAATTTTATACCAGGTTATACCACTCCAATCTTATGGAGAAGCATAGCAATAAAGTAGTTTATGAATCAGTGGCAAACATATCTAAATTTCAATTAAGACATTTCCCCCAGTACATCAAAATATATATTTTTAACAGTAATTTTAAAATATAAGGTTTGGCTGGAGGTTTCAGTCGAAAACAGGGACATTGTGGAAGATTTAAGAATATACCATCTTGATGCTTCAGAGACATTATAAGAACATAAGAACGGCCATACTGGGTCAGACCAAAGGTCCATCTAGCCCAGTATCCTGTCTTCCAACAGTGGCCAATTGCCAGGTGCTTCAGAGGGAAGCCCAAGTACTGTAGGGGACTGATGTGACAGTAGGAAAATGCATAAACTCCTCTGACACCTATAGTGAAGGGAGCCCTGACCTTGATGAATGAAAATGTGTTAGTGAGAAAATCTTCCGCTTTTACTCTCAAGTACCCTTACATCTTGAAACCTTGAACTGCCTGTGGGTAGATCAGGGCAAAAAACAAAGACTGATTCACACTGGTAGGGCTCTTCAAAAGCTGACTTAATCCTGGTCAACAAGGAAAGATATACCAGTATAAAGATGCTGGTTAGGGTTGTCTTTTTAACTAATATATTTATACTGGTATAAGCCTAGTGTGGATGCAGTTACACTGATATAAAGGTGCCTTATATCAACATAGTCTATTTCGCTTCCTGAATTGGAATAATCTATACTATTATAAGCACTTTTCTACAAGTATAAATGTGTCCACAGTAGGGGGGGATTTCTACTTTAACAGTACAGGTGTAGTTAAAGCAAAAAAACCTCTCGTGTAGACAAGTCTTAAAAGACCCCAAGACAGCCAACAATACAGCCTTAAAAGAAAAAAAAATCACTTAGAAGAGCTATAATCAACATAGGAAAGATTAAAAAAAATAAAAATCTCCAGCCCACTCACTTGTTTTGTCTTCCAGAATGACGATGCCCTGTTTATTGACATTGTACACATTGTGGACGATATGCTTTGGGTTCACAAGCTTTGTATCCAATACTTCCTCCACAGAATTCAGGCCCAAAACTTTTTGCAAACTGTTAAAATAAATAGTTTACATCATCTGAATTTTGTATATATTAAAAAACAAACTGATATGGGGAACCATTCACTTGTTCAGATCAATTCCTTTCTGTTTGTTTTTGTCATCTTTGGGGTGTGGAAGCTTGGGGCAGTTTCAAGTACATTATTTGATCATTAATATTTTCATTCTGCATATTTCATTGATGTAGATCCAGTTCATTTTATAAAAATAACATGCCATTTTAACAGTTTACACGATAAACATTATCAGTTAGATTCTACCTGCATTGTCAAACAGCCAGTATTTTTTAATCGGAGAGGGAAAGTATACACATACAAAATAGACAGCCCCCTACATTGTGCAGGATATTAATGTTGGATTACCTATAATAATAATAAAATATTGATTAATAGATTCCAAGGTCAGAAGGGACCAGTGTGATCATCTAGCCTGAACTCCTATATAGAATATCTCCAGAATAATTCCTTTTGAACTAGATCAGAGGTTCCCAAACTGTGGGGTGCACGCCCCCTAGGAGTGGTGCTGAGGAAAGTTTGGGGGCCATAGCTGGGGCCCAGGCCAGCCCCATGGAGGACAAGGAGGGAGCGCCATTCAGCTTTGCTCCTGGCCCCGCACCCAGGGCCTGGCCCCCAACCCCAGCTGGCCCCCAACCCTCAGCACCTGTGGGGCAGAGGGCGCAGACAGGTGTAAGGGAGGGCACAAGGTAAAAAAAGTTTGGGGACTAGAACTAGAGCATATCATTTTAAAAATAAAAATCCAATATTGATTATAACATTGCCAGTGATAAACTGTTCCAATGGTTAATTACTCTGTTAAAATTTTCAAGCTTTTTTCTATATGTAGGAAGTTTGTAGAATTGTTTTCATCCAGCTGATCAGATCTTCCATTTCCTGTGTCCTCAAACTAAATACTGCACTTAAAGATTTTTAGGATTTCATGCTCCCAGAAGAGCTGTTTGAATTTTACCATTGTGGAAAGAGAAGGGAGGAAAAAGATTCCACTACACTACACAACACAGACCCATACAGAAAATTAGCTATATAGTGTCAGAGGAATTGTTAAAGCTGCTAAATACAAAAGAGATTATTCACAAATCAGAGGCTGATAGTCAAATAATAAGCAAGTCTAATTAGTCTAGCAAGCATAGGCTTAATGGCAGTACAGCAGTAAAGAATGGGTGACATTATGAGAAGTAGCAGAGAAGGTGAGCCTATTACCCAGTATACACATTAGCCTAAAGGTGGAGGACTCACAAATACACTTACTGTGATAGCGTCATGGATTTCCATATCTCTTCTATATTTGCCTGTGTTAACTCTTGGCGGTGCACAAGTCTGCAAGCTGGTACTTCTCCTATTGCTATACTGTGACGTTTGAACCAAATTTCAGAATTCTAGATGACAAAAGAAAGAGCACATTCCTTTACCTATCAATTTTTCCAATGATAAAATAGTACAGCATTTGCACAGCGTAGCATGCTTCCTCTTCCAAGCATTTTATGAACATTAACAAATACTCGTAAAATCCATTAACAGTTAAGTATTACATGGCTACCCTGATATAACGCAACCTGATATGATGCAGGTTCGCATACACCACAGTAAAGCTCTGACACGCTGCTCTGAGCTGCATGTTAAGGGTGTCTGGCCAGGCCAGGGCTGAGGGGTTCGATAAGGGGCAAATGGTCTCAGGAATGGTCAGGGGCACATACACCCCAGAGCCTGGGGGGGCAGGAGCTGTGGGAGGGCACTTTTGGGGGCACCACAGTTCCAGCATAGCCCAGAGGATTAGCAGGGGGCTGGGAGCAGCCCACTCTGCTTCCCTCATCCCGGTCCCAGCTGTGCTGCATGGGGGAGGGGGCTTGGGAGAACGGATCCCCCTGCACCCACCAGCAGTGGCGGAAACGGAGCAGCCCTGCCCCAGCCCACTGCACTCCGCCAACTCCAAGCCGTGGCACTCCACTTCCTGCCATAGGTGAGTACAGGGGACATCCTTTCCCCAACCTCCCCACACTCACCGGCGGCAGGAAGCAGAGCACCACGGCTGGAAGCTGGCAGAGTGGAGCCGGCTGGGGCCGTGTCGCTTCGCTTCCTGCCACAGGTGTGGGGGGGGCGTCCTTTCCCCAACCTCCCTGCACTCACCGGTGGCGGGAAATGGAACACCCCCGCCCTAGCCAGCTCCACTCTACCAGCTCTCAGCCGTGGCGCTCCGCTTCCCGCCACAGGTGAGAGCAGGACCTTTCCCCAGCCGCCCCCCAGCAACACGGCTGGGGCCGGGGCAAGGAAAGCGGAGCGGGCTGGGGCCACGTCGCTCCGCTTCTAGCCACAAGTGAGTGCGGTAGGGGCATCCTTTCCCCAACCTCTCCGCACTCACCAACAGCAGGAAGTGGAACGCCGCAGCTGGGAGCTGGAAGGGTGGAGCAGACTGGGGCCGGGCTGCTCCACTTGCTGCCACTGCCGGTGACTGCCTGTCAAGGGGCTGGGGGTGTGGATAGGGGTCAGAGCAGTCAGGGGACAGGGGGGTTGGGGGTCCCTGGAGGGGGCGGTCAGGGAACAAAGGAACAGGGGGGGCCAAACCAAGTTCAATATAATGCAGTCTCAGCTATAACACAGTGAGATTTTTTATCTCCCGAGGACCGCGTTATATCAGGGTAGAAGTGTACGTACCTAGGATCTCAAGAAAGGCTTTGCTTGGGCAGCTAGCCTGCATTGCCACGGCCACACTGCATTGGTTGAACTCTCTTAGCTTTTTGGCTATGTTTGCACTGCAGCTGGGAGAAGTAATTTCCAGCTTGAGTAGATGTACACCTGCTAACTCTGGCTGAACTAACATGTTAAAAATAGCAGAGATCTCTGACTGCATTTACAAAATCCTGAAACAATAGCTCTGAGGTCTGAACTGTGCCATTAATTTCAAGGGTTGGCATCTAAATGATCATCAATAGTTGAAATATCAAGTGTTAACAATTTCACTGATCAAAGCACGTAAGAAAGACATTTTCATATTATCAAAATCTACAGCTATTTCCAAAGAGTGCATGGGGAGCGTGTGCTTTAACAAAACACATAGGCTTAGCCCAGAGGAGGGTTGGTGATATGAAGATGTATAAATTAAAATGCTCAGGCCTTTAAACATATGTCAGGGATGCAGGCAGGAGCACAACTGGTTTCATGTTTATGATGTGGGGTGGGGAAGGCAGTTTGGGAAATGCTGGGATCAGGCAAGGATTAAAACAAAGAGATCCTCCAAGTTCACACAGCAAAACAATCCAACACAACCTCTCTCTATAACTGCAGCACATTTGACTCGTGGGGGAATTCTGCGCCTAAAAATTCTGTGCACAATATTTTAAAATTCTGGAAAATTCTGCATATTGTATTTATCAAAAACAATATAATATAATCACTCCAGTTTCAATTATTTCAGTAATTTCAAGAAACCTGTCAACAAGTATGTCAATAATACTGACAACAGAAACAAAGATTTTCCCCAAGAGTAGAGAGTTAAAGAAACCTCTACAACAACCCAGTTCCAGTTGGAGGGTACTGGAAGGAGCTGTGTGGCCCCCAGAGCCCAGACATCTGCACTCTCATCTCCCCCTAGCCCAGCTGCAGGACAGTCCCTGGCCCAGACACCAGGATCCCCAAAGCCTTTACTCCCGCCCCTCCCCCCCAACTTCTTTACTGTCCTGCCGGGGGACATGGTGTGGTACAGCCCTGTCTTTCCTTTGCCAGAGCTGCCTTTCCTTTGCCCTTCCTTCCTCTTCCTTTGCCAGAGTTGGCTGGGTCTCCCAGGCCCTCTCCCATTCTTGGGAGAATGAGGATCAAAGAGCGTGCAGGCTCCAGCTCAGCCAGTCTGGCTGCTCGACTCACTGCGAGCTGGGATCCGCAGAGTCCAGCAGCCCCTAATGGTGGCCAGAAATTCTTAGGGGAAAACAAAGAATTATACAAAATTCTGCATTTCACAGTGGCACAGAATTCCCCAAGGAGTAAACACTCATTTATTGTGAGTGAGTATGTGGAAGCCATAAAAACTGTAGATTTATGAGAGTTAAAACAACTGGTAGGGACCATGTGCAATATTCAAGTGAAACAATCATGCAATACAATTCCAATAAAATAATCATTTTATCTTGGTATGAAGCAAATTTGTTGTTGTTTTACAATACATTGGTACGTAAGTTAAATGCCAAATATATAGATTCATACATTCCAAAGCCAGAAGGGACCACTGTGTCCTGTATAACACAGGACATAGAATTTCCAGAAAATAATTCCTAGCAACTCATTTGGAAAAACATCCACTCTTTATTTTAAAATGGTCAGTGATAGAGAATTCACCACAACCCTGGTGAATTGTTACAATGGTTAATTACTCTCACCATTAAAAGTGTATGCCGTATTTCCAGTCTGAATTGGTCTAGCTTCAACTTAAAGCCATTGGATCGTGTTATACCTTTCTCTGCTAGACTGAAGAGCTCATTATTAACTATTTGCTTCCAATGTAGATGCTTATGGACTCACCCCTCTTTGTTAGCTAAAAAGATAGACTCAAAGAGCTCAATCACTATAAGGCATGTTTTCTGCTCCTTTAATCGTTCTTGTAGCTCTTCTCTGAACACTCTCAAATGTATGAATTTATCCTTTACAGAATTTACCAAATACAGAATTTAATGTGAACATAAAAATAATCAAATGAGAAAGCAACCCATTTGAGAGAGAAAATCAAAAACAACCAATGAACAATGATTAAAAATGAAAGAACAATGGCTTCCTCTAAGCAAAAACTCAACATAGCAAAAATCTATTTCTTTTAATTTTTCTTCAGCCAAACACTATACATCAAAAAAGAAGAGATTAGTTTATTTTATCCCTTTATTTTCCTTTCAGGATATCCAATATTTTAGAAACTGGAAACAAGAAATCTTACCATCATGACAGGCTTCACTGGGATGTGTTCCTGGGAAGTGCCTGCTTCAGGAACATTCCAGTCTGGAATTTTAATTACTTCTTTTCTATATGGAGGCCTTGTTGGATATGGTTTCAGTGGTGAAGAAGGAGGAAACCTATATAACATTAAAGATAACACTTCAAAAAAAAAAAAAAAAAAAAAGCTTCTAAAAATTGTGCACTTATACACCTCTACCCTGATATAACGCGACCCAATATAACACAAATTCGATATAACGCAGTAAAGCAGTGCTCCAGGGCGGCGGGGCTGCGGACTCTGGTGGATCAAAGCAAGTTCGATATAAGATGGTTTCACCTATAACACGGTAAGATTTTTTGGCTCCTGAGGACAGCATTATATCAAGGTAGAGGTGTATTTACTATTTTCAACCTGTGTCTTTCTATACTACTTAATATGTGGGTGCACATATATACATCTAGTATGCCTGATTACTTCTCCACATTAGAGACGTTGATCTTGATAGGAAATGTTTAAGTGGATTCTGCTTTCTCACTGAATTAGGTGGGTTGTCACTCATTTGGACCTCTTAGATTACATCTTCACTGAAGAGATAATTTGGGCTCCTCCTTGGATGTTATCCTTCAGATCCTTCTCATTCACATACCAAAACACTTTCTCTCTAGGTTAGTGGTGCTTTCACCATGAGCTAGCTAGCTGGCTATCTGGGGCTATAGCAGGGGTTCAGGACCCCTCAGGCGGTCACATGGTTCTTACATGGGTGGTCCCAAGCCTCTTACCCCAAACCTCGCTTTGCCTCCAGCATTTATAATGGTGTTAAATATATTAAAAAAGTATTTTTAACTGATGGGAGGGTCACACTCAGAGGCTTGCTATGTGGAAGGGGTCACCAGTAAAAAAGTTTGAGACTCGCTGGGCTATTATCTAAAAGGATTTCACATGAGCTGGTAACCCACTCCCTTTGCAGTAAGGACACAAGGCAAGTCATTTGAATGCCGACAGTCCTCCAATGATTTCCCAAATCCCTGTGTTCCCAGAAGGAAAAACAAGTTTTCCCACAATTCACTGGGAAACAATCAGAGCAGCTCATCATACAGCAGTACAAAGAACCATGGATTATGTTCCCAATGATCCACATAGATAAATGATGCCCCAGTCAGAACACAGTAACTTGAGTGTGACCTTGCAGTGGCTGCTCACACCAGAGCTAGGGTAACCCAGGTACTCAGAGGCAGCTGCTGATCACCTAAGTTCCCTCTAAGCTGCACAGCAGCCTATTAAGCACAGTGCAAACATTCAAGAGCTGCAGCAGAGAGAGATGCCTCTCCTCCAGCCCTGGACCTGCCACAGTGGGGACAGGTGCCCCAACCCAGCCTGGACGATACCGAGTTTACAATGGCGCCAGGCCCACGCTCAGCAGGGGTGCTGCGGCCCCAGCCCTTCACTTCACTTGTGCTGTGGCCCTGCGGCCGCAGCACTGGCTCCTCGCCGGCCCATCCCCTGTGCTCCTCTAAGCCCACCAGCCCAGGACTTCTCCCTGCTTCCCCCTACCCCACACTTATTCACTCCTCTCAGCCGGCTGGCAAATGTCTCCTCTTTCTGCCTCCACCCTCTGTCACTGGCAGGCAGCCACCACCGGCTACCTGGCAGTGACGGGGAGGGAGGAGGGGACAGAAAGGAGACCACAGCTGCACCCACTCCTCTGAGTCACCATTGAGGGACGGGAAGCCCGAAGCGGCACACCGTCATCGTCGGCCCGGACTGTGGACAGATCTGCCACACCTGGCCCCAATCCAGCCCAGCCAAGACCTGCCACAGGTTGAGAAGAAGAGGTGCCCCAACCCAAACCTGCTGCGAACAGGGAAGAGGCGTCCCAACCCAGCCCAGCCCTGGACCAGCCACAGCTGGCGGAGAGGTGCCTAACCCATGGCCCTAGCCTTGGAGCTGCCACGGTGGGGAGAGGTACCTCTCCCCTCCAACCCAGGTGCTGCTACGGGGAGAGAGAACTGGGGAGAGAGTGAGTCCTCTATCCCTGCTGTGGCCCCAGGGCAGCCTGCACCCCAAACCCTCATCCCCAGCCCCACCCTAGAGCCCGCAGCCCCACCCAAAGCACTCACTCCCTTGTGCACTCCAACTCTCTGCCTCAGCCCTGAGCCCCTCATCTTTGGCCCCACCCCAGAGCCTGCACCCCCAGCCAGAGTCCTCACCCCCTTCACCTCAACCCCCTGTCCCAGTCCTAAGCCCCCTCCCACGCTCCGAACCCCTCAGCCCCACCCCCGCCTCATTAATTTTGTTACGTGCACCTATATGGAGATGATGTGGGGCCACATCCGGCCTTTCAGATGTTTTAATCCAGTCCTTGAGCTCCTGCCAGGGAGCAGGGTCCAGGGCTCCTGCTCCAGCCACTTCAGCCAAGGGCTTGCCCTGCTATGCATGTGCTGTGGCTCCACGCGGCTCCAGGAAGCAGCACCATGTCCTCCCTCCGGCTTCTATCCACAGGGTCAGCCAAGGGGCTCTGCAGCTCCCACTCACCGGGAACCATGGCCAATGGGAGCTGAAGGGGCTGTGCCCACAGATGGAGCAGTGTGCAGAGCCACCTGGCTGCGCCTCCGTATAGGAGCTGGGGAGGGGACCTGCTGCTGCTTCCAGGAGCTGTTTGAGGTAAGTGCTGCCTGGAGCCTGCACCCCCAACCCCCAATTTCATGAGCTTTCATGGCCCACCATACAATTTCCAATCCCAGATGTGGCCCTCAGGCCAAAAAGTTTGCCCATCCCTGCTACACTGTATGCACTTTGTTTTATGGCAGCTTGGGAAAGGGGCCTGCTCATCCAGTCTGGATGTGTTTTACTTTCAAAACACAAATAAAGATTAAAGAAAAATAATAAATTAAGTCAACTGTATGATTTACCGCTTGTGTCACAATCATGCAACTAAACAATGAGCTGTACATAACATTCGGAAATCTGAATTTAAAAAAGGTTTGTTACAATAATGATCAAATCAAATCAAATCAAATCAAATCAAATCAAATCAAATCAAATCTTAAAACATGAAACCCATGTAAAAAGAGAGAAGAGCCTAGGAGGTAAGACTAGTTCTCTGTGGAGGTGTCATAACATTTCTTCCCAGATCTGGACCTTAGCGTCCAAAATATGGGTGTTAGCATTAAAACCTCCAAGCTTAGTTACCAGCTTGGACCTGGTAATTGCTGCCACCAGCCAGGAATTATACAGTGCCTAGCTCACTGTCGTCTCCCCAAAACCTTCCCTGGGGGACCCCCAGACTCAGATGCCTTGAGTCTTACAACAAAGGGAAATAACCCCCTCCCCTTGTTTCCTTGTTACTTCCTCCCAGGCTCCCCTCCCTGGACGACCCTAGGAGATTCCCTGCTTCCAGTCCTGGAAACACAAGTACCAAGAGATCTAATCTCTCTCCCCCCTCACCCAGAGGGTATGCAAAGTCAGGCTTAGTAAATCTAACACAAAGAGATTTTCCCCGACTTCTTCCTCCTACCAATTCCCTGGTGAGCTGCAGACTCAATTCCCTGGAGTCCCCACTAAAGAAAAACTCCAACAGGTTTTAAAGAAAAAGGACATAAAATGGTCTCTGTAATAAGGTGACAATATACAGGGTCAATTGCTTAAAGGAAAAATGAATAAACAGCCTTATTCCAAAAAGAATACAATTTAAAACATTCCAGCAACTAGACACATGTAAATACAAAAGAAAACAATATAAACCTATTGTCTTACTATCCTTGTACTTACAACTTGGAAACAGAAGATTAGAAAGCCAGGAGATAGAAAGATCACTCTCAGAGATGAGAAAAGGACAGACCAAGAACAAAGGACTCACACCCAAAACTTCCCTCCCACCCAGATTTGAAAAAGTCTTGTTTCCTGATTGGTCCTCTGGTCAGGTGTTTGGTTCCCTGTGTTAACCCTTTACAGGTAAAAGAACATTAACCCTTAGCTATCTGTTTATGACAGGAGGACTTTCTCCTGAGGGTAGAAGAGCTGGAGAAACTTGAAGCATTCAGGAAGAAAGTCTAGATTCCAACTCCTTCTGAGTAAGGAGAAAGAAAGCTGTAGCTAATACAGTTCACAATTATTGGATCACTTTTTTGTGATGGGGTATAACAAATCCCACTCTGGGAACACAGGGTTAATGAGCTAATATGGGTTTCTGTAAGAAATGTCAGATTTGGAGGGACTTAAAAGGGAAAGATGTATTGTTGGTGGCAAACCAGAAAGGAGAGCAGACCTCCAGTCTCCAGCTCCTGGAGAAAGGGTTGACTGAAGGCAAGAGCTTTTCAGGTGACCACTGCCCAGCAACACCTCCCTGGAGGAAGAGAGGGCTTGATGCTGATCCAGCTATTTGAGGGGACTATTTTCCCTATATTAATCTATGGGACCACAGCTTAACAGGAACATGTTTGGTAAGGTGCTCTTTCTTCACATTGTGGGACTATTCATTTGTGTTTCTTTTTTGTGTTCATTGACAACCCTGGAAGCGGCAGACTGTCCAGGGCTCAGCCAGAGGCTGAGCCCCTTATGACTAGACTAGTGTAATGGAATGCCCAGCACTGCAAAGCAGAGGCCTCGGTGAGTGCAGGAGCCTAGTCCAGGGGGCACTCTAGGGAAGGAACCTGGTGACAATGTGATGAAGAACAGGGGCATTATCTTCTCACTCCTGAGGGAGGCTTGAGTGACCGAGACTGCCAAATACAATAGGCCTAAAGATGTGACATGACATGGATTTGGAACATTGATCAAGAACCAGCAACAGTGGGTCCAGCAGAAGCAGTCCCTGCAACAGATGACTGCCCATCAGCAACAGCTAGTCCAGGACTTAGGGGCACAACGGCAGCAGCAGTTGGTCCAACAGATAGTGGCTCTGATGTAGCTTCTAGTGCCTGACTGACAGCCCCTGGAGGTGTGGCTGTGCCATTGAGACTCACAATAACTTGGACATATTCCTGAGGACATTCAAGAAACAGGCAATGGCAGCCCAGTGGCCACCCGAGCAGTGGGCCATCTTGTTAGCACCTTACTGACTAGGCCAGCACAGGTTATGTACCATGGGCTAAACTCAGCAGCAGCACAAGACTACACCCAGGAGAAAGCAGCTACACTGGACTACCTTGATATCACAGTGGAGACCTTGTAACTGTGGGTTTGGTGAGAATACCTGCAGGGAGCCAGGCTCCAAGCAGTGGCCAAGAGATTGAGAGACTTTTGTTGGCAATCGTTGAACCCAGAGACTTAGACCGAAGTCCAAATTGCTAAGTGCATCTTGGTGGTACAATTCACCCATATACTCCCGCCTCCGGGGTCAGGATTAGGCACTTAAACACTGAGCAGACACCATAGCCAATGCAGTCTAACTTATGGAGTACCATCTGACGGCAGAAGCTTCATCGATGTCACATGCAGGCCACATAAGACAGAAGGCAGCTCTTGAGTTGAAAGAGAACCTAACTGGAAGGATCAGAGGCCTGATTGCAGACCTGAGGCATCAGCCTCTAAGGGCCCCAGGCTAGTCCCCATTGGAAAATCCAGACACTCTAGGCCCAGACTCAGATGAACCTGAAGTCCTCTTGCCAGGAAAAACACACAGTAGGAGCAGGTGAACTGCACAGGGAGAGGCTACCTCAAGCATTAGGCCATGGGCTAGAGTCCACCTGGCAAGCTGTGGGAGTCTGCTTTTCACATGGGCAGCCATGACACCTGTATCATGAATGCCCCCATGGTGGAAAGCCAAGCCCATAAACTAACGCCAGCTAAACTAACTGTCCCTATCATTGTAAATGGGACAGAGGTGATGAGCCTGATGGATTCCAGGTGTGGTCCCGAACCTTGAGAGAATATTTTCTTACAATGTATTTGTGAAGGTTTTGAGGACTATCCTAGTGCACATGCACAATTAACTGTAGGGGACTACACAAAACTGGTTGAGTGGGCAACAAAAAGGCAGTTGAAGTTCAGTGTTGATAAATGCGAAGTAATGCACATTGGAAAACATAATCCCAACTATACATATAAAATGATGGGGTCTAAATCAGCTGTTACCATCCAAGAGAGATCTTGGAGTCATTGTGGATAATTCCCTGAAAACATCCACTCAATGTGCAGTGGCAGTCAAAAAAGCAAACAGAATGTTGAGAATCATTAAGAAAGATAAGAGAGAAAATATCATATTGCCTCAATATACATCCATGGTACGCCCTCATCTTGAATACTGAGTGCAGATGTGGCCTCCCCATCTCAAAAAAGATATATTGGAATTGAGAAAAGAAAAGAGCAACAAAAGTGATTAGGGGTATCGAATAGCTGCCATATGAGAAAAGATGAACAAGACTGGGACTTTTCAGCTTGGAAAAGAGATGACTAAGGGGGGATATGATTGAGATCTATGAAATCATGACTGGAGTGGAGAAAGTAAATAAGGAAGTCTTATTTACTCCTCATAGCACAAGAACTAGGGGTCACCAAGTGAAATTAATAGGCAGCAGGTTTAAAAACAAACAAAAGGAAATATTTCTTCACACAATGCACACAGTCAACCTGTGGAACTCCTTGCCAGAGGATGTTGTGAAGACTATAACAAGACTATAACAGGGTTCAAAAAAGAAGTAGATAAGTTCATGGAGGATAGGTCCATCGATGGTTATTAGCCAAGAATGATGTCCCTAGCCTCTGTTTGCCAAAAGCTGGGAATGGGGGACAGGGGATCACTTGATGATTACCTATTCTGTTCATTCCCTCTGAGGCACCTGACATTGGCCACTGTCAGAAGATCAGATACTGGGCTAGATGGACCTTTGGTCTGACCCACTATGGCCATTCTTATGATCCTGGTAGTGGAGTTGGTATTGACACTGGCTTATCCCATTATTTTAGGACAGAATTGGGAGTACTCTCAGAGGTAGGGGGTGGAATTAATATGGGCCTACAACCCCCAGAAGGGCTAATTCAAGAGTCCCTAGGAAGTGGGGACTGAATTCCCTGGCCAGCACATAGGCACCACCCAGCAGCTCACCTGAATAACTAGAGAAGGGAGCCAAAGAAGCACTAGCTCAAAAGGTTCCCACCCTCAAAGTTCCTCACTGGGAGAAACATCCAGCACCACCAATTAGCTGGAAAGCTCTATTTAAACCAGAATGAGTCAAAGGAAGTTGTCCGAGCAACTAAAGGAATCCCTGGCTGGCTGCTACTATAGACTCTGCCTCTTTACATGATTCCTGATCCCTGCTTTCCTGCCTCTCTGGCTGTTCCTGGTTCTTGTCCTCCTTAACCCAGACTCCCATCTATTCCTGGTACTTGCCTCACTCCAGGTCCCTGCTCCTACATCCTACCCAACACTTTGACCCCTGGCTTGACATCTGACCGTCTCTCACCTTTGGCTTGGAACTTGACTAACCATTAAGCCTGACTGCCCATGCACAGTCCCTACAACCAAGGGGAAGCTCCCACAGAAGTGCCAACTAACAAGGAACTTAGACCTGCCCCCTACAGGAGGGGGATATTTTAACTAGGACTGAGAAATTTTCCCCAAAATTCACTACCCTCTCCTCCAACTGATCAAACATTTTCATTGATTTTCAAAGGGATTCTCTCTCTCACACACCACACACACACACACACACACACACACACACACACACAGCAGCAGTCACAGACTGAAGTCAGCTCTGTGTGAGAGGACTCGCCCAGCACTCATGTGCACACCCCTTTCGGGAGATAAACCCAAAATAATACCATCTTGCACTGTATAGAAAAATCTGCATAGCACAAGCTCATAAAAATCCAACCTCTTCCTCAATGTGAAGAGAGATGTGCATGACTTCTTGCCCTCCCAAGTAACTGGGTTTTATTATAAACAAGAAATAAGTTTATTAACTACGAAAGGTGAATTTTAAGTGGTTAAAGAGATAGCAAAAAGAATAAAGCAGATTACCTTCGTCAATAAACAAAAGCCACAGACTGAGCTTAACACATTAGATAGGAAAGAAACAATTTCTCACCCTGAGTGATAAACAGGCTGGCAGATTCTTGAGGCACAAGTTGCCTTGGCTTTCCCAGGTTTTCATACACAGGCTAAAGATCTTAGCCTGGGACCATCAATTCTTACCGTTGTGTCTTTTTTCCTCAGGTATTTCAGGTGTATTATTGTAGGGAGAGTAAGGACCCTTCATGTTGTCGTTGTCCCTCTTTTATATCTTCTCCCCACTTGCTGGAAAGCATCTCTTTAATAAGCCACTAACATTGTTTGGCTTCATCCAATGTAGCACATTTGAAATACAGAGACATGGTCAATTTTCCCAACTTCAGATACAAAAATGATACGTGCATACAAATTGCATAAACACATTCAGTAAATCATAACCTTTCCAATGATACCTTACATAAGCCATCTTGCATAAAGTGTATCTTAGTCATACCATATTCACATCACAACCATACTTCTGTAAAGAACATGGGGTTTAATATCACAACCATCATCACCAGAATCCCTCTTCAAAAGAATCTTCATGATCCAGAGACATGGCAAAGCCTTGGCAGGGATGGTTTAGCACAGGGGTCGGCAACCTTTCAGAAGTCATGCGCCAAGTCTTCATTTATTCACTCAGATTTAAAGGTTTTGCATCCCAGTAATACATTTTAACCTTTTTTAGAAGTTCTCTAAGTCTACAATATGTAACTAAACTATTGTTGTGTGTAAAGTAAATGAGGTTTTTTAAATGTTTAAGCAGCTTCATTTAAAAATTAAATTAAAATGCAGAGTCCCCCGGACCAGTGACCAGTGTGAGTGCCACTGAAAATCAGCTTGTGTGCTGCCTTTGGCACATGTGCCATAGGCTGCCGACCCCTGGTTTAGCAGTATCCGAAGAAGGGCACTAACTCTCACTACAGACAACAAAAGCCTCCTTCACACAAATTTCACAACTCTAGCTGTATGTCTTATAAGTAATATAGTTAATACCCTCACTACTAATGTAACATTTTGGTATTTCAATGACTGCATCATTTTTAGAGTTTTAAATTACCATGTCTGTGATGCTTTTCTTACTGTCTCTTTGTCTAGTTCTCTCCCTCCTTTCTTCCAAGCAACTTCCATTTCATCTCCATTGTTTCAGCAAGCCCACTTCTGCGCTCTCTACAGTCCTTGCTGTCCTCCCTGCTGAAGCCATAGATTCAGGAAGAGTGATCAACAGGCAGAAGTACTGGCTATGGGGAAATGAAACAGATTGGCAGGAGTTGGCTCTATCAATGAATAAACAATGACACCAGCATTTTGTACAGTGAGAGGAGATGGTAGAGCTGGCTTGTGACACTCTTCACCACTGGAAGAAGGGTAAAGTAGGCTATCATACCTCTCTCACACAAAGGCCATGGCTACACTAGAGAGTTGCTGCGCTGGTGAGGGGGTTACAGCGCTGCAACTTAGGATGTGGCCACACTTGCAAAGCACAGCCAGCGCTGCAACTCCCTGGTTGCAGCGCTGGTTGTACACCCGGTCGAGCCTCAGGTGTAGGGATTCCAGCGCGTCAGCAAGTGTGGATGCCCACCAGCGCTTTTATTGACCTCCGTAGTATAAGGAGGTATCCCAGCATACTTTAGAAGCCTCTCTGGTAATCATGCACACCCACTGCCCTGGGCTCAGCTGACCCCACCTTTAAATGCCCCAGGAATTTTAAAAATCCCCTTCCTGTTTGCTCAGCCAGGTGTGGAGTGCAATCAATCATTCAATCAACCAGCGACCATGCCTCCACGCCCCAAACGAGCCCCAGCATGGAACAATTCCGAGCTGCAGGACCTCATCAGTGTTTGGGGTGAGGAAGCTGTGCAAGCACAGCTGCGCTCCAGAAGGAGAAATTATGATACCTATGGGCAGATATCGCAGTCCTTGCTGAGAAGGGGCCATGAACGGGATGCGTTGCAGTGCAGGGTCAAAATAAAAGAGCTGAGGAGTGCTTACTGCAAAGCCCGTGAAGGAAATCGCCGCTCAGGAGCTGCCCCCACCACCTGCCGTTTTTACAAGGAGCTGGATGCCATACTTGGGTGTGACCCCACTGCCAATCCGAGGACCACGATGGAGAGTTCAGAGCAGGAAGAAGTGGGGGAGGGTGTAGAGGAAGCCGACAGTGAGGCTACTGGCGTGGAGGGAGACACCCCGGAGTCCCAGGAGGCATGCAGCCAGGAGCTCTTCTCAAGCCAGGAGGAGGCTAGCCAGTCGCAGCAGCTGGAAGTTGCTGGTGAGGAAGAAGCTGCAGAGTGTGCTCGGGGTAAGCAGATTTTTATGTTTTGGGAGAGGAGGGTTTGGGTTATGGCTGCCTGCATGCATGCCTAAACGTGGAATAGCCCATTGATTTGCTCTATCACGTCTCTGTAATCTGCCTCGGTAATCTCTTGAAAAGTTGCAGCCAGAGCGTGCGCAATTTGCTTTCTCAAGTTTATCGGGAGAGCCACCGTGGTCCTTGTCCCGGTCAGGCTAACTCGTCCGATCCACTGTGCAGCGAGGGGTGGGGGGACCATGGCTGCACACAGGCAAGCTGCATAGGGGCCAGGGCAGAATCCACATTGCTGTAGAAGACCCTCCCTCTCTTCCCAGGTAACACGCAGCAGTTATATATCTGGCAGTAGGAAACCCTGTTGAGAATTTAGGGATACTTGAGTGCAGGGCACCAGGTTCGCGGTCCCCCCCGAGCCCCGCGGTGCGCTCCGGTCTCCCCCCCCCCTTCCCAGCAGGCAGCCAGCACAGCTGTGCGCTCCGGTCTCCCCCCCCCCTTCCCAGCACGTAGCCAGCCCCGCGGTGCCCTCCTGTCTTCTCCCCCCCCTTCCCAGCAGGCAGCCAGCACAGCTATGCGTTTCCCCCCCCCCTCACCAGCAGGCCGGCAGTTACGCGGACCGCCCTCCCCCCCCACCAGCAGCTCGCCACCTTCCTGTTCACTACTGTCCCCTGTGCAGGACACCAGCTACCTCCTGTACCCAGTGCAGATAAACCCCAGTGACCCATCAGTCAATTCCCCCTCCAAGGTGCAGTCGGGGCAGAAACACTCACCCCATTGCTCGCCATGCCTTCGCTTCCCTGGCCTGTCTGTGTTATGTTAGGTATGTGGGAAGGATGCTACAGAAAGTCTAAAAACTCCTTCACTGTGCGATAATAAACAATGTAGCCTCTGTGTATTACATGTTTCTATCTATGTTTTTTTTAGTGACCTTGACTAATGCAGCCAGATCACCAGCCTCACGTCGCTTGCAGAACTTGAGAAAAAATCCGCGAAAATCAAAAGAAGAATTGATCAAAGCAGTTATGATTCACTACAACAGGGAAGGTAGGAAGACGCAGGAATGGAGAGAGAAAATGTATGAGTGGAGGCAAACAGAAAGCAGGAGAAAGGAATTGGCTACCAAAAAAACCTCAAAGCAGATGATAAGCCTCCTGGCTCACCAAACTGAGTCTTTCGAGTCTCTCATAGCCATGCAGGCAGATCTGTACCATGGTAACCCCCACCCCTCCCAAAGCTCTCTTTCTTGTTCCCCAGTATTTGCACAAAACACCTTTCTCCACCAGCCAGTTTCTTATTACCCCCAGCTGCCCCCAACACCTGTACGATCACCTACCAGCCCTGATAACTACAATTCTTACCCTGTGCACTCCATCCCCATTACCCTGCAGCATAGTAATCCTGAAGTGCAGCAGACATTGAACAGTAATCCAAACAGGACATATTCAAACCTCTGAATGTACAGTCCACCACCCTAACCCCCCTGGCCTTTTATGTACTGTACTTTGAATAAAGGATTTTATGGCTTTTACAATAAGTTTTATTATTGCAAGAAGTGGTAAATATTGTACCCCAAGGTAGAAAGGAGCACAGCAAAGGCACCAAACATTATTGTTGGCTCTCAGCATCAAATTGCTCCCTTAAGGCATCCCTAATCCTTGAAGCCCTTTCCTGGACCTCTCTAGTAGCCCTGCTCTCTGGCTGTGCAAATTCATCCTCTAGGCGTCGAACCTCGGAGGTCCATTCCTCACTGAATCTTTCACCCTTCCCTTCACAAATATTATGGAGGGTACAGCACGCGGATATAAATAGCAGAGATGCTGCTTTCCCCCAAATCTAGCTTCCCATAAAGAAACCTCCAGCAGGCTTTCAAACGGCCAAAAGCACACTCCACAGTCATTCTGCACCGGCTCAGCCTGTAGTTGAACCGGTTCTTGCTCCTGTCAAGCTTCCCTGTATACGGTTTCATGAGCCATGGCATTAAGGGGTAAGCGGGGTCTCCAAGGATCACAGTGGGCATTTCGACGTCCCCTACTGTGATCTTGCGGTCTGGGAAAAAAGTCCCGGCCATCAGCCTCCTGAACAGGGCACTGTTCCGAAAGATGCGTGCATTGTGCACCTTTCCAGGCCATCCTGAGTAAATGTCAGTGAAATGCCCACGGTGATCCACAAGCGCTTGCAGAACCCCGGAGAAATACCCCTTGCGATTAACGTACTCTGATGCCAGGTGGGGTGGCGACAGAATAGGAATATGCGTCCCATCTATTGCCCCTCCACAGTTAGGGAAACCCATTTCTGCAAAGCCATCCACAATGTCCTGCACGTTCCCCAGAGTCATAGTTCTTCTTAGCAGGGTGCGATTAATGGCTGTGCAAACTTGCATCAGCACCATTCCAACGGTGGACTTTCCCACTCCAAACTGGTTCGCCACAGATCGGTAGCTGTCTGGAGTTGCCAGCTTCCAGATTGCAATAGCCACCCGCTTCTCCACGGGCAGGGCAGCTCTCAATCTCGTGTCCCTGCGCCGCAGGGTAGGGGTGAGCTCAGCACACAGTCCCATGAAAGTGGCTTTTCTCATCCGAAAGTTCTGCAGCCACTGCTCGTCATCCCAGGTTTGCAGGACGATGTGATCCCACCACTCAGTGCTGGTTTCCCGAGCCCAAAGGCGCCGTTCCACGGTGCTGAGCACGTCTGTTACTGCTACAAGCAATTGAGTGTCTTGAGCGTCAGGCGTTTCAATATCATCGTCTGACTCCTCACTGTCACTTTGCAGCTGAAGGAATAGCTCCACTGCCATGCGTGATGTGCTGGCAACATTCATCAGCAAGGTCCTCAGCAGCTCAGGCTCCATTTGTAACAAATCTCAGAAGTCGCGCTGCAGACGCACAATGCCGCCAAAATGCTCAGAATGTGTAGCAAAGCACCATGGGGCGTTGGAACAGGAAGCGGAAAGACCCGCACACTTCCTTCCCCTTCCCACAAGCCACAGCGCCAAAATGGGACGAGGTGCTCTGTGGGATAGCTGCCCACAATGCACCACTCCCAACAGCGCTGCAAGTGCTGCAAATGTGGCCACACTGCAGCGCTGGTCCTACACAGCTGTACGAACACAGCTGTAACTACCAGCGCTGCAAAACTGTAAGTGTAGCCATGGCCTCAGAGGTACTAGTGGGCTTGTTCACTTCCTCCTGATAGCATTGACATCAGCTTTAGGCAAAGTCACCCTTTGGGGTGGTGGAGCCAATGGGGTGGTGGAGCCAATGGATGGACCACCGCAGGCTTTGAGATGGTTATGGTTAATCTGATTAGTTACCGATATTCATAGAAAGCACCCTAGATACAGCAAACCAAGGCTGACCTTTGGGGCTAGTGAAGCCTTCAACTGAGAGTACTGGGTGGGGGAGGGGGTGGGAAAGAGGGAGACAACACCCGAGAGCTGTTTATGGCTGAAGTGGTGACTGGGACAGTGCCACCCACACTGCCACAAGTAGTGTAAGGGCTGTCACAATCCTCCCAGATGCCAGCCAGACATCTGAGGTGCTGGTCTTTTTAAAAAACCAGCTTTAAATGCAACTGCTCAGACTCCAGAAACTGCAAAACCTACAGGTGTCAATGCTTTTATACACCACACTGAAATATAATACCCAACAGCATTGAAGCCTCAGATTGTGCCAACCAGTGAGGACATACTGACGTATAAACCATAGGGTATATGCCATTACAAGAAAGGTAAGTATTCGCTTGCATTAGGCTGTACTTAATATATTCATATTTTTGATGGCTTAATTTCATGAGCAATTTGGGGATTTGACCATGTGCCTGGAAGTTTTAGTCAGAGTTTACTCACTTATTTTCTCCACTCCTATAAAACAGAAATGGAAGATTACCCTTTACATCTTTCCATAATGGTCTTATGTACTATATCATTTAAAAAAATCACCATAAAAAGGATCGATTTAACAGTTTATATAAAAATTATAAAGGTGATTACTGCCCCCAAAATTTGTGTAGTATTTGTTGATTCAATTAAAAAAAGAACATAGCTACATCCATCACTTTTTCACCCCTACCTACACCGTTATAGCTGAAGATATATAGTTGCAAAGCAGTATTAAGACAAGTCCACCAGAGGGAGCTCCCAGGATATTAAATATACTGAAAAATAAAGATGGAAAGCTAAAGTTGGTTTAGTGCACATTGAGCATGGTTGGGTACTTGAAATCCAAACTCCACAGACATAAATGACTTAAACAAGTCAAAAGAATATATCAAGCATATTTGAAGATAGATTATGTCTATTCAAGAAGAAATCATGCAAAATTCTTGATTTCACTTAAGAATTGCCTAGCTGACTTTTTCTCTACAAATATTAAGTAGAAAACACAAAATATATTGGGCACTTAAGGATAAGAACTGAATACTCACTAGAGCCAAGAGAGTGCCATCAATATTTCACAGAGAGTTTAAGGCTAGAAGGGATCATTAGTTTAACTAGGCCAGTAGTTCTCAACTTTTGTACCAGAGACCCCTTTCACATAGCAAGCCCCTGAGTACACCCGCCCCCATACAAATTAAAAACACTTTTTCATATATTTAACACCATTATAAATGCTGGAAGCAAAATGGGGTTTGAGGCGGAGGCTGACATCTTGCAACCCCCATGTAATAACCTCACAACCCTGTGAGGGGTCCACACCCCCAGTTTGAGAACCCGTGAACTAGGCTGACCTACCACATATCACAAGCCATCACATTTCTCCCAAATACCCCTATACTGAGCCCAAAGACTTTAGTTAGAGCAAAGCATTTCAGTCCTCGGAAGACTTAAGTTGTTGTGTATTACAAGCAGAAAACAGGACAAACCAAGTTGCCAACAATCACCGAGGCCTTCACAATGGCATGGAATTGATTAGCTGAGATATGACCAGATGACCATCGCACAAGGGTAATTAATTTTTTTTTTTAAAGGTCCAAATTTCTTGGTCAAGGTATAGTCAAGGTCCAGAGTCCACAGAAAAATAAGTACTACATAAAAAGATTTTGGGGTCAATTCAAAAACATCTGGCAGTCCGGATTTGGCCCTCAGTCCACCTATTGACTACCCCTACCCCAGCCAGGTGATCCACGCCCCATGCTACAGGGGAAGGTCGAAAAATTCCAAGGTCCCCGCCAATCTGACCTGGGAAAAATTTCTCCCCAACCTCAAATCTGATGAATAATTCTGAGTATATCTGGTCAATTGCAGGAAATAAAATTCCTTCCTGCCCAGTGCAGGTGGCCAGTTGAAGCCCTGAAGCATAAAACTTGACAGTCATGGTCTTTAATGCAATGCTACAAGGGTTATGAGCATGCTGAGGGCATGCAAACATTCCTGTACTCCCCATGAAGAGGCGGCTCAGGAAGGAAGGAGATGAACTGGGGGATTCATGGAGTTACAGATTCCAAGGCCAGAGGAGACCATCACGACTATCTGGCTCAACTGCTTGCACACACAGGCTGAGGAATTTCCCCTAGAAAATGCATTAGAGTTTATCTTTTTAAAAGATTCCTAATCTTGTCTAAGGGTATGCCTACAATTAAACACCCCCAGCTGGCTCATGTCAGATGACTCTGGCTTGGGCTATGGGGCTGTAAAATTGCAGTGTAAAATTTTAGGCTACAGCTAGAGTTCAGCTTCTGTGACTCTCCACCCTTGCAGGGTCCCAGAGCTTGGGCTCCAGCCTTAACAACTACACCACAATTTTACAGTTCTGTAGCCCGAGGCCCCAAGTGTTTAACTGCAGTGTAGACATATCGCCACAACCACCCAAAAGACTCCAATTGATGATACCACTTCCACTGGTAAGGTTTTCCAATGTCTGATTGCCCTAATAGTTAGGAAATTGCATCTTATTTCAAGACTAAATTTGTTCAGCTTCTAGACATTAATTTTTCTTATGCCTCTGTCAGCAAGATTTAAAACCTCTCACTACCAAAATGTTTTCCATGTGTAAATACCTAAAACACAGCAATGTGGTAACCTCTCAAATTTCCCGCTCCTCCCTCCCCCCCAATAAGCTGAACTCCTTAAGCCTCAAATCATATGTTTTCCAGCTCTAGAATCATTTTTGTGGCCCCTCCTTTGAACTCTCTCCAGCATTTCCACATCCTTCTTGAAGCCCAGTCACCAGAACAGGACATAGTATCCTAGCAGCAATCTTACCAATGCTGCATACAGAGACAAAATATCAATTCCCTTCTTCTACTTGATATTCCCCTCTATACATGCAAAGATCAGATTAGTTCTTTTTGCCATGACACAATACTGGGAACTCATGCTAAGGCAATTTTCTACAAGTTTTTCTCTGAGGCCTTGTCTACACTATTGCTTAAGTTGACGTAAGTTACATTACTCAAAGGTGTAAAAAAAAAACAAAAAAACCATCCCCCTGAGCGATGTAACTTACATTGACTTAACACAGTGTCTACGCTGCGCTATGTCAGCAGGAGACGCTCTCCTGTCAATTTATAGTGTCTTCACTAGACCCACTAAATCAATACCACTGCATCGATCCAGCAGTACCGATTTAGTGCTGTAGTGAAGACAAGCCATGAGTCACTACTTTCTAATACAGCATTTTGTGCCCCTTAAGTATAACCTGCATTCTTGATTCCCAGATATATTACCTTGCATTTAGCTGTACTAAAAATGCATTTTGTTAGATTGTGACCATTTTGCCAGGTGATTCAGATCACTCTGCTATAGTAATCTGTCCTCCTTTACAATCCCACTAATCAGTATCATGCGCACACTTTATCAGCAAAGATTTTATACCATTATCTAGATAGCTGATAAAAAAGTTTAAAGTTGGACCAAGTAGAAAGCCTTCTAGAAATGGCCCCCTCATTGACACTGAGATTTGTCAGCAAGGCAGTTTTTAATCCTTCTAATGTGTCCACTATTAAATCCATATAGTGCAAGATTTTTTAATCAGAATGTCATGATGTACCAAGTCATATGCCTTGGAGAATCCAAGTGTACTATATCAACAGAATTGCATTTATCAATGAGACTTGTAATCTTGTTTTTAAAAAGTCCAACTATAGACAGAATCTGCTTTAAGATATTTGAAAAGAGGACATGAATATGAAAGGACAATTTTCAGCACTCAAAAGAAAGTCTTTTCAACAGGGACAAATGCTTAGGTCACAAAATGTCACAAGATAAATTAAATGTAATTTAAGAAATGAGTTGAGTGGAGATTAGTTTGTTACAAGAGTAGTTGTATATACTTCTGTCACATGTTAAAAGTGATACTGTAACGAGAGCCCTGCAAATCCACAGATATCCACTTTATATCTGTGGACCATTTTTGCAGATCGGACACAAATACAAATTTTATATCTATGCAGAGTTCTAAATATAGGGTCTCAAAAGGCAGTGAAACAACTGTCTAAATCTCAGACTATGAGGCTGCTTTCCCACCTTCCAGATCCCATATTCCCTCACCCTCCATATACAGAGAAATGGGAAGTGATAGATCAAGGTAGGCAGTAAAATCACATATGCTCCTATTGCTGCAGTTTAAGCAGCCAAGCATTTAGAAAACCTTTCCTGACTTCATTGTCATATCAGGTCAGAGATGAAAGCCATACTGACTTACTTTGAAGAAACAGCTGCCTCCCTCTCCAACTGACCTGATACAGCACAAATAAAGCAGTGTTTGGGCAGCCAGAGATCACCTTCACCCCCCTCTTGCGCCCCTACACTCTCCCTCCTGTGCTCCCTTCACTCTTAAACTTTGCACCCCCCTCCTGCACCCACATGGGAAAACTGTCATGGAATCACAGAGCACCTGTCATTGCTCCTCACTGCCCCTTCACAACCCCTCTAGGAGAATGATGTGCCAAGCTGAGAGGTGCCACGGCTCAGCCCCAGGAAGCCGTGGCAAAAATTAAGTACTGTAGTCCTGTGATAGTATAGTGGCTGGTGCAAAGAAACTGGGCTTACTGAGTGCTAAGGGTGATGCCTTTATCAATCGATCTAAATAGGCAGAAGACTTTTATTTTATAGTTCTGTTTGTGATTTTAAGCAATATTGACTTGAGATATTTTATTATTTTTAATGTAAAAGGCTATTTGTTCTGATGCCTGTTTGTTGTTTTAGACATCAATCTTATACAACAATAATAATAGTACGCACAGTTATTAAGCCATAAATGCACTGAAATAGTGTGCTGCTGCAGGTATTGTGCGGATGTAGATAGAAGACAGACTGTGGATCATGGGTTGGATACAAGTTGATTCTTGTGGATAGATGCAGATCCACATTTTTGTATCCACGCAGGGCTCTAACTATCACATGGATCAATCGATATAGTTATATATTGAAACATGCAGTGTTAGTTAACCTGAACCATTATCTTGTATATAATAAGATACAATGTAGAAATGACACTTCTCAGTATAACTGAGTTTTCATGCAATAAGAAAAAACAAGCTGTGAAGGAGACACAATCTTACTGCACCCTTTAAAATGAAAAGTATTCCAAGTTCATCAGTACATAAGAATAGCCATACTGGGTCAGAGCAATGGTCCATCTAGCCCAGTGTCTTGTCTTCCAATAGTGGCCAATGCCAAAGGCTTCAGAGGCTGATTGAACAGAACAAGGCAATTATCACGTGATCCATGCCCCATCATCCAGTCACAGCATCTGGTCATCAGAGCCTTGGTTACACTCAGAGCGTAGGGTTGTCCCCCTGACCATCTTGCCTAATAGCCACTGATAGACCTATCCTCCATGAACTTTTCTAATTTTTTTATCCCAATTATAGTTTTGGCCTTCACAACATCCCCTGACAACAAGTTCTGCAGATTGATTGTGTGAAGTTCAGTACTTTTTAATGTTTGTTTTAAACCTGCTGTGTTCCCTCTAAGATGCAAGCCTTCGTGGCCACACACGAGGCCATCAAGAGCTGTGCACCAGCTGGGAAGGCACACACACAGGTGAGCGTGGAGAATGTGGAGGGTAGGGGCAGTGGGGTGAGGTGATATGGGTTTGGGAAGGCTTGGGGGGTGAGAAGAGGTGCCTCTCTCCCCAACCTCCAAATGGAGGGAGGGATAGCTCCGTGGTTTGAGCATTGGCCTACTAAACCCAGGGTTGCGAGTTCAATCCCTGACGGGGCCATTTAGGGATCTGGGGCAAAAATCAGTACTTGGTCCTGCTAGTGAAAGCAGGGGGCTGGACTCAATAACCTTTCAGGGTTCCTTCCAGCTCTATGAGATAGGAGCCAGAAGAGAGTGCTTCTCTTCCCTCCAACTGGGGCTGGGGCTGGGAGAGGCACCTCTCCCCTCAGGGCCATGGGAGACACACATCTGTCTCACACACCCAGTCTTTCATGCTCACCACCCAACATATACTTGTGTTGTTGTTACTTCTTGATATATGTGCATTCCAAAAAGTATTCTCTGTAATTTTATTCTTTTAAAAGTGTTATTTTATTTTTTGACTGGTTTATGCATTTCATAATTTATTTCTCTCTTACACTTCAATTTAACTCTTTGAGTAATGACTTCTAAAATGCTTACCCTCTCCTGGCTGGAGTAATTATCCCTATGGTAACTGTTTAAAATATATATTATAGCTAGGTTTTTTGTTTCTAGCGGTGGTGCACATCTGCACATATTGGTGCACATCACAAAATTCATTCTGCACATGGGTGGAAAAAATTAGACAGAACATTTCTGCTGCCTATTAATCTCATTTGGTGACCCTTGACTGATAATGATGTAATAATTGGGACCTAGCAGGCTTACTTTAATTATGGGCCTAACAGGTGAAAAGTAGGTAAAGGTTAATGAATTGTCACACTGATCTGTTTTATAAGACTGTTTAAGAAAAGATGTAAGGAGGAGGCAAAAAAGACAGAATTAATTAAAACACAGAGAGGATCTACTGGTACTACTCAAGGACTTAAGAGATGACTAGTAAACAAGAGGAGATGGGGACTCGAAAATCAATAGACCAAACTTGGTGCTTAAAAAATTAGGTCTAATTGGTGGACAAAATAAGAAAAGGATGGACAAGTCTGCCAACCGCCTCTTTTGGGGGCCCTTAAAAAAAAAAAAAAAGAAGACTTGAGGGAGGAAAGAAAGGAACTTCTAACACCCAACTGCACACATAATAGAAGGATTTTCATCATGACACCAAGTGGGGACAACTTTTGACCATCAGCGCTGCACTAGCAAGGACTCCAGCCTGATACATGTGAGATACTGGTCTGTCTTCCTCTCCCTCCAGTATCCCTTTTCATCTCCTGCTATCTTTCTATCAGCTTTTCCTTGATCCTGAAATGAACTGCACTACTAGGCAGCAGCATTACACAACGAGATTGAGTGGAGCTTGGCAGGCAGTCTGAGAAGGACCAGTGAAGGAGAGGACCTGACCAAACCAACAACGTGAAAGCACGCAGCAAGCCCTAGAGACTATGTCCACGCAGGTTATGAAATGGCCTGGCAAATGAAAAATAGCTTTTACTAAGACAAGAGAGGAAATAAGAACCTGGAACAGGGCTCCCAATCTGCTCTGCCAAATTTAAATATATACCACCCCTCCCCAGTGCAGTACTACCAGGGTCGGGGAGAGAGCTTTGCAGATTCATCAGGAAGCCATAGAAACAAAGATATTGAAGAACAGTGTTCTGAGAGTGAATCTCCTGGGACTCAGAGAAGACATGGATGAGAATATTGTCAAAATAAGGGTATAGATATATGCCCTTGCAATGCTACCAGGGCCTGAAAAGTAAAAGTGGGAAGAAGAGGGAGACAAACTGAAATAAAGATTCTCCCAAGTCAAAGGGAAGGACTGCCAATGCCTGGGATAAATTGAGACATGAAAGTAGGTGTCCTTCAGGCTGACCAGATAATATAGCATTACCATGGGAGGGAGGGAGTGGTGGGTGGAAGAAAGAAAGAGCACAATCTGGAAAGTGTTTTCATCCAGAACTTTTTCTTCCAGAGATGTGATCAAGCTCTGGAGGTCCAGAGTTAGATGGAATCCTGCTGGGTATTGGTACAACAAAAAAAAGCAAGAATAAAATCTACTGTTGGGTATTGCCATTAACTTCATTATGAGAAAAAGTATAAATGGATACATGACAATCATCATATTGTTCAACAGCAGTACACTATAAGATCTAGATTTTGCTGATGATGTTGCTCTTTATTTTCCCTTCCTTTTTTGAAACTTTATTAAGGTGAAGTTACAATAAACCATTAAGTAATAAGTAAAGTATGATGTAATATGTTAATCAGGATCAGGTTAATATTCAAAAGTACCTAGCTAGCAATTCTGGCTTGGTGGCTGAGAAGTCCTCCTCCTCAGAGTACGCTAAAAAAGGTGACCGAATTTCTAACTTTTGGGGATGCTTCTCCTGTGTATGTACTGGGCATGACAATTTCTCCATTACAAGAACAGTCCTTATTTTACTTCCATACAAGTCACATTTTTCCAATACAAAGTCTTGCTGCTAAACAATAAAAAAATGAATTTGTCATTTCTGTTTAAAATGTAGAACCTTATTGGAACATTGAGGAAACTGATCAGGGGATCTCTCAGAAGCTGGCATTTTGCTATAAGATGAATCTCTTTAATAATTTCCTCCTCAAACCTAATTCCTAGACACAACCACCACCACCAAATGTGCAAGTACATCTCTACACTGATATAACTCTGTCTTCAGGAGCCCAAAAAATCTTACCGCACTATAGGTGAAACCAGGTTATGTCAAACTTGCTTTGATCTGCCACAGTAGGCAGCCCCACCCTCCTGGAGCACTGCTTTGCCACATTATATCCGAATTTGTGTTATATGGGGTAGAGGTGTATGTTCCCCTTTCCCTGCAATCCCTTAAACAGAGTACATCCCTAGAAGCAAAAATATGATGCATCTTAACTGGAGTCAAATGTCTTCTACACAGTAATTTATAAAAATTTCATTTCTGAGCTAAACTAATTGAAGATATATATCACCTTTGCCATATAGAGACCTGCACATCTAGATCAATTTGTCCAAATTCCTCTCCAATCTTTTCATCTGTGTTATTTTCCTATAAACATCTTTTTCAACCAAAATTAAATATGTCTTAGAAATTAAATGTTTTGTGATCTTCCAGTTTGCTCTGGAGCTCCTCAAATGTGGTTAAAGGTCAAGATAAAGCAGTCTTATATCCAAATTTCACAATAAAATATTTTATTTGTAAACAATGAAAATATGGGATCGGTATATTATTTATCTCTTGGTATGATTTCAAAACAGGACCAAGGAACAGCTGTTCACACTGAGTAATCTCAGCCCTTCCACACAACAAATAGACACTTTGATATTTCCTAGAGATAAATCCCTGGTTATTAATTCAAGTAGCTAAGGAAGTGAGCCTCAATGACAGGAATTAAAAAAAAAAAAAAAAAAAAAAAAAAGTGTGTCCCATCCTCCTAAAATGGTCTCAATGAAAGGGTGATTTTTAATAACCTACATTTCTTTTTAACCCAACAATAGCCTCCAGGCTTATTTGAGTTTTACCCAGGCCATGTCTACATCTAAAATTTTGCAGCGCTGGTAGTTACAGCTGTATTAGTACAGCTGTATAGGGCCAGCGCTGCAGAGTGGCCACACTTACAGCAACCAGCGCTGCAAGTGGTGTTAGATGTGGCCACACTGCAGCGCTGTTGGGCGGCTTCAAGAGGGGGTTCGGGGAACGGGAGAGCAAACCGGGAAAGGAGACCAGCTTCGCCGCGGTTTGCTCTCGCGTTCCCCGAACCCCCCTGCAAACCGCAGGGAAGGAGACCAGCTTGCTCGGGGTTCCGTGAACGAGAGAGCAAACCGGGAAAGGAGACCAGCTTCGCCGCGGTTTGCTCTCGCGTTCCCGAACCCCCTGCAAACCGCAGGGAAGGAGACCTGCTTGCTCGGGGAACGGGAGAGCAAACCGCGGCGAAGCTGGTCTCCTTTCCCGGTTTGCTCTCGCGTTCCCGGAGCCACCCAGCAAACCGCAGGGAAGGAGACCTGCTTGCTCGGGGCTCCGGGAACTAGAGAGCAAACCGGGAAAGGAGACCCGCTTCGCCGCGGTTTGCTCTCTAGTTCCCGGAGCCACCCTGCAAACCGCAGGGAAGGAGACCTGCTTGCTCGGGGTTCCGGGAACGAGAGAGCAAACCGCGGCGAAGCTGGTCTCCTTTCCCGGTTTGCTCTCTCGTTCCCGGAACCCCGAGCAAGCAGGTAAGGAGAACCGCTTGCTCGGCGGTTCGGGGAACGAGAGAGCAAACCGGGAAAGGAGACCAGCTTCGGCGCGGTTTGCTCTCTCGTTCCCGGAACCCCGAGCAAGCAGGTCTCCTTCCCTGCGGTTTGCAGGGTGGCTCCGGGAACGCGAGAGCAAACCGCGGCGAAGCGGGTCTCCTTTCCCGGTTTGCTCTCTAGTTCCCGGAGCCCCGAGCAAGCAGGTCTCCTTCCCTGCGGTTTGCAGGGTGGCTCCGGGAACACGAGAGCAAACCGCGGCAAAGCTGGTCTCCTTTCCCGGTTTGCTCTCTCGTTCCCCGAACCGCCGAGCAAGCGGTTCTCCTTACCTGCTTGCTCGGGGTTCCGGGAACGAGAGAGCAAACCGGGAAAGGAGATCAGCTTGATTACCAGAGGCTTCCTCCTTCCACGGAGGTCAAGAAAAGCGCTGGTAAGTGTTTACATTGGATTACCAGCGCTGGATCACCAGCGCTGGATCCTCTACACCCGAGACAAAACGGGAGTACGGCCAGCGCTGCAAACAGGGAGTTGCAGCGCTGGTGATGCCCTGCAGATGTGTACACCTTCAAAGTTGCAGCGCTGTAACTCCCTCACCAGCGCTGCAACTTTCTGATGTAGACAAGCCCCCAGTGTTGGGACGGTAGCAGCTCTTCTAAGCCACAGTTCTACTAACATACAAGCAGGGACTGCAAGTCTGTCCAGCACAGCAAAGACGACAAAGTTACTAATCAGTTACGAAAAAACAAAGTGTAATAAGAACTCCAGAAACTCCCACACAAGCATTACTTCAGAAGGCAAAGCAATACAAGAAGTGAATTAATTCACACACCTTGGCAGGAAAGTCCAAGTCAATGGGGGGGTGTCCAGAAGGAAATAAAATCATGATGAGCAAGCTTGCAGCTACATTTTCTAATTTAAACAAGAATTGGTCATTGAAAATCCACCCAAACTACAAACCTTCAATTCCAATGTTATTTCCATCTTAAAACACATGAATGTGAAAGCTGGAAGCCCATGAAAGGTACAGACAGACATCTAAATGCCTTCAAAACAAATGCCTTAGGAAAATACAAGGTAATAAATGGAATGAATTTGTAACAAATGCCGAAAATCATCAGAGTTCATCAACCCTCTATGTCTAAAGTTATCCAAAAAAAGACAATAAAAATATTTGGTACATGGCTTAGGATTGAAGCCAGAACTACCATCAGGGCTGGTATGCTATTGGGCAGCTGGAAGAACACATAAATGAACCAACTAAAGAATCCCTCCATTGAACACTGCTCAGAAAGGGAAAACTTATGGGACTTAATAAAGAGGCCACACAAAGAGCAGTTCAGGATAAACAGGGATGGTGGAATCTTGTTCACATGCTAAGCGATATCTAACAGTGCAAGAAGGATTCGGATTCAGATTCAGAAAGCACTTGTCTCTTCTCTCCCTAAGATGCTGGGAAAAATGGCCTCTGCAGAAGCTCCTGAACATCAGAGCAGAGCAAGGAATTTAGGGGGATGAAGGCCAAGAGGTAGAAAGAAAACAGGAGGAAGAGCCCCAGAATAAACTCAATGGAGTTATCTCTGGTGTTGATTTTCCCAGATGCCCATGGCAAATGAGGACCAAAACTTCCCAGAAGTGTAGTCAGGAGTCCACCAGGGGAAGTACTCAAGCATGTATAATTAATCACATGCACAAGTGTTAGTCGGTTGGGGACTTTAGTGTATGTTTTTATTTATTTAGTAAAAATATTGGTCACAGTAAGCAAAAACCAGGTTTGTTTGTACACTACAGATTATTTGGGAATGATCAGAAACTGTTTATATATGTTGCTCAAAAAATAAAACTTCAGATACAAGTGTGCTTCAAGTAACATTCCCAATATTAGAACAACAAAGTATCTCTGGGTCTACTGAAGAGCAGAACTGTAATAAAAGATAACTGGTGAGCATACTTAGAGATCTGCAGATGCACAAAGTGGATCTGCAAAACCCCTAATGTCATCAATCCCTTACTTTCACAAGAACTAAAAATTCACCCAGGATACATCATACAACGATTTACCTATATAAATGACTGTCGTCCTCAAAGTCTTCCTTGCCCCATCTTCCTTTGATATCTTCAATAACATGATTTTTCAGAAATTTTTTAAGCAGCTGAATTGTTTGATTACGTGTCACTTCTGGGCCAAAGTTTTGGTTACATCTGAGCAGTTCATGTAACCAGTCTACTGCCTCTGAGGCTTTGAAGCAACACTCATAGTTTTTGAAAAGACTACGATGCCTCCGTAATGGCATCCCTTCACGAAAGAGTTCAATGGTCTCATTCCACTGGAAAAGAGAGGGGGAGAAAGATACAATTACAGGAGCTCTAAAAATAATCTTTCAGAGTGAAATGATGTTGTATGTGAAATCAATACCAATACAGTTAGAGCATTCTGCAGGCATTGGTTTTAATGAATACAAAATAAAACTGAAAATATTCAGATACTGGAGTTATCAATCATGTCACAACTATGGCCAAAGTTTTGTTGTTAGCCTGAGAACTAAAACCACTAGACAGAATGAAAAATACCTACACTGCTATGTCTCCAATGCCATGCCCCAAGCAAGTTAAATAAATCAATCTGCTGAACATACTTCACTCTATGCTCTATTTAACAAATATTCTCTATCAACTCCTCATTTAATACATTCTGAAAGTTATACCTTAGGGTACAACTACATGAGAAAGCTACACCAGCTTAACTTGAAATTAGTTTAAAAACCCATGTAGTGAAACTAATGTAAAAAAGCCTATGAACGCACTCAGTTTCAGAGTGACTTATTCCAGTCTGGCTTAAACTAAAATCAATATAAACGGCCCTTAAACTGAAATAGGAGCAGAGGAATTTGCACCGGTTTAAGTAAATAAGTTTAAAACAAACAAAAAAAAACACACACACACACACGCATTTTTTAGGCCTGGTCTACACTTAAAACTTTGAGTGACGTAGCTATGACACTCGGGTCATCAAAAGTCCTGAGCACCACAGCTATGCCCGCCTAAACCCCGCAACACAGACATTCTTCTATCACCCTAGCTACTATGTCCTGAGTGAGGTGAGCTACTCCAGTGACAGACTCTGTGCTCCTCCAGTTGCTGTAGTGTACACTATCCCTAAGGCCAGGTCTACACTAAAAAGTTAGGTTGACCAAGCTATGTCACATAGGGGTGTGAAAAACCCACACGCCTGTGTAACAGTTAAACTGACCTAACCCCCAGCATAGACTCCGCAACGTTGGAAGAACTCCGCCACTGACCTAGCTACTACCTCTCAGGGAGGTGGATTAACTAAAGCGACTCCGATCACTGTAGTGAATGTCCACACTGAAGCACTACAGCAGCATAGCTGCAACACTGCAGTTGTGTTGCTATAGACCAGTTTAACTAAGGCTGTGTCTAAGTTTGTGCATAAGGAAGAGCTCACTACATGTCACCTGCCCATCTGCTTTTATAAGACCTTGAACATCCTTCTTCGTGTCACTCTTCCTTTTCTCTCCTGTAAGAGCTCACAGCCCAGCAGACCCGGTGGAAGAGGAATGGGTAGGAGCTGTGATCTAGGCAGCAAAGCAGGGTGTGAGTGCACAAGTGTGTGTCAGAATTTTGGGGCTCAGTGCCAGGAGGTGAAGCTAGGGGCTATGATCCAGCTAGCCCTGAGATGCCATCTGGGGGCTGGAATAGCAGGGGGCAGAAATAAGACTCCAGGTAGAGGAAGGGACCAAGAAGACTCCAAATAGCAGCCCTGGAACTGGTGGGGATGTGGCCAAGATATGACAGAAGCGGAGCGACTGAAGACAGACTAGAGAGGGAAAGAGGCAGCCGGGGGAGGGGGATTAGAGAGGGTTTCGGGGACCAGACCGAAGGACTGGGGGTGGGAAGCTCCCTCAGGAAGTCTCCGCAACTGCGGACCGCTGGGGGGTGGGGGAAGGGCGGCTCCGGGAGCCCCTCGGGGGAAGGGGAGCGGGACCGAGACCGGGGAGCGCGAGGCTGGAGGGCCAGTCTCCGGGGTCCGCTCGGGGGGGGGGACGAGGACGGGGGGCGCGAGGCTGGGGGGCTCGGAGGGGCTCTGGGGACCGGTCCGAGGCAGGAGGACTGGGGGGCGCGAGGCCGGAGCGGAGCTCCGGGGACGGGGGGTGCTGTGCCGAGCTCGATGCCTTGGCACGACCAGACGCTGCGGGACCCGGCCGGGGGACTTACTAGCCGGGTTGCCCGGTAGGGACCGGGGCCCACCAGTCGCGGCTCCATGGCCCCGTAGGCCCCGCTGTCTCCACGGAAACCCGACAATACACAGGAGAAGGCGGAGCCGAAGAAGAGTTTGAATTAGGGGCCCCACGGTGCTGCCCTCTGATTGGACTGCAGAGTGAGCACGTGACACCGCCTCACTCCCTGATTGGAGGGGCAAGGGCAGGACGTAGGGACCATCCATCGCCGTGGGTCCCAGTCCACTGCCTGCGCAGCCCGGGGGAGTGTAGAGGGTGGGGGCACTATTGCCCTGTGGCATACTAGGGGGGTTAGGGCACAACACGTCACACGCAGCCGTGTACTGTCCCAAGTACAAACGGAGCCCGAGGGGAGCAGCTCGCCGTGAAGGCAGGGCACAGCATGAGCTGGAACTCAAGCCGCTCGTCTGAGTTAGAAGCCCAGTTGCTGAGTTTTCTGGTAAGGGTATTTTAATTTAACCCTGTTAAAAGCACACTGCCCCCGCCCTCCGAAACGCCATACCGTGCCGTTGTCTCTCGCTGGTTAGAAAGATGCTAACAGCTACTCTCACAGTGCCTGCTCTGTGTTAGATTGTGTCAGTGTCCGATATAACAGTGCTAGGCTGTTCCTGTTAAAGCTTGGGTCTGTTATAATAATTGGGTCTACAAATTTACCCCATTGTGAGCCTAACTGGGGGGAAATGGACAAAAGTTTGTTACAGTACTTAAGCAAATGAGGCTGAAGTTGGTTCCTTATTCCCAGTACATTATTCATGGTGGCAGCTCCTTAGTAGTAGTTCCCAGCTCCTTATTCAATGGCCAAAATTATTTAAACAGAGTCCTGTGACACCTTATGGGCTAACAGACGTATTGGAGCATGAGCTTTCGTGGGTGAATACCCACTTCATCGAATGCATGTCACCCACAGAAGCTCATGCTCCAATATGTCTGTTAGTCTATAAGGTGCCACAGGACTCTTTAATGCTTTTGCAGATCCAGACTAACATGGCCACCCCTCTGATACTTAAACACATCAGTGTAAGAATAATTTGATATTTCCAAAAGATGTAATGCGATTGAAGGTGATCAAATTTAAAATTTATGATTAATGAAATAAAGACAAAGCTGGGTTTTGACTGGCTGTATATGACAAGGTCAGTCTCAGATCACCCTTCACAAGTAGGGGGTTGAAGTTTCTCAACTAGAGATTAGCTGGAGCAGCTAGGAGGGTATTAAATTACTAACAAACACAGTGGGAGAGTATTAAGGAGGCAAAACCTCAACCTGAAAGCATCAAAGAACAAAATTGTATTGATGTGGTAAAGAATGCCAAGAGGAGAAATTTTTCAATTGCTTATATATCAATGCTAGCAGTCTGGGTAACAAGAGGAATTGTAAATTATCCTTGATGAGGAAAAACATAACGTAAGAAAAACCATACTGGGTCAGATGAAAGATTCATCCAGCCCAGTATCCTGTCCTCTGACAGTGGCCAATGGCAGGTGCCCCAAAGGAAATGAACAGACGGGTTATCAAGTGATCCATGCCCTGTCACCCAGTGCCAGCTTCTAGCAAACAGAGGCTAGGGATACTATTTCTGCCCATCCTGGCTAATAGCCATTGATGGAGCCATCCTCCATGAATCTAGCTCCCTTTTGAACCCTGTTATAGTACTGACCTTCACAACACCCTCTGGTAAGGAGTTCTAGGGGCTGACAGTGCATTGTGCGAAGAAATACATTGTGTTTGTTTTAAACCTGCTACCTGTTAATTTCATTTGGTGGCCCCTTGTAATTGTATTAGCAGGAGTAAATAACATTTACTTTCCTCTATACTACTTATGATTTTCTAGACCTCTATCATATCCCCCCTTAGTCACCTCTTTTCCAAGCTGATATACACTTATACTTGGCATGACTGAAACTATTTGCTATAACCTCTTCAGGAAAAAAAAAAAGTGTTACAGACAGATGAGTAAGGTGTTAAAAGAAATCATGATGTTATGGGGGAAGATAGATTTGGGGGACATACGCTAGAGGTCTCACGCTGCCAGTAACAAAACTTCAGTTATTTTAAAAAAATTCTCATATAGAAGGTACTGCATGCAATATTAGGGATGCTATTTTGAGCCTCATTACGGGAGATAAATTAATCATGGATGTTGGTGTTTGGGTAGGACAAGATGAGGAAAATTATGAGGGATGTCAATTGGGAGAAAAAAAGTGAGAGAGAAACTGGGAGTTCTTTAAGAAGAGTTTATTGGATGGACAAAGATTCCACAATCAAGAAAGGAAAACTTTGGTTAAAAGTCCATCCTGATTCAATGTTAAAGTGGAGTAGGCAATTAGTGATACAGATAGATAGCAATAGAAATTAGAAGTTATGAAGTGTAGAAAAAAGTGATAAGAAAAGGGAAGGGAAGACTGGGAAAAATCCATAGCTGGGAGGGCTAAGCACAATAAAAAGAATGTTAGGAACTAAAGAAGTTCTAGAAATGGTGTAGGGATATAAGCACATTACCAGATGGAGATGGTCAAATTGTTAATAATGATTCAGAAAATATTCAATAAATATTTCCATTTTGAGTTTAGAAAGAAGCAGGATGATGTATCGTCACATTCTGAGGTTCAATCCAGACCATGAAGGGTTGTGTCACTGTCTGCCCTGTAATTTGGGTGCCTCCCAATGCTTTGCTGTTGTAGCTCCCAAGCTGGGCTGCTCACAACCAGCCTATCAGCATGCAGGTTGCACCCCCTGAGTGTGTCTGTGTGCTCACATAGTTGGTTCAACAGCTCTGACCCCAGCAGCCTGTATACAGTCCCACAGCTCCACTCTGACTTCTACCAGCCTTGGTTACTACTTGCTGTGTGACCCTGACATAATCCCAGTCCCCAATTTTTCCAAAACCATGTGCTCTGCAATGTCCGGCTCTCTCCTGGGCAGTTCAGAGATACAATTTGGTTGATTTGTTCCTCTAAAGCAGGGGTGGGCAAACTTCTTGGCCCAAGGGCCACATCAGGGTTGCAAAACTATATGGAGGGCTGGGTAGGGAAGGCTGTGCCTCCACAAACAGCCTGCCCCCCCACCCCGACTGTCCTCCTCAGAACCCCTGACCCATCCAACCCCCCCCCATCCTCACTCCCCCATCCCCTGACAGGCCCCCCCCAGGGCTCCCACACTTATCCAACCCCTCCCCACCACACACACCCAGAACCTCTGCCCCATCCAACCCCCCCCATCCCCTGAATGCACCCTGGGATCCCGCACCCCTTATCCAATCCCCTAGCCCCCTTACCATGTTGCTCAGAGCAGCACGTTTGGTAGCCGTGCCTCCAGCCAGAGCCAGACATGCTCCCTCACTGCCCTGCAGAAGCGTGCAGCCCCACTGCCCAGAGCACTGCCTGTGCAGCGGCGTGACTGCAGGGGAGAGGCTGGGGGCTAACTTCCCTAGCTGGGAGATCAAGGGCTAGGCAGGACAGATGTGGCCTGTGGGCCATAGTTTGCCCACCTCTGCTCTAAAGGCACAAAAATACACCACAGCTTATTAACTTAACTGAGTAAATACACCTTTCCCTTGAAAACAGCACTGAGCTGGTTTATTGTAAAAATGAAAAAAATTATTAATGTATACTCAGACTCATAGACTCTAGGACTGGAAGGGACCTCGAGAGGTCATTGAGTCCAGTCCCCTGCCCTCATGGCAGGACCAAATACTGTCTAGACCATCCCTAATAGACATTTATCTAACCTACTCTTAAATATCTCCAGAGATGGAGATTCCACAACTTCCCTAGGCAATCTATTCCAGTGTTTAACTACCCTGACAGTTAGGAACTTTTTCCTAATGTCCAACCTAAATCTCCCTTGCTGCAGTTTAAGCCCATTGCTTCTTGTTCTATCATTGGAGGCTAAGGTGAACAAGTTCTCTCCCTCCTCCTGATGACACCCTTTTAGATACCTGAAAACTGATATCAGGTCCCCTCTCAGTCTTCTCTTTTCCAAACTAAATAGACCCAATTCCTTCAGCCTTCCTTCATAAGTCATGTTCTCAAGACCTTTAATCATTCTTGTTGCTCTTCTCTGGACCCTCTCCAATTTCTCCACATCTTTCTTGAAATGCGGTGCCCAGAACTGGACACAATACTCCAGTTGAGGCCTAACCAGCGCAGAGTAAAGCGGAAGAATGACTTCTCGTGTCTTGTTTACAAACACACCTGTTAATGCATCCCAGAATCATGTTTGCTTTTTTTGCAACAGTATCACACTGTTCACTCATATTAAGCTTGTGGTCCACTATGACCCCTAGATCTCTTTCTGCCATACTCCTTCCTAGACAGTCTCTTCCCATTCTGTATGTGTGAAACTGATTGTTCCTTCCTAAGTGGAGCACTTTGCATTTATCTTTATTGAACTTCATCCTGTTTACCTCAGACCATTTCTCCAATTTGTCCAAATCATTTTGAATTTTGACCCTGTCCTCCAGAGCAGTTGCAATCCCTCCCAGTTTGGTATCGTCCGCAAACTTAATAAGCGTACTTTCTATGCCAACATCTAAATCGTTGATGAAGATATTGAACAGAGCCGGTCCCAAAACAGACCCCTGCGGAACCCCACTTGTTATACCTTTCCAGCAGGATTGGGAGCCATTAACAACTACTCTCTGAGTACGGTTATCCAGCCAGTTATGCACCCACCTTATAGTAGCCCCATCTAAATTGTACTTTCCTAGCTTATCTATAAGAATATCATGCGAAACTGTATCAAATGCCTTACTAAAGTCTAGGTATATCACATCCACCGCTTCTCCCTTATCCACAAGGCTCGTTATCCTATCAAAGAACGCTATCAGATTAGTTTGACACGATTTGTTCTTTACAAATCCATGCTGGCTATTCCCTATCACCTTACCACCTTCCAAGTGTTTGCAGATGATTTCTTTGATTACCTGCTCCATTATCTTCCCTGGCACAGAAGTTAAACTAACTGGTCTGTAGTTTCCTGGGTTGTTTTTATTTCCCTTTTTATAGATGGGCACTATATTTGCCCCCTTCCAGTCTTCTGGAATCTCCCCCGTCTCCCATGATTTCCCAAAGATAATAGCTAGAGGCTCAGATACCTCCTCTATTAACTCCTTGAGTATTCTAGGATGCATTTCATCAGGCCCTGGTGACTTGTAGGCATCTAACTTTTCTAAGTGATTTTTTACTTGCTCTTTCCTTATTTTCTCTTCTAAACCTACCCTCTTCCCGTAAGCATTCACTATACTAGACATTCCTTCAGACTTCTCAGTGAAGACCGAAACAAAGAAGTCATTAAGCATCTCTGCCATTTCCAAGTCTCCCGTTACTGTTACCCCCTCCTCATTGAGCAGTGGGCCTACCCTGTCCTTAGTCTTCCTCTTGCTTCTAATGTATTGATAAAAAGTCTTCTTGTTTCCCTTTATTCCGATAGCTAGTTTGAGTTCATTTTGTGCCTTTGCTTTTCTAATCTTGCCTCTGCATTCCTGTGTTATTTGCCTATATTCATCCTTCGTGATCTGACCTAGTTTCCATTTTTTATATGACGCCTTTTTATTTTGTAGGTCACGCAAGATCTCAAGGGTAAGCCAAGGTGGTCTTTTGCCACATTTTCTATCTTTCCTAACCATCGGAATAACTTGCTTTTGGGCCCTTAATAGCGTCCCTTTGAAAAACCGCCAACTTTCCTCAGTTGTTTTTCCCCTCAGTCTTAATTCCCATGGGACCTTGCCTATCAGCTCTCTGAGCTTACCAAAATCCGCCTTCCTGAAATCCATTGTCTCTATTCTGCTGTACTCCTTTCTACCCTTCCTTAGAATTGCAAATTCTATGATTTCATGATCACTTTCACCCAAGCTTCCTTCTACTTTTAAATTCTCAACAAGTTCCTCCCTATTGGTTAAAATCAAGTCTAGAACAGCTTCCCCCCAGTAGCTTTTTCAACTTTCTGAAATAAAAAGTTGTCTGCAATGCAGTCCAGGAACTTATTGGATAGTCTGTGCCCCGCGGTGTTATTTTCCCAACATATATCTGGATAGTTGAAGTCCCCCATCACCACCAAATCTTGGGCTTTGGATGATTTTGTTAGTTGTTTGAAAAAAGCCTCATCCACCTCTTCCGCCTGATTAGGTGGCCTGTAGTAGACTCCCAGCACGACATCACCTGTGTTTTTTACCCCTTTTAGCCTAACCCAGAGACTCTCCACCCTTCCGTCTCCTATGTCCATCTCCACCTCAGTCCAAGTGTGTACATTTTTAATATATAAGGCAACACCTCCTCCCTTTTTCCCCTGTCTATCCTTCCTGAGCAAACTATACCCATCCACACCAACATTCCAGTCGTGTGTATTATCCCACCAAGTTTCGGTAATGCCAATAATGTCATAGTTGTATTTATTTATTAGCACTTCCAGTTCTTCCTGCTTATTACCCATACTTCTTGCATTTGTATAAAGGCATCTAAGATACTGGTTTGATCTTGCCTCCCAGCTTCGCCCTGACCCTCCTTCCTCTCTGCCATTATAGCCCGTGCTCCCTCCTGTTTCCAACCCATCTCCCAGGTCTTGTTCCCCACTTACCTGTGGGCTTTGCTCACCTGTCCCCGTCGAACCTAGTTTAAAGCCCTCCTTACTAGGTTAGCCAGTCTGTGCGCAAATAAGGCCTTTCCCCGCTTCGAAAGGTGAACGCCATCTGTTCCTAGCAGTCCTTCCTCAAATAGCATCCGATGGTCGAGGAAGCCAAAGCCCTCCTGGCGACACCATCTTCGCAGCCAGGCGTTCACCTCCACGATGCATCTGTTTCTGCCCGGACCCCTACCTTCAACAGGAAGAATCGAAGAGAATACCACCTGCGCTCCAAACTCCTTAACCCGTACTCCCAGAGCCCTGTAGTCACTCTTGATCTGCTCAGCGTCACACCTCGCAGTATCATTTGTGCCCACATGGATGAGTAGCATGGGATAGTAGTCAGAAGGCCGGATAATTCTCGACAAAGCCTCTGTAACATCTCTGATACGGGCCCCTGGCAGGCAGCATACCTCCCGGGATGAACGGTCAGGGCGACAGATGGGTGTCTCCATCCCCCTCAGCAGAGAGTCTCCAACCACCACTACCCTACGTTTCTTATCAGTGGTGGCAGCAGACCTCCCAGCCTTAGGGGTACGAGGCTTCACCCCCTTAACTGTTGGGGGTGATTCCTTCTCTCCTGTATCAAGAAGAGCATAATGGTTATCTTTTACCACAACAGGAGGGTTCACAGCAGCGGTGGAGCACTGCCTGCTGCTAGAAGTAACCAGCTGGCTGTGTCCACCCTGAGCCTCCTCCTCCACTGGTGTGTCAGATACACCCTGAGGCATCTCCTCCTCCACTGGAGTGTCAGTAGTCCTGTCAACTGGGACAGCACCGTCAGCTGTCTCCACATGGATACTGTCCAGGAATTGCTCATGGACATAGATGTTCCTCAGCCTGGCCACCTCCTCCTGTAGCTCTCCCACCTGCTGCCTGAGAGATTCCACCAGCAGGCACCTTTCACATTGGATGCCACCCCCAGCCTGGATATCAGTAAGTGGAAATTGCAAATTACAGTCTTTGCAAGCCCACACCAGAATCTGGGTAAAAGCATCCATGCATACATACATAATTAAATGAATTAAAGTATAAGGAATGAAGATAGGGTTACAAGTAAAACAAAATACACTTAAGAGTTTGCAACTTAATCTAGGAAGATACAGGCTTTATTCAAGATTGACAGGTAAGAGAAACCTTCTTCTTCCTAGCCATGGCTGACACTCCCCTCAGTCAAGATTTTCCACAAAAGTACAAAGGTGTTGGCTTCCCTTGTCTTCCTTTGTGAAAGAACTTTGCCCACTCAGGTTTCTCACCTATATTCAGTTCTAGAGACTTCAACCCCCCCCTTGGTTGAAGGGCCCATCTTTCTCAGGTTGCAAGAGCTCTGGCCTCTTGCGTCTGTCTAGTGACGGATACCAAAGATGGTTCCTGCCCTTCCTTGTATCCTCCAAAGTTCAATTAACTTGTTGCAAGAGGTTCAATGACCTCATGATGTTCTTCCCTTCCTGTGGGCTTCCTATGCATGTGTATGATTTCTATGTAAATGGAGCTTCCGTTGTTTCTGATTCCACCCTGCTTAATTTACATATGAGATAGGTAGCCATTCTTGTCCTCCTGTGATGGTGATACGTGAGACAGGGGAGAGCTGGGACCCAGTGACCTAAGTGCTACACAGCACAACAGTAAGTCACAGACCCCTAAATCCTTTTCAGAGTCACTGTTTTCCAGTCTCCCATTTAGTAGATATGGCCTGTATTTCTTGTTCCTAAACATGTTTTATTTGAATCCAGATCTCTTTGTAAAACTGCTCTCGCCTCATCATTATTTACCACTCCACCAAGCATTGAGTGATCCACAATTCTATCAAGAGTGCGTTTATATAAATATATAATGACTTACTGTTGTTCTGTGTAGCACTTAGGTCACTGGGCCCCAACTCTCCCCTGTCTCGTGTATCCCTTGCCAGCACTCACTCCAACTCTTTGGCAATCCCTCTTCCAATAGGGAATAATTGGCCCTACAACCAGGTCACCAGTTGAGTCAGCTCCCTTCCAGAGTAACAGAATCCAATGTCCCCCCAAAACAAAGAGTCTTCAGCCTACCTCCAAGTTCCTTTGGGCTGCGTGCCCTTGCCTCACATCTCACAACATCTGTATTCCCCCATAGTCTAGAGAAGGGTTTGTTCTTGTTCATGAGAGAATTTTGCCAGAGGAATCTGGGTCCTCCCTCTACCACTAGGCACTGACCAAGGACTCTACAAGCGGCAGCAAGATCAAGCACCCAGGGTGCTCCAAGGCTGTCTCCCTGAGACACTTCCTACTACTTACTTTCCCCGGGCACAATGGCAGTACTGAATCCAAGTGAAGGCTTCCTTAATCCTTAGGGATAAAGGAATCCCTGCTCTGGGGTAGCTGCTGCTTGTGAACCCACTTTTCCTGGAGCAAGGGCTTCTGCTGTATGTTTGCACATGAGCTATTGGGCTATTCCACTAGCTTCTGTGCTACTTCTCCTAACTGAGCTGCCTGGCTCTCTTTTAAACTCCTCTTCTAGCTAGTGCAGGCTTTGCAGTGGTGTGGGAGCCCAAAATGGCTTAACCCAGTTCTATCCCAATGTGGAGTATATATACTCCAACGTGGGAGCATAGAATGATAGAAATATAGGGCTGGAAAGATCTAGCCCCTCCTCCTAACACAGAACCAAGTAAACCTAGATCCTCCCTGTTCTTAAAAACCTCCAATGATGGGGATTCCACAACTTCCCTTAGTAACCTACTCTAGTATTTAACTATCCTGATAAAAAGATTTTTGTAATAGCTAACAGTCATAGGGTAACTGCTCTCTGGGGACAGACTGAACCTAGTGCCTCTGCACTGAACAGCTGACCCTAATCCAGCTAATTAAAGAGGGCTGGGGAGCAAAGTCATGTTGGAGCAGAGTGAATGCTGGTGGTGGGTCCTTGGGGCAAGGAACTCAAGGAATCAATCCTGTGGCTACAGCTCCAAGAGGGAGCAGAGCTGGCAGAGGTGAGGAAGCTGCCAGAAGCTACAGTACCAGAGTCCTCTAGGAGGGGTGGTCCTGAAGCATGGATAATGAGTTAAGACCACCATCTGTTAGTTTTTTTTATAACAAAACAAACTAATTAAACCTCCTTGACGGAGAATGAATGTGGCAGCATGTGCCTAGAGCCAGGGAGTAGTGGTGGCTAACATGGTGACACTAACGTAAATCTCCCTTGCTGTAGATTAAACCCATGTCCACTGAAGGTAGGTCAAGAAACAATGGAGTACAACTGGACACTGTCCTCTTTGTAACAGCCCTTAACATATTTGAAGGCTGTTATAAGGTTCCACCACCACCACCTCTCCAGTTTGTCTACATCTCATCTAAAGTGTGGCACCTAAAATTGGACACCTTACTCCAGCTGAGGCCTCACTAGTGCCCAATAAAATGGGCCCATTACCTCCCGTAGCTTATAAGATTCTCTTGTTAATGCATCCAGAATGATATTTGTCTTTTTTGCCATTGCATCACATGGCTAGCTCATATTCAGTTTGTGATCCATTATTATCCCCAGATCCTTTTCTGCAGTAGTACTGTCTAGCCAGTTATTCCCCATTTTGTAGTTCTGCATTTGATTTTTCCTTCCTAAGTGTAGTACTTTGCACTTGTCTTTACTGATTTTCATCTTTGATTGCAGGTGGTTATGTAAAGCCTCCGCTCAAATGCAAATTGTGAGATCTGTAAATTGCATCATTAAGTTCTGCAGACTTTGTAACTTCAGTTATTGTTAACAAAGCCTTTTAAGTTTTGTAACCTTTGCAAGTTACCACTTGTATGAACTTCCAAACTGTGTAATATCCCATCACACAGAGTGTGTGTGAACAAGGGAGCGTGTGAGGAAGATAAGGGAGTGTATGTTGGACTGGGCGATGAGGAACTGCAAATGAGAAAGGAGCCCAGAGACAGGAGCCAGCTGTGTCTAATATAATCTGCCCTGAGAAGGCAATGATGGAGTGCTATAAAGAAAAGAACCTGGCATGCAAGAGAGGAACTGGTCTGGGAATGCTTCTCGGTGCCGGACGCAGAAAGGAAACTCTGTGTATGTGACAGGAGCCACCTAGTTCCAAAATAAGAGGAAGAAGGCAAGCACACAAATACCTGCTTGACCTGCTCAGCAGCTTGGATTCGTGACCGCAGGCAGACACCAGATCTGCCACACTTCGGCTTCTCAGCCTCCATGCAGTCTCCGGTAACTCTCTGCCTGTGTAAGTGTGTAGGTGCATGAGGTTATGAATGCAGTGAATGTATGAATAAGCTCCATCTCTTTTCTATCTGACCTAACAGTGGCATTGTAATAAAACTAATACACGTGTGACCCTGGGTTGGTTTTTAGGGGAACAGAGGTAACACAGATGAATTCTCCAATTTATCAAGGCTCATTTGAATTCTAATCCTGTCTTCCAACCTGCTTGCAATGGGGTCATCCATAAGGTGTATAAGCATACTCCCTATCTTCTTTTCTGGTATCCAAGTCATTCACAAAGTGGACAAGTAACTGAACATGAGCTCCCAGTGCAATGCAGGGGCAAAAAAGGGGCTAATGTGATTGTTGGATGTATAAACAGGAAAAATGAGTAAAAGCATGGAGGTGATTTTACCTCCATTTATGGCACTGGTGAGACCAATACGGCAACCAGTTTTGGTGTCCACATTTTTTAAAGGATTATAAAATGTGAGTGGGCACAGATCCAAGGGCTTGCGAAAATGCCTTGGAGTGAGAGTTAAAGAATACCATCTGTTTAGTTTAATGAAAAAGAACATTGAGATTTGACTTGATTAGGGTGTGTAAGTATTTTGTCCTCACGAAGGTGCTATGCATTAAAGGGATCTTTAATCTTGCAGAGAAAGGTGGAACAAGAATCAATATCTGAAAGCTGAAGCCAGACAAACTTAAATAAAAGATTAGGCACAAATTTTTAATGAGTGATCAACCATTGGTGCAAACTACCAAGGGAAATGGTAGATTCTTCATGTCTTCAAATCAAGAGTGGATCCATTCTTGAATATACATTTTAGTCAAAAGCAATTTGTTACTGGGCTCAGGATAGGGGTAACTGGATGAAATTCTATGGTGATATACAGGACATCAAACTGGATTATCTGATGGTTCTGTATAGCCTGAAAATCCTTCAATCTATGAAACCTTATCATTGGCCCTTCTGCACATGTCTTTTTCAAAGCTTTCCCCTCCATGGGAATGTTTGGTGCAGTAGTTAATTGTGTTTGGAATACAGACCATAAAAACCTCTTTATGGAAAGAGACAGCACCAAATTACAAGAACCTGTTCTGTTCAAGACAGGGTCATACAAAATGCTTAAATATAGGTGTCAGTGATCAGCATTAACAGCAACAAGTGCTCATTAAAACATAATAGCAATTTTTTACTTATTTTACAATTTGAGTCAAAGTGAACAGGTGCGAATGATTGTCAATTGAGTACACATTTCATTAATGGTGAATCTTACTCATTACACTTGCAGGTAAGTTGGATCACAGAAAGATTCAAATATTCGACCCTTTGCTATTTCCATCAGAAATTTCTGTGCATGCTAGTAAGAAAGTTGAAAGAAAACTAGACACATTTTGGTGGATGCATCTCAAAAGTAATAATCTGCATTTTTTCAAATACCATTCACTGACTATAACAAAAGAAATGGCTCTACCTCAGAAAAATTATGTGCCCATTCTGTAGCTCTTTTCAAAGTAAATTTAACATTCATTAATATTTAAAATCTTCTGAATATTGATTAGTGCAATTAAAGATCAAATTATTGGCATTAAACTAGAGTTTATTAAAGCAAAGGTGTTGTCATAGATACAAAATGGTTCCTTATGTTGTTGCAAAAACTTTGCATGTTTCCATATACTTGGTCAAACTGAGGGCTGGCATGTCTGTGATGGAGTTTTGGAATTAAAACAGAAAGGAGGTGGAGATATTCTAGCCACAAGCAGAGTTTGCCACACTCATTAAAGTGTACCAAGCCACACTGCCACTGTACAGGTCTCATAACGCTAAAAACACTAGCTACTTCAGCCAACTGTAGTATACAGGAATAGTTTTCAATTAGCAATAATCATGCCTTGGGTTAACCTCATTGGCAGCTTGTGAGCCCCCTAGGGTGTTCACTGTTTTCTATGCTATTTGAAACCCTGTGGACAGCACTAAAACCAACAATCAATTATAATGTGCATTTGCTATTTAGGAAAGTGATGAGCAGGAGAGGTAGGTACTGGAGCTATTTGTGGGGTGGGTGGGATAAAACAGACTTTTTTTTTTTTTTTTAATGGCTGAAAGAGGAATAGAGCACTGGAGATTGGAAGGTGGGGGAGAGGTATAGTGTTGTGGAGATGCTCTCTACTCAGCATCTTGGACACCATATGGCAGTAGTACAAGAAAGATTCTCACAAGGGGTATTTTTTCAAACTTACAGACACCCACTAGACATAGAGTGATATGAAATATGTAAAAGATGGAACACATATGCAGTGTTCCAGAGCAGCACCCTGCTAAGATTCTCACATCCTGCCAAATTCACAGCCATGAAAAATGCATCACAGAGCATGAAATGTGGTCTTGTGTGCTTTTACCCTATACTATGCAGATTTCATGGGGGAGACCAGCATTTCTCAAACTGGGAGTCCTGACCCAAAAGGAGATTGCAAGGTTATTTTGGGGGTGGTGGTGGGGCATGGTGTTGTGAACCTTACTTCTGCACTGCCTTCAGAGGTGGGTGGTCAGAGAGTGGCAGCAGCTGACCAAGGGCTCGGCTCTGAAGGCAGCAGTGCAGAAGTAAGGGTGGCAATACCATAACATGCCACGTTTACTTCTGCGCTAGTGCTGGCAGTGACTGGCAGCTGCTGGCCAGGAGCCCAGGTCTGAAGGCACTCTGTCGCCGCCCAGATCTGAAGACAGTGCAGAAGTAGGGACATTGCAGTACTGCAGCCTCCCTACACTAGCCTTGCAAACCCCTCCCCCCAGGAACTCCTTTTTAGGTCAGGCCCCTACAGATACAATGCTATGAAATTTCACGATTTCAGCAATTTAAGATTTTTGAAATCCTATGACCACAAAATTGACCAAAATGGGCCATGAATTTGGTAGGGCCCTATCTATATCCCTTTCCAGGAGGGAGTGTCAGTGGTGAGCACTGCACTTGTCATAGTGTCTTAGATCTTGCTAGTAGAGCCTCCCCACCGACACATTTTTCATATCAGCTCCGACTAGTAAGTGTTTGGTAAAAATGGTAATGCCCTGTGTTAATCCCATATGTTATACCATTTCAGTTAAGGATGTAATCAAATGGCTTTTTCTCCTCCATGTAATAACTTCAAAATGCAAGTGATGCTCTTTTTCTGAAGTTTGACTTAGTATGAAATTAGAATAACTATCATCCAATATCTAAACAAGCTCATCCAGTCTGGAAGTAACTGAAGTTTTGTTGAAGTAAGTGGTTTACTGCAACAAGTGCCAACAACAGATTTTTAATCACATCTATTATTTTTTGATCATCAAATCACACATAAGGCCCTGCAAACCAAAAAGGCCACACTCTGAGCGGGAAAAATACTTAGCCCTAGCACAAGTTTGGAAAACATGAGAAACTAAAAATCATGGAATCATGTTTGGAATGATGTCTTGCAAAATGCTGAAAATGTTGGAATTTCAATCAAGGGAGAGGAAGACAAAAAAAATGTGTGTGGTGACCAGGGTAAAATTTAAAACCAAGTGACTTCATTGTGAACTCAAGCAGTGGAGCAAGAAAACTCCTTCCAGCTGAACCACAGAACCTTAAGCAAAAGTGGTGCCAATAACTTTTTTCCCCACAGTTATTAACAGGGAAATTAAAAGAAGGTTTTCTGAGGAAATGATAGAGTGTAAATGCCATTCTGACTTGTGAACCTCTCAACTGACAAGGTGCTGGAAATCTATGGGAAGATCATAGCAATCAATGCCGGTTTAGAAAAAAATCCAAAATGTAGATTGCATACACTGATACTGATATTGAATCTCATGGACCAGGTGTAACGTTAGAAAGTCTGAGATCAGATGTGAAAGTAAGCTGGTACGGTCCGGTACGGAATACCGGCAAGAGCCAGTACACTGTGCCAGACTGCACCAGCTTCCGAGGCGGGGATTTAAAGGGCTCACAGCTCTCGTGGCTGTGGGCAACCCAGAGCCCTTTAAATCCCGCCCGTGGCTCCAGCAGCCAGGCTGGGGCCAGGATTTAAAGGATTTATTGTGGGGCAGCCGCGGGAGTCCCAGGCCCTTTAATTTGCCCCGGGGGCTCCCAGCCACCTCTGCAGCTGAGAGCCCGTGGTTGATTTAAAGGCCCTGGGGCTCCCAGCCGGTGCACCAAGGCCTTTAAATCTTGAGAGGCCCTGCCTCTTCCAGTTGAGGTCACACCTCTTCTGGTGGAGGCCACACACCCCCTCAGGACTCCACAGTACCAGTAAGCCCTGTAAGTTAGCTTCATCTCAGACAGAGGTGAAAGTAACAGCCTCAGAGTACCCCAATTTCTGTAAACTGGTTCAGTTAGCTCTTCACTGTATGTTGGCTTAGGAAAGTCTCAAACATCCTTCTCAGCGATGCATCGAATTAAAACATGCTTGAGAACAATGAGCCAGGAAAGGTTTTCAGCTTTGGCTATCACTAAAAACATTGATTCTTCAGAAGCTGTGAAAATGTATGCTTCCAAGGGAAAAAACAACTTCTACTGGAATCAGAAGATAAGAGCAAGGTTTTTATTTGGTGTTCTTGATGAGGTCTTTTTATTACCAATAAGTGGACTAAACACAAGATAAACAGATTGGCCACCAGCCAGTGGCCAAATGTTGTATACAGTAAACAATGTTGCAGCTTGAGTATATACATATTATACACCAAAACTGTTGCTGCTGGAATCACACAATTCTGAATGTCACAACATGCACCTGAGTACAGTTGCTATTAAGTTTCCTTCAGTCCCTCAAAGAACATTTTCACTAGTCACCTATGCTGGCTGGAATGTGAGACTTTGTTCTCCACTCCCCTCCCCACCCAGTTTCCTCCCCACCCCCACATCTGATTTCTACTTCTTATCCCGTTCCTTTTTCCTTCTGTCTAAAGAAAGTCTGGCTCAGCTAGCCAACACTACATATTTTACAATACTGCAGTGAGCCTGTGACCAGAAAGCCAAGCAAAACATTGCCCTACACAGCCCCTCGCTGGAACAAGTTTGCCATGTTTTGGCAAGGCTGAAAGGCTGTGCCTGTGTTTTTCCAGCAGAGAAGTTGCAAGTGAAAGTCAACACCAGAGAAGAAAGCTTCATTTGCTATGGTTTACTGTTCTTTTCTTTCCCCTTTTGTATGTGTTTGTCATGTTTTGTCTTCTAGGAAACAGCTTCAGCCCATATTAACTAGTGTTTTCTCTTCTCCCCAGTTATTATCAGTGATGTACTGCTAAATTTTACATTACAGGAGCCCTGCAGAAATGATCTCACACTGGTAATTGTGACACATGAGAGAGAGAGAGAGATTGACTGATTTTTGGAAACTATGGTTATGTCACACACAAAATTACCTATATTCAAAACCTAACATTTTTCCAGTACATTTTATCTAACTGAAAATCTGTGCCACAGCAATTATGAGACTTCACATGTTAGTAATACATACACATCTCATCAACATCAAAACAAAAAAACCCAAACACACCACATAACTCAGCTTTTATATACACCAAACAGTAAACTAAGTAGCAAGGCGTTTCCAAAAGCACATGGCATTTAGTCAAAAAGCTCATTGGCGATACATGTAATATACTTGTTTTACAATATTAATATTCTCTACAAACTTCAAATAAAGCATTTAAGTTTTCAAAAGAGTAATTTACACTGATCTCAAACTTCACAGGGATTTTAAATTTTAAGTCTGCAAATTTGAAATGGTATCAGGTGATTTATGATCAAGGATTATACAGTTCTCTCTTAGAGCAGGATTATGAACAAAGGTGCACAATGAGACAGTTTCAGACTGCTTAATGTTAGAGAGCTAATAATGATAATTACCACTTTTCCTTAGTAATTTCACAAATACTCATGGGCCTCTGTGGCAGGTGAGTTTATGCTCAATTGGCTGAATTTTCAAAAGGTTCTCACCCAAGTTCTTGAGTCACCATTGTGTTACTTCAGTTTCAAGTTGGTGTAACTCTACTGGAACTAAAGGAATGGAATTACACCCCTGTAAAAGCACAGTAATTCAACAGAGAATCAGGCCCCTTTATATCTGAACCCACAATTTTGCCTTGGAAAAACTTGTAATTTGAGCACAAAACATTTGTTTGGCATTCCCCAGTCATGTAGCTGGGCACCAAATGCAAACCAGTAGTCATCAAATATATATCCTGTTTTTGAAAATGTGTCACAGAAATCAAACACTAGGATCCATATTGCCATACAATAAAAAAAAACAAACTGTTAAAACAACTAACAAAAAACAACACAGAAGTTCCACAGTCGAACTTTACTTTATGCTTAAATCAGTCTGAATTGTTCGTGGAATGCTGAGAGAACTAGGAACACTCATTTGGTTTAAATTAGGGCTGTCAATTAATTGCAGTTAACTCAAAAAATTAATTGCAATTAATCACACTTATAACAGTAGAATACTGAAATTTATTAAATATTTTTGAAAGGTTTTTATGTGCCAGATATACTAAACATTCATATGCCCCTTCTTTGGCCACCATTCTAGAGGACATGCTTCCATGCTGATGATGCTTGTTTAAAAAAAAAAAAGTACTGATGTATCAGTTTAATGTGACTGTAGTCCTTGGGGGGAGAATTGTATGTCTCCTGCTGTTTTATCCACATTCTGTATATATTTCATGTTATAGCCATCTTGGATGAAGACCCAGCACATGTCATTTTAAAAACACTTTCACAGCAGATTTGACAAAACACAAAGAAGGTACCGATGTGAGATTTCTAAAAATAGCTACAGCACTGAACCCATGGTTTAAAAATCTGAAGTGCCTTCCAAAATCTGAGTGGGACAAGGCATGGAGCATGCTTTTAGAAGTCTTAAAAGAGCAACACACTGACCTGGAAACCTGTTGTTTCCCAGTCTCAGTGATTAATCAGGGGACAAAGGGAGGAGAGCTGAGACCCACCTTCTACTCCAGGTTCAAGCCCAGGAACCCTAATAGTATCAGTTATGGTAGCTGACCTTTAAGGAACAGGACATATACAATTCCCTGGGCTACTTCCCCACAGCAGCCCCCACTTCCCCAAGCTCTACTTCACCCTTACCTCAGGGTCTCCTTCCTTGGGCCTAGTATGGTGTGTACAGCCCAATCTCTCCAACAGCACAGCTTCCTCTCACAGCTCCTGACATGCACACCCACCTAACTGGGAGGCTTTTTATTAGTTTCTGCCAGCCCCTGATTGGCTTCAGGTGTCCCAATCAACCTAGCATCCTCCCTGCCCTCTGGAAAGCTCTTAATTGACCTGGAGCAGCTGCCATATACTTATCCTGGTACCAGGGATTTGTTTAGCCAGGGGCTAATATATCTATCTCCCACTACTTCTCTATAGCCATCTGGCCTTGTCTTGTCACAGTAGATAAACATAATTCCTTACATAACACCCCTACATATATTTTGCAGTGATTATGATGACCAGTGTGACACAGACCTTAAATAGAGATCTTACAAGATGTTCTTTTGGTTAACTCAGGGGATCCCTGTACCCCTATCTACCGCTGTGCCCTCTACCACTTGGCATCCAGAGGTTCTTGGCTCACATGTCCCAAATCTATTTTTTTAAATTATCCAGTCAATTTGTAATGTGATGTCTGATACTGGGTTGAAGAGGTTTAAGTTCACACCAAGTTCTTTGAAATGTAGCACAGACTTATGGCCATACCAAAGGTAAAGTATTTAAATCAATTCTTTTTCTCATGTCACCAATAAAAGTACATGTTTTCTTGCCCTGTTGAGTGTTTCATTGCCTAAAGCTAGCATCTGTGCAGGATTCTTACTCCAGGATTCTAATAGCAAGACTAGTGGAACTCTCCTAGTTTGCTGCCTCCCCCAAACCCAGAGGCTGCCCTACCTACAGGCAGTTGAACAAGGTGGCAGCTGCCTAGGGGGTGGCGGATTTCTGGAAGAAGGGGCACTGCAGATGGGGTGTGTGTGTGTATTGCAGAGCACTCTAACATGTAACACTCTAAAGATGCTGTGTAGACCTGCTGGCATGAACTAAAAGGTACCTTTGTGTGTAGGTTGATACAGTCCTTCACCTGTGGTTAGAACCATCTTTAAAGCCATCCAAGAGACTGTCAGAGTGGGTTCCCTCTAAAAACTCTCTTCAGCTCGAGAGAAAAGGAACAAGGCCTGTTAAAATGAAAGCCTTATTTAATACTTTATATTTGAAATGCTTTAACTGTTTTCCCTTTTTTGTATCTTCAATAAGGGGTCTAAAAGATTTTTAATGATATGTTTGCCACAGTATTAAACAGGCTGATGTCTCTGTATACCAAACCCCAACCCTTGTTTAAAACTGTTTAATGTTGGATAGTTGCAGGGTCATGGTAACACCTTTGACTCTCTGGGCCCATATATTCAAATTAAATTAATACATCAGTTTAGCAGGGTGCCTTGTCTACACTAGACTCTTTCTAACATATGTTAGTGTAAGCCGGAGAATGGCCCCACTATTGTGGGGAACTTTCCTGGCTTCTGCACTACCCCGGTGAAGTGGGCTAGCGAAAGGATCTGAGTCCTCGCTCCCACTTCCTTTACCCAGAGGCCTCCCTGCCCTTGAGGACTCCACTTTCACTCTCCTGTCTAGCAGAGTCCTCATAACCCCAACAAGGCTGGGCCCAGGATTCTGGGGGGGCTCAACCCCCAAACCTACTATGGTACCCAGGACAGGGGCTAAGGTGTCCCCACTCCGGGGTACTCTCTTTGCACTGCGCACCTCCCTGACCCACTGATCACGTCATACAATTTAAAGCAAATACAAGTTATTTAATTAACAATTTTTAAAAAGAATAAGAAAAAATGGGAAAGGTTAAAGGAAAACACATCACCCCTCTCTGTGGCAGGGACCATCACAAACAGTGTCTGTGGACATCGGCACTTCACAGTCTGTTCCTTGTAGGTCCCAGGCCTCCTTCTCAGGCCCTGGCTGTGCGTCAGGGACGCTGCGGGTCAAGACAGTTGCTCTGGCGGTGGCCACACTCTCTCAGGCTCTGGGTGGCAGAACCCTTCTCCCCAGTGTCACCCCTGCTCTGTCAGGGTTATGATCCCCCTCCAAGTCTGGCCTGCAGAGCCTCTTGGCTGAGGTGTCTCCCTGTGCTGGGCCCACTGCCCAGGGTTCCCCTCGCTCTCCCCAGCTGCTCACTGCACCCAGCTCCGGACTGCTCTGCCTTCAGCTCCCTGGGCTGCTTCTCTTGTCTCCCTGGCTCCAGTTGCTACAGCTCTGCTCCCAGGACAGGTCTGCTCTGCAGGCTACTTCTGTGTCTCTCTCTCAGCTCTCACCTGCTTCCTGGGCTGCTTGTCTGGTCGCTCTGGCTCTGGTTGCTGCAGCTCTGCTCTCTCTAGGCTGTGCTCTGGCTTTGGGGCTACAGCCCTGTTCCCAGCACCTTAACTCAGCCCCACTCTGTCTGACCCAGGCAATTTCAGCTCACACGGAGGATGGGATCCACCCTGGCCTACTGTCTCTTTGATTAGCCTGCCTGCCCTGTCAATCAGGCTGACCTGGAGTGTTGGCCTGTCGCCATTGTTCCTGGGGACTGTCAATCAATCCCTCCTCTTTTAGTGCTGGGAGCTAGCAACCAAAACACCCCCACTGAATGTTTTGTAAGGGGATAACAGTCCCCTTACATTAGCAGCATGTTTTATCTGGGGTGAAAGTAACATAAAAGACTTACCAGTATGGGGGTCCAGTTCTGGGCCCCCAGAAGGGGTGGGACTGAAGTCAGCCCCCTCAGCCAGACCTTCCACAGTGCCCAGCCTGCACCACCCAGGGTTCCAGTGGCGATTTATGGGGCCTGGGGCTCCAGCTGCTGCCGCAGTAATGGCAGCTGTGGCCGGGAGCCCTAGGCCCTTTTAACTTACCAGGACCCCGGGGAAGCTGCCCCTTTTGTCCATGCTAGCGGCGGCGGCAGCAGCAGCAGCCGGGGGAGGGGAGGGGGGCAAAAGAGGCAGCGACACGCTGCCACGGCAGTGTTTAACATCGGCTGTGTATGGGCTGGTCCTGGGAGCCATTCCTTACCAGTACACTGTACCAGCCCACTTTCACCCATGATTTTATTCTAATCTAGGTAAGGCCTGGGAGACCAGTATAGCACCTGCTGCCTCCTTAGGAGAGGAGTGGAGGACAGCACGAGTTAATATGACCACCACAGGGAGAAATGTAAGAGAGAATAGGAAGTCTCCACTTTCAGCAGGCAGCAGCCTAGAGAAGTTTCTTTATCTAAAAGAAGTAGTTACAGAAAGAGGCTAGGCTCTGAGGCATCTAGAGTTCATGAGAGGTATTTACAATGCTGGTTCTAGCTAGAACCAGCATTGTAAATATCCCTATCACTGCCAAGCGTCATGCAGCTCCATGTGACATTTTATGCAAATTGGCTCATCATCAAATTTGTATAGGATCATAAACTTCAGCTTCAAGTCAATACACTTTTCTCCAAGCAGGGCCAGGAGTAGGACAAGGAACAGCACAAAACATGGCAGCTGCTGTTGGTAAGTGAGTGCCAAAGGGTATTTTAGGAGCAGCTGCAAGGCTATCCAGGGCAAGAACCAGGGCAGCTAGGCTTAGGGGAGAGTCTGAGTAGAACTAGTGATGGTGGAGGGGCTGGTAGAGGATAGGTAAGAGAAACCAAAGGAAAAAGATGTAGGGGGATATGGAGATATGTGGGTGTAGGAATATGTCCATAGGTGGTTAGCTGAATGGCTGTGTATAGCTGTTGCTTCTGCTTTCTACTGGTTGCTGTTTCCAGGCCATCTGCTTAGCAAGCCTTACCTAACATGTGAATCATTTGCAGGAACCTGGAAACGTGCCTCCAGTGAAGGCTAACCCCAGTAAGGCCCAGATCCACAGAGGTACTTACACAGCTAAGTCCTAGTTTTGGGCACCACTGTGATCAACAAAACCCCATGCAGCTGCTGCCTACCACTTTAGATGCATAAACTCACTCAGCACCTAAATTTCTGTAAAAGTTCCTTAGGTACCTATGGCTACATCTACACAGAAAGCAGAAAACCTGAGCAGCGAGTCTCAGAGCCTAGGTCTACAGACTTGGGCTTGAAGGGCTTATGCTATAGCACTCAAAATAGCTGTGAAGATGTTCAGAAGCCTCAGAGGGGAATGGAGTTCACAGCCTGAGCTCAAACCTCCACACAGCTATTTTTAGCACCATAGCATGAACCAAGTCTGCAGACCTGGGCTATGAGACTCTACCATTGTTTTTTGGTTCCTGTGTTAAGATACTCTGAGTTTCTGCCCCTGGGCATGTGCGCTGCTGACTCATTCTGGGCATCCAGATGTCTGTCTCACACCTAAGTCCTTGTGTTATCCATGAACCCAGGCAAGATAGACCAAGGAGCACCTAGCTCACCTGTGAGACCCAGTCCAGTAGGTGTTCTCAGAAGCTGCTTTCAGGCCTGGGTCTCACAAGCTGGCTGCCAGAGGAGGCAGGGGTGCTGCTGCCACCTCTCATAACTTTTAGCTCAGTGGTTAGAGCACTCATCTGGATTGTAGGAGACCAGGTTCAATTTCCCCCTCTGCCTGCTGCTGGGGAGAAAGGGTTTGAAGAACATGGGTCTCCCACCAATCTCAGTTGAGTGTTCTAATCACTGAACTAGGGGCTGTTCTGATGCACAATGTCCCGTTGAAGCTGTTCCAATGTGTATAAGTAAATAGAATCACTGGAGTAGGGGGACTGGACCTGGCCTGTCTCACCACCTGCCAGGGGTGACCTGTCAGACTGTAGAGTTATTCTCTCTGACACAATAAGTATTTAAATATTTATACAGCAGTGCTCCTAAAGATGGTTGATACCATTTTTCCCCTCACTCAGTAATGCTGACGAACAGGAAATTTTACTGACATTTTAGTTACTACAATATTTGTACCTTCAAGTAGTACATGTCCAAATCTCATTGGTAACAGCCCTATATATTGTGAAGAAAGGGTAGTATATGGCTCTAATGGTATAGGCATGGCTTACGGACCAAAATTTAAAATTGAATTTGGCTCTCATAAGGGAATGACTTATAGACTAGTGCCTGAGGGGGCTTTGTTTTCCCAGCCAGAAGAGTAGTTAACTTTTTTCTTAATAATACTAAAGCTACATTAAAATTCTCTGCTGCTACTTTAAGAAAATTAATGGGTGCACACACCTTAGAGCCACTTTTGAGCTACCACTGGTGCTGTCTATATTATAAAATTTTCGGTCTTGTGAAAAGTTTGCTACATCTGATAATCTTTGCAATGGGAAACTGATTTTTTAAGGATAACATGGCATCTATAAATTCTTGCTGATTTCTCCTCCGCCCATCTTTTCAAGTATTTTTCTTGGTCACTTTTTCCTAACACTTCTATTAGAGGTAGCCAGCTCTGGCCGCCCAGACATCCACCTTTCTACCCCAGAGCTGTGCAAAATAATCTCCCCTCACCAGCTATTCAAACTCCTTTCAATGATTTTTAAACTAGGCCTAATTTACTGCCCTCTATGCCTTCACCTTCTCATCTAAATTGCTCTCAGTAACACCTTTCTTCCAGGAGGCCAACAAACCCTAAAACATGCCTTGCTTAGGTTCACTAATGAACAGTATTTTTACTTGTTCTCTCTTACACTTCCCTATTTGGATATTATCTAGATAAGTTTGTAAACGCTTCAGCACCGGAGCTTGGTCTTCATATATGTCTAGAAAGCATCCGTCCCAATAAAAACATTAATCCTAATTTGTGAACTGATTTTAGCCACTATTTTATAAAGTGAAGGCGTCATGTACGCTATGTAATACAGACAGTGAGCACTGAGTTTTCAGGAAACTCCTAAAGTTAGAGCCCTCTGCTGGATGAAACTCTAATACCTCAGCTAAACCTCTGAAACGAGACTCAAGCCAATTTATCTCAGTATCCGTAGACACCCATTCATACTGATTGTTCCATTTTCTCTACCCACTTATTCCTGACCTAAAACACAGAGTGGGTCTGAGTTTTTCCGAGCATGGTTTGGGCACAGAGACAAACTGATTCATTTTATACAAAAACGAATTAGCCTTAGGGAGAAGCCTCTAGTTATTAAAGAGGAGCGACTAAAAGTGCTACATTAGGCTCTGTGGTTTTGAGCAGCCAAAGGGTTTTGTACAAGGTAGTGAATTTGAGAATAATTTGGAGGTACTTTAACTCAAACCTATAGGATGAATCAGGACCACCCGTCTGAAAGGATAAGTTCCCCTTCAACTGTTACCAACTCAGATGTTTACTTTCAACAACATTGAGGTGGAGAGAAGGAGGTCAAAGGACTTGTGAAACTAAAGTTGCTTCTTCTCTTGCGTGTGGGTGAGCCAGGTGTGTATGTTATGATGGAGATAAAAATTCTATGCATCACTACTCACCTTTAAGAAGAGAGAGAGTGTTGATGACCTATTTCTGAAGGTCTACCTATTCTTTTGTTTGCTGGTTAAATAAGGCTTCATGGGGCAAAAGAGGGCTGACTACAAAAGTCAGGCCTGGCCACGTAAGATGTGGAAAAATAATCCACTATGTAGATAAAGAATTACTGAAGTAGAGAATGTTTGCTCTTCAGGGGTCTGTTAGAACAGCAGTGCTTTCACTGTAAGAAAACTAAGCAGTAGCAGCCTCTCCTCAGCACACCTACATAGAAGGAAAATATAGCTTTATTTTCCTTTCCCCACCTCCGTCACCTCCCGAAAATGTTTTCTAGAAATTACCAGCCATGAGGAGTGATTTTTGGAAACTTGGTATTCCATGTAAATAGTGACTGTACACACAGTACTCTGATAGAAAGATGGGCAGTGCAAGCACAAGTGTGTATCTTGGTCTTCTCCAAGATTTGTGCGCCAATTCATCTAAAAGAGAAATCCACCAAAACAGTAAATCAAACTTCACTCACCCAGCAAGTTTGGAAATAAGAGTTATAAAACACTCATTTAAGAGATTAATCATCATATGCTGGAAGATAGGTATAAATCTTAGTTCTTTAATATCTTATTACAGTATTTCAAAACAACTTTGATGGAGTTTTTTCATCATGTTATTAAAAAACAGCTCATTGGGGGTATTAGGTCTTACATACAGATTAAGATAAAATTAATGAAGAAATTCAAACTAAGCATTGCAGCATTGTGATCTATTTTGTTACAAGAAAACAGTATTAGAAATATATGTCTAATAGTCTTCAAATAGCAACCAAGTCCCCATATGCCACTTTAACATTTAACAAGGCATAAAAATAAGAAGCAAATCTGTGTTTATTAGTTCAATAAGGAAGACTCAGATGTGTTATTTTATAAGAAATCACTTGCAACACTATTCTGGTAATCCTGTACATATAACAACAAAACATGCCTTTTTGGAGTTCTTCAACCACTAATACAAAAACGGGTGGGTCAGAAGACACATTTTAGAGAACATCACAACTCCAGCAGATCAGAACAGAGTACAAGATAGATTTCAGCCCATCACTAGTGAGAGTTGTCACAAAAACAAACAAACAAAAAATCAGTCAATGCTATATGGTGTGCATCTCAAGGCAGAATATATTTTAGCTTAGTTCTGCATAATGCAGTCATTCTTTGACCATTTCACAGGAGCAAAGAGATACTATCTGAATATGGCTCAAGGTCCTATAAATTGCTGCTAAGCCAGCTGACATGTCCCTCTGACCAGTCCCTTATCAGTTCATTCTGCATAGTCTGGAGTTAACTAGTACACCATTATCTGCCCCTTCTCCCTCTCCATAAATCTGTGTAGTTTGCAGTCTCTTTGAACAGTTCATTTAGTACCACATGGCAAAAACAAGGCACTTCTGCTATTAACAGAGAAACTTAGCCATTAATTTTACAAAACAATTTATCATTAGGCACCATTCATTTCCACAGGCAGTGGAAAGGAGAAAGAATACAGCAAAATAAAGTAATGAAATTGCCATTTGTATTTTTACACAAAACCTATTCTAAAAATGTAATACGGTTTTGGTTGTTGAATTGCATGATATTTTTTCCAGTAAACATTCCTGTTTGTGATATCAAAATACAGCTACAGACAATTTTGAATAGTATGAGGTAAGATTGTTATTCTACTTCAAATGAATCGATCACTTTTTTTTGACTGGATGTTAAATTAAAAAAAAAGAGGTTTTATGATTATAATGTTTAATTAAGTAAAAAACAAACATTTTTAAAAAGTTCATTAACTTAAATCATTTTAGTAAATGACTTTATAATCCAAAAATCCATCTTTGTTTTTTAAACACACTAATCTGCAAAGGTTTTATTTAACTTACATTCTTTAATATGGTACAGTTTGTACAAAAAATATGAATGTTTACAGGTATTAACTATATTAACAATGTGTTTTAGTTTGTATAAATTATGCATGTAACAATGATTTTTCATGGTTATTTCAATAAAATTAAACTACAGTTTCAACAGCTTATGATTTCAGTTAAAATGAATGCTCTTTATACCTTTCTGTAGTGCTCAAAGTATTCTGTACTTATCATACACATTTTCTTAAAGAAGATCTTTTTATTTATATGCATCTCACCTGTAAGAATGCAATTAAATAGTCATTTCTTCTAGGCACAAAGAGAAAATTTCTCTAGATATGTGCAGCAAGTCACTGAAAACCTGCAAATCTTTAATCAGAAAATTACCCCTCCCCCTCCCACCCTGCAACATCAGAAACCCAAATAACTTATTGTAAAAATACAAGCTCTGTTTTGGAAAAACATGTAAAATGTACACAGTGTAGTGCGCACCTAAATATCCTGATTGTCAAGTAGTACAAGTTACTGATCTGAGATGTACACATTTATATAGATGAGACATTGCTTCAGTGATCTTTGCTTTTGCTGATTCCATTTTTCATAGTCTTTGGTGGTCTCTGTCCCCTGGTGTAAGCATGATACCAGAAGTGGAGAAACAGGATTAAAAACATAGAACCGTAGAGCCAAATAATGAATATGAAAACTGGATATGGGTATGGACAATCATCCATAAAGTAGATTTGTCCTACGTGAACTGTAACCATAAGAAACTGAACCTGGAGGAAACAGACAAGGCAAAATATGCTCAGTTATGCAGTATGGTTTTAAAAAATGTAAAAAGATATACTAGAGAGAAGTTTAAATAGCGGTCAGCATAATGTGCACATGCACAAAAAGAGAAGGTTGGTGGGAAATATAATTTGTGTAGTCCTGCAAAACTCCATTCTCCTACATCATCATGGTACAAAGATAGGGGAGTAGATCCATATCAGGGAGACCAGGGAAGGAACTCTTCCTACCAGTCACAGGGAAAGGCCTGGCTGGAGCTATTTTCAAGGTGGCACATTCTCAGAGGGATTGATTTTGCCACCTCTTAAAGTTGATTAGTTCCATTGACTACTTGCATAATAATGTGGTAAACTAAAAGTATTAGGCCATTGAGCAGAGGCATAAACAAACTTCTCTTCCTATAGAAGATTTTGATAGTTAGGGATTACATCTGTTTAGTTTAGTTTAGTTTAGAGAGGAAACAAAAATGGTAGCATGTCTAAAGTATATAAAAGAAAATGGCAGCCAAAGAAATTTAAAAAGGTAATCAAATTGATAATAGTTTTTAAAAAATTCCCTTGCTTTCCCCTTTCCACACTACAATTTATTTGCAGAACTCAGGGCCACACAATATTGAGGCACAGAATTTAGAAGGGTTTTTTAAGAAAGATTGTCATATGAAAATCGTAATGCTCAATTACAATAGCTATGATAAAAATGCTTCAGATAATTCAGTTGTTTCTTAATAGGGACAAATCCAAATTAAAGAGATGATATCAACTTCTGTAGACCCAAATGTTTACCTTACTTTAAAGGAAGATAAATCCTAAGAAATAGTCCTTGTAACCTTTTTTTTTTTTAAATTTAATACTGTTTTGCAAAATTATTTTTAAAAACAAACAAACTTTGTTCCTAGTGAGAGTTCATGGTTCTCTCAATGGTTCTTAAATGGACAAATAGTTCTTTATCAATACACTTAAGAGTACAAAGCAATTATATACACTGAGTACCTACAACTCCCAATGACTTCAAAGATAACTGTGGGTTCCCAGAACCTCCGGAATTCAGGTCAACAGATTTTACTTACACAGTTGACTAGTCTCATGATTTCTACTGAACTCAGTTGAACAATGAAGGTAAAACTCTTTTGTGCCATTGCAAAAATAATTCTTACCCACGTTCATAGAAGTGACATTAAGAACTCACTCACAAACAACTTGACTGACTGCAAAAAGTCTGGCTCAGAAACAATACTCACAAGCTGTATAGAGGTCATGTGTTTTTTCCACCACAAGTATTTATAATAGGCTGGTCCCAATGAACAGAGCCCATAGTAGCTGTACATGATGATGTGCACAATACAGTTTAACAGAGCATGGAATGTTCCTAACCCACCTGTAGAATAATAAGAGATTGTTACACCAGTGATCCTAAAAAACAATCCTGTGTCTAGCTACCAAGCAAGGTTTTTGCCTTGTGTTCGTTAAGCAGAAAACTAGATAAAAGCATGAGGCTGTGTGGAGGGGTCTCCGACTTTCACTAGCACATAAAATACAAAGATTCAAGTTAAGCTCTGTAGTCACCAACTCTGAAAGATTTCAGCAGTTCCCTTTCTTTTCAGCAAATGCTTATGTAACTATTTTAGCTAATACCCTAGTAAAATGCTGCAATGTTTGTAAGTCAATTTTCCAAAGCTGTAATAAAAGTGTAATTAGTCTAACTGAATGCAAACAAGTTTTTTGTTAGTGTGTTACATGAAGGAGGCTCAAACACCTCTGCGACATCACCCCTCCTGCTCTACCTCTTTTCTAGATCCCATAATTGGCTTTTCATGAGTCCAGGAGCAGAAACCATATAGCAATCCTACCTCTAGCCCTTAGAGGTTCCCGTAAAGATACTATGGCTCAAGGCTCTACTCTCTATTCTTTTGAGTCATTCTCTTGGGACAGCTCCAGAGGATCCATTTTCCCAGGACCAGGGAAGACCCAACGGGTCAAGGTGTGGGACCTCAAGATGTGTGACCTTAACCACCTATGCAACCCTCAAGTTTGGGACCAAACCCATTGAATGGAATGATAATGAAGGAACTCGTCATTGAGGGGAACCATGCAGATATTTCCTTCTCCAGAACCCTCTTCTCCTGCTCAGTTTCCAATAGGGTTAAATTATCTTGGCCATAGTAGTAATATTTAAGAAGTGAAATATAAATATAGCTGGTCAAAAAATGGTTTATAGAGAGAGTCGGAGAGAAAAACATTTTGATTATTATTAAGGGGGAGGGATAACTCAGTGGTTTGAGCATTGACCTGCTAAACCCAGTGTTGAGAGTTCAATCGTTGAGGGGGCCATTTAGGGAACTAGATTAAAAATCTGTCTGGGGATTGGTCCTGCTTTGAGCAGGGGGTTAGACTAGATGACCTTCTGAGGTCCGTTCCAACTCTAATCTTCTATGATTCTCTGGTGGAAATTCAAATACAAAACATTCCACATTTCCAGGTGAGAAATCCATGAAAAAACTTTTAGCAAAAAAAAATTTGGTTGAAAGCCCAATTATGTATCAAAAACAGCTTCAACTAGCCCTAATTTTAAAAATAAATGTTTCCTTTATTAATGATTAGAGCAGTTAGTGGAGCTGTCCCCCTCCACAGATGACCATCATCAGTTTTAATTGAAAATTCTCTCTAAAATCTTGTGTTTCTAGGTCAGATATGCCCAAACAATTTGACCGCTTTTCTGAGACCAGTTTATTTATTTTTTTAGGCTGCATAGTGAAAATTTATGGAAGAAGCCTCAAAATGAGTTACCAAACATTAGAAAAAAGCTACCTAGGCAACATTACAAAAATACTGTTATACAAGAAAGTCATTGCACTGCATAAAAATGGCTTTCAGTTCTCTGTCAGGTCATAAGAAGAAGATCCCCATCTCTTTACAAACTCATTTGGATGATTTGGACTAAGAACAAAGTCAGAGGGCTGGGCAGTAGACAACATAATGCTATTATTTAAAGGAGAAAACAAACTAGGAAATGAAATACAAGGTAAACAGTTCTTGGAAATTTTAAGGCATCAAGGCATCAAGGCATCAAAGAGAACATTTGGAAAGATTAGTTTAAAAGATAGGCAAGAAATCTGAGAAAGAAACAATACTCTAAGGTTACATGAGGGAATATTTGACTTGAGTCCAAGGCCAGCGCTTCCATTTAGGTGACCTAGGCGGTTGCCTAGAGCACCACGATTTTAGGGGGGGGAGGGTGGCGAAGGTGGAATTTTGCTGCCCTCAGCGGCAATTCGGCAGTGGGGGGTCCTTCTGCGCTCCGGGTCTTCGGCAGCAATTCGGTGATGGGGGGTCCTTCCGCGCTCCGGGTCTTCGGCGGCAATTTGGCAGCGGGTCCTTCACTTGCTTCGGGACCCGCCGCTAAAGTGCCCCGAAGACCAGGAGCGTGGAAGGACCCCCCCGCCGCTGACCAGGAGCGTGGAAGGACCCCTGTCTAGGGCGCCAAAAACCCTAGCGCCGCTCCTGCTTGAGTCAGTAAATGGATCTCACACTTTGTGGCAAGCATTTGCCAGATTACCACATAGGAGATTTAAGTCTGAGATGCCTTGTCATGGAACAAGTGCACAGCTGGTACACCATTCTGAAGCCCAGCTAAAGGGCAGGAAATTAACAGTATGGGTAATGTAATCTTTTTGTGTGGAGGTACTGTTAAGTGTTGGGAATACCAGATTAATGTGTTTTATATTAACAGATCTAAAATGGTCTGATTTGTAAACAGAGGATGGTAACTCCAATTTTAGTACTACAGTACCACTGATTTGGGGAAAAGGATGCAGTTCAAAACATGAGAGTTTCTTTATATATTAGAAATTGGACTCAAACCCTGAAAATATAGCAATCTCCTTCATTAGCTATCTGCACGTTAGACAACTTTCCATGCAATCCATGCAAAGCTTTTGTACCTCTTTCAGGACATATTTTTGTATGCGTGCAACTAATATACACAGGAGGAATTAGGTAGGCAAAGGTTCTCTCCTTCAATTAAGCATCAAAGCTGTGGAAAAAACCAATGACAAGGAAGATGGGTGAAATGTTGCAGAAAAGGAAACTATGCCCAGACAAGTACTTCTGTTGTCTCCACTGATTTTTCAACTAGTAACCCCTTCCAGACACTCCCCCACACACACAGGAATAAAATCCCCCTCCAGGGTTCCAACAGGCTTGCATTCGCTCTTCAGGTTGCAGGCTATGTCTACACTGCAAGCAAGAGGTATGATTCCCCAGCTCACGTACACATTTGCAGTAGCTTGATGAAAGCTGGCATGAGTATAAAAAGTAGCAGCACTGTGGTACAATGGGCAGCAGCACAACGTAGCTAGCATGTACCCACTATGTTCAGGATGCTTATACTCTTCATGGCAAGCTATGTCTGACACTGCACATCTGGCCGCAGTAAGGTTACTATTTATATGTGCACTAGCGCTCATCAAGCTACTGCAGTTATATGTATGTGAGCTGGGGAACCATGCTCCTAGCTCAAGATGCAGCCTTAAATCCGTTACACTGTAAAGCCCCAGGTTAGAAAGACCATGCATTCTACAAGCTTCTGATGCAAGGATCTCTCTGGATTTTTGTCATTTCTGCACTGTGGAGAGATTGTTGAGGCGAGCGGAGGAATTTATAAGGTTAGGGTAACAAGAGAGCGTAAAGACCGAGATGAGGGGAAAACAGCAGGTGGTTTTCCCAGTTTCCAAACATTTGGATGCTATCTTTTAAGTTGCTGGCCCTCCACAGACAGATATCACTATATCTAACTAGCTCTGGAAAAGTTACAGCATTATCTCTGGCTACTGTTCTGCTCCCAGTCAGAGAGATAGTCAGAAATAATTGCAACAAAAACTAGAATAATTTCTAAATAAAATTAAGGCTATAGAGAGAAAGAATGATGAGAAAAAAAAATTCTCCTGTCTAATTAGATTTGTGTGTTCCAAGGGACAATGTCAACATGAAATCTACTCAATTAATTTTTGTAGTAGTTTCAATAATAAAGTACCTGTCCCATAATTCTCCTGCTGGGTTTTACAAACCACAGCCTCCCCATTGGTATGCCATCCCCTCTGGCCACAGCTGTCCCCCACCTCCACCCCCAGCAAGAGGGGAAAATGACTATACACAATGTGTTGTCAAATGGAAGATTTCGCCCTCCCTTATAATCTAGTTCAGGTACAGTAATCTTTGGGCACTGCTTATAACTCTAGTAGATACAAATTATGACCAAGTAATTTTTTTTTAAATTGACAGTGTCCATTTGAACATGTTTTTCATTTATAGAGAATAGAGTATGGAGGTTTTACTATGGCACATATATTATAATTTTAGCTCTCTTGACTACCTGCAGCAAATTTGACTCCGAACCACCAGGTCCACGGCATGATTGAGTGATGCAAGACATGCAGGAATGTAATTTGGCCCTCTTTTTTTCGCAGAACAAAAAAGATCTGAAATAGTTTTAAGAATAAGAGATTAGAAAAGTCACATGTGAAAGTAGTTTGCAGTTAGTTGTATGCACAAATGTAGGTTGCTCAACACAGTACATTAAAATTCTTTGCACTTATGTTCATTTTATGTATATGGAAATTGAAAATCAGCCCTCAATCTGTCACTCAAAGGCACTGAATAATCTAAACTTCTATTACAAATAATGCAAGCTGCAGAAGATCAGCATTTCTGATCATCAGTTCAGATGTCTCAACTCCGAGCTTCATGCTCAAGCCACTAGACTACAACCACCTCTCCTTCGAGGACTCTTCATCCACAGTACAGTAACTCCTCACCTAAAGTTATTCCAGTTAAAGTTGTGCAATGCTCAACTATTACATTGTTTGGCTGCCTGCTTTCTCCACAACTGGCAGTCTTCCTATGGCCTCCCCTCCCCCCAGCACCTCCCACCCGCCGGCAGACCATGCGGATCAGCACCTTCCCGTTTCACCCCCGCATCCTACCTGCGGCAATCAACTGGCTTGCAGCATTTAGAAGGGAGGGGGAGAGGAGCGAGGACACAGCATGCGAAGTAAAGGGGGAGGAGGTGGGGGGGGAAGAGGCAGGTCAAGGGTGGAGGCTTGGGGGAAGAGGTGGAGTGGATGAGCAGAGAGTTGAGCCCCCTGCCCCCAGCAAAGTCAGTGCCTGTGCTTGCAAGAATAGCAAGAGGAGCAGCCAGACAATCCCCTCCTCTTCCACTCTCTGACTCCACCACCTCAACCAAGCTTCACACTCAGCAGTGATGACTGTAATATTACATTGTTTCTTTAAAATTGTTTGAAGTTTATACAGTACCTGTACTAAATTGCTTGTTTAAAATGTATATAATGCCTTTTTTCTGGGGGAAAAAAAGTTTCCCTGGAACCTAGCCCCCCCATTTACATTAATTCTTATGGGGAAATTGGATTCACTTAACATCGTTTCACTTAAAGTTACATTTTTCAGGAACAAAACTACAATGTTAAGCAAGGAGTTACTGTAGTACAAAAAACTGTCTATATAAGATATTTCCAAAAAATATTCATACTGGTTCAGTGTTTCGTCATTGTAGTAAGGGTCTGAAAATCAGACCCAGGTACCCCTCTATGCTTCAATGTCTGATCTGTATAAGGGTTATAATGGTACTTCACCTTTTTTAAGCCCCTGTGATGTATGAATAAAACATTAAGTGCAAAATTGGCAAGCTCATAGGCAAGGTTTAGAAAGAACTGAAAGCAAGAGAAGTGTGGTTTTCAACACATTTAGTGAGGAAGTCAATTCCAGATGCAGCAATCTAAAAGAAAGTGACACCCATTTTATAGTGGCCAATTACTGGGAAGTAACTTAAGAGTCCAAGACATGAGAATGAGAATGTGCAGGATGAAAAAGGTGGATATGAAATCAGAGGGTTAAATTAAATAAATCCACAGAGTCCTGAAAGGCATTTTTAATACATTCAGGGATGGCTACGAAGCCAGTGAAAGTAATGGAGGATGCAGGAAAGATGGCCCCAATTCCAGGACTGAACTGTCCAGCCAGAGTATTTTAGACCTCTTGAAGTTTTGTGTATAACAGGTTGAGATAAGTATTGGAGGCAATTGAAGAGACAGGATGATTTAAAGATCTGACGTTAAGGCACAGAAAAGGTACACAGAAGGCAGACAAGATTAAATCAGAACCATCATGTAACTAAAGACAGACAATCTAGCACTTGACATGTTAAAAGCACTGCAGAGACAATAACTGCCCAAAGATATGAAAAGGAAGGTAGCATAATATTGAGAGGGTTGTAGGTGGATATTCTCTATGGACATAGTGCTGCCATAGTAAATGTCCATCAATCTGCCAAGGAAAACTGTTAAGGGAGCAAAGGGCAAAACCATTCTAAAAGTAGAATACAACAGATTGGAATAAATGTGGGAATGAGAAGAGTAGAGTCAGATGGCAAGAGCAGGTAGAAGATGGCACCCAGAAAGAGGGGAATAGAGTGGTCACATGTGACAGAGAAAACATACATACACGACTGTTTTCATGTGGCTAGAAATAGTAAATTAAGCAGCACAATAGTAACACCAAAGTATGTTGCCAAAGTTTCAAGCAATTAAAAACTTCCACAATCAAACTAAAAAGAAGCTGAGATATAGGTACCTAAATAAATGAGAAGGCACAAGGGCAACTATACAACTAAAAGGATTCAGATGAAGAAAATAACTTTTCAGATCCAGGACTAATTGAAGATCACCAGTCAGTAGATAGTAGAAAAGAGAGGGAGGTCACTCAACTTCCATTTCCAGCATTCCTGGTCCCTCCAACAGGAGATCTGAGATCTAGTTAGTTGGGCCTTAGAAACAGTCCAGAGTGTCAGGTTAACATTGTGTAACTACTCATGACTGCCAGGATGGGTACTTTAAATTGAGGCAGGTGGGTACAGTTGGCTGTGCCAGACCCCTAACTGCCAATGTTTGAGAAACGGGAGGGAAAGTTGTTGGGGGAGGAAATGGAGGAAGACGTGAAGCATAACCAGCACTTGCTTCCAGCCCATCTACCCTAACTGAGTATTTCCCAGGATAGTTTAAAAGAGCCATAGCATGCTATCATTTTTAGAGACTTCCCATTGTAACTAATAGGGAGATATGCTTAAAAGTTTATGGTACAGAAATGCCTGAACTGTTTCTCCGCTCTCACTGTTATTTACTAACAGATTGAGTTGATTGAATATATGCAGGGCCGGTGCTACCATTAAGGTGAACTAGGCGGGTGCCTAGGATGCCAAGATTTGGGGGCGCCAAAAAGCAGTGCCCTCGATTTTCTTTTCTTTTCTTTTTTTTTTTTACACAGCAGTTCCTCCTCGAGCGTGCGGTCACTGCTCCACTTCTTTCGCCTCCCAGACTTGCACTGCCAATCAGCTGTTTGGTGACGCAAGCCTGGGAGGAGAATTAGAGTGGGGGGAGGACGCGGAGCAGAGGTGAGCTGGGGTGGGGAGATACTGCACGGCTCCCCAGGGGGGCAGCTGCCGCGGGGGGGCGCAAGGTGGAAGTTTCGCCTAGGGTGCGAAACTTCCTTGCACCGGCACTGAATATATGAAGTCTGATTAGTGAGCAAACAGAGTAAAGCTACTGTATAATCCAACTGCTATAAACTCTAATGTCTTTTTTTCTCTATGGAGATCACAGTATTTACCAGGTTGGGTCACTACATACTTACAGTGTCTAATAATTCAATGAATTTGGAGAAGTAGTACAGCCAACAAGTCCGAACCATCTAAAAAAAAAAATCCAAAAAATACACAGGGTCAAGTCTAATGAAGTCATTAGAACATCAGTCTAATTTTTGTTTGTTTTCTTTAAAAACAAGGAAGCAAAACAAATGCCTTTTCAGCCTCAGGAAACTTTAAAATGTTGAACTGAATAAGCAAACACACTGGATATATATATAAATTAAATAAACAATTTTAATGAAATCTGAATGTCACACAAGGTATGTCAAGTCTACACTTTATTTTTTATTCAAATGTTTTAAGAAATTATATAAATATGCTGAATCCATAAGTTTATCAAAACCTTTGAGTTAAAAGCTGCTTTTCCATAAAAAGAAACAATCTGGGGAAAAATATTTGATTTTGAGGTCAAGCTTTATAAATATATATCATGTATTGTATTAAGGGCTTGTTTTGTTTACAAACGTATGTACTCCTAGATAGAAAAAGATATACCAAATCTAGCATAAAGGTTCTATTTCGTTGCAAATCAACATGTTTGAAGGGTTATATGAAGCAAGGAAAATGTACCTTTCTTTAGAAAAGAACTGAAGAACAAATAGAAAAGTTGATTAATATTGAAGATTTAAATCAAGGTTTCCAATTGGTCATTTAAGTCACTGGTTTAAATCAATCCACCCTGCTAGCATATGTTGCCGCCAACATCCTTTTCATCACCCTTTATAGTCACTTATGTGCTCTTCATTATGCATCAAGGCATTTTCATTAAAAGCATTCCAAAAATATAAAAAAAGTTAATGTAGCATAACAATTAGCTTCATTTGCTTACTTACTCTCAGAGCTGTAGGTGACCTGGAGTAGTCAACAAGGTCACATCGGAATGAATAACCTGTGGCCCAACCAGACATAAGAAACTGTAACAAGGAGAAGGGGGAGAGGAAAGATTTACTTTATCACTTGAGAAAATTAATTAATTTCAGTTGACCTTAATAATCGCATAATGATTAAAAGCAGCAAAGAGTCCTGTGGCACCTTATAGACTAACAGACGTTTTGGAGCATGAGCTTTTGTGGGTGAATACCCACTTCGTCAGATGCATGTACTGGAAATTTCCAGGGGCAGGTATATATATGCAGGCAAGCTAGAGATAATGAGGTAGTTCAATCAGGGAGGATGAGGCCCTGTTCTAGCAGTTGAGGTAAGAAAACCAAGGGAGGAGAAACTGGTTCTGTAATTGGCAAGCCATTCAGTCTTTGTTTAATCCTGAGCTGATGGTGTCAAATTTGCAGATGAACTGAAGCTCAGCAGTTTCTCTTTGAAGTCTGGTCCTGAAGGTGTTTTCTGGAAGGTCCTGAGGAAACTACAATGCATTGGTGACCTTCCAGAATACACCATCCTAGCCACCTTGGATGTAGAGGCTCTCTGCACGAACATCCCACACACAGATGGAATACAAGCTGTCAGGAACAGTATCCCTGATGATGCCACAGCACAACTGGCTGCTGAGCTCTGTTCCTTTATCCTCACACACAACTATTTCAAATTTAATGACAAATATATATCTCCAGATCAGTGGCACAGCTATGGGCACCCGCATGGCCCCACAATATGCCAATATTTTTATGGCCGACCTGGAACAATGCTTCCTCAGCTCTCGTCCACTCACGCCCCTTCTCTACCTACGCTACATTGATGACATCTTCATCATCTGGACCCATGGGAAGGAGTCTCTGGAAAAATTCCACCACGATTTCAACAGCTTCCACCCCACCATCAACCTCAGCCTGAACCAATCTACACGGGAGGTCCACTTCCTAGACACCACGGTGCAAATAAATGATGGTCACACTACCACCACCGTATACCAAAAACCTACCGACCGCTATGCCTACCTTCATGCCTCCAGCTTCCATCCCGGACACATCACACGATCCATTGTCTACAGCCAAGCACTGAGGTACAATCGCATCTGCTCTAACCCCTCAGACAGAGACCAACACCTACAAAATCTCCACCAAGCATTCTCAAAACTACAATACCTGCATGAGGAAATAAGGAAATGGATCAACAGAGCCAGACGTGTACCCAGAAGCCTCCTACTGCAAGACAAACCCAAGAAAGAAACCAGCAGGACTCCACTGGCCATCACATACAGTCCCCAGCTAAAACCTCTCCAACGCATCATCAGGGACCTACAACCCATCCTAGACAATGATCCCACACTTTCACAGGCCTTGGGTGGCAGGCCAGTCCTCGCCCACAGGCAACCTGCCAACCTGAAACATTCTCACCAGTAACTGCACACCGCACCATAGTAACTCTAGCTCAGGTACCAATCCATGCAACAAACCTCGATGCCAACTCTGCCCACATAGCTACACCAGCGACACCATCACAGGACCTAACCAGATCAGCCACACCATCACCGGTTCATTCACCTGCACGTCCACCAATGTAATATACGCCATCATATGCCAGCAATGCCCCTCTGCTATGTACGTCGGCCAAACTGGACAGTCGCTACGGAAAAGGATAAACGGACACAAATCAGATATTAGGAATGGCAATATACAAAAACCTGTAGGAGAACACTTCAACCTCCCTGACCACACTATAGCAGACCTTAAGGTGGCCATCTTGCAGCAAAAAAACTTCAGGACCAGACTTCAAAGAGAAACTGCTGAGCTTCAGTTCATCTGCAAATTTGACACCATCAGCTCAGGATTGAACAAAGACTGTGAATGGCTTGCCAATTACAGAACCAGTTTCTCCTCTCTTGGTTTTCACACCTCAACTGCTAGAACAGGGCCTCATCCTTCCTGATTGAACTACCTCATTATCTCTAGCTTGCCTGCATATATATACCTGCCCCTGGAAATTTCCACTACATGCATCTGAGGAAGTGGGTATTCACCAACGAAAGCTCATGCTCCAAAACGTCTGTTAGTCTCTAAGGTGCCACAGGACTCTTTGCTGCTTTTACAGATCCAGACTAACACGGCTACCCCTCTGATAATGATTTTAAAAAAGCCTGTGCATTCAGTCAGCTTGTCAGCCGTTATCTACCTCAATGCGGGATGGCAACACTATTAAACTCTGCTGTAGTACTGTAGAGAGATTTGAATCTCATAACTTGACAATATGAATGAGAATGCCAACTATACCCACGTCAGTGCACCTAAGCCTCAGTGCCACAAGAGAAGAAATAGCTGCTCCCTCGAACAGACATTAGATCAGTGTCTCTCTTCTCACTATGGGAAGCTGGTGATTGAAACAAAAACTATCCTCCCCAAAAAGTGAGTATTGGTATTGAATCCAGGCATTTCGATACATAAGATACTTTTAACGAGTCAAGTACTAACACAGAACCACGTTTTTATTATTTAGAAGTTAAGTAACTCAGTTCTTCACAGATTTTCTACAATGGAAATACAGTACATGCAGGACCAGGGAATTCAGCTAATTAAGTCTTTGTATTACAATTAGCCTGTTCAGCATGTACTTGTGACTGGCCAACGGTGTAATAAAATAATATCACACCATGATGAGGAAATCCTAGTAACAAGAATTAACATCCAAAAGTTACTATGTCCACATAGAATTGGAACTGCAATTTGTACACCTTTGTCAGATGTTCCCCAAGCACTTAATGATTTTGGCCAATCACATGCTAGGTTGAACTGCACATCGTTTCTTAGATCTATTTGCAACAAGTCCATAATAAGGGACCCATAAAAAAGGCAATCCAAAAATCCAAAAAAGTTTTTACCAAAGTAAATAATGTTCTGCTGTGGGTTTCCCCCCCTCCATTTACAACATCCAGTAGAACTTCAGTTTATATGCATACCACCTCTGTTTCAGCAACTGTTTTAGTGCGTTTGGTTGTCTGTAGCCAACAGAAGGGGCTTGAGGCTAGAGACGAATCAGCGCTGGACTTCTTTTATTTGGTACCAAGTATCTCAATTTCTTGTCAAAAATATTTACTCTGTGATACAAGTTAGACTATAACTGTCAGAAGATATGGGAAGCGGTCTAGAGATCACATGCAGATGTACAGTATCAGTGTAACAGGTGTCGCATCCAATACTCCTTCTATTACTACATTAAAACTTAGCCAAGAGCAGCACTGTAAATATTACACTTTGTGTCTTCTCTCTTCCTAACCCCCTGAATCCCAGCCAATATTATAAAAACTCCACTTGTGTTGAATGAATATTCATTAATCAATCATAATTATCCATGCACGGATAATAGGAAAATACCAAGTTTTCCTGGTAGGTGAAGAGTTTTAGTTTCAATCAAACATGACTTGAATAAAACAAGTAAAAGATTGCCCATTTAACAAATCAGACGCTGAAACCAACAGGATTTCAAACATTGTAAGTGAACATAATACCAAAAACACCCACAAAATGGCTTATAGCCAGTGAGGAAAAGAATTAATTCAATCTGGTATACAGTATCTATGCATTCTTTTGTGACATTTTAAATAAAGGCTTAATGATAGGCAAATCAAATATCACGTTAGTGTCAAAAGTGAAAAAGGCAAGTGTTTATTTTTTAAAATACGCCTAAACACAGGACAACCCTAACAAGATCTGTGGAAGCAGGAAGTGCAAAAGGAAACATGCTTTTCAACCTTCTTTGCATTTATGGTATTGGGCACAACAATTATTAGCCAACGTTATCAGTTTCTTTTTGAAAGATAAATGTAAATACTTTGGAGCACTGTTTTTAAAAGCAAAAGCTCAGTCTAACACATTATGAAGGTTATGGGAACTGGGTTAACTGAAGTACAGCCAATTTGGCAGCAGTATCTGAAAAATTCCCTAACCAGTATGCCAAAGATGAAAATAGCTACCACAATAGTGTTGTTTCAGCTGGCCAGTTGTAGAAAACTATCAGGCAGCTGCTTGTAGTATTGCTAAGTAGCCATGCTGGTTTACTGTCCCAGTTTAGTCTCTTTAAACTGGCATTTCTTTAAGTGTGAGAGAGTTAACTCTAAATGACTATTTGCAGGTGCACACCGTGCACATACAGAAATGTATTTTCTCGGTCATTAAACCCAATGCATCTCACTTGATCACTGTCTAATAAAAATGTTCTTTTCTCTTAAAAAGCCTAGCTTTTTGTTGAACCACAAGTCAAACACCCAAGAACTCTTCTAGGAAAGGTTTTATTGATTATTCTAAAAACCTTGTTTTATATGGATTGAGACCCTAGACTAAATTTTGTAAATAAAAAGGATCATTTACAACATTAGGAAAGTGTGATTGTGCAATTTGAAAACCAAAAACTAATTGAAGAGAATCTTGCACTTAAACATTCCCTGTGCAGTATGGAAAATCTCAACTTATTCTATCATGTGGCAGCCACAAAAAGTAAGACTATAAACAAAGCATGCAACCTGCCAGTCTAGTTCTACCTTCCTCACCCAAAGAAGTTCAAAAACTAAAAATCTAAATACTTTCCAGGTTTTAAATCAAAGGTTCTCAAACTGGGGGGTTGGGACCCCTCAGGGGTCACGAGGTTATTACGGGGGGGGGGGAGGGTCATGAGATGTCAGCCTCCACACCAAACCCTGCTTTGCCTCCAGCATTTATATTGGAGTTAAATATATTTTTTAAAATGTTTTTAATTTATAAAGGGGTGGGGGTCACACTCAGAGGCTTGCTATGTAAAAGGGGTCACCAGCACAGAAGTTTGAGGACCACTGTTTTAAAGTGTTCTATTATGGTCTAATATAAAATATGCAATCACCCTCTTGACTGTGTGTTTAACTTTCATTTAAGTCATTGTTAAATTTCTATACTTTGTCCTAAGAAAAATGCCAAATGATTTTTCTTGAAGAGGTTTTCGCTCATCTATTATGCTAATTGTCCCAATTACGGTATCCAAAAAATTACATAATAGCAGCTGAGCTAGCTGAAGAAAAAAGTTAAACAAGTAATTATAGAGAAATACTTACTTCGTAAGTCATATACACTGAAAGGGCTACCACACCAAAATTGTAAAATGCCATTATCTGCCTGAGTTCAAAAGGTTTTCGGTTTTCCATGAGTTTTGGTCCCAAAGAAGTGACAAAATAAATATAGGCTCCAATGATAATAGTCTGTGGCACAGGTGAAGACATGAGTAGGAAGCCTTCCACTCTTGGATCTAGAAGAGAAAAAAAATCCACAGGTTATAATGCTTTTTACATCTACATTAACTTAACATCAAGGATATTCTTTTGTTAAATTCTTGATTAAATTCTTTTCTTAAATTGTTTCTGCTTTCACTGCTCAGGTTTTAGAATCACTTACTAGCTTTGGGGTTTTATAACTTGCTTTAACAAGATTTAGTACCTCCAGGGTTGTTAGCTTCTTCATAAACCAACGTTGGTCCTTGCCAGATTATTTGGAATACTACTCAAGGTAAGTTATTAAAGCCACTGCTGCCCTTGACCACATAATCCCTGGAGACCAGAGGTCAGTTTCTTTCCATTCATCACCTGGCAGTGATTTATTCTTAGTTTAAGTCTTCACGTTCAACTCAAATTAAAAAAAGGACATTTTATTGGCAATGTAGAGAAAAATGTTCATATTTAACTCAACTACACTAATACTATAAATTGCACCACTAACCAGGCACAGAAGTCTTACAATTAAAGTTTACACATGTGCTCGCCTTTATGGCGCACCACATCATCCTCAGGTACAACTGGCTGTTCTGTCCCACACACTAGTACAGATAGTCATTAAAGGATATTGCCTAATTCCCCACTTCCAATCTCATATGCATTGTCAGGCAATTCTCTGTCCACACCTTGAAGAAACTTCTGGGCATGCTGGCTAAGCAAACCTTGCCTAACAGACTCATATGTAATTCTAAAGTTATTTGCCCAGATAGAGTCATCCTTCACATACTCCTCCCTCGCTAAGATAAAAACCAACAGAAATCTATTAATAGATATACTTTGCAGATTTATTCATCCATAGATGGTAAGCAGAGTTCACACTCCCTCTCCCCCTTGGTCTTTGGAGATTGTTTCACTCAAGTTACCCCTTAAACTCATCTGGCACTGAGAGTTAGAAGGAATGCTACAAATGTCATACGTGCAGTGGACCTAAGACATTTTTGATGCCCTTTTGGTGCAACTGAGTCTTCCCAGCAAAGGTTTTGATGCCTTTTTGGTGCAACTGAGTCTTCCCAGCAAAGGTTTTGGTTAGTGGGAGTCTGCAGGGCTTCCAATTTATCTGGCTATGGAGTGACTTTCAAGGTTGTTTGCTGGATGTCTCTGGTATGAAAACTCCAGTTATTGGGTGTTGTCAATTGGAGCCCAAGTTTTGACAAAAACTTTGGAAGCAGAGTTTTCATGCTGAGAAAAGTGTCATATCATCACTCTCCTCCAACATCCATTCAGACACATGTCCTAGATTGGATCCGATGCCCCCCACTTGCATCAATCTCCATCCCATGGAAAGTATGCATTGTCACAAGACAATGTAGTTCACAAGCAAAAAATGGAAGAGGTCTTGCAAGCAACTGATCCAGGCCGCAGATGAGTGAAATTAAACTCTTCTGGGAAAATGTGACCATTCTTAAAGAACTTCAAATTGGGAAAAGCAGCAAAGAATCCTGTGGCACCTTATAGACTAACAGACATTTTGGAGCATGAGCTTTCGTGGGCGAATACCCACTTCATCAGATGCATCTGACGAAGTGGGTATTCACCCACGAAAGCTCATGCTCCAAAACGTCTGTTAGTCTATAAGGTGCCACAGGATTCTTTGCTGCTTTTACCGATCCAGACTAACACGGCTACCCCTCTGATACTTCAAATTGGGAAAAGCCCCCATTTTTAAGAACTTTGTCCCTTCCTGTGGTTAATCATACTTGTTTTACTAGTTTGGAGAATGGCTTTAAACCTTGAAGTTTTAACCAGATGATTTGACCCACTACCTACCACTGTAGGACCATAACATAGTGCCTGTTAAATCTTGCAATTCCTGAAAGATGTCCCCACCCCCTCTCAGAAATGTCTGCTTTTGCGCAGGGATTGGTGGGCCCAGAGTTGAGTCTGCATGGTAAACAGGGAGAATTCACATTAAAATTATCCATATGGAAAAAATGCTGTGAATCCCTCCCCAGGAAGCTTACAAGGGTGTTACATGCTGTGTCTAGAGTTGCTCCATATAAGCCCCATTTCCCTCATTGACATTGGTTGGAGCTACATTCAAGCTTTTGACAGTGACATTATCATCATCTTTTTTAATTCTGGATCATCATGGGGATCTGGAAGGCTTGACTAATTCTTCTTCACTAGGAAGTGTAGTGACTTGGTTAATTGTTTTGGACCCCTGCTTTTACCAATTACCTTTTGGGGGGGGGGTTGTCATAAACAGATAGTTAAGGGTTAATGCCTCTTTTACCTGTAAAGTGTTAAGAAGTTCACCTAGCCTAGCTAACACCTGACCAGAGGAACCAATGGGGGAACAAGATGTTTCAAAAGGAAGAAGGGAAGTTTTCCTTAGTTTAGAGTTTCAGTTTCAGCCGGAGTGAAAAACATCAAGGAACCAGCCTCTTATCAGAGTAGTAATTTTAGAAAGGGATAAATAGGTTTATGTTTATTTTCTTTGTAACTTGTCTTGGTACCATTAAGGGAATGATCAAATTTGGGTATTCTTGTGTGTATTAAGTTTTTGCCCAGGGGAACATCCTCTGTGTTTGGAATCTGTTGTCTGTGAGAGTACCTGGTATGCTAATCTCTCCCAGAGGCTTTTCTTTTACCTTTCTTTTCTTTAATTAAAAGCCTTTTTCTTAATACTGGATTGATTTTTTCCTTGTTTTTAGATCCAAGGGGGTTGGATCGGGATCCACCAGGAGTTGGTGGGAGAAAGGATGGGGGATGGTTAATTTCTCCTTGTTTTAAGATCCAAGGGGTTTGGATCTGTGTTCACCAGGAAATTGGTGAAGTCTCTCAAGACTACCCAGGGAAGAAAAGTAGTGCTTGGGGATGATGGCAGCGATACCAGATCTAAGTTGGTAATTAAGCTTAGAAGTGTCCATGCAGGTCCCCACATCTGTACCCTAAAGTTCAGAGTGGGGAAGGAACCTTGACAGGGGTTGTTAAAAAAAACCTAAACAATACCAACATGGCTTTTGAATTAGTATTCTGTTGCTTTTGTGGCTTGCTGTCAAATTACTGGGGTGAAGTCACAAATCCAGACCTTTAACTTACTGTTGCAATGTTTTAAAAGAACTGCTCAATTCTCCAATTTATTTGCTCACATTTACAAAGCATTAGTCAAATGATCTAGGCACTATAAACACGCACACACGGCAAGTAATCAGAACTGTAAGAGGATCACCATACCCTCACAACAAGCCACTCTCTTTCACCCATTCCACCAGCTCCTTCCCAATAATCCCTCTGCCGCTGCTGGGGAGAACAAACATCTTCATCACATCATGATGCAAGACACCATATCCAAGCTCTGACAGGCTATGGGGTGAGCAACTCAAGTTCCAGAGTCAAGGATTCTTCAGCAAGAGTGCCCTGCCAAAGATCCATTCCACTTTAATCAAAGAGCAGTTATCTTGAGCACTTATCTGATCCGAGCTGCTATGATGTTGCATAAGGAGATAAGTGGCTTTCAGGTAATCCGTCCAAAACCCAATTATGTAATGTGTTTATGGGTCAAAAATAGCACCTCAATTAAATGCAACTCCTCCTGGGATCAATTAACTCCTTAGTGTACCCCTCTTCCAGTGATGGGCAGCAGAACAAAACCCTAACACAAGCAGCATACAACATTAGCATGGAGACCTTGTCTCTGTCGTTTCCTTCTGGGAACCACACAACCAGTTGTTAATGAGCTCAAGTATTTTATTAGGTCTTGTTTCCTAACAAAGCAGTTTTAAATTTCAATACACACGATCAGAACCTGACAAACCATATACACTCTTAAAACCTTACTACTCAAAAGAGAATTAGAAGTCTCCACTGACCCACCCAAAATCCTGCACAAGGCTGCTATCTTAACACTGCAGAAGTCAGAGTGTTAGATGAGAAGCTTCTATGTTAGCTTACCAGGTTATTAGGTTCTCTTGGTGCGGTACTTGCATCTTTACTTCATGGTGTATTTTTAGGCTGAAGAACTCATTATGACACCCCTGGCTCCAAATGAAGTTTCTCCCACTCCAGGTCTGTAGTCTTACAGCTGTTCTGCCTACATTGTCCTTATCAACTCCTTGTTCTCATCCTCATCATCTGCTTCTGGAGATTCATCCTCCTTCTCTGATCCATCAAAGCTTTCCTCTGGGCTAGCATCTCCATTCACTTTCAACTTGCCCCCCTGGCACCAGCTGTGCCCAATTCCCACTGATGATGGGGAAAAAGCTTTCAGCTATGGTACTAATCTGAACTCATTCTTCCCAGTCCCAGATGTACAGCATCTTTCAGCCATTCATATTGACAGTGAATTTCTGTTCAGATTTCACCATATTTGTCCAGTTCAAGGCAACATATGCTTTACAGCCATGGTATTTTCCATTGCCTGCATCTAATTCCATAGCTATGGAATTATGAAAAGCCAGGGCATTCAACACATACAAGTTCAGAAGAGGAACTAAGCAGATATACAGCACTATAAAACTTTCACAGTAAACCACAGAATGATTTATATACTTATTCCTGAACTTTGTTAGAGTATGAATACTCCCTTTCAAAACAGGAACTTGATGCAGTGAATCACTTACAGGAGTTTTCAACATACGATAAATCATCAAGGTTTACATTTTCTTTCACTTGCCACTTTAGTACCAAGAAAAGCAAAATACATCATCACTTTGTAACAGAATACTTTAATTCAGTTAACTAAGAAAATGTAACTCCATTTATAATTAAATAAAATTCAAGTTTTAGACCGTCCCAGTACAATTTCAAAATTTAAAGTGCAACTCTGCTGATAGTAGAGATCTTTTTAGGAGAGCCATTCTGTACACACAGTTTCTGAAGTTTTAAATCCTTAGCAAATCAACTTTTGTAATTGCAAAAGTTACACCTCTAAAGTCTGTGTGACATTATACTACTTTTATTTACCGTTAGGCATGTGAACATTTAGCTTGACAACTTAGGTGTCATTAGAGGAAGACAATGCTATTTTAAGTTAGCAATACAAAACTATGCTTAACACAACTCCACATCTGTTGAAAAGCCTTAAAAAGTTAGTGGACATTAGGATTTATTGACTCACCAGCATGTTTAATCCATTCATCATAAAGCAGTGCAGCTTTTGATGTCAAATTGCTAAAGGCCATTTTCATTGGGATAAGTGGATATTATGACTTCTCCTGCAAAAACACAAAAACTTTTTTTAATCTATGCTGGCAAAGATCAAGTATTCTTGGTGGAAGATTTTCAAAGGTGCAACAGTCTGGCAAACTCATCACAGTTGTTGGAACCAGGCCTCTGCTTCTAGAAGACGCCATCAGCTATCTCATCAGGATCATCTGTGCAGCCCACCTGGGTAGGATGACCACGTTTTCAAAATGAAACAGCAGGACACATGCAGGAGCCTGGCCCGCATCTGTGATCTCACTCTTGCTTCTCGTCCTTCACCCTCTTGGACATTATTCAGTCATCACAACCAGATTACACTCTATCCAGTGAAGCAGACATTGCTGGAAGGTTGCTGGATAGAGTGTCTGATAAGGAAATTGAACAGTGTACAAAAAAAACCCCAATAATAGGAAATTCATTAATAGGAGTCTTGATGGGCAGAGCAATGTATACAACTATCCAATAATAAGTTCTTGTGTAACAGCAGAAGATGGGGTTGTCTATCTTACAGAAACAATTGATACACCTCCATCCTGATATAACGCTGTCCTCGGGAGCCAAAAAAAAAAAAATCTTACCATGTTATAGGTGAAACCGTGTTATATCGAACTTGCTTTGATCCGCCGGAGTGCGCAGCCCCCTCTCTCCCCAGAGCACTGCTTTACCACGTTATATCTAAATTCGTGTTATATCAGGTCACGTTATATCGGGGTAGAGGTGTATATCTGGAGATGCCCACAAAGAATACTTAAAAGTAGCAGCAGTAAAAGCTGTAACAAACTAAACAAAAATTCAAGTGTGTAGCTTTGTCACAGACAACACTGCAAATGAAGCCAAGATGAGAAGAAATCTAAAATAAGGTAACAAAGGGAAACCTGAAACTTACAATATATGGGCACAGTGCTCATTTGATGCATATTTTAGCTGAAGACCTCTTAAATACAACTCCATGAATAAAGAAAAATATTGAAATTGCGAAATACTTCTGGTAACAACCACTTTGCTTCAACTTCACTGTATAGAACAGGAAGATGGAAACGAATTCTCTTCCAAAGACGTATGATGGAATTCAGTGGCTGACCGTTTTGAGTTATTTATTAAGAACTGGCCTATTCTGATAAGCTGTGAAAAAAAATGACAGAACAGATGAAATTATCACAGCCAAAAGTAGTCAAACACTGGAGTAAAGATACAATGAATATACTGAACCCTATTTCCATAGCCTTGGACAAACTGCAGAAAGATTACTGCTATTGCTGCTGAAATTTCAAAATACCTGCCAGACCATTCAAGAGTTACCCAACAACAACATTAAATTGCCGGCAATTAAGCAGCAGATGAATCAGGATGGATCACATATTCCACCTTATTTTCTCAATATTCTCAACCCAAGTACCGGGATACATGCCTCATTGTTACAGAAGATGCTGCTATGACATGGCAATCTAATAATCACCCATCAATCATAATACATTTCAGGACTGGAGATGAACCATTCAAGCAGTACATGTTTGCTGATGTTTTAAAGGAAGTCATACCCTGGAACCGATGGAAATCACTAGCTAAGCACCTGGAATCAGAGTTTGTTAGATGGCTAAACCAGCTTTTGACAGAAGTAACCTCTTCTGAAGGCACAGAAAGATGATTTTCTTCTTTTGGGCTAATTCATTCAAAGTTGAGAAATTGACTGGAAGTTGAAAAAGCAGCAAAACTTACATTTATGCAATTATGTAATAGTTATAGCACACCTGTCCACTTAGCAAAAAGATATACCAAATCTTGTATAAAGGCTCTATTTCATTGTAAATTAACATGTTTTAATAGTTATATCAACCAATGAGAATGCACCTTGCTTTCAGAAAATAATTGAAATACAAAAAGAAAAGTTTATTAAAATTCTCGAGGACTATGCTGAGTGCCACTTCTGAAAGTGATTTCTCTGCCATCAGTCACTCTGACCCTGTCTCAAATCACTCTTTACTGGTTTCCTCTCATACCTGTGTCCCCTCCTTCAATGTCCTACAAAATGTCACTTCCATCTACATCTCTGCTTTAATTTTCCTCCCAGTTCCTCATATCCTATATTGATTTTTGAGCACCTGGAAGCATGCTAGGTTCTTCATCACAGGAAGCAGAACTGACACATCCCTTCCCCCAAAGACCTGACAACATACTTTCCTCTCAACTCTTCTCATACTGCTGGCTTACTCTTCTTTGCACTTTCAGCTTTGTATCTATTATATTGCTTCCTATGCCTAAAACTACCTAAAATTTCTTGTGTTGCAAGAATTCTCTCTTTGCGAATTTCTCCTCAAAAGCCCAGAAATACCCCCTCTGCCTTCTCCTCCTCCCCAAATCTCTCCATAATCTACCCTTTCCAGAATCACTGACCAATATCACGTCTTATCTTTTTCTTGTCCATGTTCTTTAGTGTCATCTTTGGTGCAGGGATTATTTTAATCTCTCTTTTTAAAGTGCCATGTTTATTTACAGTTACATAAGTAACATTTAATAAAAATGTCTAAAAATAAATGTAATGATATTTAATTGTGTAAGTGCCTTATTTATTCATAGCAGCCATCTGAGAGAGTACGTCTATGCAGTAGAAGCTGCGCATGGGCTAGCCTACCCAAGCTAAATTGAATCCAGGTAGCACAGGTAACAATCGCAGCAAAGACAGCGCAGCATGGACTTCAGAGTGGGCTAGACAGTTGAATATGCACCCAGAATCCATGACAGGCTTTTATGACCTGCACTGAAGCTATTGCACCCTGTGCTAGATTCAAGCTAGCTCGAACAGACTAGCTGTACACAGCTTTCACTGTGCGGACATGCTTTAAGACATTATATATTAGATATTTCTTGCACCTTAAAGATCCTGCAAGTTTATTCTTTGAATGCTGACCCAACAAGACTGTTGTTATTGGCAACAGAGATTATCAGTCTAATATTGGAGATCACTTTAAAGAAGACAGAGTGAAGATGGTTTGTCTAGAAATGAGAAGGAAAACTAACAAAAATAGTCATCAGGGTAAAAGTTCTGCATATTGCTGTAAACCACGTACTGTACTGAGCCACTGATCATAATTATAGTTAGACTGACTCCGAACTGCTCACCCCAAAAAAGCAAAATAAAAAAGACACACACAGAGAGACTACAAAGAAGAGGATTGTCTCACAAATCCCTAGGAAAGGCTTTATATCATACTGCTGAGTTCACAAAAGTAACTTTCTATTGTAGCGCTGAATGGAACTCTGATGTCAATTTAGGCTCCCAGGCAAATAACTTGTATATGGAGAACTGCAGAGATAGTTCAGAGTGTGCAAATCTTTTAAACTCAAGACTCATCTCACTGACCACCACCAAATGTCACTGTTTTGCTTTGTCTGCATGTGTAGATGAATCAATTATTAGGTAAATTCTACCACCACCATTGATCTCTACTAGGCTCTTAATTTTTATATGACACCTATAGTGCACTGTGACTCTAAGCATATTGCTCCACTTATGTAAACATCGTTTGCTTATGTGGACAAAACAGTACAAAGCCCTAATCAAAAAACAAATGTGATATATACCAGGGGATAGAACTAAGTGATGATTCCTCTTACTACATTACAGGTCAAGCATAAGCATCTGCTGCCCTCAGCAAACTACTATATGTACATCCTCCACAATTGTAGCTGCTCTCACCAAGCCCCAACTGCTGCATTCATTCACAGCTGTAATACATGCACATACATCTATACACACAATCAGGTTTGAATTCATCTTACCTAGAATTCTATCATGTCCAACACATTCACAAAGTGCATATTTTCAGATCAGTATGCTCTGTTCTCTTAATCTTTTAAGAAGTATGATGTTTTACAAAGCATTCTATGCTATCATAAAGGTGACCATTATGAGAAGGATAGGGACATGAAAGTGCTAAGGGGTAAAAGCCATCTTCTTCCTACTCCTCACAAAGGAGGAAGAACAATGGTTTCTTCCTCTTTGGCACTGGCTATCCAAGCAAGGGAACAGAATTCTCCTACCAGAGACACATTACAAATGTGAACATCCCTGCTGTCTTGTCTGTAGTTTTGTGGGGTACAGCAACACCCAACACAAACCCTATCTCTTCTGAAACACTGAGCCCAGTACAAAATTCTTAAAGACTCTAGTAAAAACACAAATTTGTGTGTGTTCTTGTTTTCTCTCTCTCGGGGGGTGGGAGGAAGGAGGGCAGGGAGGGAAGAGAGAAGAACTGCAAAGACTTTTATACTATTTACATTAATTAAAATTATTAAAAAGCTTAAGTGAATACTTATCCATTTCCATTTTATATGAGCACTATATTAATAGGCAAGTGAAGGATACCTGCGTTAGTAATATGGCAGATAACTATTTGTGCTTCTATTAAACCAAATGCTATCACCTTTTTTGGTACCCAATGAACATGGTTTAAAACAAAAAAAAATGTTACTCAAAATCACGGTACATTTAAATTTAGCAATGCCTTAAAGAAAAAAGTCACTCATGCATACAGAATTCATAGCATATCCATAGGCTAACAAACACAATGAAAATAGAAACTTTATTGCAACACAGATTCACCGACAGTCATTAATTTGTATAACATTTTAGTAAATTAACAAAGATTTCAATTACTTTAAATGGGAACTTAAGAAGCTATAGCACTTGGGAAACAGCTGTCGCTGCCGAAGTGGTTGCCATTTATACAGTATTATTTTTGCACTAATACAAACATTTCTTGTTCCAACAATTGCACTGTAAGTGCACATATCATTTATAGTCATCTTGTCAACACTGTTTTAGTTATGTGTTGGGAGCTAGTGAAATAGTGTGTCTAGATTTAAATGGTCTTTTATATGCCTGCTAAACACTGCAGCTAAGAGCAAGGGTTTGGTTTTTTTAACCTGGAAACATCAACCTCAGAGTGCTTTTAATATATACCCTCTCACCTACACAACGAACATGCAGTGGATGAACACATTTCTTTCCCACCCTCTTCAGTCTATTCCCATGGCAAAGTGTCTCTTTCCTGGCCCTGGCCCTGGCCCTCCCACAATGCTGGATTGAACTCTGTCCTTCTCTCTGTTCCATAATTTAAAAACACTTGGGTATCACTCAATGCTGCTGGGATCCCTGTGGGAGAGACTGAAGCAGGGCTCTTCTCATTGAAAGTCCACTTTGTTTCTAGCCTAGCAAACAGGCAGGGATGTGACTCCAGAGCAGCTGCTTAGCTATTTGGAAGGCAGCAGCCTGACAATTCAGCTACTCTCCAGAAAGGAAGGAGAGGCCAGCTGGAGAGCAGCCAGCTGCCCAGAGAGTGGGCTCAGCTCCAGAGCAGAAGAAAGGAAGAAACTGTTCAGCAGCAGGTGGGTGAGCTGCTAAATGGTTGAGCAACTAGAGTTGACCCAGATGTCGAGAAATGGTAATGGGCTGAGTTTAAGATGTCATATCACATGAAAAATTGTAATTAACAAAATATAACATTGGGACTGAAACAGAGTTACGTTTCCTTAACGAGTCAAACAAGGTCACCAAACCACCTTGCAGGTTAAAAGGCTAAAACAACTCGATATTATCAGATCGTAACCAACCTACCCAGATTCAAGGGATTCTCTGTAGTATTACGAGGTCACGGGAAAGGAAATCATTGTCTGCCTAGGCTACTAGTGGTCACTTATTGTTGGAGGAGTTGAAACACAATGAATTTCATATAATGATAGCAATGAAACCAAGACTGTGAATTAAAGTTATATGGCAGAAATGGGTTTGAATGTAAGTTGCATTGCAATGCAGATTCAACATCAAGACGAACTATGAATAGGTCAGGGAGAGAGAGAACGAACACACCTGGCAGCAGTGCTTTTGCTTAAATTTAGAAAGGCTTTTAGGGAGACCTTAGATTTCATAACGCATAGCTTTAATTTCTCTCTCAATTTTTTAAACAAGGTAATGGTTATTTTAAAGGTGACTTAGGAGCTAGGCAGTCACTAGAGATAATCAATGAGAGTAATGGTAAAAAAAAAATAGGTAAATCAACTTCTGACCTTTAGTAAGGAACGGAAGTTTGGGCAAGAAGTACCTGGCCTGAATCTCCTGGTCAAAAGGCACAGGCCAATATAATACCCATTCCCGAAAGGTGATGCTAGGACAAGAGGTGAGATAATTTGGGTGCACAGGAAAAGCCTAGCAATCAACAGGAATAATAGGAATGGGTAATCTGAAGGTCAGATCAAGTAGCATGAGATTGGAGCAAAATCTTTCAGTGTTATAGACTTCAAAGGAAAGCTGAAGAAGTTTTACCCAGCAGTAAAAACTTAAAATTGCTGGAACAGGTGGGAGATATTACAAAGAGATGCTACAGTCTGAGGCAGAAAAAAATACATTAACACTATATTCAAAAGACTAAATCTTCACAGAAAAATCACTTTGCACGTATGTATCACTTCTAAGCTGCCAATGGACTATTTGTTAAGTGTTGAATGAAAATAAGAAAAAAAACCCTCAGATTACTGCCTCTTCAGTTTTTTAAATAGTCTATCGGTATGGCTACACTTGAAAAAGTGTGAGTGTAGTCAGAGTGCCAGCGCTGGGAGAGAGCTCTCCCAGCGCTGCACGTAAACCACATCCCTTACGGGTGTAGCTTGCAGCGCTGGGAGCCGCGCTCCCAGCGCTGCAGCACTGATTACACTGAGGCCATGGCTACACTGGAGAGTTGCAGCGCTGGTGATGGGGTTACAGCGCTGCAACTCAGTCTGTGTCCACACTTGCAAAGCACAACCAGCGCTGCAACTCCCTGGCTGCAGCGCTGACTGTACACCTGGTCTGCCTCGGGTGTAGCGATTCCAGCGCTGGTGATGAAGCGCTGGTCATCAAGTGTGGACACCAAAAGTGCTTTTATTGGCCTCCAGGGTATTAGGAGGTATCCCAGCATACCTTTTCAGCCACTCTGCTGATCGTTTCACACTCCACTGCCCTGGGCTCAGGTGACCCCCCTTTAAATGTCCCAGGAATTTTAAAAATCCCCTTCCTGTTTGCTCAGCCAAGTGTGGAGTGCAAATCAATCAATCAATCAGTGACCATGCCTCCACACCCCAAACAAGCCCCAGCATGGAACACTTCCGAGCTGCAGGACCTCATCAGTGCTTGGAGTGAGGAAGCTGTGCAATCACAGCTGCGCTCCAGCCGTAGAAATTATGATACCTATGGGCAGATATCAAAGTCCTTTCTGCTAAGGGGCCATGAACGGGACGTGTTGCAGTGCAGGGTAAAAGTAAAGGAGCTGCGCAGTGCCTATTGCAAAGCCCGTGAGGGAAATAGCCGCTCAGGAGCTGCCCCCACGACCTGCCGTTTTTACAAGGAGCTGGATGCCATACTTGGGTGTGACCCCACTGCCAATCCGAGGAGCACAATGGAGAGTTCAGAGCAGGGAGAAGTGGGGGAGGGTGTAGAGGAAGCCGAGAGTGAGGCTACTGGGGTGGAGGGAGACACCTCGGAGTCCCAGGAGGCATGCAGCCAGGAGCTCTTCTCAAGCCAGGAGGAGGCTAGCCAGTCGCAGCAGCTGGAACTTGTTGGTGAAGAAGCAGCAGAGGAGCGTGTTCCCGGTAAGCAGATTTTATTTTTAGGATGGAAATGTTTTGGGAGAGGAGGGTGGGGGTTATGGCTGCATGCATGCATGCCTAAATGTGCCTAAATGCCTAAATGCGCCTAAATGCCTAAATGTGGAATAGCCCATTGATTTGGTCTATCACGTCTCTGTAATCGGCCTTGGTAATCTCTTGAAAAGTTGCAGCCAGAGCGTGGGCAATGTGCTTGCGCAAGTTTATAGGGAGAGCCACCGTGGTCCTTGTCCCGGTCAGGCTAACTCATCCACGCCACTGTGCCGCGAGGGGTGGGGGGACCATTGCTGCACACAGGGAAGCTGCTTAGGGACCAGGGCAGAATCCACATTGCTGCAGAAGACCCTCCCTCTCTTGCCAGGTAACACGCAGCAGTGATATATCTGGCAGAAGAAAACCCTGTTGAGAATGTAGGGGTAGTGTTCAGTGCAGGTCCCTGCTCTCTGCTCTCCCCAGTGCAGGTCCCCAGGTCCCTGCTCTCCCCAGTGCAGGTCCCCAGGTCCCTGCTCTCTGCTTTCCCCCATGCACAGAAACCCCAGTGAGCCCTCAGGCAGTTCCCCTTCCCAGGTGAAGTTGCGGCAGAAACACTCACCCCATTGCTCGCCATGCCTTCGCTGCTGTGGCCTCTTTGTGCTATGTTAGGTATGTGGGAATGATGCTACAAAAAGTCTACAAACTCCTTCACTGTGTGATAACAAACAATGTAGCCTCTGTGTATTAAATGTTTCTATTTATGTTTTTTTAAGTGACCTTGAATAATCCAGCAGTATCACCACCTGCCCGACGGTTATAAAACTTGAGGAAAAATCCTCGAAAATCAAAAGAAGATTTGATCAAAGCAATTATGAATCAGTACGCCAGAGAGAGTAAGAAGATGCAGGAATGGAGAGAGAAAATGCATGAGTGGAGGCAAACACAAAGCAGGAGAAAGGAATTGGCTACCAAGAAAAGCACGAAGCAGCTGATAAGCCTCCTGGCTCGCCAAACTGACTGTATGCAGTCTCTCGTAGCCATGCAGGCAGATCAGTACCGTGGTAATCCCCACCCCTCCCAAAGCTCTCTCTCTTGTTTCCCAGTATTTGCACAAAACACCTTTCTCCAGCAGCCTGTTTCTTACCACCCCCAGCTGCCCCCAACACCTGTACGATCACCTACCAGCCCTGATAACTGCAACCCTTACCCTATGCACTCAACCCCCATCACGATGCAGCATATTAATCCTGAAGTGCAGCAGGCATTGAACAGCAATCCAAGCAGGACATATTCATACCTCTGAATGTACAGTCCACCACCCTACCCCCCGGCCCTTTTATGTACTGTATTTTGAATAAATGATTTCTTGGCTTATAAAACATTTTTTATTATTGAAGAAAGTGATAAATACTGTAGCCCAAGGGAAAAACGGGCACAGCAAAGGCACCAAACATTACTGTTGGCTTTCAGCATCAAATTGCTCCCTTAAGGCATCCCTAATCCTTGAAGCCCTTTCCTGGGCCTCTCTAGTAGCCCTGCTCTCTGGCTGTGCAAATTCAGCCTCTAGGCGTCGAACCTCGGAGGCCCATTCCTCACTGAATCTTCCACCCTTCCTTTCACAAATATTATGGAGGGTACAGCACGCGGATATAACAGTGGAGATGCTGCTTTCCCCCAAATCTAGCTTCCGTAGAGACACCTCCAGCGTGCCTTTAAACGGCCAAAAGCACACTCCACAGTCATTCTGCACCGGCTCAGCCTGTAGTTGAACCGGTCCTTGCTCCTGTCAAGCTTCCCTGTATACGGTTTCATGAGCCATGGCATTAAGGGGTGAGCGGGGTCTCCAAGGATCACAGTGGGCATTTTGACGTCCCCTACTGTGATCTTGCGGTCTGTGAAAAAAGTCCCGGCTATCAGCTTCCTGAACAGGCCACTGTTCCGAAAGATGCGTGCATCATGCACCTTTCCAGGCCATCCTGAGTAAATATCAGTGAAACGCCCACGGTGATCCACAAGCGCTTGGAGAACCACGGAGAAATACCCCTTGCGATTAATGTACTCTGATGCCAGGTGGGGTGGTGCCAGAATAGGAATATGTGTCCCATCTATTGCCCCTCCACAGTTAGGGAAACCCATTTCTGCAAAGCCATCCACAATGTCCTGCACGTTCCCCAGAGTCACAGTTCTTCTTAGCAGGGTGCGATTAATGGCTGTGCAAACTTGCATCAACACTATTCCAACGGTGGACTTTCCCACTCCAAACTGGTTCGCCACCGATCGGTAGCTGCCTGGAGTTGCCAGCTTCCAGATTGCAATAGCCACCCACTTCTCCACTGGCAGGGCAGCTCTCAATCTCGTGTCCCTGCGCCGCAGGGTAGGGGCGAGCTCAGCACACAGTCCCATGAAAGTGGCTTTTCTCATCCGAAAGTTCTGCAGCCACTGCTCGTCATCCCAGGCTTGCAGGACGATGTGATCCCACCACTCAGTGCTCGTTTCCTGAGCCCAAAGGCAGCGTTCCATGGTGCTGAGCACGTCTGTTACTGCCACAAGCAATTTAGTGTCTTGAGCGTCAGGCGAATCAGTATCATCATCTGACTCCTCACTGTCACTTCGGAGCTGAAGGAATAGCTCCACTGCCATGCGTGATGTGCTGGCAACATTCATCAGCAAGGTCCTCAGCAGCTCGGGCTCTATTTGTAACAGAAATCGCGCTGCAGACTCACAATGCCGCCAAACTGCTTGGAATGTGTAGCAAAGCACTACGGGGCGCTGGAACAGGAAGCGGAAAGACCCGCACCCTTCCATCCCCTTCCCACAAGCCACAGCGCCAAAATGGGACGAGGTGCTCTGTGGGATAGCTGCCCACAATGCACCACTCCCAACAGCGCTGCAAATGCTGCAAATGTAACCACACTGCAGCACTGGTAGCTGTCAGTGTGGCCACACTGCAGCGCTGGCCCTACACAGCTGTACAAACACAGCTGTAACTCCCAGCGCTGCATAAATGTAAGTGTAGCCATACCCTGAGGCTTTACAGCGCTGTATCTTGCAGCGCTCAGAGGGGTGTTTTTTCACACCCCTAAGCGCGAAAGTTGCAGTGCTGTAAAGTGCCAGTGTAGCCATGGCCTGAGTCCAATTTCAGAGTGATAGCCATGTTAGTCTGTATCAGCAAAAAGAATGACGAGTCCTTATGGCACCTTAGAGACTAACAAATTTATTTGGGCATAAGCTTTCATGGGCTAAAACCCAGTGTAATTGTGACATTTTAGCAGCACAGCCAAAGCTATCAGCAGATATTTTCAGAGCTCTGTAAAGCTGGCTAGCTGGAGGGAAGGGAGCAACTCCTACACAATGCTTTTCTCTAAAGCTTCTTATGTAGGAATTGCACTCCCTGCCTAATACTACAAAGATTACTAGCATGACACCACCTTTGTATTATTGAGCCTTATGTGGCACTAATTTGCCTGTCTTCTCTATTTAAAAAGGTATTCAAGGTAACCAGCTCTCTATCCCATCCAGGGGTTAACCTCAACTTTAGTTTTACTACAAGTCAAGTGCCTAGTCTTTGCTGAGTCTTTACCTCAGGATAGCTCAGACCCACTAGTTACCCCAAGGTAATAAAACTTTTTTTTTAAGCAGTGAAGATGAGGCTTGTGTAACATTAGTGCTCTGTGTTACTATCACAGGCAGCAGAATACATATACACAGTAGCCCTATGACAGCAACCTGCATATACAGCATGAAGGGTACTGAGATAGTAGTCAGTGCATAATTACTGTAATATAAGTCACACTTAAATTATCTTTTATAAGTTATCTTTTACAACTTATGCTATAGATATAAACCTTATATCTTGATCTCAAAATGTAAGTTTATTTTTAATAAGGCTATTTAATTAATTGATAACTGGATCTATTCTACACCTTAAAAGGTGCTAATTACATCAGAACTTACTAATGAATTTTAGGTATAGGAGAAACGTCTGTATAGTGCTTTAGAAGAAAGGATAAAATAATTACTTTTTAAAAATAAAAGCATTGGGAGTTTTATTTAAATTGATTTTTCTGTATATGTTGCTAGTTCTTCACTTTCACTCCATTTTCAGTTCAAAATTACTGAAGTCTATGTCTTGTACTTGTTTACAACTTATTAGCAGAACTGCTATTTTTTATACAGAGATTTGAAAATTCAATCTATTACAAGGTGGTATTGGTTGCAAATATAGCACGAGCTAAAATGTACATACATGACCTAAACAAGCTACAAATGGCAAAGCAAACCTTAGTTAGGAGGTCATCTTCTGATGGAAGTTCCTATCCAAGTGCAATCATTATAGTTCAATTAGCATGATGAAACTTAGCAAAGATTACTGTAATTAGAATCGTTGGCATGCATAGATTGCTCCCTTTTTAAAAAGCATTAGCTAGGAATTTCTGACATTCTTTATTTAAACAACTCACGCGAAAAATATTTGTCATTCTTTATTCTCCCTACATAACATTTAGTGGAAAAGGGCTACAAATAATATATCTTTTTTTAAATAAATTAAAAATATCTCACCAAGGGAATTTAAACACAAATATTTGCATCCCCGTGATAAATGTTTGGGCTTTTTTACAATCCAAGTGTGTGTGTGGGGGGGGGATTCCTCTACTCTGTTGAGTGAAAGATCCACACAACCACCAAAACTTACTATACAAAGCAGACACACACTTTTATCATCTCTTTCAATGTCAAATATTTGTGTTACCATTGTGTTTAAAGGCCCTAACAAGGATCAGTGCCTCAATGTGTTCAATGCCATACAAAATGAAAGATGCTTTTTCTGTTCTTGAGAATTTAGAATCCGACGCCTTGATCCTGCAGACCCACATGGGCCCAGATAGAGCCCAACAGAATTCAATGGCTTTTGCAAAACCACAAGTGTCTACCCACATTGATTACAAGATCAGGGCCTAAGGGCAGCAATAATACTTACATGTTATGACACAGGTGCAAATTCTGATGTTGATAGTGTCATTTCAACGAAAGAGCATAGTCATATGCAAAGGACAAAGGTCAAAAGGCAATTAAATCTAGACACTTCAAACATTCTCAGCATTACCCAAAAAATATTAACTTCACCTTTCTGGCTTACATGGTCAAGTAGTAACACTATTTTTAACAGCAGCAAAGAGTCCTGTGGCACCTTATAGACTAAGGGACGTATTGGAGCATGAGCTTTTGTGAGTGAATACCCACTACTGTCGGATGCATGTTCTATTTTTAACTGCATTATCACCTCGTCACACAGCACACAAATGCAAATAATCTGCAATATGTAGACTAGCCATATGTATTATTTGTACTATGTAACTGATTCTAAATTTCAATTGGGTGCTGGCTGTAACTGCTGGTTTTATTGAGAGGAGTTCAGTTTTCCCTCTGACCGTCTTTTTTCTAATTCTGGAATATTTCAACTCTTGGCCAAGTTGGCTAGTGTCTCTTCAGGTACATTTTTTAGTTCTGGTTAACTTAGGCCTTGGCTACACTGGTGCTTTACAGCGCTGCAACCTTCTCGCTCAGGGGTGTGAAAAAACACACACCCCTGAGTGCTGCAAGATACAGCACTGTAAAGCCTCAGTGTAAACAGCACGGCTCCCAGCGCTGCAAGCTAATCCCCATGAGGAGGTGGAGTACATGCAGCACTGGGAGAGCTCTCTCCCAGCGCTGGCGCTGTGACCACACACACACTTCAAAGCACTTCTGCAACAGCCTTTGATGTTTCGAGTGTAGCCAAGCCCTTAGTTAAGGCCATGGCTACACTGGCACTTTACAGCGCTGCAACTTTCGCGCTCAGGGGTGTGAAAAAACACACCCCTGAGCGCTGCAAGATACAGCACTGTAAAGTCTCAGTGTAATCAGGGCAGCAGCGCTGGGAGCGCGGCTCCCAGCGCAGCAAGCTACACCCGTAAGGGATGTGGTTTACGTGCAGCGCTGGGAGAGCTCTCTCCCAGCGCTGGCGCTCTGACTACACTCACACTTCAAAGCGCTGCCACAGCAGCACTTTGACATTTCAAGTGTAGCCATACCCTAAGTGTAGAAAAAGTAAAGCTAAGAGAGGAAAGATAACAAATTTTATCTCAGTGCTTCCATAGCCTCCCCTCACTAGTGTAGCCAACCACTCAGAAGAACTGAAGAACTCCAGGATTACTTCTAAATTAAATGGTTTGCAAATAAGAGTCATAATTAAAGCAGGTCAGGACTTTTCGCAGAACAGTTTTTCATCTGAAAAATGCCAGTTCATCAAAACCAGAGTGTTTCAGTGTGGTTTCAACAAACTCTAAATGAAATACAGACAGCGCTTTGACAGAAACCTGCATGGTTTCTCACTAGCTTACCTGCTGGGCCACTGGAGACCCCAGGGCTTCCAGCTCCCTGCCACAGAGCCACTGTAATCAACATGGCAGCTAAACACTGCACTGGTGTGAACTTGTGGAAAGAAACTAGATGACCGCCTAATGTCATCCCAAAATGGGCAGCACAGCTGTGATTCTGAGACTAGAGGTCCTGAATATGATTGATCTGTCCAAACAACTAGCCAGTGAAGTAAACATCAGAAACTGACCTTTTCTATTCTCCATCTCTTCCTCCTGTATGAGTTTATCGCACCTGACCCAGAGGCTGATTCATTTTAAAACTAAATTGTGGGTCAACAGTTAACAAGCTCTCTCTTCCCCATCCCCCTTTATCCACGCAGCACATTTGGTATTATCCAGAGAGTATGGGAAAAATACAGATGGAGAAACACAATGCAAAAAGAGGAAGAAATTTCTCCAAAACTGATATTCCTTTAACTTTTGATTTCCAGGTATTTTTGTCATATTTGCTTTTATTTAGAGCATGTTTAATAATTTTAGAGGATTTTTTTATTTGGTTGCTTATAAGTGAACAAAAGTCCATTAAAAAACCTTCCACCTAAAATGATTAAGTGCTGTGGTAGTAAATAGGTGACTAATTACATCTTTGAGTACATCCAATCAATACAAACATCAAGAACTGTTTGTTACTGAGAACAGGCGGAATCCTTAGTTTCTGTTTACTCATCATTTAGCAGAAGAATGAAAGAGATAGTAAAAACTTGAAGACTACAAGGGTGCTGCATTTCTTACACAAAAACAGTGAGAGAGATGCAAACCTGGGATATACCTATGGGGAGAGATTACTTATCAGTGATTCCTATGATGAGGTAAAGACTAATGGCTTAATTTTCAAAACTATCTTGCACCCACAAATTTCACTAAATGTCAATGGGATCTCTGAGTACTCAGCACTTCTGAAAATCATGCCATAAATCTTCATAAACTGGTTTAGGGGAAGGTTACGTAATGTGTAAGAACTCTTCTGTAGCTGCCAAGATATAGGATGAGTAGCAGCTGTAGGGAGAACAACACAGAACAAAAAATACAATTGCTATAAAAAACAGAGAATTATCTCTTGGGATGGAGGAGGCAGATGCAGAGTCAGAAACAGATGCCAACACCTACGTGAGAGGAATTATAAGTGACTTTACGTTAAGGCGTTGTCTGCAATGTGGATTTGACCCACTTACAACCATTGGTGGCCAGCAACCACTGCAGCTTCACAGTCTAAACTAAATGTAAACAGGATTTGCATCATACAAACTATGATTTGCATCAATTCAGCTTATGCTGACTTCAAGTTGGGTTAAGCAGCAGCACAAATTAACAGCTTAGTTTATCTACACTGGGGCCCGGGCCATTGCATCAGTTCAGCTACACTGGAGCTGGACAGAGACGGCGGAGATCAAGACAAGTTCTTTATAGGATTTTGAGAAAGTGCAACACTAGAAACTTTCTAGCCTACCTAGTGATATTTATTAATGTTAGTCTATGGCATGTTTATGCTCGTCTCTATTTATTTCTAATAAAAACAATTAAGAAACTGAGCAGGACTCTGCTGAGTTAAACTTGAGTTCACCATTGCTAGACCTTCCTGAACGAACAAAACTCACTTCTCATCTTTAGGAAGATGAAATGTCAATAAGGCATAGTCACTAAAGACCCATTACCCCAGTGCTCAAAGAGTTCTGTGAAGATGCTCGGAGTTGGTTACAGGGAGCACAGAACTGGAACATCAAAAGCTGAAATACAGATCAAGATTGCCTTGACATGACTGGTACATCTAGTCAACCTGAAGCCAAGGGCCCTCAACCAGTTCTCTACTAAATGCTCCGCCCTAGCCACATTTGACATGCATTATCACTACATCTCACAATCAGATCAAGTTGCGCATAGAGCTGTATGTCTAGTGAATGCACTGTAACTAAAATAGAATCAATTGGAAAAATACCTAAACAAATGCAATCTCATGGCTGATGTTATACAGTCACAGAAGTTAAACTTTAAGTTATATTTCTTCCCAGCTAGAAAATTCAGACTGAGTTCCTGGTTCTATTCAAACATTCCCTGTCCATTATTTTCCCCAGACGCTCACATCCTCCTTGAACAATTCTTTTGGGACTGAAATTTTCCATGTTTGGCTTCACTCCAAATGATTTTCTCCATGCCAGTTTGATCAGAAGTAGTTTAATTCTGGGAGTTAAAAAACAAAGATCATGCACTTTGCCCATATGTTCCAATCATAATGATATTCTGATCACTCCATTTGGATCTTCCAGTTTCGCTTGCCTTGTGATCTCATGTACTGAAGTCCATTCAAATCTGAATAAAATCAGTTCAGTAGTTTTAAAGTTACAAATGTTTGAAGTACAGAATTGTGCATGCACATGAGTCTTTCTGCAGGAGAAGTGAAGCAGAGAAATGTATTTTCAGGATCAGAATACAGCCAAGCCTACCACGAACTCAGGCATTATACAAAGGTACCATATGTGCTCAAGGGAGAAAGCTTTTGCTTCACAAAACAAAGCTGCAACCTGACTTGAGCGTGTAAAATGTAAAACAATATTACATTTTAAAAAACTGGTTCTCACTATACTAACTCAACTGTAAACCACAATGCCTGCTATCATGGTCAATCAATATGCAGTGGTTAGTTTAAAGCAAAATGCAAAGTAGATGGTGTTGAGGAGGGGAAAAGGGATTTCTAGAGAACAAACAGTAGGTGTACCAAAAAGGAAAAGATTATATTATATATGCATGCATGACTGTATGCAACTGTTAATGTCCATTAATTTTCTAGGTCTAAATAATCTAAAATGTTCCTGCTAAGAAAAAAAAAGTGTGTTTTTAAAAAAAAATAAAAAATACGGTTATCTAGAACGAACAGGACAAACTATGCCGTAATTAAAAAAAAAAGATATATTTAGTTTAGGTATGAATCAGAGAAAGATATCGGATATTTTCCATTTCATAATACAATCCTCAAGAGCACACAGTTGGAATTTAAATTTTTATGCTCTTGCTAAGCACTTAAATGCCACAAAAGGACTGTGTCTATGTCTTCACAGTTAAAACAGATCAATTTAGATTGACATAATACAAGGACAAAACTGATAGATCTGGCCACAAAGAAACGCTGCATTTCCTAGGATATACTGCACTGTTATTTCCCTTCCCCAAGATGGACAAGTACAAATAGCTCAAGAAATTCATCCAAATAAAGTATACCAGGAGATGGATATGTCATGCTATCAGAACATGACAGACAACTGCTATATTTCCAAAACACATATCCTTGATGAGAGGACACACTTAAGTTGCTATTGGGCACTGCAATACAAGTCTATATTGTTAAAATCAAATACATTAAATAAAAATATCAACGTGCTAGAAACAGAGCCTACTGGGCAAGTGTTTAAGTATGGTTAATCCCATTGTTCCCTAATTTGTTATGACACTGCGATTCCACAACAGATACTTTAAATCCTGAGTGACGCCCTACAACCAAATACTTTTTTTTTTTCATTGACTCATGTCACTAGAGTCGAGAGTTCAGGGCACTAGATTCAAGGAGGACATGAGTTTTTCTGACTATTCAATTACATGCAGTTTAATATTATAATTGTAATATAATCATATATTCTAATCTAATCCAGGGTTTTAAATTATAATTTGAGAATGTGGATTTTTTTGTATGTTCAGATACAGTCTAAGAGTCTAGTGAGATGAATGGGCCGTTTCAAAATGCATAGTTTTGTAATGTTCGGTTGAATCTGATAGTGCTGGAGTTTAAATTGTTTTCCCAAGTTTAAACCATTTTTATATGTTTAGTTTTCACAGAAATCATTGCTGAAGAGCCAGACTCTGACACTGAAACAATGTGTATTCATTACCTGAGATTTTATAACATTAACAACAATCAAGGGCCTTGTGTACTTCAAGATGCAATTTATTTGATATTACAGCTTAGCAATAAACCATGCAATGTTTCCAAATTGCTGCTGACTCTTTTTTTCCACTCACAAACCCCATTGTTCTTTCAGGTCATGGTTACTGCCCCTACAGTGCGTAGCCCCAAATACGCAGATCTTCATCCACTATGAATTTATCAAGGATCTTGAATATTTTTTCACTGGCTGTTTGGACTCGGATTGCTTTGCCAAATAAAAGTGTTTTAGTGACTGTACCTTCTTTGACAAATATCAGGTAACACAGAAGCTGAACCAGGTTGGCTAGATCTGTGAAATCATCAAGCTGCAGTGCAAAATATTGGCTCTCAACACATTCTATTCATTTTCTGCAAGGTCAACAGTGCTCTTATTTGCAACAGGAATGGTTTTCAGTGCCATAGCTGCTCATTTCCCAGTCATCATTCTACATACTTATTGTCACTGAAATTGGGATCTCATCAAATAGTGAGGGTTTGTTTGCCTTTTGCAATTTGCTTGACCACAACATAAGATGCTTTTAAGGCTTGTCATTAGACATGACTTATTGCCACTTTTAACTCTTTTTGTTTCTGAAGGAAAAACCATCACAGTTCTCATTTAAAAAGTCCAGGTGTTTGGTTTCTAAATGTCATTGTAGTTTCCCTGGCCTCATACTTCACAAATGACAAGTTTGGCTGTGTATTTTCTGCTGTAGTATCAAGACACAAAAATCCACACATAATGGACCTGCCATGTCTGCTAGTGCTGGTGCTGCCACTGTGAATGTTCTTGTCCTTTCGCTCCAGCAGGGGGCTTGTAGCAGAAAACCTTCCTGCTGAATGCTTCCCCCTGCAGGAGGCCTCTCTGCTGAAGATCCCCTGCAGGAACAGAGGGCACAGAGATCTTCCCAGCCCCACCAGCAGCATAAGGCTCAGACCCATGAATAAAATGCAGGTGATTTTTAAGCCTAGTTTAATAGCCTCATATTTAGAAAAGAACAGAAACAGGTGTATGGATTAAATTTTTTCCCCAACCACTCGTGGCTCCCCCATGACCCCTTCAGAGCTCCCCAAGGGAGTTTGGGAAGCAGTGGTCTAATCACCAGTGATCAGGTGGGGCAAAGAGGCAAACACTAGAATCTTTCTAATACAGCGGACGACAAAGAATTTGTCAAGATAATTAAAATAAAGTATCAGGTTTTCACTATCATATACAGCATCTACCTCTTATATACAACTTTTCATCCACAAACCTCAGTGCTTTACAAAGGAGGTCAGTATCCCTATTTTACATGCGGGAAAACTGAGGCACTGAAAGTTACTTGCCCAGAGTCACTGAGCAAGTGAACCCAGGTTTCCTAAGTCCCAGTCCAGTTGTCTAAACACTAGGCAACACTGCCTCTCTACATAGGACTGTCTGAACCAAGAATGGCACCATTGCTTTCATCATTTTATTCCAACATGAAACTTCTGAGCATGGTAACAGCTATTGCTCTGGTCACTACATCACTGCAAGACAACTTCAGAGGAGGCCTTGGAACCTATTAATCTAAAGCACAAGCCTCTAAATATTAGCCATTGCAAAAAGTAGACTTCTGAACTACATTAGTGAAAAAACCATCCACCTACTGAAGTATCTAGAAGAAAATTTAAAAACAAAAACACAAAAACCACCACCAAAAAACCCACGACTCTCTTTGCCTTGAAAATACTTTTTTCAGTCTCGGGAAACATGAACAAAAGTCTAGGATCAATTCACAATTTGTAATAGATATTTTAACAACTCGCTCTAACATCTTGTTTTTCATCAGTAGATCTCATAGCAGTTCACTGAGGTCCATATCATCATCTCCATTTTTTAAATAGGGACATTGAGGTAGAGAGAGGTGAAGTGACTTGCTCGAGGTCACACAACAGCAAGTGGCAGAGCCAGGAACAGAACCTAGGTCTCCTGAATCCCAGTCCAGTCTATCCATTCGGCTATACAGTACGACTGACCAAGTAATTGCCAGTTTCTTCACTGTCAAATCATGGTAATAGAAACTGTACTGCTTTGCAAAGTACAGAAATTCTTATATTTTGGGATATAAAATACGTAATCTCCATGCCTTCTCATTAAAAAAAAGGACTTGTGGCAAAAATTCATCTCTTCTAGCCCGAGTGACTCAGATCCAGAAAGATCTTCCCATTTTCAAGCATCATTATTTGTGCAGCGTGAGCATCTTTTTTATAGTAGGAGGAAAAGAATCACTCACTCATGCCCGTCACCCCAATCGGGGTATGGGACGCCAACAACAGATCTCCAGAGTCCTCTATCCTGGGCCATTTGTTCTAACTGGTTCCACGTATAGCCCATTTTTTTTGCTATCAGCCTGAAGGTCACGTCGCCAGGTGTTTCTTGGACGGCCTCTTTTCCGCTTGCCTTGGGGGTTCCACCGCAGTGCCTGTCTGGTGATGTTAGCTGGCTGCTTGTGTAGTGTATGTCCTATCCAACCCCACCTTCTCCTTCTGGTTTCTTCCTCTGCTGGGAGTTGACAGGTCCTCTCCAAGAGGTGGATGTTACTGATGGTGTCTGGCCAGCGGATCTGGAGAATCCTTCTGAGGCAGCTATTTATGAAAGTCTGGATCTTCCTGATGGTTGTTTTGGTTGTCCTCCAGGTTTCAGCTCCATACAGTAAGACTGATTTCACATTGAGGTTGAACAGTCGAATTTCTATTGCCAAAGACAGCTCTCTAGAGCTCCAGATGTTCTTGAGCTGTAAGAAGGCTGCTCTTGCCTTACCAATCCTTACTTTGATGTCTGTGTCTGTGCCACCCTGCTGGTCGATGATGCTACCTAGGTAGGTGAAGGACTGCACTTCTTCCAGGGGGCTTCCATTAATGTGACTGGGTCATTGCTAGTGGAGTTAATCCTAAGGATCTTGGTCTTGTCCTTGTGAATGTTAAGACCAACCTGTGATGACGTGGCTGCCACTACGTTGATCTTCTCTTGCATCTGCTGTTTACTGTGCGAAAGAAGTGCAAGGTTGTCAGCAAAGTCCAGGTCATCAAGCTGGGTCCACAACGTCCACTGGATTCCGTTCCTACGCTCGTAGGTGGATATCTTTATAATCCAATTGATGATGAGGAGAAAGAAGTGGTGACAATAAGCATCCTTGCCTGACTCCAGTTTGCAGCTGGAAGCTGTTAGTAAGCTGCCCTCCATGGATCACTCTACAGTGTATACCGTCATATGAGTTCTTGATCAGGTTGACCACCTTTGCTGAGATGCCGTAGTGTCGAAGGAGCTTCCAAAGGGTCTCTCGATCTACGCTATTGAACACTTTCTCATAGTCAACAAAATTGATGTACAACGAGGAGTTCCACTCTATAGACTGCTCGACTATGATGCGAAGCGTTGCTATCTGGTCCGTGCATGATCTGTTCTGCCGGAAACCTGCCTGTTCATCTCGTAGCTGTGGATCGACGGCATCCTTCATTCTCTCTAAGAGGACTCGGTTGAAGACCTTCCCTGGCACCGACAGGAGTGTGATTCCTCTATAATTGGCACAGTTGCTAAGGTCTCCTTTCTTGGGGATTTTGATGAGATATCCCTCTTTCCAGTCTACTGGAATCACTTCTTCTTCCCATATCTTCTCAAAGAGGGGGTACAGCATTTCCACGGAAGCATCCAGGTCTGCTTTCATGGCCTCTGCTGGGATGTCATCAGGTCCAGCCGCCTTCCTATTCTTCATCATGGTGATGGCTTTTCTGGTCTCGTCTCTGGTTGGTTTATCGCAATTAATTGGGAGGTCCTCGTTAGCTGAGTTGATATCTGGTGGATTTGGTGGTGCTGGTCTGTTCAGGAGTTCCTCAAAGTGCTCCGCCCATCTGTTCATCTGTTGTTCTATTCCTGTTATAGACTTTCCCTGCTTGTCTTTAACGGGACGTTCTAGCTTGCTGAACTTTCCAGACAGTCGCTTGATAGTATCATACAGCTGTTTCATATTACCGCTGTATGCTGCCTGCTCCGCTTCTGCTGCCAGTTCATCCACATACTCTCTCTTGTCCTTCCTGATATTCCTCTTCACTGCTCTGTGGGCTTCAGCATACTCTTTCTGAGCTTTGGCCTTTGCTGCTCTAGTTCTGCTGTTGTTGACTGCTGCCTTCTTCTTCTTTCTGTCTTCTATCTTGATCAAGGTCTTTGCTGTGATCCACTCTTTCTGCTGGTGTTTCTTAATTCCAAGCCCTTCCTGGCATACTGACCTTAGTGTCTCTCTCACTTTCTGCCATCTGTTTAGTACACTGTCTTTCTCTTCCTCGGACCAATCCTGTAATACTGAAAACTTATTCTTCAGTCCAAAATCTTCCTTGGTCTTATGGTCCTTCAGAAGGCTGATGTTGTACTTCACTCTTCTGTCTGACGTGTCTGTCCAGTTCTTTTTCAGCTTCAACTTCAATCTGGCCACCTCTAAGTGATAGTCGGATGCCACGTCTGCTCCTCTTCTAACTCTAACGTCCTGCAAGGATCTTCTAAACTTCTTGCTAATGCAGACATGATCGATCTGATTTTCTGTCGTGCCTGCTGGCGATACCCAAGTACTCTTGTGGATCCGCTTATGAGGAAAGATGCTACCTTCTATGACCAGGTTGTTAAGTGCACACAAATCTCTCTCCATTCTCACTCATCTCTCCCAGAGCGTGGGTCCCCATGACTTGTTCGTAACCTGTGTTGTCAGGTCCAATTTTGGCATTAAAGTCTCCCATAAGGATGATGATGTCTTTGTTTGGGAGAATCTCTAATATTTTCTGGAGTCCGTTGTAAAAATAATCTTTGTTCTCCTCTTCGCTGTCATTAATTGGAGCATAGCACTGAACAACATTCATCTTAATCCTCTTCATTTTAGTTCTGAAGGACGCTATGATGATCCTGGGACCATGTGCCTCCCAACCAATCAGTGCTCTCTGTGCCTACTTGGACAACATGAAGCCTACTCCCTGTGTGTGGGGCGCGTCGCTCTCTTCATGTCCTGAATACAGCAACAACTCTCCTGTCAACAGTTGTCTCTGCCCCGCTTGCGTCCATCTTGTCTCGCTAATGCCAGGTCAGGTTGTTGCTCCTCATCTCTGCTGCATCCTGCGCCGTCTTTCCTGACTCGTACATGGTCCTCACGTTCCATGTGCCTATAGTAATCCTTCTGGTTGCAAGAAGGGTAATCAGCTTAGTGGCTTCCTCATGGCTTTTACCACCCAGCATCATGCATCTTCAAATTGAAGACCCTTCTTTTTCCAAGGTAAAAGTCTCTGTTGTCTCTATTGTTGGCATTTCTGTAGCAGATTGATTTTTTACAGGGTGGAGTTGCTAGCCCCACGCCCAACCCTCCTTCTTTATCCTGACTTGGGACAGGCAGATGGAGGAAAAGAATACTAAAAGGAAAAAAAAAAAAAAGTTTGTTGCAAAGAGCTTACAGGGGCTCCTTCAGGATTCTACATACTTTTAGAAAATGCTGACAATTGCTAGAGCCCATGTCATAATTCGTGTCCTACAGTATATATTTCACTTGCCAATTCAGTGAAATGGGATGTAAGAACTCCCCACATACACCGCTTCCCAGCAGCTGGAAAAGGGGATAGGGAGAAAGAAGACTGAAGTTTTTCCCTCCAACTAGAAAAACAGAGCTTCCCTCCAACTTTCAGGGAGGTAAGTTTGTCTTTACGCACACATAATGTAACTGCAAAGCTATTCAACTATGTATCCCATGAAGACTGCTCTCCTCTCCCATTGACGTGCTAAGGGACTCAAAACCACACAATTTCACCATGTGAAAAATGGAGATCTTCCCAATCTCTGAGGGTTGTTTTAACTTTTAATTCATTAATTTATCTAATGCTCTGGGCTCTTGGATGAAAGCTACTGTTGACTTGCAAGTACATAGTTTAATGATGCAGAGAAAGTCTCCATGAGGAGGAACCAGGTGCAACAAATGGCAGGAATCCCATGCAGCCAAAGGTAATTTTCCACTGGATAATTTTAAAGGTAGGTCAAAATTTGGGCCTGAATTACTTATAGTTGTAAAAATGCAGTAGAAGAAGTCACAGGGATAATGTTGAGTTGAGAAGAATCCAAACAACAAACTGGACAAAATTTATTTTCCTATTCACATTTTAGAAAGTGCTGGTGGGTTTTGTTTGGGGTTTTTGTTTGTTTTTTAAAACCACACCTTGTAAATAAATTCCTCAAATTGTTTGTTGTCTAATTACAGCTCATGAGAAGCGGTGTGAGGTTAGGTTGAGGGATTTCCTCCCAGCCTGTAATGATTCTTTGCAAGGCTTTGAAGCAGGGTATTGTTGTATCAAGCAGGCAAAGTACTAACAAGCTTCAACAGGACTGTATTTACAGTGGAAACCCCTTTACCAAGCTGCTGCTCCACCCTCTGTAACTCTGGCCTGGTCTACACTACGCGTTTAAACTGAATTTAGCAGCGTTAAACCAATTTAACCCTGCACCCGTCCACACAATGAGGCCCTTTATATCGATATAAAGGGCTCTTTAAACCGATTTCTGTACTCCTCCCCAACGAGGAGCGCTGAAATCGGTATTGCCATGTCGGATTAGGGTTAGCGTGGCTGCAAATCAACGGTATTGGCCTCCGGGCGGTATCCCACAATGCACCATTGTGACCGCTCTGGAAAGCGATCTAAACTTGGATGCACTGGCCAGGTAGACAGGAGAAGCCTCGCGAACTTTTGAATTTCATTTCCTGTTTGTCCACAGTGAAGAGCTCACCAGCACAGGTGACCACGCAGAGCTCATCAGCACAGGTAACAATGCAGTCTCCTGAGAATCGAAAAAGAGCTCCAGCATGGACCGCACGGGAGGTACTGGATCTGATCGCTATATGGGGAGAGGATTCTGTGCTAACAGAACTCCGTTCCAAAAGACGAAATGAAAAAATATTTGAAAAAATTTCAAGAGCCATGATGCAGAGAGGCCACACCAGGGACTCAGTACAGTGCCATGTGAAAGTTAAGGAGCTCAGACAAGCCTATCAGAAAACCAAAGAAGCAAATGGAAAGTCTGGGGCAGGGCCAAAAACATGCTGCTTCTATGCTGAGCTGCACGCAATTCTATGGGGTCCGCCATCACTACTACACCCCTATCCGTGGATTCTGAGGTGGGGGTGGTAATTGCAGCCATGGCTGAGGATTTTGCGGATGGGGAAGATGAGGAGGAAGAGGAGGACGAGCTTGCAGAGAGCACACAGCACTCCATTCTCCCCAACAGCCAGAAGCTTTTTCTCACCCTGACGGAATTACCCTCCCAAGCAACTATCCCAGACAATGAAGCCATGGAAGGGATCTCTGGTGAGTGTACCTTGTAAATATAAGACATGGTTTAAAAGCAAGCGTTTTTTAATGATTAATTTTCCCTGAGGACTTGGGATGCATTCGCGGCCAGTACAGTTATTCTAAAAGTCTGTTAACATGTCTGGGGATGGAGCGGAAATCCTCCAGGGACATCTCCATGAAGCTCTCCTGGAGGTACTCCAAAAGCCTTTGCAGAAGGTTTCTGGGCAGCGTCCATGGTAGGACACTTGACCACACCATGCATGTAGCAACTAATCTGGTATCATTGCATGACAAAGCCTAGCTGCGTACGGTCCCGGTGATTGCTGGCATTCAAGCAACATCCATTCTTTATCTCGCTGTGTTATCCTCAGGAGAGTGATATCATTCATGGTAACCTGGCTGAAATTCAGGAATTTAAGTAAGGGGACAGAGATGGCCATTCCTACTGGGTTGTTTGCCTGTGGCTTAAAAGAAATCCTTCCCTGCAGGTAGCCAAGCGGGGGGGAAGGGGAGGGGTGCGATTGGCGCCGAGCTTTTCCGCGTTTGGCTAGCAGGGATCTTTCCTGCTACCAGCCACTCAGTTGGGGGGAGGGTGGGTGTTTAGCAGTGATCTTCTATGATACCAGCCATGGGGTGGTTTCTGCTGCTTCACGTTAACAGGAAAGAAGCAGCACTCAACGGGCTTTGCTTGCTATTTGGGAAAGGAGGGCGCTGAATAGATGAAGGCTGCAGAAGACAAAAGACAATGGCTTACCATGGCCGCATGCAAGCCAAATTCTGCTGCCTGGACCTGCATCTGTGATCTCCAACACCAACGCTGCAGGCACTCAATGTTAAGATGCAAAATGCGACCTTGTAGTGAAAACACATATGCTATGTAAGGTGAATAGTGTTGTTCATCGTGAAAGAGTATGACCATTGTTCTCTAAAATGTATCTTTTTAAATACTTCTCTCCCTTTTTTCCCTCCCTCATGCAGCTGCAAATTTTGCTAGCCTCCCTACTCCATCCCGAAGGCTATCTCAGATAAGGCGGAGGAAAGAAAAGACGCGAGAAGAAATGTTCTTGGAAATCATGGAAGTGACCTGCAATGAAAGAGCTCATCTGAATGAGTGGAAGGACGTGGTATCAAAGTACAGGAAAGACGACAGTGACCGTGAGGACAGGAGGGACGACCGTGAGGACAGGAGGGACGACCGTGAGGACAGGAGGGACGCTCAAGATGAGAGGCGGCGGCAGGAAGATCAGCAGTGGTGGGATGCAACTCTGGGGTTGCTGCGTGATCAAACTGACATGCTCCGGCGTATGGTGGAGCTTCAGGAACGGCAGTAGGATCACAGAGTGCCGCTGCAACCCCTGTATAATCACCCTCCCCCCTCACCATGTTCCTTAGCCTCCTCACCCACCAGACGAGTAAGAACTCTTGGGAGTAGGCTCTGTGCACCTGCTCACTCCACCCCAGTGGACAGCCCAACCAAAAGGCTCTCATTATTATGAAATTTTTTTAATGGCCTTTTCCTTCCCTACTATTCTCCTCCCAAACCCCACCCGGGCTACCTTGTCAGTTCTCTCCCTCTTTTTATAATTAAGTAATAAATACATGATTTTTAAACGAGAGTGACTTTATTTCCTTAGAAATCAAGTTGTGATTGAAAGGGGGGGGGCGCTTACAGGGAATGAGTCAATCAAGGGGGGGGGGGGGTTTCATCAAGGAGAAACACAGTCACACAGTACCCTGGCCAGTGATGAAACTGGTTTTCAAAGCTTCTTTAATGTGCACCGCTTCCTGGTGTGCTCTTCTAATCGCCCTGGTGTCTAGCTGTGCACAATCAGCAGCCAGGTGATTTGCCTCAGCCTCCCAACCCACCATAAAGGTCTCCCCCTTACTCTCACAAAGATTGTGGCGCACACAGCAAGCAGCAATAACAATGGGGACATTGGTTTGGCTGAGGTCTGAGCGAGTCAGTAATGTGCGCCAGCGCGCCTTTAAATGTCCAAATGAACATTCTACCACCATTCTGCACTTACTCAGCCTGAAGCTGAACAGCTCCTGACTATTGTCCAAGCTGCCTGTATATGGCTTCATGAGCCATGGCATCAAGGGGTAGGTTGGGTCCCCCAAGATAACAACAGGCATTTCAACATCCCCAACTGTTAATTTCTGGTCTGGGAAGCAATTCCCTTGCTGCAGCTGTTTAAACAGAGTAGCGTTCCTGAAGACGCGAGCGTCATGAACCCTTCCCGGCCATCCCACGTGGATGTTGGTGAAACGTCCCTTGTGATCCACCAGTGCTTGCAGCACTATGGAAAAGTACCCCTTGTGGTTTATGTAGTGGGTGCCCTGGTGCTCCGGTGCCAAGATATGGATATGGGTTCCATCTATCACCCCACCACAGTTAGGGAATCCCATTGCAGCAAAGCCATCCACTATGACCTGCACATTTCCGAGAGTCACAACCTTTCGTAGCAGCAGCTTAGTGATTGCTTTGGCTACTTGCATCATAGCAGCCCCCACAGTAGATTTGCCCAGTCCAAATTGATTTCTGACCGACCGGTAGCTGTCTGGCATTGCAAGCTTCCAGAGGGCTATCGCCACTCGCTTCTCAACTGTGAGGGTTGCTCTCATCTTTGCATTCTGGCGCTTTAGGACAGGGGAAAGCAAGTCACAAAGTTCCATGAAAGCGCCCTTACGCATGCGAAAGTTTCGCAACCACTGCGAATCGTCCCACACCTGCAACATTATGCGGTCCCACCAGTCTGTGCTTGTTTCCCGGGCCCAAAATTGGCGTTCAATGGCTAGAAACTGCCCCATTACCAGCACGATCTCCAAAGCGCAGGGGCCCATGGTTTGAGAGAATTCTGTGTCCATGTCCTCATCACTCTCGTCACTGCGCTGCAGTAGCCACCGCCTCCTTGCCTGATTTTGCAGGTCCCGGTTCAGCATTGACTGCACGAGAATGCGCGACATCTTTAAAATGTCCATGATTGCTGTCTTGAGCTCAGCAGGGTCCATGCTTGCTGTGCTATGGCGTTTACAGTTCACCCAGGAAAAAAGGAGCGAAACAGTTGGCTGCTGCTGCTTTCACGGAGGGAGGGGTGAGGCTGTACCCAGAAGCACCATCGACAATGTTTTTTGTCCCATCAGGCACTGGGATCTCAACCCAGCATTCCAATGGGCGGGAGAGACTGTGAGAACTATGGGATAGCTACCCACAGTGCAACGCTCTGGAAATCGATGCTAGCCTCAGTACATGGACACACATCACTGAATTAATGTGCTTAGTGGGGCCGCGTGCACTCGACTTTATGTAATCTGTTTTTAAAAACCAGTTTCTGTAAAATCGGAATAATCCCGTAGTGTAGACATACCCTCACTCCGTCTCCTCAACTCTTCCCCCCTCCTTCCTGTTTCCTGTCCTTTCAGACTCCCAACAGCCAGTGCTCCCAGTTCTAACAATTACAAGCACATCTAAAACACCACAGATATGGAAAGTTCCTACAACTTGTACATTTCAATTTTTCAGAGTTTATTTTTAAATGACTGCTACAATTAAGAACATGTCAAAGGACTGGATTTATAATACACCAAAAATATACATTAAGTGATTTCCAAGATTCTCCTACCAGTAATTTTATTATGTCTCAAAGGAAAAAAGTGTAATAAAATTTAAATGTAAGCAGACTTATTTTTAACTACCTAGTTTTATATGGAATAAAAGGCTCTGTCTTGTTGGTACATTAATATAAATTTAAGTGACCTAAGGCATTAATTTCAGCAGAAGCAGGCTGAGAATACAATTTTTGGCCTTAATAATAAAATAAAAATTCGTTTATTAAACTCACATGGGATCCAGCTCCAATGTGATATCTCAAACCAACCAATATTCCTTATAAACATGGTAAAAATCAAGGAACAGAACGTAACTTTAGCAATGTATTTTCAATCATTAATAGCTCCACAAGAGAATCTAAAGCAGCTTTATACCATTACTCAGAATATTTGCATAGAAGAGAACAACATGCAGTCTTTTCAATCCTTAAGGCAGAATCATCCAATGATTAGAGTAAAGTGCACTTTAAAAGGAGTTCAACTTGAAAAATATTTTCAGCTTTCAATATTCACCTTAAAAAATACACTATCATTATTCCCACATAATTATCAATGACCTATTCACAGCACCCTCAGGATGGAACAAATACATGTCAGACAGCATAAAAACTAGCAGGTCTTAACTGTAACCCCATATTTTGATGTTTGAGCTAACACCTTTCCAATAGGCAAAGCTTGTTTAAGAAAAGAAAACAGGAAAAATGGCTGAAAATAGGTGATAGCTGACTAAGAGCTGTGTGAAGTGTATAAATGCACATTAGAGGGTTGAAAATGTATTTCAAATTTTAACAAAAAGCAGGGATAAGTTTTCCCACAAACTTTTTCATGAAAAATATCCCTCCCCGCCTCTCCCAACCAGCTCCAATGGTAATATTTCAAGATTTTTTTTAATTGGGTGTCCTGTAATCCTAACAGTTACAAGTCAGAAAGCATCAATTCTGGCCACTTATAAACACTTCCAGTTTTTCATTCTCCAAGTGACAAGACAAAAATAAATAAAATAAAATCTAAATATTCACTTACATGAAGATTAATTCTTGGGGAGAAAAAAATATGAACACAAGCAAATGGAGGGCTACAATATGGAATATATCCAGGCCAAAAAAGAACACATTAAAATACTATATCAAATTAATCTGGCATTAGTTTAAGACATTTTTTAATTTTCACTTTATAATTCAAGTTATTGCCAAGTCAACAACAAATCAATCCTTGGTGTTTCAGACCTTGCAATGGGGATTGCTTGTTCCTTTCTTCTGTTAGAAGACAAGAGTAACAGGGAGGGAATTCTTCAATGTAGCTGCGTTCTTGTCTTGAAGATATTCATAGAGTACAGTAAACAGTAATGGTAAAAGTTGTTGTCATGGTATAATCCCCGCTCTGAACCTTAGCGTCCAAAAGGTGGCGTACCAGCATGAATTCCTCTCAGCTCAATCCCAGCTTAGAACCTGTAGCGCTGCCACCAACCAGGAATTCCAGTGCCTGGTACACTCTGGTCCTTGCCCAGGGACCCCCAAGACCCAGACCCTCTGGATCTCAACACAAGGAAAGTAAACCCTTTCCCTCACCGTTGCCTCTCCCAGGCTTCCCCTCCCTGGGTTACCCTGGAAGATCACTGTGTGATTCAAACTCCTTGAATCACAAAACAGAGAGGACAATTCACTTTCCTCCCTCCTTCTCTTTCCCCCTCCCAGACTCTTCCTGAGAGAAAGTAATCCTGGCACAGAGAGAAATCAGCCTCTCTCTCCCTCTTCCCTCCTTTCTCCCCACCAATTCCCTGGTGAATCCAGACCCAGTCCCCTGGGGTCTCACCACAATAAAAAAAACAATTAGGTTCTTAAACAAGAAAAGCTTTTAATTAAAGAAAAAACAGTAAAAATTATCTTTGTAAATTTTAAAAAAAATGGAATAGGTACAGGGTCTTTCAGCTATAGACACTGGGAACACTCTCCCAGCCTAAGTATACAAGTACAAATTAAAATCCTTTCAGCAAAAATACAAATTTGAACTCCTTTCAGCCAAATATACAATTAAACTCCTTTCAGCCAAACGCACATTTGAACTCCTTCCAACCAAATACACATTTGCAAATAAAGAAAACAACCATAAGCCTAACTCGCTTTATCTACCTAGTACTCACTAGTCTGAACTTATAAGAGCCTGTATTGGAGAGATTGGAGAGAAACCTGGTTGCACGTCTCGTCACTCTGAGCCCCCAAAGTGAACAACCACCAAAACTAACAGCACAGCACAAAAACTTCCCTCCCTCAAGATTTGAAAGTATCCTGTCCTCTGATTGGTCCTCTGGTCAGGTGACAGCCAGGCTTACTGAACTTGTTAACCGTTTACAGTTAGAGAGATATAAAGTACTTCTGTGCTATTAACTTTTCTTATCTGTTTATGACAGTAGTATTTTCTTAAGTCCCGGTCCTGCAAAGACTCACATATATACTTAATTGTATGCACTGTGAGTAGCCCTATTCACTTCAATGCAGGTCTTAAGCCTATACATAAACCTTGCAAGATTATAACCTCACTCAACACATCTATTCTCTGATTTTTCAGAATCATTTATTTTCTAGTAGTTCTAGAGATCCCTATCAGGGATCAAGGTCTCATTTTATTAGGTAGTGTACACATACAAGAAAAATTGGGGCAGGCACTAATACACACCTATAAAACAAATGGACAAAGCATAACAGGTAAGAGGAGGACAAAGTAGCAGTCATATTACATGAGCTGCATGACCACTGTCAAGTGATTTGCAGACATAGCAAACTTGAGTGTAAAAATCAGTGTAAAAAAATCTATAGAGCCACTACCAAAGAGCTCCTCTCAAGGGCAGAGGGGCCAGACCAGGCAGGCGGGATGAGGGAGGACTACAGGGCCATGTCCCCATTAATTTTTTCCTGCCTTAAGGGTTAGCAAGAGGGTGAGGCAGAGAGGAGTAACCAGTGGGCAGCGCCCTGGGGGGAAAAACAGAACAAGGGTGTGGGGGGCCACGATTCAGGCACCGGTGGGACCCCCCCCCCACTTCTCAGGAGCTTCCAGCACTCCTGACAAGTTGAGGGAAAGTTAAACTAATGTGCAGTAATGGTAGCATTGCTGCCACAGAGGAGACAGGGGTTTTTTCCTGTTTGGTTGGGGCGGGGGGGGTTGTTGTTTTTTTAAATTAAAAGGTACATTTTTACTGCTTTGTACTTTTGTTAACTGCATTAGCTCTGCATAGTCTTGATTCCACTCCTTCTTGTGAATCATCAGAACAGTTCACCGAGTTCCATTCACTGACACCTGAGTTTGAACAGTTATCGTAATGAGAACCATAGGGTTGCAAAGTTGGAACCAAGGGATTAATTGGCCTGGATAACCTTTATTATGAGTCATAGTACATGAAGAGAGACCCTACCTTGTGTTTGCTTCAGTGGCATTTAAATGAATATCTTGCTGAGGAGCTTAAGCAAGTTAGGCACCCAAATCCCACTGAAATTCAACCCGTTGGTATTCTGAGCACCATTACACGGAAATCAAGATAATTGAAAATCAATGCTATTTTTACAGAGCTGCTTTTCAGAGCAGAACAAAACTAAGTTATGTTAGTTACAGGCCTTAAAACATAATGGCCATTTTTCATTAAAAAAAACATTAATATCACTTAAAATATGCATGTATCTTAGCCCATGTTTGACCTTCATCTTCATAAGCAGCCAAGATGTAGCTAACAAAGTTGCATCAGCATATGAAACCAATAAAATCCCATTCCAGATATACTTCAGCAGTGCACACAAAACAGCTTTTACTATATTAAACATGATTTTAGTGAAACAATACTACCTCTGCAGCAGGTAAAGTTCTATTCTGAAACCAAAGAATGCTCCAACAAGAAGACAGGATTCAGACAGACCAGTGGCATGATCTGGATGAAAAACTGCAGGTTTTGTATTATCTTAAATAATCTCTATTATTCTTGGATTTTACCTCAATTCTTCTTCCCCTTTGTTATTTAACTATTATATCATTCAGTTCCATAAAGCACTTTGAGTACAGCATGCATGACAGAGAATATGCAAAATAAAGTTGTCTTGTGTTACCTTTCTTGGCTTCTATTTTCTTTCTCAAAAGAAACATGAATTTTACAAAATAAATTCTCTTATTTATTTCAATAATCAAATAATACGAAAAAATTCAAGTTTAATTTTCACCATTAATGTTGCATTTACCTTTTCTTAATCACACTCAAGTTTGGACAATAAAAGTAAGTTGGCTGGTCAGTTTCACTTTCCCCTCCTCATGCACAAGTACAATGATGTCACGTTCTGATTTCCAGGGCTGTAAGGGAATGCAGAATAACTTAGTTTAAGTGGCACAAAACGATTTTATTTAAAAAAAACTTGACAGAAACTATTAACGTTAAATGTAAAATAATAATGAGTCTTTGACATATTTAAGATCTGTTTCATAACAGTATCAGAGGGGTAGCCATGTTAGTTTGGAACTGTAAAAAGTGACAGAGTCCTGTGGCACCTTATAGACTAAGGAACGTATTGGAGCATAAGCTTTTGTGGGTGGAAACTCGAATGTTGTCACTTTTCACTATTTTTCAGATCCTCACCATAGTGAAACTGACAAATTTTAATATCATTTCTACTCTGCTGCAGCTTTAAAACAAAGAGAGAAAGAGAGAGAGGACTTCCAGCAATAGCAGACTAGAGAAGCTGTTAAAGCTGAGTGGGAAAGGTAGAGTAGCAGAATCTCCCTTCTCTTTGCAGTAGCCAGGAGGAGGTGTAAGACAGTGAAAAACCCCACCTCCAAATCATTTCATGGGTTCTGGGATGGGGGAAACCCTATGAGATACCTTGGTCCTTCTCCCAGTTTTTGTAGAGTTGAATAGAGAGGCTGTAAATTTATCAGGCATCTATGAAAGTTAGAGTACCCAGGGGTGGCTCTAGACATTTCGCCGCCCCAAGCATGGCGGCATGTCGCAGGGGGCACTCTGCCGGTTGCCGGTCCCGCAGCTTCGGTGGACCTCCCACAGGCGGACCCTCCGCAGGCACGCCTGTGGGAGGTCCACCGAAGCCGCGGGACTAGCAGACCCTACGCAGGCACGCCGTCAAAGGCTGCCTGCCTGCTGCCCTCCCGGCGACCTGCAGAGCGCCCCCTGCGGCATGCCACCCCAAGCATGTGCTTGGCATGCTGGGGCCTGGAGCCGCCCCTGAGAGTACCTAAGCAAAGTTCAGGGTAAGGATCCCAGCACTTTGCTGCTTCCTACACATAGAAAGCGCATAGGCTCTAGGGTGACCAGATGTCCCGATTCTATAGGGACAGTCCTGATTTTGGGGTCTTTTTCTTATATACGCTCCTATTACCACCCCACCCCATCCCGATTTTTCACATTTGCTGTCTGGTCACCCTAATCGCACGGACTTCATTCCTGCTGTTTCCCCTCCCCACCCCCACACTCTGTATCAATCTATGGCTGATTACGGTGACCAGATGAGAGGAAGAAAATATCGGGACACATGGGGGACAGGGAGGAGGTCCGCCGGCGGAGCAAAAAAAACAAAAAACAAAAAAAAACCCAGTTCTGCCAGCGGAGTGAAATATCGGGATGAATTGCGTCCCGACCAAAGATCGGTCAGGACATGGGACATACACCTAAATATTGGGAGGTCTGGTCACCCTAGGCTGATACAGTTCATTCTCTGGCTTTTAGGCAAATTTCAAAATCCTATGTGTGAGTGCACAAATGGAGATGAGCAGGAGTGATTAGATAAGTTAGAGAAAGGAAGTGGTGCACAGAAAGAGGGTTTGAAAGAAGAAAAGAAAGATATGAGATGAAAAAAATATAGTAATGGAGCAAGGGAAAAAAAGGAGGAAAGACACTGAAGACAACTCACAAAAGCATATACAATAGATTACTGTAGCAAAAAGAGTAGAGTGAAGCCAAAAAGGAAAAAGTGATAAGAAAAAAAAAAATCAGGGAAATGTACTAAGTAGAGCTGGTCACATAGTGCTTAGAAAGAAATCTATTTAGTTACTTTTACTGATACTTGTTGACTACCTTGATTAATACTTTGTGGTATGCAACTACCTTACTTGCTGACTAGCATTTAACCAGCTATAATTAGTAGATTAATACCAAAGGAATTTTTGAAACACATTCCATGTATTTCCTGCTATTCCACCTGCCCTACTGTACCAATAAAACGTAAGCATTGACAATGGCACAATGAAATAACATACAATTGTCTTATTCCTTTCTGTTGCAATGGATGCAGCCTTGGAGGAACCTAGCAGGCACAGGTTTCAGTTTTAGACCCTGGATTTGTCTATACAGAGACACTCAGGAAAGTTAACACAAATAAACTAAAGGTGCAAAGTTAGCTGTCAAAAGTTAAAGTGTATTAAACTCTCATGTGTGCACTAATTCAGAAGTGAAATGGCACTAGTTTGCTGTAGCTTAGGTCTGGCATACACTAGAAAAATAAGTCAGTTTGTATGTAGCTATGTAGCTCAGGGATACGAAAAATCCATAGCTCCGAGCAGCCTAGTTAAGTCAACCTAACACCTAGTACTGACACTGCTATGTCAACAGAAGACTTCTTCTCATCAACCTAGCTACCTTCTCTCAAGTATTCCCCTCCTGTTGGTGTAGGTAGTGTCTATGCTGAAGCGGTGCAAACATACTGTTGTAACATTTTAAGTGTAGACACAGCCTTAATTTTCCTTGGATTAAGGCTGTTTCACTTCTTTAATATATGCCAATTAACTTCATACCTTTAGGCCTGGTCTACACTACGCTGGTAAACCGATTTTAACAGTGTTAAATCGATTTCACGCTGCACCCGTCCACGCTACACTGCTGTTTATATCGATTTAAAGGGCTCTTTAAATCGATTTCTATACTCCTACAAAACGAGAGGAGTAACGCTAAAATCGATATTACTATATTGGATTAGAATTAGTATGGACGCAAATCGATGTTATTGGCCTCATTATTTTACAGTAGCTACCCACAGTGCACCACTCCAGAAGTCGACGCTAGCCTCAGACCATGGATGCACATCAACGAATTAATGTGCCTAGTGTGGATGCGCACAATCGACTTTATAATATCTGTTTTATAAAATCGGTTTAAGCTAATTCGAATTTATCCTGTAGTGTAGACGTAGCCTTAGTTACCTTGCATCTGATGAAGTGGGTATTCACCCACGAAAGCTCATGCTCCAAAACGTCTGTTAGTTTATAAGGTGCCACAGGATTCTTTGTTGCTTTTACAGATCCAGATTAACACGGCTACCCCTCTGATACTTGATACCTTTAGTTAATTCATTTTAATTCCCCCATATAGAGAAGTCTGGTCTCGCTAATAGGTAGAGTCTTCAGTCTATTAAGTGACAAGTACATTTTTCAAGCCCTGAGCTAGTTAGTTCTATGTTAGTGCAGGGGAAAGGAGGCAGAGAAGCTAAGTGATTTGTCCAACAGCATCAGACAAAATCTACAGCAAATCCACGTGTACACAGACTCTCAGTACCTTAACCATCCCGCCATCCTCTTCTTCCCTTCCCATTTAAGCCTATTGAGAAGTCTTGAATCTACAGTCCCTCCCTTGAGTCTCTCTCTCTTTGGGTGGGGTGTGGAGTTTGTAGAAGCCAACCACACATTTCCCAACAGATAAAGCCACTGATGCAGTCTCTTGCACAATAGGAACGTGTTCCATTCCCCTCTCCCATCCTCGGCATGACTTGTTCTGCAAGTTGGTCTTATTATCTCAATGCGTGCAGCAGTTTGGAGGAAAGAGAATGAGTTAGAGATATTGTCAAGCAAGCCCAACCCACAGTTTATACCACCTTCGTGAGCACAAGTGCTGTAGGAGCAGGGGGGATGGAAAGAGAGATGAAGAATTCAGACCAGTACCGGTTAGGAGTGGGACGGATTCACTCAGGAAAGAGCTCTGCTCAGTTGCAGTGAAAGTCACACATTACTCAGCGGGGAGGAGGGTTTACGACCTGAAACTGAACCGTGAACAAACACACCCCCTGCACTTGTCTCTCCTCTCCTGCGCTCCCGGACAGGGAAACATGCGCGCATTCCCCGGGAAGGCGATTTTAGCTGCAGGCAGCCATGCTGCCGCGGCTTTGTAGGTCAGCCTAGAAACACCTTTTTGTCCCTTACATTCAGCCTGCAGCCGCCGAGGCTTTAAGCCCATCAGTCAGCAACCATTTGTTAGAGCGGGGCCCGGGCAACAAGCCGAGTCAGGTGAGTGGCTGCAGCGCACCCGCCCCTCTTCCCGGAGCCGGACGTGGGTCTCACCTCGCCCAAAGCCTGAAGGGGGATGGGAAACAGCGTTTTTCCCCAAACCCACCTTCTGTTAGACCTGCCACCCACCGCAGCCCCTAACTCCCTTCCCCACCGCAATCCCTAAGATCCCCCCTTCCCCAGCTTCCCTCCTCCGCACCCTGCCGGGCCCCCAGCCCAGCTACCTTCCCTCGCCCTTGCCGACCCAGCCTCACTCCCCCGGCCCGAAAGTTTCCAGGAAGTTGCCCGGAGCCCCCGCGGCCACTCACCAGCGGCAAGACACGAGCGCGCACCGCACCTGCCCAGCAGTCAGCAAGCGCTAGTGACAGCGGAGCCGGCCACACACACGCTCCCCACTGGGAGGGGAGGGAGAGCCCTGAGTCACCTTCCCCCTGGCCCCGCCCATGGGACAGGCTGGGCCGGGCTGCACCCTGCTGGGCCAGCCCAGTGCCCGCCCCTCCGGCTGAGCCGCACGGGCTGCGGCAGGTGGGAGCCGCCGCTCGCGGGCTAGGGGGGCCCTGCTGAAGGGGCGAGCGCAGATTCCCGAAGCCCCTAGGTAGCCACTCTGGCGCCCTCTGGCTGCGCCCTGCTCCCAGGAGCTCACCCATCTTTTCCTCTCCTTTGCACAGCCACCGCTTCAGCTCCCCACCCCACCCCCTTTTATAGAAGCCTGAGGGGGAAACTTGTAAATGGCTGGACATGACCCGGTCGCCTCCCAAGAGCTCTCCGAAATCGTCTTCCTCTGAAGCCTCAGGGATGGCCCTGGTTGGAGATGGGACATTGAACCCAGAGAGCCAGGCCCTGCTGTGGCATGGAGTACACCCCCACCTTCCGCCTTTCAGGTGGTTGGTTTAACCCTCACAGGCTCAGGGTCTAACTGCTGGCCAGATGTTGGGTCAGAAGGAATTTTCTCCCAGCTCAGATTGGCAGTGACCACAGGGTTTTTTACAACTTCCTCTGCAGCATGCAGGTCACTTGCCAGGATTAGCTGGGTGTATCTCACCTAATTATTTCCTGCCATTATGGGTCTCTCAGGCACTGGTGCACTAGTCTAGTCTAGTCTCTTCCTGTGGCACATAATAGTCAAGCTGTAATATCGTGTTCTAGTTGGGGTTAGCTATCAATAAACCCTCAGAGTAGTCAGGTATGAAAACCGTGGGATTGCATATTAGGGTTACCAGAAGCAGTGCTACTGGGATTCTCCAAGCATGAGCTACCAGAATTCAGTTTGCTAGGAGGATCACTAGCTTTCCCGGACTATGCTAGGTATTGACAGGAGGTGTGACGAGAAAGTTGAGCCATTGCCACCCAGAGTATCATATGCAAGCATAGACTCACTCAGCACACACCAGATTTGTTGACGTGAAACTCAATACTGCAAGTCATCACAAGAACTCTCCAACCAACTCATCTTCCATGGTTTCCAGTTCTGAGCCACATTGCTCCCCCTTACATCAGTAGGGAAACTGCAGCTGGCAAGCTGCGGGAAAAGCTGCATGTCAAACCAAGCTTGCCCTTGTTCAGCTACACGTCTTTCATCATGACACCCACTGTGGTTGAGGCTGCCACCAGGACATGACAGTGCAGTCATTGTGGCAGGAAGACTGGCGCTTAACATCAACCACCAATCAGTTCCTTGTCACAGACCCTACTGCTAACCTGCCCAGCTTCAACCTACCACATCATCAGTGGGCCCTTCTTAACCAATTCGGGCCCCGCACTGTTGGGGTCTTTGAGACAATCTAAGCTGCAGCACAGATCAAACAATGATACACATTGTCGAGGAGTGTTCACTATCCAAATTCAGCGGTGAACTCAGAGAGCTCTACCTGGACACTGAGAATGCTATTGCTTGGCTCAGTGAATATGCAAATTTTAAATACAATTAATTGGGGTTGTGCGGCTTAGTGTGCAGGTGGTGTTGGTGCCTTGTGATATACAGCGGTCAGATTAGATGATCTGGCAGTTCCTACTAGCCTTAATCTCTAGACTACTACTTTATGGAGAATGAACAAGAGATGGACACTTTTTCTGGGACATAGAGAAGTGGATCTTTTCTTTGAGCATGTTCTTGCGGGGTGGATAGCTGTGTCCAAAGGGGTTGTTAGCATAGCCAGAAAGAATAAGCACTGACAAGGACAACATATATATATTAATAATTGGGCAAAGGGAACCTAAGTCTTTTCAGATCCAAGTAGGACAGGCATGGAGGTGCAGTGTAAAAGATAGTAGGCCCAGGGGGAGATAGTTCCCACTTAGCCTTCCATAGAATGCTAAGTCATCCACTACAGCTTAGAAAAGAGCAGGGAACATATAGACCTGCAAGAGCAAGAAGATGTGAGGGCAGAGTTGCAAGGAGTGGGAAGATGGGGCAGGAAGGTTTGGTGCATTGTTAGACCAGAGAAAAGGTTGTAATCATGGATAGGGTTTGATAATCAGCCTCCAGCCACCCCAAGGAGAGAACAGAAGGTTTAAACCCAACAAATATGCAGTTAAATCAACTGATTGTACTATAAATTTATCAAGCAATGTCTTTTATGAAAGCTTTAATATTCTGACTTTGATGCTCACTATGAAATATCCATACAGACTATGGTTATGAATTTATATATATAGAAAACTGGGCTCATAATCCGTGGGTCAATTTCAACTACACCTCACAATAGAATGGTCAAGCAGGCAGGGGCACTTCCCAAGCCAGTTGTTCAGAAGAAACGTGCTTCAAATAATTATCCATTGTCTAATTTGAAAGTATAAAGCCTGAAGTTGCATCTATGTTTGTTTTCTGTGTAATTTGAGTATCTTTACCTCCTTTACTATTTCATCTTTGAATCTGTGCTTTTCCTGTTAAATAAACTTTTTGTTTATTTTCATCCCAAGCAGTTCGCTGCAAACTGTATGGAGTGAATATGCCAATGTAAGCTGATATCTGAGGGACTGGTCCCAGGCCTTTAGGGGTAATGAAGCAGAGCAGAGCAGAACGGTCCATGTGTCTGGTAGTTAGGAACTCAGGAAGGATGTATTTGGGGAGACTCAGGACTGGAAGGGCTGTTGGTGTCACTATACAAGCAGTAACTAGGCTGATGAGAACTACGGTGAGACCTTATGCTTGGGGACAAGCTATAGCATCAGGGATCTGCACCATAGCTGCACAGCACAAAGCTCCCCAACGTCACAAGGTAGGTGGTGATCTGGAGAGGAAAAGACGGCTCGAGGAGGAGGGATGGATGGATGGAGCTGGAGGTCTGACGTCACAGTGAGGGGGCAGAGCTGGTGCAACAAAAAGCTTGCCGAGCAGTACAAACACAGGCATCTTGAGCAGAAGAGGGTCCAGGCAGGCCCATGGACCCAGGAAGGAAGGACATAAGGATATGCCTGATCAAGAGCAAGCAGACAAACAGATGTGGATGCGGTGGACCCCTCGCTCAGTCTGTAGCCTGAGTCATTGTGGACTCTAAGCCTGTTCTGAGATTCTGATGGTGGTAATTTGGGAAGTTATTTTTCTTGACATGTTATTTCCTGTAATAATATAACAGGATTAAACCCTGAGGACTGAGACACAAGCCTGCCATGGCCAGACTCAGTTGTCAAGAGAGTGAACTCACTTTCTACCTTGGCAGGTGTTGAGTATGTTTGCGGCACAGCTGAAGGTGCTGTGACCCAGAATCTTCTGGGAGCAGGGAGTCACTGGTGCAGATAGGAAATGCTGTGGGCCACAACTCTGTTGGCAGCAGGGAAGACTGCCGGGTGTGGTAAGACACCGGTACAACTAAAAGGTGCTGTGACCAGGACACCACTGGGAACAGGGAAACTAGGCATGGCTGTTTTGTGACGGTGCTTGAGCTGCTCTGGAATGAGGAAGACTCTGGGTGATAAAAGCTCAGGCAAATTCATGCTACCCAGAAAAGAATGGGAAACAAGCACTGAGAGAAGTATAGATATCAAGGAGGGGGAAAGATGTCCCCTAACCTATGGGTTTAGGGTGGTCATTTAAGATGTAATTAAATCTGAGGAGGATGGAATAAGATAACAAGAAACACCATATGGCATTTCTCAGCAAAAAACTAATAGGTGGTTCCAGCTGTTAACAGACCACTCACTATTAGTATGGCTCCATAGAACAAAAGGAACCAACTCCACCTTGCTATGCTGCAACACAGCTTTGTAGGAGTAGGACGTGGAGATTAAACAAGTGGAAGGGGTTGCAGAACAAGATAGCCAACACCTTATCCAAAAAAAGGGAGCAGAGGTGAACCTTATGTCGTGGCCAAAACTCCAGCATCAAACTCACAAGGGGCTGTGTAACAAGCAGGGTCAAGGCACCACAAGGGGAGAACAGAAGGTTTACCTAAAAAATAGGCAGGTAAAATCAACTGATTGCATACAGTGTTATTGTATAAATAAAATATATCATGTAAGATCTTTTATGAAAGCTTGTAATGTTCTGAACTTGATGCTCATTATGAGATATACAGACTATGGTTATGAATTTGAATATATATAAAACTGTGTTCAATCTGTGGGGCCAAGTCAACTACACCCCACATCAGGATGGTGAAGCAATCAAACAGGGAGGGGTACTTTCCAATCCAGTTGTTTACACAACCTTGGCTTCAAGTAATTATCCATTGTAGGGAAAGGACGATGGTTGACCATTAGAGTTAATGGAAAGACATTGAGATAACCTATAGTTGAAAAAAAAATATCTCCTCCCCCCCCCCACGCATCAAGTCAAGAGGGAATTTCACCAATCTGAATAACCATTAGTCAATATGGCATGTGTGTTGGGGGCGGGCGGGGGAGGAGGAAGAGAAGAAAAGAAACAAAAAACACCATTTAAAAAGAGGCTTAGAACAGAGGTTTTTTTATCCTGAACTTGAGGGCCACTGTCCAGGTGGAGCCTGTCTGTGAAAGCCAGATCCCCCCCTTAGCCAGATGGTACACTGGGAAACTGTTTTAAGATAAGAGATTTTATCTAGTTTGAAAGTGTAAAGACTGAGGTTATATCTTTGTTTATTTTCTGTGTAATTTGAGTAGGTTTGCTTCCTTTACTGTCTCATCTTTGAATCTGTGGTTGTTTTCTATTAAATAAACTTTGTTTATTTTCTTCCCAAGCAGTTCTCTGGTGTACAAACTGCATGGAGTGTATGCACCAAAGTAAGCTGGTATGTGGGGGGGGCTGGTTTCACATTTGTGGGGTGACAAACCAGAGGGGAATGATCCAAGTTTCCCATAGTATGAACTCATGGAGGACAGGACTGAAAGGCCTCTTGGTGTCACCTTTTAAGGTGTAACTAGGCTGATAAGAGCCAGGCTGAGTCCTTATTCTTGCAGTCAGGGTCCTGAACCATACACTACAGAACCAAGTTACTGAGCCATGCACAGAATTAAGGCCTGCAAGGTTACAGGGCAACAGGTGACAGAACCTCTTACTGGTCTGGGTGGTCACCAAAACATCACACATAGAATGGGAGAGGGAAGGAGGTTCAGAAAGAAGCAGTGCTGAGGCTGACTGTTAAGTAGAAACAGAGAAGAAACAAAGTAGAAGATGCTCAGACCATAAGAACTCCAGGTAATTTTTTAAAAAGTGCCTAAGTCCCATTTTCAAAAGTAACTTTGGAATTTAGGAGCTTAGGGAGAAAGCCCCTGGTCCCTTCTCTGCTGTTCCCCATTACCCACAGCCTCAGCTCACTGCACCACCGGCGCAATGCGCTGGGTGGTGGGGCTGCGACCTCTTGCCATGCAGCAGAGCTGTAGAACCGCGGCCTGACCCGGTGCTCTGTGCTGCACAGTGGCATGGCTGGCTTCAGCCAGGTGGCACAGCTGCCTGTCCTGGTGCTCTGGGTGGCCCAGCTGTAGCACCACCAGCCGCCGGTGCTCCAGGCAGCGCAGTAAGGGGACAGGGAGAAGGGGGATTGAATAGAGGGCAGGGGAGTTCAGGGTGCTGGTTGGGGCGGAGGTGTGGATAGGGGTCAGGGCAGTCAGACTGTAGGGAACAGGGGGCTTGAATGGGGGCAGGGGTCCTGGAGGGGCAGTCAGGAATGAGAGGAGGGGTTGGATGGGGTGGCGAGGGGCAGTCAGGGGTGGGAGGTCTGGGGAGATCAGGGGACAGAGAGCAGGAGGTGAGTGGATGTAGCAGGGGGGATGTAGCAGGGTAGGAGTCCCAGGGGGGCCGTCAGGGCAGGGAACAGGGGAGGTTAGATGGGGCAGGAGCCGGGCCACGCCTGGCTGTTTGGAGAGGCACAGCCTCCCCTAACCAGCCCTCCATATAATTTTGGAAACCCGATGTGGCCCTCAGGCGAAAAAGTTTGCCAGCCCTTAGTAACCAATATCTCCGGTCCCAGACACAACACAAGGAACCTCCATCTTGCAGTGTCCATTTATGCCTGCTGGACGCTGCAGGCTTATATGAGTTGTCAATTTAACAAAGACATTGATATGTACCAGGTTTGTTATCCCAAGGGGAGAATCTGATAAGCTTCAAACCAACACACTGCTTCAGGTAGAATAAACAAATAAATGTATTAACTATAAAGATAGATTTTAAGTGATTGTAAGTCAAAACATAAGTCAGATTTGGTCAAATGAAATAAAAGCATAACGCATTCTAAGCTGATCTTAACACTTTCTGTGTCCTTACAAACTTAGATGCTTCTCACCACAGGCTGTCTGGTTGCTCTTCAGCCAGGCTCTCCCCTTTGATCAGCGCTTCAGTAGCTTGGTGTGGTGTCTGGAGATGTAGGTGGAAGTGAGAGAGTGAGCATGGAAAATGTCTCTCCCTTTTGTCATGTCCTTTCTTCCCTTTTGGCTTTGCAGTTCCAAACTGACCAAAGGAGTGGGGAGGGGGGATTGACTCCCTCGAGAGTCTAACAGATTATTTTGTTGCTGCCTAGGCCAGAATCCTTTGCTCCTGTGAGGCTGGGCTAGGTTTGTCCCATCCACGCCCTGATGAGGTGTGAATTGCCTGCTCTGCTTCTGGAGAGTCTTTGTCTGGGCTTGCTTTAAGCCATGAGGATATATTTTCAGCCTTATAACTATATACTCAAAATTATAACCTATAACATCACTATAACATTATGTAACAATTACTACATCACTATAACAACCATGCTCAGTGCATCATGAGCCTTCTGAAGACACCCAACGTGACAAACTTTGCATTGGATACCACACAATCATTTTTATAAAGATTAACATGGGGTGAAGGATGTTCCCCCGAGGTACAAAGTGTCACAGAAGGACCACATGGAAGCTGTCTTACTAGGGAAAAACCTTCCACTTACAGGAGACTGAAGCTTTCTGTTGGGTCTTTGGTTCATCTACCTCCTACCAGATTATGAGTTGGAAAAGAACCACCCAATTGCTCAAAAGCCTTTGGTAACCTTAAGTCACTTCAAGGTGTCTTGATCTATCCAGTGAGATGCAGTTGTATGACTCAGAGAGCAGATGAGATATTTGTCATATTGTAATTTCCCCGTTGCCATACCTGATAGGGCTGATCTGGCTGAAAGAGTGGGAGGAGGCCCTGCCGCAGTGTTTGACCCAACAAGACTATGACTCAATATGATGTAGTTGTTGAAAAAAAAAAAAGAGGCTAATTTTCTGAGGTGTTGTATGTAAGACACAGGAGGTAATTGTCCCTCACTACTCGGCACTGGTGAGGCCTCAGCTGGAGTGCTGTGTACACTTTAGGAAAGACATGGACAAGTTGGCAACAGTCCAGAGAGCAACAAAAACGATACAAGGTTTAATAAACCTGATCCATGAGGAAAGGTTAAAAAAAAGGGGGGGCAAGTTTAGTCTTGAGAAAAAATGACTGAGGAGGAACCCAATGACAGTGTTCAAATACATTAAGGACTGTTACAAAGACAATGGTGATCAATTGTTCTGGAGGCCCACTAAAGGCAGGATACGCAGTAATGTGCTTAATCAGCAGCAATGAAGATTTAGGTTAGCTATTAGGAAAAACTTTCTAACTATGAGGGTAATTAAGCTGTGGAATAGGCTTCCAAAGGAGATTATGGAACCTCCATCATTGGAAGTTAAGAACAGTTGGATAAACATCAGGGATGGTCTAGGTTTACTTGGTCCAGTCTCAGCACAGGGGTCTGGACTTGATGACTTCTGAATGTCCCTTCCAGCCCCACATTTCTATGTTTGTATGAAGGGCAATTAAGGAGTTCACACTGGCACTTTAAAATATAAACATTTATTTTTGTGGGGTGGGGGAGGAAGAGGAGGGTGACCAGACAGCAAGTGTGAAAAATCGGGACAGGGATTGGGGGTAATAGGAGCCTACGTAAGAAAGAGACCCCAAAACCGGGACAGTATCTATAAAATTGGGACATCTGGTCACCCTAGGTGGGGAGGAGGGGGATGCAAGCCAAGTTCTGAAAGATTTGGCTTAGAGAAAGTGCAATACTGCACCTTCTACTCTGCATACATAGAAAGAGAAGTGCGGGGCAATTTAGAAGGGTTGAGAGACATTTAGAGGAGGGGGTGTAGTAGTTACTACTAGATGTGCTCAGTAATGGGTTCTGAAGCTGTACAGAAAGTTTCCACTGTGTGGAACCTGCAAAAATTTTTGCCCTTGTCCACTATCTGAGAGCAGAGCCAGCTAGAGCTCAGAGGAAGAGAGTTATAAATATGGGGGTTGGAAAAAGCCCTGAGGACTCAGTTGCTGATCAATGCTGTGCCAAGACATGTCAGCTATGAATAGGGTTACCACCTCTGATAAACAAAAGCCCCCCGGGATATCAGAGATAATCTTGATCCTGCAAAACTGGACAGCTGGTAGTGTGTACTGAGCATCCTTACAGATTTCCCAAGACAGCCACCTTAAAAAATGATGATCTGGGGAAAATCTGCACAGGTGGCAACCCTAGATGTTAAGACTCCTTCCCAGTACCTATATCCTTTGGATATGGGTAACAGATTTCCTGTCTCGCAAGAAATCAAGGAGAAAATAAATTATTATTGAGGGACTGGAACTTGCTGCTGACTACAAGAATCTTATTCATAGGAAGGGAAAACTGATCATGTAGTCTGATCTGCATAACACCAGCCATAAACATTCCCCTAAATAATTCCTAGAGCACAGCTTTTAGAAAGAATATCCAATCTTGCTTTTAAAATGATCAGTGATGGAAAATCCACTGTTACCCTTGCTAAATTGTTCCAATGGTTAATTATCCTTATTATTAAAAATTTACACCTTATCTCCAGGCTGAAGTTGTCTAGCTTCAACTTCCACCCATTGGATCGTGTTATGCCTTTCTCTCTAGACTGAAGAGCCCGTTATTAAATATTTATTCCCCATATAGATACTTACAGACTCTAATCAAGTCACCCCTTAACCCTCTCTTTGTTAAAATAAATAGATTGAGCTCCTTGAGTCTGTATAAGGCATGTTTTCTAATCCTTTAATAATTCTTGTGGCTCTTCTCTGAGCCTGCTCTAGTGTATCAACATCCTCCTTAAATTATGGGCACAACAAGTGGATCCAGTATTCCATCAGCAGTCACACCAGTGCCAAATAGAGACAAGATAACCTTTCTCCTCCTACTCAACATTCCTGTTTATGCGTCTCAAGATTGCATAAGAACTTTTGGTCACAAGGTCATGCTGGGAGCTTATGTTCAACTGATTATCCACCACAACTCCCAAAATTTTTCAGTCACTGCTTCCCAGGGGAGAGTCTCCCATCCTGTAAACATGGCCCATGTTCTTTGTTCCTAGGCATATACATTTAGCCATATTAAAATGCATATTGTTTGCTTGTGGCCAGTTTACTAAGCGAACCAAATTTGTACATATATTTTTTCAGACTGTTCTTACTTTGGAAGGGGTTACCCTGAGATGGGTCCCCAAAAGGCAGAGAAGGATTCTGTTCAAATATGCAAGCTGGGAAGATATCCCATGCTGTTGTTTGAACATAAAAGTGGCCATACTGAGTCAGACCAAAGATCCATATAGCCTAGGATCCTGTCTTCTGACAGTGGCCAATGCCAGGTGCCCCAGAGGGAATGATCAGAACAGGTAATCATCCAGTGATCCATTCCATCACCCATTCCCAGCTTCTGGCAAACAGGCTAGAGACACCATCCCTGCCTATCCTGGCTAATAGCCATTAATAGACCCATCCTCCATGAACTTATCTAGTTCTTTTTTGAACCTGGTAGTTCTTTAATGGTGTCCCCAGAGCTGCTATAGTAGTGGAAGGGAAACACCGTCTATATGGGGACTACTGTGCAATCTTCAGGCCAAATTAGTGCCCTGCCATAAAAGTAAAAACTTAAGTCAAACACCTATGGCTCAACATAAAATGCACTGCAAAGTAAATAGAATTCTGCAGTAACCCGAAGGGGGATGAGTGCCTTAAGAATCTCATTTTTTGAAGTGCCTTTGTAGCATGAGTTAGATGAATTACCTCATAATACCTCACATTTGCTCACTGCTGATAGGAATGAATGAAACTGTGAGTCACATACATGACTCCAATGCTTTTTCTTTTCCATATCTACTGTTACAATAAAAGTACCTTTCCTTCCAACCATCTGCTCCTTAATCCACACAGTGCCTTCATCTTGGCTGGGATGAGTTTGGGGGTGGGGATGGACCAGGCAAGTGAGAGAGCAACAAGCCAGCCCATTAAGGGGATGTGCAAAAGGACCCAAAGCTGAAGCAGTGGTTGTGTTTAAGTGTTTACAGAAGAAAAGGAATAGAGAATTTTTACATTCTGCAGGACATCTACTATTATGAGCAACAGGTGGTAGGAGGACTGGGTCAGGGAGTGGTTTGGAAACATAGGAAGAGAAGAGAGGGTAAAGCAACACAGTGATCTCCAGCTGATACTCTGAACAAAGCTGTTTAAGATGCCCCTGTTCAGTTGTAACACGATATGCAATACAATAATTACTGGAAGCAGTCCCCTCTCCAGTTTGGATTCTCACTGCTGCTTCAGATTGAGCCACAGGCTGTGATTGGAGAGGGGGCGGGTGGGTCCTGATGTCCATGACTGCATCTGTTTCAGGGTTCATTAGGCTGATGAGATCCTGGATTTGAGGATCAATCAAGGGGTCCACAAAATGCCGAACATGAGTACTGGGTTCTCCCACAAACATGCAGTCCAGCTCCTCATAGAATGCAGCTACCCTAAAAGCTTTTCCCAGCAATTCTATTATTGCCCTTAGTTCTTATAGCCCAGTCACAGCTCCTCTGCCTTATTACAGCACTGGTGTGGGTCCAGTGGAGCCCTCATCCTGCATTTGTTGTGATTCCTGCTTGCAGACCTCTGCTAAGTGGATGTCATTCAGAAAGGCCCAATGGCCACTGTAATTGGTTCCTGGAGGAGCTGCCATAACCCTCCCTCCTGGAATGTCAGACAACCCTCTGCCCACAGTGATACACACACTTAATACAATGCAGCTGATTGGGCCATAGAAAGAAGCAGGTAAATGTTCCTGGCCACATCGATTTTCTGTCTCCTGAATATCAGCTGGAGATGATTCTTGCATAAGAGAAATGGCTATAAGAGGAGAGGGCAGACGCCCCGAATCATCTCTCCCCTGCTCTCTACTCACAGCATCATCAACCCATGAAGAACAAAGAAAGCAGCATTGGACTGGGGCAGGGGCGAGATCCTGACTCAAAGTGATTCAGTCAGTAACACTGCTGGAACATGTGGTGAGAGACCTTTGCTTCATATTCACATAGCTTGTTAAGTTGGTGTTAGTTGTGTTTTACCTTTTATTTCTTTATAACCAATTCTGATTTATGCACCTTATTACCTGTAGTCATTTAAAATCTATCTTTCTGTAGTTAAATTCATGTAGCTGTTTTATCTAAATAAGTGTGTTTGGGAAACTCTATTGGGGATAACAAGATTTGTGCATATCATTTTCTATTAATAAATGATAGACTTTATATGAGCTTGTACTGTCCAGGGGGGTTCTGTACAGTATAAGATGCACATTTCTGGTGGAAGTCAGGGACTGGGAGTTTGCTGGTGTTGCTCTGCAGTATAATTAATAAGTGACTAGCTATAGCACTCATACAGAATAACTGGAAGTGATTTACATGATGAGGTCTGTGTGTGGTTTCTCTCACAGTGAAGCAGTGTAGAAGGCACCCCAGACTGGGGAATTAAGGGGACACAGCTATCCATTAGCCCAGATTGTACTCTGGGTAATGTCACAAATAGTTTTTGTTTAAATGATAACATATTTGTTTCCACAGAAACCCAGCTCATTCAGTGTGTACATTAAATTGTACTATGATACTGGAATGGCTGACATCAAGCAGTCTGATCTATATAGTTACAGTCTTGGTCTAAGCTGACAGGTGTATTAAGTGCCCTTCTTCCACACGGAATAGAAGAAGCAATTAAGCCATTTTATGGAGTGAGATAGTTTCTGTTGTCTCTAGCTACCATTCATGGCAATCAGCCACATAGCAAAGCCTGAGCAGGGCTAAGCTGTGTGGTCCAAGGGGTTTCCTTGGGACTGATTGCAAACATAGGGGTTAAGTAATTGATTGCATGCGGGGCTGAGGGACAGAAAACCAGAAGAAAGGGAGAAGCAGTGGTGAACATGGCCCCAGAAGGAAGACAAGAGAGAGACCTTCTCTTGGGGACAGGACATGCTGGAAAGTCAGATTTGGATTTCTGAGTAAGGAAACCGGCTGCCTTGTTCCTATTGTATTCAGGGAAACAGGACTCTGTGTACATTTTTTGATATAATCCTGTCTACTGATTGAGAAATACCTGACTTATATTATCAATTTCTCCCCCTAAAGGAAACAATCCGGCAAGGCCCTGAATGTTGGCTAACTACCCAGACCCCAAAGGGTCAACAGTACATAAGAATGAGGCAGTTGAGCAATGCTTACTACTCTGTGAATCTTTAAGTGACAGAACAGTGAGTCAGTGACCATGTAATTGGCAGCCACAAATTCCATAGCACGTTTCTGTTCTTCTGCTGGATACCAGAGTTCCTGAGGGTACTTCCCTAGGTGTTATCCTTTCCTATATGCTCATTAACGTCACTCAGGACCATGACAACATCTCTTCTTGAAGTTTCAGTTGGGACTGACTGCAGTTGCTGGTAAAATTTATGTGCCATGCCTCATTGGCCTTGACATTAATGGGACTATACACTCTAATGATGATAAGATGCACACAGCTGGTAGAGAGTCAGAGCTTGATAAATTGCTCATTAAATCACCTACCAATTCTGCAAGGCTTGTTCGGTATAGTGTGAAAGCACAAGGGCCACCTCTTGCTGGAGCAACCCATCAGGGGAGCTGAGAACAAAAACATATAGTCCTCAACTTTCTTTTCACCACTTCCTGGCCAGTGCACTTCAGATCAGACACAGATATCAATATTCCAGCTTTAAAACTGCTTGGCAAGAAGGACAGCTTTATCTTTTTCAAACAATGCTCTAACATTCTAGGCACCAACTGTACATTTGCTGCCAGCATGCAGGATATTAGATTGGTCCTTTTGGAATGGGACATCAAGCAGGTGGCAACTGTCAAATACTGGAGCAGTGTTACAAACAGTACTAGAGGATGCTCAAAAGATGAGCAGCACCTGCCACCATATTTTGGGCCCTTCAACAGCCTCTGTGAGGATGTCATGCCACAAAGGTGTGGATACATAGAACTACATCTATACCAACTCTATTGTACAACAGTGAAACGTGGGCACAGATGAAGGCTGAAGAGTAGCAGACTGACACTTTTGATTCCCATCATGTTCATCAGCTGTTCCATATTAAGTGGCAGACGAGATCAACAATGAGGATATATGTAGCTGAACCCAGCAACTGCATCCATCAGCACTGGTTCAATTTTTGCAGCTTTCTTGGAATGGATATATTACAAGTGGAGGTCAATGAATTACAAAGCACATTTTCGAAGGAATGCCACTTCACAGCTGATGAGTACATGGTCCCCAAAAGCCTTGGTGGCTCAATAAGATTACCAGTGATGGACAAAAATATCCAGTCAGATTACCAAGGGCCTTGCTAGAGATCAATCCAGGTAGCACTCTATCTGCAAGGGTTTGTGATTTGCCCTGATGGTGATGTTTATTCACAGCACTCTGTGCATATAAGTTCACCTCTGCTCAGTTGCATATATGTAAATTTGGAGTAAATCCATTAGTTCAGTTTACTTTGAAAAGACCAGAGAGGTAATTCAAACAGAGTTTGACCAAGAATGAGACATAGATGCATAGAATGTCTCAATACTTGTGCAATTTGGGGATTGGCCCTGCTTTGAGCATGGGGTTGGACTAGATAATCTCCTGAGGTTCCTTCCAACCCTAATAATCTATGATTCTATGTAATTAAAGGCTCTTATAATGCACAAAAGAGCATAGTAAAAGTTGAGTGATTAGCTATAGCATTTCCTGATTGAGTACTTAACTTTGTAATCTTAATGTTGGTAAAAAATTAAATTTCCTAAGAAGCTATTTAGAAAAGAAAAAGAAAAACTATAGAAGTTCTTTATATATTCTAATATGGGACTACAGGATGAATAGCATGCACCAAGTTGCTAGAATTCTGGTGGCTGTGGGATCTATAAAGTTAAGCTCAAACACAGTTGGTCATTAATTGATGTTTAAACCCCTCCAACTTATCTGGAATAACACAGCCAGTGACCCTCGTCTGTAGGTGAAAAAGCACACTAAGATCAGTCTTTCACTATTTGCACTTTAACTATACCAAGCATAGTGGGGAGAAGTTATCAAGGCCTGAGGCTGAGGCATAGCATATTCCTTCCAAGAAAGGTCTTCTCCTGAAGTCCAGTCCTCCCCCCTCCACCCTTTTTTAAAATGTATATAAACAGGACTACTTCCTGAAGGAGGTCCAGCTGTCTGTCCCTTACTCCAAGAAGGACAGTCTGTACACTCCCTTCAGTCTAGTAGATGTTAATTTCCCTCACCTCCAAGGAAGTTTACTAATCTTTTCTTCAGCTGGCAGGGGATGAAGTACATACACCAGGCACACAGCACTAACTCTGTGAGTGATAGTCATCTCTGTGTGGAGGGCAAGCAGAACGTGTATGCAGCACATAAAATCTTGGGGCTTACGTGGTATATAAGCCTTACGGTGGCCTTTTGCACAGTGAAGAAGCTTGCCTTATTGAAGGCCTGATGCACCTCCTTTTATGGTCACTGGCAGCTGGTTTTACACATTGAATGAGGCTGGATTATGTGTACACAGTTACTGACACAAGTCTTACCAAGTTTGTGTAGGACAGCCACTTATATACAGTTTCCACACACCCCTGCATGCTTCATAAGAACAGTGGGAGGTGGCTGATGAACTGTTAATGCTGTTGGATGGTGCCAAATTGGTGTGGCCATACTGAATGAATGGTGAGAATATGGCTTGACATGACTGAACTGAGAAAGAGGATTCTGGGAGCAGAATCCTTTTCTTAGCATCAGGCAGATGCCAGAGATGGAACTGACTGGCTCCATGCTGCATATATGATCAGTACTGATCTCTGAGTCAGCAAATATGTCCACTTGAAAGCAAACAACACATGGAGAACATACTGAATGGAGCCTTGGCTGACTGGGGAATCTAGACCCTGTTGAAGGACATCACACAGGGGGCTGAAGTGAATGATTGATAAGGAAGTGAATGTTGGGTAATTTTCAGTTGGCACCACTCTGCCATCTCCTCCTAAAGTATTAATTAGGTAAAAATTAATAACCTCATGCCCACTGGGCATGCTTTTAAGAATATGTGACTCCTTTGAGGAAAAAGAGTATAAAAATCAAGCAAATTAAATTACTGTGGAGGGATTTCTTAATTAACGCTTAAAGAAGCAATGCTGCTAGCCAGAGTAACCAAAACTCTGCTCCGTGGGCTCAGGTAGGACTGTGAACCAGAGAGATCTACAGACAGCTAAGGCCTTGCCTCGAGGGAATCCGAGACAGACCAGAGGGCTGAGGAGACCAGACTTGGCGAGAAGAAGTCATCCATAGAATTGATAACCACCTTTGTTTGCCAAGCAGGAACTGTGTGAGGCTAGCACAGGGCCTGTTTGTCTATGTTTGTGAAAGAGAGGCTCGCTAAGAGGAATGTACAGCTCTTAATGTATAGTTCTTAATGTCTAACATAGGATTGTGTGCTTAATGTAACCTTTTCCCGCTTGTATAATTTCTTCTCAAATAAACGGCACTGTATGCCAGATAATTACTGTGGACCTTTTTCACTGGTATGACAGTAATCTGCTCCACTAGGAGCCATTAAAGATCCATTGGGGGTAGTAGTCCCCTGGTGCCAACTTTGGGTAGCAGAGGATAGTTACTATTATGTCCAAGAAAAAGAGGTCTTTAAACTGAATTAAACTGTTTCTGAACTGGCTGCCTGCGAAGAGCTTGGTATCCTGAATCATTGGTGTTAACCGACTAATTTAAACAAAGTAAATCAGTTCTGACACATTAATTTTTGCTCAGGGACCAGATTTAGTTCCAGTGCGCAGAGAGGGAAATATACCAGTGAGCAGGGTTGTATTGGTTGTTTCTAGAGTCGATGATGTTTCGCAAACACAGACAGGGAAGGGCCATCGAACCAGAGGATGAGGGGGACGTCCTGAATCCTCCGGTTTGGTTGATGAGTGTTTGTTAAAACAGCTATTTAAAAGCTTGGGGTCTTAGCCATGTCTGCCTGATGCAGTCTCCACGTCGCATGAGGAAGTTTTGGACAACTTGCTGTTGAGATACTGAAAGGGTTACACTCCCGAGAAAGCCCAAACAGCAGCACATGTCATCTGTAAAGGATGCTTGTAAAGGAGTGAGATGTTGTGCAAAAAAGTTTGGAACAGGAATTGGGAAAAACTAAAATTGCAGAATGAAAGCCTGAAACGTGACTTGCAAACTGCTGTAGCACAAAATGTAACCAAGGCTCAGCAGGTAACAGCTTTAACCCATACATGTCCAGAAAGAATAAATACACAAGTGGAAGAGGAAGAGGAGCCCGTCAGGGTCTCTGGCAGCCCAGCCAGTAGTGATAGCAAAATGCCTCAGCCTTCACGGCAAATAAAGAGGAAGTAAATCATCCTCTGACTGAAACTAAAAACAAATACTGGCTAAACAAATGGACTTTTGACCAAGAGAATGTGTTTGTCTTGGTTTTTGGAATACATGGTTAGAAAGCATTTAGATCTTGAAGATTTAAGAGAACTGCTAACTTGTGCTGACCCTACGGAAGGAACAGCTTTGTTGGCAGAAATTGAGGCAGGGTTAAACCAAGGTGACAGAGATGGTGTTATCCAGAAGGTAGCACAATACTTTCTGACCCCCTCTGAATTGAGAAGGGCAATACAAGTATTTTTGTTAATACATCAGAAGGAAAAATAATCTGTTATGGCTTATTGGACTGGGTTGTGGTTGGTATGCTCTCTGGCTGAAATCGAGGAAAACCAGCTGACAGATTTGACCTGTGATGGTTTAAGGAAACCTATTAAGGTGTTCATAGGATCCTGGATGGATTTAGATCAGGTTGAATTGATTGAAGCAGCTCAGAAGGCAGAAAGGGTAGCAAGTGGATTAGTGAGGTTCTCTACAGCAAATCAAGCAGGCTGTAATGGCTCCAACCACACTGATGGTAACGTGATGGGACGTGGTAATTGCAATGAAATAGGATAAGGCCGGGGACAGCATGATAGGAGACGTGAAGTATGTAGTGGGGGATCATTGCAACCTCAGGTATGGGCTCAACTTCAGGAAAGAGGGGCAGATATGGCCAGTTTGGATGGGCAACCTCTGGAGACTTTGCTAGCTGCTTTAAGTGATCTGATGGTAAGGACTAGATCACAGTCAACGCTGCAACCAGGAGTTAAGGCTGTTGAGACCATGGGAACAGGTACAGAAGATCTGCTGGTGAGTCCCTATGGCTTGTTATCCCCAGAACTGGCAACCCCTGTCAGGGTAGCTCCACGTGGCAGTAAAAATTCCTCACCTTTAGCAACTCCACCCCTAAAGGTAAATGTTAATAGCCAACTTACAGCCTCCCATAATTGGTAAATCTTACATGGAAGAGGGGACAGAAGAAAACATATCCTTAATGCTGGCATTAGTTAATACTGGAGCAAAGACAACTTAAAGTATTAAAACACCTGCCGTGGGTAGTAGATCTACCTAAATGTTAAATAAATATAGTGATTTGTAACAGTATAACTGAAAAAGCCATATTGAAAGTAGATCTTGTATAAGAGGAAAAGTGAATGATTCATTTGGAAGGAAGGCTGGTTGTGAAGAAAGAGACCAGGTTATTTCAGAAGGATTGAGAAAGTGAGCCTGCAAAGCTATGGCAGCTGTGGCACTGCCAGATAATAAGTGGATAAGGAAATTTCTCATGGTTTTGCTTGAAAGAAAAGGCAGTGGTAAAGATAGTGAAGAAAAAAAATATGTAAAAGTCAACTCCTCAGTATTCCTATCCAGCAAAAGCATGTAAAAAACAAACCTGTTGCGGGATCTAAAAGCACAATGGGTAGTACTAAAGTATCAAAGCCCCTGCAACTCCCCAATCTGGCTTACATAAAAACGGCCATACTGGGTCAGACCAAAGGTCCATCCAGCCCAGTATCCTGTCTACCAACCGACAGTGGCCAATGCCAGGTGTCCCGGAGGGAGTGAACCTAACCGGTAATGATCAAGTGATCTCTCTCCTGCCATCCATCTCCACCTTCTGACAAACAGAGGCTAGGGACACCATTCCTTACCCATCCTGGCTAATAGCCATTAACGGACTTAACCTCCATGAATTTATCCAGGTCTCTTTTAAACCCTGTTATAGTCCTAGCCTTCACAACCTCCTTGTACAAAAACCAGATGGCAGATGACATCCCATGATTATATTATAAAAATATAACTGTAAATCTATCCTTTTTGTAGCCAACTTTCCAGTTATAACAGCCGGAGCAGTGGCCAGGGCTAAATGGTTCTCTGTACTGAATTTGTTATTTGTTGGTTGTTTCTTTGTTATGTTCAGTGGTGAGCTGGAGCCAGTTCGCACAGGTTCGCGTAAACCTATTGTTAAATTTAGAAGCCGGTTGAGAACCGGTTGTTAAAGGGGTGGGCAATTGGGAGAAGGAGATTTTTCTGTCATTACACCAGCCCGCAGGCCACATCCGGCCAGCAGAATCGTCCTGTCTGGCCTGCCTGAGCTCCCAGCTGGGGAGGCTCCCCTAGCCCCTCCCCCCCTCTCGCAGAGCCTCAGCATGCCACACCACTGGCACCAGCGCAGTGGGCAGCTCTGCAGCTCCTGCTGCTTTGAGCAGCATGGTAAGGGGGTGGGGCTGCGAGCTCCAGCGGGCCGCATGGCATCCATACAGGCTGCCCTGAGCAGCGTGGTAAGAGGGTTGGGCTAGGAGGAGGAGTTGGATAAGGGGAAGGGGCGGAGGTTCTGGGGGTGGTGGTTAGGGGACGGGAAATGGGGAGGGGGTTGGGTAGGCGTGTGAGTCCCACGGGTCTGTCAGGGTGGTGGTGGTGGATGGGGTCGGGGCAGTCAGAGGACAGAGTGGAGCGAGCTGGGTAGGAGGTGGGGTCCTGGGGCGGCAGTTAGGGCAGGGGTCTCGGGAGGGGGTGGTCAGGAGACAAAGAGTGAGGGGGGTTGATGGGTTGTGGATTCTGAGGGAGCAGCTGGGGGCAGGATGTGGGTGGGGGTTGGATGGGGGGGGAAATAGGCTGTTTTGGGAGGCACGGGGGATTGTACTCACCAGGCAGTTCCCTACTGGTTCTTCGGCAGCACTTTGGAGGCAGGTCCTTCACTCGCTTTGGGTCTTTGGCAGCACTGAAGGATCTGCCGCCGACGTGCCGCTGAAGACCCGGAGCAAGTGAAGGACTCACCATCGAAGAACCGGTAGGGAACCAGTTCCTAAGATTTTTGCAGCTCACCACTGGTTATGTTACTAACCTCTTTGAATTAATAACAAGCTAAATTATAAGAACTCCTGAGTTCCTGTTAACACCAAATAAACAAATGCATGAGCAGGTACAAAAGAAGATCTGGGTAACAAATTTGATGCAAACATTGGAAAACATTTAGACAGAGAAAACAACACAAACAAAAGGAAGAACCAAAGGAATAATTAAAATATCAACGAAAAATAGAAAACACAATGATGCTTAAAATTGGTAAACAAAGGTAAAATAAACCCTTAACAGTTAAGTATAAGGCCAGTCCCATGGCAGTATTAGTAACCACTCTAGATGGAGATATGTAAAACATTCTGATCAAATCCAATTTTCAGAAATGAATGCACAGTATGTACTAACCTATAAGGTCTGGTCAGAGGCCTTGTGTGTTTTGTTTGGTTTTGCTTATGTTTTTGCAGGTTAATCTATACATTTATGGAAGCAAGAAGTACGCTGTGAAATTTGTTGTGGCTTGTTGGCCATGTGATTACTAGACCTGTCTGTGGCAGAGGATTCCATCTGAAGAATAAACCAGAAGATTGATAAGTTACTCAAATTTCAATACAGTGAGCACCCTTCTTAGGGGCATAAGCATAAAAACATGCTGGGTCAAACTAAAGGTTTGACTAAACTAAACTAGTCCAGCATCCTGTATTTTAACCATGACCAATGCCAGGTGTTTCAGATAAAATAAACAGAACAGGTATTGATCAAGTAACCATTCTCAGCCCATTCTCAGTTTCTGGCAAACAGAGGCCAGGGACGCCACCCCTGCCCATCTTGGCTAATAGTCTCTATGATTTGATCTCTTTCTTTTACAACAAAAAACAACACACTTTGTTATAGTCTTGGCCTTTACAACATTTTCTGACAAGAAGTTCCACAGGCTCATTTTCCTGTGTTTATTTCTTTTTGTTTATTTTAAACCTTCTGCTTAGTAATTTAATTGGTAACCTCTAGTTCTTGTGTTATAAAATAAAAGAAGTAAACAACACTTTATTTACTTTCTCAACAACAGTCAGGATTTCATAGACCTCTACTGCATTCCCCCTTTAGTTATCTATTTTCTTATATAAAGCTGGAAAGTCCTAGTCTTGTTATTCTTTTCTTATATAGTGCTGTTACTTTTTTCTGTGCTTTTTTTTTTCCCTCCAGATATTGCTGTTGCACAACAAGTGAAAGTTTTTAGGGATCTTTACATAATGATTCCAGAACCCTTTTTCTTTTGGGTGGTACCAGCTAATTTAGACCCAATTCTTTCAGATGTATAGTTGGAATTATGTTTTTCCAACATGCATTGCTTTGCATTTGTCAGCATTGAATTTCATCTGCTTAGTCACCCAGTTTTGTAAGATCCCTTTATAACCCTTTAAAGTCTGTTTTGGACTTGACTACCTTGAAGTTTTGTATCATCTGCAAAATTTTTGCTACTTCATTGTTTGCCTTTTTAATACATAGATCATTTAACAGTACTGCCGTTTCCCAGTACAGACCAGTGGACACGCCGCTGTTTACCTCCCTCCATTCTGAAAACTAATCAGTTATTTGTGTCTTTTGTCTCTTATCTTTTAACCAGTTATTGATCCATAAAGAATTTTCTCTCTTATCCTATAACAGCTCACCTTGCCTTAAAACCTTCAGTAAGAGTTCAAAGACTTTCTGAAGATCTGAGTACACTATATTCACTAAATCACCTTGTCTATATCCTTGTTGATCCTCTCAAAGAATTCTAGTAAACTAATCTTATTTTTACTATAGTTTCTTAACTGTAAAGATGAATCCAAATTTCTTTAGCTCTTCTATATTGGCTTTATTCTTTCTGGGTGCCCCAAGGTGCTAAGGAAATCTTAATTACCCAGTGGCCTCACTGGTTGTGTAGTAGGCTTCCTGCTTTTGATATACTATCAGTATAGGAAAAATTCTCAAAATCTGAAAGCAGCCTCCAAGCTTAATTCTCTGAGAAGGGGAAAGTTTTTAAAAAAAGCTTTTGGAAAGTCTAAATTCCAGTATTGGGATAGATAATGGTGCAGATTTAATCAAAGTCCTCCTAGTCAGTAAACCTTACTGTGAGCAACAACTTGAAGCCAACTTCTGCAAGAAGTCCTGTACAAAAGTCATGTTAGAGTTGTTTCCCTGATAATGTTTACTCTAACAGCATTTATTATCAGTTGGATCTAGCTCTCCCCCACCCTCCCAGCTGAGAATGGCCTCTCAGGTACACATTCCCAGCTGAGAATGGCCTCTCAGGTCCACATTAACCCCTTTCAGGGTCTGTGTGGGGTACACACCCCACCATAGGCAGGCAGATAAAAAAACATCAGAAAAGTGCAAATATGACAGAGCAATAAACAGAACAAGGCAACTGGAGAAGGGAAAAGCTTTGGTCATCTTAACCACAGCTATTGCAACAAACTCCAGGTATACCAATGTAAAAGAAACAAATACATGCACATGGCAGAACTGAGTAATGGTATTAACTTATTATAATCCTTGACACACACACACCTTCTTTATTCATTTCCTTCAAGTGTGCCATTTTTTAAATTTAAACTAAAAACTCTTCAGGGCAGAAACCTGCTCTCTTAAATAGACCGTAAGTCACCTAGTACACGCAGAAACACCCAAATACACACACATATCTATTTTGCGGGTTATATAATAAAAACTTCCAGCATCAATCTCCTCTTGGAACTGAACTATGCCATAGAACTAAAACTATTATTCAAAGATCTCTTGCAGTTGCAGCTACTTTCCATCCTTCCTTGCAACTTTATTGTCAGTTAAATCCAACATGCAAAACAAATGTACAAATCACATACCCCTACCAAACAAGCAACACCTCCTCTCCCTGCTTAAGCTTCATCCCTACTTGGAGATGTGCAGCACTGGGAGATACAGCTGTGTAGGGAAAGCGCTGCAGTGTGGCCACATTTGCAGCACTGTTGGGAGCGGTGCATTGTGGGCAGCTATCCCAGCGTTCAAGTGGCTGCAACGTGCTTTTCAAAAGAGGGGGGTGGGGTGGAGTGTGACAGGGCACATGGGGGAGACAGAGAGAGTGGATTTTTAGAGCTGACACTGTTCTCAGCTCCCTGCCTTGCAAGTTGTAAGGACTGGAAGATACACAGAGCCTTCCTTCAATCATTTTAAAAGTTTTGACCTTTCCCCCACCTGTCTCTTATTCACTAAATGCTAATTATGCACTCCTAAATAATCTTTAGACTTCATAAGCAGTTGCTCAACACTACCCCTCCCCTCTCTCCTCAAGCAAACAGCTTTGAACATTCCAAAGCAATTCCCCTGCCTCCGCTCGCTCGCTCACTGGAGCAAAGAGCAGCTGTGTTTGTTTTTTAGCTAAGTAGCTATGGGGAGATCGGAGTTCAGCCATTCTTCTGGTTTGCTGTGGACAGGAATTCTGGGATACCTCCTAATACCTTGGAGGCCAATAACAGCGCTTTTGGTGGCTACACTTGATGACCAGTGCTGCATCACCAGCGCTGGAATCGCTACACCCCCAGCAGACCAGGTGTACAGCCAGCGCTGCAACCAGGGAGTTGCAGCGCTGGCTGTGCTTTGCAAGTGTGGACACAGAGTGAGTTGCAGCGCTGTAACCCCATCACCAGCGCTGCAACTCTCCAGTGTAGCCATACCCATAGTCAAAATCCTCTCTCACAAGGTTGGGCTGTTTGCTCTTTAAGGGTCTGACCCCTTCAAGGCTCATCTGCACCTAATTAGCTCAACTAGGGAGAATCTCCCTGAGATAACTGAATATTGCTCTGAGTTAACCCACAAAATCCAAGCTGCTATCTAGTTCAGTTTTACCTCTTTGTAGGGACACTACTGTATGGGGTGCAGCAGGATATTCCCCCTAAGAGGCACCAAGAGACCCAGGCCCCTATCACGGACCTGACAGAGCCCTAAATACAAAGAGGTAATTTTGATTGAATTATCCAATCACAGGCACATTCCCATAAGATCATTGATCTGGAAGGCATGGCCATCTTTTTTTGTCATAATGGTGTTTTGAACATAATCTTAAAGTTTTCCTTGTAGATATAGATTGCTTGCAGAGATGACATTAATAATCTTTTAATATTTCCTTGCACAGAAAATTCTCTTACTCAACAGAAAAGCACAGTAAGGCTATCTCTACACTTACGCCACATCTATACTAAGAAATTAGGTTGACCCAGCTACTTTGCTCAGGAGTGTAAAAAATCCACCATTGTCGTAGGACCGGTAAAAGCTACATTAGCATAGCTACATCTCTCAGGGTTATAAACAATCCACATCCCTAAATACAGTTAAGGAGACCTAACCTCTGGTGTAGACAGCACTAGATCAACAAACTTACCATCTTTCAGGAAGAACCTCTCCCATCACCATAGCAAGTGTCTACAGTGTGCGGCTGTAGTGTTTCAAGTGTAGGCATAGCATCAAAACACTTCAGCATCACAGTTGTGCCACTGTAGTGCTTCAGTGTTGACACCCAATACAGCGATTGGAGGAGTTCTCCCATCAGGGATTAGGTCCGCTTACCTACATCACTTAGAGGTGTGGATTTTTCACACTCTGAGAGATGTAGCTATGCCAATCAGACTTTTCAGTTTAGACCAGCCCTCAGAAAACAGCACACAACACTAATTTTTAGTAGCTAAGGTGGTTTCTGGTGATATTTGTTTAAATGCTTGCAACATGGCTGTCAAACAACAATCATTCAGGGGAGTTTTCGGAAACTAAGGCTATATCTACGCTAGCACTTTTGTCAGTCAGGGGTATGGGAAAAAAAATACCACACCCTGACAGACATAAGTTACACTAACAGAATTGCCAGTGTAGACAGTACTAGGTTGGCAGGAAAGCTCTCATGTCAGCACAGAGTGGCAAGGTCTCCCGTGTAGACATAGCCTAAATGTAGCACATATTGAACAAGAACACCTTTTCTTTTAAGATCTGTCAGAAGACCTGAGTGTTCTGTTCAAAACGTCCAAAGTAAGTGAAGAAAGAAAGTTAAGAAAAAAATAACAAAAAAGCAGTAAAAAAATCTTTGACCAATATGGTTCCTTAAAAGAAACGTAGGGGTCTTTAAATTCTAACTGAGGCCTTGTCCACACTATGAATGCTTTGCTGGTATAGATATACTGGCAGCACATCCTAATGTAGATGCAGATTATGTCAATAGCAGTGCTTCTGTCATCTTCATAACACCACTGCCTCGACCATATCGGCTGTGTTGACAGAAGCACTCTTGTCAGTATAGCTGGATCTATACTGAATAACATACTAAGAATAGGAAGTTTCACTTTGAACTTGTCCATCATGCATGGTTTAAACATTGTAAGATAGTTGGAACCCTCCTTCCAGATGACATGAGAGGGTAACCTCTCACACTGACGATACTTCTCCAAGGGAGGGAATCCCAGTGGCTTGACCCATAGTTCTCAAACCTGGGTCTGTATGTTTTATAGGAGCAGCCATGCTCCAACCCTCCATCTGGCAGCCTACTGATGCTTGCTTACCTGGGACCCCTGAAACCCAGCCCCAGTTTGAGGATTTGCCCCTAAATCCTATTGGCAGAGTCCCAGAGCAGCTGATTGGCCTGCTGACCCTACTTAAGACAGCACCAGGAACAAGAAATGGTCTGAACAACTAGGTCCCACCCTGTTCTGTGTGCCCTGTGCCTCCTGCTCACCTGGCTTGATTTCCTGGCCTGATTCCTGGCATCTGATTCATGGTTCTGATGGAGATCTCACCTCCTGCTTCTCACCTCCTGGTATCCTGACTCCTGTCTTGTGACCACAGACTCAGGCTTTGACAATTAGGTCTCACCACCCATGACTAACCTGCTATACCCAATTATTACGAAGAGACAGGTAATAGTAATGGGGGATTTGATTATTAGAAATGTAGATAGCTGGGTTTGTGATGACTGGGTGCGAAGATTGTGGATCTCTCGAGACATGGAGACAGACTTACGTGCAGTGCTGGAGAGGAGCAGGTGGTTGTGGTATATGTAGGTACCAATGACATAGGAAAGGGCAGGAGAGGTCCTAGCTGCTAGGTAAGAGATTAAAGTCCAGAACCCTGATGGTAGCATTCTGTGAAATGCTTCCAGGTCCACTTGCAGAGCCAGTTGCACAGGCAGAACGGAAGGGTCTCAATGCATGGATCAGACAACAGCATATGGAGGAGAATTTTAGGTTTATTGGGAACGAGGGAATCTTTTGGGAAAGGAGGAGCCTGTACAGGAAGTATGGAAAATGGATCCAGACTTCTGGCATGTAAAATTAGAAAGGGTAATAGAGAAGTTTTTAAACTAAGGGCTGGTTGGAAGTCAAAGATGAAGAGGAGCACATGGTTTGGACAAGGACATCCATGGTGAGGATCTACTAATGGGGATTCTCTATATCTTAGTAAAGAGGAGGGCATAGAAGTTGACAAAGCACAGGTAGGAACTGAGGAGAAACAGTCAAATGAAAAACAGTCCCATTCAATTACATGACATGAAGGCAGACAACTAAGAAGCGCTTGTATATAAATGCTAAAAATCTAAACACTAAGATGGGTGAACTTGAGTGGCTGGTATTAAATGAGAATATTGATATAATAGACATCAGAGAAACTTGGAATGATGATAATCAATGGGATACAGTAATACCAGGGTACAAAAGAGACAGGAATGACAGAGAAGATTGTTTTGGTGGGGAAGTGGCACTGTATGTGAAAGAAAGCATAGAGTCAAATATAAGAACATAAGAACAGCCATACTGGGTCAGATCAAAGGTCCACAAAGCCCAGTATCCTGTCTTCCAACAGTGGCCAATGCCAGGTGCCCCAGAGGGAATGAACAGAACAGGTAATCAAGTGATCCATCCCCTATCGCCCATTCTCAGCTTCTGAGATTATCATAAAAATCTTAAACTGTACCATAGAATCTCTATGGATAGAAATTTCATGCTTGAATAATAAGAGTATAGCAATAGGAATACATTACCGTCTGACTAGGATGATAATGGTGAATGTGAAATGCTCCGGGAGATCAGAGAGGCTATAAAAACAGAAAACTCAATAATAATGGGGGATTTCAACTATCCCTAAATTGACTGGATACATGTCACCTCAGGACTGAGTATAGAGGTAAAGTTTCTTGACATCATTTACAACTGTTTCTTGGAGCTGCTCGTCCTGGAATCAACAAAGGGAGAGGCAATTCTTGATTTAGTCAGTGCAGCATAGGATCTGGTATAAGAGGTGACTATGGCTGAACTGCTCGGTAATAACCATCATAATATAATTAAATTAAACATCCTTGGGTGAGGGTGGGGGGGAAATGCCAACAAAGCCCAACACAGTAGCATTTAACTTCAGAAAGGGAAACCACACACACACATACACACGGAAGCTAGTTAAATGGAAATCAAAAGGAACAAGAGTGACATGCCTGCAAGCTGCATGGAAACTTTTAAAATATGCTATAATAGAGGCTCAAATTAAATGTATACCCCAAATTAAAAAAAAAATAGGAAAAGGACCCAAAAAAACTCACAATGGCTAAACAGAATAAAAGGGATGCAAAAATGCATCCCTTAAAACCCGGATTCTAATCCTACTGGGAAAAATAGAAAGGAGCATAAACTCTGGCAAGTTAAGCGTAAAACTATAATTAGGCAGGCCAATAAAGAATTTGAAGAACAACTATCAAAAGACTCAAATTAACAGCAAAAGAATGTATGTATTTCAGAAGCAGGAAGCCTGCCAAACAATCTGTGGGTCCACTGAACGATGGAACTACTAAAGGAAGGTAAGGAAGATAAGACTATTGCAGAGAAGCTGCATTAATTCTCTACATCGGCCTTCACTGCAAAGGATGCAAGGGAGAGTCCCACACCTGAACCAGTCTTTTTAAGTGACAAATCTGAAGATCTGTCCCAGATTGACAGGTGAGTAAAGAAGGTTTTGGAACAAATTGATAAGTTAAACGATAAGAAGTCATCTGAACTAGATGGTGTTCACCCGAGTGTTCTGGAGCTCAAATATGAAATTGCAGAACTACTAACTGTGAAATCAGCTTCTATACCAGATGACTTGAGAATAGCTAATGTGATGCCAACTTTTAAAAAAGGCTCCAGAGGCAATCCTGGCAATTTCAGGCCAGTAAGTCTAATTTCAGAACCAAGGAAATTTGTTGAAACTATAGGTCACAGGGTTCAGTACTCACCACTATGGGTTCCTCCTACTGGTCGCTCTAGGGATTAGCTCTTTCAGCCTGATGCCCTCTTCTTGCAGTTTCTTAACCTGTCGTCTCACTCTGTCACCCTGTAGCCCCTCTCTTGCTATCCAGGAGCTATAGTATCTAGTCTTTTATGGCTTAGCCCATCAGCCAAGGCACACCAGTCTTCCCCTTCTGGGGTTATATCACCAGGGCCGGCTCTAGGTTTTTTGCCGCTCCAAGCAAAATAAAATAATAATAATAATAATAATAATCTCCAAGAGCGCAACAGCAAAAAAACCCCAAACCACCTGGAATGCTGCCCCTGGAATTGTGCTGCCCCAAGCACATGCTTGGTTTGGTGGTGCCTAGAGCCGGTCCTGCATATCACAGTCCTTCACAGAATCCCAGACAGTCCTTAAGTCCACTGCCCTGGCTAAGTCAGTCCCTCAGTGACTGGGACAAATGATCCCAGATAATCCTCAAGATCACTGCCCAGACTGGGCCACTCATTCAGTGGCAGGTAGGGGAACCCAGGCTCACCTTCCATGCAGGTTCAGGATGAGGGACCTTTCTCCAGAAGCCAAGGTCTGTACTACCTCAAACCTTCCTGCCTCTCCCCTGGAATACTTTCTACTTGCCTCTCTCAGGTTCTCATACTCCACCCTACCAACCAAACCCCTTTCCTCTAGGTCTGCTGGACAAACCCTTCCTCTTGTGTCTAAATCTCTTTCTCTCCCTTGTCCCAGGGAAAGTGACTACAGCCTCTTCTGATATCACCACTTGGTTTTATAGAAGTCCTTTCTGTTCCTCCACAGAAAAGCATCCCTTAACTAGGGCTCTTGTCTCAGCATAAATTTCCCCCATCTTGAACCCTAACAGGTTAATTGGCCCATCTGGCCTATATGAATCTCTTCAGGGTGAGTGTGGAGAACACACCACATCACACAGTAAAGAACAGAATTGTCAGATACATAGATGAATGTGATTTGTTGGGGAAGAGTCTACAAGGCCTTTGAAGGTGTCAACAAACATGTGGACAAGGGTGATCCAGTGGATATCGTGTACTGAGACTTTCAGGAAGCTTTTGACAAGGTTCCTCACCAAAGGCTCTTAAGCAAACTAAGCAGTCATGGGATAAGAGGATCCTCTCATGGATCAGTAAACTGGACAGGAAACAATGGGTAGGACTAACTGGTGAGTTATGGAGAGATGTCCCTGAGGGATCTATCCTGGGACCAGTGCTGTACAACATATTCATAAATGATCTAGAAAAAGGGGTGAACAGGGAAGTGGCAAAGTTTGCAGATGATACAAAATTACTCAAGACAGTTAAGTCCAAAGCAAATTGTGAAGAGTTACAAAGCAATCTCACACATCATGGAGAGAGCAGTGCTGGCCGGGGGTTGGGGCAGGGGCAGATGGGACATGAAGGAGCTCTGGGCTGACTGCTGGGACTCAACCAGGACAAGGCCCTGAAGTAAGGGTGAGGAATGTTCTGGGGACACAGGAAAGTGGCCCAAGGAATTGTAGCATCATTGCAGTTTAGTTAAAGGAACATGGCAGATGGCTGCTATCTGTAGCGTTCCTGGGCTGGGACCCAGAGTAGAGGGTGAGCCTTGGTTCTCTCTCCCCTACCCGCTTCCTGCCCCTGGGAAAGTGGCCTGGACTTTGATACACCCCAGAAGGGGAACTGAACTCTTTGAGTATGCCAGTTGGGGCCAAAAAGGCCCAGAGAGGTGAAGAGTCTCCAGGTAGGGAGCCCTGGGGGATGTGGCCCCACACCAGGGTCAAGACTGCTTGAAAAGCAGAGATGATTCAAGGGAGCCCAGAAGGGGCTGAGAGACAGATCGTCCTGCTGGACTGACTGAGGAGTGAGCTCAGGGATGTGGATTTAGATAGATAGAGACCTTACAGATGGTGCTGAGATAGGCTCCCTGTTGGACTTATATCCCAGAAAGCATTTGATTTATACAGAGTGTGTGTGACTTGGCCAGAGGGCTGAGCCACTGAAGACTCATCACAAAGCGGAGAGGAAGTACAGGCACACATGCACTCGGCCAAGGGGGCACTTGTGAGAGGTGAATGTACTCCATTACAGAACCATTATGGGAAGGATAGATAAGATGGTAAATATCATATTGCCACTATATAAGTCCATGGTACACCCACAACTTGAATACTTTGTGCAGATCTGGGCACACCATCTCAAAAAGAATATATTAGAAATATAAAAGGTACAGAGAAGATGATTACAGGTATCAAAAATGATTGAATATGGAACAGCTTCTATATGAGGAGAGATTAAAAAGACTGGGCTTGTTCAGCTTGGAAAAGAGATGACTAAGAAGGGGATATGACAGAGGTCTATATAATCATGAATGGTGTGGAGGAAGTGAATAAGGAAGTGTTATTTATTCCTTCACATAACACAAGACCCAGGGGTCACCCAATGAAATTAATAGGTAGCGGGTTTAAAACAAATGGAACTACTACTTCACCCGATGCACAGTCAATCTGTGGAACTCATTGTAAAGGCCAAAAGTATAACTGTGTTAAAAAAATAATTAGATAATATCATGGAGGATAGGTCCATCAGTAGTTATCAGACAAGATGGTCAGGGATGCAACCCCATGCTCTGGGTGTCCTTAAGCCTCTGACTGCTGGAAGCTGGGACTAGACAACGGGGGATGGATCATTTGACAATTGCCCTCTTCTGTTCATCTCCTTCAAAGTATGTGGCCATTCCGATGTTCTTATTGCTGAGGTAGATACTCCTGCATTCAGCATTGCATCTGACTTTCTCCCAGAGTACCACTGTTATCTTCTATGGCTGTATCTGGGAAATTAGTAGGTGACTGCATGTGACAGCTTCCATGCTTAGGGTGAGCTTAGTGTTACGATCTGTGGGACTTCACTCTGGGGAGAGGATTGCTAATCCTCTCTCCTCTTCCTTTTGTAGTTTCTTTACTGTGAGTCCCAGAGGATTAAATATGTTAAAATGAACAAGTGGAGACTAGATTGGTAGCTCTCCTTCAGATTGCAGAGTGCTATTTGGTTAATTTTTTAAATTGCTGTGGGTTTATTTTTTTGTGGGCCCCCACCCGGTATAACAAGTTTTGATATGCCACAGTAACCACAAGCAAAACAATGAATTGCGAGAACAGCCCTGCTAGAAGTCTGAAATTAATAAAACCTTAAGTATAATGTTCTGGAGCTTTGAAATAAGGTTATTATTAAGAAGTGTTGAGATTTAAAGAAGCATTACTTCTGCATTAGCCTTGGCCACACTATTATTTAGTAATACATAGCTGTTGTTTTTCAGTGGGAGAAACTGCTATCACTGAAACTTCATAGATGTTTACTACCTTAACTGAGTAGTCACGCAAGTACTGTGGGGGCAGGGGGCATTTCTTCCTGTTTTGGGGTTTCATACAGGTAGCGCTCTGGTGGTTAATGCATGGAAAGGTCATTCTGAGCATGTCTATAACTGCTTCCAGGTGGGCCTGCATGGCAATAAACAATTTTGAATGCATAACTCAAGCATTGTGACGGTACAGTGTACAGCGAATGTGATTACTCAATGAATATAGGACAGCTTTGCTTTTCAACCCATTATATAGATTACCAAATCTCCTTTTCTCTCTCACTGCTCTGGGTCAGACTGTGGTGGGGGTGTTGGGTTCCTCTCCCATTCCTGCCACTTCCAACCCTTCCCTTGCCCCCCTCCCTTTTTTTTTTTTTTTGGAGCAGCAGTGCATCTGACTCTTCATTCCTTTCCCACTCAGGAGTGGCGCCAGATTTTCCTGGCGCCCTTGGCAGAATTCGGGGGGTGGCATTTTGTGTGCTCCCCACGGGGTGTGTGGGAGCTTCCGGTTCCAGTCCCATCACGCCGCCGAAGAAGGACCCGCCACCAAAATGTCGCAGGCGACAGTGGCAGTCACTGAGCTGCTCAATTGCCTGCCACTGTTTTCTGCGGCACGTCGGCAGAAGGTCCTTCTTCGGCGGCATGACGGGAGCGGAACTAGAAGCTGCCCCCCGAATCCTGGCACTTTAGGCAACCACCTAGGGTCACCTAATGGAAGTGCTGGCCCTGCTCCCACTCCATGTGGCTGTCATCAACCATCCAGCCAACTCCTCCCCATCAGCTTTCCTCTTGGATTTAGACTCCTGGCTCTTTCTCTCCCTCTCCTCAGTCTCCCATACTCATTTTTGATATGTTGAATACCCATGTTGCCTCACCCTCACCGCTTCTTTCAAGCTGCAGCCCTAGTTCAACTTTCTCACTCACCAAAACAGCCATTTATTCAACTTGGTTTTCATCAAGCCCTGCTCTCTCTCTGACCTCTCTTGCTGAGTTTTCCCTCTCGGACCATCATCTGGTCTCTTTCAGCATTGCCCATCAGCCTCCTCCCTCAAACCCAGTACTCAGTCTTTCCTTGACTTCCAGTCCATTAGTGATGATCACTTCTTGTCTGCTCTCCTTCCTGACCTCTTTTCCATTAATCCCATTGTTGATTCTTTCCATTCCTCTGTCTACTCCACTCTTGACTCTTCTGTCCCTCTCTCCCACTGCAAGGTCCGCTCCGCCAACTCCCTGTCCTGGCTCATTTGCAACATCTGCTTCTTCTGCTCCTGCTCTCACACTGCGGTACGGGGTCCTGTGACCAGACAGCCTTCCTCCATTACAAATCCAGTCTCCCCGCAACCATCTTCCCAGCTAAAAAAATCTGTTTCTCCAATGTAACTGAATCTCACACCTACAATCCAAGCTGCCTTTTCGCAACCTATGCCTCACTTCTCAAACTCTTCCCTCCTCCTGTCTCCACTTCTCTCTGTGATCATGGGATGTTACCAATATATTTTATTTTTTTTACAAAATTGACAAAATGACACACAAACTTCCCCCTCCACTCACCTACCTTCCTTCCCCCTTCCCATGACTCTCTCCTCCTTCTCCCCATCACAGTTACAGAAACTTCTCATCTGCTCTCCTCCTTTGACCCCTTCACTAGCCCCAGTGACCCCATCCCATCTCCTGATCTTCCTTGCATCCATTCTCTTTCCATCCCTTACTCTTTTTCTTAACCTCCTACTCTCTTCTGGCTCTTTCCTCTACAATACAAATCTGCTTTAATATTTCCCATGTTAAAAACTAAACAAAAAACCACCCTTGACCCCACTTTCCCCCTCATTCTCTCTCCTTCATTTCTAAGCTTATTCAATATGCTGTCTGGAGGTTCCTCTCCTCCAATTCCATCCTAGACCATCTCCAATGTGTCTTCTGCCCCCTGCACTCAATTGGAACTGCTCTCACAGTCTTTAATTACCTTGTGATGGGGTCTTCACCCTCACACCAGCGCTCGAGGGGCTAGGGAGGCCAATTAACTGCCAAAGCTGCACCTGAAGGCGGAGCCAGAGAGCAATGAAGATTAATTAAAGGATGAAGTTCACCTGTACAGGAAACGATGGGGCTTTGTATAAAGCCAGGGAGCTGAGGGCAGAACAGAACTGCTGTGAAGAGTTCTGTCATCATTTTCTCAGAAAACAAGAAGGGAGCTTGGCCCAGAGGAGGGTGGACAAGGAGGCAGATAAAGACAATGTAGGAAGCAGTCCAGGGAAACAGCAGCAAGGTGTGGGACAATACAGACTTTAGTTGCTGGTTGTAGGGTCCCTGGGCTGGAACCCAGCAAAGAGGGCAGGTCTGAGTTCCCCCACAAGCCACTGGGGAAGTGGCACCACTAAGCAGCAGTGAATTGGAAGACTGCCTGGGACAGCTTATACAGAGAGACTTTGGTACACACACACACACCTGGAAAGGGAAAACAACAATTACTTGGCTGGAGGGCCAAGCCACGAAGAGGGAGCAGTCAAATCCAGAAAGAGAGATAGTGAGCACCCACAGGAAGAGGCATCAGACTGGCAAAGCAAGTCCCCAGCCATGGCCAATATGAAACACCGCAGTGGTGAACATAGTACCCTGTGACACTCCTCGTAGCCAAATCTCAACTAGTACTCCAGTCTCATCCTCCTTGACTTGTCAGACACCTTTGACACAGTCAAGCATGGTGGTCTTCTTAAAATCTTGTCCTCCTTGGCTTCCAGGATGCTGTCCTCTCCTGCCTCTCCTCCTACCTCTCTTACTGCTATTTCAGCACATCCTTTGGATCCTCCTCATCCCCCCCTTCCCTCCACATTTCTGTGAGGGATCCACAGGGCTTTGTCCTTGGTTCCCTTCTCTTCTACTGTCTCCCTTATTTCTGGGAAACCTCATCCACAAACACAAATTCAGCTACCACCTCTATGTAGAATAATCACAGATGTCCCTCTACTCAAGGCCTGCTTCCTTCTGTCCAAATCTCAGCCTGTCTTGGACATCTCTTTGTGGACTTCTAGCCATCAGCTCAAGCTCAACATGGCTAAAGTAGAACTCCTAATCTTCACTCCCCCAAACCCTCCCCCCACCCGCTACCCCTTGATCACTGTGCACAACACCATCATTCAACTCCCCATGCATGCCCATAACCTGCATGTCACTCTCTGGGTCCTCACATCCAGACTATGTCTAAATCTTGCAGATTTTGTCTGGACAAAGAATGTGGGGGAACTCTGTCCTGAGAAGCAGAGACTCTAAAAAAGATTTGGGGGTTGTGGTAGATCATCAGCTGAATATGAGCTCCCAGGGCAATGCTGTGGTCAAAAGGGCAAATACAAGCCTTGGATGCATAAATGGGGAATCTCGAAGAAGTAGACAGGTAATTTTATCTCTGTTTTTGGCACTGGTACAAATGCTGCTGAAAAACTGTATCCAGTTCTGGTGTCAATAATTCAAGGAAGATATTGATAAATTGGAGAGTTTAGAGAAGAGCCATGTAATGATTAAAGGATTAGAAAATGTGCTTTAGAGAGACTCAAGGACCTCAATCTATTTAGATTAACAGAAAATGTTAATGGGTGACTTGATCAAATCTGTAAGTGCCTACATGGGGAGCAAACATTTGATAATGGACTCTTCAGTCTAGCAGACAAAGGTATAACATGATCCTACAGCTAGAAATTGAAGTCTGGCAAATTAAGACAGGAAATCAGGGATAAATTTTCTAACAGTGAGGGACTGTTAACCATTGGAACAATTTACCAAGGGTTACTGTGGATTCTCCATTACTGGCAATTTTTTAAATCAAGACAGGCTCTACTTCAAAGGAATTATTTTAGGGTGGTTCTGTGGCCTATATTATGTCAGATGTCAGACTAGAAGATCAAAATGGTCCCTTCTGACCTTGGAATCTATGACACTTTCTTGAAGAAGAAACAGCAGTGCCTCATAAGCATAACAGTGATGTTTTGAGAATCCCCAGTGGCTAGGTGTGCAGCTGACCCTGAGCACCCAGTACTGAGAACATTTTTTTTTTCAGGGACAAACACCATCCACATTCTGCCTTTAAAATTCTCTTTGTTGTTTAAGTACCTAAAAGTGGACCATACCTCCTCTGCTGAGTACCCGAAGAACCTTTTGTAAATTCCACTGTGACTCAGGTTTCTCATTTGTAAAATACTGGCTATAATTATTCTCTAATTCACAGGAATGTTCTGCATCTTAATTAGTCACCTTGTACTTTAGGTCCTATTGTAGACATGCAAAGTATTATTATTGTTGTTGTTTTGACACTGGGCAGGCCTTTTAAAATTAGATCCAGCTAGCATTAAGTGCATATTTGCTGCAAGTTTCCTGACTAACAACAGGAACCACAGCCCACACACTAAAGGAGTAAGGGCGTGGCTACACTTGCAGGTGTGCAGCACTGGGAGTTACAGCTGTCTTCGTACAGCTGTGTAGGGAACGTGCTGGAGTGTGGCCACACTGACAGCTACCAGCGCTGCAGTGTGGCCACATTTGCAGCATTTGCAGCGGTGTTGGAAGTGATGCATTATGGGCAGCTATCCCACAGAGCACCTCATCCCATTTTGGCGCCGTGGGTTGTGGGAAGGGTGCGGGTCATTCTGCTTCCTGTCCCAATGCCACATGATGCATCACTTCACTTCCCAGTAGTCTCTGTTTTTCCGTCCACGTTTGGCGCCACTGTAACTCTCCCACGGTTTCTGTGCAGCGTGATTTCTGTGGGAAACGGAGCCCAAACTGCTGAGAAATATGCTGACGAGTCTCGCCACCCCATCACGTTTGGCAGTTGAGCTAATCCTTAGCTCCAAAGTGAAGAGGAGTCCAACGATGATAGCGAGTCGCCTGACGCGTACGAAACGACATTGCTTGTGGCATTCACGGAAATGCTCAGCACCGTGGAACGCCACTTTTGGGCTTGGGAAACAAGCACTGAATGGTGGGATCACATCATCATGAAAGTCTGGGACAACGAGCAGTGGCTGCAGAACTTTCGGATGAGAAAAGCCACTTTCATGGGACTGTGTGAGGAGCTCGCCCCCAACCTGCGGCGCAAGGACACAAGATTGAGAGCTGCCCTGCAGGTGGAGAAGCGGGTGGCTATTGCAATCTTGAAGCTGGCAACTCCAGACAGCTACCGATTGGTTGGGAACCAGTTTGGAGTGGGAAAGTCAACCGCTGGGATCGTTTTGATGCAAGTTTGCAGGGCTATTAATCGTATCCTGCTAAGAAGAACCGTGACTCTGGGGAATGTGCAGGACATTGTGGACGGCTTTGCACAAATGGGTTTCCCTAACTGTAGAGGGGCAATAGATGGGACGTATATTCCTATTCTGGCACCACCCCACCTGGCATCAGATTACATTAATCAGAAGGGGTATTTCTCTAAGGTTCTCCAGGTGCTTGTGGATCACCGTGGGCATTTCAATGACATTAACACAGGCTGGCCGGGAAAGGTGCATGATGCACGCATCTTTTGGAACACTGGCCTGTTCCGGAAGATGCAGACAGGGACTTTTTTCCCAGACCAGAAGATCACAGTAGGGGACGTTGAAATGCCCATTGTGATCCTTGGAGACCCCGCTTACCCATTAATGCCTTGGCTCATGAAACCATATACAGAGAAGCTTGACAGGAGCAAGGACTGGTTCAACTACAGGCTGAGCCGGTGCAGAATGACTGTGGAGTGTGCTTTTGGCCGTTCAAAAGGGCGCTGGCGATCTCTGTATGGGAAGCTAGACTTGGGGGAAAAGAAGCATCCCTGCGGTTATATCTGCATGCTGTACTCTCCATAATATTTGTGAAGGGAAGGGTGAAACATTCAGTCAGGCATGGACCTCTGAGGTTCAGCGCCTGGAGGCCCAATTTGCACCAGAGAGCAGGGCTACTAAAGAGGCCCAACACAGGGCTTCAAGGATTAGGGATGCCTTGAGGGAGGAATTTGAGGCTGAAAACCAACAGTAATGTTTGGTGCCTTGCACAGCAGTGAAGTGCAGTGGTTACAATGTTAGTAGGAATCTGTTTTTCCTAAGCTGATTTGCAGTGTCTGTTTCTTTCCTGGGCTAAGGTATCTTTGACTTTCTGCAATAATAAAGACTGTTTTCAAAGACAAGAATTCATTTATTGAAAAGAAAATTACTTTATTGATAGACACACAACTTTTTGGGAACCTAAAAGGGCAGGGGGGTGTGGTGGAGAACTGTACAGTCACAGGTTTGAATATATCCTGTTTGGAGTGCTGTGCAATGACTGCTGCACTTCAGGATGCTTATACTGCATGGTGATGGGGGTTGAGTGGAGAGGGTAAGGGTTGTAGTTCTCCGGGCTGGTTGGTGAATGTACAGGTGTTGGAGGCAGCTGGTGGAGGTAAGAACCTGGATGCTGGGGAAGGGGGTTTGGAACTGACATTGGGGCACAAGGGAAAGAGCTTTGGGACGGGGCGGCGGGGGCGGGACGATAGTGCTCTGCCTGCATGGCGATGAGCACCTGGATAGAGTCCGCTTGGCGCGCCAGGACGCTTATCAGCTGCTTTGTGCTTTTCTTCCTGGCTGCTGCGTTTCTCTGGTGGATCCTGCTTTCTCTTTCCCTCCAGTCCTGCAGTTTTTTAATCTCTCTGGCAGAGTGATCCATAACTGCTTGCAGCAGGTCATCTTTGCTTTTTCACGGCTTCTTCCGGAGGTTTTGGAGTCTTTGAGCCGTTGATAACACGGGTAGCTGAGAAATCAAGGTCGCTTGTGGACAGGCAAAAAAGTCAACAGTTAACAGAGGCAGCATTGTTTATATCTCAGACAGTTATTCCCACACAGTGAAGGAGTTTACAGTCTTCACTTTAGCATAATTTTCCCATACCAAACAGCGCACATAACTCACAGGAGCCCCAAAATGGTGAGTAAGGAGGACTGATTGCTTCAGGGCTGTGCTGGGGTTTCTGTGTGTTGACGAAAGCAAACAGCTGCAGAGGGCACCTACATTGAACACTCTCCCAACATTTTCCACAGGAGTTAATCCTGGAAACTATCTCGCTACTGCGGGTCACTTGGGAAGGGGGAATGATTGCTTCAGGGCTGTGCTGGGGTTTCTGTGCGTTGGGGAAAGCAAACAGCTGCAGGGGGCACCTACACTGAACACTCTCCTAACATTTTCCACAGGAGTTAATCCTGGAAGATATCTCGCTGCTGTGGGTCATCTGGGAAGAGCGGGACGGTCTTCTACAGCAATGCGGATTCCGCCCTGGCCCCTATGCAGCTTGCCTGTGTGCAGCAATGGTCCTCCCACCCCTCGTGGCACAGTGGCGCAGACGCGTTAGCCTGACAGGGACAAGAACCACAGTGGCTCTCCTTATAAACTTGCGGAAGCGCATTGCCCACGCTCTGGCAGAAACTTTTGAAGAGATTACCGAGGCTGATTACTGCGACGCGATAGATCACATCAATGAGCTATTCCACATCTATGCATGCATGTATGCAGCCCTAACCCTCCCTCCTCTCCCGAAACATTTGCATCCTGAAAATAAAAGCCGCTTACCGGGAACCCGCTCCTCTGCTTGTCCTTCACCAAGTACCAGCTGCTGCGACTGGCTACCTTCCTCCTGGCTTGAGAAGAGCTTCTGGCTGCATTCCTTCTGGGATTCCGGGGTGTCTCCCCATACCTCAGTACCCTCACTCTCGGTTTCCTCCTCCCCTCTTTCCCCCCACCCCTGAAGTGTCCATCGTGGTCCTTGGATTGGCGGTGGGGTCACCCCCAAGTATTGCATCCAGCTCCTTGTAAAAATGGCAGGTTGTGGGGGCAGCGCCAGAGCGGCAGTTTCCCTCGAGGGCTTTGCAATAGGCACTCCGCAGCTCCTTCACTTTAACCCTGCACTGCACCGCATTCCGGTCATGGCTCCTTTCCAGCATGGCCCTTGATATCTGCCATAGGTATCCTAATTCCTACGGCTGGAGCGCAGCTGTGACTGCACAGCTTCCTCCCCCCAAACACGATGAGGTCCAGCAACTCACCATTGCTCCATGCTGGGGCTCGTTTGGCGCATGGAGGCATGGTCACCTGGAAAGATTCACTGATTGCACTGCATACCTGGCTGAGCAAACAGGAAGGGGATTTTTTAAATTCCTGGGGCATTTAAAGGGCGGGTCACCTCAGGCCAGGACAGTAGAGTTTGAACTGATGAGCAGAGTGGCTGAGCAGGCATTCTGGGATTCCTCCGAATACCTCTGGAGGCCAATAACAGCGCTTTTGGTGGCCACACTGGCGGAGCAGCGCTGCAGCACCAGCGCTGCAGTCGTTATTGCCAGGCAGAGATGGAGTACATGCAGCGCTGTAGCCAGGGAGATACAGTGCTGTATGCGCCTTGCAAGTGTGGATGGTGAGTAAGTTGCAGCGCTGTAAAGCCACCACCAGCACTGCAACTCTCCAGTGTAGCCAAGGCCTAAGATAGGGTGCCAGAAGGAGAGCTATGGCACAACACCACTGCATTTTTTCTGTCCTCCTCAACGTGGCTGTGGAAATACTGTCAGAAGCTGTTTCCCACCAATTCCCGACAATGCCATCCACCAGGGCCCATCTTTGACCAATTGTGGATGAGGTAAAATCACTATCAAATTGTCAATAAAATGACAGAACTGAAATATGATATTTATCCCAAACTTTTGCACAAAAATCTCAGGCTCCTTTCTTTTGGACTGGACCTTATTCATTACTATTTATATAATATAAAGCTCAAAGGCTCAACAGCATCTGCTAAATTCATGCATATGTATGAAATGGAAATCTGTCACTTCAGAGATAATGTCACTGGGAAAGAACTAAATTGCTGCATTAGTGTGTCCTAGTCATAGCTTGATGTTCATTTGCACATACTCTCTCTCCTTTCTCAAAACCAGAATTAGTGGGATAAAGAATAGCTTGCAATAGCAAGTGCTTGTCTCCTTGTCATGTCCTGGAGCCAAGTGGAAAGAATCATACATTTAGGGCTCGAAGGGACCTCAAGAGGTCATCTTCTCCACCTCCCGGTGCTAAGGAAGAATCAAATATATCTAGACCATTCCTGACAGACATTTGTCTAATCTGTTCTCAAAAACCTCCAGTGATTGTGCAATCCCTAATTCCTTTGCTATCCTTATAATTCCCCCCCGCCCCAAGATCTAACCAAAGCCAGATCCAAACTCAAAAGTTAAACTGACCCAGCTAAATTGCTCGGGGATGTTAAAAATCCACACTCCTGAGTAATGTAGTTAAGCTACCCTTATCACTACCTGTAGACAGTGCTAGATGGACAGAATTCCATTGCTTCTTGGTGGAACAATTTTCTCCCATGCCTTACAGACAACACTCCTGTCAGGCAAATACCATTCTGCTATATATTTTCTTGCAACTGCATCACTTTGTCACATCTTCAATTTGTGATCTAGTATTGCCCCCAGCTCCTTTTCTGCACTACTACTACCACTTAGTTATTTCCCATTTTGTAGTTGTACATTTGATTCTTCCTTAACTGTAATACTTAGCACTTGTTTTTATTGAATTTCATTTTGTTGATTTCAGACCAATTCTCCAATTTATAAAGGTCATTCTGAATTCTAATCCTCTCATCCAAAGTGCTTGCAACCCCTCCCAGATTGGTGTGATCCACATATTTTATAAGCATACTTTCCACTCCATTATCCAAGTTATTTGGGAAAATATTGACTAGTACTAGATGCAAGACAGACTTCTGCAGGACCCCCACTAGATACAATCTCATAGTTTGACAGTGAACCATTGATAACTTCTGAGTAAATTTTTTTTAGTCAGTTGTCCACCCATCGTATAGTATTTTCATCTAGACCACATTTCCCTAGTGTGCTTATGAGACTGTCATATGGGATTGCGTCAAAAGCCTTACTAAAATCAAGATATGCCTACCACTTCGTGCCATGCAGTTGGCCAGTAACCCTGTTAAAGAAGGAAATTAGGTAGGTTTGACATGATTTTTTCTTGACAAATCCATGTTGGCTATTATTTATCATCACGTAGGTATTGTGCACCCTTAAAAGAAGTCTGGCATCTTAAATTCATAACTTTGCTAGACACTAAAAATTATGGACTGAACAGATACAAGAGTATTAGAACAATCTATAACCCATTACCCTACCATCACATATCTCCCCCACAGCTCCCTCTCTCTCCCTCCCCACCCCTCAACCCCGCCCCAAATGACTGAAGAGGTATTAAGTGGCCACTTCATCTTGAATGGTCCCTTGAAATATGTTAATTACTTATGCTAAACAATCTGTTCCACCTTGTATTTAGCTATGATACTCCCAGTACATTTCCCAGACCTCAAGAAGAGCTCTGTGTAAACTCAAAAACTTGTCTCTCACCAACAGAAGTTGGTCAAATAAAAGATATTACCTCACCTACCCTGTCTCTTTCATATCCTGGAGCCAACACTGCTACAAGAACTCTATGTGCAGAAACTTACTGGACATTTTGTGGGGTTTTTTTTTGCAGTATTGCTTTTCCAACAGATGTCCGAGGAGTCAAAGTCCCAATTATGACCAGGTTTTGTGTTGTGGATACTTCTGTCATTTGTTCTAGCATTAATAATTACATCTACCATTAAGTAACATAATTATAAAAGTAACAATTCCTTCTCCCACTCCATCTGTCTTGTCTTTTTAGATAGACCCTGCCCAATCATGTTGGGCCTTTTAGGCTCCACTGGAATTTAAATACATTAACAATAAAAGAACTAACATGTTTTTCTTTTAAAATTAAAACTGAGATAAGACTTAAGAGATTCTCAGAATCAAGGGGACTTCAAAGCCTGGCTTTACCTGATACTATTTCTCCCTAAGAATCTAGCCACACTATTCTGAACAGCTAAATAAATTCTAACATAACTCTTTTGTCACACAGAAACGAAGGAGCTATTACCGCTAAAGAGGGAAAAGCAAAGCATTTCAGAGTAAAACATCTCATGAATGCAAGAAACTATTTCTGATCATCTTACAGATGAGGAGGGCCCAACTCTCTGCTGATATAAAGGGGTAAAATCTACTGAAGTAGTGGAGCTGTGCCCATTTACACCAGCCAAGATTTTGGCACACAAGCACTACATGATAAAGGACTTTGCTTGGGAAACTACCACGAGTGCAGTAGCATTAATCTTTATATATCTGCAATGTATTAGGTGATCACTTTAGTACAACCACAGGTACAGACCACCCCCTTCTATGTCCTCTCTCATGCTTATCTCAGAGCATCCCCACCCAGGCTTGAGTTGCCATGCATCCATCCTTTCCTCCTTCACACATACTTTTTCCAAAAAGCCTTTCAGTTTCAGAGACTGGTATGTCTACACAGTGCACTGTGCTCAGATCCTGACTCAGGTTTAACACAAGCTCCCCACTTCCAGGTTCCAGTGCTGCAGTCTAACTGTCCCATCACTTCCCCAGTGGCAACTGCAGCCATACACAGCACTATCTCACATACTATTTCATCCCCCCTCATGAATGGGACCATTCAAACCATTAGGTGGACACCCAAAGCATCCCTGAGTTCTGTTGCACATGATGAGCTAGCACTGTCTGGCTGTGTGTACAAGCTCAGATATCCAGCAGTGTCTTGAGTCCTCTCCTGGTGAGAGGGTTCCCCTTTGTCCTCATAGACGTCATGCAGAGCACAGCAGCCCACAATAACAAGGACTGCACTGATGACATTGGTATCTAAATAGTTTTTAATGCAGTGCCAACGAGATTTCACTCTTCCACATGCACAATTCCACCACCATCCTAATGTGTGTAACTGAACCTTATTTTGCCAGGTCCTCTGAAATCAGGATACTGTTTCATGCCATGGAAACTAGGGGTGCATTGAGTTCCCTAGAATAACAGTGGGGACAGTGACTTCATTTATAACAATGTCATTTGTGGAAATAATATCCCAGCTTCTCCATAAAGTCCTGATCTCTGGAACACCCTAACATCGTGCACCCTGCCAGTGCAGCACATATTAGTGTCCATCAATCTGCCCCTGTGATAGAACAGGGCCTGCATAACAATGCAGTAGTACTCTTTGCAGTATGTGTACTTATGTGCTTCTTGCAGAAGGCAAATTATAGGCATGAGTTCCATCCATGGCTCCAGTGCAGTTTGGAAAATCCATTCTCTGAAAGCCAAAATAATTTCAGGAGCGTTTTAATGTCCATCTTCTTTAGGTCAATCAAAGTCCTGATCACCTCAGAAAACTTTGCCAAAACAACCCCGACAGTTGATTTGACAGTTCATTAACACCAAACTGGTTAGCCATGAACTTGTAGCTGTCTTGGTAGCCAGCTTTCTGATGGCTATTGTGACCCACTTTTGGACTGGACTGGCCTCCTACCTGTCGGTGTCCTGGCATGGGAGGGTTGGAGAAAGCTGATCACAAACCTCCAGGAAGGTCTACTTCTTCATGTGAAAATTCTGGACTCAATGTTGGTCACCTCAAGTCTCCATAACAACATGGTCCCACCAGTCTGTGCTTGTGGCCCTGCTCCAGAAGTACTGGTCTACATAGGGGAATCTGCGACTAAGGCAACCCTCTTGAGCAGCATCAGCTGGGTTGTGTCTCGCATATCTGCATCCCACCTGAACAGTGCCTTTGGCCGATCAAAAACTGCCTCCAAAATGTTCACCAGCATCTTGCACATGCTCTAGCTGATTCCTAAAATAGGACTGACACACCAGGTGGAGCATTTCTTCCACTGGGTCATGACCCACATTGATGGCTCTGGCTGCTGGGAGCATGCAACCACAAAATGATTCAGATGGATGTGTTTTCAGGCAAAAACCATGCAAAAGACTTCCGTCAATTCCCACAGGATGGATCAACAAATTCTCCTATAGCCCACTATGAAATAAGCCCTAGACTGGCTTCAGCCGGCAAGGCTGCTAAGAACCCTGGGATCTGATAGTATATGTTCACAGAAGCTGAAATTCTGACTCAGGTCTGTATAGTGCCAGCACGGTTGCGAGGTCCAGGATTGCACTGTTATGTGGACGTTTGAGAGCGGGTGTGGAAACAGAGGCCATAGGTGTAGGTCACATTGTCCTGGGCTTAGGCGGTAGTGTAGACACAGCTTATGTTGCTAAAACTTACGTCACTCAGGGATGTGATTATTCCACTCCCTGAGTGACATAAATTACACTGACATAGCACTATGCACACAAATGCTTATGTCAGCAGGAAAGCTTCTCCTGCCAACAGAGCTTATGCTGCTTGTGGAGGTGGGTTTTTTTATGCCGACAGGAGAGCTCTCTCCCATCAGCATAGAGCATCTTCACCAGAAGCGCTTCAGCAGCACCACTGTATCAGTGGCACTGCAGTGCTGTACATGTAGCATACCTTTTGTGTGCTGTGCAGACATACTCCAGGTGGGTGGATAGCTTTACCAAAATCAAAATGTCTAATAAACTGTGGCACTAATAAGAGGAGTGCTAAAAATTCCTGCTCAGCCACATTGTCTTTACTGTTCCCCTCCTAGCCTTCTCCTCCCCCCAAATCCGCATCTGTACATTTTCCATGTAGACTCTAAGACTATCTTCATATCAGTCTGGTAAATGTGAGCACACTGTTAAAGGCTTCAAAATAGTAATGCAGTTTCAGAATACAATGGCAGACTTCAGTCAAGTGTAGAGTAAGATGTGTCTGTGCTTTTCCATAGATGCTGACTGGTTAATCTTTAACAATTAGAATGGTTTGAAATTTGGGTTTGTAAGAAGCAGCCTGAGGAGGGCACGAGTGAGCAAACATTCTAAAACTATGGAAGGGAGCGAGACTAGACAGGAAACAATGAAGGAAATATTATAAATAGAGAAGAGCCGTTCACTACAAATTCCTTCAATTTTCCTAGATTTCTTTTAAAGAAAGACTTAAGACTCAGCCAAGCCACGGCAGCAAAATGAAGGACCCAGTCCTCATCCACAACAGAGCTTTGCTTTGTGTCATTGAAAAAAGGGGAGGCAAAGGTGACTTTAAACCACCTTTGTGCCCCCTCTCCCGCAATCTCCATGGCTTGTGTGGGCCTGTTTGGCCCTCAACATCATTTAAAGCAGCTTCAAGTTGCTCTAAGTTCCACCAGTTCTAACAGACTCTACAGGGGCTATTCTGGGGATGGCTATACCACAGCTCCGTTCACCCATTTCCCCAGACCTTGCCCTACCTGCTGTTAGGGCAGGCCCCTGAGAAGGGGTGCAATAGAGTTGCCGATGCCAGTTCTACATCAGGAAATCTGCAAGTAGCCAGATCTGCTGCTTTGTATTATCAGAGTGACACAGAGCAGCTAAAAAGGGGTGTGGGAGCATGAAGAGCTGGATCTAGCTCTTTAAATCTTAGTAAAATTTACTCAACTGTTATGCTCTTTCCAAAGGAATATAGGGAAGCTAATCTGGTGATCCATTTACATGGGGAAAAAGGCTTAACTTTTCTATTTAAGAGAAATAAATTTGCCTAACAGTCTTGTTACTTAATCACACTCTGTCAATCTATTCTACACTTGATGAAACACAAACCTGTAGCAAGGAAGAGAGATGGATCTTTCCAATGAGAGAAAGCACCTAACCACCTCCAGAGACTTGCACAATCTGACTGTGGGAATAGGATTGTGGTGAGTGAAAGAATTGAGAAACAGGTCTGAATCAGCATTGCCATACACCCTGTGAAATCACTAACATCTGAGCAAAGTGGGTGTGTAATGCTAGCATTCTTATCTGGTCATGTTTTATACAGGCGTCAATAAGCACACAGGGGAATACTCAGGACCAGCTTTAGGATTTATGGTGCCCTAGGCGAGATTATTAAACTGGTGCCCCTGTGCCTGATCTGCTCTTAGCAGCACAAACATAAGCTTACGGTATTGGAAAACTTGCCACATTCACATTATTAAAACCAGTTTAACTTAATGAAGCACACTATAATGCTGATGGACTAGCACTAAAGAAGCAGCACTATAGAAAAAATTCTGATATGACAGAATGATGCAAATAATATTTTTTTTAATTTATCAAAATTTTATTGGAAATTTATATGAAGAGGTATTGAAACAAAGATTTGTTTTTAATTAAAAGCAATCTTTCTGGCTTTTTTGGTTGCAAAATCAGTAATAATGTCATCGTATGACAAAGACAAAGTGGTGTCTTGTTCGATTGCAAGAATAGCAAGACGAGTTAAGCGTTCCTGACTCATTGTAGAGCGGAGATAGTTTTTAATGAGCTTTAGTTTTGAGAAAATCTGTTCTCCTGATGCTACTGTTACAGGAATTGTCAGTAGAATACGAGTGGCAATGTACACATTAGGATATATGTCAACAAGTTTGCGGGTATGAATAAACTGTACAATGTCCATCACCGATTTTGCATGTGGCAACATTGATGAGAGTGTACTCAATTCTTCGTACAGTTCAAGTCCATTTAAATCAAAACTATCACTGTGCTTCAGGAGGCTCTCTAGCACTTTGTCATTAGTTGCTCTTGTTTTCCTATTTCGTTGAATTTAGTTATGTCATACAAAAATCCAAACTGTTCATGGTGTACTTGCAAGGTATTAAACCTTTCATCAACAGCAGATACTGCTTTATCCATCACAACATTAAAAAATTCAACCTCAAATTTCTTTTCTGGATCGTCTATGGGCATGATCTGCTGTATAGATTCTCCACAGAGAAGTGTCCCTGGCCTTTTTAACTCATATTAACTATGTATTTACTTTATGAAAGTTGGAGAAAACATTGTGAAAACGTAAAACATTGGCTGCCCAACTTCTGGGCTGGCAAAAGTTATACTGACTCACAGAAAAAAAAAAGCAGGAGAATCTTAGTACAACATATGGTCACTCTATACCAGGGGTAGGCAACCTTTCAGAAGTGGTGTGCCAAGTTCACTGTAATTTAAAGTTTCTCGTGCCAGTAATACATTTTAATGTTTGTAGAAGGTTTCTCTCTATGTCTATATTATATAAATAAACTATTGTTATTATCTGAGGTCTTGGCCACTGGTCCTGCTCAGGCCACTGCCAGCTGAGTAAATGAAACCCCAAACTGGCAGCAGGCTGGTGGCTGGAACCCTAGACAAGGATCCCAGGCCCTGCTCAGCCCGCTGCTGGTCTGGGGTTCTGACCACCAACTCCTGCCAGCCAGGATCCCGGCCGCCAACCCCACCTCAGCCCGCTACCAGCCTGGGATTCTGCTCACCCAGGCTGGCAGGAGGCAGAGTGGGGCTGGCGGCTGAGCTCCTGACTGGCAAGGGGCCGGCAGCCGGAACCCCGGAGTAGCAGTAGGCTGAGTGCTGCTGGCACCCCAGACTGGCAGCAGACTGAGCCACTCAACCCCCCAACGGCCCTTCTCAGCCCGCCACCAGTCCAGTCAGCCCGCTGCCGGCTGAGTGAATGGAACCCCAGGCTGACAGCAGGTTGAGCGGTTCAGCTGGCCTGCTCAGCCCACTGCCAGCCTGGGGTTTCTTGGGGGTCCCCAGGCCAGCAGCAGGTGCTGAGTTGGGCTGATGACTGGTATCCCAGCTGGCAATAGGGCAGCAGCCGGAACCCCAGAGCAGTGATGGTCTGAGCCGCTCAGCCTGCTGCTGCATACCATCAAAAATCAGCTCACCTGCCACCTTTGACAGGTGTGCCATAGGTTGCCGAACCCTGCTGTATACACTAGTAAGGAGATGAGCATATTACAGTTGTTGGAGGGCTCTTATCAGGAGTAACAGGCTATAGGAAAGTCAGTCAACATTTTTTGTTTCTCTGATGAAAACTGGCCCACTCCCTGCCTCAAACCAAACCTGTCACTAATAATTGTCAACAACTTAATTTTCTGTTTTTGGCTAAAATATTGATTTAAAAAAATATTGAAATTGGATTCAGGATTGTTAACAAGAATTTTTGGCAAACAAGTTGTTAAATGACAATCTAAATGGCAACACAGTACTGCTTTCATGCTTGGCTCACCCCCCAGCCTGCTGGTCCAACAACTGCAGTAGAGGAGGAGATAGGTGGAAAACTGCAGGACCCCAAAATCCACCTCTTGGGGTGCAGAGTGGCAACAGCAAACCCTCAGGTCCAATCATATGCCAATGGGCATCACCACCAGCCTTATGGACCATGGTGAAGTTAGCACAGCATCTGATCTCAGGGATGGGGCACCCATGGAGCCACAGCAGCTCATCCTGCCCTGTGCAGCTCCACCCGGATGAGATGGATCGCTGGCAGCTGCCAGCCCGGGGGAGATGCGCTCCCCAGCTAGGGTGGCCAGATCCAGATGTTCTGATTTTATAGAGCGAGTCCTGATATTTGGGGCTTTGTCTTATATAGGCACCAATTACTCCCACCTAGAGTGACCAGACAGAAAGTGTGAAAAATCAGGACAGGGATGGGGGGGGGGTAAAAGGAGCCTATATAAAAAAAAGACCCCAAAATTGAGACTGTCCCTATAAAATAGGGATATCTGATCACTGTACCCCAATCCCCTATCCTGATTTTTCACACATCTGGCTAACCTCAGCCAAGCCCTGTGTGACATTCCAATCCTGGCTGCCTGCCGAGGAAGTGAGTTACTTTCACTTTCATTCCTCAGCAGGCAGCCAGCCAGCCCTCCTCCCACCTATCCCCCAGCACCTCACCCAACCCAGCCCTGACGGAGGGGAGGGAGGAGAGAGAGAGGGCTGCTCCTGGGGAGGAGGAGAAAGGAGGGGGTGCTCTATGGGGCAGGGGGGAGAAGAATGAATGTTATGGGGGACAACAAAGGATACTGGTTCCAGAGCCTGCCTCGCCTCACCTCAGCCGAGGGGAAAGAGTCACACTCACAGGTGAGCTCCTTCCCCAACCCCTACCGCCCCCTTCCCAGAGACCCCAGCAGCCAATCCCATTCCTCAGACTGTGCTGCATTCGGCTCTCTCTAGGACCCCGCAGCCCTGCTTCTACACTGTCTGGGCTGCCTGCAGAGTGCTGCCCCCAGGCAGAGTGAGGCCCTACGCGGCTGCCTATTCTGCCTATGCCTAAGGACGGCCCTGGGAATATTGAATTGGGCCAAAAAGGAACAGACTTGAGCCTAAAGCAGGGACTAGAAATTGGTGCAGTGAAGAGACTGATAGGTTTGCTGATTAAGAGCTTTTGGACCACTTTCTTTACAGAGATTCCAACATCAAATATATTAAAACTCTCATTATCATCTATATAAAAACGTGCACACACATGCTTACTTGATTGAAGTCTATGGTTCTGCTTATTGAAACACAGGTACATACTGAGGATACTGCCATGCTCACCTTCCTGTGGGTAAAAGAAAACAAGAACAAGAGCTACAGCCACAACTGCAGCCTTCATGTTGGGGATAGAGAGTAATGGCTGCATTTCAGCCCTGTATCTTAACCTGGACTGTGATTCCACTGTCCTCCTTGCACACCGAGTCTGTGTAAAGCCTGATTACTTCACCTTTCTGCAGGCAAAGTTATTTTCTTGCATCTGTGCATCTCTGTCAGGAATCAGGGCCTGCAAAAGAACCAGTCTCTGGGCTCCCTGTCAAATCCAGCTGGTCTGTAGAAGACTGCCTGATTGGCTACACTGCTAGTTGGAAGGGTCAGCTGACTGGCTCTTAAGATCAGCAGCAGGTGAGTAACTGCTCAAGGCATTTGGCTGTGACAGCTTCTGCCTTGTTTTCTCTATGTAAGTGTAGCCTTAGGTCTGATTCCTGAACTCTGACTCCAGTTCTGATCCTTAGCTCCAACTATTAGGCATGATCCCCCATGTCCTAGTTGCTGAAAATCTGCTAGTTCTTTTTATAATAAATCAGTTCACATAAATGTAGTATAATGCTTTAATGCTGCTCAAGGTAAACATTTGATTTGCTGTTAATTTGTTGAGCAAATATTTGTGTGTCCAATATGTTTACTTTTTCATGGTATACTTGGTATGATTATTAGTCTGATTTTATATGTTGCTCTAAGGCACGGCCCACGGGGCTCTTGCATATGGTCCGCCAAGCTCCCTGCGCTGCGCCGCGCTGCGCCCCGCCTACCTGGGCGATTGCCCCTTGTGGCATTTCGAGCCCCGCGCCGCCGTCTGAAGCAGCTGGCAGCAGCCCCTTCAGGTGGGGCGGGGAAGGGAAGGAGGCAGAGGGCTCCTGCATTGCCTCATTCCAGGCACCGCCTCCCCGCAGCTCCCATTGGCCGGGAAGGGGGAACTGCGGCCAATGGGAGCTTCGTGGGACGTACCTAGAGGAGCAGCAAGAGCCGCGCAGGCACGGATCCACGAGCCCCTCCTTCTCGGGCTGTAGGGACACGGTCCCAGCTGGTTCCTGGAACGGAGCAGCGCGGGGCTGGGGCCGGCAAGCAGGGAGCCTGCCCTGGCCCTGGTGCGCGCCGCTGCCACCCCGGAGCCCCTCTAGGTAAGCGGGGCCGGGCTGGAGCCCGCACCCTGCACTCCAACTTCCTGCCCTGAGCCTCCTGCCACATCCCACCTGCCAACCCCCTGTCCTGAGGCCCCTGCCACATCCCACACCCCAACTCCCTGCTGCACCCCTCACCATCTTGCACTCCACCCACCAATGCCCTGCCTTGAGCCCCCTGTCACAACCTACACACCATCTGCACTCACTGGGGTGGGGACTTCAGGGAAAGGGTTGGATTGGGGCAGGGAAGGGGCCTAATGGAAGGGGTGGAGTGAGGGGGTGTGACAGTGATGTGGCCCTCGTGGTCGTTTGAGACACTTGCTCTACGATGTGCTAGCTGTCTTAGAGCAAGGGCCCTAATGCAGTAAAGAGATAACAAAACACTGAGGACTGGTAAGGGGAAGAAGAATGGTGATTAAAACAATGAGATTACATAATTACTCAGAAAAAGCTATGCATAGCATGGTAAAGTACTTATCAAGCATACATAAATATCTGATTCACTTGTAGGCATCATATCAGAAGTAGGTCTTGAAAAACAAGTATGAATCAAAGGAAACCTGCTTGGCAGATCACCTCAGGAAAAAATGTGATTAATATGACAGAGGTGATTATAGGAGAAGCAGACAAACAAGGCACTGATGGCTTTTTAAATAGTGTGGGGCTGAGTTATGCAATGTGTTAAAGGCAAGGGCAAGAAACTTAAAACTGCTATGGTGATATCAACTGGAGAGATTCAGAGAGAGTGATGACATACACACTATGCTAGGATTATTTTAGTGGCTTTATTTTACATAGACACGAGGAGATGGCATAATATAGGCAAAGTAATGAAGATGGAAGAGAAGGTAATCAAAAAAGTTTTTTGACTCTCATCACAAAGAAAAGGTCAGACTTTAGAAAAGTTATGGAGGAAGGGGTGGCAAGATCTGGACTCTGTCAAGATTTGGACCTGTTGGATAACAGATGCATGCATGGGTCTGAGTGACACAGAGGTTGCTGCTGTCATCTTCAGTGACAGAAGATGAAAAAGTTTTGGCAGGAAAGTAAAAAGTGCAGTCTGGTCCATCTTCAGCTGACATGGTGAATACAGGAAATGTCAGATAAGCAAAAATGTGAGTTTGGATAGAGAGACAAGTCAGGCATGGAGGAGCAGATTTGCAAATTATCTGCATAAAGAGTAGAGCTGGTAGACATCTTTACTGAATTAAGTTTTTTTTTAAAACAGAAAAATGGTCTTTTTTTTGAAAATCAAATTTTTCATGGATGTTGTCAGTATTAATGAAACATTCCACAAAACTTTTTGAAACATTTTTAATTAGAATTATTTTGTTTAAAATGTTCATGACTTCAAAAAACATTCAGTATCAACATTTTTCATTTACTGATAAAACTTCAGGAACTCTTGAGTTTCAGAAAATTGATAATTTTTTTTTAAAGTTGTAGATAATTTTGCAAATGTCAAAAATGTGTTTATGTTAAACCCTGAAAAATGAAAACAACTCTTAAATATCAATATTTTTCACAAAATTATTTTCCATTTTCTGCTCTCTCTAATAAAATGGTAGGTGAATGGTGAGCTGATGAGGTTACCCGGATTAAGGGTATAGAGGGAGAAAAGGAGGAGGACACACTGAAGAGACATGGAAAGAATGATCAGAGAGGTAGGAAGAGACTCAGGTAAGGATGGTGTTGCAAAACCCATTGAAGCAGAAGATATAAAGAAGTGTGATCAACAGAATCAAAAGAAGTGAAATGGTTAAGGAATGGAGTATATACCTTGAGACTTGGCCAGAAAGGGGTCATGAGAAGCCTTGGGTGATGCTCCCAATGTTGACTCGAGAGCATGAGTACCAGCCTCAGGGCAGATTTTTTTTTTTTTTTAAACAAACTACTAAAACCAGGCCATATATCCAACATTGGTTGTGAGTTCTAAACTTAGATTTCACCAACCAACTGCAAACTCTTCAGGCACTTTAACATGGAATCACAGACAGTCCCCTTGGGTCCTCTGGTCTGTCTTGCTGCCCAGGTGAGCGTTAACTCTGTGATAGATGGACTCCTTACACCAAGAATCACAGCAGTCTTCAAGTTACTCCTACTCCCAAAGGACCAGTCGCTTACCGCAGGGCAATTGTGTTTTAGGTGTCACACCAAGGATAATGACTGAGGTTAAGGAAGATGGGGCAGTAGTTGGGAATTCACGTGGAGTTAGACCTGAACTGGACTGGACAAAACAGAGAAAATGCAGGTTATTATGTATCATTGTGCTGGGGTCGCTCATTGTTATCCCTAGCATGTTGTTTTCAGTAGAGTGCATACCCTATTTGCAGCCCACAGTATTTCTGTAATTAACAGGAATAATAAATCATAGAGCTGAATAAATAATCCCTTCATTACAAAAGATGGAGAGATTATAGGTATATAGGAGATACAATGTAATCCTCATGAGGTATCAATCTATAATATAACACAGTTATTAAATTTTGGGAGGAGGGATAGCTCAGTGGTTTGAGCATTGGCCTACTAAACCCAGGGTGGTGAGCTCAATCCTCAGGGCCACCCAGAAGATTCAGGGGGTCTGGGGTCTTTGGCGGCAGGGGGGCCCCTGCTTTGGCAGTAATTCGGCAGCCGGAGGGTTCTTCCACTCTGGGATCCGCCACTGAAGTGTCCTGAAGACCCGCAGCAGGGGCCCCTCGCCGCCAAATTACCACCGAAGTGGGACCTGCCACTGAAGTGCTGGATCTTGGGCGGTAATTCGCTGGCTCTGGCCCCATGAGAGTTTTCCGGAGCTCCCGAAGTGAGTGAAGGACCCCACTCCAGGGGCCCCAAAAACTCTCATGGGGGCCCCTGTGGGGCAGTTTTGTCAATCCTTGAGGTGGCCACTTAGAGATCTGGGGCAAAATCAGTACTTGGTCCTGCTAGTGAAGGCAGAGGGCTGGACTCAATGACCTTTCAGGGTCCCTTCCAGTTCTGTGAGATAGGTATATTTGCATTTTTGTTTAGACAGCAATATAAATCTTAACTCATAGTAGCTGTTCAACTTGAATCCTAGATAATCACATTTAATATGGTAAAACCACCGTGAATGAAATACAAAGCAAAGAGTTCAGCAAACCCTGGCTGCAAGTTTGTCAGTTATTCTCCTCCTTAAGGTAAGCACCTCCTGCTTGGTGGAACCCTGACTGATTTGCTTAAGATGATTTTAATATCTTACCCTGACTTTATTGAACATGCTCAAATTTTGTGCAGGTCCAGCCATCATCTGCAAATTAGTGTAGTCTAGAAACATACAGTAGCCCTCATTCTGTAATCAGATTGGAGCAGGCAGGCTCTTGCACCTACATAGACTAAGGCCAGAAGGGACCATCATGATAATCTAGTCTGACCACCTGCACATTGTAGGCCACAGAACCTTGACCATCCACTCCTGTAATAGATCCATAACCTCCAGCTGAGTTACTGAAGTCCTCAAATCATGGTTTAAATATTTCAAGTTACAGAGAATCTGCCATTTGCACTAATTTAAAGCTGAAAGTGACTCGTGCACCATGCTACAGAAGAAGTCAAAACTTCCCTAGGGTCTCTGCCAATCTGATCGGGGGGGGAGGGGGGGGGAGATTCCTTTCCGACCCTGAATATGGCGATCAGTTAGAGCCTCAGCATGTGGACAAGACCCACCAGCCAGATAGTTGGAAAAAATTCCCTGTACTAACTCAGAGCCTAGTGTCCCGGTGCCGGCTGTTGGACAGATTTGCTAATAGCAGTTGCAGATTGGCTACATGCCATTGTAGGCAGTCTCATCATACTGTCCCGTCTCATCATACTATCCCCTCTCTAATCTTACCAAGATCAGTCTTGAAGCCAGTTAGAGTTTTTGCCCCCACTGCTCCCCTTGGAAAGCTGCTCCAGACCTTCACTGTTCTGATGGTTAGAATTTCATCTGATTTCAAGCCTTAGTCCTTAAGTGCATGACCTTGCACTGCGCACTATTAAATATAATTCGAGCTCCCATTGCTATTACTCCAGTTTTCAAAGTCATCCAGACCCACTGAACCCAATGGAGCTCCACAAGGGTTTGGCTGGATTTGACTGCAGGATCAATCAATCTAGGTGATGAAGGCAAAGTTATATAGAAAACCTGGTCTTAGAAGAAGGTTAAGGTTGCAAGGTCAGACACTCAGATGGTAGGAAACACCAGCAGTGACATTGTCCATGAAATCTTCTCTAATTCTTCCTCTTAGTGCTGACATGTTGTGATTTTTAATTCTATTTTTTCTTTTAAAGTAGTCCTGGGTTTTGTTTGTTTCACATGCAGTTTAACATATGTTGCATTAGCACCCAGAGACCCCAGTCAGGATCACCATTAGTGTGGTAGGCACTATACAAATACACAGTAGGAGACAGTTCCTACAACTTGCATATATGCATGCAAAGCTAGCAAGGATAAATTAGTTGATTGTAAACCCTATTTCCTTTTCCAAAAGTTGGTTTCAATATGCTGTAACATAGTGTACTAGTTAAATATAAAACACCCACCAATACGAACTACCTTTTGTCATCAAACAATTCCATCACATTTCATCACCCCAAAGATAATGGTTTTCCCTTTTATTCATCAAAACATCTTATTTACACCACACTAGCAGAAAACATATGGACACAGGCTAATACAGGCTGGGAGTAAATTGTAGAATTGTGAAATGAGTTCTAATTAAATAGCATACTTCTGTAGATATGCAAGATATGCAATAACAAAGGGGCACAGCTACGGTTGGGTGACAGGCATAATGTGCATTAGGTAATAGTGGCTGAGTAAAGTGGTTACCTCCCTTAATTATTCATTTCCATACCTGCAAACAGATTTTTTTAGGTTACACTGGGGTTTTCTGATGGACGATTTAGTCTCTAGAAGTAAAACATTTGTCTGTTAGGGAGACTCCACTGATAACACACACAAAATCTTAACTAAGTCCTAAGTTTTTGTATACTAACACTAATATACAGTGATATTTTGGCTGATTTTCTTAGTGTTTGCTGGAAGTTGCCCAGGGTATTGTTTAGCAGAAGTGCTTTGTCAGTATTTCTTACAGTGTGAGCTAAAGATCAAAGGTGAAGAGAGCACTGCATTGTACTCATTTCCTCTCCAACAAAGCCAATCTATTAGGCTTGGGAGTCTGCAGCTGGACAGGATGATTACTTTCTAAGGAAAAAGGCCTCCCCTCCTCCCCCCATGACTTGTTGCATAAGTTAATGCAGACTGTCATAAAAACATTGTTTTTATTTATTACAGTAACACCCAGAGGTCTTAATCAGTATCAGGACTCTGTTGTGCCAGGAGCTGTACAAACACACACATTCTCTCTACTAGACCCTTTACTATTTAAACTGGCAAGTGACATGCAAAAGATTGGGGAGAGAGGCATAATCAAATAGACATGATTATAATTTTGTTTAAAGTGCAAATGTATACAAAAGGGGAATAGAATCTCCTAATGCTAGCAAGCATTAATAAATTGATATTTTACAGGCACTGTAGCAGACTGGTGTGGGATTAGCAATGCTAATTACTTGTTGGGGAACACAAGACATTCCCTCCCCACTGCTTTGGAGACCCTCTTTGCAATGTTCCTGCCAGACACCATCTGATGTAACTTTAAGGAAAATCAACTTGCACTCTTCCAGTAGCTGAATTCACTCTACATCCTTGCTAGAGCATCCATAGAGAAGAGTAAGTGGACAGATGGTCAGAACAACTTACTGCTACAGGCAGTACATATTGTAGATTAATTTTTTATGGCAGCACATGCAACATGACTATTCAGATTTACACTATAGTAGAACCTCAGAGTTACAAACTGACCAGTCAACCACACCCCTCATTTGGAACCAGAAGTACACAATCAGGCAGCGGCAGCAACAACAAAAAAGGTGTCTACAGTACAGTACTGTGTTAAACTACTAAAAAAAAGGGAAAGCACCATTTTTCTTCCGCACAGAAAACGTTTCAAAGCTGTATTAAGTAAATATTCAGCTGCAAACCTTTGAAAGAACCACCACAATGTTTTATTCAGAATTATGAACATGTCAAGAGTTATAAGGAACCTCCATTCCTGAGGTGTTCGTAACTCTGAGGGTCCACTGTAATAGGGCCTGAGTCAAAGTCCATTAGTCATGGACTTCAGTGGGCTTTGGATCAGGCTCACAGAGAATTAATGACATTTTATCTTAGCTAGAGGGTTAGTTTTCTACATTTAACAGCCCCCCTTTTTTTTCTTCTTAAAATGGCATCTGACAGATTACAAATTCTTACAGACCAAGGATTATGCGTTTGGCAACCTAAATCAAGTTTGTGGTGGTCAAAAACTGTGTCTTCAGAGGCCCTGATGAAATACAAACAGAGGATTAATAATCAGCTTTAAAACTGTGTATACAACTGAAGTTTTATGGCTGTCAGGACGGTCGTACCATTGTTAGTCTCCACTAAATGAAAAAACCCAGCACACAAACTCACTTCTCTCCTCGCCTTATTTTGTCTAGAATTTTCACTAATTTTGCTAAAAGGATGTGTTCACGTTTGCTTACAATTTCCTCACAATGCCAGTGAAGCTCAAGCCCTGCATTACTACAGGTACATTCAATCCTGCTGTGTTGAGTACCTTTTGAAGTCAATGGGAACTGAAAGCACTCATTAGTTTGCATGGCCGTCTGCCTAGTGAACACAAAGCCTGGAGGAAAAGTAGAAAGGTGTAATTTTTGTATCGCAATGTTGTCTGTCAAAAAATAGAAATGTGCAATTTTTGTGTTCCTGCCAGCTGAATTACCTGTTCTTGCTTGCACGTTAATGTAGTTTGCAACAGAGCAGACCAATTTTTAAATTAGTGACTCCAATCTTTCCTACAGCAAGTTTCTCTTTCTGTGGGAAAAGTTACTAAACTCTCTGTAGTGTTAAAGGAGCAGAAAAAACACTGTGCTCCTCCCTCACAGATCCAGGGAAATGGCAGGAGCTATGAACTGCCAACGGCACAGAGCTAGAGGATCTTCCTCAGCACTGATAGCTGGTTTTGTTTTTTTTTTAATTTCAGATCAGTTTCTTTTCCTCCTCTTTAAGTTTCTTTTAAAAAAAAAGAGCAAGCAAGAAATATTTTAAAAATAAGGCCTAGCATTTTTGGCTTCTTTATTATGTAAGGTCCAAAAAGTTTTATTTTTTAAAAATAGTCTATTTTTACTTTACATTTAATATTTCTAAAGACTCATCTTTCTTGGTTTTGGTGCAAGCTCTGAAACTCCCAAGAATGCCTGCAATGTGAGAGCAATCAGACTTCAATTGAAGGCGTGTAACAGATGCTCTGAGGTACATCACCATGGCTTAGGATGCCTGATATGGCCTTTAATGGGAGGGTCAGCTAACCAAACATGATGTGCTGGAGACAGAGCCAAGGTTATTCCTTGATACAATCTTAACAAGATGAGGGTTGAGGAAAGACCCTAAAGGAAGTCAATCATGAGAAACTTTGAGGAGCCCTCTAGGGGATAGCTAGGAAGGTTGTCATCTTCCCTTCCCAGCTTGCAGAAAGCAGGACAGGGCTCTTACAAAAACCTTAATACACAACGCTGGGGATCTTCTGTTTATTAATAACACCAGCCCACAGGAAAGGGACATGGAATTCAACTCGAGTTTGGGTTTTATTTTGGCTTACATGATGACAATGTTAAATTTTAAATAACCTCTTCCACAATGTTCATTTGTCATTGGAGTTAAATAGCAGTTAAGAAAAACAGGTTCCCTAAAAATTGCTCAGTTTTGTTTCTTTACTCTTGTGATGTTGTATTTGCACTAGTGTTCTAGCCACCACAGTTTTTCACAGGCAGGTAAGACTAGACTTTCTAATAATAATTAAAAATGGAGAATCCCAATTCTCTCCTGTTTTTCTATACAAAAACCCCTCAGTTCTTACATATAAGCACATAAAACAAAACAAGCCACGCAAGCCCTTTCCATAACTTACCATTAAATATTTACTCAGAGCAATGAAGTACATTACGTAAAATTAATCTTAAATTTGTATTTTAAGAGTTACTTACGTTATGTTTTGATAGAGGGTGGGAAATATGGAATAGCAGAAATACAGGAAGGAATCTGCTACCCTTTGAAACAATATACTGTCTTCAAGAATATCTTCTAGCTGGAGAAAGCTAAATGCACATTGAGTAGTTCAGCTAGCATGCCACAAAAGGTGTAACTTGTATTATTTGTATTACAGTAATGTCAGGAGGCCTTGATCAGGGTCCTAGCACATCAAATATTGGAGACACATTCTAAGACTGCACTGAAGAACTTACACTGTACTGATCCGTAGCGATTTACACTGGGAGCCTTTAGGGTTCTTACATTACAAAAATGAGACACAGGTAAAACTGAGGCCCTTTCTCAAATGGTATGATAGTTCTAGCATACATGTGCAAGGCAGAAGGACTGTAGCACTGGATTAAGGGAAAAAAAAAAAAGGAAAAATACCACAAAGGAAAATTATAACTATCACTCTAAGGGTCTCTGGCCCAGTGTTGCCAGATCTAACAATTTCCTGATCAGTTTTGCGATATTTGTTGCTTCTCAAAGCCCCAGTTGCTGGAGTAAAGTGATTACTGAAGATTGCTGGAGATGAGTGGGATGAAAATCTTAACTTTCAATTAAATGAAGATAGCTTAGTCCTCATGACTGCATAGAAAAGCTTGAAAACATGAACCCCAACAGCTCAGAACAAGATGACACAAAAGACTCTTGCATTTATTACAGTTTCATGGATTTTGAGGGGTTTAACACATCATTTTTGAACGCTTGGAGTTGACAATATTGATGGCTTCAAATCACAGATGACAATGCTGGCTGGCCCCTTGAACCTCAGCCCTGGCTATAAGGAAAAAGAACCCTGTTTTCCTCTGTCTTGAGTCATTCGGAAGGGTCCACTACTAAACCACTAGCAGACTCCTTTCAATCCTCATAACCAAACAGAAACACAAAATCATACATCATACCTAAGAGTCTCATTGGACAGAGTTCAGGCTTCACGCAGAGATGAAGCAGGCTGTTTCCAAGGGTTGCCTGGCTCTTCAGTAGGCCTGACTCAATTCCCTCTTTAGAATGGAAGGAAAATGGAAGAGCGAAAGAGAGGATTCTGAGTAAATCATTTCCTTTTCATGTTACAGTACTTGTCCTGCCAAGTCCTGGTGGAAAACTTCCTATTTTACTGGAAGGCAAAGCAACTTCTCTGGCCAGAGTAGATTCCTGGTCTGACCTTCCCTGCAGAGAATTAACCTCTTCCCTCCTGCTCTAAGCATTATCCCTGTACCCACTGCTGTAGCAGAAGTGCCCTCAGTAAACTACTTCCTTTTCTATGGAACTACTTGCTTTCAGAAGCAGTAGAATTTCCCTCTTCTAAGTTGTTCTGAGCTTCCAAATTTCTTTCAGATTATCAGGCAGTATTTCATAAAGATGCTCAGATACCATGGAGATGGATATGGTAAAAAGAATCAGACCAGAACTCATTTAAGGTCTTAGGCTTGAATAGCACACAGAAGAAAGAACTGGGACTGTTCTACAGCTTCTACAATTTAGTGTAGCCTATACCTGGCACTGTTTCAAATCCTGCTACACCGCATTCAGTTCTATCTTTGTTTAGTATTTGGTGTCTTCTGTCATAACATTAAGGGAAAGAAATTACTGCAACAGTCCTGTTACATTTATATGGCATATTTCACCCAGAAGAATCCTAACCACGTAATGTATCAATGAACTACTGTAACTATTGAAGAATGGAGTAGCAATTTAAAAAAAACAATAAAATCTCCTGTAATATTTTAGGGAAGGAAGTAAATGTCAAAACTGAATCTTTAGGGGAAATCTAAACAATTACCCGCAATAGAATTTGTCCAGAATGTATGTAATGACAATTAAGATTCTGTATAGTGCCCAAGTGTTTAATAACTTGGGAACTAGCCATATGCTATGGGGCACTGCCAGTATGATTTAAGATTTTCGGCTGCTGGGAGATGGCCAGGACTTTTGCCTGGTGTCAGTGAATACAAACTGGCCCCACCTTCCCTCAAACTCCTCTCCCTTCAGCTTGGAACTAAAGCCAGGAGGGTGCATCAACAGCCAAGAGGTTCTCAGGCTGGGAAAGGATCGGTACACTGCAATACTACACAGAATGAAGCCAGGCAGAGATTCCCTGAGTGCGCAGAAAGTGGGGGAATGGGAAGCACGTAGCATTTCATTTTGAAGAGAAAGGCAGTGCCACACACAGGAGACATAATTAATGACTGTCAGTTTGGAACCCTGGCTGGAAAATGAAAACTCTCTTTACCGTATTTGTCTTCTTCCATTGGACAGATTTGGATCTCTCTACCTCCCACTGGGTATGGAACACAAAAATTACCCCGGGCCTGCTTCTTTAAGTACCAACATTTTCCATGATCACTACACAGCTCAGGAAGAACTGATTAGTATGTTATTTATTTCTCCTTTTGATGGTGGGCTCTGAAGTAATGCACAAATCAGATGATCACTAAGGAGAGTGGTTTAAAAAACACAGGATTTAATGAACATTCCTCTCAAGACCAAAAAAACACCTTTTTACTAAATTTTGAAAATGTGAAGTACAAATATGATATACAATATGTAGCATCTGTATATACACATAACATGTTACAAAAACGTTGCCCAAAGATACAAATAGTTTATTCATTTTGCTTTTGTCTTGTAATAAAGCTTATTTTCATTAAGTTACCAAGGTTCCCTATGCTTTGGGAGGAAAAGAACTAACAAGTGGTAATTAAATGAAAGTTTCATCTTTAAGAAGCCAATTTCAATTTGTTATATTCCCCTACACTTACTGGGTCTGGCTGGTCCCTTGAACTAAGATTAAGTGAAGCTTTTGGGAATCTCCCTGCCCCCAACTAGTACAGCTTCATAACAACTTTAAGGGAGGCCAAATTTTGGATTTCACCATTCCTGGCAATTGTAAACTTAGTATTTTTATATTAACACTTCTGAATTACTAGGATTTCCTTGAGTCTCTCCATGCCCCTTTCACTGGACTGGTATATGGAATAGTATGCAATTTTTTACAAATGTAATTCTGAAATGTGCACTAATTCTGTTAGTGACATACAATACACAGGCTAAATAATTTTCATCCAGTTGCGTTACACTTTTTCCCTTGTTGTTTGAATCCTGCTCCTCCATTTGGTATGAACTTTTTCCTTGGAAGTACTGCATCCCAGCTATCCTTCCTCCACTTGATGGGAAGCTTTTTAGTTCAGTTCCTTAACTCAGTCCTCAGTGAATAGCGAGTGCTGCTCCTGTAGCACACTCAGCCCAGCACTGGGCTAAGAACTGACCCACCAAACCTCCCGCAAGACAGTACAAAGCAAAGACCCTACCCACACATTCAATTGAAATGAAGACATTTTGAAGCACTGTTGTTTACATTACCATTTTATTCAAATTTTTCTTCTGACTTACTCATAGACTCATAGGTCAGAAGGGACCAATCTGATCATCTAGTCTGACCTCCTGCACAAGGCAGGCCACAGAACCCCACCCATCCAATTTTATAACAACCCCTATCCCAGGACCGAGTTATTGAAATCCTCAAAATTGGTTTGAAGGCCTCAAGCTGCAGAGAAACCACCAGCAAGCGACCCGTGTCCCACGTTGCAGGGGAAGGCGAAAAACCTCCAGGGCCCCTGCCAATCTGCCCTGGAGGAAAATTCCTTCCCGACCTCAAATATGGCGATCAGCTAAACCCTGAGCATGTGGGCAAGAGTCACCAGCCAGCACCCAAGAAGGAATTCTCTGCAGTAACTCAGTTCCCATTCCATCCAACATCTCCCCGCAGACCATTGAGCAGACCTATCTGGTGGTAATCCAAGATCAATTGCCCAAATTAACGATCCTATCAAAACATCCCCTCCATATACTTATCAAGTTTTGTCTTAAAGCCAGGAAAGTCTTTTGCCCCCACTACTTCCCTCGGAAGGCTGTTCCAGAACTTCACTCCCCTAATGGTTAGAAACCTTCGTCTAATTTCAAGTCTAAACTTCCTAATATCCAGTTTATACCCATTCGTCCTCGTGCTTACATTAGTACTAAACTTAAATAATTCCTCTCCCTCCCTAACGTTAACCCCCCTGATATATTTATATAGAGCAAGCATATCCCCCCGCAGCCTTCTTTTGGCCAGGCTAAACAAGCCAAGCTCTTTGAGTCTCCTTTCATAAGGCAGTTTTTCCATTCCTCGGATCATCCTTGTAGCCCGTCTCTGAACCTGTTCCAGTTTGAATTCATCCTTCTTGAACATGGGACACCAGAACTGCACACAGTATTCCAGATGGGGTCTCACCAACGCCTTGTATAACGGTACTAACACCTCCTTATCCTTGCATCACAAAATCGCATTTGCTTTTTTAACAGCCGTATCACATTGGCGACTCATAGTCATCCTGCTATCAACCAGTACCCCAAGGTCCTTCTCCTCCTCCGTCGCTTCCAACTGATGCGCCCTCAACGTATATCCAAAATTCTTATTATTAATTCCTAAATGCATAACCTTGCACTTTTCACTATTGTATTTCATCCTATTTCTATTACTCCAGTTTACAAGGTGGTTCAGATCTTCCTGAATAGTATCCCTGTCCTTCTCCGTGTTAGCAATACCCCCCAGCTTCGTGTCATACGCAAACTTTATTAGCACATTCCCGCTCTTTGTGCCAAGGTCAGTAATAAAAAGGTTAAATAAGATCGGTCCCAAAACCGATCCTTGAGGGACTCCACTAGTGACCTGCTTCCAGCCTGACAGTTCACCTTTCAATACGACCCTCTGGAGTCTCCCCTTTAACCAGTTCCTTATCCACCTTACAACTTTCATATTCATTCCCATCTTTTCCAATTTGACTAACAGTTCCCCATGCGGAATTGTGTCGAACGCCTTACTGAAATCTAGGTAAATTATATCTACCGCATTTCCTTTATCTAAGTAATCCGTCATCTTCTCAAAGAAGGAGATCAGATTGGTTTGACACAATCTACCTTTACTAAATCCGTGTTGCAATTCGTCCCAATTACCATTGACCTCTATGTTCTTAACTACTTTCTCCCTTAAAATTTTTTCCAAGACCTTACATACTACAGACGTCAAGCTAACAGGCCTATAATTACCCGGATCACTTTTATTCCCTTTCTTAAAAATAGGAACTACATTAGCAATCCTCCAGTCATACGGCACAACCCCCGAGTTTATCGATTGCTTAAAAATTCTCGCTAACGGGCTCGCAATTTCACGCGCCAGTTCCTTTAATATCCTCGGATGGAGATTGTCCGGGCCCTCCGACTTCGTCCCATCGAGCTGTTCAAGTACGGCCTCTACCTCAGTTGCGGTAATATCCACTTCCATATCCACATTCCCGTTTATCATCCCTCCATCATCGCAAGGTTCCTCACTAGTCTTATTAAAAACTGTAGCAAAGTACTTGTTTAGATGTTGGGCCATGCCTAGGTTATCCTTAACCTCCATTCCATCCTCAGTGTATAGTGGCCCCACTTCTTCTTTCTTTGTTTTCTTCTTATTTATGTGGCTGTAGAACCTTTTACTATTGGTTTTGATTCCCTTTGCAAGGTCCAGTTCAATGCAGCTTTTAGCCTTCCTCACTTTATCCCTACATGTTCTGACCTCACCAAGGTAGCTTTCCTTACTGATCCTGCCTTTCTTCCACTCCCTGTAAGCTTTCTGCTTTTGTCTAATCCCCTCTCTGAGTTGCTTGCTCATCCAGTTTGGCCTACAACTCCTGCCCATGGTTTTTTCCCCCTTTCTTGGGATGCAGGCTTCCGACAGTCTCCGCAGCTGCGACTTAAAGTAATTCCAGGCCTCCTCCGCATTTAAATCCACTAATTCCTCTGTCCAATCCACTTCCCTAACTAATTTCCTTAACTCTTTAAAATTAGCCCTCGAGAAGTCAAAAACCCTAATCCCAGATCTACATTTGTTTATCCTTCCATCTAGTTTGAACTGAATCAGCTCATGATCACTCGAACCAAGGTTGTCCCCTACCACCATTTCTTCTACGAGGTCCTCACTGCTCACCAACACCAAATCTAAAATGGCATCTCCTCTCGTAGGTACTTCAACTACTTGATGAAGAAATCCATCCGCTATCACATCCAGAAAAATCTGACCCTTATTATTCTTGCAAGTACTCGTCCTCCAGTCTATATCTGGGAAGTTGAAGTCCCCCATAATCACACATTTCCCCTTTGTGTTTACTTCATTAAAGACATTAAAGAGGTCTCTATCCATATCCCAATCAGATCCTGGCGGTCTGTAGCACACGCCAAGCACTATCTCAGGGGAAGCTCTAGTTGCTTTTTTACCCAGTGTGATTTTTGCCCAGACAGACTCTGTCTTATCCATTCCATCGCTTCTTATTTCGCTACAGTTAATTTCATCATTGATGTACAAGGCTACTCCACCACCTTTGCCTTTCTTCTTGTCTTTTCTAAACAGCACATAGCCTTCAATACCCGTGCTCCAGTCATGAGTACTATTCCACCAGGTTTCAGTCAGATTTAACATTGAGACTTGTTAAATCTAGAAGGCTACATTATAACTGAAGAGGGAAAAAACACACCCAGCAGAGACAGGAGACTCTCAGCTTGCTGAGATTCCTCTAAATAATCTTGATAAGAAAGGGAGAGCTGGTCTTGCGCACCCAGAACATGCAGGAGGTTCAACCTCGTAAGTCACAGCACACTGGCAGAGGCCCAGTGACTCAGCACTAGCTTTCCCTTTCTCCTCCTCATCCTGACTCTTTGGCTGTCACAGAAGCCAAGTCCCCATTCAGTGTTTGCCTGCTGCTATCCATGAATTTTCCCCTCCACTTGTGGGGGTTTCATGCAGCAGAGGATGCCCACTGATCTTGTGATCATGTTAAAAGGACCAGTAAGATCCTATTCCATGTACTTTGCTTCTACTTTTAAATACCTGGGATGGAGTCAGATATTAAATTGATGGGGGCTATATAAATACCTAGATAGAGAATACCAGCCTTGCTTCCTTCTAATTGAGAAAGCTGGATTCCATAATGCACCCATGGAGAGGCATCTGTAAAATGGGGATAATACAAAGGAACTGGGATTTACACACCCTAGCTCCTCTCCACACTCATCTTGTCCCAATCTGCCCAATTTAGAGTCCCTGAAAATAGAAGGAATCGTCAGGCCTCACTATTTTAGTGACACAAGAAGAGAGATGGGTTGTACTAGCATCTGATGATCAGAAATTTTGCTTTTCTTAATAGTCAGCTCAACAACTAGGTACAATATAACAAATTGCTTTGCCTAAAGTTTGGGGGTGGGTGGGAAGAGAGTGAGAAGGCCAGGTGAAATAAAAGAATACTAGTTCAAAATATAGTAACAACACAGAGGAAACATTAAGACAGTACAAGAAAGTAACTTTATAAGAAAATCTCATTTCTGAACGCCTGAGCTCTAAGCAACTCTACAAAAGAAGCTGATGACAAATACTTGTTCAATTCTGCAGAAAAAGTCCTTTCTTCACAAACATGGTGCATGAATGTCAGCTTTATATCAACAGCTAATTGAGATTCATCCTTCATCATCACTGCTGCTCCATCCATCTTCAAATGCTGGATGTAAGTGTTGCTGAGGTAGGAGATAAAAGATTTTTTTTCAATAGTTTGCTTTTTAAAAACAGTGAAATAATTGAAATTTAATTATGATTTAATTAATAAACATTTAATTATGAAGAACTAAATTAAGGTCACCACTCAAGTCATTTCTTATATTACTATTTAATATATACTATTCATTTTCTCTTACTTTTACTGCATTTTTGAAGCAGATGGCTGTCCATCCTATAAATTAATATATTAGAAGAGTAAATTATGAAAGAAAGTAGTATCCTGCATATGACTGATGTAGTCACATGGTTTCTGGCACATGGATTGAAATGTACAATTTCTTACCCAGTAATTTCCTTTCTGCTAACAGCATCTCCCACAATTCTGTTACATATGGGCTATTCCCTTCCTGCCTGCAATTTACAGAGGCAGCTCAAAGCTGCAGCAGAGCCTGTGCTAGCCACACACCTTCTGCTGCTTGCTGCCAGATGATTCATTCCACAGCTGTGAAAAACCTCCTAGAAAAATTAACAAAAAACGTCAGTGCCAACTAATGAATTATGTACAGTAGGCCACTGCTGACTCTTGGTTGTGAAGCCATCCTGCAGGAGAGAATTGTGGATGATCCTGTTAGCAGACAGAAAATTACTGGCTAAGAAATTTTTCATTCTGCAGCCCAGCATCTCCCACAATTTGGATATGTATGAGAAGTAGCACACAGTGAACTGGAACAGGGAGGGACAGAGAAGTGAATATAAGAAAACAGGATATACCCCACTTTTTGAATTGTTCAAATGGCCAAGTTATGTCTGGACCACTACCTGCAGAACCTTCTTGCCAAAGAGGCCTCTGTGGATACAGAAACTACATCCTATAGTTTCTGATAGAGACATTAGCCAATGATCACATGGCTGCTCCACAGATCTCTGCCATGGAAGTGCCTCTCTTTTGGCCCAGGAGGTTGCCATGGATCTTGTAGAATGCACTTTGATTTTCCAGAACCAGCATGCTGAATGACTTGTATGCCTCAGCAATGCATAGTCTGAGACACCTGGTATGGGATAGCTTAGATACTAAGCCTTGGCACCTCGGGATGAAAGGAAATGAAGATGGCCTGATCTCCTCAAGGATTCTGTATGCCTGATATAAATATTCAGTGCTCTTCTGACACCTAGGGTGTGCCACTGCTTCTTGGTCAGGTGCTGTGGCCATGGGCAGAATGAACAGAGGCTCAAAGGGTGGCTGAGTGGTTAGGGCTTTCAACGCCAGTGGTAGTTCCCACTTAGGGAAGATCAGTCTGATCACTGTTTTTTCTCTGACAAATCTGCATACCTGAGGGTTTTGCCAAGGAGCCCAAGGATCCTGCAAATAGTACACTGCTTACGGCTGGCAGCTGGTAGGCTACAGTGCTGGGCAAAAGACCTTTATCCACACATTCCCGAAGGACGTCCAGAGTGGCCAGAATCCCAGAATCCCTTGGATCTCCGCTGTGCTCCCTGCATCATGAACTGAATTTGTCCATATGTAGGAGCAGGTTATAGGGTGGAAACTCTCCTGGATGAGTAGAGTCCTGATCACTTTAGAAGACTGACAGAGCAGATAATGCTTCCCTCTTTCAATAGCTAAGCTGCCTGTTGAAGACTATCTGGGTCTGGGTGGACAAATGGGTCTTGGAAAGAAGACGTCTGGTCTTGTCAAAAGCTGCAACAGTGGTTCCAGCTTTAATTCTCCTAGATTAGAGTAGTAGGGTCTCCTTGGTTGGTATGGAATTAGCACTGTCTCCCTTCCTTCTTCTTGCCTTATAGTTTGGATCACCTCCCCTAGAAGATGAAAGGGTGGAAATGTGTGTAGCAGGCCTTGTGGCTGTCTATGCAATGCAGCATCTGTCCCCATTGGGTCTGTTGCTAGGTGAAGAACTTTGGCCATTTTGTATTCTTGAATTTGACAAACAGGACAACTGAAGGGAGACCGAAGGTCTGCAAAGATCAGAGTTAAGACTTCCTGGTGCAGGCATCACATTGAATAGTTGACTTTGCATCTGCGGAGCCAGTCTTCCTTTAGGTTCAGCTCTCCCTTTTATATGTATCACCTTTAGGGAAGGGAGAATCTTCTTTAACCATTTCATTATTTCCATCACTTCTGCATATAGAGCTACACTCCTCGTTCCCCTTTGGTTGTTTATGTATGCAGTTGTGGCTGCGTAGTTGAACCAAGACATGGCTGCCCTCCTGATGCACTATGCTGTTCTGGGTCCTGGAAGCATTCCCCCTCTCTTCAGCCTGGCATCTGTTGTGAAAACCTACAGGCCTGGAAGGTATATATGAAGATCCCTGTGGATGTTCTCTGAGACTATCCATTATCTTAAGGGATTCCAGCACCTGGTTTGGAACCGGAAAGTGGTCTTGCATTCGCTCCAAGGAATGGTCCCATACTCTCAGAAGAAAGGCCTGGAGACACCAGATGTGTGACCCAGTCCTTGGGGAGACCCATGTGTACGAGAGCAGAAGGCCCAGTGGATAGAGACACTGAGCTATGGTTGGCCTCATGCATTTGTTCAGCATGGATATGAGATCTTGGATCATCTGGAACCTGTCTAGATGGGTAGATCTTTGTCACTGAAGTGCATCTCCACTGCTAGGTGAATTATGTTTGTCTAACGAATCAGGGAGCTTTTCCTGGTGTTATTGCAAAGTCTGGTTGTAGCAGGGTGCTGGTGCAAAAGCACCTAATTACCTCTGTTCAGCCAGCTCCAATCAAGGGAAATACATTGGGGCTGCTGGAACAGACCTGATGCCTGGCCTGGGGATTGGCTCCACCTGTGGGCCTGACAAGCCAGCAGTTATAAAGGCTGGGAGCCAGAAGAAAAGCGAGGCAGGGAAAGGTCAGACTCCTAGCTGTGGGCTGACTGCAGGAAAAGAGGGAACTAACCCTGTAAGCCTTGTATATAGCTCAACGCTGGTGGTGGGAGAAATGTGTATGTGTAAATAAAGCCAGAGGTGCTGCATACCTGAAAGCCTCTCTGCACTTTATTGGGATAGCCAGCAGGCTCTGGAAGAGGGGTGTGACAGAGAACCTGTCACACTGGTGCTTGGAGATAATCCAGAGTCTAGGTTGTGGCACTGCATGCTGTGGTTTGTGAGCTGTGCCTTGTTGTACAACCAGCCACTGAGGACTCTGGGTGCAGAGGGTGAATCTCAAAGAAGGATTTAGTTATGCTGAGGATTTTGTTGGTGTGGAGGAATACTGATTTAGGTTTCCTTGGAAGCTTCTGCTGCAGATTTTTTCCCTATGCCACTGTACAAGTATTGCAATGCAATCACTATCATGAAAGTGCAACTTACATTTTATATGAATGCACTCAAAAACAAAACGTAAAAGTTTAGAGCCTACAAGTCAAAGCATGAAGGGGCATATGAATGTTTAGCATATATGGCACGTAAATATCTTGCAACAGCCACTACAACAGTGCCATGCGAACACTTGTTCTCATTTTCAGGTGATGTAAATAAGAGGCAGGCAGCATTATCTCCCATAAATGTAAACAAACTTGTTTGTCTTAGCAACTGGCTCAACATATAGGATTTGTATGAGGTGAATTGAAAAATACTATTTCTTTTATGTTTTTAGTGCAAATATCTGTAATAAAAAATATAAAGTGAGCATTGTACACTTTGTGTCTGTGTTGTAATTGAAATTACTATATTTGAAAATGTAGAAAAAGATCCAAAAATACACATAATAAATTTAAATTAGTATTCTATTATTGTTTAACAGTACAATTAAAACTGTGATGAATCATGACTATATTTTTAATCTAGTTAATTTGTTTTGTGTTAGTTGCATGCATTAGCTATAATTTATTGACAGCCCTAATATAAATATAAAAACGCATTTTAGTTTAAGACTTGGTTTAATCAGGTGTGCTCATTTCGCTTGTGATACCTTGAAAGAAGGCATCAATGGGAAAACATGCATCATCATAATGCTCAAAAAGAAAGATCTGCTAATAAAAAGTTTCTTCCACGCCACTGACAGACATCTGGTCTTGGAAAAGTTCTGCAGGGTTTTTTTTTGGTTTGTGCGAGTATGCAGACAACAGGGCTGTCCCTAGCCATTTGGGTGTCCTACGCAGGAGGGCCGTGTGGGGCCACAGGCCTCCCCCTCCAAGGGTCTGGAAGGCAGGAGCTGGCTGTGGGGATTAGCAGGGGGCTAGAAGCAGCCTGCTCTGCTTCCCTCATCCCTGCCCCAGACCTGTCACTCGGGGGAAGGGATCCCCCACTCACCAACAGCAGCACGAAGCAGAGCAGCCCAGTCCCAGCCCAGTCTGCTCTACCCCACCAGCTCCCACCTGTGGCCTCTGCTTCCAGCCACCGGTGAGAGCCGGGGGCGGGCCTTTCCCCAACCCGAGGGACATAGCTGAGGCTGGGGCAAGGGAAGCAGAGCGGGCTGGGGCCACGTCTCTCCACTTACCACCACCAGTGAGTGCAGGAGGCAATCCTTTCTCTGCACTCACTGGGCGACAGGAAGTGGAGCGCTGAAGCTGGGAGCTGGTGGAGTAGAGTAGGCTGGGGTTGGGTTGCCCTGCTTTCCGCTGCTGCTGGTGAGTGGGGGGGGTCGCTGGGGGAAGAGGTGGAATGGGGGCAAGCCAGAGGCAGAGCAGAGGGGAAAGGTAAGAGGCAGGGCGGAAGGAGTTGTCCGGGGCCCCGCACCCCTCTAGGGACAGCTGAGGGATAGGGCTGGTGCCCCAAATTTCATGGTGCCCTAGGCAGCTGTGTATGCCTAAGGATGGCCCTGGCAGGCAATGCCTTTTTCTTTTCTTCCCCATCTGCTTACAGCGGGAAGTAGTACACTATTCATCCTGATCTGGGGACTGTACAATAGAGGGGTACTTTATACATCTCTCAGTTGTGAAAATAGTTGTTAGAGGTCCCAGAAGCTTGAAAGATTGTCTGCCTGCTCCTCCTAGTAGTAAGTACTATATGAGCAACCCAGTACCACTTAGATATACTCAGGAAATCAGTATCACTTTGAACATGGGAAGGGATTTCTCACATACCCCTATGTAATCCTACAAAAGTGCCTCTGTTCTGGTCACAGACTGCCTGAAGTGCTCAAGACTTTAATGTGGCACCACCCTGTGGAGCTGGGAAGGGGCACTGAGAGACCCTTCCCCACCTTTCAGAGTCTGAGCCCCTTTACATGGCACAGCACAGGTTATGGCTGATGCTCAGAGGGCACAATTCCCATTCTGCTGCGGCCTCAGATCTCAGCCACTTTCCTGGCAGAGTGAGAGTCCATGGGCTGAAAGCCAGACAGACCATGCAGCCAATTCACATGAGGCTGCAGTCCGAGGCAGAGCTGCACAGGAGGGAGATGCTTCTCTGCGTGCCTAGACATGCCGCAAGGTGGGAGAGGGATAGTGAGCATGCTACAATGCACGGGGAGAGACTTTGTGCAAGAAAAAAGCCCCAGCAAACACTCTTTCAGGAGGAGAAGGCAAAAGTAGGGTTGCCACCTGCCCAGATTTTACTCAGTCTGGGTTTTGGCTTCTTGTTCAGGAGCCAACTAGGGTTGCCAGGTGCCTTGTAGTAGACCAGAAAGTCCAGTCAAAAAAGGGACCTGGCAGGGTCTAGTCAGAGGTACTGACTGGACACCAAATGTCCAGTTACCGCAGGGCAGGGGGAGGTGCCAGGTCATTAACCCACACTAGACCCTGCTTACCAGGGCTCCCTCCTACTTGCAAGAAGGCTCCTTGTCAGGCTGCAGCAGCTCCTGTCCCAGCCACAGGGCAGAGGGAGCCCAGCTGAGGGGGGGGGGAAGGGGGGGCATGTGAGCTGATTTTCAGTGGCTCTCATGCTGCCCGGATCCTGGCCACTGGTCTGGGGGGCTCTGCATTTTAATTTAATTTTAAATGAAGCTTCTTAAACATTTAAACAACCTTATTTACCTTACATACAACAATAGCTTAGTTATATACTAAAGACTTACAGAAAGAGACCTTCTAAAAATGTTAAAATGTATAACTGGCATGCAAAACCTTAAATTAGAGTGAATAAATGAAGGCTTGGCACACCACTTCTGAAAGGTTGCTGACCCCTGATCTAGAGAGCAATGGAGGAGGGAGAGGAGCAAGTGATTGCAGGGGGCCTTGGGGAAAGAGGCGGAGAAAGGGGCAGGGCTTTGGGGTGCCGATTACCAGAATTAGAAAGGTGGCGACCCTTGGCAAAGAAGAAGTGGTTTAGCCCCTGATTTTCACGCCACCCCACAACAGTAGTACTTGCTCCCTTGTGCAGGACACTGTTGCTTTTGCCTTTCTGGGACAAGTTGCAAAATCCAGAGAGTATGGTGTGAATCTGGATTCAAGATGTGAGGAAGCAGAGCTGTGTAGGAGCCCTCCTTCTCTCACCAAGAGATTCTAGGACCCATTTTAGGACTTGTGGGGTGACCCATAGCCTTTGCTGCTCCAGTATTTACCCCCCTGGATTGAGTCCTCCTCAACCTCAGAGCCTCCCCCTGGTCTGCTCTGTCTCCCCTGGTTGGGTTTTGCAGTGGAGTTGCAGCTACTAGGGGAGGACGGGGGGGAGGGGCCAACATGCCTGTCTGACTCAGAGCCTCTGCCCAAGCAGAGAGAGTTGGCTGGCTGGGCACATTTTACCTTCTGCCAAGCCTGAGAAACTTAATGCATATATAGAGCACCTTTTGGATTTTGCCTGGTGTTTGTACAGCTGCTCTGCCATACCTGAAAGAGGGCAGAGGAGCTTGGCAGGGAGGCATTACTAAGGTTGCCAACAACGTTCCCTCTAACTTTTCCCATCCGTGTGCAGAATTAATTTTGCTATATGCACCAATATGGAGATGATGTGTGGTGGGGGTGGAGCCAAGGGGTTTGGAGTGTGGGAGGGGGCTCGGGGTGGAGCCGAGGGTTGGAGTGCAGGGGGGTGAGGGCTACAGCCTGCGGTGTGGGCTCTGGGGATGAGAGGCTTGGGGTGTAGGCTGCCCTGGTGCTGTGACGGGGAGAGAGGACACCCCGCCATCCTCTCTCACTGCAGCACCTCCGGGGCCAGGGGAGAGGCACCTCTCCGTTGCACCAGCTCTGTGGCCAGGAGGGAGAAGCGTTGCTCCCGCCCCACGGGTGCGCCCCTGCAGCCGGGAGGGAGGGGCGTCGCTCCTTGCCACACTGTAGCCCCAGAGCTGTAGGAGTTAAGTGCTTTCCCTTGGTGGTCTCCTGCACGGCCAGACAGGTGCTCACCTTAGAGGGAATTTAGGTTGTCAACTTACCACAATTGCCTTGGAGTCTACAGGAATTAAAGACTAATCTCTAACTAAAGATAATGTCATGTGATGAAACCTCCAGGAATAAGTCTAGCAACCCTAGGCACTGCTGGGGAGGCTCCGAGTGGCTGTGAACATCATGCTGCTCACATCCCAGACCAGAAAGAGGCAATGAAGCTTGAAAACAAATAAAAACACTTTAACTGTCCAAAAAAACAGGTACATATAACAAGAAGAAGAGGAGAGGAATGATGAAAACCACCACCTGACTGCTGCTGTAGCAGTGGCAGAAGATCTGGCAGCAAACAGGAGATGGGGTATGGCTTGCACAGGCAGTGCTGCACCTTTTAACTGTCACAGGAAACTGTAGACAGGAGAAGAGTAGCCAATGTGTATCAGAATCATAGTCGATGCTGGGCTGCTGAAACTTCACAAATATCTGAAATTACTTCCAATATATTACGTACAGTAGCCAACTTTAGTTTTGTGTTGGTCTTAAAAATCTAGAACAGATTTCAAAACTCAGTGGCAGTTAAAAGGTCACATGTGTCTCTCTGATGGTGGGTAAGGCTATGTTTTAGTCGTGTATTTTTAGTAAAAGTCATGGACAGGTCACGGGCAGTAAACAAAAATTCACGGCCCATGACCTGTCCATGACTTGTACTATATACCCCTGAAACTTGGGCCGGAGGTGCTCTGGGGGGGCAGTCCGGGGCACCATGGGTGCTGTGGGGGGTGACCTGGGACCCCGGCTAGTGCTGGGGGGAGGCAGGCTGCGGCACGCGGCCCTGGCTGGTGCTGGGGGAGGCGGGTGGCACATGGCTGGGGACCCCTGCTCGGACTGGCAGGCTCCCTAACGGGCTCTGCACAGCTCCCCGGAAGTGGCTGGCATGTCCCTGCAACCTCCGACTCTGCAGCTCCCATTGGCTGAGAACCACAGCCCTGAGCCCCTCCCACAATCGAACTACCCCAGCAGTGGCTGGTGCAACTGGCCCAGGGGCTGTCTCATCTGCTAGGGCAACCCCAGAGCTAACTGCACCGACCATTGCAGAAATCAGAGGTCACAGAAAGTCACGGAATCTGTGACTTATGTGACAGACATGAAGCCTTAATGATGACAGCAAGCCTTAGAGACCAATAAGTGAGGGAAGCAATGTATATGCCTTTGGAAGGTACTGGTGCTTAGGTTTTCCCTTTGGAAGCTGAAATTAGAGGTATTGCTACCGAGAAACACACACTACTCTAGGTATCACAGAATAGTTACAAAATAAAGAAAATAAAGACTTTTTAAAAATAACGTTACAAATATGCAGTACCAACTATAAATCATGAAACAGCTAACAGATCTCCAGTTTAAAAAAAAAGGATGATGAAACTGGACCCCATTTCATAAATAGATCCTGTAAGACAGAGGTCTACATCTAAATTCACTTTATAAGATTTCCAGACTTTGTTTTATAGGCTTCAATGATTCATTAAAAATATGTAGATGTATCAAAAGTGTCTTGGGAACTTGGATAGTAAATACATACCAGCCCCAACTTCCTTTTGTCTCTAACAGACTCTTGAGTAAGCTTGCTTAGCATTTTCTTGATGTACTTCCAGATCCAAGTGTAACTGGATGTGAAAAACTGCTACCCTTAATCTTACTGTTCGTTTACTACTCTAACTTTATATTTTTAATTTTTTTTTTTACTATATTTCCAAAGGACCTTAAAACTATGGCAAGTAAAATGTAGTATGGAAATTGGAAAGACTAAGAAGAAAGTCAAAAAAGCCAAACAACATAAAAACAAGAAACACTTTAAATACAGGAGAAGCAGGAAGTCTAGTAGAGAACTGTAAACGCAGCAAAGAATCCTGTGGCACCGTATAGACTAACAGACATTTTGGAGCATGAGCTTTCGTAGGTGAATACCCACTTCGTTGGATGCATGTCGACGGATGCATCCGACGAAGTGGGTATTCACCCACAAAAGCTCATGCTCCAAAACATTTGTTAGTCTATAAGGTGCCACAGGATTCTTTGCTGCTTTTACAGATCCAGACTAACACGGCCACCCCTCTGACAGTAGAGAACTGGCTACTCTGCACTAGAGGAAAAGCACATTGCAGAGAAAAGACAGCTAGATCATTTCTGTGTATCAGTCTTCACTGCAAAGGGCAATAGGGAAATATTTTCTTTATATCTAACTTTCCCTTTGCTGTTTAAAAAAAAAAAAAAAGGTACAATTGACATTCATAGAATATTCTATACCTTTGCAGCATCTTCATCAGGCATTGGCTCTCGTAGAGCTGGCACCCACGCAAGTATATTGCAATCTTTGCTACCACTATATAGTTCCTGTGAGAAAGAAAGAAAGCAAAAATAATGTCTCTCATGGTATAATTCCCCACTCTGAACCTTAGCGTCCAAAAGATGGGGTACCAGCATGAATTCCTCTAAACTTAATTACCAGCTTAGAACCTGTAGTGCTGCCACCAACCAGGAATTCCAGTGCCTGGTACACTCTGGTCCCCCCAAGACCTTGCCCGGGGAACCCCAAGACCCAGACCTTCTGGATCTTACCACAAGGAAAGTAAACCCTTTCCCCCACCATTGCCTCTCCCAGGCTTCCCCTCCCTGGGTTACCCTGGATGATCACTGTGATTCAAACTCCTTGAATCTTAAACAGAGAGGAAAATCCACCTTCCCCCGTCTTTCTCTCTCCCCCTCCCAGACTCTCCCTGAGAGAGACAGTAATCCTAACACAGAGAGAAATTAGCCTCTCTCTCCCACTTCCCTCTTTTCTCCCCACCAATTCCCTGGTGAATCCAGACCCCGTCCCCTGGGGTCTCACCAGAATAAAAAAATCAATCAGGTTCTTAAACAAGAAAAGCTTTTAATTAAAGAGAGAAAAACATTAAAAATTATCTTTGTAAATTTAAGATGGAATATGTTACAGGGTCTTTCAGCTATAGACACTGGGAATACCCTCCCAGCCTAAGTATACAAGTACAAATTAAAATCCTTTCAGCAAAATACAAAATTTGAACTCCTTCCAGCCAAGTACACATTTGCAAATAAAGAAAACCACCATAAGCCTAACTCGCTTTATTTACCTAGTACTCACTATTCTGAACTTATAAGAGCCTGTATCGAAGAGATTGGAGAGAAACCTGGTTGCACGTCTGGTCCCTCTGAGCCCCCAGAGTGAACAACCACCAAAATCTAACAGCACACACAAAAACTTCCCTCCTTCAAGATTTTAAAGTATCCTGTCCCCCGACTGGTCCTCTGGTCAGGTGACAGCCTGGCTCACTGATCTTGTTAACCCTTTACAGGCAAAAGAGATCTGAAGTACTTCTGTTCCATTAACTCTTAACTATCCGTTTATGACAATGTCACTCAATGTTTGCTGAATATCGAACAAGAAATGCTTATGAGAAATATTACATTTAAGTGATGTTTAATGTTTAGACATAAAGAAACATTCTTAGAATCCAATCTGTAATGTAATCTAGATCACTGCAGATTTTAAAACGTAAAAGACAATAGGACACATCTGCTGCTAATTTCCTTAGGAAGAATTTACCAAAATAGCGTTGCTACCATTTAAATTGACTTTACTGTTAAATTTAACTCATTTCTCATCTCCCTACCAACTGTTTCCAAATTTCTTCAGAGCAAAACTCCTTCCTTTGACACCATAGATCAATAATTTAGGTTTTGTCTACATGGAGCATTTAAACCAAATTAAGTCGAGTTAATTCTGTCTGAAAATGCTTGTATACACCTGACACAATCCACTGTAGTATACTAATTGAGTTAGTACAGTGTATTGTTCGTGTGCACACAGTGCTGCAGCAAACTATTTGGCAGGTCTCAGACAGTTATCCCACACTGCTTTCCAAGCAACCATTACTGACTTGTCTGTTTAACTTTGTGCTCTCCCCTGCTCTGGCGTCAAGTCTGCTGATGTTCTATCCTTGTTTAAAAGCTGGCATGGGATCAGATTTTGCCCATTTGCTCCTGGATTCTAGTATATCAGAACTACAGCATTATTATTCTGGAAGCCCTATAACAGGGGTTGGCAACCTTTCAGAAGTAGTGTGCTGAGTCTTCATTTATTCACTCTAATTTAAGGTTCCGTGTGCCAGTAATACATTTTAATGTTTTTAGAAAGTCTCTTTCTATAAGTCTATAATATATAACTAAACTATTGTTGACTGTAAAGTAAATAAGGATTTTAAAATGTTTAAGAAGCTTCACTTAAAATTAAATTAAAATGCAGAGCCCTCCAGACCAGTAGCCAGGACCCGGGCAGCATGAGTGCTACTGAAAATCAGCTTGTGTGCCGCCTTCAGCACGCATGCCATAGGTTGCCTACCCCTGCCCTATAACATGTCTCAAGCAGCATCTTGGAGCAGGGCCACCCAGAAGCAATTTCGGGGGCCCCTTTCATTACAAAAAAAAAGTTGCAATACTATAGAATACTATATTCTTGTGGGGGCCCCTGCGGGGCCCGGGGCAAATTGCCCCACTTGCCCCTCCACCCCCCTCCAGGCAGCCCTGGCTTGGAGCAATGTTAAGACCCTGAATCTCATCACAACCTGAGGTGGAGAATCTGTGCCGTAAACTCTTGTGGTCAGGCACTGCAATAAAGATCTTTTCTGTGGACATTGCTAAGCAGCAGTCTGTGACTAGGATGCTGATCAGTGCCAGATAATGAGCAAATAGCTCAGGAGAATCTATATTAAAACAAGGGTGACATTACCTAGCATGAAATGAGAACATTGAAATAACAGACATCATGGAAACTTCATGGAATGAGGATAATCAGTGGGACACAGAAATAACAGGCTACAAAATATGTAGGAACAACAGAGTAGGTCATGCTGGTGAGGGAGTGACACGATACATCAAAGCATAAAGTACAAATCTTAAATGAATCAACTACCATAGACTTGTCTATCGATAAAAATTTCATGCTTGAATAGCAAGTGTACAGAAGTAGGAATACACTACCAACCACCTGACCAGTATGGCAACATTGACTGTGAGGTGCCTAGGGAGATTAAAAGGACTATTATTGCATCTTCTACCTTCGTAATGGGGGATTTCAACAATCCTTACATTGACTGAGTATGTGTCATCTTAGCAGAGATAATATTTTTAGACCCCATAAATGATTGCTTCTTGGAGAAGCTTATCCTGGAACCCACAAGGGGAGAGGCAATCCTTGATATAGTCCTCAGTGGAGCACAGGATCTAGTCGAAGAAGTGAATATCACTGAACTGCTCTGTAACAGCGACCATAATGTATTTAAATTTAATATTAAAGCAAGAAAATACCAAAGAAAGTCACTACAGTAGCATTTAAATTCGAAAATTAGGAAGCTAGCGAAACAGAAATTAAATGCAACAGTCCGACAGAAATACCTGTAAATTGCAAGGAGACTATTTTAAAACACCATAATAGAAGATCAATCTAAACATACACTCCAAATACCAAAAAAATGTCTCCATGGCTAAAGAGCAGAGTAAATGAGGCGGGTAAAGGCAAAAGGGCATCCTTTAAAGACTGAAATTCTACTGAGGAAAATAGAAAGGAACGAACAGATATAAAATTATAAGGCAGGCCAAGAAAAAATTTGAAAAACAACTAGCTAAGAACAAAATGTAACAGCAAAGTACATCAGAAGCAGGAAGCCTGCCAAAATGTCAGTTGGGGCCACTGGATTGAGGTGCTAAAGGGGCACACAAGGAAAACAGGGTCATTGCAGAAAAGCTGAATGAATTCTTAGCACTGGTCTTCAGGGAGAGAATATGAGGGAGTTCCCTACATCTAAGCCTTTTTTAAATTAAAAAAAAGAAAGTGACATAGCTGAGGAACTCTCCCAGAATGAGGTATCAATAGAGAAGGTTTTTGAATAAACTGATAAATTAAACAATAAGAAATTATCAGGACCAACTGCTATACACAAGAGTTCTGAAGGAGTTCAAATATGAAAGAGCAAATCTACTAACTGTGGTATATAACCTATCGCTTAAATCAGCCTCTAATCATCTGGTACAAAGGAGAGCTACTGTAACAGTGATTTTTAAAAAAAGCCTCCAGATGGGATCGCTGCAATTACAGGCCGGTAAACCTACCTTCATTATCAGGCAAACTGGTTGAAACAATAGGGGAAACAGGTGAACACGATATGTTGGGGAAGAGTCAATACAGCATTTGTAAAGTGAAATCATTCTGTACCAATCTATTAGGACCAGAACTGTTCAACGTATTCATAAATGACATGGAAAAATGGGGTAAACAATGAGGTGGCAAATTTTGCAGACAATACTAAATTATTCAAGATAGTTAAGTCCAAAGCTGACTGCAAAGAGTTACAAAGGGGTCTCCCTAAACCAGGTAACTGAGCAACAAAATGGCAGATGAAATTCAGGAATAGCTGAATAGTCATTCCCCTTTATAGTTCACAATTCCCACTTCTATAGCACTTCTGGGGAGACCTTCTTCGTAAATAACTTCACAGAGTATCTTCCTGGCCTACCCTTTGCCTTTTTGAATGCCATTCTCTGCCTGCCAATCACCTGTCTCCCTGTAACATTATCCAGAGCCAGGACAACCTAAAACAGGCGTGGGGGGGGGGGTGTTACTATCTAGTTTGTACTCAGATGCACCCTACTAAGCCCTCTGACACCATACAGACACCTCCATAATTCCCCTCAGCCACCATAAGACCAGGAACATAATTCTTAAAAACACCAGACTCCAAGGCACAATAGCAAAGCCAAACAGCATATCATGCACAGACAAAAATGCCAATGCACACGCTGCTCATCTCTGAGGTACCCTCAAAACTGGGAAGACTCTCAGGGAGGTGAAGTCAGAAATGCTTATTAAAAAATGCTGTCACAGCCTCTCTGGAATATGAATAACCAATTGTGATTTTTATTAATACTCCCAAAACTACAGCACCTACACTGGCCAGACCTTCAAGGACAGGGACTGAGTAGGGCAGCTAACCTAAGTGAGAAAAAAAAATCAGAAACTTGTGATGAAATGTTGGACCTCATTGCAGTGTTCCTCCCAGTACCACAAAAACACCAAACAAAACACTCCCCTGCCCCCCAAAATAGCAAAGTGCAGACAGTATTTGAGGGTGGAGAGAATGACAGACAGGGAGTGCTAGAGAGAGATTGTGGGAGTGGCCAATGACAGTATGGCAGTTGCCAGGGGCAGCCTTGCTGTGACAAAAACGGCTCCAAAAAAGACAGGGAAATGCCGAGGCAATACAAAGCCAGAATGCCCTGCTGAAGTGTACACTGCTGTTGGTGAACAGTCTGCATTGCCTGCTATCCTCACACCCAGCCATGTTATGCAGTCCCTAGACAAAAGAGTACTGGGAACAACGTTACCCCCACTGTGCCCCTGCAGCAGTACTCCCAGAGGCCATTCCCTTCACAGGGCACTGAGAACAGCTGCACCTGGGATCCCAGCTCTTCTGAGCCCTGCAGCACGCCTGATACCTTTGAGCCTCACCACTAAATATTGGAAGGCTCACAAACAAGAAGAGATAAATGCAAAATGTATATTCACCTATGACTTTAAGCCTCCCCACCCCTAGTGTTGTGCCCACAACTGCACTGTTGCACTTTGGTATTCTGTTTCACTATTGTTTTAATTACAAGTTTACTTATAGTCATTGGACAATAGATTGTTATTGTTACATAATATAAAATGTTTCATTCTTGTTTTATTTAGAGGTTTATGTTTGTTATACAATATATCATTTAATAACAAAAACTTTAAAAAACTTCATTCATAAGCAGCAAAGAATCCTGTGGCACCTTATAGACTAACAGACGTTTTGGAGCATGAGCTTTTACAGATCCAGACTAACACGGTTACCCTCTGATACTTCATTCATAAGGAGTCAACAAGGCATTTTACACAGAAAAGCATTACATTTTATATAATACATAAGGTTTTACAAAAAAGTATCTAAGCAAAAACACAAGGTAAAAATAGGTTGGCCACAACGTCGCATCTCCTCTGTCCAAAAAACACTGAGCTGCTCTCAATCCATGCTACCCCCACAGTCCTGAGACTAAAAATTAAGAATAATGCATCCTTGACAGAACTGCCCTGAGTGTTTCTATTTTAAGTTAAATGCCTTGCTGGTTGCTTAAATCGCTGAGCAAGACGCTATGCCCAAGTCTCCCACTTACCATTAAGGCTCTCTCATTTATTCTAAAAATACTGCACAAAATATAACATATTGCTACAATTTTTGACATTTTTTTCCTGCTGTGTCCAACCTATTCCACAAACAGTATCACCTTCCTTTTAAATGCACACTCCACTACCATTCTGCAACTACTGAGGAAATAGTTAAACAGTGTGTTCCTTCTGTTCATGCAGCCCATGAATGGCTTCATTAACCAAGGAATCAGAGGATAACCCGAGTCTCCCAGGATAACCAGAGCAATGCAAACTCCATTAATGTCTATAGTGCTCCTGGGGGCAAACGTTCCTTTCTCCATTAAGGTAAGCAGCTGAATTCTGAAAGATACTAGCACTGTGAGCCGTTCCAGACAACCCTGTTTTTATTTCTCTAAACCTGTCATGTATGGAGAAATACCCCTTTCTGTTTATAAATTCTGATCCCTGATTTGGCTGGGGGAGGAGGAGGATAATAGGCACATGGGTCCCATCAATTGCCTCAGTACAGTTTGGGAAGCTGACATATGGGAAGCCGACATATGTGAAGCCACCAATAATCTCCTGAGCATTACACTAAGCTTTCTAAATTGGTGCAACAGCACCTTTTCCATGGCATCATATACCTGCATGACAGCAGCCGATATCCCCATGCTGAACTGGCTGGTTATAGACTGGCAGCATTTGGGAGTGGCCAGTTTATAGATGGCAATGGTAAGTAACCCCACTTTTCCACAAATATGTGGCACCACATGATGGTATGCTGCCGCTGCAGCTCCCTATAGCTCAGCACATATCTCCAAAAAGGCTGCCTTCCCCATCAGGAAATTCTCTCACCACTGCTGGTCATCCCAGATCTGCATAACAACCTTTCCAATCAATCCAAACAGCATGGCACAGGTGAAGTTGCTCCAGGAATCGATCCTGTACTATCAATTGCTTGGTGTCTTCCTTTTCTTCCTTGTACTGCTTCCTCTGCTGTTGAAATTTCTGCTACTGTTAGAGGAGCAGCTGCTGCCACATCTTCTGATTGTTGGTATGGTGGGCAAAGTCCATAACTGAATTCATCTAGCTTTGAATGCTGAAATATAGCTGAAGCAGCTTTTGTTCATTCACAGTTGCCAGTATGGACTGTTATTGGGGCCATACTGGCTGACAAAAATTGGAAAATGGCACTAGCCCAGCCAAAAATTAAGTATAGGATGGAGACAGGAAAAAACGGGATTTTTTAAAAAACTTGCCTGGCTTCTGCTATGCATCCCAAAATGCACAGGTAGAAAAATTTCAGAATGCACACTATTCAGCAGCAAAGCAAAGAACCACGGAATACCCTGCAAGAATGCCACACCCTTAGTATGCAGTAAGCCACCACTGTATATACAGAATGATGTGCAATGAAAGAAGGCACGCCATCCAACACACATGCTGTTAGTGCAGTTTATGTAATGTGTGTTACCTGACATCCATCAATGTGGATTAAACTCCCCCTACCTTCACCATACAGACAAAATCTCAATTATGCAGATGGCCACTAGGGGTTCGGATATTCATCTTATTTGTTTACTAATAATAATGTGTTAAAAAAATTAACCAACTGAAAATAATCTGTGCACATTTCTGTCTTAGATGTGCAATTATGGGAGCAGTAAGGAGGTGGGAGAAATCTCGTTTTGTTCAGGGTGAGAAAAGAAAATAGGAATATAATGTGAGGCTTGTATCATGTTAGGAAGGCAAAAATCAAACATGTTCATTATTATTGCTGGTCATGTTTATTATGGTAGTGCCTAAGGACCAACCAAGAATGGGGCCTCATTGTGCTAGACTGTACAGAGTAGCAGAGAGTTCCTGCCCTGAAGAATTTACAATTTTTTCACATTTTATTAAAAGGACTCTGGTATTTTCCAGACTGCCATTTATACAGATGCATAGCATAGGAGGATGTTTATATAAGGTACTGTCTTCAAACAGTTATTGAACTGTTAATTTTTTGCTACTAACGCATTTAAGACAAGAAATGCTGCATGTTTAAACAGCTGGAGTGAAATATATTATGTATAATTTTTTGTATTTAAGTTAAATAATATAAATTCTGCTTAAAGAAGCATTAGCTTTTACACTAAGCTATTGAGCTGCTATGATGCCTTCAAAACAGCAAGTTAACTTATTGGTACCTAAAATGGATCATCACTACTCCTTCTTTCCAAAGGCTCTTTTCATATTATATCTAAAGTAAGTTCCAATACAGGCTGAACTGATTAAAGCCTGATACCCATTCTATGGCCCCAGTCATGCAAACACTTGTGCACATGAATAACTTCTCAATGCGAGTTGTCACACTGGCCTCAATGGGACTATTCACACAAAGTTGTGCGTATAAGCGTTTGCAAGATCCTCTGGATCCTATAATCCTCTGGATGAACCTGCAAAACAGTTTTTTTCTTTTTGTTTTTTTTAACGATTAATAGGTATATGCTGTGCTATACAGACACTAACATGGAATCTTTTAATCTTGCCAACAGTGCATTTAAGTGTTCTACACAATTTTTAAGAGGATATTATAGATCAAGTTAGTCCTTATGTATTCAAAGATTATAAACAATGCTAACTCACTAGGATTTGTGTACAGCTGTGGATATTCTGCATGTACTGTTTTCACAGATTATATACTTAAAAACAAATTTGGAAATAAAAAACACTTTAGTCTATAGTAAAGTGTAGATCATTACTAAGGCTTTAAAAAAAAACAACCACCCAACAATCTTCCCTTTGAGCAGTGTAATGGGGACATCACTACATTTACTGTGAGCATTACAACTATTCTGTCTTGCTTTCCTGTCCAAGGATTATATGGTTTTTCAGTTAGCCTACAGTTTACATTAAATACAATTATATTAATACAAAATAAACATATTTGAGCTCCTGAGTCAATTAAGAGCCGAACAATATGTAGACTGCAAAGCACCATGCACGTCTATGGCACAGTATAGCGTAATTCTGGGAATTCCTAATACAGGATGCATAAACCTTGTGTAGTTTATAATTATCTTAATTTTTCTGTATACTTACTGACCTGCCACATCAGGGCAGGTCATCAACTGCCTTTGGGCGTAGTTGTCATAGATACTGTACAAAAAAGCAAGGTCTCAGGAAAAAAGCAGCTAAATTTTCCAATGAAGTTTCAATTCCTGACACATTAGGGGCTCACTTTATACTTAAGGCCATGTTTTTGGCACAGGTATTTTTATTAAAAGTCACGGACAGAATGTAGGCAATAAATAATAAATCACAGATTTACTGAAACCGAAGCCTGAGCTCTGCTGCCCAGGGCTGAAGCCGAAGAGCAAGCCCCACTACCCAAACTGAATTATTGGAATTTTCAAGATGCCATGGAGGTCTCATAAAATCATGGAATCTATGACAGATTCATAGCCTTATTTATATTGTTCCTTAGGTTTGCATGCTGCTTTACAGACAAGACACTGTCCCTACTCCTGACTGAGTCAGGAACTCAAATCATGTTTATCATCTGAATACCAGGCCTGGTCTACACTACACGTTTAAACCAAATTTAGCAGTGTTAAACCGATTTAACCCTGCACCCGTCCACACAACGAAGCCCTTAATATCGATATAAAGGGCTCTTTAAACTGGTTTCTGTACTCCTCCCTGACGAGAGAAGTAGTGCTGAAATCAGTATTGCCATGTCGGATTAGGGTTAGTGTGGCTGCAAATTGATGGTATTGGCCTCCGGGCGGTATCCCACAGTGCACGATTGTGACCGCTCTGGAAAGCAATCTGAACTCAGATGCACTGGCCAGGTAGACAGGAAAAGCCCAGCGACCTTTTGAATTGCATTTCATGTTTTCCCAGCGTGGAGCTCTGATCAGCAAGGATGGCAATGCAGTCCCAAATCCAAAAAGAGCTCCAGCATGGACTGTATGAGAGATACTGGATCTGATCGCTGTATGGGGAGACAAATCTGTTCTATCTGAGCTCTGTTACAGAAGATGAAATGACAAAGCATTTGAAAAAAATCTCCAGGCTATGATACAGAGTCCACAGCACAGCGCTGTGTGACAAGCGTAATGGAAAGCCAAAAATTAAATGGACGCTCATGGAGGAAGGGAGGGGGGACTGAGGACTCCAGCTATCCCACAGTCCCCACAGTCTCCGAAAAGCATTTGCATTCTTGGCTGAACTCCCAAGGCCTGTAGGGTCAAACACATTGTCCGGGGTGGTTCAGGGTATATCTCGTCAGTTTACCCCCCCTTCCCCCGTGAAAGAAAAGGGAAAAAAATAATTTCTTGACTTTTTTCAATGTCACCCTATGTCTACTGCATGCTGCTGGTAGACGGGGTGCAGCGGCACTGAACAGCAGCATCCTCTCCCCTTCCCTCCCCGGTGGCAGACGGTACAGTACAAAAGGACTGATAGCTGTCCTCGTCATCATCCTGTGAGTGCTCCTGGCTGGCCTCAGGTGAGGTTGGTCGGGACGCCTGGGTAAAAATAGGAATGTCTCCCGGTTATTCCCGGCAGATGGTACAGAATGGCTGGTAACCGTCCTCATCATAGCAACGGGGGGCTGAGCTCTATCAGCCCCCCTTTTCATATCTAAAGAAAAGATTCTGTACTGCCTGGACTATCATAGCAGCTGGAGGCTGCCTCCCCTTCATTTTATCTCACTAACAAGTCAGTGTTTCTTATTCCTGCATTCTTTATTACTTCATCACACAAATGGAGGGACACTGCCACGGTAGCCCAGGAGGGTTGGGGGAGAAGGGCAGCAATGGGTGGGGTTGTTGCAGGGGCACCCCCTAGAATGGCATGCAGCTCATCATTTCTGCGGGATCTGACACGGAGCAGCTGTGCTCTCTGGTTCTCTGATGCACTGGCTCTTTAGTACTCTTGCCCCATATTCTAGGCAGGACTGACTATTTTTAGATACAACATAAAGGAGGGAATAACCCGGGGAGTCATTCCCATTTTTGTCTTTGCGCCCCCGGCCGACCTCAGCGAGGCCAGCCAGGAGCACCCATGACAGCAGCAGACGGTACAGAACGACTGGTAGCCGTCTCTGCTACCTTGCAAAGGCAAATGAATGCTGCTGTGTAGCGCTGCAGTACCGCCTCTGTCAGCGGCATCCAGTACACATACAGTGACAGTGATAAAAGACAAAACAGGCTCCATGGTTGCCATGCTATGGCATCTGCCAGGGCAATCCAGGGAAAAAGGGCATGAAATGATTGTCTGCCGTTGCTTTCATGGAGGAAGAAATGAATAAGTGATGACATTTACCCAGAATCACCCGCGACACTGTTTTTGCACCATCATGCATTGGGATCTCAACCCAGAATTCCAATGGGCAGGGGAGACTGTGGGAACTATGGGATAGCTACCCACAGTGCAACACTCCAGAAACCAACGCTAGCCTCGATACCCGGACGCACACCGCCGAATTATCGTGCTTCGTGTGGCCGCGTGCACTCGACTTCATATAATCTGTTTTACAAAACCGATTTATGTAAAATCGGAATAATCCTGTAGTGTAGATATACCCCCAGACACTAAATGCAAAATATTAAACTCCCATAGCAGATTTCACAACCAGGCTTTCCTCTGCATAGCCTCCGAAATCATCCAAACCCCCGAGTTATAATAATGGGCCAAATCCTGCAGTCCTCAATACTTCATCTCATCAACGTCAATGGGATATTTGCTTAAGCAGAATTTGAGCCAATAATAATAATAATATTGTACTTGCAGCATCTTTACTCCCGGTATCTCAAAGTGATATATAAATATGAATTAAGCAGGACACCATTCTTTGAAGGTAGTATATATAACAGCAACAACTCAAAGAAAATATTGTAAGCAATGTCAGGTAACTATTTTAGATCTCTTTATGATGGATAAAGATGAATAGATAGCCACCAATTTTTCGTCCAGTTTTCTAGGGACCAATGATCATGACATTCATGGGCAAAGAGAGGACAAATTCCAACCAGTAGTATATATACGTGGAGATTCCAAAGGGCTAATTAAGTTTAACGATTAAAAGCCCATCCTGGTTAAGAGAGGAAGTGAAGGTAACAATTAAAAATTATATATAAACAAAAAGGGGAAATAAACAGCAAGCAATGTAAAATTCAAGGTTATGGAGGTGTAGAACAGAGATGACAGAAGCTAAAGATCTCTCAGACAAATCATACCTGGCAGGTCTAAGGACAACAAGCAATTTTTATTTTAAGTATATTAGGAACAAATTAAACCCTAATAATAGTACAGGCCCATTGCTAGATAGAGATGGTAGAATTGTTTATAATGATGCAGAACAGGCTGAAGTCTTCAAATAATATTTCTGTTCTGTATTTGGGAAGAAGTAGAATGATGTACTCATATTACATAAGGATGAACTAATTTTCCAGTATATTAACTCAGGAGGATGTTAAACAATCTGTTACCACAGATACATATTTTTAAATCCACAGGCCCAGATAACTTCCATCTATGACTTCCAAAATAAATGGTGGATGAGATCTCCTGGCCTGCTGATGTTAATTTTCAATAAAGGAAGAGTACTCAAGTTGTACCAATATTGAAGGAGGCAAAGAATGGGAGGCTATATTCTGGAAAACAGGGACTCTGAAAAGGATTTAGAAATCATACTGGATAAACAACTGAACATGAGCTTCCTGTGTGATGCTGTGGCAGATGGCTAATGTGATCCTTTTTTATATAAAGTAAAGTAGGGAGTTAATTTTACCTCTGTATGCAGCATTAGTGAGATGGATTCTGGAATACTGCATCCAGTACTGCTGTTCCCATTTAAAAAGGATGTTATAATTTGGAAAGTGCAGAGAAGAGCCAAAAAAATGATTTGAGGGCTGTAGAAAATATCTTTAAATGAGAGACTTAAGGAGCAATCTGTTTAGCTAATCAACAAAAATATCAAGAGGTAAATTAATTATGTTGTAAAAATAGCTGCACAAGGAGAAAATAAAAGGTACTAAAAGGTACTCTTTAATCTAATCAGAGAAAGGCAGAACATGTACCAAGGATTGGAAGTTACAGCCAGACAAATTAAAAATTGCAAAAATAATAAAAAGGTGGTTTTTGGACAGGGAGAGTGATTAACTAGATAGCCACTGGAACAAACTACTAAGGAGAGAGGTAGATTCTCCCTCTCTTGATGTTTCTAAATCAAGTTGAGAAGATAGCTAACATACTCCTATATTCAGTCAAGTAACTTGGGCATCTGGATGAAATACTATGGCTTATGTTATATAGATCAGACTAGATGATGTGATTATCCCTTTCTGGCTTTAAAATCTATGAACTCATTATTTTATGAACATTCTAAATTCTCTTAAATACTTCACTTACCTGAAAATTAGTCTGAAATACACAGCAATCAACAGTATTATAATGTCCCCTAAGCATAGTTATCAGTTCTCCTGAGTAGATTGTATAAACAGCAATGGTGCTATCATATGGTACAAATGCAAATTCTGGATCACAGCCAGTAGAGGTGGTGAATTTAAGTCCTTTTCTGCTTTCATTACAGACTTTCCCATAGTTCACCTGTAGGACGCAAATTATACATACATTATACAAAGCTAATTCTTGTGGTTTAAATTATTAAAACAAATTTAAAATTATGAGTTAAAAAAAATCTCAATAAAGCAATGGTTATGCAAGCACCCTGCTACTTTGGAATTTAATGCAACTCTGAGGTTCCCAAATGTACGAACCTTATTTTTGGTTCCAAAGTTAATGAAAACAGTACAATTTATCCTATTCATTATGCTGAGTGGAAGATATGGGACAATGTAGTTTCTATACTCTATTTGAAGTATAAGAGATCTACTTTCTTCTCATTCTGAATAGGTGAGTGAGGGAGTGGGTTTCAACTGGGATTGATAGGTGATGTGTGTTGGGCAGGAGGCAGCCCAAGATCACAACAAAGTACAAAAGGGTAGATTAGATATGCTGTTGGCATTTTCTGGCGGGTAAGTGGAAGATGGTTACTAGTAAGAGCATTCATGGGATGGTATAATGGCCAGTATTAAGACTGTTTGTGGAACTTTAAATCTGGCTTTCAAACATTTAATTTCTTCCAAAGGCCAACATCTCAGTAAGGCCATTTTAAGTTCAAGTATATGTCTTTTTATCCATAACTATCTCAATTATTTTTTGTTTGGGAATTTCTTATAGTAGTTTAAATTTTTGATTAACCCTCATAATGGCAATGTGTCAAATATTTCAAAAGTAAGTCAAGTAAATGGATTTCTCTGACATTATAATTTGTTAGCGATTTAAAACCAAATGCTAGAATTTTAAATTAATGCATACAGGCTCTTTGGTGTTACTGCCAATTGTATAATCAGTTCTCTGTAAAATCACTGCTGAACAAAGAGTTCTTTCTGTGCAGGTCTTCTGATGCAAAACCAGTTACTTGCCCCATGGAATTTACAAGTAATTGCTGGCACGTTCCTTCAACCAGAACTATTTACCTTCCAGAAATTAAAAGCTCCACCAAGCGTGTCTGTAGACACTTCTTAAATTGTTGAACCAGAACCATGTGGCTTATGAAGTTAGTAGATTCAGACTATTCCATGGAAGATTATATATTCTGCAAGACCTATGAAGAAGTTTCTAAGGACATCAAATATATGACAGAGCTCTCAGAGATTCATATTTTCACAGTTAAATCAAAAAATTTTCACCGAACTTTAAATAACATTAATGAAAAATCATACAATTCTGGAAACTCTAACCAAGCTATTCTACAGATGACAATATAAAGAAGATTTTTTTTTCCAAATGTGAAAATAATCACTCCCCCTCCCATAGTCCCATAACTCAAAAATACAAAAACAAAAATCAAAACACATGCACAAAATAACTCCTCTCTCAAAATAACTTCTCTAACTTCATTTTCCCCAACATTTCTTTTCTCGCCAGAATTCACATATGAGAAATTTCAGGTTAAAAAAATATTTTCACACATGGAAATGAGAGGAAGGTTGAAATCCAACTTGAATAATGAAAACAGAGTCATATTTTTAACTATAATAAAGTAGCTACTATCGCTCCATAATGCAGAAGTTGAGAGGGAGGGGGAGCTAGATAAATTAAGTCACTGTGTGCATGGAAGCAGCCAATCAGAGCCCAGTAGGCTCAGATTAAAGGTGTTGCTGGGCCTTTGGAGGGTAGTTTGTGGCTGGGACCAGAGGGACACTGAAAAGTGCTCCTCTGTAGTCAATGGAGTTCGACTGGCTGCATTTGCGTAAGCTAAGAGGGAGAGGACTTGAGAACTTTAACCTTAAGGCATAGGTGAGATGGAACATTTGGGGAAGGGGGGTGGGCAACCCACCACAGGGGTTGAGGAGGGAGTGACACCCAGCCCCTCTCCGCCCCCAGCTCTGCTCCGGCCCCGACTGCAGCCATGTCCCTGGCTCCTGGCCCCATCCCCAACCTCAGTGTGGTTCCATTCCTGGCCCCACCCCCGCCCCTGGCAGCAGGTGGGGCTCGGAATGGAGCAACACCTGGCCGTGGGCTGGCTACCAGCCCCCACCATATATTGGCTGCCATATATTCCCTCGAATCAGAGAGCATGAAATCACGCAGGGCACAGATGCAGCCCCACCAGACATCGCTGGTCAAAAATTCTGATCTTGTGCACGAGGTGCATGCACACTGCAAGTGGGATCCACACAAAGAATGGTAGAAGTGGTAAACTTTGCGTCTGCTTTTGTAATCAAAATCCCTATTCAAGAGCGCAAATACTTAGATATTCTCTTTTTGCATTCACTCATTTTTTTCCCAATAAGAAGATAACCTAGTTTTATAGGCCAAACTCTCCTTGCCAACTCAAAAGGGATACCAATATTTACTCAGAATCCAGAATAACTCTTGTGGTACAATGTGAGAAAATGCCTCTCTCAACCTGCTCCATAACAAAGCCTACAAGCTGTGAAAAGACAAAAATCACCCTCTTTCTGGAATTCTGACAGTATTATCAAAGACCAGTTTCAGCTCTAAGCCTTCTCCTTAGTCATCGCTACTACCAGGGCTCCTCAGCCCACCTTTTATATACATTCTCTGGAGAAACACTGCCACCTCCCTTTGGGGGTGTCTTCACAGCAGAGTTAACCCTTGGGCTCTTACTCAGGTGTTGCCCCTCACCCCCTTTCCATCCATGGGCAAAAGCTTCTCAACCAAGTTTAGTGGTGCTTTCAGTCTGGGCCAGATTGCTTATATGGGGCTGTAGGCTAAAACCTGAGTGAGGCTTTCATTTGGGCTGGTAACCTACTCATTTTACAATGAGGATGCAGCCTAAATCACGTATCCCGCAATTCCCCACAATGTGCCCTGAAACACAGACAAGTTTTCCCACAACCCACTGGGAAAGAATCATAAGCAGGTCATCTTATGGTAGCACAAAGAAGCATGGGATATTCCCCCAGAAGTCTCAGCAACCAAGGGTAGTACTGGTAACTCAGATAGACTTTGCAGAGTGGCTGCCCAAACTCAGGCCAGGCTAAACCAGATGTTCAGAACCTGTTGCCGATCAATTAATGCTGGTGCTGAATTAATGCTGCAGTGAAGACATACCCTTAGAATATCTAGGTGGGGTACTGAGCCATTTTGCCTCAGAAGGAACCCATTAATCTCTTCCCAGCAAGATCAACCCCTTCTAACAGGAGGATGCTGCCAGTTTTTAACGCTCACTTTCAGGCTTATCTTGTTCCCACTGACAGGAGTTTTTTGTCATTTACTCGAATGGGAGCAGGATTTGGGCCTCAGTCTGTACTTTTGGGTAGGGATTGCCATTTATACTTATCTAAATTCTTAATCAAATGTTTTTAGAGTGTTCCGAAACTTTAATTTTATATTACTAGGGTTGTATTTTCACTGGGACTGTATATCTAATCCTCTCTAGGGAGAAGCTGCAGAAGCAGTTTAAAGCAGGCACAAGAGCACTGGGGGCAGGGAGAATAGAGAGCTGAAAGGATATAATCTGTATCCATACTGAAAGGTGGTTGTGATCTGTGATATCAGGCATTAGTTGTCCCCTACTGGACGACCCACTTCCTTGGTACAATCTACACGAAGGTGTCCTTTTGGGGTGGAGGGTGGGGAGATGGCCTTCAGGAATTACCTAAAAAGGCCATTCAGGATCCGCTATGGGTGGAACCAATGAGAAGTGGCCCTCCCAGTGGCTAAAACGATTAGGAGGGAGCATGCAGAAAACAATAAGGGCCCACCAGGCTGCATAAAGAGGGCTAGCTGCAGCCTACTTCTCCCAGTGTATGTCAAACTTATTTGGAAACAGCTAAACCTACTGACAAGAGATTAATTCAGTCTCCATACTTACTCAGTCTGTGGTGTGAACACTCACCCAATGAAAAGTAGACTGAGAACCAAATTTATTTCAGACAAACTGCCAACAGATCTTTCTTTCTGGTTACTGCCACCCTGATCTGGATTTGAGCTACTGTCACAAATGAACGGTTTTATAGTCTCATCTTCAAACTGGTGGGCCATGCAGACCCTTAGTTACTAATTTTCACTGGACAAAATGATAGAAAATAAATTATTTTGATTAAAAATATAGAGATCAACTGAGATTACGCAGCAGTGTCCAGCATGAATTTACTTCCAAAGCTAAAACTATGTATCATAACTGGACCACTGGTCTATTACCCTCTTAAAAGTAACCAAGAAATGCAACGGAAGGTCCTTTAAAAACCTTACCAGTGTGTTTTCCCCACTGGAACTATTCCAGAGTCTCATACGGTCATCTGTGCCAATAGTCAGAAGATGAAGCCCATCACTTGTAAAGCATAAGCCATTAACTCTTCCATTGTGAGCAGTGTTTGCTGTCAGAAAAATATAAGCCTGTTCAGTTTTTTAGGGAAGATTTATTATTTTATTTTGTACACCTGCAGAACTGAATGCACTATTCAAATATTCAAACAACTTTCACTCGAGAATACATAAATGTTTATTTGAAAGCAACAAAGTTTCTTATGAAATATATATTGTAAAACCTTTGGCTTTTGATACCAAGTGATGAAGTTCCTTATATGTTAGGTTCTATATGGTACATGTATTATGTGCATTTGAACATATTTCATTCAAAATGAGAGTAAACATACAGAAGTTTCAATGCCCTTTTCACTTTCTACAGATATCACAATGCTCAGATGACATTGCTCTACTGTTGATGTTACTGTAAAGCGCTAACGACGACTTCCAGAAAGGACCCAATCCTGAACTTTTGGCAAAACACTGACTACTTTAATGGTTGTTTTGGGTGCAGAAAGAATGCAGGATCTGACACCATTTTAAAGGTTTACAAGTGTTTCTGTAGATAGCTTTTGCTCCATCTATAACAAAAATATATTTCTCTTTTACAGCATAAAATATAAGCTTTTTGGGAACATGATGTAAAAGCCTATTTGTCCAATGATCTGTTCTGTAGCACCCCGTCACAAATATTGTTTACATCTACATTTTTTATATATGTGAAGAAGTCTTTTGCACATACTTAGTCTTCTTCTCCCCACCCCCAAGTCTGTAATTTGGAGCTTCCACTTTACTTTGTTAAAACTGTTTTACTTGCTCTGCAAATTTTTTGGAAGAAATTAATGAACTAAGTTTATTTTAGAGTTCTGACCTAGTATTTCAAATTCTCTTGATTTTTTCCTTCCACTGTTCATAATTTCTTCCTCAGTTTCTATTTTAAAAACACCACAAACCTAACAGTTCTCATTAAACTATATAGACACTTCAAAATTTGTCCTTCCAGAGAAGAAAAAAAAAAATCAATCAAGTGGGAAGTAGAGGAATTAACTGTGTGTTTACATTTCTAACATACAACAGTCATCCAAGAGAACAGATTTTTTCCCCCCCATCTTTGGCATTTCTCAAGCACCTGAGTTATCGATTTTTGTACATTCATTAATCCATTTTAAGACAACATACACAGAGGTCCATTTGTTGGCACCCAAAAGTTGTAAGCTAAATTAAAAAGAAATTTAGTTCTCCCAGTATGTGGTCATTTCAATAACTTGAGTGTCAATGACATTTTTAATTCTCAAAACCAAACATTAATATTCTATATATGCAACAGAGAACATGACACGTTAAACCACAGCCTACAAAACAAACTCAAATGTTGTTTTATGTATAAATCCACCATCAGTATTTTCCTGAATAAAACTCTGATCCTACATGCTTAACTTTACACACTGTAATTAGTCCAATTTATGGGACTGCTCACAGTGTTTAAATTTAGGCATGAGTTAATCTTTTCAGGATTAGGATTACAGACTCAGTCTTTTACTTTGTCTGTGTTTAAATAAAACATCCTTTTTCATTTCAGAAGCTGCTTTATGAGATCTAATATTTGGTTTTGTTGGCCCAGTGTACGGAACTTTGATCCAGAGTTAATCCAAACTAATTTCTTAACTACAATTTAAAGTACAGTGCTGCTCCTTTAATTTAGTTTGCTTCCCAAGTGCAGAAATTGTGTTTAGCCGCAGTTGTATAAAATGTTAATAATGTTAATGTTTTAACCAAGGCATATTTAGTATATTCCAGGACCAGGCCACCTTTGGTAGTATTCGAGTAACACATAATTTATCATTAAGCAAAGTTAATTTTTTTTTGAATTTTATAACTAATGAATACATATAAGTCTTACTTAGTATAGATGAAGATATCTACTAATAGAGAGCTCTTTAATCGAAAAGACCAAAGCATAACAAGATGCAGTGGCTGGAACTTGAAGCTAGACAAACAAACTGGAAATATGCACACATTGTTTAACAGTAAGGGTAATTAACCACTGGAACAGCTTATCAAGGGATGTGGTCAATTCTCCATTATTTGAAAATTTTAAATTTCCATTAACTTCAAACAGAGCTAAGATTTCATCCAGTATGCCTTTTAAAAAGATATGTTCTATTTCAGCCCCAAGTTACTGGGTTTAATGCAGGAGTTAACAGGTGAAATTCTATGGCCTGTATTATGCAAGAGATCGTACTATATGATCACAATGGTCATTTCTTGCATTAAAAAATGTGATGGTATGAAATTCACAAATGCTTCTAGGTAACGATGTAGCATATCACCACTATCATATATCCTTTATAAATATATTCTTTATTACCTGCTTCAGAGGATGCTTTTGACTTCTCTCCATTGTACTGATCAAGAGTAATCAGACATCCAGATGCTCTCCTTACATCCCAGAGTTTTACTCTACTGTCAGCACTAAGAAAAATAAATTATATGAATTTATTAATTAGAGAAACTGCCTCCAAACATCCCCATCTCTTGCTGTTATGGGTCCAGCAGATGTTCCCATTTTGGGCTGGATTCTGACCTGACTTACATCTTGTGCTATCACAGTCAAGCTAATGAGAATGCAGAGTGGACATCAAGGCAGACTTTGAGCTTCTTGCTCATCAACACAATGTCTGAATAACTAGTACAATATTATTGTACTTGTTAATAATATTGTACAAGTACAACAACAAATAGAATGTGGTGGCAAAAATGCTAAGGAACAAGATACAAGTCTACCTAGTCCTTGGAGAAACAATATGCCCATGTAATTTAATCTTTTCCTGCTTTTATGCTGTTATTTTTATTTTGTCCCTATTCTGCAAACAAGAAACAGATTATTTGCTTTGCTGTTTTTGATCCTCAGTTTTCTTCTGCTAATGTTGCACACTGAATGTATGCTGAAAAGGCAGTAGTGCACCAACTGAAAGTAACAGCTTTTCATTTTGCTTATGAATTAGTGGTACCAAGTATTTCCAACAATGTTTTCTGGGTAAAAATAGATCTGGATTAATAAAGGCAGCAGCATATTTTACCTTCAGTGGAGAATATTAAAACATACACTTGTTCTGGAGGAGAGACCCCAAATTGTATCCACTTTATATACTGCATATTTATGGTGACACAAAGTCTACTTGATTTCACATACATACATGCATACACACAGACACACCCCCAAGAAAAAGAAGGCTAACAACAAAATTTTACAATAAGAAAATGTTCTGCATTCCTGAGTGAATAAGATACAAAATATTGGGGGCATCAATTTTCTCTGCAGCTCTTAAAGCCTATCTATATCTTCCCTATTCTTTAAGATAGGTCAGACGTTTACAAGAATGTGTCTCTCTCCGGATTCCTATAATTTTAAAAAGGGTCCAGTCACAAAAAGTGAGCAGAGAGGGACACAGTCAAGAGTAGCTTATTCACAATCTCAATGTAGCCAGTAGGGAAAACATGTTTTTTAAAATGGAAATATTAAGCAAAAGACACAACAGTGGCTATTTTCCTTAGGTTCACAACGTGACAATGCACAGTTATACTGTAACAGTATACTTCCAAATTAGCCAAAATTTGTTTTTTCCAAATTTTTTATTTCAGCTAAAATTAGGCAGCTAACAAAGTGTAAACACCTGTAGCTTCACAGATTCCAGGTATACTGAATTATAGTGAAAAAAACAACAAACAACAACAACAGGAGCTACAGGTAACCAGCTACAGAAAATTCTCTTCCCAGCAGAGGGATCTCTGAATGCTTTATGTCAAGATCAGAGAATCTGGTTAAGTGTGTTATTCACTTCTGGGGTCAGTACTAGCTGAATGTTAGTAAATCTGAGTAACTTCCCTGGGAACTCAAACCTTTGCATTCATCTTAGGAGACTCTCTACCTGAAAATATATGTATTTAAATGTATTCATTGTAGTTGCTGAACAGCCTACAAGATTTGAGATACATCAAGCACCACTAATAGAGGTTTAAAAAAAAAAAAGAGCTGCCTTTCCCTCTTCTTTAAACCGGTTGTTTACAGAAACCAAGTGCTGGTGACTGGCTCCCTCTGTGCTGGGTGTCTCGCAACATGAGTGTTGAGGAAATGCTTGTTTAAACAGGCATAGCTTGCTGCATGGTTTGTAGGGGGTGAGATTCATGGTTCGCTCAATATCCTGTGGGAAGCATGTTCCATAACCATATGTCCTTCACCAAGGATGCAGTCACAAATCCACATTGAAACCTGAGCTCTGTGTGTCCCTCACTGAGCACAGCAGCCATTCAAATGACTTGTGACACAGGCAGTTGCCAAAATACTGTAATTACGTTTTAGCTCATTGAAAGATTAAGAGAACAAGAATCTTAAATATGATTAGCAGCAAGCATAGTAAGAACCAGTTGTGTGATAGTTTAATGCTGGTCAGCTTTGCATAAAATATGGGCTTCAGCCACCCGAGTTTCTTGATGGTTCCTTGGGTTGTCTGAAATAGAGTAACAGCTGTCTACTCCAGAGGAGACAGATTTGTGAATCAGTGTTACAAGGTCTATTCAGATGTGACTGGACATAGTCAGGTGGTCAGCTGAAAGTGCTAAAAGGCATTTCTACTCACAGCTGCTACACTGATATTTAGAAGTAGTAAGGAAGTCAGCAGGAAATGGATTGCTTAAACACTTTGAACTCCAGGAATGAGATGCCTTCAACAAGAGGTAAAATTATCTTAAAAAGGAAAAAGGAACCCACGAAAGAGACCTGAGATGGAACTCAGTTCATAACTAAATTTGGAAACACCATATGAACTCTCTCAAAGTTTTATTAACGTTCAGAATGTGACAGCTTTACCAGCTGAAATCTGATGGATCATATGCATTTTTTTTCTCTTCTCTGAAAAGCTTCCCCACTTTTGAACCTATAATCAGTCCCCGTTTTTCTACTGCAGCTAGACAGTTCATCAAGTTCTTACAAAGCAGTACAGTAACTCCTCACTTAACGTTGTAGTTATGTTCCTGAAAAATGCGACTTCAAGCGAAATGATGTTAAGCGAATCCAATTCCATAAGAATTAATATAAATGAGGTTAGGTTAGGTTTCAGGGAATTTTTTTTTCACCAGACAAAAAAAGACACACACACACACAGTATAAGTTTTAAACAAACTATTTAATACTAGTACACAGTGATGATGATTGTGAAGCTTGGCTGAGGTGGAGGAGTCAGAGGGTGAGATATTCCCCTTACTGCTAAATGATGAACTAGCAATTGGCTGAGCCCTCAAGGGTTAACTCTCTCCCTCTGCAAGGCAGCAGGAATGGAGGGAGATATGCGCATTTCCCTTAAGTATACTGCCTTGTTAATTTGATCAACTTGTTGAGACTGCAGCCCTGGGTTGTTCCCCCTGCTCTATGGAAGATGGGGTAAGTGAGATGCAGAAGACACCCAGACATTGGCCCCCCCCGCACAGCAAGCAGGAGTCTCGTGGAGCAGCTCCAAGGCAAAGCAGAGAGGGACACAGCTGAACTCCAGGCAGCTGCTGCACAGGGAACTTAGGTGAGCAGGGAGCTGATAGGGGGCTGCCGGTCCACCCTGGTTCCAAGCCCCCACCAGCTAGCTGCAATGGGCTGCTCTTCCTGCAAGCAGTAGACAAAGCAGGTAGCTACCAAACGATGTTAGAAGGGAGCACTACACAACTTGAAACGAGCATGTTCCCTAATTGATCAGCAACATTAACAACGAAACAACGTTCACCAGGATGACTTTAAGTGAGGAGTTACTGTATTCTTGAAGAAAGATGAAGGTTCTCTCTGTCCTTTGTAACTATATCCTGGGAGAAAGTCACCCTTAGCAGGTCAGCCATCAAGGAACATACATAAGTCATATATTTGGTCTGATTTCTAAAGCCCCACATCTTCTCATTTCCTTTGTCAATTGTGAACATCTAATGCTACCATTTGTTTTCTTCTCCCTCTTATCTCTGTGCCTTCTTCTAGCTACTTCTGGGTGTGTAACACAGCGGGCAGGATTGAACCTGGGACCTCTGAAGCTTAGCGTATGAGCCTCTAAAGCATGAGCTAAAGGCTCAGCCTGTAGTAGACTCATTAATCTCTAAGTGGTCTAGGTGCCACTAGTGGGGGGACGGAGCTCCACACCCAGCAGGCCTGGGTTACCTATGTATGGACAGACATTCCACTCCAAGCATCTATCAGACTATTTTGAGACAGCATCAGGGAATCCTGGTCAGTCACACAGCAAGCTCAAAGCTAGTAATAATTTCATATACTGCTGGCTAATATTTCTTTTCTGGCTAATATTTCTTTTCTCAGTAAATCAGATTATATTGTCCAAATCTACAAGCCAACTGTTATTAAGAAGATAATAGCTCCTCCAGTTTGCTGTCAGTGCATCATCAATCATCATCACCTAACAGAGCAATATGAGAACATTTGATACACAAACCACATAATATATTCCCTTCCTCTTGTGGACTAGCTGGTGTATTTCAAAATACTACTTCTGAGTGAAACTTTTACCACATTCTATATATTTACAATACTCTTCTCTTGTGAGGATTTGATGATATTTACATGAAGTTTTGTAAGTAGTCTCTCAAATATGGAGAACATATTCAGTTCTAGATTTCTTTCTATAAGTTCAGATCATCATGGTTTCCCTTTTTCTTCTGACGCTGACTCTGAACTGCTGTTACTAGAAGACGATCATTTGTGTCTCTCTTATTCCTTTATGCTTTGTTTGCACTTCTAGTATCTATTATTGTGGTTTATGGTGCTTTAAGAATGCTGGTGACTGACTATTGTACCTTAGATTCTTGAATGCAGAGTTCAAAGAGACTTGTTATTTGGAAGCAACTGTAGCTAGCATTGGTTCAGAATAATACTAAGAATAAGTGTGCTGGATGCAGCTTGTAAGAAAGAACCTCTCACTATGCTAAATTGATTTATTTTGTTGTTACTTTAGTTTGCTGTTTTTTATTTTGATGAATTTAAAGTAGTTGTAAATGCACAACTGGCTGAATCTTGGGGAAACATTTATGTACAGATGAATCAGAAGAGCAGATGGAGAGCAGAAGATAATAAGAGAAAACGGAGCATGATCCTCTTTTTTTGGACTTCAGCTGATTCCAATGCCACAAATAAATTTGCTGCAAACATTCCATTAAGAGGCATATTCAGAACCTTTCCCTCAAAATTTTGGACACCTTGACTGGAATTTCTCTGAATTAATGAAAGTGTGTAGAATATTTCAGAATAAGATTAGAATTATTATTATATGGCAAAGACTCAATCTATGGTTTTAACAACCAAAATTACCTCAATTTTTCAGCCACTTAAATGTGAACACTTTTGTGGTAAAAAGAATAACATTATTAATTATGGATCATTGTTGTGATTGTTATGGTTTTTATAATCAATATTTAGAGTTTTGTACATATCACATTTCTCTGAGTTAAGTGATAGCTGTATATCAGAGATCCCAGTGAAAATGAGTTTGCTGACAAAAAAAGTGACTGGCATCTAAAACTGCTGACTGCAAAACTTATGACCTCTAGATGACAAACAAATCTCATATTAAACCTGTTAGTCACATCTGCAGTTTTAGAGATGAAATGCTGGGTCATGTGAAGTGTTACTGGACTAAAATTCTATTAACATTTTGTCATCTAAAGCTTTGGATGACAAACCTTTTCCTGACTAAAACTTATGATTGCAAATAAGTTTGATGCCAAAAACATTTCTCATCTTTAGATGACAATGTTTCACCTCTCACCAAAATATCTAAACTGCAAAAATGTACTCAAACACAAAGGAGGATTTCAAATTACAGCAACAGGAATATTCATGTTCTTTAGAGTAATGTGTCACATTCTGCAACACACTCTCCTTAGTGTTTTCCCCATTTCTGTTATGGAAGGCACTCTAAATATAATTGTTAAGTATTGAGATAACTTTTACTTTGAGAGTCATATAAACTTTGCAGGAATTTTCAGCATTGCCTAAATAACAAGACATTTTGAAAATTTTACCCATTGTCTAAAAATGCATAGCAATTCAAACTGTGGATTACAGAAGAGTTATAGGATGTAGAAATGTAAGACAAGAATGAGGTAGCAACAGTCAGTTCATTCTCAAAAAAAATTAGAAGACCTCAAAGCCTCTCTTAAGCCTCATAATGAGCTATCACAAATTAAAAATGATTTTTTACACTGAAAGAGCCAGTGAATTAGATTTCTGCAAAAGAGTAGATCTACTATTAAAAATCTTCTAAAATTTTGCGTCATTATTTACTGATGTAAAATGATATTGGAGATATGAAAATAATACATTTGTTACAGAGAAATGTTGCTGCACTGACTGCCTTGTGCTTCTTTCTCCCTGGCTTGACATACTGGCTTCCCGACGCAGCTTGACTCCTGGCATTTGACTTATCATTCCTGACCTACAGTTTGGCTCCTGCTTCTGACCTCTCAGTATCCTGACCTAGCTGACATTTGACTCCTGTGTTGTGGCTGTGGATTCTGGCTCCAACTATTAGTCTGGCTACCCACGACCCTGTGGGACCAAGCCCAGTGCAAGAAGGATGGACGTGACACCACTATCATAGCCACCAGAAGCATCAGACTTGCTCAAATGGATAATCCAGGTAGATAATCAAGCATGGCAGTCCCATGCTGCATAGTGACAAGAGATAACCAGTGGCTGCAGTAGCAAGTTACACAGACCACAGTAGCAAGTTAGGCAGCTCAGCACTGATAATACCACTCTGTCAACCCTATCTGCAGGGCCTTGTCCTGAACAGGGACATTTGCCTGAACAGTTAGAGAGGAATTGACAGCAGTTCTTAAGTTTCATGAGCCAATCCAGCTTCTGTTTCAGATACATCCCCAAATCTATGTCTCTAACCAGGCCAAGGTAGCCTTAGTTATCAGCCTGCTGACAGGAGACACATTAATAACAATTCTGGCGGGGGTTGCAGGAAGAAATAAAGATGAACTGGTCTGAGATGCCTGTAGGTCTAGACTTCTTTCTGGACTTTACCATCTGCATAGATAATTGGCTGGGACAACAAAGAGATGAAAAGACACTTGCATCTCTTATATCCATGTGCCATGACCTTATCATCTGTATCATCCACCAAACCCGTCTCTTATATGTGCTACCCATACACAAACTCAACCCATAACCTAGCCATAGTGTAGCTATAGCTTAAGAACAGCCCTCTAGCATAGAAGCAGCCTACACTGAAAGGAGGTGTTTTTCTGCTGATTTAAGACCACTTCTCCAAATTTCATTAGCTTCACTGATGTAGCTGCGTCTACACTGGGGATTTTCTTGGCAGAGCTATGTCATTCAAGGGTGTTTATTTTTCACACTCCGGCCAACACAGCTATGCTGACATAACTTAAATGTAGACCGGGGTGGGCAAACTTTTTGGCCCAAGGGTCACATCGGGGTTGTGCAACAGTATGGAGGGCCAGGTAAGGAAGGCTGTGCCTCTGCAAACAGCCTGGCCCCCACCCCCTATCCGCCCCCTCCCACTTCCTGCCCTCTGACTTCCCCCCTCAAAACCCCCAACCCATCCAACCCCCCTGCTCCTTGTCCCCTGACCACCCCTCCCGGGACCCCCACCCTCATCCAACCTCCCTGCTCCCTTTCCCTGACTGCCCTCCTAACCCCTATCCACATCCTTGCCCCCGACAGGCCCCCTGGGATGACCACTCCCAACTCTTCCTGTTCCCCATCCCCTGACTGCCTCCCCAGAACCTCTGCCCCATCCAACCGTCCCCTCCTCCCTGACTTTCCCCCTGAATCCGCCACTCCCCACCCCCTTACCAGCAGCAAGAGCTCGCAGCCGCGACATCTGGCCAGAGCCAGCTGTGCTCCCCACACTGCCCAGTGGGAGCAGTGGGCCAGAGCGCAGCCCAAGCAGTGGTGTGGCTGCAGGGGAGGGACTCGGGACTAGGCTCCCCGGCCGGGAGTTCAGGGGCCGGGCAGGATGGGTCCCACTATAGTTTGCGCACCTCTGGTGTAGACCAACCCTGTGTGCACCATTTGGCTAGCTCTTCAATGCAATTTTTTCCATCTAGGATCTACAGTATCACGGTAGTATAAATACTAATGCAGACCTTTACCTCATATGCATATTAAACTTCACAGATGTTATGTATCAAAATATTTTTTCTAAATAAGTCAGTTTACAATGCTTTCCATAAAAGACATTCTACTGCTTATTTACATTACAGAAATAGCTTTTACCTTGCAGTTGCCAAGACATACTCATAACGCGGGGACCAGGCCACTGCCAGCACTTCCTGTCTGTGACCTAAAAATATGGTACCATGAGAAATTTCAGGTAACTTATTGATAAACAACTTTTCTGATATAAGTAAATGTAGCATATATTTAAGAGAAATGCAATTGGACTAATCTATCAATTTACAACTGTCATAACATTTCTTCCCAGATCTGGACCTTAGCGTCCAAAATATGGGTGTTAGCATGAAAACCTCCAAGCTTAGTTACCAGCTTAGACCTGGTAATTGCTGCCACCAGCTAGGAATTATACAGTGCCTAGCTCACTGTGGTCTCCCCAAAACCTTCCCTGGGGGAGACCCCCAGACTCAGATTCCTTGAGTCTCACAACAAAGAGGAATAAACCATTTCCCTTCCCCCTCCTCCCCTCCAGGTGTTCCCTCCCTGGGTTCCTGGAGAGATATACAGAAGCAAGCTCCGTGAATCTAAACAAAGGGATTCTACCCTCCCTGTTTCAAGTCCTGGAAATACAAGTACCGAGAGAGCTAATCTCTCTTCCCCCTCACCCAAAGGGTATGCAAAGTCAGGCTTAGTAAATCTAACACAAAGAGATTTTCCCCCTGCCTTCTTCCTCCCACCAATTCCCTGGTGAGCTGCAGACTCAATTCCTTGGAGTCCCCACTATAGAAAAACTCCAACAGGTCTTAAAAAGAAAGCTTTATATAAAAAGAATGAAAAAGGACATAAAATATAGTCTCTGTATTAAGGTGACAATATACAGGGTCAATTGCTTAAGAAAAAAAGTGAATAAACAGCCTTATTCCAAAAGAATACAATTTAACACATTCCAGCAACTACACACATGTAAATACAAAAGAAAACAATATAAACCTATTGTCTTACTATCCTTGTACTTACAACTTGGAAACAGAAGATTAGAAAGCCTGGAGATAGAAAAATCACTCTCAGAGCCGAGAGGGTCAGACCCAAGACAAAAGACTCACACCCAAAACTTCCCTCCACCCAGATTTGAAAAAGTCTTGTTTCCTGATTGGTCCTCTGGTCAGGTGTTTGGTTCCCTGTGTTAACCCTTTATAGGTAAAAGAACATTAACCCGTAGCTATCTGTTTATGACAACTACCACCATCAATATTCTGGTATTAATTTGGAGTTTATGGGAAGAGTGTTCCTTATTTTGGATTATTGGCAGTTTACCCCTCCCCGGCCCCCCCTTTGCTTGGGTAAGAACGCTTTCAGCTGAAAGTGATATGAAGAATACTAAATTTAATCTCTCTATACTTTACTAGCCCAGACGACTTTATCATTCTACAGCTATGCTAGCAAAAGAATAGAACATACAACTCCCAGGACTACTCCATTACTGTTACAGAATTTTTAACAATAAGGTTTTAAATACACAAATGTAAAAATCAATTTAGTGCCAGTTTTTATTGAGCTATTTCACCGTGTTTTACAGCAGATTTTTTTTTAAATACATGTTTATTCAGCAGATCTTATATCTAGATTATTTATCCTACTCCTTACCAACATCCCAAATTTGAAGTTAAGTGCTTGTTTTCTTTTGGTCTCTTAGCAGCATGAGGATCATGCACTGCTTATTGAGTGGTGATACAATACATTTATTAACAAACCATAGTGGGTTTTGAGCTCCTCAAGAAGATGTTTAGAAAAACTATAAACAATAGAAAGTGTTAGGCAATTTAAATACAGTGTTGCTACAATGCCACTTATAATAAAATGGGCATGAGCGAGCAAATAATCTGATTGATAAAAACTAGGTGAGATCATATATATACACATCTTTGGCCTCATAATCAAGAGTTATTTACACCACTTCCTTCTGTACATCTATATCAGTACACTCAACATTTCATCGTTTATATTTCCTTTATAGTGTTTCATTTCAATTACCCACAACCAACTCATCACCAAGGCTTTCCAGAGCATAAAGCCCTAGGGCCTCCTAACATTATTAGATAAAGTTAAAGGTTCAGATACTGCTATCCTTATGTCGAGTAATATCTTACTCCCCGAGCCTCTGAAGCCAAAGAATCTTAAAGGAAGTACATCCATAGAAAATCTCTAGAGGATATTTTGTTTTTAAATATTACGGTTTTGTAAAAAAGCATACAAACACACACACACACACACTCAGAATCTTCATGAACACAAGTATAACATTCCTGGAGGTCCTAAAACGTTTGAACAAATATTCATCTATACTGAGTCAGAACTTCAGATGGTGTAAATTGGTACAACTGTGTTGATTTTCACCAGCCTAAAATAGGGCCCCTTATTCTCAAGGGATGTTATACGGAATTTGCCTTTTTATAGAACGATAAATTAAAAGGCCCCCAGAAGTCTTTTAAAACTTGATCTCAAATTCATAATTTGTTTTTAAAAATAAACTACACTAACTAGATAACACTTTTGCTCTGCTAATTAATATTTTGATTGAAGAAGTCTGAGTTATGCAAACGGAAATACCTTTGAACGTGCTTTTATAATTTTAAACGTATAAACTAATTTTCCTCCAAACTGGTTTCACACACGTCTAGTTACACTAAAATGATTTAAGACTAACTAGTACTCCAGAAATCAGGGTTTATTATGAAAATTCTCATAACCCTAAAATGATAGCTGTTCTTTAAATAGTATTTGCGTTCTCCAATTCAGTAGCACTAGAATAATACACAGAACAACCTTTTCCACTGTAATTTTCACAACTGGTACTAAACACATCAGTCACGTTACTTACAGAGAACACATTATTTATAGTGTTTCTTTACACTGGCTGGTCTACTGAAAGTAGCTATTGTTTAAAAATTATGTTTCAGACTAAGAAGTACCCTGCAGAATTTGAGAACAGGATCCAGACTTCAAGTCACAAAGCTGTACTTTGGGGCTTTTGGTACCAACTGTAAGAAGAGAAACAGAACAATGTAAAAAACAACACTTAACAAGGAATAAAAAGAGTCTAACTACAAAGATATAAAGAAACTATCAGCTTTATAAGATTTCACACACATTTGAACTGATAAAGTTACCAAATAGATTTTTAAAAATGTATTGCAACTACAATAGATTTATATTTTAAGTTTCTGCATACAGTTCTACTAAATTTCCCACATTAACAATATATTTAAGGGTCGTTGGGCAGGAGTTCTCAAACTTTCTTTGCAACAACAAAAATTACTACCAGACCTCAGGAGGTGGGACTGAAGCCTGAGCCCTGCTGCCAAGTCAAAACCCGAGCTCCACCACCCCAGGTAGGATGACCAAAGCCAAAGCCTAAAAGCTTCAGCTCCAGGCAGGAAGCCTATAAACCTGAGCCCTGCTGCCCAGGACAGGAGTCTTCAGGTTTTGGCTTTGGATCCAGGCCCCAGCAAGTCTAATCCAGCCCTGGCACCCCATTAAAACAGGACTGGACCCACTTTGAGGTCCCAACCCACAATTTGAGAACCACTATTGTAAGAGAAACAAGGCTGCCCTTTTTTCTAGATTTATGAATTAAGAATATAGTCCCTTGTCTATTACTAAAAAAAAAAATCTTTAGAGAACAGTAAATACATACAGTATACAATACGCATTCAACTCCAATAGATCTCAAGACCAAATACTGATTTAGCTGCATTAATCTGAGTTGTGTGTATTTAGAAACACTAGCTGAACCATGCACACTCGGTGGTGCATGGTTTGCTCATTTCAAAAATGCAAAAGGGGTACTTTCCTTTTGTAACAGTATAAGCCCGAATGAAGAGATTTTATTTAAAAAATGACCTCGGTTTTACAAAGCCTTTGATATTATTTGCTTGAAAATAGACAAGACTGTTGCATAGGTAAAAAGCCATTATAGAAAAAAATGCTAATTTTTAATCGTTTGCCTCTTACTTCAACCCAAATATAGATATGAACTTCTTAAAAATATATACATACCTGCTATTAAGCAGTGCTTGGTAGCAACTGGAGACATATGATGGCTATAAACTGTTCCCTCAAAATTAAACACATCTGCAGGCTGGTAATTAAAAGAAAACATCCATCAGCTTTTCCCCTTGATTAATATCATAATGAAAAATGCTTAACAATTTTAAAGAAGATTCAAATTCTTAAGTTAGAGTTACTGTTTACAGGGCTGCTCACATGCTAACTCTCTACTGACTAAGTGCTTAATCATGAAAAGTCATGCTATCAGAACTAGATATCCAGCACTGGCAGGTCATGGAGCTAATGTCGCAGAGTACTAAAGCCTGGAAGAAAATACTCTGATTACAGTGAAAGGAGGGAAAAAAGGAGGAAGAAAAAGTAGCAAGGAAGAAGGTGGGGTATGGAAATGGAAATCAGTGGTAACACTGGTCTACAACTTTTGAGAAGTCGTCTGCTTCAGAGATAAAATGTGATATTATGTATTTTGATGTACTGAATTCAATTATGACAATTAAAACAACTGATTGGCTACTGTTTCTAAGATATTTAAGTTTTTACATTTTATGTCTATGTATATTGTGTAGATAGAGTTTTAATCATAAATTGTAAACCTAGGTCTTTTCACGTGTTTATGGTTGCTTTACATGATATTTCACCTGTCCTATTTACGTAACACTTTAAAAATCAGCAAAAGGGTTATATAAATAAAATTTATTATGAAACAAAAGGCAAAAAACTATTATGTACATAGTTTAGTCCTATTCAGTGTCTACTCGGCGCTTCTTGGCTTGTCTCTTGTATTCATTAAATGGAGCATCTCTTGTCACTATCCAGCAATAGTCTGCAAGCATTGATGGGCTCCATTTGCCCTGATAGCCTGCCAGGAGATTTCACTGCTGTAGTCTGGAGCCCAACAGCTCTGCCTTACTCTTGGGGAGTTCCAAATCCCTGACAAGGTCATTCAGTTCACCTTGTGTTATGAGGTATGGTTCAGAGGAGGAGGATGGGAGAAAATGTGGGTCCTGTGACATTGATGATTCAGGACCAGAGGTTTCATCCCCTTCCTCATCTGACTCAAGTGAGAATGATTCTGGTGCATCAGGAACCGGCAGTCCTTCTCCGTGGGGTACTGGGCGTATAGCTGATGGAATGTTTGGATAATGCACAGTCCACTTTTTCCTCTTTGACACACCTTTCCCAACTGGAGGCACCATGCAGAAGTAACAACTGCTGGTAGAGCTGTTGGCTCTCTCCAAATCATTGGCACTGCAAAAGGCATAGATTTCCTTTTCCTGTTCAACCGCTGGTGAAGATTTGTTGCACAAGTCTTGCAGCATGTGTGTGGGGCCGACCTCTTGTCCTGATGTCCAATTTTGCAGCCAAAATCAAGGTGATACGCTTTCTTAACCATAGTGGTTATACTGCGCTTTTGTGATGCAAAAGTCACTTCACCACAAACATAGCAGAGGTTATCTGCACTGTTCACACAAGTAGGAGGCATCTCTGCTCACTTTGGCTAAACAGAAATGTGTCCCTTTGCAAAATCAAACACTGACAAATAAGAGAGCAGGACACTGTATTTCTACAGCTGATATAGGGCAATTTGTTCCGCAGAGTGATGTAAGCTTCGTTATGATTGCATCATCCATGACTTCTAGGAATAACATGATGCAATTCATATCATGTATGACGCAATACCAGCTTCAGATTGCATCATTCATTGTTTTGCCTAAAAAGCAAGTACTGTCCAAACCCAGTCATAGATTTATTCATAGATCCAGTCAAAGATGTATTTTAGTCATTTCTGGTTTAAATTGAGATCCCTTCCCTTTATAACTCACTTATCCTCCGCCATTCCCAAGTCAAGGGTCATATATACTGACCCAATAGCATATCTTGAAAACTAGAGCCAATCAACAATTTTAAGCATCATTTTCGTTCTCAGTGACCCAGAATTAGTAAAGTTGGACTACATTTATTTCAGAAGCATTTTGAGCATACAGAGCAGTGTAATAGCAAAGAAAGAAAATGTTGCATACCAGAGCTAATACCTCTTGTTAATCACATACAAAATATCCTACCTCAAAAAAAGTATATAAACAAAAGGCAACAGTGAGTGGCTAAACTGAAGTGTCATCTTAATCTTAAAGTTGGTTCCTTATTTTATATATTTTTCTCCCATTTTCTGTTGGGGCTCAAGAGCTATGTTGACAAGTTCCTGAAATCACCTCTGTTTTGTTGTTTACATACTAAAATATAAGCCACCAAATACACATAATGGTAATATTAGTTTTCGTGCACATAAAGAACCTTGACTTCTCAAATTTCCTTACCAGTATCCTCAATTTTTCAACATCAGTGTTGCATTATTGTCACAGTTCCTGAATTGTTTAGTACTGTCTCCCCCTTATCGATATTTTAAAGCTTGGTGGCTTCTCACAACCAAATAAGGACACGAGTTTGGACTGTTTTGTGATTTACATACTGTTTATTACATAATCTGATCTAATCTGGATTTTTAAAACTATAATGTGAAAATTTGAATTTTTTGGCATGACTAGACACAGCCTAAGATTTTATTGGGACGAACAGACCTGTTTCAAACTGCATAGTTGTGCAATGTTTTATTGAATCTCTGATAGTGCCAGTCATTTTAGAAATTTAAATTACTTCTGTGTTTAGTTTTCATAAAAATTGTTGCTGACTACTTAGACTCGGAGAAAACTGGAAGTGAAAGGAAGCAGCACTTTCATAGCTCTATCACAGAGTTCTTTGCGCTCTCTCAACAGAAAATCTAGAATTCCTGATCTATAAGATTTGAAAACTTGGCCTTCTGAATAAGATCTCAGCTTAAAAAAAAAATATTTGAATTGTCAAGAGAAAATAAAGGTTGGAATGGATTCAAATGTTAGTGAGAAGAGGTTTCAAATCCATTTGGTATCCAAAGATTCATGTTCAATTCCAGGAAAATCATCATCAAAATAGGATTATTATCCAAACAAAAAACCTCGCAGTTCCTTCTGACCCTATGATTCCATAAATGAGTTAATATTTGGTCTTTAATAGAATGCAAGTGATAAAAATGCTATTTAAAAATGAGAACACTGGAAACATCTCAGTAATTTCCTTTTCAACATGGCACCTCTAAAGACAATGCTTGTTCATGAATCCTTCAATTTTATGTTTCATATCTAGTATATTTGTATTTCTACCTTGAAGTGGTAGGCTCAGTGCATTAAATTTGCCTGCTATATCCACCAGGTAAGCTAATGTAGTCAAGAAATCCATATTACTCATGTTATCTGCAAGATCTGTTTTCCCAAGAAGAAAAATTCTGATTTTGTCAGGCAATTCAAAGATGTATTGTAACACTTTCCCATGTGATAACCACAACTTTACTGTGAAACAGGCTGTAATCCAACTCAGCTTCTATCTCTTTGCACACTAAGACACTGTGTGTTCACTGCCTGGGATTTTATAAAGTTAACACCACTACTGAAGGCCTAAGTACTTCAGGTCACAACTTTTTCAGTGCTGATGCCTGGTGATGAATCGTTCAGTGTGTCCAAACGATGCCACTTCCTTTACTCGCGCTGCAACCCCATTGTTCTTCCCGGCCATGGCTGCTGCCTCACCACACAGGACAGCACACCTCCGAGTGTCCAATTAACACCTTCATCCATCATTAATTTATCATCAAGGATCTTGAACATATGCTCACTGGTTGTTCAGGGTTTCTTTGCAAAATAAAAATTCTTCAACTATTGAACTGCTTTGACAAATCTCACACAACACAGAAACTGAGCCAGGTTGGCTATGTTTGTGGATTCATCAAACTATGGTGAAAAATATTGACTTCTTCACTTGTTCTACCAACTGGTCCTGAACATTTTCTGCATGGTCATCAGTGCATCAATGGATGGTATTACTTGACATGGGAATGGTTTTCAGTGCCATGACTGCTTGTTTCCCAACTTAATTCTTCATGGCTATTGCTGGTGAAAGTGTAAGGGTCTTGCCAGTGGTGTGTGCCTGCTTGCATTTTGTAATTCACAATAACGTAAGATGAGCTTTTGAAGAACTGCCGCTTCTTTAGACATGACTTTGTTTGTTTTTATTCTTCTAGTTTCTGAAGGAAAAGTTTGTGGCTCTTGTTTACTAATTCCAGGGGTTTCATTTCTAAATGTCTCTGTAGTTTCCCTGGCTTCATACTTTCATTTACTAACACTTGAAAACAAAGGCCACATTGTGGCTGGGAACTTTCTGCAGCAATACTGAGACACAAAATCCAACAGCAAAGAATCCTGTGGCACCTTATAGACTAACAGACATTGTGGAGCATGAGCTTTCGTGGGTGAATACTCACTTCATCAGATGCATGCATCTGACGAAGTGAGTATTCACCCACGAAAGCTCATGCTCCAAAACGTCTGTTAGTCTATAAGGTGCCACAGGAGTCTTTGCTGCTTTTACAGATCCAGACTAACACAGCTACTCCTCTGATAGTTAGTTACTCTGTTTGGATTTTAAGTATTATCATATCGTCTACTTTTCTTCCTTTTCTGTTTAACTTTATTAAAATCTTCATCTTCAGCTTAAGATCTGCCACATGTAAAAGTCTTAGTACTTGGTCAAAATCATTCTATTATAAAGAAAAGATCCACCTCTCTCTCTTTCCACCCCTCAACCATCTGCTAGTGCCAGAAGAGTGGGCAGGGAGCCTCCGTTTGCCCTCTGCACCACCAAGGGCTTTCAGCCAAGAGGCTTCCTGAACGCTTCCTCCAAAAGGAAGTCTCTCTGCTGAAGGTCCCCTGCAAGAGCAGAGGGCACAACAAGCTTCCAGCCTAACAGCAACAGCACATAAGAGACACCAATCCATTTAAGCCTAGCTAAATAGGCTGATTTACAGCTTAATATGGATTTTTTAAGCCTAGTTAATAGTCTCCTAATTAGAAAAACAAAAATGGGCATTATTGATTAAAACTTCCCCATCCCCGCCACTCACTGAAGGCTCCCACATGAACTTTCATGGTTCACCAAGGAAGCCACAGCTCACGGTTAGGGAAGCACTAGTTTAATGTGAGGGTTTATGATAAGTAGCACACTGTGTCCTGACATTTTAACAATTACGAAGTTCAACAGTTTAAATCTGGGACTTCATCTTTAATGTTGTGGACAATGTCAGGTAATTTCATTTTGTTGTTATGTTTCTTTTTTTTTTAAAATAGTTTAAAATTGCTTTTTATTTTAAAGAATGAACTCAAATCTTTTGGAAATACCCCATTTTGTAGCAGTTTAGACACGAAATGTCCTTTATATACTGTTTACATTTTGTAACTTCTAAGAGGATGGTCTAAAGTAGAATCTTGTTCTTGCTAAGCACACAACACACTTTAAACAACAAAACACAAACACTACCTCCTCCCTCCACAAAAATAAAGCTATACATCTCAACATTTCACTTTTAAAAGGTTGTGAAAATAATAATTTATTATTCAATCAATCATATAAATATAGCCTATTGTGTCCTTGGGATGACAGAATCTCCAGTTTTCAAGATCGTCTCACCTTAATGCATGAGCCAATATTCTTGGCAAACAATATCAATGTAAGGCCGTTGATACATGAAATAAGAGGTTAACCACAGTCCAAAATTCATATATCAGTTACTAGAGGACAAAATTTAGTAGCAGATTAATAGCTGTAATATGCAAACTTCATTTAAGTCATGACAAATTGGTTAGTGTTTCTCCTCATGGTTTCTCTTGTTCTATTGCTTTAAGCTTACAAATCCTCTCACGCAAATATGGCAAAAGGTTTAAGCCATCAAAGACAGTGTTCATATTGTATATAATTATAACATGTGCTCCCATGGTACACTACCAGTGCTATGCAAATAAGATAACCAACAATTAATATTGTTCACTAGGTGTTTAACACCTCACGTGAAATAAATTATGCTCTCAGACCAGTTGCTGCTGGACAAATGTACATATACCACAAAGTCTACCATAACAAATCACATTCTTATTGGCAGGCTAAGCAGAAAAATCAGGCAATCATGAAGACTTTGAACTACCATATTATGGGTAACATAAAAGTGGTTTCTAAAACAAGGCTGAAGCATGGTGGCAAGTATGGGAGTGCCTAAACTTCTGCCCTTTCATTCCGTACCTACAGTTTTGAATGCTACCAATCTGACATTTTTCATCCTTCAAAATGCTGAGCAACTCTCACTGAGCTCAATGGGAATTTCAGGAACACAATCCCTTAAAAAGGGTGCTCAGCATATCACAAGGTCGAGTGCATAGGAAGTTATGAAAATGGTTAGTAATTACTTACTTGTAATGTGTTTGTATCCCATATTTTCAATGTTTTATCAAATGAGCTTGATGTAAATATGCCAGTGTCACGAGGGTACCATTGAACTGTCTCTACGCTGAACTTGTGTACATCAGGATGGCTCCTATAATACAATAATAAAATTGTACTGGTTAAGGTCAGCAGTGTATTTTTTATTTGATACTAATTGACCAAGATGGTTTTAAAAATTTTACTAGGTTTTCTTCTTTTTTTTAATTTTTTTTTATTTTTTAAACTACTAGGTCTAAATTTTCAAAAGCGACCAGTAATTTTGGTGCCTCAGTTTCTGAATGACCAATTTGAGCCCCCTTGGGGCTGATTGTCAGAAAGCACTGATCATCTGCTCTCTCAAAACCAAGCTATTTTGACGTGTCTCAAGTTGGGAACCCAAATACTGAGACACCAAAATCTGTAGTCACTCTCGAAAAATGTAGGTTTTGACATTTAAATATTATTTTAGGGCCTGGCTCTTAAAACAGTTATGACCCTGGTGAGCTCTGCTGACTTAAATGGGATCCATATTATACGCACAAGTTTGCAGGAGTGGGGTCTTTAACAATTATTTGCTAATGGTAATGTCAAATCACAACTATGACTTAAGTGCCACAAAATTTTACTATTTTAGTATGTTGCTAACCACACAGTCTTAGTTCCAGTAGTAATCTGGGCAAGATCAACACTTAAGGGAATTTAGATAGTATCTTGTAACACAGATCCTGTTCCATTTCATCTTCACAGGCTCCTGAATACATTTCAATTTAATGAGATCTTGAGAATCAGTGAACTATTTAGGATAGCATATTAGAATCTCAAGTGGTTGCTGAGGAACTATAATTGGATCTCTGCTCCTATTAGTATCCTTATCACTGAGAGTCTCACCTCTTTTAGATGTTCCCAAAGCTCACCGTCATTACAAGTGAACTCAGGAAAATAAAATGACAGGGATCAAGATTTAGAACAATGGTGAAGTGGTGAGCTTCAGGACTCTAGGATACCCTCCATCAAGTCCATACGTAGATGTATCATAGCATTACAATACAGAGGAGAATATCTGTCTTTGCTACAGCACAGAATCACTCAGTGGAGCTGTAGAGACAGGTGAAGTGTAGAATCCGAAATTTCCTCTCCCTCTGAAGCCATCTCCTAGTTTAAAAAACTTAAGCCATTCTCTGTGTCTACTGAGAAAAATCTGTCATATTAGAACCAGTCTCTGCTATGCTAGGCAGTGTCTTATCTTACAGTAGGCAGACGTCTTCTAGTAAAAATCACAATCTGAAGCAGATTCACAGGGCTCAGAATCTATAGTTCATTTTGACCATGAGATGAAAATGGAAGCACAAGTTTAATCTCTCAAATATTTGGAGGCTGTTAAGAGTTGTATCTTCAAGAAAAATCATCACAGTGCTTAGATCAGTGTTTCTCAAGTTGGGGTCGTCGCTTGTGTAGGGAAAGCCCCTGGCGGGCCGGGCCGGTTTGTTTATCGCCCTGTCCACAGGTCTGGCTGATCGCAGCTCCCACTGGCCGCGGTTCGCTGCTCCAGGCCAATGGAGCTGCTGGAAGCGGCACAGGGCGAGGGACTTACTGGCTGCCGCTTCCAGCAGCCCCTATTTGCCTGCAGCGGTGAACCGCGGCCCGCGGGAGCCGCGATCGGCCGGACCTGAGGACAGGGCAAGTAAACAAACCGTCCCGGCCCACCAGAGGCTTTCCCTACACAAGTGGCGACCCCAGTTTGAGAAACAGTGGCTTAGATTCTTTCTGACTGCCAATGCAATTTATTCAGGACTCCCCTTGACACATAGAAATTACAACTCTGTAAAACACAGCAGCACAAGTACTAAAAGCTCTTTTCTTCTTAATGGCAGGCATTGGCTTGTGATGTTCTGAATCAGGAAGAGGGATAATTATTTCCCCTGTCTAGTTTAACTCCAGATATTATATTAGAAATCTATATGAATTATAGATAATTACATTTAATAATACTAGGCTCTTTGCCTCATTTTAATTCTCTTTGGTAAAAATGTATTTCCTATTGTATCATTGGATAGAGTCTAATGAATGAGATTAAGTTTTACTATTAGTGTTTAAAGCTGGAAATAAGAGATGTATCTGTCTGAGGATTGTGCCTGTTGTGGAAACAAACTGACATCCATCTAACTGTATAGTCTTGATGTGGCCATAAACAGGGTCTTCAGCTATGGAATATTCCACTCATTCTTGACATACACTAAGAAATATAATGATGGCATCGTTCAAGGCTGGATTCAGAATTATTCTCTTATTTAATGTTTTATGTTGTTAGTGTGTATTATGTAATTTTGTTATGTTTAAGAGTTTGTTCCAATTCTAGGATTTATTCACTTAATGTTAATCATCATTTTAGTTTGTCCAGACACTCATAAGGATGGACATCTAGAGACTGCAGGTTATTAACAGTATCTGTACCATGTTTTGATGCATTCTCTAGCATATTTTATTAAAACTATCATGAGACACAGAAAAAAAGTCTTTGCTTGTGGGAGGGCCCAACTTCCTAAGTACAAAGATGGGCAACAATAAATACATAAAAAGAACAAATCCATATGACCTGCAGGGAAAGTCTGACAAATCTGTAAGGGCATTGGAGACTTGTGAGTAAGTTATATAGCTGCATTAATTCTACTACAGGGCTACCATATATACTGAGTTTCTGTCAGTTTTAGCTGTAATATTGTAGCATGAATTGTGAATAAAAATTATGGCCTCTTTCGCCAGTAATATTGGGACTGTCCTCATTCAAGCATGACCTTGGTAAATTCCAGATTACCACTGCATGAATCATTTATGTCTAGAACCCTCTAAATAGTTTTTCCAACTTCATAAGTAACTAGCTGCAAATTATTTTAGATTCTATCCAGTTTACTAAAGAAAGTAAAGTGTAAATTACTGTCCTTATGCCTAGACATAGCACTGTACATCTACATGGTCAATTTCAGTGTGGGATAATATGAAAGAGCCAGAATAAGGAATCTGTGAGTTGAAAACAGGAAAAGCAGGGTTTTCTAGTGGTTAAAACAGGACTGTAAGTCGGGAGACTAGGCTTCTATTGCTGACTCTGCCACCGATGATCTGTGAGGTCCTAGGCAACACACAATCTCTGTGTGCCTCCAATTTTCCTCTCTGTAAAAATAACCAATGTTTTACAGTATTGAACTCCTTGGATGAAAAGTTTTATACAACTGTATCATCAGTAGATTCCTATTTTTACAGGTATTATTAATGAAACAACTAGCCAACATTTAAAAAACAAAACAAAACAAAACACTCCAAACAGCTGCTCCTACAACTTCAGAATTGATATATTATATTTTTAACTGAGTGTGTCATCAATGTTTTTTTTAATCCACTTTCTCTAGTTCTATGCATGATTAGGGTTTTATGCAGGAAGTAAAATACTGTAAAATACTAAAGTGCAACAATTTGTCAATTTAATGCAAAAATACACAATAAAATTGCTAAAAATATTTCACAGTGATTTTTTTTTTTAAAAAAGGTACATACCTGCCCACAGAGCAAATTGCTTTACATGTATAACATGGTTTTCTGCTGAAGTTTTCAAGGTCATAAAGTACAATAACACCATCTGATCCACCTGATAACATGCTATAAGAACAAACATAACATAGCTTTTAGATATCCTACACTCACAGTGTGTTCAAAATAACTGAATGTTCACATTCAGCAAAGTAATTTCTATAAAATAGAGATGATAATATAAACAGCATAATTTACTTACTATCTTCCTTCAACAGGTTCAATATCCAGGGTGTTAACACCACTCCCATGGATTCTTTCCACATCTCTATCTTTGTTTAGCTCCAAGCTTAGTACCCTTTAAAAAAAAATAGAATATATCAAACCATGAACAGTGAGAATCAGGAAGTACTTGAATTTTACCTTTTCTTTAGTACAACAGAAGTCAAATTTGTGATCCTCAGAATTCTTCTTTGACTCAATACATGCAATTATTACCCTTTACATTTTAAAGTAAAAGTTCAGACTTGATGTAGAAATAAAAATAAGAAATGTGTGACTGGCTGAAATTACCACACTGTATATTATTTGGAGGTGGAGAACTATAAATCTTTATTTAGCAATTAAAGTCAACAAATGTATAACTGAAAATTGGCATATAATGCAAGTATCAGAAATATAAAAAAGTGAAATGAAATGTTTATATACTTTTATATCTAATATATTCACAAATAAGTTAGTCTTCATCCCAATTATGATCATTTGGTAGTTTATTTAATAAAACTAGGACACCTAGTGGACAAACCAGTTATTTTAGTAAATGAAAAAGTGATTTGTTATACAGAATGAATAAGAAAACTACCAACATGTGATAATTATAAAAAAAATAAATGTTTTCCACATCTTTTGTATCATTAAGAAAGAAACAAAATGACAGCCTCATGAAAATTATTTCTGATAAAAATTCAAATTCAGCTAATGAAACATCAGAAGCATTCACTGTGTTATGGACAAGATTTGTTTTTACTCCTAATTTGTATGATTATGCAAACCCAGCTACTGTTGCAAGTGTCAATCAAGCAATATCCTACTGTTGTAATTGACAAGAATAACTACAATGTTTCTCAACATCCAATCAAAGATAAGAAAGATACTTGGTCTTAAAAAAAAATACAAATTAAGCAAAAAAGTGTGTTGCTGAGATCACAATGCGCTCTGAGTTTATTATCCATGATGAAACAACACCAAAAAAAAAAAAAGACACAGCATTTTATAGATTTAGAAAAACACTAAGTAGTTCATTTGACCAAAAGACATATGAACAGCAAAAGGAAATTAATGAGAAAAATATGGTGAGTTCATAGTTGTGGGTTTATTAAAATATTTCTATGAAAGTCCTTTCACATTTCAACTGATGTCTTCTAATTACTGAAAGTGAAACTAGCTTTGAACAAGGTAGCTGATAACCAGAAACACTTTTGATATGTTCTTTGGTTCAATGAGTTACGACTCCTCTTAGTTATGAAAACGTGATATGCACCAAAACCCAGCTCCTTAAGTGGAGTCAGAAGTCCTGCTTCCATGTTATGAAAAATCTACACTCTACTGAGCAATCCCACTTGCCAACAAAAGTACAGGAAAACTACAATTTATGTGTGAAATAAACATCCAGTTTTCAAGGTGCTGAATGTCTCCTGCAGCTGAAGCCAAATAGAGCTGGAAGTACTCAGCACTTTCACAGATTGGTACCTAAATTTTGGCTTTAGCAGTAGTCTCTTACCTACTATTCTTATACTAAAAGCTATTTATTCTCCATTGCAATCTGGAACTAAATTCTGTGCTAAATGCCAGGGTGTAGCAGACCGGAAATCCTGCTGCAGCTTAATTAAAAAAATTAGGGTTCTATTGAATTAAATACAGAAAACGAATAATACAATCAGATGTTTGGATTGACAATGCATAGCTGCATCACAGAGATTCTTGAGAGGAGCTGAAGATTTCGGCAGGTGGGTAGGTGTACACATCAGGCTCTCGGTACGTGGAAAAGTGCAGGATGCTGTTTGGGATTATGAAAAACATGTAACAGACCATGAAATCTGGTCTTTTTTGTGCTTTTACCCTACACCAGGGGTCGGCAACCTTTCAGAAGTAGTGCTCCGAGTCTTCATTTATTCACTCTAATTTAAGGTTTCACGTGCCGGTAATACATTTTAACGGTCTTAGAAGGTCTCTTTCTAGAAATCTGTAATATGTAACTAAACTATTGTTGCGTGTAAATTAAATAAGATTTTTAAAATGTTTAAGCAGCTTCATTTAAAATTAAATTAAAATGCAGAGCCCCCCAGACCGGTGGCCAGGACCCAGGCAGTGAGAGTGCCACTGAAAATCAGCTCACGTGCTGCCTTCGGCATGTGTGCCAGAGGTTGCCAACCCCTGCCCTACACTATACAGATTTCATGAGGAAGACCAGCATTTCTCAAATTGGGGGTCCTGACCCAAAACAGAGCTTCGGGGTGGGGGAGTCACAAGGTTATTTTAAGGGGAGAGGGCGGCACAGTATTGCCACACTTAGTTCTCCATTGCCTTGAGAGCTGAGCGACCGGAAAGCGGCAGCTGCTGACTGAGGGCCCAACTTTGCAGGCAGCAGCACAGACATAAGGGTGGCAATACCATACTATGCCATCCGTACTTCTGTGCTGATGCTAGCAGCGGCACTGCCTTCAGAGCTGGGCAGCTGGAGAGCAGCGGCTGGTGGCCAGGAGCCCAGCTCTGAAGGCAGCACGGCCGCCAACAGCAGCACAGAAGGGTAGCAGTACTACAACACTCCCTACAATAACCTTTTGACCCCCACCACAACTCTGTTTTGGCTCAGGACCCCCACAATTACAACACTGTAAAATTTCAGATTTAAATAGCCAAAATCATGAAATTAACTATTTAAAAATTCCTATGACCGTGAAATTGACCAAAATCGATGTGAATTTGGTAGGGCCATAATTATGGGATAATGAGACTGATTATGGTTTTACTAGAAATATTCAGCTAGTGAACCTTTTAACAATGTTGACATTTAAAATTGTCATCTTTAGGTTTCAGAATTAACACCTAATTGAGATTAAAAGAGAAATTCATGCCTCATTTATTGTTTTAGTGTGCCTGCAGATTCACAAGGCTTTAGTGTATTGGTTTTCACATAGACCTAGTCTACACTAGAAAAGGTTCTCTGTTATAGCTAAATGAAAAGAATTGTGACTTGACAAGTCCAACAAGGTCCAACCATAACTCAGTGACTTATCTCTAAAATATTCAGAAAGAAGGAGAAGCCACACAAAATTATTTTAAGATATGAAGCTCAAGATGTACATATTAGTGTCTGTGAACAGGTGCTGTATAAAGGATGTAGAACAAATACACTTTAAGGGGATGGAAATAAGCATGCTATGTTAATGTGTTCATCGTGTAGGATATAACTTAGTTTTTACAATGTCATAGTGTTTACTGTAGCATGTTACAGCAACACAATGCTACATTCTGGCAAAAACAGCATTATATCACCTGGCATTGCAATGGCTGCTGCGGTGAAACGTACTTCACTGAAGCCAAACTACTTTACATGCACCAGGTAGTGGAAGGTAGCAAGCATGAGTCTGACACAGATTTGGGGTAGAGCATAATTCTTGTTTCAGAGGAATAGCCGTATTAGTCTGTATCAGCAAAAACAATAAGGAATCCTTATGGCACCTTAGAGCAGTGGTCCCCAATGTGGTGCCAGCAGACGCCATGGCACCTGCAGGGGCACTTATGTGTGCCCACCTCTTGACATGGGAGCACCTGCCCTGAGGAGTGCAGCCGCCGGACAAGCAGCCACTAAAATGCCGCCAAGAAGCGTTGTTGCTGAAATGCCAGTGCTTCTCGGTGGCATTTTGGCAGCGACGCTTCTCGATGTTGTCACTTCTCGGGGGCATTTTGGCAACTGGTCGTCTGGTGCCCGCCACACTGAAAGGTTGGAGACCACTGCCTTAGAAACTAACAAATTTATAAAGCATTTGCCCAAATATATTTGTTAGTCTCTAAGGTGCCACAAGGACTCCTTGTCATAATTCTTGTGTATTTTAAAACACTATATAACACAATTAAAGTGTGCAACTGAAATGAACACAGCCAGTTCTATACATAACTTTGTCCAGCCAAAGGACAACAGGCTAGATCACTACTTCCATGCAGCCAACTCTCATTTTATCAACAGTCTTAGTAATAGTTGTAATTTTTTTTATTAAACCCCCAGCTTCATGAATTGTGTGATTACATGAGAATCTCAGTTTTCATTTTCTAAGAAGGAGGTTTCCAGCCTTAGTGGTTACAGAAAAGTTTAAACACGTGAAACCAAACACACAAAATCCAGAAAGTAAGTAAAAAGAATCCAACATACATGCTTTTAAATACCTTATTTTTGGACTCGCATTATTTTTCAATGCTTGGGGTTGGCACTACTACTACCATCTCTAGACTAAACACCTATTTTAGAGTGACTACTCTCAGAAACAACGTTGTACACAACAGCACCAATTAATATAATCCTTCACATCTGAAGAAATCATTTAATTAATAGCCCGTCCTCTTTTTTCAAACAAAGGTCGGTACAAAGAGCTGGTAGAAAAAGCTTAATTGGAAAGGGCCGGGGGGCGACGCGGGCGCAAAGAGGAAGCCGAAATAGAGGGGAAGAGCGTGACCCTTGGTTGCATCCACTGACACTCAAACTGGAAGCGAGGGTAAAATACAGACAAACGAGACCGACATGTCATGCCCAAACGCTCGCTGTGACAGGACAGTGTCAGGTCCTGCCATCCCATTCCCAGTGAAAAGCTCTGGCCCAGCAGGGCCCTATCGATGTCTAGTGGTGGGCAAAGGACGACACTGGTGTAAAAAACATCACCCCCTACCCCGAGTGGAGACACTAAGGCACGGCCCCGTCACCCGGCCCTGCCTCCCACAGCCCCCAGCCGAGAAGAGACTGAACTGCGGGAGCCGAAAGACTCTTTACCTCCGGGTGGACTCAGCCCGGCGCAACCGCAGCGGATCGTCGAGACCGGCCTGGCGGGCTGAAATGAAGGCCAACATGGCGGGACCAAGCAAGTACCAGACCCAAGAACGCCGCCATGTTGTAAATAGGGTGACGCCGATTGGCTCAATGCGAAACGACCGTGACCAATACAGAGCGCGGTTATTGGATAGTCGGCAACCCACCTCTAAGCAGGCGAGACTGAGACAGGGGACCGGGCATGTACACGGTGCTCTGAGCTTAGGGGGCGCTGCTGAGACGGAAGGGGCGGGGCACGTACAAGGTGCTCACAGCGTTGAGGGCGCTGCTGAGACGGAAGGGGTGGGGCACGTCACGGTGCTCACAGCGTTGGGGGCGGGGCCGAAGCGGAAGGAGTGTGGCATGTACGTGGAGCTCACAGCTTTGGGGGCGGGGCCGAAGCGGAAGGGGTGCGGCACGTCACAGTGCTCACAGCGTTGGGGGCGGAGCCGAAACCTAGGGGGTGTGGCACATACGTGAAGGTCACAGCGTCGGGGGCGGGGCCGAACGGAAGGGGCGGGGCAGGTACTTGGCGCGGTCGGGCTCAGGGGCGGGGTCTATGAAGATGCTGGCCTGGCGGCTGGGGGACGGCGTTATCGCGGCAGAGTGAGCGGGTCTCGCTCGGCAGGATGGGCAGGCTCTGGGGGCTCCTGCGCGCTCTGCGGCTCCGGCTCCTCGGACTAGAGAAGCAGCTTGTGGGTAGCGACCAGTTTGGAAACAAATATTACAAGATCCCCAAACACCAAACCTGGGCTGGTAAGAGTGGGGGGGACGGGGCTCCACAGCTTTCTCTCGGGGGGTCGCTGGGCCTGTCTCTGGCAGAGCACCCCCCCTTGCAACTCAGCCCGCCTATAGCGTTTCCAGGGTATCCCCTCACCGTCTACGCCCTGGTCCTCAGCCTCTCCCAGGCACCTCGCTTGCCCCCAGCCTTCTCCCCCAGGCACCCCCAAACCCACCACCCTGCCTCCATGGCACCCTACTCCCATTCCCCGAGCCTCCCCCAGGCCTCCCCTGCCCCTAGGCTCCCTTCATTGTTCCCTGTACTACTCTCTTCTGTGCTGTATTGGTTCTTATACCGTGCTTATCATCCTAGTGCCTGAGCGCCTTCCAGTAGTTCATTAAGTAGCATGACAGCACGTCTGTCACATGTTTGTTCTCTCATCTTCTATACAGGGGAGACCTGTGTGCAGCACAGTGTCTTCTTGTGGTCAGATTTTTAAACAAGTAAATATACGTATGGCTGTGTGTTTATATTCGAGAAGGCAAGGTCAAAGAAATGAGCTAGACACTTGGAATGTAAAGTGGTGAGGTTTGTGGTGGCCTTTAGTTCCCAGGGGACTTCATTCCACAGCCTAGGACCGCTCCTGAACAGAGCTGTGTCTCCCACAGACACTAACTTTATTCTTACCATTGGGGGTTCCGTTGGGCAGGAGGAGTGATGTCGGCAACGTGGTCTTCGTCACAGAGCTTTAGATTGCATTTCATATATCCTGGGTGATGGTCCCAGAATAAGGAGAACTTTGAAGATAATGACTGAAACCTTGAACTTGTCTCCAGGATACCCACTACTCTTAATCATAGTCTCCTTTGCTTACATCCTATCCCTTGCCAGTTTCATCTCCCAGAAGTCCTTACAACTTCTCAATACTTCTTCTCTGCCAGCCTCTCCACCAGTTTATGTTATGTGGTCCACCCCATGTCCATATGTTTGCCCTTTCATAGATTGTTTCCTGACCAATTATTTATTCTCCATGCACATTGCCCAGAAATTCCTCTGCATGTCTTTTAGGTGTTTCTCCTTCTTCCCCTTAGTTCCCTATACACCCCCACATTCTCTATAGTTTTCCTTAGGCTCCTAATCCAAGTACTTTTTATCTTCCTTCAACTTTGCCACTACTGTGAAGCTTGTACTGTGTTCCTTCTCAGATCAGCTAGCAGCATACTGTATATTGGGGGCTGTTTTGATAAAGACGGAAAGGGGGAGGTGCCTCTGAACTAAATTTGTTTAATAGCGCTGTAATATTGAATCAGGTTCTTAACTTGTGGTCTAGTCTGACTCTGTTCCCTGTCCTGGTGCTTTCTACTATTGTTATTTTAAATAATTCTATTTCCGTGGGGGGAGGGGGGGGAATTTGAAAAGACCTGCATTAGCCATATTAGAGGGCTATATATAAAAGAAGGAAATAAGTGAACCAGGCTTGAAAGACTAACAAGATTAATTTCATAATACTTAATATATATACAGGGGGTCCCCTGTATACGTTGAGGGTGAGTTCTTGGAAAGGGCAATGGATACTGAAACAATGAATACCAGGGAATTTTCCCCCATGAGAAATAATGGAATAAGGGGGAGATGTGTTCACAACTTCACCGCACTTGCCTATGATAATGCTCTTTTTGCCTAAACAGTATACCTAAACAGTGTATTTTTTTACAATGACAGGTCATACAGTACACATTACATATGAAACATTGAATAAAATGTAGAACCCTACTAACACCATTCAAACACACAGAATATTTTAATAAAGTAAATACAGTACTATAATACAGTATAAAATAGTGTCAATTACACTAAACTTAGGTGGGGTGGCCACTGGGTTTCCTTGGGCTGGCTTTTCCATGGTTGACCTGGTTACAGAAGTCTTAAAAAAGGATTTTAACGATATCTGCTCTCCTGCATGAATCTTTGAACAATAGATTTCCTTGTAGCAAGCCACTGCATCGAGAGCCCTGGAGACTTTGCCAGACTGTTCATGATTTCCCTCATCTCATCCAGCAATCCAAAGAAATGGGAGAGATTCTTTCTCATCAGACTCCTGAGTTCCTGCCCTATGTCATCATCCTTGCTTTCTTCAGATAGCTGTTGTTGGTCCAGCTCAATCAATTCTTCATTTATCAGTTGCTCAGCGCGAGACTCCAACAACTCCTATACATCCTCCTTCTCCTCCACCTCCTTGAAGCTGACATCCTTCACCAACTTGACAATTTCTTGCTTGAGAACAGGAATGGCATCAAATCCCATGAAGCTGTGGACAGCATCTGGCCATGCATGGCACCAAACGTCATTCATACATTCTTCCCACGACGTGTCAATGTTTTCCATGCTGTTCAAGATGTTGGAGGACTTCCAAAACTCCTTTACACTGGGCTTCGCCTGTCTCCTTAATCAACATGGAGAACGTCCTCCGTAGGTAATAAGCCTTGAATGTGGCCAGCAGACTTAAGTACAGTGCTGTACTGTACAATAGGGGAACGTGTTCCAATTCACGTCAGTCCCTATCCGTGCAAATGATGGATATGGGATCAGGACTAGTGTAAATTGTAACATGTTCCCCTATTGATGAGTGACAGATATCCAAAACAACGGATAAAGGGGGGATGTATACCAGGGACCTCTGGTAACCTTTTTTGCTCTTTCTATAGTCTGTTAGCTTCCCAGTTTCTAATGCACAGGACAATAGGGAAGAGAGACCTTTTTTTTTAAAATAAGAGAGTGGGGAAGGGTCTGGAACATGAAACTCATTAAAAAAAACAAAACACCGATTTCAAATTGACTCTTATTTTAAAGTAGGTAAAGATAAACCCACACATCAGGTGATCTTAGAGCTTTGCTTTTACCTCTGTCAAAACAGACTTTTCTAAAGGACTTCTTTTTCATTTAGGACATTTTTTAGGATATGCATGTAGATGAAATTCTTTGGAAACTTACACGAAACTAGTCTGTCTTTCTTTGGACTATTCTCCCTAAACTGTATAAACTCTTCCATAAGTGCTTTTAATAGTATCTGCTCCCACAATTCTCTACAGATATTAGACTCCTTTCTTATATTGCACATACCCACATTCCTCAATCCAGGCAGCTCATGCAGCCTCTTCTCATCCTTCCCCAGCGCATAGTTTTGGATTAAGTGTAGTTTAGAGTGTGATATAGTACGGTTGGGGTGCTGGAATGTTCTGTAATTATGTCAAATTAATCTTAATTGTTCCATCAGATTATCTAGCGTCCTAATCATTATGGTTTTCTGTAGTCTTTTAAAATGGGACTAGTTATGAGCCTTAGTAACTAATTTACCCTGAAAATTGTCTCTGTAGATCACAATGCTAGTTTTAGAACAACTTTGTTTTGTGTGAATAATTTTAAATTGCACGCTTTTAGCAGCTATTACTGCAAGTAGAAAATGTCTTCAGGCTTTTAGAAAGAGGATCTTAGGGAAGACTAAAACCTTTTTGTCTTGGAGAAAACAACAAATTAAAATAACGAAAAAGGATTTGATGGTGGTAGGGACTTGATTTAAAGGAAAGTTGCGCTGCAGAAAACACTCACTCATTCATCTTCTGGTATTATTTATTTGTACTTTACTTATTTTTGCGGCATGCTTTGTTCGCAATGTGTTAGGTACTGTCAAGATGAATAGTTAGCTACAGTAGCTCTTCCAGAGATCTCATAATCTAAGACAGGGATCAAGGGATCAGCAACTTTTGGCACGCGGCCCAGGACGAGGGATGTGCTTGCTGCGGCTTCTTGTAGTCCCCATTGGCCTTGAACGGTGAACCGCAGATAGTGAGAGCTGCAATCGACTGAACCTGCAGACGTGGCAGTGAACAAACCGGCCCAGCCCACCGGGGGCTTACCTTGGTGGGCCATGTGCCAAACGTTGCCGATTCCTGATCTAAGAAGACTTAACAATTAACACTTAGAGGAGAGGGATACAATGAACAACCAATTTTTTAAAAAAAGGGGAAATATCCTTGCAAAATTTTCTGACTAACTCTTATTAGTCGAATGATTTCTTGTAGGAATCAGGTAAAATTGTCGTAGCGTTTGAGACCAGAAGGGACCAGCAGATCATCTAGTCTGATCTCCTGTATATCACAGGCCGCTAACATCCCACACAGCACCCACACACTAAACCCAAACAACTGAAAATAGACCAAAGTACTACAGGACCTGAGAGAGAGAATGCTGGTGCCATCTCAGCACCCTGGCCCTCCCTTGACAATTTCTCATCTTGAAAAATCTGAAGAATTAGTTTAGAGAAGTGGGTTCCATATGTAATAGGTGAAGGGAATTCCATATGTAAGGGGTGGCATAGAAAAAATGCAATTGTGGTTATGGAAGAAGTGGACAAGCAGGTTGCGAATACTGGTGGTACTGGCAGAGAAGAGGGAATAATATGCAAGGGTGGTGCAATAAGATGACTGATAAGGAGAGAGACAGTGTGGTGAAAAGTTTAAAGATGAGGGAGGGCCCGTTCAAAGCACTTAAATGGTTTCTTCAAAATATTTTTAAAAAATGAGATCTGCATTTATGAACATAGCGAGTCTATATAGTCAGCTGTTCCTATTGCTGTTGTGCTCATCTTCCTCCCAAATCCCCACCCCTTCCATTATGGCTTCATCCACTTGTTATCTGTTACTTCTATTTAATTTGTAAATTCTTCAGGCCAGGGACTTAATTTTACTCTGTGGTGAAGTGCTTTGAGGTTGCAAACCTGCTTGAAGCCTCGGGTGCTATCAAAATAGAAATGATTAACAATAATGCGGACAGGCAGCTAGACTTTGCAGTGAAAGACTGGGAGGCAACCATTGGAGAAATTCAAAGAGAGGAGGATGGCTGTTGGAATGGCAGGCAAAGAAGATGATCTTAGCAGTTGCGCTGTATATGCCCGGAAGTTGGAGTAGGGATGTGGTGTTTAGGACATCGCAAAAAAGAAAGTTCATGTGAGATGATGAGTGCCCAACAAGAATTCTTGCTGTGTGGACTGAAAAATGGCTTTGCTGTTAGAAAAGTTATGGAAGGGAAAGATGCATTTGTGAGCCATCAATGCAATGATGTTAGATGAGTCTGCAAGTGGATGAAGTTCTTTGAGGAGAGGAAAGAGAAGGAAGGGAAAAGAACAGAGCTCTGAGAGACACCGCAGAGAGTACGAATGGAAAGTGGGAAAGGGGAAGGAAAGGAACCAGGGGAAGACAGAATCATAGAAGCTAAGGGAGGATGAGACTTTGAGAAGGAGAGTATGACTAATTAGTGCGAGAGAATTTATAAGAGTTATAGCAGTTCATTTTCCTAAAACAGAAAATTCAAGTGTCAGATGTAGCTGGGCAGAAAACACTCTCATATGGCATTGTCTCAGACCCTTGTGTTAAAGCAGAAATGTTACATGGTCTCTAGAAAATAAATGTAAATCTTCAACAATACTACTCTGTTGTTTTCTACCAAATAAGCTTATGCTACAAGTTAAACTTTTTCAAAGATTAGTAAAAAATTGATGACAGTGATTAAATAGTACAATTTCATCATGCCTGTCTTGAGAGGAACATCCAGTATAACTCATTAATTCTGAGATTACACTTCAGATGCCAGTCCTGAAACTGGATGTGATAGAAGGTGAGGTTGGACATTTAGATAACAGTGATTGATGACTAATTTTAGTATCACAGACAAATATTTTGCCAAACTGGGTAGCTTAATCTATGTAATGTATTTATTTTTTAACTGTATAGCACACTGTCAGAGCATCACCATAGCTTGGCTACATGATGAATTGTTTGCTCTGCAACCGGCAATGATTTTTAAACTATTCATAGTTCAGTAATTGCTAAAATTCCTCATACAGTTTATGTATTTTATTAAAACTGCATATATTTCATAGGAGGTAACTGATCCCATTTTCCACTGTAAAACTTTGTAAATATGAAGATTGTTAGGGCGTAGTTCAAGAGAAAAATTTAAACAATGTAAAATGCACTAGCAGTAAGCATCGTTCAGGCTCGAGAGATCCTGGGTATGTGTCCCTGTGAGGTAAAGAATTTACTCAGTTAGTTTTATGGCAGCTGTAGCTGAAGAGATTCCCTCGAGAGAGACAATCTCTGCTGCATCGGTCACTTTTAAAGGTGATGTTTTGACCCTTTGGGCTCTGCCTTCAGGTAGCTCTCTTCTTCTGTGCTAAGCTGGACTGCTTCCTCTTGTAACTTTAGAGACCTTTATTGAGCTCTTGGTTACAAAGGCTGCGGTCCTAAGTGTGATCTTCCCAGTTGTCCGCATCCATGTCCATTTCTTTGAAGTCTCGCACACATCCTTGAAATGCAATTTTGGGCATCTTTTGGGTCATTTTCCAGATGCCAATTCGATGTAGAGGATGTCCTTTGGGATGCGTCCATCATTCATTCGGCATACATGCCCAAACCAGGGGAGGCATCTCTGTTTGAGGAGTGTTTGCATGCTGAGTATGCTGGCCTGCTTGAGCACCTCAGTGTTGGTGACTGTCCCTCCAGGAGATTCCAAAGATTTGACGAAGGCAACACACATGAAAGCGGTTGAGCCACTTTTTCTGATGAGAGTATAAGGTCCATGTCTTGCTCCCACACAAAAGTGTGCTGATAACTCATGCACAAGACACACAGATCTTTGTGTGTTCTGTCAGTTTGTTTGCCATACCCTCTTGCTCAGTCTAGATATTACTGTGGTGGCTTTTCCGCTATACACTTAATATCTAAATATTTTCTAACTGGTATTTATAAATATTGTCTTTGTACACAACTCATTTGTCAAACTATGAAATAACTTCGTTTGTGCTGGCATTCATAGTAATGGCTGAAACTTGAAATGTATGTGCTCTATGAAACATTCATTTATACTTTTTAAGTTTTTTGTAATAGATGGGGTAGCAGATCAGTGAAAGTGTAGGTAGTAACTTTAAAAAAAAATAGTAGTAATGAAGCATAAAAATAACTGAAACAACAAAAGGCTTTAGAAGCACACTGAAAAAATAATAAAGGTCACCAAATTAGCTGATTTCTATCAAGAGAGGATGTTCCTCTGAGTGCCAAGAAGAAGGCATCACCTTGGAAAATGTTTAGGGGAGCATAGGATCTTTGACGTTAACTGAAGGGGAAGTGGCAGATGAGGGTCGGGCTGGCCTGCAGCAAAGCAGCCTAGAGCAACTTGAGTAATGTGCATAGATTTCTGGATATGCATCTGCCCCAAAATCATTGGGCTCCTGTGGTGTGGGCCCGTGATGTGCTGAGCTTTGACTTGTCTTGCAGGAGTATGTTCAGATATTGGGAATTAAAGAAATAGCCACCAACAACATCTACTGTAGCAACAAAGAAGTTGCATAAATAGGAAAGGACATCCAGTTCTCAAACACATTAATTTTCAGTTTTCAGGGTACGTAACTGTACTGAAATCAACATAGTTACCGTGAGGGATGAATTTGGCCTTAATTGCTCTCTAAAAGTTGATTTGACATTGCTGTCAGTCTTCATTCCGGCCTGGATAAGAATAAATTTCATTCCTCCAGAGGTGTGAGGGGAGGAATAAAATGGAATTACTATAGTTGATGCTTGAGTGGATTACTATTTTTATTATAAAAATCAGTGGGAGAACTAGTTGTGGAAGAAAAAATTCTTAATCGGATCTCTGCAAGGATATGTCTGCACAGCAATTAAACCTATTGTATTTGTGCGTGAGAAGTGCAGAGTAAAATTTACCTGTATATTTTCAGAGTAAAGTGCAAAAATTAACCTTTTAAATGAAAAGCAGATCTTGAGAACTTGACATGATGCTTACTAACCAGGAGAAAAATATGTTCCCACACCCCCTCCAAAACCATGCTTCCTGCAATTTAAGGGCTAGATTCTTCTTCCCATACTTTTGAGTAGTACCTTTTCCCACACCACAAGTAGTCCCATTGAAATCCAATGTGAGTACATTAAGGGCTTGTAGATGAACAGGTTGTAAACCTACCGCACTCTAGTATACATGCTCTAACTGTCCCTATAGATCCCTAGTGTGCTTTGATTTACTCCACTTTGAAATGGGAGTAGGTCAGTGTGCGCTGAGGAATTTCTTATTGTGCGACAAAGTCCACACAGACAGTTTGCGGCATACTACTGCGCTGTAGGTTATACCCCAACTTGGGGCTCACTAAACTGTTCATCTAGACAAGCCTCAGTGTAAGTATGAGGGTTGGAATCTGGTCACCAAGGTATCAAATATTTGTGCACAGTGTATTGAATGCTTTAGTTGTAACATTGTAATCAACTTTCTGTTTAAGCTCTTTAATGCTTCTTACTACACATCTCTTTTATTAAGCCCTCTTTTTTTCTTTTTTGGCTTCTTTTCTCTTCTTCAATAGATTGGGGCCTTCAACATTCAGAGACAACTCCCAGGAAAGAAGCCAGGCTTCCCTCATTATTCCCTCACCCCCAAAATAAAATAGGGAAAAAAAAAGTCCACAAAGCTGCTGCAGAAGTGGAGGGTGCTGGAGTTCCTATAAGATGTTGTCCCTGTAAGCTATTCATGGGCTCTATCTCTGTAGCCTCCAGCTAATAGATGTCTAAAACACTGGGTGCTAGGAGGAAAGAAGAACATTCTTGTTTTATTTTCTTTGCAGCCAAATCCCAGGGACTTTTGGCTTTTGTAATGTTTGTGCTATGAATCTTGGCTAATGTGTCATCTGTGTTTGCTTGTTTTAGGTTCCCTTACCCAGTGTATGACTCCATTGATGCTCATGGTTAGGGCCCTACCAACTTCATGGCCATGAAAAACGCATCATGGACCGTGAAATCAGCTCTCCCCCCATGAAATCTAGTCTTCTGTGTGCCTATACTATCCAGATATCCTACCCTATACTACCCAGATATATTACCCTATATTATCCAGATTTCCCAGGAGAGACCAGTGTTTCTCAGATTGGGGGCCCTGACCCAAAAAGGAGTTGCCGGTGAGGGTGGGGGGTTGTAAGGTTATTTTAGGGGGATCACAGTACTGTCATCCTTCTGTGCTGCCTTCAGAACTGGGCGGCTGGAGGGCGGCAACTGTTGGCCAGGTGCCCAGCTTTGCAGGCAGTGCCCTGCCAGCAGCAGGGAAGGAATAAGGGTGGCACTACTATACTATGCCACCCTTCTGTGCTGCTGCTGGCAGAGGCTTTGCCTTCAGAGCTGGACTCCCGGCTAGCAGCCGCTGCTCTCCAGCTGCCCAGCTCTGAAGGCAGCACTGCAAGCAGCAGTGGAAAAGTAAGAGTAGGAGTACTGTGTGCAGACCCTACAATAACCTTGTGACCCCTCCACCCCCCGTACAACTCCTTTTTGAGTCAGGACCTCTTCAATTGCAACATTGTGAAATTTCAGATTTAAATAGCTGAAATCATGAAATTTATGATTTTTTAAAAATCCTATGACTGTGAAATTCACCAAAATGGACTGTGAATTTGGTGGGGCTTTACTCATACTGTTCACAAGCATAGTGACATTGGCCTAATTCTTCTCTTTTGCTGCTGCCAATGGAGTTTCCACTAGCAGTAGTGAACACTGACAAGTCTTTGATCAACTGTTGTTCTTGCTGCAACTAGTGGAAGCTATAAGCAGCAACAGATGTTGGAGCTCTGCCTGCAGATTTAGAAGGAAAACATTGCAATGGTTTACTCTTAGTTCCCATTTGGAAGTTGCTTTACAACAATAAGAAGTGGGAAAAAAATTTAAATAAAATGTTAGAATCTGTAAAAGTTAGTGATGCTTGACAGTGAAAGCTTCTTTCAAGAGGACTTCACAAGTTTTGGTGAAAATAAATGAGCAATTTTTAAAAAAAAAATTAGATTAATGTAATCTGAAGTGTTATGGAAACTTACTTAAAATTATAATTTTTACATGAGCAGTGAGCATTTAAAATAATTAGACCAAGTTCAAAATAGTAAAGTGAAATTCATTTGAATAAGAGAATATTGTCATAGCATTGAGGAGGTTTATTTTTTTTTTCTGGCAGGAAATATGTACTACCTTTGATTTTATGAAAAAAATTGACACTCTGGATTTGCCCAGAAGGAGGCAGCATTGTTTCACAGATGTCCTAGACTGACAGTTTATTAAAAGTACTGTTTTCCTCACAGTTGATAGGATTTTTTATTTTTTTAAACTCTCTGCAAAATAATTGGGTGTATATTTTTTTCTTCCAAAAATAAACCTTGCATTACTAACTGCCAACTTTTAGGACAAGGATTCTGGAGTGACAGTACAGATGTTCGATGTGGGCCGTGTACTATGTGCTGAAGCAATTATACTCCAAGGAACTCACTACAGATTTCTTTTCAAATATTTATGCTTTTAAAATCTATTTACAATGTTTCATTTTTGTCTTAAATTCCTAGAAGTTGATTGATTTGGGACGTGTTAATCTCACTGACTTGTAAATCACGAGTGACTGAAAACAGTGAAGATGATAGTGTTTAACATTTGATTTGTTGCTATAGCCTAGCCAGGCCTTAAGCATGTATTGAGTACTATTTTCCTAGTAGCAAGGTTCAGTTAAACTGATGATCATGTTGAATTCAGTCTGACAACAATAAACTTTCTATTATACTCATTCATTATCTTTAATCATTTTCCTACTGTTTTTGGCTTCAGGACCAGGTTTGGTTTCTTCAGTCTTTTTTTTGTTCAAGTCTATTCCCCAGCCATTTTTTCCTGTGGTATGTCTTTTTGTCTTAATTTTCTTGAATTTGTAGCTGTTTATTTTTATATTTAGTGCAACTTCTATTAACAATAAACTGTTACCTGTAGTCACCTGACCGAACAGCTGACACTCTGAGGGCTTAGATTTTTCTTTTTTGTCAATCATACTGCCTTACACAGCTAGCCAGTTAAAATGGTTTAGATAGGAATAGCTCTTTTGGTGACTGTTACTAACATTAAACTGTAACTGTGCAGAAGAAATGTGTGTTTGAATAAGCCCTGATGAAACCTCAGCATTATCATGTGTGTATCCAGATGGTGATATGATGAACCAATACAAATCTCATTGTAATGATTGCCCAGATGAGCTTATAAATGGAATTTGGGAGACAGGAGGAGGACAGCCTTTGGGAAAAAAGCTGGCCAAGAATAGGCATATGTTCTGGTAGTACATGTCACTTTCGTAACTGGTACCTGTCTGTCACTTGTACTTCATTCTCAGAACATGAGCTCTGCTGAGCTGCTAGTGTGATGTAAGTATCACGATATCAAATCTTCTACACTCTGCAGATAAATCCTACTATCTTCAGGTTCCATTACCCCATAGAAAATAAAAGAAAACATAAACAAAAAGATTGTTTTGCCTGTTCAAAATGGGAAATTCAAAGTTAGAGCTGCTAATCTATGCTTTTAACTGACATCATTGTTCCTGCAAACTGCAATTCTGTTCTGAGAACCTGCGCTGCTTATCTGAATAGATGTATTAAGCACAAAACTGCAACTTTAACCCTAACTTGCTGTTACTGGTAAAGTGACCATATACAGTTTCAGCACAATGTGTGTGTGGGAAAACGAAAAGCATGACGCTTGCTACTATGGGAATTTGGGTTATGCATTTAATTCAGCCTCTGACAGTGAGTTTCCCAATTGTATTTCAGTGTTTGTGTGTGCAAATTTCCTTAAATGTGACTTGATTAGAATACCAGTTTTTTTACTGGTAGTTTGAGTAGAATTTTAATTCTGTCGTTGAATGAAAGGGAGTCAGACTCTCTGCAAAGTGATGTAACTGTTAAACTTCATGTGAGTAAGAAACTTGTGTATTTTTGCTAGGAATTTTTCTATTAAGTGTGCTACATGCTGACACTTAAAAACTCCAGTCCTAAATTGATGATTTGCAGAATTATATTATTATTTTGTGTAGATGCACTAAAATGTGATAGGAACTGCTTATAAGTAAATCTTATTTTGCTAAGCTCATTTAACACGCAGTATCTGCACTGCACACAATCTGTAGTGGCAGTACAGATACTTCTCAAAGTTCCATATTTTAATACCATTAAAAGACTGAAGACTTAAATGCAATAATGTCTGGAGATGGCCTGAAACAATAGTTCCTCATGCATTTTAATGAGACATTTACTCTGAAACCGTCCACCAACGTCCTTCAGTGAGGAACTCTTGATGGGCTTGTCTTCATTGCAGTGTTAGCGCAAGGCATGACTGCAGTGGTGCTCCTAACTTTACTTCCATCCAAACACAAAAATCTCTAGCTCAAGTTAAGTGGTGCTTTATATTTGAGCTAGCTGGCCCACCAGTGTTTGTGGGTTGAAGCTCAAGTGCTGCTGCTGTTTGAGCTGCAAAGCAGTGGAGACTCAGCAGCTCTGTGCTGCTCACATATTGTTTCTATTTTGTGCACCTTTACATGCTGTTGAACTGGGTGAGAGCTCAGTTCTCCTTCCTCCAGATGGTCCCCGGTCTTTCTGATGAGCTGAAGTATTCCAGGGAGAAGGGAGGCCTTAAAGCAGACAGCACATGTAGTGACAGGGGCCAGCCACACTGCTATAAACATGACTTGTGGGCGTGGCTAGGATTTTGGATTGCCTTTCTTTGGCCCTGCACCCTGACCAAGCCACTCTTCTTCCTTTTTATTCTGTTCACCAAGTAGGTAGGCAACCAGGCATTCAGTTTTGCAAGGGGATAAAATGAGATGCCTGCATGAGCTTCATGCTCTGTAAAAGCTGCTGAAAGGTTTGCTTTGATTAAGAGAGATGAGGACCCAGAGTCAAATACTAACAGATTTTATGAGAATTGTTTCAGTGTTATGTTGAGACAAATGTTATGGTGGAGATTTTCATAGTCTTCTGATGTGGTCCGCCTGCTTGTACTTGAAATGGGATGACCTTTTCTAGGCTGACATATCAAAATTGAAGTATAAATATTAGATACTAATCTGATATAATCATCTCAACGGTGTAGTAACCAAGCTGCTTTAAACTTCACCTGAGCTAGTGTCATAGCTCCTAGAACAACATTGTCTGTCCTGACTTAAAAACTCCAGTCCTAAATTGATAGATGTATGATTATTACAAATTTTCAGGAAATATAACATGATTTTGATATAGGCTTTTTTGTTTTTACCAGATAAGAAACTTAATATTTAAGTTTTACATTTAATCAGTGATTGTTGTTTTTTGCCTAGTTATCACTATGTAACTGTGTTTTATCATGGGAAGAAATCCTGGCCCCACTGAATTCAGTGGCAGAATTCCCAAGGCCCCGGGCTTTGCCATTCTTCTCAGAAGCTACTGAGAGAATGAGCTTCATGAACATTTACCTATCTGACTCAGTGTATGTTGGCTCTAGTGAAGTTTTTGATTTTTTAAATGGGTTTAAGCATACTTTAAATACCTTTAAACAGTTACTATGGAAAAAAATAAAAATAGAATATCTCCATTAATTTTATTTTTTTTATTTATCTCCTAGAACTGGAAGGGACCTTGAAAGGTCATTGAGTCCAGCCCCCTGCCTTCACTAGCAGGACCAAGTACTGATTTTGCCCCAGATCCCTAGGGGGCCCCCTCAAGGATTGAACTCACAACCTTATTTAGCAGGCCAATCTCAAACCACTGAGCTGTCCCTCCCCCTCATGATTCATAATTGTCCATGACAAACAGCCCAGTATTAAAATACTGGGAACCGTTGTACAACAGTTATTACTTTTTTCTCATTTTTGCCCTGACAGCTTTGAATAAAAACAAATTGGAGTCTTGCTGCATAGAACCTAAATTCAAACCCTGAAATACAACAGTATTTTCTAAGAAAGCATAGTCCATTTGCATATGGAAATCTGGGTAGTTCTGGGAAATGACGTAGAGGGACAGATTCTGATCTCAGTTACACCAACATAATTTTTGGAGTAATTCCATTAGCTTGGAGCATCAGCGTCCCTCACATTTATTTGCACCTCTGTGTAAACAGGTAGTGGAGGTTTGTAGGATGATAGTATTATTTTATGAAGCTCAGGATTTGGTTACATTGTGAAACTGTTGCAGTTTTTTGTCTTACAAAACAAAATTCAGTAGTAAAATTTGTGTATGATTATCCACTAGTCACAACAGCTGCTGAAGTCATAATTATATGGTCTCACTGGGAAAAGACTCAATCACCTTAACAGTATTACTTCTTTGCAAGGGACTTTTTTTTTTATTTAATCTTGTTGCAAGTTGTTTAAACAGCTGAAAAGCTTATATGCTTTAGCCAAAATTGACTACTTCATTTATAAAAGCTTCAACTTCCAAGCCTACAGCTAGGTAACATAACCAGGGATGGGCTGAGGATGTCAGTATCTGATCAGATGTTGCCAGCTCATGGCTAAGATGTAGATTTGATGCACCAAAATTTCATGAGCTGTTTTTGCTCGAATTCAGCCACAGTGAATGCCCGGAGAAATGAATGAGACTAGGCTCTTCCAGGGCAGAAATCACTAACCATTTAAAATTTTTCAGGTCAGTTTTGCTCCATGATCTGGAGAAGGATTTAGAGGGACAAATTCCCAAAGGGAAGCTAAATGAGCAGTAAAAACAGCGCCATTTCCCCTGCTGAGGAAAAGAATGCAGTGGGGCAGGTAATTGTCAGAGCTTGGTTTGCCTGCTCACCTTCACAGAGTGCAGTAGGGCAGGTCAGTGTAGAAAGCACCCAGCCATAGGCACATGCTGATTCCTCTAGGCATCCATGCACTCCACACCTTTGCCCCAGGAATTCTTTCTTCTTAGTAGAGGAAGGCCAGCAGTCCATATCGGAATTAGAGAATCAAATAGTAAAAATCTAGTTAAAACAAACAAAAATCAAAATAGCAGATAGACTTCTCCAGATAAGAGTGTACTGTGTATTGTGAAACGATGCTTAAAAAGTCTTCAGCTGCCCTGTATAAGTGATAGCTATATATTCCTTCTCATGCACCCTGGAAAGGTGTAACAGATAAATAAGGATTTCCTGCCATATCTAAAAGACTAGGAAAGTATCAAGATATTGTTCCCAGCTGCCATTGTGGGTCACCATCCCCTAATGTTCAGATTACTGTTCCCAGCGTCCATTGTAGGTTAACATGCTGCGCTACCACCTCCCCCGCCCCTCCCATACTGATACCACTGTGGATGGAGGAGAGAGCTAGCAGCCAAGATGTGGAAGAACTGTCAGGCAGTAATGGGCCTCTTGGCCCACTATTTCTTTCACTCTACTGCACCCTTTCCTGGCCTCAGTTTTTTAGTCCAGAAGATTCCTTGTTGTGCACCAGTCAAAATATCACTACAGGGTATTTTCCTTGGTGGTCAGGGACTCTGTGCTTCTAACTAGGGAAAATTTTTTTACCTGAAAGAGTGGCCTCCTCACTATACAGGGCCCTTCATTGGCAGCAAAGTCCAGGCAGGCGTCGTATCAGCCCCCTCCTTTGGGCATGAAAACAGGTGGTATTAAGCCAACAAAAATACATAAACAAATGTGAAATTTCCTCTGACACCCTAACAGCTGTCTTGGTAATACAATGGGAAACTTTAAGTAATTCTGAGACTATTCAGAGTCCTCAGAAAAGTCAGCTTAAAATTGTAATTCCTGCTAGAATCTTTAGAGAGGAATACGGGTCATATGGCAAATTGAAGCAGTCCTTAAAGTACTAATGAGAAAATACCTCTAGCTAGAATAAGTGCACCCTTCTGCGGGTCAGTAACTGCCTTCTGTTGCCTTAGAGCTATCTGGAGGTCTCCTAACTAGCCCTATCTGGAGTTAGATCCTGATCAATGCCAGGCTGTTTCAGTTAGGGAGCAAAAGAGCCACCTATATCTTTGATCAAATGAGGACATTAGATATGCCCCAAGGGGATACCCTATAGACATGTGCAGGAATTTTAGGAGCAGTGTGTCCCATTCCCAGCAACGGCTACAAGATAAATAAAATCATCAATCATTTACTCCATATCAGAGCTTTTAGCTTTAGAGAATTGGGGACAGGCAGAGTAAGGGCCTAAGGGAGGCTTGTCTTCAAAGCATTCCCATTTTCCATCCTCGGACAACTTTTTTGCAAATGGATGGCATTCTTTTTCTTTTCCCAACTTCTGTCATCACCATTTGATATTCCCTGTGCTCCCAAATGGTCTCTCCAGGACCATGATAGCAATATTATTAGCTTTCGAGAAGAAAAATTCATTTATCTCTTCCTGGACAGTTTTTTAAATCAGGTTTCTGTATAGAAAAGCTGAAGCAAACAGTGATATGGTTCCTGGAATATATTGGATTTGGGACAGACATGTAGCATCAGTGAAGTCAATCATAGACCTGGGCTGAGGAAGGAAACTATTAGGTACAAGGTCAAATCTCAGAAGAATTAAACAGAAGATGAAGATGGCCACAAATGGTATGTCAATTAAAAATTCAATTCTTATTGGAGACTACTGGAAATTCTCTTCTCCTAGACAGATATGTTTCAATGATTCAGAGTTCATATGACAGCTTCCAGTAATTCCAGGTTTTCCATCTGCGTCTCATCCTATCTCATTCATTGGCAGATGTAGCTCCAGTTGTATGTTTTCTACTCCCACAAATGGTGAACGTGGAGAATCAGATTTGTACTTGAAGGGATCTTCAGTTCAGGGAACAGATACCAGAAAGAGCATGCATTTCATCAATCAGCTGAAACACAGTGCTTCATTGATATCTCAGAATACTGCTCCCTCTCTGGGTAACAAACCAGTTCTGGTTTTGACAGTCCATCCGATAGTGTTCTTTCCCCTTATGAAAACCCTATCAGCCCTAGCCTGGAGAGAGATTCTCCTGTCCTGGGTAGAGCAAATACTTGTATCTCTAGATATACTGCCTACCCAGGAGGAGAGCGATACCAAGACTTATATGGCAGAAGTCATTAGCAGAGTGGCTCCTACACCAGGAAATACCTTGTTCATTATAAGTCAGTTTGGTGGGCTGGTGATTGACCTCTTTGCATCTGGAAATAGTAAATCAAGTGCCCTGCAGCTTCTGTGTGTGTCAGGATCTGGAGTGTGAGGGGGTGAATGACCTCAGAGGTGAGAGAGGTCCCTGCCATAAGTTTTCTCACCTTTTCCACTGCTCCGCAGGACAGTACAGAAGATAGACATGAGACAACAGCAGTGATACTGTTTGTCTTTCTGGCTGAAGAGGCTGCGGCTCTGAGGCCTGATTAACCTAGCACTGGATCTTTGGATGCCTCTACCTCACAGAGGAAGTCTGCTATTGGAAGCCTGGTCCTCCATCCAGGATCAGAATATTTAAAAACTAATACTTAGCTGAAATGATTATTGTTCTCAGGGACTCCAAAAGAGAAGTCAACAAATACAACTTACTTTATTTGCTATGCAAAGTCAATTTGCAATTTAACTACCATGCTAAATCAGTGAAATATAGGCTTGAGTTCTTTTGGGAGGGCTTTATTATGGGCATACAAGCAAAAAGGTCAAGCCTCTGTAATATCATGTTCTCTGCATATTGAAAAAAAGGAAGTGTTTTTGTACAGATCCCAACACTGAATGCTGTCTTAAGGCGTCAGCCTATTCCAGTCCTGTAAGGTCAGAGCATGGCCTTGCAACCCCATTCTGCTCCTTATAGTACTACCCAGACTGAGCCTCTGTGGGAAGTGTCTTTATACATCTGTGCCATTAGAATAGGCCTCCTGATGGTTACACTGTCCAATCATATTGAGTATTTTGTTTTTCTGTTTGAAATTGGGAGCTTTCTCTGAAACCCAGTATTGTGAGGACTGTCTGACTTCAAAGTACAACTGTCATAACATTTGTTCCTTAAGTAAATTCAAGAAATAGTCCTCTTTTAGTTAAGCATCAAAATCCAGTCTTTAGAAGCACTGACAATCCCAGGGCACAGTAATTATGTGTAAAATTAGTAAAGTTTTTTTTTAAATTTCAGCCTCAGCTTACAAATATCCAAATACATTTGCTAAATACATTCAGCTCCCAGTCCCAGACCATAATCTCCAGCCTGGAATATATTGTTACAGCTGGGTCATAAGGCCCTTAAATAAGAGTGTATAATAGAGATGTGAAAACAAACATACATTATAATTATCTTATGGTAATCAAGACAAAGGATTCAGCAACTGAAGTACAATCACTTCCAGTCTCTCTAAGTTTGAGCAAGGGAACACAATCCCTTTCATGTTCTTAAATCCATGTGGATACCTCTGTGCCTTCTCCCACGCTGCCTCACATGCTTTGGAAGCACTCCCCATAAATATCGCAAAGCTATCTCATTATTTATCTTCAGATACCTCCTCAAAACTCTCCTTTGTTGGGGTGCCTACTGAAAACTAGGTAAGTTAGGCTGTGTGTGTTTAGAGATCATTGCTTACATGCTGACCAGTATTGTCCCATTATTTTCTGGTATTCACCTGTCAGTGTCTCTCCACCTGTGGTCTCTTATACTTAGCTTGCTAGCCCCTGGGGATAGCAGTGAACTTTTTGTTCGGTATTCGTACAGTGCCTAGTGCTATGAGGTCCAGTTCATGAATAGGGCTCCTAGGTGCTATGGCAATATAAATAACAATGATTATCCTGAGTCCAAAGGCTTCATCAAAGAGAATATTTGTTCAGTAGAAAGGGTATGGCATAATTTGAAGAAGGAAAATAACTGACGAAATATACAAATGGGGAATTAAGTAGAAATAGTCATTTGTGTGAACTAGAAGAAAATAAATTGATACAGTTTTAATAGCATGTAGTGTGGAAGTCAAATCAAAGTTCAGCTCATTTATGTGGTACTTTGTTCTGTTTAACCACAGACCTTGAGAAGCTGCAAACATGAGCCCTCTCAATGTAAGTATGAGGAGAAATATTCTATAGATGTGGATTTTTTTTTTTAATGACACTTGTATTTCTCTTTAAGTAGGCACATGTGACCTGGTGCTCAGTGTGGTGTAGGTGATTGGAGTTTTTGTGTGCCTATCCAGACTAGGTCTGCTAAATGTTCCTAACTAACCACATATCAACATTTGGTATTACACTACATTATTTAAATGAGCTCTTGTAGTGACCACATCATTCTGTTCTTCCAGAACAGCAGAAAAGTGAAAACCAGTGTTATGGTATCACACGTGCACTGCACACACTTCAGCTAATATCGCCACCAGTGTTCTCCTGTCAATGGTACTAAATCCTTCTTCTTCTTTTTTTTTTTTTTAATTTACTGGTAAGAAAGAATGTGCTGTGCAATAAAAACTCTGCCTGAGGATAAGAGTGAGAGAGTTTGGTAAAATTCTGCTTCCCTACATGCTTTTTCTGCTATTGTATTTTGTAACACACCATTCCCCACCACTAGAACTGAGTGAATAATTGATTTTTTTAGTTCCATTAGGTTCTGAAAATGTTTTAAAATTTTCTGACAAAGTCCTTTTTGGAGCAGGATTAGGGCACTTGCTGGGAATGTGGGAGATTCAGGTTTGAATTGCCTCTCTGGAGCAGAGGCTTGAACTCGGATCTCCCCTCACCCAGGTGAGTATAATACTATAGGCTATTCTGAGTTGGGTTGCTCTCAGTTCTCTCTTGTTGAAGGTGTGCCACTTTATATATAAATACTTAAATATTTGTTGGGCCAAGGAGAGAGAAAGAGTGACTCTTTAGCCTGGTGATTAAGGCCTTCACCTGGGAGGGAAGAGACATGGTTTCAAATCTTCTCTGTCTGATTCAGAGGAAAGATGTATTGTAAGGGCTGCGTGACTGTGGCAGTAAAATGAAAGGTCACTGAAAATTCTAATATATGGAAGGGGAAATTTCAAGCATGTGACATTCTGAATGGAACTCAAGTTTCTCCAAGTACTTTTCCTGATTCCTTATGATGGGCAACTGAATCAGACGAAAAACTATGTAATTAAAAAGGGGGGAAAATACATGTCAAAATTTTTGTAATGGCTATGTATTAAATTGTATATTAAAGTGTTATGGCTACATAGTGCTGTATGTTTCAAAGTCATATACAAAGGTTATCCTCATAGCCACTCCCCTTGCCCCCAGTGACTTCTCTGAATAAATTAGTGGTAGTGATGATACTAATATTCAGGAGTTCTTGGGTCTCTGTCATGTTCCCCCAGTAATGGACTGAAAATAAAATGTGTTTAACATGGAAGTGCTGGAAACATACTCCACTTGATTGAACAGACTGCTGGTTGGCAAATGTTCCAGCTGCTGAGAGGTGAATATAATAAAGGTTGGAGGATTGAAATGTTTGGTGTCTTTTTCTAAACTTTTGGCCTTACCTTTTGTCCTTTGCACATTCAAAATTCTCACTTAAATCTACTGGAGTTACAGCTGTGCAGAACCTTAGCCCTTTTGGATCCTTAAAAAAAAAAAAAAAAAAAAAAAAAGTCTGAATTCCTCCCAACCGTTGGTTCTCTGACAGTGCCCAGCCTCCTTCTAGTGACCTTTGCTGGACAGTAAGAGTTTCAGGGAGAGTCATCTGCTCTCACCTTCCAAATAGCAGGATTTTTAGCAGGATTGTGATTTCTCGGTTCTCCCACAGAAGAAAATAGTCATGTTCTTGGGCCCTGCTGCCACAGAGTTATAATACTGTGCATCATCCTAGACTGCACAACTTCCATTCAGTACTAATCAGGGCCCAGCTGTGAAGAAAAATAGGTTATGACAGACACAGGAGAATGAGGGTGATTAGAATGTGGGCAATGAAATGAGGAAAGCATTGGAGGGTCATGGGGTTGCAACTCTTTACTGGAGCAGCATGGAGAAAACACCTGTTTTGAAGAGAGAAAATTAATTCTTTTTTTAAAATGAATTCTAAACATAGTTTACAACAACACTGTGCCAAAAACCACATTTGGCAGTTTAGCATAGAAGCAGATATATCAAGAAGATGACCATTTTGAAAATTGAGAAGTAGAAAGCTTTGTGTCTATAGTTCTGTAGTTGGATGTAGATCCATTGTGTATTTGTGTACAGCTATTTGGTGCAAGATGCTCACAAGCTAGGCTGCTGAAGCTGGTAGAGCTTGCAAGCTCCATGAGCTGAACCACTACCTAGCATTAGTTTACAAGCTCTAGTGGCAAACATGCAAAGCACGTAACTGTGGATTATTTTTAGGAATATGCACCAGGAAGTCAAATATAAAAATTTAAAATTCCTACAGCAGTGTGTACATGCATCCATAGGCGCTAGTATTTCCTATTAATATTTTTCTTGTTAAATATATAAATAACGAGAAAACAGCATATTAACCTAGAAAAACAGGACTGAGATCCACATTGCACATTTTGTATTAAGCTCATGTTATGGCAACTTAAAATTTTTGCCCTTCCTGACGTTTTGTGTCTTCTGAAAAGTGCAGTGCCATTGCACTTTTTAGTATTTGACTATATCCAAAGTAGTTTACTAACGCTTGATTCTAATATGTACAATTACAATAGGATACAAACTTCATTGGGCAGAATTTGCTAGCCCTTTGACCTCTTCTGTCTAAAACAGAATAAGACCTCTAAAATAAAGATGACTGCATTATTTGGATGCTGGATACACTTGGTCATTGGTCTTTTGTTTCACTCAATGTATAATCAAGTTTATTTCACAGCAAACTAAAATATTTCATATCTCTCTGTAGGCTGGTTGGCTGGGGCTCATCTCTCTCCGGGGCAGTGGGGAGCCAGACCGCCTAACTGCGTTGGTCAGGTGTGTTGGGGAATTGATGTGGTCCTGCAGCAAACAGTCAGTATTAGCAGGTCCAGGCCCTGGGTCAGGGCAGGGCAACAACCCGTAGTAGGCCAAACCCTCCAAAGGCCTGGAAGAGGGGGAGACTGCCACCCGCGAGTTGGGTGGCAGGGGGGACGCAGGACCACCCACTCCATTGCGTCCCAACCCAGGGCCCTAGCAGTGGCAGAAGACCCGCTGCTGTCAGTGGGGATCCTTGCTGCAACACACTGACATGGGCTCTGGCAGTGCTGCAGCCAGACTAGAGTTGGCTGCCCCCGGGCTACTTCCTTCCTCCCCCTCAGAGGTATCTGAGTCACAGTGGTGTCCTCCGGGCGGTCTAGCACCATGGACTCCTCAGGATAACTGGTGAGTGGTAGACTTGGCAGCTCCTCTGGGTAACTGGCACACAGTAGGCCTGGCAGTTCCTAGGGGTAATGGATGAGCGGCAGGCTTGGCAGCAACCCTGGGCTCGGGCTAGCTTCCAGTGGTGTCTGGTCAGGCCAACCCTTGGGTCAGCCGCCGATCACCATGGTCTCCCCACCGGGAGCTACGCTGCAAGCGTCTGATCGCTCCGGTGGCTGATAGCCGAGTGAGCTCTGGGGAAGGGCTTTTATACTTTCTGTTCTGCGCCCTGACCGCTGAGGGGCAGGCACAGGGTTTGCTGGCTCTGCCCACTTTGGTGTCCAGAGAGGCTCATCACCCTCTGGGGTGGCAGGGAGCCAGACTATCTCGCTACACTCTATCAAAAAATAGTTATCCTCCTGTAGAGATCTGTCTGTTTTCCAACCCACCTCCTTCTAGCACAGCATAAGAATCCTAAAAAGAAGCATAACTCTTCTGCCGCACATAGTGCCTCCTCACCAGTACTGACATAAGGGCCAGAATCAAACTAACAAGAATTTCATAGTACTTAACCTGTTTCCCTTTGTTCCTGTTAGTGCTGCCAAGGAAGCATAATCCTCCACTTGGGCTGTTTTGAGGATGACGGCAAAATCAAACAAGTGGAAAAAGTAAGGAGTAGACAAAAGTAATCTCACTGAGAGAGACTCACAAACCTAAAGGAATTCTAGTTTAATGGCAGCACATCCAAGGTCAAGAATCTTGTTTTCCCATTCAGAATACTAAGAAGGCAGTATGTTCTTCCTCTATAGAGAAGGTGTGCCTCATGGTTCTTAGTTACTCCCTCTCTCTGACTGAAGGCACAGCACTTGCATGTACTTGAAGCTGTTTCCAGCTCTAATGAGTCAGAGTTGCTGTTGGAGGCAAGTGATCTCTGAAGATATTGTAATGTAAAAGAGAGGGACCAGAGGAATCAGTGAGGTGGAAAGGAAAGTGAAGAGAGAGAAATCCATGGGAAGACAAGTTGGGGGTGAAGGTAGACAGCCACCAAAGAGGAGGGAGGAAAAAAGAATGAAGTGAATATCTTGTGAAGGGAGGATAGGAGGGATACTGTTTTTGAGGCTTTTTTTTTCAGACACCGGAATGGCAGCCTTTCTTAAAATGTCTGCAGTCTTGTCCTCACTTGAAGGAACAGGAGATGAAAGGAGGCAAAACACCCCAGCAGAAAAAATGAAATTAACCCCTTGCAAGTAGAAATAAATCCTCCTACATAAAATTATTTTGAAACACTGCTTCCTGTAAGATCAGTAAATGCTCCCCCATAATAATACTACTTTCAATATTACAGTAGTGATGAGCAATAATAGTTTGGCATCTGTTTTAGTTATTTCAGTATTTGCTTTTCCTCCTTACACTTCATTTAATTTTAATTACAAAATTTGGTATCTGCTTTCACTATTCAGATAATTCAAAATGCTAAGAGGCAATAGCATCAGGGGAAAAAACATTGTTAAACACTTTAAAATTACGTATTTCTAGAACTATTGCTACAATCAGATGGTATAGGGCTTTCAAAATGTCAGGTCTTCTTTACTGCTCAAAACCCGCCCAAGAGTTGTGATCTCTAGGGTTGGGTGTGTACTTCAGTATTGTTCATAATTCAAAAGATTGGTGTGTGCGCATACATGCTTTCTAAAAACTGGATCTGACTCTTCATTGAAATAAAACTATTCAGCACTATGGACACTGAAAATACTTAAAGGATTTGTGTGTAGCGTGTAACAGTTTCTTTTAGCTGGTGCTTACAAAACTATTCCTTGTAGCTTAACTGGCAAAACCCCGCCCACATGCTGTTTCTTGGAGGTGCAAGTACAGTCTAACAACTTTCAGTAAACAAATAAATGAATTGGAGCACATACTTGGTTATTGAGGGAGTAGTGTGGTGACCTCTATTAGTGCACGTGTACAGTACATAAGAGCAATGACATAACTGATCCTAATTCTGTCATTGATTCTCTCTGCCCTGGTTTCTTATCTGTAAATTAGGGATAAATTGTACCTACCTCCATAGGTGTGTTGTGAAGATTAATTGGAAGTTTTTCTAGAGCTTTGAAAATGTAAAATGTTACATGAATGGTTAGTAGCATTATCATTCATGGAAAATTACTTATCACATTGGCTTCAACCTGACTTAGTAATTATATAGTTCTTCACGTGTTGGAAGCACTACAGAGGTAATAACTAGTTAATCATCACAAGGCATGAGAGTAAGTAGATGCTTTTGTCATGTTACAGATGTAAAAACTGAGGGTCAAGTGATTTTGCCCAAGGCCACACAGTGAGGCAGCGGCAGAATCAGGAATAGAGCTAGGGAATCTTGACTCCCAATGCTCTGGTCATTCTTTCAGACCTGACTGCCTTCCACTTAGGCTTATTAATGTGATTATATTACTATTAAAAGAGCCATAACTGTAGATCCCTCTTTATAAACATGCTTCATAGTCCTTGCTAAGCTAAGAGTCCAGTTCTGATATAGTACAAATAAATAATGCACAAAAATGTGAGTAGATGGGAACAAATTAAGAAAATTAGAAGAGGAGAAAGATGTCACTTGGTGCATGCACAGGAAACAGGAGGAAAAGAGGTGCTTAGTCAACAGTTGCAGGGTGCAAAGGGAGCACTTAGAAAAAATGGCTAGCCAGAGTTGAGGGCACATCACAGGGGATAAAAGAGAGAAGAGCTGGTGGGGGGAGGAATCAAGGGAGGTAGAATTGTGCATAGATTTGAAGGTAAAGGTGAGGTGACTGAACTTGATGCAGAAGAGGAAGGCAGTGATGGAGTTTAAGGAGGGAAAAATGTGGTTAATGCAGGAAAAAAATGATTTTCAAAGCAGCATTTTTTATGACAAAGGGTGCTCAGTTTTAAAAAAGACATGTTACACTAGTCAAGGCAAGAGATGACAAAGACATTAATCAGATCAGGGATTTAGTAATTAGGATGTTTGAGGAAGAAGTGGATTTTAGAGAGACGGCAAAGTTGGAAGTTACAAGACTTCGTGAGAGCTTGGATATGAGACAGTGATTGACTGCATTTCAGTCCATCCATACCAAAAGGCTTTGAACTACAACACTAGTTTTGTGCTCCCCCATTCTCTCCCGCTAAAATCAGCCCTTCTGTAAAGGTGGTTGTCCCCCACCTCTTTCCTGTGGACTAAAATCAACATGCTGAAATTTAAGGAAGTCTTATTTTAATGCATTTTTTCACCAGAGATTATGATGTATCTGCTGTCACGCTGATGTACTAGACGCACAAATGTCTACTGTTTCATCAGCAGTTAGACTGAAATATTGCATAGATGTACAGAATGATATAATATCAATTTAATCTCTGCAGCATTCAGTTCACTGTTTCTGGGGTGACACATCTACTTCTTTAGAAGAAAGGAGAAGCTTTCAGCTTCATTTCCATTATATTTTGGGTATTGGTCCAGTTAACAAAAAATGAAAAATTCCATCTGTTCAATTGTCATGAAGAATGTTTTATCTCTGAAGCACATTATCACATCTAAAATTGACAGCATAATCTGTCTGTTGATTTTCCCTGCTTCTCTTGGTACAGCTTTGATTAACAAGAAAGATTTCTCTCATAACCTTCCTCAAATGACAGGTTGTCTTCTACCTTTTTTTACAGTGTCCCAATGACCAACAAAATACTGATAGCTGAATACTATTCTTTATTCTGCTTGCCTTTTTCCCACCTAATCCTTGAATTGCACAGCAACCAATGCATCTCTTAGATTGCTAGTAAGGTTGTACATGCAAAGGCAGAATTTCACCCCCTGAGGGCACGTCATTTAGCTATAGTTGGCATTACATTGAATGGCACCGGTATGCTTTCTTCCTCCAAATGTACTGTATCAACATATATTGAGTGTGTTACATTCTGTCCTTTTGAACCTGATTTGATGAAGGTATATGATAATGCCCAGTTATCTTTGTGGTGTTTCTCTTGCAGTGGAAAGATTCCAATTTCAAATTGTTTTGTTTAAAAAAATAAAAAATAAAAAAATGGTTACCCATAATAAAAGAGCACTCAGTATCTCCAAAACAGATTTAACTTTCTGCTTGAAATAATTGGAAAGTCAAAATTCCTGTCAATTAGTTAATTCTTAACAACATTAAAATTTTAAAATTATTGTAAATGCACTCATTTGTTTGTATTGCAGTAGCATTTAGAGACGCCATTCAAGATCAGATCCTCCATTGTGCTAGGTGTATAAATGCTTAGTAAGAGATAGGAGTTGACAGCCTAAATAGATAAGGCAAAGGGTGTGAGGGAAACTGGCACCACAGAGTTAAACTGTTTCATTTTATAATTTCGGGGAAGGAGAATGGAGCTTCTTTCTCATGTATTGAGCAACCCCAGCCATGTTCTCTGAACTTCTGTGGGTTGACCAATATTGTCTCATTGTTTTCTTGTACACCTCTACCAACCTATAATTGTTGTGTTATACTTAGAGTGTCAGCTTCTTGGGACCATCTTTTTGTTCTGTTTTTACAGTGCCTAGCACAATGGGGTTTGGGTCTGTGAGTAGGGCTTGTAGGTGGTAAGGTACTACAAATAATGAAGAATTACCATAATGGGGTTCAACAATGCATTGAACCAGAGGCTGACTTTGAGTATGAGCTTCACAGAGAATATTTTCTGCTTCTCTAATACAACTGCTGGTAGATTAAAGGTTTTAAAAGTGAAATGTGTTAAAATGAAGAATGAACCCAGTGAACTAGACTGGCAATGTTCTTAGCAGGAAACACAGTGGGAGAAAACTGGCTAAAGTTTAAAGAGTTCATGGAGTGAGTTCAAAAAGAGTGTTTGCTGTTGGGCAAACTTAAATATGGGAATCAGTGTGGATGAGTAATAAATTGTTAAAAATGACAGCTAAAATAGAGCTCCTGAAAACTACAATACGTAGAGAAAAAACTTGCAGCACTGTTGGAAACTGAAATGAGAATGTAAAAAGTGTGTTTGAAGAACAAAATCTGCACATTGGGGAATTAAAACAAATAATAGATTCTTTAACACAAAAAATACTGGAGGTCAAGTAAATGACCAATTTAAGCGTGGCTGTTAATAAAGCAACAAAGTCAGATACTGAAAGGAAATGGTGAAAGAATTCAGTAGTTTCCTCGCAGCAGTTTTAGTGAAGAAAACGTTTAAAAACATCTCTAAAATTTGTTTAATGTGTACTAAAGAGGATAAACTGGCACAGAATGAGTTAGTGAAGCAGATACCTTGGATAATAAAAAAGTAAATGAAGCTCTTTGTAGTGATGGGTGAAAACTTGATTCTGAATTTTATTTACGTCCTTGAACTCTGTAGAAACTACCACCTCATTGGAGACAGCAGATAGTCCCAATGTTTACAAAGTATCTAGGAGAGATACTTAAAATTGGATCTTCTAAAATCTAAGCAAAATACATTTGAGATGACATTTATGTACAACTTCATGATGTATTTGAAAAATTCATAGACTATAGAAAGGTGAATCATGATGGGGAAACTAAAGCTAATTGTAACTGTGAGCAATACTTGTAAAAAGATTTTAGGGTATATGGTATCTTGATTATGATGTTTACTGTACAGTCATTGCAAAATATAGATCAAGGTATTTTCAGGAAAAAAGTGAATGAGTTTATTATTCTTATTTGTGGCTTTTTACCCCTAAAGCAAAAACTTGAATCAGAAAAAGTAGTATAGCCAGTCCACGTAAGTATTGTTTGAGGCACTCACTCTATTTAGGGTGCTTCTGTATTTAGGGGGAGTACCCTACATCTTATGGTACCCCTATGACTTGCTTTATACTTCAAAAACATTTATTTTAATATGTCGAAAACTCAAAATATTTTAAAAGTTATAAGTGTGAAAGAGAAGGCCAGTTTTATTCAGATGTATATTGTAGCCTTTTATTTAAAATGATTTTAGTAATGTTGTGTTATACCATTGTGGGTTCAGCTTTGATGGTTATGGTTTTAAGCTCAGACTGAAAGTTACTTCTGCTACTTGCTTTAGATTTAGAGCCTTTAGGAACACAGAAAGAACGTGAATAGTGACCACACATACATTTACACATACAAGGTTTAGTTTGTTTTACAACTTTATTAAAGTTACAGTTAAGGTTATAATTATAGAATTTCTATATGAATGGGTAAAGACCTATGCACCAGTTACCAACATAGCCATACTCACATTCTTAATGATATTCTAAGGGTTTGATGGATGCCTTGCCAATTTGCTCATTAGTAGAGGGATGGTTTCTGCTGGAATTTTCCTGGAGGGAACTTATTTTACCGAATTTGGTTTCTTATTTGTATTGTATTCCCCAAGAATATTGGGGTACCCTGTTTTTTTATAAGATGGTTATAGTTTCTTTAGTATTTACTCCTGCTATTAGGGCATGTATTAGAACAATGTGACTATTGGGTGTTCTGTGGTCAAAATTACTCTTATGGTTAATTTTTTGCAGTACTGCCCATTGGCACATCATTTTCCATAATCTTGTGGCATAAATAAGTGACCAAATAATTCTTGGGTCACTTATATATGTCAAGCATTTTTGAGCCTATAGCCTCCTATATCTAAGCTGTCATTTTACAGGCCTCAGTCTGTAGGCTTTGCATTTCAGTCTTTCTTAATACGTACTTATTCCTTTTAACTACTAATCAATCTTATACTTTTATAATTCTACAACTTAAATCCATTTAACATACAATGGTTATATATGACATGACATGTTAGTTAATCATAACATCACACAATAAATGAATGATAAAATGAAGTAATTGTCTACAGCTCCCTCCCCACTTTGACAGGGTGAGTATTATGTTTAAAAAAAGAAAAAGGTTACATATCTATTATATGGCAGTGCACAGCAATTATTAGTATAGTAATATACAGCAAAAAATAATTGATAGTATTTAAAATTTTATATGCAACTTAAATTTATGCTTAAAACTTACGTAATAACTTTCTGTAATTACATTATTTTATACTTATTAGGAATTAGTGTATTTTTAGGGATTACCGTAAGTGGTGGATTTATTGTTTTTCTAGACTCTGGTATATCACACAACAAATAAATAATAAAATCAAGTAATGACAAAAAGTATTGTAGGCAAAGTTTGTTAAAACTTTTTTCTTTAGACATTTTTTAACATGGGCAGGTCTAGTTGTTTCAAGACAAACTATTAGTACTGTAGGTGTAAATACAGGTATTAGAGTGTAAAATGCATTGAGATAGTTTATCTGAAACAGTGTACAAAAGGTAGGGTTTTTTTAATATTACTGTAGTTATTGTCATATTTTCCAGTGTTACTTGCTTGTCTGTTCTACCTATTCACTTAAGGAAAATGAGTAGCTACAATTGTGACTATTAAGTCAGTGGAAGTCTACTAAAATATCGTACTCCTGCCATTACACTATTTCCTGTTCTGGTATTCAGTTGCAAGCACAGGCTCCAATTGTCTCACAGAGTGCTCAGCCCCCGCTCTGCCATGGCTTTGCCCCCACACCACCCCTACCCTCAAGCCCCCACCTCTGCCCTGCCTCTTTCCTGTCCCTGCTCCTCCCTCTCCCTCCCAGTGCATCCTGCATGCCGCGGAACAGCTGATCTGCGGCAGGTGGGAGGCACTGGGAGGGAGGATGAGGAGTTGATCGGCAGGGCTGTTGGCAGGCAAGAGGCACTGGGGTGGGGGAAAAGGCTGCTGGTGAGTGATAGGCACCCACTAATTTTTTTCCGTGTGTGCTCCAGCCCTGGAGCACCCACAGAGTCAGTGCCTATGGTTGCAACTATCTGTTCCTCTTAGTGGGTATGATATGCGGATAGGATTTTGCCCTCCTCCTACTCCCCTCTTCTGCCCCCTACCCGGCCAAAAAACACCCACACTGTAGAGAAGGATAATTTACTTCAACTGTAGGACAGATCCTGTAGAATTAAATGGGAGCAGCAGTAGGTTGTCTATGTTGTGTGTTTGATAGTGTTAACAAATGACCCCCATTAAAGATTCTGAAACTTGGCTGTATGCAGACTAGGTACCCAGCATTAATTTTGGGGCCTTCCTTGAACATTTGAGATATGCCTATGTCCTAATAACTACTGGGAACAGATTTCCGAAGGGAGAATACACTGTACTATGCAGTGATACTCTAAGAAGGCATGGGATTTTAGATGATTTAATTAGTACAGAAATGCTATCTGCTATACACGTCTATCTCGATATAACGCGTCCTGATATAACATGAATTTGGACATAACGTGGTAAAGCAGCGCGGCGGGGCTGCGCACTCTGGTGGATCAAAGCAAATTCGATATAACACAGTTTCACCTGTCATGCAGTAAGATTTTTTTGGCTCCCAAGGACAGCATTATATTGGAGTAGAGGTGTATTTTTATTATATGGCACTTTTTTTTTTCCAAGGGCAACATTAAGCTGCCAAGTGAACTGTTGCCAGATTAATATTGCATTCTCTGGCACTTTAAACATAGGCACATTAATATTTTAACATTCTCTGGACCTGCAATTTCATGTTATAATGGAAAATGTAACAAAATGCTCTATCTGCTGGAATTCTTTCTTTCCTTTTTCTTTCTCTCTTTTTTACAGCAAAATCTGACCAGCCTCAACCAATACTATGGCTATGAAAATGATGTATGCAAACATAATTTCTCATTTTAGGTGGGATGGCAGGTAACAGTTTTAGGTTAAAGGCCTAATGTTCTAATACTTACAAACCATGGCCTTAATACAGCATATCAGCAGCTTGACTTCTTATGTAGTTCTATGTTATCCTCAATATACTCATACTCTTATCTACTATATTTAGTGTATTTTGACATGTATTTGAATTGTGGTTGAAACTGGGTTTCTATAATAAACCATAAGATGTAGGAGACACTGAGTCTCAAGAGCAGCAGCGTCCAACCTTTAAAACTGGGAGTGCCACTTCATCTGTGGAGTCATGTTATTGAAACCAGTCTGTTTGATACTGCATTGTCATGATTCTGTTGTCATGCAGCAATAGAACGTCCTGATGAGACACTATTGAATTTTCATTTTCACTTCCTACCCTTTGGCTACTGAAAGGAAAGATGTGTATCCCATCCTTCCTCCTTGGTGGAGGTGCTGATAAGCCAATGGTGAGGGAGTTCCTACACTATCAGGCTCATTTTCAGCGCTCTCCTTTCTGTTCTTTATCAGGAAGATCAGGCCAGGACAGTGTAGTGTTGATTAGCAACTACAAGAGCCATATGTGGAGCCTTGAGCAGGCATGTATGTCTTGGTTCTTTGATGGCTCTCTCTGGGGTGCCTGACTCACATAGGTCTGGGAGGCCATTTATGGAGGAAAGGGTCCCTCAGCTGAGGGAGTTGTGGAATAGCTTTTTAAAAAAAAAATAAGGAATTAAAAATATTAACAAAGAGAGCGCAGCACTTATAAAACAAACAACGGTATTTTATTAGAGATGGTTAGGTCCCTATTCCCTAAGCCTGCCTGCCTACCTTTCTCTTTTTCTTATCTTCTTTCCTTCCAAGTTGAACTTCATGTCAGTTTTTAAAAGAATTTTCAGTGTATAATGATTAGAGTAATTATTTTAATTTTATTTAAAGACTGAGTTACAAAATATACTTGATAAGAAAGTCATTGACAATTATTGAAACTGGGCAAACCCAAGTTCTTTTTGTTCCCCCACCTCACGCAGGGCCGGCTCTATTGTTTTCGCCCCCCCAAGCAGCGCGCTGAATTGTCGTCGCGGACGACGGGGGCAGTCTGTGTGCCCTTAGGGCGGCTCGCGCATTTCCGCGGTGGCGGCAATTCGGCAGCAACTTCTGTCTTCAGCCAGCTGAACAGGACAGGTGAACATAGAAGCTGTCTCCGAATTGCACTGCCACGGAAACGGGCGTGCCGCCCTAACGGCACACGGACTGCCCCCGCCGTTCAAGGCGGCAATTCGACATGCTGCTTGGGGGCAAAAACACATGGAATGCCGCCCTTCGCAGATTGCTGCCCCAAGCACCTGCTTGGGAAGCTGGCGCCTGGAGCCGGCCCTGACCTCACATTTTAAAAATAATGTACTTTACCATGTTTTGTAGTGCAGCCAACCTTTTGAAGCTGTGATCTTGCAGCTGTCATAATACAGCAATTTAATTTAAACTTCTTTAGCAAGTCAGCTTAGGAACAGGAAAAAATATTCTTAATATTATGGAGTTATTAAATTACAGGAAGCAAAACCAAATTAGCTATTAATACTATAGATAATTAGACAGAAAAGTCAAGGAATTTATGGAATGTGTAGGTGGCTTGTTTTTGACTCTGGAACACAACTGAGGGCTTGTCTACACTTAAAATGCTGCAGCAGCGCATATGCACCACTGCAGCTGCGCCACTGTAACACTTGCTTCAGTGAAGACACTACGTATGCCAATGGGAGGGCTTCTCTTGTTGGTGTAGAACTCTCTCTCTCTCCAAAAGGTGGTAGCTAGGTTGACGGGATAATTGTTCTGTCGACGTAATGTGCTCTACGCTGGGAGTTAGATAGGTTTAACTGCATCATTCAGGGTTGTGAATTTTTCACACCTCTATGTGATACAGTTATACCAACCTAATTTCCTAGTGTATACCAGGGCTGATGCGTAAAAAATACTAGTGAGATTTTATTCATTTGAAACACTGCTGACAATTTAGAAGAAATTCGGTTCGCTTCCTCCTAAATGCATCTAATTTTTTATGCAATTTCTTTGGTCTCTCCTTTCTAGCTATCTATAATCAAATCTCCCCACTCATTTTTTTAAAATGTTAACTAAACTAAAATACTACAAAAACAGTTGTTCCACCGGTGATTATTTGATTTCTGTATATTCACTTTTTGTGTTTAACATAATTAGTAACTAATTGCTGTTTTCAGTGTCTTTAGGGTCAGATTGGGAAGAAAAGCATAAATGCTGTTCATTAAGTAGTTAATAGATAAGGTGCCAGTATATAATGCTTGAGAACATGTAGCATAGTTTCTGGGTTTTGTAGGACCAAAAAACTTGTGCACTGCAGATGGCTTCCTTTGTGCAGCTCTTTGATCATCTCTTAACAATATTCTCAAATTGCATGTTGGTGTTTAAATTTAAAAAATACAGAAGTATTTTCAGTTTTGAAAGAAAGCTAAGATTTAACAGATCTGACTCACTTAAAAAATGCAGAACTCAATAATTTCAACTACGCTTTAGGTAGATGGAAGTTTTAGCAACTTTCCTTTGGAATTGCTTTGGCCTCTGATCTATCAAAGCATCATGTCTCAGATCTTAGAGGATATGGATGGAGTGGAAATATTGTTTGATCTTCTGATATGAAGTGAATATGATCAACACAATGAGATGCTATATAATATTCTGCAATATTCCAGATAAAAGAATCTAAAAAGGAGTAGGAACAAATGTCGTTCTGGCCTGGTCTACACTACGCGTTTATACCAATTTTAGCAGAGTTAAACCGGTTTAACGCTGCACCCGTCCACACAATGAGGCCCTTTATATCGATAAAAAGGGCTCTTTAAACCAGTTTCTGTACTCCTCCCCGACGAAAGGAGTAGCGCTGAAATCGGTATTACCATATCGGATTAGGGTTAGTGTGGCCGCACATCTACGGTATTGGCCTCCGGGTGGTATCCCACAGTGCACCACTGTGACCGCTCTGGACAGCAATCCGAACTCGGCCAGGTAGACAGGAAAAGCCCCGTGAACTTTTGAATTTCGTTTCCTGTTTGGCCAGCGTGGAGAGTTCGCCAGCACAGGTGACCATGCAGAGCTCATCAGCACAGGTGGTAATGCAGTCTCCTGAGAATCGAAAAAGAGCTCCAGCATGGACCGCACGGGAGGTACTGGATCTGATCGCTATATGGGGAGAGGAGTCTGTGCTAACAGAACTCCATTCCAAAAGACAAAATGAAAAAACATTTGAAAAAATTTCCAAGGCTATGATGGAGAAAGGTCACACCAGTGACTCAGTGCAGAGTAAAAGTTAAGGAGCTCAGACAAGCCTATCAGAAAACCAAAGAAGTAAACGGAAGGTCCGGGGGCAGGGCCGAAAACATGCCGCTTCTACACTGAGCTGCATGCAATTCTAGGGGGTCTGCCACCGCTGCCCCACCCGTGTCCGTGGATTCCGAGGTGGAGGTGGTAATCTCAGCCATGTCTGAGGATTCTGCGGACGGGGTAGAGGAGGAGGAGGAAGAGGACGAGCTTGCAGAGAGCACACAGCACTCTGTTCTCCCCAACAGCCAGGAGCTTTTTCTCACCCAGACGGAATTACGCTCCCAGCCCTCCCAAGCAACTGTCCCAGACAATGAAGCCATGGAAGCGACCTCTGGTGAGTGTACCTTTTGTAAATATAAAACATGGTTTAAAAGCAAGCGTTTTTTAATGATTGATTTGCCCTGAGGACTTGGCCATGAATGCATCCCAGTACAGTTATTGGAAAAGTTTAACATGTCTGGGGATGGAGCGGAAATCCTCCAGGACATCTCCATGAAGCTCTCCTGGAGGTACTCCAAAAGCCTTTTGCAGAAGGTTTCTGGGCAAGGCAGCCTTATTCCGTCCACCATCGTAGGACACTTTACCACGTCATGCATGTAGCAAGTAATCTGGTATCATTGCATGACACAGCCTAGCTGCGTATGGTCCTGGTGATTGCTGGCATTCAAGCAACATCCGTTCTTTATCTCGCTGTGTTATCCTCAGGAGAGTGATATCGTTCATTGTGACCTGGTTGAAATTCAGGAATTTAATTAAGGGGACAGAGATGGCCATTCCTACAGGGCTGTTTGCTTGTTGCTTAAAAGAAATCCTTCCTTGCAGGTAGCCAAGTGGGGGGAGGGGAGGGGTGCGATTGGCGCCGAGCTTTTCTGCGTTTGGCTAGCAGGGATCTTCCCTGCTACCAGCCACACGGTGGGGGAGGAGTAAAGCGATCATCCCAGAGAATTGGATGTGGGGGGTGCTTTCTGCTGCTACATGTTAACAGGAAAGAAGCAGCACTGTATAGGATTTGCTTGGTATTTGGGAAAGGAGGGCACTGTGTATATGAAGGCTGCAGAAGCCGAAAGACAATGGCTTACCATGGCCACATTCAAGCTGAATTCTGCTGCCCGGACCTGCGTCTGTGAGATCTCTAACACCAGAGCCACAGGCACTCAATTTTAAGATGCAAAATGCGACCTTGTAGTGAAATCACGTGCTGTGTAAAGTGAATAGTGTTGTTCACTGTGAAAGAGTATAACCATTGTTCTGTAAAATGTATCTTTTTAAATACTTCTCTCCCTTTTTTACCTCCCTCATGCAGCTGCAAATTTTTCAAGCCTCCCTACTCCGTCCCAAAGGCTATCTCAGATAAGGCGGAGGAAAAAAAAAGACGTGAGACGAAGTGTTCTCAGAAATCATGGAAGTAACCCGCAATGAAAGAGCTCATCTGAATGAGTGGAAGGACGTGGTATCAAATTACAGGAAAGATGCCAGTGAACGTGAGGATAGGAGGGACCAACGTGAGGAGAGGAGAGACGCTCGAGATAAGAGGTGGCGGCAGGAAGATCAGAGGTGTAGGCAGGAAGATCAGCGGTAGCAGGATGCAACGCTGGGGCTGCTGCGTGATCAAACTGACATTCTCCGACGTCTGGTGGAACTTCAGGAACAGCAGCAGGGTCACAGAGTGCCGCTGCAGCCCCTGTGTAACCACCCTCATCACTCACCATGTTCCATATCTTCCCCACCCAGACGTGTAAGAACGCGTAGGGGAAGGCTTTGTGCACCCGCCCATTCCACCCCCGTGGACTGCGCAACCAAAAGGCTGTCATTACATTGAAATATTTTTAGTGGCCTTTTCCTTCCCTCCTATCCTCCTCGCAAACCACACCCAGGATACCTTGTCAGTTCTCTCCCTCTTTTTATAATGACTTTTTAGTAAAGAAGACATGATTTTTAAACGATAGTGACTTTATTTCCTTAAGCAAGCTGTAATCTAAGGGGGAGGGTGGGTTGCTTACAGGGATTGAGTCAATCAAGGGGGCGGGGTTCATCAAGGGGAAACAAACACACAAGTCACACTGTACCCGGGCCCGTGATGAAACTTGTTTTCAAAGCTTCTCTGATGCGCACTGCTTCCTGGTGTGCTCTTCTAATCGCCCTGGTGTCTGGCTGCATGTCATCAGCAGCCAGGTGATTTGCCTCAGCCTCCCACCCTGCCATAAAGGTCTCCCCCTTACTCTCACAGAGATTGTGGAGCACACAGCAAGCAGCAATAACAATGGGGACATTGGTTTGGCTGAGGTCTGAACGAGTCAGTAATGTGCGCCAGCGCGCCTTTAAACAGCCAAATGCACATTCTACCACCATTCTGCACTTACTCAGCCTGTAGTTGAACAGCTCCTGACCACTGTCCAGGCTGCCTGTGTATGGCTTCATGAGCCATGGCATCATGGGGTAGGCTGGGTCACCCAGGATAACGACAGGCATTTCAACATCCCCAACTTTTAATTTCTGGTCTGGGAAGTAATTCCCTTGCTGCAACCGTTTAAACAGAGTAGTGTTCCTGAAGACGCGAGCGTCATGAACCCTTCCCGGCCATCCCACATGGATATTGGTGAAACGTCCCCTGTGATCCACCAGTGCTTGTCGCACCATTGAAAAGTACTCCTTGCGGTTTATGTACTGGGCACCCGGGTGCTCCGGTGCCAAGATAGGGATATGGATTCCATCTATCACCCCCCCACCACACACAGTTAGGGAATCCCATTGCAGCAAAGCCATCCACTATGACCTGCACGTTTCCCAGAGTCACAACCTTTCATAGCAGCAGCTTAATGATTGCTTTGGCTACTTGCATCACAGCAGCCCCCACAGTAGATTTTCCCACTCTAAATTGATTCCCGACTGACCGGTAGCTGTCTGGCGTTGCAAGCTTCCAGAGGGCTATTGCCACTTGCTTCTCCACTGTGAGGGCTGCTCTCATCTTGGTATTATGGCATTTCAGGGCAGGGGAAAGCAAATCACAAAGTTCCCTGAAAGTGCCCTTACGCATGCGAAAGTTTCGCAGCCACTGTGAATCACCCCAACCTGCAAAACTATGCGGTCCCAGCAGTCTGTGCTTGTCTTCTGGGCCCAAAATCAGCGTTCAGTGGCTAGAACCTGCCTCATTACAAGCAGGATCTCCAAAGCGCAGGGGCCCACGGTTTGAGAGAATTCTGTGTCCATGTCCTCATCACTCTTGTCACCACTCTGCTGTAGCCGCCACCTCCTTGCCTGGCTTTGCAGGTCCTGCTTCAGCATAGACTGGACGAGAATGCGTGAGGTGTTTACAACATCCACGATTGCGGTATTGATCTGAGCAGGGTCCATGCTTGCTGTGCTATGGCGTTTGCACAGTACACCCAGGAAAAAAGGCGCGAAACGGTTGTCTGCTGCTTTCATGGAGGGAGGGGTGAGGCTGTACCCAGAACCACCCGCGACAATGTTTTTTGCCCCATCAAGCACTGGGATCTCAACCCAGAATTCCAAGGGGTGGAGGAGACTGCGGGAACTGTGGGATAGCTACGGAATAGCTACCCACAGTGCAACACTCCGGAAATCAATGCTAGCCTCGGTACATGGACGCACACCATCAAATTAATGTGCTTAGTGTGGCCGTGTGCACTTGACTTTATACAATCTGTTTTACAGAACCGGTTTATGTAAAATTGGAATAATCCCGTAGTGTAGACATACCCTCTCACAAGAATCAGGCAGCCATAGTCTCTTCTTACAGCCTGCCTTCATTCCTTGGAGTTTTTAGCTAGTGCCACAGTTGGAAATAGTGTAATGCTCAAGATACTGTGGTAATGGCAGCCATTGTAAAACACAAAATACAGTAAAGGCCTTTTTTATGGCAACTATGACAGCATCTATGGCTAGGTGCACACTCACTGAAACTAGTGACTAGAAACTACTAGTGTGTCAATACACAGGCTTTTTATTTTACGTGATTGGTGTACATTTTAATCAGTCTGTTAAAACCAACCAATATGCAAAACCTTATAAAACTGAAACATAATTCCTCAGCATCATCTAATGAGGATTTGTGACTTGATGACACAAACAGTCTTATTAGTTGGAGCTATAGTTTGAGCAGAAAATGGCTGTCATGTCTGAGTGGGATGTTAGCATTTTAGTACTAATCGGGAAATCAAAGAGGGAGTGGAAGACTTATTAAGGTCACTTCTTGAACAGGTAACTCCTAAACTTAATGCTGAACAGGCTTTGCTATATAAAGTTGTTCCTCTGACCTGTATTCTGATATGGAGGATTCACATTAAAAATCAACATCCTGCTAGATGTCAACAAAATATGTCTTTGTGCAGATGTTTTACCCAATGAAACAGTGGAGGGATATTTAAAGGTCAGTTACTTGGGAAAGTTAGGAAATATGAGGAACTTGATGCTTCTGCCAGTCCAAGCAAAGCATGATGCAATCAGGGTGACAGGGAGAGTTGTGCTGGGTGTAGGGTGACCAGTCAGCAAATCTGGAAAATCGGGACAGGGGGTGGGGGATAATAGGAGCCTACATAAGATAAAGGCTGAAAAATTGGGACTGTCCCTATAAAATCGGGACATCTGGTCACCCTAGTTGGGTGTGACTGAAGAATGATAGGATAACTTTTTATAAATAAGGGCTATAAAACCTTGTGCTTCCAGCCACAAACAAGCAAAAACCTTCCTCCATGGGTAGTTTATTCCATATCTATCCACTCTTGAGGCTTCTTATAATCTCTGAAGCCTCTGGAACTGCACACAGTCAGGCAGGATAATGTACAAGATAATCTGAGTATGGCAGGTGCTAATGATGATTGCTTGTGTTGGAGGCAGAAGTTCTTCATCTAGCGGCTTGGCATAATTGAATAATTTAGCGGGGCAATATGAACTGTGGTCTCTACATTTCCTTGAGCCCAGAGAAATCTGTGTAAATTATTCCCGTGCATAATGGTATGACCGGAGACATGGGCAATATTTGTCACATTCCTTTTAGTCCATAGCTAATATTTGCTTCTATGTGAGGAAAGAGATATACAAACATTTTATATTTGGGGGTTCTCTTTATGCTATGACAGTGACTACTTCATTGTGAATTATATTTATGTTGGTGAGGTGGTGATGAGAGGAAAATGTAACAAACAGGCTACTTAAAGTTTACCAGGACACATTGCAATTAGCAAAACAACATGTTGCATATTTTACATTAGTATTCTGGGAAGAGAAAAATGGATGTCTTTCTAAAGAAAAATATTTGAATTGGTATAATAAACCTTGTCTAGTGAACAATCTCTTTAAGCTATTGTAAAAAATAGCAATTTGAATGGAAAATTATATTCTCTTTTAGCTGCTCTCAAGAGAACAGTGAACTGTTCAGATGTATGTGCTAACCATCCTAGCCGTTTAAATTAATTTTATATTTTCACATTTTCTTTTTCCCACCAATATTTAATTACAAATAAGATTTACACCAAAGAAAGAGGAAACAGCAGCCATTGTTTCTCTGAACTGAACCTTCTCTATTCAGATGTTTGACTATTTTGACACCGTAGATAATTCTTTAATTTCATCACAGCTAATTCCTGGATTTTCATCACTGCAAAATACTATAAAATGAATAGTGAAGACCAGAGATCAAATAAGTAGCTCATTTGAAAACCTAAAAAATACATTGGGGTTCTTTATATCATGTTTTAATACTAAGTGGAATAAGAAATGTAATATAATTTAATTTTTGTTTAAAAAAATAAACCAGGTCACGTGTTACGAGTTTTTACAGTTTAACTCTGAACGATAAGGAGAGATAATGAGAAAAAAATTACTTGTCTCAAGCTGGTAGGCACTATATCTAGGCTAGCTCTATTTTAGTGCAGCTGAAATTCAGACATGAGAAAATTGCAGAAATTTACAATTCAATGTGTGTTTCATCAAGGAGAAATCCACAGTTTGTTTTGACACTCAGAAATTCAGCATGAAGATGGACGTCTCATGAAATTTGCAGCTGCTGATTGAATTTATATTTCCATAAAGGCCATCAACAGTAGCAGCCTGCAGGGGAAGGGGAAGGCGGGATGGGAGAGAAATGACAAAAATTGTGAGGCTAGCATTTTTCCTCAGCCTTATAGTAGCAAATTACTTTTAATAAGGTCTTATGCTGACCAAGATTAAAGAAAAATATAGGGAGCCAGAAGGGAATAATTCTCAGTTTAATTGTTTTGAACTAAAAATGTCTAAATTTGATACCTAAATATACATTTAGTCATTTGTAAAATAAGTAAAATGCAGCCACAAATCAGAAATGTCCTTAAATTGAAAATAAAACACTTACTCATAGTTACAGAAGGTTCATCATACAGGTAATTTGATTTTATAATAATTTGCAAGATAGAAGACAAATGTTACAGAAACACACAAAAGTAGGTCGTCTTTATTGGAGAGAGGGAGGAGAATCTTACTTCACTATCTCTATAAAAAGCCCTGGATTTATTTTTCTGTGTAGCAACAATCCTATATATATTTTAAACAGTAGAAAAGAAAAACAAATACAAAATCAGAGCTATGATATTTAAATGCTAACAAAACAATTAGTAAGGATTGCCATTTATATATGTGAGGTAAAAATAATTGAACAAATTGATTCTTTTTTCAGAACATTAAATATGTTGTTTTTATGCTATGTTTCCATAGAGGGAGAGAAAGTTAAATGTTTTATTAAATGCTGGGTTTTATGGTAGAGATTTGTCATTTATTATCATCCTTGAGAGAATATAATACCTTTAACAGCCAGGTTTCAAAATACTCACAGATCTCAAGATTATTAGAAAGTTAAACATTTAGAGGTTTAGTTTTATCTCATTGCATAAGGATTTGTGTATGTAACTCCCCATGCATAGTGAGGAGGCTATCCCCATAAGGTGTACTCTGAGGGCTTTACTCTGAAAAATACGGTGGCCTGCAGCCATGCCTCCTTGTGCTGTACTCCTGTTAGATCTCACAAGGGTCAGGATGAGCAATGTTTGGATAAGAGACTTTCAGAAGGCACCTAGGTATTTCAGGAAGTGAGGAAGATTCTCATTAGTCAGTGCTCTTTCTTCAGCATCTGTATCTAAATAGTACACTAGCATGGCCTTAGAAGTATTGTGCAACTGAAGATGTCCCCTTTTAAATAAGATAAGTCATTGGAAAACTTAAGAGTCTAATCATTTATAGTAACTCTAAGCACTTTTTGTAAGAGTAGCCATTTTAACCCTAGTGTCCTGGCCAAATTCCAATTTCAGTAACTACATTTTGCCTGCCTCAGTTCCCCCCTACAGTGTGTTGGAAATTGTATTCTTCACTTGCTGTCCTAAACTGTAGTCTACTAGTAGTTTTCCCATGTTTCATTGCAGTGTTTTGTTTGTGTGTTGACATACTTGATTCATGTATGGTCTTGTATCTCAGTATAGCCTTTTAGCATTTCGAGATGCTTAAGAACAAATGGACCTGTATAAATATTAAAATGCAAAAACATACATTACCCTAACATTAATATTATGAATCTAAATGCTCAAATCAGGAAAAGAAGATAAATAAAGAATTCAGGTTAACTCATTAGTATTGCTGAATTAATAGAAACTTAAAACTCAAAAGTTAGGAAAGTTTACTGTAATGTTAACATTGTGAATGTAAAGTTTATATTGTCTGTATTTTACATATAAAATGGGAACATCTAGAGCTGTTAAATTAGCAGATTGTATACATTTTTAAAGTACCCTTCACCTGAAATTATTGGATTGCAGAGTTAAAAGAATTTCATAATTTGTTCTTTGATCATAAGCGCCACATAAAAAAGGATGGAACAGAATCATTTGAAAGTGGTGGACCTCCCTTCTGTGGAGGCCTGAAGCTGTGCAGGAACAGAATTGCAATGTAAAATCTCTTTCTACCTCAAAGTCTATATAAAGAGAGGTTTCTGCAGAGCTGTTGGCTACAGTATGTAGTGCTGCAGTTAGTACTCAGATGCTGACATTAGAAAAGGTCACTACTACTATACATGCATGAAAATTGGATTTAAAACACTTAAACCTTCCTTAGTTTTTATTTATATATTATGCAAGAGCCTAGTCCTCCGAGAACTGCTTAGCCTAAAAATTTCAAACTGTTTAGTTCAACTGCTCTTGAGCTGTGTAAGCAAAAAAAGGGAAAGTTATATATATTTTTTCATCTTTGCATAACTACAAAATGACCTAAGAGATTGTTCAAACTTGAAAAGAAAAAATCAATCCCTCGGCTGAATCAGGTGTAGAAAGTTTCAGTTCCCAAGCAGTGTTTAGTTGGCCCTCCACTGTCCCCTTTTCCTGGTCTTGGCAGCTTCAAGACCAGCAGAGACATCACTCCAATGGTCTTGGCTCTGTGCAGTTTCTCCGTTTTCCTCCCACTTTGATCCCAGCAGGGCCAAGAGCAGCTAAGGATATGTCTGCATAGAAGCTTTAATCTAAAGCTTTTTGATGCACATCAGGTTAATTTGCAGTATGCTAGTCTCACCAATAGCATGCAAACAAAATGCCTGTTTTATTTTCAATTCACAGTGTGTCAATACATGGCGGTAGTTTGCTGCAAACTGAGAGATAGCATTCTTGAGGTTATCCATGGTCCTCTGTTTCACTGCTGAGCAATGTGCATCCTGGGATTGTTTTCCTGTGAATTGTGGGAAGCTGGATGCATTCTTTTTTTAAAATCCCATGTTTCCACTGTTTGCCCCACGCTTCCTTTCTGGATGAGTTAATATCTTTCTCAAATTGCTGGCTGCTAGCATGGACCCAGCAAAACTGCACACCACTACAGCAACAAGTGCAAATACATAGAGGCTGCTTGGGCTGTAATAAAATAGTAAATGCTGGATGAATTTGGCATTGCACTTTGCCTGTCGCATCACCAAGCAGATAATGAGGGAGCGGGACAATGTCCTGTGGTAGCAGGAGCAGTTCCTTTGGCAGCAGGAAAACATTCTGAAGTGGTGGCAGCAGGGTGAGGAGGTAGGGGATGATGCTGAGCTGATGGAACTAAGGGACCAGATCATGGGTCAGCTGCACAACGTTCAGTGCTGTTTCTGGGTCCAGGAAACCAACATGGATTGGAGAAAGAGGATCATTTTGCAGACCTTGGAGAGTGCTTTGTCTTTTGAGATTTGTGCAGAACTGACCCTGGAAATGCAATAACAGCGTGCCAACATGTGGTGCTTCATGCACATATAGAAGCACATTGTCATTGCCTTCTGTTAGCTGGTCACTGCAGAATGCTAATAGTCTATAGCCAATAAATTTCATGTGGGAAGATGAACGGTTGGGACCATTCCCATGCCAGTCTGCTTGGCTGAGGATAAAGTGCTGTCTAACTGGGTCACAGAGCTGTGTCATACTCAGGAGATGGTTGATGGCTTTGCACACATGGGGTTCCCAGACCATCTTGGGGCAGTTGCAGGCCACCCATGTGACTATCATTTCCTCCTCCTTCCCCTCCCTCACCCCTGCCAGGGTGCAGAATTTATGAGCAGAAAGGGTTACTCTGGTGCTCCAAGGACTGGTAGACCACCACAACAGGTTTATAGACATAACCGCAGGATGGTCTGGGAGGGTCCACAATACTAGGATCTTTTGGTACTCAGTTCTATTTAAATTAATGAAGAAAGGACTGTTTGCCCCCAGGACCATTGTGGATGTTAATGGGATGGTGGTTGGACTGGTTATTATGGGAGAACCATTTTATCCCCTGAAGTCCTGGTTAATGAAGCCACATGCAGGCTGCTTGGACAGAAGTCAGGAACATTTTAACTGTCTTCTGAGAAGTTGCAGAATGGCAGTCAAATGAGCATTTGGATGCTTGAAAGGCAGGTGTTCCTGTTTATGAAATAGATTGGAAACAGCAGAAAAAAACATTCTGACCACTATAACTGCATGCATGATGTTTTGAAAGCAAGGGAGAGGTACGTTGTAAGAACTGAAGTGTTGTGTAAGGGTGGTGGAAATGGAACTTTCCCTATGTACTTTTGTAAAATGCTGTAAATATATTTAAAGCTTTATTTCAAGGATTTTGTGAGTTAAATGCAACAATGACTCAATGAATGGATTTTAATTTTTTATTATGAGACAACAATAACAAAAATAAAGCTTTAATCAAACTGATGGAAAAAATATTTTTATAAAGCAGTATTTTTATAAAGCAAACCTTTAATTAAAGCAACAGCACAAAAAAAAAACAACAAAAAAAAACAAAGTGCAACAATACACATATTTGTTCTGTTTGTATGTGGAAGAAGGGGCTTAAAGTCACAAGTGACTATCCATCTTCCCTCTGCTGCCTCTTATCAAAATTATTGGGAGCGCTGCAAGGCTGCCAAGTGCTGAGATCCCAAGAGCTGGTGTTCCTGGTGCTAAGAGGTTGATTCTAAGAGGGGAAGTGCCACTGGTAGCACTGCTGTGGGGATAGAGCAGAGAGAAGTTGCTGCTGGTTTTGTAGCCAGTATTGTCCAGGGGCTGAAGGATATGGCTGGGAACCAAAGTAAGGGACTGCTGGCATAACAAGAGCGTGTTTTGAAGGAGAGCATTCTGGTTCCGGAGAGCGTCCATAAGTTGCCTCGACTTTCGCAATACTGTTCCTGACCACTGCAGTGGTATCCTTGGTTGATGTTATGATGTCCTGGGAGAGCTGCATTTCTTTCTCCTTCTGGGTTCTCATGTACTGCCTCTGCCTCTCAGCTAGGTTGGTTTTCTTTTGAGACTCTGCCATGAGTTCTGCAAACATTTCGTCCCATTTTTGCCCCCGCAGGTTGGCCAGTTTCCTAGTGGTCGATAGAAGCCATGTACTTGACAGTCTGGCTGTTGCAGGTGCTATAGCTGGGGGGATGAAAGAAAAAAATCACTTATTATTCATATTCTAGGAAGGCCATAACATTTTTTAAATTATATATGTGACTTTACCTCCCTGAGACTCTTCCTAATCTTGGGGGAATCTCAGAAATAAATGATCTGAATGTGAGGAGGTGCTGGGGACATTGGGATTTCTGTTTCCTATTGATACTGTTATGCTGTTTGTAGGGTGGGTGGTGGTGGAAAGGTTGGAATTATGTTCCCATTTTAGTTTTGCAATTTTATTTGTGTGGTGAAGGTGCTTTTGTGGTGTCTTAGGGCTTAAGGAGGATTATGGGGGCACCAGGAGCTGAGCCAGATAGTGATAATCTCTACATTTCCTGTAAGCTGTCCTCACTCTCTGAGATTATACTGAGGTGGGTGACTAGAAGGCAGAAACTGCTCTTATTCAAAAAAGGCAACAGGCACACCAGCAAGATGAACTGTAAAGCTGTTCCCCAGGATAGTCTCCCTCAAGCTCTTCCAGAGTGGAAGGAGCTGGCAAGTTGTAACTGTGGGATGGGTGTGCGGCTATTCCCTATGATGTGCAAAACAAAATAGAGCAATTTATCAGTCTTAAATTCTGGTACATCTCTCCCCAGAGACATGGGGAAGTGCTGAAAAAAATAGATCAGGTCTTGCAATGATTGTCTGTGCAGGGCATTTGTACCTCAGCAGGGAACGGTATAGTTTGTGCCTTTACTAGCATTTATACCTCCTATAAACTATGAACACTAGCTAAACTTTTTTTCCTGTTAACCCCTGTCTCAATAAATGTTAAACTTTGCACAAATGAATGGTTTTGTTATTTAAATCTGCTACAGGAGGGGGATGGGGACAAGTGTGACTGCGCCATGCTGGCATCCTCCATTTTGAGATGTTAAAAGCAGGGGGAGGCATTGCTAGGCAGGACAGATGAGGGAAGGAGAAGGAAAATGAGCAGATGGGCAGTGGTCTTGAAAACAGTTGATACTCATGCCTTCAGTAGGATTACCAACTTTCTAATCATACAAAACCAAACACCTTTGCCCTGCCCCTTCTCCAAGGCCCCATCCCCTGCTCACTACATTCCTCCTCTCTCAGTGGCTCACTCTCCCCCACCCTCATTCACTTTCACTGGACTGGGGTAGGGAGTTGGAGTGCAGGAGGGGTGGGGGCTCCAGTTAGGGTTGCGGGCTCTGGGGTGGGGATGAGGGGTTTGGGGTGTAGGAGGGGGCTTCAGGGTGGTGGGGGGGTCGGCTAAGGGATTCGGAGTGCGGAAGGGAGCTGCAGGTTGAGGCAGAGGGTAGGGGTGCAGGTGGGGGTATGGGCTCTGGGCTGGGGGTTCTGCGGTGGGACTGGGGATGAGGGGTTCAGGGTGTGTGTGTGAGGGCTCTGGGCTGGAGCAAAGACATGAGGTGAGGGCTCTGGCTGTGCAGGCTCTGGGGTGGGACCTGGGGTTAGGTGATAAGGAGTTTGGGGTGGGGGGGGCTCTGGGTTGTGGGGACTCAGGGCTGGGGCAGAGGGTTTGAGTGCAGGTTTACCGTAGGTGGCTCCCAGTCAGTGGGGCTAAGGCAGGCTCCTTGCTTGTCCTGGCCCTATGCTGCGCCCTGGAAGCGGCCGGCAGGTTCGGCTCCTAGGTGGGGGGGCCAGAAGGTTCTGCGCACTGCCCTCGCCCACAGGAAATGCCCTCCAGCTCCCATAGGCTGCAGTTCCCGGCCAATGGGAGTGTGGAGCCAGTGCTTGGGGTGGGGGCAGCATGCAGAGCCCTGTGGCCCCCCCACTTAGGAGCTAGACCTGCTGGCCACTTCCTGAACACAGGATGGAGACAGAACAGGCAGGGAGTCTGTCTTATCCCTGCTGCATTGCTGACTGGACTTTTAATGGCCCAGTCGGCGATGCTGACTGGAGCCCCCAGGTTCCAGTCGAAAACCGGACACCTGGCAACCCTAGGCTTCAGCACGTCATGTAGGCTAATTGCCTGGATGGTGCAGCTGCCATTTTGGAAATGTACAGGGGACCTGAAAGCACAGTAAGGACCAACAGAGGGAGGGAGGAGCCCTTCTGAGTATCCAGCCTCTATCTCATATCTGCCTACAATGGCTGCAGCCACAAGGCACCTGGAGCCAAAGCTGGAACCCCAGTATAGCAAAATAATAATAAATACATTGTAAAGATAGGTACATATATGTGAAACTGCCTCTAGGGGATCTGCTTCTTTGGACCCAGCCTGGGTTTCTGGCTGGGGCTCAGACTCAGACAGTGCAGGGCAGGAATCAGGGACTGCTGCAGGGCAGGACTAGGGCTGGCTTTCCAGCTGGCTAGCATCAGGGTCCTGAGTCCCCAAAAGATCCTGGCTCTTGGGGGACAGCTTCTCTGGCATCCTGCTCAGCGTCCAGTAGGTCTAGTCAGTTGTCCTCGATGGGGAGACAGTGCGCAGGCAGCAAGCTCCACACGGTGTCTGGGATAGGCTGTACTATAATTGTGTAGACTTCTATCCAGTTCATCAGTCATGGATGGGTCACATGTCCCCTGCCAGACTGGCTCTTTTTGTCCCTTGTTTCAATGCATTTTTTCCTAAGCTGCTTGCTGTTTTTCCAGCACTGGTTGGCATCCAGGTTGTGACCCCTCATAGACTTCAGTGTCAGAAGGGACCATCGTGGTTATCTAGTCTGACCTCTGTACATTGCAGGCCACAGAACCTCACCCACCCACTTCTGTAATAGACCAGTAACCTCTGGCTGAGTTAATGAAGTCCTCAAATCATGATTTAAAGACTTGAAGTTACAAAGAATTCACCATTTACACTTGTTTAAACCGGCAAGTGACTCATGCCCCATGATGCAGAGGAAGGGCCCCCCAAGATCTCTGCCAATCTGACTTGGGGGAAACTCCTTCCCGACTCCAGATGTGGCAGTCAGTTAGACCATCAGCATGTGGGAAAGACCCACCACCCAGATACCTGGGAAAGAATTTTCTGTAGTAACCAAGAGCTGTCTGCCTCTAGGGTCCTGTTTCCAGTGGTTGAGGAGTTTTGCTACCGGCAGTCACCGATGGGCCACATGCCATTATAGGCAGTCCCATCATACCATCCTCTCTATAAATTTATCAAGGTCAATCCTGAAGCCAATTTGTTTTTTTGCTCCCTTTGGAAGGCTGTTCCAGAACTTCACTCCTCTGATGCTTAGAATCATTTGCCTAATTTTGAGCCTAAACTTGTTGATGGCCAGTTTATAGCCATTTATTCTTGTGTCCACACTGGCGCTTAACTTAAATAACTCCCTCCCTGGTATTTATTCTTATGATGTATTTATAGAAAGCAGTGATATCTCCAGTCAGCCTTCTTTTGATTGGCTAAACAAGTCAACCTCTTTGAGTCTCCTCTCATAAGGTAGGTTTTCCATCCCTCGTATCATCCTAGTAGCCCTTCTCTGCACCTGTTCCAGTTTTAATTCATCTTTCTTAAACACAAGAGACCAGAATTGGATACAATATTACAGAGGAGGTCTCACCAGTGCCTTGTATAATGGTACTAATACTTTCCTGCCTCTAATGGAAATGTCTCACCTGATGGATCCTAGGACTGCTTTAGCCTTTGCAGTGTCCATAAAAAGGTCTTCACTCCAATGGCTGGCCACAAGAGCTTCCTTAACCCAGATAACGATAAGATCCAGGGTTTCAGCATGGCTCTAGGCACCTGGGTGAGGCATGTTGTGGGGCTTCTGGAATAATATTGTGGTTGTATTCTGGGATCTGGGGAAAATGTGCAAAATCTGGATTCATGTCAGCTTTAACAGGGGTAGGGGTTATCATCCTGGGAACTTGACACCAGAACAGCAGTGGGCACACACTTAAAAAGACTGGTTTGTAATAGTTGACCTGCAAAAGCATTGTGGGAGAGCCATTGGAAGTATGCAAAAAGTGTTGTGCAGCAATTTCATCCACATGAGCAATAGACTGAACTAATTAAATTTGGAACAAACCAAACCACTTTGCAAAAGGACTCCAGACTTAATAATAAATTCAGTTAGTGAGCAGTGATGGATTGCATTGTGTGTACGCAAGCATTTTCAAACCGTATTAACTCAATTTGATCTGATTTAAACCTCTATGTATGCACACTTTTAGATGTACTGTAGTATTGCTGGTCTCTGTTTTGTTGGAACAAGCCCTAAATAATAGGTGGGACACAACTCAGTTTAAGAATGCAAACCTTACTTTAAAAGTTTCTTTAAAATAGTTTAAGATTTAAAATGAGATCTGGCAAGACTTCTCAGCTACTTGAAAATTACAGTTAAATCCTGCTAGCCCTGAACCACTAAATTATTATTTTTGATTCGTGTTATGATTCAGAAAATAAAATAATTATGGGTTACCTTGAAAATACATGCTTTTCTTTGAGCTCAAACAGCTGAAGACTTTCATTTCTTAAATATATCTCATAATTACCAGTCATTACATAATCTGTATCCAGTTGTCTATTAATCATGACTCCTGCAAACTACTAATTCAGAATTACTAAATAGTTTGCTAACTCATACAACAATAATATTCATTAAGCTTATATAAGCAGTAATATTGCATGTATTAATCATACTTTAAATCTATTTCCTGTTATTAATAAAACTAGAATTGTAATTAATTTCAGGAGTCATTAAGCAAAAAGAGCAGACCAGAAATATTTGTGTATATATAAATGTGTATATTGTGTGCAAATAAATTCCAAAATAAATCAAAATTTATAGTGAATGTTTATGCTAGGGAACAGGTTTCAGAATGGTAGCTTTGTTAGACTGGGAGTGGATGGGTCATTACACAAACTAAAAACTACCTCCCCATGCTAATTTTTCCCGCTACTGTTACTCACACCTTCTTGTCAACTGTTTGAAATAGGCCATCCTTATTATCACGACAATAGTTTTTTTCTCCTACTAATAATAGCCCACCTTAATTGATTTGTCTCGTTAGAGTTGGTATGGCAATCCCCATCCTTTCATGTTCTCTGTGTATATCTGTATATTTTCCTACTGTATTTTCCACTCCATGCATCCAATGAAGTGGGTTTTAGCCCATGAAAGCTTATGCCCAAATAAATTTGTTAGTCTCTAAGGTGCCACAGGTACTCCTGTTCTTTATGCTAGGGAAGTTTTCATTGTACTCACAGATAGTATGAACTGTTTTGTTGTTTATTCAGATAATGCGTTCAATGTCAAATCAGTGACACAACAATATACCATATTTGCACCATAACTAATATATAGCTATAGTGAGATGTGGAATACTCTGACGTTATTTTTAGGCTTGGAAAAATTCAATTGTTTTTTTAATTTTGAAGATTACTATCAATTTTTATTTTAAAGATATTTTTAACTATTTTTACAGTTGTTGGAAATTAGGGGCGGGGGGAATAGGGATAGGGCAGCACTAACAGTGGGGTTCCAGCACACTCAGCAGGGCTGCAAGGAGGAGGGCAGTCCCTGGCTGTGTGGCGCTTGCTGAACAGTTCCTGCACAGGGATAGTTCCTGCACTCCTGACTGGTGAGTGAGTGAGCAGGGATGTTTACAGTGGAGCTGCAGATAGTTCCCTGCACAGACACAGGGTCATTGATGTGGGGAAGGCTATGGTCCTGGTGGGGAAAAGCAGACACCCCCCACCAGGCCTGTGAGAAGCAAGACAAAGATGAGTTTCAAGTTGCAGTGGCGGCTACCCTGCTGCTGAATTGCTTTCCCTAGTGAGGAGCCTACCCTACGGCCCAGGACTTGCACTCCTCCTTACAGCCCTGGCTCGGTATCTCTGCTCTGACCTGTTAAGATCTCAGCCTTCCCCACACCTTGTATCTTGGTGTTGGGTGTCAACAGCCCTGCAGCAGCAAAGGAAGCCTTCTGCAGCCCTACTGTCATGAGGATGAATGAGCAGGGCCATGAGTAGGTTTCAAAAGGCTCCAGGTGACACCTGACCCCTGCAGCTTCAAGCAAGAGAGGCTGTTGTTAGTGCTGTGGAATGTTGCTTTTGCTGCAGTGTGCTTACTGCTGCCAGTGTTGCTGTTCTAGGAGTGCCAATGTCAGCTACACTAGCATGCAGTGCAGCATGTTAATTCAGCAGACCTCCATGTTATTCATGAGAGAGAACAGAGGCTTGGTTTGGTGGTGAAGGTGCTTAGCCAGGTTTATTGTCAACAAAGCACAGTACTTGTGCCCCATAAATGCTACAGGTACATTAACACATGTATGTCCACGACAATGCTACCAGTTCAATCAGGACACCAGGATCCTGTCCCCTAGGCTAGCACAAAGTTGCCCCTCCTGTGACTTCTCCTTTTTATACATTGATACAAACCAGTTACGTATTATGCTCCAGAAGTTGTCAGTTACAACCCTTATCCATGGGTGGTGGGTAGGGAAGGCTGAACCTCTCCCCAGAGAGTCAGGCATGGCTCTGCCCACACTCAGCCCCCAGGGCTCTGCTTTGGTGGTGCTGCTGGGCTCCAGGGGCTAGGGCCACACCGCCCACCTTCCCGTGGCTGGGGAGGCTGCAGCAGCACTGCTGTGTGCTCTCCCTCCAGGTGCTGCAAGGCGGGGGGGCAGCAGGGTGGGGGTAGTGGCCATGGTGAGAGGGCTCTGTGTTCCTGGGTGCATGGAAGAAGGGGCGGGGCCTCAGGCAGAAGGAGCGGGGCTGGGGGCTAGCCTCCCACAGCCAGAGGTTCACGAGCTGTACCTGCTTGTTCGAACCAAACATCCTTATTCATTATCCTGTCATCCTATCCTTATCTTACAAGGTGTCAGTGTGTTCTTATAACATCCCTTGGAAGCTTGTTTACACAGTTACTTGAGAGACCTATGTGTTTTGTACCATCCTCTCCAGTCATGATTGTGCTTTCTTGATGTTAGCTAATGCCCAGTTTGGTGGTGTTTGCCAAGGCCTGGCCTACTCTCATTTACAGCCTTTGGTTCACACTGTTAGTTATGCTTGGAGCTCCAGCAAGGCCTACAGAGGCTAAAGTCTGTTACTGATCAACATTTTTCATCTATTTCGGTGTTTCAGCTGAAATCGATGTTTACCGACATCAATTTAAAGTGAATTCTGCCAAGCCTAATTAAATATAACACTTTGAGGTATAGAATAGTCTAACATTGCATTTGTTTCTCACGGAAAAATGAGGTTAAAAGTCCATCTTTATATCCGGGTCTGAATAAAATATTTGTAAAGCAGAAATCCAAAATTTTAACAGTTATTGCTGAATCTTTTCTCCTGTTTTTTTCCCCTATGCCAGTGGTTCTCAACCAGGGGTACTCGTACCCCTGGGGGTACACAGAGGTCTTCCAAGGGGTACATCAGCTCATCTAGATATTAGCCTAGTGTTACGACAGGCTACATAAAAAGCAGTAGCAAAGTCAGTACAAACTAAAATTTCATAGACAATGTTTTGTTTATACTGCTCTGTATACTACTGTATACTGAAATGTAAATACAAATTTATATTTCAATTGATTTATTTTATAGTTCCATAGTAAAAGTGAGAAAGTAAGCAGTTTTTCAGTAATAGTGTGCTGTAATACTTTTGTATTTTTATGTCTGATTTCGTAAGTTTAAGTGAGGTGAAACTTGAGGGTACACAAAACAAAACAGACTCTTGAAAGGAGTACAGTGGTCTGGAAAAGTTGAGAGCCTCTTGTCATAAACAGATAGCTAAGGGTTAATGTCTCTTTCACCTGAAGCACCTGACCAGAGGACCAATCAGGAAACCGGATTTTTTTCAACTCTGGGTAGAGGGAAGTTTGTGTCTGAGTCTTTTGTCTGTCTGCCTGCTTTCTCTGAGCTTTGGAGAAGTAGTTTCTGCTTTCTAATCTTCTGTTTCTAAGTGTAAGGACAAAGAGATCAGATAGTAAGTTATATGGTTTCTTTTCTTTGGTATTTGCATGAATATAAGTGCTGGAGTGCTTTGATTTGTATTCTTTTTGAATAAGGCTGTTTATTCAATATTCTTTTAAGCAATTGACCCTGTATGTGTTACCTTAATACAGAGAGACCATTTGTATGTATTTTTTCTTTCTTTTTTATATAAAGCTTTCTTTTTGAGACTTGTTGGAGCTTTCTTTTCTGGGAAATTTTAGGGAAATTGAGTCTGTACTCACCAGGGAATTGGTGGGAGGAAGAAATCGGGGGGGATCTGTGTGTGTTGGATTTGCTAGCCTGATTTTGCATTCCCTCTGGGTGAAGAGGAAAGTGCTTTTGTTTCCAGGACTGGGAACGGAGAGGGGGAGTCACTCTGTTTGGATTCACAGAGCTTGTGTCTGTGTATCTCTCCAGGAGCACCTGGAGGGGGGAAGGGAAAAAGGATTATTTCCCTTTGTTGTGAGACTCAAGGGATTTGGGTCTTGGGGTCCCCAGGGAAGGTTTTTCAGGGGGACCAGAGTGCCTCAAAACATGTCTAATTTTTTGGGTGGTGGCAGCAAGTACCAGGTCCAAGCTGGTAACTAAGCTTGGAGGTTTTCATGCTAACCCCCATATTTTGGACGCTAAGGTCCAAATCTGGGACTAAAGTTATGATACCTCTGCTCTATACTGTAGACTTAAAATGTGTTAAATTGTTTTAGTGTTAGCTTATGTTTGTAGCTGCCTACCCAAGATCTTCAAAGGAATCACTGAAATGTACTCAGTACTGTATAATAATTATATTAACTATGGAGGAATAGATGAGTGGTCTATTCTTTTAGTAGATACCAGGAAAAAATCTAAATTTATTAAAGGCACAAATGCATCATACCCTGGAATTACTATCCAGAACTGTCTTGGAACCCCTCACAATTATGTTTTCTTTTTGATGTGGTGAACATCTGTGGCTTACTGGCAATAATTGCAGTGTGGGAGATACCCAAGTTGAAAGCGACTACATTGAACAGAAATATAAGCTTTGAAGTTTGAAAAGCTGTCTATAAGGAGCAAATACACTTTAGTTCATTAGTATAAATGTTCAGTACATAATATCAAGATTTTGGTACAAAGTTCTTGGGTTTCTAAATCTTGATGTTTAACTAGTATTTTAAATCTTTCATTAACCATCCTCAACAGGAGATCAGTATTATGTGAATGGTAATGGTGCAGGTGGGAAGGAGGTGGTGGTCTGAATATGTTATGAGAGTGCTAGTTCTAAACTGAGGCTGTGATTCCTTTTGGTTACAAGTTCATCCCCACTGGGTGGTGGTTTGAAGTGCCAGTCTTCTAAAAGGGTAATTGCAAGTTGTGATGGGGCACACTGACCTCTTGTGAGCTCCTCCTGTCAGTTTGATGCAAACCTGCACTCATTCATTCACACTCTCTGCTCCTGGCACCCCCTGTCCGTTGTTAACCTCATCAGGTGGGGCTTCAGTGAGCCAGCCCTCCAGCCAAGTCACACATACTCAATATGAATGAATAAACCCCTTTCGGGGTGAGAGGTTCAACTGGGTCTGTCCCAGTTACCTTGCTAAAGTTTTTAGCCCTGTCTCTAGGCTCAGTCCTCAACCCCTTCTGGACTAGCTTTAAGTCCGTGCCTGCCCTCATATAGAGCAATGGCCCTAGGGCTTTCTCCTTCGAGACTCTTTGCCTTATCGGTTCTTATTGCCACAGCTCTCCAGCCAGGTCACTTCTTCAAGTTCAGCCCTCTTCCAGGGGGTAACAAAATGCAACAAATGGTTGGCCCTCTGCAGAGTCTTCAGCCCCATCCCTGAGCCCTTTAAATTCCAGCCCAGTGCTTGGGCTTCTAATAAAATGTGTGCCAGTAGCCAGTGAGGGGACCCGGGCCCACCCACTACTCCAGGTCCCAACCCAGGGACCCTACAAGTAGCAGCCATGTGCTGCTTCCTTTTATAGTTGCTGCTGCTATTCCCTAAGTCACTTCCCACATAACCACTTTCTTTTCACTCTTACCTCAGGGCTGAAGTTCTCCACTCCTCTCCTTCCTCACCAAATGCCAATGCCACCAGAACCCATCTTCTGGTTCTCCCTTGAGCTCCAGCTAGGAGCACCTTTCCTTACTTCTCTGGTCCCAACCAGGAACTGACCTGCCCAAGCCCCGTATCTCCTTTTAACCGAGCCTGCTGGGCACTGATTGGCTGCTTCCCTGCAGCCTTTCTAGGGAGGCCTGAGGGACTTACCTTCACTGCTACTTTTCTGTGATGTGGTAGGACAGTGAGACCTCCAGCAGGGGGCCTCAAAGGAACAGTACAGGTCTGGCGCATTTAACATGCGCGATTTCAGCTTTACGCGGTCGGCAAAAACAAGAAAAAAAAAAGAATAACAATTTAAATACTGTTTCTGTAGTGCGGGCGATTCTATCTGCCATTACACTCAATGTAATGTTGACTATACGCGGTTTTTGCTTTATGCACTGACTGTGGAACGTAACCTCAGCGTAAGATGAGACAGACCGGTAAACCCTGCCACACAGGCCTATCAGTCTGACATTGATTCTGGGCAAGATAATGGAGCTGTTGATATGGGACTTGAAAAAGAATTAAAGGAGGATAATGTAATTAATGCCAATCTACGTGGGTTTATGGAAAACAGATCCTGTCAAACTTAACATGATACCTTGTTTTGATGAGATTACAAGTTTGGTTGATAACAGTAATAGTGTTCATGTAATAGATTTTCTGTAAGACATTTGACTTGATACCTGTGATGCAGTGCTGGTTTGTTACTGTCAGCAGCTCTTGTCAGACCAACTCGCTGTGGGTATAATCTATATATAAAAGATATAATGTAATATGTCTGTGGAAAACTAATAACTCTCTGATCACTAATATTCTTCTGTGATGTATGTACAAAGAGTTATGGATATGTGCTAAAAAACCCTGAAAAACAGACTCCAACTAGAAACTGCAGAACTGGAATTAATTTGCAAACTGGACACCATTAAATTAGGCTTGAATAAAGACTGGGAGTGGATGGGTCATCACACAAAGTAAAAACTATTTCCCCATGCTAATTTCCCCCCTACTGTTACTCACACCTTCTTGCCAACTGTTTGAAATGGGCCATCCTGATTATCACTACAAAAGTTTTTTTCTCCTGCTGATAATAGCCCACCTTAATTGTTTAGTCTCATTAGAGTTAGTATGGCAACCCCCATTTTTTCATGTTCTCTGTGTGTATATCTTATCCTACTGTATTTTCCACTCCATGCATCTGATGAAGTGGGTTTTAGCGCACAAAAGCTTATGCCCAAATAAATTTGTTAGTCTCCAAGATGCCACAAGTACTCCTCATTCTTTTTGCTGCTACAGACTAACACGGCTGTCACTCTGAAACCTGCGATCCCTTTGTAGCTCTTCACAGTTAGCTTTGGGCTTAACTATCTTGCATAATTTGTATCATCTGTAAACTTTGTCACCTCACTGTTTACACCTTTTTCCAGATCATTTATGAATATGTTGAACAGCACTGGCCCTGGTAGAGATCCTTGGCGGACCTCTATCCACTGTGAAAACTTACCATTTATTCCTACCCTTTGTTTCCTACCATTTAACCAGTTACTGGTCCATGAGAGAGATCCTTCCCTCTTATCTCATGACTGCCTACTTTGCTTAGAGCCTTTGGTGAGGGTCCTTGTCAAAGGCTTTCTGAAACTCTAAGTCCATTATATCAACTGGCTCACCGTTGTCCACATGCTTGTTGACCCCCTCAAAGAATTCTGATAGATTGGTGAGGAATGATTTCCTTTTACAAAAGCCATGTTGACTGTGTGCCTAATAATTCTGTTCTTTACTATCATTTCAACCAGTTTGCTGGGTACTCAAGTTAGGCTGTAATTGCCAGGATCGCCTTTGGAGCCTTCTTTAAAAATCTGTCACATTAGTTATCTGCCAGTCATTTGGTATAGAGGTTGATTTAAGTGATGGGTTACATACCACAGTTAATAGTTCTGCTATTTTAGATTGTCCAGTGGCCTTCCACTCATTGTTTGGCATGCGTCCTGGTTCTGGTATAATAGCAAACTTTTTTTTGTGTCTTTTGCCAGTTGCTCTTCAACACTTCTGCAAGCCTCAAATGATGATTGAATCAGCTGATCGTATACAATATTACTGAATTATAAAAGTGTATCAAATAAGGTCTTTTTTTGAAAGCTAATTGCACACTGGTGATTAATATTATTGTATAATATATTAATACTGTATGAGGAACTATGAATATTCACTGATATTATGTTTAAAGTCTGTGACCCAAAAAAAGGAGAAACAGGCTTTCTCCCAGACAGTAGGGAAGGCAGCTATCTACCTGTCTACAATGAAGTTAAGCAAGGTGTGATAAAAAACAATGGAAACCCCATTTATATATAAATCCACAGGGAGATGGGACATCTCCAGGAAGGGCACAACAGCATGAGGTTATCCTGAATTGTGGACCCAAACAGTGAGTTTGGAAAGATAGAGAGAAGAAGCCATCTTGGTATCCATCACTAGACAGACTCCAGTGGCTAGAGCTTTCTGCAAGGTGAGAAAGATGGATCCTTCAGACAAGGAGGTTGCAGTGTCTGGAAACTGAGTCTTTAAGAATCTGCGTAGGCAAAGCTCCTTCACCTAGGAAGACAAAGGAGACCAGTGATTTGTACTTCTGTGGAAATTTGTGAATGGGAGAAAGTCAGCTATGTCTGAAAAGAAAAAGATTGGAAAGAAATCTACCTTGAATCAAGGCTGTATCTTAAGTTAGATCTTAGACATTAGAATAGTGGTCCCCAAACTTTTTAACTGGCATCCCTCCACACTTGCCCCTGTCCACCTGCCCTTGGGGTGGGCCGGTGGTGGGACTGGGGCTGCGAATGGGGGCAGGGCCGGAATGGAGCCAGGGCCAGGAGCAGGGTACAGTGCAGGGCTGGGTGGTGGTCCTTCCTTGCCCCCCCATAGGGGCTGGCCCGGGACCTGCTGTGCCCCCCGAATGTTCCTCCGTGTCCCCCTAGGGGTCATGCGCCATGGCTTGGAGACCACTGCATTAGAAAGCGTATTTTTACTTTTATTTGCTTGTAACCACTTCGTCTTTGTTCCTTTTACTTGACAACTTTAATAAATAGTCATTATCTCTTACTGACCTTTATTATTTCCCTAAATGTTCTGAGAGAGGGCTGGACATTTCCAGGCAGACAGTTTTGGGGAAGGTTGGGACCAGAGGTATGGTGTGGTCACTTGGGTAATAGTCACCGAGGCTGATGGAGACCAGAGTGTGGCTGTGGTGTAACAAACAGGCTGTTGGATTCAGAGTTGCTGAACCAGGGCAGCTTAACCCCCTGACACTCAGTAGAAGCTTGGCTGGGAGCGTAGAGACAGGGAGCTACAAGAACAGAGCATACTAAGACTCTTGTGCTTACAGGACAAGTGGTAACAGAACCTGTCACTGATCTGAATTTTGACCCAAAACATGACAATATCTTGTGACATTTTGATTAAAACACTAGAACAATATAAACTTAACATGGCACATATTAAAAACTGGCCAACTGAGAGCTCTCAAAATGTAATTGTAAATTGAGGATCATTATTTCTAGTGGGATCCCTTGGGGATTTGTTCTTGGCCCTATGCTATTTAAGATTTGTATCAGTGACCTGGAAGAAAACATAAAATCATCACTGATGACCCAAAAATTGGGGGAATGCAGAGCATAATAAAGATCACTGAATCGGAGAGATCTGGATCACTTGAGTGCAAGCAAACAATATCCGTTTTAATATGGCTAAACGTATACACCTAGGAATAAAGAATTTAGGCCATACTTACAGATTGGGGGACTTTATCCTGTGAAGCAGTAACTCTCTGAAAAAGGTTTAGGGATTGTGGTGGATAATCAACTGAACATGAGCTCCCAGTGCAACATTGTGGCCAAAAGGGCAAATGCAATCCTTGGATGCATACACGGAAATCTTGAATAGGAGCAGAAAGGTTATTTTATGTCTGTATTTGGCACTGCTGCAACTGCTATTGGAATACAGTGTCCACTTCTAGTGTCCAAAATTCAAGAAAGAGATTGATAAATTGAACAGGGTTCAGAGAAGAGCCATGAGAATAATGAAAGGACTGGAAAACATGCCTTCCAGCAATAGGCTTAAGGAGCCCAATATAGTTAGCTTAACAAAGACTTTATCACAGTCTGTAAGAACCTACATGGGGAACAAATATTTGATAATGGGCTCTTCTTGCTAGCAGAGAAAGATGGAATATTGTCTAATGTCTGGAAGCTGAAGCTAGATAAATTCAGACTAGAAATAAGGTGTACATTTTAACAGTGAGGGTAATTAACCATTGGAATAATTAATTTACCAAGGATAATGGTGGATTTTCCATCTCTGGTAATTTTAAAATTAAGATTGGATATATTTCTAAAAGACATAGTCTAGGAATTCTCTGGGGAAAGTTCTATGGCCTGTGTTGTACAGGAAGTCAGGCCAGATGATCACATTGGTCTCTTTTGGCCTTCGAATCTATGAATCAGATTAGAAAAAAATTACTTTCTAAATCAAGTTTTTGTACATGAGGGAAAAATGTCTGGATAATAGCCAAGAACATGTTATCTCATTTTATATTTAAAGCAAAAAGCACCCTACCATGTCTCCCCAACACTTTGGTAAATTTTCCAGGAAGTAATTACCCTGGCATTAAATATGTCAATATTGGAAATTCCAGGTGGATTGGTTGTAGTTATACAATGTATAGAGGTCAAAACTGGTTTTATAATAGAAGGCTAGGTGCAATGTATGGAGGAGTCTAGCATCTCTCCATTGTGAGGAAACTTTCTCCCAACCAGAACTCAGATGTATTGTTTTAAATAAAAAAAACCCAAAACCTTTATTTGAGAACTTCAACCTTAACTACTAATTCATGGTTTTATAACAGTTTGTTTTTAACTTGAATTTTCTTGGAAGTTAACATGTACCCTTAATATGTACTTGCTACGTTTTGTTTATTTAGGATTGCACTTTAAAGTGGCTTATTAGGACATAATATTTGTAGTTAATTCAACATTTTCAGTTACTAGTATTTTTTTTTTTCTGGAAATGTTTGCTTAGTGGTATGACTGCCTAAAGAGCAATGAAAAGGCATGCTATATTTTAGTGTGATAGTGACTACTTTTAAATGGTCAAATTGTACTCCAGACCAAAACAAAACAAAAAAACATTGTTGGGAAAAGGAAACTTCCAAAATATTTTAGATTTAATCTTATTAAAATTAATTTGTTAGAAATTCTTTAGTAATTTCATGGGAAAAAATTTCTCCCCAAAACTGTTCTTTACGTTGTATATCTGAAAGAGATGAACTAAAAAAAACTAAATTCTGTCCTCAGATGCAGTTAGTGCTAAAATATTGTACATATGTAGCTGTAAATGTGTAAGATTTGAACACTACTGAATTTCTTTACAAATCTCAAACCAATAAGCCACTGTTTATAAAATGTATTTAAACTTGTTATAAAAGCAGAAATAGGTTTAGTTCCTTGAGAATATTTGTACAATAATTGACTTTATTCTGAAAAAGTAAATTGTTAAATGAGTCTTTGCAAATTATGTATAATTGAAATGCAATTAATCATCCAAACCGGACCATAACACTGCTGTGTTGGGTCATATTGCTTAATTGATGTTCTCTCCAGCTGTAACTTTGCAATTCATACTCTGACTGTCATTTGCCCATTTCTCTTCCTTGCATGATTGCCTTTTTGTTTATCTTCACACCTGTCTTTATTTATAGACTACAAGATACTGTAAACCTCCTCTCTGCTTTATAAATTCCCGTTATAGATACTAAATCCCCATGTTATGCAGGTTTTTGAAAAATGTACAGAAAATATTCAGTACTTTAATCTTGGATTTATTGATACTGTGACAGTAATTGGTAGAAAACTGTTTCTTGCAGCAGATAGGCAAGCAAAAAAAGGCAGTTGGGACAAAGCTAGCAGCACCATGTGCCAGAGTGCTGAAAATCCATCAGGATTTTAAGAAGTGTACTTACATTATTTAAACCTCTGTTGAAAAAGGAATTGCAGTGCTGTATGTTTGCAGTAAACATATTAGGGAATTCATTTGCTAAACAGTGATTTTTATGTTAAAAGTGTAGTATCTATTAGGCTCAACATTGTTTTTGCTGAGGTGGAATAGTGTCGGAAGCTTTTCAAAGAGCAGAAAACAGCAAACACTGTGACTTACATGTTTGAAAACTGGCTTTGAGTAACTCTTACTGCATTCTAAACAAGAGCATTGTTAAAACTGCTGGTCTTTCTAATTCCAACTGAGGGCTTGTCTACATCACAAAGTTGCAGCGCTGGTGAGGGGGTTACAGCGCTGCAACTTAGGAGGTGTACACATCTGCAGGGCATCACCAGCGCTGCAACTCCCTGTTTGCAGCGCTGGCCGTACTCCCGTTTTGTCTCGGGTGTAGAGGATCCAGCGCTGGTAATCAAGTGTAGACACTTACCAGCGCTTTTCTTGACCTCCGTGGAATAAGCAGGTATCCCAGCATACCTGAGGAAGCCTCTCTGGTAATCAAGCAGGTCTCCTTCCCCGGTTTGCTCTCGTGTTCCCCGAACCCCCGTGCAAGCAGGTCTCCTTCCCTGCGGTTTGCAGGGGGGTTCGGGGAACGCGAGAGCAAACCGCGGGGAAGCTGGTCTCCTTCCCCGGTTTGCTCTCACGTTCCCCGAACCCCAGTGCAAGCAGGTCTCCTTCCCTGCGGTTTGCTCTCGCGTTCCCCAAACCCCCGAGCAAGCAGGTCTCCTTCCCTGCGGTTTGCAGGGGGGTTCGGGGAACGTGAGAGCAAACCGCGGGGAAGCTGGTCTCCTTCCCCGGTTTGCTCTCGCGTTCCCCGAACCCCCCTTGAAGCTGCCCAACAGCGCTGCAGTGTGGCCACATCTAACATCACTTGCAGCGCTGGTTGCTGTAAGTGTGGCCACTCTGCAGCGCTGGCCCTATACAGCTGTACTAATACAGCTGTAACAACCAGCGCTGCAAAATTGTAGATGTAGACATACCCTAAGAGGTTTTAGATCTCATTGTCCACTGAAGGAATTTGTGTGTCAAAACAAAATACAGTAAAGAGAATTATTACTTCAGTGCCTCTGCTGTACAACAAACTTCCTGAAAAGCAGTAGCTCTGTGTGCCTTCATAAAAGCCAAGGACTTCAGTCCCCAAAGCAGTCACTCATTCATCTTTTACAGGCATTAAATTCACATTCAAAAAGCCCAAAATATTACAAAACATATAGCTGGTGTGAACAAAGTTATGGAATGCAATTGGCTAATTCTTTTGTTTTGACTGGTTAACCTTTTGTGATATAATTATTTGCAGCATTGTAAATGTATTATAAAGGTCTCTTAATGTGTTCAGTAGGAAAACAGAAGTATTTTGGCTCTTTTCTGACTCATGTATATGTATTAAAAATGATGACAGACACTATATCTAGAAGCAGTGCCAAACTCCAATTGAGAACTGTGTTTAGGTCAGTTGTGTGTATTTGTATGGTAAACCTGAATCTGTGCAGTTTCCAAAGGTATGGTGTGCACAGGACAATTTTCACATCCCACTCACATAATGGTTGAGATCTGAAATGAGTTTCAAAGCAGATACATTCTTCTTTGAGTGCTTGCTCATGTCAGTTCCATTCTAGGTGTGCGCACACCCACATACGCAGGGGTTGGAGATATTTGTCTTAGCAGTAGCCGGAGGGTCGGCTGTGGTGCCCTCTGTAATGCTGAGCTCATATGGTGGTATATCAGGCGCCACCGGCGCTATGCCCTCTCAATTCCTTCTCAGCAGCTGTGGTGGTTAGTCGGAGCGCCCTTCCTTGCTTAGTAAGGGCTAGTGGTTTTTCTTGTTCTATTGACTTCGAGCCTTAGGGCGTTTGTAATAGTTTGTATATATAATTAGTTAAGTAGTAGTTAAGTGTAGTTGACAGAGTCGGTGGTCTCAGTGGTTTAAGCCCTTCATGGACTGCAACAGGCCTATGCCTGTGAGTGACCCCCATAGCAGCTGCCTTCAGTGCTTGGGAGAATCTCACATCCGGGATCAGTACCAGATCTGTAAGAACTCCTGGCCCAGAACCCAGAGGAAGCATGACATTTGTTTTTGAGGGCTCTCCTTATGGAGTCTGCCCTTCGCCCAGCTTCTGAGCCATCGCACCAGGTCGTGCCAAGCATCTTGGCCACCAGCACCGAGTTCTACCTGGCACTGTTCCCCATCGCCAGTGCCTAAGAAGAAAATGAAAAAACACAACTCCCCAGCATGAAGCAAGAAGGACCAAAGGTCATCTAGTAAGGGACCTGGGCCAGGCTGCCAGGCTACTCTGAAGCCACGTGTTCATGCCTCTCTGGCCAGGGCCTCTAGCCCCTTAAGAGGTCAGTCACTGACTCTCAGGAGCAGTACAGGACTCAACCCCCCGCAGGCACTGTCATCCTCCCAGGCTCCCCTGGCACCAAGAGAGCATAGGTTTGATATTGATATCAAAAGTATTTATGGTTCTTAGCAATTTCTTTTGAGTGTGAAGTATTCAAAATGGAATGCGTAACAGTCATCTGCCTACTCTTCATAGAAGCAATATATATTACAGCCAATGATTCAATCAACACATAATGAGTCTTGTCTTCTAGGGAAATAAGACGAGGGAATAGCCATACCAAACATCTTAAAAGCTTGCTCATAAATGGATATTACACCAGATTCAGTCTATTGATGAGTCTGCCTATGTGTCTGCTTGCTACTTGTTTTACAAATCAATTTATTGCACCACACTCTGGATTGGCTTCCCACTACAATTCTCAACAACTTGCCACCTTAAATGGAGTTACCCAAACAATTTAACTTAGTTTCAGTTAAAGAATAAAACAAGTTTATTTAACTAAAGAGGTTTTGAGTGAGTACAAGTAATGGACAAAAATCAGAAATGGTAACGAGAAAAATAAAGGTAAAATGTTTCCTAGTGCCGAACTTAACAAACTAGACTTTTTTTAATAAATTAGATTATAAAAATTCAATTTTTGTTTTTTAAAAAAATTAAGCTGCTGGAGGAGAGCAGGAGCAGAAGTTACCTCCTAATGGAACAGCATAGACAGACAGACACATGGACTAAATAGATTTATCACCAAACAATCAAAAAATGGATATAAAAAGGCCAACAGAGCTACAGCATCCAGGAACTCAAAACCACACACAGTCTAACCCACCCTGATCGACACACCCAATCCTGAAAAGATTGCTCCTAGTAGATGTAGGGGGGGAATCTGCATGCGTTTGGCGTGTCAGGCCTTGGTTTGGACGGCCTTGGGCCTTTCCTGTGCTTTGTAACCTGCTAATTTGGGTGGCCACAAGGAGAAGTCACAACTAATTTGGAGTATCCTCGTCTAGCCATGCTGCACTGGGGGTGCCAGAAAAAGGCTAGTTTTTGCAGGTGATTATTTTTTATCCCAAAGCAACTTCTTCGCTACTGGCCGTATCGGCGGGTAGCAATCGATTTCTCGGGGATCGATACATCGCGTCTCATCTAGACGCGATATATCGATCCCTGAACATGCTCCTGTTGACTCCAGAACTCCACCAACATGAACGGCGGTAGTGGAGTTGACAGGGGGAGCCACGGACGTCGATCCCGCGCCGTGAGGATGGTAGGTAACTTGATCTAAGATACTTCGACTTCAGCTACGTTATTCACGTAGCTGAAGTTGTGTACCTTAGATCGATCCCCTCCCCTAGTGTAGACCAGCCCTAAGCCTGCATGTGTGCGTGCACACAAAACGTAGCATATCCCTGAAAACCACCATCTGCCAGATACCCTCCAAGTGCTGTCCATTTGGAGCCAGTCTGAAGAATCACTTGAGAGGGGCGAGGGATAGCTCAGTGGTTTGAGTATTGGCCTGCTAAACCCAGGGTTGTGAGTTCAGTCCTTGAGGGGGGCCATTTAAGGATTTGAGGCAAAAATCTGTCTGGGGATTGGTCCTGCTTTGAGCAAGGGGTTGGACTCAATGGCCTCCTGAGGTCCCTTCCTGATATTCTATAATTCTATGACTTGATTCAAAGTAAAGTCCTTACAATATCCTTCCAACAGCATTATTGACCAAACTTTTCAGGTCAGGAGCCTTCCCCCAAAGTCCAACAGCTGTTTCCTTTGTCATCTTAGGCGCGAAGGGGGAGATGAACAGAGAGAGAGAGAGGTGTTTGCCCCCTCACTTTTGAAGTTCATTTCCCCCCTTTCAAATGCAAGTTCTTGAGTGTGATTTCTAGGTCAAAGTTCTGAGAGCCAGGCAGCATGAAGTCTTCTGGTGAAAAGTCTCATGCTGTTTTTTCTTGGCTCTGTTTGCTGAAATGCAGATTCTTTGTCCCCTGCATTCCCCTTTCATTGTCTGAGGACTCTGTTTACAAATATATAAATTTGAGGTAAACACATCCATTTGTTTTAAGACCTGCTTGACCCATTTTGCTTAATTTTTGCTACGTGAGTTTTAACATGCCCTATTAATATTATATTTATGGGGGATTTCATAATTTTACACACAACGTTGCTGCATACATTTCACCATAATATTATTGACCAGTGAGTTATTAGTTTTCAAATAATAGCTCTGTGACACTCCCCAGGATACAGTGTTCACTGTTGAACAGTGGTGCCCCCTTATCTCTATAACCTGGGATGCCTTTTACACAATTTTGTGGTCAGAGCAGTCACACCTGGCCTGCTCACACAGCCTTCAGGCTGGAAATTTACTCCCAGCTAAATACATGAGCACTCTAATCAGCTACTCATGAATTACACACAGGACAACACCCACAAATTCTTAGTCCCAGCTTTGTTCCCCCAGAAATGTGCATCTCAAACTGTCTAGTATGCTACTGAATCACAATGCACGCTTATAGAAAGACCATCATTTCATCAAAGGAAATGATACATGCACCAGTCTTATCCTAAATTGAGTTTCCCCACACACTTTAATCCAAACACACTGGTTAAGATAAAACAATAAAATTTATTAACTACAGAAAGATAGATTTTAAGTGATTAGAAGTATTGATACATAGAAGTCAGGATTGGTTACAAAATAAGAGTAATACACAAGCTAATATCTAATTTAACAAATGAAGTGGCTTTAAAAGCAAAGGTTTTGTCTCACCATACGATGCTGTAAATTTCCTAGACTGGGTCTCCTTTCAGCCTGGAACCACTCCCCCTTAGTTCAGCTATTTGATAGTCGTTGATGTCATGAACAAAGAGATGGGAGGGGGAGAGGTGAGTTGGAGGTCACGGTCTCTCATATTTATATCCCTCTCCCTTCTTCGAGGATTACCCCCAGCTGGAGTGTAGGCAACAAACCACCTCTTGTGGACATGAAATTTGAAATATTCATGTGATGCAAAGTAAATTTCTTATGCACACCTTCCTTCCTGCCCGGGAATACCCGTTTTAACTAGGTGATTGTTCAATTAATTATGCTTCTACAAGGCTGGGGGAGCCAGTGTGTCTTTGTCTCTGAAGAACTGGTTTGAGCCTGCCTTTCTAACTCTAGCCATGTTGTACAGTAGACACTTATAACTTTACACAGAATGTTGATATGCATATTTTACCAGAACATAATGTTCAGCAGATTGAATTTTCAAATGATAGCTCACACAGGGCATACTTTGTACAAAATTTATCAGAGTCTTGTAAAAGTGGTGACCATAATAGTATAGACTGTCACATCCTCACAAGGCATATTTTGTACAAACATGTTTACAATATGTTTAGGATGTGAATACAAGGGTGCATCCAGTTGCAGGCATCCTTTCAGAGGCCTTCAAAGTTGCCAAATGTGGCTTTTGGCTTGTTTTGAATTTTAAATGGCTCAGTGGTTTTGTAGACTGAAGACATTTCAAGACTAGTGAAAACAGGTTTGTTTAAAGATTAGTGGAATTCAAGCTCCATTTTATCGGAGAAGTGGGGGCAGAAGTGGAGGGTAAAACAGGAACAAAACTTCTTCAGGACTTACCTTCCTTGTTCCCTTTGGTCAGGACTAAATGTGACTCCCCAGTTCCTCCTTACTTGCCCTTATCATTAGGTGAAAAGACTGGTAGAACCTTTGGATGCTGAGAATTTAATGGCTTGTCTATCTCCTAGTAGCATATGCAGTAGTTAGACATGACTAGCAACTCAGAAATAATGTAAGTCTCAGAATGAATATCTACATTTAAATTCTTTGATCCCCATGGCCCAAAATAATTTGACAGATTGTTGATGACATGTGGAACGTTTCCTTGGAGAAGAGAGTCTGTATCTTCCAGATTGTGTCCCAGAAAAATAGCCTGATTTCTGTCTCAGTGACAGATGATCATGGACATCCATCTTGTCAGAAACTATTTTGAGCCCCACCCACCAGAAGGACATAATTTTGGAACTTGTGGCTCTGGTAATCAAATTCCTGGAGATGAGCCCAAATCCTATACATCTCATTTGTAAATAACTAACAAACTCATCACAACAGTCAGTCAAGGTCACTAATAGGGCACTTAAGATTAATCAGAATACACGCTACTCACATGATGTCTGCTAGGCAGTTCCACTCTGAGGCCGTGGCTGAGAACAACAGAAGTAACATCTTGGAATATTATAGCTTTTATGTTTTGTCCACATACAATCCCTGTATTGAGGATAGCAGGCAACTTCTAAGCTATCTGCTCTCCAGGCTCTGGACTGAGGCCCCCTCGAGAGCAGAACAGGTGATATTTCATGTTGTCCCTTGTAGTGACCCAGCTGATCATTGGGATGCCCCAAGAGGCGAAAATGACTCATCGATTTCTGGGGTTCAGGGACCACTCATGATTCAGGAAAAAATTCCTGCTGAGATGGTCCATGAAAAGATTCTGAACCCCGGACAGGTGATGAGCTATCTGAGTGAAACTCTTCAATGCAGAACTGCCACAGCCCAATTGCCTCTGGCTGAGCACCCTGGAGTGTGTGCCCCCGTGCCTGTTCACATAATAGTTTGTGGTGGTATTGTTGGTAATTATGTGAACCACTGAACCTTTGATATGATCTAGGAAAGCACGACAGGCATTGTAGCTAGCCTAGAGCTCCAGCACATTGATATGCCATGAAGCTTCCTTCTTTGACCACAGACCCTGAACCTTCAGCAACCCCAGATGTGCTTCCCAACCTATCAGGGAAGCAATAGTGACAACAGTCCTAGTTAATAAGAGCCACACAAAGTGACTACCCTGACATATATTCCCCTGAGCTATCCACCAATGCAAGGAGTCCAGGATCAATGGAGGGATGTGGACCAATCTGTTTAAAAAAAGGCATAGAGTAGGACGGGCAATTGTCATGAGCCACATTTGAAAATGGTGAAGGCACAACCTGGCAAATTGAACCACCTGTGTGCATTCAGACATGTGGCCTGAGAGCCTCAGGTACATCTGAACTCTCGTGCAAGATTGAGACTGGAGATCAAGATAAAGGGGCAAATTGCCTGGAAACAGTTGGCAAAACTGCTCTGGAGCTTGTAGAGTCTATTTAGGGCATCAATGAACTTGATTTTCTGATGGGGACCAACACTGACTTCGTAGTGCAGTAAACCAGTCATTCTGAGTCAGTGCAGGGACAATAGCTGGTAAGGTGACCGCACAGAACCTTGAGTACCTAGCACATTTGTTGAGGTTGCAGAGATCAAGAATAGGTCTTACTCCTCTCTTGAATTTGGGAACCAGGAAGTACTGGGAATAAAAACCTTGACCCCAGTGCTCCACAGGAACCTTCTCCACCACTCCAAAGCCAGTAAAGAGTGTACATGCTCTAAGAGCAATATCTCATGAAGAAGTGTATGGGGGAGGGTGGGAAGGAGGTCCCTGCACAGTAACGGGGCAGTTGAAAGGACCTGTTCCATCTCGTGTACCAGCAGTGGCCATACTCTTCTTGGAGGAAGAAGAAGAGTCTCCATGATGCCTAGAGTGGTCCCGATTGGTCTTATGAGATCTTTTCTTTGGCACACTCAAAAGAGAGTGATTTCTGCATCTCTTTGGAGAGGTAGTGGCTGCAGAGTGTGAGCCAGGACCACTCACCGAAGTCGAGGGCAACCTCTGACATGACACAGGCCTCAATACCAAAGCAGGCCTCATGGCCTACTCAGGCAGGTGCCGCTTCAGGTGAAGGTGTTTAGCCATCTGAGTCGGTTTTGTGAACAATTTACAGATTGAACACTGCTCTTTGACTTGAGCCTCATCTAAGCAGAGCAAGCATCTTGTGTGACCATGGCTGGGGATAGCCCCGCCCCCACACACACAGAGCCATTTTCAACCATGGTGAGGGCATCACCAAGGAAAAACACTTAACTAGCTAACGAACACTAATACTAGCGTACTACTAACTGTATACAACTAGAACTACAAAGTTGAAGGATTTTGAGGTATTGTGAGATTTAAGAACCGAACAGCGCTGTCACTCCAGCTGTGGGTTGTAAAAAGGAACTGTTGAAAGTTGTAATGCACTAGTTATTATTTTAACAACCTATGATGATATAATTCATTAGTGAATATAGCTGACTTTCTGACTTCCTTTCAAATAACATAACGTCCAGTTAATTGGAACACTTTTGAAATTTCTGCTTGAACTTTATTCTAGTGTTTTCTGAAATATTGGATAGATTAATAGCCCCTAAATACAATGCAACTTTTTTTCTTATCTATTAAAAAGGTCTAGATGATTCTTTATTTTTTCCAGGTCACTTTTTCAAAAAAATAAAATTAATAAAGTATTAGCATGGCTCATTTACTTCTCTATAATAACAAACAAGTGGTCTGGTCTGAGAACAGATGAATACTTCAGTTCTCTCTGGTGTGGGTGGGAGTTGCAGAGACTCGATGTAATGAATTGGCTTCGTGTTTGATTGTCTCCCTTCAGTGGCTGATCTCAGTGACTGTATAACCTGCTGAAATTTCACAGCCAGTGAAAGCTCAACTAGCAGAAGCTTTGGATTTTGATGGTGACTGCTGAAGGGTTCCAGATTTCTGCCCACACTCCTTGTGTCACTTTATGCAGCCATGGTTCAGTACACCTTTCATGATTTAAGCCTAGTATATGTACTTAGAAGCGTTGCACCGAAATCTCTCTCTTTCAAATGATTACTTTAAAAACAGTGAGTAAAAATGTATTGGAAAAATTAAAACACTATTTTAACTAATCAATAAAACCTTAAAATCAAGGTGATATTGACTACTTAAAACTATATGCAAAAAGGATTTTTATTGGCTCTCAGAAGAATAAGCCAAGCTTGAATTTGTTTGCGATAGTTGAGCCATTCTGTTTTGAGCTACATCTCATACAAGTACGATAGTGCAATCTCTTTATTGTGAATTTACAACTTGCAAGTGTAGAATTAGTTGGTTTTTTTTTTTTTTTTTTTTTTTTTTTTTTTTTTTTTTTTTTTGCATGAACCATGCTCAAAAACAAAACAATGTAAAATTTTAGACCTACAAGACGAATCATGAAGGGGCATATGAATGTTTAGCATATCTGGCACATAAATACCTTGCAATGCTGGCTACAATACTGCCATGCAAATGCCTTTTCTAACTTTCAGGTGACATTGTAAATAAGAAGCAGGGGCAGCATTAGCTCCCGTAAATGTAAACAAACTTGTTTGTCTTAGTGATTGGCTGAACAAGAAATAAGACTAAGTGGACTTCTATGAGGTGAATTGAAAAATGCTATCTCTTTTTTGTTTATCTTTTTTTACAGTGCAAATATCTGTAATAAATAAATAATATAAAGTGAGCACTGTATACTTTGTATGCTGTGTTGTAATTGAAATCAATATATTTGAAAATGTTAAAAAGATCCAAAAATGTTTATAATTTAAGTTGGTATTCTATTATTGTTTAACAGTGCAATTAAAACTGATTAATCGTGACTATTTTTAATCTAGTTAATTTGTTTTGTGTTAATTGCATGCATTAACTGCGATTAATTAATAGTCCGTGTCATTTGTGTTTAAGATCTATTAATGTCACATGAAGATTGGATTCATTTTGAAATTTAAACCATAGAATATTGAACTGTGACACTTGAGTAGGTACTTGCGTTTGCTTCACATATGTAACCCTTGCAAGGGAAGTTTCTTGAACTACCATAATGATGTCCTCATTACAAAATTTATGTGAAAGCACTTTATTATAAATGGACAGTTTCATACACAGCAAAATGGATATGAATGTTATTCCTGATTCATTTAAAAAAAAAAACTTAAGAATTGTGCAAGCAGGCTTTGTATTAGGAAGTGGAATAGCTTTAAGGCAATTTCTGCCCCAAAATATCAGTATCTGATTATGAAGAAGTACCTCTGTAACCTATAAAAGGGCTTAATTTAAATCCCAAAAGCCTTCTGTATGAACTTTCTTCAGTAGATAAATATGTGAATTACTTGTAAGCAAAAGTCTGACGAAGGAAAACTAAGGGACAAAGCAAACCAGACTGTTGTCGTTAATAAGCATCCTTTCCACATCACAGATGCAGAAAAGTTGTAAAAGCCACCAACCCAACAGCATGATGATTCCTCAAAATAATGACTTTGAGAAGTAATTTTTGGTGTTTGGCACCAGGCTCTGATTGTTACAAGACTGGCCTGTGTTGTACAGAGGATGAATACTGGAGGAAGGAGCCTCAGTATGCCATTACTTTTATCTGTTTTTAAAAAGCATGCATCAGAATGATCTAATAGAAGAAACATGTTTAGTTCAAAATGCATAATTTGTTATGTATGTAAACTTTATATAGCTGGGTAAAATACATGGATCCCATATGGGCTGGTGAGATCCATGTGCTGAATGACATTCAGTATACACCCTTCTATGTCCTCCACACCCAGGCCATTATTCCATCTCTGCCAAGACTGCAACATGTCTGAGCAGCTTTAACTACAATAAATCATCTCCACCTTCAAGGAAGTGGAGGAAAATATCTTCACTCCTCAGAGAGATACTGGCTTAGGCCTAGTATCTTTACAAGACAAAAGAAACAAACAAAAAGACACCCTGTGCTTTATATCAGTGAAGGTTGCTCTACTCAGAACATACCTACCACAAAAACAAGGAGATTAATACTCACCTCCACCCAGTGACATGTATCAGTACATAGAACAACCATCGAACAGTACAGACAACATGTTAAAACCTTAGCTCTTTCCCCATGCAGATGCTGTGTTTTCAGGACTCCTTTCACAAACTTGATTCCTCTCACAGGTCCCATATTAGTTAAACTAATTGCATTTGTCATTATGGGTAGAATTCCTGCTTATACCCAACCTTTAGAGGTACGTGATGGCCTTCCTCTTCTCTCATTTCCTCACCACTGGAGCTACTGCTCCATTTATTCTATGTGGGGGGAAAATACTTAGCAAAATGCCTTTTCTGCAGCTGATGAAAGGAACATGGATGTTACCTCTTTTACAACATGCTGTGGCCTGCGTTTTAGGCAGAACTGACGAATCAGAAGTGACATCACACCTGCATTGTATGCTGGCTTCCCGTCTGATTATGGAACCATTTAAAGATTCTGGTCCTTGGCCATTAAGGGCCTTAATGATATTTGAGTGTGTCAGATACAGTTTATGGGAAAGCTTCATCAGACAGTCCTCAGTGTGACATTCTTAATGCAGGAAACTCTGCACAATGAACTGATATTGAAATACTGTGTTTTCAAATTTGTCTTTGAATGACTTGATCTTAAACTTTTAAAAATACATATAAAAAGTTTAGCAGTTGGAACTGTAATATCTAATTGGCCATCTTTCCCCTCTGCATGATGATCCTTGATTTTAGTCTGTGGGGCTGATTTATTTTTGTGAACATAAAAAGTAACATTTGTTCAAATGAAAGCATATGTGATAGGGTGATTACCCCACATATGCTGTGAAAGCGTTATTATGGGGCTGAGAAGCCAATTAACCTGCCTGTTTGCACCTGGAGGGTGGGCCAGGCCTGATTAGAAAGAAGGCACAGGGAGAACAGGGCTTGTTTCCATAAAGAGCTGGGTGAGCCCGCTTGGGGAGAGGAAACTCCAGAAAAGAGGAGTTAGGCAACTTCCCTTGGTCTGAGAAGCAGCCTGATGGAAGGCTGTGAAAGAAAAAGGGGCAAAAACCAGATATGCTTTTCCAGGATAGAGCTAGACTGGAGCCTGTCTAATGTCCTAGATAAGAGGAGGAGGGTGCCAGGCCCTGGATCATGGGGTTGATTGAGGTACAGAAGGACAGTGTAAAACAGCAGGGGCACATTATGATGAGCTGGCTGCCAGTTGAGCCCATGTGGGCTGAAGGTTTGTTTTTTGTATACATTGCAGTGCTGAAGTGTGGTCCCAGAAAGGACACAGGACTCGAAAGTGGTCTGTACAGAGAAGGCAAAAGAATAGAGGGAAACTGAACCAAGGGCTTTGCAATGCCACAGCTAGTCAAGAAGGGGATGTGTTGGGGCAGCAACTTTGTCATAGCATGATCTGCTTGGCTGTTAATGTTACATAGGTGTAACTTTTAAATGTAATCTTTATTTATGTTAATAGGACAGACAATTCCAGAGAGAAGACTAGTAGAAGCTGTAAATCAAGAGGAGTATAAGTATGAAGTGGGCGACCTGCCAACAGAATGGGAAGGTAAATATTTGGGATTTTGTTTTTATTTTCATGTAACCTTGAAAGTACAAAATGCTGAAAATTAAAGTCAGTGGAATACCTGACTCTACACACTTACTTGCTCTTTCCTGAGATCTTTTTATTTTGAGTCATGAAGACTAAAGTAATCATATCCAGCTATTGTCAATTCTGAAAGTATCCACCTTTAAGCACGAGTAAAATGATGTTTGTCTTTAAGAAATGGATCAGTACGTGAAAATGTATGTAGTTTGCATGACCATGATTTTGATTTCCTCTAACCAGTTGTGAAAATATTTGAGAGTGAGGGAGCAATCTAACAGAATGTCCCTGAAAAGAATGTATCTGGGCTAAAACCTTTTCAGGTTCTCGCTGCCAGTGATTGGTGCCCATGTCTGAGTGGCCACACTCAAATTCCTGGGTCTGCACTCACTCAGGTATGTGGCTAGGACTTCTGGGGACACATCCCTAGTGTTTAGCGCTGCAGTAAGTTGATGCGCTATGATTCTTTCCCAGTTAATTGTGGGACAACTTGTTTGTCCTTCTGTGCACACAGCAGGAATTGTGGGAAGGCATTGGAGGACTATCAGCTTTCGAGTTGCTTAGCCTGCACCTCACACCAAAGGAGGCAGGTTACCAGCTGGAGTGAAAGCAGCACTTGGGCTTTTGCCTACACCCATTATTGGCCTGCTAGTTTGCATTGAAAGCACCATCTAAACTGAGGTCAGAGGATTTTGTGTGGGCAGAAGCCAGGGTAGGGACAACACTTGAGTAGGAGCCTGAGTTAACTCTTCAGTGAAGATATATAACTAGAGATGGCGTCCAACATTGTCAAACCAAGGGTGTTTGTTTAGCTTTCTACCTTGAAAAAAACATGTATGAACCACCACATTTTTATTACCTACATTTGCACTTTTAACACCACACTTTGCTTATTCTTGTAATTGCCATAAAAAATGCTTTGTGACTGGCAGCATTGAATTGGAAGGATGCATGAAGGTAAGGATAATTACCTATTTATTTTTCCCATTTCCATTTTCTTTTTAAATACAGAGTCTTTCAGGGAATAGGAAGAACAGATTCAAACCGCTGTGTTTCCCATCCATTATTTGAACAGAAGATATGTGCAGTGCATCTTATTTATGACAGATAAAGTGCAAAAAAATTCAAAGAGCCCAAAATGTGAACAGTGATGCTAAGTGGATTTTTCAGTGCTGTGTTAGTTGAAATGTTAACAGCTGAAATGTTGTGTTGTGGAACTATAGATGACTGAAATAAATGGAAAGGGCCAAATCCTGTCTCCTGTAGTATAGGTTTAGAGGGCCCTGTACCACAGCAGGATCAGTGTGCTTTTGCTGTGTCGGAGGGGTCAGATTTGGGAAGCTCTTTCAGGAAGCCATGGAGTTCAGTTCCTCAGTGACTTCATATGTATCTGTGCAAAGCAAGGATTGGGTGTAGGGTGAACAGGGGTATGGGAAGGCCTGGTGAATCAGTCCTACATGAATTCTGGTTAGTCTTACTACATTAAGTGGCCTCATGGAAGCTAGTGAATTTCTGAAGTGAAGCAGAGCTTGATTATGGTGGTATCCTAAATCCTATTACCCCATTTAAACGTGGTGTTCCTTCTTGGGGTGATAATAACAGGGGACACCACACAGCAGCTGTCTGCTGGGTTGGTGGGGGACCTGTCACTCCTTTGTGTAGTATGGGCTCTCCCCTCAGTTCTGTGGCACACTGTTCCCTGTCTTCAGGATGGTGGGGGTCTAGTTTAGAGAAGGGAGATCTCAGTCCCTACCAACACAAGCAGAGGGGCCTGGTTGACACTATTCCATCAGAGCTAAGATGAAGGGCAACAGTAAGGGCCACATCAGAGTCCTGTGCTGAGGTGATGTTGGTAAGGGATCCCCAGAGCAGCAAGCTTAAGAGTTAAAATGAAGGGGCATGTCACATGGTTTGAACTGTCATTTCAAGCTATCTGCATGCTTGGAACCAGGGCCATGAGGTACCTCACTACCACCTGCCCTTGGCATGAGGAAGCCTCATTCGTGCCTGCTGTGGTCAGCTCCCCAATTCCACCTGCCACACGCAGCATTAGCACTCCCCCCTGGGCTCATGCAGCCCTGCTATCTCTCTACAGTTGAGCTATAGGCATATTCAAGCTTCTGAGCATCTCCCTGGAGTGTCTAGCCTCTGTTCTGCTGGATATCTTGCAGATTTCAGATTCACTGCTTCCAAAGAAGCAGTACACAGCAGCTTACCCTTTTCACCTCAGATCACCACACCTCTTCACACAGAGCATTCAGATGTGTTTATAGTGAAAACATATTTATTCACTTATCATTAAATAAACTTTTTCACTAAATCTATAGATTCAAGTGATAACAAGTAGAAGCATTGGAAACAAATGATTGTATATAAAACAAAGTCATAATATGCATTCTAAAGCCTAGACTTATGTAACTACAGTAGGACCTCAGAGTTATGAACACCTTGGGAGTTGAGGTGGTTTGTAACTCTGAAATGTTTGTAACTGAACAAAATGTTATGGTGGTTCTTTCAAAAGTTTGCAGCTGAATGTTGACTTAATACAGCTTTGAAACTTTATTGTGCAGGAAAAAAATGTTGCTTTCCCTTTTTTCAATAGTTTATGTTTAACACAGTACTGGTTTTTTGTTTTTTGTTTTTGTTTGTTTTTTTTGTCTCTGCTGCGTACTTCCCATTCCAAATTAGGTGTGTGATTGACTGGTCAGTTCATAACTCTGAGGTTCTACTGTAGATATTTTCATGTCTTAGCCCTGGTCTACACTACGAGTTTAGGTTGAATTTAGCAGCACCCGTCCACACAACGAAGCCATTTTTGTCTACTTAAAGGGCTCTTCAAATCAATTTCTGTACTCTTCCCCAATGAGAGGATTAGCATTGAAATCAACCTTGCTGGGTTGAATTTGGGGTAGTGTGGACGCAATTTGACAATATTGGTCTCCGGGAGTTATCCCAGAGTGCTCCATTGTGACTGCTCTGGACAGCACTCTCAACTCAGATGCACTGGCCAGGTAGACAGGAAAATCTCTGAACTTTTGAATTTCATTTCCCTGTTTGGCCAGTGTGGCGAGCTCAGAGGTGACCATGCAGATCTCATCAGAAGAGATAAAAGCAGCAAAGAATCCTGTGGCACCTTGTAGACTAACAGACGTTTTGGAGCATGACCTACCGACCGCTATGCCTACCTTCATGCCTCCAGCTTCCATCTCGGGCACATCACATGATCCATTGTCTACAGCCAAGCATTGAGGTACAACCGCATCTGCTCTAACCCCTCAGATAGAGACCAACACCTACAAAATCTCCACCAAGCATTCTCAAAACTACAATACCTGCACGAGGAAATAAGGAAATGGATCAACAGAGCCAGACGTGTACCCAGAAGCCTCCTACTGCAAGACAAACCCAAGAAAGAAACCAACAGGACTCCACTGGCCATCACATAGAGTCCCCAGCTAAAACCCATCCAGCGCATCATCAGGGACTTACAACCCATCCTGGACAACGATCCCACACTTTCACAGGCCTTGGGTGGCAGGCCAGTCCTCGCCCACAGACAGCCTGCCAACCTGAAACACATTCTCACCAGTAACTGCACACCGCACCATAGTAACTCTAGCTCAGGAACCAATCCATGCAACAAACCTCGATGCCAACTCTGCCCTCATATCTACAGCAGCGACACCATCACAGGACCTAACCAGATCAGCCACACCATCACTGGTTCATTCACCTGCACGTCCACCAATGTAATATACACCATCATATGCCAGCAATGCCCCTCTGCTATGTACGTCGGCCAAACTGGACAGTCGCTACGGAAAAGGATAAATGGACACAAATCAGATATTAGGAATGGCAATATACAAAAACCTGTAGGAGAGCACTTCAACCTCCCTGGCCACACTATAGCAGACCTTAAGGTGGCCATCCTGCAGCAAAAAAACTTCGGGAGCAGACTTCAAAGAGAAACTGCTGAGCTTCAGTTCATCTGCAAATTTGACACCATCAGCTCAGGATTAAACAAAGACTGTGAATGGCTTGCCAACTACAAAAGCAGTTTCTCCTCCCTTGGTTTTCACACCTCAACTGCTAGAACAGGGCCTCATCCTCCCTGATTGAACTAACCTCATTATCTCTAGCTTGCTTGCATATATATACCTGCCCCTGGAAATTTCCACTACATGCATCTGACGAAGTGGGTATTCACCCACGAAAGCTCATGCTCCAAAACGTCTGTTAGTCTATAAGGTGCCACAGGATTCTTTGCTGCTTTTACAGATCCAGACTAACACGGCTACCCCTCTGATATCAGCAGACGTGACAATGGAGCTCCAGCATGGACCAAATGGGAGGTACTGGATCTGATCACTGTATGGGGACAGGAATCTGTGCTATCAGAACACTCTACTCCACTCCACCCCAGAGGACTGCCCAAGCAATGGAAAGCTGGCATTCAATAAGTACTGAAGTGCCATGTGGCCTTGTCCTTCCCTCCTCCACCACCCCGCCCGGTGCTTCCCTCCTCCTTGGCTACCTTGACAGTTATCTCCCCATTTGTTTGACAAATTAATAAAGAATGCATGAATTTGAAACAACAATGACTTTATTGCCTCTGTAAGTGGTGATCAAAGGGGGGAAGGGAGGGCAGTTGGCTTACAGGGAAGTAGAGTGAACCAAGGGGGTGGATTTTCATCAAGGAGAAACAAACAGAACTTTCACACCGTAGCCTGCCCAGTCATGAAACTGGTTTTCAAAGCTTCTGTGATGTGCAGCGTGCCCTGCTGTGCTCTTCTAACCACCCTGGTGTCTGGCTGCACGTAATCAGCAGCCGGATGATTTGGCTCAGCCTCCCACCCCGCCATAAATGTATACCCCTTACTCTCACAGATATTGTGGAGCACATAGCAAGCAGTAATAACAATGGGAATATTGGTTTTACTGAGGTCTAACCGAGTAAACTGCACCACTGAGCTTTTAAACATCCAAATGCACATTCTACCACCATTCTGCACTTGCTCAGTCTATAGTTGAACTGCTCCTTACTACTGTCCAGGCTTCATGAGCCATGGGAGGAAGGGGTAGGTGCAAACGCAGTGCTGCCAGCTGGGAGAGAAGCCTGAGGCAGAAGCCTCCAGCTGGTATGATACTCCAGGCAGGACTGAATCTCCATGAGACGAAATTTAAAGAAGAGAATGACCTGGAGTCACTCCCATATATGTCCAGGCGCCCCGACTGACCTCACCAAGGTCCACCAGGAGCACCCAGGAGACGACGACGACGGCTAACAGTCGTACTGCACCATCTGCTGCTGCGAAGACAAGGAGCTGCTGCTGTGTAGCAATGCAGTATCATGTCTGCCAGCAGCACCCAGGAGACATACAGTGATGGTGAGCTGAGCAGGCTTCATGCTTGCCATGGTATGTCGTCTGCACGGGTAACCCAGGAAAAAGGCGAGAAACGATTGTTAGCCATTCCTTTCACGGAGGTACGGAGGAAGGGAGGGGAGCCTGATGACATGTACCCAAACCCACCTGCGACAATGTTTTTGCCCCATCAGGCATTGGGAGCTCAACCCAGAATTCCAATGGGCGATGGAGAATACGGGAACTGTGGGATAGCTACCCACAGTGCAACGCTCTGAAAGTCGACGCTAGCCTCAGTACTGTGGACACACTCTGCCGACTTAATGCACTTAGTGAGGACACACAATCGACTGTATAAAATTGATTTCTAAAAAATCGACTTCTATAAAATTGACCTAATTTCATAGTGTAAACATACCCTGAGAGAGCAATGCTGAACCAAAGTCCTTCAAGCCTTGTTATAAAAGCCCTGGGTTGTGATCGTCCATTCATGAGACAATCATTCTGTCAGCTTGCTTTCTCGGTGAAAGATCCATGGGTACCTCTGCAATCTCCAGTTCTACCCCAACAATTCTTTGTCTTTACTTATAAACTGGATACTCTCTACCTGTTTACCTCTTCCTGTAGATGTCATCTCTTGAAGATTCCACAATCTTCTGGCTATCATTTGGTTCAGTATGCAACAGGTATCTCTTGTGAGACATACAGTGCCCGATACACACATTACCAGACAGAAGGATAAGTGTCTGTTTCTTCCTGCTTGAAAAGAACCTGTCTGAGACTTGTCACATACTTTTTAGTATAGACACAACTCCTTAAACATTAACCATACATGCATTTTGCAGTGATTGTAATGACCTGTGGGCTACTGACTCTTAGTAGAGACCTCACATGCCACCCTTTAGTAAATTGTTATGCACATATCTGACTCAGGGGGTCCCTATAAAACCCTGTGTATCCCCTGTGCCTTCTGCCAGTTGGTACCAAGAGATCCCTGGGTTACAGTCCTTGGGCAGGCATTTGTTGCTCTCGGTTCATCTTTTCAAGATTTTCTTCACTAGCCTGAGAACTAACAATATTGTATTTACTTGTCATGGATCAGGACTCCATTATACTAAATTGTAACTGATCCAGCTGCCTCTCATTCATCCACCCCCGCCAGCTTGGTTTAAGGTCACGCTACTGGCAGCCTGCCTCACTTTTTCCTCCTTGGACTGTTCAAAGAAATCATCCCTTCACGTTTTTTCTTGATCAAAACCAACCCCTCCCTGGGGACTTGGTTTATTGATATAATACAAACTGCAAATAAAACAAAGTCCATTCCGATGTCCACACAACACAAGATTTCTCTTCCTCCTCCCAGGCCTTCCTGCCTGGAGCCTTTGCCGTCTCTCCCCTGTTTGGTCTGGGTCTTTCCCAGCTCTCCCTTGGGGCAAATTCCCTGGTCTCAGGATATTCCCTGCAGGAGCCTTTCCTCACTTATTGCAGACTTGCCACAGCTTCCCCCTTCACTGCAGCCAGCTGCTAAACTTTATAGGGAAATAGGTGATTCAACCCAGATGTGCCCCATTCTGTAACCAGGGCTGACTAGGCCTCAGTCCGACGGATCAAACCACCTTGTTACATAGGTCCTGTACAAACACAGAACAAAAACAGTCCCTGCCCCAAAGGGCTTTTAAAATAAAAACTGAGCTGCTGATATAATTATGTGACTTACGGAGCTGGGGCCTTAAGCACGGCCCTGTGGTGACTAAACCTTAATTTGGTCCCAAGATGGAAGATTTCTGTCCCCTGACCTCGTCCCAAGGTTTTCCCCACTGCAGAACTTATTGGCTTGGGCTGTGTATTTGGGAGAGGATCTAAAAGAACAGGGCATGTGATGAAAAATGTTATGCTTAGAATGATGTGTAAACAGTTTTAAGGATTCAGTCTGCTATTACTATGGTCACCACTGAACCATGCAGCACACAATTAGTGTTCCCTTTGGCCAAAGTGTGACCTGTAGGTCAAATGCAGCCCACAGCATTTTACAGTGCAGCCTGCAGCCACTGCCATCTTTTATGTGAGCATGTGACCCAGAGACAGGAGCAGTGCCAGGGTTTTTGGCTCCCTAGGCGCAGGGCCGGCTCGCCGTTCCCGCAGCTCCGGTGGACCTCCCGCAGGCATTCCTGCAGACAGTCCGCTGGTCCCGGGGCTCCGGTGGACCTGCTGCAGGCATGCCTGTGGATGCTCCACCGGAGCCCTGGGACCAGCGGACCGTTTGCAGGCACGCCTGCGGGAGGTCCACCGGAGCAGTCTGCCGCCCTTCCAAATCATGGCGCCCTAGGCAACCGCCTAGGTCGCCTAAATGGAAACGCCGGCCCTGCCCAGAGAGGCTGTTAGTGCCAGCATGAAATGCTCTATTTTTATCTGAGCAACCAAGCTGTATTCCATGTAATCTCCATGAATTGCATCTCTGTGTTAAAGATGAGGGCAACTGCAATGTATTCCATTTATGAACCAGGTGCAAGTCGCAGTCTTCTGGTAAGCAGCCAATATAGCCATCAGTTAAGCAAAGTTTGGGCATAGAGCTGTGTGAAGAAAGACAATTTTGTTTCGTGGAGGATTTTGCTGTTTTGAAAATTGATTTAATTCCAATTTGGAACAAACCCCCAAAATGTCAGTCTCTTGCAAAAGGTAGTGGAGCCCTGGCTCTGAGGCAGTCGGCAGACCCTGGAAGCTTTGAGGTCTCTGTCTCCAAGACAGTCCAACAGGTGGGCTGACAATAAGCCAGGTGGGCGAGTTGATGTATCAAAATCTGCCTGACAAGCAGGGTTTGTTAAACCCTTGTGTGGGTTCTGTCAGATCTTTGTCAAAATCAAGCAATCTCCATGAAACATTTTGCTTTACACAAATCATCACAGTTAGACAAAAAAATGTTACATTGGCATTTTTCTGACCACCTCTAGTTGGGAACCCAGTAGACTTAAGTGCTTGAACTCCTGTACAGTTTTAAGGGGGGGCGAGAATTTAGTAAAGTTCTTTCAGTTTGATTACATTCTAGTTTAGGAAATATTTTAGTAATTTAGTGGTTAACAAGTGTGTCTGAAAACATGCTTGAAATATTTGAGGATGCAAATATAGAAACGAGTATACAGTGCTGAATATTTTAAGGTACAGTTATTATCTCAGCTCTAGTCAAACTTGCCTTGCTGGACACTCACCAGGCTGGTATGTTTGTGCCCTGCACACTTGGCATTTGTGCTTTTAGCTCTCCTTTGTCACTGGGCAGGCTCCAGACACCGTCTGGTTCTGGCCTTTCTGGCATGCTTCCTGGGCACTGACTCTGTCTGGTTCTTTTCTGAACCACAAGACCAGTGCTGAAATCTGTTTTCAACCCTCCCCCCCGAAAGACTTTCCAGTAGTAGCTTAAGAACTCTCTTTCCTTTGTGTTCACTCTGGTTTATACTTCACCCCTTCAGGACCCTGTGATAGTTGAAGCAAATAAACACTGATACTCAGAAGGATTTCTAAAAACAGTTGCTCTTTACTTAGACGTCATTAGAGACATACAGATCTAGCCAAAACAATAAACACCTAAGCACAATTCCCTGCCTCAGTTACCTCATGGGTGGTCTTTGGGAACTGGGTTGTCCTTTCAGGGTTCTGGGTCCCCTCTGCTGAACCTCATGCCTACAACTTATGACTTCTTCTCCATATAATGGAGTGTTCTTTCTGCCCATTTCTTTCAGCTTTGGTTTTCCCTTCACTAAGGACACCTGCCCCTTTGTTCCAATTTCCAAACTTCTCATCTCTGTGGTTTTAACGGGCTGTACCAACACCTCAGTCTCTCTTATCCTTTTTTGGAGATTTTCTACTTTTTCTTCTCTTGAAATCTGGAGAGAGCTGGCTTCATCTAGGTTGCAGGTCTCCCTTTGTTCTGCCAGGACCCAGCCTCTTCACTTGTTAATAACCCTTAAGGATGGTCTCCTTTAAAGACACACATTCAAGCCTCCCTCTCTCTCTGCTTAGCACAAGGAAGGTCTCTGGAAAAAAGTTACCTCTTTAAGACCAAGTGGCTAGCAGTACAACAGTGAGTGAGTAAACTGAGTCACATAATTTTCATTAAAATTTCCCATATTCTCCACAGTTATCAATATACTTCTAGAAGTACAGTGCAAATCACTTTTCCACATTCTGGAGTGGGGCTTTATGTTCCACTCCTGAGGGGTTACATAACTCTTTAAGGCTGAAGCTTTGCTCCTGCTGAGTTCCTCTGCAATTTTCTTTTCCTGCAGTTCTTAGTTTAGTTTAAAAGCTCTCCAGGACTAAATGTCTCAGCTGCTCAAAGCCATGAGTTTTTACAAAGGTTTTGAATGTCCTTCAAGCCCTACGTAAAGCTGAGATTTGCTTGATATTACAAAAGTAAAATCATAATCCCTCTATTCCCCTTAGTTATCTATACACACAAATCAGAGCCAAGTTTTGTTACAAAATGAAGCCTTTATTGTATATTTTCCTTTGTATTATTGTTTTGAATTCATTTAGTGTTAGTATTAAAAGAATCCATGTTGACATCATAAACATAGATAACTTTGTGATTATAGATAAAACCCTCCAGTAATACTACACTTTCCCCTTTATATAAGAAAAGAAAATAAAGGATAGATTTTTTCCTATGGCAGTATCTCATGGATGCAGACAACTGATAACCTTTCTGTAATTGTAATTTTGAATGGTCACCTACATGATCTAGTGATAGAATACCTCAGTTGCCTCCTCAGTTCATGTCAACAGTGCTCTTGAAAAGATATCAGTCATTTTCAATGCCTGTGGAGATTAAAGGAATTGTATGCTTCATGCAGCATTTTACTGCCTGCCAGTTCTTAGGGTTTTTTTTGGTTTTTTTGATTGGTAACATTTAGTGATTAATGGGAGTCTTAATTTGCATGCTCACTTTTACGCTTGTTACAGTGCATTATGTGCCAGTAGGAGTTATTAAAGTTCAATGAAAATCTCATGCATACTAATGAAAATGCAAATGAGCACTGCTGAAAGAATGCCAGGGTCTCAAGGTATGAAATGTCCAGTTATCTTGCAAATTTGCACATGGACAAAGATAGCAGAATAATGAGCACAGAATGCAGAAAGTACCATATAGATATAATTAGCAACACAAACATAATTAGACAATTTGAAATGCAGGCAATCTATTCATTTTCAAAAGCTTTTCAGAAAAACCCTCCTGTTTTGGTCGCAGACCTGTATCACCATCTTCACTTTGCTAGACCTAACGTGTCTTGGCTGTGTGAAGGTATTTTGCTTTGTGATAGGGAAAGGGGAGTGTTCGTGTGGAAATATATTCTTTAATTAAAAAACTAAGGAGCACCGTTCCAATAACACACATTAAAGCATCTACCTTACTTATTCCCATCAACAGTGTTTAACTGTGCTAGAAATATCATTGCTTCAGTCATTTAAAACTGGATTGGACAAAACACTAGAGGAGTATATTGCAAACACAAAGGGGATGGACTAGATTAGTGGTTTTCAAACTGCAGGTCATGACCCAGTACTGGGTCATGGAATGTAAGGCACTGGTTCGCGGTGGCTCTGGTCAGCACTGCTGTTAAAAGTCCCGTCAATGGTGCTGTCCTGGCTAAGGCAGGCTAGTTCCTACCTGATCTGACACCGCACTGTACCCCAGAAAAGGCCAGCAGGTCCGGCTCCTAGGCAGGGGGGCCACCAGGCTTCACGCACTGCCCCCACACTGAGCACCAGCTCTGCACTCCCATTGGCCAGTGGCAGTGCCTGTGGGCAAGAAGCACGTGGAGGCGCTTGCGTACATCTGCCTAGAGCCAGACCTGCTACTGGCCACTTCCAGGGCACAGTATTGCGGTGCCAGGACAGGCAGGAAGCCTGCTTTACCAACCCTGCTGCCCTACTAACCGGGAGGTGCCCGAGGTAAATCCGTGCCCCAACCCTGCGCCCCAATCCCCTGCCCTAGACCTGAGCCCCACCAAACCTAGACTCCCTTCCTGCACCCCAAACCTCTCATCTCTGGCCCCACCCCAAAGCCTGCATCCCCTAGCCCAGAGTCCTGACCCCCTCTCACACCCCAGCCCAGAGCCCGCTCCCATGCCCTGAACCCCTCATTCACAGCTGCACGCTGCAGCCCTCACCCCTGCATCCCAACCCTCTGCCCCAGCTCTGAGCCCCTCACACATACACGTTGTGTATTTGGTTGTATTTGGTTGTCATGGATTTTGTTCCTATGGCAATTGAGTTAGATTATTAGGGGATAGCCAGCCAGGTTAAGTGAGCTCTGTGTCTGTAAATAAATGGTAGTTTTGTTAGCTGTTTGCTGTCTGGCCTCAAGTGATTTCTTCCTAAATCGGCTGCCCCCAAGGATATAACAAGTGGCGACGAGGATGGGATTCCAGTGCTGCTCCAGTAACAGAAGGAAATAGAAGTCAAGGTAAAGAACAAACAAACAAAAAAACTGCTTGTTTGCACTGACTGTGAAAGTGAAACTAAAAATCATGGCTACTCTGACTGGGCCACTGGAACCTTTTCATAAGAATATAGTGCAATGGCATGTGTATACTGAGCGTTTTGAGCTTTTTGTTGTTGCAAAGGACATTACAGAAGAGAAGAAGGTGCCAATATTCTTAAGTGTTGTAGTGGCTAAAACTTACTCCCTGCTACGCAGCTTACTACACCCTGTTAAGCCTGAGACTAAATCTTACAGTGACATTGTGGAAATCCTGGGTTCCCATTTTTTCCCCCAAGCCACTGTTAATTGCTGAAAGATATAGGTTCCACAAAAGAGACCAAAAAGAAGATGGAACAATTGTACAATTTATAGTAATTTAAAAAAAGCTAGCAGAACACTGTGAATTTAAGGAGATGTTAAATGATGCCCTGCATGACAGGTTAGTGTGTGGCCTGTACAGTGAAGCTGTACGGAAGCGCCTACTGACAGAGGCTCAGCTTACATTACAGAAGGCTGTTGATATTGCTGTCTCCATGGAACTGGCTACAAGGGGAGGTACAATACATCGGTGCATTCCCTAGGGTGCAAAAAGTGTCACAGGAACCTACCCACAAAACTGTGCAGAGTCAGGAATGTTACCACTGTGGTAAGCCAGGTCACCAGGCATCAGAATGCTGGTGTAAAGACCTGGTGTGTCGACATTGTGGCAAAAAGGGACACATTGAGTGTGCCTGTAAACAAAAGAAAAAGAGGCCTGTGGTCTGGCTGACAAAAAGAGGAACCCCGCATACCCTAGAGCAGACCCAGGATGGTCAAGGTGACACCTCATCACAAGAGGAAGTGCCACTGCATGTTTTGTCTTTGGCAGTGGGCTCACATGAATACTGAGTAACCCTGTTGTTGGATGGCAAACCTATATGCATGGAACTGGACACCGGTGCAGCCGTCTTGCTGGTCTCTGAGACTGTGTATAAAGAAAAACTACAGCATCTTCCTCTTAAGGCAACAAAAACTGTTCTGAAGACGTATACGGGAGAAGCTGTGCCCATGTTGGGCACTATTGATGTTAAGGTGGAGCGCAATGGACAGGCTGCTAAATTGCCACTGTTTGTGGTGAGAGGTAATTACCCAGCCTTAACGGGTAGGTCTTGGCTTGGGAAGATTCAGCTGAACTGGGCGGAAGTGCACCGGATCACTAAAGAAGAAACCAGTCTAACCCCTATACTAAGGAAACATGCTGCTGTTTTTGGAGAGGATCTGGGAAGTATGAAGGGAATCACTGTGACATTGAACATTAAACCTGACAGCTCACCAAAATATCTGAAAGCCCGAACTGTGCCATATGCCATCAGGCCAAAAGTTGAAGCAGATCTGGAGCGACTGGTCACCAATGGAGTCCTAATACCAGTTACCCATAGCCCATGGGCCACTCCTATTGTTCCAATAGTGAAGAAAGATGGCTCTCTATGGTTTTGCAGTGATTTTAAAGTCACTGTCAACCCAGTGTTGTGTGCAGAGCAATACCTGCTTCCCTGCATCGATGACCTCTTCGCAGGCCTGGCTGGGGGACAAAAGTTCAGTAAGATTGATTTGAGTCAAGCATATTTACAGATGCATGTCAATGAAAAGTCCCAAGAGCTGTTGACTATTGTGACTCATAAGGGGCTTTATCGGTACTGTCGCCTACCCTTTGGAATAACGTCTGCTCCTGCCCTGTTCCAGAGGGCTATGGACCAGATCTTGTGTGGCTTGTCAGGAGCTCAGTGCTATCTGGATGATATCCTGGTCACTGGAAGGAATGAAGAGGATCACTTAAAGAATTTAGAGGCTACCCTACAAAGACTGGAAGAGTATGGCCTATGAGTTCGCAAAGACAAGTATGAATTCTTCCAGTCCTCTGTTGAATATTTGGGACACATCATTGATGCTGCGGGTCTTCATAAGGCCCCTGCAAAAGTTAAGGCTATTGTGGAGGCTCCCCCACCTCAAAATGTAAGCCAGCTGCGCTCGTTTCTAGGTCTACTAAACTATTATGGAAACTTCATCTTGCAGTTAGCCACACTACTAAAACTACTTCACGAACTCCTTGGACAGAACAAGGCCTGGAAGTGGACTGAAGCCTGTGATGTTGCATTTAACAAAGCTAAGAATGCATTGCTAAATTCTGAAGTTCTAATGCACTTTGATCCATCTTCACCCCTACAATTGGCCTGCGATGCCTCCCCTTATGGAGTGGGAGCAGTCGTGTCACACATTATGCCTTTGGGAGAAGAGAGACCTATTGCTTTTGCTTCACGCACTCTAAGCAAAGCAGAAACTAACTACGCCCAAATCGAACGTGAGGCATTAGGAATTGTTTTTGGAATTCGGAAGTTTCATCAGTACCTGTTTGGGTGGAAATTTACTCTTCTCACAGACCATCGACCTCTGACGTCAATTTTTGGACCCTACACAAGCATTCCCCCATTAGGTACTAGTCGTATGTAACGTTGGGGATTGTTACTTTCAGCACACACATATGAAATCATATATCGGAAATCCACTCTGCACGGCAATGCAGATGGCCTCTCAAGATTGCCTTTGCCGGTCAAACATCAAGATAGTACCCAAAAGGAAATCTTTTACTTTGAACAGGTAGAGAGTACACCCATCACTGCTACTCACATAAAGAAGGCAACTTGCATTGACCCAGTACTGTCCGAAGTTATGGACCTGGTGATGCATGGAAAATCTCGACAAACCTCTCTGGTCTCACCCGACCTTGTTACCTACATGTCCAGGAGGACGGAGTTATTGGTCCAATCTGGTTGTTTGTTGTGGGGGAGACGTGTCATTGTTCCACCACCACTGAGATCACAGATGTTAGAACAGCTACATTCCGGTCACTGTGGAATAGTGCGCGTGAAGAAAATTGCACGAAGCTATCTTTGGTGGCCTGGATTGGACAGTGCTATTGAAGAAAAGGCAAAAGCTTGTATGTCATGTCAGGGTGTGAGGAATGCACCCCAATGGGCACCCCTACACCCATGGGACTGGCCTGAAAACCCATGGCAACATATTCATGTTGACTTCGCTGGCCCCCTTGAAGGAAGCATGTTCTTAGTGGCAGTAGATGCCCATTCTAAATGGCCAGAAGTCTCTATAATGCAGTCCACTACTGCAGAGAGTACTATCCAAAAACTACAGGGACTCTTCAGTCATTTCGGTTTGCCAGAACAACTTGTGAGCGACAACGGACCGCAGTTTGTCTCTCAGGAGTTTCAAAATTTTATGAAGGCAAATGGGATAAACAACATCACTTCAGCACCATATCCATCCATCCACTAATGGATTAGCTGAAAGATTTGTGCAGACAATGAAACATGCTTTGAAATCAGCAAGGGGACAACACTCCGTTCAGAAGCGTCTGGATACCTTCTTACTTTCCTACAGAAACATACCTCATGCTACGACCAAGGCATCCCCGGCCTTTCTAATGATGGGATAACAGCTGCGCACCTGCTTTGATCTGCTGAAACCTTCTGAACCCTGACAAATTGTGCAACGTCAGCAGCAATATCAAGTCATCAGACGGGCACCCAGAGCAAAAGACCGAACCTTTAGCTCGGGACAGCCAGTTTTGGCTCGGAATTATACTTCCGTAGCTAAATGGGTCCCTGCCACGATCATCACTCAAACAGGACCTGTTTCCTACACAGTCCGGACTGCAGAGAATCTTACCTGGCGGCGACATGTAGATCAGCTGTTGCCAGGTCATGCCAGTCCTCAGGACATGTCTGCAGTTGAGTGGTCTGACTTCACCTCTTCTGGTGAGACACCGAATCACCTGTTCCTGACTGTTCTCCTCCGTTACTGCCGGCGGCTGAGATACCCCTTTGCCCAGCACGAGCTGATACCACCTCCTCACCTGTTCATGCTGCGGACCCATAGTACTTTCAGGTGCAACAACACCAGAAGTTCGCCGTAATCCACCTAAAGACAGATGGCATCCTCATCAGCTGGATCTTTAGCTGGGGTGAACCCACGGTTCTGGGGCAAAATGATCCCCAGGGTTTAGCCTGGAATGGAGGCAGTATACCCTCCTTCTCTAGTCTAGTGTGTGTTTTATTTAGAGGATGTTCTTATCTTGGAGGGAGGAATATGTTGTGTATTTGGTTGTCATGGTTTTTGTTCTTATGGCAACTGAGTTAGATTATTAGGGGATATCAGAGCCAGCTTTGGCTGGTTAAGTGAGCTGTGTGTCCGTAAATAAATGGTAGTTTTGTTAGCTGTCTGCTATCTGGCCTCAAGTGATTTCTTCCTAAACCGGCTGCCCCCAAGGATATAACAACTTAAGTACATGCCTAATTGTACTCATTTGAATAAAGTTTCATGCATGCATAAGCATTTGTTCACAGGCAGTGTCATGTCAGATGCAAAAAATACTACTTTTGCTTCCTGAACTCATGAAGACTTCATATTTTGCATATGAAATAAAATGTCCTGGAGCCTAATGGGGAAAATGCTTCTCCCCAAAGATAGAAGAATGATCTGGATTTTAGAAAATCTGGGAGTCGTTTTTGAAAGACCGATAAAGCTATTAAAGGCTGTCAGTTCAGAGGATGGCTTTGTTTCGGGGGGAGGGGAATGTTCATCTTGTAAAACATTTGAGGTGTGCTCTGTTGCACAGGAATCACTTGTATCAGGCAGTAAAGGAACACTTGTGTCACAAATGTATGATTTTCTGCTGTAGCTTATAACAGATACTAAACTGAATTCAGCTGTAACTGTTTGGAGAAGTAGTATCTAGTGTTGTGTTTGGATCAACAAGTTATTTTTATGGTTCAGCTGTGAGATTTTGTGGTTCTGGCGTTTAGTCCAAGGAAAGAAGGGTGGAACCACCTATAAAACTATAAAGTCAAAGGTTGGGGGGGGTTGGTGGTTTGTTTGTTTTTTGTAGGTGGAGAACGAAAAAATGCATACTATTAGACGTTATCTGTGTGTAAATGGGAGTAATGTGATGATGGAAGGTTTGATATGAGAAATAACTTCATAAATGAGGGATGACATTGGGTCACTCCATGGGTGCAGCAAACTGAGGATGATCTCTAATGAGTAAAAATATTTTTAGTGATATATTCCTCACTTCATATATATTTTGCTCATAAAATTTATTTAACTTTCAAAGATAAAGGTAAAGTACTTTCAATGGCCTCTGTGTGGAGTGTTGAGCTGAGGCAATTAATCAAATAAGTATCACTTTATAAAAATACTCCATTCAACTGCAAATATCTAATCAAATAATTGGTTAAGAGCTGGCAATGGAGGGTGGCAGGAGGCGGAAGGCAACCATTGAAATGCTTGTTTTTCTGCAATCACTTGCAGCTGCAGCTTATACTTGGTATGATTTCAAAGATGATTTTTTTACAGAACCATGAATTGGTGGTAAGCTGAAGCTGAAAAACAGCTGTGAAGATACTAGCATTTTAAGAAAATAATAGCAATTTTCCCAAAATGGAAAGCAAGTTATAGATGTTGGGGATTGAGGAATCAAACTGACTGTGCTGTAATAAAACCATTCAGAGAGAGAGAGAGAGAGAGACTGTAGAAAATAATCACCTATATGATGTGAGTTTCATGTTTTCCTGCTGCCTGCCTGTTGTTTTGTGTCCATTGCACACCTTTCATTGTGCTTCTAACATGTCTGCTGCTTTGCCTCTTTCCTAGGGTTGCCAGCTTCTTATCTGTAGAAAACTAAACACTGTCCCTTCTCCAAGGCTCCACCCCCGCTCACTCCATCCCCGCTCCCTCTAGCTCACTTTTCCCCACCCTTGCTCATTTTCACTGGGCTGGGGCAAGGCGTTGTGGTGTGGGAGGGGGCTGCGGATGCAGCTCTGCAGTTGGGCCAGGACTGGAGGTGGGGACTCTGGGCAGTGCTGACCTCAGGCGGAAGTGGCTGGCATGTTCCTCCAGGTCCTAGATGCAGGGGAGGCCAGGTGGCTCCACGCATCGCCTTGTCCTCAGGTGCCGCCCCCACAGCTCCCATTGACTGCGTTCCCAGTCAATGGAAGTTGCGGACCTGGCATTCGGGGGCAGCATGTGGAGTCTCCTGCCTATTTCCCCCTCCCCCCCATTGCTTGCTGCTTTTTCGTTCCCAACCCCTATCCCCCACCTGGATCAGGAGGGACTTGCCTGTGGAGCCGGGACAAAGGTAGGAGGCAGACCCAGCTGAGAAGGGGCTGGAGCAGGTGATGACCCAGTGCCTCCCCATCTCCCCTGCTTGCAGTGACTGGACACTGTCAGGTCCCCTTTTCGACCTTTGCTGAAAACCAGGCACCTGGCCACTTTACATTAAAGATACCTTAGTAGTAGCCTTGAATTAAGGCTATTAACTTTGGAGTCCTGGCTAAATTCCAGATTTGGTAATTTCATTTTGCTTATCTTCATAATACCACTCTCATTTTAATTGGAGACTAGTTCTTCCTAACAACTATTTCATGGTGTTACTGGTGCAGATTGGCTGCCATGTTTAATTTCAGTGCTGAAGTGAAACAATCTCTGTCTACGCAGCTTACAGAGTGCTCTTGATCTTTCTATGGAAGTGCTGTGTGAATGTAAAATAGTACTGTCTTCGAAATAGTAACAATTGCCATGAAGTGCTCCACAAACCATCTTGGAATTTTTAGACGCCCACAACTCATACTATGAATTTTTTAACATATTTCATTGAATGTCACTTTTACTCTAATTTTCAAACACAGTAGCAAGTGTCTTAATTCTACAGACACAAAATGTTCTCCTATGTTATATATGTGTATGTGGAACTAGTTGTCCTGATACTCACTACTGGCTGCTTGCGTTTCTGCTGCTTATTCATTTGAAAAATTATAGTTGAGGAGAGAGAATATTTGCAGGATGTACCAGTCATACACTCCTCATTTCTGTATATTGGAAGCTCAAATAAGCTAAATGCTAGCGCACCGGTGCTTTTAAATGCTGACAAATATTGATGTGTATATGGACAGTACCAGAGATATACATTTGTGTGGTATCTGTGATGGATTTCAAGTGGTTTTTAATTTATTAGCCAAGTGAAGTGAAGTCTAACATGGAACTTGATGGCATTTGTCTGTAATGCAGTAACTTTGGAACAGCTCATCTGATCAATACCAAAATTTCTGGGAATGTTCTAGACATCAGTGAGCAAAAACCTGTTGAGATTGGTGCAAATGAGAATGCTGGAAAAGCATGATTCACAGGAAAATGAGGGCCCCAGATTTTTCTGGTGCTGCAGGCAGAAAAATCTCAACTGCCCCCTGCTGCTGTGTACACATATTAGAAGCAGCAGTTTAACTTGTGTGGACATTGTATCCTGCACGTTAACAAAAGTAAGAGAGCCTTACAGGGAGTGTGTGCATGTGCACATGGAACAAGGAACGGGGTGGAGAGATGGGGAAGCAGCAGGCGCTGGAGGGATGCAGCACTGTTGATAGGGAGTGAAGGTACGAGAAGAGGGAAGCAGGGACCCAGAGAGGACTGAGGGACGGGGGGAGGGGAGGGAGGAGACTTGGTGCTTGGGGGTGGGAAGCTGAAACCCAGAATTGTGGTGGGGGACACAAAGCAGGGACCTTGCACAGTTATAGGGGATGATGAGACAAGCAGGGAATTAGGGTAGATGGAGGTATAGTATCTTCATGACAATCAGAGTTGAGTCAAGATAAACCATTTATTATTAACAGAAATTAAGTACAGAATAAGATAACACTTCCTACTACTCTGTGTAGCTGCAGCCTGCAACTGTCCTGTCTTACGGGACCTGTGTGGCTCCCCTGTAAGTTCTGATCAGTGAATCTGAACACCACCCCAGGCACTCTGAGTCTGAATCCCATCTGGGGCAGAAATTTGGGGGAAAAAAAAATACAGGGCATCATGCTCCAGTCTGCCTGTCCTGAGCTGCTTTTGTTTCTGCCCCAGCTGGAACTGTTACAGGAAACCAATGACAGAATCTAGAAGTGTGACATCTCTTCACTTCCAGGAGGACTTACCAGAACACTATACAGTGAACAAACTGTAATAAATACAGTACCTGACTTCACAACCCATCAGGTTGCTTTAACATGACCTTAACATGTTTCAATCAGTCTCAGGGCATTTCAGCAATGTGCCCGATCTTCTGTTTTGCAAACCTACTTAAGGCAAATCCTTATCTGTAAAAGACCATTCAGTCTCATAGTTAATTACAGGGTCAGTTTTGTGTATTTTCAAAAAGTGTCTGCTCTCACTTAACTTTTCTCAGCCATATTGTCAGGTATCTTGAGCAGATGCTTAGGATTTCTTCATAAGAATTTTGCCTTCATCTTTGATTGCTGTAACTTTGACTGGCCAGTGTCCATCTTGCCAAATTCCCAATCTTTTGTTTTTTAACTGTGGAAAATATCTTGTTCCTTTATTGTAATATTTTGTCTCATTGTACTTTCCTACTTTTTTCCTCACTATCACAGACCCCTGAGTCATCCCTTATTTTTGCCCCATATCTGGTAATTGAGTCTTTATACGTTTCATAGACTTTAAGGCCAGAAGGGACCATCATGATCATCTAGTCTGATCTGCACATCACAGGACCTAGAACCTCACCCATCCACTCCTGTGATAGACCCATGACCTCTGGTTGAGTTACTGAAGTCCTCAGATCTTGATTTGAAGACTAAAAGGTTACAGAAAATCCATCATTTACTCAGTTCAAACCAGCAAATGACTCATGCCCCAATGTGCAGAGGAAGGAGAACAGCCCCCCGCCCCCTCAGTTGTCTGTCAATGTGACCTGGAGGAAAATTCTTTCTCAATTCCAAATGATAGTCAGTTAGACCCTGAACATGTGGGCGAGACCAATCAGCAAGACACCTGGGAAAGAATTGTTTGTAGTAACTCGGGGCACTCCCCATCTTTTGTCCCATTTCCAGCCATTGGAAATATTTGCTAATAGCAGTCACAGATGGGCCATATGACATTATCAGCAATCTCATCATATCATCCTCTCCAGAATCTTCCAGTTTCAGTCTTCAGACCAGTTAGGTTTTTGCCACCACTACTCCTCTTGGGAAACTGTTCCAGAACTTCACTTCTATGATGATTAGAAAGCTTTGTCTAATTTTAAGCCTAAACTTATTGATGGCCAGTTTATATCCATTTGTTCTTGTAGAGGAGTTCAGCAGGTGACTTTTTTCACATTGTAGCTCTATAGCTGAGTAGTGCTAAATTTTATATATTATCATAATTTCTTTTAGCAAGTTCTTCATTGTACATATTCCACATACAGCATTGGCTTTGAAGGTATCTAGGACTAGCTGTCTTGTGATGAAAGTTCGTACATTTTAACAAAATCCAGGAATGCCCTGTTCTTGAACAGTTATCTGTCTGTCAGTTATTACTGTTCTTGGACTTTCATGATGTACAAATACAAACTTACTGTGCCTGTTGCTGCAGTCGTATCTTCAAATATGACATCTTCTGGGAAATTAGTAAAGTAGTCCATTGTAACCAGGTGGTCAGTTCGAGAAAACATGAACATATCAATTCTAACTTTGTTGCATGGAATTGAGCATTTTTTCATATACCATTGGTTCTTTCTGCTGGGAATCTCTGTACTTCTGACATATTCCTCACCTGTTCGCCATTTCTTCAATGTCACTAGTGACCAGAATACAATTTCTCTAGCTCTCCTCTTTGATTTGGTCATTCCCAGCTGCCCTTTGTGTATTCTTTCCAATATTTTCTTTCTCATCGTTGTGGGAACCACTATCTTGTCCTCTTTAAGAGCACTCCTGAGATCACTAAAAGCTGACTTTGATTGAGGGACTAGGCAGGTAGGAGGTGTTGCATTTTTTTTCTCCTGTACTTATAGCTTATCACTGCTTGCAGGATTTCACTTTTAGCGGCTTGTCTCCTATTCATCTCATAAGCTTGAAGATACAGCATGTGATGATTTTAAAATGTTCACTTGCATGTTTACTGCTTGTTTCAGATTATCAGGCTATGTACTGTCTAATGGAGCATAATCTTTTTGAGACTGTGTCTGCTGTTACTAAATAGGATACAGGTTGGAACTCCAGGGTCACAACTTTGAACAGAGGCAGGAACCAGGGGAGTTTTGGAGGGAGAACCTGCTGACTCTGTGCTTTGAGATAGCGGGACTTAGAGTATGTCTACAGTACAGCATTATTCCAATTTTACATAAACCGGTTTTGTAAAACAGATTGTATAAAGTCGAGTGCACGCAGCCACACTAAGAACATTAATTCGGTGATGTGCATCCATGTACCGAGGCTAGCGTCGATTTCCGGAGTGTTGCACTGTGGGTAGCTATGTCATAGTTCCCGCAGTCTCCCCCGCCCATTTGAATTCTGGGTTGAGATCCCAATGCATGATGGTGCAAAAACAGTGTCACGGGTGATTCTGGGTAAATGTCATCACTCAATCCTTCCTCCTTGAAAGCAATGGCAGACAGTCATTTTGCGCCCTTTTTCCTATGGATTGCCCTGGCAGACACCATAACATGGCAACCATGGAGCCTGTTTTGCCTTTTGTCACTGTCACCGTATGTGTACTGGATGCTGCTGACAGAGGCGGTACTGCAGTGCTACATAGCAGCATTCATTTGCCTTTGCAAGGTAGCAGAGATGGTTACCATCCCTATTGAACTGTCTGCCATTGTAAATTGGCGATGAGATGATGGTTATCAGTCATTTTGCACCATTTGCAACTGGAAATAGACGATGACAGTTATCAATCATTTTGTACCATCTGCTGCTGTCATGGGTGCTCCTGGCTGGCCTCGCTGAGGTCGGTTGGGGGCGCGTGGACAAAAATGGGAATGATTCCCTGGGTCATTCCCTTCTTTATGTTTTGTCTAAAAATAGTCAGTCCTGCCTAGAATATGGAGCAAGTCTACTAGAGAGCCAGAGAGCACAGCCGCTCTGGGTCAGAGCCCCAGAGATCCCGCAGAAATGATGAGCTGCATGCCATTCTGCATGCCCCTGCAACAAGCCCATCCATTGCTTCCCTCCTCCCCCAACCTTCCTGGGCTACCATTGCAATATTCCCCCCATTTGTGTGATGAAGTAATAAAGAATGCAGGAATAAGAAACACTGACTTTTTAGCGAGATAAAATGAGGGGGAGGCAGCCTCCAGGTGCTATGATAGTCCAGGCAGGACATTAAAGGGTGTGGGGAAGAGGAGCGCAACCTCCCGCTGCTATGATAGTCCAGGGAGTACGGAATCTTTTGTTTAGACATGAAAGGCAGGGGAGGGGCTGATGGAGCTCAGGCTCCAGCTGCTATGATGAGAACAGTTACCAAGCATTTTGTACCATCTGCCAGGAATGACAGGGAGTCATTCCCATTTTTACCCAGGCGCCCCCGGCCGACCTCACCGAGGCCAGCCAGGAGCACTCACAGGATGATGGCGGTTTTCCACCATTTTGTACTGTCTGCCATCAGGAAAGGAAGGGGAGAGGATGCTGCTGTTCAGCGCCGCAGCACCGCGTCTACCAGCAGCATGCAGTAGACATACGGTGACATTGAAAAATGGCAAGAAACAATTTTTTTCCCTTTTCTTTCATGGGGGGGGAGGGAGAGTAAACTGACGACATATACCCTGAATCACCCCAGACAATGTTTTTGATTCTACAGGCACTGGGAGCTCAGCCAAGAATGCAAATGCTTTTCAGAGACTGCGAGGACTGTGGGATAGCTGGAATCCTCATTTCCCCCTCCCTCTCTCCATGAGCATCCATTTGATTCTTTGGCTTTCCGTTACGCTTGTCACGCAGCACTGTGCTGAGTCCCTGCTGTAGCCTCTGTCTATCATAGCCTGGAGATTTTTTCAAATGCTTTGTCATTTCGTCTTCTGTAACGGAGCTCTGATAGAACAGATTTGTCTCCCCGTACAGCGATCAGATCCAGTATCTCCCGTATGGTCCACGCTGGAGCTCTTTTTGGATTTGGGACTGCTTCGCCACCCGTGCTGATCAGAGCTCCATGCTGGGTAAACAGGAAATGAAATTCAAAAGTTCGCGGGGCTTTTCCTGTCTACCTGGCAAGTGCATCTGAGTTCAGATTGCTTTCCAGAGCGGTCACAATGGTGCACTGTGGGATACCACCCAGAGGCCAATACCGTCGATTTGCGGCCACGCTAACCCTAATCCAACGTGGCAATACCGATTTCAAAGCTACTCCTCTTGTCGGGGAGGAGTACAGAAACCGGTTTAAAGAGCCCTTTATATCAATATAAAGGGCCTCGTTGTGTGGCTGGGTGTAGGGTTAAATCGATTAAACACTGCTAAATTCGGTTTAAACGCGTAGTGTAGACCAGGCCTTAGTTAGTGGTGTATTTGGTCCATCTGTGAGTTGTTTGGTTGACTAGTCTCTGTGAAAGGACTGTGTAGGTGGGACTGCTGTAAGGCTCTAGCCCTTTCATCAGCCTACCTGTTTGAAGTCTCTGACTGATTAATTTCTCCCTAATGGTGAGGGGCAGAGCTGAGTTAAGCAGGGAAAATGTGGTATAAAAAGTCACTTGTTAGGCAAAGCCAAGAGCTGCAAAGAGGCAGCTAACAAGGGAGTTTCCAAGGGAGTTTAGAGGGGCAGGGTGAGAGGCTTTACTTTCAGGTTCAGCACTACATGTGATATCAAGATGGCCAGCAATAGAATAGTGAGGATGACCTGCAGCAGATGTGCCATGTTCTTTTTCCTACCTGAGGACAGAAGGGATTTCATGTGCATGAATAGGAAATTCATGGCTGTGCTGGAGAAAAAGATTCTTGGATTGGAGGGGCAAGTTGAGATGCTACTGAGAATCAGAGAAGGTGAGGAGTTCCTAGACTGCCAGGTTGGGAAAACACCACCCAGTACCCCAGGTTCCAGGAAGAAAGGAGCTGGCTACCGAGAAATTGGAGATGGAGTAAGTCAGAGAGGAGGCCTGACAGTTCATAACCATCAGAAGCAAGAGGTCATTGTGGCATTCTACACAGCTGGAGATAGATGAGGATGGTTAGGCTGTTGCCCCCAGAGGGAAGAAGACTGGGAGGGATTCCATATAACTAGAAGTTTCAAATCAATACCAAGTTCTGAACATGGAAACTTTGCAAGGTACTTCTCACAATCCAGCAGGTTGAAGGGAACAAAGAAATCTGTAGGGGATGCGGATGCGGATCGCAGCTCAGCTCAACCTGTAAGAAAATCAGGCTTGCCCACAAAGAGTTCTCCAGTCATCCAAGGAAGACAGACTATGCTTGTTGAAGATTCAGTACTCAGAAGAGTAGAAAGAACATTCTGCAAAAGGACAACAGAGCAGCTACAGCTTAGACAGACAGCTGCAGTGACACAGAAGCCAGCAAGCAGACCTGTAAACAGGGGAGTTTGCAAGGAGAGTTTGAGGAGAAGACTAAGAGAGCCAGGCTAGTGAAGGGAGTGTTTCGTGGTCTAGCGGTGTTTTGGTGCTCGTTGGGGGTTTGTGTTGCTGTGGTGTTTTGGTTTGGTTTGTGTTTCCCGGACTAACAAGACTTAGGTGAGAAGGCTATAACAGATACAGAGGCAGCACTGATAGTGACCCTAGAGGTGGAAGACACAATGAAGATGACTGGTTGTGGAAGCTGCGGCATGTACATGATCATGGAGGGGGTACCTGAAAAGAGTTTCATCTGCATGAAGTGCCGCCTGATAGAGCTGATGGAAGAAAAGATCCGAGGACTGGAGATGCAGGTGGAAACTCTGGTCGAGTTTAGAAGGGGGTTCAAGCGGATGATCAAGCAAAGACATGAGGAGGCTGAAGGGAAAAGCTCAGACTTGCAGATGGAAGCAGGACCAAAGAACTCTGAGGGGAGACTGCTGGGTGAGGAAAGTGGACAGTGGAAGCATGTGACTAAGAGAACCAAGCAGAGGAAAAGACGAGCTAGTGAAGGAGCAATAGAGCTCAGAAACAGGTTTGCAGAGTTGGAAAATGAAGGGGAACAGCAGGTGGTCTCTTCTTCTCTGCCCTCTCACCTTCAGCAAAGAGCAGCTAGCCCTATAGGAAGAGGGGAAGTCAATGGAGATAACACCAAATATGAGCCCTGGGAGGATATAGGGTGGGTCGCAGAAGATTGAAAGGGACAATAGGAACTGAGAGGACTTACAGCCAGAGGGAACAGGGGATAGATCGGAGAATAGCACCATCACCAGGAAAGGGCAGATCTACATGATTGGGGACTCCTTACTGAGAAGAATAGACAGGCCTGTAACTAGAGCTGATCCAGAGAACAGAAGGGTGTGCTGTCTGCCGGGTGCTAAGATACAGGATGTGGACCTGAGGCTGAAGAGGATCCTAATGGGAGCAGGAAAGAATCCGCTGATTGTCCTTCATGTGGGAACAAATGATGTGGCTAGATGCTTGTTAGAACGTATCAAGGGAGACTGTGCCAGACTGGGGAGGATGCTTAAGGAAATTGAGGCTCAGGTGATCTTCAGTGGGATTCTGCCTGTTTCTAGAGAAGGGCAACAAAGGTGTGACAAGATTATGATGATCAACAGATGGCTCAGGCAGTGGTGCTATAAGGAGGGCTTTGAAATGTTTGGCCATTGAAAAGCATTCATGGAGAGAGGACTGTTCTCTCGGAATGAACTTCACCTGAGTAGGGAGGGTAATAGACTTTTAGAATGGAGGCTGGCACAACTGATTAAGAGAGCTTTAAACTAGAAATTGGGGGGAGATGGTTGGGAGATGTCCAAGTAATCTCCACGCCGGATTTTAACATTGAGAGGGAAGAAAACGAAGTAAGAAAGGATACAGGAAATGGACATAAGGAGGAAGGGTAGTGTAGATACCCGTCTAATGTTTGTGCCTAATCGGGTAAAAAATGTGAGAGAAGCCAAACAGCCAAAATTAAGATGTTTGTACACTAATGTGAGGAGCCTAGGTAACAAAATGGAGGAATTAGAGCTATTGGTGCAGGAAGTGAAACCAGATATTTAGGGATAACAGAAACATCATGGAATAATAGTCATGACTGGAATACAGGTATTGAAGGATATGTGCTGTTTAGGAAAGACAGAAATAAAGGCAATGGTGGTGGAGTAGCATTGTATATTAATGATGAAGTAGACTGTAAAGAAATAAGAAGTGATGGAATGGATAAGACAGAGTCTGTCTGGGCAAAAATCACATTGGGGAAGAAAGCTACTAGAGCCTCCCCTGAGATAGTGCTTGGGTTGTGCTATAGACCACTGGGATCCGATTTGGATATGGCTAGAGACCTCTATAATGTTTTTAATGAAGTAAATACTAATGGGAATTGTGTGATCATGGGAGAGTTTAATTTCCCAGATATAGACTAAAGGACAAAGGCTTAGTAATAGGGCTCAGATTTTCTTAGATGCAATAGCTGATGGATTCCTTCACCAAGTAGTTGCTGAACCAACAAAAGGGGATGCCATTTTAGATTTGGTTTTGGTGAGTAGTCAGGACCTCATAGAAGAAATGGTTGTAGGGGACAACCTTGGTTCGAGTGATCATGAGCTAATGGAAGGATAAACAAAAATAGATCTGTGACTAGGGTTTTTTATTTCAAAAGGGCGAAGTTTAAAAAATTAAGGAAATTAGTTAAGGAAATGGATTAGACTGAAGAACTTGGGGATCTAAAGGCAGAGCTGACCTGGATTTACTTTAAGTCAAGGTTGCAGAAACTATCAGAAGCCTGCATCCCAAGAAAGGGGGAAAAATTCATAGGCAGGAATTGTAGACCAAGCTGGATGAGCAAGCATCTTAGAGAGGTGATTAAGGAAAAGCAGAAAGCCTACAAGGAATGGAGGATGGGAGGGATCAAGAAGGAAAGCTACCTTATTGAGGTCAGAACATGTAGGGATAAAGCGAGAGAGGCCAAAAGCCATGTAGAGTTGGACCTTGCAAAGGGAATTAAAACCAATAGTAAAAGTTCTATAGCCATATAAATAAGAAAACAAAGAAGTGGGACCACTAAACACTGAGGATGGAGTGGAGGTTAAGGATTAATTAGGCATGGCCCAATATCTAAACAAATACTTTGCTTCAGTATTTAATGAGGAGCTTAGGGATAATGGTAGGGATGACGACAAATGGGAATGAGGACATGAAGGTAGATATTATCACATCTGAGGTAGAAGCCAAACTCGAACAGCTTAATGGGACTAAATCGGGGGGGCCCAGATAATCTTCATCCAATAATATTAAAGGAACTGGCACATGAAATTGCAAGCCCATTAGCAAGAATTTTTAATGAATCTGTAAACTCAGGGGTGGTACCGTACGACTGGAGAATTGCTAACATAGTTCCTGTTTTTAAGAAAGGGGGGGAAAAAAGTGATCTGGGTAACTATAGGCCTGTTAGTTTGACATCTGTAGTATGCAAGGTCTTGGAAAAAAAATTTGAAGGAGAAAGTAGTTAAGGACATTGAGGTGAATGGTAATTGGGACAAAATACAACATGGTTTTACAAAAGGTAGATCATGCCAAACCAACCTGATCTCCTTCTTTGAGAAGGTGACAGATTTTTTAGATAAAGGAAACGCAGTGGATCTAATTTACCTTGATTTCAATAAGGCATTTGATATGGTTCCACATGGGGAATTATTAGCTAAATTGGAAAAGATGGGGATCAATATGAAAATTGGAAGGTAGATAAGGAACTGGTTAAAGGGGAGACTACAATGGGTCATACTGAAAGGTGAACTGTCAGGCTGGAAGGAGGTTACTAGTAGAGTTCCTCAGGGATCAGTTTTGGGACCAATCTTATTTAATCTTTTTATTACTGACCTTGGCACAAAAAGTGGGAATGTGCCAATAAAGTTTGCGGATGAGACAAAGCTGGGAGGTATTGCCAATACAGAGAGGGACCAGGATATCCTACACGAAGATCTGGATGACCTTGTAAACTGGAGTAATAATAAAAGAATGAAATTTAATAGTGAACAGTGCAAGGTCATGCATTTAGGGATTAATAACAAGAATTTTTTTTATAAACTGGGGACTCATCACTTGGAAGTAACAGAGGAGGAGAAGAACCTTGGAGTATTGGTTGATCACAGGATGACTATGAGCCGCCAATGTGATATGGCTGTAAAAAAAGCTAATGCGGTCTTGGGATGCATCAGACGAGGTATTTCCAGTAATGATAAGGAGGTGTTAGTACCATTATACAAGGCACTGGTGAGACCTCATATGAAATATTGCGTGCAGTTCTGTTCTCCCATGTTTAAGAAGGATGAATTCAAACTGGAACAGGTACAGAGAAGGGCTACTAAGATGATCCGAGGAATGGAAAACCTGTCTTACGAAAGGAGACTCAAAGAGCTTGGCTTGTTTAGCCTAACCAAAAGAAGGCTGAGGGGAAATATGATTGTTCTGTCTAAATATATCAGAGGGATAAATACCAGGGACGGAGAGGAATTACTTAAGCTCAGTACCAATGTGGCCACAAGAACAAATGGATATAAACTGGCCATCAGGAAGTTTAGACTTGAAATTAGACGAAGGTTTCTAACCATCAGAGGAGTGAAGTTCTTCCAAGGGGAGCAGTGGAGGCAGAAGACATATCTGGCTTCAAGACTAAGCTTGATAAGTTTATGGAAGGGATGGTATGATGGGATAGCCTAATTTTGGTAATTAATTGATCTTTGACTATTGGTGGTAAATATGCCCAATGGCCTGTGATGGGACACTAAATAGGGTGGGATCTGAGTTACTACAGAGAATTCTTTCCTGGGTGTCTGATTGGTGAGTCTTGCTCACATGCTCAGGGTTCAGCTGATCGCCATATTTGGGGTCGGTAAGGAATTTTCCTCCAGGGCAGATTGGCAGAGGCATTGGGTTTTGTTTGCCTTGCTCTGCAGCATGGGGCATGGGTCACTTTCTGGAGGATTCTCTGCACCTTGAAGTCTTTAAACCACAAGTTGAGGACTTCAGTAGCTCAGACATAGGTCAGGGGTTTGTTACAGGAGTGGGTAGGTGAGATTCTGTGGCCTGCATTGTGCAGGAGCTCAGACTAGAAGATCATAATGGTCCCTTCTGACCTTAAAGTCTATGAGTCTATGAGAAAAGTATGCTGCTTTCTGGAGCCACGACACCAGAAGTCTGTCCAGTCTTAGTGACTTATCAAGTCATTGGGCAAGGATCCAGTGATGATGGTTCATATTGGCACTAATGATACTGCAGCATGGGATATCGTGCAGATAGCAGATGACTTCAGGGAACTCAGAAGTGTGCTGAAGAAGAATGTCCAAATGATCTTCTGAGACCCTTCTTGTCACATGAGCAAAGGAAGACTGAAGGTAAAAGATTCTAGAAGTGAACCACTGGTTAAAATTGGTGTAGGGTAAGGGATGTTGGTTTTGTGGAACATTGGTACCTCTTCTAATTAAGTGGAGGCCATCCAAACTACACAGTCCCCTCTCCCCACAGCAAAGTGGATCAGTCTCCTTGGGGACAGACTGGATAGAGTAATCAGGTGGTAGTTAAAGTAATAACACTGAGAACAAAAGTAATCAAGGAGCCAAAGGACATGAAGAGAAGAAATTCTTGACTATACTATACACCAACACTAGGAGCCTGTGTAACAAATGAGGAATTGGAATTGCTCATTTATAAACATAAATTTGGTCTAATTGGTATTACTCAATCCTGGTGGGATAATTTGCACATATTATAAAGTTAAAATCAATGGATATAACCTATTTAGGAAGGATCAAATAGACAAAAGAGGAGAGGTAGTGACATCGTATGTAAAACATGACAATACTTGTTTCCAAGTCACTGTTAACTCAGACAAAAATGCTATTGAATGCTTATGGTTCAATGTCTTAACAGAAAGCACAAGAGGAATATTAGTTGGTGTTTGTTACAGGCCATCACTGATAAAGTTTGCAGATGACACAAAAATTGGGGAGTGATAAATAATTAAAAGGATTGGTCACTGATTCAGAGTGATCTGGATTGCTTGGTAAACTGAGTGTGAACAAAATATGCCATTCAATAGGCTACATATAAATGTGTACATTTAGGAACAGAGAATGTAGGGCATACTTACAAGATGAGGGATTCTCTCCTGAGAAGCAGTGACTCTGAAAAAGATTTGGGGGTTGTGATGACTAATCAGCTGATCGTGAGCTCCCAGTGTGATGCTGTGACCAAAAAAGTTAATGCACTCTTGAGATGCATGAGCAAGGGAATCCTGAGTAGGACTAGAGCAGTTATTTTACCTCTATGTATTTGGCACCGGTGTGACTGTGGCTGGAATAATGTGTCCAGTTCTGGTGCCCGTCGTTCAAGAAGGATGTCAATACATTGGAGAGGGTTTAGAGAAGAGCCACAAGAATGATTAAAGGATGTCTGATATGATAAACTCAAGGAGATAAATCTATTTTGCTTAACACTTCAGTGGCTGGAATATGAAGCTAGACCACTTCTGACTGGAAATAAGGTGTACATTTTTAACAGTGAGGGTAATAATCATTGGGACAGTTTATCAAGGGTCATGGTGAATTCTTCATCACAGACAATTTTTAGAAAAACATCCATTCTTGATTTTAAAAATATGCTCTAGGAATTATTTTGGGGAAGTTCTATGGCCTGTATTCTACAGGAAGTCAAACTAGATGATCACTAAGGTTCCTTCTGGCCTTGGAATCTATGAATTCATAGTTCTCTATTTTCAAAAGTAGTTGCAGTTTTCTTGGTGATGCTTAGACTCTAGGACTGGCAGGGACTTCGAGAGGTCATCGAGTCCAGTCCCCTGCCCTCATGGCAGGACCAAATACTGTCTAGACCATCCCTAATAGACATTTATCTAATCTACTCTTAAATATCTCCAGAGATGGAGATTCCACAACTTCCCTAGGCAATCTATTCCAGTGTTTAACTACCCTGACAGTTAGGAACTTTTTCCTAATGTCCAACCTAAATCTCCCTTGCTGCAGTTTAAGCCCATTGCTTCTTGTTCTATCATTGGAGGATAAGGTGAACAAGTTTTCTCCCTCCTCCTGACGACACCCTTTTAGATACCTGAAAACTGCTATCATGTCCCCTCTCAGTCTTCTCTTTTTCAAACTAAACAAACCCAGTTGTTTCAGCCTTCCTTCATAGGTCATGTTCTCAAGACCTAATCATTCTTGTTGCTCTTCTCTGGACCCTCTCCAATTTCTCCACATCTTTCTTGAAATGCGGTGCCCAGAACTGGACACAATACTCCAGTTGAGGCCTAACCAGCGCAGAGTAAAGCGGAAGAATGACTTCTTGTGTCTTGTTTACAACACACCTGTTAATGCATCCCAGAATCACGTTTGCTTTTTTTGCAACAGTATCACACTGTTGACTCATATTAAGCTTGTGGTCCACTATGACCCCTAGATCTCTTTCTGCCATACTCTTTCCTAGACAGTTTCTTCCCATTCTGTATGTGTGAAACTGATTGTTCCTTCCTAAGTGGAGCACTTTGCATTTATCTTTATTGAACTTCATCCTGTTTACCTCAGACCATTTCTCCAATTTGTCCAGATCATTTTGAATTTTGACCCTGTCCTCCAAAGCAGTTGCAATCCCTCCCAGTTTGGTATCATCTGCAAATTTAATAAGCGTACTTTCTATGCCAACATCTAAATCGTTGATGAAGATATTGAACAGAGCCGGTCCCAAAACAGACCCCTGCGGAACCCCACTTGTTATACCTTTCCAGCAGGATTTGGAGCCATTAATAACTACTCTCTGAGTACAGTTATCCAGCCAGTTATGCACCCACCTTATAGTAGCCCCATCTAAATTGTATTTTCCTAGTTTATCTATAAGAATATCATGCGAGACCATATCAAATGCCTTACTAAAGTCTAGGTATATCACATCCACCACTTCTCCCTTATCCACAAGGCTCGTTATCCTATCAAAGAACGCTATCAGATTAGTTTGACACGATTTGTTCTTTACAAATCCATGCTGGCTATTCCCTATCACCTTACCACCTTCCAAGTGTTTGCAGATGATTTCTTTAATTACTTGCTCCATTACCTTCCCTGGCACAGAAGTTAAACTTCAAGTCCCCTTTTGTGTAGTGCAGTCAGTGGTTTGTGATCAGTTTCTGCTTTGAAGCTCCTACTATAGAAGGAGTTGTGACATTTTGTACACCATACCTAGCGTTTATTTTTCAGTTTGTGCATACATCTCTGTTGCTGTCATAGCCCTGAATGCACATGAGACTGGCAACCAATCAGTTTGATAACATGGTAATAGTACAGCTTCAAGCCCTTCTTTGAATGCCTCTGTAGAGAATTTGATGTCCTGCAGTGGGTCAAAAAATTGCAGCACTGGAGCTGATGTCAGAATGTGCTTTAAATCATTGAACTCTCTTTTATGCTCTGGCATACATATCCATTTGATGACCGAGACAGGGTATACCAGACCCGTTGAGGCTTCCTGCTGGAGGCCTTGTGGTCCTACCACACCTCACTCCAGTGAAGATAGGTCCTCCAGGCTCTCCTACAGACACTGCAGGGAAGCAGCCAATCAGAGCGCAGCAGGCTCAGATAAAAGGAGGTGCAGGGCTGGAACAGGTTAATTCCTGTCTTGGACCAGAGGAATAAGAAAGCGTGCGCCTTGCTGGAGCTCAAGGGAGAACCAGAAGATGGGTTCTGGTGGCATGGTATTCAGGGAGGAAGAAGAAGAGTGTAGAACTTCAGCCCAGAAGTAAGGATGACGAGGAAGGGGCTGTGTAGGAAGCAGCCCAGGGAATGCAGCAGGAGCAACTATTAATGGAATCAGTACATAGCTGCTGTTTATAAGGTCCCTGGGTTCGGACCCGGAATAGTGACTGGGTCTGGGTACCCTCTCGCCAACCACTAGCATGTTGGCCAAAGTCCCAAGAAGGAGACAAGTTGCATTTAGAAGCCCAAGCACAATGCTGGATTTAAAGGGCTCAGGGATGAGGCTGAAGACCCTGCAGAGAGCCAATCATTCGTTGGATTTCGTTACTCCAGAAGGGGACTGACCTTGAAGGAGTGACTTGGCTGGAGAGCAAAGGCAAAGAGTCTCCTGGGAGAAAGTCCTAGGGGCACTGCTCTGTACCAGGGCAGGCCAGACTTACAGCTAGCCCAGAGAGGAGCCACAGATACCAACAAAGGCACAGTGATAGGCCTTTTTGGACCTTTGTTTTTCCAGAAGGGGTTCATCCATTTTAAACATTGTGTGACTTAGCTGGAGGGCTGAGCCATTGAAGACACATCCGATTTGGGGGGCCGACAGGGGGCACCGCGAGCAGAGAGAGAATGTGGGTTCATACCTAGCTGACAGGAAGTGCTCATGAGAGGCGAGTGTGCTCCTTCACAATGATCTTGTGAGGGAGATATCTTAGATGAGTTGTGCAAGCTGTATAGTTTGTATGAGTTTGCTGACATAATTCAACATGCCTCGCAAAATTTGAATCCCCATTTTATCTTCAGATCTCAACATGTTCAGTACTGCCTTAATCTTTGATTCATCAGGCAGAATTCTTTTTGAGGTGAGTCTCTCCCAAGTATATTATTCCCATTGTTTGAAATTGACATTTGGTCACATTAAGGTTATTAGCTCTCACAATTTCCAGAAGTGTTTGGTATTTCCTGATGTTCAATGGCAATGCTGCTCCAAATTATGTCATCGATGTAGCCTTTCATGCCTGTTCGGCCCTCTAGCGTCTGGCTTGTTGCATGGCAAAATACTTTTGGAGCTGAGTATAGTCTGAAAAGCAGTCTTAGAAAGCAGTATCTGCCAAATGGTGTGTTGAAAGTGCAGATCTTTGAGCGCTCAGTGTCCAAGGGATCTGCCAAAATCCAGCTGATGCATCTAATTTGCTGAAGAATTTGGCTCCTGCCATCTGGGACAACAGTTCATTTCTTGTGAATAAGTGGATGTGTCCCCTTATATTTTAGTTCAGTGCCTGAGGGCCAGTCCATATACAGTCGTAGTCCCAGTTTTTCTGTACTGTTACTAAAGTGTGAACTCGGGTTGTACATTCTTCTATTCTTCAGAAGATACCATTTGGTTTGCAGCTCTTCATCTAGCCTCTTTCTTAAAGCTTGAGGAACATTTTGTATAGTGTGTACCACAGGTTCTGCATTTTCTCTTTGCTGTATCTTGTATATTACTCAAAAGCACTCATCTCCTGAGAATAAATTGTCATATGAAATGATTAATACATTCATAACTGGTTCTGTGTTGTTTTTCTGGCATACATCCTCTTTAACAAGACCAAGCACCTTACATGTGGGAAGGCCCAAGACACTTTGTTTGCTTTCCTCTGTGTACGATCACAAATTCTTGTTTATCATTTTCCCATTACATTTAAGTGTCTGTGTGCACTCTCCCACCGCTGGAATTTGTCCGTCCCTAATGCAGGTTCGGTGAATTATTTAATTGAGAGAGGAAAATGAACACCAGACAAATGTGAACTTCAAAACACCACGTGGCCGTTTATTAACAGGGAGAAAATCGCAACTTGGGCTGGGGAGGAGCACGTTTACCAACTAACAGTACTATTGGACAAGAAACCTTTACACAACCTGAAGCAATCTATTTACATTTATCAACAAGGAACCAAATGATTCAAAATTAACTGCCTTTTAGAAAAAGGTAAACGAATACACCAAATGAAATAAATTGTGTGCACACTAACCAAGTACTACTATTAAATACACCAGTTAACTTCAGTAGCAGTCAATACAATAACTTAGTTCTTACATACCATATATATGCAACTTCACATTAGATAACAGTATATGCAGTTTTGTACCAAATAAGAGAAGGGAAAAGAGAAAAGGTTAAGCAAGGCACAGAAAGAAATATTAGAAAGCAAGTACCGTATTCCAGGCGCAGCTGACCAGCAGAACAGACACCAGAAGCATACCGAATCCGTAGAAGATAATCTTGAAAAAGCAATAAAATGACATGTCCCGAGCCGGCTATATCCGGAGGAGACCCCTGGCCGAAGGGTTGATCAGGTCCTTCAGTCAGTACGTGGATACTCCTGCAGATCCTGGCACGAGGCATGGTTTTATTCAAAGGCCTTTTTTACACTTGTCAGGATCTGATTGGTCCCTAGCTCCTACGCCCTCCAGGTTCCAAGCTGTTGCCCCCTATGCAGATAGAATTTGCACACGGCACGCTAGAAGCTGCACCCAGCACACTAGCATAGTTTTGCACACAACCCTAATCTGACCATTTGAACTGAACTATGATTGGTCAGATTGGGCCTCTTTGCTCACGGCACGCTGGAGTTATGCACAGAGCATAAGAGCAGGAGACTGCACACAACACTAGCCTGACCCCTAGGTGACCAGGAAAAAGAGCGGGAAAATGCACACGGCATTCTAATGTTGCACACCGCACCACGGTGTTGCACACAGTACCAGTGTGACCTTTAGATGACCGACAGTTGGCCATACAGACACCATGTTGGAATAAAGACCTTAGGGCTGCGACAGAATTGTTCCTTGAGAATAGTCTTTCAGACACTTTTGACTTTTCCACTTTCATGTCCTCTCTACATTTCTCTATTTCACTTCCTATTATTCCATTTACGTGTCCCAATGTCTGTCTTGGACATGTCTTGGACGTCACATATGTGCCAGCTATTTGTGCACATTTTAATTACCCAGTCTTTTGAGTTATCTGACTCTTCGATTATTGTCTTAAGAGCAGCTCTTCCTCTTCATTTGAGGAATCCTGTGCGCTTTACTGCTTTCTCTGCACATTTTAACATAATGGTTGGGTTCACTGCAGTTTGTACATACTTGTCTGAATGCTAAGCGTTTCATTGCTACATAGAATATTACATCACTGGATTTGTTTTCTGCTTTCCATGTTTCTGTCCTTGGCCAATTTCTGTGAGCTTTTCCCTTGCTAGTTTAGCTATAATAATTTATCATGAGCTCTGTGCCTATCTGTAAGCTTTTTATTTGTGTTTCTCTTTGTTCTGCTGCTTGGTATGTACATAGTGCCCTTTCTAGCATCAGATCCATTGCCTAGTAACTGTTACATCAGAAGACAATCTGATCTGTAATGAGAGCTTTTTAATATTACAACACTGACTTTTTAGTTTTAAGCCTGACAGACTACTCTATTGTTTCCCCTTCATTTTGTGTTCTCATCCTGAACATATATCTCTCATAAGTAATGTTTTTTCCCTAGGGACATAATGATCCTCAAACACTTTCATTATTTCTTCAAACCTTCTTTTCCACCACTACCATCTGTATAGATGCATTGTATACAGTTAGGGCTTCTGTACCTGCTACCATACAATATTTTGCTTATTCTCTGGTTTATTTGCCCCTGTAGCTTTCATATACCATTCAAATTGCTGTCTGAACCTTTTCCAAACATAAGCAGAACTTTCCTTGATTTTTAGGGCTGGTGGGGAATTACTTGCAGTTGCATGGGCTCTGGAGTAGCCTTTGCAATGTGAACTCTCACTGGGTCTTCCAGCATGGTGTGCCTTCCACACCTGGTACAATGTAGTATCTGTCTGATGAGCAGAGTGGTGTCAAGATAAACCTTTATTAGGAACAAGAACTACACACAGAAAAGAGGTAACACAACTTCGTACTACTCTGTGTACCTGCAGCCTGTGGCTGCCTTGCCCTGGGCTGCTTTTGTTTCTGCTCCAGCAGGAAGTGTGTCATTGGGGAAACCAGAGATTGCATTTAGCATGTAGATGAAGCATTATCTATATGCTTTCTAGGGGATTTACTGTATGGCTCAGGGAGGAACTGGGTGGTTGGGGTGGGTGTGGAAGAGGGACCTAGGTTGGTGGAATGGAGCTAGGGAGTGGAAAGCAGGGACTTTGGTGTGGCAGGAACCTGATGAGGAGGAATGGGAATGGAGGGAACCCAGACCCTGCCATGGGGTGGGGGGCACACAGCAATCTTTGCAAGGGGGAGACTACACAGGAGACTGGTATGAGGGGGCTGCACAGAAACTTCAGCATGGGTAGAGGGGAGAATGGGGCACACACAGGATCCCTGCCAGGGGTGGAAGAGAGGAATAGGGTTGCCTCACAGCCCCTGCCATGGAAGGGAATGGAGCACAATGGTATGGGGAGAGGAAAACACAAAACCACTGGCATGTGACAGAGGGGGGAATGAGGAGGACACACAGAGCTCTAGCCATGGAATGGGTGGGGGGAGTTTCAGGGAGTCTGTGAAACAGAGAGGGATGGGAGAGTGGCATACAGGGAGCTTGTGGGAGGGACTGGATTGATGCAAGGAGCTCCTGTTGGGTGCAATGCACTTGGCCTACAGAAGCTATGAACTGTGCAACCCTATACTGAGTACTGTATTTTGACCTGGTTATTGGAATATTTACTGAATGACTACATTGAATTAAATCAACAGGACTATTGGGAAACAAACATGACTCGAGATAAGATATCCCTTAACAAACTCTTGGGAATTGTTACAAAACACCTGAGACAATGCACGGGCCTTTTGCTTTGATGCTCTAGGTTGGCCCCTGTAGAGCACACCAAACTGGTTTTGGGCATCAGGTCCAAGCATGTGAGTTGAGAGAACAAAGAGCTTTGTCTGCCTTTAAAGACAGCTGTTGCCCTAAGTCTCTCAAGGATGTGGTATGTCTACACTGCAATGAAACATCTGCAGATCATGTCAGCTGAGTCAGACTCGAGGTGCTCAGACTAAGGGGTGGTTTAATTGCAGTGTAGCCGTTTGGGGACCCTCTCCCACGTGAGAGAGGCCTGGGCTCCCGCCTGAGCCTGAACATCTACAGGGTAATTAAAATGCCCCGAAGCCTGAGCCCTACGAGCCTGAGTCAGCAGACTCAGGCCAGCCATGGATGTTTAATTGTAGTGTAGACATACCCTAAGATTCCAGAGGTTGGGGTGTCTGAGAAGTTAGATATACTAGGTCTTCATGTTAAGGATGGTAGGACTTCAGGTAAGACAGGCTTGCACATAGTTCTTGTGTTGTTGTTTTTTTAAAAAACTTTCTTATGTTATGCTTTGTTCCAGTGATTAAGAATAAACAATATTTTGCTTTAAGAAGGCTATTTAGAGTCACAGTAATCCACTCGTCACAAGTTCCTTCAGGGAAAAACTGTAGGCATACTTGTTTGGATAAGCATGGTTGATGTGCAGGGTACTGCACCCCAGGGAGAATCATGTGATTTCACCCTGGGAGAGTTGAAGGCACAAAACCTGATACCTCGGGGGATGTGCTCAGAGAGACCAAAGGGGGGTTGGAAATGCAGCTAGCCCTGTAATTGTGACATCTGCCACAGGATGGGCCAGATTCTGCTACTTGTACTTGCCAGTGGGACTATTTATAGAACAAGGGTACTACCTCAGCATGATAAAGGTTTCAGAATCCCACCATACATCCTATTTGTCACATTTTCATGAATGGACTTCAACACTTTAGTTATATCCAGGAATTCTCCCCAGTGTTGTGTAAAGCTATTGATCATGCCCACTGCTGGAGAGTCATTTTGTTGTTTTTCTCTGGGTGAAATTCACCGTTGTGCAGAGAGCTTCACAAAAGGCTTGAGCCCTTCTTTGAAGATTTATGTAGTGCATAGGCCTTGTTCATGCTCTCTAAACTGAAAGGGTGAATTTTATCAACTGGGGTTTTGGGCAAGGGCAAATAACTGCTTAAAAATTAAATACTGTATTTTTTGGGAATTTGGTATTATGGTTTCCTGCAAATTGTTGATGTATGTGGCTGTGCCTTTTGTGAATTCATAATATCTCTGAGATGTAAGAAATATTTCCCTTTTTTGAAATATTTTAATATGTTTTGCAGCTTGGATTAGAAAAAGAAGAAAGGATCCACCCACAATGGAGGTAAGAGCTGAAGTGCCTTGTCAATTGTAAATCCAGTTTAACTAGACCTATTAGTTTTCTTGGAGTGATCCGTCAAATCATTTTAGAGAGAATGTAAATGGTGCTGCCTGCCTATTTTGTTTTATGTAAATGATATACAGTAGAGATATAAACTCTTTTAGAATTTTATAGTACAGTGGGTTTTTTTGTTATAGAGAGATACCCATCTCCTAGAACTAGAAGGGACCCTGAAAGGTCATCGAGTCCAGCCCCCTGCCTTAACTAGCAGGACCAAGTACTGATTTTGCCCCAGATCCCTAAGTGGCCCCATCAAAGACTGAACTCACAACCCTGGGTTTAGCAGGCCAGTGCTCAAACCACTGAGCTATCCCTCCCCCTTGTTAATGTCAGGGTGTGGAAGTGGAAATGAAATTCCTGAATTGTTATATATCTGTTTCTTACATAGAATTTCTCAAAATTAAGTTACATTGTGATGTCAAGATAAGTAATTGTAGTCATTCAGAAACGTCTAAATAAGTGAATTCCAAAATGGTTATTATGAATATTTTTTTTAAAAATCAGACCCTCTATATCCTAGTATGGTTTTTTTTCATGCCAACTGACATTAAAGTGCAGGCTTCAAAGCCAATTGCCAGCATATTCATGAGAACAGAAAACGATATTGCATTAACATTTTACAATGCTAATGAGATGGGCTTTTTGCCGTCCTGACTTTTGAAAAAAAAAGTGCTTTCTAATGGAATAAAGCTGTGAAATATTGCTTACTCTTTCATGCTGACGAATGTGCAAAGAATGCAACAATTCTGACTGTTAAGGCCAGAAAAAACAAACTTGAATTTGACACACAGTTTTATTAAAACCCAGCACTTAGCAATGAATCTATATACTTAAAAATGAGTAATCAGTAAAGGCTCAATCCAAACAGACTGTGTCATTAAGTTGAGCTCTATTGACTTCAGTGAAGCTATGTTGTTGTACATCAGCTGAGGATCTGGCCCTATATCTGTGATCTCCTGAACTGCACAACCTAGCAGGTTACTCACCTTGGCTGCACATTAAGGTGATGTATACAGGATACTACTCAGCCTGTCATTTTTACACACCAACATCTTTTCAAGAGGCACAGAATTACAGAAGTGAGCTCTCACCTGCTATGCAACTCTTTCTATTAGTGTCTCTTCTACTTTCCCTTCCCCACTCCTCACTAGAGTTATACAGGCAAGGGGGCTGTAGTAAACCCGTAAGTGGAACTAAAATGGAGTTAAGCCTGTGTTCCAGAGGGTGTTGAGGACCTTAAAACAAAAATGCTTTTGCAAAGGGTACATCTTTGCTCAAACCCCTCCCTCTCTAGTCACTGAAGAAATGGGAGTGCTTCTCTCTCTCCATTCTTTCTGTTGGGAGCAGAGAGGGAGTCTTCAGACCACTGGGCTCTTTCTTCTCCCTGGCTGAGCTTAGGTCAGCATCAATTAAATGTCAACTTGGATCGTGATATCCTGTCAGTATTTCTTTCCTTGCTAAGAATATAGGTCCTGTGGTACTGGGACTTCAGAGATGGAGTGTTGCCCAATATCACTTCCATAAGTCAGATTGCCATGCTTGTTGGGCTGGATAGGGTCTGAGACTATGCCCCTGAGAAGCAGGATTAGTTTGTGCAGCCATGTTCTTTTGGAACTGGTGGTGTTAAGGCTGCTTCTGGATGGGCAGGTGTGGGGGGTTGGGACAGTGGTCAGTACCCCTTCAGAACAGGGAGCACGCATCCCTTGCAGATGAGCAGCTATGGAGGCACATTTGGATCATTAGACCCCTAAATATGTCACATTGTAGATGAAGTGAGCTGAGGAGGATGAAAGATTATTGGAAGTAATGGTGCATTCAGTCATAGAACTACTCAGGCCTTCAACTTCATGAGGTTTATTAGGGTCCAAAAATTATTTAGCAGCTAAGTACTCTACCTACAGGGCTGTGCATTGACCTTATCAGAGAAGAAATGATAAACCGGGAATCTGAATAGTAGTTATTTTTTGTGGAACTAATCCCTAAGATAGTTTTTTCCCCCTGTATGTAATATAAGTGAAACTAATACACATATATTAAAAACTCTCAAACAGACTGAAAATAGCATTATTATAATATATACAGCATGTGCAAAATATATGATGGTGTGGGATAATGATTTTTTTTCAGCATTCAGATGGGATGATATACAGAATTCACTTGCCCTGATAGTCTTTATACCACAACACACCATATATTTTACACAAATTTTTCTGTTTTCCCACAATGTATTGATAGCGTTAGTGTTTTATCTACAGTAATCCCCAGATATCTTTGCTGGTTTGTATTCTGTATTATACTCCCTTTTTGACAATAATGTTGATATGGTAACTGCTCTTTGACAGGTATGGAACTGGGGAATATTTGTGACCATATTTCATATTGAAACTGTTGTATAACAAATCTCCTTGTCATTCTCACTCCAGGAGAAAGATGTGAGAAAATCTCCTCAAAAGGCTGTAGAGCACACAAATTTTGAGTTTCACGTCTTTGACATGGCACTGTTATGTCACTTTGTGACGCTGCATTACGACACAGTGCAAACACTACAGTGAAGCTTTAGGAACTGGAGCTCTACCTCTGCTGTTTTGGTAGGAAACAGCTGTACCCTGGCAAATCCCTGCGTATTTTATCCATTGACCTTCTCTTTAGCCCCTTACCCATCCTTCCTTGCCCCTTTTTCCTCCTGCCCCAGCTCTAACATATATTGTCCTTTCTCTTCATTTCTCCTCCTCCACTCTGCCCTATTGGCCTCCTGTTTCCCTTTCTCTTTCATCGCAGACTTTATCTATCCAGCAAACTTTACTTGAGGTGGTTGTGAACAACAGAGCTAGGAAACATGATACTGACCATGGCTTTGTGGTCAGCATAGACCAGCAAAAATAGTGTTCAGCATCACATCAGTGTTTAATCACTTACTGACGTGCTGCTAAACATGATTTGTCCAGCTCTACACTGATCACTAAGCCGTGGTCAGCATCAAGTCACCTAACTGTATTGTTCAGAACTGTGTTCAAACATGATGCACATTTTATAGCACAAACGAGGCCTTTCTTCCTTTCATTCTTTGCCCCCCTTTAGCTTTGTCACCATGCACTCAACAAATCTTCATCATAATGCTTTAACTCAGTCTCTTATGGGCTGTAACACATAAGGAATTTAATTGATATTCATCTGTTGGTGTAGTCACTAGATTTAGCAGCAAAGAGTCCTGTGGCACCGTGACTAACAGACGTATTGGAGCATGAATACCCACTTCGTCGGATGGGTATTCACCCATAGAAGCTCATGCTTCAATACGTCTGTCAGTCTATAAGGTGCCACAGGACTCTTTGCTGCTTTTACAGATCCAAACTAACACAGCTACCCCTTTGATACTTCGCTAGATTTAGTTTTTCTTATAGTGGAATCCTGCAATAATAATTTCTATTGGATAACTACTTGTTCAGCTTTAAGGTACTTCACATACTTAGAGTTCTTTTTATTCCCCTTTTCCCCTCTTTTTGGAGGACGGTTACTTAGAACAACACCCCGTTTGCTTGGCAAGTCAAAACCCAAGAACATTTTTGTCCTGTTAATTATGTCTAATCTGGGCAGTAATGGAAAGAATGTCAGTAGTTGAGAGCCTGGAGTTTTACAAAGTAACCCTCTGGGATTGCTGAGCCACAATCAGTTGCCTTTTGATTTTATTCAAACATTAAATATACCAGATCTCTTCCTTAACTCATTTATAAGGTTGGTGATAAAACACAGCTTGGTCTGCATTCATTTGCAAAGTAATCTGGTTTTAAGACTACGGTATTCCTACGGTAATGAAACTCCATTTAGATAGAGACTTTGGGCCATATCCTGAGCTGGTATAAATCGGCGTATACATCATTTTATACCACCTAAGGATCTGGCCTCAGATAGCTATATCAGTGCATCCTAAAGAAAGTAACACTTTGTGTATGTATGGACATATATAGTCTGTTCAGACAAAGTTACAGTTACACTGAAATGTTCCTCAACTATTATAAAGGACATAATAAATTAAACCCTTACCAATAGAACAAGAGATGAATGAGTAAATATCTTGGAATATTCGGAGATTAGGCAGTGCCCATCTCTTCACTATGAATACAGGCACTAGAGGTGAGCATTGACCTTTGCAGACAAATGAAAAGACAAGTCTTTGTCCTGAGGGACTTATAGTCCAAATTAATCAGAATATTTTAAAGTCTACAGAAGTTGCAACTTTAAATCAAGTGCTATTCTGTCAAAGATATCTGGTAAATTATCACATTACATGCAGATCATCTTATCTGATAAGTGTTTGGGTGGCCCTAAATCTTTGATGGGTTACACTGGTGGAGTACTGTTGTAGTACTGTTGGGCCTACAGATTTACCCTGATTGTGAGTTGAACTATAAAAAGTGAGTCTAAGTTCATAAATGTTATAATAACCTATGATAGCAAATGTAAATAGGGACAGGTGCAAGAAAATCAGACATAAAACTTAAATTAGTCTAAACAAAAAAGCCTATTGATATAACTCCTGGATGCTGTTGAGATTATGCTTGGTACATAAGAAAATGTGAGTCCAAAAATTAATGAAGCAAAATTAGTATGTCAAATACTATGCTTACTCAGTGGACTGAATAGTGAGAGAATGGGCCATTTAACCCACTCCACTCCCTTTTGGGTCCTTACAAAAAGATGATTTGGTGGGGGAGGTGGGAAATAAGAACAACAGATGGGGACTACTGGAGCAAACTTGATCATCATAGCTGCCACCCAACCATCTTCCTGGACCCTGCACTTTGTCATCCTGATCCTGAGAGAGATCCTGACTATACCAGGCCAGAGATAGACCAGATGACAGTTGCACTTCTGCTGGTACTGACTAAATCCCAAACAGACCTGAAATAAAATGGGATTGTACTTCAACAACAGCTCCAGCCCAACTCAACTAACTTCTCTCTTTCCTGGAAGGACGCTTATTAATATCTTTAATATCCTCTAACAGACTGTCAGACAAGGGAATTTTCCTTCTAAAGACTCTTTCCAGCTAATGGGAGAGTGAACAAAGAACGTTCTTGGGTTTTTTTAATAAAAACCTATTTAATATTTTATATTTGAATTTTTTAACTGTTTTTCCTTCTTTTCTTTACCTTTAATAAAAAGTTAAAAGGAAGTTTAATGTTTGCGCCATGGTACTAAGCAGGCTAAGATCTCTGTACACTAAACCTTGGGCCTTGTTTAACACTGTTTAATGTTGGACAGTGACTGAGTAATGTTAATACCCTTTGGCCATATATTCCATGTAAATTAATAGGCACTCATCGTGGGGCGTAAAGGGTTAATACGTAGTCAGAAGTTGGCACACTGGCAAACAAGAAATTGTTTTCAAAGTTAGTTTAAAAAAAAAGTTTGTTTTTAAAATTCTTAGATGTTTTCAAATGAGTGTGCAAAAATGTTAATTTTTATTGAAAAAGGGGTTTACAATTGTTATAAAGTTATTAATTTTTTTAGCAAATGCTTTGTTTTATTTTTTCTTTAATTTCAAAGTTTGTACTTTCTGTAATTAGTAATTTTGAGTTCAATACAAATATTTTTAAAAGGCACAAAATAATAAAAAAAAAAGGTTAAGCTGCTAACCAATTTTTTACTAAAATGACATCTTAACCCTCTTATTAACCAAATGCTATTTTAATTCGGAGATGCTGCTGCATTCCCTGTAAATTAAATCTCAAACCACTGAAACCAAGAGCTTTTGCAATACAAAACTTTTTGGTAATTTTTCTAATTGTTTTATTTTTGCAAGCTTTTTTTCCCCTCTCTTGTTGTTTTTACCACCTGCAGATGTTGCAAATGGCTCCCAAATGCAAAAGTGGTTGCAGAAGAACTTTTTGTTGACTTTGATAAAAATGCCATCAGGGCTGAAGTGTTTGTTTTTCCTCCAAGGGAGCAAAAACAACCACTACTGCATAATATTTTTATGGTTTGTGTAAATACACAACTTTAATTGTACAAGCAGAAAAGGAGAGGGAAGTTTTTGCCATCTTTACCGATTCAGGATGTAGAGCTGAAAAAGTAATAAAGGCTAGTTTGTTCTTAAATATCTTACAGACATATACTGGCAGCAAAGTTTTGTGTTTTATCAACAAATGAAGTTCTTAAGCTTCATTAACAACACCACCTCTCCCAGCTCCATCTAAATCCCAAACACCACCTAAAACAAAATCAGACTTTAACAGCAGCTTCAGCCCATCTCAACTAACTTGTTCTCTTCCCTCTAGAAACCAGTTTTTAACCTCTTTAATATCTTAAAAACTGTCAAACAAGGGAGATTTTGTCTAAAAACTCAAAAATAATTTTTAAAATAAGTCTTAATAATATACATTTCAAATATTTTGTTTTTCCTTTTCTTTAATTTAAAAAAAAGTTTGCCAAAATATTAAACAAACATTCTCGATATACCAAACCTTGTATAACACTGTTTAATGTTAAACAATAACTTAAGTTATATTCACACCGTTAGCCCATATATTCCATCTAAATTAATACAACAGTACTGTGGGGGTAAGGTTGTATTCATGATGAAAGATTTCTCTTCAGTTGTTCTCCATGTCCACTAAGAGTAGGGAAAAGGAGTAATGGGCCTAATTTGTAGCAAGGGAGATTTAGATATTAGGAAAATTTTCCTAACTATAAGGATAGTTAAAGCAATGGAACAAGTTACCTAGGAAAGTTATAGAATCACCAGAGCCATCCCTAGGGTATGAAAAATGGGGGCGATCACCCCAGGCCCTGCACTTTGGAGGCCCCCACGCTTCATGCAGAGGCAGATGGGGAGGTGAGGTGTGGGGTGGGCATGGGGTGAGGACGAGCCCTGCTACCAACCTCCCCCTCCCTCCCAGTGCCCACTGCCCATCAGCTGTTTCACGGTGTCTGGAGGAGCTGTAGGGGAGGGGAGAGGAGCTAGGGCTCAGTGCACTTGGGGCAGGGGGTGGAACTGGGTGGGGAAGAGGCTAGGTGGTGCCTGGATGGATCCAGGGGAAGTATCCCTGGCAGATAGAAACTTAGTGCCTATGTCCTTGGCCCCGCACCCTCCTAGAGATGGGCCTATCAATCACTGAAGAATTTTAAGGACAGATTAGACAATTATCTGTCAAAGAGAGTCTGTTTATTTAATCCTGCCTCAGCATGGGAGGAATGGACCAGATGACCTCTTGAAGTCCCTTCTAGTCCTCTATTCCTGATTTTTGTGATTTTTTCCTGCCAGTATTTCAAGGCATTATCTGACTTAACTTTTAAATAGTGCCACTGGTAAACACCACTGTAATTAATGCTATGCATGTTATCAGTTATAGACCCCTATTCTTACAGTTTCCCTTCTGGCTGTAAAATCTACTCCAGTCTGAAAGCTAGCACTCTTCATGGTCTCTGCTCCAATACGTTGTCTATTGGATTTTTAAGACTTAATTGTAAAGGAACAAAAAAAAAAAGTTATTTTCAAAAAATCCTTTAGGGTCTTTCTCATGGACTCATGCTTCCATTGCATCACCGGGTGTGCTAAATTTAAAGCTCTTAGACACTGAGGCATCCATAGGAGTCTTATGGGCATCTCACAGTTAGTGCTTTAGGCTGCTTCCTGCATCCTAAATTCTTTTTCTTTTTGACTACAGTTGGCAACTAACTCCCAAGACCTCGCAGTGCTTTGGTGATCACTCAGGCTTGCATGTTTTTCTCAAGCTTCACAGCATTCTACATCTTCTGTATCCTTTCTGGGTCAGTTTCCTGATTTGATGGGGGTTTTTTGCTTTTAAATCAGTCTTTCTTTTTTGTTGGTGTATTCCTACTTAAGCCAGCGTCCAGTTGCATCAAATGGGTACTTCAGTGAGGAACTGGAACTCTTCTGTCCTCATCTGCATCATGCAAGTTTTCCAGGGATAACTTTAATCATAGATACACTGTCTTCAGTTTCTAAACTCCTCATTCTGGAGCTTCTTAGGAATTCAGGGCCTGATCAAATCCAGCCTAAGATCTATCTAGTTCAGTACCCTGTTACCTGGATAGCGGTCAGTACCAGTGCTTGTTTGTGTCCTGGCAATGCCTAGGTTACTATAACTCATACTCACCAAATAAGCAGTGTGATCCCTTCTGAAATGCTGCACTTGGCCTGGGTTGAGTATATCTCCCTACTGCAATTCCAGCCAGTGCAATGGAGGCTGCTGCCCTGATCTGGATTTTGAAAAAAGCCCAGGGGAACAAATATTGGGGGGGAAGCTAAGAACCGAATCTATGTAAGGGAGTGTGCCTCCATGAAGGGGAAGGGGAATGGGAATGGGGCAAAAGTGTTCTTCCACTAACCAACACTGACTAATCCTTCCTTCACTACACTGCCAGAATAGACTACCAACCTTGCCCCTTTCTGGTCCATCTTGGAGAATAGGAAAGATAAGTCAGCTGAACAACCTTCAGATCATTATGACCTATTTACAAGGGCGAAGTCTAATGGCAATGGAAATCTTCATAAAGCAGCCTATAACAGTATTCTGACTCAAGTGTGCTGACTTGCTTATGAACTTCTTCAGTTAAGCATAATGTCTGGAAGAAAGAGGATACCATCTGGCTTTCCTCATATAGCATGGCTGTCCAATAGGTAATATAGTTTCAGCTCTTAATGAGTCACCCACCACTAATTCTCTGTAATGCAACTTTGCACCTGGTAGATTGTGTGCCTGTTCCTCCAGGCAGCAACCTGAATCACAGGCTATTCATTCCTTCTTCCTACTCCTGCTGCAATCAAAACCATTCTACCCCAAGGTCTTGAAGACCCCTTAGCTCCAAATGTCACCCTCTGACACCTTTCATTCCCAATTGCTCTTTTATTACACATCAAGCTACAGGGGCAGAGAGGAATAGGGCTTCATCTTTGTGCCTGGCTTTCTGATACCTCTGCAGCAGCCAGACAGCTATCAGTAGTGGGAATACTTTGTGCCAGTTCCCATCTTATACCAGCTGTCACAATGAACCAGGTGCCCCTTAAACAACCCATCATTACTGGGGTTCAGTCGACAGCATTTCCTGCTGGATGGTTGGAAATGGATTTAGTTCAAAATATCCTCAATTTTCTCATTTTTTGTGTGTGCGCTAATATTTTGGGAGAGATTTAAGTAGGTATGTGTATTTCTTTAGCTAGTGTGAAAAGCCTGAAAATGGCGTGGGATAGAAAATACTATAGTAAATGGCTCCTTTTCATTCCTAATGCATTATGTGCTTGATATGCAGTAATAAAACTAAATGGCTTCTGAATTGCACAGTTGGATACAAGGTGAAATGTTAAAAAGAAAAAAAAATTATGACAGCTCCTGTCTTCTTTCAAACTATTTCTAGCATTTCCATAATTATCTGTTTTGACAGCCTCCTTGTCAAGGGAGGAAGAAATGTACTTCAGTGAGTAGTAATAAGTATAAGGTTTCAATGATTGTTTTGCCCCCAAAAGAGAATAATTACACTGAAACTTAAGTTCTGTTTAGTTACCACAATGCATACCTGTTTTTTCCTTTTATTTGATCATAAATATTATTTATTTCTGATGTGGTTGATGAAAACTAACTTCAGTCAGAAGGATTAGTTTACACAGAATTCAAATTCCCTCACCAGAATGATATGCAATTTAGAAATATTCTTTGTGACACTGTTTAAATCACACACTTTATTTTTGCTTCTGTCTCCTTTCATATTCTTCAACTGAGAAGTTTTAAAATGGAAACTGCTCCATGGAGATTCTAGTATAATTCTCTCTGAAAAACGATTGCACTTACACATAAAATAGGATTTTAGCATATTAGGTTTTTTATTACTGACACCACAAAAAGCTGCAAAATAGGATTTACAAGTGTTGAGAAATGGTGTGATAAAAGACAGAGGACAAAGAGATCTTTGGAACAATATACTTTTCACCGATGTTGCTCAACATCACTGGAAACCATGGCCAGATTCTGATGCTCTTACTCCATTGTATTGCACCTTACTGCAGGAGTCAGCATGATTTCAATGTCACTAATCGTATGCATGTGCTGCTGAACATCTGTAAGGGTATTGGAATCCGTTCCTACCATAGTATTGAGGCTGGAAAGCACTAATCAAAAAGCAGTGGCCTCTTTCCCTAATAGTCACCTGCTGAGGAGGGGAAGAATGTGTAGAATCCATCCTTTTACGTATTCTTTGCTCCTTGATTCCGTTTAATCGTTTCCTCGGTTTGATCATAAATTGGTCTATGAGCTGCACAGAGTAGAACAGGAAGAATAAGGTGTGCCCTTTTACCTCTGTGCTGGCTACCTATATATCCGTTCACAACACAGTAGTCTGCTACTCTCTCTCCTGCACATGTAAGTGGGAGGAACCTTGGCTGTATCCTCTAGTGCACCAGTCAGCACATCTGAGACAGTTGAGAGGGGATGTAAACTGTGTCAGGAAAAGAGCTGGTACAGATTACATCATACACTGAGCCAAGGAGAGGATCAGCGATCAATCTGTGACTCAGTCATATTTAGTAGCTGCTGTGCTCTTGGAGCACCTCAGCTATGCACTGTTCTTTATTCAGGACAGAATGCTAGGTGCCAGTGCAGCCCTGAATTATTTTAGTGTTCTTACTCCAACAACTTTCTCTTTTATACATGAGCACGTTTGGTTCTCTATAAAATTCTACTTACTTTTCTTGTCCTGTCATATGTAAAAATCAAACTTAGTTCCCCCCTCCCTGTATTTCCATGATACCATTATGGTGCTGATAAAGTTATTTCACTTTATAATTTCTATTCATTTCCCCTCCTTAGAATATATTTTTGCCAAGTCTACTGGAAAATAATTTCAACTGATACCATTAAATTATTTTAACTTAGAAATAGCAATATTGTAGCTTGGTAAAAATGTCAAATCACTTTGGTCTAAACTGGATTTAAACTAGTGTTCCTGCAAGCCATAGAATTGGTACCTATTCTGCTTAGCCCTGAAATGTACCTACACTACATTTAAAACTCTGTACAAGGCTATTATAGATGCATGAGCCTATATAAGCCTGTCAATGTGTTGGCTTAGTACATCCATGTTAAACTTACAATGCCCCTAGACATGATTAATTGCAGTTTTCATGCTGTTATCAGTTCGTATCAGGGTATTTGCATACCTCTCATTAAAAGGGTCACAAAAATGACATAAGCACCAATTTCACAGAGTATAACCGAATGCTGACCTTAGCAGAATATCCTGAAAGACATCTGTTCAGTTGTGTGTTCCATTGTAGGAGAATTACCTTCAATTTTACCCTTTTAAAAACATGTGCTGTTAGAATAATAAAATAACTAGACCCTTAGCTGCATATGTTTAGAGATTGGGTTAGGTTGTAAATGAAAGTACCACTTCTAAAACAATTACTATTTTAGCTTAATAATTAGTTAATTTGGAGGATTTAAAAATTATTTTGTCTTATGTTCAAAGAACAAAAAAAGCTTTCCACCAAAATTCTCTAGCCAGTGAAGAAGACTGTAATTGTCCCCAAATAAAGAAGATGGGTCAGATCAATTTGTTGCTGAAATATGCTGGACACACAAGCTCAAAAAAGCATGTCAAAGTAACAAAGCAGTCCACGTTTTAATAATTGTAATTAATCAAAGAGTGTCTTCAGTGAAACTGAATCTGAATAAATTACATTTGACGTTGATTTGGCAAATGTTTACTGTTGGTTGGCAGGAATAGTTAGAAGGCACATTTTATGCAAAAGCATTACTTGATTAGCCACTGTTTGGTTTAAACAGATTTCTTAGCAAACCCAGATTTATCTTTCTGACTTAAACTGCTCTTGTGTGTTTGCACTGCACTGACATTGCCCCTCATTTACTGTTTTAGTTACCACTCCCAGATAAGAATGGTTGGATTAATGTTCAATTGCTGAGCTAGAAGGAATTGCTTGGGTCAGAACATTCGGTGCTGGCTGTTGACTAGAAAGCCCTTTTCTCCCTCTCAGATTTGAAACATAATAACCTAATGGCCTATTATTTCATCTCCACTGTTTAACCTGTAAAACCAGAAAATGCATTTAATTAACCAATTTGGCAATACTATAAAAGTGTGCACATCAGTTTAGCTTTCATCACATTACTAGATTTTAATTATGGCTCGTCAGGTAAAAACTTTGCCGTTGTGAAATGAATACTAAACTTTATTAATAACATTTCAAAATAGCTTCTCTGTGTCCTTTCTGTTCACCAAATGTTATAGAAATACATTTCTGCTCAAATGTGCACATGCATTCTTAACAGAGTTTAAAATTCAAGTTTTATGGATTCAAAGATTCTAAAGGCAGAAGGGACCATTCTGATGGCTTAGTCTTACATACCATATAACATAGGCCATAGAACTTCCCCAAAATAATTCCTAGAACATAGCTTTTAGAAAAATCCAATCTTGATTTAAAATTTGTCAGTGATGGAGAATCCATCATGACCCTTGGTAATTGTTCCATTGGTTAATTACTTTCATCATTAAAAATTGATGCCTTATTTCCTGTCTGAATTTGTCTAGCTTCAAATTCCAGCCATTGGATTGTGTTATACATTTCTCTGCTAGACTGAAGATCCTGTTTATTAAATATTTGTTTTCTGTGTAGATAGTTATAAATTCTGATCAAGCCCCCCTTTTAATCTTCTCTTTATTAAGCTAAATAGACTCAAGGAGTTCAATCTATCACTATAAGGCATGTTGTCTAATCTTTTAGTCATTCTCATGGCTCTTCTCTCAAACCTTCCAATTTATCAGCCTCCTTGAATTGGGAACATCAGAACTGAACACCATATTTCAACAGTGGTCACACCAGTGCCAAATACAGAGGTAAAATAATCTCTACTCCTATTTTAGATTCCTGCTTATGCATCATGTATTGTATTAGCCCTTTTAGCCACTGCATCGCACTGGCAACTCAAGTTCAGCTGATTATCCACCGATGACCCCCAAATCTTTTTCAGAGTCACAGCTTCCAGAATAGAGTACCCCATTCTGTGTGTATGGCCTACATTCTTAGTTCCTAGATGTATACATTTACATTTAGCTATATTAAAACCCATATTGTTTCCTTGTGCCCAGTTATCAAGCGATCCAGATTGCTCTGTATTAGTGACTGGTCCTCTTAATTATTTAACACTCCTTCAATTTTTGTGTCCTCTGCAAATTTTATCAGTGATGATTTTATGCTTTCTTACAGGTCCTTGATACAAATATTAAATAGCATAGGACCAAGAATCAACCTTGTGGGACCCCTGCTCAATGATTCCCTGTTTACAATTACATTTTGAGACCTATCAGTTAGCAAGCTTTTAATCCATTTTATGTGTGCCATGTTAATTTTATATTGTTCTAGTTTTTTAATCAGTGGCATGTGGTACCAAGTCAAATGCCTTACAGAAATCTAAGTGCATGACATCACCACTACTATCTTTCTTTTATCAACCAAACTTCAAATCTCACAAAAAAAATTGTTAGTTTGAGAGGATCTATTTTCCATAAATCCATGTTATTAGCATTAATTATGTTACCATTTTTAATGCTCTCGGAATCAAGTCATATAACAGTTATTCCATCATGTTTGGGATTGATGTCAAACCAACAGACCAATAATTACCCAGGTTGTTGTCCCCTTTGCCCTTTTAAAAATATTGGTACAACATTAGCTTTCTTTCAGTTTTCTGGAACATCTCAGTTTTCCAAGATTTACTGAAAATCAAAATCAGTGGTCCAGCAAGGTCCCCTCAGCCAGCTCTTTTAAAACTCTTGGATACAAACTCTTCAGTCCTGCTGACTTTTAAAAATCTCTAAATTCAGTCACTGCTGTTTATCATCTTCTTGAGATACTAGTGGAATGGCAGAGTGTTATCAGATCAGTATTTGGGAAAAATAGATAATGGTCTGAATAGAATATTTATTGAACACTTCTGTGTTTTCTGCATCATTATTGATAATTCTATCATTTCTGTCAAGTAATGGACAAATACCATTGTCAAGATTCTTCTTTTTTTTTTTTTTGGTTCCTAATATACTTTAAAACCTTCCATCCTATTGTTAACACTGCTGGCCATAGATTTCTTCTTATGCCTGTGTGCATCCCTTATCAATTTTCTGCAATTCTGAGCTTCTGATATATATTTGTTACTGTAAAATTCCCATTTCTTACATTTGTTTATATAATTTGTTATTTGCCGTTTACTGTGTACTTGTTCATAAGCCGAATATTTTTGGTAAAAAAGTGATGCATCAAAGAGCGGGGCTCAGCTTATAAACAGGTCTACACCAAAATTTGATTATTTTAAACTCTATAGCAGGGGTCGGCAATCTATGGCAAACCGCAGCCACAGGGAGCTGAGGGGCTCCATGCCTGCAGACACACCAAGTAAACAAAATGTCCTGACCCACCAGCGGCTAACCCTGATGGGCCAGGAGCTGAAGTTTTCCATCCCCTGAAATATAGGGTCGGCATATGAAAGGGTCCTACATTTTTTGCTATTTTTACCTATCCATTTGGGGGGGGGGTCGTCTTATAAGTGAACAGGCTAATGAACGAGTATATACGGTACATAAAAATGCCTTCACATCCCGTCTAAACCAGGTTGGTATTTTAACCAATACAGCCTTTTTTTTTTCTTTTTAATTGTGGGATTCAGGCTTTTTGGGCATCAAGTGAAGTGTTCTTAAACAGTTTCCAATTATCATTCAAATTTTTCAGATTAAATTCAGAATTAAAAAACAAACAAACAACAAAAACCAAACTTTAAATGCCAGAGACTAAAATGCAAATCTCCCATGAATATGCAGTATCTGAGTAATTCAGACAAAGGGTATTGCTGTGTCCATATCTTTCTCACTTTTGGCATCCAACAATTGTGCAGCTAATCCTGTATCAGAAGCCAAATCAAGAAGCTTTGTGAATTTGTCAAAATATATAAAGTATTTATGATAATTTTGGATAATCTAGAAAGCTTGCATTTTTTAGATCACCATAAAGTGTCCATTTATTTTTAAATTGCATTTAAGACCAACCCCATGAAAAATCCCAACTGGAGTTATTTACAGAAATTAATAAAATAATCTAGATGTTACAGATATTGGATTGTCAAATTATTTCTTTAAAACTCCGCTCCTGCCTGCTAGTCCACATGTGCAGTATATCTAGTTTTCTATATGCTCAGAACAAGGATGGCTTTCACTTTTCCTTCAGGAGACTGACAGCCACAGCATGGGAAAACTGGGCCTTGAAGATCCAGACCAAGGCCTTGTACTGGCAGTGGAAGTGTATGGGGAGCCAATGAAGGGATTGGAGTACAAGTGTGATGTACTTATGAGGTACAATTAAAAACCCACAGCTGGCCTGTGCCAGCTGACTCAGGCTTGCAGGGCTTGTACTAAGGGGCTATTTAATTTCAGTGTAAATGTTTGGGCTTGGGCTGCTGCCTGATCTCTGGGACCCTTCCACCTTGCAGAGTCCTAGAGCCTGGACTCCAGCCCAGGCTTGAACATCTACACTGAAATTAAACAGCCCTTCAGCCTGAAGCCCAGTGAGCCCAAGTCAGCTGGTATGGGCCAGCCCAGGTGTCTAATTGCAGTGCAGACATACCCATGGAGGCCTGTGAAATTGCGGAGATAGTCATTCAGAAGTGAGGGCCTTCCCACCAGGGAAATTTTTCTGTGTTGCTAAACACTTGCGATTGTATTGAGTCTCACAATATACATGGGGGAGGGTTCCTGAAAGCCCCAGCTCCTGGAGTTCAGTAATTTTGTGAGAATTTCAGCTATCATTTTTTTTAAGTTGTCCTGCTTGATAAAAACATTAATCAAGTAAACTCTTGAGACTGAAAAGCCAAAAGGCACAAAACCATCCTCCCCCCAAATTCATTATTTTCTTTTAATCTTATGATTTTGGGCCTTGCCTCATGAATTTTGAACTCCTGATGGGCAATGCTGGAAGAACTGATTGACACCTGAACATTCTGGAATCCTCCTGGTACTCCACCCTGAACAAGAAGAGCAAGGTAAGTCGACAGGAGAGTTTCTCCCATCGACCCAGTGCAATGTAGACACCGCAGTAAGTGGACCTAAGCTATGTTGACTCCAGCTACATTATTCATGTAGCTGGAGCAGTGTAACTTAGGTCGACGTACTGCGGTAGTGTAGACATAGCCTAAGTTTTCAATTCTCTCTAGAAAACCAAGCTACTCCACTGCCAGGCCAAGGTGTCAGTGGTTTGTACAGCAGTCCACTTATTGTCCACTGCATTGACCCTCTAACTTCGTGCTCCTCACTCACACGCCCTGCCTGAGAAAATCGCCATAGTTCAGAGACTAGATCTATCAGATTAAGAACACACATGAAAATTTAGAATGCCCGTGACATTTAAATTTAAATCCATCTGCCAACACTAAAGATTTTTCCCACTGCAAAAGAGGCAAAACCCAGCTTTCTACTCCACAACCACTACTACAGTAGAATCACAAGCAGCAGAACTTTCCACATGATTAATTGGTTAATCAATCAATCATCAGTTTTCAGCATATAACCCAGACGAAGAACCCAAGCTGTAAAACGCATTCATCAAACTTCACTGAAAAGATCAACCAGATATGAACGGAACTATATATGAAAACTCCATTCCTGACCAGCCTGTATTCCCTAATCCCACCACCATTCTCAAACTGTGACCCTGTCATGCTTACCAGAGACCAAAAAGCCCTTAAAAAAAATTACAGCCACACTTGCAACACAGAGCCATAGCTGGCTGGCAACAATGAGCAAAGAATAACTATGCCAACTACTAATGACAGATATCAATGACACCTTCATAGGAGGTCTGCTCCATCCTCAAGAATCCAAATATCAACTCAAAAATCTCTCCAACTACTGTCCTACTTTCAACATCCCATTTTTAGTCACAATCGAGAAAGTAGAAACTACCAAATTCCATCATGAGCCATCTGCTGTCATCCTGGATGCCTTGCCTTTGGGCTTCAGATCAGAGCACAACTCAGAGACAGCCCAGGTAGCACTAAAAGACAAACTCCTTATGGCCATGGTTATTTTACTGGACCTCTCTGCAGTTTTTGGCACATTAGACTGGAAGGTACTGATAAATACATTAACACTCAAGGAGCTGGAGTATACAGCACAGCACTACATTGCCTCCAATCATTCCTTTCCAGCAGAACACCAAGAGTGGTGATGGATAACTGTTCCTTCTCCCTGAAGAACTTAACCTGTTGAGTCCTGCTGGGATCCAGACAATCCTCTCTTTTTGTCAATATCTATGTAAAGGCAGTTGGAAGAGAGTCAGATGTCATGGGCTTTACTGCCAATACTGCGTTAATGATACCTAAATGTGTATATCATTCTTCACTGATGCAACAACTATCATGTAGGATAGATCCATCAATGGCTATTAGCCAGGATGGCCAAGGATGCAACTCCATACTCTGGGTGTCCCTAAACCTCTGACTGCCAGAAGCTGGGATTGGACAACAGGGGATGGATCACTTGATAAATTTACTTGTTCTGTTCATTCCCTCTGAAGCATCTAGCATTGGCCACTGTGAGAAGACAACATACTATGCTAGATAGACCATTGATGTAACCCAGTATGGCCATGCTGATGGTGGTCATCACTCAGATGTCCAGAATTGCTGCAGGAGATCATCTTCTGGATGAGAAGCACCTGGTTCAGACTCAAACTAGGCAAGGCAAAAGCGATGCTGATTGACGGGAACTGCTTTGAAGAACCATCTTAAACATTTCCCTAGAATCCTTGCATTCCATAGGAAGGATACAGTCCCCAATGCAGTAAAGTTATGTGAAGCCTCTGGGTCCTGTTTTGTTCTTTACCAAACCTGGACAACAGGTAGCCTCAGTGACCAAAAATGACTTTTTCACATCCATTTTACTAGCACACTTTGCCCCTTCCTCACAGATGAGGACCTTGCCACAATAATCCAGGAACTTGTCATATCCAGACTGGATTATTGTAACTCACTGTATCTGAAGGTGAATGTCTAAACAATGTAAAGATTCCAGCTACTGCAAAATGCAGCTGCCTCTCTCCTTCATGGTTAATCTTTTTATTTCAGTTAATGAATCTTTTCTCCTGAGTTCTGCTCTACTCTGAGTAATAAAGAGCACTTTCAGCATTCTTCAGATATCATATGAGCACTTAAAATCTACCTGTTGAGAATTTCAACTTCAAAATCCTGACATCCTTAGTTTATATTCCATGAGAATCGAGTCAGGACTTCCACAAGTATAGCTGGCTAATGGATTTAGTGCTATATCACTGATACTTATTGGACAGAATTGAGCTTGTGACTCCCCTAAAGGTCAGAGCACATTACGCTTTAATATTCTTTTATTGAGCCCTCTGCTGAAATGCCCTCTAGCCATGTTTATTTGGGCAGTCAGTAACTAAATTAGGTCATTTTTATAAAATATTTCAGTTCAATTTAGTGACAAATTTCCTAAATGAGAAGCTAAGTCACTCTTCTAATCGTGGAGCAACAGTTAAAAATACTTCTCCATACCTGTCACTTCCATACAGTATATAGCACAGTGAATGTTTATCTATAAAACTTTTCCAGTCACAGTGTAAATGCAATCTCTTAATTCCTTAAAGAGTCCTATCCTGTTCTCTTCTCCTGAGGCACAGAGGGTACTGTATGGTGCTGGTGTGCAAAATGGGGCGGGGGGGGGGGAATTCCATAGGAATTCCCTGCGCATTAGCCTGCACTGAGGAAGTCAATGTGAATGTGTGCTGTAGGGAGGGTTCATGGCTGCTATTCTGATCTACAATCTACTCCTCATGTAGAGAGGGGTGAAATCAGCAAGACTGCAAAGGATGTTTTCCTAATGCCTCTTGCAACTACTTGGGCTGGATACTGCAGACAGGATTTGAAGCTGAATTGGTAAAAAGCCTGATATCTAAGGAACAGTATATTTTTTGTGAGTTTTAATGATTATTTTCCCCATAAATGAACTATGGGTGTATATATAATATATTAATCATAATTAGTCTTGGAAGGAATTGTTTCTTGTTTTTATAAATTTTAAATTTTCACTTTTTGACTTACTTTTGCACTAATAGGAAATCTTAAACTTGGTAACTAAAACTGTAATACCGTTAGAAGTTGAGATCTACAGCATTCAGGAATACAATCATAATACTGAACTTACAATACCAGGATGGATTTGATTTAAATCAAATTGATTGAAATCATGATTTACATCACTAGTCAGGAAGACTCGATTTAATCATGGATTTCCACATAGAAGTGCATTCCTGTTGGTTAGTATAACCTTAATACATATTCTTTACAATGCAGAGATAGATGAAACCCAAACTGGGTCTTTTTACAGCCTGCTGCTGTTATAGGTTTTCCCTTCTGGTGAGAGAATAGTATGGTAGATCTCAAATCAGTGAAGGCTACACTCAGAAAGACTTCTGGAATATGCTGTTCATACAGTTTCACTTTTGTTTCTACTGCCTGTCCCTTGCTTCTCACGTTTATCTCCAGACTACTTCTCCTTGTCCAGATCTGTTCAGCCCCCAACAATCTTCTATTCATTGAGCTTTTTAAAACTGTGCCCTTTTAGAGGGGTAAGGGATTGACTCTGTGTACACAAATTTGCAGAGGGATAGTAGGGTTGAGGTCTGTTATTTCTTGCCTCTATATATTATTTATTTTTTAAAAACATTTTTGTTGTTAACAAGCATGTTATCTCTGGAGACATGAATCCACAGTTTGAGAACTGCAAAACTAAGCATATCTGATGGTATCTTCTAGACTTAGCACTGAGTCCCATTGGGTAGATAAAAAGATTAACCTAAATAATCTATACAGAAGCCTTTGGGTCCCTAATCCATGAACTACTGGATCTCATTTACAAAACTTTTCTTAAACTTTACATGAATATATTGTCTCATACCATAGAAATAGAATTTATAATCCCTATTCCATGATGAGATATCTTTGAGCTATAATGTATCTTAATTAAAACTATCTTCAGATACATGTGTTTTCCTCAAAAAGCACTTTATCAAAAAATCCAATTTAAATTTAAAAAAAATCCATTTTTTTAAAATCTGATTATCTACCCTGTAATATACATATTTCGCTTTTGTTATTAACTGACCTCTAGAATTGACAACAAAAGAGTGCACCAGTTGTTCATGACTTCTATATACAGTATATGTCATGCTTATCATGACACTTTCTGTCTCTGCTTAAGATTATTAATAGTGAGGTTTGTTTGGTCAGCGTTTGAGTGGAGGGGGAAAGAAAAAATTAGTGCCATTTGCTGGCTGAAATTGAATCCTTCAAGTCTAATAATAATTCCTTTCATCTTCAAAACATAAATGATCATTACTAACACCCTCCTCTAAAATAAGTTAAATTATCCACATCTTACAGATGGGGAAATTTAGACAGAATGTAAGACACACTTGTCTGAGGCTACAAATAGTGTCAGGGTCAGAACTGAAATTAGAACTCAGGATTTACTTCACCCGAAGTCTTGTACTCAGACCACCAGCTGGTATCAGTGTCTTGAAACACATTCTGAATTCTGTTTGCAAACTGGGAAATGTTCCTTTTCTGTTTTTTATTTGTTTTTGTTTTTTTAATGTTCAGAACACTATTTAATTTCCAGGTGAACTGCCCCAAGAAAGTGAACAGAATCTGATAAAACACAAGTTATAGATTGATAACACAGCTAGGAGAGGTGGTGAAACACATTTAGATTGTCTCTAACGTGCATTAAACAAGGTCTACCTTTAGCATCTGTGTTTGCTTGTGTGAAATGTTTAAAAAACAACCCTTTTAAGACTAAGCCTATTTTTCTGTTTGTGTTACTCACAACACCTTAAATTAAAACTAAACTATTAAAAATACCCAATTTACTGTCACATATACACTGATGTTTGTATTTTGCATTTCAATACCAACAGTGAAAATCCATGAAGTAAGTTTTCCTTCTGTTTCTCTTCTCTTTCAAGTTATCATTCCTGCAATGTTTTGGTTGCAAATGCTGCAAGTGGAATGTTTGTTGAAAAATAACTTTCCAACTGAAATTTTAAGAAATACAGAAACATTTGTATTGGTCTTATGTTTTGTAGAATCTTGTTTATATGAAAATTATACATTTTGATTGGACAGTGCCTATCTTTACAAAACAAAACAAAACCCTTTAGCATCCACAGACAAGATTTTTACAAGAAAACTATCTGTAACATTATCTGCTTGGGCCAGTTTTTCAAATGTGCAAATTTCCACAAAACTCCTGACTCATATACTCAAATCAGGAGTTTCTCGCACACAAACCTCTGCTAAAAATGTATATATTAGTTGCATAAATTTTATGCATAAATTGAATTAATACAGATTCTTGCATTTTAAGGTCTGCCTCTGAAGTATGTAGATTGCAAATGATTCATTCTTAAACTTTGCAATATTGATTAATACCAAATAAGAAAAATACAATAGATTATTTCTTTTCTGATTTCTATGGTGAAATCCTGGTGCCAGGCAAAATCAAAACTCCAATTTCACAACAGCCAAGGATAGTGTAGATATCAGAGATTTTTTTATTTTATTTTCCGTGTGACTTTTAGCCAGTAAAAGCTGTTGAAACAATTAACATTAGCGCAGCCTGTAAAGCCAAACTACAGTTACAAACCAGTGAATAAAATGGACCCTAAAACATACAGGATTTAGTTAAAACTATTTTCATCTGATCCTGTAAGGCTCATTTCATTAATATCACTTGCAAAGATTTGGGATTAGTAAATAACTATTTCAAAAACAAAATGGACTAGATCCCTACCTTTTCAGTACCAATTTTAATATCCGTTTAACAGATTGTAAACACTTCCCAGATACTAAAAACATACATTTTGATTATTTAACGGTGAAATACTTACACAAGACAAATCTGGAAGAAGTCCTTGGAAATCAGTTAAATTATTCTAGATTTACACTAGAGTAATGGTAAATGAGGGCGGACTTGGGGGACAATGTAAATTCATTATATTACATCTTGACAATGATGAAGAATCATTATTTTGCTGTTCTAGATAATTTTTATTCCCATTCTAGATAGTGGAGATAATACCGGAACAGAACGCATATCCTGTATTCACACCCTGCACACGATTGTAATAATCTTTGAGAAAAATATGCCTTGTAAACTAATAACTCACTGGGCAATATTATCATGATGAAATACGTGTAGCAACATTATATGAAAAGTTAAGAATTCCTCCTGAATGATATTAGTAGCACATGTTTAAACCCATGCAGCCCCAATTAGGCAGGACTGGTCAAAGCAGCTCTCAAACAAAGGAATGTGTATTTGCCTTAATTTACATATAAGTAGTAAACAAGGTCCTTAAAACAACAAGAGGGATCAAGGCAAATCTGCATTTTAGCGAACGATAGCATGAAACCTCTTTTACCAGGAGACCCCACATATCCATCTTCATAGCTGGAAGGAACTTTTCTAGGGGTAACCATCTGGAAAATCCATTTAAAAAGGCAACTGAACTAGAAAAGTAAGGGGTAAAAACACCCCAAGTTATTTCTCCCTATCCATCTCTCTCCCTTACCTGAGAAGAAAAAAGAAACACCCTTTGGACTCCAAGAGCAGATCCTGACCAGAAACTTGGTCAGCAAAGTTATTGGGAACCTTTGGTAAGAATTTCACCTTGAAGCAAGTGTAGCTTAAGTTTAGCATTTTATCTTTTGTTTTTCTTGTAATCGTTTCTGACTCTGATGCTTTATACTTGTACTCACTTAAAACCTATCTTCTTGTAGTTTAAATAAACTTGGTTTAGTCTTTAAATAAAACTCATCTAGTGTTGTCAATTGTTTCGGTAACTCCATTTATCATAGCAGACTGTTCTATACTGATCTCCTTAGAGGAGCAACAGAAGTAATATATCTGTACTGTCCAGGAGAGGACTAGACACACATTTTGTGTGTGTGTGTGTGGGGGGGGAGTTCAGGACTGAGTGTGTGTTGGGGGTCACCGTGTAAGTAGTAACCCAAGGCTGGAAGCCAGAGGATGGCTGGGGTTTGATGACAGGCTCCTAAGGTCAGATTTGCTGGATCAGAGCTGTGGCTATACACAGATATTCAGGCTGCGACCTGCATGCTGGCAGGCTCTTTGTTAGTGGCACAGGTGGGAGCGATAGCAAGAAAGCATTGTAAGACACCTCAAGTAGCAGGGAAGAGGTGACAACACCTCACTGGTCAGGATTGTATCCCAGAGTGTCATAACCACCTACTTCACAAAAGTTTTTTAAATGTTTTAAGATCCTTGAGTGGAAATTACTATAAAAAGCATGTAATCTTTCCTGCTTTTGCTTTTCAGTCTTTGCTATTTCATACAATCTAAGCATTAGGGAAGTTTTATTACTGATATACAACATCACCTAGTGTGGGATATATCTGAGCAGATAAAGAAAAGGGCAATCAAAACTCACTTCTTCACTATTAAATATTTCTCTTATTTTCAGAGTCTTCTGGGCACTATTTAGTATTTTTCTTATTTTCAGACACTTCTGGGCACTATTTCCCCATTTTGCTTTATTTCTACTCATACCTATTTTTTGGAATCTTTCTGATTTTCCTATCAGCAAGATGGCAAGTATCACTATTAGTGATTGCTGCTGTGCTAATAATTTTTTGTAGAGGTTGTTACGTGAAGCATCTGGTTCATTCTGTCCTGCTCCATTGGCACAGTTTTCTGCCACAACTACATTACCTCCAGGATTATGAAACTAAATCAGATCTTTAAGTTTTTTTTTACAAAGGATCTTAGGTGCTTCCTTTTATAGACTCATAGACTTTAGGGTCAGAAGGGACCAATATGATCATCTAGTCTGACCTCCTGCACAAAGCAGGCCACAGAACCCTACCCATCCACTTCCATAACAAACCCCTAACCTATGTCCGAGTTATTGAAGTCTTCAAATTGTGGTTTGAAGACCTCAAGCTGCAGAGAATCCACCAGCAAGTGACCCATGCCCCACACTGCAGAGGAAGGTGAAAAACCTCCAGGGCTTCTGCCAATCTGCCCCAGAGGAAAATTCCTTCCCGACCCCAAATATGGCGATCAGCTAAACCCTGAGCATGTGGGCAAGACTCACCAGCCAGCACTCAGGAAAGAATTCTCTGCAGTAACTCAGATCCCATCCCATCCAACATGCCATCACAGACCACTGGGCATACTTATCTGCTGATAATCAAAGATCAGTTGCCAAAATTAAGCTATCCCATCATACCATCCCTTCCATAAACTTATCAAGCTTAGTCTTAGAACCAGATATGTCTTTTGCCCCCACTACTCCCCTTGGAAGGCTGTTCCAGAACTTCACTCCTCTAATAGTTAGAAAGCTTCATCTAATTTCAAGTCTAAACTTCCTAGTGTCCAGTTTATACTCATTTGTTCTTGTGTCTACATTGGTACTAAGCTTAAATAATTCCTCTCCCTCCCTAATATTTATCCTTCTGATATATTTATAAAGAGCAAGCATATCCCCCTTCAGCCTTCTTTTGGCCAGGCTAAACAAGACAAGCTTTTACAGTCTCCTTTCATAAAGCAGGTTTTCCATTCCTCGGATCATCCTCGTAGTCTGTCTCTGAACCTGTTCCAGTTTGAATTCATCCTTCTTAAACATGGGAGAACAGAACTGCACACAGTATTCCAGATGAGGTCTCTCCAGTGCCTTATAACATGGTACTAACACCTCCTTATCTTTGCTGGAAATACCTCGCCTGATGCATCCTAAAACCACATTAGCTTTTTTAACAGCCATATCACATTGGCGGCTCATAATCATCCTGTGATCAACCAATACTCCAAGGTCCTTCTCCTCCTCTGTTGCTTCCAACTGATGTGTCCCCAATGTATATCTAAAATTCTTATTATTAATCCCTAAGTGCATGACCTTGCACTTTTCACTATTAAATTTCATCCTATTACTATTACTCCAGTTTACAAGGTCATCCAGATCTTCCTATATGATATCCCGGTCCTTCTCCTTGTTAGCAATACCCTCCAGCTTTGTGTCATCCGCAAACTTTATTAGCACATTCCCGCTTTTGGTGCCAAGTTCAGTAATAAAAAGGTTAAATAAGATTGGTCCCAAAACCGATCCTTGAGGAACTCCACTAGTAACCTCCTTCCAGCCTGACAGTTCACCCTTCAGTACGACCCGTTGTAGTCTCCCCTTTAACCATTTCCTTATCCACCTTTCAATTTTCATATTGATCCCCATCTTTTCCAATTTGACTAATAATTCCCCATGTGGAACCGTGTCAAATGCCTTACTGAAATCGAGGTAAATTAGATCTACTGTATTTCCTTTGTCTAAATAATCTGTCACCTTCTCAAAGAAGGAGATCAGGTTGGTTTGGCACGATCTACCTTTAGTAAAACCATGTTGTAACTTGTCCTATTTACCCTTGACCTCAATGTCCTTAACTACTTTCTCCTTCAAAATTTTTTCCAAGACCTTACATACTACAGATGTCAAACTAACAGGCCTATAGTTACTCGGATCACTTTTTTTCCCTTTCTTAAAGATAGGAACTATGTTAGCAATTCTCCAGCCGTACGGTGCAACCCCTGAGTTTACTGATTCATTAAAAATTCTTGCTAATGGGCTTGCAATTTCATGCACCAGTTCCTTTAATATTCTTGGATGAAGATTATCTGGGCCCTCCAATTTTGTCCCATTAAGCTTTTCAAGTTTGGCTTCTACCTCAGATGTGATAATATCCACCTCCATGTCCTCATTCCCATTTGTCATCCTTCCATTATCCCTAAGCTCTTCATCAGCCTTATTAAAGACTGAGGCAAAGTACTTATTTAGATATTGAGCCATGCCTAGGTTATCCTTAACCTCCATTCCATCCTCAGTGTTTCGCGGTCCCACTTCTTCTTTCTTTGTTTTCTTCTTATTTATATGGCTATAGAACCTTTTTCTATTGGTTTTAATTCCCTTTGCAAGATCCAACTCTACATGGCTTTTAGCCTTTCTCACTTTATCCCTACATGTTCTGACCTCACTAAGGTAGCTTTCCTTGCTAATCTCACCCTTCTTCCACTCCTTGTAGGCTTTCTGCTTTTTCTTAATCATCTCTCTGAGATGCTTGCTCATCCAGCTTGGTCTACAACTCCTGCCTATGGTTTTTTTCCCCTTTCTTGGGATGCAGGCTTCTGATAGTTTCTGCAGCTCCGACTTAAGTAATTCCAGGCCTTCTCTGCATTTAGATCCACAAGTTCTTCAGTCCAATCCACTTCCCTAACTAATTTCCTTAATTCTTTAAAGTTAGCCCTTGAGAAGTCAAAACCCTAGTCCCAGATCTATTTTTCTTTATCCTTCCATCTAGTTTGAACAGAATTAGCTCATGAGCACTCAAACCAAGGTTGTCCCCTACAACCATTTCTTCTATGAGGTCCTCACTACTCACCAAAACCAAATCTAATGGTTCTTCAACTACTTTGTGAAGAAATCCATCTGCTATCACATCCAGAAAAATCTGAGCCCTACTATTCTTGCTAGTACTTGTCCTCCAGTCTATATCTGGGAAGTTAAAGTCTCCCAGGATCACACATTTCCCATTAGTGTTTACTTAATTAAAAACATTATAGAGGTCTCTATCCATATCCAAATCAGATCCTGGCGGTCTGTAGCACACCCCAAGCACTATCTCAGAGGAGGCTCTAGTAGCTTTCTTTCCCAGTGTGATTTTTGCCCAGACAGACTCTGTCTTGTCCATTCCATCACTTCTTATTTCTTTACAGTTAACCTCCTCATTGAGGTACAATGCTACTCCACCACCTTTGCCTTTATTTCTGTCTTTCCTAAACAGCACATAGCCTTCAATACCTGTACTCCAGTCATGACTACTATTTCACCATGTTTCTGTTATCCCTATAATATCCAGTTTCACTTCCTGTACCAGTAGCTCTAGTTCCTCCATTTTGTTCCCTAGGCTCCTCGCATTAGTGTACAGACATCTTAATTTTTGCCGTTTGGCTTCACTGACATTCTTTACCCTGTTAGGCACAGGTATTCTACCACCAGCATCACTTGTTAGTGTGGTATCTACACTACCGTTCCTCCTTATGTCAATTCTTCTGTGTACGGCTGTATCCCCTCTTACTTTGTTTTCTTCCCACTCAAGGTTAAATTCCAGCATGGAGATCACCTGGACATCTCCCAACCATCTCCCCCAAATTCCTAGTTTAAAGCTCTCTTAATCATTTGGGCGAGCCTCCATCCTAGAAGTCTATTTCCCTCCTTACTCAGGTGAAGTCCATCCTGAGAGAACAGTCTTCTGCTTCCCAGTGACTGTACATCCCAAAGCCCTCCTTATAGCACCACTGCCTGAGCCATCTGTTGATTGCCATAATCTTGTCACACCTTTGTCGCCTTTCTCTAGGAACCGGCAGAATCCCAGTGAAGATTACCTGAGCCTCAATTTCCTTAAGCGTCTTCCCCAGTCTTGCATAGTCTCCCTTGATACATTCCAGCGAGAATCTAGCCGTATCATTCGTTCCCACATGAAGGACAATCAACGGATTCTTTCCCACTCCCGCTAGGATCCTTTTCAGCCTCAGGTCCACATCCTGTATCTTAGCACCCGGCAGACAGCACACCCATCTGTTCTCCTGATCAGCTCTAGTTACAGGCCTGTCTATTCTTCTCAGTAAGGAGTCTCCAATCCCGTAGACCTGCCTTTTCCTGGTGATAGTGTGATTCTCCGGTCTATCCCCTGCACCTACTGGCTGCAAGTCCTCTCGATTCCTACTCACCCTTACAATCTGGGGCTTATATTTGGTGTTGCCTCCATTGACGCCTCCCCTCCTCCTGTAGGACTAACAGCTCTTCTCTTTTTCCTTGCCCTCTCTCCACAGTGACCACCTTCCTCATTTTCCAACTCTGCTTTTATCACGGATGTGTGTGATATGCAAATGATAATTTGAAACAACTGTGTGATATAAGGTCTTACATCAGAAAACTGTGGAAGATGCAGCAAATTTTGTGTATTTTCACATTCTGATCATAAGCCTTCCATTTTGATCTAATATCAGCTTTGAATAGTGCAATTCAGCTCTGCTTAAACAATTCAATCAAAATATTGGAGCATTTTTTTAGCTATGACTAGAATTGCAGTAATACAAAGCAATGCACTTTGACTGTCTTTATTTTGCAAATGCATATGAAGAGATAATGTATAAAATTAAGTTTAAGAAAAAAAGATACTGATGAGTTTTAGTGATGCTATTTCAGTAGTGTAAATTACATTGATATCTGCTTTAACTACTTTCCTTCTTGCCTGATGGCTTTTTGCAGGAAATTCTTAAGAATGAAATCTATAGAGAAGAAATAAAACTGAAAATCACAGCTGCTTCTGAAAAGGACAGCTTCCTTCAGACCAAGGAATATGAGGGACTTGTTGCTGAACCAGTTCAAACTCAAATTAAAGGCCATGCATCATCATCTTATTATGGAAAGAATGAGCCTTCACCAGACCCAGCCAGCACTGCAAAAACCTTTCAGCCAGGTTCCTGGATCCCACCAGATAGCAGTAGCCGTAATAAATAAACAGTTGTAACGTGAAAAATCTTGCCAGTGAATTGCACAGATAATTGCTCTAACAAGCAACATGACTGAAGAAAACTTTTTCATTTATCAACTGTTGTGTGAGACATAAACTGATATATTAATTTTGATTTGTTTTTACACAGCCAGATCTTAGACATCACTGAATTTAGTTATTACTGTGACTAATTAGAATATCTTAGTATAAAACTACTGCTACTTAATTTGTTTGGTTTTTTTTAAGAAATTGGTCATCTTTTGTTATTCTTGAGTTCATTCTATTTAGTTCATTGAGAAAGGAAAATGTCATCATATACTTTCTTTTGACAGGCATTTTTCCTTAAAGGTAACCTATTTTTTTTAAATATAACTATAATCTGGTCTTAACATAATGGATTTCACATAGTTTATTTGTAGACATGAAGCTTAGAAATGACCTTTTGCATTATCAAATCTAGATTTGTTGCTTAATCATCATGTATTTCTCTGGAATCCCAGAGAGTTCCTTGCCTGTTTTTGCCTTTTAATATGGTCAATGCTGTTAGCTCTCCTTGGTGATTTTAGGGTCTGTTTGACCTCATTAACATAAAGCACTTCAACAATATAGAGAGACTATATTCTTTGTTAATGTTAGGGGACTGTATTTTGTAACTGCATTAATAGATGGTAAAAATCAAGTGTCTCTCTTGCTGGCCATCTGTAAGTAGTGTAAAGTGCTATATGGAATCAGTCTGAGTCAAATAAGCACAGAGTGTAGAGGCCCTCTCATTTTCCAGGAATTTAAGACCTCCTAGGCAAAGTCTACACCAGGGGCTAACAACCTTTCAGAAGTGATGTATTGAGCCTTCACTTATTCACTCTAATTTAAGGTTTTGTGTGCCAGTAATACATTGTTTTTAGAAGGTCTCTTTCTATAAGTCTATAATATATAACTAAACTATTATTGAATGTAAACAAGGTTTTTAAAATGTTTGAGAAGCTTCATTTTAAATTAAATTGCAGAGCCCCACGACATGGTAGCCAAGCCCTGGGCAGTGTGAGTGCCACAAGTTACCTACCCCTGGTCTACACCAATGAAATTCGTATCAGGATAACAGGAAGGGCTAGTAATGGTGTAGCTGAATCAGTGATAGTAGAAGTGTAAAAATTAGTGTAAACAGGGCAGATTCTTTGTCCCTCTTCCCCCCAGTGCTATTAAACCTGCTCTGTACGGGTTGTCCTAACTGGGTGGTAAAAGCATCTGAGCTTTGTGTTAATGACTTAGCACACCTGATAGCAGTGGAGGGTGCTCTGGCTCAGTCTCCCTAAAAGCTGTGGCATACAGGCCCCAAATTCTGTGTTGAAGGCGTCAGACTTGTAACAGCTTCAACAGCAAAACAAAACTATTGAAATATGAAAAATATCAGACAATACTCCTTGTTTTGATATTCAACTTTGGATAGCAGTGTTAGAATGTCTTTCAACTATGCATTACCCCCAAAATGTTTAATTTGCGATGTATATTATCCAAACCAAATCCTAGCTTCATTACAGAAGTTGTCAGACAGGAAGAGCTGGAGGCTTTGGCTCCTGTCCAAGGGTCACTTAAGGTTTCAGGCCCTTGAGAGGCAGCTGAAACTTTTAGCAGCTGAAGAAAAGATACATCTCTTTTTTCTCATTTCCTATCCATATACATGGTTTGACACTTTGATCTCTTACTTCACTGACCCAGCACCCTTTGAAAAGAACCAGCTTCTCCCCTTAGATGTTTCTTAAAATGATCACTGTTGAGGTTAGTGCTTACTGTCACTAGTTTTCAGAGTTAGCCCCACCCTTGTGCTGAATGGACCATGTGTTTGTATCCTAAGAGTATCACTGGTTTATGTTAAGTTAGAAGATTGTAACCATAGATTATGAAGGCAAACGTGATTTTTAATTAAGTTTGGATTCTTTTGTTAAATTCTATCAATTTTATGGCCATGGAATTGGAAAGAAATGTAAAGGGCCAGAACTATATTATTACCCTAAGGTACTGCTTCTCTCCCCCACCATATTCCCAAACAATTTTAGAAATAGTACTGAATGGTATCTGAGGTGGAGACTGACCATTATGAAAGATTGTATATGATAAAGGGAAAAACTGTGTGTGGTTATTACTGCTTGCAAAAGGGAAATAGTAGTATACTTAAAAAAAATACATTATTTTGATGGGTTATGCCATGGTGTGAGAACAAGCAGAGTGAATTTGGATCTAGTATCTGCCCTGCAGCTGCCAAAAGAAAAAGCTTAAAGCTCACATTGTTCAGTAGTCAAAGTAGACCGTCTTACCCCACCTGATACCAGCCACTGCCTGAATTCCCCCTTGCTCCCCTCTTATCATTTTCAAGTTTAGCTTCTAGGCCATAGTTGTCTGACCTTTTTTGTACCACCTTTCTGTCCATCCCATCTACCAAAGATGTTGGTTTTGATGCTTCTGTTACACCTGTTAGATTTAGCCCTGTCCCTGTCCTCCCCCCCCAATCTTGAGCTGCTCTAAGCCACTCCCCTCTCAAGAAGCTTTTAACTTACTTCTCCAGTGTCTACAAGAAGCCTGGCACATTTTTAAATTACTTGCTCCATCATGCTGAGTTATTCCTAACAAATCATCATTGTTCCTTTCATCCTTTCCCAGGCTGCATATGTCCAAACCTGGGCTTTAGCCTCGTCTGGGATTTTCAGTGTTTTAGGAGATTCAGAATCCACATGTTTACTAACACGTTTTTGCTGTAGTGGGGGGCACCCAGCACATGCTGGGATATTAAAATAAAGGAAAGTGGTGGAAACACACACGGGATTTAAAGTGACTGAACAAAAAAATTAATATAGGAAATCTTGCAATAATAGACTAAACAAATAACATTTTCCATGTCTACCTTCTGATTCTATAAATTAACTAGGCTACATCTGGCTTTAATCTGTGTGCATGTTGAAATCCTGCCTTCCATCTCCAACACAAGACAAATGTTCCCAAGCAGAATGCATCAGCTGGTTAACAAATGCTTCATTTGGAGATTAAGAGTATGAGTCCTTTACATTTGCCACACAGAGTGAGCTATGTCTACTATAAACAACAGTGCATTCATTGGTGACATACAATAAGTCTCACCACTTTTAATAGAAGATTATGCTTAAGACTTAGTTAATTTGGATCATTTTCACTTACCACTGTATGTTGAACCCATTCTCCTTAGAACCCTTTCTTTAAGGAAATATACACTTAAGTATTGTACAGATAGCACATTCCTTTTCTCTGCAGCTGTTACACATTTTTAGAAGTCAGAATAAAGAAGGAACACATTTTTTAAAAAGTACCAAATTTATTTGTCAGTTTTGAATCTGTTCCATTTTAAAACTGTATAAATACCAAGGTGTAACCATACTGAAGACAATCCAGTAGATCTAACAGTTCTCACAATACTTGTCTTGAGCAACACTCTGAGAAGAAAGCCAACTATTACACCTCAGTGTTTCACATCTAACTCTTACCTAAGGGCTAGTCTACACTGGCAACGATCAACATGCCTTGTATGTGGCCATGGCACAGTACTCAAGAGAACTCTCTCAGTGCTCTAAAAAATCCACCTCTATGAGGGGCAGGGCTCCCAGCACTGGTGCATTGTCTGCATTGGTGCTTTACAGCACTGAAGCTTGCTGCTGTCGGGTTGTTTTTTCACACCCTCGCACAAGAAAGTTGCAGTGCTGTAAATTGCCAGTGTAGACAAGCCCTAAGATTGATTGAGCAAAACTTCCTGTTTATTTGTATTGGTATTTATCATCTCCTATTCACTTCCTCCTTTCAATAATATAGAGCATCTGCTTTCAGAGGTGTTTATCCTTTACATACTAAGTGAAGAGCTAGGCACGAGAATCCGGTATGACAAAACACAATTCTGTTTGCTCTGATTAAGAGACATGTTATTGGAACAGGACCTAAAACTTGATTGCTACTACAGGATCAGACCCATTGGAATTAAAGTAGTAATAAAAATTAAGATTTGCTAAAGCATATTAAACTACAAATTTTTCATTTTTACTATTATTCTTTGGACAGAAAAATCAATTAAATGTTAGCCTTAGCTCCAACTTACTTTGCAATGTTTACAGCATTAGAACATGAGGCTTTTGTTTCTTTTCATTATGCCATCCTTTCAAAGCAGGTAATATCCAAAGCAGTTCCTCTGCTGCTCCAGAGTTACTGTTGTCATCACCTAAACCTGGAATGATATTTAGTTATTTGCCAAATGGATCTCTACATTCATTTTGTGAAGCATATTATAGGCAATAGTTGTTCATATTGGGATATTGTGAAAATGAAGTAATTTGCCTACTGCTTGGTTGTAAAAAGTTTCCTTCTGTGAACTATCCAAAAAAGGCTCAGTGGACTGATAGTCCAGGAAGCGGATTTTGAGAGCCACTCATGAAGAATTTAGTTGAGTTAATGTGAAATGCTAACACTGTTCATATAATAAGACAAACTCATGAGAATACAAAGCTGTTAACTGCTGCAGAAACAAGGACTGCTATGCCAGGGCCAAGTTGAAACCAGAAAAAAAAAAAATACTATAATGAAGACAAATCAACAATAGAAAAAAGGCTGTATAAAAACAAAGTGCCTACGCTTCTAGAAAACCAAAGACTGCAGTATTTTTAGAAAGTCAGACATTTTAATTTTTTCTTCCTTAATTTAATATTGACATGTTTGAACAATTCCTAAAGCAGTTCCAATTTAAAAAACCAAGCCCCCCCCCTCCAATGCATTCATTTTAGTGTATGGCATGTAAACATACAAAAGTAAACTCGCTGGAAAGTGATATCTGGTTGAAATACACACATCAAATGCCACTGCAGATTAGACCGAGATATCAACACAAACTGTTTAAGCAGAACATGAATAATTTCAGGGGTTGAAATGTCAGTTCAAGAAGATTGTTGGATGAAAACAACACCACACAAAGATACAGGTGTACAAGAATGCTTCAACAAAAGCTCTTTTTTGCAAAAGGATGGCATTTTGCCTCACTTAATCCCTCTTTGTTCGTTTGGCTTTTGCAATATTTTCCTGGCGTTTCTGTTTCTTCTTTTGCTCTCGCTCCCTGGCTTCAATCATTTTTGCCAGTTTCCATGATAGCACTGCACTTGCTAGGAACAATGGTGTAAGGGCCAAGATCACAGTGGTGAGAAAGCCATATGGGTCCTTTGCAGCCCATTCCACAACATATTCAGCCCACGCTTTGATATCAAACATCTTTTCTATCATCCAAATGGGGAAACCTTATGTAAAAAATTGATAAAATATTTTCATTACACAGTCATAAAAATACTGCAAGTTATCGTGACTATGCAGTGCAACAGCAAGATCTGTCACCGTTGCACAGTTATTCGGAGTGCTTCACATTTATTTAGATAGAGGGTGGGAAGCAGCTATTTCACTCAGCTGTTACGATCGTTCTCCAACACATGCTTTCCACGGTCCACCCATCTCTCACCTTTCCCATTCAGACCAGTAAATAACTGATTGATAGCAGGTACGTTGTTTATGCAGCCAAGTGCATTTTCTTTTACACTCTTGTCCCAGCCTCGGAGGCGTCGGGACCCCCCCAAGTTAAAAGTCCCGGGCCTCGCGTATCTGCGGTTCACGCGGGATGGGTAGCGAGGCGATGCAGGGAACGCGGCTGGGGTTCGGCCGGGGCACTGCGGTGGGAGCCCCGCACTAGACCGGGCTGGGGCGAGGGAGCAGCGTGTCCGCCCAGCTACCCGCGCCCGGACCGGAGCGAGTCGTTCATTTCACTAGTCATTGGGGGCGGGGCGCAGCGAGCTGAGGAGCCCAGTGACCCCCCCACCCCGTGTGGGGTCCCGCTTCCTTCGCCCGCCCCAGCGCTCAGCAGCACCCGAGGGGCGGGGCTGAATGAATCACTGCCCCGTGGCGGGGAAGGGTGGGCAGGCGGCGCCTCCCGCGCGGGAATACGGGCCCAGCGGGAGGGTCTCTGGGGAGCCCGCCCAAGCCCCAGGGACGAACTGACCCCTCCTCGCGCTGCCTCGCCGGCTCCAACGGCAGCTCCACAACCAGAAACCGCGAGGCCAGGAGACTAACTGGCCAACCGGAAACAGGAAAAGGAGACAGCGCGACCCCACCCCCGCCGTTACGCCTACCTAGCAATAGAGTCTATCTCTGGCGCCGGCTAGAGTGTCCCTTCAGCCGGTACTTCTCGGAGCCTGGACTGGAGTCACGTGACGGCGGTTGGCGCCGATGTTTCTGCCATTGCTCTGTGGGGGTAGAGTAGTGCGTCCGGGCGGTGCGGGGCACTTCCGGGGCAGCCGGCAGGTAAGCAGCACGCGCGTGGCTGTTCGCGCGGAAGCTGGTTGGAGTCGTTCATCTGTTAGTGTACGCGAGGAGCTGGCTCGTGCTCGTCCTCTGTCGCCGCGTGGGGCTGAATGCGGGGCGGGGTGGAGACCAGGCTCCCTCAGGGAGACCGAAGGAGGAGGGATGCAGACCCCCCCCCCCACACACACACACTAAGATAGTCTGGTAGATAATGAGCGGGGTGGGGGCTGCGGAAATCCTTGGAAAAGCAGAGTCTGCGCTGCTCCTTAGGGCTGATGTTCGTGGTGCGCTTTCAAACTGAGCCCGACAGTGACAAATACTCCAGTGTCGTAGGCGGGAGTGTAACCCTGGGAGACTGACGGGTAAATCATCAACACCCCAAAGTCCGCTGGACCCCCACCCCACCCCACCCTCCGCCCTTCTCTCTGACTTAGAGCAGGAAAGGAAACAAATTTATTCTCCCAAAGTGCCTTGATCCACTCCCTTTATACACCAACGTGCAGTGCGGTGGGACCTGTCTGCTCTTTTTAGAGGGGTGTGTGCAAAGACCTTGTTTGTAATTGAACAGCTGGTATTCTGCTCTGTGTGGTGCTTATACCGCGCCCACCACTGTAGCCTTCCCGTAGTGCATTAAGCCACGTGACGGAGATCTGTGATGCGTTTGTTCTCTCATCGTCTCCCCTGAGTGCATGCAGTTAAGTCTTGTTTTGGAAATTTTTTAAATCTATGTCTACACACGTTGCCATAAATCCAAGAGATTTCTCTCTCGATTAAAAAAAGGCACAACAGGCCACTTCCAAGTTAAATTAGTTGAACTTCCTTGTTCTCTTGATGAGGTTCAGAATCCTAAAAGTAGTAGTGCATTGTTAAATGCATGTAAAATGGATGGAAAATGTCAACAAGTGGGAAAGGTAAAGTTGCCTGGAACATTTTTGCTATAGTAAAAGCCTACAGAATTGGTAGATAGAACAGTGTGTTAAACCCCACTCTTGCTTACACTTACACATGCTTAATTTTACCACTGTGAGTGATTCCACTGATTGCCATGGGGCTGTTTATGGAAGTAAGGCACATGCCTTAGTGTTTGCAGAATTGGAGTTTTAGCATGGTGGATTCAGAGATCTTGCAGTTACTTGAACTAGATTGATCTGTTCAGCAATTTCCATTCCTGGCTTTTGTGTGATCTAAAATTCTTTCCACTGGGTATATGTTATACATACATTTTTTCTACATGAAGATCCTTGTCATAGAATAATTTATGCATTCTTAAATACAAATTTAATTTTTTCTAAGGCTGTACTGTCCAGGCTATGCCTATGAAATCCACTGAAAAGCATAGTCTCACTTCGTGTACTAACAATGAGGAACCTTAGAAACTAACAAATTTATTTGGGCATAAGCTTTCGTGGGCTAAAACTCACTTCATCAGATGCATGGAGTGGAAAATACAGAGGCAGGTATAAAAACACAGCACATGAAAAGATGGGAGTTGCCTTACCAAGTGGTGGGTCAGTGCTAACGATATATTAAGGTGGAAGTGGACTAGTCTCAACAGTTGGCAAGAAGGGGTGAATATCAAGGGAAATCACTTTTGTAGTGCTAATGAGTTCAATGTAATCAAGGTGGCCCATTTCAAACAGTTGACAAGAAGGTGTGAGTATCAGCATGGGGGGATTAGTTTTATAGTGACCAATCCACTCCCAGTCTTTATTCAGGCCTAATTTGACAGTGTCCAGTTTGCAAATTATTTCCAGTTCTCCAGTTTCTCATTGGAGTCTGTTTCTGAAGATTTTTTTGTTGAAGAATTGCCACTTTTAAGTCTGTTGTTGACTGTCCAGAGAGATTGAAGTGTTCTCCTACTGGTTTTTGAATGTTATAATTCTTCAAGCCCTTATATAAGCACTGGAATCTCTAAGTGTTGTCTCTTTGTATAATTTCTTCTACAAATGTCAGGAAAATGCAGAGCTCATCTAAATCAATGATGTGGTTATTATTTCTAAGATATTGTATTAGCATTACTGTTAGATGCTTTTACAAACTGTTATCTAAGTTAACAGTTTATTATAGCAGGGAACTAGCTGGTTTTGGAAACTAGGGATACCTTAAAATGAACAGGCCATCCATGGCTAAATGATATGTTTATCATCATGTTTCCTGGAAAGCAACATAACACTATCTCCTTTAGTGGCATTATTTTATAAACCAATTAACTTCAATAATTGCCACCATTTAAAAAAAAAACAACCCTTTAACATACTTGAGCAGCATTGAAAGTTTTGTTAGGATGGAACCTTGAGTGAACTGACACTGGAGAGGTCTAGCGATATTGTCCATTGTCAAACTTCAGAAAGAATGGCTGCACAAAGGAGTGAAACAACGACCACAAGATTCCAAAAACTCCAACCATAGTAGAAATGATTGATAATGCAGAGAAAGGCACAGCAGTGCTGAGAGTATAATAGTGACATGGAAAATGGAGGAGTCACTTGCACAAAAGCAAAGCAGTCTCATGTTAGGAATCATTAATGAGGATGACCTTTTGAGTGTATATGTTTAATATGCTTTCAATAAATGTGTTCATTTTGCTGGTGGTGACATGTTACTGGTGTAGAATCATGTAGAAAACTAGTGCTAAATGTTTCAATCATAATTTAAATGCCTCTCTAGTTGCCTTTGTATCATGCTACTTTGTGGAGCAAATTCCACCCTGGTGTAACTCCATTAATATGTCCCATTTTGTGTCCATAAAAATATAAATTGATTTTCCCACTAAGAGAAGGATTTCTACAAAGTTCATGTACTGTTTAATTTCATAATTTCCTTGACCTTGTATATTCCACCTGCTGAATAATATCACTCTTGTTTCTGGATGACATGTATGAAGCTCCCTTACATTGCATATTGGTGAACATTTTTTTGAAGAACTGTAGACGTTAAGTTTATCTAGTGTCTTTTTTTTTCCCCCAGCTTGTAATACCACTAAAGTGTGGATGCTTTATCAGCACTTTCTTGGCCACTGTAGTATATGCAGACCAGTAAGCTTTCTGTTTCTTATAGCTATACTTCAGCCAGCAAAACTATATTGTACCATTGGGGATTAGAGCCTCTTTGTGTGTGCTACAAATCTTTATTTGAAAATGTTGTTGTGTTATGCTGAAGTGGACCTGCAGTACATCTTTATCTTTTATTCAGGGGTTCTCAACCTTTTTATTTCAGAGGCCCCTGCAACATGCTATAAAAACTCTACAGCTCACCTGCACCACAACAACTGGTTTTCTGCATATAAAAGCCAGGGCCAGCCTCAAAGGGTAGCAAGTAGGGCAGTTGTCCTGGGGCCACACACCACAGGGGGCACTGCAAAGCTAAGTTACTCAGGCTTTGGCTTGAGCCCTGGGTGATGGGGCTCGGGGCCCTGGACTGCAGTCTGGTGTGGTGGGGCTTTGGCTTTCTGCTCTGGGCCTCAGTGAGTCTAATGCCGGCTATGCTTGGTCATGGCTCCCCAGGAACCCTCAGACCCCTCGTTGAGAACCACTGCAGATTGCATGAAGAGCCCCTTCCATTTGTGCTGTTGCTACCATTTATACAGGTGGGCCTGAGCATCTCAGAAGAAATCATCAGTAATTCTGCTGGTGTGCTCAATCCATTTCCACATCATCTGTGTAAACTCTTCTTGGACTGTAAGCTGTTTAGGGCAGGGACTTGTGCGGATGATGTCTAGCACATTCTGGATACTACTGGAAGACAAATAATAATGAGAATATTACATTTTTTTCAATTTGTTTTCATAATAGTGGGTTTGTATCTGGCTTTAAAATTTTGATGGGGCCAAAAAAGTATGCATGACTAGTGTCAGATTAAAGTATGGCTGAGTACCTTCATCCTTTAAAAGTGACTCTCAATTATTTTTCTAGCAGCGTTGTTTTTCTTCTCCTTAGAATGTTTTGGTATCCTGTGGTTTTGATCAGACATGAACCATATTTAGCCTTAATCTGTCTCTGGTTATATCACAACTTTAACTTCCTTTTTCTGAGTAATCAATTTTAGAGATCAAACAGGAAGTCAATTGCCCATAAAGATAGTAAGGGAAACTGGATTGCTTGAGAGATTAATTGGATATGAAGCCGTCATCTCCTACCTAGGTCACTAGTTCAAATCCACCCCAGTATGGTAATGACTGAAATGGCTGTTTATTGGTTTGGTGTTTTTTTTAATGGTGAAAAAAGAACCTCAGCACTGCTATAACGTTTTCTAGTACTTAGAGTAAGGGTCCAGGAGTCAGAGACATGGAGATTTTTTCCCAGCTGGGCCATTAATTCACAGCATGTCTCTAGGAAAATCACCTCAATCTCCTCATCTGTAAATGAGGATAAAATGTATCCTTGGATAATACTCATCTTTGCAAAGTGCTTTTTCTTTTCTTCGTTTCCCAGTTATACATTTATAAATTGGTTCATCTTATCTGGATGAAAGAGAGTGTACATATAAGTGGGCCCATGATGGTGCTATCACAGCCTTCTGGAGCCTTTGTTCCATTTGCTTTTCCTGCTTGTGCCTTGGCTCTGTTTTCCTACTATATAATACTTATCCTGATCCACATTAATTCAGCTACGCTAATTAGTGTTGTTTCCATCAAGGTGTGTCATAACAGCAACTCATGCTTTATGTGGGAAAGACATTGAACTTTTAATAGAATCAGAAATGTAGGGCTGGAAGGGACTTCGAGAAGTCATCTAGCCCACCTCCCTGCTCTGAGGCAGGACCAAGTATACCTAGAACATCCCTGACAGGTATTTGTCTAACCTCTTCTCTAAAACCTCCAATGACCAGGATTCAGCAACCTCCCTTGGAAGCCTGTTCCAGTGCTTAACTATTCTGATTGTTAGGAATATTTTCCCTAATGTCTAACCTAAATCTCCCTTGCTGCTGCTAATGTCTAATCTAAATCTTCCTTCCATGGACACAGAGAACAATTGATCACCATTCTCGATAACAGCCCTCACGTATTTGAAGACTTATCAGGTCCCCTTTCAGTCTTGTTTTCTCAAGGCTAAATATGCCCTGTTTTCATAATCTTTACTCATAGATCAGGTTATTAAACCTTTCATTACTTTTGTTGCTCTCCTCTAGATTCTCTCAAATTTATACACATCTTTTTTAAGCTAGACAGAGTACTTCAGCTGAGACCTCACCAGCACCAAGTAGAGTAGAACAGTTACCCCTTGTATCTAACATATGATGCTCCTGTTAATACACCTCACAATATTAGTCTTTTTCTCATAGGCAGTACATTGTTGGTTCGTATTCAATTTGTAATGTAGTATAACCCTAGATCCTTTTCAGCAGTACTACCACCAAGTCAGTTATTCCTCATATTGTATTTGTGCATTTAAGTTTTCTTTCCTAAATGTAGTACTTTACACTTGTCTTGACTGAATTTTATCTTGTTGATTTCAGATCAATTTTCCAAGGTCATTTTAGAATTCTTCTGGGGTCTGTGAGTTGCTAGTGTCGTGCTGTATAACAAAGAGGCACTGCATAAATGGGGCTACTTTTGCCACCTTCCCCCACAAAGTTGTTCTTTCTATTGCTGAATTTTTATTTCTCCCCCCAAACTTACTTTTTTAAGGGGAAGCATTTTGCCCCCCTGTTCCCACCGAACACTGGTTCCTGCGGAGATCACAGCAATCTGTTTTCTCCAAAGCAAGATTTCACTGCATCTGAAATACCAAGGAACTGTTCCAAAAGCAGAGGGCACATTGCACACTTTTTTTCCTTTTTGATTCAAAAACATTCCTTCGCATTAGTCACAGTGCCTTTCCAGGCAGGGAGAAGCAGAGGCAGGGGTCCATTTTTCATCAACAAAACATTTTGACCTAAACAAGTACATTTTTACCCAGTCCCAAAGTTTAAGTATTATGTGCTTGTTTTGTTTGGTTAATTGGTCAGACATTTCCATGAGAAATTCCACTCTCTCCATTCTAGAATAGAGCATGGAAAGAGCCATGAGCATTAGGTGCTGGTTCTCATAAAATGCCCCAGTACTTACATTGCTCCTTCTAGTGGTGGCAAGAAAGGAGCTGAGACTCCTTGTTAGATGACAGATTTTCAGAACCCCTGGACTAATTCTGCTGCTGTTGAAGTTGGTGGAGAAGTTTCCATTAACTGCACTGGCAGTAGGATCAGAACCTTAGAAAAGACATCAAGGAAGAGGATGATATATATAAATCTATCATTTAAAAATTATTAAGATCTGTGGGATGAAGCTAGAGTTTGAATTGGTTGGTCTTTTTAAAAAAACAAACCAAAAAAACACCCCACCAACTGCATCTTCACTTTTCTCTGTTGCAGGAACTAGGAAACAAAAACTGAAAGAAGAGTCAAGGGGTTTCATGTATCTTTAAGTCTTCAGAGTTTTTTTTTTTTAATGCTACATCCAAATATCCTAATTGCCTTGCAGAACCAATATCTAGTCAGGCCGGCCCCTGCCTCAAGGAGTCCTCAAACTAGACTTTAGACATGGCACAACTAGTGAGAGGGAGCACAAATTAGGGGACCTCAGGGCTGCTTTAACTTATAATGTGCTTCCAATGGCCCTAGGAAATAGATAACAGCTATAGTGCAGGTCACTTTAGCTATGCCCCCTCCATCAGGTACTGGGAATGGAGCCACCAAAGCCCTACTTAGATGTCCTAAATGATACTTAAGAACAAGCACTAATCTATCCTTTGTTTATTTTTCATATTTTTTAAAAGTGCTGTGCAACAATATTGTATTGTTAAGGCTATGATATTAATATTATGAAAGATGTGTGTCAGGCTGTCTGGAGTGGTTCATGACCATGAGTGTTGACCTCCGGTATGTTCAATAAGTAGATTTCACCAACCCAGTAATAAATGTGAACTCCTAAAGCACTATAACAGTCTTACCATGGAGTCACAGGCAGTCCCCTTGGGGTCTGCAGTCTATTTTGCCACCCTGGAAAGCTGGACTTAGTACTAGTGGTTGTAGTATACACCAAGGATCACAAAAGATTCAGGTTGCTTTCAGTCCCAAGAGTCTAGTCACTTACCCCAGGTCAATTTGTACCTCAGATCTCACACCAAAGACAATGATTGTAGCCAATCATATAATAATCTAACTATGGATTTATTACTTAGGAAAAAGAAATGAGCAAATTATGTGCAGGTTAAAGCAGAGAACATATATACACAAATGAATTAGTCTGTAGTTCCAAAAGGTGACAGAGCAGTAATTATCTGTTAGCACTATGTCTTTTAGGGCTAACCCAGGTTAACCCTGGGGATCTCTGCTTTTGTTTCTTAGCTCTAGTCCTATGAGAGTCCAAACAGCAAACAGGTGAAGAATTTTTATGTCACTATCTTTTATTTCCTTCTTCCAAAATTCAAGCTGATGGGATGAGCTTTCTTGTGCATATCACCTTCATGGTGTAAGAAGGTCATTAACCCCATATTTGTATCATGATGTTTCACTGTGGCCCACTTAGTTTTGATAGTCCTTCTTAATGGGCTGGGGAACCACTCCTCCTGGATGTGCTCACAAATTCAGAGCAGGCATTTTTACAGTTATAAAGCAAAACCTGCATATTACCTTATAGCATGGGATACAGACGTTATGAGTAAGATTAATGCATGCAGTAACTAACCCCAGCATTTTAGAGTCTAAACACTAACAGATCTTCACAAGTTCAACACCTGTTTTGAACAATACTAACATACAGGTAAGTTGGTTTGGTTTCTATGTACGAGCTTGTCAGTGCTCAGCTGATGCCTAAAGCGTTGGCAAGAGCTGGCACTTTCACAGGAACCTTGCCTGTGCCCCCTTGGACTTATACTATGACAGGGTCTTGTTACATAATCGCACAATACTGTATAGCAGGACATACTATTTGGCAAATAATATGACGTAGGTAGCTGAGCTGTTGTCTGTAGCCATAGATGTACATATATACAGTAGTGTTCTATATTTATTGCATAGATGAATGTTATTTGATCATGTAATATAACAATGTTAAAATAGTGTTCCATCTCAAGTGTTTTTAGAGGCATGTAGCATTGTGATGTGTTTGATCTAAGGCAGATGAAGAAAGAAGAGTTAATGTTAACATGAAGACTTTAACTCTATTGCCCAGACACAAGTGTCATGTACACTAGGGCTGGTCTATGCTACCAAGTAAATCTCCTTGCGTTGACCTATTTGTGCCTGGCTATACTCAACTTTGTGTCCATCCAATGTAAATGCCCCATTACATCAACACAGTAAAACCACCTCCTTGAACAGCATAGAGCCATCATTAACCTCCTGAGGTTGGTGCACTGTGAGTGTAGATACGACATGGCCTGTGTCAACCCTAACAGTCCTCCAGCAGCTGTCCCACAATGCCCCATTCTCTGTAACAGTAACACTCTGTTCACAATTGCAATTTTAACTGCCCAGAAATCACAGATCCTGGAAACTACCCCCATTTTGAAGCCCCCCACATATTTTTTAAAATGCTTTTTCTTGATTGCCTACCTTGGTGAGCACACCTCGCAGCTCTCCCTTGTTGTATGCAACTGCCCAATCAACTGTTCCAGCACAATGTAATAGATGCGCTCCTGCCTGGAGTAGACAGAAGTGATAGGATCTTCTGGGCCTGTGGGGCGAATTGGCTGTGGGAAACACGGCTATAGACCAGTTGTAGAAATGTGGACATTTTGCATGGGGGATGCTGGCAAAGGGATATGACAGGGATCAGTAGCAGTACTGCATGAAAGCAAAGGAACTTGGCCAGGAATACAATAGATCTGGTGGTGCCCTGTAGATGTGCTGTTTTTACAATGAGCTGCACGCCATACATCAGCATCCCACAGACTACTATGGATATCTCAGAGGAGCCTGAGACAGAGACTTCTGCTGTGAACAGGGAGGAAGCAGAAGGGGTGGGAGCTCCAGCTATGCCGTGAGCCAGGACCTGTTCAAAACACCACGACAGTCTAGCCAGTCCCACCAAGTGAGCATGGATGAGCCTGGTGAAGGAAAGAGAGTAAGTGCATGCAAGCATTTTCCTTATAGTATGTTAAATTTTATATAGCACCTGGCCCATCCTCAAGTTAACAAGATAAAGGTGTAAACTTTTCATTCATTTACTTATATGAGAAAAAGTAAAGGTACAACAAACAGAGGTAAAGTTGGCATCTATTTTCATTTCCCTGTTAGGTTGGGCGGGAGATGCACAGCACTTTGTTTATGTACTTAGGGTTGTCCCTTGTATCCTTCTGAGAGATCTCTTTGAAACTTGTGGAGATACTCTGCTATCCTCTTCTGAAGGTTTCTTGGGATGGCTGCCTTATATCTTCCTCCACAGGAAAACACTTTCCCACACCACTCTGTGATTACTTTGGCTAGCATCATTGCAGTAAACAGGCTAATGTCATGTGGGCCCAAGCAGCTTCAGAATGCCAGTAGCAGTTGTGTTCTCTGTGCCTTTGGATATGAGATATCAGCCAAAACCAACAGCACCTGTGGAAAATAGTCCAGTATTCAGTGCCACTGCCCTATACTCAGGCGCACGGGAACAGGGACTGAAACGTCACTTTCTTGCTTCATGCAACAGAAGTAGCTTCTCCCTCCCACCCCTCCCCACCCTGGCAGACCATGCTAACTGTGCCTGTGGCTGGAGAGCAGTGCTGTGCCAAGGTGCTCCAAAGCTGAAGTGGCAATAAGCATTATTTACTAAACATTTTTATGGGTATAAGGGAAGTGAGGTGTGAAACTTATCTTTCCATTTCCATTGGGACTGTAAATGCAGTGGTACATATCTCTCTCTCTCTCTCTCTTTTTTTTTTTTTTTTAATCAGCAGCTACTGGTGTGGTGCTCCCCCATTCCACACCTGCAGAACATCTGACTCTGATGAGGAGGAGAAAGAAGAAGACTAGAGAATATATGTTCAGTCAGATCCTACAAGCCAGTGCTGTATTGTACCATGAACAAAGGGCTTGGAGGGCCAATATGATTGACAGTCTAAAGAAGGAAAGAGAGGACAAGAGAGAGGCCCAGGAACCCCAGCAGGACAAAGAGAGGGAAATGCACCAGGACATAATGGGACTTCTAAGGCAGCAGACCCAAATGCAGCAGCACATAGTTGACCTATAGATTCAAAAATGTTAGACGCTCCAGCCTTTTCACTCCTTGGAGAACTCCATGGTTTCTGCTCCCTGCACCTCTCAACATACCACATAGCATCAAGGGGAACATCTTTATCCCTATCATTCCTCACCAGGAACAGCAAGGAAAACCACAGCTTCACAGAACCACGGTTGGTGTATGTGTAGCCACAACGAACTACACTTGTGCATGGAAGTGGACAGAAATGTTTGCTGCCTTTCCAATTACAAAGTTCCACTCCATTAATTTGTTAGAATTTTGTATTACGTTGCCTTTGTTTTCCTGCACTGTTTTTCCCATTCAGTAAAGTTCTATTTTTGGAGAATAAAATTATCTTTATTAGTTCACAACACATATTGTAGAATGAATATCAGTACTCATAGCAAACAGTACTTGTTAATATCCAGCAAGCACCACCTAATTCATAACTTCAGGAAAACACCTAGTCATATTTATAAATGAAGAGCTAGCAGCACCCAAAGCTCCAGCTCTAAAGACTAATCCAGCACCGAATGCTACTGTGGCTGACCGCTAAAGTGCTCTTTCAAAGCCTCCCTCAACTGCATAGCCCCATGTTGGGCTCTTGTAATGGCTCTTGTGTCTGGCCGCTCAGAGGTGGCAGACAGCTGCTCCAGCTCCACCCGAGCAGGAGCTTTTCCCCCTTTGCCTCACAGATATTATGCAGAACACAACAAGCAGCTATAACTGTCCGGATATTTTTCTCGTTGACATCCAGCTAGCAGTAAATACTGCCAGAGTGTCTACAGTCTACCAAAAGCACATTCAGCAACCATTCTGCACCTGCTGAGCCAGTAGCTAAATCTCTCCTTGGAACTTTCAGGGTGACCAGTGCATGGCTTCATGAGCCAGGGGAAAAAGGAGTAGGGCGAGTCTCTCAACATCACTATTGGCATTTCAATTGCAGATGGTAATCTGCCAGTCGGGAAAGAATGTCCATGCTTGCAGCTTTCTGAGTAGTCCTGTGATCTTAAAAATGCAAGTGTTATGCACCTTCCCTGACCCCAGTCCACATTGTTCTTAGTGAAGTATCCCCAGTGATCCACCAACACTTGCATAACCATAGAATAGCAGCCCTTTCTAATGATGTATTCTGTGGCAAGGTGGGCTGTTGCCAAAATACGGCTATTGCCCCACTGCAATTCAGGAACCGCCATTGTTGCAAAAATCCATCCACTAAGTCCTGCGCATTGCTGAGAGTCCTCCATAACAGGAGACGATTAGTGACCCTATATACTTGCATTATGGCGTCTACTCCACTGTGGATTTTCCAACTGCAAAATGCTTTTCCACTAACTGGTAGCAGTCTGGCACTGCAAACTTCCAGAGACTGATCTCTACTTGTTTTTCCATTGTCAATGCAGTTTTTATTTTTGGTGTTGCTGCACTGAGAGCTGAGGTGAGCTTGGTACACAGATCCAGGAATATGGCCCCCACATTCACATCATCTCAAACCTATATTACAAAGAGATCCCTCCAGTCAGTGTTCGTTTCTGGGGCCCAAAAGTAATGCTCTACCATCTGCAGCTGCTTTGTGAACACCACCCACAACCTTGAATTGTTTTTCACTATGTCCCTTAGCAAGCTCTGCTTGAAGAAATTGTCATGTTCCCTATTTTTGCGGTACTTCTGTGGGTTTCCAAATAAAAGAGAATCAAGCATCCTATATTTGCAACATTCATGAGAACAGTGCAGAGCTCTGCAGGCTCCATGCTTCCGTGAGAGATGTTGTATACTGAAACGTGCTGTACAGGTTTCTGGGATTTAAAAAAAAAAAAAAAAGCATGAAAAGTATGGGGTATGGTTGGTATTAGGAAATTCAGCAAGTTGCTTGCTGGGAACTTGACCCTTGCATCCAGAGATCACTGGGCAAGTCATTTCTATCTGCAACATATTGTGAAAATTTCCCAAAAGGCATTGCACGATGGCAGCATGTGGCCCACTGGGATACCTACCTGCGGTGCATTACACTTTGCATCACTGCACTCTTGGTGAGTACCTGCAGTGCCAATGCAAACCATGTGTGTACATGCCTGAGCAATATACACGTTTTGGTGGCTGTCTGCCAACATAACTTGCATCAACCAAAGTGTGTATTATAGATGTGGTCTAAGTTTAAGACTTCTTTAAAGTAAGTTTAAATGTAATTATGTTTGTCCTTACTGCCCTTTTATTCTGCCAGAGTGGCATAAAAGGGCCTTAGTGTATATGATAACCTTGTTATCTCTAGCCTGCTTCTTGCTTGCATACGTATACCTGCCCCTGGAAATTTCCACTACATGCATCCGACGAAGTGGGTATTCACCCACGAAAGCTTATGCTCCAATACATCTGTTAGTCTATAAGGTGCCACAGGACTCTTTGCTGCTTTTATGAAATCCAAGATCCATCTCTTTGTGGTTAAAATCTCAAGCTAGTGTTATAGGCCACGTCCAGACTAGGAATTAAAATCGATTTTAGATACGCAATTTCAGCTACGAGAATAACGTAGCTGAAGTCGAATTTCTAAAATCGAGGTACTCACCAGTCTGGACGGCGCCGCATCGATGTCCGCGGCTCTCCGTGTCGATTCCGGAACTCCGTTCGGATTGATGGAGTTCCGGAATCGATGTAAGCGCGCTCGGGGATCGATACACCGCGTCCAGACTAGACGCGATATATCGATCCCGGAGCAATCGATTTTAACCCGCCGATGCCGCGGGTTAGTCTGGACGAGGGCATATTAAGGTTTTTATTGTTTTGATTTGGGATTTTTTGCATATGATTATTTCTTGCTTGGGTGTGTATTACAATAGGTGCCATGCACTTTTGTTACATAATATGAGCTACTAGACACAGTTCAAACCAGGTTTTGTCAAAAACATTTCAGTTCTGTTTTTGTTTTTATGAACCTGTGGTAGTTTTGGATTCATGGTATTTAGGAATGTTGTTATTCACCAAAATGTCTTTTATCATGATGTTTTACATTTTCTTGTTCTTTCTTTTTTTAAGAAAGCACAATAATATGGAATGCTTTTATTTTTTACATTCCAAAATTATTTTTATTTTATTAAAACCTGTATCACCAAATGTAGTACATCCAAATAGGTTAATATCTCTTTAAAGAGTTTTTGTGAGCCCCTCCATTGGTACTCACTGTGTTACATGTTTTCAAAAGCCACCAGAAACCAGTCAGAGCAGAGGTAGGGGTATAGCTAGGTTTTGCGTGTTTGTGTATATTTAGTAAGCACTATTATTTGGGATCCAGCTGTGCTGCGTTGTTTCTTCATATTGTTTTTGTTGTGGAAAGAGCAAAACCCGCCATACTGAACCAGACAGAGCACGAAGCATCTCCTAAAACAGAACTCACAAAAAGTCTAAAATCTTCAATAGTGTTTTAGTTCATAAGTTTTTCCATTTACAAATGTTCTACTTAACAGACTCTCCCACAAAAACTAAAGCCACTTTAGGCAGTCATCTTATGAGACCCCACCGAAATTGTTCTTCATTTTACAGCCCCTCCAGATATGAGCTCCCAACCTTCCTGGATGCTTGCAAGATAAGTTGGGTTTTGCAGCATGCCTGGATGGTGCCAAATCTAGGAAGCGGTGGACCAAGGAGGGAAGCAAATTTCCGAGCCACAGGCCTCGAATGGGGAGTTCCCTTCTTATTCCTGAGCTACTAAAGATTTTGGAGGGGGTTTGTCCCATCTCCACTAACACACATGAAATAAAGTATTTAAAGATGTGTAGAAGATAATGAGAAATATATGGTCCATCTGAATAGATATCACATAGCACTTGTAACTGTGAAAGCTAGAACATTTTTTCTCACACATTTAACTCTGCCAATATTTAATGCATCCGTGTTTTGAGGTTATTAAATATAAGCTAATTAAAATCAATGAGCAGCTATCCAAAGGGGCAGATTTAAATGAACTGTGATATAAATCAGGCCAGGTCCACACTACAGCGTTAAATCGATTTAACGCTGTAACCGTCCACAGTACAAGGCACTTAAAATCGATTTTAAGGGGTCTTAAAATCGATTTCTGTACTCCAGCTAAACGAAAGGAGTAACCCTAAAATCGATATTACTAAATCGATTTAGGGTTAGTGTGGACAGGTATCGAAGTTATTGGTCCTATTCTTTTATTGAGCTACCCAGAGTGCACCGCTCCGGAAATCGATGGTACCCTGGGACCATGGACGCACACCACCGAAGTAATGTGCCCTAGTGTGGACGCGTAAAATCGATTTTATAAAACCTGTTTTATAAAATCGATTTTACTAATATCGATTTAAAGCTGTAGTGTGGACGTAGGCTCAGTGTAAAAAGGGAAGTGTCTGTTTAAGTGCAGCTGTAATGTTTTGTGTTGTAAAATGCGAGATTTACTTTTGATTCTCTAGATCACACAGTGTGACAGTGAGATCAAAATCTTCTTCCCACATTACCTCAATACAGGGCATATGTGCAGGGGAGATGTGGTGTGGACCTTTTCTGTGGCCACTATAGAAGTCATACAGATGCTCTGTCTGCCTCCCCTCACGCCTTTCCGCCAGTGGATTGGCATAGCCTTGAATGGTCCAATCTCATTCCATGTAAACCCATCCTCCATGCAGGGAGCCTACACATTGTGTGTGTATAGGGTCTGAATCCCCCGTGCAGGCACAGGGAATCCTGACCCATCCATGGAATAGAACCACATTTGTTCTGCTCCGTCCAGGGCCTCATGGGAGGTGGGGGGGGGGGAGGGCAGGATTGGTTTCTTAATTAACAAAGAGCAGTGCAAATGCATCAGATTACAGAGCAATGCACCAGTGACAGCAGAGAACATGGCATTCTCAGTACCCCTTTTATCCAAAAGCAAAATGACCTTGAACTATAGAATCTTCACATCTAGATTAGACTTGCTCCTCATGCTTCATATATGCTACCAAAAAAGATTTTCTCCTTGTTTACAGAAATAAAAATAGTTTTAAATTTCCTCTTATGCTGTGTTTCTGTTGAGTTGTGAAGATTTGCGCTACATGCCTCTTTCCTGAATGACAATGTGCTTATTGCGTGGTTCTAAGAACTACTTGGTATTACCCAAATAGCTCTGATAGCAATTCATAACACCAGAATGTGACATGCAGGAGGATGCTTGTAAATATACAAGAGGGTCTTTACATTACATTTAGAAAATTAAAGTATTTGTATTGAGATTATGTAGCAGAACCCAGACAAGTGAAAGAGAAAGTCTGTAATATGCACACTTAGTTTGTGTTTGCCTCTAGGAAAGAAGTACCAGTAAGTGAAGCAAGGATTTATGATCTATAAATGCAGGGCACAGTTATCCACCAATAAGAGTCAGTTTAATGGCACCATTTTGTATGTAAATGTCTATATGAATTTGAGTTAACCATTTCAGGCCAGAAAAAGGAAGAGTAGTCTGGTCTCTTAGGGAAAATTGTGCCCTTCCACACAACAAGGAAATTAGATGGAAAATTCCACAGCTTCAAGGCCATAGGATTTTTTCTGGTGGGAAGGAGATGGGTTGTGCCCCTGTCCCAGTCTTCAGGTGTGGGCAGGTGCCATTACCTGTCCAAACTGAAGACATCTTGAGTGCTAAAAGATAATTCTAGGGATATCAGGGCAGCCACTCTAGGTCAAAACATATGCATAGAAGGCCATTTCCTCCACCATTACTTCCCATGATTCTCTCTGTGGTAGCACAGCTCCCTAGTGAACGATGCTCCTACTACTTTCCCATCCACGCTTCAGTGAAATCTCTACTCTCCTATGGTCTACGTAAGAATGGCCATACTGGGTCAGAGCAGTGGTGTAGCCAGGTGGGAGGGAAGAAGGGGAGTAGGGGAGGGAGGAAGCGCAGGTCTTCAGCAACACTTCAGCAATGAAGCTTCAGTGCCACTGAAGACACCTGGAGCGAATGAAGGTCCCACCGCCGAAGACCCGGAGCTCTGTAAAGGTGCTGCACTTTTTTTTTCCCCCCCGCTCCCAGGTGAGTAAAATTAAAAAGGCGCCATTTGTGCTGGATGGGGGAGCAGCTGCTGCCCCGCTCCCCCGCAGCTACACTACTGGGCCAGACCAAACGTCCATCTAGCCCAGTATTCTGTCCTCTGACAGTGGCCAATGCCAGGTGCCCCAGAGGGAATGAACAAAACAAGTAATCAGTCCATTTCCTGACACTCATTCCAAGCTTCTGGCAAACAGAAGCTAGGGACACCATCCCTGCCCTGTCTAGTCTCATTTTTATTATTAAATCAATGGTACATTTTGCAGTGAAAGTGTTTAATTGTGAAGTTTTTTGAGTCTGCATTAAGCACTATAAAAATAAAAAAAAATTAATAAATACATAAGTGATATTGCTGAGAACAGTTTTCCCCATGCCCTGTCTTCTTCCAACCCAGTCACTCCCTCTTGCAAGACCAAGGAAGTACCTAGAGAGAGAGAGAGAGAGAGAGAGAGAGAGAGTGTGTGTGAGTGTGTGTGTGTGTGTGTGAGAGAGAGAGAGAGAGACACGCACACACACACACACCATGGAATGAACCTTAAATAACATTTCTGCATATGTTTTAATATTCTCCTGCCTTTTATTACTCTTCAGGAGAGTCAGCAGCTCACTTGGTCACATCCTTGAGGTAGCCGTGGGAGATATTTCCCAAAGTAGTGTATGTTACCAGCATGTATAATTCTTGTATAACAAATTCACTTGCCTCTTTTTAATTATTTCTCAGTTTTTAACCAATGCCTTTGCTTGGTCCCTCTTCAGATAAGAGTCTTAGACTATTATTGGAGGGGCTAGCTCGGTGGTTTGCGCATTGGCCTGCTAAGCCCAGGGTTGTGAGTTCAGTCCTTGTAGGGACCATTTGGGGATCTGGGGCAAAAATCTGTCAAGGATGGTACTTGGTCCTGCTGTGAAGGCAGGGGACTAAACTGAATGACCTTTCAAGGTCCCTTCCAGCTCTATGAGATAGGTATATATCTCCATCAATTATAGTTCACTGAATGGGCTGAAAAGGGGAACACTGATTGCACAAAGCTAATAACCCTAATGGTAATATTTTTCTTCTCCTAATCACAGAGATGATGATGCCTCTTTGGTGTTTCTGTGCTATTTATTTAGCTATCACGTGAAAGAAGAGAACCCCACCTTTTCATGTGTCTCCAGATTAGATTGGAGTTAGCTCTTCAGTAGGTCTGATTATTAAATGTATATGCATTCCTCTTACACAATATAAAAGTAATAGAATTAAGAACAAAGTATATGACTAGCTGACAGTTTCTTCAGTGTTTCAGTTCATGTTGTGCTAATTCACCTTGATATTTCAGATAATTTTAGTCATTGATAATAGTTCCCTTAAAGCTCTGTAATATATATTTTTCCTTTAAGCATGAATAAAGATTATATATACAAAGTACTACTTTTCTGCTTGCTGTAAGAGTAAATGAGTGCAAGAAGAAACTTGTAAGAAATATAGTCTAGCAATAACAAATGTCTAAAGATGAGAGGCCTGATCCAGTGCCCAGAGAAGTCAGTGGAGGGACTTCCATTAAGTTCTGTGGGCACTGGATCAGGCCGTAAAACAAAAGGAATTTGTGCTGTGTCCCTTCTCTGACACGTCTTTTTAGAACTTGACCTGATTTTTTCAGATTCAGGCCTGATTATGCAAAACAGATATAGTTGTCTTCCTGTATTCAAGAGTTGCATTCTTCAACCTTCTAAAGGAAAGAAAAATGTGATCTGGCATTTTCTCCTGCATTAAATGAAGTCCCGTTTAATATTTATTTTGAATTGTTTGCTTGATGCGGTTATTGTGGAACACATTGCAACTTGTCCAAAGAATGACATTTCCAACTGCTGAGTAAACGACCCTTGAATTATAAAATTAGTTGTTCAATTTTAGCCAGAGGGATGATGCCACTTTCTATAAAACTGTGGTAAATACATTCCAGGTATAAAATACTCAGTGTACTGTTCCAGTATAACAAGGCCAACACCAATCTTTGAAATACATTTTTTCTTATCTGTTTTTAAGAGAGATGAAGTGTTGGACTATGTCATATTGCTATAGGTTTGTTTTGAAGTCATATTTGGCAGGAAACTGTTTTGTTTTTTTTTCCTTTAATTGCCTCACTGTGACTGTTTATGCTAAGGAGGTACACTACTTTCCAGAAAGAATAAACCACAAATTCAGCACTGTGCACACAAAGAAAACAACCTCCTCAGTTTTGCTTTTATTTATTTTTTCCTGTGTTTATTTTATAACTTGCTGCACCTTTTTTATAGGTTAACACTTCACAGTATACCCGTTCTCTGTTTGTGTAGCCTCCTTGCCTATAGAAACTGGCACCTCTGTGCCAGCATCCTCTATTATTGCACTAATTGAATTTCTCAGCTTAATTTCCTTCTCAGTTGAGCAGTAATTATGGATTTGTATGGCTACTGTGATGTAACTTTGAGACTGCTGTTCTGACATTTCGGCTGCCTTGCAAATACCATTGTAGCTATTTTTCTGTTTCTCTGAGATACAAATTTCGGTGCTGCTGCAGACCTGTTTAAAGTAATAAAGGTTATTCTTATTGAATACACTGTATTGGGGGAAAAATATGTGGAAAGTTGTCACAATTGCAGTTAAATACAGCACAATGATATTAATGATGTCCTGCTGTGACTGCTCACTGTATTAACAGCTTTCAGAATGATGGCCAGCTATTTTTCTTTTCTTTTAAATAATAAACATGACTGTTTGTTTTTCCTAGTGGCTATGCATGATCATTTATACACAAAACATGAATTACTGCATTTAACTGAATAAAGTATACGTCCATAATATCAGCATACAGGAATTTATCAATACAGTACTTATACTTATATCACATCATGTGGAGGAAGAAGGTACACCTCTACCTCGATATAACACGACCCAATATAACATGAATTCAGATATAACACGGTAAAGCAGCACTCTGGGCAGGCAGTGCTGCGCACTCCGGTGGATCAAAGCAAGTTTGATATAACGGTTTCACCTATAACGCGGTAAGCTTTTTTTTAGCTCCCGAAGACAGCGTTATATCAAGGTAGAGGTGTAGTTTGCTTTATTAATTATTATTATTATTATTTCTCATTCTCCCTTCTACTTTCAGCCTTCTAGTTGGAAATGTACTGCAGAAACTATCCATTGATACCCTTTCAGCAGATGTTATCTCTAAATGTGATCTCATGTTCAACATCTGTTCTCTTCTCATTCCAGCACTGAATGCAGTAACTATCTCTGAGGGGGACTATCATGGTGAAATACTGTGCAGCATATAACTGCAGTAATGTAGACACAAAGTTAAATCGGAAGCAGGGAATAACTTTTCATAGGTGAGCCTGACAATCCTGGATAGCAGTGAATTCTGATTGCAGGTACTACAGATATTGGGTGGAATCTTGGGCAAAATGCCCATTGATTCCAATAGGGATTTCACCCTCTAAGTATTTTGACCAAGTAAACCGTCTCACAAGCCTGGTATTCTGGAGTGGCAGGCTGATGCCAGGAGCTACCCCTCTGCAAGCCTTTCCTCCTGGCTGATGAATGGGACGCAGCACTTCCTGTCAGGAATTGGTAAGGAGCACTGATTGAGGAGTGTCATTTCAGGATACAAAAAAGCAGCAGCACAGCTGAGTGAGCACTGGAAATTGTGATCCTGGCTTTCTGTGAAGCGACCTGATTAAAGTAACATCCAGTAGGTGAAATACAAAATGTTGTTTAAATTAAAACAAAAGACATATGTTCAATGATATTAATGAGGAATTGTGCACAGGAAAGAGGCCATGAATGACAGACAAAAAGATGGGAAGGGCAGTGTGAGAGAAGTGAGGGTTAGTACCTGTTAGTCGAGATTTTAATGTATGATGAGTTGCATTTAGTTTTCTGCTGCATATAAATCACTCTCATTAATTGTAGCCTCCCAATAAACTACCTGAGGATGGGAACTGTTACTATCTCTGGTTTATAAACAGAGGGAATGAAGCAGGGGCAGTGGAGAGGATAACGCCTACATTATCAGAAGCGGCCTCTGCTTCTGGCTGCCATAATTTTTGGGTGCTCAGCTTTAGAGATTTAAGGCTTCAAATGCAGAAACTCCAACTGGCTCAAATGAGAATTTTAGGTATTCAACACTTCTGAAGCTGAAGGCTGCCTTTGAATGTTTGGCTGTACAGGCTAGACTGAGTTAGTGGCACTGTCCGAACTAGAACTATGGTCTCCTGACTCTCAGTGCCGTTCTCTAAGCACTAGTTCTAGTGCCAGACCATGCCATTTCCCACATCCTGACCCAAAAAAGATTTATAAATGGTCTTTTATTAATTTAATTATTTAATATATGGCCTTCAAACTAAACCTTTGAGGGCCAAAGCAACATTGTCAAGCATATTGTATAATCTTCTGAAAAATACTTGCATCTATCTCTGTTTACCAGTAATTTGGGTCATATTCACACAGCTGGGAGAATATAACACCCATCTTCCTTGCCTTTACCTCCTACTTCCTAAACATCATGTACCCTTCCTTGCCTCTTTCAGATCCTTCCAAAAATCCACTCCTTTTATGAAGCGTTCCCATCTTCCTTCTCACCAATTGTGCACCAATGCCGTTATGCTTTTGTATTGTCCGTTGTGTTGCCCTAGTCTGAGTTAGATGGAAACCTTCTCCTAGCTGGCACCTAATCTATGAATTTTTAGTAGAGTATCATCTACACTAACGTTATTTCTCCCTTGGAATCCTTGAAAATTATTATACAATTTTAAAAGCATAATTGATTCTCTGTATGTGGAGTCTGTGCTGCTTCTGGGAACTGAGTGGCATGAAATTAAGTAGAACTGGGTTTGTGAATGTGACATGCATATCATAGAAACTAAGAAATGGAAATAAGCCTATTAGGTCATCTAGTAAATTCTCTGAAGCTAATGAGCAATTGTTTTCTGCAGTATACTCTTCAGTGCTTTGTCCAGGTCATCTAAAATGACTAAGTGATGAGAATTTCACCATTTACAAAGAACATGTGAGATTGTGTTGTGAGAGTCTTACAGTGTATCTAGTGAACTTAGAAGATGTATGTACATTACTTCTTCCCCTCAATTTTTTTATCCAACTGGACATTTTAATAAGGAGACTTGTGTTTCTCCCTGCGTACCTTCTCTTTTCAAACTCAGTGGGTAACCAGTATGTTCTTTTTAGTTTTTATTTAATTGAGCTGTCACCCTCACTAAATACTTTGCAATATTTTAGCTTCCCTACCCCTCAGATTCTTAAAGTGATTTACAAATGTAGGTGAGCGTTGTTATCTCCAAAAAAACCAACAAGGAGTCCGGTGGCACCTTGAAGACTAACAGATTTATTTGAGCATAAGCTTTCATGGGTAAAAAACCTACTTCTTCAACTGCAACCCACAAAAGCTCATGCCCAAATAAATCTGTTAGTCTTTATGGTGCCACCAGGCTCCTTGTTGTTTTTGTGGATACAGACTAACGCGGCTACCCCCAATACTTGACATTATTATCCCCAGTTTTCAGAGGGGCAAACTGAGACACAGATTTAAGTCACTTGCCTAAGGGGAAAAGTGTAGTCAGTTGGAAAGCTGGGAATAGAATCTAGGTCCTCTAGCTCCCAGGCCATGCCCTGTGTACTGGATCATGCTGTTTCTCTCTGGTCCCAGCTCAGCAAGGTACTTGCGTGCACAGTTTTAAGCGTGTGAATTGTCCCATTGACTGTAATGGCCTGTATGGGTAACAACACCCCTAAGTAAAATATAATTACTAAACAAAACCCAGCTGACGTTCTTTGGTCTGTGAACTTTATTTCTGTTTTAGGTTTCCCAAGGATAATAAGAAAAAACAGCAGTGGGCCCAGGCAGTACATCGGGCTGACCCTGTGAGTGGCAAACTCTGGACACCATCTGAATGGGATATGATTTGTTCTCAGCATTTCAATCCTGACTGCTTCAAAGAAATTAATGGAAAGAAATTTTTAAAGGAAGGGAGTTGTCCTTCTATATTTTCCTTTCCTGACAATTTTCAGGTATAAAATGTGACACACTGTGATTTCATTAAAAATAACTGATTCATTATCAACTGAATCACATAACCGCCTCAGGTGGCAAGTTTTTGGAGTGACATTTCACACAGCATGCCATACTGTTACTAATATGCTAATAAACCTTTGTTAGGTCCTCTAAAAATAGCTGTAGTAAAATCTTGGGGACAGAGTGTGTTGAGGTGTTAGAGGGCGTGTATGTATATCAGTGGTTAAATTATGCATTCTAGAACTGTAATTAAAAACTGATTGGTTAAGTAAAAGCAAAAGCTATGTCCTGGTGTCTAGTGCAGATTCTTTCAGCCTGTTATTTCTCTTCAATTAAAGACTGCAATTGTTAAATTTGTCACAGCATGGATCACATCTCAATAGAGAGAATTTCTCATGGACAGTTTTTCCTTTTATTTACAATTGCATAGACCAGTACCTTGCCCATTCACATTTATGTGGACCAGGTCTCAACATCGCTGTGGCAGCTTCTACAGTTGGCCAGGTTCTCTTTTCTAACAGTGAGCCTGATCTGATGCCTGTAGAAGCAGGTGTGAAGGAGGCAGAGTCAGCGCCTAATATAACATTTATAAAACCTGGCTTTGCTGATGAAAACCCTATTGCCAACAACAATGGTTCTGAGCTGCAGTTCTCTCTGAACTTTAATTGCATTCTTTGTTTTGTAGAGAATAGATAATTCTCTACGGCGATCGGCGAAGAACTCCAAATGTGCTGGCACATTTCTAGAAAATCCTCCTCTCACAGCAGATCCTGCTGAGGTGTATGTTACAGTAACGGTAAGCATCAGAACTGTGACTGAATGCTGAAACAGTAGTGTCACAACATGAGCCTTTCCTTTTGTATTTCCAATGACCAATTCTGTGTCAATTTGAATAGGACAAATACTTGCCTATTTTAGCATTTAAAAATAATCTGAGATACTGTGTGATGTTGCGCTTGGTCTTGGGGCAACAATTAACGTTTGTTAGGCTTACTGGAGAACAAAAAGTACAAAGATTAAAATGTGCTTGTGTGGGGTTTACAGTGAGGCAACAGACATCTGCCATGAAGTGATTAAGATACATGGACTGAAATCCTGGCTCCACTGAAGACAGTGATAGTTCTGCCACTGATCTCAATAGGGTCAGACTTATACCCATAGCGTGAGACTGCGGGAGAGAATTTTGAGCAGAATTAGATATCAGAAAACCCATCTTTGTCTTTCAATAACTTGTCTAATATGTAACAAATTAATGTTCTTCACATTCAGCCATGGAGCATCTGCATCATGTGATCATATGTGCGTGCCTATGAACTGGCCTGAAAGAGAGCATTTAAATTTCCAAGTTTATAGAGGACTCCCATTTCTCACTGCTATCGGAGTGAGAGAAAGGCAGAAAAGTTTTTTAAAAGCTGTGAAAAAACTGTATCCTGTTAATTCTTTTTTGGGGGCATATCATCATTCACACTCTCCCACTCCATTCTTGGTTTCATGGGGGGAATTAAATTCCTGTGTTGTTGTTTCCCTTTGTAGAAAACAGCGAACAACTCAAAAAGATTAACAGAAAACTTCAGCTCTGCTCATGAGCTGGACACCAATGTGGTGTGTAATACAAAGGACACAGTAATGGTAAGCATCAAAACACCAATGGGTGCACTTCCTCTTTTTACATTATTTCAGTTTTAGGCTTTAAAAAATGTTCTCTTGTTGACACTGAGTCCAATCTTAAAGCCCTTAAATACTCAAAACTCCTGTTGACTTCACACTACCCATGAGAATCTTACTATGTTGAAACATAAGCTATAAGGCGCAATGATTTTGTGTTAAATGTTTTATTTATAGTTCAAGATAGCATTTGCCTACAGTTACCACACAGTGCTATAGGAGGTAGTACTGTTACCCTGTGTATTTAGGAAAAGGGATAAATGAAGCAAAAGCTCTGATATTTAGCAGTAGCCACTGTATATGAAATGAGTACATGCTTGCAGTCTAGTCCCAAGTGGACAGCTGTCTGCATCTCAAAAGCCACTGTACAATTGACACTGTTGTTAACCATGTCCCTAGAGAAACTTGAAAGATTGATTGATTGAACATGGAGACACAACCACCTTCTTGGCTTTACAGGTGATAGCTTTACCAGGTCAAGGTGCATCCTAGGCACTAAACTACCTTCTGTAAGTGAAAAAATAAAAAAATATTCTGAAAACTGTAGAAGTAGGTTCTACTTCCAGGGAAACTAGTTCAGGATAAAATGCTCAGCTGGTCAGAGGGAAAAAATTACATTTTATATTGAAATGAGGTATCCAGAAGGTGTAAATCTCATATATGTGAACTTAACTCTTTCCATGGCATGCTATATTAAGGGCTAACTTGCTAGCACTTCAACCTCTGAGCCCAAAACTCAAGGGAAGTGCTACTTCAGTAGTGCAGCTTTAGGAGGAGAAATGTTCTCATCCTTTGGATGAGCCATTTTTCCAACATTCCCTTTGCTAACCTAATGGTTTTTCAGGTGGATTTTAAAGATTGCATGGTACCTTTTCCATAGAGCAGAACCTCAATGTTTGGTCAGCATCCCTTGCCTTGATACACCAGGCTGCAACATTCAAGGCAGTAGATGAGTTACTGCTGAGTCCACAATTACAAACACCTCTGTGAAATGGATGGGCACCTTTTAACAAATCTGAATAAATAATAGCTGCCACATTAGTCTACACTATCACCACACTACTGATAGCACCTAAGAATTTTTTGATGAGCTGTGTGAGCCAGACCCATATCTTAATTCTAAAAATATCTTTATTCATTAGAGCATTCAATGGACCCTATATCCTGTGTCCACTTCTTATAACTCTGAGGATTCTCCTGTGGGCAGAGCTTAAACTGGGCCAGTACATGGCAATACTGCATGTCAGCAGGTGCTTCTTCCACTACAGACTGTAAATTGACAGAGCTGACAAGTAGGATGTATTGTAGTAGGGCCAGAATGCGCTCTGGTACTTGTCTGGCAGCTGAGTTCTAGTGCCCCATCTTTCAATCAGATCTGCTAGCTTGGCTTCATTGGGGCACTGTATAGGCACAAAGGTACTCTGCAAGTGGATCTGATTGTAGACTTATATCGTACTTTCTTTCCCTTCTCCACAGCTTTGTACCATGTTGTTATGAGTTCCTCACGCTACTCCCAGTTCCATCATGGAGGCTTTTTAGTTTTTGGGGTTTTTTTGGTAAATTAAGTCCCAGTTAGCTCTGATTCTACCAAAAATTGCAAAAATCCAGTATTGTTGCTTTCTTTTATCTTTAAATTAGACAGACCACCATTACCATATCACAGACAGTCCAAAAACTCTGAAGAGGAAACTGGATGAACTTTTAGCAGAGAATCACAAGCTCAGAAGAAAATTAAGAAATGCTTCTGATCAGGAAGAGAGACTCCATAAAAATATGGAAATCTTGTTGGACAAGCTGCACTCTAAAGACATGTCGTCATGGGAAATAACGTGATTGCTAGATCTGTGCAAAGGCCAGGGGCTGAATGACAGGTCTTCTCTCCCACTGCACCCAGCTGTTGGATAAGAAATGTTCACTAATGTTTATTGCTATACATGTCATTTTTGAATGTATTTATTAAATAAAAAGCTGTAAACATTACTGAAGTTTTCATATAAAAGCTAGAACCTTGAAAGTTAAGATTGGCACTTGTGTTGTTCAGGGAGTGAATGTCAGCCTTTTACTTTAATTCCCTGTCTCTTCATTTGTCCCACATGGTTATTTTTTAGCTATATAGTTTCATGAAGAGTGGATGGGAGATTTACTGCTTTTTTTAAAAAAGTCTTTTGTAGACATTTACTAAGCCTGTAGTATTTACCTGAGAATACACTAGAATGTTCCAATAAGTATTTATAAGTTTCCTCAAACCTGATAGGTTAGGAAAGTTATAGTCTGATAAATATACTGCAGCATTTATGAAAATTTGTATTGCTTCATCTCTCTTTATATTTAACCAGTGTATTAGACTAGTTTCAGATAATTTTTAATGGCAAAAAGTTGAAAAGACCACATCATGACACATTTCTTTTGCAGCTCCTCCAAAACTTCTAGCAGTAAAAACCTTCAACATCTCCAACCATCAGACTTTGCTTAGAGCACCTACTTTATTCATTGTTGTCTTTCCCCCCTGCTCCATCTTGTGTCACATTTTAAGTGCATTAATTTCTAACAGCGCAATGGTGTCACTGCACCAGCCATCCACCCATGCGCTATAAAGTCAGTTTACATAATGGTTTGAAATATATATATATATATATATTTTTTTTTTTTTGAAAGACTGGCACGTGCATTAACTATTGTATTAAAACTTATGATCACACATAGTAAGTGTGTGTGTGTGTGTGTGTAATATATATATATATATATACACACACACACACCCTGCTACCTTGATATAATGTGACCCGGTATAACACAAATTTGGATACAACGCGGTAAAGCCGTGCTGGGGAGGGGGGGTGTTGCACATTCCAGCGGATCAAAGCAAGTTCGATATAACGCAGTAAGATTAAGATTTTTTGGCTCCTGGGGACAGCATTACGTTGGGGTAGAGGGGGTGTATGTGTGTAAAATTTAATATTGTTTAATGGATCCAGACTTATTCTAGTCCGTTGTATCAATATATAGCTCTGCTGTCTATACTGCATGCTAAAATTGAACCTATTAAAATTCATTATGAAAAATAACTACCCTGTACAGTATGTGCAATATTGAGTCTTCACATAGGGTGCCCCCCTGTGTAGGGACAAGAGGGGAATGGGCAGAGGACAAAGCATTCCAGCTAATCTAGGCTGTGAATTTAGCCCCATAGACACCCATGCAAAGCTGCCATCAAGTTTGCAGCCCCAATGGCTAGTCAAGTTCATGCCGGGGAGTGCACTGGTGGATGGAGTAGTCCAGAATTAGGTAAATGCAAAGATGGTATATTAGCCACCTTTGTCCTTCCCCTGCTGTGGGCTGCACCTTTTGCAGCCTGCCTCCCAAGTGGCGCAGTGTGGAATTTGTCCCTATTTATTTAGATATTAAGGAACCTACTAGAAGGCCTTTGAAGGTAATGGAAAGACTTTCTCTGACTTCAGCTGCCTTTGAATCAGGTTCTGCATTATCAAGTGATGATCTTCAAATGATGACCAGGGGGTTGTGCACTTTTTCCAGAACTGTGATAGTCCAGATGCACTCCTGCAAATTTAAAAATTAATCAATTAAAAAGCACCAGCTAAAACTGTTCTTATTGTACAAAAACTGCACATCAGATTAGGCAATCTGTGTCACACCGGTCTTTTTTTATCCCATAAACAGAAATTGTCAGAACATTATACACATACCAAACCTCCATCGAAGTCAGTGGGAGTTTGGGCACAAAAGGAATGTTGTCTTCCAACATGTTCAGTACCACATGTTTCAGATGTAACACCCCCTCCCTACCCCCCATGGACAATTTTGCAATAATGCTCATATGCTAAAGTTAAAAGGGCACATGCATTTTTGCATTTAGGCCTGTTGTGGTCTCCTTTGAAAACTGGCCCTGAAAAAGATGTGGGAGTTTATAGCTGTAAGATTCCCATTGAATTTCATAGCCATTACATGGCTGAAACCCTGCACAGTTCTTAGCATCTAAGGTGTAATATACAGCTAGTTATAATTATACTGTTAACATGTAATTAAAGCACAAGTCACAACCTAAACATTTAGGCAGTTTAGAAATGTGTACAGCTGAAATTAAATAGGAGCTCTCTCCTTGTTCTTAACTGTGCTGGTGGAGATGTTCTGGGAAAAAGCACAAACCAGTTTGAAATAATATAATTGCTGCTGCAAGGTATTTTTTATGGGTGCAAGAGTGACTAACCAAGAAATAGGGGCAAAAATGAAACAACAGACTCAGCACAGAGCTGCAAGACACACACACAGAAAAACATTCTTCTAAAAACTGGTGCCTCCATCAGGACTCTTGTCCTGATTGGACAACAAAAAGTTCTGCATTATTTCCTAGAATCATTTTTCCATATCTATTTCCTATACTTAAATAATCACGAACCTTCACAGGCTCAGAGCCTGCAAGCACCTCTGGCTAAGGCTAAATGGCAATACTATGGAGGTGGAGGAAGGCACCTAGTAGAATACCACAGAGATCAGTGTTAGGGGGAAACAAACCTTTTAAACATCTTCCTTAATCATATAGGAAAAGCATTTAATGAAGTATAGATGATGTGACATTGAGGAAGACTGTGCCCACCAGTGAGAACAGAGATATAATTCAAAGGAATCTAAAGAGATTAGAAATGTGGACAGAAAAGAGGTTCAGTTTGGGAAATTTACATTAATACAGCTATGGAAAAATACTCTAAAACACAGCAAAGAATCCTGTGGCACCTTATAGACTAACAGACGTTTTGGAGCATGAGCTTTCGTGGGTGAATACCCACTTCCTCAGATGCATGTAATGGAAATATCCAGGGGCAGGTATATATATGTGTGCTAGCAAGCAAGCTAGAGATAACGAGGTCAGTTCAATCAGGGAGGATGAGGCCCTGTTCTAGCAGTTGAGGTGTGAAAACCAAGAGAGGAGAAACTGGTTCTGTAATTGGCAAGCCATTCACAGTCTTTGTTCAATCCTGAGCTGATGGTGTCAAATTTGCAGATGAACTGAAGCTCAGCAGTTTCTCTTTGAAGTCTGGTCCTGAAGTTTTTTTGCTGCAGGATGGCCACCTTAAGGTCTGCTATAGTGTGGCCAGGGAGGTTGAAGTGCTCTCCTATAAGGTGCCACAGGATTCTTTGCTGCTTTTACAGATCCAGACTAACACGGCTACCCTCTGATATCTAAAACACAAGCATACAATGGGAAGACTAGAGCTGGAAGCCGGTAATACTGGAAGAGAGCTAGTGGGGTGATAGATGATGACAAGCTCCATAAATGTTTACAATGGAATAGAGCAGCAGCAAAGCCAGTCTGCTATTGGGCTGTAAACGCAGAGGCATCCCAGTAATAAGCCTTCTCTTTGTGACTCTGCTGTGATTACATTTACAATGTGGAGCCCACTTCTGGGCTCCACCTTATTAGTGATATTAATACACTAGGAGGAGAACAGAAAAGAGGCCCAGAAATGATCAGAGGACTGGAGGCATAGGTGTTGGAACAAAGAGTGCTGGTGGAGGTACAGCTGCACCCCTATGAAGTAGTAGTAACCCAAGTACATGGTTTCTGCCTTCAGCACCCCCTCTATAAAAATTGTTCCAGCACCAGTGGCAGGAGGGACTTGAAAGATTAAAAGAGCTAAATAGAGCTTTGCTAAAAGATGACAACGTGTGGACGGGATGACATGATAACTACAAATACCTGAAGGGTGTCAAATTCAAGGCTAGAGAAGAAAAGTGTAGGTTAGTACAATAATTTAAAAATAGGATACAATTAATAATGATGCTAAACAGTGTGATCTGAACCTTTGCCTCTCCTCACCCACTCTCCTCCCTCCTATTTGTTATTCCCAGCTGTCTGTATTCTGTAAACTCTTCAGGGAACGCGCCACATCTTTTCTTTGTTCTGTAAAGCACCCAGCACATTTTTGAGGCACAATATAAATAAGGAGTGTTTTCCTAAGAAAGGGAGAATACTATCTGAACAGTAGTGGAAACTTCCTGACTTTAAGTCCCATTAGCCTGTGTAAAAGGGAAGTGGCAGATATCTGGAACAATCCTGTACTGCCAAGGAAATGGACTTGATAAAGTAATTTCCAGCTCCTGCCCTATTAGCTCCTGCCCATACTTCACCTACAACAATACCTGAACATGTGCATAAGGAGTGTTTTCTAGACCTTCTCCGCTTCTGGGTAAGTCTAGGAATAGCCCACAGGTGAAGCCAGTCTTCTCACCTTGCCCTCAGCTGAGGCTCAGAAGGAAGCTTCCTTCAGCTGTTCTTTCTTAAGTATAAAGAAGGCTCAGGGACTGGTTTCAGTGGGAGTTACAAACACATGACTGATGCAATAATCAGGTCCCCCCTGCTTGTTGGAAGCATCTCCTTGGTAAAAGGTAACAAAAATCATACCCTCAAATATTGAATGGTGCAATTTCAGTTCATGAATTGGCTGAGAGCATAAGCACTTCCTGTGCAGATACTTGTTCATGCACATTCAAAATTTGCTTTTTGCAGTCATTTTTGCATGCAGCTTTAAGATGTGCTTTCCCTAAATATTCAGGCCAGTAAAACTTACTCACATGGAAGTTCACAGAAAGTAACCCAAAAGATCAAAAGTCTAGCTGGAGTGAATTCATTTTACAACTCCAGCAAATGTGTGGGGGACATTTTCACAGGATTAACCCAACTTTAGTTGTGACCAGCATGAAAGAGACTGTATTTCCTGCCTCACTGCAGTTTTCTATTTTCCACTTTTCAAAAAACTCCATATCTAATTTTTTTTAAATATTCCAAATTTTAAAAAGTTCCCTATTTAAGAAAATAACTAGAAACTCCAATTAAGGGACTGGAATGTGTAGTATTTGCATACAGCAAAATCACTAACAAGCCACACATTGTTGGCCTTCCTTATTTTTGCAGGAAAGCAAGACTTGCAGACAACACCCCATTTTTTCAGAAAGGGCTGTGGCTTTCTTTGTTTTGAAGCACCACAGCAAATTTGCTGCTGCCTTTTCTTGTCATTCTTTGCAATTTAATTCTCCTCAGTGCATCTCTATTAGGCTAAACTGCATCCCAATCATGTCACTCATGTAGGCTTCTGCTTTGAAACCATGAGGGGGGAGGATTCTGTTTGACTTTGAGCATTCTAAACAGGGAGGCTAATATTTCAACTCAGCAGAAATGGCTGCTAATTTTAAACTACCAGTTTAATCTTTCTCTAGCAGAAACACACATTTTCCTCTACCATAAAATTTTCTCATAATAGGAAGGAGACCATTCCCAGGGGCACAGTTACCAAAAGATAATCTCGCCCCAATCTGATTAGAGGCATGAGGTTCATGCCTCAAAATGCTCTAGGGTATGATTATTTTATGATAACCATACCCTGTATCATAGCTTATTGATTAACTAATAAAGCTTCAGTATTATTATTCAGAGGAGGGGGGGAGATATCAGAGGAAGATCTGATTCTGGAATGGGAAAGATTCTTTCTTGCTAACAAACCACCTTTCTCTTGCCCTGATTATAACCTGTGTGTGAAATTATAGGGTCAATGGATGCCAGTTTTAGTTTCTCATTGGTGATTAGCTCACTGGTTTATTAAAACTGAAGAACACCCAGAAACATATTTATTTGAAGACGAAGTTTCACCGGACTATTCCCTTTCCATTTAAACGGCATATAAGGGCTACAGAGCAGAATATGATTTGGGTTTCTAGAAAGCCTTTTGTAGTCAAGGTTCTACAAGTGTGTCACACGATAGTACGTTAGATACCTGCAGTGACTCATAGCCAAGTATGCCTGCTGTTATACTTTTAACAATAGCTCTTGCACAGCCTGGAACATTAGAACTTAGTTTAATGAGAGAAGCAATGTTAGATGGGGCACTGGGGTAAACATCCTGCTCAGGAACACTCTAAGTGATGCCTGCTGGTAATGGCGCCCATTCTGAAAGACTATTCTGCCCCGAGGATCACTTGAGAGCAGTGCACTACTCTATACCAGCTGGAATTCCCCCACATTGGAGGACTCCTGATTTAGTCCTTTAGTGCAGCTGTTTGGCCCCTATATACATCAAAGAGTGGCACAGAAAGGCTGGAATCTAGCCCGTGCCTCCTAGTCCAGTGCTTTAATTACAAGACCATCCCCCACATCTAGTTTCAGCCCTGTATAGAAACCCATAACTGGTGTGGGACTTGATCCCACAGAGTCTTTGAGCTATGGCAGGCTGGATTCTGAGTTCAGTTACACCAATATAAATCTGAAGTTATTCCACTGACTTGAGTAGAGCGAGGCCAGGTTTACTGAGGCATTACTGAGATCAGAATCAGGTACAGCACATTCAAAAAGGACTCAACTTAAAAAAGTGATATCTGTTGTGGTATAGTATCCAAACTACTGGACACAACTACAAGTACCCAGGGGCGGCTCTAGCTTTTTTGCGGCCTCAAGCACAGCAGTCAGGCAGCCTTCAGCAGCCTGTCTGCAGGAGGTCCGCCAGTCCCGCAGCTTCAGGTATCCGCCGCCGACCGAATTGCCACCGAATCTGCGGGACTGGCGGACCTCCCGCAGGCAAGCCGCTGAAGGCTGCCTGACTGCTGCCCTCACAGGAACCGGCGGGGCGTCCCCCTGTGCTTGCTGCCCCAGGCACGCACTTGGAGCGCTGGTGTCACGGCTGCAAGTACCTATTTAATGTCACCTGCACTTAAATTTGAACATGTTATTGGAAATGAGGGGTCAAGCATTATGTATATTTATCCTCTTTTAGTACTCACAATGAAAAGAGTTGGATAATAATGTAAAGGAAAGAAAGGGTTGATTAAACCCTGCAAGGTGGTATGTGCAATGCAGGTCTAACAGAGGGATCATTACACAATATAACCTACACTTTCATGAACCATTTGGCAAATCTGCTGTCTGTTTTGTCACCATGTGCTCTGCTAACGTATAGTGCTAGCGTCTTTAACTAATCAGAGTTATCATCCTGCTTGTTTATGCAGGATGATAACTTAACTTAAAATCTCCCACCATTCCTCACACCTGTGCAGCTCCAGCATTGCTAGTAACACAGGGAGTACTAGTGTAGAGCAGGTTCCTGCAGCTTCTGACATTTTCAACACCATGTTACTTAGCCCTTCTTAGAGCAGATTTACATAGCACAGTGTTAAAAATCCTGGTATGCATTAGCACTCCCACAGTTATTTTCAGCTGTGGAGGTGCACCCGTGTTAGTAATGGTGGGAAATTTTGCTAAAAATCCCTAGTGTTGCCTTGGGGGGCATGAGCAGGTTTCAGGGGGTCTGTCAAGCAAGACCAGTGTTAGACTTTCTGGAGCCCAGGGCATTAAGCTGAAGCCTGGGGCCCTGAGCAACTTAGCTTCACAGTGCCCCTATGGCATGGAGCTCTGGGCAACTGCCATGCTTGCTACCCCTTAACGCTGGCCCTGGCTTTTTTATGCAGAAAACCAGTTCTTGTGGCACAGGTGGGCCATGAGTTTTTATAGCATGTTTGGGGGGCCTCAGAAAGAAAAAAGTTGAGAACCCCTGCCCTACAGTATTCCTTACACTAAGCATTATGGGCTTGATCTTGGCCTCAGTTTAATCAATAGGAGTTTCGCAAGGAGACAAAGAATTAGCAGTCACTCTGTGTAAAGCAATACAATTACTTTTCCATTAGCATGACACTCCCTAATGAACAAAACAAAAGGACCTCCAGAAGAGGAGAGGAAGCTGATGACTTCCAAAAACAACAGACAGGTAGCCAGTTTCCTCATATATATATCACCTCTTACCTCTTTATACACGTTCTTTTTCAGAACTCCGCTGATTTTGCTGCAGAGATGTACGAGACTAGGCAAGAAGCACTGAAAATGTTTATTTTCCTGTACATCTTTAAATGTGGCTTCTTTCCTTCCACCCCTGACACTGTACTATCCATTCCCTGCTATTTGTCCCTGTCTGCTGTCCCCCACGGTGAGGCCATCAACACTTGAGTCAGGAGGAATTGAAAACTCAGCGGAGACGCATCATAAACTTCTAGTAGTTAAATAATTTCACCAATACTCTTCCCCTCAACATCATCAACCAGAACAACTGAACAGCTGAAATGTTCTATGAAACTTCCACCCCAGCATAACATCATGTCTATAAAATTCCATATAGGTTTCTCCATGGCAAGTTTAGCATTTCTCCATAGCACAGTATACAAAACATTTTCAATGTCTTTTACCCAGTATATAACACTGAAGCATACAAATGAAGCATATAAATCTAGTATTGTTAAATATATTTTAGCCCTGTGAGAAAGAAAGAAAGAAAGTCTTGAATAGATGAACATAAGCATTCCTGGTCTGCTGCTCATTTAAATGTAAGGTATACAAGTAAAATTAATCATGAGGGTTTGTGTAGTTTTTCACTGGCATTATTTTAGATAATGTATTGTATGTTATGTGGTTAGAGAGAAATTCTTGTCACTGAGGTTCAGATTTCAATATCGTTACTAATACTGACCAGTATTTAACTCCATAAGTAAGGCCATTGATTCCAATGGGATTAATCACAGAGTAAAGCACTACTCAACATGAATAAGGAATCAGAACACGGCCCTATGTTAATTGGAATCTACTTTTGTCTACTGAATGTTGGAGAGTAATTTGTTTTAAATATATTCTTTTCCTCCATGCAATAGGAAATGCAGCTTCGTAAATCAACATAAAAATATAGCCCATGACTAAGACTTGGTGGCAAAATGGAAAATACATTGACACTTTCAACCTTGTGTGGCATATTCTTTATGAAGTTGGGTATTTGGGGAAGATTTAAATATTTTTTAAAACTACAAAAATGTTGTAGTTGTTCGACAGAAAACAGGCTTCAAGGACTTTGAAATCCTTTCAGAGATGACAAAGAACAAAGGGAAGTCTCTTCCTCAGTATCCATTCCAGCCAAATTCTGCACTCAGCTCAGCAGGCATTACTCCCATTGAAGTCATAGTGTGTGCATGCCATATTGTCAAGTATCAGAGGGGTAGCCGTGTTAGTCTGGATCTGTAAAAGCAGCAAAGAATCCTGTGGCACCTTATAGACTAACAGACGTTTTGGAGCATGAGCTTTCACAGGTGAATACCTACTTCGTCAGATGCATGTAGTAGAAATTTCCAGGGGCAGGTATATATATGCAAGCAAGCTAGAGATAATGAGGTTAGTTCAATCAAGGAGGATGAGACCATCCCATATTGCACATCCAAGGGCAGAATATGTCCCCAGGTGACTGATGTCCAAGGCTTAGGACCAATAGCCATTGAGCAAATTGTCCTTCCATCCAACCCCATCAATACATATGGTTAATACTAGTGGGGGACTCATCTATGAGAGAACTACTGTAGCAGCTGTATCAAGACTCACACAAGGTCAAGGACTGCAGTCCTGGACATTACATTTCATCTGTTAACTCAGAAGGGTTGGTCAACTGCTTTGGACACAGTCTTTGTACTCAATTGTACTTTGTACTCAATCTGTTCCAGCCTTTGAAAAACAGAATGGGGAGGCGGAGATGGGTAACAATAGCTCACCTCTCATAAAAGAAAAGCCACGCTGCTCTCTTCCTGTTGGAAGAGGACGGGAAACCAAAGGAAAGCACACTATAATAACCGTGTCTTCACAATACAAGGAGGTTCTTTAGCTCAGCACTCCTGATGACCCTGTTGTGGTGGAGTGAGTGTGTGTAACCTCTTTATTTATTACAGTATGCTAATAAGTATCCAGAAGGCAATATGCTAAGGCAGACAGTAAGCCCAGAGGACTTGTACTCAAATACCTTTATCTTTGCTATACAAAGATGATAACTAGAGTAATGGAAAGTGCCTGAGTTCTGCAGAACCATTATCAGAGCGATGGGTGTAAAATCATATACACCTATAACCCAATATAACGTAACCCGATTAACACAAATTCGGATATAACGCGGTAAAGCAGTGCTCCAGGGGTCTGGGGTTGCGTACTCTGGTGGATCAAAGCAAGTTCGATATAACGCAGCTTCACCTATAATGCAGTAAGATTTTTGGCTCCCGCAGACAGCGTTATATTGGGGTAGAGGTGTAGTAACTAGAGATCAGAAAATGAATGATATTTCTAGAGATCAGTGAGGTATTTTGTTTCCACCAAAATAAAACTCCGGGTCAGAGAGCCTTTGCATACATGAGAATGAGGCACAGAATATTTATTCTGCAGGGACTGGACAAAGTGGAGTCAGACAATTCCTGAGTAAGTTAATCCCTACCGGAATGTATATGTTCTGTTCGTGCAGACTGTCATTTCTATTGACCCTTGGTTTTTGAAATGTCATTTATTGTTTCTATGATGTCTCTGAAAGCCCTGTATGTGCCCATTCCTGATGTCTGGAGCCAATGGCAAAACATCCTTTTACTGCACTGGAGGCACACCTGAACTCTAGGGTTCAAATTCTCCCTGGTGCAAGGTCTATGTACCACTTACATGCCACTTGTGCCCTCAAAGTAAGACTTTAATGGGACCTAAAGTCGTGCATGGGATTGTAAGCCCTCTGTGTAGGGGTGAATTTCACCATAGGGGAGTAGAAATGAGCTCTTTCAGAAGCAGATTGGCATCTCTTCTGTTAAGCCTTAAAACATTAATGGTTGTAAGGAGTATGTTGTGTCTCTGGCACAGATCTCCTCCCTACAGTATGGTACACATTTCATTTGCTATTTATATAGCACCAGAAGTTTGAAAGAGATTTTGATGAAGATTAGCTGCCTATGTTTGTAGTTTTGATTAGCACTATGGCCAGCCAGCTGTCCCTCAATGTCCCTTTCCAGTGGAAGCATGTAAAGTCTAGCTTGTGCTAAGGAATAGTTCTGGTGAAATTATGTTTTCTGTATTTAGAAAATTATACTATACTTTAATTTGCCTCTGGTTATTGCAGACAAACTATGATTTGCATGGTTTAAAGGCTTTTCTCCACCCCAGAATGAAGGAGGAACTGAATAGTTTCATGTTGGACATTCTCCCACTGCATAAGTAACCTTCAAGTTATATTTTAAGTACAAACATCTGTTTTCTTGGTTAAGCCTTTGGCTGGGTGATGTGGACCCTTATTTATTTGGTTTTACATTTTACAAAGCCATAAAAATAAATCACACAGCCAGATACTAGAACTAAGCAAACAGTGTGCGTGCGTGAGAGAGAAAGAGAAAGAGAGAGGATTTGTACAAATATTTGTTCGAATTTGAAAGCAAATTTGGATTTGACCATATTTGTGACCCTTTGTGAAAATAAATTTAGCACTCAGTAATTACAGAAAGGCAATGTTAAGGTGGAGCATTCACCAAGAGCAATTTCTGAATTTTACACTGGATTGTAGTCTTCACAATTCAAATTGTGTTCGTCAAAAGGTGCACAAAGCTCTTGAGGCGTGTGGAGGAGGAAAGCCATTTGTGGGCCAGAAGCACCTTGCTCCTGTTTCTCAAACCAAAACATCAAAAGAAAAAGAGGCCACCAGATAGCATTAACAGGGTAATATGCTTCCTTCCGACTACTCTAAAGCAGCTGTGCTCTTACCAGACTCATCACCCTCCTTCCACTCAAGATCAGGTGGATTCTGCTATTTCAATAGTGGTCTCTTCACAGAAGGAGGGAAGAGATTAGGGAGAAAGATTTCCCTGGATAGCTCACATCTAAAGGTATGAGTATCAATTTGGTGTAATTTTGCCCTAATCCTTGCAACTGGATCTTCCCATGTGAATCCAACTGCAGGATTGGAGCCTCTACTTGTCATTTGGAAATGGGCTGTTTCAAGATCCAAAACTTTTGTTTAACTGGAGTTAACTATAGACTGAACCAAACCCAAGAAAAGGACTTTCTATTAGAATCTAAAATGGATGTGAACTAGCTCCCTTTCCCACATCCCCCTTCCTGCTGTGAACCTTGGACCTACTGTTGTCAGTCACTTTCATAAATCATCCAATCAGGAAATAGAAACAATACTCCATGACTTATGTAGCTAACCAGAGTGTCAATTAAGAATATTTACAGCTAACTGTTTGCAACTAGTCTACAGGTCAAGAATTACTTGCTGAAGAAATCCACAGATAACATCACACATGGTATATACAAGCTTTTCCTAATTTGTTTGTGGACAATTTGAAAACCAAGACAAAATCTGAGGAATAAATTAGTGACAAAACTCTCCAGCTCCTGTAAGATGGATGGAAAGGGCCAGGCACAGTTTCCCCCTCCTTCCCATGGGCCCAGACTTGGCCTTGATGGCCCAACTCCTTCCCTTTTGTGGGGTCATGTGAGTGAGGCCAGACAGAAACTCTTAAGTATTTATATGGGCCCTGTCACTTTAGTACGTGAGCAGTTTTTCAGCTGCTGCCAGAACAGCAGAAGTAGATAGTGAGAGAGGGAAACCTTCCCATGGGAGCCTGACCCTTTGATGCTATGAGCATGACACCAAGGGCTTTCATCTGTGATGACATCAGTACTGACACGAGAGTCTATGAAGGACCCTCAAAGAGAAATTTGGGTTTGCCCCCTCATTGGATGTTAGGTGGATTTTGATTAAAAGGCTGCTCTAGCACACAGTGAGAATTTTGTATTAAACTAAAATAATATATAAATAAGTTAAGTAATAAATATTAATCATTTGAAAACTTAACTGTTATTAACTAACTAGCAGATGTGTAACAGCTGAGCAACCAGTTTAGTTACTAAACAGATATTTGGCTAAGGATAAGAGTTAACAAACATGAACTGACAGTAGGTTGGTGGAGGGGCAGCTGGAGGATAATATCCAAAGAGAACGAACGTAACAGGTGCCAGTCATCAGTGGGAATCTCCTTCTTCATGTGATTTCTCCCACGCCTCCATCTGACTTTATTTCATTTAAAACTGTCATGGTATAAACCCCCACTCTGAACCTTAGCGTCCAAAAGATGGGGTACCAGCATGAATTCCTCTAAGCTTAATTACCAGCTTAGAACCTGTAGCGCTGCCATCAACTAGGAATTCCAGTGCCTGGTACACTCTGGTCCCCCCAAAACCTTGCCCCTGGATCCCTCTGGATCTTAACACAAGGAAAGTAAACCCTTTCCCTCGCCGTTGCCTCTCCCAGGCTTCCCCTCCCTGGGTTACCCTGGAAGATCACTGTGTGATTCAAACTCCTTGAATCAACAGAGAGGAAAATTCCCCTTCCTCCTCCTTCCCCCTCCCAGACTCTCCCTGAGAGAGAAAGTAATCCTAACAGAGAGAAATTAACCTCTCTCTCCCCCTTCCCTCCTTTCTCCTCACCAATTCCCTGGTGGATCCAGACCCAGTCCCCTGGGGTCTCACCAGAATAAAAACAACAAACAATCAGGTTCTTAAACAAGAAAAGCTTTTAATTAAAGAAAAAACAGTAAAAATTATCTTTATAAATTTAAAAAAATGGAATAGGTACAGGGTCTTTCAGCTATAGACACTGGGAATACCCTCCCAGCCAAAGTATATAAGTACAAATTAAAATCTTTTCAGCCAAATACCAATTTGAACTCCTTCCAATCAAATACACATTTGAACTCCTTCTAACCAAATACACATTTGCAAATAAAGAAAACAACCATAAGCCTAACTCGCTTTATCTACCTAGTACTCATTATTCTGAACTTCTAAGAGCCTGTATCGGAGAGATTGGAGAGAAACCTGGTTGCACGTCTGATCCCTCTGAGCCCCCAGAGTGAACAACAACCAAATTCTAACAGCACACACAAAAACTTCCCTCCCTCAAGATCTGAAAGTATCCTGTCCCTTGATTGGTTCTCTGGTCAGGTGACAGCCAGGCTTACTGATCTTGTTAACCCTTTACAGGCAAAAGAGATATGAAGTACTTCTGTTCGATTAACTCTTAACTATCCGTTTATGACAAAAACCAAAAGCTTTTTGACACAGGGATTGTCTTACTTGTTGTATAGAACCTGCCATGATGGGACTCCATTCTTCACAGGGCATCATCATCATTACAATTTACTGCCAGCTTCCTCTATCTGCAAAGAAGTGCTCCCTGGTGTCTTCCAGCACAACAAAGTGTTGAGCATTTCCTACAAGGTGCTGAGAGACCTCCTCTCCTATTGAATCAATAGGAAATGAGGAAGTGTTCAGTACCTCCTTAGCATTGGAACCAAGGGGAATACCTCTCCCTCTCTAATACATGCACCATGGAAAGGGGCACAAGACTCTCTGCAGCACTTGTGTTTGACAAGGAAGGGCGCCCTGCAGATGGAGCTAGCTTTATGTGACTCTTGCCCCCAAGCACTCTGTAGGCTGGAGGAGTAAAGGACAGTTTTGGCATGAGGGATGTAATGTGGAATGGATTTTGGTTGGACTGGGTTTGTAGAGGAAAGAGGGAGTGATGCAGTATGAAAGAGGGATTGAGTTAGAGAGCGTGCATCTGAGAGTTTGAGGTAGCTGCTAATGGCCCCCCCCCCTTTAGTCTCTTAGGCCCATAAATCAATGGGAGTTAGGCCTCAACACTTTTGAGTATCTGATCCTTGCTTCCCAGCAATTTCACTTTCAGTGACCTCATAACCTTGATGTCCATCCTGTGAGGTGCTGAAAGCAATCTCAGGTGGCACTTACCATCTTGTGGAATTGGGTTCATAATGATTAACATAAAGCCAGAAGTGCCTGGTGTGGTCCCATTTGAAGCACCTAAGACTGTCTGACTTGGAGGACAGATGGCTGTAGGGTTGCTACTGCATGCAGACAGCTAGACAGAAGGAAGCTATGCTGGTATCTTCTCATTCTCAGCCTGCACCCTGCTCTGCAAATCAGCAACCCACTCAGCCATGTAGAGTAATATCTGTTCATCAGCATCCCCTCCTGTTCCTAACAGGCAGGAAACCTGAGTCCCTGTTACCTAGGAGAATGGCTTTTAAGGAAGGAGCCTTCTGTTTCTGCCACCTATCCCAGTTCCACTATCCTAGTCATCTGCCTGATGACCCTCCAGAGCTAGTTGCGCAGGTAAAAGAAACTATGCTGTGCTTTATGTCTCTGAAGGCAAAATGACAGAGTAATGAATTCTCTTGTGCTCTATGCAATAATCATCAGCTGTGGACAAACTGATTTCAGGTTTTAACAAAAATTGATTTGAGTAAATTTTCCTGCCATGCTCACCTGAGCTGGCTAGCCAGCTCAGTCTAGTGCCAAATCTCTCCTGGTGCTCTTCATTTGATAAAAAACTGATAAAAACTATTAGATACAGCTTGGCCCAAGCTAGCCATACTGCAAACTTGTTTCTCTCTAGTTGCCTGCCACTCAGCTATCTAGACAGGTTGTCATTATCAGCCTCCAACTGCCCCAGCTTTGCCCCAATTTTTTTAAGCCCTACAGCATTATCATTTGATGTGGCTGGTGAGGGAATTCAAGTAGATGAAGACTGAGGATACCACTCCCTTAGGTAATGATATATTCTGATTCCCTCCAGCTATCTTGCTAACAACCCAATCCTCCTCCATCCTGGCCATACTCCCCTATATTAAGAACTAAAGAATAATTAAAACCCCTCTTCATAAAGTGTGGCTAAATTCAATATTCAGTTTAGATTATGTTAAAAATGCTTGTGATAGATAGGGTATGTTATGTGCTATGGCAATAAGTTAGTTGGCATGTAATAGCCAGCAGGAAAAGCAGACAAAGATACCTGGGTATGCAACAGCCAGCGGGAAAAGCAGACAAAAATACCTGGTGCTCTATACTTTGAATCACAGCCTTCAGTAAGCCCTCATGGATTTAAACAATTATTAGGTCTTAATAGTAGTATTAATCTAATATGGATATTATCTGTTCATACAGCAAAGATATTTATAACAATTACTCATTTTATATTTTATGATCCTTTGGGTACACAAAGCAACACAAGAAGATTGTGCATAAGGCTGTATAGGCATGTCAGGGTCTCAATAATATCATAAGACATGGGAGCTTTCCTTCTAAGGTTAGCATGATCTTGTCAGAATTGCCCACCCTGGACCCATTCAGGGGAAAAAGCTTTGATTTTAGGAGAACTGTCAATTTCTATATACATATACAAACTTGGGCCTTGATCCTGTAAATGCTTATTACTAGGAGTAGGCTTAGTGGCTTTCATACAATTAATCACATACGTACATCTAGCAGTAAACATGTGCAGGATTAGATCTTTGGTTAGATAGTTATCTATAGATAGTAGGAGGTTTTCTTCCTATATCAAAGATCATAGGCTAGGGGAGTCAAAGCAGCTGTAAGATACTGCTCCAAAAACCTCCTTTTCAGCAATTCTGATGAGATCACACTAACCTCAAAAGCAAAGCTCCCATGACTTGTATATAAAATTAAAAAAAAGAATAAGGCTGTATGCACACTTCAGGGTTCTGATAATATGATGGATCACATAATACCGTAACAAGAAAAACAGGTTTGATGAAAATCAAATAAAACTAACTAACATGACAGTGAACAGTGGTCATAAGCTTTAAAAAAATATGAGGGGGCAGCCGGGAAGACAACTTTTTCTGTCAGAACAGTGCTAGCTACAGGAATCTGCTATGGTTTTCTTTTGACATGTGGACAGAGATGTGCGTTCCTGAGAACTAATTTGGAATTATATAAAAAAACATGCTACAGATTTCCAAAATACTATTCTATAACAGTTTTACTGTTCTGGTTCTTGGGTGAGGGGCTACATCACTGTCTAAATTAGCAACAATGAGTCCTGTGGCACCTTAAAGACTAACATGTATTGGAGCATGAGCTTTCGTGGGTGAATACCCACTTCATCAGACGCATGTAATGGAAATTTCCAGAGGCAAGTATAAATATGCAGGCAACAGTCAGTCTGGAGATAACAAGATTAGTTCAATCAGGGAGGGTGACGCCCTCTTCCAGCAGTTGAGGTGTGAAAACCAAGGGAGGAGAAACTGCTTTTGTAGTTGGCTAGCCATTCAGTCTTTGTTTAATCCTGAGCAGATGGTGTCAACTTTGCAAGTTAACTGAAGCTCAGCAGCTTCTCTTTGAAGTCTGGCCCTGGAGTTTTTTTTACTGAAAGATGGCTATCTTTACATCTGCTATTGTGTGGCCAGGGAGGCTGAAGTGTTCTCCTACAGGTTTATGTATATAGCTATTCCTAATATCTGACTTGTGTCCATTCATCCTTTTACGTAGGGACTGTCCAGTTTGGCCAATGTACATAGCAGAAGGGCATTGCTGGCACATGATGGAGTATAAAACATTGGTGGATGTGCAGGTGAATGAACCGGTGATGCTGTAGCTGATCTGGTTAGATCCTGTGATGGTGTCACTGGTGTAGATATGTGGACAGAGTTAGCATCAAGGTTTGTTGCATGGATTGGTTCCTGAGTAAGAGTTTTTATGGTGTGGTGTGTGGTTGCTGGTGAGAATATGCTTAAGGTTGGGGGGTTGTCTGTGGGCGAGGACTGGCCTGCCTCCCAAGGTCTGTGAAAGCGAGGGATCATTGTCCAGGATGGGTTGTAGATCACTGATGATGCATTGGAGAGGTTTACGCTGAGGACTGGAGAGGTTTACGCTGAGGACTGTAGGTGATGACCAGTGGAGTTCTGTTGGTTTCTTTCTTGTTGTCTTGTAGCAGGCGGCTTCTGGGTACACATCTGGCTCTGTTGATGTGTTTCCTTATTTCCTCGTGCGAGTTTCGTAGTTTTGAGAATGCTTGGCGAAGATCTTGTAGGTGTTGGTCTCTGTGTGAGCATTCCACCATGATTTCAAACAGCTCCCACCCCACCATCAACCTCAGCCTGGACCAATCTACACAGGAGGTCCACTTCCTAGATACCACAGTACAAATAAGTGATGGTCACGTTAACATCACCCTATACTGAAAACCCACCGGCCGCTATGCCTACCTTCATGCCTCCAGCTTCCACCCCAAACACACCACATGATCCATTATCTACAGCCAAGCGCTGAGGTACAACCGCATTTCCTCCAAACCCTCAGACAGAGACCAACACCTGCAAGATCTTCACCAAACAGTCTCAAAACTACGATACTCACACAAGGAAATAAGGAAACAAATCAACAGAGCCAGACATGTACCCAGAAGTTTCCTGCTACAAGACAACCCCAAGAAAGAAACCAACAGAACTGCCCCTATAGTCCTCAGCTTAAACCTCTCCAACGTATCAGAGATGTGTTCCGTCTATCGCCCCACCACAGTTACGGAAACCCATTGCAGTAAAGCCATCCACTATGACCTGCACATTTCCCAGATTCACTACCTTTGATAGCAGATCAGTAATAGCATTGGCTACCTGAATCACAGCAGTCCCACAGTAGATTTGCCCACTCCAAATTGATTCCCGACTGATTGGTCGCAGTCAGGTGTTGCAAGCTTCCACAGGACTATCGCCACTCGTTTCTCAACTGTCAGGGCAGCTGTCACCTTGGCATTCCTGCGCTGCAGGGCGCGGGAAGGCAACTCGGAGTTCCAGGAAAGTGGCCTTACACATGCAAAAGTTCCACAGCCACTGGGAATCATCCCATACCTACAACACTATGTGGTCCCACCAGTCTGTGCTTGTTTGGCGGGTCCAGAATTGGCGTTCCACTGTATCAACCAGCCCCACTGCCACCAGGATGTCCCAATTGCCCCATCCCGTGCGTTCAGGAACATCTGTGTCCATGTCCTCCTCACAATCATCCTCGTGCTGGCGTCTCTTAGCCAGGTTTTGCACATACTGCAGTATAATGCACGAGGTGTTTACAATGCTTGCAACAGCAGTGGTGAGCTGAGCGGACTCCATACTTGCCATGCTATGGCATCTGCATTGGTAATCCAGGAAAAAAGCCGTAAAATGACTGTCTGCAGTTTCTTTCTCAAAGGGCGGTTGGGAAGGAGGGGAGACTGACAACATGTACCGAAAACCACCCGCGACAATGTTTTTGCCCCATCAGGCATTAGGAGCTTAACCCAGAATTCCAATGGATAGCTTCCCACAGTGCACCGCTCCGTGAGTCAATGCTAGCCACGGTAGTGAGAATGCACTCCACCGACTTAATGCGCTTAGTGGGGACATACATAATCAACTGTACAAAATCCATTTCTAAAAATCAACTTCTATAAAATTAACATAATTTCATAGTGTAGACATACCCTTAGTGATCCTCTGCCAGAAATCCTGAAATAGGTCAGAGAATGGAAAAACCCTAGTGGAGGGACAGGAGCAGCACAAGGTATTAAAAATTTGTCTTAAAAAGAGAGGCTTTGTAGCAAAGGTGGGCACTTCATCCCCAGAATGGGAAGGCTGAGCAAGCAGAAAGAGGGAGCAGGAAGGAACTAAACCCTCTGAAGGACATTGACCAAAACTCAAAGGATTCTCATGAGTGCTGAGTACCCTGGAGGGATTTGCACTCAAGTGTTCATTATTTTTCCATAGATCTTATATCTCTTGTGATTTTCAATGAGTAAACTGTGTGTGTTTGAGATATTCCTTCGCCAAACTTGTCTGTATTCTTTACCTTAACCGTTATGTAGTCCACAAAGAGCTAAATGGTAAGACACAGAGCCCATGCAGGTGGGACCCCAGGGAGAGCATGCATAAGCTACTGGGGAGACTTGAGGATGGTTCAGCCCTAGTTTTGAGGTGGCAAGAGTAGCTGATCTATGACACTCCGTGTCCCACAAGGCATATCAGACAGGGAGTCTGCCCATTAGGAGTCTGCCTGAGAGGTCAGACTTACTGATATTGTCTGGATGCTGTTCAGACCCAATTGGCTTGAAAGCACAAGGGGATCCAAAGATGGAGTCCAATACAGCAGCTTGCTAACCATCCACAAGAAAGAACTCTCAGCCTGGGATGTAACACTGAGTGCCTCTAGTGTATAAACATGTTCTGATCCTGTTGGAGACAAGTCCTTAATGTTTTGTAGTTCTAGTGTTTGATTTCAAGAACTTTATGAACATCTGATTATTGGGTGATAGGCTTATGACATCAGAGATTAACCCAGCTAATCATAAACTGTGTTTGTTTGCATATGCAAGCCTATTACCTAAAATACTGTAAAAGTAGGCTGGCTCAGCGATATAGCCACATAGCCCAAAGAATTGCCACACCAACCTTGTCTCCCCAGCTTGCAGGCATTGACAGCCACAACTTGCAGCTAACTTGCAGAAGAGAAGAGACTAACTACAGAGAGATGGTAGCTCCATGGGGTGAATTCCCACTCAGCTAATGTGATGTTCACACTCACACCCAGTTATGCCAGGAAAGACTTGGCTAGCCACAGAAGAAAAAAAGCTCAGCTGCTAAGTTGCGAGTCCTCCAGCTCTGCTCATTAAGAGAAAGATATAGTCCCTCTTATTTGGAAAGAATGGTTTGTAAGAATGGTTCCAGGAATTGGGGCCTGGTCAAGATTGCTGGGAAGGAAGTCCTGAGCTAATTGCATTGCTGCTTAGGGATAGCAATACTGTACTGGCTGAAATTGAAGACTTATCTTACATTTGCACTTGGCTTTGACATTTGCCTGGCCAACAGCCTACCTGCCCACTGGGGACTCAGCAGAATGATGCTGGAGCTGTTTTATAGGCTATGGCTATGGAAAACTCTGTCAGGGATGCAGGCATAATCTTGGTTTTCTTAGTTGTGTTTGTCCATAATAAAGACCAGAAAAGCACTTTACACTTTATTTGGCAACTGCCTATTTCATAATGCCTGGGAAACATGATGAGGCACTGAGTGGGCCAGCGTCTGGCCTTCTGGAAAAGTGTGCACCACAGGGGGGAAATGAGAGAACGACTCCACCCTTCAAAGTTGTACAAGTGGCTTTATTTTACACACAGGGGCCCAGTGCATCTCTTAGGAAAATATTCTGCAGTGATGTATCCTTCCAGCTGAACAATCAGCAGCTACAATTATCACTAACTGCAGCCAATGACTGGTCACCAAACCAGATAAGACAAATCAGAGAGGTTTTAAAAAGAAAAAAACTCTTCACATTGTACTTGGGCTGACTTTCTAGATTTTTTTTTCTTCCTTAGTTTGGTAAGACTGGATTGACCTGAGACTTGCTATTTCAAGAGCAAAGTTTTTTAAAATATGTTAAAACTTAAATTTTATAATATTTCCAATTTTCCTCACAAGTCTGGAGGGTTCAGCACAGCACTTTCAAGACAGCCTTAAGAGAAGTCTCTTTTCAGCAACTAGCTGTAAAGAATGTTGCTATAGCTTTTCTAAAAATGTATCTGGATATGTCTATGTAAATGTAAAATGAATGTTAGTATTGAGAAATCAAGTACTCCAAAATGAAAACTCCTCCTGCAGTATTAATTTGGTAATGCACATGCTTACATTTTATGGTATATCACGGACAAGAAACTAATAGACTACGTTTATGTCAATAAAACAAAGAAAGTGCTAAATACAGACAACATGGCCATCAATAACTAAGGCATCCTTAACAGTATATGACCAACATTCCAAACTATTCTAGTTATTTGCACAACACAAACCATCTGAAGCCAGATGGTGTGTATATTTGCCTACCTGCCCCTTCCTCCCCGGCTGTATTTTCCCTGCTTGATTCCTATGTATTATTCCTGCTCCTTCCCCACTTCCTGCCCAGGACTATGCAACCAACTTCACATCTCCAGTTATCTGGTCTCCTCCTCCTCCTCCTAACTGCTGCTGACTTCCTCCTCTCCCCATTCCTGAATTCAAAAAGTAAATGCAAGAGTTATGGGGTTAAAAGCTCTGCCAAAAGTGAAATAAGAACATAAAATTGGCCCTATTGGGCCAAACCAAAGGTCTATCTAGCTTAGTATCCTGTCTTCTGACAGCGGCCAGTGCCAGGTGCCCCAGAGGGAATGAACAAAACAGGTAATCATCAAGTGGTCCATCCCGTCGCTCATTCCCAACTTCTGCCAAACAGAGGCTAGGAACACCATTCCTGCCCATCCTGGCTAACAGCCATTGATGGACCTATCCTCCATGAATTTATCTAGTTCTTTTTTGAATCCTGTTATGGTCTTAGCCTTCACAACATCTTCTAGCAAGGAGTTCCACAGGTTGACTGTTCATTGTGTGAAACAATATTTCCTTTTATTTGTTTTAAACCTGCTGCCTGTTAATTTCATTTGGTGACCTCTAGTTCTTATGAGAAGTAGTAAACAACACTTCCTTGTCTACTTTCTTTAAACCAGTCATGATTTTATAGACCTCAACCATATCTTCCCTTAGCCACCTCTTTTCCAAGATGAAAAGTTCTAGTCTTATTAATCTCTCCTCATATGGAAGCCATTCCATACCCCTAATAATTTTTGTTGCCCTTTTCTGAACCTTTTCCAATTCTAATATATCTTTTTTGAGATGGGGCAACCACATCTGCACACAATATTCAAGATGTGGGTGTACCATGGATTTATACAGAGACAACATGATATTTGCTGTTCTATTATCTATCCCTTTCTTAATGATTCCCAACATTCTGTTCACTTTTTTGATTGCCGGTGCACACAGAGGATGTTTTCAGAGAACTATCCACAATGACTCCAATATCTCTCTCTTGAGCGGTAACAGCTAATTTAAACCCCATCATTTTATATGCATAGTTGGGATTATGCTTCCAGTGTGCATTACTTCACATTTATCAACATTAAATTTCATCTGCCATTTTGTTGCCCAGTCACCCAGTTCTGAGAGATCCTTTTGTAGCTCTTCGCAGTCTGCCTGGGACTTAGTTATCTTTAGCAATTTTGTATCATTTGCAGATTTTGCCACCTTGCTGTTTAACATGCTGTAGGATTGATCATGAGCATTTTGGCCTGATCCTGCAAAGTACTTAAGCAACACCATCACATATGCACATCAGCTATTTTAAAAATTGGGAGCAATCCGGAAATAAAAAGCCTCTGACTCCGCTTGTATGTAGGACCTTGCTTGATCTGCTCTATTAAAGTGTTATGTCTCCCCTCAGTTTCTTATTTAGCTGTCCCTGCATGGTGAAAAAACTTTAAGCCTCGTAACAGAAGAGTGACAAGAAAGTAAAGGAGCTTAATGCAAGTTGGAGTGAAAGAGAGCACACTGAAAGTTCACTATTTGTGATGTATATTATATTTTCTTAATATCTGAGAGGCATCTGGAGAAGCCGAGCCATTACTGATGCACCTCCAGAGCCATGGTGAAACAGTGAGCTTCAATGGGTAAAATGCTGCTGAAAATAATTTTGAAAACTTTGTAAGGAGAAATATTGATCAATCATTCAGTACCTCTTTTCTTCTGATTTGGACCTAGATGCTGTCATCAATGTCTCTTAAGACTTTTGCAATGTGTTGTATAGAGGAATACACCTAAGGGATCATCATTCATTCTAAAGTGTCTTTAGAATTGCCCCCAAAGCTAATTATTTCCAGGTAGAGTAATTTTTTCTTCTCTCCCCTCCATGCCTCCAGACCAGTTACTGGTACCACAAAATTTACTGAAGAGTGATGAAATAAAGCATAGCTAAAGGATTTGCTAATGTAGACTCTGTGCACCTGAGTATTTCCCCTCCCCTCACAACTTTCATCTCCTCCTCCATCTTATTAGAAAGATGGGTTGAGGGCCATGCTTTTTTTTTTTTTAACTGGTCAGGACCATGTTTCCATTCCTTTTTAGGAAGTCAGTCTTAGCAGCTTCTGTAACAGATTTAATGACCACAAACCAGCAGCCATGCACCGCCCCTGGAGGCAAATGGCTATACAAATAAAGAGCCCTGACTTGGAGGTGGAGAGCAGAGTGAATTGTAAAATGGAGACTGATGGTAGTTTTCAGGCATAGAGCTAATCAGTTCTCAGCTCAGTCATTCTCCACGTTCCAATGCCATGTAATAATTAGTACTGTAGTAGCCAACTAAGCTCTCAGAAAAATTTGAAATATTTAGCCATCAATATGTTGTGTTATTGGGTCAAAGAGGCCCCTCTTGTACTTACTTTTTTTATGGGGGAAAAAGTAAGGATAAGAGAGTTGCATACGTGAAAGAGAACTAAGGGCTTGTCTGTATGGTGAAGTAATGTGCTCTATAGGGATGAGATTTCTAAAGTGGACTAAAGTGTTTGTGCTTTAATTGGTCTGGGCAGACCCCACTGGTGCACATGAAGGTTTCCTAGTGCACTTTAACACAGAACTATTTCAAACAGCACTATGTCAAAGCACACCAGCAGAGTCTACGTGGACTAATAATATTCAACACGTTAGTGCAGTTTAGAAATCACACCCCGTAGAGTGTATTACTCCACTGCATTGGCAAGCCTGAAGTAAAATGCCTGCCTCCTTCCCCCAAATCGAAACACCAACCCCTCTCCTTCCTAATTATCTCCCTTTGCCTTATCCTCTCTACTTAATATAATCTTCTTAGGCAATCACTGTGCAAATATAAAATCAGTGTTACAGCAGGTACTACACCTTACTGCTTGCATTCAAACAATGAAACATGACACTGGAAAATTAGAATCATAATAATTTTACTGTTTATTGTAATAATTGTTTATGCATCTAGGATATTAAAGATATCAACAACATGTTTAAACTACCTGTGTTAGACAGAACAAAGCAACTTCAACCTTGTTGCATCCCAACTAACTACAATAAATAATTCTGCAATGATTCACAGTCAGACAAATGCATGAGGATGTGCAATGCATTCTGGAGAGCTGTAAACTCTGGCAGACCACCAGAGGGAGTGAACTGCACATCCAAGTACCCTTCATTGAAGACCCCCTCATCTCTGTTTTTCAAGAATGAATACATAGGGACTCATAGCAAAAGTGCTGATCTGTTCCCTCACATCCACAGCCTCACTAAGTAACCCGGGGACATGTCTAATGCTTTTCCACTATGTCTTCTGCTCCATTTCCAACAGTGCGAGGAAATGCAGCAAAGTGATAGATCCAAAAAGGTTACAGATCTGGTTGGGGGGGGGGGGGTGGCAGTATTCCCGTTCCACATGGTTTTATGTGGGAAGAGGCACATATGGCTCTGAAGTTTCTTAAGTGTGTGAGGTCCTGCTATCTCAACACATGTAATATCCTGCATCTACTTAGTAACAATATTGTTTAAACACCAGAATACAAACCAGGCCGGTATTATACATCTTACTCCCACCCCATATAGCAAATAGGAAATCCCTTTAACCCTGCAAGATCACAGGAAGCAGGCTAAGAGTCATTCTTCCTGACAGTATCATTTCATCAGCTAGGGTAGGTTTCTGTTTTGTTTGTTTGTCTGTCTGTCTTTTAAACAGGGTTCCAGTTTCATGACTAAGGCCATGGCTACACTGGCGCTTTACAGCGCTGCAACTTTCCCGCTCAGGGGTGTGAAAAAACACCCCCGAGCGCTGCAAGATACAGCGCTGTAAAGCCTCAGTGTAAACAGTGCCGCAGCCCTGGGAGCGCGGCTCCCAGTGCTGCAAGCTACACCCATAAGGGATGTGGAGTACATGCAGCGCTGCGACCACACTCGAAACTTCAAAGCGCTGCCGCAGCAGCGCTTTGAAGTGCAAGTGTAGACATACCCTAACAAACCTGGTGTTGGCTTGAACGGGAAAAAAGCAGTTACACAGTCCTTCCTTCTTAGTTGCCAACAGTAAAACTGGATGCTGTATAAACATGTACTAAAAAGCTAGCTCCTGCCCCCAAGAACTCTCAATCTAGATTTATAACAAGGTGTAATTGATGCATGAAACAAAGAGGGGTGAGGATGGGAGCCCAAGGGAAAAGTAAAACAAGCAGAGTTTGCATAGTAGGCAGGTGTCTCAGCTCGTCATCTGCCCATTAGCCAGCAGGGTCTTGTAGGTATCTCTTACAACTTCAATACTTATAATTACAGTTTCAATTATGATTTATTTTCATTACTTGAATTTTCGAAAACTGCTGGTCTCAGCCAAAAGGTGAAATTTTTGGCATTATATTTATAGTCAATACTTCTGGAAAGTTTTTCGGGGGGCGGAAGATGACATTCACCCATTTTTGAATCATGCAAGGCTGAAATAAAACCATCACCGCCACTTTGTGAAAATCCTAAAAATGGCTGATACACACATCAGGCTTGATCCACCGCTCTGTTACAGCTTTTTAAGGACATATCTCCATTTATTGCAGTGAAGTTACAGTGAACTAAAGTGGATGGAAGGCAGTGGATGATTTGTATTCATTAGTTTGAACTAATTCAGCTATGCCCTGACCATACACCATCTCCTGCTTTCTTCTTTCCCCAGCATGCTCATTTCTCCTTCCTCCTACACATTTACCAATGCTCACTCTAGTGTAGGCACAGAGGTTTGGTTACACTGCTAAGCACTACGCCTAGCCTCTGCATATGTGTTGACAAACGAAGAGCACACAATGCTAGCATTCTAGCCCTCCACTCTTCCTTCAGCCTCCATGAGTGATTCTAATGCTAAGCTTTCACTTCTCCAAGTTCTAAAATAGGCAGTAATATATTAAAAATGTCTTGCCTGTGCAACCAATAGCATTACTATTCACAATTTATGCTCAGCTTGGACAGTGACACTGAACTGGTCAGTTTCATTTTCCGGTTCTCACTTACAAACACAGTATTGTTGCATTTATGTTTCTTACATTGCAGAGAAAAACAAATTTAAAAAATTCATTTTTTATCATTGTGATGGAGTGTTCACCCAGACAGGACTAGAAGGGGTTAAATTGGCCAGGTAGGCCTATTAACTCCACAGGCTGCACCTCGAGAGAGTGCCAGGGAGAGGGGGAATTGACTGCAAGCAAGTTCAGCTGTGCAGGAATAGGTGGGACCTACAAAGCCAGGCAGCTGGCAACAGACAAAGGATACTGCTGGGCAAGAGCAGTCACTCTTTAGGAAGAGGGTTTAGTGCTGGTATGCCTAGAAAAAGCAGGGGAACCAGGAGTGGAGGGAAGCAATTCAGGGAATGAGCAGTGAGGGCTGGGAGAGTAAAGTCCAAAACTATGGGGTTGAGGGTCTCTGAACTAAAACCCACAGTAGAGGGTGGGCCTGTGTTCCCCTACCAGCCACTGAAGAAGTGGCACCTGAGGCAGTGAATGGGAAGACTTCTGAAGAAAAGACTGATATACCCTGAAAGGGTGGCATGCTGACTGACCTGGCCAGAGGACTAAGTCATGGAAAGGGCCCTGCAGTTGCTGGAGTGAGAGAAGGGCTGTGGACCAGAGAAAGATGGGAATGGCTGTTGACCTAATGCGCTAATCCCCAAAGCAGCCAGGAGGAGGCATCAGATGAGTGGTGCACTACATCACAAGTGGTGAAGAACATGGGCATTCGGTCACCCCTGAGGGAACAGTATTGTTTGGAGGACTGTATAGCGAGTGAAGGGATGTAGGAGACAGTCACCCTAATATAAGGGGACTGAGAGAGACTGTGCATGGAAGTTGCCCCTAATGCTCATCCTGGCCCACTGTATCCCAAGGGGGTGTGAATATGGAGAAACCTGCAATACAGACTTCTGTGGCTGAGGGAAGCTATGTTTTATGAGGGTGGATGCTGGAGTTGGTGCTCCCAAAGAGTGGAGCTGAAAAGCAGCGGGGAGTAGGAGAAGGCGGAAAGGCTGTGTGGAGCTAGGAGGTCAGAGACCCTGAAGGTGTTAGGAGTGTGGGAGCCAGGGGCACCTGAAGAGGGCATGTCCCTATGTAGATGGAAGAAAAAAGCCTTACAAGAGGCAAGGGCCCAGGGACTCCCACACAATAAGTGACTGGGTCAGAGGAGGACCTGCTTTTGGTGTGTGGAATAGGGTCATATAAAGAGACAAGTCTCCTACAGAGAAAAAGGACAGTCAGGAAAAGAGCAAGGGCATGAGGGAAAAGAAGAAACAGAAGCCCATGATAAATCTGTACATGTTGTGGTGAAAACAAAGGCAGGTAGCACTGGGGGGAGGAGAGCTAATCCCCAGAATGGCCAGGGTGAGGTGCCAGAGTAGTGGTGAATGATGTGCCGCATCACCTGTGTTCAGATTACATTTGTTAAATCCCTACCCCCCCACCCTAAAAATAAGAGAATCAAAAGCCTAAATTGAATCTACACAATCTTGACCTTGTCTCATTAAACTGACAAATGCTCCAGAGTATCAAATGTGAAGAAATAAAATAATTTAATTTGCTCTTCATAAAGCATTGTTCTTAGTGAACTCTTTGCTCTATTCTGTTGGGTGATACAATTGGCAAGGTCACTTCAGTTATTTTAGTATGTTTCCATAGCTTTATATGCATTTTGGTTTGTAAAACCAATTTGTTAATTTTGTGTAATGCTGTGCATTTTGATGAAGTACTATAAATGTGGCCCTAGCATATCAGGTAGAACCAGAAGTGATAAACAATGTTGGCATAAAGATATCTATATTTTAATCAATTGTTTTGATTTTGATAACATCTTGTAGCAATCAGCGCTAAAGAATCTCATGAAATTTTCCACAAGTTATCCTGAGGCAAATATGTAGTAACTGGGTGTTCGGAAAAAGTCATGTATCAACAGCTCTACACAAGCACAGTCTGTATTACTCAGGAAGTTGTAACATGTAAATACTTAAAGTGCATCTTTGTAATGGAATACGTAAATTCCTAGCCTAAGCATCATCAGCATAAGAATGTCTACTGGCGTGGGTGAAAATGTTTTGATGATAGAAATCTTTGTTTTTTCTTTCTGACTTGTTAAAATGAAATATAGCAGTAAAAATACAATGGGTAACATATCTGAATTGGATAGTTCAAGAAAAATAGCCACACACACACACACACACACACACACACACACACACACACACACACACAGTTAGCATTTACTCCTGTGAGTCGACCCATTACTTCAGTGGAACTACAACCATTTTGCAGGATTCTGGGCCTAACTTTGTATACCATTATTTTCATTAAGAAAAATATCAATAAAGGGTCCAGTTTTGAATTACTTGAGCATCTAAAACTCCCCAGGACTTCAAGATCAGGCCCAAAAACCTTGATGCTACCACAGCCTATTGGGTTGCCAACCAACATTTACTGACAGCTCTTCTTTAAAAACCAAAGACCCACCCCCACACTTCTAAAGCTAACAAGACATTAAATATTGTAAATGAACTTTTTGTTGCTTTTAACCAAAAAAGTGGATGTTAAAAAAATAGGCATCTTGTCCATAAACATGTTAGAATTGGTGATGACTGTCTGCCAGTTTTACAGGAATATAAAACTTCAAAGATTAAAATAAGTATATTCAGTGGTTAATAAATGAAACACCCAGCAAATAAAAATCATAATTACAAAAATTGCTGTCCAAAAGCTGGTGATACCTTGATTGATTTGACTTAAATGTCTCCAGCTATGAGAGGCTCTCAAATGAAAAGCAGCAAATAAATGTCTCCATAACCATAAGGTATAAACTTGTCAAGATTCTTTTCTCCCACTAGAGTAGCACTACAACTGAATGGAACACAGCTGCTTTCAAAGCACAATAAAGATGATTATTTTTAGCATTCCCTCCCCCTCAGCACACACAATGTAAAATACAGCAATTCTCCACAAAGGTGATACGGTCATTGCAGGTGGCAAACTTCTCATACTTTAGGACACCTGTCCTAAACCTTTTGCTTTACTACTTGATAATTAGTGAAGATTTGGTCTGGCTCTCTATTTAAAAGCTAATTGAGTTTACCAGGAAAAAATTATGGATTTGGTTTCACAATGTTTTGACTGCAAAACAAGCTTTGCAACTAGATATTAATCAAGTCACCCCAATATCCAAATGACAGTCTGATTTGCCACCATGAGACTTTTCTTGGGCAGGTTGCAAAAATAAATGAAGTTATGTGCTTACTCTTCAAGGGCAGGTGTAGGCCAGTGTATTTTCAAATCACCCTTTGAAGGCCTATCCACAAAATGACCTGGGTGGAAATCCTGTCAGAGGTTTGCCTATTTCCCAGGCTGAAAGTAAAGTGCTGGGAATTCTCTTGTGTATGGACTTAAGTGAGACAGAACTAACAGGCATTCTCTTTCCTTTATTTATTCTGTAACTTATTTACACAGGAAAACTCAATTTAGATGTAACATCTGTTGTTCAGTGATACAGCTCCTGCATTTACCCACATCCACAGAGTTGCAAAAACAACAATGGCTAAACTATTAATAGTGAGCTCGAACTCACATTGCAAGGAGCATAACCCAGAATGGAACCTAGAACCAAAATCCTAGATTCTACTATGAGCCCTCAAATACTTGTCATGCAGAGCTTTCATTGTACTTCTAGTGCAATAATTCTTTATAGAACACACTGTTAATTATGTTTAGACAAGATCTTTACTTTGAGGCATTTACAGTCTAAGGGCTTCTTTCTTGCAACCCTTAATCACAAGAGTAGACTATTATGCTACTTGCATAAATACTATTCCTATAAGGAAAGAGTTGCATGCTTGAGTCCTAAATGAATCAGACCACTGCAAAGTAGACAGATAGGCAAGGAGAGACCATTAAAAGATGGGAAGGCATCATATAAGTTGTTTAAAAGTATGTTTTTTCTCAAATTGGGCCAGAAATGAGGAGAGGGCATTTGAATTTTGTTTTTAAATATGGTCATGCACCAGAGTTTAGCAATGGAAAGACAGCCTACAGTAGGGCCTGCTTCTGCTCTCACTTAGCTCTTACAGTGTAATTCCTTTACTCCTGTTTTATACCCAGTAAGTGAGAAGAGAAGCAGGTCTTGAGGAGGGATTTGAAAGAGGGTGTTTGGCAGACAAAAAAGGGGCTTGTTAGGTGGATGAACTTTAGAGTAGTAGGACTTCTGCTCTATGAGATTACTTTAAGGGAAATGCTTGTTTCCAGTGCCAAAGAATTTTTAAAACAGAACTAAATTTGGGAGAACATTAAAAACAGTTCTTGTGTCTTACTACTGCTGCATGCTGGAGGGATACATGGTAATAGAAATCCATATGGAAGGCACTATCGCAAGCAAGTCTAAGCTGTGCACTGCACCTGACTCATGCACTGCAGTACCAAGAACCTTTTTCTGTACTAAATGTCACACTAAGGAACAAATCCTGCTTATTTTACCTAAGACTAGGGTCAAACTGGTAGGTGCAAAGTGCCCCAGTCAATATATTATGGCCAACTTACACCATTGTGTGACATTCCCAGACAGCCACAATTCTGACCCACTTCATTCCACCTGAACCCAGTGCTCTGCTCCTCTTCCTAAGCCCCAGTGGGTCTCTGAAGAGTAGCGCATATGCCATCAAACCTTTACTTTATTTTTTTTAGTCACTGCATTATTTTGGCATCAGTTTTTAAAACACAGTATTTACCTTTGCCTCTACGGCTTTTCATCTTTTCCTTTTATGTTCCATTCCTTCCTTCCATTATAAGTGGTATCTCTTTTCTTTTGTGTTCACTGAATCTATCAACCTTCCTCTACTCCCTCCCTTTCATATCTTGTATTCTTTTCCTCCTTGCTACATATACTTTTGCCCATCCTCCTCTTTCCTTATGTCTAGGCTCTTGTATCTCCCCGCCCCCACACACACCTATTTCTCTGTCACTCAATCCCACGTACAATAATTCTCTCTCCCCTAATACTCACCTGTCGCCTCCACCCACTGAGTCACCCTGATTCCAGGCCTGAGTCCAAGGTGGCATTCGCAGAAAAATCTACACACGCATTTCTTGCCTGAGCACTGAAGTCCTAAGTCTTCCCACTCTAGTCTTAAGGGGCACTACCAGAACGCTCTTCACTGCAACTAGGCACTAGGAAATGTGAGTGAGCAGGATTTCTGATCTGGGCTCAGCTCGCTGTCCCTACTGTGAGATTACCTGAAAGCAGTGTTTCCAGCCTCATGCATTCCAAAACAAAATAATGAAGATATGTCACTTCTTGCCCCCAAAATGACTATAAATAAAAAATTTAGACTTTGGTCTTCTGGATTTTTTGAGTTTCTAGTTTACAGGAGTCATTCTCAAGCTTTTCTTCACCACCATGGGTCCTAAAAACTAACTTCACAAAAATATCTGAAATTCTCCTTTAATCAAATGACTCCAGGAGATGGGGCTTTATTGAGGGGAAAAAACACCAAATATTCAATATCTTACAAAAAGTTGCAGGACTTGGCAATGTAGAAAGTAAGTGGAATAAGGCTAAAACCCTGGAGGCTATTAGAGTCTAGGCCAAATGCTCCTTTGCCCAGAGCCCTCATCAGGGCCTGCTTATCTGAGCAGTCTCACTGATAACTTTTAAAATACCAAAAGCAAATTTCTAAAATCTCCAGCAAAATCTTAAACATTGATACTTTTGTTTCATATTGGACAAGAGTGAGTTACCAACAGAATTGAAATACTTGATAGCCCAAATAATGAACCTGGGAAGAAATTTTGCAGATTGCTAAGGCCTCCACATGCAGCCAAGTCAGTACAATTCCACAACATGGAAATAAAGAGGGGTAGCTCTCAGAAGGTGAAGTGTGACAGATATTATAGATACCTTCTGGACTACTGTTTCAACTTTATAAGTGTGTATAACTTGATGGTCTAGGGTTTATGTTTAGCTACAGGGGGGAGTTATGTCAGTCTCTTGAAGGAGATAAGATTGTGGGGAGGAGGGACAAGTTTTGTAGAGATAACTAATGATATCTGGCTAGGGATTTGTAAGTCTGGAGAACTTCCTTTTGAAGGAAATTGAATATACTAGTTTAACCCTGTTCAGGAGACCCTTGAATGGAAAACTATATAAAGTGACCTCCATCATACAGGAAGGGAAATCACCTTGGCCAAGAACTGACATGAGACTGTGACTAAGAGAGACGGCCTCTCTGAAGAGGGCCTGAAAGACTTTGAAATCTGTCAGAGTGTGTTTGTGTAAGATGTGATCGCCTGATAAGTGACAACCTGCATGTAAGCGGTTTATTGGTTTCAGGATGTTTTTTCTGTACTGCTTTTGTTCTGGATGTGAAAGTGAGAACAGGGGTTTACATGGCACTTTTGTAGCCACCGTTGCAATATACTTATGTGCCAAATGTGCTAAAGACTCCTATGTCCCTTCATGCTTCGACCTGCATTCCATAGGACATGCGGCCATGCTGATGATGCGTTCTGCTCAATAATGATCCAAAGGAGTGCCGATTTATGCATGTTAATTTTTATCATACGAGTCAGATGCCACCAGTAGAAGGTTGATTTTTCTTTTTTGCTGGTTCAGGTTTTGTAGTTTCCTTATCAGAGTATTGGTCTTTTAATTTTGAAAGCATGCTCCACACCTCATCCCTCTCAGATTTTGGAAGGCACTTCAGATTCTTAACTCTTGTCGAGTGCTGTAGCTATCTTTAGAAATCTCACACTGGTACCTTCTTTGAATTTTGTTAAATCTGCAGTAAAAGTGTTTTAAAACAAACATCATATGCTAGGTCATCATCCGAGACTGCTATAATATGAAATATATGGCAGAATGTGGGTAAAACACAGAGCAAGAAACATACAATTCTCCCCCCAGGAAATTCAGTCATGAATTTAATTAACTTTTATTTTTAAACAAGTATCATCAGCATGGAAGCATGTCCTCTGGAATGGAGACCGAAGAATAAAGGGGCATACGAATGTTTAGCGTATGTGGCATGTAAATACTTTGTAACACCAACTACAAAAATTCCATGCAAACCCCTATTCTCGCTTTGAGGTGACATTGTAAACAAGAAGCATCCAGCATTAACTTCCACAAATGTAAACAAACTTGTTTTGTCTGAGCGATTGGCTGAACAAGAAATAGGACTGAGTGAACTTGTAGGCCCAGAAGTTTTACATTTTGTTTTTGAGGGCAGTTATGTAACAAAACCCCTACATTTGTAAGTTGCACTTTCATGATAGAGATTGCACTACAATACTTGTATTAAGTAAATTGAAAAATACTATCATCAGTGCAAATATTTGTAATAAAAATGAGTACTGCATACTTTATTCTGTTTCAATTGAAATCAATATTGAAAATACTATTTTGTTTAACAGTGTGGTTAATCACAATTTGAGTTAATTGCATGAGTTTACTAATTAACAGCCCTAAAAATAAACCAAAACCCTTTGCTACTGCAGAAAAATGGTGTTGATAATTCAATAGGTGGCATCAGTCTGAGTTAATACAGAACTAATGTTTCAGCACAATACTAATGCACGCTTTGCTGGAGGTGCCTTCCTTTAGTGACCCTGTCTGTATTAAGCAAAGATCCCACAAGTCTATCTACAAGTGCTGGTGAAGTGCACTCTGGGTAACTACATTCTACCTATCTCCAGTTAGATATGGTGTCTTTTCACTGCCTGTACTGTTGACTAGCATTATTGTATATTATTAAACAGTTGCAGTGTTCTACTCCAGAGGCAACTGTATTTCATGGATTGGGGGGAGGGGGTATATGAAACAGATATAGCACCCTGGGTTCTCTTAAAGATTCTATATAACTATAGAATCATTATTAGTTTTTGCGGGGCTGGTTTGTATTTTAACACTATTACACTTTTCTATCCTGTTTTACTTACCTGTTAGGATGTTCCATACCAAAACAATCAGATTTATAACAGCCCAGGGAGAATGTCTGCTGGGGGACGGGGAATCTGAAACATGCATTTCTGAAGTGAAGTCTAAAGGGAAGATTTTTATCAGGACAGTAATCTTAGGCAGATGAAAACAGTTTATGAAGGATAGCTACAGCACCCAGAATTAGTCCCCAATAGCTATAAGAATTCTGCTTTAGTAACATGCTCAAGTAGATCAGAATCCAAAGGAGAAAATTGCACACCATGACTAAGGCAGTGCCTCTAACAAATTGTCACTTCCTCTTAAACAATTCCTCCCTTCTCTACTTCATATCCCTAGTGTCCTCCAAATCTGAATCGTTTATTTGTGTTCCCAAAGCACCTCAACCTGTTTATTTTCTTTGTCTTCTTACAGAGGCCCTGCTACACCTTAGAAGGTTATGAGTGCTTCTCCCACTGAAACTTGCAGCCTGACACAGCAGTGCTGCTTCAGGATCAGCTAGATAGGCAGCAGATGAAAAACTGGTTCAGAAGCACTGGGGACATACTGATGTACCATAGCTGGCAATGAAAATAAGGGGGAAGCATAACAAGTTCCATTGAATCCTTGTTTGCACTGCCTCACGCCTTTCTGCTCAAAGGGTATTTTTTCAAGTTTGAGCAAGAACAGTTTAACTTTCTATATTTCCCCCTACTCGCCCAGTAGGAACATAGGCCCAAATTCAACCTTGGTTAACTATGGTTTTAAATTGAGTTTGGATTATACTATGTGACCACTCCAAACACGTGACTAAACAATGAACTCATGAGAGAGGATTGTTTGTGTTAAACTTGTAGTGACCCTTGATATATTACAGGAGTGGCCAACCTGTGGCTCAGGAGCCACATGTGGCGCTTCAGATATTAATATGTAGCTTCTTGTATAGGCACCAACTCTGGTGCCGGAGCTACAGGTGCCAACTTTCCAATGTGCTGGGGGGTGCTTGCTGCTCAACCTCTAGCTCTGCCACAGGCTCTACACTCACTCTACCCCTTCCTGCCCTCACTCCTCCCCCTCTCTCCCCAGAGCGCCCGGCACATCACAAAACAGTGCGGAGCGGGAGAGGGAGACATTGATCAGTGGGTAGGAGGCACTGGGAGTGGGAAGCTGATGTGGGGGCTTCTGACGTATTATTGTGGCTCTTTGGCAATGTACTTTGGTAAATTCTGGCTCCTTCTCAGGCTCAGGTTGGCCACCCCTGATATATTAGCTTAGCCCAAACCTTAAATAAGATAGTGCTAACAGATATAAAGAAAATAGTTGACTGGGTACCAGGTACAGTAAATTGGGTTCAACTTCTTAAAAAAAAAATGCTAACTTCAGTAGTTAGGGAGAAATATAGCAAAGTGAAATAAGAAAAAGCCTTCAAGAGACAACAGGGTGCTAAATTGCCTCATCTTACTTTAGCTAAGGTCCAATAGCCAGCAATGGCATCATCTGTCTAGTACCGAGAATACTCTAAGACTGGGTTTTTGTCAGAGCTTTCCTTTATCCCTCTAGAGTTGTGCCATAATGGGAAGGTATCTCCTGGGCTGATACAAGTATAAGCCAAAATACAGCTGGAACTATTTTGCTAGGTATAGATTAAACCTGCATATGTTTTTATTTGCATTTTGGGTATAATCAACATCACGTGGCCTTTGGACTAGAAGAATGCTTGTGTGGAAACTGAATCATGGTTAACAGTTAGTAAAATTACTAGGGAAATTATTTTCAGCACCCCAAACAAAAATAAAACTGGTCTAGGGCCTAAAGGCTGGTAGGGAGACACACAAATTAGCAGGGAAATAGCCCTCAGACATAGCTTTGAGTGTCCCTATGAATATTAGTTATGCTTTGATTGAATTAAAGGCTTTGGAAAACAATCAGACTTCATGTATTACCAATGATATCAACTTTCTTAAGCACCTTTATTTTTACTGCTTGTAAATCTGCACTATGCAGGCCTCACTTAATTACATTCATTTCCTTAGCTTTCTGAATTACTCCAAACTGGTCAGGCCCTACTTCCAAAGGTCTCTGCCAAACACCATGCCTGATAAAAGAGATCATGTTGCTTTCCCTGTATTGAAGTTACGTTGTTTCAGTCCATTAAAGAGCCCATGATCTTATTAGTAAGAGTAGGTGTCTACCCTGGTGACCAAATATCAAATTTCCCTTACCTCTGCAGTACCACATCTTGAATGCTGATTGGCTGCTGCCATCCACTCAGATGAGCATAGTTCCATGGTGATATCTTTCTATAATACACGAAGTGCTTTTGGGTGAAAGGTGCTGTATAACTAACTATAAAATATTTTAACGGTACCTTCCAATTAGGTGGGAACCAGTATAGCACTACAATTGCTGAGACGTCACCTTGGAAACTGACTTAGTTAATGATGAAAAGTAATAACTGTAGCTTTATTGGGGCAGTATTAGTGTTCACTTTACCTAATACCATGCTGTTTAATGGTGATCAATCTAGGGCTAAACAGATGTCAGATCCTAGCTCTGATTTCTCACTACAGATGTTGCCAAATGAAGATTAAAGTGATGGAGGCTAAGAAGGTATTTTCCCTATCCACACCTGTTTTCTCCTGGTTTGGGGTTTATTTTTCTGCACCTTCCTCTGGTCCTGTCAGAGATGAGATACTGGTCTGATCCACTGTAGCAAGTCCTTGTCCAGTGTCCATGCCACAACCTTACACAAAATCAGCTGCATTCTCTACTTGATTCAAATTCTTAGATTAAAATATGCACATTCAGCTATTTAAAGGCAACACACACACACTACAGCACCTTCAATACCTCAAAGTACTCGATTATACCTTTATTAGAGATGTTAGAATTATTCTCTGCAAATCGAATTTATTTCCAGAGAGTGTAATACTAAATTCTAGGCAAACAATCTGAATTGTGCTAAAATATCCAGTAGTGCTTAACTTTAATCAGTAATGAGTACAGTTGTGGAACAACCCAATTAATGTTTCCTTGATATGTTTTAGTTAGCCTCAATTAAGTATGTACCACCACCACGGAAATAGCTGTTCAATTTGCTCCATGAGACATTAGGTTCTTAACCTGTCAATACCTGACTAACTCTGTAATGATTAAAATAGATGTCATTAAATATCTATCTTGTTTCCACATGGTAGCTTAGCTCTTAAACAATTAAAAGATACTCTGATACCACTGGAAACGTATCCTTATTAAATTTGATTTAAGCACACAATCTATAACAGTCTGAATGACTCTGTGAAACTAACATTGAAGAAATCTTATTAATTCACCATTGTTAGAGAGATGATGTAGTAAAATAGCCTGGAATCAAGAGAGAAATGGAAAATGTTCAAATGCTGTAAGCTCTAAATAAAATACAAGACCACTTTGAGCAGGGGGAAATATTACACAAGTCTGTATTTGATATGTGGCCCATAATTACAGGAAGCTGGTAGAAGGTGCCATGATACCTGTCAATTATCAGCAGCCAGAAAACGCAGATAACATACATAATTCATCAACATACTGCCCTTTGTTAAACTGACTGGTTTAGCACCATAACAAAACTGCTTATTCAAACGAAGAAAGTTACATTTTCAAACTAAGCTATTTGAATGTGTTCAGTTATTCAGTTGATTCAGAGAGATGTTTGGGTTGCTAAACGTTAGTAACCATGAATACAGCCATACAAAATTCTATGCATGCGCGCTCACACACACTGATTGTGTTCAGAGGCAGAAAGACAGTGCTATCAATAATGGAAACGTTAATCCTTACAATCCTGTACCCTGGAATGATTTCTTTTATGGTAGTTTTTAAACAAATTGTAGAGAAATTTAAGTGATAAGCCTTAAAATGTCCATTTTATTTACTATTTCCTATCTTGCCCATGGCATTTAATTTAATTGATATTTTAAAAATGAATATAAATACTACACACTTGAAGATTCTAAACCTCTAGCAGCTTTCAGCGTGTTCATCATTACAGTTTGATTTCTGCTGGTATTATCTTGAATTGGCACAGCTTGAGAACAAATGAGTCTTCACAGAAAAGCAAGAATCTAGTTAAAAGCTAGCAGTGGGGTCTAATCAGAGTATAGAAAGTTTTTAAACTTTGCTCTAAGAATGCTCTCACCTAGCATACTATGCTCAGCAATACTTATCCTATCTTTTAAAGAGAGCATAGTAGAAATAGAAAATTAGTTTTAATAGACTCTTATGAAGAGAAATTGAAAATACTGTGACTATACCTCTACCCCGATATAACACACATTCAGATATAACGTGGTAAAGCAGTGCTCCCTGGGGGCAGGGCTGCGCACTCCAGTGGATCAAAGCAAGTTCAATACAATGCAGATTTACCTATTACGCGGTAAGATTTTTTGGCTCCCAAGGACAGCCTTATATCGAGGTAGAGGCGTATTTAAAGAGGAGACTAATAAGACAACATGATAGAGGTACACATATAAATGGGATAAACTCTCCTATTTACTGTTCCATAATACAACATTAAGGGGATATTCAATTAAACTGAGAGGCAACACTTAAAACCCATGAAAGGAAATACATGCTACATTAAAAAAAAAAAAAAAAAAAAGCTGTGGAACTCACTCCAACAAATGTCACAAAAGCAAAAACCTTAGCTGGATTTTTAAAAAGAGACTGGACTATTAGAGAGGAGAACATGCAGTTAATTAGCAGGATATATAATATAAAAAGATATAAAACCTCTATGCTACAGGGCCAAAGCTATCCACTAACGGACAGGAGAACTTCCCTTACGGGCAGGCTCCTTGCACGTTCCTATAAAGTAACTGGTACAGGCCACTATCACAGACAGAATACTGGGATAAATGGACAACCGGTTGGCTCTAGCATGACAGTGCCCATGTTCCCAGGAATGTTTTCCTGTTGTGTCACTTTTTTCAGTAAAGCTCAGTTCCTTATATTGTGGCAATTTTGTAGCAACCCTGGGGAGGCATACTGCCGCATATCCACATTAACAACTTTCATTGGGGGCATATATTGTACTGCCCCTGATCAGAACACACAATTTTTGAGGGTAGTGGGATCTTTGCCAGCAGATGGAGATACAGCCCCAGGACATCTGGTTTCATGTGCACACAGAGGGACATATATGGTCCTCAGTTTACCAGTAGAATTAGTTTAGCTTAAGTCTGAAATATTTGGCATACAGGAAGCCTGTGTTTAATATTAAAATTAAAAGAAATTGGGAAAGTCATTTTTTCCTTTATAGCAGTATTTCTTCTCTAATATCAGTATACCCTAGAAAGAGAAGGGGATGTGTTTAGGTATTTATATTGAATGTAAGGTGTGCTTGGTGCTTTATAGATTAATGATCATGGTCCCTGACTGAAGAACTTCCAGTCTAAACAGATACAAGCCAAAACAAGTAGGAGGAGGGAAGATGAGGACAAGATTTCAACATGCTGTTGCTTAAATTGTTATGCACATCTCTTAACTGAGTGTATAGGTTATCTTGTTTTATGGGTTATTTTGGATTGAAATAGGAGTGGGTGAAATGAGACTGATAGGGAAGGAATGAGTTTTAGGACTAAGTCAGAAGGAAGAAAATCAGAGAAAGAAGACATGATGGACAAGAAAAGGAAGGCTGGGTAGTAAAGAGGTTGGATGGGAAGAAGGAAGGACTAACTACCAAGAGGGAAAAAGTCCAGAGGTCACTTAAAAATGTAGTATATTAGATGCCATGCAGAGACTGTACTGTGAAGGTGACCTAAGGGAAAGGGGAAATGACAGGCCTGACACTTATTCTCTCATGGACTTATCCTCTTTGGTCTGCTGGAACTGTTGTTGGCAAGCACAGGATGCAGGCTCTTAAAGACTATTCGAAAGCTCTTTCACATGTGGTGCAAGCTCCTGAGTGGAGTGGAAGCTGCTGGACCTGGTCAGGTGCGGAGGGTGACAGGCCCTCTTGCAGCTGTCTGGAGCTGCTACTGAATTCCCAAGGGCATTGCTCTACAACTTAGTTTCCCTTCTGTCCCATTAGTATATTTACTGATAACACTCCATTCACTTCCATGCAGCAATTATGAAAAAAGGTTTCGGGGGGGGGAACCCCAAACCTGGTATCTATTTTGTTTTAGACAGCGCTTTATTTAAGGCCCAGTCTTACAAGCCCTTACTCAGACATGTAGCACTTACTCTAACAACAATTCCATTCACTTTAGTGGAACTACTGTACCCATGTGAGTCAAGACTACTCACATAAGTCGAGGCTGGTAGAAGCAGACGCACCTATGGCTTCATCCTCCAAATGTTGTTAACAGCCAGCTTACCCTGGGCATAGGTTGTGGTCAGTCTTTTTTATTAATTACTGCAGAGTTCAAAGTAGGAAGTCTTATTTATCAAGGGTTTATCCCACTCTGATACTTTAGGCAATATAAGTAGAAAATGTAAAAATTGTGCCCTGTGTAGGTTTTTGGCACAGTGGTACCAATTATTTCTTGTTTTGTTATTCCCAGCAGCTATTGATTATATCCCAGATTGTGGGTTTTAAACCATGGGCAATGCTTCAACTGGTGTTCCCCCATGAGTAACTCTGCCTACCTCAGCCAACCTTTTTCTGAGGGTCTCCCAGGCAGCACAGGCTGCAGCATCAGTTCTGCCCTTATTTCAAATGGACAGAACTTGTGCTTTCCTCTGCAACTGCTCATTCATGGTCCCATCCTCATCCCACCCCTTTCAGATAGCTAATACATACAGGAAACAGTACCTGTATTTCAGCAGGACTGGCCCTTGAATAGCTGCCAGGTACAACTCCAATTTACGGGAAAAAGGCATTGTCCTCAAGATCAATGTAATTTTGTATCCTTATGGAAGAGGGATACACTAATATTTTTGCCATTTCTTCAAGATTCATTTTGCCATAGATAGTTAAAAATGCTGTTGCTCTCATTTGGGTTCAATTGTGTGAATTTTAATCATTTTAATTCTCAAAATGGAGAGGTGGCTGGGCAAACCTACACAATTACTCATTTTCTACTTTGTACTTTCAGAATAGCATCTGGATCCAACTCAGTTTAAATATCCTTTTGCTAAGTGGTGGGAAGTCACATCTCACTTCATACCTTGGCCAAATTCACTGCTGTAAGAGGGTGCAATTCTGATAAGTCAATAGAGCTGTTCCTCCTTACACCAGCAATGAATTTAGTCCTTAAAACTGATTCTCTATAATCAGTATCCATTTTTAAATCTGGCAGTTGGGTTACATTAATTAAAGTTACATGATTGGTATGCTAAATAATGCAAGTGTTCCCATATTTTTACCCAACACAGAAGACACTTCATCTACCTACTGTAGCAGCAAATATAGTAAGCAGTATAATACAAAGCATGCAGAAGAAATACCACCTCTTATATGTAAATGAAGCTATACACAAACATGCTGCATATACAAACAATGAATAAGCTGTGTACAGAAATGCAAGTAACTGTACTTAGTTCTGTACTTCGTTTCTGGGCCTAAATAAAATGGCCTCAAGGGGAAGGATATTGTCAGAACTGATTCAAACACATCTGGAACCTAATGCAAACGGTCAGTCGGGGTCCCCTTACGATCATTCATGCTTCCCTCTTGAGGGTTGGGAGCCTTTTTTTGATAAAATAAAGTATTTCTCTAAACTAGGACAGGATGATATGGATGAGCATTGGGGGAGAGGAAGGAGTACAAGGCCAGGAAAGGGAAGCTGCAGCAGCAGCCTCAAAGGGGAAAGAAGGAAGTTCTCCCAAGAGAGTAGTGAAAGAAGCCTCTAGTCAGGGGCAGCAGTAAAACACTAATTGGGGTGGGAAAACAGGGTGGAGAGAGAGCTTTTGGGAGTTTAAAGTTCTGCCACCACATTGGAGGTAAATTTGGGATAATTTCCCTGTCTCTGATGGAGTCTCCCCTGCCAATTCCCCTGCTCTCAATTCAGGAAAATCATCCTCGCCAGAGATGTTGTCTTACCCCAGAGCACCAAAAATACATCTGAAGGACAAATATTTTGTCTTTGGAATGGACCAGATTGTGCTAGGGGACAGGTATTTTCTAAAGACTTTACACCAATTTAACACTGCTATACCATCAAAATACCCTTGCTAACTAAATTATAAGCATTCTTAGAAAAGTCAGTTTTCTTCAGCTTGCCAGGAGGTGGTGCTTCCCTCTTTGTTTATGCTTGAGAAAATTCTTAAAGAAAAAGACACGAGTAGATTCCTCACACTGTCTCCTCCATTCCTGAGTACCATACCACTGGGACATAGGGTTTATCATAAAAACAACCATACTTGGTCAGATCAATGGTCCATCTAGCTCAGTATCCTGTCTTCCAATACCAAATGCTTGAGAGGGAATGAACAAAACAGGGCAATTATCAAGCCCCCCCCTTGTTTAGTCCCAGCATCAGGAAGTTAGAGGCTTAGGGATACCCAGAGCATGGAGTTGCATCCCTGACCACCTTGGCTAACAGACTTCAATGGACCTAACCTTCATGAACTTATCTAATTCTTTTTTAACCCAGTTATACTAGTGGAACTCATTGCCAGGGAGTGTTGTAAAGGCCAAAAGTTGACTGTGCCTTGCGTGGAGTACTTCCTTCAGTTTATTTTAAACCTGCTATCTATTCACCTCATTAGTCAAGGCCCGTTCTTGAGTTATGTGAAGGGGTAAGTAACTCCTCCCTATTTACTTTCTCCACACCATTTATTTTATAGAGTCTTATCTTATTCCACCCCCCTTAGTCATCTCTTCCATGCTGACAGTCCATCTTTTTAATCTATCATATGAAAGTTGCTTTATACCTCTAATCATTTTTGCTCCCTTCTCTGTGCCTTTTCCAATTCTAAGATTTTTTTGGGATTGAGCAACCAGAATGGCATGCAGTATTCAAGGTGTATTTATATACTGGCATTATATGTTCTGTCTTATCTAGCCCTTTACTAATTCTGTTGGCTTTTTTGACTGACATTGCACATTAAGTGGATTTTTCAGAGAACTATCCACAATGACTCCAGGATCCCTTTCTTGAGTGGCAACAGCCAACGTAGCTCACCATCATTTAGTATGTATAGTGGGGATTGTCTGCCAAAATGCATTACTTTGCATTTATCAATGTTGAATTTCATGTCATTTTGTTACCTAGTCACCCACTTTGATGAGAGCCCTTTATAACTCTTTAGTGAGCTTTGAACTATCTTGAGTAATTTTGTATCATCTGCAAACTTTGCTACCTCACAGTTTGCCCCTCTTTTCCAGATCATTACTGTTGAACAGATTCATAACTAGTTCCAGGACAGATCTTTGGGGGCCAGACACTGCTATTTACCTCTTTCCCCTTACCTCTCTCCATTCTAAAAGCTGACCACTTATTCCTATCCTTTGTTTCCTATCTTTTAACCAGTTTCTGATCCATGAGGACCTTCCCTCTATCCCATGACAGCTTATTTTGCTTAAGAGCCCTCGATGAGGGACTTTGTCACAAGGTTTCAGAAAGTCCAGATACACTCTATCCACTGGATCACTGTTGTCCACATGCTTGTTGACAACCTCAAAGAATTCTAATAGACTGGCAAGGCATGATTTCCCTTTATGAAAGCCATGTTGACTCTTCCCCCAACAAATCATGTTCATCTCTGTGTCTGTTCTTTATTAGGTTCAACCAATTTGCCAGATACTGAAATTAGGTTTACTGGCCTGTAATCGCCAGAATCACCTCTGAAATCTTTTTTTTTTTTTTTTTTAAATTGGCATTACATTGACAGTCACCTAGCACAGAGGCTGATTTTAAGCAAAATACCAGAGTCGTTAGTTCTGCAATTTCATATTGGAGTTCCTTCAGAACTCTTGGGTGAATACCATCTAGTCCTGGTGACTTGTTTCTATTTATTTTATCAGTTTGTTCCAAAACCTTTTGATAGTTGCTCGTCATTCTTTTGTGGCCTGCCTAATTATACTTTTACCTTTGATGTGCCAGAGTTTGTTCCTTTCTGTTTTCCTCAGTAGGACTTGACTTCAAAGTTTTAAAGGGATGCCTTTTGCCTCTGCCTTTTACTCATAGTGGCTTTTTTGATCCTCTTTGTTTCCTTTGAGGAGAAAGGAGCAGTCTTAAAATACACCTCTATCCTGATATAATGAAACCCAATATAACACAAATTTGGATATAACGTGGTAAAGCAGTGCTCCGGGGGGTGGGGAGGGAAGGGCTGTGCACTCTGGTGGATCAAAGCAAGTTCAATATAACGCGGTTTCACCTATAACGTGGTAAGATTTTTGGACTCCCGAGGACAGCGTTATATGGAGATAGAAATGTACTGGCCACCTAATGTTAAGGAAAGGGAGTGGCAGCAGAGGAGTCCCTGGTCAAGGATAACATAAAGCTGCCTAGCATAGAGGAAGGCTCAGTATGGCAGCAGATAAGCAGAAAAGGACTCACTTTCATAACCAGCCAAATTAATTATTCCCTGCATACTAGTGCTTCTCCTCATGTCTCACTGGGAAAAGGAGGAAGAAATACACTTAGCTCCAGGAGTAGTGCAAGTCTTGACATGGCAGAAGGGCAGGCAGGCCTGGGCCCAAGACTCTTGGTTCTGTTTTCAAACAGACTTATTAGTTGGTGCGGGATGAGAAGAGTAGTGAGTATGATCAGAAATTTATGCCTTTCTGTGGAGGCCTCAATAGTGGTTCTAGAGCTTGTCTGAACCAGCCTTGAATTTATTTATTTTTATAAAAGGAGTTGTATAACACTTATTGTTGGGAACTAGTTTAAAGGAGTGCACAATTATGCATGAAATTTAAAATAAGTTGGGAAACTATTTAGTGCTTTTCTAGTACATGTAGGTCCTACAGGCAAATTGCATAACACTATTCAACCAAATTACCAGTCTTAAATTAGTAGAGTTGCACCCAGGACTGTAACTGAAGACTTATTTCCCACAGCACATGATGACTGGTACCTTGGCATTACACAGCATTCTGGCACTCTATTTGCTATCACACTCACCACAAGAGATCATTTATTATAAAACATTTTCCAAAATGTTGCCATAGATGACTTGGATTGTATGGACACCAGCCACCAATTTCAGTCTTTACCACCTGACTTTCCACCTTACAAGTAAAGAATGTTCATCTGGGCTTAAAGATTAAACAGATATCACAAAAAAATTCTCCCCTTATTCGCAACACTGATCTCACTCAGATGCTTCCCAACTTCTTACATTTCATACATAGGCCTGGTCTACACTACGCATTTTACCGATTTTAGCAGCATTAAACCGATTTAACACTGCACCTGTCCACACAACGAGGCCCTTTATATCGATATAAAGGGCTCTTTAAACCGGTTTCTGTACTCCTCCCCGAAAAGAGGAGTAGTACTGAAATTGGTATTACCATATCGGATTAGGGTTATCATGGCTGCAAATCGACTGTGTTGGCCTCCGGGCAGTATCCCACAGTGCACCACTGTGACCGCTCTAGAAAGCGATCTGAACTCGGATGCACTGTCTAGGTAGACAGGAAAAGCCCAAACTTTTGAATTGCATTTCCTGTTTGCCTAGCGTGGAGCTCTGATCAGCACAGGTGGCGATGCAGTCCCAAATCCAAAGAGCTCCAGCATGGATTGTATGGGAGACACTGGATCTGATTGCTGTATAGGGAGACAAATCTGTTCTATCAGAGCTCTGTTAAAGACAAAATGCCAAAGCATTTGAAAAAAAAATCTCCAGGCTATGATACAGAGTCCACAACACAGTGCTGTGTGACAAGCGTAACGGAAAGCCAAAGAATCAAATAGATGCTCATGGACGAAGGGAGAGGGGACTGAGGACTCCAGCTATCCCACAGTCTCCAAAAAGCATTTGCATTCTTGGCTGAGCTCCCAATGCCTGTAGGGTCAAATATTGTCCAGGGTGGTTCAGGGTATATCTTGTCAATTTAATCCCCTTCCCCCCCCCCCCCCCGTGAAAGAAAACGGAAAAAAAATCATTTGACTTTTTTCATTGTCACTGTATGTCTACTGCATGCTGCTGGTAGACGCGGTGCCGGGGCAATGAACAGCAGAATCCTCTCCCCTCCCTTCCCCGGTGGCAGATGGTATAGTGCAGTAGGACTGGTAGCTGTCCTCATCATCAGCCCGTGAGTGCTCCTGGTGAGTCGGCCACAGGCGCCTGGGTAAAAATAGGAATGACTCCCAGTTATTCCCAGCAGATAGTACAGAACGGCTGGTAACCATCCTCATCATAGCAACTGGGGGCTGAACTCCATCAGCTCCCCCCACCCTTCATGTCTAAAGAAAAGATTCTGTACTGCCTGGACTATCATAGCAGCTGGAGGCTGCCTCCCCCTTATTTTATCTCACTAAAAAGTCAGTGTTTCTTAGTTGTGCATTCTTTATTACTTCATCACACAAATGGGGGGACCCTGCAACGGTAGCCCAGAAGGGTTGGGGGAGGAGGGAAGCAATGAGTGGGGTTGTTGCAGGGACACCCCCTAGAATGGTATGCAGCTCATCATTTCTGTGGGATCTGACACGGAGTGGCTGTGCTCTCTGGTTCTCCAGTACACTTGCCCCATATTCTAGGCAGGACTGACTATTTTTAGATACAACAAAGGAGGGAATGACCCAGGGGGAGGTCATTCCCATTTTTGTCTTTGTGCCCCCGGCCGACCTCAGTGAAGGTCAGCCAGGAGCACCCATGACAGCAGCAGACAGTACAGAACGACTGCTAACAGTCTCTGCTACCTTGCAAAGGCAAATGAATGCTGCTGTGTAGCGCTGCAGTACCGCCTCTGTCAGCGGCATCCAGTACACATACGGTGACAGTGACAAAAGGCAAAGCAGGCTCCATAGTTGCCATGCTATGGCATCTGCCAGACCAATCCAGGGAAAAAGGGCGCAAAATGATTGTCTGCCTTTTCTTTCATGGAGGAAGGAATGAGTGATGACATTTACCCAGAATCACCCGCGACACTGTTTTTGCACCATCATGCATTGGGATCAACCCAGAATTCCAATGGGCAGGGGAGACTGTGGGAACTATGGGATAGCTACAGGATAGCTACCCACAGTGCAACGCTCCAGAAATCAACGCTAGCCTCGGTACATGGACGCACACCACCGAATTATTGTGCTTTGTGTGGCCGCATGCACTTGACTTTATACAATCTGTTTTACAAAACCGGTTTATGTAAAACCAGAATAATCCTGTAGTGTAAATGTACCCATAGTTTCACATTCCTTCCCATAAAGTTCCCAACAATACAATGTTAAACAATTCCTTTTGCACAGGTCATTCAGGACTGGTTCAGACAGACCTCAGAGCCATCAGGGAGTAGGCATTTTCTGTTGCCAGTGTGATTCTGGCCCCAAGCAGCAAAGAGGCTGGAAAACCCACTGTAATGGATTTATAGATCTAGGCACAGGAAGGAAAACTTCAGGTAGTTACTAAAGGCTTTTTTTCCCCTAGTTTTCAATACACAGCTGGAGGGAATTGGGATGCTGCACACAGTAGTAAAAGATTACTACTTGTTATCTTAGTGCCGTTGATACCTAAGGTTTGCAAAATACTTTACAAATCCCAGTTCTATCAAGTGCTGAGTATCCTTTGCACCTTTGACAGATCAAGGGGAGAGCACTGGGCATCTCAAAGGATCAGGGCCTAAACCCATGTTTCCCTCCCACATGAAAAGGTGCAGAAAGGCAATTCTTTCCTTAAGTGATATGCAAGTCAGAACTGCTCATCCGATACACCATTCCTTCATCTGGATGAGGCCAACAAGCCTATATCCAGCATGGGGCCTAGCACACTGGCATTCGTCAGAGGGCTTCCTGGTGAGAAACAAGCAGGACCTATGCAGAGGTGGTAGTAACAGCCTACAAAATTCCCTTTCTTTGTGCACCTTCACAGGAGGGTTTTCTGCCATCTTGCTTTCCTGGGAAAGAAGCATAGTGCCCTATCTGTGTAAACTAATTACTTGAGGTGCAATAGCACAATGATTTAGCATCCATAGATAGGGAAATCGAGGCACAGACATTTAAGTGACAAAGCAAGTCTTTGGCAGAGTTGCAAAGACTCCTCTTTGCTCTCAGTCCCAAACTTTCAAAGAGATAAGCGATGCTGTGTAGTGATTGTCATCTCTAGTCCTGATTCTATCAACAGGCTGATGTGTTGCCCTGAAATGTTGATTGAAGGCAAGGAGAAACAGTCATTGTATCAAGCAGCTGTTCATGGGGCACAACTTGAAATCTAGTCAACTTCTAAAAGTTAAAAGTAGTTCTACACTTGCCCAGGTTTCCTTAACAACTTGTGTAGTTTATTTTATACTAATATGTTTCTCCTTCTTGCATTCAGGCCCCTATACAAGGGGAAAAACTCAACTTCTGGGGAAACTTAATGTTTATACAACACTTAGTGAAACTAATTAGGAAATATTTCTATTCAGTGTTGGTTTTCTGTAAAAAATCTTACAGGCTATAGCCATGTGTTTAAGTTGACTGTTTTCCTTTAAAAAGTGACTTGTGGATAGACATGAATGAATATGCTATTACCCATAGCTTTCCAGTAATTCTATTAGACCATAACTTCTCATGCCAGGGAATTACATTATGCTTAGCTCACATTTGCAGAAAAGAACTAACCCTTTTTTAAATCAATCAATATTTTTGTTGAAAAAATCCATTTTTATTCTGAATGTTTGCATTATAGTTGTGGCTGAAGATTATTAGTATTTTGTTACACCCGAAACACTATATTTGTCATGCTGCCCACCAGTGGTATCTGACCACCTCACAAACTCAGGGCACAATTCTATATAAATATTTACCTTCTTACAACTCTGCTCAGCAAGATGTGAACTGTGTAAACAAGACTTGTGGTGTTACTATTAGAAGACTAGGTTGAAGAAAGGCAGGTTTAGTACCTTCAGAGAAAGCAAAATGCTAAGTTTTATGGTCATCCTGATCTCTCCTTGAAAAAGAACTCAATATTCTCTCACTACTTGCTGTCCTGTACACGAGTTTCACTCTTACACTATATTGGGAACTGCTAGTGGCATGTCGTGATATAGTGTTTCCATGGTTAGAATCCCTGTTTTGTAAATAGTATCAAATAAAACCACCTTGGATGACAGTAATGCAGTTTAGACAGATCCCACAATTCTTTTAAAATGATTCTCCATTTCTTTTCAGTGTTGGTAATAAAAGTCACCACAGGTTGCAGTTTCAGTACTGGTAGTTTGTAAATGAGAACTCCATTCCTTTCAGAAAATGCTCCACCTAAAGCTGCACTAGCTTTTTGTTTCCCATAGAGTTCATGACAGATAACACAAGAGACTGCAAATCAACACGGATGATCCCCATCTTCCCTTTCAGCAGCTGAGGTGGCTGACACACAGCTATCATTACAGCATCATTTGCGTGGGGTGGGATGGAGTGTAAGGAACTGACTTCCTAGAGCATAAGAACAGTTCTAGGAGGAGAATTTTCCAGATATTGGAACTAATTTAGGGTGGACCCTCATTCTCGTAGAAAGTGCCATGTAGAGTGGAAAAGGATTGGCTTTATGCACTAAACTGTACTTCCACCCTTGCTAGCCTCTTGTCATCCTCTTCCTCTGTTCTTCTCTCCTTTTCCATTCCCTTTTTAAAAATCAAAGGGACAAAAATTCACTCTCCTATAGTCAGTAGGAGGGACAGAGCCAATAACTACTGAAGAATAAGGATTTAAAAAACAAGTCAGGTGTCTAGCACTTGTTTGCAAAGAACTGTCCAGCTAGGGGCAGGGTACAAGCTCATGCAATGCTGTCCTTCAGTTTGCACATGGGGAGCTCTAGCTCCTGCACTGCTGCTCAGAACTGAGATATAGCAGAGTGAAAACTGGCCCATGTCTTCCCAGGTCTCACTGCTGCTATTCAGAACCATCTGGGCAACACTGAAACCATAAAGAATCAAGTCAACTTCATGCTACTGTTTGTGGCAAAGCAATGAGCAGAAATGGCTACTGGGACTATTAACTAGGAAGAAGTTAAACTTAGTGTAGTGGAGTGACACTCCGCTCCCTCTCCACAGACTGTGAGGAACCACAAAATAGCAAGGACCCTCCACCCTTTAGCAGCCAGCAAGAGTCTGTTAACCCAGCAGACAGTTCCATTTGCTTGGACAGGATGAACTGGATTCACTGCACTTCTGTCTTCCTGCCAGACAGAGCCCTCTGCTGGGATTCAAGCAGCTGGACTGGCTGTTGGGTTAAGTACTGGGAAAACTCCTGCTGCAACCCCTACCTCTCCAGTGGGTAAAAAAGGAACACCCTCTTACTGCTCCTGATTCCCAGGGGAGGAGGGCCCCTGCTGTTGCTTTCCTGGGATAAGAAGGGAACCTCTTGTCACTATCGCTTCCAGTGGAGAATAGGGCAAGGCCACATCATGGTCTGGCTAGAGCCCTAGATTTCCTTTACAAAACTCTGGTAGCCAGGTTTGTGGTGAGCAACAGAACAAAAATGCTCCTTTCCATCAGGTCAGACTTCAGATGCTGACTAGGCACAGGATGGCATGAAAGATAAGAGCCCCCAAGGAAGGTCCAGGGAGAATGCTATCATAGGAATCCCCCTCCCCCTTTCCCAGCAGCTCAGGAAAGGCTAGTTTCTCACATTGTCACTGCTGTAGGACCCCATTCCTATCTTCCTGTTCCCCAACTGCTGTATATGGTTAGTAGGTTTAGTCTTCTAGCTCTGAAGTATCTGGCAAAGTTTCCAAGGTCCTATGTGGGAGGGGAGGAAATGGTGGACATGAGCCACTGATAGTATAAGCTAGAAAAGTACAATGTTGAGAATTGTGCAGAGGAGAAGGAGACAGTTTATGGAAGAAAACATTATATAAGACAGGGTGGGAGAAACTAGCAGAAAACACACTGAAGACAGAGGAATCTATGCTATGACCGATCATATGGTGGTGGGGGGAGGAAAGGAGGAAGTGGCATGAGGACTTTGTTTGCAAGACTCTTGGAACACTTGTGAATTAGATCTTTATGAAAGGAAGGGTTTAAAGTTGAAATGGACTTTTAGAAAACCTACCTCCAGCTCATGTTCAGACTCAGATATTCACTGACTTCCTCTGTATGCAACATAAGGACATCTTTGTGCAAGTCCCAGAAACACTGACCCTTCTCTCTCCCCCCCTTCACTTCCCCTACATCCTCTGTCTCCTAGATCATAGGCTGTAAAGATGGACCAGTTTCCAAAAACATACCCTGTGACAAACAGCAGGATCACACCAGCGGCTTAACTCAAGATCAGCTTTCCCCTCCCACTGTACAGATGCATAGAGCACAGACATTTTAGGACAAGGGTGAAGTAGGAAGTTTTCCCCATTGTTTTTTGGTTAATTAAGCTACTTTCTTGTAAATACTGCCTGTTAAACCTCAAGTCTTGAGGCAGAAGCTTGCTAGTGAGCAAGAGGGAGGCTTCTTATGATGGAACCATTCCACCAGCACACACCCTTTCACTGTCAGGAAAAGCGTATATAAATATTGTGTATTTAGAAAGGTTCCGATAGCCTAAATACTTTAACGTTATTAATACAGTTGATTTTTCTCCCCACCCCCACGCTTCATTTAACTTTCATTTTGTCTATCTCAGTTGCTTTCTTTTCCTCCTCTGCCTTGGTGGAATAGTTGGGCAGGCAGATGACTCTTGCGGCTGATGTTACTTGTTTGAAGGTTGTATGCCCTTCAGATGCACCAAGTTTCCTGCCAAGAATAAATATGCTGCTTACCACAGCACAGCAGCTATAGGATGGAGTCTAATGCAAGGAAGCCTAAAGGGATGATGTAGTTATTTATTTAGGAGGAAACTGGCAATTATAAAAAGTTTCCTTTTGGAGGAAAGAGTTAATATAGACAAAATACCACAAGAAACTAGTCTGTTAGTTTTTAGTCGAGTATTGCCACAGACTGCCATTAAGATAAATAGCTTATTTGACTAGGCAATATTTGAGCTTCATGTAACAATCTCTTTAGAAAAAGACATCTCCTAGATTTTACAGCTTTCTGTACACAGTATATACTGGTACTCCCTAGAGACTTGAGGAGGGGGAGAGCTCATGAACTGGACGAATAAGATGCAAACTTGCATGGATTACACTGTCACATGTTTCAGGGAGGATAGCTGACAGGAATTAAATTACTTTGAGGAAGCTTTTTAGTACTTCACAAGTATACTATCACAACTGAAACTGTTTGAAGCTATTAAATATATTTAAAGAAAACACCTGGGAGGAAAGATACACTTTAAAGGATATAGAAAGTCTTGTAACAAACATCTAACTTTCCACATTGGTACTAGGAAAGCAAAACATTTCATCAATTTTTATTTTTAAACAAAAATAGATTGTTTTGGCCTTAAGTAGGGTGTGTAATATTTTCAAGCATACATCTATTGGAAGAGGAGTCAAAACAAGTTAACGGTTTAGGTTAAATCCAGTTTCCTGCCAAGTACAGAACTTCTGCAAATGTTCAAAGAACAAACTAAACTCTAATAGAAGGTAGAATACAGAAATGAGACTAAACCAAGAATTTTAGTTTCTCAAACAGATCTAATAGGTTCAGGTGACACTTCCAATATGTACAGCTTCCTGATTTCATTGCACATGTTCACTTTACCTGTATTTAACAATGACTTTTTTCTTTCCTACAGTAGAAGCAGCAGTAGTGAGCTAGGTTACCCCACCAGGGCAACCTAATGATACTAGGCTCCTTGTAAGGAAGGAGTTATACCTGCCCATGGTCCATTCTCAGTAGTTGTAAACAGAGTGCACTAGTTTGCTGTGGGGGAGAATACACAGTATCATGGAGTCACATGGATGACTATGAATCACTGGTATCTTCACTACCATCCAAGACCTAGTCTTACTCAGAATTACCCCTATAGAGTTCTTTAAAGCAGTTAAAAGGCAGTGTCATCAGGAAAACATGGCTCAAATTAGAGAAATCTCAAGGTATTTTTTAGATAGCTCTGAAAGATGAGAAGAGTATGTTTAGTATTCTAAATTTCTGTTCCCAACAGTTGTACAATCAACATCTGACTCGGTTCATTTCTTGGCCTCATCCTGTAATTCAATAGAAGTAACAAGCCATGTTTTGACAGCTGACTCAGTGTTGCCTTCCACCCCCCCCCCCATTTTTTAATACACCTCTACCCCGATATAATGGGGTAGACAATACAAATTCAGATATAGTGCAGTAAAGCAGTGCCCGGGGGGGGAGGAGGGGGTGCGGCACACTCCAGTGGATCAAAGCAAGTTTGATATAAGGTGGCTTCACCTATAATGCAGTAAGATTTTTTGGCTCCCAGGACAGCATTATATAGGGGAAGAGGTGTAGAAACTTAACTTTAGAAACCCTTGGTAACACTTATTCAAAAGAATATTAGGTTTAACTTAAGGCTACTAGGAAGCAAAGCTTCTCTATGTTCAACTCTTCAAATGAGTTATAACCATCTGCTTTAGAAGATTACATGCTGTATAAAACTTGACAAATATGCACATGCTCATTTTAAAACCTCCAAAATGATGTTCCGGTCAATATCAGATCTGAACCCCTCAGTTTCTAATTTCTTAGAGAAACATTTTCTATTGCCATACACAGTTAAGAGACTAACAAGGGATCTTAAGAAAAATACTCATTAGAAAAGGTAGATGAGGTAATATCTTATTGGACCAATCACTGTTCTTGAAAGAAGCTTTCAAGCTACACAGAGCTCTCTTCAAGTCTACTGGTTTTCCGTGTATGAGAATGGCCACCTGTAAGAAGTTGCAGAGAACTTAGTAATTGTGGATTTAGGCTATATCTACACTACAGCCTATGCTGGCAGATCTTATGTTGCTATGGGCTATGAATAAACCGTCCCCCTAAGCGACATAAGTTACGCTGACATGTGCGCTCATGAGCACTTGTGTCAGCAGGCAAGCTGCTCCTGCCAACACAGCTTTGGCCATTCATGAAGGTAATTTGATTTTTTTATGCTGAAGGGACAGCTCTCATGTCAGCATAGAAAGTCTTCACCAGATGTGCTGTACAGCTCATCGGTACAGTTGCTGCGCTGTACATGGAGACATGGCCTTAGTCTTGCCACTTGAGACAGGAACAGCAATTCCAGCACTGTTTTCTAGAGCAGAGGTTCTCCAAGTTTCATGTTATAGATCACTTCTGAAGACAGATCTTTCCCTGGATACCTGCCCTCCCAATTCCACACCTTCCTCGTATCCAGCATGGTGATCAGGTACATGAAAATTAATACTTCAGTCCTTAAAGGGAGAAGATAAAAATAAACTTGTTTTAATGTTAAAGCTTCTTAGTTATATTTTTGCTGTGAATGTAGGACTTGCATTTCAGTCCCAAGTCTCCCCTCTCTTGGTTTTAGTCCTTATTATTCTAATCTTTCCAGGTCACTTTGCAGTTTGGTTCTGCCCTCCTGAGTGTTTTGTACATACTCCAATTTTGGTATTGTCTACAATTTGTGGAGAAACATACACCAAAGACCTTGTCTACACTACAGGGGAAATTCAATCTACGCTACGCGGTTTGAGTTATGTGAATAGCGTAACTCAAATCGATGTAGCTTAGACCTACTACTAGATCCAAACTACACCATGTCCTCAGGAGATGCTCTTCCATTGGCTCCCCCTACTCTTTTTGATCCAGTGGAGTACTGGAGTCGATGGGAGAGCGATCTGCAGTTGATTTAGTGAGTCCTCACTAGACTAAAATCAACCACCAATGCATTGATCACTGATCCCCCAATAAGTGTAGACAAGTCCACAGAAAGCAGTTGTAATGGTGCTGGCTTAATTTAAAAAAAGCCTTTGGGAATTTAGTCATAGATTGCGCTACAGCTAGTAGGAAGTGACACTATTTGAAGACTATAAAGATACTTCAACACTGACAGACGCAACTCTACAGAACACAGTTTTAAAGGTACTTTGAGTTGCTATGAAGATGTAGCCCTTGGCTGAATCTTATTCAAAGTTAGTTAAGGTGGAGTTAAACTTGCTGCTGCCCTATATCCTGTTTTTCTCCCTATATCTTTTTGGAATATGGGCCTTCTAAAACCTGAACTCAAACAAAAATGCCCCAGGAAATGCTCTGTTAAGGTCTCCCCACATATCCTCAAAAAATGTGTGTTAGAAATAAAACCAAACCTCAAACTTACAAATGCATAGTTAAGGTTCTACAAACACCACAACTGTAGGGCTTGGCTACACTGGAGAGTTGCAGCACTGGTAAGGAGGTTACAGCGCTGCAACTCAGGATGTGGCCACACTTGCAAAGCACAGCCAGCGCTGCAACTCCCTGGTTGCAGCGCTGGCTGTACACCTGGTCTGCCTCGGGGGTAGCGATTCCAGCGCTGGTGATGCAGCGCTGGTCATCAAGTGTGGACACCAACAGCGCCTTTATTGGCCTCCAGGGTATAAGGAGGTATCCCAGCATACCTTTTCAGCCACTCTGGTAATCGTTTCACACTCCACTGCCCTGGGCTCAGCTGACCCCCCCCTTTAAATGCCCCGGGAATTTTAAAAATCCCATTTCTGTTTGCTCAGCTAGGTGTGGAGTGCAATCAATCAGTGACCATGCCTGCACACCCCAAACAAGCCCCAGCATGGAACAGTTCCGAGCTGCAGGACCTCAGTGTTTGGGGTGAGGAAGCTGTGCAATCACAGCTGCGCTCCAGCCAGAGAAATTATGATACCTATGGGCAGATATCAAAGTCCTTTCAGGTAAGGGGCCATGAACGGGATGCGTTGCAGTGCAGGGTAAAAGTAAAGGAGCTGCGCAGTGCCTATTGCAAAGCCCGTGAGGGAAATCACCGCTCAGGAGCTGCCCCCACGACCTGCTGTTTTTACAAGGAGCTGGATGCCATACTTGGGTGTGACCCCACTGCCAACCCGAGGAGCACGATGGAGAGTTCAGAGCAGGGAGAAGTGGGGGAGGGTGTAGAGGAAACAGAGAGTGAGGCTACTGGGGTGGAGGGAGACACCCCAGAGTCCCAGGAGGCATGCAGCCAGGAGCTCTTCTCAAGCCAGGAGGAGGCTAGCCAGTCGCAGCAGCTGGAACTTGTTGGTGAAGAAGAAGCAGAGGAGCGTGTTCTGGGTAAGCAGATTTTATGTTTTGGGAGAGGAGGGTTGGGGTTATGGCTGCCTGCACGCATGCCTAAATGTGGAATAGCCCATTGATTTGCTCTATCACGTCTCTGTAATCGGCCTCGGTAATCTCTTGAAAACTTGCAGCCAGAGCGTGGGCAATGTGCTTGTGCAAGTTTATAGGGAGAGCCACCGTGGTCCTTGTCCCGGTCAGGTTAACTCATCCGAGCCACTGTGCCGCGAGGGGTGGGGGGGCCATTGCTGCACACAGGCAAGCTGCATAGGGACCAGGGCGGAATCCACATTGCTGTAGAAGACCCTCCCTCTCTTCCCAGGTAACATGCAGCAGTGATATATCTGGCAGTAGGAAACCCTGTTGAGAATGTAGGGATACTGCTCAGTGCAGGGTGCCAGGTTCACGGCCTCCCCCCCGCTTGCAGGTCGGCAGCTTCCCGGCCCGCCCCCCCCTTGCAGGTCGCCAGCTTCCCGGTTCCCCCCTCCTTCCAGGTCGCCAGCTTCCTGTTCCCTCCTGTCCCCTGTGCAGGCCCCCAGCTCCCTCCTCTATCCAGTGCAGAGAAACCCCAGTGAGCCATCAGGCAGTTCCCCTTCCCAGGTGAAGTCGGGGCAGAAACACTCACCCCATTGCTCGCCATGCCTTTGCTTCCGTGCCCTCTCTGTGCTATGTTAGGTATGTGGGAATGATGCTACAAAAAGTCTACTAACTCCTTCACTGTGTGATAATAAACAATGTAGCCTCTGTGTATTACATGTTTCTATCTATGTTTTTTTAAGTGACCTTGAATAATGCAGCCAGATCACCGCCTGCCCGTCACTTGCAGAACTTGAGGAAAAATCCGCGAAAATCAAAAGAAGAATTGATCAAAGCAGTTATGAATCAGTACGCCAGAGAAAGTAGGAAGACACAGGAATGGAGAGAGAAAATGCATGAATGGAGGCAAACACAAAGCAGGAGAAAGGAATTGGCTACCAGAAAAACCTCGAAGCAGTTGATAAGCCTCCTGGCTCGCCAAACTGACTCTTTCCAGTCTCTCGTAGCCATGCAGGCAGATCTGTACCGTGGTAACCCACACCCCTCCCAAAGCTCTCTTTCTTGTTCCCCAGTATTAGCACAAAACACCCTTCTCCAGCAGCCTGTTTCTTATTACCTCCAGCTGCCCCCAACACCTGTACGATCACCTACCAGCCCTGATTACTACAATCCTTACTCTGTGCACTCCACCCCCATGACGCTGCAGCATATTAATCCTGAAGTGCAGCAGACATTGAACAGCAATCCAAACAGGACATATTCAAACCTCTGAATGTACAGTCCACCACCCTACCCCCCTGCCCTTTTATGTACTGTATTTTGAATAAAGGATTTCATGGCTTTTACGGTAGTTTTTATTATTGCAGAAAGTGGTAAATATTGTACTCCAAGGGAAAAACGAGCACAGCAAAGGCACCAAACATTACTGTTGGCTCTCAGCATCAAATTGCTCCCTTAAGGCATCCCTAATCCTTGAAGCCCTTTGCTGGGCCTCTCTAGTAGCCCTGCTCTCCGGCTGTGCAAATTCAGCCTCTAGGCGTCGAACCTTGGAGGTCCATTCCTCATTGACTCTTTCACCCTTCCCTTCACAAATATTATGGAGGGTACAGCACGCGGATATAACAGCAGAGATGCTGCTGTCCCCCAAATCTAGCTTCCCATAAAGACAACGCCAGCGGGCTTTCAAACGGCCAAAAGCACACTCCAGAGTCATTCTGCACCGGCTCAGTCTGTAGTTGAACCGGTCCTTGCTCCTGTCAAGCTTCCCTGTATACGGTTTCATGAGCCATGGCATTAAGGGGTAAGCGGGGTCTCCAAGGATCACAGTGGGCATTTCGACGTCCCCTACTGAGATCTTGCGGTCTGGGAAAAAAGTCCCGGCAATCAGCCTCCTGAACAGGGCACTGTTCCGAAAGATGCGTGCATCATGCACCTTTCCAGGCCATCCTGAGTAAATGTCAATGAAACGCCCACGGTGATCCACAAGCGCTTGCAGAACCACAGAGAAATACCCCTTGCAATTAATGTACTCTGATGCCAGGTGGGGTGGTGCAGAATAGGAATATGCGTCCCATCTATTGCCCCTCCACAGTTAGGGAACCCCATTTCTGCAAAGCCATCCACAATGTCCTGCACGTTCCCCAGAGTCACAGTTCTTCTTAGCAGGGTGCGATTAATGGCTGGGCAAACTTGCATCAGCACTATTCCAACGGTGGACTTTCCCACTCCAAACTGGTTCGCCACCGATTGGTAGCTATCTGGAGTTGCCAGCTTCCAGATTGCAATAGCCACCCGCTTCTCCACTGGCAGGGCAGCTCTCAATCTCATGTCCCTGCGCCGCAGGGTAGGGGCGAGCTCAGCACACAGTCCCATGAAAGTGACTTTTCTCATCCGAAAGTTCTGCAGCCACTGCTCGTCATCCCAGGCTTGCAGGACAATGTGATCCCACCACTCAGTGCTCATTTCCCGAGCCCAAAGGTGCCGTTCCACGGTGCTGAGCACGTCTGTTACTGCCACAAGCAATTTACTGTCTTGAGCGTCAGGCGAATCAATATCATCGTCTGACTCCTCGCTGTCACTTTGCAGCTGAAGGAATAGCTCCACTGCCATGCGTGATGTGCTGGCAACATTCATCAGCAAGGTCCTCAGCAGCTCGTGCTCCATTTGTAACAGAAATTGCACTGCAGACTCACAATGCCGCCAAACTGCTCGGAATGTGTAGCAAAGCACCATGGGGCGTTGGGTGCAGGTCTTTCCGCTTCCTGTTCCTTCTGTCCCCTTCCCACAAGCCACAGCGCCAAAATGGGACGAGGTGCTCTGTGGGATAGCTTCCCACAATGCACCACTCCCAACAGCGCTGCAAATGTGGCCACACTGCAGTGCTGGTAGCTGTCAGTGTGGCCACACTGCAGCGCTGGCCCTACACAGCTATACGAACACAGCTGTAACTACCAGCGCTGCAGAACTGTAAGCGTAGCCATGGCCGTAATCTCTTGATCCAAAGACAGTAGTTACTTCAAGTGAGGTTTAAATGATTTCATGGAGCAATACTACCAAGGCTGAAGAATCCCATGCTCAGGGGGCAGATTGGAGCTGTAAAGCCACCAGCTGCAATGGGAATGGTACACAGATTCACCACCTCAGAGAAAAGAGTTGTACCTGCTGCCTGAGGCACAATGTCAGGAGCACAGCTGCTGCTATATCATTCTAAGAGGTGTGGCATGTGCTCTGTGCTCCTTCCCTCCCCTCCCAGTAAGGAAAAGAAATGCAAGTCTAAGGCAGCAACATATGTAGCTATTTCTGGACATAATGAAAAGTAGCTATTCCTGCTAAGTGGCAGATGGATAGAAAAATAAATGGAGACAGTCGCTATTTGTAAGATTTCTTAAATGGGCTTAGGAATTTTTCCAGGTTTAGTTTGAAATAACCTTCATTTCATTGTTTTTGTTTGAAACAGGAGCTGGCACCTTTTGTCACTCTTCCAGATTTTCAATCTTCAAAGTGGCACTTTTTTGTTGCACAATTCCAAACCCCACCCCCCCTCCAGCCATGAAGAGGATTATGTTGCAGCAGGTAATTATAAAGAAATGGGGGAATCACTACCAAAGTCAGGGTATCTTGTTTACATGTGTAGGAGCTAAGGGGAATGATGTATTTGACTATGACCAGATCACTTAAAATCTGTTTCAAAAATTTGCAGCATATTAATGTGCCAAATACCTAATTATATTTCTCATGTTAGCATTGTAATTTCTTAGTGTTTCTGTTTCATTAAGCTAGTGTCTAGCAAGCAGGTACAAATTCTCTTCTGAATTTTATACTGTAGCCCAAGACACAAGCTGGTTATTTTTCAGCTTTTATCTCTACTAAAAGTGTCAAAGCTTTTTAAACATTATTTGGCAAAATGCTTGTGCTGTCTCCCCTAAGAATTTCCTAAAGATTTTCCTCTACAAGTACATTAAAAAGCAATACATGTTTCCCAGATGTATTTCTTGATGCTCTTAATTTAAGTTTGTTTCTCTTGATTTGAAGATTTGCTGGAGATAGTATTGTGGCTAACCAAATAGAAACATATCATGCTGCTGATTATTAGGCAAATTCCCCATTGGTTTAGGGACGTCTGCTTGCTCAGACTAAACAGTAGATTTATGCAACTTTAAAGTTTTTTGTTTGAAAAGATTTTTTTAGTCTGATTGCATGTATTAGCTTTTATTGAGTTGTGCATACTTTATGTAGTTTTATAAAATGACTCCTCTGATTTAGAAGGTAGAAATTCTTAATGATTGACCTATTCATAAGCCAAGTATACCTTTACACATTAATGGTAGAGAGATGGTAAGGGAACAGACTGGACAAAAGAGCAACCATCAGGTAGCAGCCACTCCTGCTAGTGTGGCGTTGATAAAATCTACATGCAGGATTCTGCAACTGGGGGGATAGCTCAGTGGTTTGAGCATGGGCATGCTAAAAACAAGGTTGTGACTTCAATCCTTGAGGGGGCCAATTAGGAATCTGGGGCAAAATCAGTACAGGCAAGTCTTATCTTACACAGGGGTTCTGTTCCACGGTTATCACGTAAAGCGAAAACCATGTATACTCAAAATTATATCCCCAAGCCCTTTAAATCCTGCCTGCAGCTCTAGCAGCCGGGCTGGGGCGGCATTTAAAGGGCTCCTCCAGGCCTCCCGCCACGGCGGGGAGTCTGGTGGAGCCCTTTAAACGCTGGCCCCAGCCCCACTGCCAAAGCTGCAGGTGGGATTTAAAGGGCTCCGCTGGGCTTCCCGGTGGCTGAAGCCTCAGGCCCTTTAGTTTGTCCCAGGGGTTACCAGCCACCTCTGCAGCCGGGAGCCCCCTGGGTGAAATAAAGATCCTGGGACTCCCAGCCACAACTGGTGCCCCAGGACCTTTAAATCTTGAGGCCACGCCCTCCCTGACTCCAGCCATACAGTGTAAAGTTGAAATTGCGCATGTTAAATGCACATAAATTGTGACAAACTTGTACTTGGTCCTGCTAGTGAAGGCAGGGGGCTGGACTTGATTACCTTCGGGGTCCCTTCCAGCTCTATGAGATAGGATCAGCTGCTTCCAGGTAAGGCTTAACTCCTCTTGCCTGGGAAATGGGTACCCTGTTAGAAGCAGCATCTCCCCAGCAGAAATTACAGCACTTAACACAAGATCGTATCATGACAGGTGAAAGCAGATCCTTCCCCAAAGCAGGCCAAAATTACTGGTCTAAAACAGGGGGTATCAAACTGGCTCTGTAGACAAAGCCAAGTTTCACTTTTATTGGGCACAAGGTAAACACTTATGACATGCATTTCTCAAACCTTAGCTGAATGCCCACTGATGTCAAAGAAAGTTTGCACAGAGATTGAGGGTAGAGTATTATGGCCCTTATGGAATAGCTAAGATTCTAATTTTTTGTTCAGTTCCTTGTCACATTCAGTATCACTCAGTGAAAACTGCTTCCTTTTATGCCCACTGCTATTTCTTTCTCTTCATTCCCTACCCTTCTGTTTCTCTGCCTGTGTCTTTTCTATGCATGTCCTCTACAGTAACTCCCAGTTCTCCACCCATGGGCTTCACTTCCATTTCACTGCTAAAATAAGCAATGAAATAGTTAATGCTGATACATTTAGGCTCCTTAAAATCTCAGCCTAAATCTGTTCAAGTTCCCAAACCCCATTAAAATTCCAGGAGCATTGGGCATCTAAATCCCTTAGGTTCTTTTGCTAAAGTGGTGTTAGGCTTTAGAGTTAATATCCAAAAGATGAGTGGGAGGTGAGGGGTTCACATCTTTTAGAGTATTTGATTCATGCTGTCTGCACACTCAGGAAGATCACTTTACACTCAGGTCATATTCAGAACATATATTCTTCATGCCCCTGAGGACTACAAATTTAAAAAAAGCTAAGAATTGAAACATGCCATGCAGGACAAATATATTATGCAGGCCTAATTCAATCCCTCAGCTCTGTTTAATTTTAGTCTAAAGCTATTGTCTTAAAGAATCAGAGAGGTAGCCTTGTTACTCTGGATCTGTAAAAGCAGCAAAGCATGCATCCGCCGAAGTGGGTATTCATCCATAAAAGCTCATGCTCCAATACGTCTGTTAGTCTATAAGATGCCACAGGACTCTTCGCTGTCTTAAAGAAGTCTTATTACTGCCACTAATTTTTCTTGCCATGTTAATTTTTCTATGGCTCTAAACAGTATCTAAATAGATTTTTTTAATTAAAGGAAGGCATTTCAAAAGAAATTAAAAAATTGTGTATATTATCAAACATTAAGATACTTGCTGTGTCGTCACCCTAATGGAAAATCTGAAGACAAAGTTATGCCAGTGTGAAAAATTGGGATGGGGGTGTAGGGTAGTGGGAGACTATATAAGAAAAAGACCCTAAAATCAGGACATCTGATCACTATTTTTCACTGATTGTGTTTGACAATTTAAAAAAAATTCAGCAAAAACAAAACATTTAATAGAGTTGATCGGGAATTTTCAATCAATGTCAAAATGCAGTCTCCGAAGTTTTCAAGTGTCCTTCAGGTAAATCAAACAAAATATTTTTGTTTGTGGAACCAAATGTTTAACTGCATTTGCCTGATCTGCCCTAGTATTTTATGCTCCCACCACCCCCTCTCCTATGTGCAGGATTCTATCACTGCTCTCTGGTTGAGCTGCTGCAGTGACTCATGGGAGTGGTAGTCTGACTGGGCAGCCTTGCCCCCCACAGGAGAATAGAGACATGAAGCACCTGACCTACTACTCCACTGAGGCAACCCACAGCAGTTCAGACAAATGCTGTTCAGTGATTAACTGAGCCAAAAATAAATGTTCCAATTCAGGAGTGGCCAAATGTTTTGCTTCGATTGAAGATTTCTAAACAATATTTCATTCTGTGAAAAGTTTCACTATTTTGACCCTTGATCCTGATTTGGATGAAAAAGTTGAAATCTCCATTTTCCATAAGAAATTCTCATTTTTTTAGCTCTAGTGTTTACACCAACATTATGAAAATATTGTACAGTAAATTTCAGATATAGTTCTGCCCTTATTTACACCTGTGCATCCCCACTGAATAATCTGAGGTGAGGACAGACTTTGATCTACTAATCAGTAGCAGAAATATACCAGCCATCTATTTGTGAATAGCAAATTGTGGCTTCTGAACCTGCTTTTGTGCATTGTTATAACATTTGTTCCAGAAAGGTTGTTTGATTTTATTAGAAGGTAGTTTAAACTAACTGTTCAAAACTAACAGTGGAAGACATTTCACATTGCATGCTATTAGAATTGCAACATTAACATTATACGTTAAACCATTTGCTAAAAATTAACCACAGCAGATGGTTAATACCAGTATTTTTATAGTTCCTTTCCAACACTAGGGCAAACATAATATTTTAACTGCATTCAGTTTACTCACTGTGGGTTGTGGCATCAAGCCTATCACATTGGGGGTGCAGAACTTGATTCCAAAAATGGACTGTACGTGAAAGTTTACAGCCTTAACCTAACCTTAATCAGCACCAGTGGGCATCCAGAATTTTGACAGAGAAATGGTTGCTATCTTGACCTCTTAGGCTAAAAGGGTCATGGAACAATATAGATTTCCACAGAACTCAGAGGAAGAAACCAGAGTGGTCTTCCAAAATGAGATTTATTTAAGGCTGCTGTCAAGTCTGATTCTACAATATACACACTTTCTTCAAAATACAATCTGCCTCTTTTCCTGGAAACCATTTTTGCTCCCTCTTTTAGCTGTTTTGAAATTTAGAATATTTTAAGTGAGGTTGCAGGTGTTCTCTTCTCCATGAAAGAGAAAAATGCTTTAATCAGAAACATCTATCCTTTCCTCACCCCCAAAAGCACTCATCCTGCCCAGAATGCTTTGAAGAACCTCATATAGTACTTGTATACACCTAACCACCACCCCTCTCAAAAACCAACCTACACATGAGAATTTCTGTAATATGCATCATGGGGACCAGTTATTTTAGAGGTGACTGATATGAGGTAGGTCACTTATGTTTGTATTTGCAATATTCATTTCATGTCCTTATTAGTGGCTTTAAGGAGAACATTCTGTAGGTAACAAATTTACTTTGGGAAAAAATTACGCTTTTGCATTCAAGTCTTGTCTAGGCTTTGCTTGTGTATTTACACCCACACATAACAGTAACACTAGTAAGTGACAAGGAGCAAATATTAAGCAGATAGGGCATTAGGCTATTCCTCTCTCCCCCAGAGAGAAGGGAGGAAGGCCAGGTAACATCTTACAAGGCACAATACAGGCTCTCTTAAAATTAGGCTTCTTCTTACGTTATCTTCTCTGCTTTAGAGAGTCCTCCCCCCTTTCTTGTATAGGTGCTGCCTCTGCTTTGGCCCTCAAGACTGAGGAGCACGGAAGGACTGACCCACAAGCAGCATGTTACCACGATTTTCCTAATAGAGGGGAAACCTTAGAACAGGCTTAAGGCCCGGTTTTACCAACCAGGCCAGCACATTCTGGTCCCGTTTGTCTGCTTGCATAACATAAGGTAGCCTCGGAAGTTTCATAACCTGGCCATCTCCCAGAAACCATATTACAAGTGGCCCTGCAGTTCCATAGCAGGCTAGGAATGGGGTCAAAGAAATCTGGGTCAAAGACCTGCGCAGTTTCAAATAAGGTAATTAAATACAGGACTCTGCCCCCGGCTGGGATTTGCTGCGCATCGCGTAATTAGCACTAGTGCTCAGGCTGCAGCACGGTGTCAAGGCTTCATGCTCTGGAGCTCGGGGAGCTCAGCCAGCAGCCACCCTCAGCCGCGTGCAATCGGGATTGTTCAGCCTCCGTGCGAACCGAGCAGCCTGTGCCTAGCGCGGCCTGGCTTTGGTTCTAATTGCATCCTCCCCCCCGCCCCGGTGACTCCACATCGCGTCCCATCAGGTGCGCAGAGTAATCGGCGGACAGGAGAAGTCACTCGGCCGACCTCTTCCCCCAGGGGAGCGGCAGGCGTCACCTGAAGGCATAGCACAGCGGAGGAGCGTGTCCCTCCCCGGGGGCAGCGCCCCTCAGCCCGCCCTGGCTCTGCCCAGCCGCAACTCCGCGCTGGCGCCGGATTCGCTGCCCCAACACCGACGCGAACTCGGCTGCGGGACTGAGACGCGCTGCCGGTGCAGCACAAACCCGCGCCAGACGGCAGGCGGACCCAGCGTGTCCCGGCACTAGCTCAGCGCTCCCCTAGCCCTAGCCCCTCCGCCGCCCATACTGCATGTGGCGTCTCGCCCAGGCGGGTCCGCAGGCGCTGCAGGACCGGAGGCGACCCCCTCACTTACCAGCCTTCGGGGGTCGGGGCTCCGGGTTGACCTGGTGGCCGGTTTGCTTTCCGGCCCGGGGGTCCCCCGACACCGAAGGCAGCGCAGCAGCTACCCTGAGCGGGCTGGGGCTGCCCTTGCGCTGCTGCGGGCGGACGGGCGGAGCTGGCTGCCCCGCACTGGGCAGCCGAGTACGAGCTAGGCCGACGGGCTGCTACCGCCGCTGGGAACCGGGCTGGGGTCAATGTAGGGAAGCCCTGGTTCAGCTCCGTTTTCATTACTGTATTTCTCTGCTGCGCTCAGTGCCGCTCCTTCTCCGTCTTTCTCGTTCCCCTCGGCTTTCCCAGCGGCGGTGACCGGGTTGAGGCCGCGACAGCCCCGCCCCCACATTCCATTCCCTAGATGGTGTCAGAAGGCGGTGGCGCCTGCCCCACCCCCTTTTCCCACCACGCGCATACCCGACGGGCGCGCCCAGGCCAGCGAGTATATGAGATCTCCAGAGGAGGCCCCGCCCAGCTGCAGTCCCCATCCCTACTGCTAATGAGCCGAGCGCACGGCGGCCGGGCCGGGCCCGTTCTATTTATGTTTGTAGGCGCTGATTTGCATAGCTCCGCCTCTGCCGTGGGCGAGGCAGAAGGCTCCGCCCCCTGCCCATACATGGCGGTGATGGGCGGGGCCGCCATTCGGCTGTCGGTCGCTCTCTTCCTGGTGCCGTTTATAGGGTACAGCCACTTCCGCTGTCTGCTTAGAAGCGGCGCGATCATGGCGGAGCGCGGTCAGCTCCCTCCCCCAGCTAAGCGCCTCTGCTGCAGACCTGGCTACGGTTCGGGGTGCAGGCCGGGCCAGCGGGCGGGCGGCGGCGGACCCGGCAGCGGGGTGCTCTGTGCCGGACCCTCTTCCGCGGCCGCCGCCGCTGCCGCCCTGGGGCTGCTGCCGCTCGGCAAGACTCAGAGCCCCGAGTCCCTGCTGGACATCGCGGCTCGCAAGGTGGCAGAGAAGTGGCCCTTCCAGCGGGTGGAGGAGCGGTTCGAGCGGATCCCGGAGCCGGTGCAGCGCAGGATCGTGTACTGGTCTTTCCCCCGCAGCGAGAGGGAGATCTGCATGTACTCCTCCTTCAACACCGGCGCCGAGGACCCCGCCGCCCCCGGGGGGGCCGCTGCCAGCAGCTCGCCCGCCGGGGCCGCGGACGCCGCCGCTGACGAGAACCGCCTGCCCTTCCGTAGGGGCATCGCTCTGCTCGACGGCAGCTGCGTCGATAACGTCCTGCAAGTCGGTGAGTCACTCACCGGGAGCCGGGCCGGCCATCTGGAGCCCCGCGCCCCCCTAATCCGGGCTGCGGCCCCTTTCCAGCACCGCTGTAGTCCGGCTAGCGGGGCTTTCCGGGCCCCTCGCCCGCCTGTCACCCACCTGTAATCTCTGCCCTCGCCCAGCGCCCTGACCCCCGGCTAGCCCTTCACCTCTGCTCTCCTCTCACCTCGCCTAGGCAGCTGCCGCCTCCGGCCCCCGGAGCACGGGCCCTGCAGCCCTGCCCTCCCTCCGTGCCCCCAGCGACCCCCTTCATTTCCAAGGGATCCAGGCCTTGCCATTTCCTCTCCCGTCCCTTCCCCCTCGCAGCCGGATTATGTGGCTCCTTCACGCCTCTCCTCTGCATCCAAGGCCAGGTTACACGCTGCTTCTGTTCGCCTACCAACTGCCCTTCAAATCTGCCCTCTCTCCCCCTCCCACCCCTACACAGCGCCTGTTTACTCTCCGCCCCCGGCTAATCAAACGCTTCCCGTCCCTTTAACTCTCTTCACACTCCTCCCCCGCCAGTCCCCACTCCCCCCGTAATCCCGCCGTGCGGTCCCATCTCACTTTGTCCCCTCCCACCCCCACTAATCCGGGTCATCGTCATACCCTGGGCCACAATAGAGGAGCTGCCAAACCCGCCGCCTCTGCCCCGCAGACCAGGGAGGGCTAGGAAATGAATCAGCAGAAGCAGCCCCCGTGGGGGGAGGGAGGGGCAGGGATCTGTTACCTACAAACCCCAGGAGCGAATTTGTGCGGAGAGATTCGGGTCGCTGAACAAAGGCGCTTGTAGGGGGCAGCGCCAGCGAGGCACGGGGCGGGTTGCGAGCTGCGGCAGATATTGCAACCTAAGCCTGAGGCTGCCTTTGAATCACCCCACGGTTGTCTTTGCGGGATGAGGGGGGGGGGTGGCTGGATAGCAAAGCTGCCAGATAGCGGATCCAGCTCGGGCTGCCAGCACGGAAGGGAGGGGGGGCGCTGAGCGATGGCTGGGAGGAGGGGGAGCTTCTGTGTATGGAGGCGGCGGTACATGGGGTACTGCCAGTTGCTTTCGGATGTAGCTTTCTTCGCTTCATGACAACAGCAAAAGGGGGAAGTGCTGTTCTTGCTTCTCCGGGAACAATACTCCCCCTACCCCACCCCAGTTGCTGCCGCCGCCTGCTGCTGCTCTTCACCCTCTCCAGGAGATAGATCTCTCTGTATTTAACTCCTCCCTTTCTAGTTAGTTTAAAAGGCGGAGGGGGGGGGGCGTGCGTCCCCTCCTCCCTCTGAAGGGAGGAGGAAGAGGAGCTCTGTGTTTGGGGGGGGAGGGGTTAGTCCTATCAATAAGAGTGCTGGGCGAGCTACATGGCCGGCTCACATTTTCCTGTGGGTCTTGGACACAACAAGGGAAGGCTGTAGATTTCCCATCTTCTGCCTGGCTTGCTCTGATGGGGAGAGGATGAACCACCTCCTGGTTTCTGATGGTGGTGGGGAAGGCTTTACAGATCTAGCAATCCAGGCCCCGCTGCCATGTGACAGAACGGGCAGATGGGTTATAATTTCCCTAATAAAACTTCCGTGCAGGGTGAGGTTCTCTGGAGCTGGAGCTCTCGTTTTGTTGTGTTTAGCTGAATGTATTTGCCATTTGCGCATCTCGAATCGCCGTGAGGCAATTCCCTGTGGTGGAGGAGGAGGAAGATCTGGCACTTTGTTCTCATTTTCATGTTTATTTGTGTCCTTTTCAGTTTTCTGCCAGGCTCCGAAAAGGGGAAGCCAAACAAAAGAGGCTCTTTATTTCTTTTCACTGCCTGCAAAATAGTGAAGATTTGACAAAGGGAAAGAAGGACTGATGACTTAAAGCTGCACGATTCCATTTTCCCTCAAATAGACTTGCATAATCTTCCCCAATGTGCAGTTTAAGCCTGAGCTTTTCTCTTCCCTGTCAAGCTATCAGTTTTTGAGCATGGACGTGATGACATTTTTAAATGGACTGAAACCAACAGCAGGATAGTTCACAACTCTCTCTCTTCTCTCCCTCTTCTTCCAAAGCACTTAAAACAAAAATGGATTCGTTTTTCCTTTTATTTATGCCTTGTTTTTAAATGATTGCGGGTGTAGATTTTCTGGCCCCAAAAGCCCAATAGATTTTAAGATCTGTTGCATAATTTTGGTTCTCATGTAATTTTGCCTCATACTATCCTTGGAGAGAGCTGTGGTTCATTTGAATTAGAATACAGTCTACAAATGTGATGTCTGCATGATCATGTATTTTCCAAAGGCAGACTTTGTTGCTTTTTCTCTAGGCTCAGTGCCCTTCCCTTCTGCCTAGAGAGGGGGTTCAGCATTGAAAGTTAGTTGTTTTTTTAAAATGTCTCATCTTACTTTTGGCTTTGTTTCTTTCTAGAGGACTGAGGGACATCTATGGTTCCGCACTTGTGGCAAAACCAGAATTCAGTCTCATTTTGGTTTGGTTGGCAATGCTGGGAATTTTTTTTCTCTTGCCTGTGCTTGATTCTGCTTGCAGGCGATGAGGAATGACAGGAGTGCACATAGGGAGGGTTTCTTGGCTGATTACATTTAAGTCAGGAATTCACTGTGAAAATAAAGCCAAAGGGCGATAAATAAAAGATGCAATCTTCTCTAGGAGACAGACACCCAGCATGGGCTTTGCTTTGCTTGCTTTCAGCAGTAGAAGAGCCCTCAGTGAGTAGTTGTGAAGGGGGGTGAGGGGTAGTAACTTTTTGTATAGCCTCAAAAGGGGAGGGGCATTTAGCAATGTTGGCAGGGTCAATGTGAAGAAAGAAAATATACATAAATACAATTTAACTTTTGACTGCTGCTCCTGGAACACTTAACCACAGTTCAAACAAATGCTATACAAACTGTTGAAAATATAAGTCTTTTGGGGAAGCCATTCAAAAGTAGCACTGTATCAATACCAGTGCTTTGAAACACAATGTCAATTGTTCTGACTGGCGTGGAGTTTTTGTTTTGGAGGGCATAGCAGTATAACTTTTAGATGGCAGAGTATCCTCTAAGTACTTGTGTAATTTGGGAACATTGTGTCACAGCTGGTAAGGGTTTTGTATTTGAAATGTGCCTTCCAGGGCAAAAAGATGCAAGAGCACAAGCAACTCTACTGCAATGAATTATATTGACTGGAGAATGGAGTTGGCTTCATGCAATATAGCAGAATATGTATCCTAGTACTGAGCTTATATAAGTGTGGATTTAGTGACGGTATAACTGTGAACGTATTTTTTGTGCAGTATGAGTAATAGAAACTTTGTACATTTTTACAGTTGTGCTTTCCCAAAGCACAATTGTTGGACAGACAACATTTCATTGTATATCAGATCTTATTGTCGTACTTGCAACACTAGTATTAATACAAACAGATTGGAGATTTGCTAAGCAAGCCATGTAAATTTTACTTCAGTGCTAGTTAAACGACAATATTTGCTTCTGAATTTTACATTTTCGGTCAATACACTGTAGAAACATTAAGCTGAAGGAAACATTACTATGGCAACTTGTTTTCAAGCTATATATGTGTATATATATAGAAGATAGATTGAATGCTTCTAATATTATATCTGTCTATTAAAACTGCTTTTCATTAGGTACCTTTTTATGAAAAATCTCTATTTTTGCAGCTCCTTGTCTCACATCTGTATTGTAAAGGACTACTTTGCATAAAATTATATATTTTGTAAACTGTATAAGGATTTTTTTCAAGCAGAAATCTTGAGTGTCTATTAGTGCATTTAAAAGCTAACTTAATTTATTCCAAAGTAATTAATTTCATTAATAAGCATAACTTGTTCCAAAGGGGCAGGAAGCTGTCAGTTTAAAAATCATACTTGGATCAAGACTGGGGGAGAGGGTCTGAGTGACCATCGATAAGAGCTTGGGGGAGAAGAGGTAGCTTTAAAAACGAAGCCTAAGAGAGATGAAACATTTTCGCTTTAAACCATTTTAAATCACTAGATCTTGCCCAGCAGTGTTTGCAATCCAAACATTGCAACATTTTCAAAGTGTATTAAAATTTGCAAGGCAAATTGACTGACTGGCCAAATGAAAACTTATTTTCTAGGCAATCTGAAAGACATGCCAAAAGTGAGGGGAAAATATAGATGGTGAAATGTAAATCTGTTTTAATCTAAGGTCAGTTGTATGTCTGCACTGTATAGACGATTGTTTGCTCACACTGGTCTCTGTTTAAGACATTTACAATAATTTCCACCGCAATGCTTGACATCATAATGGAAGTAATACCTAGGTATTACTTCTAGATATGATTGGCAGGGGGATGAGCTGAAGGGAAGAACTTCCTGAAGAAGAAAAAAATAATGTGAAGGATTAAGTGATTGATGCTTATCACATTTCTAAGATTTATTTAATGTTAATATTGTAAGCCAGCCACTCAGCTTATTTTTCGTTTGAAGAGGGTTAATTCAAGCAGTGTGTCTCTTCACTGCATAACGTTGGGTTTTAGACAGTGAAACATAGTGAAATGCAGTTGTAGAAATGTTACTAATTCTCTCCAGAGAAACTTTAGTTTGGTTTTCTTCAGTGTAAAATAACATTTGGAGCTCTATATGTATTTCTTTATTTGGATTCTTAATTTAAGTTTAAAAGGTCTGCTTTTTTGTTTTTCTCATACTGAGAAAAAATGTTTTTCTTCTGACTCACATGTTTCTATGGTCCTTTATTTTATTGCTAAAGCTTAATTAAAAAAAAAAAACTACAAACCTAAGCCCACATTTAGTAACTACTCTCAAAACCAGGAGTCATGGTTTTTTTTCACCTGGAATGGAATGCTTCATGAGACTACATGAGTCGCTTTTTTCTGTAAAATTATGGTTAAATATAATTGTAGCCAACAACTTTCAGATGCTTTTATGGATCTAATGGATCAGAATCTTTGCTAATTTTCTACTTTTGGACAACTTTTTGAAAACACAATTTAAAATTAATAGATTCTAAGGCCAGAAGGGACCACTGTGGCCATCTAGTTCAGCCTCCTGTATAACACCGGCTATAGGACTTCTCTTAATTTATTCCTATTTGAATTAGAGCATATGTTTTTTAAAAAAAAAATCTAGTCTTGATTTAAAAATTGCCGGTGATGGAGAATCCACAACACCCTGTGGTAAGTTGTTCCGAGGACTATTTACCCTCATTGTTAAAAAGCTGTGTATTTTATTTCCAGTCTGAAATTTTTAGCTTCAGCTTCCACCTATTGGATCTGTACCTTTGTCTGTTAGATTGAAAAGACCATTGTTAAATTTTTGTTCGCCATGTATATAGAGCCAATTAAATTATAGAGTGAGTTAGGCAAATGTCATTGCTCTTGTTTCAAACTTGAATTGTTTGAATTTCAACTGTATGGTATTGAACACCTTTTTAATTGATGAGAGAGGACACATTGAATATATTTTTAATAAAGTTGCCAAACAAACTTTGTGCTATGAATTTAAATGCACCCCTCTGCAGATATGAGACTCTTCATTTAAACAAAGTTGGCTAAAGCGATAATACTTAGCTATTTATTGAAATCTGTAGTTCCTTTAGTTTATCTAAAATCTCAAGTAACTGTAAATGAATTGACTCAAGTAAGACTGTCCTTAGTATGGAACAAAATGTTTATATTTCACTAACTCTTTTTGATAAAGTTCTAGCGTTGTCCTGGTGTATGTAGTGACTTTTTTGTGGCTAGGGGAAAAAAGGAAGGGAAGAACATGTTAAAATCTGCTACTGTCTTTAAATTGGAAGTGTTTCTCTGCTGACATGCTGACAGATGCAAGCAGGTCTAGCAGTAAGTCTAATGTTGGAATTTTTGGTTAGGAATGTATGATTAAAGGAGGTCATCTATAACTTGTTTAATGCAGTACTGTGGTACAGACACATGTGTCTGACTTTGTCTTTGTTTTTTGGTTTAGAGTGAAGACTACAATTAAGTTTTGGAAGATGAGATTTTTATCAATAAATGTCAGTAAATTATTTATTTCACTGTACACATACAAATGGATGGAAAAAATATTTCCATAGATGATCGAAATGTATAGATAGGCAAATAAGGAAACATGCTGCTTGAGGACCTATAAGAGTAAAAATTTAGTAATTTTATATTTTTGAATTAGGCTTGTTACAAATGGGCTAGGAAACAAATAGTAAAAACAGGTGTGATTTGTTGACTTCAGGATATTTATCTTGTATATTTTGACATGTGATGTCAATTTGTTTTAACAGTTTTTACAAAGCTTTAATTTATTTAATCTCAACATCTACTATTGTTAATTAACTCACTACCCTAATTTCCTGTAACTGAACATTTAAATTGAAAATACCTTCGGTGACTTGGGTTCTAACCCAAGTTAAATAGTAGTCGCCAATATTTTTGTGTACAAAACCACGAACCAATTAAACAATTTTTAAAGCTATATCTTGCCTTAAGGGGAGAAAAATCTGAATGTATTCCAGTTTCCTTGTTAGATTTGGAACATAAGTCCTTGATTAGGGAACAAAGGAGCTGTTTTCTCTCTCTGTCTGTACACATTTTTTAACATGTACTATTAACCTTGAATTATTTCTTGTGAAAGCGTTGGTGTGTAACACTTTGCAACAGTGGAATATTTAAATGTGGGAAAACTACATCTTTTTTTCTTTTGGTAGGTCAATTATTTGAAACCAATTATTTTTCAAGTCACTTTTTGAAGTGACAGAAACTTTGCCCTGAAATAAAGCTTACTGTTTTTTTATAATGGAAATATTAATGGTAGTATGTGTGTCTTTACACAAAAGTAGTGACACCATCCTATTAAAGACACAGTTCTAATACTTTCTTTTAAACAAAAACACCTTATTCAATTACAATTTGTGTGTAACGTATTTCCACTAAACATAATTCAAAAATGCATCAATCAGTTTTATAGAAATATATTTTATTTCGAGACACCTGATGAAAATATTTAACATTTATTATAGCTTAGCATTCAAAAGTTTACTTATAATTTTTCTTTTCTACTTCTGCTCTTCTTGAAGAATCATTGCCCTGCAAACAGACTTCGTACTCTGAGATTTGATAAGCAGAACCTGACACTTGCATTGATGTTCCCCAAGCTTCAGTTTTTTCTAAGAATTCTAAGAAAACAATTGGCAAGTTTTTAAAATGAAATCTCTCTCAAATTCTGTTTAACAAAATGATTCCAGCTCTGCATATGATCAGATGTTTTGGTATGTAGCAATTCTTGAACTATAGCCAACTGTCGTGTCAGCTGCTGATTCATTTTTTTTTTTCTCTGCAGTCTGACTTTCAGAAGTGAGCAATTAAAAGCTAAATGTGTGGCTTTTTTTCTGGGCCAGGCAGAAATTAAGAAGCTATTGAAAAGTCAGAAATTCAGTGACTTTTTATTTGTTGTTGCCTGTTTTTCCACATATATAACTTGATAAAGTGAAATATGTATAGAGGTTGTAAATTGTATGGTGCCAAAAAATCCCATTCTAAACAGATAATCCAATATAGCAGTGAAACTAGCTACAGGTGTGGAGGATAATCCATTTTAGAAAATGGTTCTTGATCGTTAAAACAGTGTCTCAAAATACTGATGAAAATTTATGATGAATTGGAGAAGTAGCTGGTATTCAAACTTTTTATTTTAGAAGATATGCTTGGGGAAAAAGATGGACTACCTGAAGACTTGGCAGTAGATAATAACGAATTCAAGTCTTTAGATTATGAATATGGTGTCTATGTAAGGAACTTGTAAACCTCAAAAAATCTTCCATGCATAACAAAGGATACAGTTTAAATGTGAATTCTGATTGCCTGGAATGCAGTCAGCCTGACAGCATGCAAATACTTGAGTACTGTGCAATAACTGCTCTCATTGTTCAGGGAAGTCTCTCTGTGAACCTTCAGTTTTTCCTCTTGGTTTGCTGTCTAATACTATCTGTGCATTTAAATGTTTTTCCTCTCTTTATTGGATATTTATCTATTGCTTGACATGGCTTCATAACCATCGTTGACCTGGTGGATCACTGGAGCTGTCTGCTGGTGCTGCATAATGCAGGCTTGCATCCTCCTTCTAGCAATATGCCAATTAACATGATTTACGTGATGTCCTCATGATGCATCACCACATCTTTTTTTGAGATTATGTAGCCATACTCATATAGGCTTTGGTTTTATTGGTTGAATTGGTAAAGTCCCAGTGCCTGAAAGATTTGTAATAGTAGCTGCCAACTTGAAATAATTTTACTCTTATTTATGAACACATCAGATGAATATAGCTGCTAATAGTAACTAAAGTGTAAAGAATTGCTTTGTGATTGTTAGAACTGATAGAAAAGCCTTTTGCACGCCTTTTAACTTTGCAATTCAATGTACTTTAGTCTCCTTTGATGTAAGCTTTCTATACACTAACTTAAAAACATACCTCTTTTTTGAAAATTTGAGAACATCAAGTCTGAAGCACATACTGTGGTAGAGGAGAATCACATTTAACTGCATTTAAAGTATATTTTCAGGAAATAATTGTTAAGTCATCTGCACCATCACACACTTTTAAAAGATCTGAATTTTATTTTTTACTAAGGCCTTCTACTTCTTGTTGCAAGTCGGTGTACTTGACAGTCTTTGAAACAGCTGGAAATTTTTGTATTGGAAGTGCATGGGCAATGGCTGAGAGAGTCTGACATTAATTGGAAGGATGCAGTAGAACCTGTCAGTAAGTTTAAATTCATACTAGTAGAGCTGGCTGATCAGATAAATCAGAAGCTCATTTACTGAATTAATGCGCTAAAAATTCAGGTGATTTACCTCTTGTCCTGCTTTATTTAACAACCTGCCTATTTACATAAGTCATCTTTCATTGTTAATTGGTGTCAGACCTCTAATATGTTCAGGAATTGTATGAAAACATGTTGCGGGGGCATGTAGAATGAAATATCACAGAAATAGGCATTAATATATCTTTATTGTGTCTGCTTCCTTTTTGTTGTTGTTGGCGGCCAATAGTTAATTGCATTCAAATGTTCGCTTTGGTGACTGGAAAAATCAAATCTTGAATAGCTTTGTGAATTCTAAGAAACAAGAAACTCATACATATGCCAGGTTGAACTGCTTGGTGGTTACTGATAGCACCAGTAGTTATGTAAATACAGTGCACGAATTGAATACTGCATATATGGATGCCTACAATGTCTAATTTATATTGACTAACGAAATAGAGAACATGTAAACATTTAAATAACTGGCAAAATTGTTTTATAAAACCTGAAAAATAATGGGATTATAATCCACTATGAGTCAGAATGAATTGGTTTATGTATGTTCTAACTATGTTGATATTTTTATTTAAAACTTGTATTCAGAGCAATTGGTATTGGTTGTCTTTCATATTTTTAAATATTAACTTTGGTTGTCAAGGTTAGAACTTGGGTATTTGGTTCCTGATGTTGTTTGAAACAGTTACATTAACATTTCCTATTTATCCTGAAGTAACTGTTGACTGTTTTTCACCTACATATAAATAATTGGTCATGTACTCTGGGCATAGTTCATGCCGCTGCTATGTTCAGCAAATAAAAGCAACTTATGGCTTATCCTTGTAGCAGCTGTGGGTTTTATTAGTATTTAGCTAATCTCAGGATTTAGGCCTGATAGTTTGACCAGTCTACAATTCATATAGCATCAATCCATATTCAGCAAGAAGTAATCTTGGCTTATATTACATTAGTATGAAGTATAAATGCAAATAGTGTGTTGAGCTTATTGTGCAATTTTATGACTTCAGACACATTTTATCATTAACCTGCAGTTTGGACAGAAATGATGGTGGAAGAAATGACATATTAACAATTGATTAGAGAACCAATCTTTATTCTACATGTGTCTACAAATATTCATCCTGGAAATTTTTTAGAAAAGATGATGGTCATTGAAGGTTTATTACAAGTATTACAGTAAGCTATTGATTACTTTTAAAGTAGTAATTGAAATATAGTACTTACCTCCTTTCGCATATCTAAGGGACATAATGCATTGATCTGGGAGGGTGAGAGAGAGGGTGGATTAGTTAAAACAAAAATTAATGTTTTTAACAAAATTGGCATAGATTGCTAGAAAGAAACTAAATTAAACATAGCTGATCTCCATACTTAAGACATATTCTGCTGAATCCATTGTTCAGACAAGTTCAGAATTAAGGAAACTTTGGAGATACACAAAATATTGTATAATGCACTACTTAAGTAAAATCTGAATCTTAATATTTTAGAATAAAAGCTGATTGTGTTTTGACCAGTAGCTAGTGGGCCAGTTGGCTATGTTGTAGTTGCAAAAAATTAGTTTCATTTCTTCCATTAATTTGGCTGTAAACTGAAATCTCACAGACTGACTGTAATTAGTGTCTTGGGGATAGAGTATCAAATCCATTATGTTTTGGATCAGTATCTGGACTTGGTGTAGCTGTGTTATATAGAAGCTTGAAGCATCACTTTCACTCCTGTGCTTGTTGATACAGAGAGATATGGGAAATACAAAATGTACAATTTAGCTTTTGTGTATGGCAGGGCATCATATGTCCAATGATATTGTATTGATTAGTATTAAACTCATGCGTTCAGTTGAGGGTACTTTAGCTGAATGTGCCACTTCGACAGAAATGGAGGTCAGTGACAGGAAATGGGAAGCAGGATTTAACAGTTGGCTTGGTTAGCCTGATCATGTAAGGCAAGCAGAGGGTAATTTGGTTAGTGCTATTTAAAAATTCTGTATACAAAAACCTATTTTGATCACTGAAACCTGTCAGGTAAAACTGTTACTTTGCAGTGTTCACTGCCTATCTTGGCAATAGTATTTTTTTATGAGCATGGGGACAGGAATGGAGGGATTTAGGAGTGAACCAAGGTTGGTTCATTAGCAGGATGGGAGTTGGAGAGAAGTAGTGAAATATTGGACCTTTCATAACTACTTGCCTATAAAGTGTGGGGTCTGTGGTAAGGGAATGGTCGGGAGGGAGCTTATTAATTTGAAAGATCCCAGAAGGAACTGTATTAGTGAGGAGAAGATTAAGTGAGTGGCCACATGAGTGAGTGGAAGAGTTGATCTACAATTGATGGCCAAATGAAAAAGGGACCACAAAGAAGCTAGTGGGTTAGATTAATTGTTACCACAGGCTTTTTAACACCAAGAAGACTGCAAACTGCACAATAGTTAACCCTATAAAAGCCCTTTTAGCATATAAACATAAAGTAACATGTCTTTAGAAAGGAAACAGTATTTGTAAAACCACAATTGAGTTGAGTGAGCTTATTTTCCTGGCCTTCGTAACGTACTAATTTTAGTTGAGCTTCACTGTGATTTGATGGCCAAAGATACCTCCAGTTTATCAGAAGCAAAACCAATACTGGTATGGAGTTACAGTAGGGACTCCTCAGTTAAAGTTGTAAAACAAAACCACCAACTCCATTTTTGTCCTAGTGTTTGGCACAGAGCTTTTTGCAGTGAAATGGACATTTTATACTATATGGGTCTCTAAAACATCCAGCTTCTGTGTTCATCTTCCTTCTCAGCAGCTTGGGGTGAATGGCTTAAAATATTTTGAATTTAACCTGTAAAGAGAAAACAGATGGAAAATGCTGTTTCCCACGCTCTTTGTTACACTTACTCTTGTTTATTTGTAGTAGTAAATATTATGGTGGAGGGAGCTGTTGTACAGTGCCCAGCACAAACATGAAGAAATCCCTTCTTGGAAGAACTTTATGATGGGGCTTAAAGGTGAAGACAGAAACCTTGTACTGGATGCAGAGGTGAAGGGCAAGGGACCCACAGAGGAGGTTGATGTGATCAGAGTGACAGAGACTGGCTAGCCAGCAGCAGTCAGAATAGACTTGGAGGGAGCAAGGTGGCAGTAGTGAAGGCTAGAAGACTGGAGACTGATGTATTCAGGATGTGAAATTAGAGTTTGGACTAGAATTTAGGTTGCATGGACAAAAAGGAGGCTGTATTTTAGAGTTGTTGTATAAGAAAAAGCATAGACTTAAAAATGGCCTGAATGGGGCTTCAGTAAAAGAGCAGAGCCAAAGATAACACCTAGCTGATGGGGCCCAGTTCTTGAGAGAATGGCAGGGAGTGTCCAATGATAAAGTAAGAGAGAAGATATCAGGAGTTCAGTTTTGGCCTTAGTTTAAGATTGACATCCATGAAGAGATGTCACAAATGAGATGCTAGGTTGGATAAAATGAGACCACTCATCAATAGCAATGGACATGTGGAGTCATCAGCATAGAAATTTTAGTTAAAGCCCTGCTTGTAGTGAAGAGCGATTAAAGACAAGGAGAAGATTAGTGTAAGGATTAGAGCCTTAAGAAACACCTGAAGCCAGTGAAGATCAGAATTTCTAGGAGTGGTCAACGAACAGCCATTGAGAGGTCCAGGAGGATAAGGATACAATACAGCCCTGAAAGCTGGCCAGGAAGAAGTTGTTGGAGACTTTAGTGAGAGTAGTTTCAGTGGTGTACAGAGTGGATGCCAGATTGAGGGTCAAAAACAGAACTGGAAGAAAGGCATTCCAGACAGTGATTGCAGATGGCATGTTTGAGTTTGGAGATGAAGGGAAGGAGAGCGATTGAACAGTTTGTGGGAGAAGTGGGGAAGTCAGTAGAATTTCAGGAATTGCTCAGCAGCATGAGAATAAGAGCATGGAAAATGTGTGTGTGTGTGTGTACACATACTGGGATTAAGTATGGATGGAGATTCTGAATACTAAAGGACTGAAAGCTATGAAACAAATAGGTGGCAGGGATGTGAGTAATGTTGGAGATGAGGTGGTCAGAAGGGGGATGTATGAACTAGGCATATGCAGACTAAGCAATTGCCTAGGGTTTCAAGCAGCTCTATTATGAGTATGTGGTGTGGAGTAGGGCAAAAATATTCCTGTTTAGGGCTCCCAATGAGCTAGCACCAGCACTGTCAGGCAAAGAAGCAGGACGCTAGGGGATCGGATGGGACACTGGTGTCGAAATTGAAGAAACTAAGGATGATGGTGGGGTTTATGATGAAACAGAGAGCTAGGAGTTGAAGTAGGAGAGGACCATGGATGCTCTGTGTATGTGATGTGATCAGGGAGATGAAGAGAAGTGGTGGATGGAATAGTGTGGGGTTCCCCCTCCCCAAAAGGAAAAAAAATGTGGAAGGAGGATTAGAGAAGCCTGGTATCTCCAACATAATGTTAGGAGGATGACTTTGCGGTAGGGCTAAGGGATTGGAGGAGACTGCTGAACAAGAGGGTGGTTGCAGAGACAGAGGAGGGAAATTCAGCGCCCTGTGAGAGCCAGGTAGAGAGGGACGGAAGAAATCATGAATGACAGGTTGGTGGTTATTTTTGTTTTAATAGGGAATGAACTGGCATTTCAGAGGGGTCAAAGAAGGAGAAAAGACTTCAGGGTGGGATCAGGTCTGAGGTTGGAGGGGGACTAGCGGGGACTGAGGCATGACCAATATTGAGGGCTTGTCTACACTTACTGGAGGATCGACACTGCGACAATCAACGCATTGGCAGTCGATTTAGCAGGTCTAGTGAAGACCTGCAAAATCGACCGCCAATCGCTCTCCTGTTGACTCCTGTACTCCACCTGATCGAAAAGAGTAAGGGGAGTTGATGGGAGAGCATCTACAATGGACACAGCAGTAAGGAGGTCTAAGCTACGTCGATTTGAGTTGCACTAATCAGGCTACTCAAATTGCATAGTTTAGATCGACTTTTCCCTTTAGTGTAGACAACGGCTCTGACTCATCGGAGAGAAAGAGGAGAAGAGGAAATGAAGGTGGTTTTGGATTTGGGCAGGCAAAAGGAGTTGGAGGAAAGAAGGGGAAGGGAAATAGGAGAAGGTAGAGCTGTGGAAGCAGTAAAATAGGAGAAAGGGAGGGAAAGAGGAGAAACTTCAACAATTTGTCTCTTAGCCTATGTAATGTGCAGATACAAGGCATAACTTTAGTAGGATTAGAAACAATTTGTGTGTAAATATTCTGTTCTAGTACAAACCCAGACATTTTAGTGCCTGTAGGTATTTGTTTTTTCTTTCAATGTGATATAGGAATTCAGCTTAATAAGCGATTACAAAATAAACCATAACATACCATCCACTTTACGGGACTTAGCATTGAGGATCTCGTAAAGAGTGTTTGATAGCAGATGGGATAAAACATCCATACACAATGTCTTTGACAGTAAAGACCTCACTCTTGGCAAAACTTAATAGCAACCATGTGTCCAAGGTTATTTTACCTTTAACTTTAGCAGACAGTTTGAATAATTAAAATGAACTACTTCTGAGTTCCTTTTTTAACTCCCACACCCTACAAGCTTTTATTCGATAATATACGGATACATATTCCCAGAGTTAGGGAGCGAAAAGGAGCAGAATCAGAAGTCTGCAGGAGAATGAAGTATCCAGGCAACAGCTTCCTCTTGCCCCTGGCAGCTTTCATGAAATATGAAATCAGCTCACCAACACTGTTTCTTTCTCCCTGAGGCCTTTGGCGTGGTAATGGTCTGGGGTAGGTCTCCTGACCTTTCTGTGCATGAAGCTAGTTGGAGTGTTCTCTCCCCTCTCCAGTCGCCCTTACTGTTTCATGTGGAGCCAATTTCAGGATGTCCACCTCTCCCTCTATGCATGGAATCAATATGAGCATATTGTTGTTGCTTCTCATACATGCATTGAGAGGTGGCTTTGGGTGCATGTCCCTTCCCCCTCCCACTTTGCCAATGCTTGTGCACCTACAGATGTTATGCACAGAACTGGTTTGGTCAGGGGTTTTCCCTCTTCCATGAGCAGATAGCACCACGAGAGCTGTTGGACAGTTTGCACTTCCAGTAGATCTAATACAGGGCAGCAGAGAGGCAGTTTTAGAGCTCTATTATGTGGTCTTCATAACTGTGTTACTAATGCTCAGGGTTGTTGACTCAATTGAGTCCCATGAGGTGCTCTCATGAATGTAGTTGTGGGCTTCCACTAGCTCCAGCTGTACATGTCAGCAGTTCTGAGCCTGTTGTAGTGGCACACAGGTGGTGTACTGATCAAGGACTGGGACCAATACTTGAGGTCTTTGTAGCCCATAAATATGATATCATAAGCTAAAATATCAGCCTGATGCTTTTTCCTGTTGAGACTTGTAATGTTACATTATATATAATTAGGCAGCCTCAGTGTGCTATAAGTCTTTGCATTGAGAGAAGTTGAAATTGTTCTAATTATTCATATGGCCTCTAGTTTCTCTCTGTTTCCCCCTTTTTCTAGGGAGGGGGCACATTCTTCAGAGAACAAGCTCAGTAGTTGAAAGAAATATGCTGATACGGTCACAAAACATGGTCAGAACCTTTCTCTTTTGAACTCAGATCTGTTAAGCCTCAACAGTCCATTCTAGCAAACTTGCTCCCTGCCATCTATCATTAGGTCAGGGATTCTGAAACTAGGGGTCGGGACCCTTCAGGGGGTCACAAGGTTATTACATGGGGGGGGTCACGAGCTGTCAGCCTCCACCCCAAACCCCACTTTGCCTCCAGCATTTATAATGGTGTTAAATATGTAAAGTAGTGTTTTTAATTTAAAAGGGGGGAGGGTCCACACACAGAGGCTTGCTATGTGAAAGGGGTCACCAGTACAGAAGTTTGAGAACCACTGCATTAGGTGAACTTTTCATCCTAATGACAATGAAACAGGCATCTCAAAATAAGTGTATTCCATTTAAAAATATTTTAGCCATGAATACGTTCAAATGAACAACTGATTCTGTCTATGACCTGTGTTGTGCCTGACTGTAACTTTTGACAGAGAAGATATTGCTGTGTTATTAAACCTGTATTTTCAACAATTTCTTTTGTGAGCCTCCTTTTCAAACTTGGGTCCCTAAATACAGGTTTAGGGGGTCCAAAATGAGGCTCAAATGGGCACTAATCACTCAAGGGTTCTTCCTCTGACATTTCCAGAAGTCTCTTCACAGCTCTTGGGACTGAAAGAACCTGTTAGTCTCTGCAGCTCCCTCTTCAGAACTGGAGTACTTTAGAAGAAGGTGATAAGGTGATGTTGACCCAAAGGGTCAGATTCTGAGGCTATGTCTACACTACAGCCAGGATCGACGCTGAGATCGATCCACCAGCAGTCGATTTTAGTGGGTCTAGTGAAGACCTGCCAAATAGACAGCAGATAACTCTCCAGTCGATCCTTGTACTCTACCCCCAACAAAAAGAGTAAGGTAAGTCGACAGAGTTTTTCCCATCAACTCCCTCCCTTTCCTCCCCCCCCCCCCGGTGTAGACCCTGCGGTAAGTTGACCTAAGGTACGTTGACTCGAGCTACATGATTCATGTAGCTGGAGTTGCGTAGCGTCGATAGACTTACCACAGTAGTGTAGATGTAGCCTTAGAGTGACTGACTTAAAGTGCCTTGAGAAGGCCAGTGGGGAAATCCCTTTGTGCTTAGGAATTTGGTGGCAGAGGCATCTCAGTTGCTTCCTGCATTGACCACCTCCCCATCCCTGGTGTCAGGGTAAGGAATGGCTGTATCTGCCTTCTGTGAATGGGCCAGGGATGAGATAGTTAGGGTGGAGAGCATGGCAGTGGATGTCTGCTACTTCTGATCCTCCACTGATGTAAGTTAACAGTGCCTATGTGAGCCCTAGCTTTTGTGGTAGAGCCAGCTGGCTCTGAATAGAGAAGCCATAGCAGGCTCCCTGTGGGCTTTCCCTCTTTTGCTTTCTGAGCAGAGCTTGGATGGAATGAAGAGCCAAGCCCAAAATTCCTAACACTTCCTAGTGTCCTCTGCCACCTCTCTGTCCTCAGAGCGTGCACTCTCTATTATAGGTAATTATGCCACTTCCCAGTTCCTCAGGGCCATTCAGTGTTCTTTCAAGTCCCCAAAAGATACAATACACTATTGCCCATTTTGAAACTGGAGTGAATGAATCAATTTGTGGAGGATCAAAAATTGGAGTTCCTTTGCTTTGTAAAGCAGAGCATGTTTATTAATCTCAGACACACCAATGCACATCAAGTTCCTCTGCTCATCAGAAGTGCCTTAGGTTCACAACTGATAATGGCAACTTCCAGTAGAAGTCTCTAACACTTGCATTGCTCTTGAACTCTCATAATTACTATGGCTGTGCTAGCAGTAACCTTCAGGGTTGACAGACTCTGGATCATCTCAATATGCAGTCTTTTCAGGAAGCAACCAGTACAGTCAATGTCCTTGTGGATATTAAAACACCTGATGATAATGGTGACTTGGAACAAAAGCTGGTTGACTTGTTCTCCCTCTTCTCTTCCCCTTAAGATACCTTCCTTTTGGGGTAGACATAGCATGAGCAAGGAAAGTGTTTATCTACATAGTATCAGCAAACAGAAATAGCTGATCTAGACGCATAACTACTTCTAAACCAAGGCTTTTACCCGTACAACTACATCTGTGAAAGTCACATAACTGGTATTTATACTGGTAAAATTTTTAAGAATAAGCCAACCCATAGGAGTCCTCTGCGTGCATAGGACATAAGGGAATTGAACATTATAGGAGCAGGGAAGGGGTGTGTATAATTCTTTGACATGCATAGCATGTGCCTAGTATGCTGCTTTGCCTCAAAGCAAATAACCAGTAAGTCTAGTTATTAATCACTCTCTTAATGCCAAGCACTGGAGGCTTTGTGCCACCAGAATGATCACTACCTTTGGTTTACTCTACTTGTAGGTAGTAATTATTTTTTGTAACATTTGAAGTGTGTGTGTGGATGGGGGGCATATTCCCTTCTGGCTCATGTGTGAACTTCACATGAAACTATAGAAATGGTTCTCCTTGTTCTTTCAAATTACCTGGATACCTCTGGGGAAGAAACTGGAGAATCAGACTATATCAACCACTGCAGAAGGCCTGGCATTTGAGTTGGGTGGTGGTTTATGGCACATACTCATTTCTTCTGTATACCATGTGTTTTCACCTGGAGTCCTCTGGGTTTCTTCAAAAGCTAAGCTTTTGTTTGTCTGAAAATACAAATACCGGTTATTTGTCTTGTGTAACTTCCAACATTTCCCATTTCTGGTGATGGAAGGGAGAATATAATATGTTCTTTTCAGACTGTTCTAATGATTCCTCAATGCTTGTCTTCCCTCCACAGAAACTTTTCAACTGAAACCTTTGCAGAAACCCTCTACTCTTCTGGCTAGTGGCAAGCTTCCCTTTTTACTTTTGGGAACTGTTCCTCCCTCCATTTGGAATATGGCATTGTTAGCTAAATTTAAATCCATATCATGAGATATAATACCATACAATAGAATGGGTGAAAGAAACACTAGTGTTGCATTCCATGCACAGATGTATTTTCTTACTCTACAGAACTTGCAATGATCAAGGGAAAAATGTACCTAAGATTACTTAAGAAAAAAAAAGTTTGAAATGGCTAAGTGGAAGCCTATGTTTTGGATATCTAGGCACTTACAAGTACAGCAAATAGAGGGAGAATATGTAGCTGTTTTACACTGAGCATGTGGATAATATAAGACAAATCTAGGATGGAATATTCTCTCATCCCAACATGTAAGATGCTTTTTATACTTGTAAGTACAAATATAGTCTCTTCCTATAGGAAAGGAGTCGGCAACCTTTCAGAAGTGGTGGGCCGAGTCTTCCTTTATTCACTCTAATTTAAGGTTTTGCGTGCCAGTAATACATTTTAACATTTTTAGAAGGTCTCTTTCTATGTCAATAATATATAACTAAACTATTGTTTTATGTAAAGTAAATAAAATTTAAAAAATGTTTAAGCAGCTTCATTTAAAATTAAATTAAAATGCAGAGCCCCCCGGACCAGTGGCCAGGATCTGGGCAGTGTGAGTGCCACTGAAAATGAGCTCATGTGCCGCCTTTGGCACACGTGCCATAGGTTGCCTACCCCTCTATAGGATATTACTGAAACTTAAGCATATCCACACCAAGTAGAAGATCCACCTCTCCCCCCCGGATAATTTTCTTCCTTAGGGTCCACTTCTGCTTTGAAATATGGCCAGATATAAATGGGCATCACTTACTCAGATTTGTTCCATGTATATATTAATTCACATCTCCTTAATAAATGTTCACAACATTGTTTTTCCTGTTAACCCTGCAAGAATATAGTTCAGAGTTAGCTGGATTCTCTTCATCCTTGTACGACAACAGAACTGTTCATTAAGTTTTGATCAGTTGTTCCTCTACAACCTCACTGAATGCAATAGGGTTACATAGGTCTAACAGAGGCATTACTTGGCTTTCAGGGTCTCTATTACTGCAAGTAATGTATGAGAAGGAAACAACTCAGCATAACTTGTAGGTCTCAGGCTGAGTTTGCAAGGTTGGTAGTTACAAAGAAATAAGATACTTTTTCTAAACTGAGCACTTGATGTGAACCTCATTGAGACTAAAAATGGCATTGTGGGGCTCTACTTTTATCGCTACTTTTCAAAATAGAGCATTGCTTGAACAAAATGTTGTATATTGGGCATAGCACGCTATGACGTGTGTTTGTAATATATGCTTGGTAGAATGAATAGAATAAAGCAGATGCATGTAAAATATTAGAAGTTAAAAAGGGGTGTGATCCAATTCAGATAAATGCAAGCAATACAGAACCAAGCTTTATTGAAGGCTGGGTTGGGGTGGGGTGCATAGGAGCCTGACTTCCCACTTGCATCTTGTGCAGGACCCTGTCACAACTGAAATTTCTGCACATGAGGAGCACAGCATCTGCTTGCTCTGTGATGCACCAAGGGAGGGGTGTGGAGGAGGCATAGCTGTGGCATTGCACTAGCCTGCACAGCATTGTGCATCCGGGCACTTGTAGTGTGGAAGGTTAGAGCTCCTGACTGGCTCCCTTCCTATACATGTGTGTTGCAATCTAGCACTAGGTAAGCTTGGTTGGGTTGCTCACACTTGCTGGACCCCTTCCTGAGTTCCCCATAAATCAGGGGTCAGCAATCTTTCAGAAGTGATGTGCCGAGTCTTTATTTATTCACTGTAATTTAAGGTTTTGTGTGCCAGTAATACATTTAATGGTTTTAGGTCTCTTTTCATAAGTCTATAATATGTAACTAAACTATTATTGTATGTAAGGTAAATAAGGTTTTTTAAATGTTTAAGCAGCTTCATTTAAAATTTAAATTAAAATGCAGAGCCCCCCGGACCAGTGATCAGGACCTGGGCACTGTGAGTACCACTGAAAATCAGCTCGCATGCTGCCTTTGGCACACGTGCCATAGGTTGCCTATTTCTGCCATAAAGTATTGTCATAGATTCATAGACTCTCGGACTGGAAGAGACCTCGAGAGGTCATCGAGTCCAGTCCCCTGTCCTCATGGCAGGACCAAATACTGTCTAGACCATCCCTGATAGACATTTATCTAACCTACTCTTAAATATCTCCCAGAGATGGAGATTCCACAACTTCCCTAGGCAATTTATTCCAGTGTTTAACTACTCTGACAGGAACTTTTTCCTAATGTCCAACCTAAACCTCCCTTCCTGCAGTTTAAGCCCATTGCTTCTTGTTCTATCATTAGAAGCTAAGGTGAACAAGTTTTCTCCCTCCTCCTGATGATCCCCTTCTAGATACCTGAAAACTGCTATCATGTCCCCTCTCAGTCTTCTCTTTTCCAAACTAAATAAACCCAATTCTTTCAGCCTTCCTTCATAGGTCATGTTCTCAAGACCTTTAATCATGTTGCTCTTCTCTGGACCCTCTCCAATTTCTCTGCATCTTTCTTGAAATGCGGTGCCCAGAACTGGACACAATACTCCAGTTGAGGCCTAACCAGCGCAGCGTAGAGCAGAAGAATGACTTCTCGTGTCTTGCTCACAACACACCTGTTAATGCATCCCAGAATCACGTTTGCTTTTTTTGCAACAGCATCACACTGACTCATATTTAGCTTGTGGTCCACTATAACCCCTAGATCCCTTTCTGCTGTACTCCTTCCTAGACAGTCTCTTCCCATTCTGTATGTGTGAAACTGATTGTTCCTTCCTAAATGGAGCACTTTGCATTTGTCTTTATTAAACTTCATCCGGTTTACCTCAGATCACTTCTCCAATTTGTCCAGATCATTTTGAATTATGACCCTGTCCTCGAAAGCAGTTGCAATCCCTCCCAGTTTGGTATCATCTGCAAACTTAATAAGTGTACTTTCTATGCCAACATCTAAGTCGTTGATGAAGATATTGAACAGAGCTGGTCCCAAAACAGACCCCTGCGGAACCCCACTCGTTATACCTTTCCAGCAGGATTGGGAACCATTAACTACTCTCTAAATACGGTTATCCAGCCAGTTATGCACCCACCTTATAGTAGGCCCATCTAAATTGTATTTGCCTAGTTTATCGATAAGAATATCATGCGAGACCGTATCAAATGCCTTACTAAAGTCTAGGTATACCACATCCACCGCTTCTTCCTTATGCGCAAGACTCGTTATCCTATCAGAGAAAGCTAACAGATTGGTTTGACACGATTTGTTCTTTACAATTCCATGTTGGCTATTCCCTGTCACCTTACCACCTTCCAAGTGTTTGCAGGTGATTTCCTTAATTACTTGCTCCATTATCTTCTCTGGCACAGAAGTTAAATTAACTGGTCTGTAGTTTCCTGGGTTGTTTTTATTTCCCTTTTTATAGGTGAGCACTATATTTGCGCTTTTCCAGTCTTCTGGAATCTCTCCCGTCTCCCATGATTTTCCAAAGATAATAGCTAGAGGCTCGGATACCTCCTCTATTAGCTCCTTGAGTATTCTAGGATATATTTCATCAAGCCCCGGTGACTTGCTGGCATCTAACTTTTCTAAGTGATTTTCAACTTTTTTTTTATTTTATCTTCTAAACCTACCCCTTCCCATAAGCATTCACTATGTTAGACATTCCTTCAGACTTCTCAGTGAAGACCGAAACAAAGAAGTCATTAAGCATCTCTGCCATTTCCAAGTTTCCTGTTACTGTTTCTCCCTCCTCACTGAGCAGTGGGCCTACCCTGTCCTTGGTCTTCCTCTTGCTTCTAATGTATTGGTAGAAAGTCTTCTTGTTTCCCTTTATTCCCATAACTAGTTTGAGCTCATTTTGTGCCTTGGCCTTTCTAATCTTGCCCCTGCATTCCTGTGTTATTTGCCTATATTCATCCTTTGTAATCTGACCTAGTTTCCATTTTTTATATGACTCCTTTTTATTTTGTAGATCATGCAAGATCTCGTGGTTAAGCCATGGTGGTCTTTTGCCACATTTTCTATCTTTCCTACCTATCAGAATAGCTTGCTTTTGGGCCCTTAATAGTGTTCCTTTTGAAAAACTGCCAACTCTCCTCAGTTGTTTTTCCCCTCAGTCTTGATTCCCACGGGACCTTACCTATCGGCTCTCTGAGCTTACCAAAATCTGCCTTCCTGAAATCCATTGTCTCTATTTTGCTATACTCCCTTCTACCCTTTCTTGGAATTGCAAACTCTATGATTTCATGATCACTTTTACCCAAGCTTCCTTCTACTTTCAAATTCTCAACAAGTTCCTCCCTATTTGTTAAAATCAAGTCTGGAACAGCTTCCCCCCAGTAGCTTTTTCAACCTTCTGAAATAAAAAATTGTTTGCCAAGCGGTCCAAGAACTTACTGGATAGTCTGTGCCCCATGGTGTTATTTTCCCAACATATATATCTGAATAGTTGAAGTCCCCCATCACCACCAAATTTTGGGCTTTGGATGATTTTTGTTAGTTGTTTTAAGAAAAGCCTCATCCACCTCTTCTACCTGGTTAGGTGGCCTGTGTAGTAGACTCCTAGCACGACATTACCCTTGTTTTTTACCCATTTTAGCCTAACCCAGAGACTCTCAACACTTCTGTCTCTATGTCCATCTCCACCTCAGTCCAAGTGTGTACATTTTTAATACATAAGGCAACACCTCTTCCCTTTTTCCCCTGTTTATCCTTCCTGAGCAAGCTGTACCTATCCACACCAACATTCCAATCATGTGTATTATCCCACCAAGTTTCAGTGATGCCAACGATATCATAGTTGTATGTATGTATGTATTTATTAGCATTTCCAGTTCTTCATGTTTATTACCCATACTTCTCACATTTGTATATAGGAATCCAAGATACTGGTTTGATCTTGCCTCCCAGTTTTACCCTGACCCTCCTTTCTCTCTGCCATTATAGCCCACGCTCCCTTTTGTTTCTGACCCATCTCCCAGGTCTCCATGTTCCCCACTTACCTGTGGGCTTTGCTCACCTGTCCCCGTCGAACCTAGTCTAAAGTCCTCTTCACTAAGTTAGCCAGTCTGTGTGCAAATAGGGTCTTTCCCCTCCTCGAAAGGTGAACGCCATCTCTGCCTAGTAGTCCTTCCTTGAATAGCATCCTGTGGTCGAGGAAGCCAAAGCCCTCCTGGCAACACCATCTTTGCAGCCAGGCATTCACCTCCATGATGCATCTGTCTCTGCCCGGGCCCCTACCTTTGATAGGAAGAATCGAAGAGAATACCACCTGTGCTCGAGACTCCTTCACCTGTTCTCCCAGAGCCCTGTAGTCACTCTTGAACCGCTCAGTGTCACACCTCGCAGTATCATTTGTGCCCACATGGATGAGTAGCATGGGGTAGTAGTAAGAGGGCTGGATAATCCTCAACAATATTTCTGTAACACTTCAGATACGGGCCCCTGGCAGGCAGCCTACCTCCCGAGATGAAATGGCAGGGCGACAGATGGGCACCTCCGTCCCTCTCAGCAGAGAGTCTCCGACCACCACTACCCTACGTTTTCTATTTGCAGTGGTGGCAGCAGACCTCCCATCCTTAGGGGTACGAGGCTTCTCCTCCTTTACTGTAGGGGGTGATTCCTTCTCTCCTGTATCAAGAAGAGCATAACGGTTACCTATTACCACAGTGGAAGGGTTCGGAGCAGGAGGGAGCACTGCCCGCTGCCAGAAGTAACCAGCTGCCAGTGTCCACCCTGAGCCATCTCCTCCTCCACCAGTGGTGTGTCAGCAGTCCTGTGTACTGGGACAGCTACCTCAGCTGTCTCCACATGGACACTGTCCAGGAATCGCTCATGGATTCGGATGCTCCTCAACCTAGTCACCTCCTCCTGTAGCTCTCCCACTTGCTGCCTGAGAGATTCCACCAGTAGGCACCTTTCACATTGGATGCCCCCGCAGCCTGGATATCAGTAAGTGGAAATTGCAAGTTACAGTCCCTGCAAAACCACACCAGGATCTGGGTAGAAGCATCCATGCTTCTGGCTACAGGCGCAGGTGGAGGAGACAGAAGCAGTGCTGGCACAGGTGTTTTGGGTCTTCCTAACCATCATAAGCTTCCCTCTGTCAAACTCCCGTCTGCAGCTCCCTGTCCGCTCTGCTCCCTGGTTGCTCTGCCTCTGGCTTTTAAAGCCTGCTTGCCTAGATCAGTCCCTCCCCCTCGTGAGTCACACTGGGGAAGGCCAATCAAGAGAACATGCTGCATCGACTCCTTCGCAGGCCTGTGTGAGAAACATACAGATATAGCCCCTAATACACAATTGTGGTTTGTTTGCCAGTATACCTTTTTCTTTCCATCTTCTGCATGTGGGGAGCTTGAATCATCATCAGTCCCAATGGAACAGTTTAGTTTCTTTTTCTGTGAAGGGTGTAGCTGTTTCCAACCATATGTGCTACTGTGTTCTTGCTTTCTAAATCAAGTGTTTCTTGTTTGGTGAGAGTGAAGCTCTTTAGCCCATTATCTATCTTGCTTCACTGCACAGAGTTGGCTGGTTGGCTAGTCTACGAAGTTATCTGGCTCTTCCTGTAAAAGCATATTTTAGGATTATTACATCTGTTTGACATTATCAAATATGTGTATGGCACCTACTAGGACTTAGTTAAGGCTGGCTGTTTAAAGGAACACCAACTTGAAATCTTCTATTTAAAGACAATTAAAAGTAGCTTCAGATACATCATCTGCTCTCTGGATCTCCTGCCAATTTGTGAAGTTTTACAATCATATTTTTTCCTTCCTCTTTTGTATGTTGAAGACAAATATTCAGGGGAAATTTGTCTCACTGTACAGGAGAACAATAAAATTAACTATATACAAAGTACCGTGACATACATAAATAAATGGAAAAAATGGAGAAACCGACTGCAGTAATCTCGGATGTTTGCAAGAACAGGTAAGAACAACTTCAGATAGGCTTTAAAGTTGATAGTATCTCTGTTCCTCAATCAAGCTTCAGACTTAGTATCCCAGTCCTGTGACAGGAAGGATGAAAAGCTCCCAGATCAAGTAACCCACAAGGACTGATGATAAATGAATTGAGCAGACAGAGATTTTTTTTGCCTCATGTAACTTTTAGATGACTATTTACCATTTGTTTAGTTTCTGGCCTCTTGACAGTTTAACAGTTACTGAAATTATCATATTAGCTTTAACCCCTGTGATACTGGTTGACTTCTGGGCTCAGAGTTCCTGTCGGATGCCATATTGTTGGGATAGCCGATCTGCTTCATCCAGCTCTTTCTTTATATAGAGATTTACAAAAAAAAATTGTGCAAACTTATTTTGAGATTAGAGCAGAGAACTGTGGTAAATTCTCTTTCTACTAGGTGACAACCAGTCATAGGACTTTTCATGCCTTCTGAATTAAGTCTTTACAGCAGATGCTTAGCTAAGAACTTCCATAGAGACTTAGGGTTAGTCTGCTCCACCATCCTGGCTAGAGCTCAGCAATCTCTTTAGGGTGTCCCTGGGAAGATACACCTCCTGAGCATTGTCCGTACCAGTATAAGTCACAAATTCAGCAACTTGAAAATCTTGCTTTTGTGTAATTTGGACACTACCTGGCATGAGAACCAAATAATACATTTGGACTAGGTCATGAGGATGACAGAAGACAAAAGGCTGATGCAGGCAGGTAGTCAGCCCCTTCCACCTAATAGAAGTGGTTAAAAAAGACTGTTCTAAATATGGGCTGGTTATTCCCAACCTTCACAGACCATAGTGCTTACTAAATGTGTGCAAAATTTGCTAGGTTAATGAGTTTTGAGAGCACCCTGATTAAAATAAAAGAAATCACTACACTGAGGAATAAACTAGAGTAAATATCTAAGATCACAACATAACCTCTCATTGGAGAGGAGCCTTTCCTCTTTAGGAGGAAAAGTATCCTCTGACTTCCCCCGCTGCCTCATTTTCCTCTTATGGAGGCTTTGTGATTTGGGTGCAATGGTGTCTCTTATTTGAGTAACTTACGCTACATCACCAGAATCAGCCAGTATTAGTTGCACACAGTCAGCCTCCTTCTCTTTTCTTACCATGCAGTAACAATAAGAGGAAAAGACCTCCCTCCTTGCCCCCTCTCCCCGCCCAAAAAAAAACTAGCCCTGTGGCTGTTTAATCATGAAAAGGTAACTGAAAGTGTAGTAGGGGAAGCCAGAGGACCAGACCTGGAAGAGGGTGTGAAATATCTTGTTGAATCTGAAAGTGTTGCCTCTTGAAAGCAGAAGAGAATACGCCATCTGCATTAACGGTAGCCAAGTCACAAAGGTGTATTAAGTCCTTCAACCAATAAAGGTTTGAAAAGCATTCCTGACGGCTTAGCAGGAATCATTTACAAGATGTTAGGAAGTACCCTTCCTTCCCCCCCCATTTCCCAAAATTACATTCAGAGTAATTGCCCACACAACAGGCTTCATTGAATTACCAGTGGGATTTTGAAGATGTACGCAGTGCTTGCAGAAATAATTAATGTGACAAACCTAAATCTTGATGTGGTTAAGAGTATAATTTCTTTGTGAACTAGAAAAACTCAGTGAACTGCAAAAACCATAAAAAATGTGATAGTCTTACTCTCATAGGCAACTTTGACTGAACTGCAAGTAGCGGGATGTTGAATTTTAACCTGAACTAAAATCCCATAAATTTAGAACTGCACCTATATTGACAGGCCGTCTTAAAGATTGAGGAATATGCAAATTTTTAAAAGGAATCTGCTTATTCTAACTTGGCATTTAACCATTCCACTCAAAGCATTCCATTCCTAACACATTACGTTCCTTGACCATACCCCTAATACATTTAAAGTTATAAAAGCCCCTTATTTTCTGCTTAATCATTCAAAATTGGTGCATATCTGCTCAGTGCAGTAGATTTGTGTAAAATACTAAGTAGGCTGGGACTCAGTGGGAGCAAGACTGCTAAAATGACCTTCATTAACCCCTACGTGCCAATGAGTCCTTCAGTGCTCTCCCTGCCAATATTCTTGCATTTCACATTAGCACTTATTAGCAGGGATCCTGTTTTTTGGCACCAAGCAGTTAATTAGTTTGACTATCATGCCTGTTTGAGAGCCTTCAAACTGAGTACATGTATAGGTATGGAAAATGAAAACCCTTTCAAATTGTACTTAAATATCAATTTGTGTTTGGAGAAATCTCACTATAAATACAAGAACATGCTGCCTGCTCTAATTTTTAGGCAGCAGTAATGAATTTTCCATACATCTCAGCTGTTTACCATAGGAACAGCTGACAAAAGTTCATGAGGCTTTCATAGATAAGGTGAGCTGGTCTTCCGTGGAACAAAGGCCTTTGGTGCAGAAAAACTGCCCCCTCCCCCTTTTTGTTTTAAGGCACACAAATGTCAAGGCAGCTGGCAGCACACGTGTTGCAAATCAGAAATATATCAGGAAACATCAGTTTCCAAAGTATGTTGTGGCTTTTAAGTGCAGGGAATTATTTTCCCCTTTTTAAAAATAACATGGACATGATGGCTTTAGTGTTTCCAAACTCCATAATGCACCTAGAACTCTTCAGTCCAAAGTCAGTGATGCAGCCACCTTTTTAGTGTTTTGTTTTAAACTGGATTAAAGAAAGATGTTCCAACCATTACTATATAGTGCCTGTCACATTTCCCTCAATATATGAACTTTATTTTGGAATCCTTTGGAAACAAGATAATCAGTCCCTCATGCTTGTGAGCCCATATTTTTGCTTGTTTTTTAATACCCCTTCTTTTTCTTTTCACAGCCATAGTACAAAATACTATACAGCTTTACTAGCACTTTTCTTCTGCTTAAACAACCTGAAAGAGATACTTTCTCCATTTTCTAGGACCACGTTTTTTTCCTTTGCTTAAATGAGTTGTTCTATATCTGAATCGGTTTCATCGTGACACCTTTAAAAGGTATAGCACTCTTGTTTTTCCTGACCCACATCTTGGCAGATTACCATAGTACTCAAAAACAGCAAAACTAAGGAGAAATGTAGGTTTTGCTTAAAATTACAAAACTTAATGTTTTCATTTGATCATTTAACTTTAGAGGAAAAAAATTTCTGTTTGGAGGGGGAAGAACACTTACCAGGGCAATGGAACTTAGTAGCAGTTCTCTGAAATGTAGGAAACCCTAATACAACAGCATTATGCTATTACATGAGAACCAGTAAACAGTATTATTTCACTGTCCTATCTAAAAGATGTTTAGAAAGTGAACTTTACACAAATAGTGCAAGGCACTATTTTAAAACTCTACTTGTTCACTTGCCTAAAGTGAGTAACTATATTTTGGCTGACAAAGACAATTTCTTTCTTTCATTATAACCATCATAATAAAATGTGAGCAACTAGACTTTAAGGTGTTTGGGGTTTTTTTGGTAATATACAATAGTTGTATACTAGAAATTACCTGTATAATGGAGTTAATCTAGACTGTATCCTTTTAACGTATACTGTTGAATACCTGGAAGATTTATAGGAAAGGGCTATTTAATTGTCTGACTAGTTTGATTTCAGACAAAAGAAGTCCTCAGTGGTTAATTTAATATTTCTGAACTTGATATTAAGTTTTACAACATATAGAAATATTACATTCTAAATCAATTAACATACCCAAAAATTTTTTTAGAATGTATTATGCTGAAGTATTTTTAAATGTTTTGTATTTGGTTCACTCCTGAACAGCTGTGGAAAATCTCCCAAAATAATACAGTGCTACATCAGTTTGTTGCATGAAATAGTCACTAAGCTTAGTTGCAGCAGTCTTTAGCCCTCAGAATTGCCTTTTCAGAGGATAAGATTTAGTGTGTTCACTGAACAATAGAAAGCAAACTAAAATTGGTTACAGCTATTTTTTTCTAAGCTCTTTACATTGCTTTTAAATTATTCTACTTTGCAATTATTTAACTATGCCATCCATAAACTGCAAGAGATTGTCATGTTTTAGGATCCTTTTTTTAAAGGGCATAGTGCATACTTGCAAAGTTGTTGACTTAGAATAGGTCACTGGCTGATGTACATAAGCTTCTCAAAACACAGTATGCTCCGCATTATACCTTTGCAATAAAGATAACTAGACAATTCAAAATGTTGTCTTACACAAGAGGACAAAGTTGAGCTGACTCTAACCTAGAGAGACAAGAATACGAACAGTTTTTGGGGGTTTTTTGTTTGTTTTTTTTGGGGCGGGGGGAGGGTTGTTTTCTTTCCTTCAGTCCGAGGAGAGCTTTGCATGCCGCACAGGCAACACTCAGTTATCTGAAATGTACAGGGAGCCTTTTGGCATTTGATAGACACAACCTGTTAAGTGATCCAGAGCAGTATTACCTGAGCTCAGAAGAGTTCTGGGATTCCATCTGCTATCAATCTAGGCAGATAGATTCTCTTTTTTCATACAAACATGTCCTCTCAACTCTGGTCTTCAGACTCGACTCCTTCAAGTTTTTGTTCTGTCTCTATGCGCTGCTGGGGCATAGGCAGCTTACCTACAGGGCAGAGCAGGACCTTGCTCAGTGGTTGGGAGTTCAGGTAATGGCAAGTGAAATTCAGGGATCAGACACCTATCCAAGGGTGAAGCAGGAGTCGGGGTCAAGGGGCCAAACCAAAGGTCGGAACTGCAGTCAGAAATCAAAGCATAAGCCGGTGTGGTAGCCACGGGTCAAAAAACAGAACAGGGCAGGTACTGCCTGGAGCAGGACTTGGAGTGAGGACTGGAGCAGGAAGTGGCAGTGAGAGCAGGGTTAGCACAGCTGTAGGCATGGTACACATTGAGCAGCCCCTGTGCTGCTGCTATGCTCAAGTAGTAGAGGCTGGGTCCCCTGACCAATCAGGAAGTGGAACTGTTTGGAAAGGGCACATAGGGCCCAACTGAGCTTTCTAGGTTGCCTAGTGACCATGCTAAGAGCCAGCTGTACCCTGACAGTCCCATATTCTGCACCAGCACAATAGAATAAGGAAACAAGTTCACTGTCCACTCTGCATTCCCCATTATAGGATCTTCCTGCCTGATGTGCACATAAGGCTTTGCACACCGTGCTGGACAGAAAGGGTGGGAGAATATCACAAATGTTCTCCAACATTGCTAGCTGAATTAAAAACCGAGACTGCATCATTTTGGAAATGAGAAAAGGAACTGCTCTGGGGTGGACTGAGTCTTGGAACGTGACATGAAAGCTCTACACCTCTGAGGGCCCTCCAAAAGCAGCGTATTAGTCCTTGAATAGTCACTGCCAAACAGAGTAGCATATAGTAGGACAAAGGTATAGAGCTGAGAGGCTTCTTTATCTCTGCAGACTTGGGGCCTGATTCTGAGTTACATTAAGGCTACTTTACACCATTTGGCAAGTAAAGGAGCTTTAAAGTCTGCTTGAAGGCCCCTTTGCATTGTCAGAGTGGTGTAAAGCAGTCCTAACATAAGTGAGAATCAGGCCCTTAGGTGGTTGGTTTTTTTTAAATATTATCCTAATGAGCTTAACTCATTTTCAGAAGTGATTTAGACATTTAGTCCCAGATGCAGCTTGGCCACTAGTGGGATTTTTAAGAATGCCTATCTCCCATTGAAATCAGTGGAAGAATCCCACTAGGCACTTCTCTACATCCTTGAGTGCTTAAATGCTTCTGAAAATTTGGCCTGAAGTGGCTGTTTTTCTAGAGAAGTAGCTGCTTCTTGAGTAGTGAGCAGGGGAATAGAAATTGCAGGGGGTGCGAGGGAGAAAGCAGAACAACCCCTTCTTGCCCCCTTCCTCTTGAGCCTCTACCTATATTTGGCTAGGCACTTCTATCTTGATAGTCAGTCCTTGCTGGCATCTTCAAGTTTTAGGGTTTTTCCCACTGTTATCAATACAGTTAAGGCCTATTGTCTCCCCTTTAATAAGTGACTAGCTGATTGCCAGCCTTGTGAGTTTCAACTTTCCCAGTAATTTTGTTTTTAGGATTCTTAGCCGTCAATCAAGATGATAGGTTTCCCTGCCAGTATTTGTCAAACTGAGATGCCAATACCTGTCAAAGTCTTAGGAGCTAACCCTTTCTTCCTGAAATTTGTCAGTTAAAACCTGTGAGTTGGAAAATGATGGTAACAAAGCTGCATGTTTGCGTGTGGGAAGGAGAATAAGGCCTTCATAAAAGCATGGGTTTGGCCATTAAACATTCTTCCTTTATCCAATTCCCCAGTGCAAAGGAAGACCCAGGTCTTAATGGAAATTAGGCAGGTCATTATCTGTAAACACTCATGCCTATGGGAGGTTTATACCACATATGGGAAGACAAGCCAGCCGTATGTAGGGTTGTAGAATCCTACTGCTGGAAGGCGGTAGCTATAAATAATGGAGGCATGAGACAAAGCTCTTGACAACTTAATTTTTTGGTTGGGAGCTGGGATCATTTAAAACAACTGCAGAGTACTAGGAGGTGAAAAGGGTTAGTGCATCACAATAGTTAATACGACAATGTTTTATGGGCAGCTACCAAAATAGTATGTGCTACTAGTTGAAATTAAGTTCCTGTGTATATTTCCTCAGGTGACATTTGGCTATCAGCACTGAAAAGCTTAAGTAAACAGAAGCATACGTAGTAGGTACTACATCAGACCTTGAATTGATTTATTACCTATGCATGAAGCAGTCAACCCCTTAGCACATTCCATCAGTACAGAAAGCAGCAGTACATCTCCTCAGATGGCCACCATACACACATCCAACCTGTCCTCCACTCACTACAGTGGCTTCCCATAGAATGCAGAGTCAAATTCATGGTCTTCATCTTGCTTAGTAGTATTGTCCCAGAGTTCCTAAAAGATCACCTAAACATCTCGGCAGAGTACTGTGGTTGAGATCTCTGCTTCTTGGGCAAAATTAAAGCAGTCATCTGCAAGGGACACTCCCCCCAGCAAGATTCTAAGAACCTCACCAGCTTCAATTTCAAATACAAGGTGCATTACTTTCTTTGTCTTGCACAGCAGATTTGTAATATACAAATGTTTTAACAAAACAAATCTACACATGCAACTTCCCCTTTCCCTAGGGAGAAAGGGAAACGAGGTGGGGGTAGGGGGGAAGAATCATACATACATGATGCTAGTGATGTCTCTTAATGCATCTTGGAAGGCACTAAGATTCTATGGTAATGACTGCAATCTAAAAACTAAAATAGAACTGAGGCATAAGTGGCAAGGAATTCCAATGTTACTAGTTTTGATAGTGTTATATCCAGTTGACACAGAACATATGGCATAGCTATGCATTGTAAAATAGATGGCTGAATTAACTTTTTTATTTGTCAACAGAAGGTCTGGTGATGTCTTCATACATTACTCTTTTAAAAAATGAGGAGGTGGAGGTGTGACTCCCCATATTTTGATGTTCTAACATTTCATATGACCCCAAATAGGGTAATTGGCTGTCTTGATATGGAGACTACAGTAAAGAACGTTTTTAGAAATTACTCTATCCATGGAGCAGTGTAAATCAGGATGATTAAAATAATTGATCTTAGTGAATAGGTGACTATAATGTTTGTCTTTTTATTTAAATCAGATTGAGGCTTTTATGAAACTAATTTGAAAATGTGTGCTACTGCAATTTTAGATTAAAATTAATTCAAAATTTATGCACTTAAAAAAAAAACTGTCAGGGTATTACAGTTGAATTTTACAGAAGTGTGACAGGGTCAGATTTTACTAAGGTATTAAAGCACTTAAAGTTATATACCGGGGTTGGCAACCTATGGCACGCATGCCAAAGGTGGCACACAAGCTGATTTTCAGTGGCACTCACACTGCCCAGGTCCTGGCCACCGGTCCAGGGGACTCTGCATTTTAATTGAATTTTCAATGAAGCTTCTTAAACATTTTTAAAACCTTATTTACTTTACATACAACAAGAGTTTAATTATATATTATAGACTTATAGAAAGAGACCACCTGAAAATGTTAAAATGTATTACTGGCACGCGAAACCTTAAATTAGAGTGAATAAATGAAGACTTGGCACACCACTTCTGAAAGGTTGCTACCCTTGTTATAGACAGACATGGAATGAGCTTTTGTAAATCTCTTACGCAAGTTAGGCACCTAACTTGCTTAGACACTTTTGTTAAAGTTACAAATAGACTCTTAGTGGGATTGGGTGCCTAAATATCTTCATAGATGTGGCTTCTCGACCAAGAAGAGAATTTAGTTGCTGTTGCTGCAGCAAGTGCTTCAGCAGCTACATAACTTGTTCACAGGAATAGAGTCACGTTGACTTCAATGGAACTGCAAGCATTTGGTATAGTACATGAGCCTGTTTTAAAATGGAATTAGGGACTGCTGTGTTGTACGCTACTTTTTAAAACGTTACAGACTGAATTATTTGGTACTGCAGTATCTCCAGAGAACATGGTTTTGAGGTTTTTGCATTAATTATTTAAATAGAAATCTTGTTTCATCTCAAACAGCAACTGTATATGAAGAGATTGCCTCATTTTAAAATGGATTTTCATCTTCTAAAGCATAATTGCAGCGTCTATTATTCTTATCTTACTTCATTGCATGGCCAGCAACTTTAAGTAGTTTGTGTTGTTTGTTTTTGGAGTAACAGTTTAGAAGCATGTGGATTTTAAAATCCTGTTAGTTTAGGGCAAAATAATGGTGGTTTTGTGAGTGGAGTACTGTAATCTAGATTAGGGAGCGGGGTGTGTAAATGGCCAGTTATAAAAGGTTTGAGCTTTAACTACCTTTGTGGTAATTAGGGGCTCTCTTGTTATGTGTGTGAAGCTTTGATTAATAACTTCCCTGTATATACTTTTTTTTCTTCATGATGTTGATGTAGGTATTTAGATCTAGCCTTTTCAAGCATTCTGCCCATGTACTGTAATTTAATCTATAGATAATATTTGATTATATAGGTTTTTTTAAATTCCTATGATCTATTCAGATTGATTTATTTTCAAAATAAGTGTTTAGATGCACTCTTGTTAGAAATGTCAACTGAATTGCAGTAATCTGTGCAGGGCTAGAAGCCAGTTTACATTGTATATGACTGAAGTAACAAAGCAGGCATTTGCAACTACTATGAATTAAATGGCTCATGTCACAGCACTACTTCTGTTCTTAAATAACTCCTGAAAGGCAGCTCCTGAAAGTGGTGACAGCATTGGGAATACTAAGATATATTGGGGATGGCAAATGATGCAAGTTTCATTATAAGGCTGTGAGTATTGTTGTTTGTATTACCATAGTTCCTAGAAGCCTTAGTGATGGACCAGGCCCTGTTGTGCTAGGGACTGTACAAACAGAGTAAAAACATGGTCCCTACCATAAAGAACTTAGTCAAAGTATAAGATAAGAAATAACAGGTGGCTACAGTTTGGTCCCTTGTATTCAGTCTGAGACAGTATTGGGTCAGTATGATAAGGAGTGGTCTCTGCACAGCAGTAGCATAACCATTGTCAAATTTATTATAGGCATCATGGCAAAGGAGAGTTTTGAGGAGAAATCTGAAAGAGGATAATAAGGATGAGGTAGCGTTATGGATGTTTATGGGATGCTCCTCTCAAGCATGAGGGGCAGGAGAGGAGAAAGCACAAAAGCATTGATTTGAAGATGTAACAAATGGATCATGTACTCTGATTTATAGTGCTAATTCATGCACTGGTCCTTTTTCACTAGAATACTAATGTAGAGTTTTGAACTGAGTTTTGGAGTCTTGTGAAGATCTGTTTACATCACTGAAGACTTGATTGAAATCCCCATGCATGTTCACGTATGACTCCTAGAGATAGAGTTTAATGACATAGGTGAAGATATAGCCTCCATCTATTTGTACTATGAAATCACTTTCTTAGGCTTGTTGATGAAAGTGGACTCGAGTTAATCCAATACTCTTTACTGTAGCCTACATAGGTGCTCACCAGGACTTTCTGTGGCATGCAAATGAATCAAAGTATACAAAAAGATGAATCCTATGTTTGAGTTACCTGGCCTGTCTGGATTACTATAGTCTTGGTTACGGGGTTATTGGAATCTTGTTTTGCCTTCAGAAGGGTGCAGCATAACTTGTGATGGAGTATTTTTGTCTTATGTTATGAGGAAAGAAGACTTCATGGTAACTTAATATTGGTGTACATAATCATGAAAGAGACTGATAGTTGGTTTAAAATACTGTCCTCATCCTAGTGAAGAGTTCAAAAACTAAGGACCAACCTACACTATTAGGAAATCTCTTTAAATGCATCCTGAAGACCCACTTTTAAACACATGGCATCAGGAAGTGATATTTCCTAACTTTTTTTTTTTTCTAAAGGAAATGTTCACAGCATGAGGGAACATGTCTGACTAAATTTGTAATCTTACTGATGTACAACTATTCTTTCCTTCTCTCCCATGCTCTGTTGCTTTGTTGCCGCCTTTGATGCATCTTGTCTAAAACGAGACTGCATGATCTTGAGGTTTTTTGGGGGATGTGGGGGGTCAAAACAGGGATATGTATCTGTACTGTGAGGGTCTACCATACTTGAATGTCATGGTGGTCATGGAAGCTGTGAATTTGAATTAAGTCCATGAAATGTATCCAAATTGAGTGGTGGTGTAGTCTAGTGCATCGGGCCACCCAGCCACTTGGTTTTGGTGCATCTGTTCCCCTATGTCCATTTACAGAGGGGCGGATGTGCCAGATCTGAATAGCTTTGCATCCACATGGGCCAGGTTGTAGCACTTAGAGCAGGGAGCTGGGCCTAGTCCTGCAGGACAAGAGGCACCACTGCAGGATGAGTACAGGGTGAGCTCGCTCTCCAACCCTCCCCCTGCCCACCCTTTCTGTAACACATCATTGTTCTCCTGCACCTCTGCTGTGAAACTTATTAAAAATTGGCGTATAGCCCTAGCTGTGGTTTCTGTGAATTAATCCTCCTGAAACTAGTGAAGACTTCTAAATATTTGAACTAAATAAGTTAACTTATGTAAATTTCTAAACAGTGTAAATAAGTCAGACATTTAGATTCCATCTGGAGAGGGAGGGGTACAGTGAAAAAATAGAATTGACCAAAAGAAAACTGGGCATGAGGAATTTTGTGTGCTGGTTGATACCAGTGCAAAACACATAGATGATGCCCCTTGTTTCTTGACAGGAAGGTCAGAAATTGACAATCTCCAGCTTTGGCTTCCATTAGCCATGCTAGTCATGGTCACTGTTTCACTTGCTGAAGAACAGAGTGTGACTGATGCAACCCCTGCTATTTTTGGCTCTTCAGTGGAGCTTCTGAAAGCTTTTTCTTCCATATTCTAATATACACCTCTACCCTGATATAACGTGACCCAATATAACACAAATTCCAATATAATGTGGTAGAGCAATGTTCCAGGGGACAGAGCTGCGCACTCCGGTGGATTAAAGCAAGTTCAATATAACGCAGTTTAAGATTGTTTTGGCTCCCGAGGACAGAGTTATATTGAGGTAGAGGTGTATCTTATAAAATTAACAATAACAAAGGAGATTCCCAAGAACGGAGACTGTAAGTTCCCAGGGTGAAGTGGCACAATATACGCCTCTTTTGAAGGTTCCTTCCACTGTAGTGGCTTCTGAGTGGACAGATAAAACTTTTGGCAGGTGATCAAGGCATCAGGTTGCCTCTGTGCTACTAATGGTTAGTTCTTCCCAGGATGTCTGCAGCCCAAGACAGAGCCACTTCAGATTCAGATTCTCTGGCAAGCAGAGAATAGTGGGTATTCTGATATGGCAGAGAATAGATGTAAGGGACTCCTTTTTAGTGGCATTAGATCAGGTAAGCAATATTTTGTTCAGGGCTAATCCTATGGACCCCATAGATGTTTAGAAAGGCCATTGGAGTCTTATCCCTCTCTCCCCCACCTCCTCCCAGTTCCGTAATAGTTCTTTCACCTGTTGCTTCAATAAACCTGCATACAAACATCAGTGTTCTGTCTGGGAATGGTTTCCAGCAAGATCAAGGCTATTGCCTCTGTTTGCCCCTTTCCCCTTCCTTACCTCTAAATGAGAAGGAGAGGTCGTATCGTTCAAGTCAATACCAGACCTTCTGGAATTGTCTTGTTTGAGGGGTGGTTATTAAGAATCCCACAGATTTAAAATGCAGCCTGTGTGGAAAAGGAGGAAGACTCCTGGCTTTACTCTAACTGGGGTGGAATCAACAGGGAGAAAATATTCCCAATCTCCTGTTTTGGTTAAAAAGATCAATATTTTCTGAGGGGTTCTAGGTGTAGACATTACTCTCACCCAGTCTATGAAAGTAACCATAATAAGTTTGCCAAACATCTAGGCATATTCTGGCTAATTGCTCCCAAACTTGACCCTTCTAGAGCATCTCCTAAGTTCTTGGGTGTTCCGTTGAAAGCCAGCACCTCTGCTAAAAACTGTAAGATGTAGTGAGTTTTCAGTAGGGATTTTTATTTGAATGTGGCCTGGATGTTGCAATTTATGTCCCCTGCATTGAGAGTAAATGTGATATAAGGTTCTCTTATATAACCTGAGGTAGTGTAATCCTACCACACTCAGTCAGGGAAACAATTTTGAACAGTTCTGTCTCAGCAGTCATGTCTGTTAGGAACTTTGTACAAGATTCCTTACAAATCTCCACTAATGTTGATACTTTACTGTTAGCAAGGAGGGCCTTTTGGCTTAAACCTTTAGGAAATTTTTCTCCATGTTAAATTCTCTTTGAGTGTTCACCCTTTGGGGATCTCCTGGATTGTGTTCTCAAACACATTTAAGAGAACTTATTCTGGGTTGGATCTGTTTCCTCATCAGTCCTGCAAGGCTGATTCCATTAATTCTGTGTCTTTGACCAGATTTCTCCATCAGTAAGCTTCCAGTCAAGCAGTCATAGCCAAATTCACTTATTAGTCTGCTTTGAACCCTATCCAAAGCTCTTCATAGCAAATGTTTGCCTGCTCACTAAAAGAGGACTAAATAGAACACTTTGGGGCCTCGGTGTTCTTTTCATCGGCTAGAGCAGGGGTCGGCAACCTTTCAGAAATCGTGTGCCGAGTCTTCATTTTTTCACTCTAATTTAAGGTTTCATGTGCCAGTAATACATTTTAATGTTTTTAAAAGGTCTCTTTCTATGTCTATAATATATAACTAAACTATTGTTGTATGTAAAGTAAATAAATTTTTTAAAATGTTTAAGAAGGTTCATTTAAAATTAAATTAAAATGCAGAGACCCCGCGGACCAGTGGCCAGGACTCAGACTGCCTGAGTGCCACTGGAAATCGCGTGCCACCTTTGGCATGGATGCCATAGGTTTCCTACCCCTGGGCTAGAGTAATCACTGCTAAGTGACAGGAAAACACAACAAATTAATTTGTGGGCAAAAAAAACCTTTGTACATCACAATACAGACCAGACACCCTCTCCCCAGTGACATCACTGCAAGCATATTCATTGAGAGTTAGAACTCTGAGGTCCAAGGTCTAGCTGGATGGGAAACTGTTTTCCCTCTGTAGTAACATTTTAGAGATATTTTCCTGTTCTTCATGGTGGTGAAACGGATATCATCTGAAATTATTTCTGAAAAAACAAGCGGACCCTGCCACGGAATAGCTTAGTGGCTAGGGAACTCACTTGGGTTGTGGGGGACACACTAGTTCCAGTTCCTGCTCTGAATCAAGCAGAGCAGGGACTTGAGCCTGATTCTCCCACATTACAGTTGTCTGAACTAGCTGTTGTTTTGACCAGAAATTTCATCCTGAACCAGTTCATTTAATTGGAACGGATACATTCTTTTGAACAGTTTAGGTTTTTAGTTGTCATTTTCTGGCAAAAAAATCGTTCAGTCAGATCCTACAACTTTACTGGTAATGGCTTGTTTTTGTAATTACTTGTAGACAGCCTTGTTGCTTTAAACCTCTTGCAAAATAGTGCATTTAGAACTTATTTTTTGTAATGTTCACTTCTCTTGGATGCTGAATGTGATATTACCCATCTTTGTCATTTGCTAAGGTAGCGTTGAATCATTAAGACATCTTAAGTTTGCCCTTTACAGTCCCATTGCAGTGTAGAAATGTACTTGACACTTCTAATGTCTGAGGGTTTTTTGCCTCAGTTGTACCACTGATTAAATGACCAGCTTCATTTCTCTTGGTGCGAATCAGAAATTTTGAAATGTGCATTACTGTTACACAGAAACTCAGTTACAGATGAATGTCTGTTTTGTGTATGTAGTTAAATAACCACTTACGAATGATAACTGCTCTAACGTTTGTAAGAAAACAATCCATTTCCCCTCAAGTCCTTTCGTTACCTGATGGTTTCTATATATGGTATTACTGTTTCTAACCACTGGTACATATGTCAGTACAAATTTCGACTCCTACTTTATTGATGGAGCTTCTATGCTGGGTCCTAGCATGCTGCTGCTGCATTCCTTCCATTCATTAGTGCATTGAGGTTGTGCTGCTTCAAACCTTAATCTTGCAATTCTAAACAGTCAGCTTTTTGTGGCAGGTTAGAGCATGTGCAATAGAATAGGTGGTGGCAGGCAATGGCAGAAACAAAGATTTTGGTTAGTCTGATAAACTAACGTAGTTTGTATAAAGAATGGAAAACATCCTGCACAATAAACTTCAAGGTGTACAAAACAAGTTGGTTTTCTCTCTCTCTCCTTTCCCCCTACCCCCTCAATGCGTGCTTGACATTTTAGAATAACAGTTTGTTGCACTTAGTAGAGGCTTGTGAAACTATTCTTTCAAAAAGGCAAAAACCAGCTGTTTTCCCTGAAACAATTCATAATGAAACCCATAAGGGTTAGAACAAGACTTACCCCAAACTAATAATATATAGTTCAAGCTATTGTGAAAGCTCACAGGGGTACTCTTTGCACTGTTGTGAGTCTTCACCAAAATAGTTCACAATAGGAGTGCTAAGGACTTGTCTTTGTGCCACACGAGCAAATTAACTGTGAGATTTTTCTTTAACTTGAAAAACCTTTGGTATACTATGAAAGCACAAGGGATAGGGAGGTCAAAGTCCAATGTGTGTGTGTTTGTGCTCTGGTTCAGCCAGTTTTTTTTATTTTGAGCTAAGTATTCATAATATGACTTTACACAGTTTCGAACGTAAATTTAAATAATGCTATAAGCTATTTTCAGTGTGCTTTGCCATCTATTGGGTAGTGGGGGAACCCTCCGCACTTCTTAAATAAGCCTCTGTGTCTTGGGCTGAGTTGTTATGGATTGCAAAATAACTTATAAAAACTCAGTAATTATGTGTCCCCACCATGCCAGTTTTGTCACCTCACCTAGTTATTAACACAATGTTTTGTTGCCTTCTTTCTCCTGTTGCATGTTCACACTAAGGCAGGAAATCTGTTTTTAAATTTTTTTGTAGCAGGCTGCAACCCTGAGCTGACTTCTCCCATCTCCCCTTTAAATTACTCCCCCGCTAGACTGGCAGTGAAGCCTTTGAAACAAAAATCTTCACAACATAATGCTCTTTTCTCCCTAGCTACCTGTTCTGTGGGTGCTGGTTTTCCAGTGCTTTTTCATAGTTTGGAAACTGTCACCACAATTCAGTGAGACAAGGCGGGTGAGGTAATATCTTTTATTGGACCAACTTTTGGTGGTGAGAGAGACAAGCTTTTGAGTTTACACAAACTCTCCTTCAGGTCTGTGTGGCTCAAAAGCATCTCTCTCTCACCAGGTTGGTCCAATAAAAGACATTACCTCACCCGCCTTGTGTCTCTAATATCCTGGGACCGACATGGCTACAACTACATAGCATAGCGCATCTCAGCCTCATTCTGATTGGTCAAGGTCATAGGCAGTCCTCCTTTCTACTAGTCATTCTCCTGGGTATGAAGGAGGATGCAAAATATATGCTGCCCTCCGTTCTGTGTTGGCTGGCTGAGAGGAGCACTGGTCCACCCTGCGCTATAAGGTTTGTGATTCCAAGACCTTAAAAAGAACAGTAGCCTGTCTTTCTCTCCTCCTCAACACCAAATGTTACCTTGAGACCGTTTCCTCTTTTTCAGCATCTGCTTCTGTCATTTCTTAAGTCGCTGCTTGCACAACTCCTGGAACAAGGTAATTTGACTCGAGACTTTGTCCTTAAATGTACAGTATATCCCATACAGTTTTACGCTACCTATCTTGCAAATGCACAGAATCAAGACAAATGGTAGTTCACTCTATTTGGTGTAAACTCACACCATTGAGTCTTGGTAGAGAGTAGGGGACACAACAGTGAGGTAAAGTGAAACCTGCTCTCCCTAGAAATGTACACAATATAGGTTTCCAGAGAAGTACATGTATGTTGAACACAAACAAAGAAATAACAGGATGTCAAGAATATAGCCATGTTTAGAACTAGCACAAAAAAATAAAATCAAGCCTTAGGCTGCATAAATAGAGAAGCATCAAATTGAAATCTGCTCTTAGTAGAACTTTGTAAAGGAGTTTGCTAGCTATAAGTGTTACAATTAAAATGAAAATTGTGTCTTTAAAATAACTTAAGGCTAGTGTTCCCTAGATTTTTAGATGTAGCTGAACTTCCATCCCCAAGGCAGGACCCTTGCCAAGGTAGCTTTATCTTTGTAACAGAAACCTTAATTGTCTGATATTTGCTGAATTGTCTCTTTTTCCCCTAGGTTGTCAGTGTCTCTTTCAGACTCCTCTCTCTCCCTGGATTTTCCTTTTCACACTGCTTATATTCAAAGACCTTTGTGATAGCAGCTATCCTTGCAGCAGAGAGAGAGACTGAATAGCTCTTTTTGGAGTTCATCAACACTGCTCCTTAATTAGCTATAAGAACAGGAGTACTTGTGGCACCTTAGGGCTGGTCTACATTACGGGGGAAAATCGATCTTGGATACGCAACTTCAGCTACGTGAATAACGTAGCTGAAGTCGATGTATCTAAGATCGAATTACTCACCGTCCTCACGGCGCGGGATCGATGTCTGCGGCTCCCCCTGTCGATTCCGCAACTACTTTTGGGTTGGTGGAGTTACGGAATCGGTATAAGTGCGTTCGGGGATCGATATATCGCGTCTAGATGAGATGCGATATATCGATCCCCGAGCAATCGATTGCTACCCGCTGATACGGCGGGTAGTGAAGACGTACCCTTAGAGACTAAAAAATTTATTTGAGCATAAGCTTTCGTGGGCTACAGCCCACTTCTTCAGGATGCTGTGCCCACCAAAGCTTATTCTCAAATAAATTTGTTAGTCTCTAAGGTGCCACAAGTACTCCTGTTCTTTTTGCGGATACAGACTATCACGGCTGCTACTCTGAAACCTGTCATTAATGAGCTATGTAGGAGTTGCCCTTGGGCCAGATAAGGCTTTCCTCCTTCATAGACTCTAGGACTGGAAGGGACCTCGAAAGGTCATCGAATCCAGTCCCCTGCCCTCATGGCAGGACCAAATACTGTCTAGACCATCCCTAATAGACATTTATCTAACCTACTCTTAAATATCTCCAGAGATGGAGATTCCACAACTTCCCTAGGCAATCTATTCCAGTGTTTAACTACCCTGACAGTTAGGAACCCTGCTTCTGCAGTGTTTCATACCCCTACAGACTTAGGGAATAAGATCAAGGTGACTTCAGTTGTCCCAACCATTATTTTGTGCTTGTGTTAAGCTCATGTACAAGGTCCCAATAAGCATGAGACCCCATTGTGCTAGGCCCTGTACAAATTGATAGTATGAGACAGTCTTAGCCCCAAAATGATTATAGTTGAAGATATAACAAGTGGTGTAACAACTAATAGGAGAGGAATAGTGGAGGACAAGGGTAACAAATTATATGAATAGGGGGTTGTACACTAAATAGGTGGCAATTTAGATGATATTAATGTCGTTAATGCAAGTATTCAAAACATTGAAGGAGGTCTCTGAGAAAATCATGATTGACTTTAAAGGCATAAGGTTTTTAAAAATATATTTTTGCCTCTGTTTTTTTATTAGCCTCTGGTTTGAGCCATTTGGGTTCACATTTTCACACTTTTCCCTTTTTGAAGGCTCAAACCAGAAGCAAATTAAATGAACCCCCAAACTTCAATATTAAAAAAAAAAAAAAAAAAAAAAAGTGGATCTTCTTTCAAACATGCCTCCTGGAGTTAAAGAGGCTTTAGAGAAATGCCAGATATTTCAATACTTATGATAAAACCCCGAGAGTTGCTAACACTGGTATTGAGACACTTTTTTCTTTTTAATGGTAAACTGGTAGTAAACATACAGTAGGTAACAGTAACCACTACAGTGAAGTCACAGAACCAGCCATCTTCTGAATGTTTAATTAAGCAATTGTCTGGTGTGTTCAAGTAATCTATTTTAATATAACTTACTTAGCTTGTCATATACCTGATGGGTATTTATAGGGAGTTCTGTTACTTGATAAAATCTAAAGTTAAATGGAAACTCCTATATATCTGTATGAAATATTCTTCTTCTCTGTGCAGGACTGCAAGGGGATAATTATTATTTTCCATACAGCATTGGCACCACGATAACTTCACATTTGAGTATATCCATGTTTGGGTTCCACGACATAAACTTTTTTTACCAAATTTCTCCAGCTGCAGTAGAATGTGCTTCGTGCTTCCATATGTCATGCTAAGACGAGCATACAACATAAGTAAAAATTTCATGAATCAGAATTTCAAATTCTCCTAAACTCTGCATCTCCCTCAAAAGGGGACAAGAGCCAGATTATGTGAAATCCACTGGGGTCCTCTCTCTAGCTGATTTGCTTTTATATAGAGGGTGCTTGGCTATTACAGTGATGGACGACAGCTCAAAACCCCAAGACAGGCATTGTTTACCTGTGAAATGTGCCTAGATTTGTAAAGGGATTATTTGTTATGAATGGAAAGAAATAATAAAATATATTAAAAAAAATTAGATTTTCACTCTTACTTTTTTAAAATAATTGTTAATTTAGATTAATATAAAGTGTCAACAAATGATACGTGGCTTAGGACAGTTATAAAAAGATGTTAAAAACCAAATTCATAGCTTGCTGTCTAGAAATGTGAACTATTTAGCTGAATTACTTATCTTCTAATTATTTACCAACAAAGATGACCTTTGGGGGCAATATAACTGTAAATAAATACAGGGAATAAAGGAAGTGGGGAATGTGGGAACTATTTTCAGTAGCATATGAAAGTACAACAAAAAAGCCTAAAACTAGGGGAGGAAAATGGAAGCTCAGTGGTAGAAAGCACTTTATAATAGTGATGTTAGTTACCTTGTGGGACAACCTCTAACTAAGCTTGTAAAATTACCATTATTAGAAATATTTCAGGCAAAATGCCACAGCAAATTAATGATCATGCATAAATTATTTATCTTCTCCTGCAGTGGTGCAGAGAATAAATTAGATGAAGCAACAGATAATCTCCAACTCAGATATCTATTAAATACGACTTACATAGCTTTATTGGATTTTAAATCGGAGACCAAATTCTTTCAAGTCAAGAAATCCAAAATTTGTCATCTGCTCAGGAAGTGTAACTCTGCCCCTTTTGTGTGTGTTTTATGTTGCTATATGTAGGGGTGTGGGTGTGTGTATTTTATATATAAATAAAATAAGTTGCGGCAATTATAATAGCTGTGGGGGAACTCATATACAAATAAATACCATAGTGCCTTTGAAGAGTGTAGGACTCACTATATTTATGCGTACCAGCATCAGTTGCACAATCAGATAAAATATTAATTTGTAATAATTTCAAATAAATTGAATAGATATCCATATATAGCATGTGGAAGCTATTTGGGGTCCTCAGATAGAAGGAGCTGTAGAAATGTCAGATTGACTAATTACGTAATTAAGGTAATATGTTGAACATGTGCAGTTTCTGCTCTTCAAATGTTGTAAAACTTAGTCTTTGGAGAAACTTGATGTCTTAGGCTTCCACACTTGACAGGAAAAGGTGCCCATTTGCAGTTGAAGAGTGGGCAAATGGATTTTTAAGTCCTATTTATAGGGTTGCAAATATTATGCTGTTATAAATTTATATTTTCTTAACTTGTAGGAGTCCATATTGGGGAACTAAAGGGATATTTCCTGTTATGTAGTGTGAAAAGTAATAGTCAAAGCAGGATAAAAGGATTTGGGTTACTAAAATAGTAAGTCACTCTGTTTTTGAGACGTGTTACCTAACTAGCTATGAAAAGTTTTAGTGCAAGAAGTGTTCTTGATTGTGTGGAGTATAGTGCAATTTTATTTAATAATGAAGAGGGAAATAAGAAACCGTATTGGCTTTTAAGATGACTATATAAAAAGAAAGGGCCAGTAATTATGTATAGTACCATATTTTCACTCTTTTTGATACTGTAATTCAACAATTCCTCCTAGTAGAGAAGAAAAAAAAATTAGTTTTAATAATTTTGAGTGTTTTAGATTTTCTGATATTTAGGGTAATTAAGTTGAAATATATATCTTAGTTCAGTAACAAAACAAAAGCATATGCATAGAATTGTAACAGTCTGGATGATTCCATGTATGTTGTCCTATAAGCTTTGCACATTTAGGCCAAGACTTTTCAAAAACAGGTATGTTTATCTTTATCTTTATTTGGATGCCTAGCTCTAGTCACCCATTTTTTGGAAAGTCTTGGCCTTCATTGAAGAGTCAAAGGTTACATTGTAACACAGCCTTCTACAGGAAGTAGTATGGCCTTTTTATCCTCTTGTGAATGGGACTGGCAAGCTGACCTGTTCACAGGAATGTGTTTACATTAGTGAGTAGTGTTGGGGATCTAAACACTGCTGGTCACAGTATCTAGTAATAGTTCATTTTTCACATTTTATTTAGTGCAGAAGATATTTTCCGTATAATCACTCATTTGTCCAATGACCTTGAGTCACTTTTGAGTAAATGTTTAAATGGCCAGCTGCTGTCTTTGTTTTTTAAATATAGCAAACTCTCTTGGAGGAACTCTTCTGTCACAGAATTGCTTAGATGTGATCTGATTTGAAACTGTAAGTTTGTAAAGGTTTGTAGTTAAGTGAAATCTGATGGTGCTGAGTGAATTTCTAAGGTTTGGAAACAGAGATTTTTATACAAAAGATTTTTAGGGTGACTAGTATTATTTGCTTTCCTCATGGCAATAAAATTTAGCCAATTTTAAAATTAATGGCTGAGTCAAACTATTACACATAGATGATTGTATTGGGTGTGTTTAAGCAAATTAAGCCCCTCATGCCCTATAAAAGTGTTTTGGTGTGACATGTAGTCAGATATAATAATGAGATGAGACTTGAGGGGGCGTGGAATAGTTCTCGGTGGTAAGTATATGTTGTTGCAAAATGGAAGGTTGCAAATAATGTGCTTTACACAGATTCCTGACACAGGCTTGCTGCTACTGCCACCTCTCACCCCAACAGCCTTAAATTGTTTTCCATTCTTGCTCATACTTTGTTCTATTTCCAAACGACCTATTTAAGAATGAATAGTTTTAAAGTGGTATAAGCTCATTGGGAGTACCAAAATTTGACTTAATGTTTTGTTATCTTGCATTTCTTGGTGTTAATTGCAATACAAATGCTTGAATCTTTCCCTGTAAAGGAAAAAGTCAAAATTATCACTACTATCCTTCTCTACCCCTCAACCTTTGTTAGGACCATTTGTTTTAAATCTTCGTAAGTTGGATAACTTCCATCAGGGCAAGGACCACATCTTCCTCTCAGTGGGACCCCAATCCTGATTGGGACATATGGGTGCTGCCAGAATACAAATAAGGCCAAATATTTCTGTTACACTGATGCAACAACATTGTTGAAAGTGATGTTTTTAATATGACGATGAAAAATTCAGCTGTCTGAATAGATTCAGTTCAGGATGGGGTAAGATGAGGTATTGACTCAAAAAAACTAAACAGGATTAGGGCTGCCTTTACCTTAAAAGTTGTCTTTGTATGTTGTTAATTGTTCACATCCTTTAGTATAATTTCTTGCAAGCAAAGCCATCAGATTATTTTTTCTTGGTGTTCTACATGTTTAGTTTTGTGAGGCGTCTTCCTGTTTGTACCCTAAATTGCTGCTTTGTATTGCTGGAAATTGCTGGACAACATAGCATGGGCTAGTGACATGAAAGAATGTTTAAAACTTCAAAAATAAAGTGAAATTAGGCAAAGAAAGGGTTAAAGGTGGAATTGGTTAAGGCATTATGCAAGCTGTTAAGTAAAAAGGAAGTGCATTACAAAATGCTGAGCTCAGTAGTCTGGCTTTCAGCCAAGCCGTTGCCTTCTTCACTACAGCTGAGGGCTTTCTAAGCTTCCCACCAGTGGGTTTGTCTGAACTGTTTAGGAATGCTGCCTCAGTCGCCAGCTGACGTCAGTGCAAGCAGTTCAGCTGAGGGCCAGGCCAGACTGACAGTAGGGATGGGAGGGGCGTTGTGTGGGTGGCTGTGCGTGTGTTCTCGGCATGGCTGGGGGAGGGGTGAGACTGTCTGGGTTTCCTTTGCTGTTGCTGAAATGAAGTGGCTGCTTTTCAATCTGGTTTTGTTTTTGTTTTTTTAATTAGGAATTTTTTTAAGCTGTATATCCCTTCCCCAACCTCCTCATAATACTATGATAGACTGAATCTCTGTTTTCATATATCCAGGGTTTTTTTAATAAGTTGAAAAAAGAGAAAAATGCATTGAGCTCTGGTTGGTTTCAAATGGTCTTTTGTGGGTGATGGTACTGGTGGGTGTTTTGAGGTGCCCTGTCTTGTGTAAACAGATGACTTGTGAGACATGAGTTGTAGTCAGAAGAATTGAAACAGGTTTTTTTAGTTAAGTCAGCATGCTCTGATTATCACTGCTTCCATCTCATTTAATTAGGAGAAAAATCTTCTGTAAAAACTAATTTATTTGTAAGATTAATTTTTTTAAAGTCTGCCTCATCAGGATTAATTTTACTATTTAAAAAAATTTTATGCTTTACTTGCCAATTCAGACCTGAATAGTTTATGGATCTTATTCTTTTTAGCTCTGTGACACAGTTCTGAAACATTAGTGTGGGGAGGTTTGTTTGTTGTTTTTTTTTTTCCCACTTGAATAGGTATGTGCAATATTAGATCATGAGTAAGAACAAGTAATCAAATTTTCATACTTATGGAAAAGCTGTAGCTTGTAGAAGAGAGTAAAAGAAGGCACATTTCAGCTTAATTCTGTAAACTATCTCAGTGAATTCAATTCAATATTACTTTAAAGTTTCACCTGGTTTTGAAGAATCATATTGACTGCAGAGGGTTCTATGATATTCTGGTATTGGCTTAGCCAGTTTTAAATAAAAAGAAGGAGTACTTGTGGCACCTCAGAGACTAACAAATTTATTTGAGCATAAGCTTTTGTGGGCTAACACCCACTTCATCAGATGCATTGAGTGGAAAATACAGTAGGAAGATATATACACACACAAGTTTATGCCCAAATAAATTTGTTAGTCTCTAAGGTGCCACAAGTACTCCTCTTTCTTTTTGCTGTTACAGACTAACATGGCTACCACTCTGAAACGAATTTTAAATAGTTTCCTTGAGCCTTCTTTCTTTACTCTGATCCCTGGACTACCTTGCATTCTGTATCAAGTCTCATATCCCCTGTTTTAGGCTGACCTCTGCAAAACTGGATGGGCAGTGTTGCTCGGTGCAGGACTCTGCTCAGTGTACAGATGAGTTTAAACAAAAATTATGCATATAAGGAATTGAACAGTTAAGAATACTAAATTAGTCTAATGCTATTAGGTAAATTACTGGTACATCCTCACTTGGAATACTTATTCTGTTCTGATCACCCTAACTTTAAAAAACAAAATAGAATTAGAGGGGTCCAGAAACTGTTGATGATGATAGGCATGGAAAGCTCTATATGAAGACTGAAAAGACTGTTTACTTTAGAGGGGAGATACGGCCAGATAGGGACATAATGAATGCTACAGGGAAAGTAGATGGCACCAGTAAATTCACTCTGTCTCAGGGTATGGCTACATTTGGAATTTCAAAGCGCTGCCCCGGCAGCGCTTTGAAGTGTGAGTGTAGTCAGAGCGGCAGCGCTGGGAGAGAGCTCTCCCAGCGCTGCATGTAAACCACATCCCTTACGGGTGTAGCGTGCAGCGCTGGGAGCCGCGCTCCTAGCGTTGCCGCCCTGATTACACTGACGCTTTACAGCGCTGTATCTTGCAGCGCTCAGAGGGGTGTTTTTTCACACCCCAGTTGCAGCGCTGTAAAGTGTGAGTGTAGCCAAGGCCTCAGAATAGAAGAACAAGAGAACAGATAGATAGTGAAACTGAAAGACAGGAAGTTTTAAAACTAATAAAAGGAAATACTTTTTCACACAAAGCACAACTAACCTGTGAAGCTCACCACTACAAGATATAATTGAGGCCAACAGTTTAGCTTGAGCGAAAAACCAAAACATAAAACCAAAAAAACATGTTTGTATGTAAAATACCTTCTCCCAGAGTTACAATGTAGCATGAGGTAGCATAGCCACTGGATAGGGTATTGAACTGGGAGTCAAGAGATGTCAGGCTCTTCTGTTTCACTGATGTGCTGTCATGATCTTGGTCAAGTCATTACACTTCTGTGTGTCTCTTCCCCTTCCACCTTTTGTCTGGTCTGTTTAGACTGTACGCTATTTGAGACAGGAGCACTCTCCACAGTGATACAAATGATTATTATGGCTCCAGGTCCATGTTCGTTGGCTCTCAGAGAGACAGCCCAACCTGCTGTGTGCTAGAGGTCACACCCACCATATGGTAGTTTGGCACTGAAGAATATGTATTGCCTATATGGGTGAGACATCTGTTTTACACCTCTCCCTGTATTGTACTCATTATAATCTATTTCCTTTTGAGCTATAAAATGACTCAAAGTATAACTGACACTGCAATATTGTGAAGTGGGATGTATGAAACCGACTTTGACACATTTACACTGCCTACAATACTGGTATGTTATATACAGGGCTGGACAGTGTCCAGGTACGAGCAATTATAGAAGCAACCTGCAGAAAGAGGGGCATGTAAAGTTTTTTAAACATCTGTCCACTGTGAAATTCACCATGTTGAAAGAGAGGTTGTTTAACATGAGTGGAAATGGACTGAAACTGTCTGCATTTAAAAACAAAATTATTAATCTGGTTATACATGGTCTTGAGTCCTGCTTCCCAAATGGAGGAATATCCCTTAATGGGTTTTAGGCCTTCATCGATAATTATTGGAGACTGATTTCTGCCTCTTCCCCCACAGTCTCACACACATTTGTTTCACTTCCTCTTCAAAGAGGGAAGTCTAAGTATTCATGGTGCAATGCATCTTGTACCTACATCATGAAGTCCTTTGTCACAGTGAGTCATTTTGAATGACCTCACAGGCTGTTTGTTAGGAAACAGGTGTCTTCCCCTGTAAGCAGAGGAAACATCTTGCCGTAATAAAACCTATCTAGGAATCCTATGCAGCATAGCATAGCATTTCTGTTCAGTTCATTAAAGAGGAAGGAGGGATTTAGACCTTTCTATGTGACCAAAGGAACTCAGGGTGTGTTTGAGTGTGCATAAGTAAACAGTCGGGGAGCACAGCTATGTTTTTAGAAACTTATCTTAAGCAAGAGACAGTGTCCAACTTGGTAACTCTTGCATTGTCAGTTATTGTCCTTTGTGTCTGGAGAAAAGGGTGTAATGGGAGGATCCACAGAATCCCTCAAACAAAGAGTAAATGCATACACACGGTAAATTCTTTGACAGGGATTGCCAGTGTCTCAGTATTGGAGTTTTTTGTACTGATTAATATTTAAAGAGACTGATGCTAAGATCATGTATAATTTAGTTTCGTTAACACTGTAGACACTGGAAACTCAAATCTCTCCTGGTATCTGGGTTTTTCTGTTTGACTTTGTTTGCTAGAAAATGTGAAAGTGTGGCTAGAAAATGTTTGTCTGCTGCTTATTTCCTGGTTCACATGCCATGCGCTCCTTCCCCTGTCCTTAAAGAACACTGATAGAGTTTAACTAGTCTCTTGCACTACGTACTGTGTGACTGTATGTTAATGCTTAGTAAAGGCATTAATTCTACATATTAAGCCTTAATTACACTGGAAAGAGTTGCTCCCCTCCATTTTTCATCAGCAAACACGTTGGCTCCCCCAAGTCCAGGTGACTTTTAATGGTAAAAGGGTTGTGCAAAACTGGCACTCAGGCCATAATTCTGTTGTTTCACTTTAGGCCTCAATTAATTCTTCACCCTAACAAACTTCTGCTATCAGCTTTCATCACCGGGAAACTGCCAGCACTTTGTTAAAATCTTAACTTTCTCCTTGGAGGTAAGATTGAAGACTGTGAGCTCTTTTCTTAGCTGCTTCCTATAAATTAGCTATTGACAGGTTCAGGTCAGTGGATATTCCGACCTTTGCGGGCTGTCCATCTAAATTCTCACAACAAGAGAGTTGGTAGCAGCGCTGTCTCATGTAGCTAGCAGAGATCCAGTTGTCTTAGTGTATGCACAATGTGCCTTAGATGGCATGAGACCATTATTCAGCATGGAATTCAGTCCACTGGTTGAATCATTAGCTTCCCTGGCTTGGGCAGGGTATTGATGGGGAGTGCAATGTGAATGCTGATCCATGCCAAGAACAGCTATTTGGTTAGATAAGAAAGTAGCTGCACTCAAAATAACTCATTGCCTGAATGTTGTTTGTGTGGTTTAAGGAACATTCTCCGTTTAATATAACTAAGCTATCCTCCAGTGATGCTCAATAGAATTTACATTTGAGGAAGATAAATTTTGGGACTTGACAAGTTAATTGTGCCTTGACAAGTGAAGCAGAATGTAAACTATTTTATTAGTGATGAGGTGGGTTTCAGTGAGCTCTCCTTGATTACCAAGGAGGCAAAGCATTGATTTTCCTCTCCTGGAAGTGGGAGAATGGGTGTGTCTCGTCTGGTTCAGGCTTGTGAAACTTTTTGTTTTATAACTCCAGTACATGGAGAAGCATGGGCATGGGAAGTAGGGATGCGAGGAGAGGGGGGTGGGAGCTGTAGCACCCTGGGGTTTTGTGCCCAGGGTCCTGGCCACCGGCCCCACGCGCCCCACTCAGCCGCCGGCCCCACGTGCAGGGGCTCCACTACAACCCAGGATCCTGCTCAGTTGCTGGCCCCAGGATCCCGCTGGCCCTACGCCCGGAGGCTCCACTGGCGGCCCTGCAGGTGGGGTCCTAGCCACTGATCCCACACCTGGGGCTCTGCATCTGCTCCTGGCTGTGGCCCCAGCCTCTGCTGCCTCACCCCTGGCTGTGTCTCCCCATCCCAGAGCCACGACCCTGCTCCCGGCGCCAGCTCTAGGGGGCAGTGAGTGGCGTGGACAGGGGTAACGGGTGCAGCTCAGCACACCCACTCCAAAAGCTATTCCAGTGCCACTGTGGAGAAGAAAAAGAAACTAAGCAACAGTTTTCACTGGCATTTTAGTTTAATTTTCTACTTACTGCTCTCGGTTCATCATTCTGTACCAGCACAAATCAGCAGGTTAACTTACCCCTATCAGCAGATGGAGACACACAAGTTTTGACTTTCTCCCTTTTCCATAGGTGTTGGTTGTCTGAAACAACTGTTTTTCCTGTCTGCCAAAAATGGGAACCACTGTCTGTACTGGCAAATTAGAGATACATTTACTATGAACTGATACCTAGTAGAATGTAGGCAGTCTTTTTTTTGTTTGTTTGCCTGTGCAAAGTATTTTCAGAGGTTTTGTACTGACAAGTTCAGATAACTTTAGGTGATTCAGTAGTTCTCTGAGATGTGGAGTTGTGGACATATTTTGTCTTTTTCTTCATATAGTCTTTAGTTCCTGCTTAAGCTCATTATATTCTTCTGCCGAGACTTTAGATGTAACAGGGATGTGGAGAACTTATTTTAGAGGTTCTCCTTGGCTACGAGACTTGTACAGTTCATTGAAAGTTTGTAAGTGGGGTTGACTATCCTCGTGAATAAAACTTACAATTTTGTTTTCACTCGAGGTATTCCCAAGTGAATCCTGGATGACTCTTGCTGACAGTCTAGTAGTTTTCCCAGGGAGATTGCTATCTAGAATGAAACCGTTTTCAGTATAAATGTCATCCAGTGACCTTAGTCTCCTGTAACCTCTGCTTTTCAAGTTAATTCAAAGTTGTCAGCAGTCTTGTGAGACAGCATTTTCCTGTAGGTTGCTGTAGTTAGGCAGGTGTTACAACTGTAGCTGTAGTGGTGGCTCTTGGTTATTGTTTCTTATAGTTGAAATCCCACTAGGTGTTTGAGAAGACAGTCTTAAGTTTCTTTCTCAGTATCATATACCACAACTCTTATCTGACTGTTGTCGTGGTGATGGGTGGCTCTTCATTATAACTGGATCTGGAACTCTACATTCAAGGTTTACTGCTTAAAGTTTTGAGTCCTATGAGGTAGCAAGACCCCTGTATGGCAAGGAGTGACATCACCAAAGTTTGTGTTCCAATCTCCACCTGAAAGAAATGTATGTAGTACAGATATGTGGATTTATTTGAAGGAAACAAATCATCAGGTAAGAAATTGTGCTTAGATTGTTTTTTTTTTTTTTAACATTGTGGATTTCAGTTGTGGAAATACTTCCAGTTTTATGAACATTTATGGCTGTAAGTATATAGTGTTAACCTCATTGTACAGGACTTTATAGGAAACATGATAGCCCTAGGGGCTGGATCAAAGACAGGTGGTAGTTTTGGAGTTTTCAGGTAGGAAGAATTAATGCCTACAAATCATCACTCCAAATATTTATGGCTGTCTGTCTGGGAAAAGCAATTATTTACATGTCTGTACCTTACTGGTTTTCATTTATTTAAAATAAATACAGAACATTACTCTTGGTTAAGCTCAGTTCCCATCGAAAACATATCAAGGCTTCTTTTTTGTAAGATGTAACCTGCAAATATTATTAATTTTATTATTATTTTAAAGGGTTACAAATCTGAAAAATGTATTTGGGAGTTGAGACTATGTGGTTAGTGGGGATTTCGAATTGTGATTCTATTGCTAGTGTTGGGGGGCAGAGGGGCGAACCTTCTTTAATGCTTTTTATGATGTGTGAAAAAGTCCTTTCATGGTAATTAAACAGTAATTTTCCTTCCAGACTGTTTGAGTTTGACACCATTTCAGCTAGTCGCGTAATTCTTGTGTTAAGAACATGGCTTAATTAAGATATAGTGAGCTTGTGTTGACATGGACATAAAATCAATACTTTGTTTGCCTGAGGAAAAGGGTTTTTTCCTTTTGGGGGCCTGGCTAGGTCTTCTATTTATTTATTTATTTGTTAATGCATTAGCAATTCAGAGAGCAGAAGCAAATACCCATTTTTAAAATTCATGTCCTCAAATGTTAATTTGATGCTTTGAGGCATAAATGACCTTTCTAACCAGCCCAAACTTGTCAAACAAAAGAACGATAAAAACAAGCTGCTGTTTGTTCTAATACAACAGTCTGCTTTTCAGAGAGAATTTCAAAACAATTTTGCTTCCCCCTTCTCAACAACATTAAATTGAACTTTGGCCTGTGCTCTGTTTGATTTTAGCAAAAGAGAACTGGCTGAATATGCATCATTGGATAGATAGTGATGAACTCTAGACAACTTGTGCAGGTTGAACCATAGATGTCAGCTTTTGAAGTCCAAGGGACGTGAATAGTGCATTCATCCATAGCTACCCAAGCTAGTATTACTTTGTATGGTATAGTAGGTTTGGGTGGGAGAGAAGAGTTGAAGTGAGATTTATTATTGGTTTCTTAAAACGGATTTCTTATTGATTGTTTGTTTTTTGTTTGTTTGCAGTGTTATGCTGAGGTGTTGGCTAGGTAGCAGTAAACTGCTTTTGTATTTTGTATACCTAGAACATAATTTTTGTGCCTCTAGTTGTGTGTATGCAAGACATAACTTGTGCATGAACTGCTGTTTCAGTTACATGGGCATGAGGCAAAAATCAGTTAAGCATCCATATTGATGTCAATTGTCAGCCCTTTCAAAGTTTTGCTTAGCATATTCTTCTGTATAAACCATATGATTTTTTCCATTTAATAAAAGCATAAACCTACCATGGAGCCCCCCATTGCAGGGAGGGGGTGAGGAAGAAGATAGATGGTGTCTCTTTGCTATTAAGTCTTTGAGCATCAGCACCCTTCCTGTAGTGTGAAGGTCTTGTATGCTAACTTTGCCATACCAGGATGCTTGAAGCTTTTCTTTTAGGGATGGAACATTGGCTGTGATGTGAAAGGAATTGTGGGCAGACTGTAATCTACTTTTTTGCTTTGAGATGTTTGTTTTTAAAAAAAAAACAAAAAACCCAAAAAACAAAGACAGAAACAAACCCAAATCCTTCTTGCAAAGGATTGGGAAGAAGAGAAGATGAACAAAGAAGGTAATTTTATTTATCTTCTGAAACCTGAGATTACTGAGCATGGTGGTAAAGTCTTCTGTTTTGTCCTGAAAGACTTCAGCATCCCCTCAGATGAAGCTTCTTTATTTTGACCCCAAACCTGCTAATTTTCCTGTTCATCACAAGCTTGTTTTGATAAATTGCCTGACTTTTGGGCTGGCTGTGAACCCAAAGGGCCCAAGAATTACAGCCCTATTTCACTTGGACCACTACTTTTTCTAGGTGGCAATGAGAATTCTCAAAACTTCCAGACAAGAGGAAGGTCTTTCCGTGATGGTCCCCCTCTGAAATCTCATGGACCCAGGTAATTTACGAAAAACCTCCTCCTCAATCAAGAGGCCAAGGAATGGTAAAATTAATGAAATACTACAATATGACCGGATGCTGTCCACTGTTGTTGACATAGGCTCAAAAGCACTTCAACACTCCCAGGTTGCCATGGATATCTGACACCAACCAAAGATAAAACAAGAACGAAAAGTACATGAGCAGTGGTGGCAAAAATATTTTTAGAACACTGGCACATGTGGGTAGACTGGCACAAGGAATTCTACAAACCTTTTGCCCTAGCTGTGAAAGAGATCAAAGAGATCCTTCTCTGCCATAGTGACTCCAAAATTACAGCCTACAGAGCTGTTCAGAACTGTAAAGTGCTTTATCAATCTGGAATGTCTCCGTTCACCTTCAGAAAGCATCAGAGACTTCTTCAAGGAATTGTATTAAACTAGGAGAAGAATGTGAGACTACAAGGGCTCAAATGCCAGCAGCATGCAGATTACATCGCCTTCGCATAAAATATAAACTGCATCATCTCAAGGTTATCCTAGCATGTAAGTGAAATGAGAATCTGGATTAAGAGCTGCTGTCTGAAGTTTAAACATGGGCAAATTGGAAATAAGACAAACTTAAAATACGAATTGATACCCTAACATTAGTGTGTTTCCTATCAAGGGTGTCTGCCCTCTGATCATAAAGATGACTCGCAGACTCAGGCCATAGCTACACTGGCGCTTTACAGCGCTGCAACTTTCGGGCTCAGGGGTGTGAAAAAATACCCCCCGAGTGCTGCAAGATACAGCACTGTAAAGTCTCAGTGTAAACAGTGCCGCAGCGCTGGGAGCCCAGCGCTGCAAGCTACACCCGTAGAGGATGTGGAGTATGTGCAGCACTGGGAGAGCTCTCTCCCAGCACTGGTGCTGCGACGACACTTGAAGTGCAAGTGTAGCCATACCCTCAGTCGTCTTGGATGCTTCATTCCTTCGGGATATCCAGATAGTGACGACTACTGAAAATGCTTTAATCTACCTATAGGTGGCTTGGAGATTCTGCCTTGTGCTGTCTTGCCAGCTTGGTCACAATGATTCTTTACATGTGTAGCCCCCAGGCCTGGTTATTCCAATGCACTGTGCCTTGGAATGGAAAAAATATAGATAAGAGCTTTTTCCAAACTTAAATTCTGACTGCTCATGATATTTTCCCCTTTCTCACCACTCTTCCCAATTTCCATCGTTCATATTATTTCAGATTAATCATAAGTAAAATGTATGTAATTATGTTGGGGCATAATCTTCTACCCCTTGGAAATAGTCTCAATGGAAGTTGTCAGCATCCAGCACCTCTTGGACTCTCCAACGCACAAGGTTCAGAGGGCCTGGTTTGGAGCTGGGAGATTTTTAGGAATAGTTGCCTTCCTTGGGTAGTACCTCATGGTTTTGGTGTGCTACTAGTTTTACAGTATCTGATCATCTGTAAGGGAATTACGTATTATATAACTGAGGTCTGCCTATCATTTAGCTCTTGGCTAATTCTTGAATCACTGCTCTTTTCTTTCCCACTCATTTCTGCTTCAGGAGAGATAAAATATATTCTGTTATGTGTGGAAGAAACCAAAACAGTATGCAATATGCACTCAATGCTATTTTTTTTCCTAGAGTCAAGTATTAGTTTCAAATATCACAGGGTAACCGTGTTAGTCTGGATCTGTAAAAAGCAACAAGGACTCCTGTGGCACCTTATAGCCTAACAGATGTATTGGAGCATAAGCTTTCGTGGGTGAATACCCACTTCGTCAGATGCATGTTAGTTTCAGTTACTGATCCTATAAATATATACTAATGCACTATGTTAAATGTGTTAATTTGTTTTTCCTTAGAAGTTGTAACTTAATGGAGCCATTTGAAATTTTTGACTAGAGCTGCTGCAGAAGTGTGTGCACAGCTACTGTTTTGGTAAACAAAGCCTTGTAACCAGATGGTAGTAATATTTTAAAAAGTTGAGTGATACGGGTTGAGAAGCATCCAACTGGAATATGCCATGCTTCACCTAAGTACTTTAGATTTAGATTATATCTAAATACAGTAGATTTGCTCTCTGGCCCCAAGGCCTTTTGAGTCCTGATACCTCATTGGGGGTAAACAGGGACCTGGAGGATTGCCATCTTTCTCTTGCACCCTCTTCCACCTTTGGGGCAGACAATGGATGAGTTTGAGTGTGTGTTTTTATCACTGCAGTGGCTTGAAAGAATAAACAGACTATTATGTGGAATACAAATAATGCTTATTAAGCTTGCAGTTGATTCTTTCTGATAGATGATCCAAATTGCTGTCAGAGTATATTTACTTACACACGAACAGATGTGCTTTTGCTCTAAATCAGGATAACTATTCCAAACCTAGTTATGAATATTTTAAGCAACAGTTAAAGATTACATTTTAAAATAGTAGTTTCTGGATTAACCAACAAACTTAGAGTCATTTGTAGAGAGTCCTATTTTCCCCTTTTTGAAGAGGAAATCTTTGTTTATTGCCCAACTGGTTTATGTTGGAAGAATGAGTATAGGAAAAATCTTCCCGGTCTGCAGGCAGTGAATATCCAACGCATTTCATTTGTATTCTTCTGTATATTTTTATTATTCCTGATCATTGCATGATTATAGCTTGTCTAATTTCTTTCTGATTCTAAAAGCAGTACATACTCTAGGTTGAAGAGGGACTGTAAAGCCTTCATAGTTACTATTAAATGTTTTAGAAGATAATGCACCAGATTCAACTATAGGTGGCACGAAGCAGCAGGAGAACACTAGTAAATATGGCCCAATAGACATAAAATACAGAGGTAAAAATTTTCTTTTCAAGTTTTGGGCATGTACTCAATGCATGATGAGTGATTTTTTTTTCTTTCTTACTTTTATAATCATTATAATTTATTTCTAGAGGAAACTCACATTTATTTCTGTATCTGAGGTAGGTTTTGTTGGGTTTTTTTTTCCCCCTACTGGGACAATTAAAACAAACAAGCAAAAAAGCCACTTAAATTCCATGTTGTCGTTTCTCACAATAAGTAGGCTTGAAAGGATTAGATTTTAATTGGTAAATGTTGACAAATGTTGATTTCACTCTACACATACCAATGTATGAAAAAATATTCCAATTGATGATGATGGAAATGTACAGATAGGCGAAGTAAGTAAAATGCTGCTTGAGAACGTATTAATATGATTTTAAGGATACCTTGTCTATTTTTGATGTGATGTTGACAATTGGTGTCTTTATTGAATATAAAGGTTTAGCTTTTTGAATCTGCATTTGTCATTAAATGAGTATCTGAAGTCCCCATACATTCCCACAGCTGTGAAAATGTATATCAATAAAAATTGACAAGAATGCTAAAAACAAGTATAGATATATTATCTGCTGAAATTATAAAAGAAAAAAATCCAATTCTGCTAAGCCAACAGATAAGTATCTTGTGGTCTGGACCCTACTCATGGGTTGGACTGCTCATTCCACTGTAAGGGTACATCTACATTACGGGGTTATTCCAATTTTACATAAACCGGTTTTGTAAAACAGATTGTATAAAGTCGAGTGGACACGGCCACACTAAGCACTTTAATTCGATGGTGTGCGTCCATGGTCCGAGGCTAGCGTCTATTTCTGGAGCTTTGCACTGTGGGTAGCTATCCCGTAGCTATCCCATAGTTCCCACAGTCTCCTCCGCCCCTTGGAAATCTGGGTTGAGAGCCCAGTGCCTGATGGGGCAAAAATCATTGTTGCGGGTGGTTCTAGGTACAGCCTCACTCCTCCCTTCGTGAAAGTAGCAGACAACCATTTCGCGCCTTTTTTCCTGGGTGAACTGTGCAAACGCCATAGCACAGCAAGCATGGACCCTGCTCAGATCAATACCGCAATCGTGGACGTTGTAAACACCTCGCGCATTCTCGTGAAGTCTATGCTGAACTGGGACCTGCAAAGCCAGGCGAGGAGGAGGCGGCGGCTACGGCAGCATGGCGACGAGAGTGATGAGGACATGGACACAGAATTATCTCAAACTGCGGGCTCCTGCGCTTTGGAGATCCTGCTGGTAATGGGGCAGGTTCTAGCCATTGAACGCCAATTTTGGGCCCGGGAAACAAGCATAGACTGGTGGGACTGCATAGTTTTGCAGGTGTGGGACGATTCGCAGTGGCTGCGAAACTTTCGCATGCGTAAGGGCACTTTCAGGGAACTTTGTGACTTGCTTTCCCCTGCCCTGAAACTCTATAATACCAAGATGAGAGCAGCCCTCACAGTGGAGAAGCGAGTGGCAATAGCCCTCTGGAAGCTTGCAACGCCAGACAGCTACCGGTCAGTCGGGAATCAATTTGGAGAGAGCAAATCTACTATGGGGGCTGCTGTGATGCAAATAGCCAAAGCAATCATTAAGCTGCTGCTACGAAAGGTTGTGACTCTGGGAAACGTGCAGGTTGTAGTGGATGGCTTTACTGCAGTGGGATTCCCTAACGCTGTGTGTGTGGGGGACGATAGATGGAACCCATATCCCTATCTTGGCACTAGAGCACCAGGGCACGCAGTACGTAAACCGCAAGGGGTACTTTTCCATGGTGCTGCAAGCACTGGTGGATCACAAGGGACGTTTCACCAACATCCACGTGGGATGGCCAGGAAGGGTTCATGACACTCGTGTCTTCAGAAGCACTGTTCTGTTTAAACTGCTGCAGCAAGGGAATTACTTCCCTGACCAGAAAATAACAGTTGGGGATGTTGAAATTCCTGTCATTATCCTGGGTGACCCAGCCTACCGCTTGATGCCATACACAGGCAGCCTGGACAGTGGTCAGGAGCTGTTCAGCTAAAGGCTGAGCAAGTGCAGGATGGTGGTAGAATGTGCATTTGGCCATTTAAAGGCGCACTGGCGCACATTACTGACTCGCTCAGACCTCAGCCAAACCAATGTCCCCTTTGTTATTGCTGCTTGCTGTGTGCTCCACAATCTCTGTGAGAGTAAGGGGGAGACCTTTATGTGGTGGTGGGAGGCTGAGGCAAATCACCTATTCGCTGATTACACGCAGCCAGACACCGGGCGATTAGAAGAGCACACCAGGAAGCGGTGCGCATCAGAGAAGCTTTGAAAACGAGTTTCATCACAGGCCAGGATACGGTGTGACTGCTGTTTGTTTCCCCTTCATGACCCCCCCCCAATTGACTCCTTCCCTGTAAACAACCCACCCTCCCCCTTCAATTACAGCTTGCTTAAGGAAATAAAGTCACTATCGTTTAAAAATCATGTATTCGTTATTAAAAAGTAATTATAAAAAGAGGCAGAGAACTGACAAGGTATCCCGGGTGTGGTTTGGCAGGAGGATAGGAGGGAAGGAAAAGGCCATTAAACACATTTCAATCTAATGACAGGCTTTTGGTTGGATTGTCCATGGAGGTGGAGTGGGCGGGTGCACGAAGCCTTCCCCCATGCGTTCTTACACGTCTGGGTGAGGAAGATATGGAACATGGTGAGTGATGAGGGTGGTTACACAGGGGTAGCACTCTGTGACCCCGCTGCTCTTCCTGAAGATCCACCAGACATCAGAGGATATCAGTTTGATCACACAGCAGCTCCAGCGTTGCGTCCCGCCACGGCTGATCTTCCTGCCTACACCTCTGATCTTCCTGCCGCCACCTCTCATCTCGAGCGTCTCTCCTATCCTCACATTTGTCCTTCCTATCCTCATGTTGGTTCCTCCTGTCCTCACGTTCACTGGCATCTTTCCTGTACTTTGCTACCACGTCCTTCCACTCATTCAGATGAGCTCTTCCATTGCGGGTTACTTCCATGATTTCCGAGAACATTTTGTTTCGCGTCTTCTTTTTCCTCCACCTTATCTGAGATAGCCTTCGGGATGGAGTAGGGAGGCTTGAGAAATGTGCAGCTGCATGAGGGAGGGAAAAAAGAGAGAGAAGTACTTAAAAAGATACATTTTACAGAACAATGGCTATACTCTTTCACAGTGAACAACTCTATTTACCTTACATAGTGCATGTGATTTCACTACAAGGTCGCATTTTGCATCTTAATATTGAGTGCCTGCGACTCTGGTGTTACAGATCTCACAGACGCAGGTCCAGGCATCAGAATTCAGCTTGCATGTGGCCATGGTAAGCCATTGTCTTTCGGCTTCTCCAGCCTTCATATACACAGTGCCCTCTGATGCTTCTTTCCTGTTAACATGCAGCAGCAGAAGCCAACCCCTCCTATCCAATTCTCTGGGATGATTGCTTTACCGCTCCCCCCATCACATGGCTGGTATCATGGAATATCACTGCTAATCGCCTCCCTTCTCCCCCACCGCGTGGCTGGTAGCTGGGAAGATTCCTGCTAGCCAAACGCAAAAAAGCTCAGCGCTATCCTTCCTCTCCTCCCCCTGCTTGGCTACGTGCAAGGAAGGATTTCTTTTAAGCAACAGCCCAGTAGGAAAGCGGCCATCTCTGTCCCCTTAATTAAATTCCTGAATTTCAACCAGGTTGCCATAAACGATATCACTCTGCTGAGGATAACAGAGCGAGATAAAGAACGGATGTTTCTTGAATGCCAGCAGTCACCGGGACCATACGCAGCTATGCTTTGTAATGCAGTGATACCCGATTACTTGCTACATGCATGGCGTGGTAAAGTGTCCTACCATGGTGGACAGAAGAAGGCTGCCTTGCCCAGAAACCTTCTGCAACGGCTTTTGGAGTACCTCCAGGAGCGCTTCATGGAGATGTCCCTGGAGGATTTCCGCTCCATCCCCAGACATGTTAACAAACTTTTCCAGTAACTTTACTGGCCGTGAATGCATCCCAAGCCCTCACGGCAAATCAGTCATTAAAAAACGCTTGCTTTTAAACCATGTTTTATGTTTACAAAGGTACACTCACCAGAGGTCTCTTCCATGGCTTCACTGTCTGGGCTAGTGGCTTGGGAGGGCTAGGAGGGTAATTCTATCTGGGTCACAAAAAGCTCCTGGCTGTTGGGGCTAACGGAGTGCTGTGTGCTCGCTGCAAGGTCGTCGTCGTCCTCCTCCTCATCTTCCCCGTCCGCAGGATCCTCAGACAAGACTAAGATTACCCCACCTCGGAATCCACGAACAGGGGTGGGGTAGTGGTGGCGCAGCCCCCTAAAATTGCATGCAGCTCAGCATAGAAGCGGCATGTTTTCGGCCCTGACCCGGACCTTCCGTTTGCTGCTCTGGTTTTCTGGTAGGCCTGTCTGAGCTCCTTAACTTTCACTCTGTACTGCACTGAGTCCCTGGTGTGGCCTTTTTCCATCATAGCCTGGGAAATTTTTTCAAATATTTTTTCCTTCTGTCTTTTGGAACAGAGTTCTGTTAGCACAGAATCCTCTCCCCAATCAGATCCAGTACCTCCCATGCGGTCCATGCTGGAGCTCTTCTTTGATTCTCAGGAGACTGCATTGCTACCTGTGCTGATGAGCTGTGTGTGGTCACCTGTGCTGATCAGAGCTCCACGCTGGCCAAGCAGGAAATGAAATTCAACAGTTCGCGTGGCTTTTCCTGTCTACTTGGCCAGTGCATCCGAGTTCAGATTGCTGTCCAGAGCGGTCACAGTGGTGCACTGTGGGATACTGCCCGGAGGCCAATACCGTCAATTTGCAGCCACACTAACCCTAATCCGATATGGTAATACCGATTTCTTCTTCGAGTGATTGCTCATATCCATTCCAGTTAGGTGTACGCGCCGCGCGTGCACATTCGTCGGAAAACTTTTACCCTAGCAACTCAGTGGGCCGGCAGGTCGCCCCCTAGAGTGGCGCCACCATGGCGCTCCATATATACTCCTGCCGGCCCACCCGCTCCTCAGTTCCTTCTTACCGCCCGTGTCGGTCGTTGGAACAGTGGAGCGCGGCTTAGCTGACCTCCACTTCCCTAGCTACTCGTTTTCTCGTATATAATTATGCAGTTATAACCCTTTTATATATATATTTGTATGGTTATACGTGTTTTCTTTGCTAACATGGTTAGTTTAGTTAGCGGGGTTCAGGAAGTAGCCCCTTCCATGAGCCCAGTGCCGGAGCCATGCATGGCTCACCGGGTTTTAAAAGGGGCCCGGCCTGCCAGAAGCCGCGGCCGAAGAGAGATCTACATGACTCCTGTTTGAAGTGCCTCAGGGAATCACACTTGACAGATAAGTGCCCCATTTGCAAGGCTTTTAAGCCGAGAACAAAAAGGTGCGGGACTTTCACTTACCCCTCTACCTTGGGCGCCGAGCGATGTTCAAGCGGCGGGCAGAAGCGCCTCCTCGGCACCGGACCCCGCCGGTACTACCAAGGCCTTTCGGCACCGACCGTCACCGGCACCGATGTCGACTCGGCACCGCTCCCTTCTTCCGAGGTCGAGAGAGCCTACGATTCCTGCTGGTGCCTGGCGGCTCCCCGGCACGCGCCGTGGTTGAGCCCCCTGCTCCCGCTGCTTCCGTGCCACCTGCATCGCAGCCAGAGAGCTCGCATAAGTTGCGTTACCCGGCACCAACACCTGCAGAGGCACCGATGACTTCGGCTCCGTCGATTCCAGTCCCCCAGGACCACGGAATCCGGTGCCTGGCAGCTCCCCGGCTCGCGCCGTGGTAGAGCTTACTGCTCCTGCTGCTTCTGTGCCAACTGCACCACAGCTAGAGAGCTCGTCTAAGATGGCTCGCCCGGCACCGACGACGTCGGCACCGTCGATCCCGGTCCCACGAGGGCCGTAGAATCCGGTGCCTGACGGCTCCCCGGCGCGCGCCGTGGTTGAGCTACTGCTCCTGCTGCTTCCGTGCCAGCGGCACCGCAGCCAGAGAGCTCGTCTAAGTCGGATCGCGCGGCGCCGACACCTGCTACGGCACCGATGACGTCGTCACCGTCGATCCCGGTCCCACAAGGGCCGTAGAATCCGGTGCCTGACGGCTCCCCGGCACGCGCCGTGGTTGAGCGTATTGCTCCTGCTGCTTCCGTGCCAGCGGCACCGCAGCCAGAGGGCTCGTCTAAGTCGGATCGCCCGGCACCGGCACCTGCTGCGGCACCGATGACGTCGGCACCGTCGATCCCGGTCCCACAAGGGCCGTAGAATCCGGTGCCTGACGGCTCCCCGGCACGCGCCGTGGTTGAGCTACTGCTCCTGCTGCTTCCGTGCCAACGGCACCGCAGCCAGAGAGCTCGTCTACGTCGGATCGCCCGGCACCGACACCTGCTGCGGCACCGATGACGTCGGCACCGTCGATCCCCGGTCCCGCAAGGGCCGTAGAATCCGGTGCCTGACGGCTCCCCGGCACGCTCCGTGGTAGAGCTAATGCTCCGGCTGCTTCCGTGCCAACGGCACCGCAGCCAGAGGGCTAGTCTAAGTCGGATTGCCCGGCACCGACGCCTCTGAGGCACCGACAACATCGGCACCGTCGATTCCAGTCCCACAAGGGCTATCGAATCCGGTGCCCGACGGCTCCCCGGCACGCGCCGTGGTTGAGCGTATTACTCCCGCTGCTTCAGTGCTGACGGCACCGCAGCCAGACAGCTTATCTAACTCGGATCGCCCGGCACCGACACCTACCGAAGCTCTGATGACCTCGGTACCGTGGATCCCGGTCCCACGAGGGCTGTCGAATCCGGTGCCTGACAGCTCCCCAGTACGCACTGTGGTTGAGCCTGCTGTTCCCTTCACGCCGGAGATGTTACCAACGGCGAGGGCTCTCAGCGCCATGACAGAGTCAGTGCTGCCTGACCCGGGCACCGCCGGTACGGGTAATACAGTCTCTTCAGGGGACTGTCCCCTGTCAGCACAGCAGAGCGGCACCGTTCATGATCACGGTCCCGCAGACACTCCAAGTCTTGTCGGCACGCCGGACACCACTGGCAGTCCCGGTGCTGTTTTCCTCGGTACTGGTCACACTCGCTGCACCGGTCGGTATCCCGTTCGCCGACCCGCTATCGGCACCGTTCCGACCTCTGGCACCGGGGCAGGTACCTTGACTCCTGTAGCCCTTCTCCGAGCCTCGAGATCTCGGTCGACCCCCCGACACCGTTCTGGTTGCGGGTCTGGATCTCGTTCCAGGTACCGATACGCCTCCCGATGCCGGTCCCCGGTGCCGAGTTGGGCAAGGTCTGAGTGAGTCAGAGACTCTGCCTGTGCCTTCTTTTAGTACCTCCATGGCCGTCCGGACACGCATCCGTGTCATCCCATATGCGCAGATTTTATGCTCAGGACCACGATCCTGATATGATGGCCAGCGGGCGCCAGCCCCGAAGCAGAAAGAGGCTTGGCGAATGAACAGGCTTGGCCGCCAGGTGTACTCTGCAGGGGCCCTGCAGCTCGGGGTAGCAAAGCAACAAGCCTTGCTTAGCTGCGATAATTATAGCACCTGAGTGAAGGAGTTTCTCCCTCAAAACTTCCACCTGGAGTTCGCTGCCGTCTTGGAGGACGGGGGGAAAGAAGGTTCCCAGAGCGTCCCTCCAGGCCTCGTTGGACGCAGCAGACTCTGCGGCCAGCACTCTGGCCTTGAGTGTCGCCGTGAGGTGCATTTCATGGCTTCAGGTTTTAAACCTCCGGCCGGAGCTGCGGTATGCCATTCAGGATTTACCCCTTGTTGGTAAAGGCATCTTCGCGGCAGAGACAGCCCCAGACTGCGAAGTCTGGTGGGCAATAGGGTCCTAATGCGTCTCAGCATGTATACGCCAGCGACCAAACGCAGGCCTTTCTGGCCCCAGCCGCCATACTCTGTGCCTAGCCAGAGGCAGAACTCTGGCAAACGGCAGGGCCAAGGTGGTCGCAGACGAACGTCAGGACCCCTAAAGAGCCAAAGTCGAGGTCCCTCGCAATTACCACTGGGACCAAAGACGGACCTTCCAAGGTTCACCTGAGGGCGGTGTACCAGTCGCAGGACGGGATCCCGATCCCGCTTTCTCCTGGCATGGCCCCAGTTACTTTCAGATCGCTGGGTCCTGCGCACGATGGAGCATAGGTACCACCTTTAATTTGCTCCAGCCCTGTCCCACTTCAGCGGACGAAAGGGGTAAGGGGTTTTACCCCCGTTATGCCCTAGTCCCCCACTCGAACACAGGTCTCAGACCTTCTTGGTCCTGCACGGACTCAACCGGGTTAGGATAAGGTTGGAGTTCTGCATGGTATCCCTGGGAACCATTATTCCATCCTTGCCTCCTGGGGGCTACTGTGCCGCCCTGGATATGAAGGACGCGTACTTTCGCAATGCCATCTTCCCTCCGCACGGGAGATGCCTCCGCTCTATAGCCGACTGTCAATACTCCCGGTTTACGGCCATAGTCGCCGCCTACCGTCGCTGATGTCGGATATGCGTTTTTCCGTATCTGGACGATTCGCTTATCCACGGAGACTCTGAGACACAAACCACTCAGCGCGTGGGCATCGCCACGGTCTTATTCACAGGTCAAGGCCTGCTGTTTATTATAGAGCAATCCACTCTGGTCCCCACGCAGAGGTTGGGCTCCCTAGGGGCTATCCTGGTCTCCTACCTAGCCGGAGCCTGCTTATCGCAACTGAGATTTTAGGCGATGGCAACAATCATCTGAGGTCTGAAGGCTTTCCCAACGACCTCAGCTCGTTCTTGTCTCAGTCTCCTAGGTCCATGGTTGCCCGCAAGTTTGTAACCAAACACGCCAAGCTCCGCCTCCGTCCTCTCCAAGTCCGGCTCACTGCCCCTGACGGCGGACGCCTCATCTCTCTGCTCGAGTGTTCATAGTCACCTCTGAGCTTAAGGCCTTTGGTCTTCTAGGGAGCTGGCATTCCTCATCAATGCCCCAAAAATTGAGAGTAGTCCGCCTGGCATGCCAGCGGTTCCAGCGGCAGCTGCGAGGCCGTTGTATCTCGGTGTTTACAGCCAACACAACGACCAGGTGCTTCATAAGTATTCAGGGGGGAAATAGTCCTCCCCCCCCTTTTTTTTGTCAGGAGGCCATCCATTTCCGGGTCTTTGGCATGGCCCACTCGATGGAGCTGGCGACGTCCTTTCTCCCAGGCGTTTGGAACGTCCTAACTCTTTGCCTCAGCAGGTCTTTCCTGCCTTACGAGTGATCACTCTGCCCCATGTGAGGCGTCCCGCTCTCCGGAAGTGGAGATGTTTCCTCACACAGACCTGTTCGCTCACCGCGAGAGCAGGAAATGCCAGGTGTTCTGCTCCTTCCAAGATCTCTCCTCGGAATCGATCTTGGACGCATTCCTGATGCCGTGGAAAGGCCAACTGCATTATGCCTTCCCACTGTTCCCACTGGTTCATTAGGTCCTGCTCAAACTCCGCAGGGGCAGAGCGTGCATCATCATGATCACTCCAGAATGGTCCGGGCAGCGCTGACATACCACGTTACTCGGCCTGTCAGCCCAGACCTCATCACTCAGGGCAACGACAGGCTTCGTCACTCGGACCTGCAGCCTCTTCGCCTCACGGTGGCTGCTGCGTACCTGAGTCGGGGTGACAGGCAGCCTTCCACCTGGTCAACGTACCGGGCCAGGTGGAAGCGTTTCTTTTACAGCTGCAATACGCTCGATCTTGCTCCTGCTGAGGTCTCGATCCCCTCTGTTTGGCCTGCCTCTGGCCTTCAGCGGCAGGACCTGGCGGTATCAGCGCTGAGGATACACTCAGCAGCCATCTCTACCTTCCAGCAGGCTGAGATGGACGTTCAGTGTTCTCACGCTCTATGGGTTCGAGGTCCCTCAAGGGCTTGGAGCGCTTGCACCCTCGGGTGCGCCGCCCAGCCCCGACCTGGGACCTCAACCTAGTCTTGGCCAGACGGGTCTCTGAGATCAGAGCTCTTACGGGGGTTCCGCAGTACACTAGGTTTCACAATGACAAGGTGCAGTTATGACCGCACCCGGCTTTCCTCCCTAAGGTGGTTTTGGCTTTTCATGTTACCCACAGTTCAACGCAATGGGCACAACCGTTGCACTCCTTGGACATCTGTGGAGTGCTCGCATTATATTGTGCTGACAGAACCATTTCCTAAGGTGCCCCAGCTCTATCCCGGTAGCGGGCCAAAGGGAGGGCTTGCTTGTTCTCCTCTCAGAGGATCTCATCTGGGGTGATGGCGGATATCCCCACTTGTTATGATTTGGCTCATATTTCCCCAAGCCACATCAACGTGCATTCTACCAGGGCTCAGGCTTCATCTGCCGCCTTGCTGGCTCGTGTTTCTACCCACGAGATCTGTCGTGAAGCTCCATTGGTCCTCGGTCCATACCTTTGCTTCGCAGTAGGCCCTGGTTCAGCAGTCAAGAGAGGCTGTAGCCTCTGGCTCAGCAGTTTTATTCTGCCACATTTCACTCCGACCCCACCGCCTTTGTAAGGCTTGGGATTCACCTAACTGGAATGGATATGAGCAATCACTCGAAGAAGAAAAGACGGTTACTCACCTTTGTAACTGTTGTTCTTCGAGATGTGTTGCTCATATCCATTCCACACCCGCCCTCCTTCCCCACTGTCGGAGTAGCCGGCAAGAAGGAACTGAGGAGCGGGTGGGCCGGCAGGAGTATATATGGAGCGCCATGGTGGCGCCACTCTAGGGGGCGACCTGCCGGCCCACTGAGTTGCTAGGGTAAAAGTTTTCCGACGAATGTGCACGCGCGGCGCGTACACCTAACTGGAATGGATATGAGCAACACATCTCGAAGAACAACAGTTACAAAGGTGAGTAACCGTCTTTTCAGCGCTACTCCTCTCGTCGGGGAGGAGTACAGAAACGGATGTAAAGAGCCCTTTATATCTACATAAAGGGCCTCGTAGGGTGGACAGGTGCGGCGTTAAATTGGTTTAACGCTGCTAAAATCTGTTTTAATGCGTAGTTATCCTTTCATCTTTTTGATTTCAGACTCCATATGCTGGACTTCTGCAGCACTGTGGCCTGACCCCAGTTTGCTCTCTTTCCCACTAAGAGCAGTAATGTATGAACTTCCTTTTCAAACTGCTGCAAATTCAATTTCAGTAATTGAAACCTTTCTGCCCCTCTTTTGGAGAGTCTACACTGGAGGGGGGAATCGATCTAAGATACGCAACTTCAGCTATGCAAATAGCGTTGATGAAGTCAAAATATCTTAGTTCAACTTACCTGGCCGTCCTCACGGCAGCAAGTCAACTGTTGCAGTTCCCCTGTCGACGCTGCTTACTCCTCCTGCCGAGCTGGAGTATGGGCGTTGATCCCTGATAGAGGGATTACTACCTGCCAATCCAGCGGCTAGTATAGACTTACCCTGAGCATCCTGCATGTTAAATCTGCAATCCTTCTGGCAAACTCCCAGATTATATGTGGCTTAGCCCAGCTGCCATTGCCCACACCTTCAACTGGCTTCTCTCAGCAGCACAACAGCTAGACTTAGATAGTATCAACAGATGCCCTGTGCCCACAGACCACCAAAATAGCCAGAACTTGCAGGGTAAGGTAAGTCCAAATTCTGTTCCTCCATGGGCATACGAGAGCTGCCCAGTCTAGATCATGGAGGTGTGAATTCAGAGCACACCAAACTGTAGCACTGTAGCTACCTCATGGACGGTGCTGGTACAAACTCAAATGTACCTAGTTCATGCGAAAATAGTCCTCTTTCGATAGTACTACGTCCGTGCAAACTAGGTACCTTTTCGTTGGTGCCAGCAGCTCCCTCAAAGGACTGTTACAACTATCTGTACGCTAGTGGGCACTGCAGTTCACATCCCCTTAGTCCCAACTGCAGGGTCATGTAGACAAGCCCTTGGTTGCCACCTTGAGCTCCCCTGCCAGTTTTTCGTAAAGTATTGAAGCAAAGTAATCTAGCAGTCTGATGGCTCTTACTAGAAGCTTACGAATGCTGGTGGACAATCCAAATGACCATAAGTCACTGGGGTCTGTCAGCATACAGAACATGCTAGAACAAGGGAAGCATCAAATATATGTTAATGATCCTGCTCATGTCTTTTTTCAATCACCCACAGTTTCAGACTCTGCTTTAGTGGAGATTTGTTCCTTTTTCTCTTCAAGGTGGTCATGGACACCAGATCAGCTGTGAATAGCTACACAAATATTGGAGTTATTTTCTCCCTGGCCCTTTGAGTCATGGTACCTCATTGGGGGTAAACAGGTACCTGGAGGATGGCCATCTTTCTCTTGCACCCTCTTCCACCTTTGGGGCAGGACAAAGAGTCTTTATCTCAGATTTCTCTTGGCCTCTAAAAGAATGAGTTCTCACAGCGTAAACATCCAAGCCAAGAGCTCTGAATCCAAGCTTATTCTAAATTCAACAGAATTGCTGATCAAAAAGGAATTGCTGATCAAAAAGCTGTGTTTCTCGCTGCCATATCTTACAATTGTAATTTTCAACGTCATCTTTCAAAAGAACAAATACAAATAAAGAAACACATAGTTGTGTAGGTATTGAACTAGTACAGATTGTGGAAACTTTCCTTTGTTCTCAAAAGTAATCATTTCTCCTTAAACTAAACCACTACTCTTGTTATATAATGTAGGTGGTGTGTGTGTGTGTGTGTGTGTGTGTGTGTGTGTGTACAACACACACACACTAAATCCTTCATTTAAAAAAAAAAAACTTCTATGGCCAATTGGGATAGAGATGGTAACATCTTGCATATTGTCAGCTGCAGCTCTGTACATTGGTCCAAAGTGTGAGAGTTTTTGGTTAAGCAGAAATGAAAGATCCATGACACACACATCTTTATTATGGCATTAATAATCATGCCTTTTTCAATAGTATAAAGTTACTTTGAGAATTCTCTGACAGCTTCTCCAGGATTCATCAAAACTGAAAAATCTATTTTTTTCAAACTGGCTCTTTTTTATCAAGAGTAAAAAAATCCTCTTGTACCAAAAATACAGCTGAGTTCTTGTTCTGTCAGGTAGTTCTTCAGCCATCTTGATTTCTATAGTCTGGAAGTATTTTTTGCAGGACAGAGCAACACATTCATAAATTCATAGATTATAAAATCAGAAAGGACCACTATGATCGTCTAGGCTGACCTCCTGTGTGACACAAGCCAGAGAACTTCCCTACGTCCATTCCTGTTTGAACTAGACCATATGTTTTAGAAATGCATCCATTCTTGATTTTAAAAATTGCCAGTAATGAAGAATCCCCCACAATTCTTGGTTAATTACTTTCACTGTTAAATGTGTCTTGTTTCCAGTCAGGGCGTTGTCTAAGTTCAACTTCCAGACATTGGAACTTACTATACCATTGTCTCCTAGTTTGAAGAGCCTTCAACAACCCTTTTGCTCCTCATGTAGGTTCATTTAGACTGTGATCAGGTCATTCCGTAACTACTTCTTTGTTAACCTGAATTTGATCTCCTTGAGTCCATCACTATAGGCATATTTTCCAATCCTTTAATCATTCTTGTGACTCTTCTCTGAACCTTCTCCAACTTATCAACGTCTTTCCTGCAGTGTGGAGACCACAACTGGACACTGTATTCCTGTAGCAATCGTACCTCTGTCAAATACAGAGGTAATATAACCTCTTCATGCCTCTTTGCACCAGCACAGGGAGCCCTTTGTAGCCCCACTGTCATGGGAGTGAGTTGATGAGCTGCGGCTATGACAGCAGAACTGCAGTGGACTCCCTGCACTGTTGCTGGGCTGATGGCACCTGATCCCTCTAGGCACAAAGTGCAGGGATGGCTGTGGTCCTGGCAGAGCAAAGTCCTGGCTGATGGTCTCTCCTCTGCCCCACCAGGACCACAGCATCCTTCCTCCTTCGCACCCTGTACCTGCAGGGATCAGGTGTGCAGCACAGGGGACCTTCTATAGCCCTGCTGTCAGTGGAGTGAATGAGCAGGGCAGAGCAACCTGGACTGTGAACAGGAGGACTCCCACCATTGCAAGGGAGGCTGCTCTGCTGCTGAATGGCTTCTGTCCTCTTGATTATCTGAACTCCCAATTATCAGAATAAAATCATGTGCCCATGCTCCCCAGATAACAGAGAGTATGCTATATTCATATTTCCAGGGGCAAGAACAACTTTAGGGCAGTTTACCAGTAACAGCTGAGAGATAATTCCCTGTGTCCCTTCATATTTAAAAAAAATAAAAATAAAATAAAAGTAAAAACTATACATGAGAAAGTGAGACCTGGAATACAAAATAAATTACATTCGTAATTGCAGGCCAAAAACTTGTCACATTCGGTTACCTCACCCTGAGTCATGGTTTTTTTTATTTGAAATAGTCTGCAAGCCACTCATCTGGGGTATCTATTACAAAGAACACTAGGGCGGAGTCCTAATAAAACGTACAATGTTTTTCAAAGGGAATAATTTAGAATAATGCTAGTCAAGAGTACGTAATATCAGAACAAACAGGCAATGAACAGCATATAATTCTGCACATTATGCAGCAGCATTAAATATACATATTAGTAAGGTAGCAGATGCTTTCATTCTGAAATTGACATGTAAAGTAGCAGTCTCTCTCAGCAGGGTGCTGCTCTATGTGAAGCTCCTTCACATGTAATGAATAGCTAATTTCAGTTTTATAGTCCATGAGAGACTGAAGGGGAATGAGGAGGGGGAGAGCATATGAGCAACCAAAACCAGCAGGATATGTGGAGATGTGCTTTTAATGGAGGAACATTTCAGAACTCTTGGGGGTAACTTCATGAAGAGGTTTGCTCATCTGTTACTTTGTATTCAGATTGAAAAATTATTCTTATAAATGGACAAGCCAGCATTTGGCTTGTATGCTGCAGTAGGGAGAAGGTGGTAGATGGACGTCTTGATCTGTAAAGAGAATGTGTACTGAAAAATGGGTAAACTTTTCTTATCCCTTTATTCAGTGTCTAATCCTCCATTACAGGCTCCCTCTCATAGGTACAGGAAGACTTAGCTAGTAGGTAAATCTGACATTTACATGCATATTTTTCTCTACCACTGAGATCAGGAAAAAACAGGATTTTCCTGCTGAATAAGTAAGGTGCTAAGAGGCTTCTGATGCTCCCATATTTCCTATCTATATATTTTTTTGTTTAGAAATATTTCCAGGTGGCTAGATTGAGAGCTGACCTATATGCATATTTCAGTTACTCAGTTGAAACTACTGCAGTCCATGTGAGGAACAGGCCCTTCTGGAACACCACTTCTACAAATCTGGACTGCTGAGATTTGCCTGGAGGAAGATGATGTACAGCGGGCATAATAGGGCATCTGTCAGTTCTGTATTAAAACATTGTGGTTGTAAGTGGGAAAAGCGAATAAATGAAGTGGTTGGTAGTGTTTGCAGCTCTTGGTAACTCCCACATACATTATCTGTGGAAGAAGTCTCCTGTTTGGCTATGTGTATGGGAAAGGCCAGACGATAAAGTATTGTACCCTGCAAGCCTTGATACATGTAGCCTAAACTACCTTGTTATGGTATACAATCTATTTAAACCCTTTTTCAACAGGTAAAAATAACCTGATCATATTGCAGTCACAGAATTTCTTGGCTCTCTCTATTACTCCACTCTAAATTAAACAATCTTTTGCGTCCTGTTGAAAGAGAGGTTGGGTGATTTTTGTTTTGTATGAAAAACTGAAAACTCTTTGGCTTGGGGCCCAGATCTTTCCTCTGATTTATTCTGATAGAGTGAAATTAAAGGGGAAGATTTCCAAAAGGGGACTGGAGCCTTTACTTTTGTTGTTCTTCTTTTAGGTGATACTGTACCTTGAAGACACAAGTACCCTTTCAGAATAAAAAATACAGTGAAATCAAGAGAACTAGCTCAAGGAGAAGAAGACCTTTCTGTTTAGGGGGCCTGATTTTTCTCAAGTACTGAGCATTACAAATACCCACTGAAATCAGTGGAGGAGTTGTGGTGTTGACATCTCTAAATGTTAAGGGCCTGATTTTCAGTTCTTTAATTAGTAGTCCATAATCAAATTACAGAAAATGGCCCTACTGTATTAGGTCACCCCTACTCTATTTGCCTACCAATGCAAGATAGTTTTCTACACTGTTCTGAAGTTATTTTGTTGTACTCTTGGCTCGAGTAGAACTGGGACCTCCATTGAACCTCTAAGATGATGTTATACAAGACTAATCAGTATTTAATTTTAAACTTGTCTAAATCTAGCTGTTGAAGCTCATTATGAGAACACAACATGATACAGCTGACATCAATTTAATAAATTCCACTGTCCCATGTTTTGATTGTATTATGTTTTAGTGTTTTTCAGTCAGATCCACAATAACCATACTGAAGCAGCAGCATACAGTTTGTTCTTAAAACTCCAAGGATGTGCTACTCAGCATCATGGAAGTGGAGAAAAGATCTTTGAGAGGAAAATTCCCACACCTTCACATTCAATTTTTAAGTCTATACAAACACTTTTTTTTTTAAAGCAAACTAGTTGATAATAGATGTTGTTTTTTTTTCCCCTGAGAACTTAGAATGTTCCTTGGTTCACTTCCAGTGTCCTTTCGATGCATGATTTGTTCTACTTTTTTAAGCTGATTTTTTTATTTAATTTCCCAGTAATTTTTTCCCCTCCCATGTTAACATTTCCCCCCCTCCTCCCCAAACTCTTCTTTGACAGGGTCTTTGCCCTTGCTCTGCCGCAGTCTGCAGAGAGTTTAGATTTCCTCATGTGGTGTACTAATGAGTGAAAAATAAGTTGCATTTTATTGCAAGAGCCCTCGACCAGCCTGTGAGCAAGGGGATGTTTAGCCAGCGTAGCCTGTTACTCATTCAAGTACTGTGATTGTGGATTGTGTAGAAGAACCCGAATAGGTTAGACCTGAAACTTTCTTGTTCTGAACAGAAAACTATTGCGAAGTGACTGTTTTGGCTCTCTTCACTTTGTGGAACTGGGATTTCTTAACTGTTCCCACTTACACATTCTGCACTTCAGGTTTGGGTTTTGGGTCACTTCTTACAAGGAAAGCAGGCTGCTATGTAGCTACTATTGTCCACTGTGGTTGTGGAGATGTATAGCAGACACCGCATCTCCTAGGACATTTAAATCTGCTTAATAGGTTTTAAAAAATGGCAAATGGGCCACTAATTCTGGGTCAACATGGGCAAATCACTTGACCTTGATTATAAATATGGCTAGCTGTCTCTTCCTCCTTCCCCCCCTTGTCAATTAAGGTTTGGGATACCCTAAAGTAGAGGGTGTACATTCCTAAGGATTTCTTGGCACTAGGCAGACAGCTCTGGTATGTCAACTCATTGAAGATGTGTAAATGGTTGATTTTTAGAAGAGTAGCCAGTTGTGGAGTAAAGCCATTGACAGTAACCTAAGTGCTTGGTGGCTGGCTCCTGTTTACCTTTTTTGAATTAAACTCCTTAAATCCCCTCTGACGTGTCTCTAAGGAGCAGTCTTGAGTTGTGACTGGTAGTGTGCCAGCGTGGTAGAATGACAGGAATGTTTCGAGAGGCCTAGATTTAGGGAGAAGCAGCACAAATGTCAGAGTACTTTGTTAGGAGGGAAAGACTGTTGTACTCTGCATTGTGGATTGGGCTCCCAGGACTTCAGGCTGTCAGAAAATTATGGATATGGTGAACCCAAGAAATTTCTCTTAAAATTTTGCTACACTTCAGCATTTATATTTTAAGTGCAGTTCAGCAATAGCAGCTGGTGTTAGTTTGATTTTGTCTTCTCATTGATCCCTAAACGTCTACATCTTTAAGTATATATCTTAAAATAAGATGTACTGTAGGAGCTAGAATCAGACTTGGGTTTCCTGTCCAGTGTTCTGATGCACCCAACAATTACCATTTTTGGTGTGGGTTTTTATATCCAGAGTTTTAGCGATCTTCTTGATTTTAAATACCAGGAAGAGACTGTTTGTTTTATACAATATGGAAACACTTCTATTGAGCAGCAAAAGATTGAGTACATTTTGTGAAAACTAGCTGCTATTGTGTGGGTTAATGTTGTATGCTAGTGCTGTCACTCTGGTTTGTGGTATAAATGACCTTTGCATGCATCCTTACAATTTATTTGTTTATATTACAGTGGGGTCTAGATATTCCAATCAAGACTGGAGCCCTGTTGTGCTAGGCATTCTACAGCTAGAAAGAGTCTGCCTTTCCGCAAAATGTTTGCAACAGCTATCCTGGACTGACTCAGCTGTGATGTTGAGTTTTGACAGATTTTTATCTGGCTGCTCTTTCAGTGCTTCGGTGTTAGTGATTTTTTCTGAACTGCTCTGTCAGGAAAGCTTACATAGTTCTTCCTTATTTTTTCTGGAATCCGTTGTAATGCATAATGACCGGAGGAAGTTACAGTAAGCATCTCTGCTGTGGAAACTTACATCCCATATTGAGCCCATTCTTAAACTCCAAGTCTATCACAATGAGCTTACTATAGTAACACTTTAAAAATATCTCCTCCTCCTCCTCCTGCATCCATCTTGAGTGTATTATATAACTTAAAGAGGAATTTAGTGTATATTCTGGCTATTGCATGAACAACATGCTGTAAATGAATAACTTGCTCTAAACAAAAAGAAAAACATTTAACTTTCAATTATTTGACAAACCTGAAAAGACTTATAACAAACAGCCTGGGTACTTCTATAAAAATAGGTATGCAGAAGAGAAGTGTGGAAATACAGCAGCATTTAGAAGATCTCTGGGGGTGCCTCCTTTTTTCCAGGAGCTGCTAAATACCATTTTTCATGGGTCATAAGCACGCCATTGATTTTAGCTAGGGGAAAATGACATATCCCATTATTAGGAATTGGAATGGGAGTGGCTGTTTGCTTTTAAGCAGACTATAGCAGATTTCCTGACAGAAGATCAATGTTTTTAACTACATTAGTGTTACGCATACTTAAACTTATAGGCAACATTTTGTTCTCTTAAGAACACTACCTTCGCTTACTGTAATAGCAAAGGGTTACTGTGGTTGGATTAGCTTAAATACCTTTATTGCTCAACAATATATTAATGCTGGTATCTTACTACTTCTCTCCCCACACCCCTCAGTGGGAGCTGAATCAGGCCCTTCATCAAAAGAATGGGAGACATTCAAAGCTGAGACCATTCTGAGTCAATCAGGAAATTATTTCTGAGGGTTTTCCTCCTCTACATCACTTCCCTCCCTCTTCAAGATTGTGTGTTTCTTTCATAATATTCATAAGCTCCTTTAGCCTCAGAAACAAGACACACCCAAGATTAATCTCAAATATTGGTCTTGAATGATATGGCATTTTTTAAACGCAGTTGAGAGAAATCCACCCCACTGATTATTTTTTTAAACTGATTTCAACTACTAAATAGATCTATCTTTAGACTTTTTTCTCTCTTTAAAAACCTGTTATTACTTTTTTTGTTCACATTTTGTCTTAAAAATTGGCTTTTCATAGAGGGAGAGGTGATTGCTTGCTTGATTAAGGGGTATTTGTGTCTGAAAGTGGGCTGCAGACCCACTGGCTCTTCACTTTAAAAAATAGATTACATGTTCAATAGAACTGTAACTCATAGGCCTGAAATAGGGAGAAAATTTTCAGTTATCATTAGGAAAGTAAACAGCAACTTTCCTAAAAATATTCCCCATATTGTCAGTTTGTCAGGCAAACCATTTTCTAAGATATTTAGGGCTGCCGACAGTGGTAAAAATTTATCCTTTATTTAATGACACTAACTTTTTTTTTCCTTGTCATGTTACTTTAAGGATATTTTAATGAAAGTAAGATTTTTGGTTTGCATTCACTTGATCGTGCCGCTTTTTCTGCACTTGCAGTCATTGTCCCCTGTTTGTGATATTGCAAATGGTTGCTGTGGCAGTTATTGGCATTTTACAAATATGTGTGATGTGAAAACTAAGAAGCAAGAGATGACAAAACCACTTTATTCTTAGCTTATGATGAGGGAAGCAAAAAACCAAAATATTATTTTTTGGTAGGTATATCTCCAAACAAAGTTCTCCTTTGGTTGGTTGGTTTTTATAGTTTATTACAAGATGTGCAATCCAGTGAGATTTTTAAGGATACAATATTAATTTTACCTGTTTTCATGTCAGAACAACGACAAAAAACCTTTACCAAGAAACCAGTCTGGAGATCTAGAGATCTATACTGCTATCCAGAAGACCAAGGTTTGACTTCCATACTTAGACTTCCTTGTCTATACTTGAAAGTTTTTCGCTGCTTTAACTTTGCTAGCAAACCCCACCTCGTGGAGAAAAAGTATAAAACTGTGTCTGCTGCTTATAGCTTATTCCTGTTTGCCAAAGAGATACAAGCTATACTGGTATAACTGCATCTACTCCGGCTTTTACTGGCACAACAATGTCAGTTTAAAAAATAATCACAGCTCACATGGACATTGCCATGCCACTAAAACTTAAGGCCACATCTACACTACAAACTTCAGTTGACACAAGTTATGTTGGCATACGGCTGCTGCTGTTAGCTTATCGCTTGTGTACATGCATACTTTGCTGTTTGTCTCAGCCCTGTGCATACTTACCAGGCATGCTTGTGTCAGTGTAAAGTGCAGTGCACTGGGATAGGTATCCCAGTATGCTCTCTGCTGCTGTCCAGTACAATTCTTTTTGGGCAACTTTTAGCCGTGTGTTGTGGGCAGGGGTGGTTCCAGGCCCAAGCACATGCTTGAGGCGGCAAGCTGCAAGGGGCGTTCTGCTGGTTGCCGCAGGGGCAGCAGGCAGGCTGCGTTTGGTGGCTTGCCTGCAGGAGGACCGCTGGACCTGCGGCTTTGGTGGACTTCCTGCAGGCGTGCCTGTGGAGGGTCTGCTGGACCCGCGGCTTCTGGACCTCCCGCAGGCACAGCAGAGGGAAGTCCGCCGAAGCTGTGGGACCAGCAGACCCTCCGTAGGCAAGCCGCCGAAGGTAGCCTGCCTGCCGTGCTTGGGGCGGTGAAATGCCTAGAGCCGCCCCTGGTTGTGGGGTAGAAATGACTCTCAAATCCCACAAACCTGCATCGCAGTTTTTGAGGTCTGCCATCTCTAACAGAAGCCTGGAGCCTGTAGAGCTTTACCTTTGTACTGTTCTCATGACCATTGCAAGTATAGGACACATGCTGCTCCTGTATTTGCAGACCCACAGGAAGAACTGCAGTAACAGGGGATGTGACTCTTTGTTTGAGGACAGATTGCTAAGGGACATAGAGAAAAACATTTCAAGGTTGTTGGTGACATTTATGGAGCACCTACAGACAGTGGAGTGCCAAGCAGTGGTTGCAGAACTTCTGAATGTAAAAGGCCACATTCCTAGATTTGTGTGTCAACCTTGCCCCAGCCCTCAGGGCAGGGACACCAGAGTGAGAGCTGCACTGAGAGTGAAGTGAGTGGCTATCACACTCTGAAAGCTTGCAATGCCATATTGCTTCCAGTCAGTGGGAAATCATTTTGGTGTTGGAAAATCCACATTGGGGGCCATTGTCATGTAAGTGCATAGGGTTGTTCATGGTCTTCTGCAATGTGCAGGACATAGTGAATGGAACTTTGCAGCAATGCAGTTCCCAAACAGTAGTGGGTTGATAGGGCTATGCATGCTGTCTATTTCAGCACCAGAATATATCATCAGAAAGGGCTATTTTTCTATGGTTATGCAAGTGTTGGTGAATCACCAGGGTTGCTTCAATGATAAGAGTTGGCAGGTCAGGGAAGGTGCCTGACGTTTGCATCTTTAAGAACACAAGACTGTTGAGAAAGCTGCAAGCAGGGATGTTCTTTCTGGATTGGAGGATTATCACTGGCAACATTGAAATGCTAATAGTGATTCTGTGGGACCCAGCCTGTTCCTTGTTCCCATAGCTTGTGATGCCCTGTGTTGGCCACCTCAAGAGCACCAACTAAAGATTGAGCTACCATCTCAGCAGGTGCAGAATGAAGTTTAATGTACTCTCTGTGGATTAAAGGGATACTGGCAGTGTTTACTAACAAGATTGTATCTCAGTGAGAAAAGTATCTCAGTGCTTTTAGTTACTTGTTGTGTCTAGCATAATATCTGTGGGGCAAACGGGGAAAAGCTGCCAAAACACTCTTCTCTTATTCCCATTAAAAACTTTCAATGAGACAAGCTTATTTGCTCTTCAGCTTTGGAGTGCCTCTCCGCAGCACCACTTCCCAGCCCCAGCCATGGTGAGTATAGCCTACCAGGGGCAAAAGGGGGAAGACATTTCAGTCCCTATTCCATTGTCAAAGGTACAGGGCAATGACACTGAATATTGGACAATGTATCGTGGGTGGCGGTGGTGTGGTTTTAGCTGACATCTCACTCCTGAGGGCCACAAAGGTACAGAGAGCATAGCTACTACTGGTGTCCCGAAGCTGTCTGGGCCTGATTGGTGCTATCTTATTTATTGCAGTGGTGCCAGCCGAACTCATTGCGGAGTGGCATGGAGAAGTGTCCTACCATGGATGAAGAAATTAGGCAGCTGTTCCTAGAAAACTTCGGGAGAGAATTGCAGAGTATCTCCATGAAAGTTTCATTGAGATCTAAGAGGATACAAAGAACATCCCTATGTACAAAAATGAAGTGCACCACTTGCCCTCTTCTCCTCCCCACGCCCCACAGCAGATACCAATTTTATCTCTGTTTGTTATGTATCAGAGGGTAGCCGTGTTAGTCTGGATCTGTAAAAGCAGCAAAGAATCCTGTGGCACCTTATAGACTAACAGACGTTTTGGAGCATGAGCTTTCGTGGGTGAATACCCACTTCCTCAGATGCATGTCTGATGACATGCATCTGAGGAAGTGGGTATTCACCCACGAAAGCTCATGCTCCAAAACGTCTGTTAGTCTATAAGGTGCCACAGGATTCTTTGCTGCTATCTCTGTTTGTTATAATTCTACCTCTCCTTTAGGAGTAAAACAGCAGTCAATACCTGTCTTATTAACTTGGGGATGGGCCAAGCCCCATCTTTAAATTTGAACTCTAAGGAAAAATACTTGCATGCACTTACCCAAGTTTTCTTCCTTTTCATTGGGCTCATCCGTGTACGACTGGCAGAACTGGATATTCTGTGGCACAGGCTCAAACAGGTCCTGACTCGTGGCATAACTAGATCCTCCACCACATCCTCCCCCCTCTACCCTGCTGTCCATGACAGGTCTCTAAATCTTGGCCTCTTTTGAGGTATCCACAGTGGTCTGTGGGGTGCTAATGGGGTGTCTACCAAGTATGGCATGAATCTTATAAAAGCATGTGACTCAGCACCGGATCAATTTGTGGTATGCCTGCTGCAGTTCTTTCATTTTCACATGGCACTGCTGCTGATCCCTGTCATATCGCTTTACATGCATCCTCCATGTAGTCAGCCACACTTCAGTGGCTGATCTGTAATTGTGCCTGTACAACCTCTTCTTCCTGCAGGCCCAGGCAGTCCAGTATGTCCTGTCTGCTCAAGACAGGAGAGCGTCTAGTATATGGTGCCGACACTGAGAGTTGGGCAGTTGCACATGAGAGCTCCTTGGTGTGCTTGTCAAAGTGGGCAATCAGGAAGACAGTACAAAAATATGTGGAGATTTTTTTAAAGAGGAAGGTGGCTGCCCTTGCCATAATGCTGGGGCAGTGGAGTTCACAGCTGTGACCAGAGCAGTCCCTGTAATAGGGAATGGGGCATAGTGGTACAGCTGCCGGAGGACTGCTAGGCATGATGTAGGTAATGGAGTGTCTGCGTTCACACTTCATCAACATCTGTAGGTCGACTGTGGCTCAGTACCATTTGGAGAAGTGGCTTTGCTGCATCACTGTAATGGGGCACTCACCTGGAGAGAAATTTGAGCATAGGCATATGTACAAATAGATCAATGGAAGGCGATTGACATTGACCTAACTGGGTAGTGTAGATCTGGCCTATGTCTCTTGTTCTCCAGGCTGAGAACAGTACTGAGGAAGCTGCTCTCCTTCCACAGTGGTGACCGCCATGGCTGATGTGGAAGTGGTTACAGAAGTCATACTATTTAGCCAGAAGATAAGGAGTGGAACTTGAAAGAATCCTAGAGGGTGTTTACACACAAGGTATAGTTCTGAGAAGAATGTGAAAACCCTGTTGGATGTGAGGATTTAGAGCAATGACAAATCTGGTATGTGCACATCTCTTTTTGGATATTGGGCTAAAATTTTAGCAACAGCTTTTAGTAGTCATTGATAAGTCATGACAAACTTCCTTTTATTAAAGGTTGTGGTTTAAAAATAAAAAATGGTTTTCTTCTGAGTTTCATTACCAGTAACAAAAATCAGACACTTGCTCTGTAAACCAAGGTCACTTTTTTTTTTAAACAGAAATGCTATAATCAGAGTTACATCACTGTGTTTTAGAGGAGGGTGAAAGCCCCTGTAATGCACGTAGGCAGTTGTAAAATTCTCAGGCCTGGAGGTCTGAGGGGACAGACTTTGAGGAAAGTCTTGGTAAAAATTTAGTCACCAGCCACATTTTGCATACATCTGGCTTTCTGTATGAGGTGGGAAAACCTCATTATGCTGGGGTATGATGCTTGCTTGAGGTCCACTGATGTAGTGATTGTGTTAATATTGTTGTTGAGCTGCCATGCTCGCTTCCAAAAAAGCTTTAGGATGAACTTTAAAGCTGTCAGTGAAGTGTGCCTGTGGTGCTATCTACCGTTGTAATCCACCCTCTTCCTGGCATGTTGGGAATTGTTACATGTTAAATCATAGCTATCTTCTTTATATTTTTTGCGACAAAATCCATCTTTAATGTGTGTTGGGTGCAGTTCAGTAGTGAGGCAAAACTTATTCTAGACAGTATGTATTTTCAGGACATAAACTACCCCAGACTGAATATTTGTCACATACAACAGACACCTTATGTGCTGCTACTTAACCTTTCTTTCTCTCCAAGTTATCTTGAACATGGTGGTATAAAGGTACTATGGCTGGAAGTAGTTTCCATTTTAAACCACAACTTTCCCTGGTTTATAAATTGTCCATTTAAATTAGCTCCAGGTGGAGTGTTGGCATGCAGGTTTTTAACTTGGAAATTAAATTTGTTTCTTTTAGGGTGTATTAAAGTTCACACACAATTTAATTTAGGAAATGTCTTTGTACTCTTTAATTTAAAACCATTTCCACCTTTAAAAGAGTAAATTGGACAGATGGTGAATGTCGTCTAAACTCTTGTTTGGCCTGGAAAAAATAACAACCAGTCAGTTGCTGAGTTTTGAAAAATGGATAATGGAAACTCAAGAACTATTTTCCATAAAGAATGTAGTGGTTTGAGAGGGGTGGTGAGGCAAAAGCTTACTTGTCACGTGCTTTTTAGTCCACACAGTAGTAATGAATGTGCCAAGAGATACAGTATTCATGTCTTATCTGGCAGACCAGTCTGCTAATACCATTTTAAATGATCATTTGAGATAGATAGTATGATTCTGATAAACCCACTCAAAAATTGTGTAAGAGAGGATTCTCCACATTGGGCTCTCTAGAGAAAATCCCGATTTCTTAGCTCAGGCTCATATAAATTCTTCCTTGCCTTTACTGTTACTTTTTCTCCCAAGAAGAAAGGCCTATAATAAGTAACTGCAGTGCACATCTATCTCCCTCCTCTACTGTCTCATTCATCTTCAGAACTGTGTGCAGGGATTAAACAGAAAATGTATGGCTAATCTTTATGGGAGCCATATAGATAATCCTTGTTTGCTACTTGGAAACATTTAGGGGGTTAACAGATCAATTTTAAGAAAAGGCTGTGTTGTCCAAATGCTGTTGCTGGTACACTTCATTTCAGTTTTAAGATAATGAATGCATATTGGATGCAGTGTGATAGTGTTCTCTGGAGGCACATTACAGCAAGCTATTCAAAATCACTTTTTAATCTTTAGGCTATTTTTTGTGATCCAGTTCTGACATTCTTATATTTTCTGGAAAGAATAAACTACACCCAGTGGTGATCTCTGGTTGTATTTTAATCAAAGGTTTCTGGTAACTTTATAAACCAGGTGAGTGAAGCTTAGAATGACTTATGCCATCAAAATTCTCAATTGTAAAGATGTATTTTTAATTTATATAATTCAGGTGTAGTTTTTTCCTTATAATTGGACTTAAAGAGTAGCTCTCTTCTCTGAAAAGGGGGTTTAAACTAGACATGTATTTAAAGAGAAAGTATACTTAAAATTGTAATATTTTAGCCTATGTCATTTATAAATAAGGGTGAATATGGGGCTCAAAAGTTAAATAACCAGTGATTACCTGAGAGACAATATTCTTCCACGAACTATTATAAAGGAAAGCCAGTGTATCTGATTGTATGTCATCAATTAGTGCATCCTTGCCCACTTGGAACAGAAACAGGCTTCTAATTTTAGATATTTCCTTTTTTGCCCAGAATGGTACCATTTTATGGTAACTGCAGTGCTGAGCTATAGTATATTGTGCATGTAGAATTTTCAAAACTTTTACATTCTAAATTAAATTTTAAAATAAATAAAATTGCATCAAATTCCTTTCCCTTCTCCCTGCCTTTATCTACAGTCCCACTATATCCTTCAGCAACAGAAAAGTAAAATCCATCATAGACGTGAACATACCCATTCAAACATACTTTTATTTTCTACAAATTTCTTTTTATAAACACAGAATATCAAATTTGAGTACATTAGAGGATACTTCAGTATAATATGGCAGTGGAAATTATTTTCAAATGTTTAGTGTGAAGTGAAGCATCATCTGAAACTCAATGTTTACTACAGTACTTGGTTTTATAAGGATGTGTTAGGTAAGAGTATATGATACTAACAGTTATAATCCGGCCTGCTGAACGATGCAAGTAATTTGCAGTGATTGCTTCAAATTTTCGTACTAATGGCCTTCATGGCACAGTTTCTCTTTAGAAATATAGCACCTGAAAACTTCAGTAATTTAACATCACTGTTTTTCTGCAGTCAAACAGCTCCTTGTTTGTCAATGTTTGTCTTTTGACTGTTTAAACAAAGGTTAAATTACATAGTAAATGAGCCACATTTGACATGCATCTAAATGCTTCAACTGACTTCCTAGGCACACTTTTCAAAAACACAAGGCTCTTGCAGATTGCAAAATGTCAGCATGGCTTTAACTATTGGTTCTATGCTATTGTTAAAGATATTAAAACAATTAATTGATTTAGTTAGGGATTGGTCCTGCTTTGAGCAGGGGTTGGACTAGATGACCTCCTGAGGTCCCTTCCAACCCTGATATTCTATGATTCAAGCGCTGAAGAGACAAGGTGAAACAAGCTATTTATTGGAGCAAGTATATTGCAACCAGTGTAGACTTCTTTGCTTCAAACCCATTTGTCAACAGATTGACAAATGGGCTAACAAATATCAGTGATACTATTATTGTTTCTGTATTTGTATTTTCTAAATAGATGTAAATAAACATTGAACATCAGGGAAGATATGCATTTTTTTTAAGAGAAGATTCAAATTACAACTTTTTAGAAACAAGTACTGTGAAAAAGTAGGACAGGTTTGTAATAGTGGAGGCTTTCCATTCATCTGGGGCTCAACAGGAAGTGAAATGTCAATATTTTAGAGTTCCACTGGGAGTAACTGTTCCTTGGTCTCCTCCAAGGAGTATGGACATTTCTCTACCTGTCAGGGAATACATTACTGCAAATGAAAAGTTGTTGTAGCTCTTCCTTCCTCTACAAGCATAGCAAGTCTATTTACTTCTGCTACAAACTGTCAGTTAGATTTTAGTACTCTGAGTTCAATGTAGGATATTGAATTTCTAGTTTTTAAAAGAGTGAACCTGCACAGGAGGGAAAATGGAGCAGCAGAATCATTTCACTGTTTAATATTCTGCATTGCTGTGGGAGGCCCATTCAAAAGGTAATACAGAGCAACAGTTGATAAATTTGTTACAGCCTAACTGTACTTCTGAGATAGATCTTGCTGTGTGTGAACTTTTTTTTAGACAACATATATTCAACTTCCATCAATTTGTTATTAATGTGCAAAGAGAAAAGAGGGCGAAATATTGCTTCTTAACTTAAACACTAGTATGTTAAGACATGGCTGATTAGGAACTTATGTATTTTAGGCTTCAATAAAATGTGATAGTCTTTTTTGTTTAAACCTGCTGTCATCCTACAAGTGTAATGTACTACTGTGTTACCATTGTTCAGACCAGAATCTTATTACTAATGTTAGCATATACAGACTTTTACTGGAAAAAAATTTACGATGTCCTAAAGAAGTGCCTTTTGTGTGTCCAAAATGAGTAGGAACTTAAATACTGTTTTTTTTATTTTTAATCCAAATATTTCTCAAGAGACCTTCACCTTCCCAAAAAAACACTGTTTAAATTTGAGATTAATTATAGGTTGTTAAAAAGTCAAACTGATAACATTAGGCAAAATCATTTGTAGCACAAGTTTTTCCAGACAGCTCTGCAGACCATTTTATATTGGATCTTCATCCTATTGACATTGATGGGAGTTTGGCAGTTGATGTCAGCAGGAGTTGGATGGTATCCCTTAAGCCTAATCTGCATCACAATTAATATTCAAATCTAGATATTTTCTAAGTACATAGATGCAGACTGGAAATAGCTCAAAGGTGATAGGGAACTTGATAAAGAAGAATCTCTATAAAAGCAGCTAAAATGACTAATCTAATTTGTATTCATCTGTGGTAAAGGAGCACATTGTTTAAATACAGTATTTGAAGCTGCCTAATTTTTAGCCATTACATTAAAGTAATATGTCTTGAATATGTGTTTTTTTTTGGGGTTTTTTTTTTATCCTTAAAAAAAAAAAAAAGTGATGGAGTTTTCTACTCCCCTTCTGTATCTAAGTGCTTTGGGTGGACCTGAGAGCAACAACATATTGGAGGCTTGCTCTTGCTTCCGTCCCTTTCTTTTCCATGCATGTTCTAGCTTACTGTCTCTTCTGTTTCACTGTCAGCTCTGCTACTGCTGTAAGTGGCAAACATCGTCCTAGAAAGCCAGGGTTAGAGTGTGCATGTGACGCTGAGGAAGGTACCAGACTAGTGGAACTGAATGTAACCCGAACAGTGATGCTGACTATGCAAAGTGATGTCAAATGTACAGTGTAAACAAATGGAAAAAATAGGGAGTGTTTCTTCTAATCTCTCAGTTCTCATAATTTGAAGGGTTTCTTGTAACAACTGTAAGCATAACATTGTTGGCCAGTGTCACGATTTTCCAGCTGATGTAGTGCCCCGTTGGTGTTTGCTAACAACATTTATTTCAAGAAGCATGTTTGAAATCAGTTTTTAAAATTTGTTTTAAGAGTATTTGGTATTCTTCCTCAGCTATAATAAATGTATATGGTAGTAACTTTTTTTAGTGCTCATGTTGATATATGGCATTTGATAGTCAATATATCCCTGTGTCTTGGAGAAAATTTACTGAGCCAAATTTACTGTTTATGGGTGAATTCCATTATAATAGTCCCACTTTTTGCTTATGCTGTTGATGAATTTGGCTGGTTACACAAGACACATTTCCATGCTCCTAAACAAAACAAACTAAAGAACAGCGTGAAGGAATAATGAAAATAAAATATTAGCAGATTTAAAAATCCATGTTTTCATGAGGGGGGGGAAAGGTGGGTTGAGCACAGACTCAGACAACCTTTGTAATAATACTGATGCAACAGGCAACTTGGAGGTGGAGGGGACTTACTATAAATATCTATTGAAGCAAATAAATTTTTTCCCCATACAAAACTGACCCGTTGCTTTGCCCCTTTCCTCCACCACATTACAGAGGAAAGTGAGTTCATAATGCATACTACTAAGCATTTGATTATGTTAATTGTAGCACAGAATTAGAAGGATAGCTTTTCGTATATTTTGGTAACTGTAGCACTTTCCATCTCCAGAGTGCAGTGCAAACATTAACTAATTTTACCACAACATCCCTGGGAGGGTAAGCATTAACTCCAGCTTACTGATGATAAAATAAAGACAGAAAGGTTGAGTGACTGGCATGGCAGGTCAGTGGTAGAATGGAAATTAGGACTCCAGAGTTTCTGATGAAAAGGTGTGTGCTCCATATAATTAGAGCACCTCTCTCACTTACCAACAGAATGTTAAAACTTGCTGCTAGATGTGGTCTGTACCTGTAGAGTTGAAAAAAATTACTGCTGTAAGACTTTTTAAGGTTACTGGGGAAGCTTGTCACTGGTGTGATCAGGCTCAACTCTTTCATTCTGTATTTCTTTTGCCAGAGTGAATGTTTTATTGATTACCAAGCTTTTATGAACACTTATACAAGGGGTGGGTGGGAGAAATGCTTGTTGAAAAGCTTTTTGACTGGATCAGTAGACTTTCTTGGATATGAAAAATTTCTTTATTGTGTTCTAAATGCCTTATTCTATATATGAAGCCATGAAAGCTAGATCTCTTTAAAAAAAAAAAAAAAGAGAGAGAGAAAAAAGATGCATTGCATTTCTCAAAAATAAATAATTGCTTTTCTTTGTTTAAAAAGAAAAAGTACTTGACAGTGAGATGATAGCATTTTACTGAATAATGTAAGGTCTCTTGTTTTCTTGCACAGGTTTCCACTTGAGCGGCACGGTGACAGATCCTGCAATGCAATCGGAGCCAGAAACTGTTTGCAAGGTAGCTATCAGCTTTGATCGTTGCAAGATTACCTCAGTGACCTGTAGCTGTGGAAACAAGGACATATTTTACTGTGCCCATGTTGTCGCACTCTCTTTATACCGGATCCGCAAACCAGATCAGGTCAAACTGCATCTTCCGATTTCAGAGACACTCTTTCAAATGAACAGAGACCAACTACAAAAGTTTGTACAGTATTTGATCACAATGCACCACACAGAAGTTTTGCCAACCGCTCAGAAATTAGCAGACGAAATTCTTTCTCAGAATTCAGAAATCAATCAAGTCCATGGTAAGTTTAGCAACTGCTTTTCCTTGTCTTCCCTTTGTTCACCAGTGTCGTTTCTTCACTTGTTTTTTTTATTTTTTTGTATGGAGTTGAGAAAATCAGGTACTGTATGTAAATGTGGATCATTATTCTACCATTACTTTAAGATGGCTTGAAAAAAGTGCTAGTTTGCAAGAGAAACCATGTATAAGCAATACGAGTAATCTATATTGCAATATCGTATAACTACTGTAGCAATGTAGTTTGATCCATATTACAATTACATTTTTGTTTTTCTGATCTTTCTACAGCCATCTTATTAAGAATACCTAATTTGCAGTAAACATACTGAATATATTTTTGATAGTTTCTCTTTACTGTTAATCTTTGAAATTCTGCTTCTCCATAGCTTCATTTCAAAGGCGCTTTTAAAAGAAGCAGAAAAACAGATACAATATTAATATTTTTTCTTTGATTAAATTAAGTTTTCCATGGTCCTTTTGTTTGGGTTTTGTTCTGCATTGGAGTCAAGAGAGGAATTGGGAAAGGATAATGTATTAAAAATGTAAGGCCAATTGGCAAAAAACTGTTCTAGCCTTGCCATTACAGGAACATTTAGGTGCAGTTGTTCAGTGAGGAAGTATATTTGACTGACTTTGTTCATTTCAAGTGCCATTTGGTTTTGTTCTGCTATAGTGCCCAGTATGTAGTAAGGACTTTCCAAATGTTTACGAGGATTGGTCCCTGCTCATAGGAGCTTTCAATCCAAGGACAAACAAGTACACAAATGTCAGAGGAAAAGGAATAAGACTAGGCAATTTGTATGTACAAGTCAACTTGATTCACGGTAGGCAGCACAGCACAAGTGGATCATGTCCACATTTTGGTCCACCTGAGAGGGCCTTCCAGACGGGAGCCACATAGAAGAAGGCACAGTAGGGATTGTTCTGAGAATCAGATGGAAAGGTGAAGTTAGGAGCAATGGTGGAGTGGGGTGGGCTTTGAAAGTGGTGGAGTGGTGTGGGCCAGAAGCTTATATATGATAGGCTACTGGATGGGAAGCCCATGGAAGGAATCAGAGAAAGAAGTTAAATGATCGAGGAATATGACTTTAGTGGCAACATTTTGTCTGGGCTGCTGGATGGGGAGGTCAGAGGAGAGGAGTACTCAAGATGGAATATAATGAGAACCTGAAATGAGAGAGTTGGCTGTGAAGGTGGAAAAAATAAAGGACTGTTTTTTGTTTTTTTTTTAAAAGACAAGGAGGAAGAAGCAGAAGGATTTGGAAATAGCATTAATGGGTGGGGCAAGGCATTGGAAGAGTGAAAAATGAGGATGCCCAAGTTGTGGGTCAGAGTGACATGGAGGTTGGTGGGATAGCCTGCAGGGATAGAAAAAGGGGTGAAGAAGAGAGAGGTGCTGAAAAGAGGAAAAGGGTCAGAGAAGTAAGAGGACAGCTAGGAGAGAAGCAGCAAGCATCTTAAAGTCCTAGGAGGCTAAGATGTTGAAAAGGAGAAGCTCCACAGTAATAACAGCAGTATAGGGGTCAGAGGATGAGGCTAGAGTAGAGAGAACTGGGGTGCTGTACAAAATTAAAACTGTAATTATACTAATCCTGGATACATTGGCCTATAGAAAAACAGCCACTTTGTTCAGTCTGAAGTGGGGCTGCCTTCTAAGTGGTAGTACTTAACTTCTAACATGCCTTTAAATGTTTATTTTAAAACTGATATTGAAACCAAAACAATAAAAACAAAAGAAAACAAAGGTTGTAAAGTACTGAACAAGCTTTTGAAAGTGTTCATTTAAGCGTATGGGTAAGATGGGTTAAGAGTATCTATAAAACTAAAATGTTTGTCAGCTTGTGTGCATTGCAGTTACATTTGCCTGAAAACTATAGCAATAAGCTTATTTTAATTGCCAATATAATTATGTAGTAATCAAACAATGGCAGGAATATACAAATTGGATTCCTGCATCAAATCCAAACAAGCCAAACCAATGATCGACTACACACTGTTAAGAACGGTTTACAAGAAAAAGTCCTGAACATCAGAAAAGGGTTTTAAAAAAAATAAAACAAAACTATCTCCTGATTTTTAAGAAGATATATCCATTTTAACTTGGTAAATAAGTTTCTTTTAAGAAAAAGAGGAATTTTCTAGTATTCCAGCTGCACATATTCTCAATTATATATACTCTGTTTCTAATGCAAAGCCATGTTTCCTGCATTTGTATTGCTATGGACAGTTAACTAACATTATTGTGTACATGGACTTCACTGGTCACCTTTGTATTAAGATAACTGTTCACAGATGAATGCTGCAGAACACTGTTTACAGCACCAATTGCAGAAGTTGCCTCCAAATCTGATTATGGCATGTCTTTAAAGTGCCATGCTGAACCTCTTAGTAAATGGAGAGTGATCTTGGGGTGACATAGTCAGAACATTTGAGCCAGGAAGATAATTTTGGCAGCCGCACTTTGGATGGATCTGTAGGGGACAGCATAGGTATCGAAGATAAAGAGGAGGCTTCGGTAGTCAAGATGAGGGAGGAGTTGCCTGGAGAAGAGAGTGAATTTTGGAAGTCTAAAGGGGAAAGAAGGAGCAAAATTTGGATATGGCCTGGGTATGTGGATCTATAGAGAGCAGAGTTAATGCCAAGGGTACGGTTATTGTTTTTCTCTTGTCAAGTGTCATAATCTAAGTGTTATCTATCTGACAAGCTCCCATTTGCTTAGTGGCTGACGCTGGGGATTGAACTGGGGACTTGTTACGGCACAAGTCTCTACAGCTTGAGCCAAAGAGAGAGGCTCTGTAGCAGTGGGCTGTAACAGACGTGTCCATTGCAGTTTTGGGCACAAGGGAGAGCACATAATATGCTAACCAGTGGGTTACCTGAGCATTGAGTGGGATCAGTTCCAGTTTGTAAGGCCTTCAAGGAACACTTAGGGTAGTGCTGATGGTTCAGTAAGTGGCTCCTTCTTGGTCAGTATTGCTCTAAACCTATAAAACTGGTTTGTGCAATCATTGTGCTGTTTGAGATACTATCCTTTTTAAAATGAGGCCAAATCTATGCTAGGCATGGTTTGCTGGTATACCAGCAAAGTGCTCTTGGTGTGAATGCATCTCATAGGAGCAACACTGCTAGTTCTAGCGTGCCTACCCTTTCTCCCCCAAGGGAAATAAGCTAAATCAGCAAAAGTCCAGTTTTGGCAGTATGACTGTCTCTACACTATGGGCTTTTGCTGCCACAGCTAGCTGTATGGGTTGGAAATCACACCTCTGACCAACATAGTAATGCTGGCAAAAATTTGTAGTATAGACATGGCCTGGACTATAGAACTGAGATCCAAGATCTTGTATATCTGCCAACTCTTGCTCATTTTATTTATTTATTTTATTTTTGAAGGACTGAGTGAAAAAACAAACATTTTGCTAACAAATAGGAACTTCCCCTCTCTTGGATAAGCACAATTAACATGTTAATACTGCTGTCCTAGTTGGCTTCATTTGTAGAACTATATAGGGTTTATCTGTAACTTTTCAAATGGACATCCTGTCCTAGATCATGCAGGACAAGTTTTTCTAGGTCAAGATGATGTATATCCAAGAGTTCTGAAGGATCTTATCAGTTTAAATGGCTAGGAAAAATCATGCAATCTCATTAAGAAATTTGACAGTACCAAAGGATTGGAGGGTAACACGTTGCACCTGTGTTTTATAAAAGACTCTTTTAAAGATCCAGAGAATTACAGACCAGTAAGCCTTCTATAAATTAGTAAATTAGTTCAAACTCTAACAATAGACTTAAAAAACCCACACACCTGGAAAACTATATAGGTAGGGTCTAAGCAGATTGGCCAGACACAGCTTTCCTTTGTAGAAACCAATGTGATAGAATTCTTTGAATGTATGAGGTTGTGGATAAGAGAGAACCTGTTAACTAAGAGTAATTTGTAGTGTTGTGGTAACAGCTATAGACACTGTTGTCCGAGGTGAGAGAGAAAATATTATCCCGCGTAAGAAACTGTCTAAAAGACAAAAAACAAAGTGGTCGTTTTTCATCATAGGGAAGCAGAATACTAACTGCAGGATAACTTGAGGTTTCATACTAGAACTGGTGTTTTAATGTGTTGATTAATGATCTGGAAGAAATGGGGTAAGCAGTGTGGTGGCAAAAACTGTAGAAGACAAAAAATTATTTGTTAGTCAAAACCAGAGAAGATTCTGAGGAACTCCAGAGAAGCCTAACCAAGCCAGGTGAATAGGAGAGACAATGGCTGATGAAACTCAGTGTTGATTAAATACAAAGTAATATGTGTTTAAAGGGAAACTTGAACTATTCATACAGATTACATGGTTCAAAATTAACAGCAGTGACTCAGGGAAAGTTGGGCATCATTGTGGACAGCTCAGTGAAGATCTTAGTTCAGTTTGCATTTATAGCTTAAAAAAACAAGTAAAATTCTAGGATGCATAAGGAATGCGATGGAGAATGATACAGAAAACATTTCCCATTGTGCAGATTAGGGGTTTGCCTTCATCTGGAGTACTGTCTGCAGTACTGATTAATTCTGCAATATCCTTTTTGAGATGCAGTTGAGGAGTTTCAGAGAAGGGTGCGAAGAATGAATAGGACCATGGAAAAAATCTCATAGGAAGAGACTTAAAATATTTGGCATGTATATTTTAGGAAGGAAACTAATAACAGGACACATCATAAATGTATACAAAATAATGCATGGTCTAGAGAAGGTAGTTCAGGAGTTTCTGTTCTATGAGACAGGAAGCACCAGAACAAAGGCACACATAATGATTATTGAAAAGTGTCCAGTTCAAAACTGATAAAAGCAAATGCTACTTCATGTCACTAGACTTCGGAATTCATTGCTGCAGGGTGTTGCTGAGGCCAAGAATTTAGCAAGATTTTGAGTGATTGGACATGTATAGATAACATGAATATCCAGTTATAATAGTTAATATGAGAAAAGTATTTTGGAAGATGTATATAACCATGCTTCTGGGCGATTTTTTTAAGACTATATTGAGGGTTAGTGTAACACTTTTTTGTGTAACTGCATCTGCCCATTATGGTGTTTCTTGCAACTTCTTCTGAAGCATCTGGTGCTGGCCACTCGGATATTTAAGCTAGATGGATCACAGGTGTGATCCAGTGTGGCACTTCCTGTATTCCTGTGCTACTATGTACTGTTAAAAGGCACAAGCGTTCCTCCTGAAAAGGAGTTTGAAATTTATTGGCAAATGAAGTGCTTCAGGTATAAGTTTGAAGCATTTAGGGATCAAAGACATAATATAATTGTGACTGTTAATTTGATCATGTGTTGATTTTATATAATTCAAATGGTGCTTCTAAAGTAATTCATTTTAATTCTCACTATATTTATAGAAGTTAATTACCATGCTGTTGTGTCGGTAACGTACAGAATCACTGCACTCTGATAGGCTGAAACAATTCCATTTTTGCTTACTACAAATTAAAGCATGCTCTTATTTGAAATTTTATTTCCATGCCTTCATCCCCTCCTCTTAATGCTGTCATCGGATGACACTTAAAGGTTTAAATCGGGGATGGGTAACCTTTGGCATGCAGCTCACCAGGGTAAGCACCTTCTGTTTACCTTCTGCTTCTGCAGGTTCGGCCGATCCCAGCTCCCACTGGCCACAGTTTGCCGTCCCAGGCCAATGGGGGCAGTGGGAAGCCTCAGTCACCACTTCCCACTGCCCCCATTGGCTGGGACAGCAAACTGCAGCCAGTGGGAGCTGCGATCGGCCGATCCTGCAGACGTGGCAGGTAAACAAAGCAGCCTGGCCCGCCAGGGAGCTTACCCTGGCGAGCTGCAGACCAAAGGTTGCCAATCCCTGCTTTAAATGATCTACCGTTAATTGTATGAATATTTTTACAAATTTTAAATGTATATGTGAAGAGTACTAAAATATGAGTTGAATAAGTGGTTTGCATAGGTTTGACTGAAGATAGAAACATTGCTCAGAAATGAGGAGTGGGGGAATTGTGCATAAAATACTGTTTGTATTTTAACTAGATTTGATGGATGGTAGTTCCTGAGTAGTCTGCACCATACAGGCTTCTATTTTTCCTGTGCTAGAGTCTAGAAAGTCACAACTCTCTGGTAAATGCAGGTTTGAAAGAGAAGTCTAAGCTCCTTGATTCACTCTCACTTTCAAATATTGTTCTTTTAGAGTGAAATTTCTACACTTGTTCAAAGGTTAAATGTAATTCAAAAGCTCAAGCCAAGTTGTCTGAGATGTTTTAAGCAATGTCAACAAGAAAAATATCTTTTTAATAGTCTAAAGAAATTTAAATTAAAAATAAAAATGATTCTTCAGCTCAGGACTTGAAAATGGGCTAGTTTGTAAAAAGGTAGCTTTTCATTGTCATCATAATCTATGGAGACAAGCATCTTTCTGAAATAATTTGCTTCATGGATATCATAACAAATGTTTGAAAAAGACATACTGGCCATGCACGTTATTTTTAATTATATAAACATTTTGCTTTTAAGCCATAGAAGCACAAATTAAAAATGTATATCCTTATTTATATACTGAACGTGTTTGTGTATATATAAATTAAAAATGGCCATAAGTGCATTAAATAAAATCTGTTTTAAAGACCAGTCATGACTGATAAGTTAACTAATCCTGCGGTGAGGAGGGAACAGATATATGGGAGTGTCTAAACTGATACCATTTAATTACAGGTTTTTAAAATATTTCATATAATTAAATAGTGCTTTTCACTTTCAAAGCTCAAACGTATGCTAATTAATCCTCATGACACCTCTGAAGCACATAAGTAATATTTATCCCCAATTTACAAATAGGGAAAGGGGTTGGTATTGGTGCTAGGATTAAACTCAAGAATTTCTGGCTCTCAGTTCTGTGCTTCTTCCGACAACAAACTGTACTTCATTAGAGATTTAGAACTGTGCATTCAGGAGTCGCATTGATTCATAAGAGAAGCATTCTCTTGGAATGGAGCCTTTACCTTTTTTTTTACTTGGAATTTATCCCTTCCTGCCAATGGTTGTCTGGGCTTTCAGCTATTTTAGGCCTAGTCTACACTACGACTTTAGGTCGAATTTATCAGCGTTACCTCGATTTGACCCTGGACCTGTCCAGACGACACAGCCCTTTTTTTTCAACTTAAAGGGCTCTTTAAATCCGTTTCTTTACTCCACCTCCAAGGGGATTATTGCTGAAATCAGCCTTGACAGGTCGAATTTGGGGTAGTGTGGACATAATTCGACGGTTTTGGTCTCCAGGAGCTATTCCAGAGTGCTCCATTGTGACTGCTCTGGACAGCGCTCCCAACTCAGATGTACTGACCAGGTAGACAGGAAAAGGCTCGCAAACTTTTGAATTTCATTTCCTGTTTGGCCAGCTGATCAGCACAAGTGACCATGCAGAGCTCATCAGCATGATGTGCACATTGCTGGGGCACATTGCCTGGCCCATGCTTTATGAGAAGTCTATGACCATGTCTTATGTCCTCATCACTCTCATCACCGTGCTGCCGTCACCTCCTCATTTGGTTTTGCGCAAAACAATTGTCTGCCGTTGCTCTGACAGAGGGAGGGGCGACTGACGACATGGCTTACAGGGAGTTACCTTATGTCTCCTGGGTGCTCGGCAGAAGACAGTGCAGTACGAGTGCTAACCATCGTCATTTCCCAGGTGCTCGGCAGATGATGGGAATGACCTGGCTGAGTCACTCCCATGTCTGCCCAGATGCCCCTGACCAACCTCACCGAGGTCAGCTAAAAGAGCACCCAGGAATACGAGGACGATGGCTACCAATCGTAATGTACTGTCTGCTGCCAAAAGGCAATGCACTGCTGCTGTGTAGCAATGCAGTCCCACGCCTGCCAGCACCCAGGAGATGTACAGTGACAGTGAGCTGAGAGGGCTCCATGCTTGCCGTGGTATGGCGTCTGCTCGGGTAACTCAGGAAAAAAGGCGCAAAACAATTATCTGCTATTGCTTTCACAGAGTGAGGGAGTGTGGGGCCTGACGATGTACCCAGAACCACCTGCAACACTGTTGCTGCACCATCAGGCACTGGGATCTCAACTGAGAATTCCAATGGGCAGCGGAGACTGTGGGAGCTGTGGGATAGCTACCCACAGTGCAATGCTCCGGAAGTCGATGCTAGCCTCGGTACTGTGGACACAGTCTGCCGACTTAATGCACTTAAAGCGTTTTGTGTGGGAACACGCACAATGGACTGTATAAAAACGATTTCTAAAAAACTGACTTCTATAAATTCGAACTAATTTTGTAGTGTAGACATACCTATAGGCAGGTGTACAACTGCCTTTGTAATGTAACCCCCCTTTCTTCACTGGGGACAAGCAACACTCACCTGTGTGCCTAGGCGCCTGATCTTTTGACAGAACAGAAGATCCTGGTATCGCTGTGGTGATGTTGGATAGGTGGGAATCCTCCATCATCTACTCTGCTGCAGTCCTTTTACTTGTAAAGGAAATTAAAACTGGCAGTGGACCCTGTACACACTCAATGGGAGCCTCCAGGAATAAACCTATTCTAATCTGTGCAATGAGTCTAACTAAAAATATCAGTTATAAACAATATACACCCAGTATACATTTAGATTAAAGTTAACATACCTTTACTTTACAACTTAAGGAAACATGGTATAACAGACTGAGATTGAATGTCACTACTAATTTAAGTCAGCAAGGGTGGCAATTTCGTTAATCTATTAAAAAATACACTTTACAGTAGTAAATGAAATGTATCTAACTTGCATTAAAACTGCCAGCATTTAACCCACTCCTGAGTGGACACTCCTGGATTTCAGAGTTCTAAACACTTGTTTGTGTGGGTGCGCTTGGAGATCTTGAGGCTGAAGACAACAGCTCGTTGGTCCAGTGAATCAGTCCAGCCAAGGCAGCAAGGGGCAGAACAGTTCTAATTTGGAATCCTTTCAAGCTGCACACCCCTTCTGAAGATTGGTGCTGTTTTAATCAAATGTCAGCAAATGTGGGTTCTGGTTTCATGAGAAGACCATTCTGCTCTTCTCTGACTCAGAAAACATCTTAAAGGCTTTGCTGTGCCCCTTCTCTTGCAAGTACTTTCCCAAACAAGGGTGATGGTTTCTCGCATTGCGTTCACTGCAGATCCACCTCAGTTAGCTCTGGGCATAGCAACAGTCTCTGTCCTGCTTCCAGTGAAGCCACCAACAGTCTGAGGCTTCCTGCTTGCTCAAAGCCACAGCAGGTTTTCAGTAGTAGCTTCTGGCTTCCTGGCAGCAGTTGAGCAGCAGCTTCTGGTATGGACAAAGCTCCACAAAAGCAATCTCATTACTTCTTCAAAGTAGAGCCCGTCTCATGCTCTCCCTAGAATAAGTTCTCTCTTTCCCCTTCTCCCATCCAAGGCATCATAGGAATTGTGGACTCCAAGGCTGGATTACAGTGCTCAGGATCTTCCCAATTGGAACACACTCAGTTGAGTTCAGAAGCCCCTCTACTAAAGGGTGCCTACAATAAGCAATAGGAACCATGTTCTTTGTCTTAAACTCAGTTTCCGCTGAGCTAGTAGTTTACCTTAGCTAATAAAAAAATCATATCTATTGCTCTGATGGGGGGAGAGGGGAGAGAAAGAGATTGACCTATGAAATGTTTATTATGAGTGAATGTAGTACTCTTGAAAAGTAACCAGTTGAGCGCCCTGGAGAAAAATCTTCTGTTTATCCACAGAACAGGGGTGACATGGGTAGTGGCAACTCAAGTACCCATACTGCACTACCACTGTGCCTCAATCTTGACCAGCAGGGACTAATTCTTCAGTTGAGAAGGTACCTAAGAATGGCCATGCCCCTTCAGACATTGGCCTCCATGCCTCTTTAGTGCATGACCATTGACTAAGACCGCTATAAGGGTTGTTGGAAAAATTAGTGAGTTATAACTGTAAACTCTGTGTTTTGGGGAGAACACCCCGTTGCCAAACAGACAATAAATACACATAAGGAAATTCCTTTAACTCTTTTCCTAACTAAAAAAAGGAAAAAGACCATACTGAGCATAACACATGCAGCTTTCTGAGAGAGGAGCCTCCAGACGCTGGATGAAGTCTCTGTAATACTAGGCTGAGCCACATTTGTGAACAGACCCTCAACTTGGTGTCTTTGGCCTTTGTTACCAAGACTTCTGGCAGCTTGCTGGCAAAAGTGGTTAAGGACACAGTGCTACTGTGGAAACAGTTTCAGAAACTGACTGAAACCAGAACATAAGAAAGGCCATACATACTGACTCGGACCAATGGTTCCTGTAACCCAGTATCCTGTCTTCTAACAGTGACCAGTGCCAGATGCTTCAGAGGGAGTGAACAGAACAGGGCAATTTAGTGAGGGATTCATCCCCTCTGCTCCAGTCCCAGCTTCTGGCAGTCAGAGATTTAAGGATACCCAGACCACGAAGTGGTGTCTGTCCCTGACCATCTTGAAGGATTGCCATTGAGGAACCTATGAACTTGCCTATTTCTTTCTTGAACCTAGTTACACTTTTGGCCTTTACAACATCCACTGACAATGAGTTTCACAGGTTGAATGTTCATTATGTGAAGAAGTACTTCCTTTTGTTTGTTTTTAAATCTGCTTCCTATTAATTTCATTGGGCCAACCCCTGGTTCATGTCTTATGTGAAGGGGTAAATAACACTTCCTTATTCACTTTCTCCACACCATTCATGATTTTATAGACCTTTGTCATATCCTCTCTTAGTTATCTCATTTCTAAGCTGAACACTCCCAGTCTTTCTATGCTTTCCTTTCTTTTTACTCGTAGGGAAGCTGTTACGTACCTCTATTAATTTTTGTTGCCCTTCTTTTGACTTTTTCCAATTCTAAAATATTCTTTTTGAGATGTGGTGACCAGAACTGAACGTAGTATTCAAGATGAGGACATACCTTTGGCTTATATAGAGGTATTATATTTATTGTCTGATTATCTATCCCTTTCTTAATGGTTCCTAACACTGTTGGCTTTTTTTCATGTGACTTAAATCTGTTTTAATTTATCCATTTGTTCTACAACATATTCTGTTGACACCTCAATCTGGGACAGTTTCTCATTCTTTTTAAGTAACAAATCTATCTCGAGTATGGGACTTTCACTTACATCTTCTGCGTTGAAGACTGATGAAAAGAATTCATTTGGCTTCTCCACAACAGCCTTGTCTTCCTTCACTATTCATTTATCACCTTGATCACCACTGGCTCCTGTTTCTGATGTATTTAAAAAAAAAAAACTGTTTAGTTTTTGTCTTTTGCTAGTTGCCCTTCAAATTCTTTTTTGGGCTTCCTAATTATACCTAATTATACCTTGACTTAACAGAGTTTGTTCCTTTCTATTTTCCTTAGTGGGATTTGATCTCCAGTTTTTAAAAGTTGTCTTTTTATCTGTAAATGTCTCTTTTACTCTGTTTAGCCATGATGGCATTTTTAGTCCTATTTCATTTTTTTTTTTAATGAGGAGGTATAGATATAATTTGAGCCTTTATTATGGTGTTTTTTAAAAATTTCCTTGCAGTTTGCAGGCATTTCAGTCTTATGACAGTTCTTTTTAATTTCTGTTTAACTAGTTTCCTCATTTCTGTATAGATCACCTTTAAGTTAAATGGTTCTATGGTGTGTTATTTTGGTATTTTCTCTCTACAGAGATGTTAAATTTAATTACATTACGGTTGCTAGTACTGAACAGTTCAGCTATATTCCCCTCTTGGACAAGATCTTTTGCTTCACTTGGGACTAAATTGAGAATTGCCTCTCCCCTTCTAGGTTCCAGGACTAACTGCTCCAAGAAGTAGTCATTAATTTTATCTCTGTATCCCATCCTGAGGTGACATGTTCCTAGTCTACATGGGGATAGTTGAAATACTCCATTATTACTGGGCTTTGTTTTATTATTCTCTGTAATGTTCCTGAGGCACTTAAAATCTTTCAATATTTAGGTGTCTGCCCTCCTGTAGTGTAACTGAATGGAACTCTTTTGCATGACTTTCTCTTCCGTTCCTATCTGTAATTTATCAGCTTCTGTCCTCTTCTCTTTGAGGATATAGAATATCCCCTTTAATAAATCCTCCCCTAAGGGATGCGTCTGTCTGGACCATGTGTTCCTTCACACGTCAACACTCCCCTAAGCCTTAGTTTAAAACTCCTCTATGAGCTTTTTAATTTTACGTGCCAGAAGTCTGGTTCCGTTTTGGTTTAGGTGGAGCCCATCCTTCGTGTATAGTCTCATTTGTTCCTAAAATGTTCCCAATTCCAAATAAACCTAAATCCCTCCTTCCAACACTGTCTGATCCATGCATTGAGACCATGCAGCTCTGCCTGTCTAACTGGACCTGCACATGGAACTGGAAGCAATTCAGAGAATAGTACCGTGGAGGTCGTGGACTTGCATCTCTTGCCTAGTAACCTAAATTTGGCCTTCAGGACTTCTCTCCTACCTTTCCTTATGTAATTGGTGTCTACATATACCACAACCACTGGCTCTTCTCCAGCACATAAGTCTGTCTAGATGTCTTGAGAGATCCACAACCTTCCCACTTGACAGGCAATTCATCAGGGAGTTCTCCCAGTCATCACAAACCCAACTCTCTCTCTTTCTAATAAATCCTGCATTACTATTGCCTGTCTCTTCCAAATAACTTGGGGTCACCTCCGTCAGAGGAGGATCCTCAGTGCGAGGCAATATCATGACATCATCTGAAAGGCGGATCCCCAACTATGGGAATGTTTCCCTCTGCTCCAGCTTTACATAGTCCTTCCCCAAGACTTTGATCCTCCTCTGCAGCACAGAAGCTGCCAGATTAGGGGGTGGGACTGCTCTGCTGTGTCCCAGAAAGTCTCACCTATGTACTGCTGTCTTCCTTAGCACCTGCAGTTTAACCACTCTGGTCTCATGAGCCCATACGTGGTCTCTGAGGGCCATGAGCTCCTTGCACTAAATGCATACATACGCCACCTGCCCACAAGGCAGCTAATCATACATGCTGCATTCTTTGCAATAAACTGAATAGCCCCCACTCTGCTGCTGTTCTTGTGCTTCATTGTTTTTACTCTTGCAGGATTTGGGGATATTTTGGCGGAAGGGTGGTTGTGTTTGTGTTCTGTGCGGAGGAGGGGATTGGAGGGGTCAGTTATTGGCCTAAGTTTAGAGAATATTTATTAGGTGTATCTGGCTCTTATGCTCCTGCTCTAATCTCCCTCCAAAAACTGTTTGCTGTCCTTGTTTGCTAGGTCCTCTAGTCACTTAAGGGCTGGCTGTTCTCCCTGAGTTAGCCATGCCCCCTTTTCAAGAGATCCTAAAGGGATCAGGGCTCAATGGATGAAAGACTAACCCCTCTCTAGGAAGCTATCAGCCTAGGCCAAGGGTGGGCAAACTATGGTCTGCAAGGCAGATCCGGGTCAGGCTCCCGGAAGCCACAGCATGGTCCTGCTCCAGCCAGGGCATAGGGTCGGGGACTGTATCACACGGCTCTTGAAACCCACGGCATGGCCCCGCTCCAGCTCCTACGCTCTCCAATGGCCCCCTCTGGCGCTCCAATAGGAGCTGCAGGGGCGGTGCCTACAGACGCGGAGGCGTGCAGAGCCGCCTGGCTGCCCCACCACATAGGAGCTAGAGAAAGGGCATGCTACTGCTTCTGGGAGCTGCTTGAGGTAAGCTCCGCTGCACCCCTAAGCCTCTCTCCATGCACCAATCCTCTGCCTCAGCCATGATCCTGATCCCCAAGCCCCTCGATCCCAGCCCAGAACACCCTCCTGCACCCCAAACCCCTCATTCCGAGCCCGCACCCCCAGCTGGAGCCCTCACCCCCGTACTCCACTCTCCCAGCCCCCATTCCTCTCGCACCCTGAATTCCTCATTTCTAGTCCCACCCCAGAGCTTGCACCCCCAACCAGGGCCCTCACCCCCTCCTGCACCCCAGCCCTAATTTTGTGAGCATTCATGGCCCACCATACAATTTCTATTCCCAGATGTGGCCCTCAGGCCAAAAAATTTGCCCACCCCTGGCCTCGGGTAAGCACACTGCCTGCTAAGTAGACCACACTATACACTTCAGTCAAGAAGGCACACAACAGACAGATGTCAAACTCACCCCAAGGGTCACCTAGTCACTCCTTCACCTGAAGAGAACTCCCTCTCAAAACTGCCCTGTTCATTACTCCTGTGTTGGGGAACTCTCTGGCAATGTTGTTGTTACAGTTCTGGGCTGATCTGATACCAGTGTTCCAGTGACAGGATGTAGATTCTCTAGGAATGACAATATCCTTGTTGAAATTCAGCATTATAGTACAAACTGGCTTACGAGCTTTTGATAAAATGTAAATAGTCCAGAAAGAATTTGGTTTTTCACAAATAGCAAAGTTTAGCTGTGATAACTTACTAAATTGTTTTAATACAATTAAAATTAACCCCACAAAAATGAATTTAAATTATAATTTATCTCAGCCAGTTTATTTTAAAACAAGTTTTGTGTTTTATAAATGACAAGTGCAATAAGTAGTTGTCTTTTTGTGTTTTGGAGCAATGAAATATTTAAGCTATTTTGCAAGGTGATACAAAAAACTTGAGTTACTGCAACAGCTGCACTGCCTGTTTTCCTGTGGCTTGATTTCCCTTTTTATCTCATTTTGTGCAACTGAAGACTTGTCAGCATTTGTTTCATGTAGTGCACTGGATTGAAAGCCCCTTAAAATGAACAGAGTAAAAGAGAGAAGGACTTCTGGAGTGACGTTTTTCATTCCTTCGTTACATAATGTCCTCGGCTCAATTTTTGTCTTCACACACTCTCTCTAAACAGATCCACTGGAAGTCAGTGGGAGTTGTATGTACATATTCAAGGGGACAGGTTTTTTTCTCTCTCAATTAAAAAACCTATTTAAGGATACAATCCCCACAAGATTCCCATTCTTAAGGTCTCAAGCATAGGAACTCCAAGCTATAAGATTTTTGGCTTTGAGGTACTAGTAGTTGAGTACAAAACACCTCTCTTCTCCTCAGAATCTTCCAGTTGTCTTCACTAGTCAAAGAAGGAGCTCACTTCAAGAGGTTCAACCAGATTTTCAGCCATCTATAAGCTTTTCTGCATGGCATAGCTAGAATGGAGAAAAAATTAGAATTGAAGTAGTGATTTTTAATTCAAAAACTCTGGAGAACTTTCTGTCCTCTTTTTAAACTTCTCAGCACTTATTGGAAAAAAGTATTAGAATTGATACTTTTTGTTTCTAGTTAATGCACTATTTTTATAGTGTTGGTTACAGAAGGATACTTAAGGTATGTCTACACTGCAGTTAAAAACCCATGACCAGCCCGTTTCAGCTGACTCAGGCTCACATGGCTTGGAGTAAGTCTATGTTTAATTGTGGCTCTGGGACCCTCCCCCTTCACAAGGTTCGAGCGCCTGGGCTCCTGCCCAAGCCAGAACATTTATACCACAATTAAACAGCCCTTTAGCCTGGGCCCAGCGAGCCTGAGTCAGCTGACCCAGGCCAGTTGAGGATTTTTAATGCAGTTTAGACATACTCTTAGGCCCTATCTAGACAAGATTTAAGTGGTGAAATGTTACATCGAGTTACATGGCTGAATTGCTAACAGGTTCTAGAACTCAGAGTCAAAGCAGTTGTACTTTAGAATGTGCTGAACTGGTCAAGGTAAGGCCTTTAATTCAACCACTTGAGCATGTTCTAAAGTACAGTTGCTTTGTCTTGATTAGAGTTCTAGAAGCTGTTAGCTATTCAGTGGGATTAACTTGGTCTGTCACAGGGGTCAGCAGTCTTTCAGAAGTGTTGTGCCGAGTCTTCATTTATTCACTCTAATTTAAGGTTTCGTGTGCCAGTAATACATTTTAATGTTTTTAGAAGGTCTCTTTCTATATCTATAATATATAACTAAACTATTGTTTTATGTAAAGTAAATAAGGTTTTGAAAATGTTTAAGAAGCTTCATTTAAAATTTAAATTAAAATGCAGAGCGCCCCAGGCCAATGGCCAGGACCCGGGCAGTGTGAGTGCCTCTGAAAATCAGCTTGCGTGCCGCAGGTTGCCTACCCCTGGTCTATCATGGCACTTATTTAAATTTTAATCGAGACAGGGAATAAAATTGCAGTTTGACTCTGGGCTTGAGTGCTTTGTAGATAACTTGAGTGTTGCTCCTAACTTGAGTTACATCCACACACACACAAGCTTTCAACTCAAGTTATCTGGCCTATCAAGGATATAGGCTAAAACTTGCATTAGCACATCTTGTCAGCTGCTAATACAGATACTCTCTGCAGTAATTGAATTGCTCTGTGTTGTCTGAGTGCTGTTTCACAGGCCTGGTCTACACTACGCGTTTAAACCGATTTTAGCAGCATTAAACAGATTTAGTACTGCACCCATCCACGCAACGAGACCCTTTATATCGATATGAAGGGCTCTTTAAACCGGTTTCTGCACTCCTCCCTGACAAGAGGAGTAGCGCTGAAATTGATATTACCATATTGGATTAGGGTTAGCGTGGCTGCAAATTGACGGTATTGGCCTCCAGGCGGTATCCCACAGTGCACCATTGTGACCGCTCTGGACAGCAATCTGAACTCGGATGCACTGGCCAGGTAGACAGGAAAAGCCCCGCTAACTTTTGAATTTCGTTTCCTGTTTGCCCAGCGTGGAGCTCTGATCAGCACGGGTGGCAATGCAGTCCCAAATCCAAAGAGAGCTCCAGCATGGACTGTACGGGAGATACTGGATCTGACCACTCTATGGGGAGACAAATCTGTTCTATCAGAGCTCCGTTCCAGAAGATGAAATGCCAAAACATTTGAAAAAAATGTCCAGGCTATGATACAGAGTCCACAGCACAGTGCTGCGTGACAAGCGTAACGGAAAGCCAAAAAATCAAATGGATGCTCATGGAGGGAGGGAGAGGGTACTGAGGACTCCAGCTATCCCACAGTCCCCAGCAGTCTCCGAAAAGTATTTGCATTCTTGGCTGAGCTCCCAATGCCTGTAGGGTCAAACACATTGTCCGGGGTGGTTCAGGGTATAGCTCGTTAATTTACCCTCCTCCCCCTCTCCCCCCTGTGAAAGAAAAGGGAAAAAAATAGTTTCTTGACTTTTTTCAATGTCACCCTATGTCTACTGCATGCTGCTGGTAGACGCGATGCTGCTGCAGTGAACAGCAATATCCTCTCCTCTCCTCTCCCCTCTCCGGTGGCAGACGGTACAATTTGACTGCAATCCGTTGTCATCATCAACCCGTGAGTGCTCCTGGCTGGCCTCAGGTGAGGTCGGCCAGGGGCGCCTGGGTAAAAATAGGAATGACTCCCAGTCATTCCCAATCGACGGTACAGAACGGCTGGTAACTGTCTTCATCATAGCAACTGGGCTCTGGGCTCCATCAGCCCCCTCCCTTTCATGTGTAAAGAAAAGATTCTGTCCTGCCTGAACTGTCATAGCAGCGGGATGCTGGGCTCCTCTCCCCCACACCGTTTAATGTCCTGCCTGGACTATCATAGCAACTGGAAGCTGCCTCCCCCTCATTTTATCTCACTAATAAGTCAGTGTTTCTTATTCCTGCATTCTTTATTACTTCATCACGCAAATGGGGGGACACTTCAACGGTAGCCCTGAGGGGTTGGGGGAGCAGGGAAGCAATGGTGGGGTTGTTGCAGGGGCACCCCCTAGAATGGCATGTAGCTCATCATTTCTGCGGGATCTGACACAGAGCCGCTGTGCTCTCTGCTTCTCTGCTCCACTGGTTCTCTAGTACACTTGCACCATATTCTAGGCAGGACTGACTCTATTTTTAGATACCATAAAGGAGGGAATGATCCAGGGAGTCATTCCCATTTTTGTCTTTGCACCCCCAGCCGACCTCAGCCAGGGGCACCCATGACAGCAGCAGATGGTACAGAACGACTGATAACCGTCTCTGCTGTCTTGCAAAGGCAAATGAATGTTGCTGTGTAGCACTGCAGTACCGCCTCTGTTAGCAACATCCAGTAGACATACAGTGACAGTAAAAAATAAAAAAAAAGCTGAACAGTCTCCATGGTTGCCGTGCTATGGCATCTGCCAGGGCAATCCAGGGAAAAAGGGCACAAGATGATTGTCTGCCGTTGCTTTCACGGAGGAAGGAAAGACATTTACCCAGAATCACCTGCGACACTGTTTTTGCACAATCATGCATCGGAGTCTCAACCCAGAATTCCAATGGGCAGGGGAGACTGCTGGAACTATGGGATAGCTACAGGATAGCTACCCACAGTGCAACGCTCCAGAAATCGACGCTAGCCTTGGACCATGGACGCACACTACCAAATTAATGTGCTTAGTGTGGCCACGTGCGCTTGACTTTATACAATCTGTTTTACAAAACCGGTTTATGTAAAATCGGAATAATCCTGTAGTGTAGACATACCAACAATGTAGTTGCTCAAGATAGCCTAATTTAAAAGGAGTTAACTCTAGGGTGACCAGGTGTCCCAATTTTATAGGGACAGTCCCGATATTCAGGGCTTCATTTTATATTGGCACCTATTACCTTCCACGCCCATCCCGATTTTTCACACTTGCTGTCTTGTCACCTTAGTTAACTCCATTAGGTACACTCAAAGTAACTGTGATTACTGTTGAAGACCTAGCCTGTGGAAAAAATGCTTATTAACCAATAGATCCGTTCCCTCTACATGATTACTTATGAGTTCTTCTACTGCATTTCAGATTTGTACACCAAATATCAATCACTTATATCTGTGTAAGATTTTTGAAGGCATTGGGTGTTGTACAGGTGTCATGGAAGACACTATCTGAAGACACTGTGATTGAAGAAATACTGAAGGAAACATAATCTGGCTTGCAGAACCTTTTCTTCTATGTACTGGTGCACTGAAAGGGAACCTCAAGCTGGTTTTGTCAGTTCTGGCAAGAAAAAAAATCTTGTTAATTGAAAATGTTTGATGTAAACTTTACTTAGATCATGAACACGGAACCCTTAGAGTAGAGCCACACTTTAAACTTTCCAGAATACCTTTGTTTCAGGTATCGTGCTATATTTTTTTGTGAAACTGACATAAAATGTCAGATTACAGAAACGTTTTATTGTAAAAACCCTTGTAATTAAACAGGTTTTCGCTTAGTTTGTAATTAATTAATTATTAAATATTATTACTTGGAGCCCCTTTCTCCTCTTCTCTGAGTGATCAGGGTACTGAGAAAAATTATTTTAATATGGTAAAGCTACAATACCGAAAACATGAGAGAGCCCAAGTCCAAAAAATCCCTCTGTACTTCTGACCTCCTTTTGCTTCATTCCCTCCCTCCCCAGCATGAACCTATAATCTTTATTTAGACCATAATTTTTTCGCTGCTGTTTGTAGGTGCTCCTGACCCAACAGCAGGTGCTAGCATAGATGATGAAAACTGTTGGCACTTGGATGAAGAACAAGTCCAGGAGCAAGTTAAACTCTTCCTCTCCCAGGGTGGATACCATGGATCAGGGAAGCAGCTCAATTTGCTTTTTGCAAAGGTAGGGGTTACGTTTGGGTCTCCTTCCTTTTTGTTTTCCTCTATCAAGCCCATATTTGATTAATTACTGAAAATGCAGTCATTTCTAAACCAATTTAAGCCTTATTAATACAGCATTATGTTACTTAGAATTCTCCATCAAAGGAGCATAACTTGATGTGCCTTAAAATCTACTTGTTTATCATAACCAGCTTTTTTTCCCCAAAGTTTTGGAGAACTGTGTGTGATATTCTTGGGGCATACATTTTAATGTAAGTACATTTCTTGTGGAAAAACTGTTCAGAACAGAAATTGCAGTGGGACATTAACAGTGATCTAAAACCATTTTTACTGTTGAACAAACTCAATGTAGTCAAGTTCTCATTTAAAACTTTTGACAATGAGATTTTTTTTTTAATAGTATATGTGTCTCAAAGAGGGAGGAGGAGTGAAAGCATAAACTTCAGTATTTCACTAGTATTATGTAGCTTCTTTTTTTAAGCTTGTATTAAGAGACCTTTTTTTGTTTCCTAGGTGCGAGAGATGTTAAAGATGAGAGACTCTAATGGCGCTCGCATGTTGACATTGATAACGGAACAGTTCATGGCTGACCCTCGTCTGTCGCTTTGGAGGCAACAAGGCACTGCAATGACTGACAAGTATAGGCAACTCTGGGATGAACTGGGTAAATGCAAAGAATTAAAATTATATGCTGTGTATGTATATGTTTCATAGATTCCAAGGCCAGAAGAGACCACTGTGATCATCTATCTGACTTCCTGTGTAACACAGGCTATCATTCCTAGAGCATGGCTTTTAGAGAACCTCTAATCTTAACTTAAAAATCAGCAATGATGGAGAATCCACAACATTGCCTGATAAATTATTCCAATGGTTAATTGCCCTCACTGTCAAGAATGTACACCTTATTTCCAGTCTGCATTTGTCTATCTTCAGCTTCCATCCATCGGATGATGATGATATACCTTTCTCTGCTAGATTGAAGAACCTATTGTTACTTCTCTTTGTTAGGCTCAAGGAGCTCAATGTGTTTAGATTATCACTATAAAGCATGTTTTCTAATCCTTTAATCATTCCCATGGCTCTTCTCTGAACCTTCTCCAATTTATCAACATCCTTCTTGAACTGTGAGCATCAGAACTGGACACAGTATTCCAGCAGCAGTCACACCGGTGCTAAATATAGAGGTAAAATAACCTCTCTACTCCTCAAGAGTCTCCTGTTTATGCACCCCAAGATCACATCTGCTATTTTGGCCACAGCCTCACAGTGGGAGCTCATGTTAAATTGATTAGCCACCATGACTCCCAAATCTTTTTCAGAGTTAGTGCTCTCCTGAATAGAGTCCCCCATCTTGTAAGAATGTCCTAAATTCTTTGTTCCTAGATGTGTATATTTACATTTAGCTGTATTAAACCATATATTGTTTGGTTGCACCCAACCATTATTTACCAAGCAATCCAGATCACTCTGAATCAGTAATCTGTCCTCTCCATTATTTACCACTTTCCCAGTTTTTGTCATTTACAAACTTTATCACAGATTGTTTTATGTCTTCTTCCAGGTCACTGATAAAAAATGTTAAATAGATTAGGGCCAAGAACTGATCCTTGCAGGACCCCACTGGAAACCTTCCCACTTGATGACTATACGCCATTTACCATTACATTTTCAGACCTTTCAGTTAGCCAGTTTTTAATCCATTTAATGTGTGCAATGCTAATTTTATATCATTGTAGTTTTTTAATCAGAATGTCTTGTGGTACCAAGTTAAATGTCTTACAGAAGTCTAAGGAATGAAGGAAGAATTGGACATTTAAAAAAGGCAGGCTTATCAGGATACTTTATAAAACTGAAACTGGTGGTCTCTGCAGGCTTAAGAGTTCATTTTAGAAGGGGCTGGAACTGTTGTGAATTTCTGGCATACAGCGAGTGGTAGAAATGGCAGCTTGGACATCTTGACTTGACGGCGAAACAAAGCTTTTGCTAAATAAAGGACATATGCTTAATTGAAAGTAACAATATAACTATATTTAAAACTAGACGAATGCATACTTTGTTGCTTATGTAGGTTGAGCTAGTAGGTGCTGGGAAGGGCTATCCTGGAACCGGCTACCCTGGAACCTGTCGCAATTTTACAGGATACTGCAGCTAAACCTATATTGTAATAAATTGTCTCGGTCACCACTCCTCTTCATTTTAAGTTTCATATCAGCAGTTTCCTCTTGACTGTGCTCATTTAATGCTACAGGCAGACGATCCTGAGCAGTTGCATTGTGACATCAGATATAATTCAGGCCTAGAGTGCACTTAAAAATTAGATTGCCCTTGCTATGTTTAGTTTGGAAAAGAGAAGACTGAGAGGGGACATGATAGCAGTTTTCAGGTATCTAAAAGGATGTCATCAGGAGGAGGAAGAAAATTTGTTCACCTTAGCCTCTAATGATAGAACAAGAAACAATGGGCTTAAACTGCAGCAAGGGAGATTTAGGTTGGACATTAGGAAAGTTCCTAACTGTCAGGGTAGTTAAACACTGGAATAAATTGCCTAGGGAGGTTGTGGAATCTCCATCTCTGGAGATATTTAAGAGTAGGTTAGATAAATGTCTATCAGGGGTGGTCTAGACAGTATTTGGTCCTGCTATGAGGGCAGGGGACTGGACTCGATGACCTCTCGAGGTCCCTTCCAATCCTAGAATCTATGAATCTATGTTGTGAAAAATTTTGTGCCTTGAGTGCCGTAGTTAGGTCAACATAACCCCAGGTGTAGATGCGGCTAAGTCTTCTGTCAACCTAGCTACTGCCTCTCAGAGAGCTGGATTAACTACAAAGATAGAAAAACTGCTTCCATTGATGTAGGAAGTGTCTAGTCTGTGGCTGTAGTGTAGTCATACCCTGAGTCAGTCATTACTTTCTAAGTAACCCTAATCCTCACTCTGCTGCCTGTGTTGGCCATGTCACCCCTTGACAATGCCCGTCTGGTGCTGCAAGTAGAAGAATCTTTGCCTGGAGCACCAAGTGGGGGCATTGTGTAGATGAATTATAACTGTTTTGTCAAAGGTAAAATGATCTTGTCTGAAGCAGTCATGGTGTGTGTAGGCAGTCACAGTGGAAATCTCCATCCTCACTTCTAATTAGGCATGATAGCTCCTGATCTGATGCAGTCTCCTCTACTTCGGTCCTGAACCCATGCACACCCTCTATCAAGGCACCTCAGTCCTGACCTGCAGTTTTATTTGCTGACTCAACCAATGGTATTGAAGTATGCAGATGACCTGGAGTGAGTGGCGAGTGGCTGGGTTACCTCTATGTCACAGTACTCCTCTATGTGTAGCACCAAATGGGCAGAGTGTGAAAATCAGGCTTTTTCCAATTTTCTGCTTGTCACCAAAATCAATAGGGCTGTTCCTACTGGTGCCTAGAATGTTCCGTGAAATTTTGGAGTTGATCAGACTGTACTTCCCCATAGTCTTAACCTGCTGACATGTGAACTTTATAAACTGCCTGTTTTCACTAGGGGTTTTACTTCAAGTTAATACTCTTTTTTCATAGTGAAGACACAGACCTGAGAGAGAAATATGAGCATTGAAGAAGACAAGGGTATTAGGAAGCCCAAAGGAAAAACAGTGATCCGCAGAATGAAAAGCAGGGTGAATATTGAGGACCAGGTATTTGTTTGTGCAACAGTGGCAAGGGAGATCTCATACAGATGCTCAGGGGTAACAAATATGATTGTACCTCCTGAAATCAGAAGCATGTCTGATTCTTTCCTTCTAGGCATGCTATATGTAAGGGTAAAACAACATATTTACCTTTTGTCTGCTCAGAGTGATCTGCTTTGAGAATGGTATATACAAATTAGAATTTTTCCCTTAAATCTATGAAGAAAATACTCGCAGTGGTGTTAATCACAGTCAAATGTTTTTTCAAATATTGTATGTTAATTAAGCTCTTGATTATTTCATTGGTTAAATAATGCTTTTGTATTGTAGTTATGAAAGACTTTAGCACATGTACAGTGTGAGTATGGGTTCTGTTTAATAACGAGTTGCTTAATTTTGTAGCCTACCAACCATTAGGCATATGAACATTTTTTCAGTTTTATTTTGGGCATTTTTTTTTAAGCTTACTGTAATAAGCTTCATTCTGTGACTGGATTGATCCTTTCATAAAAACTTAACCTATGCTTCCTGCAATGCAGTGGGCACTTGCATGGTAATTGGAATAAGAAGTTAAACAGGAGACAGAGGGTCTGTTCCCATTCAAGTCTTTAGTAAAACTCCCCTACACTTTAGCAGAAGCAGGATTGAGCCTTAAGTTTGGAGGTATTGGGCAAGACAATTTTTATTATCCTGGCATCCGTTGTGAGGCTAGCATCATTCAAAGGAGATGATACAGTGCACTGGAGGGGTCACACAAGTAATTTCTAATTTGGAGGTCTAGAATTAAGCAGCACGCTGTGTTTAAAAACAGTTAAAAGGAATATGATGAAAACAAACTCCTGAAGGAGGGTCTCCAGCATAACTAAAATATTTTCCATTAGAGATGTCAGGATTACAGATGTAGCATGTTAAGATTAGAATTATTTACTTCTGTTGATGCTAGAGACATTGATAGTGCCTATAGTGATTTGTGTGAATCATTACACTCATATGTTCAATACACCCCACCTGCTACAATGGCATATAGATAACCTTTTCAAAGTTCTGAGCTGGAATAATGTTCTTTAAATGGTACCTCAGTAAAATACGACATGCTGATTTTAGAAAGTTTAACCCTCAATTATCATTGATCAAAACTGAGAAATTGCGGCATTATTAATTATAATATGAACCCTTTGGTCTGCCATTAAATCACATTGATAAAATAGAGGAATATTGAGATGGTTATAATCCCCTGAAGTAAAAGTCTGCCGGTGCATGTTGCACTCAGTTTTCTGATTTCAATAAAAGGTCAGTCAGCCCTCTTTCTGCTCTGAAAAAATTCTCCCTATCCGTAGGTTAAAAAAGTCCCTGCAGTTTGACTTCAGTAATAATTCTCTAATATTCATCCATCAAAAATTAAATAAAAGTTGCTTCTGAGCTACGAAAGTGAAAAGATTTTCTTTCTTAATAAAAGGGGGAAATTTGACTTTGTGCCCCAGCCCAGGGATCACATTGCTGCAAGGCTTTGCTTTGGAATTAAATGCTGAGCACTGCCAGATGCCAGGCATCAAGAAGAAGCTGAGTTTTGTCGGCAAATGGGATATGTAAGTTAATTGGTGTTTTCTGCAGGCTTCTGGCTGTGAAATGAAATTGGAAGCCCTTTAGCCACATGGATAATACAGGACCTGAATACAAATGTCACATGTCACCATCAGGGCCCACTGTGAGACAATAGTGTTCCCACTCAAACACTACGCCATTACAGATCATTTAAATATGGGGATTACATTTAAACTAAAAGCCCCATTTGCCTTTTACTGCAATTTAAATGTCCTCTTAGCAAAAGCTAAGTGACAAATTAAATGAAAAAAGTGCCCACATTTTTAAAGCTGTAATGCAAAACAACCTTTTATTGCTTCTCATGTGCCACGAATGAATCATTATACTTGTCAACCCTAAACCAAGCCATAATTGGAGCAGCTACTGTTATCAAAGTGGGGCTGCTCTTGTGACAGCTTAATAAAGCTGAAACTGTTAAATTAAATCCCAGATGCTTAATCTGATGAAAGCAGTCAAGTAGAAGAATCCAAGACAAGTATCTACTACTTGGTGGAGTGATGGAGCCCAACAGCTTGTCAACACGTAGATTACAGGATCAGATTTTTTTCTGATCTCCCATTTTCAGTATCTTTTTCCACCCACTTGCCTGCCTTTGCAGTAAAGAAACTTCACGCAATTTGCATGTTTCAAAACAAACATTTCTAATAGATTTTTCCCCCCACTTGGATTTTTAAAACAATATTTAGTTCACTTTTTTAAACAAAAAAAAAAATAGTTTCTGATGGAACCAAAGGCACGATAGCTCTCCACATGTGCCCTACCCCAGGGAGGAGGGTCTGCCAAGGAGGTTCTCACTCTAAGACAGGACAGTGGCTATTAAGTTCATTTAAGATGCTGAGATTTTACTTATTTGGATTTACCTTTTCCATACTATAGCTCTGATCTTTGAGGTACTCTTTAAATGCCCTCAGTTCTCTTTGACATCAGCAGGAATTGGGGTTGTTCTCAAGGTCTTGTTGTATTAGCCCCACACTCACCTACCCAATTGAACCACTATGCACTGACTAATATTGCTAAATGTGAAGCATTCTTGTGATGTCACTGAGTCCTACAACAGTATAAAGCCTTCCTGGGAGACACCTCTGAATTCTCTTTGATCATACCTAGTGGAAAGGCTGCTCCTGCACATGTATCTCTTGTGTGGCAAGAATTTTGTTGTCTCCTTGCCTAATGGATTAGCCCTTAAATGAATTTTTTTACTCGTGGAAACTGCTATTGTATGCTCAAGACGAGTTAAGATTTTTAAAAACTTTTGATATGCTGTAGTTAAGCTAAATTGTATTCATATTAACATTCTGTTAATATTCTTATGTCAATTTTATCAACCATAGTGGTACATAATATTTATATTACGAACGATTAGGAAGACTGGCTAACTTGAAGTTAAAAATCTTGTATGAATTCAGATCTCATGGACAATTGTTACAACATATTTGTGCTTTTTAATGCTTGTTTTCAAATTCTTATTTTTTGAGTAAATTTGTCCTCCCAATCTGAAATTTAATTTAAACACATGATCGTTAGAGGTTGTTATTAGTTAGGATTTAATTACTATTTTATTCTGGGGAAACAATTTTTTTCAAGGTGTTAAATAACATTTTCCTGTCTTTGAAACTACTTTCATGTATTCTGAGAGAATCTTTGTATTCTAATCTAGGACATATCAAGTTTGGATTTTTTTTTTTTAACCTAAACTAAATAGAAATCTGGAAGTAGAAGATAGGAAGGCCTTTAGTGACTCTTCACTTTGCAGTTACAGAAAATAAATTGTACGGGGCATGCCAGCTATTTCAAGCAAATGATCTCTGTTCAGTACTTCATAATAAGACAAAACAGCTAAGGTTCCTGCCAATATGCCCAAGAGAAATTCCTTCCTGACCCCAAATTTAGCATCTACTTAAATGCTACCATGAACAAGATTTACTATGGCTAAATAGTCATTCCAGTTTTTGTTTTTCTGCAGCTGCATATTAAAAGGTCACTATCTTTTGCGTTTTTTTTGTTACGGTACACGTACACTGCAGAAAGATTCCGTTTCCCCCATGTATTTCATAGTATTGTTAAAATGGACAGATGTAGGCTGTAATTTCCAAGCCTGAGTGCCTAAATTTAGTTGCCTAAGTCCTTATTTAGGCACTGAATTAAAAGTGACTTTATTTTTCCAAAGGTGCAGGGCATCTGAAGCTCCTGTTGACATTTACATCCTTTGAAGTCCATAAGCCTTGTAAGTGCCCAGCACCTTTGGAAAATAAGACTACTTTTAATTAGGTGCCTAACTATGTATTTAGGCAACTAAATTTAAGCACTTAGGAAAGATAGAAAATGTGGCAAAAGACCACCTTGGCTTACCCTTGAGATCTTGCGTGACCTACAAAATAAAAAGGCGTCATATAAAAAATGGAAACTAGGTCAGATCACGAAGGATGAATATAGGCAAATAACACAGGAATGCAGAGGCAAGATTAGAAAAGCAAAGGCACAAAATGAACTCAAACTAGCTATGGGAATAAAGGGAAACAAGAAGACTTTTTATCAATACATTAGAAGCAAGAGGAAGACTAAGGACAGGGTAGGCCCACTGCTCAATGAGGAGGGGGTAACAGTAACGGGAGACTTGGAAATGGCAGAGATGCTTAATGACTTCTTTGTATCGGTCTTCACTGAGAAGTCTGAAGGAATGTCTAATATAGTGAATGCTTACGGGAAGAGGGTAGGTTTAGAAGAGAAAATAAGGAAAGAGCAAGTAAAAAATCACTTAGAAAAGTTAGATGCCTGCAAGTCACCAGGGCCTGATGAAATGCATCCTAGAATACTCAAGGAGTTAATGGAAGAGGTATCTGAGCCTCTAGCTATTATCTTTGGGAAATCATGGGAGACGGGGGAGATTCCAGAAGACTGGAAGGGGGCAAATATAGTGCCCATCTATAAAAAGGGAAATAAAAACAACCCAGGAAACTACAGACCAGTTAGTTTAACTTCTGTGCCAGGGAAGATAATGAAGCAGGTAATCAAAGAAATCATCTGCAAACACTTGGAAGGTGGTAAGGTGATAGGGAATAGCCAGCATGGATTTGTAAAGAACAAATCGTGTCAAACTAATCTGATAGCGTTCTTTGATATGATAACGAGCCTTCTGGATAAGGGAGAAGCGGTGGATGTGATATACCTAGACTTTAGTAAGGCATTTGATACAGTCTCGCATGATATTCTTATAGATAAGCTAGGAAAGTACAATTTAGATGGGGCTACTATAAGGTGGGTGCATAACTGGCTGGATAACCGTACTCAGAGAGTAGTTGTTAATGGTTCCCAATCCTGCTGGAAAGGTATAACAAGTGGGGTTCCGCAGGGGTCTGTTTTGGGACTGGTTCTGTTCAATATCTTCATCAACGATTTAGGTGTTGGCATAGAAAGTACGCTTATTAAGTTTGCGGACGATACCAAACTGGGAGGGATTGCAACTGCTTTGGAGGACAGGGTCAAAATTCAAAATGATCTGGACAAGTTGGAGAAATGGTCTGAGGTAAACAGGATGAAGTTCAATAAAGATAAATGCAAAGTGCTCCACTTAGGAAGGAATAATCAGTTTCACACATACAGAATGGGAAGAGACTGTCTAGGAAGGAGTATGGCAGAAAGAGATCTAGGGGTCATAGTGGACCACAAGCTTAATATGAGTCAACAGTGTGATACTGTTGCAAAAAAAGCAAACATGATTCTGGGATGCATTAACAGGTGTGTTGTAAACAAGACACGAGAAGTCATTCTTCCGCTTTACTCTGCGCTGGTTAGGCCTCAACTGGAGTATTGTGTCCAGTTCTGGGCACCGCATTTCAAGAAAGATGTGGAGAAATTGGAGAGGGTCCAGAGAAGAGCAACGAGAATGATTAAAGGTCTTGAGAACATGACCTATGAAGGAAGGCTGAAGGAATTGGGTTTGTTTAGTTTGGAAAAGAGAAGACTGAGAGGGGACATGATAGCAGTTTTCAGGTATCTAAAAGGGTGTCATCAGGAGGAGGGAGAAAACTTGTTCACCTTAGCCTCCAATGACAGAACAAGAAGCAATGGGCTTTAACTGCAGCAAGGGAGATTTAGGTTGGACATTAGGAAAAAGTTTCTAACTGTCAGGGTAGTTAAACACTGGAATAGATTGCCTAGGGAAGTTGTGGAATCTCCATCGCTGGAGATATTTAAGAGTAGGTTAGATAAATGTCTGTTAGGGATGGTCTAGACAGTATTTGGTCCTGCCATGAGGGCAGGGGACTGGACTCGATGACCTCTCGAGGTCCCTTCCAGTTCTAGAGTCTGAGTCTATGAAAGTAGACTGTGAAATTCATAAATTCCTAAGCTGGTCAGGTGGCGTTATAGTATACTCGGCTCATCATCTTCTCTTGATCTTTTACATTGGTGTTGCTTCCTTTCTCTTATTTATAAGCAGTATTTGATACAGCATAGCATCCTTTTGGCCAGTTTTAACTGCAATTGAACAAAGTGCTAAACTAACATGAATTCATAAATCCCTTTTCACTGTCAGTATATTGGAGACGTTACCCACCATTAAACTGGTTGTTTTGCAATTTTTTTGGATTAAAAAATCTACACATCATATGCACTTCCATTAAATTATATCAGCCATTTCACAGAATATTACACTAACATGTATAAATGTGTCCTAGATTGATTTATGCTGTTTAAAGTACTAAACTAACTATTTCTGACTGTAGTGTCCATAAACAAATTTTGCCGCTTGAAAGGCATAGCTTTGGATGACTTCTTCTTTTATGAGAAATTGAACAGCAGTGGCTCTACACAGCATCTCAGTTGTGTGTGAAACTTCTCTTCTTTGTGGTTTTGTCATTACCTTTTGCTTCTGCTATTTGTTATCCAATTCATATATATGTTATGTTCAAACTGACTGCTGTTAAATCAAGGGTTTGTGGCTCTAACAAGTGTTTTGAAGCTTCAGCTTAAACTGATTTTCAGACACATTAGACTTTTTGTCTCCTGTGACTACAGGATGGCGTTATGACTGTTTGGGTTCCCTAGCTATACTTTTCCTTGCCTTAAAATGCTTAGATTTCTCTAAGTTTAATCATACCTCGAGTTTCCTGGGTTTGGAATGCTTTTATTTTAGGGGGCAATGATGTAATTATAACATGCCCGTGATATTTTTTTGCCCTTAGTTAGTGATATGTATTAACTTTTAATTCCAATTTTACATAGGCAGTTCCCAGGTAAGAGACTCTCTAATTTAAAAAGTTCATATATAAACACTAAACAAAAAACACAAAATGTTGCTGTCTGGGTTGTATCTTAAGTGAGTAAAATATAATATCAATCTTAATTTTTAATTTTTTAAAAACTTTTAGTAGCACGTTCACCAGCACATTATGGATGCTTTATCCTGCTCTGGAGCAGCCCAAAGCAGCCAGAATGAATTGGCAAGTTTCTCTCCACTTTACTGAACTGTAGAAGTTAGAACATCACTTCCTATTTTTCCTCTTTCTGTTGCTTATGTCTGGTGCAACACATGGTTCTCAAAAATTCTTAGATTAATGATGTTTTGCTCGAGTTCATTATAACTAAAAATTTCTTTTTCAGCAGAGGGTGATAAATAATGTGCTAATACAGAGAATTCTGTGAATAACTGCCTTTTTTCAAAATGGCTATTGTCTCCTATTGATCCCATTGGGAGTGAAGCCTAGATGGCCTTGAGAAAGATGGAGCACACCTATATTTCCAGAGACCAGTTTTCTTTCACTTTCATTGGGAACAACGGAAAGCAGTGACTATCTTGAAAGAGAGCATCTTCACTGAGGGCATTTGTGGCCGCAGTTCTAGTAAGACAATAGGCGATGGTAGCCTTTTTAAAGTAAGGATGGTTTTCAGTTTTGTGTAATAGAACAGCATTTGTCAGACCCTGCTGAAGAAGCAGCTTTCAGTTATGAAAAATAATGGCAGAAACTACTATTTCTTACCATGAACAGCATTATTGAAATTAAGTCAATGTGCAAGTTTCTGTGATTGGGAAGTTCAGAGTCTGTGTTCCATTAAGATTATCCAGGACCTAACACAAAAAGCTAGATGGTGGGTGCTAAATTTCTTCAAAAACCCATTTTAAAATACTTTTAGTTCCTAAACAAATTGACTGATTAACTTGTAAATTTTCCTGAAAATTCATAGTGTACTCACAATAAGTGCTGTAATTTTGAGGATATGTTGTAATACTCCTTTTATAACTAAGTGGTTGAATCCCTGCTTCAAGTGAAAAAGTAATTTCATCATCTCTATGAGACCATGACCAATGTTCCATAATTTAAGTGCAAAATTTGACTTGTGACTGAAATTAGTTGCTGACCTATATTTCAGAGAGCACACTTTTCTGTTTTTAAAAAACATAAGAGTAACATGAGCTAACATCTAATCTTCTGATATTACCCCCAGTAAATACCAGAGAAAGTAGATTATACATGCCTATGGAGTAGGGTGATCAGATAGCAAGTGTGAAAAATCATAACCCTTTTTTGGGGGGAGGGAGGAGATAATTGCCTATGTAAGACACAGCCCCTAATATTGGGACATCTGGTCACCCTACTATGGAGTGGGTGCATCTTCAATGAGTTCTGATATTTTGGGATCCAAGGCATTGGGCCGTAGTGATTTTATTCAGGTCCCTTCTTGTTGCAGAGTACTAGAATCCCATCCCGTGACAGCTACTGGAATACTATACCCAGTTCTCACATACACAATTCAAGAAGGATATAGATAAATTTGAGAGGGCTCGGAGAACGGCCATGGGAATGATTAAAGGATTAGAAAACATGCCTTGTAGAGAGATTCCAGGAGCTCAAAGAGAAGGTGAAGGAGCGACTTGATCATACAGTCTATAATACCTTCACAGAGTAGAGAAATTTGATAAGTTACCTGATAAAGGTATAGCAAGATTCAATGGCTAGAAGTTGAACCTAGACAAATTCTGACTAGAAATAAGATATGTACTTTTAAAAGTGAGGGCAATTACCATTGGAACAAATGACCAATGATTGTGGTGGATTCTCCATCACTGGCAATTTTTAAATTGATTGGATGCTTTTCTGAAAGCTGTATTGTAGTTCAAATGGAAATTAATTCAGGGAAGTTCTAAGGTCCTGTGTTTTATTTGGAACAGCCAAGATGATCACGGTGGTCACTTATGGTTTTGTAATCTGTAGGTATATCTACATGTATGGCAGAGTGTAGAGTACAGACCCAGCACACCCAGCTAGCCTGGGTATAAATAGCAGTGTAGACTTTGAGGCACTGCTTAGGTGAGTAGAGTGCCCTTCCCACCTGAACCCCAGGGTACATACCCTGCCTGGCTCTCTGTACATGCTCAAGCAATGCCTCCCATGTCTACACTGCTATTTTGAGCAGTGTAGTGTCCTGCCATCTCCTGTCTACCAGAGCCTTTCACTGTTGCCTGTAGCTGCACACCACAGTGACAAGTGTGAATATAGCCTGCCTTTCACTGCAGTGTATAGCTACAGCTATAGTGCCTGTACTGTACATGTTGCCATAGATGAGGCTTATGTGAATGTGTGGTGATGTGTTTCAGTTATGTAAGCATAATGCTGGTCATCATGCTGTTTTTCTTGTCCTCTCCCTCTATGCATCTTCGTGATTTTATTTGAGTGTACTTATCCTTCTTTAATGTGACTATATTTTCAAAAACGGTCCTTTATTTCAGCAACAACTCCCTTTCAGTTCTTGTGGTCAAACCCCTTGTCCCTCTCATCTCAAGAAAGTTGAAATGCTGTAGAAAAAATTGAGTTGTTTAACGTCCCTGTGAAGTAGTGCGGTAGAGCTGTATGATCTATTCATAGTGAACAATTTATCTGACTAATTTTGCTCTTTTTCATTTTGAAAATGATCTGCAAGCATGTTGTGGTTCTTAAAATTTTATTTGTAATTGTTAAACTGTTCGGAAGAAATATTTAGTCTATGCTTTGTCAGAACGAGAATCCCATTTTCTGTTCACAACTTAACTGTGACCAAAAGTAATTATTTGAATTTATTATGGGAATAATTAAGGTATATATTTAAAAAACAGCCATGAGCAGTTTAATGAAAGTTTTAATACCCATTTGTTTGCTCTAGTATTAACAATGCTGTTACCTTTATTTCCAAACATTCAGAATAAACTATCATGAATGCTAGGAAAGTAAACCAGTGGGTTTCTTTGAAAACACCTGGTGTTTTCTTCTGGCTCTGTAGATAAAATTATTCCTCTTGTTGTATTAATGATGAAAATGAATAATTATTTGTAAGGAATCAGAAGTATGGCCCTTAACTGAGATTTGATGGACGTAACTAGTTTATGTCTTGAGGAGATGGCAATCTGTAGTCCTGATCTTGAAAACTGCTTTGCTTGAGTGGACCCCAGCATCTGTGCAGAGCCCCATTGGCATAGTCAGTGGGGCTCCACGCAGTGTCAGTAGTTTGCAGGCTAAGAGCCTAAACTAAGTATAATTTGGTAAGGGATGATAGAACAAAGGACGTAAAAAAAAAAAAAAAACAGAGGACAAGGGATACAATCACATTAAATCATGAGATGCATTTTTGTTTTCATCTTCTTAATGTATTAAAATTTGAGGACACTGATTTGGAGGCTGGCGTGAAAGTTAGTATTAAACCTACTTTTATATGTGCACAGAACAGTTCAGTGACTTGTGCAAGGGTCAATGAGTGAGTATCAGAGCTGAGTGTAGAATTCCGATGCCCATTTCTCTGCACTAGAACACACTTGCTCCCATGACATTGGAAATGTTGTTTTTTTAATGTAACAGTCTTGGGAGAGAAGGAAGTAAGTTAAAGGAACTAGAAATCTGTTCATTTTGCCCCCTTATGGTACACCTATGCTCCCCCTAACACACACACAGATTTTAGTGTGCAGAATGTATCAATGCTGCAGGTAATCTGTTGCATTAATCAGCCAGCTAGTGTGAAATGCATAGGGAGTGATTATACTATCATACACAATACAATCAGCATGAAGCACTTGTCAAGACCAATACATCAAAGTTTAATTCAGTAATAGAATGAATTAGAGCAAAATGAAACATTCTGTTCTCCAAGAAACACAACACCCATTGCAGATTCTTTCTGAAGGCTCTGTAGAAAAAACAGAGTGCATTAAGGAATTGTTTTTATGAATAAAATTGCTACTCAGATTTGACTGAATACTGCGCGTACTTCTCCTTGGGGTTCTTATGATAGAGTAAGCACTTCAATACAATACTCTCCATCTTCACTATTCTATATAAAAACAGCTGTTTAATTGGATCATTCTCCAGTGGGGCTTCTGAATACTTTTTGTTCTCATAGAGACCTCTTATTGCATGTAGGAAGGAGGTGGTTTTATCAGTGACTGTAGGGGATTTGCCCTTGAGGATGGGGGAGTAGTACACACTAGACTTGCTTCTGTTATTTTGCTAACTGTCTGGTTGCTGTTCCAATGTGAGTGTTATGTGTTTATATAGAAGTTTTGGATTATAAAGTTTTATATAATGCTGTATAGTCATTTTACATCTAAACAGATTTCCTATCTTAACAGCCACTTTTGACATTAAAGCCTTTAACATAAAAAGGCTAATGAGTTCAGTTTTCTAAACATCCACGTGGCATATATGTAACACCTAAATGTTCTAAATCAATACTTCCATAATAGAATCACATAGGACAAAATGAGGTATGATGACACATATGCAACAAATGGTGACTCAGTGTGGCTGACCTAATTCCACTGTGCAATAGCCACTCTTAACCAAAGAAAACTGATCCAGACAATTAACAGTGAAAATTCTAAATGTGGCTACTCTTGTAATCTGAGTTGACTGCTTTTGAAATTTTGGTTCTTAAATGAAAGTTTGTTGTGCTAGCATAAAAACTTTGTAAGTTTATAAACAGCAACTTGTGTGCAGATACAATGTATATTTTAATTTTACAAATGAGTGACTTGACTTAAATAAACATTTTAATACAAAATTCCACCAGGCTAAGGCCTTATACCAAGTTTCAGCCTGTAGCAACCTATTACGGTAGTGTTATAAACCACTGAAAATGGTTATTGTGAAAATGCTGAGACAAGCTTAGCTATATACCATCATTGACAGGGCATTATCATACTTCTAGAGAAAGCAGATTTCTTTTGACTAATATAATCAGTCTTGAATTGTAGGCTGAATCTTCAATTTCTCATCTTGTTTCCACACAGTAAAATTAGGTGGGGTTTTTCCAGTTGTTGGGGAAGGGGTGAAATGTAATGGGACTTATGGAAACTGAGTAATACTTAATCTCTACGGAGAGTCTGTATACATTCCTTGTTCTTTTTTCATGGTTGATGAATACATGCATACTGTGAGTGTGTAATTATTACAGCACCTACTGTTACAGTAACTGAGCGCTTTAATAATGCTATTTTCTACTTGTTTAAATCCTGAGTCAGCATGGACACTCTGTCCCTTTCTACAGCCTTGGTTCTGGAACAGGATGTTTATTGAGAGAATATAGCTATGCTAATCTTTGGCTATATGTATGGGGAAACCACATACTATGGAGAACAGTGATAAAATACATTTTTCTGTGGGATGAGATGTACTGGAGACAAATGACAGCGGTACATCTCTGAAGATATGCTGTTTGAACCAAAGGTCTATTGAGGCAAAGATAGCTTTATTCAGGTCAAGAGGATTATTGTGGAGCCAGAATAGACAATTCCTCACTGAAATGTGACAGTTTTAGTATTTGTTCCCTTGTGAAATTAATATCAAATTGCAGTCACAGCATGACTTATCATCCAATTATCTTCAGGGAAAAATGAAATTTGCATATTGGTTTGTGATATTTTACCTTTGCACTTTGAGCATTTTCATATTGGAAAGAGGTGGGACGCAGTCCAGAATCTGAATCCAAACTTTACTTTTTTCTCAGTAGTGTGTGGATTTGGAGTCTGTTTGGGCCTGTATGAGAGGGACACTAGCCTGGATCAAAATACCTCCAAAGTTTTGGGTGAAAAATATGGCAGCTGTATTGAGTGATCAGTTGTGCCCATTTCTAATACTATATATTCTGAGCAGGGTTTTTTTGTCTTTATTGGGGCAATAGTTTGTTTATGTTGTGGGTCATGTTGGTAGCTGGATTTCATTATGTCAAGCTGGTGAACTTCTCTTCATATTGGGAATATCCTTTTTGGAGTACAGGAGTGCTCTTTTTAGTACAGACTCTTTTGTGTACAGCAACCTTCAAGTTTGTTAAAGCAGCAAAGAGTCCTGTGGCACCTTATACACTAACAGATGTATTGGAGCATGAGCTTTTGTGGGTGAGTGCCCACATTGTCGGATGCAAGTTTGAGAAGTCTGCTGAAATTCTCTTGTTGTTTTCCTGAGTCTGAGATGGGATAAGAAAAGTTTCCTCACAAAAGGTAGTTGTCCTTAATTTTTACTTGATCCTTACCTGTATTAAGCAGTGGTTATGGCTAGTAATTGCCCCATATGGGAGCCATTAGGTAGAAGGTAGCTGGGAGCTTCCAAGAACCCCATTGTTCAAAACCAGAATAAGCCTGTGCTTTGCTTCGATATCTAAAAGGATGCCTCCTAGAGCTTGTCTACTGCAGCAGCAGCAAGAGGTAGACCAGCTGCTGCTGTGACATAGGAAGAACGGCTTTCTGGCTTCTTCCATTTGGCTGGTGGATGAATAGTGGGTACGACCAAACATCTCCCTTCTTAGAAGCTTGCTGCAGTAGAGTGTTAAAGGATAGGAAGCAGTGAATTTCAAATACCCAGCATGGAGCAGCTGCCCCCAAGAAACAGGAAGGTAGAAACTCTGCCCCACCCATGCACATTTCCCCCTCCCATAACACCCCCCCCACACACACACACACACTATACATGCACTTAAGAAAAAATTGCAGGGATGAGGAATGGAGTCACTGGCATTATACTTCCTCCCCCAAAATGACACACTGTGGGTATGGTACCTCAGACTCTCCATGCTCAACTCTCTTCCAAATGGGGAATTCCTTCTCCCACTCCTCCAGAAGGGCATCAGTTAACCTTGAAAGTAGTGTGAAGGCCCAGTCCTGCAGACTTTACAAACACACACATCTCATTGATGTCAGTGGGAGTTAACATTTTAAGTGGCACATGGGGGAGTTCCGTTCTGTACGTGGGACTTAATCAAATTACGTAATATAACCTCTATTTGATGTGACGCATGGATTTCTGTGTAAAGGTCTTAATATAAGAATTAATCCTTGAGTTTAATTTACACTAAATAGCTTGGCTTTCTGAGAATACAGCTACTGATATAATTAAACTCACAACACGGTTGCCCTCTTGAAATTAAAGTAGATGCTTGAAATTAAATATTTTGAAATTCTGTCCCTCCTCTTCCTCCTCCTAAGTGTAATATATGCATGGTAGGCCTTCACTAACTCTGTTGACTGGTTTTGATTGCTTTATGCATTCCTTCATACTATAAATCAGTTTTGTAGCTGTAATTCTCAGTGTTGTATATTTTGCCCTGCTGAATAATTTAGAATAGTCATCAAATACAGTTAAAATTTTGTGCTTGACCTTGGTTTATTTAGCTGCTTTTCTAGAATCATTGGAAATCCAGTTGCAATGTGTTAAGTTGTATTAGTCTCTTTTTAATACAGAGGGTTGCATTGTCATGCTCTTCAGTGCTCATAAGTGCTACTGAAGAAAATAATTAAGAAATCAGTTAGCCATTCCTCACTGTTTCCTCTTTTATCTTGGAGATTGCAAGGACCATCTTCATTGTATGTTGGGCCAGTGCTGAGCACATTGGTGCTTACTAGTAAAAATAGTCAGTGAAATTCTTCAATTTTACTTGGCTTAGGAGGGTTGCAATATGTTTAAACCACTGCACAGAGTGTCTAAAGGAAATTGTAAGAGTTGATTAAAAAGGGCCGTAGGAGAAAGAGTTCTTGACTTCCAGATTCAGTATATTTTTCTTTTATACATTTCTGCAAGTTTAATCTTCTAAAACAGATTCCTTTAGTGTGTCTAACTGTTCCAAATCGCCTACGCTATTCTAGTGACACCATCTTCTGTCCTTTGCTGCACCCTGTCTTATTTTGCGGTGTGTCTCAGATTTTGGGGGTTTTTTTTACACTTCCCTGCCCCCATTTCCACACCAGCATCTGAAGGTTTTGAGGGCTTGATCTTGTAAGGTTAAGTTTCCATTGGCTCATCATTGAGTGGTACTTAAGAATACGCTCCCATACTATGGTGTGTAGGATAGCAGAATGCTAAGTTACTTCTAGGAATCTGTTGAATGATGGCCTGTGTTCCAGGTATACCATTTACTTTCTTAGTTAGCAAGCTATTATTTGGCTACTAGAGTTTAACCACCTTAGGTGAGCCAGCTGCATCATTATTCTTTTTTCTGGGCATCTGTCATGCAGTTTTTAGGCACTTCTGCAAACCTCCTATAGTGTGTAAAGTACATCCTTAATGAACAAATGAAGTGTTGCTAAATAGCACGTCTTCATGCTGCTGTTAGAGTTCACGTTGGTAAAGAGACAACTGATACCGAGAAAAATGTTTCCATTTGAAAATTGTTGCCACAGACCCTGAAGTATTTGTGGATGCCCTGTTACGCAGTGTCAAGGAGTCAGATTCTGAACTGACGGTATGTGTGAAATGTCAGCACAAATCAGCTTTCTCTTTGAGTTGTGTAAAGAGAGAATGTAAAACATTTTACAGTTTAACCTAATTATTGAAATAATGGCAGTAAAAATAAGTCTTTGTATTTAAAAAGTGCTGCAATCTTGAATGAATATTAAATCTCTGAAATCTAAATGTGATTTGAAAATGATTTTGAGTGTGAATTACAGTTCTTTGGATAGGTTTTGATAAGTTCTGAGGATATGGAGGTATATGTGTACAGTGTATGTATACTTGTGTTTTAATATATTTACTTTTATTTCAAAATATTTTACTGTAATGTAAAACTGGGAAATAATTACATAGCAAATATAATTCTGTTTCTTCTACATTTTCTCTTTTGCGTTGTTTTTAAACTGATGCACTTGCTTCCTCTGTCAGAATTAAAAGGATGAGTGGGTGAGTTTTGTAACTTGGGTATAGATTCTTTCTCTTTTCACTTTAAACTGATATTCCTTTCTGACAAACTAATGAGTGGAGGCTTTAGATTTTGTAGTGTTTCATATGAAGACCTGCTTTATCTTTTTATATGTTCAATTTCAGTAGAAAGATTGTATATTCTAATTAAGTTATTTGGAGTGGTTGAAAAAGGTCACATTAACCCTGTGATGCTGAGTCAGGAACTTACGGTCCGCTAGTATTAGACCACACTTGGAGGCTAACAGCGTGGCTTTGCAGGGGAAAAAACATTATAGTATAAAAATACCATCTGGTAAAACTCCATAGGTTTTTAAAATTAGTCATTGTCTGTTGCTCTTTTAATAGAAAAGATAATTGAGCAATTTTTTAAAATCAGGTGCTCTTTGGATGTGTATAGTCTTAAATCCTCACTGCAAGTTGGAGCAGAAGGCCAGTTGGCTAAAACAGCTGAAAAAATGGAACTGTGTGGATGTTTGTCCCTGGGAAGATGGAAACCATGGAAACGAGCTTCCCAATTTAACCAATGCTTTGCCTCAGGGTGCAAATGCTAACCAAGGTGAGTCTGAACAGATGCACTAATTGTAACATATGCTGTAATATATGCTATTAATATATCCCTGCAAAATTTGACTTTTTTTTTCTTGGGACAAATAACTTTCTCTCTCTTTGGGAGTGGGTCTTCGTATGGACAACTAAAGTATCAAGTGAAGGGAGGATAAATACATTTTCATAATGATAGTTGAGCAAGGGGTGTGTGTTGTGTGTTCAAATGAAATATTTTATGTAGTAAATACAAGACAGAGCCATTCTAAATGTTTCCAACCCTTTTGTTTTATAAAAATGTTATATCTATGCTCCATGTATCTATATTTCAGTTAATTTAATGAATTGTATTTAAAGTATATAAGCATTTTTGGTTGTTTTTTTTTGTTTGCTCTTTAAGCTGGTATCACTGCCAGCATGCTTTTCTGAGCTTTTCTATATGTGGTTTTCTTCAGTTGTGAAGCTTTCAGTAGCTATTTAAAGAGATGCTACTGCAACTAAATGAAATTAGGTGTGTTAAAATGAAGCATCTATTTGTGGGATCAGCCCTGTGGTTAACACTGCACTGACACAAGATCCCAGGTTCTATTCATGGGGCTGGGACTGTTGCAGAGGCAGGACACCCTCTTCTTGGAGAGGAGAGGTGTTTTGTTGCTCTGCAGCAGTCTCTCTATGGTTAATCTAGGAGATGTTCAACTTTGAAAAAGTCCCATCCGACCCTCCTTGGGCAAAGGACCAGGGTGGGGGAAATATCCTCCATTTATACAACTAAGAGCTCTATTTATATAAGAATATAATCTTGCAATACAGAAACATGGATCTGGGAAACCTCACGTCTACAATATTTCGAATACACATTGATTTCAAATTGATATAAAATGATGGAAAATTTAATGCCTGCGGAAGAAGGATAAAAGCTTGGACTGGTGAGGTGTCTCCTATGGGTCACGTGCAGTCTCTTGAAAGATACCTGGGAAGAGAATTGTCAAATTTCATTCATTTACAGATTAGCTTTTAATCTCCACCTGTAGCCAGGGAAAACGGGGGACATTCAGCACATAACTCCCTACAAAGATTTTTCTTGTTGGGTCTCCTAATGTCCAGCCCAACTTGTTATGCTAATTTCAGCTCTAACATCTTGGTAGCAACAGAATTCTGCTGTCACATGGAGTTCTCCAATAGAAATTCAGATCAGTGCTGTGATTTTTAGTATACTATGTTCACTTTATTCCACGTATTTTATGCCTTTTAAAAATTATTTAATATGACAAAGGTTACAAGTATTTCAAACTATGTAGAACCATGTCACCTTTTAAAACAAAATAAAAAGCAACACTTACCAGAGTTCTGCCCCAATACACTGACTCTGTGTTCCAGCAGAGTTACATGGCTGAAGTGACAGGTAGAAGCCAATGATACTAGCAGGACTGGACCTTCCAGGATTCAAGAAGAATATGGGAGTCAGCTGAATGCCTGCTGTCTGTCTAGCTGGAGTGTTCAATATACATTGATAAAATAGAAGGCGATTTGACGGTTCTATTTACAGAGCACCTTTTAGCAGGATTCAAGAAGAATATGGGAGTCAGCTGAATGCCTGCTGTCTGTCTAGCTGGAGTGTTCAATATACATTGATAAAATAGAAGGCGATTTGACGGTTCTATTTACAGAGCACCTTTTAGCATTCGTTTTAATGGATATCAATGTTTTTTCTTTTTTTATGAAGGAAAAGTAAATATGGAATAAACATCTGATTTATCTAGTATTTAGGATGTGAAAAATGTCATCTGCAGTCTGCTACTTAAGGAGACGGGGTACCATGAGTGTGAGGGGAGGAATTAGACAGCAAGACTGAAAAATATTTTGAATGATTTATTAAAATATGAATAAATAAAAGCTGATGACAGCTTTCTGTATTTGTGAAAATGACAGATTCATTAAACAGACCGCATCGGACGGTGTTCACTCGAGCTATCGAGGCATGCGATCTCCACTGGCAGGACAGCCACTTACAGCACATTATCAGCAGTGACTTATACACCAACTACTGTTACCATGACGACACTGAAAACTCACTCTTTGACTCTCACGGGTGGCCCCTCTGGCATGGTAAGTGGCTAAACCGGAAAGACGTTTCCATGACTTGCTGCTTTGTTCAGTTTCTATGGCATTATTTTTGAGGGATGGTGGGAAGATAACTGGAAGGCCTGGAAATAGGAACAGATCCTCCCTTCAAATGCTGGTTCAGAAATAACCTTTTAAGTCCCTTTACATAGCTTAAAAATAACCTTTCAAGCAGCATAGTAAAATCGGGGGGCGTTACAGACATGGATGTATTTTTTTCCAATTATGTTCTGTGTTTTAGAACATGTTCCTACAGCCTGTGCAAGGGTTGATGCATTACGATCTCATGGATACCCAAGAGAAGCACTGAGGCTAGCAATAGCTATTGTTAACACACTAAGAAGACAGCAGCAGAAACAGCTGGACATGTTCCGGGCTCAGAAGAAAGGTAAATGTAGGGAAGAGAGAAGGGCAAAGGACATTACAAGGTGACCAAAAAACTGGTATGGAGTTTTGCATGAGGAAACTAACTCTATTAGAAACTACAAAAGTGGAGGTGACTGTTACTTTTCATTACCAGTTTATTTGACCAGTGAGAAATGTAATGTTTTGGATGTCTAAGTCCTTTATTAGATTAAAAGCTCTTTAGGGCAAGGACTATAACTCCCTATCTCTTTTTGTAATATACTTAGCGTAATTGAGGTCCTTATCCTGATCGGGAGATTTGGGCATTATTGCAATACAAATATTGCTTTTGTGTAATCTTTTTAAAATGGAGCATTTTGTGTGTGGTTGCATGGTTGGGGGGGGTTTGTTTGTTCCTGTTTCCCTCTGGAGAATTTTGTTTGTGCCATGTATTTCTGAGACAGAAAGGATAACAAAATAATTGAAGGAATGCCTAGTGTAGAATGAGACTCTTTTAAGTTTTAGTGCTTGTGAAAGATGCTGGATTAATATAACTGGAAAGAAGTTCTCTAATCACTGCCGTCTGTGGTGTAATTTTGTCAGCACTGTCCTAGCAATGTACTACTTCCTTATTTTGGAAGGAATTATCCCATAAGGGTCTAGTCTCCGAAAAGCATGTTCAGTCCTTGGCCACTCAAATTAATCTAAAATTAAAGTTAGAAGTAAAAGAGTGGCTTGGGCCTGAACAGGCCTCCTCATAAACAGGGAAGAAGGGATGGCTTTGTTAAAGAACAGGAATGGAAGCTAGAGATCTGAGTTCTATTCCCAGTTCTTCCAAGGAGTTCTGCATTATGACATGTTTAAACTTTTTAAAGCATGTGAAGGTGTTTGTACAGAAATAAGTGTGTGAGAGCATAAGCAGAGACTGGATGGACACCTGGCTTGAAAATTTAACCTTCAATCTTTCTCTGCCTCAGTTTTCCTAACTGTAAAATCAGCCTAGCAGCACTTCCTGACCTGCTGACGTTCTGTGAAGCTATATTCGTTAATGTTTGTACAGTATTTTGAGAACCTTAGATAAAAAGCTCTATATGAGTGCAAAGAACTGTTACTAGTATTTGTCAGAATTTTCAGTGAGATTTCACTATGTAACGCATCTTCACTCAACATCCCATGGCTTTGCCATTTTCCAAACAAAGAGGGGTGGGTGGGCTGTTGGGTGTGTGTGCACGCATGCACGAGAGAGAGAGAGAACGAACCACTGGTGCTGTGTGGAGAACCTGTTGGTGGTCTGCAAGCAGCTGACTAGTCGCATACTACTGGTGTTTCTCATTTCCAGCTAGTAAATTGCCCAACTAGACAGCTAAAATACACTAAATTATTTTCTAACATTAGTTTTCCATGTAAGCAACTGCTGCAGTTGCCATAGGGATGTTGTTATTGTCCATGAGACAGTTTCTCCAACATGTGGTCCATGCTGTGTAAGAACAGATGAGAACACTGTTTTAGTTTGAGATGTCTTTTTTTTTTTTAAATGTTGCAGCTCTTGCTTTTTTCCCTTTTAATAGAGCACTCAGAAGTGTGCTAGACATCTCCCATATATGCAATTAAATACTTGACTCCTGCCCATAGAGTTTTTGTTTTAGGCCCCAGTCCCACAGACACTATATGTAGATTTATTCATGCCATTGTAGTCCCATTGACGTCAGTCGGGTTACTCAAGTAGAATCATAGGATCAGAAGGGACCTTGAGAGGTCATCTAGTCCAGACCCATGCACTAATGACAGAACTCAGTATTATCTAGACCATACCTGACAGGTGTTTGTCTAACCTGCTCTTTAAAATCTCCAATGATGGAGATTCCACAACCTCCCTAGGTGATTTTTTCCAGTGACAGTTAAGAAGTTTTTCCTAATGTCCAACCTAAACCTCCTTTGCTGCAATTTAAGCCCATTGCTTCAGAGGTTAAGGAGAACAATTTTTCTCCCTCATCCTTGCAACAACCTTTTATGGACTTGAAAACTGTTATGTCCCCCCTCAGTCTTCTCTTCTCCAGACAAAACAAACCCAATGTTTTCAATCTTCCCTCATAGGTCATGTTTTCTAGATCTTTAATAATTTTTGTTGCTCTTCTCTGGACTATCTCCAGTTTGTCCACCGCTTTCCCTAAATGTGGCACTCAGAACTGAACAATACTTCAGCTGAAGCCTAATCAGTGCAGAGTAGGACAGAATAATTACTTCTCATGTCTTGCTTACAACACTGCTGCTGATACATCCCACATGAGTAGAGTTAAATATCTGGATATATGATTGGAGGATTGAAGCTGTTGTTTGTTGTGACACTGCAAGTGAAGATCATAAACAGACAAAAATAGGTATATTCAAGTACTAGGGTGTCATTCAGAAGGCAGAGATTACTCATGCTGGCATGTAGAAGGCTTGATTCTACATGCCAGCAGTAATCTTTTTTTGGTTTTTAATCTTTATTTTCACACAGACTACTTGTTGGTGGAACAATTGTTTTATTTTCTTAATATGTTATTGATTACAATAAACATGTCATTTGAGTCCCAAAAGAAGTCTTCCTAGTAATGTTTCAGCTTGAAAATTTTAATTTCTATGCTGTAGCTGTGCTGCTTGAATAGCTCCACATATCAGATAAGTAAGAACCAATCTTTCCAGTATTCTAAAGCTTAATGATGTGTATTAAGCATGATCAATCTTAGAGATGACACTTTTCCTGTGAAATGGGACAGGAAGAGTTGTATCTGCAAGGGTATTTGGAGTGGAGAAATAGAGCACAATTATTGCACTCAGTGGGTTTTTTATGCAGTTACGTTTTTTTTACCAATATGGCCTTTAATCGCACATATTTACACAGTACATACATGTCCAGGGGAAATGTAAGTTTAGAATTGCAGTCAAAAGGAAGCTACTGTCATGGGAATGTCTGCTCGTAGAAAAGGAATTTGAGGACCCTATAACCTCTATTACCACAGCTGTACTTCCTTCAATTCACTGTGCTAAACAATAATTTTTTTCATGCTCTGATTGATTGATAGTTGACAGCTATGAAACAAAGTATCCATGGAGGAGTTTGTTGCCTTGAATTTAAGAATGACAAGAAACCACACTTTGTCAATTTAAAGGGCAGTTTTTTCTTGTATACAATACCTCATTTAAATCCTTGACTCTGTTTTTTAAAAGAAGCTGTCATCCTGAGTTTATTACTTTAATAAATATTTAGATGCAAGATAAGCTCATATTTTATTTATGAAAATGGAACACTTTAAAGTATTTTTATTAGTTCTCTCAGCTCTATCAGATTCACTTGGAATATAAAAATGGTGCTGCAGTGTTTCTGGATGAGGAAACTGAAATTGCCATTTATCTTACAGAAGTGTTTCCTCTTTACTGTAATTTTTCAGCAAAGATGCTTCTCTCCTCACTTCCCCCACCCAGGGGACTACCTGGCTAGCAAATAACAGTTTTCAAAAAGACACTAGGGTTGGAATTTCTGACCCATGGTGCAACTCTGGAGCACATGGAAAGTAGAGCTGTGAGAGAGCTTCGTTCATTTTCCTTACATGTTTGAGGGACAGCAACTAAGTAATACTTTTCTTATTTTTAGTAATAAATATTACTCTGTTTATTTCTAAACACAAACTACTGTGCATTCTGTGGATGTTGGACAGAGTGCCTAGGATAAGGTCTTGTTTGTAGTGTAAATTATTAAAACTCACCTATCATTTTATATTTATCTAATTTTCCTGATGTAGAACTTCTCCACAAAGGAGTAACCTCAATAACTAATCTTGAAGGCTGGGTGGGGCACCCACTGGATCCAGTTGGCACCCTCTTCAGTAGCCTTATGGAAGCCTGCAGGGTGGATGATGAAAGCTTCCATGGCTTTTCAGACTTCACAGGTAAAACTGTTTCTAGTTTTATCTTATTTGTTTCTTGAGAAATTTTGAGCATTTTAATACTTTTCCTCTTCAAATTAACTTTAAGGAAACATTTGCTTCAGAGCAGAGCATTCCCTATGAAAACATGAGAGGCAGTGCTTGAAGTAAATATTTAATTAACTTTAACTAAAAACAACTTTAAACATTGCTGATAATTATTTCAAGCTTGAAGAATGCCTGTCTTTTATGCTGGAAATATCTATTTAACAAAACTTGTCTTCCTGCTTTGGATAAGTAAATACTAGATCCTAGTTCTAAGAAATTACTGGAAAAATCTAAAAATGATGGTATACCTAGTGTAATGCATGTTGTTTTACAAGGTAATCTTATAGAACTAACATATAATGAGTTATATCAGCAGTAGAAATGGGGAAAAAAAATTTTGGCAAATACTACATTTGCAGAAAAAAATGCATTTTTCTGTGCACATGGATTTGGGTTGAATTTCGCAAATAGTTTTGGCCAAAAAAAAACTCCAAAAAATTTTTTCAGAAAGGTTGATTGTGTTTCATTTTACACTTTCAAGATCAAGAGTTTAAACATTTCATTTTGAATCAACATTTCTGAAACACTTTTGTTTTTTCATTTGGGTGAGAAAAGTCTAAAAACAGTTTTAGGTTAAAAACTAAACCAATATTTGTGTGTGGATTTTTCAATTGAGCTACTTTTTCTTCAGTAAACTTCTAATCCTGCACTATATACTTCTGGAAAAACTTTAAATTTAGAAAGGTAAAAATACAGCAAATATGTTTAACAACAAATTATTTGCATGGTATGCTTTCTAGTAAAAATGGTCTCCCAAGAGCAGTATCCCTTCTCATTGCTACAGTTGTCTTTCCTATAGCTATTTGTCAAAATCTATTTTGTGTCTGATTTAGTTTGTAAGCTCTTTGGGGTAGGGACCATATTTTGTAATATGGTGTATCTATGAAGCGCCATGCAAGTCTTTGGTGCTATATAAGAAAACAACAAGCATGCTATAATATGAGAATGAAACGTTAAACAACTTTACACAAACATAATAATGCATTTATTTATAACTTTGTTCAATACTGAAATTTTGTATGTTACCCTTGCTAAGGAACAAGTTGTGTTTAAAGACATTCAGAAATATATTTACCATATCATAAATAATTGTTACATTTTTAAAAATTTATAAATATCTTCATCAATGATTTAGATACTGGCATAGAGAGTACACTTATAAAGTTTTTGCGAATGATACCAAGCTGGGAGGAGTTGCACATGCTTTGGAGATAGGATTAAAATTCAAAATGGTCTGGACAAACTGGAGAAATGGTCTGAAGTAAATAGGATGAAATTCAATAAGGACAAATGCAAAGCACTCCACTTAGGAAGGAATAATCAGTTACACATATACGAAATGGAAAATGACTGCCTAGAAGGAGTACTGCAGAAAAGGATCTGGGGATTATAGTGGATCACAAGCTAAATATGAGTCAACAGTGTAACACTGTTGTATAAAAAACAAACATCATTCTGGGATGCATTAGCAGGAGTTTTGTAAGCAAGACACAGGAAGTAATTTTTCCATTCTACTCCACACTGATGAGGCCTCAACTGGAGTATTATGTCCAATTCTGGGCACCACATTTCAGAAAAGATGTGGACAAATTGGAGAGCATCCAGAGAAGAGCAACAAAAATGATTAAAGGTCCAGAAAACATGACCTATGAGGGAAGATTGAAAAAATTGGGTTTGTTTAGTCTGGAAAAGAGAAATCAGAGAGGGGACGTAACAGTTTTCAAGTACATAAAAGGTTGTTATAAAGAGGAAGGAGAAGAATTGTTCTTCTTACCCTCTGAGGATAGGACAAGAATCAATGGGCTTAAACTGCAGCAAGGGTAGTTTAGGTTGGACACTAGGAAAAACTTCCTAACTGTCAGGGTGGTTAAGCACTGGACTAAATTGCCTAGGGAGATTGTGGAATCTCGGGAGATTTTTAAGAGCAGGTTAGACAAATACCTGTCAGGAATGGTCCAGATAATACTTAGTCCTGCAGTGAGTGCAGAGGACTTAGGGTGACCAGATAGCAAGTGTGAAAAATCAGGACACAAGGTGGGGGGTAATAGGAGCTCATATTTAAAAAAAAAAAAAAAAAAAAAAAAAAAAGCCCCAAATATCGGGACTGTCCCTATAAAATCGGGACATCTGGTCATCCTCAGGGGACTGGACTAGATGACCTTTTGAGGTCCCTTCCAGTGCTGTGATTCTATGACTCGCAAACAGATGGATGGTCAAAAAATCATTGACTGTGATCGTGCTAATGGATTTGCAAGGACAGACCCTACATGGATTCCTGCTAACTTCAGTGGAAATCTGTGAAGATGTAAGGGTCCTCTCCTTACCAGCCCTTTGCAGGATCAGGGCTTGGGTAGTTACTGAATGAGGTGAAAACAAAGACATTCAAAGTGCAAGCTGATATTTCCGCCTTATGAACACAAAGTTGGGACAGTTGCTATTTTTCATAATCGCTATCACTTGAGTATAAAATCTCTCATTCTTACCTGAGTTTCCTGGCTTTTAGTTACTGCAACCTTAATCTGTTTTCTGTCTAGATGTGTGGCTCTATTTTTCAATGACAGTTGCATGCATTTCTGTCCTAAAGAATTGAATGGAAGTCCCTATTGATTTACAATAGGGCAGTATTCTTTTATCTTAACCTTTAAAAAGATGTTTGAAAACAGATTGTTACCAAAACTGAAGAGTGATTTTTAGTGGCATCTTTCAAAGTTAATACAGTAATTCACTTTTTAAAAATAATTAATTAAAATAACAGATAAAAGAAATATTTGAATGTGAGATTGCAAACCAATTATTGATGAAAATTGTTTGTGATGTATTATTTGTTTTGTAACCCTTTACAGAGAACATGGGGCAGTGCAAATCTCTGGAGTACCAGCACCTGCCTTCACACAAATTCTTAGAAGAAGGGGAATCTTACCTTACACTAGCTGTGGAAGTAGCATTGATAGGTCTGGGGCAGCAGCGAATAATGCCAGATGGCTTGTATGCACAAGAGAAGGTTTGTCGAAATGAGGAGCAGCTCGTTTCTAAGCTACAGGAAATTGAATTGGATGATACACTGGTGAAGATCTTTCGAAAGCAAGCAGTCTTCCTATTAGAAGGTATCTTGAAATAGATGTTCAACTTTTGTCATTTAAAAAAAAAAAAAGTATTCCTGTGGGAGTTGACTTGTTTACTAATTTTAAGATTTTTTTTTTAGAAGTATAATCACTCCAGTTAAAGATCTTTCAGGTCTCTAATCATGGCAATATTTTGAAGTACATTAGAATTTATCATTGGAAAGATAAAGCATCTTGCTGACCTATGGTCCCTTGCTTTTCATTTTTATTGTATTTATGCTTCAAATTAAATTTTAAGTTATTCATAGTTTTGGTGTCCTAATGATTCAGTTCAGGCTCACAATTGATAAATAATGGTATCAATTGTTCTCTGGTAGCAAGATTCTAAATATGTCACTTGCAGTCTGACAAAATACTGATAGCCTCGTAAATGAACAAGGGTTTTATCCTTGTCCAAGACTAAATAGCTCAAAAGTTTCATTTGAGACCATTGGTGCAGAAACTGAATATTGCACATTGTGGATATAGTGCCTAGTCAAACACAAAAAGTGTTAGTATTTAGGGCTTGATTTTGAAAAATAACCTCTGATTTTTTTGCGACTGAAATTTTGTGGAGAACTGGCCACTGAGCCGGGGAGCAGGCGGTGCCGGGATGGGGCAGGGGCAGATACCTGTCAGTCTCCAGCACTCGGGCCGTGCAAGCAGCTTCTTCACCTCGGAGTCTTCCCTGCTTGCCCGGGGGCCGCCACTCCTCTCAAGCTCCCCGGCTGCTGCCACTGCTGCCACCCGGGAGGATGCAGGTGGGAGCGCTGCTGCAGAGGAGAGACACAAGGGTCCGAGCTAAGCTGGGGCCCCGCACCTGCCAGCCGAGAGCAGCAGGAACCAGGCACCTCTCTGGGGGAGCTGGGCAGCCTGAGCTCAGCGAGGTGGCAGCCTCTGCGGCAGCAGGGACATGCAGGTAGCGTAGCCCACCATGGGGAAGGAGAGGCTGCGCTGCTCCTGCTGTTTCTTGCCTACAGCCATCCTTCTCCTGCACCTGGGAGCTGCGGAACCCGGGTGCGGTGAGGGGAGCTGGGAGGCGCGCCTGCCCGGGCTGCGGCCTGGCGCCATCCGCCCCACCCCGGGGACTCCTGCAGCGGATGCATGTGAGCGGCAGCCCCTGTGCCCCCCCCACCTCCCCCCTCGCCGCGCTCGGATTCTGCAGCTCCCAAGAGAGTGAGCCGCCACTGCCACTGCCCCTCCCAGAGCAGGCTCAGGGCCCTGTGCCCCGGCAGCGGCGGCTCACATTCCCGGGAGCCACAGAGCCCGAGTGCGACGAGGGGAGAGCTGGGGGGTGCACAGGGGCTGCCGCCCACATGCTGCAGCCTGCAGGAGCCCTGGGGGGTTCGGTGCAGGGTCACAGCCTGGGCAGGAGAGGCGGGAAGTCTGGCTACTCCCCGCTAGTGGCTCTGCCGCCTTTGCATGGCTGCTGCCCCCTCTGTGCCTCGCCGGCTCCTCCATGGCTGGGGCTCGCCACCCCCATACGCTGACACTTTGGCTCTCTGGTCCTCCTGAAGGTGGCTCCTCCCTGCTGAGCCAGGACACTGCTTTTTGGCACCCCCAACCACTTGGCACCCTAGGCGACCGCCTAGTGGTTGCACCAGCCGTGCTAGCTACCTGTGCTGAGGCAGGACCAAGTAATCCTAAACTATCCCTGACCGATGTTTGTCCAACCTATTGTTAAAAACCTGATGGGTATTCCACAACCTTCCTTGGAAGCGTATTCCAGCACTTAATCACCCTTAGCCCTGGTCTACACTGGGGGAGAGGCTGATCTAAGTTACGCAACTTCAGCTATGTGAATAACGTAGCTGAAGTCAACGTACTTAGATGGACTTACCACGGTGTCTTCACCGCTGCGAATCGACTGCTGCCGCTGCCCCGTCGACTCTGCTTGCGTCTCTCACGGTGCTGGAGTACAGAAGTCAACGGCAGAGTGCTCGGGGGTTGATTTATGGAGTCTAGACTAGATGCCATAAATCGATCAATCGCTACGCGCCGATCCAGCGGGTAGTGAAGACATACCCTTATAGTTAGAAAGTTTTTCCTAGTATCTAACCCTAATCACCCTTGCTGCACATCAAGCCCATTAATTCTTGTCCTGCCTTCAGTGGACATGGAGAACAACTGATCAGCACTTTTTATAATAGACCTTAACATATTTGAAGTCTATTATCAGGTCTCCCCTCAGTCTTCTTTTCTCAAGACTAAATATGCCAAGTTTTTTAACCTTTCCTCGTAAGTCGGGTTTTCTAAACCTTTTATCATTTTTGTTGCTCTCCTCTGGGCTCTCTCCAACTTGTCCACATGTTTCCTAAATTGTGGTGCCCAGAACTGGGCACAGTACTCCAGCTAAGGTTTCACCAGTGCCAAACACAGCAGGGCAATTGCCTCCCATATCTTACAGACAACGCTCCTGTTAATATTTCCAAGACTGATTGGCCTTTTTGCAACTGCATTGCAGCATTGACTCATTCAATTAATTATGATCCACTGTAATGCCCAGACCCTCTTCAGCAGGACTACCACCAACCTACTTATTCCCCATTCTGTGGTTGTGCAATTGATTTTTTTCTAAGCATAAATTACTACACTTATCTTTATTGAATTTCATCTTGTTGATTTCAGATCAGTTCTCCATTTTGAATTCTAATTCTGTCCTCCAAAGTAGTGGCAACCCCTCCCAGATGGGTGTCATCTGCAGATTTTGTAAGCCTAGTCTCTGCTCCATTATCCAAGTAATTAATGAAAATATTGAATAATACTAGATCCAAGACTAACACCTGCAGAACCTCACTAGATCAGTGCTCCCAGTTTGGCAGCAAATCATTGATAAGTATTCTGAATATGATCTTTGAACCAGTTGTGCCCCCTCCCCCGCCCCCTTATAGTAATTTCATCTAGACTGCATTTCCTTTAGTTTGCATATGAGGATGTCGTATAGGACTGTATCAAAAGCCTTTCTAAAATTTAGGTATCATGTGTACTGCTTTCCCCCATCCACTAGAACAGTAATTCTGTCAAAGAAAGAAATTAGGTTGGTTTGGTATGACTTGTTATAGACAAATCCATGCTGGCTATTCCTTATTACCCTATTACCCTAGGTGCTTACATATTGATTGTTGAATAATTGAGGAGTCGTAGGATTGGTGTGAACATTCTGTGTTTGCATGAGGATCCGGTGATTAAAGTTGAACAGAATTTTTTGGATGAAATTTTTTAACAGCAAAATGTAGGTTTGAGTAGAAAACATTTTATGAATTTGTATCTAATTGGTTGCTTTGTTTTTTGTTAGAAAATACCCTATACGTTTTGATAAATAAAGATTTCAGCTTCTCATTTGAATTTTAATTCAATTTTTAAAAAGGTTAAAAAAAACCAACCCTCAGTGTGATGAAGTGTTTCATTTTGGTCAGCCCAAACTTTTTTGTTCAACCTGAAACACAATTTTTTTTTAATTTCTCGGTTTGTTTAGTAAACCAAAAGATCTGTTGTTCTCGTAGCTCTACTGGTGATGGCTATTGGGGGGGAAAGGCTGAGGGCTGAATATTTAAATCTGGGTGCTAAATTCACTGCCTCAGAGCAATGAGAAGCTTTTCATGCATACAGTAAGCAAGTATGTCTCCTGAAAAATACTTTGAATGAAAGATTACACATGAGAATCCAGAGCAATACGCTATTCCTCCTGAGGCTGCACAACATCCCAGTCTCTGACAAGCCAGAAGAGCCAGAATTATTGCTGGTACTGGAATCGTCTCTCCCCTCCTCATCCCATATGGTGGTGGAACTGCAGGGCTACTGGCTGGCCCGTGGATGTAGTAACAGGAGGTCTGCCAGGATCTGGGGTAGACATGGTTCTGTACTTCCTGTACCACCTTCCCTTAGCTGGGACTCTTTGAACAGTGGCAGTACACTATTTACATAGTACTGGGACCTTTTGGGAAAGAATGGCTTCTCAAGCTTTCCCTGGGGTCTGTTACACACTTCTGTGAATGAAAGGATAGGCTTTCAGATCATTGTTTCTTGTCATGATTAATGAGCGCAATAAGCAAGTGGTCATAGCAGGAAATCTGTAGAGGTTAAATGAGTAGCAATATGCTTGTCTAGTACACAGTTACAAGGAGTGGGTAAGGAGCTCTTGCATTGTTGTGTGCTGAGAAATCCTGACTGCAAAGATTTCAGTACATTCAAACAATTTAGGCACAACCAGTGTCAACAAATAAAGAAGAACTGCAGTGATTTAAGATTATAATCACATCAGTGGTGTTTAGTGCGTCTTTCTTCATAATTAGGTGTAACAAAAAGAGTTAGTAATGCAATATGAAGATGACCTTTTGCATGTTTAACATAGATTAATTCACACTGTATGTAGCTACCATTTAAATGCGTGGAAAAGCAGGAGACTAAAAGTTGTTGCAAGGTATATTCTATTTTAATTTTTTGCTTAATTTAACTGCAAGTCTTCAATATGCTGAGGCTTCTGATTTTTATCATGAGTCTTGTGATATTTGGCATAAGTCAACTGGAAACTGATCTTTTGGGGGCTCAATGTAAAATGTGTCCCAATCTGCTCTTGATGGTGCTTGAGAAGTATTAAAAGATGTTTAAACAAAATGTGAACAGTAACTTCTTCTTCCTCTTGCTGACTGCCATTCTGATATTGGGGAGGCCCCATTCTCAGTGTGAAAAAGGTACTTTTCTGTAAAATGGTTACTGCCTAAAGTAGCCTCACTTAAACTGCAGATTTTAATTATAAACTTTGGGAAAAGAATTTTAAATTCATCTATAAATTTAGAAGAGTTATGTAACCCATGGACTGTCTGAATCCTACAATAAGCCCAACAGGATGCCTCTTTTTATGTTTTTATTTAGCACGGACAATGCAAGAGTTTAAATCTGATCATTTATAAGGCCCTCACCCTATCATGACTATTTGAATGTTTTCTCTTTGTGTTAGACATTTTTCTTTCTGGGCACATTAACAATTTATAATTGAAACACTTTTTTGCACCTTAAAAAAAAAATAGTGGTGTTTGTTTGACAATGTGTAAATTCTGTCATCCTCTCTCTCTCTCTCTCACAGCTGGACCGTATAGTGGCTTAGGCGAAATCATCCATCGAGAGAGTGTTCCAATGCACACATTTGCCAAGTATCTCTTCACCTCTCTCCTACCTCATGATGCTGAATTGGCATACAAAACTGCACTGAGAGCCATGCGGTATGTATTCAGACCTCATCTAGAAAGAGAAAAACAAAAATCCAAGTCAGAAAAAATTGCTGTAAATTGAATAACCCCAAAGAAGGAAGGCTTGATTGAAGGCAGGGAGTCAGACCTGTGTTCTGTTACATGTTAATCTCTGTGCCTCAATTTCTTCATCTGTAAAAGCAATTAATATGTGCAGTTATTACCCCTTACCTCAGAGGTGTTGGGTAAAATCATTTATTTGTAAATTGCATTGAAATCCCCACTCTTGCTGCAGCGTTGCAGCCACAAAATCATCTTTAAAAAAATGACCACAGTGACTACTGCAATCATGCTCTCCCTCTTGTTAATCTGGATGCTGTGTGAAAGGTAGTTGCGGGGGTCATGGCTCCAACAGCTCAAAGTTACTTTACCATTGAAGGTGGCAGGTCTCAGGACCTTCTTCTGTCTAGTCTGTTCTGCAGGACAGTTTATTCCCCAAACCCTTTATTATTTTACAAATTCACTTTATGGAGTTGATTTTAAAACACATTTTTTAAAATAACGGTCTCTGCTGCTGTGTAGTTCAGACCAGTTTTCTTTTTTTTTTTTTTTTTGCTTCATTACCAAGCAATCTTGTACAGATCCAGATTGAAGATAGGAATGAGATTGGAATTAAATTGGATGTCAGGCCGCTAAAAATATCTGAAGGACTGGTATCCAAGTTGCTCTCTGTATTTGGGAGAAAGGGCATGCCTAAGGAAGTGCTCAGTTTGCATTGGCTTTACCTCTCAGGGCAGCTGAGAGTATGAATGGCTAAATTCATATTCTCCATTCTGAGTACAGTGAAGGCACTGGCCCCATCTGGATTACCATGGATCCAATACTACCTAGAAGTTCAAGGAACTGGCTACTAGAAGTGAAACCTGTGAAGAAATTTAAGTACTAGTTCTTACATGTAGAATCTGTAAGGATACAATTCTCAGGTCATAAAGGTATAACTATAAAGGTTATGCTCCTGGTCTCTGGATCCAAGATGGTGAGAATTGGTTGCATCAAGTTGAAGGCCACAAAATCTGAAGGAGTAATAATGTGTCATTCCAGCAACATGCACAACTGGTCAAATACGTAGAGAGATTTGACAATAAATAATTGCTTGCTGAAACTAGTTCCAGAGCACACAACAAGAGAGGATACTCTTGATTTAGTCCCAAGCAATACATATGAGTCGGTTCCAGAAGTAAAACAAAGCTGGAAGGCAAGCAAAAAAGTGTATTGGTGACAAGCTGCAATAATTTACTTTAGCCAAAAGGATGTTCTTCAAAATGTAGAAGTAGAAAGGAAAACGAACTAGGACAGGTAAGTCTAGGTTGGGGATTGGAAGGTCTCAGAAATTGCTGAACAAATTGCCAGACACAAACAGATTCATTCTTAATTGTCATTAAATTTCATTCTTCATTTGTAAGCCCTTCAGGGTAGGGACTGTCTCTTCTTGTTTGGACAATGCCTAGTACACTAGGGCCATGACTCTAATTGCGGGTCTCTGGATGTTACTACAACACAAACACTTCAAACTTCTGATTACTATTAAAGTCTGCAAAAGAACCACTAGGAATGTAATCGATCATAAGTTTTTTGTCTAGGTAAAGTACTCTGGTACTTCACTTAAAAAAAATAAAAAAATAAAAAAAAATAAAAGACAGATTCTGGGGGGCAATATGATGGGATCCCAATGTGCCTGTCCTTTTTTGCTTCCACAGACTGCTCTGCAGCCTTCCTTTTAGTAGGTACCACCATGCAGCTTTTTTACAGTGTTTCACTCCACCACCTTTTAAACATACTAGTGCAGTTACAGTATTTACATTCCCCCACTCTACTATCTCTCCTCCACTGGGTGGAGGAAGGTGTCTCCTCCCAGAGAACTCCCTTTCATCAGGCCCTGTGAGCCATTTTTTAATTTTCTTTTCCCCATCTCCTTCTTCTTCCCCCTTGAACTTTCTTCCTGTGCTCTTTATCCATGGGCTAATTAGGTCATTTATTATCCAGCCCCAGTCTAGTCTGGTAATGGAGAACTCCCCTCCTTAATCAGGGACTCTCTGGGACCTGATTGGTTAAACAATGACCAGAGTGCTGGTTCAGTCGCTGATTCTCAGGCAGTAATGGTCTTTAATTTCCAGAGAACCTTACCAGGCTGTACCATGTTAACCAGTTAGTGCAGTTAAAGACAGACCTATAAAATTAAAATGAGCTCAGTTAAGAAGGGACAAGCCAGCAGAACTTTGCAAAAGAAAATCACTTTTTGTATTTGATTTCCTTGCAGCTGTCAAATAAATAGAAAAAAAGAACCCGTTGATATTAATATATTTGGACTATCAAAAAGTGTTTGACAGAGTCCCTCACAAGATGTTAACGAAGCTAAGTGGGCAAAAGATGAAATGTGAAACTTCTGCCATAGATTAGAAACTGGCCAAGAGAGAGAACTGAATATGATTAATTGGTCAGTTTTTAACATTAAATGAAGATAATAGTGGGTTGCCTAAGAACTCATACTAGGATTGGTGCTTACCATATTTTACAATGATCTGGAGAAAGGGGCGAACTGTGAATTGGCAAGAATTGCAGATTACACAAATTTAGGTTAAAGAAGCCAGGAATGACAGGAGCTATAGATAAACTTGATGTCTGCTTAACTCCTGACAAATGAAATCAGTGTATTAGAGTAACCATTTGAATTATTTATACCCAGTTCTGAGTTCTAAACTAAGGCCTGGTCTACATTAGAGTTAGGTTGATGTAAGCTGCCTTAATCATTGTAATTGTCTGTGTACACACCACAGCCTTGCTCCCACTGATGTAAGTGCTTTGCTACACTGACATCATAACTCCACCTCCACAAGAGGTGTAGGCTTATGTGGGTGTAGTTACTGTAACAGTGTCTGTGTAGATACTGCATTACTTACATTGGCTGTTGGCTGTCATTCTTGTCAATTTCACAGCTCCGTGACAAGAAAGCCTGGTGCCAGTGATTGGCTCCAGCTAGAGTCTGGCTGCCCCTCGTCCTGACTCCCCCCTCTCAGCTGGGCTGCTGCCCGTGCTCCCCACTGGGAACCCTGCTGCCCCTAGACTCTCCGCTTCCAGCCTGGCTGCTGCCTGGGCTTCCCACTTCTAGCTCCCCTCTCAGGAAGGCGAGAAGCCCAGGCATCTGTCCCCTGCTCCTGGTGGGGAGCTGCACAGAGCTAAGAGCCCTGGCTTTCAGTCCCCACACTGCCCCTCTTCAGTCAGTTGAAGCGCTCCTGGTGAGGCCGTGCACCTCTGACAGAAGTAGCGTGAAAGTCAGCCACCATAGTAATTACTGTTCATAGAGTAGACCTGCCCCAAGTATTTGCTGGAGGGGGGAATATGGATGCCTTTGTGCACCAATCAGTGAAATCTAACAATGTGCAATAGTAGTAGAAAACTAAACAAGCTGCTTGGCTATAGTAAGAAAGGGATAGAGTTTAATACTGAAAATATTATGTCGTTATTGTGTGAATCAGTAGTGAGTCCTTAGTTTGCATACTGCGTTCAGTTCTGGTCACAGCATTTAAAAATACTTGTGAGCACTGCTGTATGCACACGTGTGTGCATGCATTTGAGAATACACTCCTGAGTGCTTGACTCTACAACTCTTAAATATTTTTGGATGTAGTAGCTATATAGTTTGCAGATGAGATGGGATGTGGGGGAAGTGACCTGTCAGAGGTATATAAAATAGGAAATGGTTTACTCCCTAGTAAACAGAGAGCTCCTACTTTTATTTTATTTATTCTTAAATAGAGCAAAAGGCACACAAGGAAATTCAAAAGCATCAATTTAAAATAGGTAAAACAGGATACTTTTGTTTTTATACAATGCACAATTAATCTTATGGAGCTCATGGCCACAAGATATATTGAAATTAAGCTCTTTGCAAAATTCCAGAAAACCCTAGACGTTTTGTGTAAATTTTTTACATAGGTAAATTTCATGTAATTAATAAAATAAGAGATATAAGCCCTCAAGTTTTTGAACATTAGGAATAGCCATACTAGGTCTGTCCATGATGGGTCCGTCCATCAATGGTCCGTCTGGATTAATATTTTTTTTTCTGATGCTTCAGAGGGAAAAAACAGAACAGGGCAGGTTTCAAGTGATCCGTCCACTGTCGTCCAGTCTCAGCTTCTGATAGTTGGGGTTTAGGGACACCTGGAGCATGAGGTTAACAGCCATTGATGAACCTATCCTCCATCTAATTTTTTTTTCTAACGCAATTATATTTTTGGCCTTCTGCATTTCCTGGCAACGAGTTCCACAGGTTGATTGTGCATTGTGTGAAGAAGTACTTTCCTCTGTTTTAAACCTGCTGCCTATTAATTTCATTGGGTGTCCCTTAGTTCTTGTGTTATGTGAATGGGTAAATAGTGCTTCCCTATTCACAAATGGTGTGGAGAAAGTGATTTTATACACCTGTCATGTCCCCTCTTAGTCATCTCTTTTAAGATGAGCAGTTTGTCTTCTTTTTAATCTCTCCTCAGATGGAAGCTGTTCCATACCCCTGATCATTCTTGTTGCTCTTTTCTGTACCTTTCCAATTCCTTTTTTTGAGATGAGGTGACCAGAACTGCACACAGTATTCAAGGTGTGGGCGTACTATGGTTTTATATAGTGGCATTATAATATTTACTGTCTTTTATTGTCTGTCCTTTTCCTAAGGGTTCCTAACATAGTTAGCTTTTTTTGACTGATGCTGCACATTAAGCAGATATTTTCAGAGATCTATCCATAATGATCCAAGATCTTTCTTGAATGTTAACAGCTAATTTAGATCCCATCATTATGTATATATAGTTGAGGTTATGTTTTCTAATGTGCATTACTTATCAACATTGAATTTCACCTGCCGTTTTGTTGTCCAGTCATCCAGTTCTGTCAGAACCCTTTGTAACTCTTTTTGCAGTCAGCTTTGGTCTTAACTGTCTTGAGTAATTTTTTTATCATCTCCCAAATTTTGCCACCCCACTGTTCACCCTCTTTTCCAGGTCATTTATGAACATGTTGAACATCACAGGTCCAGTACAGATCCTGGGGGACACTGCTATTTACCTTTCTCCACTTCAAAAACTGACCATTTACTCCTACCCTTTGTTTCCTATCTTTTAATCAGTTGTTGATTAATGAGTGGACCTTCCTTGTTATTCCATGACTGCTTATTTTGCTTAAGAGCCTTTAGTGTGGAACCTTGTCAAAGGCTTTCAGAAAAGTCCAAATATACTATATCAACTGGATCACCGTTGTCCATGTTCTTGTTGATGCGCTCAAAGATTTCTAATAGATTGGTGAGGCATTTACAAAAGCCATGTTGACTCTTCCTCAACATATCATGTTTATCAGTCTGATCATTTTCTTTACAATGGTTTCAACCAATTTTCCTGGTACCGAAGCTAAGTTTACTGGCCTGTTAGTTGCCAGAATCATCTTTGGAGCCTTTCTAAAAAATAAGTGTTAAATTAAATCTGGTACAAAGTCTGATTTAAACGATAGGTTACATACCATAGTTAGTAGTTTTGCAGTTTCCTTCAGAACTCTTGGGTAAATACCATCTGGTCTTGCTGACTTATTACTGTTTGTTTATCTGGGCATAAATCAACCACTAATGGCCTAGGATTTAAGATGCCCCAAGAGAAAGTTTAGGAGACTAGACCAGTTGGGTTGCAAGTCTGCTTCTGTTGCTGCTCTGTCACTTTATACAGTGAGCTATCAAGCAGTGATTGCCAGGAATCGCTTTTACGCCTGAGGTTAAGTTGTTCCCTTCATGGACTCCCTGCCTGACGAGAAAAGCAAAGAGCTAAAGCCCATCATGGAGGGCCAGAATATATCTCAACACAAGCGGAGTACAATGTATTCAACACTTCAGCAAGATCAGTGTCAACAGCTGTAACACATTATCTTTCTGAGTAAGGACCTTGGACTTTCCCCAGAAGCCCAAGTCATGGCTGAAAGCTTGATTTTTGAAGATATTGACCTTTTCAGATGGAAAAACAGATACAATACTGGAGAGATTCAGGAAGACCAAATTGACAGCCAAATTCTTGGTGATCCAATCACCCTTCAGCATGAGAGATCCTTTAAGTCTGAGAGGTAATTCCTTCCTGCTCAACTACCACCTCACTATGAACAATACTAAAAAGGTCCTCTCATTCAGTTACATGTGGATAAGCATTGCAGGAGCTGTCAGCATGGCAGAGCCTGTTCTCATTAACTCATCTGGCTCCACCTGCAGAGGCTGATGGAAAAGTTCTGCCCTCCACTCTTAGTTATCCTCTTCTCCTTTTGATGCCTGGCTTTATTAGTAGTACAGTAGAACCTCAGAGTTATGAATTGACCAGTCAACCACACACCTCATTTGGAACAGGAAGTATACAATCGGGCAGGAGTAGAGACCAAAAAAAAACGCAAATATAGGACAGTATTGTGTTAAATGTAAACTACTTAAAAAAGAGAGAGCAGCATTTTGTTCTTCATAGTAAAGTTTGAAAGCTGTATTAAGTCAACATTCAGTTGTAAACTTTCAAAAGAGCAACCATAATGTTTTGTACAGAGTTACGAACGATCTCCATTCCCGAGGTGTTTGTAACTCTGAGGTTCTACTGTAGTAGTATTGTTACAGTGTGGATTAGAGATGTGTCTTGAGAATAATAGAGGCTATGTGATCCAGTCACACCCAGCTCTGTCTCTGACTGCATTCTTCATCACTTTTCAGGAATTCCTTTAATGAGAACATTCCAAGACATGGTATATTTCTCTCTCTGATCAACCTAGAAGCTAAGGAAGCACCTCAGTGATATGAGGGAAAATATTTCCAACTCCTGATACAAACCCAAAGAGAGAAGATTATTTTATGTTAACTTGAGAAAAACAAGTATACTTAGTTGAAGATTTAAGTTTTATATGATGATGCCATGGCTATGACTCCTTCTGTAAAGCAGAAGAGCTAGTTGACTAGCAGATAGCCTATAGCCTATTCCATTCAATTTCAGATTACATTCATGACAAGGATGAAGATATTTCTTAACCTTGAAATCTTTAAAGCTGCTACATAGAATTCAAGTTGCACCTTCATGCAACGCTGTTCTCAGTTTAGGAGAGCAGCGTTATTCAGGAGAGCTGTGCTTCATTATTCACGAAAGCTGGTATTTTCAATGGAGTCTTAAGTACTTAGCCACACCATCTAGAGACAGGGCTACTGGTCGGTCCCCCATGCACAAAAGTCTTCACAGTCTATTCTAGATAGAAAGAGTTACTTGCCTGTAACTGGAGTTCTTGGTATCCTGCCTCTGCATATTTACAATCACCCACTCCTCCATTTTCTTGCATTCGCCTTTAGTATACTGAACGGGCAGAAAGGAATGGAGGGGAGTTGGAGCTGATGTCCCTTCTATATACTTGGGTCTGCATGGGGACTGTATGTGCTACCCTCAACAGCCACTGCTCTCTAGATCGTTTCTCAGTTTGCAGCACCAAGCTACATAGCGTGAGAATGTGGATCTGCAGAGGCAATCTACTTGGAGAACTCAAACTGCAGTGAGTTAATCTTCTTTTAGCACACTTTCTTTATCAAAGGGCACTATGAACTTTGTTTGGACTTCATTGGGTTTTCTGTGCGTAGTGAGGGCAGAATTTGGACCCAAATTAAGAATGGATTTTTTTGTGTGGATTTTAGGAGGAGTCTTGTTTAGGTCATGTTTAATCAGAAGGCAGCTTCAGCTGAAATCTTGTTAAATAATTCATTGCTTCTTAAAAATGAGATTTGAAAAAGTAAAGAATAATAAATATGCTTGACTAGATCTAATTGAGGCCTTCAGATCTGCTGCAGTTTTGACTTTTACTCTGATGTTTTATAATCCATCAAAAATAACGTGTGTGAGCAGACAGTTCACCTTTTTACATTGGGATTGCAGAAGGGTCTGGAAGCTAGGTGGTGGTGGTGAAGGATAAAGTGATCACTACAAGATTTCACAAACGCTGTGTGTTTCATGCTCTTTGTCTGGTTTGTCATTCATAACCTATTATTCAGTTCTACATTTTCTGCATGTAACAGTTGGAAGTACTCTTGTGTACCCAAATCATTTTCCCTCCTCTCTTTCCTCCCTCTTACCTGACAAAATTTACTAACTGAAGAGTGAGAGTGAGAGATGCCATTTTCCATTCTTCAAGACTCTTGAAGTTGCTCTTGTATGTTTTAGGAACCTGCAGAGAACGGAATGACATCTTCTGTAAAACTTCAGTGGTCTTACAAATAGATTCTATAGTCCTTAGTGAGGAAGCAAAATACCCTCCTACCTAAAGAGCAGAGATCCTTTCTTTTCTTTTCTTTTATTTTTTAAGCCCAAAATCTTGTGAATGATATTGTAATACATGTCTTATTGAACTAATTCATTCATTGCCTAATGTCTCAACGCAGTGGATTTTGAAGAGCCTTTGCTGACTGGAGAGATGCAAATTTCCTTTCTCTTCCCATTTCATTCCCTTCAAAAATAAATAAATTTTCAACCGAGTACAAAACAATAGTAACAACCTGGAGCCCAAGTAGGATGACCAGATTTTTGGAGCCATGAACCAGTACATTTTTAGGATTATTGGAGGGAGTCTATGCCAGCTGAAGGGGAGATTGTACTGAGGTCCATGTTGGGCCGCGGGCTGAGGATCCAAGCATGTCTGATGTCCAGTGGGAGGGAGATTGTCACTTGTTTTGTTGGTGGGAGGGAGGCATGTCACTTGTCCTGCCTCCCTGAATGGTGACTAGAGTCCAGCTATGTCTGAAAAGAGCACTCCACACAGCCACATCTGGGCCTCCATTGTTGCTCAGGTAGAGAGAAGAGAGGAAGTGTCTTGGGAAGAAAGGGAATAGATGGGGAGCTAGAAGAGGAGAAACGGAAGGAAAGGGTTGGCCAATCATCAAGACAATGGCATTGAAACTGGGACAAAATCCATACTATAATGGGTCAACAAGGCATCATGACTGCGTCATTAAAGCAAGATGTCTCTTAACCCTTGTCAAGAGACTGATCTTTTTATGAGAGGTTTTGCTTCTTTACATTCTTTCTGTGATTATCATTCGTTATTTCATTAGCCTTTCACATCTTACTCTCAATTATCATGACCTGGAATGCAGAAGAGAGGATAAGTATTTTTCTTCAGGATGACTACAACCTCATCTTTTCTAATGGCAATTATCTAGCATAGTGGATTTTCGTGAGGGAGGCATGACAGGTGATCATTTCTGCTAAAGCTACTCTCCTAACCCTTCCAGCCAGTATCCCTATATAGAACATGGTGGTCACTTTTCTGCATGTAAATTCTTTCGTTACTGAGATGGTTCTAGATTAGGGGAAACCCGAGGAAATTCTAGCCTCAGGATCAGGCATTGATTCCAGAGAAGTAATTTCAAAAGAGAGAAATGACTACCAATCACTGCAAACTAGGGTCTTTCCTCTAGACTTGCTATTATATAAAATGTTAAGAGTTTCTAGCCCTCATGTGCCAAGAAGCGAAATAAAAATAATTGTTGCATTGTAGTTAAGGAGTAAAATGTCCAATTTTCTTTTGGATTTTGACTCAGATGCTGAAGTCTGTTTGAGAATCTCTGTCATTCATTGCATAATTTTTTTCTTTTTGGGGGTAAGAAGCTCACATATAAGTCATGTACAGTATATTGGGAAATATTTGCATCTCTTTGTCTATGAATTTCTCCACTTTCATTTCTAAGAGCTGTGGTCCAAAGACTGAAGTAGAAAGTGAAAGAAGTGAAAGATTTCAGCCCCTTAGATCGCTGAGAGAATAACAATGGTCTTCAGTAATGAAAGCTTAATACTGCTTCTAATTCTAAATTCTAATTTTCCTGTTTGATACTTAAGAAGGATCATGTGTCAAATATGGGTGACTAATGGTTAATTAGGGTTTTAGCAATCTGACTTGTAGCGTCTAGTTGAAAGGACATGATTTGCTGCAGCTTTTACACCCGAATGGGCACACTTTGTACAAGCAGCCAAAGTGCTTTTCTGGCTTTGTGATTGCTCATAGGTAACCCCAGTTATAATGATGATTGAGTGAAAAGAGTGTATGTTCTTTCCTATTTCAGGTTGCTAGTATTGGAATCTACAGCTCCATCAGGAGATATGTCCCGCCCACACCACATTGCATCAGTTGTTCCAAACCGCTATCCCCGTTGGTTCACGCTAAGTCACATTGAGTCCCAGCAGTGTGAGTTGGCATCAACTATGCTAACAGCAGCCAAAGGTAGCGTTATCAATAAAGCTGATACATATTTTTAGTAGACATGCTATATTTCCAATATTGTATTTCAAACATAGAGTGAAGTTAATTTAAAACTGCTGCTTAGGAGTCTGAATTTTGCTCTGAAAAGCACTTGAGGAGGAAACGACTAACTGAACAAATTTAAGGCTGTCACTTGGTTTTCTAGCACTGCTGCTAGACCAGCTGGATAGTGGCCAGACAGACTGGTTTTGGGTCTAAGACAAGTTATTTGTTTTGCAGTGGCCTAATGTGGATGGCAAGACAAGTCAGACAAGTCGGTTCTAGAATTCTTTAAATTAAGACAACTTTGTAGAATTTACCGAACTAACATCAGCAGGCACCTGAGGGATATTTGATTTCATGTTTTTTGTTCACGTGCATTTAGTTAGTTCTTTCTAAGAGAACTTGTATGGCTGAAACTTTCTTATATTGCTGCAGTTCTGGCATGTGTAATTCAGGGCCATCCAGAGGATTCAGGGGGCCTGGGGCAAAGCAATTTCCATGTTAAAAAAAAAAAAAAAAGTTGCAGTACTATAGAATACTATATTCTCGTGGGGGCCCCTGCAGGGCCCAGAGCCTGGGCAAATTGCCCCCCTCTGGGCGACTCTGGTTTAGTTGTAACATCTGCACCATTAGTGAATGTTTTTAGGTAACCTAATTGTTTCTTTGTTTTGTGGTTTTGTTTTTACATTGCAGGTGATGTTCGGAGGCTGGAAACAGTGTTAGAATCCATCCAGAAAAATATTCACTCCTCATCACACATCTTCAAGCTTGCCCAGGATGCATTTAAAATAGCAACACTCATGGACAGTTTGCCAGACATCACTCTTTTGAAAGTTTCTTTGGAGTTAGGCCTTCAGGTATTCCCGAAATTAGCTATTGCTGCAATAAGAGACTGTGAGTCCTTGGACCAAATTCAGCCCTGCAATGGTGGGTGCAGCTCCCATTGAAGCCATTGAGAATTGTACCCACTTGTGCAAAGTCCAAACATGGCCCCTTCTCTTCACTGATTTGTATAGTACTGATAAATATAGGGCCAGCATATGGCACCAGCTTTGGCCCTTTTACACCATACAGGTCATGGTACAAGACTAGAACACCTTCCTGGGGGACTCCCCCAGTTCGGGGGTAGCATGAGACTAGTGTAAGCAGCCCCTGTATAGGAGTGTATTCAGGATGAGAGGAGGAATGGCCAGAGAGCTAAGTGCTCTGGTTATTCTGGGCTGCGGAGAAACCAGTAGGCAGACTTGCATGTCTGTCTAAATTAGAGCAGCCAGCCCTTGTGGCTGCTCTAACATATATGTTGGGACTGCTGTGGCACCTAGACCAGACCAACATTAAGAAGATGAAAAAGTGGCATAAAGCACAGAGGCAGTTGTACACTCTTGTAGTATTAGTGAATGGATCTTCTTTGTGTTATGCTGTAGTCAAAAAAAAATTCTTCAAGGAAATTGAATCTTCAATTTGCAAGGGACTGCGTCTTTAAGAAGTTCTGTTTGGAAGCTATGTGCATACATTCCATTACTGGTGGGGAAAAAAATATTTTCTTCAGGTGGCCTCTTTGCATTCCTGGGGATGCACAGATGGTGCAGTTTGGGCCAATGGAGCCTTCTAGTAGCAGTGTCCATTGGAGCAATTGTTGGAATGCAGAGCTATAAAAGGAAGAGAGAGAGAATGCTCCAAGAACCTTAGTTCTTATGAACTACTGTAGTGCAGAGACTGGGATCCTTGGACCCAAATTCACTGGAATAAACAGTTCTCAGTGCCATCCCAACCTTTGTTTAGTTAGCATTTAGTTCTTTTTATTTCATTTCTTTTTTTCTTCTCTTGGATATTTTTATTAAGGACTCTGTGATCTGGCACAGGTCTTTGGTTCCAATATGTCAGGACTTAAGGAAAATATAAAAGAAATGTAGGTTCAAGTGATGGACCTCTTACCTGTCAGCTTTCCGCTTTTGAACACAAATGTGCTTTGTCTGGCCCTCTAGAGGAGTGGGGAAGTTGTTCATCGTCTCGTCACTGTATATGCAACATCTCCATCCTCAGGGCCGGAAAGGAGCATCAGAATTTCCTGGAAGCTGTGCTGTTGCAGTAAGCATTAGTGACTAAACCCTCAAATTCCAGAGCACAATGATGCAAGTGCTGGGAAACTAGCTTCTGCTCTAGTCCCCAACGTGGTTTAAAGAGCCAGACAAAGTCCCAGCACTGGCATCTGCCTTCCTGACTGGTGCCAAACCGAAGGGGCCAGTCTATGGAAATATTGCAAAGATCGCATCCAGCATAGCAATAAACAGTTGGCCTTACAGGTGTCAGCCTCTGCTGAAAGAGCCAGTCCTCAAGGGCCTGCCTCTGGGAATCCAGGACTTCCAGTTCATCACGCTGAGGTGCAAGAGCATGTCTGTAGTTCTGTGGCCTCGAAGTCAGAGTCACAGCAAAGGGTGGTATTGAAAGCTAAGTCTATATAGGATCATCCTGCCCCAGATCCATTGTCATTGTTACTGTGCTTGAAGCCTAGTAAGGCACAAGATATTTCCTGCGATCAGAAGCGGGCCTTCATGCAGCACTGTATACATTATCCTCTGTGCTTGAAGATAAAAATAAAAAGCATATGCAGTGAGGCAGGTTCATCCTTCTCCAGGAAAAAAAAAAAAGAGAAATCATGCAAGGCTGAACCAGTTTCCTTGACTATACAAACCTCCCGAGAGATGCAGGATCCTCCCCCTGGACTTCTACTGGTGCCCTGGGGAAATATCTCGCCCCTTTTCAGCATTTCACTTAACCAAACCATTGTCACGCTTGAAAACTTCCTCAGATTCAGAATCTGGCCACGTCCAACCAGAGAGATTTATTTGCCCTTCCCCTCGCAAGGAATGGATCAAGAAACCTAGAGAACATTATTGAGACTCTGTACCAACCTTTCAGATTGTATGAGTTCACTCTCCTGCACCCAGGGATTATAATAGGAAATTCTAAACTGGGTACTGGCAGAACTGGAAAGGTACCACCATGGGCAGTGTGGCCATAGTCTCCTTCTAGTAGGCATTGCTGTGAATTTAAAGGGGCTGAAGGAAGCTGGCAAAAAGGGAGCCATCTTCCAAAAGAGTTAGAGGTAAATGCCCTGCACTGGAACCATCCTGCCTGGGTATGTAGCTCTTGCTAGTATCTAGGGAACAGTCTCCTTTACTTGTCCTGGACACACTGCCTGAAGAACTAGAGGCTTTTTGAACCTATGAAAGTAGATACGGATGTCCAATCCTGTTCCTCACCAGAGGATTTGTTCCACTTCCATTAACTCATTGAGGGAATGGTGACTACCTTAAACGTCCTTTTGGTAACTTTAGAGAAAACTACACGCACAGTTCATGACACAGTTGTTTACCCTCTAGGAACAAGATTACCTTGCCAATTCTAGATGGTTTATTATAGGCTGGCAAAAAATACCTAGTTAGACCCAACATCTTGACTAGTAATTTGTAAGAAAGCAGACAAGTTACCTCTGCTGAGGGCTTTGAGTTCTTCCAGACCCATACAGCTACTATTGATTCGATGGCAGCTCCCACTACCAAAGAGCTAAAAGATCAAGTCTGCTCTACCCCCTTTGGATTGAAAGGGTAAGAAGGTAAACCCTAGGTAGAAAGAATTTCTCCTCTGCCACTTTGAGAATTAGAATGGTGAACTGCCAGATGATGATGGCCAGTGTTACCCAGGGGGAAAAAATAGTGCACTTTGCACAGTCTGTACCAACTCAAAGGAAAAGTGGCCCAAATCTCTTATTAACAAAGGTTGATCAATTGCGAAGCATACCTTGTATCTAAAGCTGTAGTATCCACGATTACATTGAGGCACCACTCATGATTACATTTGTCCGAACTATTCTTGGAACAAGAGCTAAGGTAGAAGACTTCACTCTTCTTCCCCATCCCTCTTCAGGGATTCTTATCAGAAGAACTTGCTAAAATCAGAAGTTCATTCACTGCTAGAGTTGGTGGGTGCAATAGAGAAAGTTCCTAAAGAGTTTCCACGGATGGCATTTTATTCCAAGTACTACTACTTATCCTAAACAACGATGATGATCTTCAACCCATTCTAGACTTTCAGAAACTCAACTCTTTTTTTTTCATCAGAAAGTTCAAATTCCATATCCATATCCTAGCCTCTGTCATCCCCTCCTCTTTCCAAGATTACTTTGTGGCTCTTGATTTACAGGATGCTTATTTTCACATCTTAAGCAGATATTTGCACTGAAAATACCTGAGGTTTGTTGTGGGAAGAGATCATTATCAATGCAAGGTTTTTCCATTTGGTCTGTCTGCATCATCTTGAGTATTCACAGAGTGCCTTTCAGCAGTGACAGCATGCTTGAGATGTCAGAGTATCCATATGTATCCTTACTTGGATGATTGGCTTACCAGGGCATCCTCATAGCAGGAATGAGCAAAAGCTCTATCATAAACATGTATCTTATTCCAAACACTGGGTTCAGGAAAAACTGGTAGAAATCACACACAGTTATGACTGAGCAAGAGGGGAAGGTGACCTTGGAGCATTTCTAGATACTGAGAGCTTTCCATCTAAAAGAAAGCTACTTAAAAATCCTTATGGCAATAGAAATACTACCTAGAACACAGTAATGATCTCCCTGGAACTGATGGGTGTTATGGCTTCAGCAATGTATGTAACTCTATATGCATATCTGAAAAAAAGACCTCTACAATACTAGTTAGTTGAATGCTGTATGACAAATACTGATAGAATGCTTTGTGAAATTGACACTACCCAGGGATGCGTTCCTACCTCATATAGTGTAGTCATAAGAGCTGTATTCAACCCCCCAGCTTCCTCAGCCATAGTCAGCACTTCCAATGTGAGCTGGGGAGCTCATTGCAAGAATTTGACAATTCAGTCACTAAAATGCTGATGTGGAGGCTTTTTCGTGCAGAAATTCCAGAGTTGAGGGATATGTTGGGCTCCCAAGTACTTTTTTCTTACATCTAGCTGGCAGAGTGGTTAAATATTATCAGATATACTACAGTGATATTTTACATGAACAGCAATGGGACACATTCCAGCCAGCTGTGCAAGGATGCTGTATGTAGGTCTGTAGGACTGCTGCATAGTGCACTGAAACTCTTCACCTTGAAGGCAAGGACAATTCTAAGCTCAATAGGGCAGGGACAGTCTTTGTCTACTGTGTTTGTGCTGGGTCTAGCACACTGGGGTCTTGGACCATGCCTAGGGCTCTTAGGTGCTACAGTAATATAAATAATTAATAATATAATCGCAGGTCAGCTGAGTGGAGACTTACATGACCAGCACAAGCTTTCACTCAAGAACTCCATAGCAAAGACGTCTCCAAATTGGGGTATCTGGAAATTAGCCCTTCTTGCAACTTCACTTGTCAGAAATTTTGCTCCAAATCTGAATGCGACAAGGTGGGTGAAGTAATACCTTTTATTGGACTTACTCGAAAGCTTGTCCCTTCCACCAACAGAAACTGGTCCAATAAAGGTATTACCTCACCCGACTTATCTTGATCAGCTTTATATATTTCTCATGGGGGAAGGGAATGCTGAATGTTTTCTCAGTGATATTCTCATTACGTAATATGGAGGACTCCTTGTTGTGGTCATCTAGATTTCTGCGGGATCTGCACAGTTAACGGCATTATCCTTTCTGTACAATTTCAGGTACTGAAAATTATAAACATGTTACTTGCTTGTACTAGAACAATCCTTCACAAAATTAGTCACAATTCTTACTGGAACAATCACATGTAAATATAAAAATGAGAAAGAAAGAAAGAGTCTATTTGCAAGTGGATTTGAAATATGGAGGTACTGCCCTTAAAAACCAGATACAGGACCTTTACTAGAATTTTGATCATGTTCATGTTGAGCTTCTTTAATCTGAGGTTTCATTCTGATAGACGAGTCAAATCATTATTGATTCTGAAAAGAGAAACAACCACTGGAGACTTGGCAGAATTAAGCAGCAGAGCAGATTGCAATAAGCAATAATACTAGTATATATCACAGCAGTCAAGTGAAAGGCAATACTAAGGGTTTAAGGAAAAAACATTCGTGGCTGGCGTACTCAAAATAGGCATATATATCATCATACATTTTAAACGCCACTTTTTCTACTTGAAAATTCTTACATTTATAATGAAGCATTTGATTATTTTTGAGGGAAAATAAAATTTTATCTGACCTTAAAAGAGCTGCAGTTTTATTGTGTGATGTAGAATGTAGTTCTGAAAATAATCTGTCCTTCCAATAGAACTGATTGGCATTTTTCAAATCTTTGAAATTTGAACGAAAAAAATGACCATTTTGGGTAGGATTATTTTGCAATTTTTCAATCAGTGCTATGTCTAAATAACACAGATTCTTAATTGTTTGTGTGCTATCTCAACTTTGTAGCAGAATTCATTTGTCTTAAGTGTCCATCCAATGCTTGTTTGTTTTTAAATAGGTGATGCGGATGACATTGTCAACATTGAATTGGCGGCGGCGGGAGATGGTGAGATGGCTGGTAACCTGTGCAACAGAAGTAGGTATGTTCTGCAGATATTGTCCAAGGATTAGTGCCTTCATTAGCCTGTCTTAAATGGTTTGGTGGTTTCATTTTGTTTGGTTGTGTATAGGCACTAAAAAAGTCAATCCCTTTCTATTGGTTTACGGAAATTACTTTCTGATTAGAAGTCTTTAATTAGAGCAATAACAAGCAATTTTCTTGAGCACATAAGATAACAGACACAGCCCAAGTAAAATCAGGACTGAATAGTTTTGGTATACTTTGTCTTTCAAGATGTAGAGTGAAGCAATTAGTCCATTCCCACATGTATCGCTGTTTGTGGACTTGTGGTCACTGTCTACATGTTAAGAAGTAGTGTACTCGGCAAGTAGCTCCATTGATTTCAGCATAGAGTAAGGTACCAGTCAACATGAATGTGGGTGACAGAATCTAACCTTGTAATTAGAGTCTAAAGGAGAGGTGCTCTGGTAGTTAGGGTACTACTTTGGAACTTAGGAGATCCAGGTTCTAGTCTCTGCTTTGCCACAGACTTCTTGCATGTGGTTTGGTGAGTCACATAGACTCTGTGTGCCTCAGTTCCCCACTTGTAGAATGAGCATGATAATACTTCCCAACCTTACAGGAGTGTTGAGGATAAAAAAAAAACAACAACCTGAAGTGTTCAGATTTTGCAGTAATGAAGGCGCTATAACTTACCACAGATACAGCAATTTTAATTGTCGTTAGTATTACTCCATTAAAGCACACTTAACGATCTTTGTACATGCTCCTACTTTTCATGGATTTGAGTCAGATTCTGTCTAGTAGACAGCTGAGACCACTTTGTGTTTCAGAACTTCATCAACCCACTTATTCTGTTCAGGATTATTTTGTCCTTTGCCTTATACTTATCGGAGAAATTAATACTGCTGGCAGCCTGGAAAATATAGTTTGCCTTTCTATGCCCTCAGACAAAAAGTGGTGCATGTCTGCAAGTTTTCATGCAATGGTGCAGTGTTTTATTGCTTTTGTAGCTTGACTAAGTATCTCTGGATACTAGAGCATATCTTTTATTTTGTTCAGTTGCCTGTGTACAGATAAAATGCCTTTATTCGTGCCATATTAAATTAGCTCACACGTGCTAGTAGAAATGTTCAGTAAAGAACCTATAACATCATGCAAACCACCTTTAAAACTTAATTGAGTTTGTAAAGCAGGAACTCTGTCTATTTAAATGAAGAGCTGGCATTCTCTGGTTACATTGTATCTCTGGCACATGAATAAAGGGTGCACAAGAAATGCCAAGTGCAACAGAGGCAATGAGGACCTCTGGTTGTGGTTTAGGTGAGCTCACTAGCACGTGTAATTACGGTCTAGCCATAATAAGGCACTCTACTTGCCTATAGTCACTGTTCTCTCCCACAAGAGCAGTAAAATGGTACTAAAGAACACTGCACACAAGTAGAAAAACCAGTAGCACGTATTGCAAAGAATATTTCCCTCTGAAGGAACATATCAGTTGGTATAAAATTGTTCTGGAAGCATGTTTATAATTGAATACTCTAGTACAGTGGTTCTCAAACATATCTGATTCTCTCCCCCCCCACCCTTCTTTGTTTCTGTAATCATTTCTCTCTTCTTCCCCCCCCCCCAGCCCCCACCATCCCCCAGTACATATACCACCACCCAGCTCTGAAGGCAGAGCAGAGAGAAGCAGCTGCTGATGAGGTTTTTCACCTTCCTCTGCAGCATGGGGCACGGATCACTTGCTGGAGGATTCTTTGCAGCTTGAGGTCTTCAAACCACAATTTGAGGACTTCAATAACTCAGACATAAGTTAGGGGTTTGTTGTAGAAGTGGATGGGTGAGATTCTGTGGCCTGCATTGTGCAAGAGGTCAGACTAGATGATCATAATGGTCCCTTCTGACCTTAAAGTCTATGAGGTGCCCAGCTCCGAAGGCAGCACCTCCACCAGCAGCAGTGCAGAAATAAGGATGGGAATGTGAAAAGTGATATTTGTCAATATCACTTTTCACAGCAGATTTAGCACTCCATTGCCACTCATTGCTTCTGCATTGCTGCTGGCACCCTGGAGCTGACAGCCAAAGCCCTGCTGCCTCCTGGTGAGGGATTGGGGGTCAAAACCAATCTCAGGTGGCAGAGCTCCATCTGTTTCCTTTTTCCCTCCTCTTGGGTGGGTGTGCTCGGCCTTTCTGCATGAGCCCCAGCCACCTGGGGCTGACAGGCAGAGCTCTTCACAAAAAACAAAACCACGCAGCTTGCGCCTCCCTTGACATATTCCCATGTCTCCCTTGTGAGGCCCACCCTATAGTTTTAGTGCCAAATACAAACACATGAGCAGTTTTGAGATAACTTAAAACATTTTGCCCTGCCATGACAGGACTATTGACATAGAGAAAAAGGAGGTGAAATAGTTCTAAAAATTAGATTTTGAGGGTTGATTTGAGCTGCTCGGTCAGATGTTGAGATTTTTTAGTTCTGTAACTGGCCCCACATGTAGGAGCCAGTACTTGTTATCCAAAATGCATTATCTTAAATAACCAGAAAAACAAGATGTCTTTCCAGGAAGTTAAAACTTTATCATGTGACTTTTGTAGAGTCACTGAAGCTGTTAGAGAACTTGAAAGAGAATGCAGAGTAGTGTTATTTTAATGTGCATTTCCCATCATGTTATCTCCATTGAGTTTGGTTGCATAAATAGCAGGTGGTTGGACGTACTGATAACTTCTTAGGCTTAGTTTGAAAAAAAAACAAGTTGTGGTGAGAGCCTCTTTCTGATTGAATCCTAGTGATTGTCAATTGTTCATGATCCTGTCTCTGTCTCTCACAGGTGTTTATGCACTGGATAGCATCATGCAGAACTGGTTTACACTTTTCACTCCAACTGAGGCCACTAGTATTGTTGCTACAACAGTGATGTCCAACAGCACCATTGTCCGTCTGCATCTGGACTGCCTTCAGCAGGAGAAACTGGCCAGCAGTGCTAGGACGCTTGCTCTACAGTGTGCCATGAAGGATCCTCAAAACTGTGCCCTCTCTGCACTGACCTTATGTGAAAAGGATCACATAGCTTTTGAGACCGCTTACCAAATTGTTCTAGATGCTGCTACAAAAGGCATGAGCTATACGCAGCTTTTTACTATAGCACGCTATATGGAACATCGTGGTTACCCTATGCGGGCCTACAAGCTGGCCACTTTGGCCATGAACCATCTCAACTTGAGTTACAATCAGGACACACACCCTGCCATTAACGACGTTTTGTGGGCATGTGCGCTCAGCCACTCCCTTGGGAAAAATGAGCTTGCAGCTATAATACCTCTGGTGGTCAAAAGTGTCAAATGTGCAACAGTACTGTCAGACATTTTGCGTAGGTGTACTTTGACCACGCCTGGAATGGTGGGACTTCATGGAAGGAGGAACTCTGGTAAGCTCATGTCACTGGACAAAGCCCCTTTAAGGCAACTCCTGGATGCCACGATTGGAGCCTACATTAATACAACACATTCACGACTCACACACATCAGCCCTCGACACTATAGTGAGTTTATAGAGTTCCTTAGTAAGGCCCGAGAGACTTTCTTAATGGCTCATGATGGACACATTCAGTTTACACAGTTTATTGACAACCTAAAACAAATATACAAAGGCAAAAAGAAACTGATGATGTTGGTTCGTGAACGGTTTGGTTGACAAAAATGTGTGAGGGCGGGGGGAGGGGAGGGAAGGGAAGGGAAGGGGTGGTTTGTTTTTACTTGAGCCTGCCTTTGTATCCTTTTTAACTTAAAGAAACAGAGCCACACCGGTATTATATGTGTATAGTTATATTGAGTTTGCAAACTAAATTGTCATGTTGTGAAAGTTTGTGTGTTTATTTTTTTCCTTTTTTTTTTTTCTTTTTCTTTTTCTATTTTGTATGAGAGAGAGGTTAAAAAAAGGTTTGGTTTACACTGAGTATATGTTGTCAAGTGGCAAAAGCCCACATTGCTCTCCTGTTCTTTCTGTATACGTTCACAGCCTCGAAAACAAAAATATATATTGCAATGGCTTTAAAAACCAAACCAAACACCTCCATCCTGTGATAAGTACCTCGAATGGATCCAGCTTTACTCCTTTGTAACTCATCCTTACATTTCAACATAGTTAAACAAACCAACAAATGAAATAGTAATAGTTAAAAGGCTGACCACGTGGCTTTGCAGTGCTGTTCATCCAGAAGCATGGCACACAATGCTTGTGCATGTGGAAACTTAGCGACTGTCAACATACATTCTCAGGGATTTATCAAAAAAAAATTAAAAAAAGAATGAGAGCATTTATTGTACTGTATATATATTATAGTATATGTCTGAATATTGAAAAAATATAACTAACTAATTTATAAAAAAAATTCTATGTAATGCAAAATACTTGAAGCTGCAGTAGCTTGGTTTTAAACAAACAAAAAAAAAGAACCTATCAGAAGGACTAAAGTGCGCCTTGCTTCAGGGTTGGCTCAGGTGGTGAACTATATGCTGGGCATCTATGCAGAGCCACCTTTTGAATTGCATAGTTGGACTGATACCTATTGGGGGAAATCACACAATCTGTGTATACATATATATGTATATGTATACACACATACACACATGCTTGTAACAGGCACTATAGTAAAGAGGGACAACAAAATACACAGCCAGAGCAGCAAGCCTTAGCATTAAGAATACAGTATGCCAGAAGTGGGGTTTGTGCCTCCTAGCCTAAAAGACTTAAAGAAATATCCTTTTTGACACAAAACACAAAATGTTTTCCAAAATGATTGACATGATACATTATGCCTTTGCAGTGAGCTAATAATAAGCTAACCTTTGTGCACAAATAACATATATATATATAATATTTTATATATATATATATATATGCTGCATAGGTATTTTGACTTTGTGCAGGACAGAAAGTTGTGTAGGTATGACTGTTCTACTTTTCAGTTTATTTTTTAATATATTTTATTTTCTCTAGAATTACTCAAACAAAAGCAGCCTTCTATCTTGCCTTGTCTTAATGCTTTAAAATAACCAAACTGGAGATCTAACTACCAAACTGTTCATTATATTATTAAATACCAACTTTGGTTACAGTATAGTGTCTTTACTTTAGCTGATGGTTCTGTATCCTTGTGCTTTTTAAAGCAGTTTTTATGTTTTGGTGCAAAAGTTGTCCAGTGTCTCTTGTTCCCTTCATTAGAGAACATGCTAGAGGTATGTTTGTAGGTATTTTTGTTTAGAGAAACTATTTCATGCTCTCCATTTTATTTATTATAATAGGTAAAGAGGTTGTACTTCATCACCCATGTAAACATGCTCATGAAGTTGAAAGTAATTCAGATTTGATACACTGATATCAATTTATTTATGTAACTAAATCACTGTTTTATAAACTTGTTAATGATCAACAATTTTTTGTTTTGATTAAAATTAGTTTTTTGAAAGTTGATTCTGCCTCCTTTATGGTGTCTGTTACTGCAGCTCAATTCTTTAAGTGTAGCTTATACTTCTTACATGCCACAGCTTTTATGCTTGGTGTAATACTGTGTTAGGATATTCCATGGCCATTTCTTTAGCAATCTGTATACTGAGAAAAAAACTTTGGCTTTCCAAAAAAGAGATTTGTAACTAGTGATTTTTCAAAAATTTCAGTTCTACCCATTCTTGCATAAAGACAAAAGATATAGTGATAAGGCATATGGGGAAAGAATTAATGCTGCTTGCTAATAAAGATGCTTAGTCTGTTGTATAATAGAGCCAGTTCAGACATATCTCCCAGTGTGGAAAGTACAGCTTGCTGATGCACTATTTTCATGGAACAGCATTGGTTAGGTTGGTATGAGAAATTTGAAAAATATTTGTATATGTGGTAGCACAGTACTTTTTTTCTGTTTATTTTCAGTTTACTTGTGTATTTTCTGTATTCCACAATATGTAGAACAGCTCATTCCACACAATATTATGAGTCACTGCCTTCTCACTCACCAGTCATCATCCAGGATCCTCCAGTTTTCTGAAGCACTCCTTATGAAGTGGTCTGATGCAGTTCTCATGACCTTAATGAGTCCTAATTTGTGTGACTAGTTATCTTGCTGGGAGAGGGAAATGTTCCACTGTAACAGGAGTGCCCTATTCTTAATATTCTATCGGCTGCAAAATAAAAAATGGGTAAGAGTTTGAGATGCACAGAAACCAGACTACACTGAAATGTCCCCTCATGTAGAACGAGAGAGAGAGAATCTGGTTGGCTCCACTGTAAGGTTCTCATCTATACCAATCCTGAGACAACACTTGGGGCTTGTCTACATCAGAAAGTTGCAGCGCTGGTGAGGGAGTTACAGCGCTGCAACTTTGAAGGTGTACACATCTGCAAGCATCACCAGCGCTGCAACTCCCTGTTTGCAGCGCTGGCCGTACTCCCGTTTTGTCTCGGGTGTAGAGGATCCAGCGCTGGTGATCCAGCGCTGGTAATCCAATGTAGACACTTACCAGCGCTTTTCTTGACCTCCGTGGAAGGAGGAAGCCTCTGGTAATCAAGCTGGTCTCCTTCCCCGGCTTGCTCTCGCGTTCCCGGAACCCCGAGCAAGCAGGTCTCCTTCCCTGCGGTTTGCAGGGTGGTTCGGGGAACGCGAGAGCAAACCGCGGCGAAGCTGGTCTCCTTCCTCGGTTTGCTCTTGCGTTCCCGGAACCCCGAGCAAGCAGATCTCCTTCCCTGCGGTTTGCAGGGTGGATCGGGGAACGCGAGAGCAAACCGCGGCGAAGCTGGTCTCCTTTCCCGGTTTGCTCTCTCGTTCCCGGAACCCCGAGCAAGCAGGTCTCCTTCCCTGCGGTTTGCAGGGTGATTCGGGGAACGCGAGAGCAAACCGCGGCGAAGCTGGTCTCCTTTCCCGGTTTGCTCTCGCGTTCCCGGAACCCCCCTTGAAGCCGCCCAACAGCGCTGCAGTGTGGCCACATCTAACACCACTTGCAGCGCTGGTTGCTGTAAGTGTGGCCACTCTGCAGCGCTGGCCCTATACAGCTGTACTAATACAGCTGTAACAACCAGCGCTGCAAAATTTTAGATGTAGACATGGCCTTGTATAATAGAAGATGCCAGTGGCACACATAATTTGCAAAAAAAAGCTCTGTTGATAGCAAATATTAGATACATGAAGACTGTCCTCTTTTATGTGTCTGATACTTGGGGCAATAGAGCCTGCTGTTTATAGTCAGAAGCACTTAACTCGGGCCTAAACATTTTTTCTTTGTACATGTGTGGTACCAGAATATCAACAATATCATGTAAACCAGATATTTTGTACACTGCTGGGCTGAAATCTTAACACCTTCAACATTAGTCATCCGTGCAGATGCACATCCTGGATTTTCTCTGCCTTCTTCCAGACTCTCATACCATTGAGTATTTTGACATTATTAATAATGGATCTGTATGTATATAACACATCTTGCGAATTAAAACCAAATGAATGAGAACACCTCAGTTACTGTGACTGCTCTTTACACAGAACTGACCACTCTTGTGCTCTCATTCTAGGATTTAGTTGACTTAGACACACTTACTTTACTTTCTAGTTACTCATTCTTCACTTTGTTTGCGGAGTTCTGTTTCTTTGTTCAATCTCAGACCCACCACGCATTGCTTTTCCCATGCAATAAATTCAGACTGTATACTCTGAATTCACTCACTTGACTCCTTCCTGTGATTCTTCCATTCCCTTGTTTGAGTACCTTCAAGTATCTTAAGATGAAGGGAGAATTAGCAACTAATGAATAAAAATGTCAAAGCATTGCCACTTTGCCCCCAAATCTGCTGTGCTATGAGACTTGTGCCAGTTAGCTGGGGGGGGGGGAGGAATGGGGGGAGATTTTGTGCCACATCTGATGTAAAATGCATGTCTGACTACCAGCCCAAGGCAATTAACAGCCAAGCTGTCATAATTCAACAATATCCACTTTCCATAGGCTTTGGTCCCTTCTGGATCCTCCTTTTTTTTTTCATCTGGCTACTTCCTCTGCCATGCTAGGACTGTTCTACAGGCCTCATGAATATTTTATGGGATTCTTGAAAGTAAGAGTGCCTTTTCGGCAATAAGCAGATTCCAATTAGAGGACTTGAAAGTTCCCAACTCCTCTAGTGAGGATCAAGAATATTATTTTTTAAAATAAATATAAACAAGACTTATTTTGATGCCCTAATTTAAAAACAAAAGACTTCTTTATTCTAGAAGAGGTGTAGACAGAATGCCACACTTACTTGCCCCCCAATGGATAATGAAGCATGAGAGAGAGAAAACTCAATCTGGCCTTTGGATGTAGCTCAGTGATTACCTACCTCTTCAGGTGGGCATCCTTTCTACAGAGGATTCATTATTGTGGACAGTGTAGATAGCAAAATTGAAGCCTATTTAGAAAGAAACCTGAAGACCTTTTGGGTTAAAATTAGCCTTGACATAAATGCATGCAACTACCATTAACTTCAATGGGAGTTTTATCTTACTCCAGTGCTGAATTTGGTCCATAGGGTTAACTAATAAAGCAGGCATTTCAAGCTTCTATAAGGTGAACCAAGAAGGATATGAACTGCTTAGGGGTAGAAGGCATCCTGTAGAGCCAATGACAAAAGGGACACTAATTTTGGAAGACAATACCAATTGAGTAAGGGAGTCCATGTGCTCAAATATGTGGATAAAAATGTATTTCTCAGTTCTGTGGCACATAGCTCCTTGCTGCCCATGGTCACCATGAGAACCTCGCATCACCCATGTGAGATAAGGAAGTAATCATCTGTGCTACAGATGAGGATCTGAGACTAAGTGACTAAGGTCACAAAGGAAGGTGGCAGAGCAGGGAATTAACCTGGGTCACATGTCATAGGTCAGTGCTCTAACCACTGAATTATCCTTCCTCTGGTAACTTTAGGTGAAATTTCAAAGAGCTGGTGTTTGTTTCGATGACCACTTCTGAGAAGCTTGTCTGGTAACCTATGAACCCCTTGAAGCTTTTACTTGTAGCTGTACTTTCTGTTTTGCCCCTCTGCCTATATATGTTCATGGTCTAAATCAGAACTGGGGAGGGACTATTTCTCAGTGGAATTAGGTCTGTCTTCATTTTGCTTTTTAGAGGTTTTCAACCCTTATTTTATGTCCACATCAGGTGGTGGTGGTTGTTTTTTCAGGAGAAACTCTTGGGCCTGTGACATAAACTTACTAGTCTCATGGACAAAGGGATCGTTGTAATTTAATGGTCTACTCTTCATTTCTTTATCTCAAAATCTGTTTCCTTTAGTGCTACAGTTTTACTCCAGATCTGTAGCATATGGAATTAACAGAGAAGAGAATTCATAAGAACACGAGAGAGAAATTGAAAAGTAAGATGCATGTGCATGCATGACTTACGAGGAGAGGCTGAGGGAACAAGTTATTTAGTCTACAGAAGAGAAGAGTGAGGAGGGATTAGATGGCAGCCTTCAACTACCTGAGGCGGGGGTTCCAAAGAGGATGGAGCTAGGCTGTTCTCAGTGGTGGCAGATAACAGAATAAGAAGCAATGGTCTCAAGTTGCAGTGGAGGAGGTCTAGATTGGATATTAGGAAACATGATCCCACTAGGAGGGTGGTGAAGCACTGGAATGGGTTACCTAAGGAGGTGGTGGAATCACCTTCCTTAGAGGTTTTTAAGGTCAGGCTTGACAAAGCCCCAGCTGGGATGATTTAGTTGGTGTTGGTCCTGCTTTGAACAGGGGACTGGACTAGATGACCTGCTGAGATCTCTTCCAGCCCTAATCTATGATTCTATGTGCTCTTTCTATTAGTAGTTCAGGTGTCGGACCATAGTCTGAAACTGTAAATCTACATGGATGTATCTTACAGTACCAGGTGAAATTAATTCGACAGTAAACCTGCTGATATGTAGAATAACTGATTCTGCGCTAGAAAGAAGCAGTGCACATATTCAGGGGGCCTGCATCTTTGATACTGTAGGGCTATTTATTTATTTATTTACTTTGTAACATCTAGGAGCCCCAGTCATGAACCAGAACCCCATCGTGCTAGGCGCTGTACAAAGAACAAAAAGATGGTCCCTGGTCCAAAGAGTTTACCATATGAATATAAAGGCAAGAGTAGAACTCGGTCTTAAGTACTTTCTAAGTATGAACTTTATTGTATACATTAAGAACTAGCTTTTATTCCATGGAAAACCCATAATGTTCCATCACTCATCAGACTTCATTGTATTCCTAGAAACTTACTCTTGTCACTAAAGAAAAAGTGAGTTTAATGCTGCAAGCTTTCTAAGTTTCTCTATGAAAAAGTTGTTAAACCTTTTGTTTTTTTGCTTTGTTTCTGAAGTTATGTCAAATTATAGAATAAATTACACCTTAGTGAGTCACAATTGGTGCTTTATATACAGAGGGGTTTGAAGGCATTGGTCATGCCAGTTTAGACTGACTGGATCAGATTCATCCCTCCTGAAATTCTATCAAAGCCTGTGGAATTGTACCAGATATAAATTTGGTTAAATTCCTTATAATCACTTGAAAATACCTCCAAGATTGGTACAGAGACTGCTTTACGAATTCCTCTCTGTTGTACGGCCAGCACCTCCAACCTGAGTCAATTGCTCTGCACTAGGACAGAACAGGATGTAACTCAAAAGCAACTCTGCCTGCTCCATAGCACACCTCTATTTTAAAGTTCAAGTGTACCAAGTATTGGGTGGAAAGCTGTGAAACCACCATTGTGGTAACAGGTGCTGAATTCTGCTGCTTTCTCAGCCTGCAGCTATGGCTAGTACTCTCAGTAATAACACATTGTCATGTGGAAACAAATCTGTTTAAGAATGTCCATATAAACAGTGTTTATGCTTCTTTTTTTTTTTCTTTTCTTCTTTTTTTTTTTTATAGCACAAGCTGGGCTGGTTCATGCTTGGACCTTGTGCTATGGCAAAGCGCAGTAGATAAATGTTAGAGGATACTTCACTGTGCCAGTACAGTAAGTACAGTTTATAAGATACTTTATTGGGACTCCTAACTAGAAGTAGAAACAAGGCTTTCAGCTGGAACATTTCTGATCATTTCCTAAAGGTGATGTCAGATACTTGTACTCTGGGAAAGAAAAATTGCCCTTAGGAGAAGATTATACCAGCTGTTGCTCCTTGCAGCCAACTAGGTCACAGGTTCAAAATACTTATTGACCTGTAGCAGCTAAAAATGGAAATTCACCTAAAAACTGATAGTAATTAGCAAGTTTGTTGTACAGCACCTAGCATGATGGGGTCCTGGTCCATGACTAGGACTGCTAGGCACTACAATAATAATATAATAGTCATTATCTTGCTACATTTCACCTGTGATACCATGGGGGCTCAATGGAAGGAACTTTTTCAAGTTAAGTTTCCTTTCTTGAATAACTGATTCAAATATTTAATGCTTACATGCTAATGGTCCTTTTGTGATGGACTTGAAACCTAGTATCTGGAGTACTCAATATTAAGAGGGTAGATTATAGCCATTTACTGATAGTAGATCCCACATTCCTGGTGTCCCATGATGGAATCCTTCAGCAACATCAGTTAAGCCACAGGGAGATGCAGAAATGTCCGTGTCAAAACTTTCAGTAAATTTATAAGAGTCATGATTCCTGGGATTTCTGCTGCCCCATCAGGCCAGGTGCAATTGACTGAGCAGAGCCCTGTATCCAACTGTGTGTCAATTGTGGGTTTTGGTGGTGTTCCTCTCCTTCGTCTTTACCTTCAATCACTGCAATTTTAAGAAGCTTCAGCTTAGAAAGATGTTCAGCTGGAGCACGTGTGCATGTGCATGACCACACACCTAATGTGCCCCACGTGTGGCATGACAATGTGTACTGAGGAGTATATAAATAAACTGTATGCATAACCACCCTAGCTGAGTTGTTCTATTTGGAAGTGGGTAGGAAATGTCCACAGATCATTGGATAGAGCAGAAAAGAGTGGAACCTCCAATGATTCTTTTCTTGGAGATCAGACTAGATGAGATCAAGACCTGTCTGGGATTGGCTCCATCTGCCTAGATCTTTAGATGACCCTCATCTGTGTTGCATCTGAATTCTTGCCCAAATCCCAGAAAATTATATTTTTCTCTGGTAATTCACATTCTAGAGGTAAGTGTCCCTGTTTCCACAGCTGGTCAGAAGGGTGAGGCAAGAAAATAAGGTGTGTGTGTGATTAGGGATATTTCAAATGTTGGTTTATAGACACAGGGCCAAATTTCCCCTTTCTGTAACTCCATGGTATCTGCGGGCCTTACATGGAGGATTAATCTGGCTCATGCTATGGAGACTCTGGAGGGAGGAAGAATGTAAGAACAGCAATGGTGGAAGAAGTGTTGCCAAACTCTTGTCGGTACCTCTGCCCTCGATGGACAAGAACGATGGTTTTGGACTGGTGGCCTCAAATTCCAGCCATGAATTAGCAAATAGTAGATCAGGAGTTTAACCAGAAAGTTTTAATTATCTCCATTCCATAGTGTTCCTATATTTTAAAGTACTTGTTAAAATAACAGCAAAATTTAATCTTTTTCATTCTGCCAAGGCTGCAGAGGGAAAGTAGCATAATAGATCTATTTTGTTCTATTAATGTAAAGCTATAAGAGGAGCTGTATTTTTAATGGTGGGAATATGTGGTCATGAGGAACACATGATGATTTCTTTTGTGCATCTAATTGACACTTTAAGCATGTTAATATATTACTATGGTAACTAAAAGTATACAATAATCACGTCAAAAACCAAAGACATAGTGCCTGTCCTGTTCATGTCATTGAAGGAAATATATTTATGTGAAGAATCTCTTCAGTCATCCTCAGCCTGCCAGGCTTAGACACAATAGAAAGCTGTGAAAGGCAGATGCTGTTGCAAAGGCTGTGCCAGACATCAGCCCTCTAACTGACTTCTTTTGACTTTAGACCTTTCCAACTGGTCTGACCCACTTTCACCTACTCTACTATAAGAACTTAACCAGCTAATAATGTCTAGGGGGTGCCAGGGCAGCTGGGGGGGAACAATCCAAAACCCGCTGCCAAATATTCAATATGTTGTAGAACTTTCATGGACCTTATGTGTGCTACGTCAAGACAAATGAATAAGAATGTTCTAGGGGACCACTGCATGTCTTAATTTCTGCATACCTGAAGCATGCTGAGACCTCCCATTCCAGCTCAGCCTTTCTCATCTGCTCCTGATTTTAATATAGAAATATTGATCCACTCTCCAAGAAGTTCTTTAATGTATCTAATATCCTTGCTAAGAGAGTTTCCCAAGATTGGGGATGGTACTTAAGCCCAGATGCAAGGTTAGTTTTCAATGTAGGACAGTGCCATGGGTCATCATAGTATCTCTAACAAATAAGGAGTACCTCTGTGTTTGGGGACAGGGTGATGTGACTGTGAAGATGGTATTACAACTCTACCTTACCCAGTTTAGTCATCCTCAAACATTCAAAACTTAGAAGATTTTTAAAAGTAATCAACTTTGGGTTCTTTTTATATGCCTTCTAGTCTTTTTGAGCCTTTTAGAATTCGTGCTTTCAAGCATTTCTTTACATCCATGAAGGCTAGAGCCTTTTCTTTATGAAAGCTGAGACTCCCATATGATCCCATGATTCCAGGAGTTGAGGCTTAAAAAAAGCCAAAGATCAGAAGACATGATAAAAAGTGAGAATTTGCAACACTGGTTCCCCACCATGTGTTCATTTCAGGAGCAGTTCCTGTGTTGTGTGTAAATATATGATGGGCAATTGGACAGTCCAGTGGGCAGTTTTGGATGTAAACATAAGGTGGGCTACATTACAGCTAAAAACCCAAAGGAGAAATGTTAATGAATAACTAACGACGAGAGACCAAGGAGTGATGATCATGTTAGGAGGTATATGTGGATTTAAAAGCCAATGTTTGCCAATTTACCATACCACAGAATCTGAAATACCTGACCATTTGCCTTCATTTAAGCCACTGACAGGCCAAGTGATTCGTTTATAATAAGGTTTTATTATTTAACATGGTAACTACAGTGTGTTGTTTTTATCCTCTGTCAAAGCCTTGAACCTTAAACTGGTCAGTTCCTGTCTCTCATAGATAATTAAGGTCCATACACATTGTTCTCAGTTGAGAAAGAAGTGATGATGCTTCGCAAGGAAGTGATATGGTTCTGTTCAAAGTTTTATGTCATTCATTTTGTGTGTATCAGCTTCCTTAAACAGGAAATGCAGGCTGTAAAAGATGACTGCTAGCAATTCTCAACATGAAAGGAAAGAGGACTTTCCAATGTCAGAGCTTTCATCAGAAATTAAGAAAGAAGCACAATCATTGTCAATAAGTGTGTATGCTGCAAAGAAATTAGCTCTCTAGCTATGGAAAAGTCCAAACATCAGACAATGGGTGACTTGATCTTTAATCTGCATATTTTTTGTACCCAGATGCAGAGGTGCCAATTTACCAGTTCCCGAGGGGTGCCCGACCCCTGCTCCACCTCTTCCCGCCCCTGCCTCACCCCCTTCCCCCTCCTCTTCCAGTCCCCGCTCCTCCCCTGTCCTTCCCTAATGCCTTCTGAACACAGCTGATCACTACCAAGCAGGAGGTGCTGGGAGGGAGTAGGAGGTGCTGATCAGCAGGGCTGCTGGTGGGTTCTGGGACGATTTTTTTTTCTGTGGGTGCTCCAGCCCTGGAACACCCACGGAGTTGGCGCCTATGCTCAGGTGGTCTGTTTACCTGAGGTGTGGGGCAGATGATCTAATTGGATGCATTCAAATGGTACTGCCTCTACTTCTCCCACTGTGAAACTGCTGCTTTATGCACCTGTTTACATAGTATGTCCTGCTGAATTGGAGAATAGCTACTTGTATCTCTGGCATGCTTGCCACATTGGGTTGCTCACTCCAGGATACTTACAATATATCCAGGCTATCCTTTATCAGTGGCAATAGTGGGCCCCCATTCCTGGGGGGACTAGGATGTGACAAAATGAGAAACACCTACCTCGTAACACATGAGAGAGAGGCAGCACAGTTTAGAGCACAAAGCACAGGATTTGGGATTAGGAGCTGCAGAGTTCTAGTCCTGAAAAAGGATGTTGAGGATTAAGGAGACAGCGTTCGTCAGTGAATAGGGCATGATGTGAAGTCAGCAGACCTGTATTCTATCCTAGCTCTGCCACTGCCTCACTATATGACCTTAGAAAAGCCTCTGTGCCTCTGTTTCCCCATATATAAAATGCTGCATTATTTTGGGAAGTGTTTGTTAGCTGCAAATGACAATGTTATAAAACTGCTAAGAATTATGATGACATTTAATATTAGTATTTTTGTATCAGAGGGTAGCCGTGTTAGTCTGGATCTGTAAAAGCAGCAAAGAATCCTGTGGCACCTTATAGACTAACAGACGTTTTGGAGCATGAGCTTTCGTGGGTGAATGCATCTGAGGAAGTGGGTATTCACCCACGAAAGCTCATGCTCCAAAACGTCTGTTAGTCTATAAGGTGCCACAGGATTCTTTGCAGTATTTTTGTAGTGCATTAAATTTTCACAAAGTATAAGTATACACTGAAGCATTGACTAAATTCAACAGGAAAAAAGGATTTGGGATTCAGTATGAAATGTGTTCCTTGACTCAGCCTGTAGTTTCTTGAGAGAGCTGGATTTTCAGACCAGTGAATGTTCTTTGCATAATATCTTTGCTGCAGTAGCTAATAAATGACATAATGGAGCTGGACAGCCCTTGCAGCATTCTGGCAAACAAATCAATGATACTTGTGTATAATTTCTGTGAGCTACAGTTTCCAAAGGTTAAATACCAAATTTCAGCTTCTTTGACTGTTTAGTTTCTCTAGTAACTTTAGTGCCATGAACTAGCCTGGTACAAATATTCACAGCTGACATCTGGGATGCTTAGGGTTTGTAACCAGCTATAAATCTGGAATAACTTTATAAAGCCCATGGTAGACAATGGACTTACCACTAGTTTAGGTCCTGGAACAGAGAGGTACAGAAGCACACGCCTAATGTTCTACACTAGTAGACTCTGTTGTAGGTTGGTTATGCTACCCCCGTGTTTTAGGAACTTTGCTGAACTGGTGTTTTACATAGATCTAACAAAGTAGAATTTGGTGTTTCATCATTTCTTCTGTTCATGAGTGAGCGTTGGTCATTCAATGTAAACAGTGTGGTCTGGCAGAGTGTGGGGATCCTGGTTCCTTAAAGTTGGCTCCCTTTTTCTTCTAGTCAATTAAAATCTAGTCGTCCTTGCCTGTATGGTGAATGAGACCTGCAGCCTCTGTGGTGGGTTTGTTAAAATAAGAGAAACATGGGGATCCTCAAAGGTTCAGAAACATACATGAAGGATGCACCAGCAGGGTAGCATTGCTCTGCTCTCCCTATCTTACATGGAGAGGGGTTTTCATTAAAGTTCCTTTGTTTTCTCTTTAGTAGCTTAAAATAAACAGGAGCGAAAGATAAAACTTAAACAAATTGCTTCTTGGCAGCTCTATTTCTCTTGATGTTTTGCAAACATATTAAAATGCACCAAAGTTCTTTGCAGCTCAAAGATTTTTATTTTTAAATTTGTTTTAAAGGTAACCTTTGTAAATACACATTAAAGAGGGTTTTAGATTACTTCTTGTTTATACTTGTGGTATGAGGGCTTGATTCCACTGTCCTTACATGGGTAAAATTTTTATTCAGCAGTAGTGCTATAATTCCTATGAAAAGCAAGTGCAAGCAGTGCATAGGAAAAACTGCTTTTCAAGGTCTGAAGACCAGAATGGAACATGCTGGGATCTCAAGCCTGCAAAGGTAAGTGGCTATGTCCCAGGCTAAAGGCAAATTATTCGTTTGATTTAGAGCAATTTGGGCTACAGAGGTGTATTATAGAATAAGATAGCACATTTCCATCTGTGTGTGTGCATGCGCACGTGTATATGTGCACACGCTTTTTAAAAAACTCTTGTATAAAAGCACATGAACTGTGTCCTTGTATGCCAAGTATCACGTGTTTACAGCTGAGTTTTAAAACACACTGAAAAACAGGGGTGTATATAATGGAAAAACTGACACATCCTTCAATAGGTTGACGCTAATGGGCAGCGCTGTAATAATCCCAGAGTTTTTAAAAGATATGTGATGCTCTGGAAGAGGCTATATTGGCTTCTGCCTCAAGAAAGGCTCGTCATTTCTGTTCTTCAAATCATTTGAATCTTCCATGGCATGTAAGTAGCCATGGATTATATATCTAACAGTGCAGATGCTGCCAGTACATAGCAGTGTGATGTTTTGGTTACCTAATAGCAGTGTTTCCATTTACAGCATTGAAACTTCAGTACTTCTCTGAATGGATGCTAGTGGAGCTTTGTCAATTTCACCCACTGATCAAGTAGAGTGTGTCTGACCTTACATGATTTATCATTCTAGCGTCTTCCCTTTTTCTCTTTTGTGAGGATAATTACATTATGGAGTAACCATTTGAGTCCTTTGTATTCTGACTGGCATTATCAGACTACTGCATTTCTTACAAACTTATCTGGAAAAAAGCTATCTTGATATTAACTTTCCTCTTAGTTATTTACTTGCTAATTTTAATGGTTCTGACTTTCCTATGCAGAGAGAGAAACAACACGGCATTAGCTAATAGCACAATGTAGTATTAAAATACTTTGCATATTATAATGCCTTTCATCTGAGCTCCTCAAAGCACTTTACAATCATTAATTAAGCCTTACATCATCCCTGTGAGGTAGGCATGAGATCCCTGCATTGTGACCGCTGAAATGCAGCCACCTCTGGGGCAGAACATAGCAGCTGTTTAACAGAGGACTGTCTGTAACTTTACACAACAGCTCCTACGGCAAGTAATGAAATCTACCATGTTGAAAACAGCCAGGAGAGTTAGCCAGGGTAAATGTGTTCACCTGATTTGGAGTTTAGCCAAGACACCACGGTAAATTTCCCCATTTTTAAAAGCACTACACCCAGGAAGAGAGTAGATTGAGTAATGAATAGGAATGCTATTATCTTGTTACAAATCTTTCTCCAAAGTATTTCCTGCTTTGATGAAGCCAGCCTCTTCCAAGTAGCTAACAGATTTCCCTCCTGTGGTACCACACACGGCAATGCTCCTGGCAGGGAGCAGGGAGCCCATAGCCCAGTGAGGAGATCCGTGCCCAGTGTCCAATCGGCTGCCCCATTCACGGTGGGGAGCAGGGAGCTGAAGTAGGGGGCAGTCAGTGGGGAGCTGCACAGGGAGCTGAGCACACTGGCTTTCAGACCCCCCATACCCCCTCTTAAGTCGGTGGAAGCGCTCCTGGTGAGGATGCGCAGCACCGACAGAAGATGGGGCAGTGTGGACATGAACCATTGCAGTAATCACTGCAATGTGTAATGTTTATAATGTAGACATGCCCATAGTTCTTGTTCTCTCCCAAGTACTCCATTGTTTTTTCTAAAGCTCGCAGGGGCTTAGAAAGTATAGACATATGTTGGAGTTGAAGGTTGCGGGAATTTCTGTTCCTCTTGATACTTATATGGTTGTCATCACCCTTGTATCTCAGCACAAGTGGAAATGTGTAGTCATAAGTGTCACTTCCATATTTCTGTCTCTAACAGAATCTACTTTTAATCCCTGATCAGCATGTTAGGCTGCTGGGCTGATGAAAAATCATGTAGCTTCAAAAAAGCCTCAATCTTCCTCTTACTGGACTGAAGGTGAGGCAAAATCCATGAAGAAGTTACTAGCTGGGCACTACCTGTTTTATGGGTCTGCAACCAGTTGCAGGCCTCTGTGAAATCACTGGATTAGCACCTATAGCTTGCTGGGGTGATGTGACAGGCCCAGGCATCTGTGAATTTACTGGCTCAACCCTTGAAACTTGCTGAGATGATGCTATGGGGTGAGATTTCTGGCTTGGTTCCACTAGCTGGCTGGTTTGATGTGAAGGCAGAAACAGTTGTGCCAACTCACAATTTTATCCTGAGTCTCATGATATTGAGTGTTTTTCTCAAATCTCCAGCTCCTGGGGTCATGTAATAATGTGAGAATCCCGTTTTTACTTAAAAATGTCTAGCCTTTGTGGCTGCAGAGAGAAGCTCGAAAATGTGACTCCTAAAGGTTAAAAGACACGAGGTAAGTTAAGACACAAAGTGTATTTTCTTCTAAAACCTCATGCCTTTTTTTTTTTTTTCAGCCTGACATGATTTTAATGTTCAGGCTTGACTCTGCTGCCTTTGCTACTGCAGAGGACTCTGAGGTTACTGAGTGGAATCCCTAGCATTCTGGTTAGCTGTCCGTGAATGGGCTCCTGAGGTTACTAGTTCAGCAGCTACTGCTTGCTGAGCTGATGTCAAGGGTTATACCTCTGTGATGTCACTGATTCAGTATCTGTCTTGCTGGGCTTATTTCAAGGCACCAATTTCTCTCAGGTCTCTGGTTCCCAGTTCTAACTTGTTGGGCTGATGTCAAGTCATGGGCTTCTGTGAGGTCATTAGCTCAGTAACTTGAGCATGCTGGGCTAGTGGCAAAAGAGAGGCCAGTGTGAGGTTATTGGTTCAGTTACTCTGACTGGTCAGTCCCATGTTAAGGCAGGCGACTTTCTAAGGTTATTGACTCAGGACCTCTAGCCTAAGAAGTTGATGTCAAAGGACAGCCTGCTATGAGGTCACTGGCTTAGAAGTTCTAGTTTGCTGAGATGATACTCTGGTGAGCTCTACATTCAAATGTGTGGTGGTTGTATGTCAGAGGGCTAGCGTGGTGCAGAGTAGAGAATGGGGCAAGCGAATGGATAGATGTGAGAGGACTGTGTTTCCAAACAGGGCCATAGCCAGCTAAAATGTAAGTGTAGGCATGCGGTCTTGTGCTCCCAGCAGCCTGCACCATTATAGCGTGCCAAGAGGGGAGATGGAACCAACAGGGCCATTCTGTGTTCTGGCAATGTGAGGCAGCAGGAGCCAGCAAACAGGAGTTTTGTAAAGGGGTTCTCCAGGTGGAGGAGGAGAGATTGTGATCTTTGGGGTGTCTGTCTGTTAGTTTGTTTACAATCTTCAAACAAGTGCATGGCAATGTGGTCTGTTGTGGGGAATATGTGCTGAGCTAAGTGACCTGCTAGACTAGGCTAAGAGCTTACAAACGAGGCTTTAGCCTGCCATCCTAATCCTTAAACTCTTTACAAGCCCTTGGCAAGGGGGCGGGGCTTATTCAGGATGAACGGGTGTGTGTGTGTGTGTTACAAAGCTAGTTCTTAAGTGAGCAGAGGAGCTAGGAACCAGGAGAAGCAAACAGAGGAGTTCAGAGAGAGAGTGTGAGAAACAGATACGCCTATCAAACATACTCTAAACTTAGGCCAGTACCCCTTCAAAAAAACAAACGAACAATCCTTCAAGAGTAAAAATAATGCAGGCAGAAGTCCAGCAGCAGAATGTGGGGGGCTATACAGTTTATTGCACTGAGTGCAGCATGTATGATACCTGCCTTGTGGGCAAGTGGCGTATATGTGCGTTCAGTGCAAGGAGCTCATGGCTCTCAGAGACAGAGTACAGGCTCTTAAGACCAGAGCAGCTAAATTGGAGGAGATAAGGGAGACAGAGGGGACATAGATGAGACTTTCTGGGGAACAGCAGAACAGTCCCATCCCCAGCCTAAAAGCCTCTGTGCTGCTGAGGAGGATGAAAGTTTTGGGGAAGGAGAACATCCAACTGGAGTGGAGGGAAACGATCCCATAGTTGGAACTCTTTTTCCAGATGATGATGTGGTATCCTTTTGCACTGAGGATACCTCTCCAGGGGAGGGGACACCAGTTATTAGGAAGAGACAAGTAATAGTAAAGGGGGATTTGATTATCAGAAATATAGATGGCTGGGTTTGTGATGACTGGGAGAACCACATGATGAATTGTCTGCTGCGTGAAAGGTTGCAGACCTCTCGACATCTAGATAGACTCATGTGCAGTGCTGGGATGGAGCCGGGGTTGTGGTACGTGTACATACCAGTGATATAGGGAAAGGTAGGAGAGAGGTTCTGGAGGCCAAATTTAGGTAAGAAATTCAAGTCCAGGACTTTTAGGTAGAGTTCTTTGAATCATTTTCAGTTCCATGTCAGGGCCAGTTATACAAGCAGATTTGCAGGGTTTCAATGCATGGATGAGAAGATGCTGTGGGGAGGAGGGATTTAGGTTTATTAGGAACTGGGGAGCCTTTTGAGAAAGGAACAGCCTATACAGGAAGGATGGGCTCTACCTAAATGAAAATGGAACCAGACTGCTGGCATGTCAAATTAAAAAGGTGGTAGAGTAGTTTTTAAACTAAGGGCTGAGGGAAAGTCAACAGGTGTGGAGGAACACATGGTTCAGACAGACATCCCTTAGGGAGGATACATTAAAGAGGATACTCTAAATCCTGCTAAAAGTTCATAGGATAGAAGTTAATAAAGTGTAGACAGGAACTGAGGAGAAACAGTCAAATGAAAGTGTCCCATTTAGTTACATCATATGAAGACAGACAACTAAATATTAATAAATTTTGTAAGTGCTTGTATACAAATGCTAGAAGTCTAAATATTAAGATGGGTGAACTTGAGTGCCTAGTATTAAATGAGGCTATTGATATAATAGGCATCACCAAAAGATTGGTGGAATGCTGATAATCAGTTGGATATGGCGATTCTAGGGTACAAAACACATAGGAATGACAGAGTAGGTCAAACTAGAGAGACAGTGACACTATAGGGGAGGGGGAGAGCACAGAATCAAATACAGTAAAAATCTTAACTTAATCAAATAGAAATTCCATGATTGAAAAGTAAGAGTACAGGGGTAAGACTATATTACTGATCACCTTACCAGTATAGTGATGGTGATTGTGAAATGTTCAGGGAGATTAGAGAGGCTACAAAAACAGAAAACCTAATAATAATGGGGGATTTCAACTATCTCCATATTGACTATGTGCAGTTCTGCTTGCCCCAACTCAAAGACACATCAGAATTGGAAAAGGTGAAGAGAAGGACAACAAAAATGATTTGGGGTATGGAACAGCTTCCAAATGAAGAGACATTAAAAAGACCGGGACTGTTCCGCTTAGAAAAGAGATGACTCATGATTTTATAGACATATCCCCCCTTAATGTTGTGCAGAAAGTGAATAGAGTATTTACCCCTTTATATTATGTAAGAACCCAGGTTTGCCTAATGAAATCAATAGCAGCAGTTTTAAAAGAAACAAAAGGAAGTACTTGTTCACCCAACAATCAACCAACCTGTGGAACTCATTGTGAGGGGATGTTGTGAAGGCCAAAAGTATAAATGGGTTCAAAAAGAACTAGGTAAGTTCAGAGAGGAGATGTCCAAGACCTGCAGAAGAGCTCTGTGGAGCTTGAAAGCTTCTCTCTTTCACCAACAGAAGTTGGTCCAATAAAAGATTATACCTCACCCACCTTGTCTCTCTCAGGTGCATCAGTGGTTATTAGCCAAGATGATCAGGGATGCAACTCCATGTTCTGGCTGTCCCTAAACCTCTGGCTGTCAAGAGCTGGGATTGGACAACAGGATATGGATCACTTAATGATTGCCCTGTTCTTTTCATTCTCTCTGAAGCATCTGGCACTGTCCACTGTCAGAAGACAGGATACTGGGCTAGATGAACCATTGGTCTAACCCAGCATAGCCATTTTTATGTTCTTATACTCTGGAGGGAAGGCAGAGCTGCAGGCAGCTGGTTCTTCCTCTTTCCGTTTGTCCTGTTGGAGCGGGTGGGAAACCAAAATGGGGATATGATTCAGAGAAGAAAGGAGGCAGATAGGGAACAATACCATTGATCAGCATTGACTGCTTTAGAATAATAAACCAATTATATACATCACCTACCAGATCAATTTAAAAAATAAAAATAGAGATTTTTAAAAATAGACTGGTACTTTTTGGAATAGGAATGATATACATATATATATAAAGCACACATCAGGAACAGTGAAATTATGGAATTCCTACTACTGCTTTCAATAGGAGCAGAAACCTGCCCTAGATTTTCCTGAGTTATGATATGAAGAGCACCAGGATCACTAACATTATCTGCCCTTTCTCTTGCATAAAGCTTTGTGACAGCAAATTTACACTGGCTGGCTTTTGTCATGCCAACAAGTACGCTTACATCAATGGGGAAGGCCATGCTCCCTGGCTGAACTATATGGGTAGCAACTATTTTGACTGTAGGATGAAATATGACGCAGTAGGCCTGAAGAGGCTTAAACACCTTATTGAAATTAGGCACAAAAATGTTTGTGTCGGATTGCATATATTTTTGTAAATCAAGTGTTTTTATATCACAGTGTGAATGGAGACAGTCCCCTCTTGGGTGAAATTCTGCATGGTGTATTCACTGAAACATGTCTTAACCGTCAGGTTAAAATGCAGGATGCGCCTGATCATCAGGAAGGGGTTATATCCATGTGGCGTGCCCCTTTCTACTTTCACTTCTACTATGACTACTATGTGCTGGTAATAACCAATAGAGGAAGTTACTATTAACAAAGTAGGCAGATATATTTGTTACAAAATCCCTCTGGCACAAACACAGAGATCTGTCTGCACCCTTGGCAGCTCCAGCAGTGCATATGTGCAGCTAGGATGTACTGTTTTGGTGGCTGGCAGTGATTGTGGTGAATGGGGATAGCAGAGAAAGAAACAAGGACTGGAATGTGAAAGTAACCTAGCATATGTAAAAATAAAATATTGTTATGGCATGAGAGTTGGACATCGTTAAGAGAGAACTTTGACAAACCATCCTGCCAAAGGTTTTGCACTGAGGCGTTTAACCAAACCAGGCACAAGGAAGAGGTAACTGCACTTTTTGTGACTGTGACCAAGAACACCCACTCAGCCACCCAATTCATGGTGACTGGCAGCAGTTATGGTGACTAGTAGCAGAAGATAGAATATCAAATTATAGCATGTGGTAGACATGTGAAATATTATGTGAAACAGTGTTCCTCAAAGCTCTAGGCCAGAGACCTGGTCCTAAAGTAGGTAAAAAGGAAATTTACAAGGTTCTAAGAATGCCCCCTTTTCTTCACATACATGTGATGAATGGCTGTGACTGAGTGGTTGGTGCAAGTAGGATATAAAATGGAACCCAAAACCTTGGAAACTGTATCAATTCAGCCAAGGATCTAGCTGCAACCTTTGCAGCTAAAAACTCATCCAGAATTACCTGGCATGAACGTGACATGAGAGAACTGAATGTAAAGTCTGCCAAATAACCTATAAAGCTGTCAGGAAGGTACCCAGCTATTTGTAAATCTAAGATCCATATATATATAAACAAGCAGAAACCACCCCATGTCATATGACATCGGGCTGCCGGGGGGGGGGGGGGGGCAAGTGGGGCAATTTGCCCCAGGCCTCGGGCCCTGCAAGGGCCCCCACGAGAATATAGTATTCTATAGTATTGCAACTTTTTTTATGAAAGGGGTCCCCAAAATTGCTTTGCCCCAGTCCCCCCGAATCCTCTGGGCAGCCCTGATGTGACTTAGATAACCACAAACAGCCAATTACAAGCGGCAAATAGTTTGTGAGCAAAGGCTAACATGCTCACAGAAATGATTTGCTGAAGAATTACAAATAGCAAACTTTTATAAAAATGAGTTTTGATAAAATTATTTGCAAATAGAGAAGGGGTGCATTTGCAGAATGAGTTATTCGCTGTGAACTGTTTGCTGAGCTCTCCAAGATTATAACAACACTCTCCACTATTCCTGAATTCACATAGCAGTAGTAGTAGTAGTAAATAGAAATAGTCTGATTGTGTCCAAAAGCCCAATTAGGGATTGGGTGGGGGGTGGGGGCTGTTCAAAGAAGGAAATGAGACATCGTGTACGCTATGTAAATGAAAAGGGTTTTCATGTTCAGATCTGTAAGATGTTCTCCATCCAGCCATCACCTCTCTTAGCCTGACTATTTTCTGAGGTAGGAGAGCTGCTGCTGCCATGCAATATATTCAGACTAATCAATCTCTGTCTGCAATAGTTAGATAATGAGTGTTCTAGCTTATGACCCTCAAGTATAAACTGCAATAAAGTGATTTTATACCATTTAATTTTCCTTCTAATTGTTACAAATACTCTCTGAATTGTTTGCTTGTTTCCACAAAGCAGAACAGAATCTCCAAGAGGAGGGGAGGCGGGCTGGCTAGCTTTTTGACACAGACGGGTAAACTCTGCTTTTTCTGAACTGTTCTGCTATTAGCACTAGGTTTCTCATCAGTGCGTTTTGGTTCCCCAACAGTGGGACAATGTATGACTTGGATCTTATTATTAACTTGTCTCATAAAGTGCCATGTAAAATTAATAAGCAGAGTGAGCGAGAGAAAGTGCATTCAAGTCTTGGGAGAATTAAGAGCATCAGAGAGAGCATGAACTCAGTTATGCGAGATGGGGAGTTAACTGCATACAGGGATTTTCATAATAATGATAATGGATTGCTTAAACGCCATGGGGTCAATGGTTCTTATTTTCATCTCATCTACAGTGTAACAACTTCTGTGATGGCTGGTCTGGTTATAAAACTGTACTCCCCCAACACATTTAAAAAATGGCTTGAACATGCAGTATTGATGGGAGCATGTTCCCAAAACAAGTGCTATCACCATATTCCCAAACCTTCTGAAGCCCAAGGTTAAGGTATGATTTGGATCATGGTTAAAATGCAGTTCAGTTGCATTTACTCAGCAAAACTGAATTGCCCTTTAATTACATTGGGGCACTACAAAGTTGCAACTGGGTCTCACAAGGTAGTTGTTGAGATCATCATGAATTTGGAATTTCCTCCTGAGTTTTTCAGCAATTTGTTGTGGAGCTCTTCTTCCAGCTAAGGAGAGACACAGCAGCCTCTTTTGAAACTGAAGTTAATTAAGTTCCAAGACTTAGTTGGCAGAAACTGCTCAATTAGCAAGTAGCAATCTGCTGTTTCTTCCAGACTCCCCAAAACCTAGCCTCCACAGCATAGGTGCTGGAACTACAGGTGCTGCTGCACCTCCTGCCTTGAGCTGGTTTCTTTCATATTCAGGGTTTACAGCTGTCAAATTGTTCCAGCACCTCTGCTCCGCAGAAGTGGCTCTCATTTCCAGGCCCAAGGAATGAGAGCTGCAGCTAATGCTAAGCATTCTTGGAAAGGTATGTAAGTGCACTGCTTCAGATTTAAAATGTAGGAAACATCCTGGTTTACATTTTGGGTAGGTGCCTATATATTCCCCACTGGAGTGGCTAGGAAGTCTACGATATATACGAAGAGTGACTTCCAGCTAAGATAAACTCAGCACAATACCCAAGACTTTGCTAGGGGGAATTTCCCCCTTTAGCTCAGGCTCACCTGGCAGAGTTGTTGCTTGTTAACCATGGGGAACTTGGTTCGATTGTGTGCTGTAGAAACATGCAGGATGTACAAATTGCAAATCTAGCCAGAGGTCAGGAACACCGCTGGCTAGGTATGCATTAGTGTCCGGCTGTCCCCTGAGATGCACAATTTGATCCCCATGTTCACAGGCACCGCAAAAACTCGATGCTACTGGCGTGCAAATGAAACATGTACATAAGAGACTGCTCACATAAGTTATCCTCCAGTCTCTTTTTGTTGTTCCCGAAAAGGCCATGGTGCTAAGAACCCATCCATATCAGCTAGAGGCTGGGCTTTTGTAACACCCTAGATCTGAACAGCCTAAAACTCTGAGGGAATTAGCCTCTGTAACCACATTTTTTTGTCTGGCCATTCTTTATAAAAGGCCAAACTGAAAATTCTCAGCTTTCAGAAAAGATCAGGTCCAGATTCAAACTTTGCTGCTTCACTGACATTGAGGAGGGGTCCTTAGGACAGAGGGAGGTAGAAGACCAGGGATCTGAAAGTGGGAACAGAAGAATGTGTTCCAAGGTCCCATGGCAATTTTCACCCAAAGTCTGTTAGCCTCATTGCTGTGCAGACTGGCAGGTACATGGGGATACAAGAAAATGCCAAGAAGACACCCTTCCGTCATGGTCAAGAACAGAATCAAGTGGAGTAGGTGCCTCTGGGTGTGAGGGACAGAAGTTTGGCAAGAAAAGCACTGTTGGGGAATCTGAAATTTTGGGGACTAAATTAATTTAAAACTAAACCTTTTTTTTTGAAAAGAGTAGAGATCAGAAATACAAAACATTCTCTGCAGATTTGTGACTTTGAGTCTCACGAGGTTTTATGTATTGCATTGCCATCAGAATGTGTCTTCTAAGGTTTTGAAATGTCTGTCTTTTCCATGGTATGTCAGTAAAGAGAATTGGAGGGAGACGTACACCAGCAGCTCCTGTAGTGAATCCACAGCAAAGCCCCTGTCATAAACAGATGTTTGAGTTAATGTCTCTTTTACCTGTAAAGGGTTAGGAAGCTCAGTAACCTGGGCTGACACCTGACCAGAGGACCAATAGGGGGACAAGATACTTTCAAATCTTGGTGGAGGGAAGTCTTTGTTTGTGCTTTTTGTGTTGTTCATTGTTCACTCTTGGGGCTAAGAGGGATCAGACGTACACCTATCTTTCTGAATCAGTCTTTCATGTTTCAAAATTGTAAGTAATAGCCAGGCAAGGAAGATTAGTCTTGTGTTTGTTTTCTTAACTTGTGAATATATCTTTTTGCTGAAAGGATTTTTACCTCTGTTTGCTGTAACTTTGAATCTAAGGCTAGGGGGGGAGTCCTTCTGGTCTATATGAATCTGAATACCCTGTAAAACATTTTCCATCCTGATTTTTACAGAGATAATTTTTATCTTTTCTTTCTTTAATTAAAAGTTTTCTTTTTATGAACCTGATTGACTTTTCCTTGTTTTAAGATCCAAGGGATTGAGTCTGAACTCACCAGGGATTGGTGGGGGGGGGAAGGAAGGGGGATGGTTAATTTCTCCTTGTTTTAAGATCCAAGGAATTTGGATTGGTGTGAAGCCTCTCAAGGCAACCCAGGGAGGGGAAAGTCTGGGGGAAAAGAAGGGGGATGGTTAATTTCTCCTTGTTTTAAGACCCAAGGGGTTTGGGTCTGGGTTCCCCGGGGAAGGTTTTGGGGGAACAGAAAGTGTGCCAGACACTAAATTCTGGCTGGTGGCAGCGTACCAGATTTAAACTAGTAATTAAGCTTAAAAGGGTTCATGCAGGTCCCCACTTTTTGTACTCTAAAGTTCAAAGTGGGGGAAAAACCTTCACAGCCTTTCAGATAGAAATTTGTGCTTTTCCACACACTCATCACAATCACTGGAGTTCTCTTTTTCATACATTTCAAAGGAGCTTTACAGTGAACCATGATTCCAGCCTTTTTGTGCCCCACCTTCTGATCCAAAATTGCAGCTTCAATATTTGTGGACACGTGGCCTGATCCTGCAAATCCTTCCTCAGATGAGCAAGTCCTTCCATTAAGACTGTGCCCTTTCCTCGCAGGTGATGACTTAGCCACTGTGATCTCATGTTTCTGTCACTTCCGGGTTAGAATACTGCAACTCACTCCACCTGAGCATGAGCACAGCGGCACATGGGAGAGGCAGCTAATGCTACATGCAGCAGCCAGGCATGGCTTGAGCAATACGGACTGATGTCAACATATTTCATCAGCACTCCCAGAAATTCCACTGGTTCCCCATTCACTCCTGGACTGAACTCTTGGTTCTAATACAAAAAGGCACTTAAAGGGTTAGGACCTAGCTACCTCAGAGTCTGCCTCATCATCAGCCACAGCCCACTGAGACAGCTGCGCCCGACGGAGATAACACATCTGGAAAGGGCCAGGACAAAGCAGCACGGGGACAAAGTCACCTCAGTTACAGGCTCAGATTATGGAACTTCCACCATAGTTGATCAGCCACAGCCCAAATCTCACAATATTCAAACTGAAGTGCACACCCATCTGCCAAATAACCTCACCCACTGTCACAGTGATCTTCCTCCGGGAAGAGCTAACAAACTGAACTGAAGTCAGGGGGTGACAAAGAGAGGAAAACAAGTGGACTACTTGCATAAGTAAGAGTTTCCAGGAATGGGCCCATAAACTTTTGGGGCAGATTTTCTGTCCTGGGTCCCGCCCCTTTATCAGAGTGGCATACAGTACCAGGATCTGGCCACAGCTGCCAGTATGAGAATTCCGCTAATGGGACTTCTCCAATGGCATAGAGTCACCAGACCCCACTCCTAGGCCAACTGCCCCCACAAAAGCAGTGCTAGGGTATATGGGAGGAGTGCTTTGTACTGCTAATCCATGATGATGTATATTCTCCTATGGACTATAACCAGCCCATAGGCTGCTGTAACTCATGTCAAGATTGGAGCAGTTTGATGCTTAATTGGCTACATGTAGAACCACCCTACCATCCAGTTCTGAGCAGATTTCTGTGCAGGAGAGCCCCTCTGTTTCATTTTATTGATGTACTTAACCTCTGTTATTCCAGTTACTCTTACCAAAACACATATTTAACACATGGTACACACATAAAACACCCTCTACTGCTACTGCTGACTGAAGTGTGCAGTTTAAGTGGGACTAACAGAAAGCATACGGTCTGCCCCTCATTTTCATGCTTTCTTCCATAATTGTACTCCCTCCAGCCCCTTGTGAGCAAAGGGGTATCATTCTGTCTATTCAGAGTCTCATAGACTCATAGATTCTAGGGTCAGAAGGGACCAATGTGATCATCTAGTCCGACCCCCTGCACAAAGCAGGCCACAGAACCCTACCCATCCGCTTCTATAACAAACCCCTAACCTATGTCTGAGTTATTGAAGTCTTCAAATTCCTCCTTCAACTTGCTTCTTCCAAGAAACCTACCACTTTTAACTGACCTAAGTAAGAAATGCTGCCATTTACCTATCATAAATAATAATGTTACAAAACCAGCCTTGCACTTATATGAGGTAGAATCTTCCTCTGATTTTTTTTGTATAATTTTTTTCTGTTTGTTTAGATTATAAACTCCTTACGGCAGGGAGAATGTCAAAACATTGCTGGTATACTGGATGCCAGGTAACACTTTTCTGCTGGACACTGCTGGATGTTTTTCATTGATCTGCCTTGCAAAATTCCATTCAGATGCTCACCTTGAGCAAGAAATACTTTTTGATAGGTGAGCAAAAGGTCATTAGTTTCTTCGTTCCCATCACCATCACAGGAAAGGTGGGTGTGAAGTAGCTTGCATGCTAGTAGATATTTGTGAAAAATTTAGAAGGCTGCAGTAACACTATAATGAGAGCTGGGTGTGCAACAATTTAAAAGTTTCAGCCATTTCAAAGGCAGTGACTTGAATACCTTTGTGCTGGATTTGAATTAGGGTGTGAGGATATATGCACATGTCAGCTATTCTCCCTCTACCAAGGGAAACCAGCCAGAAGATTCACTCTAATTGTATAGAACACAGTTTAGTTATACCAGCTGTAGATTAGGGCCTGCAAGAACAGACCGTCCAAATGCAACAACGGGAGTCACTGGAGATAAATATGCATTTTGGGTTTTTTTTGTTTTCTTTTTTTAAAAGCCAGCAGTGTGTATTATTCATAGTTTGTCATTTGCAGTAGAGGAAACAGGATGCCCTCTGACACCTCTGAAGAAGTTCATGATTTATTGGAAGCATCAAAAGAAATATAAAGCCAAATAGTAATATAGTCCCCCAGGAAAGGCTTGCTTCAGTCTTTTACATATTATTAGAGCCACTGTAAATAGTTGGCCTCAGATAAAAACCCTGGCAAACATTTAACATGGAATGCATGAGATATGAATTTATTCATTCTTTGATATCAGGAGAGTTCAGTTTTGTCCAGCCTTTAAGTACAACCCCCCCCACACAATGTTTATTTAAAATAACTCAAGCTCTCATAAGACCACAATACAGAGGTGAGACTGCCTCTCAAACCTCATTTTGCTGCATGGGTTTCAGGGCAATGACTGCTGTTAGATATTCTATGGGCTACAATCACTTGTGACTGGTCTTTGTGCTCATTGCCCTCCACTACAGAAGAGATGTGGACAAACTGGAGATAGTCCAGCAGAGGACAACGAAAATGATCAGGGGGCTGGGGCACATGACTTACGAGGAGATGCTGAGGGAACTGGGCTTGTTTAGTCTGCAGAAGAGAAGAGTGAGAGGGGATTTGATAGCAGCCTTCAACTACCTGAAGGGGGGTTCTAAGAGGATGGAGCTCAGCTGTTCTCAGTGGTGGCAGATGACAGAACAAGGAGCAACAGTCTCAAGTTGCAGTGGGCGAGATCTAAGTTGGATATTAGGAAACACTATTTCATTGGGAGGGTGGTGAAGCACTGGAATGGGTTTCTTAAGAAAGTGTGGAATCTCCATCCTTAGAGGTTTTTAAGGCCTGGCTTGACAAAGCCCTGGCTGGGAAGATTTAGTTGGTGTTGGTCCTGCTTTTAGCAGGGGGTTGCACTGGGTGACCTCTTGAGGTCTCTTCCAACCCTAATCTTCTATGATTTATTATTTAGTTTCAATACCCAGTGTCAATAGAATCATCTGTGATCAAGTGGATGAATGGAACTAAACGTTTGTGTGGTAGGGTATAAACCCCACACTGGGCAACAAGGGGTTAAGAGCGGCTCTAGGCTCAGTCAGTCCTGCCCTGCTGCACATGCACCACCTGGAGAAGGTGAGAAAAGGGAAGCAGAACAGTGAAGAGGACAGACCTTCAACCCACAGCTCCAGAGGTAAGAAAGGATCTTTCCCAACAACAACTGCCTGAAGATCCCTCCCTGGTGGCAGGGAGGATGTGATTCTGATACACCCTGAGAGGGAGGCGTCCCCCTCAAAACTAACTCAGTTAGTTAGTGTTAATTCCCTTTGGTTTTGTTTGTGATCTACCCCAAAAGGGAAGAAACTTGGAAGTAACCTGGCTGGATGCCAATTCACAGGAAAGGGCAGGCCACCACAGAGGCAGAGCACCTGGCAGCTGCAGCACTTAGCAGACACACAACTGCCACGCCAAGCCCAGCCCAGAGGCGCAAGTGGTGAGCTGACCCCTTCACACTTTGCTATAATACCAAGTAATTCCTGAATATGTGCAGTCGCCATTGTGGTCATTTTGTTAGTAACCCTGATGTCAGATTCAGGCCATGTCTACATCTAAAATTTTGCAGCGCTGGTTGTTACAGCTGTATTAGTACAGCTGTATAGGGCCAGCCCTGCAGAGTGGCCACACTTACAGCAACCAGCGCTGCAAGTGATGTTAGATGTGGCCACACTGCAGCGCTGTTGGGCGGCTTCAAGGGGGGTTCGGGGAACGCGAGAGCAAACCGGGAAAGGAGACCAGCTTCGCCGCGGTTTGCTCTCGCGTTCCCCGAACCATCCTGCAAACTGCAGGGAAGGAGACCTGCTTGCTCGGGGTTCCGGGAATGAGAGAGCAAACCCGGAAAGGAGACCAGCTTCGCCGCGGTTTGCTCTCGCGTTCCCCGAACCACCCTGCAAACCGCAGGGAAGGAGACCTGCTTGCTCGGGGTTCCGGGAACGCGAGAGCAAGCCGGGGAAGGAGACCAGCTTGATTACCAGAGGCTTCCTCCTTCCACGGAGGTCAAGAAAAGCGCTGGTAAGTGTCTACATTGGATTACCAGCGCTGGATCACCAGCGCTGGATCCTCTACACCCGAGACAAAACGGGAGTACGGCCAGCGCTGCAAACAGGGAGTTGCAGCGCTGGTGATGCCCTGCAGATGTGTACACCTTCAAAGTTGCAGCGCTGTAACTCCCTCACCAGCGCTGCAACTTTCTGATGTAGACAAGCCCTCAGACTCATATGCCTAATCACATACAGACCTGAAATGCTCATCACTGCAACTTCCCAGGCTGCAATTAATGAGCACCCATTGAAAGATTCTTCTTTTAATGAGTGACGCCCCCTACATCCATTCTTGCCCATACTCGTTCTTACACAGCCACGCATTTATACTCATACATTTATTCCTGATGTTGCGCTGCAGGTGAGCTAGTTTGTTTTATAGTCAGCACTTGTATGTCATTGCAGGATGGATGGAAGCAAAAAACGCTGAAGCTGAAGACCAAACAAAGTGAAGAGATTTGCTTGTCATGGAGTCCCACCACAAGATAAAGCCTGTCACTAATGTATATGTTTGGCAGACACAGTCACTTACATGAGGCTGGAGGGTTGGTTTATGGTTGTTCTTTATGTCAGTTATCCAAGGATCATCTTCATATTTTGTCTTTTAGCCAATGTGTTTCACTAAATCATCACAAAGTGGCTCTGCCAAGGAAATAATCAGCAGTATGTGAACTAAGGCAGCAGTCCAGACTTCACGCAGATTTAGCAGGGAAAGTTGGTGAGCTACCAGTATGCATATTAGTTAGTTTAATGATTCATGTGTTGTCAAAGTTCACATTGCAAATCACATGGAAATATCACGGTAAGCAATATTTTAAGACAAGGGAACAAGAACCACATGTTAGTGTTACCCAGCCCAATGCAGTTTAAAAAGGCCGCATTAAACAGAGCTGTGTAAAACTCAGCCATTATGATTTGAAGTGGAGCACAGTCCCACTGTAGTTCACATGCAGGCAGACTTTTAGAAGTGCTCACTCATTTTGTATGCTGGGAGGGGATCAGTTAGGCTATTAATGATATTGGAACTTAAAATCATATAATTTGTATCACTTTCTAGCTTTCTTTGTCTACATCTGTTCTGACATGATTTTTGTGGCCAATCTCAAGAACCACTGGAGATAGAGATTTATGCTAGATGCCATTTGAACACAAGGCGTCCAAGTTCTGAGGTGGCACATGGCTCTGAATTCATGCTCTAATGGTTTGGAAGGCAGAGAACATTGAAATCACTGGCCATTTAGAGAATTCAAACTCCACTTAGAAACAGTGCTCAAAGTTAGAGCAGACACAGCTGAAGAGTCACAAATGCCTAGTGAGCTTTCCCTAATCATGCTGGAGGCAGAAACATCTGTTTTTCAGGATCTGTACAGCTGAATGATCCATTGATGGAACAGTTCCCTTTCTTCTGTAGCCATTTAAATCCCTGAGACCCTTCACACATACCTCCACCACTGGACTTCCTTCTCCTGAGAGTATACCATAATGGTTTGGCTGATTTCTTCTAGTCTCATTTTCACTGGTGATTTTTGAAATACATATGTCTACCCTGAGAGGACTGAGATGACATTCATTTGCATTCCTTTGCACATTGCATTTAGACTATATCTTTCATGATGCATATAAATGTATATTCTCCATTATGATATCTGATTAGTCAAGATATCTTCATTATGTACTGGTGTCAGCTAGGCAAGTCTTTATCTTCATGCTAAATGAATTATTGTTCCTCAATAACCTACAGCTTCCTTTTTCTTGACCAACTGGTTTGTCTGCAGATAATTTGAAAGAGTAAGAAATGTCTGTGCAGTTGCACACAAATTCCACTCATCCTAGGCTCTAAGAGTGCTATATGCCATAGCTGTACATTTTCTTTCCTTGTATGTATACTGTAGATTTCTGGAACAAAAGTGCACTAGGCATGCTCTGTGTACTATGTAACTAGATACATAGATGGAATGTAAAACTGGCATCAATGCACTCCCTGATCTCATCGAAATAAACATTTACAGTTTTTCTGACCTTTTCATGTGGATCATGTCTAGCCCTTCGTCAGGTTCAGTATGATTTAAAATTTAGAGCAACACTCCCTTTAGGCTGTTACACTAAAGTCCAGATGAGAGCAAATGTTCAAGCTCAATCTGAAATTTTCCACCAATTTCCAAAATCATAACCTGCAGGCAATCACAAGGAGGCTGGCTGCACATTCCTATTCACTGATCCCGAACAGGGACTCTTTGTACGGCATGGCAGGAAGATGATGTAATATTTTCCCTTGCTGCATTTGAACTAAAGATTATTTACTAACATAGCAAATGTCTAGAGAACATGTATTTGGTTCATTTTTGTTTTTGTCTTCAGTTTGCAGGCTATTTTCTTATTTGCACTACTAACATGTTGGCAGCAACTAGGATAAAAGAATTCTATTGCCTAGACTTTATACTTGATGTACAACATCAGAAATTCTGCTGCTGCTTTAGTCTTCACTTTAGGGCCAAAGATTCAGATTATGTTCTGAATATGATGATGTGACCTGAATCTCTTAACTGGTTTGATACAAACAGAATGTTTGGAAACCTGCTCTGATTTTGGTTGTAGAGGTAGAACTTTCTGCACAATTTAAAACATGATGTGTGTGATTGGAGGTACATGCAAGTGCAAGCATGGGAAAGTGGCACTATAAGGAGCTGACTGGGCCACTTTTCCCCCTTCCTGATTCTAGGCTGTCCTAGGGTCTGATGAGGCCTCCAGAACAGTTTAAGTAGACTGGGCATCACGAGTTCGGGCAGCCCATCCTTTGCTGCCCAGAATCTTCACTGTACTACATACCATGGCCTCACCCCAGCATGTCTTTCCTGCCCCCAGTATGCCAATACACCATACATAACTGGTTGGAAATCCATTCCCAGACAGTAGTTATCAGTGATTCACAGTCAAGCACGAAAGGCATATCAAGTTGGGTTCTACAAGGATCAGTTCTGGTTCTGTTCAATAACTTCATCAATGATTTAGCTAATAGGATAGAAAGTACAGTTATGAAGTTTGCAGATGATGCCAAGATAGGAGAGGTTGCAAGTGCTTTGGAGGATAGGATTAAAATTCAAAATGATCTGGACAAACTGGAGAAATGGTCTTAAGTAAATAGGATGAAATTCAATAAGGACAAATGCAAAGTGTTCCTTCCTAAGTTGAGTAATCGGCTGAACGCATGCAAAATGGGAAATGACTGCCTAGGAAGGAGTACTGAGGAAAGGGATCTGTTGTAAGCAAGACACAAGAAGTAATTCTTCTGCTCTACTCTGCTCTGATTAGGCCTCAAATAGAGTCTTGTGTCCAGTTCTGAGTGCCACATTTCAGGAAAGACACGGACAAATTGGAGAAAGTCCAGAGAAGAGCCACCAAAATGATTAAAGGTCTAGAACAGTGGTTTTCAACCAGGGATTTGGGGCCACTGTGGGGGGCCGTGAGCAGGTTTCAGGGGGTCTGCCTAGCAAGGCCAGTGTTAGACTTGCTAAGGCCCAGGGCAGAAAGCCAAAGCCCCACTGCATTGAGCTGGAGCCCAGGGCTCCAATCCCTGACACCCAGGGCTGAGCCAAAGTCTGAGCAACTTAGCTTTGTGGGGCCCCTATGGCATGAGGCCCCAGGCAATTGCCCTGCTTGCTACCCTCTAATGCTGGCCCTGGCTTTTATATGCAGAAAAACAGTTGTGGCACAGATGGCCTGTGGAGTTTTTCTAGCATGTTTGGGGGATGGGGTCAGAAAGAAAAAGGTTGAGAACGCCTGATCTAGAAAACATGACCTTTGAGGGAAGATTGAAAAAAATAGTTTTTTTTTATTGTGGAGAAGAGAAGATTAGTGGGGACATATGTTTTCAAGTACATAAAAGGTTGTTACAAGGAGAGGGGAAAAATGTTCTCTTTAATCTCTGAGGATAGGACAAGAAGCAATGGGTTTAAATTGCAACAAGGGCAGTTTAGTTGGATGTTTGGAAAAACTTCCTAACTGTTAGAGTAGTCAAACACTGGAATAAATTACCTAGAGGGTTGTGGAATCTCTGTCATTGGAGATTTTTAAGAGCAGGTTAGACAAATATCTGTCAAGGATAGTCTAGATAATACTTAGTCGTGCCATGAGTGCAGGGAACTGGACAGGAAGACGGCTCAAGGTCCCTTCCAGTCCTACAATTCAATGAAGCGTCCTGCTGATGGCTACCTTGTCAGCTTTACACTAGCTTTATGGGGCAATTCTCTCCAGGCCTGCTAAGGGACTTTTCTGATCTCTTTGTGCTTCTGCAACAGCATATAGGGCTGAGCTGGGGAAAAGAATCTCTCCCCTTAGATCCAGTCATTTCGTAAGTGTTTTCTGAGAAGTGCTGGATCTGTCATTGCCCAGTGATGGAATTTCTTGAGCTCACAATAAAATTATATGGCCTTGACAGCTATAATGAATCTTCACTAGCAAATAGCCAGACTCAAACCTATCTCTAGCTTCTTTATTTTTTGGCTGAATTTGTGAACCAGTTAATTTTAAGCCTTAAAAGATTTGCTGTAGTCTTTAGCTCACGTCCAAGCATAAGGAGTGCTGGGGTACATTTTGTACTTGTGTTCACTGCTGGCATGTAGCACTATTTTACCATCTATTATAACACTATTTTCTTGGGTTTTTTTTTACTAATCACATTTTTAATAGTCACTTTAGAAACTTGTATACAGCTGAGCATCAGCCCCCAAAAGTGGAAAAATTAAGATGCTCAAAAGTGGCAGGACAAGAAATGCAGAAAGAAGATGCACTTGGGCTCTTAAAACAGCCATGTTTCTTAGATATATAAGAACATAAGCACATAAGAACAGCCATACTGGGTCAGACCAAAGGCCCATCTAGCCCAGTATCCTGTCTTCTGACTGTTGGATGACACAACCCAGATGGATGACACAACTCAAAATCCTGGCCCTGAACAGTCCCAAACTTAGTGGGGTTTGAAATCTGGATGTGGATTTTGCAACATGGAACCTCCTCTGATTTCACTGGACCAACACCCCATTCAGTTACCCAACAACCGCACTGACTCACTGCATTGACGCCTCACATTTCCTGCATTGCAGTTCTTGCAATGCCTGTGCTCTTCAAGCTTCCTCATTCTCTTTTCCTGTTTCTTCCCTCAAGGTTCTAACTCCCCACCAATCACCTCTAAACAATATAACATTTTTCCTAGCATTGGATGCTGTACTTGTGATTGCTCATTCTAGGTGACCATGTATATTAATGGATTTCCCCACTTGTAAGTAGTTAGAAATCTCTAGGTAGAATCTGAATCTGATTCCCAGGCACGTTACCTGAAAGTGTAAAGCTAACTAGCAATTTAGGACTCCTGCTAAAACTGAGTAACTTTTTAAACTCAATCAGTGTCATGTGACAATGAGTCACAGAAAGGGTCACTTTCTTCTCATGATGAATGAGTAACTGTATTCAAATAAGAAAAACAATATTATCCCTAAAGCTATTCCCCTTGCTTTGCTATGCACCTCCTGTCTGGAACTTTTCCTACCTCCTCTTGATTGTCCGCTCTTCTGTGTAGGGTCTGGGGAATGACATATGGGATAAAGGGAGAACTGGGCTTTCCTACTCCTAGCTGTGTCCACTTTGAGATAATGGGCACAAAGCCTCCTGGTAGAAGGGGAACAGGAAGCCCTAGTACCAAGGGGAAGACAACTACTTGAGCCTGGCATGGTCAAACAGACCATTGGTTGCATTTTGACTTCTTTGGACTCTTGTTTTGTTAATCCCTGGAAGAGGATGACTTCTGTTTAGCTGGAGGGATGCGTCCTCCTGAATCACCCTGCCAGATATGGTGGATCAGTGTGGAGGAAACTGAGACCTGGCAGCACTGGATGAAAGCCTAGGGAGAACCCTTGTGTTGCAGCACCTTTTTGTGCCTATATCTTTATTAATAACTAAAGCTTGATGCACCAACCCTTATGCAATTCACTTCAGTGGGATGACTTCTGAGAGAGGTTTGTAGGCCCACAGGCTTTTAGTCTGGTCACAGTCTTTGCTTTAGGCTGGAGAAGAAAAAAAGTCATTCTCCACTTTCCCCTGTCGCCATCAGTGATTCCAGTATTGGCAGTTGCTCTGTAAATCTTCCTAGACTGCAGTCACTATGGCCCAATGCTGTGAGGTGCTGAGTGCTGTCAGTTTTCATTGATTTACCTTGAAGGTTCAGGTCTTCAGTAAAGAGTTCATCCCTAGTTCAACTGGAGGTAATTTCCATTTAATCCCATCACTTACCTGCCCTTCTCCTCCACCCCCAGTTTGGGCATCATTGTACATCAACCCAGTATCAGGGAAAACAAGCAGCTGCTGAAGAATTCTCAGCCCATTGCCTGGGCTGGGGTGCTGAAGAGCCATGTGTGCTGCACTCTTCCCTTGAGGGCTAAGATCATTACCTCGGTGATGCTCCCAGTCCTAGCTAATTCTTGGAACAAATGACCCAAGGTAGCTAATCTGAACCAAGTCTCCCATTTGACAGCACGTTTCACTAGGTTATTAGGCTGGAGCCTGCTGCTTTACTTTCCAAGTTTTATTAATTTCAGTGTATATTGCTGTCGGTTGTGCTTCTCTATAGCTTGTGTTTTCTCTGCTACAGATGGAAAATAGGCTCGTGCAAGGAGCTGTCTTCAAATACAAACCTTCAGGGGCCAGCGCATGAGAACATTAGTGTATGTTTGCGGTGTGCCACCAAGTGCACACACTAATTTAAGAACATCTGCATTTCTGTTTACATGAGTTCCATTCAAGGACTTTCATAAGTGATATGAGACAAAGTAGAGATGGCATAAAACTGTGCTGCTGCTTAAACAGCTCCTCTGTGCTGATATTCCCCTTGTGAGAACAAGAGCATCTAGGCCATCAAATTGCCTTGACGCACCCTTGCATCCTCATGCTGACGCACAAGACATTTTCAATGCCAACAAAGCATGACACACAAGCTGAAGTTAGCTCATTCAAATAGCCAAAAAGGCCAAGACGTGGCTGGATTGGATTTCTGGTGCTGAAAGGAGACATAGTTTGTGTATTCGCCATATAGTTTTCTTCCGGTTAACAGAGCTTGCAGTACTTTGTAATAGTCAGTGTAACGTATATAGTGGATATTGTAACTGTTGTTCACTATGTGATAAAGGGATTTCTTTCTTTTATCTCAGTGACAGGATGATGAGCTCTCAGGAACAAACATTTTTGCCATTCGCTTACCTGTTTTCACTCTGAGCTGGATACTCACTCATTTGGCCACTCTCCGGCTGGGCCACACAGCCAGATGTCTACTCTGCTGGCAGCACTAGCAGAAACCTAGCATGGAGAAAATGATCAACATTGATACTCCAGTTTTTCACATGTTTAAAGGACTGTACGCAGCTATGCTGGAACAATTTTTATAGTGGGGGTGCTGAAGGGGGAAACCATGTATTAGGGTTGTGATTATTACTTCAATCCAGAAGGTGTGGCAACACCCACAGCACGGTTAGTTCCAGCACCTATGACTGTACAAACATTATTAAACCCTTACAACACCTCAATGATATCGATAAGTATTATCCTCATTACACGGATGAGGAAAGTGAAACCCAAAAATGTGATTTGAATTGTCCTAGTTTTACAGCAGGTCAGTAACAGAGAAGGGAATAGAACTCAAAATTCTTGAACTCCAGCACCATATTTAATCCATTGGACCAAGTTTCTTCTCAGAAACTTATCAGGGCTTAGGTCCCCCTGCCTCTGACACAGTGAGAGATAGGGAAGAACTCTTCCCTTCACTTTCTACTCTGGAGGGAAGATGGTCAAGATGGAATGAAGAGATCTAGTGACTGGTGACTCTTCCTCTGGCTTTCAGAGAAGGGCAGAGAAGAACTTGTAACTTTATACTTAGCTCTTCCCTACATGAAACTCCCATGGTATTCTCATGCTCCATGGGAACTTGGGGTGGGTGGGTGGGACAATGAATGATGTGAGGAAGAGGAGAGTTGTAAAAATGGAGGTGGAAGGATGAAACTGAGGAGAGAGGGTGAAAAAGGAAGAAAGGGGGATGGGCATGAAGGGGAGGAGAGAGAGGATGGAGTCAAACAGGAAAAGAGGAGGACCTAGGAAAGAAGGCTGTTGTCAGTGGAGGAAAGGTACAAATTATCTGAGTGAAAATGGACTCTGGAAAAATATACTAAGGCATTAGGTACAAAGATTTGTTCCCATTCTTATACTCAATCACTAGATCACTGGAAAAAAAGAGAAAAAGCTTTTGTCTCTAATTTCAGTTACAGTAATCTTAGGTGTTACCTATAATAATATTAGATAAAAAAAAAATATCCATCCAGAAGTGATTTTTTTTTTTTAAGTTGACAGTGTCTCTTTAGCTGCACAATAGCTCCAGCTCCAGCTATTGTTATTATCAGGGTGTTTCACAACATTATTCCACTACCTTGAGATCATCTTTCATGGTATGATATTGTTTCATGTTTAACATTTTTTCCTCAATAGACACTGCAGGTGAGTACAGGTAATAGACACGTGATTGAATTTATATTCAAAGCACAAAATCTTACACTATCAGCTGTTGTACTTTATAATTCAAATGAGCTGAACACAATGGATGAAAAATGCAAGTAGATTTTTCAGTGTCTCTCTCTCCATTTTTTCTAAAGAACTGTAATTACAAGCAGGCAGATGTTTTGGATAACAAAGCATTGGGGATATTGGGGAAACTCACTGTAATTTTTCTAGGCTAAAACTCCAGCACCTACAAAATCAATAACATATTTATTAGAAACACAGAGTCTTGTTCAGGGCTTGCTTCTTGACCCATTTCACCAGTTTGTTGCTTTTATATTAAAAATGTACCCATCAAATATTGTTTACACCTCTGCCCCTCAATGAAGTTTTTACTTTTATAGCTTCTCCTTGGCCTTTACTAACCCCTGACATTTGAGTTTCCACTGCAGTTCTGGAAGCTCCATTTTTTCCCAAGTGTTTTTTTTTTAAATGCTAGTCCTAGGGGCCATACCATGCCTTTGGTAGTAAGCCCAGCAAGAGGCGGACAAGCAGGCTCAGAAATCTATTTGAGATGATGCCCAGGGAGCTTCTGATGAAAGTTCCTCTCAGAGTAGAGTCTTTGGGCCCAGGAAGAGGCAGGCATTGCAGCCTCCAAACCCTTAGGGAGCACAGCTCCCTGTACAGTAGTTAAACACCCCTTCCCCCCAAGCATCTCCCTGCTTCCTGGGAAGAGAACAGCACGGGTAGGATTTAATGTTGCTTCTGGCAAAAATAACTCCCCTGAATTTTCCTGTTAATATTTTCTGGTTGGAGGTGATCATGCTGTGGGACCAGCCCAGCAAAGGCAGTAACAGAATCCCACCACCTGGCTCTCCTGAAACCAATTTGTGTTTAAGCAGAGGCGGCCAGGGCCTTACTGCTTCCTTGTCTCAGTGTCCATCCTTGCCAGATGTCTGAGGCTTCTGCTCACTTCTCTCAATAAAAGTGGAGGGAAATATCCAGCCCTTGTTGTCTGGCTTCCTTTTCCCAGTCCCAAAACATTTATCCCTTCAAAGTGGAGAAATCCCATCTATGTAAACTAGTGTCACCCCAGCAGCTCCATTTCCCCCTTGTAATATTTTTAAATGCTAGTCTTACCTTTCACTTGCAGCACTCTGCACCACGCTTGTGTTCTCACAGCAGAAGCAGAGGCATGAGTGTCTCCCAAAGGAAGCTTAAACCTTGTTTGGGCATTTTGCCTCAGAGATTCTCAATAGGTTTTGTTGTTCCACAGAAGTCTGTGAGAGGTGACAGTATCTCCCCGTCTTTCCCCTTGCATCATACCTTTGTATAGGAATAACTTACAAGATATAGTCAAATCCTGGTTTCATAGGTATACACTCTGCTTTCGTTCAAGAAATGAAAGGCTTCATTGATACCAGTGGACTGTCACTGCTCTTCCCATCGTTGATACTCCCGCCATGAAGGAGTTAAAAAGAGCAAGGTTTTGTGAAAGAGATTTCAGTATTTCTCTCCCTGCTTTGGGAAGTCACTGCTTTAGCCCACATATTCCTCTGAGGATTTAGTACCTATCTCTCAAAGTACATTTGCAATAGACCAATAAAAAAAAATCCTATTTATAAGGACTCCAATCAGACCTTTCAATGCTTTCATGAAGTAGCTCTGAGCTGGCATTCACAGCTTATTTCTACTTCTGCTCCTTCTACTTAGACTTAATTGCCTTCATCTTTCCTCCAGCTTACTGTATTTTTCCTGCTAGTGATTATTCTGACCCAGCCTCACTCTCCTGTTTGGTTTCTGGCCGAGTTCGTGGCTCCCTGCATCCCATCTGCATGTTACAGCTTATGCTGCCAGGCTCCTTCTCTTCTCTCCCTGATGGTTGTAGGCCTGGAAGCATTTTTACCCTGTTGCCATGTAATTTTTTAAACTCTTTCTGCAAAGTTGTGCATGTTCATTTTCTCTCTGAGAGTCTGACCTCAATATTATTTGTCCCTCTGCCTCTGGACATGCACATTCTTCCCTAGTCCCTTTTGTATTCTTTATTGGTTCTAGCAAGGCTGCGTGTTTCCTAGTTTCTTTGATTTGGAATTCCCCTCTTTGGAATCTTCTATTTGGAATGATAACAAATTAAGAGTTAGTGGATAGTAAAGTTTATATTAACTCCTCCTAGGGATCTGTTCTCTCCTTGCAAAGTACTAATATCAGTCTCTGAAATTAATTGGGTGAAACATGGAAACAATTTCTAAGTTAGAGCAAGAGAAATGGGCAAAACCAGAAATTAAATGGACAACCACATGACTGAGAGGTACACATATGTCATTACAAAATGAAAATAACTGTAAAATGTGTTTTCCATTCCCTCTGCTGTTTTTAAGCAAAAATCATTTGTTTGAATCTTTACTGACATTTTTAAGAAACAAACTAAACAGTAAATATGTCTTTTTAAAGGTGCAGGCAAGGGCCCCTTTGATGGCTAAACAGGACCATAGTTCAGCAGAGTGATTAATGTATAGATTGTTTGAGTAGTCCATCCCAGAACTGTGCCGTGCACCCTGGAGTTCACGCAACATGGGGAACACTCACTGAAACTTTGCAGTATTCATTTTCAGCATGCTTCTCAGCATGCTACATGACATAGCAGTGTTTAGAGCATATTGCCAATCAGGTTGCTAGATGCTCACTTGATCATTGCCGACGTGTTATTTGTAAAACAGGCCAATGGTTTTTATTTGAAGCATTTTGGGGCTGAAAAATGAATTTTTCAAAAACAAAAGTTTTGTCAGAAAACTTTTAGTTTACTGAAATTTTCCAATTTTTCATCTCAATCAAACAAATGGTTTTTGAGTCCAAAATGAAAATATTCTCGTTTTGAGATCTGGTGGGTTTTTTCCTTCTTTTCTTCCATTTTTTTCTCTCCCATCCTTCTCTTCGCAGTGGCTAAATGGAAAAAAAAAGCGGGGGGGAGGGTGATGGAATAAAAGCAGGGAGAGAAAGAGGAGAGGAAAAAACCTGAAAACTTTTGTTTTTCAGTTAACAATTAATACCCCCCAAATGTGTGACATTGTAAATGAAAAATGTTGTTTAAATTTTTTTATGAAAGATACCATTTTGATGAATTGTAATTATTTGTTATAATAAAAAGTGTGATCTAATGATAGAGAACACTAATTTGACACAATTATTTGTTATTGCCCAATAATAAAACAATTATTTCACCTCTGTAAAAACAAGCATTTTATAAATACCAGCTTCTACCCAGTGCCAAGCCAGCCTAAGGGAGACTAGGAGCCAAATTCCCATTGGCTTTTGATAGGAAATGGTACCCAACTCCCTGAGGTGCACTTGATATTCTCACCCTTAATCTCTCTAATTTGTGTCTGTACCATCACTTGTAAAAGCTAACCAGATAGCATGAAGTTACACCGAGCAGAAAGTTAAGTCAGCATAGTCAAGTGTAATGAGAACTTTTGAAGGTTATTTGTTTTTATCTGTAGACCCAACTGATGCAGAGCAGAACGAGACAAAATTGTGCTAAAAACATACCAACATTTTTCCAAATAAAAGAAAATTCATTTGAATTTGCACTATTTTCAACTCCTTTTTCTTCACCATCCTCTACAATTAATACATGCAAAAAAAATCATAAGAATGTGCATAAAATTATATGTTGCAAATATGTTTTTGCCTTTTGCGCAGCCAACTTGAAAACTCTTGGGGTTCGGAATGTTCCTGTCAGAGTGCAGAAAAAAAATTGTGACTTTCATGACCAATCAGCGTGACTAGTGAATTATAAATAAAGAGTAAGCAAAAGCCTTGGACCATAATTCACAAGTAATACATAGGCTGCAATATGTTCCTATACATTATTCAGTGAATAATTCTGAATAATGAAAACATTTAAGTCTGTTTGTGGATCTAGTATGAAGGGCTAAATTAAATAAATTGTCCACTGTGAAACATTCACCCAACTCCAGCAAAGAACAGCAGCAGCTGTTTCAAAAGACTCTTAAAACATCTAGCCAGTGTTTAACATGCATTAGCCATGGATAGATTACTGTTACTATCTGTCAGCTAGTAATTCTCATCCCAAATTATGAAGATGTTGATAAACCACTTGAGCTTCCCTGTGAGGCTACGTCTTCACTACAGAGTTAACGCGCGTTATCTACATTTGAGTTAATTTAGCTCAAGCAAGAGACGGCAGTATGAAATAACACTCCAGCTGCACGGTGACTGTATTAGCAGCTGATGAGTTGTGCTAATTCAAGCAGTGGTTTATACCCCGATAGGTAAGGCAGCTCGAGTAAAGGGGTTGTGTGTGTAGATGGGGCTTGGGCTAGAGGCAACACTTAAGTTAACTCTGCAGTTAAAACAAGCCAGAACTGCCCTAGGTGGTATGAAAGCCTGACATACACCTGTTTTATTCTAAACTTTAATACAATAATTCTTTTCCTTTCTCCATGTAGAAATACGCCACCAAAGCTATTTTAGAAGTAAAAAAATAAAAACAACCCCCCCAACCTAAGAGTAAAAATGGGTTATGAGCAGTACCTGCTTAGAACTTTTTCTACAAAATGAGGATCCAGAGAAGAGAGGTTAAAGCTCTTAGCTAACCTTGTGAAGTTGTCCTTTGTTTTCACAGACATATTGGAGCCACGAATACCCACTAAAGCTCATGAATCTGATGAAGTGGGTATTCACTCATGAAAGCTCATGCTCCAATACGTCTGTTAGTCTATAAGGTGCCACAGGACTCTTTGTTGCTTTTATAGATCCAGACTACATGGCTGCCCCTCTGATATTTGTTTTCACGGTGATCCTGTCTGACATGGAGAAATTGGAGAGGGTCCAGAGAAGAGCAACAAGAATGATTAAAGGTCTTGAGAACATGACCTATGAAGGAAGGCTGAAAGAATTGGGTTTATTTAGTTTGGAAAAGAGAAGACTGAGAGGGGACATGATAGCAGTTTTCAGGTATCTAGAAGGGTGTCATCAGGAGAAGGGGGAACACTTGTTTACCTTAGCTTCTAATGATAGAACAAGAAGCAATGGGCTTAAACTGCAGCAAGGGAGATTTAGGTTGGACATTAGGAAAAAGTTCCTAACTGTCAGGGTAGTTAAACACTGGAATAAATTGCCTAGGAAGGTTGTGGAATCTCCATCTCTGGAGATATTTAAGAGTAGGTTAGATAAATGTCTATCAGGGATGGTCTAGACAGTGTTTGGTCCTGCCATGAGGGCAGGGGACTGGAGTCGATGACCTCTCAAGGTCCCTTCCAGTCCTAGAGTCTATGAATCTATGACACAAGGGCTTTGTAAAGCTGCTGAAGAGCAGTTTGACTTTCCCAACTCAGGAACAGCAGTGAAAGGCTTTGGTATAGTCAGTAGGTCAGATTTCAGTTTTACCTTGGTATAATTCCATTGACTCTTGACTGGATGAAAGAGGAGAATCAAATCTAATATGAGAGCATATGTAAAAACCCATCCCTGTGGGTCATCAGCCCAGATAGACCCTGGGACGTCTAACACCTGCCTTTGCTACTTCAGATGAAGCATCAACAACTCCCTTCGCTTGTATCAATAGGAGGCTTGTATCCTATATGTAGACCAGCCATCAGAGAGAGGCTAGCTGGTGCTGTAATTACCCTCAAGCCATTTCTAGTGCACTTAAGTCTGTCTTTTTTGGAAGTGACTTGGGTCTAACCTTGCAATAGGAAATAGAGGAATTAGATCTAACTAAGAAAGCTAGATTAGAGTAAAACATTTTGTCCAATGCTTACCATAAAGACTGAAAAACTGGCGTGGTGATTCTTGGTAAACTATGATAAAAAAACAAGGAGTCCTCATGTCACCTTAGAGACTAACAAATTTATTTGGGCATAAGCTTTCATGGGCTATAACCCACTTCATCAGATACATCCATCATGTGTTATAGCCCACAAAAGCTTATGCCCAAATAAATTTGTTAGTCTCTAAGGTGCCACGAGAACTCCTCGTTTTTTTTATTATAGTTTACCAAGAATCACCACTCCTTGTTTTTACTGATACAGGTTAACACGGCTACCCCTCTGAAACCTCTGGTAAAAAAGTTACATACACTTGCACTGGCTTTCCATTGTTTTCTGAATTTCATCTTCACAGCCAATATGTTGCTGGTACACAATTAAGACCTTCCCTTGGGAGAAATGACAGTAACTAAAAATTGCATCAGTCATTTGTTTAAGACTAATCCAAAAGCAACAGTTGGGTGGAGGAGGAGAGAATTTAATATCTACTTTCTGTAATTTTCCCAACATTTCACTCCTTAGTTTTAATAGCACTTAAAATACCAGTCTCAATTTGTGGTTGTGGAGGGAAGTATGCAGTGTTTGTTGATGATTGAGTGGTTTATTTTAAAGGCACCACAGGATAAGAATGTCTTGGGGCTTTGGCAGGTTTTAAATGTTGTACAAGGAATCAGAACAGAAATTGATCTAAAAGATGCTGTAAATGGATTTACCAGTCTTATTGACTAGCATGTTTAGTTGCTGCTTCCACAAAGCTCTGAAGTCAAGATCTATACTAAAAGGTTTTCATTTCATGCCATTCACATATGCAGCGCACTGCTCCTCAGCATAAACTCAATGATTCCCCCCACCCCATTTCCCCCCAGAAAAACACAAGAGGCAGGCTGTTGAGGTTTTGTTTTGGTCAAGTTTTGATATTTCAGCCCTCTCCTGGTTTGAATATCTGAGTTCTATTTTATCTAAACCACCATAGCTGAGATGTTCTGATAAATATTTTTGTTTTAAAGTTTTGTTGTTGCTCTCACTACAGAGTGAGACAAAGCAGAGTGGTTTTATAATTGGTTCTGCGCTATCCTGGAATAGTTTGGACCAGGTTGTATTGTACCAGAACCACCAAAGTTTGGGGAGGATGATGAGTTGGACAAAAATGTTGGGTTTTTGACCATCTCTAGAAAGTATAGAGTTTTTTCTAAAGCTGTGTTGTCACAATATGTGCAGGACAGTATAATTATTAAGTAATCCTTTCAAATTACACTCTAGGGACACAGCTTCAAATCTGAGATCCCACAGCCAACTGGCTCAGTGAAGAAATGTTTTCTCCATAAAATGTATTCTAATGTGGTGGTGTAGAGATATGTACTGAACCTTTGAGGTTTTGGATGGAAACTCCTCTGAGCCAGTACAACCTGTTCAAGGAGCAATATCTGTGTGAAGGGGCCATGATCACTGTAGGAAGAGAAAAGTGGTCTCAGAGGCAGTTTTGGGTTTGGAAGAACACACAAGGCTGTTTCTGATTTTAGGGCTCTGAGACTGAAGTTTTATGAGCGATGTGGGCTGGAGTACCACTTTTTCTTCAGTAGCGAGGGACAAGGTTGATTCAGGGGTGTTCCCAGTCAGTCGTTCACTGACATCCAGATCAGAGACTGCTGGTAATTGTAGTCCCTTGTGCAGCCATGACAGTAGTACTAGCCTGAAGCAAAGTATGCTGGGACTTAAGGGAACTATACAAACAACAACTCCAGAGGATAAGGGAGAAATCTGGAAGGAGCTAGGGGTTGGGTGAGGTGGGAGGTTTTTGGAAAGTGATAGGAAAATAACTCTCCTTTCCCACTGTATATTGTTTCCTTGCCAATAATGGTATGCTGTGAGGCAGACACCTCTTTGGAGAATTGAACGAATTTTGAAAACTCGGGTATAAGGCCCCTGGCAGGAGAAGGGTTTCATGGTGTTTTTGGTTTCATTTGGAAAAACTTAATTAGTGGCTTTTTGTGTATGTGTCTCCAACAAGTGCTGTTGGGTTACAGTTACCACCCTAAAAGCGATGGGGCAGAGTCCAGGGCTAAGCAGAATTTACTAGTGTACAAACATGTTCATTCATTGCATTCTCTTATAGTACAAAGCACCATAGTCACATCACAATGAACAGTAAACACAACACACATGAGACATTGGCCAGCAATCTTCCTCCACATTTTGTGGTCTTTACACAACCTTGAGAACTGTGCCAGACCTCATCCCTCCAGTCAACCACATCATCAAACCACACCATGGGAGCCCATGTCCCTGGGACCAATCTCAGCAACACATGCTTAGGCAATCTTTCTCCACTCATTCAAACCGTATGTCCCACAAACTCAAGTTGTTATCATCTGATCATCTTTATAATAACAGGTATTGCTCCTGTTATGCTCTAAATTCAAGCAATTACAGCTTATTTGCAGCAATTGCCTGTGGCATTTCAATTCAAAGGTAAAAAGCATTGTAATGTCCTGTTTCTCTAACATTCACGTCTCTTGTTCTTACAGCAAGATGCTGAAAACAAGAGACAAGCAATTTCATTTTACACTTCATGGTAATATCTTTGCTTCTCCAAATGTAGCTGAGTGTTGCTAGAGTAGAGTAGTAGTCACAAGTTCAATTCCATGTCAGCAAAGAAATACCCGGGGCTGGCTGGTTTGTCCATCATGTCCTCAGCAGCAGCACAGCCCCATTCTGTCTTATTCCAGTCCAGATCAACATGTTTTTTTCCACAGTAATCATCATTCCATGCCCAGTCCATCTGGACTCTCACAAACCAATCATGTCCCACTTATCTGACAAGACCTCATTTTGTGTTAGTTGATGGTAACCTACTTTTAAGGTAAAACCATTCCATGTGCTAAGGGAGAACCACCTGCTTGAATAATTTAATTAATTTGGAATCCAGTCACCCCTTCTCAAATGCACTGTTGGAATTATCCACTGCAAAAGAACGGATTTCCCCCAAATGCAGCAGCCAATGTGTCGCTTCCACACTGAAGTGTCACCATGTCATCAAGAGTGATTATGTACAATAATTCTGATGGCATCCATCTCTTCTCCAGCATCCACTGCCACTGTCATCCATGGATGATCATCCACCTTGAGGGATGGGAGGTTGCAAGACTACAATTACTGAAACTTTTAAGGAAATTCCATCCATGTTAACTGCAACTGAAACTGTGGACTATACTTGGAAGTCTTAAAATCATCCAGGAATTTAACTTCAATGGACTACTCACATGAAGAGGTGGTGAAAAAATAGGACTTCTTCCCATGGATTTTTTTCTGCAGAGAAAAAATACTATCAAAATTTTTGGTCACATTTCAGTTTTATATTGGAAACCTTAAAATAAAATGAAACAAAAATGTGTTGCATTCAGCTTCAAATGTTGCCTGTTTTGCTATTTTTCCCATTGGAAAAAGGGAAGAAATGGGAAAACAAGAGGGAACTCATGTTCTGTATCTTCTTATCATTCAGTTAAAAAGTGGGATGTTCCCCCCACTTTCTCACACTTTGTGACTGTTTTTCAACTGGCAAACGATATAAAACAATGATAATAAAAAAAAACTATGGTGCAAAAACTACTATTCCCCAAATTGTAACCGTTTCCCATATTTTTCCCTAGTTTAAAAATAGTCATATAATGTTGGGAAGTATAGAAAAACTTACAACTTCTTAACAAAAATTAAAATCAAAACATTTGATCAAAAGCAAAGATTTTCTGCAAAAATTTTTCAGTTCAACTTTATTTTCTGACAACTAAACTTTTACTTGTAAATTTTTTGACTGGCTCTAGCTCTACTCAGGTGACTAAAGTTAAACACGTCTAAGTGTCTATAGTCACATACAGACTAAGGCAGAATCCAGGCCTGCAGTTTGGAGGGGAAGCAGAGGACTCTGAACTGGAGATCATGGAACACTGAAAATCTGTTATCATCAGTGTGGGCAAATTTAATTGAAGGTTAGGGAGAAAAAAAATCCTGACAGTGAGCTCTATTCAGCTGTAGAATAGACTTCCAAAGAAAGCGGTGAAAGGCCCATTGCTTGGGACATTTAAACCTAGAGCAGACAAAACTCTAGAAAGATATACCATAGAGAACAGTTCTGCAAGGGCAGGGGATGAACTGGATGCTCTGGCCTTTTTCACCTCTAACCCTTCTTGAATCTATATGTGTATGTACATAGTACATGTTGGGCTATCTAAGATTTTAGCAGGAAAACGGTTTGCATCAAATTTAGATCCAAAATGTTCTTTTCTGGAGGAGGCAGGATTTCTTAGCAAACTTTATTATTTTATTTACCATATTTACATGGGAGCTCAGTAAAACCTTGTGATCAAAAATTGAAAAAGAAGTACTTGGTAGCAGTATGATAGCTTCAGAAATGATCCCATCAGGGTATTCAGTATCACATGATTTGATTACTTTGAAATCATCTGCTGCTGCAGTACTTCGCCTCAATGTTTAACATTTTTTTTTGCCCCCGGATGCCAAGGGTGAGTACAGCTACTCTATTCTATGGGGCAGTTCAATATTGCAGGCACAAAATCCTATACCATGAACTGTAATACATTATAATTCAAATGAACCAGGTACAATAGAAGAAAAATATCCACGCACATATGTAGCTTTTTTTTCCCCTCAGTCTGTCTTGTTCCAAAGCACTATAATTACAGCAGGCAGTTTGGATAATGGTGCATTTGGGACATAGCAGTGGCCACTCTATTTTCTTGCATACAGCTCAGTGGTTATTACAGAAGCAGGGTCTCCCTTCAGGCCTTGCTTCACAAGAACAACTTTTTCTGATGCATGTATATGGGGCTTTTATGTTTAAAATGTACCAATCAGATGGGGCCACAACCGTGGTACCCCCAACCCACCCAGCAATATCGTCAATCTATCCAAATACACACTCAGCCCAGAAGAAAAGTCTGTCCTATCTCGGGGACTCTCTTTCTGCCCTGCCACCCCCACCAACATGATACAGTTCTGCGGCGATCTGGAAGCCTACCTCCGCTGTCTCTGACTCAAAGAATACTTTCAGGACAACACTGAACTGTGCACTGATACATAGGTACCCTCCCACCAACAGCACAAGAAGAACAACTTCACATGGACTCCTCCTGATGGTTGAAATGACAGTCTGGACCTCTACATTGAATGCTTCTGCTGACGTGCACAGGCAGAAATCATGGAAAAACACCATCGCTTGCCTCATAACCTAAGTCGTGCAGAACGCAATGCCATCCACAGTCTCAGAAACCACCCAGACATTATCATCAAAGAGGCTGATAAAGAAGGTGCTGTTGTCATCATGAATAGGTCTGACTACCAAAAGGAGGCTGCCAGACAACTCTCCAACACCAAATTCTACAGGCCACTTCCCTCAGATCCCACTGAGGAATACACTAAGAAACTACAACATCTACTCAGGGCAGTCCCTACACTAACGCCGGAACAAATCAACATACTCTTAGAGCCCTGACCAGGGTTATTCTATCTACTACCCAAGATCCACAAACCCGGAAATCCTGGAAGCCCCATCGTCTCGGGCATTGGCACTCTCACTGAAGGACTGTCTGGATATGTGGACTCTCTACTCAGACCCTATGCCACCAGCACTCCCAGCTATCTCCGTGACACCACTGATTTCCTGAGGAAACTACAACGCATTGGTGACCTTCCAGAAAACACCATCCTAGCCACCATGGATGTAGAGGTTCTCTATACAAACATCCCACACACAGATGGAATACAAGCTGTCAGGAACAGTATCCCTGATGATGCTACAGCACAACTGGCTGCTGAGCTCTGTGCCTTTATCCTCACACACAACTATTTCAAATTTGATGACAATATATATCTCCAGATCAGTGGCACAGCTATGGGCACCCGCATGGCCCCACAATATGCCAATATTTTTATGGCCGACCTGGAACAACGCTTCCTCAACTCTTGTCCACTCATGCCCCTTCTCTACCTACGCTACATTGATGACATCTTCACCATCTGGACCCATGGGAAGGAGACTCTGGAAAAATTCCACCAGGATTTCAACAGCTTCCACCCCACCATCAACCTCAGCCTGGACCAATCTACACGGGAGGTCCACTTCCTAGACACCACGGTGCAAATAAGTGATGGTCACATTACCACCACCCTATACAGAAAACCTACCGACCGCTATGCCTACCTTCATGCCTCCAGCTTCCATCCCAGGCACATCACACGATCCATTGTCTATAGCCAAGCACTGAGGTACAATCGCATCTGCTCTAAGCCCTCAGACAGAGACCAACACCTACAAAATCTCCACCAAGTATTCTCAAAATTACAATACCAGCACGAGGAAATAAGGAAACAGATCAACAGAGCCAGACGTGTACCCAGAAGCCTCCTACTGCAAGACAAACCCAAGAAAGAAACCAACAGGACTCCACTGGCCATCACATACAGTCTCCAGCTAAAACCTCTCCAACACATCATCAGAGATCTACAACTCATCCTGGACAATGATCCCACACTTTCACAGGCCTTGGGTGGCAGGCCAGTCCTCGCCCACAGGCATCCTGCCAACCTGAAACATATTCTCACCAGTAACTGCACACTGCACCATAGTAACTCTACCTCAGGAACCAATCCATGCAACAAACCTCGATGCCAACTCTGCCCACACATCTACACCAGCGACACCATCACAGGACCTAACCTGATCAGCCACACCATCACCGGTTCATTCACCTGCACGTCCACCAATGTAATATACGCCATCATATGCCAGCAATGCCCCCTTGCTATGTACATTGGCCAAACTGGACAGTCGCTACGGAAAAGGATAAACGGACACAAATCAGATATTAGGAATGGAAATATACAAAAACCTGTAGGAGAACACTTCAATCTCCCTGGCCACACTATAGCAGACCTTAAGGTGGCCATCCTGCAGCAAAAAAACTTCAGGACCAGACTCCAAAGAGAAACTGCTGAGCTTCAGTTCATCTGCAAATTTGACACCATCAGCTCAGGATTAAACAAAGACTGTGAATGGCTTGCCAATTACAAAACCAGTTTCTCCTCCCTTGGTTTTCACACCTCAACTGCTAGAACAGGGCCTCATCCTCCCTGATTGAACTACCTCATTATCTCTAGCTTGCCTGCATATATATACCTGCCCCTGGAAATTTCCACTATATGCATCTGATGAAGTGGGTATTCACCCACGAAAGCTCATGCTCCAAAACGTCTGTTAGTCTATAAGGTGCCACAGGACTCTCTGCTGCTTTTACAGATCCAGACTAACACGGCTACCCCTCTGATATCTGACAGATGATGATTGTTTCTTTTTTTCCATAAAGTTTTTACTTTTATAATTTCTTTTCGGCCTTTACTGGCCCCTGACGTTTTAGTTTCCACTACAGTTAAGTCGGCTCCCTTTTGTTTTTTGTGCCATTATTTTTCATTACCCTCAAATTACTATGGGAATATACTTTCCTCTGGTATTTTCAGTGGAACATGGAATGGAATACACAGTACACTGCATGCCCTTTTGCATACCACTTACCATGTCTGTGTGAGTAGGTATGGATTCAGAGTTAATATATACATTTCAGTGTTTAATTATTGATCATGCCACTTTATTCTGATAGAAATCTAATCTGGTCTATTAAGATAACCATTGTGCAACAGCAGAATGGTAAATAATCGGAGTCCTGAACAAAGAATTATTAACAATTAAACCTTGAATATATCAATCTCATTACCAGATTCTTTCTGTGTTGGATCCATTATAGTTTGTTTTATTTTCAGTGCATAGGAGTTCTGCTGCTCCAGCATAGCAGCTATCTCACATATAGATATGGAAAATATGGCCTGTGAAATGAAAATTAAAGGAGCTCAAGAATATGAATGACAGCATTACAGCGAGCCACATTTTGAAAGACTTGCATGCAGGCAAATCCAGATATACATGCCAGCAAGCAGATGCTCACACAGATAACAGGTGAGCGCTTTCTCTTCAGAGGAAACTTGTAGGCTAGCATAAGGGTACGTGCCCACTTGAACCTGAACAAATGCCAGTGCAGGCAGGTGTTTGTAAGTGCAGAAGAAGGTGCATCTAGCAGATAGTACTTATGTACAGAGTTTCATGTGTTTCATATTTTTCCCTGTCCAAAGAGCAACAATACACTTTCATTATGAGATACCCTTTATTTTAGGCTAAAAGACCCAGCAAGGAAAGAAAGAACAAATATAAAATCTCCCTGAAAGAGCTCGATTCACTTTGTAACAGTGGCCATCTTGAATTAACTCGTGGAAAGCTTCTTTTTAAATAAGCTAATAGTCCACTTTGCACTTAGAGGGAAATGGACTTGAAAACTGCTCTTGAGTAACAGTAACATAGCTGCATGCATGACACCGAACCCCTGACTAAGATGGGCACAACATAAAATGGCTTTTACTGCTTCTACAGATGAGAGTCCCAGGTGGAACTGATTTGCCATTGATTCAAGCTATGGCTTCGTCAGCTACTGTCCTGCAGAAGAGGCAGCTCTGAGGCAAGACCTACACTACACGGCACAATTTTAGAGGCAGTCGGGAGAGGGAGAGAGTTTAAGAAGAGGAAGAGAAGGCTGAGCAAGTTAGCAGGCAGAAGTACAAGCTGAATGGTTGCACCTATTTGAAATGAGGCTGGTGAGGAGAAAGGAGTGTCAGACTGTTGCAGGTGAGCTTTTAGAAAGCTTTGACTTGCATATGCAGAGTCACTACCCGATCTGTGATGTTAATATGCCCTGTGTGGACATATCCAAGGATTTCTGTGCACCTAGGGTGATAGGAGTGCTGCTATTGAAAGTCAACCCAAGAGTGCAAGGCCCTAGCAGACCCAGGTACACAAATGTAACTCCTGCCCCCACATAGGATTTAAGTACAGGGGGATTTCAGGCTCCTGCAAGTTTGTGCTTTAAAGATAGATGTGTGGCTTGCACACATTTAACTGCTTGTAGACCCCTCGTATCTCGCTGTACACAAGTCTCTGTGTGCTCCGAGAATATATTTGCAACTCTCTGTTCCCCGGGTCACCTGGGTGTGGGCATGTGCTCGTCACTTGCCTGGGTGCCTTATGTGCTTGGATAATGGAGGTCCTGGGGAGGTCCCACTGGTGGTGGTAGATAGTCTTAATTCCATCCTAGCTAACAGCTGCTTTATTGATCATTGTGATGGTGCGAATCGCCACTGCGGCACCCCTTGATGGATGTCGTGGGGATCAACTCTACTAGCTGGTGTGCCCTCTTCTGGTGGCATCTTGCTGCTGTCACTTCTGCTCCAGGGATCCACGTCACTCCCAGGACCGCAGCGTCCTCTTCATGACACAGGCCTCCGGTTATGTCGCATTCTGTGCTCCCACCCTCTTGGGGAGTGTACCATAGTCTGATGCTCCATCCACTTTCCTCAGTGGCAACTGATTCCCAATGTCTGGCCACTTCCTTAGTGGTGGGGGTGGGGAGAGGGAGACACGGGCCTGCCCACTACTCTGGGTCCCGGCCTAGGCACCTTGCAGATGGCTGCCACTTGCTGCATCCCCTCCAACTCCTCTGTAGTTCTCCTTGCGCCACTTCCCTGCAGCCCTAGCGCCCTCTTTGCCCTTGCCTCAAGATCTCAGCCTGCAGATCCCTGAAGCCCACCAGGAGCTGCCTTTAGCTCTCCGCGTCTCTGCCTGCAGCACTGCTCTGTCCAAGGTGCTCACTGCCTTCAGCCTGCTAGGAGCCTCATCTTCTCTCCTCGAGCTCTAGACAGTTGTTGAACTTGCACTGCCCTGCAGCTCTTCTTATATGGGCCTGCCATGCCTTGATTGGCTGCTCCTCTCAGTTCTTCTCTGATTGGCTGCTTCCTGTGCAGTCTATTAACCCCTTAGAGTCCAGTGTGGGGCAGGCATCCCATCACAATCATGCATTTAATAGTGTTGACCAAAGGCCCTGGTCACTAGCCAGTAAAATCCCAGGCATGGTTAGTGGCACTGATATTAAATGATGCATCCTTGGCCTTGGCCTTGTCTCCTCCTGGACACTAGTGCCCTGTACCCTGTCCTATCATATCTTCAGCTGACTGCAGTGTTCCACACTTTCAGCCACCCTGTAGCTGACTTTGAAAGGATGTGACTGCTACAGTGGGGTGCCCAGACAAGTGCTTCTAGAACAGGCCACAAAAATCTCCTGACCAAGCTGGCCTGCAACATACCATCCTAAGATCCACCCTGCAAGCACTTTTATATATCCCCTAAGCCTCACTGTTCCCTCCCTTTAGCTTCAGCTTAATGATTTCCTCTTACCAATGAAAGGAACCCATTCTGCCTCCTTTCCTGTATTGCAATGCCAGACAGTATCTATCCTCTCCCATGGAGCACCCACTGACCTAGGAATGGAGTCAGAGGAGCCTGGTATGAGAAGCGAAACCCCAATTCTCTTAGAAGGCTTCTCACTCTGTTACAAAACTTACTTCAAGGCTGAATTTGGGCCAAGATCTTCAGCAACAAGTTTTTTTTAATGGTATTTATTTAAAATATAAAATCTGAGAAGACAGAGGCCTGGAGGTAGATTTCTGGTATTTTTCTCACAGGCATACGGGATAAAACCAGAAAAATATTTATTATTCTAGATAGTGTATACGCTAAATGTTTCCTGTGAGATGGCTTATGAACTCTGATTACACAGTACAAATATAAATTCCAAGCTGTGATAATAACCATAATTTCTGTGACAAAAGTCTGCTTTGAGGAGGAATTGGATGCATATTAATCCAGCAAAAGAAGAAAGGCAACGGCTATGCGAATGTAGTGATGATATGAAACTGGAATGAAAATGAGTGTAAAAATGCAATCAAACATCTAGGCATCTCATGTGCTTTCTTGCTGTTTCTTGACTGTGCTTAGTTATGACATTCTTTTTGTCTGTAATGAGAAATGATTTTTTTTTTATCCACTGCTTTCTGCTCCCAGTGGAAAAACAGGACTGGGCAGTGTTTTCTGCATGTCCCACAGGAGTTAGTGTAACGATTGATCTTAATGGTTTCAGTAATGTCTACAGTAGATTTAGCCAAGGAGGTGGGTGCTGTATAGATCTAAGCTAGAACCATCTGAACTGTTTCTAGAAAACCTGGAACTACGTAAGGTGGTGAATGGAATATTCATAGAGTAGAGAGATCTCTGAAATTCCTTTGCCATTTTCTCTGTTCTGCTGCCACCTAGATTGTTCCCTCACCAGAGCCCACCTTAGTGGTTTCTACACTCATGTTTTATTGTCAGAGGGTGCACCAGAAAGGGGGTCAGCCCCCCTAAATCCCTAGGGTCTTCTGAGCTGTGCGTGTGTGTGGGTGGAATCTGTTTGCTACACACACACACACACACACACACGCGCAGCACCAAAGAAGGTAAACCTTTCCCTACAGCAGTTGGCTCTGTACTAGTTAGACTGAATCACACAGATCAATGCTGACCAATTATCAAAGTCCATTGTAAGAGTGAGATCTATGACGCAGACCTTTATTGCAATGTGTGTCACTGATTTTGTATGAGCTGTAACTAGTAGGACCATTTTTATTAGTCACAAAATGGAAACCATTCTGGGGGTGAAATACTCTTCCAGGGTGATGATGGCAGTAGTCATTTTTGGGAAAGTTAAAGGGTATGACATAGCCCGTGGAAGCTAGAGAAGAGCATGTATTTCAAGGGCCTTATAGACCTGCTGTCAGAACCCACCCAACCAGGCTACCTGATCAACTTTGTTTATAATGCAAATGTTCATATAAGCACATGGGAGACCTTCCTTTGTGACACATTACACATGCCAGTTTTTCATATTTCAAAGTCACTAGCTGAAATCCAGATCAGGTCAGTAGTAAAGTGACCTGACTTAAGTGATGACTGTTCAGTGTTTCTATGTGAAAAGTATGGGTAGCCTTAATCTAGTTACAGGTAACCCATATTATAAAATAACTACCAATGCAACTGATTCATAGACTTTAAGGCCAGAAGGGACTTTTATGATCATCTCATTTGAACTCCTCTATAACACAGACCATAGCAGTGCCCTGGATTAATTCCTGTTGGAAATAGAGTATATATGTTAGAACATCCAATCTTGATTGAAAAATTTCCAGTGATGAAGAATCCATCACATCTCTGAATTTGTTTTTCAATTTCCAGCTGTGGATCTTGTGATACCTTTGTCTGTATTGTCAAATTTCTGTTCCCTTTGTAGGTATTTATAGACTGATCCAGTCATCCCTTCACCTGGAAACCTTGGTGGCAGTCTCAGGAAAGAGACCAAGTGATTGAACCACCCTCTTACTTCTAAAGGTAATCCCTCTGGGATAGGTTGAGATGCATTGGCAGGGCAGCATGGGGCAACTCCCATTACCCATGCTTGTGCTATGCCTGGCCTAGAACAGTGGACTTCAGTGTTCTTAGCTGTCAGTCCAGAACCTTTCATTAGCTCTAAATCATTTGAAAACTTTATTTAAGAGTGTTCTTTCAAACTCACCACTTGTGTGGCGTCCTTCTCGGTATTTTGGTCTGATATTTACAAGAAATTCTGGAAATTTAGAAATTACCATTACCCTCTAGTTATTGCAAATGGTCATAAGATTTGTCTTGTTACATTTGTTCCTTGGGAGGGGGTGATGGGGTGGGGAAAGTTGCTGCAGACTGAAGTTTAATATTGCATACAGAGGAGAAATCTTTTTAGTGTATACTAGGGTGAAGTCCGCATTTTGCAATGTTGGCAATTACAAAATCTAGTGCAATGGAACTTCAAAGGGTTCAGAATAGTCCCAAATAAGTTGAAATGCTTATAGAAAATCTGTCAAGGATTTTTTTAGATCTCCCCTTTTTAGATCTCTTCCTTTCCCCCAATCCCTACCAAAAAAAAAAGGCATTCTTCTTTTCTCTTGTCTTCCCAGCCTGCAATAAACCTTCATTCTCCAAGACCACTCCCTCACCAAACCAAAGGTACTATTTGTCTTTCCATCATGTTCTTCCTACAATTTCTAACCTTCATGTTTGGCAGTGCCTCCTATCCTTTCATGATCTGTCCCATTATGGATTGAGTAGATCTCACAATAGGTCTGCTAAGCTTTAGTATGTCTTCCCCATTCTATTCAGGTTCATTCTGGGGCTTCTTAGTATGATACCAATGTGTGGGCTTGAGAGCAAGGAATTCTGGGAGGAGTTAGGAGCTTGTTTAGATGTTCTTGTAGAAAAACTCCTGTAGAAATCAGCAGGGATTTATGGAAATTATTCTAAAAATTTAGATGCTTATTAATTTTTCTATCTCCTAAATGATCATAGGTAATATTCTAAAAGAGATGTTATAGTTCAAACAGCAATTAATTCAGGGAAGTTGTAAGACTTGCATCATACAAGAGATCAGACTAAATGATCACAATGGTCCCTTATGAGCTATGAATCATATACAATTATATCCCTGATATAGAATTCTACAGAGTTGATTTAAAAATACTACAAAAGTCCACCTAATTGTCCTCCTTCAAATCCCTCCTTGAAACCCTTGTGCTGTGGTGCCTGCCAAAAGCATGACAGCAGTTAAGCAGCTAGTGTGCAGAGACCAGTTCCTGTCCTGTTGACCAGTACTGCCCCATTGTTTTCGTGTGCTCCATGTCCACCTCTCATCTCTTGTCTTATACTTAGTTTGTAATCTCCTTGGCACAATTGGGTACTGGTCCATGACTGGGGCTCATAGGTGCTATAGTAATACAAATACATCATCCTATTATTTTGATTAAGTCTCTATTAACTTCTGTAGGACTTATCCCTAGAGATTAAAATGGGGAGCCCCATCAGCTAAACCTCTAAAAAGACTCCGATTCAATTCACTACAATTTTTAAAAATTGAGACTGAGGCAGGTTCTCATTTTCCTGAATCAATTTTCCCATTCCATGTCCAGCTTCAAAACTGTTACCTTCAGGTACTGTTCTGGAAAGGTCCTATAGAATTTAACAGAGACCGCTAACCTTTCCAAAAGGTTTTCTATCCACTTAATATAATTTAATAGAAATCTTTAGACTTACTTAGAGTGGTTCAAAAACATATTGAAAGGAGATTGTTCTCCATTAAATTCTATTGGTTTTTAGAATAATTTCTTTAGAATCCTATTGACTTCATCCCTATTAAATACATGGGACTTTCCCATAAGGAGAAATATTTTAGGGCTTTAAAAATTCATCAGAGGCGCAAGAATCAACATAACACAGCTCTGAGGTAACCCAAGTGAACAAAACATAAAGGTTTCGGCTTACCCTGGCAAGAGCTGTATTGGCTTACCTTGGGGTAACTCTTATGAATAAAACTAGCATTTCAAGTCCAAAATGCAACACGGAGTGGTTTAAAATCAGCAGTCCGTTTAATGGAATGCTTTTACTGTAATAATACTTAGCACTTATATGGCACTTTTCATCTTCAAAGCACTGTAGACATTAATTAATTAGTCCTCACAACTCCCCCGTGAGGTTGTTAAGAAAGCATTAATATCACCATTTTACAGATGGAGAAACTGAAGACACAGAGATTGGATTTTACAGAAGTGTTTCAGGATGGAAGATGTTCATAGTTCTTTTCTAATAGATCCCTCTTCAAAATGACTCCTTTTTCCCCCGACTCAGTTATAAGAAGAGAGAGGCCCAGATTGAAATATCCCTGAGGTCTAGATCCAGTTATGGGTGCAGACTCAAGCCCATCTCTCATTGCTGTAGTTTGGAAAACGCAATATTTCTTTTCAGAATAACATAATCCACATAATTCTCCTGTACAGGTCCCGCCAAAACAATGGCTGGATGGCATCAAAGACTTAACGGTGATTCACCCCGGTTATGCTCAGCAGGAAAGCCCTCTGCCTCCCAGACTAGCTGCCTGAGCCAAGGGAGAGAGAAATGGAGCTCACTATCTGCAGACATATGTCCCTAATGGAAGCTGCCTTAAAGGCACATTCTGAAAACACACACACATTCCTACTGTCTGACTAGGAGTCTACCTTCCTAACCTTTGGCCCGAGGCTCAGGTCTGTGGCCCCTTTCCACTTCCCAATCACATTCTCCTTTCCAGCAGTGTGAGCATACGGATGAGGCTCCTTTCTGTTGTCTTTTCAGCCTCTCCATACACTTGCTACTCTTATCCGTGCACTTGGCTCCCTGTCTCCATGTTTCGCTATGGGGGATGAGTCAAAGTAGGGATAAGAGGATGCCACCTTTTAAAGTTTCTGGGGCACAGACTACTACATCAAGGCAAACAAATAGTAAATAAGAATTATAAAGGGTAATTGCATTACTAGCCCTTTCTGTATCCCAGGAGATCCTGAAGGGTTGCACTGGTGTACAGGGGCAGAATTTAGCCCAGATCTAAAAGCAGCAAAGAATCCTGTGGCACCTTATAGACTAACAGATCCAGACTAACACGGCTACCCTCTGATACTTAGCCCAGATGATATTTTTCCTGGGGAATGAGTGCTGAATAAGGCCCTTGAGAAAAGGATGATTGCCACATTTTAATATCAGAACAGTTGCCTTGTATTTACAATGGTGTAATGGGAAGCTGAAATTGGCCCTTAGATCACTTTAGATTTAATCTGAAGGGTTTGGCAAAACTGCCATTGGCAGCAGAACCGAGCCAAAGGCTCCTAGCAGGGTACCAGTGTCAAGATCCAAATTCCAAGCAAGGATTCCAAGGATTCGGAGATCAATCCAGGGGAAAATTGATTCTCATTCTTCCTAGTCCTCAATACATATGGCTGTTTTGCCTATTCTACCAATGGTACACAGCTCTCTCTGTTCCAAGAAAGGCAGTTCCTCATTTGGGCAAATTGTTGTTTCCATTTTTCCATTTTGTCTTTCTCGATGTCCATCTATTCCAATGATTTCAGTGCAAATATTTTTACCCAGGATGTCATTGCTAGTTTATAGTGTTTTCATATGCTTTGATCTATTCTTCCACGGCACTATATCAAGTTGTATGTAATGGAGTGCAATGAGGTGGAAAGAACTAGGGGCCAGAAATTCTTCCTGGAAGGTTAATACAACACACCCATGAACTGTGCCATCCTGAGTAGTGGGTGGAAGAGGAATGCATGGAAAACCCCATTAGGTCAATGGAAAAGTATCCTGGAAAATGAAAAAATGCTAAATACCTTATATATCAGAAATGTGCTGTACATTCTAACCTGAAATCAAGTGGTGTTTAATACAGGCAAATTATCAAAATAACAGAGGGCAGGTGTTGTATTATTTTTCTCCAGGTCTTTCTTCTCCTGCCTGCCAGGCCCAGCCCCTATTATGTTTTACACCCCTGTTGCATCCTGTTTAGTTTTAAACACTTTGGATTAGGCACTGTCTTTCTTATTTGTACAGTATCCAGTACAATGGGTAGAGTGACCACCCATCCCGAATTCGGTAGGAGAATCCCGAAATGCAGAGTTCAAGTCCCACTACCAGGCTGAATGACTCTGGGACAGCATTTGTCCCAGATCCCCTGCAGCACCGCGCCTGCCCAAGGCCCAGGGGTGGCATCAGCATCTTCCTGGCAGGGGGCACTGAGGTGGGCCTTAGCCACCCCTCATCATGATAATCAGCCTAGATGATGATTCACTGAGTCTGATATTAGAATGGCTTTCATTTTTCTTCTCTCTTTGTCTCAAATCATCTGATTTCTTGTCCAGAGAAGTTAACGAGGCCTGGTTAACTCAAACTTCTGAATGACAATGGAAAAAAAAGTTAAAAAAAAATAAAATAAAAAAGCAGCTGTCTTTCCATCATTTGAGTGAGTAGAAGCACACATGCAGAAAGACCTTCCTGGCTCTTGGTTTTCTTTTTTAAAAATCACTATGTGACTACTCCAGTTGGGGGTTTTAAATACTGCAATAAAAATGAAACCAAGTATGGAGGCCATCAAAGCCCAAGCTAACAAGTGGAAAGGAATGGCATACACTCCAAGAGGGGTTACATGCCCCACAGCAGGCTTTCTGCCCTCAATACAACTTATTTTAAAAAAGAAAGCTAATCAATTTCCAGCATATCTGAAATGGCTTCTGGTATTGTGGATGCAAGTAGACCTTTTGGATAAACAATCAATAAAGTTACATCCTGCACAGAAAAAGGTATGCATTATTTGTATGGATAATTTTTTTCTCTTGTTGTATTTAAAACTGGCTATTGCAAAACAATGTTCATGAGATTCCCTCGAGATCCAAACAGCTGCTTGGTTCACCTGTGTTCCTAACCCTTTCTAGTCTCTATTTGCTAATGTTTATGCAGAAGGGTTTTCATTCCCAATAAGTGTTTGGGGAAATGGCTACTCTGAACATCTGTACTCACATGTGAAGAAGGTATTGGCATACAAACAAGACAATCATTATTCTCTTGTTTAAAAAGTTTCAGTAAGGAAGCAGAAACAATCCCATGTGATATTGTGTAGGTGACCAATTAGATATCATGAACAGTGAATAGACAAAGTGAGGTTTCTGAACAACCCAGAAACTGATATAACTGTTTAACAAACTGATTTAACAAAGAAATAAGTACAAAAATTATTTGAAATCAAGGCCCCAATGGACTGGCCAAAATCTGTTCATGAATGTTTCACAAACAGAAAACAGAACTACATTTATCAGGTAATTTATTCAGACAGCTAATTTGATCAGTTCTATTAATAACAGAAATAAAACACTCCCTTTGCAGTTCATTTCTGGGTAAGTGTTGCAGTTCTTAAATGGGTATAACCACTTTTCTGTTGGCTTCATGTTTTTATAACGCCACCTAGGGCCTGCACTATTCAGAAATATGAATCCTTCCTGTCTTATTACCTAATCACGAAATTCATGGAAACAAGGTATAAGAGGTGATTGTTGGTGCACTTTATTTATTTTACCCTGTTGTAATCTGGAAATTTTGTGCAGTTTTATAAATATAGTGTTAGCAGCACATGATAGTGATAAATGGTACAAATGTAGTTTTCCAATATACGGTATTCTATTAGGAACTCTACATTGTTAATGGCATACACATTCTATTTATTGTGTAGGTGATAGTTACTACTTCCCAGTTCTATTAAATACAGTGTGTGCCACAATTAGTGTTTAAGTCATTGAGCCAAACACTATTCATTGACTTCAGTGGCGTTGCATCAGGGAATAATTTGGCTCATTGTTTTAAGCTTCTAGAATACAAATGGGACTGACATTACAATGTACGTTTGCAGTAGGCCTCTCTATTAGATATCAGCATAATTCAGTTTTTCAGAGAGATATCACATGGAATTTAGTGCCGATAAACAGGACCAGACTGGACTCTGAAGATAGAAATCCTCTGATTATCTACAGAACTGTAGAGTGGAAGCCCGTAGCCATTAACACATATCAGCAAAAATATCCACCCATTCTAAGTTTAAAAACATCTCTGAATCTATTTCTAACTGCATTGCCCCATGCACACACGCTCAGCCAGGTATACCAACCTCTAAATCCATTCATTTTTTCCCATTCCCCTCTCTGTTTCTTTCCATGGAACTCCCATATGCATGGAACTCTCCCCTAAGCCTGATTCACTAAGAAACCACCATTGCAGCATTTTAATCCCTCATTAATACTCCTTTCCTCCGCAACGGCCCCAAGAAGTGACTCAAAACAGATATTTAAAGAGCAACAAAGAGTCCTGTGGTTTCTTATAGACAAACAAATGTATCGGAGCATAAGCTTTTGTCTGACGAAGTGGGTATTCACCCACGAAAGCTTATGTTCAACACATTTGTTAGTCTATAAGGTGCCACAGGACACTTAGTCTGGATCTGTAAAAAGCAACATACATGGCTACCGCTCTGTTACAAAACAGATATTAACACTCAACAAAGTAACTCTGCTCTTCCTTCCTCCCGACTTCTGCTATGTTCAGGGCTCCATTGCTGTCTACAGCTTGTAAGATCTTTAGGGCTGGGATTTTCTTCATTTTGTGTCCTGAGCAGGGCTAAGCACATTGCCGGTGCTTTATTATCACAACTATTTGTTGTTGTATTGCGGCAGTATCTAGAGGCCCCTGTCAGGGCCCCCTTGTGGTAGGTACTGCACAAACACTTACTAAAATGTCAGTCTTTGTCCCAAGGACCTTATGATCCAATTTAAGATGAGACATGATGGTTCAGTCTCAGTGTCCATTCCATTTTTGGCCTCTCTTTTTCTGAAACTGCAAATTGTGAGGTGATGGTAGTCTCTGTGGTGTAGGTCCTTGTCCACTGGGAACTGGACTGAGACCACCAAACCTCTTTCACAGAGGCCACCTCAATCCAATGTGTAAATTACACTAAAAAACATGGAAAATAAAGGTAGATGTTCCCCACAATCCTTGCATGCAAAGGATATAGAGAAGAACTCAATACACTCTCATACATGCCCACTCCTTTTTGTTTGAGCTCAACAGGGGTGTGTGAGGCCTGAGGCCTGCTGGAGGGCCCCAATTTTTGGCGTCACATGATCTAGATGATGATGATGGTGCTCTGTTGACCTGTGCTTAGCTACAGAAGAGTCTGAGCATGCTTCTGTGAAGAAGGTGAGTCACCGCTGACTGTATAGGGCGTTAATGTGCCAGGGTTGGGATGAAAGGAGAGCCGAGCAGCTCGCCTAACAGTGGGAGCAAGCAACCTCTTCAGGAAGAGCACATGCTCCCTCTTGCTCCTCACTCTTCTGCTTTCTTTTCCCCTCATTGCCCCCTGGTGTCTTATCTACTGTGGTGCCAGGGCTGGCAACCTAGTTTCTTCAATTCATAGAGGAACTGATATCATTCTCATGCTGCACTGCATGTAGGAGCTGCAGGCCTATGTCCCAGCAGCAGGACTCCTTAACCCTGGAAGCAGATTTCAGTACACTGGGTGCTCATTCAATGTGCATTGGAGAGCAGAGACAAAATAAGCAGAAAACTATCTACCTTCCAGTCAAGATGAGGACCCAGCAGGAGCTAACTGCTGGAAGGGATCTTGAGTACAGACACAGAGGGAGGGTGGAAAGCGGGGTTGCTGGCAGTACAGAGATGTGAAGGGCAAGTCACAGCAAATACATGAAAGGCCCTCCCAGGTAAGCCCCTTTGGAGTGTAAACCTAACTGTTTCATTAACAGAGTGAAGTTGAATGCAGATTAAGTGGAACTTAATTAATGCCTGTGCACTGCTCTGTCCATATGGCTGCATTGCTTCCAGCCCACTCCTCACAATGTTCTCCTGGTATCCCATCAATACAAGTTGTCATAAACAGATAAGAAAAGTTAATAGCACAGAAGTACTTTATATCTCTTTGACTATAAAGGGTTAACAAGTTCAGTAAGCCTGGCTGTCACCTGACCAGAGGACCAATCAGAGGACAGGATACTTTCAAATCTTGAGGGAGGGAAGTTTTTGTGTGTGCTGTTAGTGTTTGGTTGTTGTTCACTCTGGGGGCTCAGAGGGGCAACCAGGTTTCTCTCCAATACAGGCTCTTATAAGTTCAAACTAGTGAGTACTAGGTAGATAAAGCGAGTTAGGCTTATGGTTGTTTTCTTTATTTCCAAATGTGTATTTGGTTGGAAGAAGTTCAAATGTGTATTTGGCTGAAAGGAGTTCAAATTGGTATTTTGCTGAAAAGATTTTAATTTGTACTTGTATACTTAGGCTGGGAGGGTGTTCCCAGTGTCTATAGCTGAAAGACCCTGTACCTATTCCATTTTTTTTAAATTTACAAAGATAATTTTTACTGTTTTTTCTTTCTTTAATTAAAAGCTTTTCTTGTTTAAGAACCTAATTGTTTTTTTATTCTGGTGAGACCTCAGGGGACTGGGTCTGGATTCACCAGGGAATTGGTGGGGAGAAAGGAGGGAAGAGGGAGAGAGAGGCTGATTTCTCTCTGTGCCAGGATTACTTTCTCTCAGGAAGAGTCTGGGAGGGGGAAAGAGAAGGAGAGAGGAAGGTGAATTGTCCTCTCTGTTTTGTGATTCAAGGAGTTTGAATCACACAGTGATCTTCCAGGGTAACCCAGGGAGGGGAAGCCTGGGAGAGGCAACGGTGAGGGAAAGGGTTTACTTTCCTTGTGTTAAGATCCAGAGGGTCTGGGTCTTGGGGGTCCCCGGGCAAGGTTTTGTGGGGACCAGAGTGTACCAGGCGCTGGAATTCCTGGTTGGTGGCAGCGCTACAGGTTCTAAGCTGGTAATTGAGCTTAGAGGAATTCATGCTGGTACCCCATCTTTTGGATGCTAAGGTTCAGAGTGGGGAATTATACCATGACACAAGTCCAGGGACCATGGGACCTCTGACTGCAGTTCCACTGATCATGCTCCATCTCCCCTACTTTATGAACATTTTAATGTAAACATTAAAAACCAATAGCTGAAGCCCAGGTCACCACCCTGTGTGCCTGTACTCAGGGGTTGCTAACACATAGCTGAATGGGAGTATTGTCTTTACTACAGACTAAGCTGGTCACATAGGCTTTGAGATTGTTTGGTCTCTTTTGAACAGGTGACCACACCCGGAGTGACCTCTCTCTGTCACCTGTCTCTGAGTCGAGCAAACTATCTCTGTGTGAAGTCTCCTCCTTTCCTGTGAGGTTAGTGTCTAGATGGCTTTCTGGCTCTCCATTACGATGATCACTATCTCTGAAGGCTTGTGGTCTGATTGCAGTATTACTGGGTGGCCATACAACCATTGGAATTGCCCCACTCCACATACCACAGTCAGAAGCTCTTTTTCTGTTTGGGTGTTTGGGTGTATTCCTGGTCAGGCGCTGACAGGGCTCTGCTGGCATAAACAACCAGCTGCTCTTGCAAAAGAACTACACCCAATCCTTTCTCCGATGCATCATACTGGAGTGTCAGTGGCTGACTTGGCTGGTAGTACTGCAGGGCAGGGGCATCCATTATCATCTGTTTCAGTGTGTCAAATGTTTCCTGTTGGGAAGCTGCCCAGTCTCACTCAAGATCCTGCCTTGTGAGCTGACATATGGGTTCTGCTACAGCAGCCAGGTGCGGACAGAACTTGGAAAGAAAAATTTTCATTCATATAATGCTCTGTATCCCTGTCACATCCAGAGCTGGCATGTTACCAACTGCTTTGATTTTGTTGGGATCTGATTTCAATTCCTCTGCTGTAAGTACATGGCTAACATATGGTCACCTTATGCTTTTTGAATCTCATTTTTCTGGGTTGTTCTTGTTCCTGCATTGGTCTAGAAAAGCTTGTCATTTTCTGTCATGGTCTTCTTCAACTTCTGAGTCATTGCTCCCTTCCCCTACACTGAAGGTATCATCTGCAATTGTTTTGCACCTCGTGCCGCCCTTTCAGCACTTGAGTGAGTCTTCTTTGGTGCTGGGCTCATGCCCATTGGCATGAGCAGCCACCTGTAGCAACCAAATGATGATGCAAAGGTTGTTAGCATGCTGGACTCTTCAGGCTTATGTGCGAGAACCTGTTTTTCACATAGACTCATAGACTTTAAGGTCGGAAGGGACCATTATGATAATCTAGTCTGACCTCCTGCACAATGCAGGCCACAGAATCTCACCTACCCACTCATGTAACAAACCCCTAACCTATGTCTGAGTTATTGAACTCCTCAAATTGTGGTTTGAAGACCTCAAGCTGCAGAGAATCCTCCAGCAAGTGACCTGTGCCCCATGCTGCAGAGGAAGGCGAAAAACCTCCAGGGCCTCTGCCAATCTGCCCTGGAGGAAAATTCCTTCCCAACTCCAAATATGGCAATCAGTCACATCAATGACCATAAAGCTTCAGGCTTTGAAAAGTTGTGGCAAGATGTGATCAATTGTGGGCAGTGGATGGTGGCATCTTTGCAATGATTGATTCAGTAACTTTAGGTCTAGGCAGATAAATAATTTGCCTGATAGCATGTTGGAGATAGTAAAGAAGCCACTTATCCAGGCTGTACTGGCCTCTACAGGTGCTATGATACTCCTGCTCTGCAGACTTTTGAGCTCCTCACATACAGGATTATGTAGTGCCTCTGGAATTTTCTATCATGGTAAGCACATAGGTTCCACTGCTGGTCTACTTCCAGTTGCAGCTTTCCTTTGAGGCACGCTTTGAAAACATCCCCAAACATGCTTAAAATTGTTTCCTTTGTTCATGAGAATCCCATTGCTTCCTGCACTGCAGTTATAGAATGCTGCACTCTGCTCAGATCCATGGCTTGTACTGTATGGTTGTAATCCTCCAGAGGGGTCAGTGGTGCTTACCATCCTCCGTAATAAACTTTATTGGGTAGTGACTGTTATAGACTCATAGACTTTAGGGTCAGAAGGGACCAATGTGATCATCTAGTCTGACCTCCTGCACAAAGCAGGCCACAGAGCCCTACCCATCCACTTCTATAACAAACCCCTAACCTATGACCGAGTTATTGAACTCTTCAAATTGTGGTTTGAAGACCTCAAGGTGCAGAGAATCCACCAGCAAGTGACCCATGCCCCATGCTGCAGAGGAAGGCGAAAAACCTCCAGGGCCTCTGCCAATCTGCCCCGGAGGAAAATTCCTTCCTGACTAAAATATGGCGATCAGCTAAACCCTGAGCATGTGGGCAAGACTTACCAGCCAGCACTCAGAAAAGAATTCTCTGCAGTAACTCAGATCCCATCCCATCCAACATCCCATCACCGACCACTGGGCATACTTATCTGCTGATAATCAAAGATCAATTGCCAAAATTAAGCTATCCCATCATACCATCCCTTCCATAAACTTATCAAGCTTAGTCTTAAAGCCAGATATGTCTTTTGCCCCCACTACTCCCCTTGGAAGGCTGTTCCAGAACTTCACTCCACTAACGGTTAGAAACCTTTGTCTAATTTCAAGTCTAAACTTCCTAGTGTCCAGTTTATACCCATTTGTTCTTGTGTCTACATTGGTACTAATCTTAAATAATTCCTCTCCCTCCCTAATATTAATCCCTCTGATATATTTATAAAGAGCAAGCATATCTCCCCTCGGCCTTCTTTTGCCAAGACTAAACAAGCCAAGCTCTTTGAGTCTCCTTTCATATGACAGGTTTTCCATTCCTCGGATCATCCTAGTAGCCTGTCTCTGAACCTGTTCCAGTTTGAATTCATCTTTCTTAAACATGGGAGACCAGAACTGCACACAGTATTCCAGGTGGGGTCTCACCAGTGCCTTATATAACGGTACGAACACCTCCTTATCTTTGCTGGAAATACCTCGACTGATGCATCCTAAAACCGCATTAGCTTTTTTAACGGCCGTATCACATGGGCGGCTCATAGTCATCCTGTGATCAACCAATACTCCAAGGTCCTTCTCCTCCTCCGTTGCTTCCAACTGATGCGTCCCCAATGTATATCTAAAATTCTTATTATTAATCCCTAAGTGCATGACCTTGCACTTTTCACTATTAAATTTCATCCTATTGCTATTACTCCAGTTTACATGGTCATCCAGATCTTCCTGTATGATATCCCGGTCCTTCTCCATGTTAGCAATAACCTCCAGCTTTGTGTCATCCGCAAACTTTATTAGCACATACCTGCTTTTGGTGCCAAGGTCAGTAATGAAAAGGTTAAATAAGATTGATCCCAAAACCAATCCTTAAGGAACTCCATTAGTAACCTCCTTTCAGCCTGACAGTTCACCCTTCAGTACGACCCATTGTAGTCTCCCCTTTAACCAGTTCCTTATCCACCTTTCAATTTTCATATTGATCCCATCTTTTCCAATTTAACTAATAATTTCCCATGTGGAACTGTGTCAAATGCCTTACTGAAATCGAGGTAAATTAGGTCTACTGCATTTCCTTTGTCAAAATAATCTGTCACCTTCTCAAAGAAGGAGATCAGGTAGGTTTGGCACGATCTACCCTTAGTAAAACCATGTTGTAATTTGTCCCAATTACCATTGACCTCAATGTCCTTAACTACTTTCTCCTTCAAAATTTTTTCCAAGACCTTACATACTACAGATGTCAAACTAACAGGCCTATAGTTACTCGGATCACATTTTTTCCCTTTCTTAAAGATAGGAACTATGCTAGCAATTCTCCAGTTGTACGGTACAACACCCGAGTTTACCGATTCATTAAAAATTCTTGCTAATGGGCTTGCAATTACATGCGCCGGTTCCTTTAATATTCTCGGATGAATATTGTCTGGGCCCTCCGATTTTGTCCCATTAAGCTGTTCAAGTTTGGCTTCTACCTCAGATGTGGTAATATCTACCTCCATATCCTCATTCTTGTTTGTCATCCTTCCATTATCCCAAAGCTCCTCATCAGCCTTATTAAAGACTGAGGCAAAGTACTTAGTTAGATATTGGGCCATACCTAGGTTATCCTTAACCTCCATTCCATCCTCAGTGTGTAGCGGTCCCACTTCTTCTTTCTTTGTTTTCTTCTTATTTATATGGCTATAGAACCTTTTACTGTTGGTTTTACTTCCCTTTGCAAGGTCCAACTCTGCTTGGCTTTTAGCTTTTCTCACTTTATCCCTACATGTTCTGATCTCACTAAGGTAGCTTTCCTTGCTAATCCCACCCTTCTTCCACTCCTTGTAGGCTTTCTGCTTTTTCTTAATCACCTCTCTGAGATGCTTACTCATCCAGCTTGGTCTACAACTCCTGCTTATGGTTTTTTTCCTCTTTCTTGGGATGCAGGCTTCTGATAGTTTCTGCAGCTGCGACTTAAAGTAATTCCAGGCCTCCTCCGCATTTAGATCCACAAGTTCTTCAGTGCAATCCACTTCCCTAACTAATTTCCTTAATTCTTTAAAGTTAGCCCTTTTGAAATCAAAAACCCTAGTCCCAGATCTATTTTTGTTTATCTTTCCATCTAGTTTGAACTGAATTAGCTCATGATCACTCAAACCAAGGTTGTCCCCTACAACCATTTCTTCTATGAGGTCCTCACTACTCACCAAAACCAAATCTAAAATGGCATCCCCTCTTGTTGGTTCTTCAACTACTTGGTGAAGAAATCCATTTGCTATCACATCCAGAAAAATCTGAGCCCTATTATTCTTGCTAGCACTTGTCCTCCAGTCTATATCTGGGAAGTTAAAGTCTCCCATGATCATACATTTCCCATTAGTGTTTACTTCATTAAAAACATTAAAGAAGTCTCTATCCATAACCAAATCAGATCCCGGTGGTCTGTAGCACACCCCAACACTATCTCAGGGGAGGCTCTGGTAGCTTTCTTTCCCAGTGTGATTTTTGCCCAGACAGACTCTGTCTTGTCCATTCCATCACTTCTTATTTCTTTACAGTTAACCTCCTCAGTGATGTACAATGCCACTCCACCACCTTTGCCTTTATTTCTGTCTTTCCTAAACAACACATAGCCTTCAATACCTGTACTCCAGTCATGACTACTATTCCACCATGTTTCTCTTATCCCTATAATATCTGGTTTCACTTCCTGCACCAGTAGCTCTAGTTCCTCCATTTTGTCCCCTAGGCTCCTCGCATTAGTGTACAGACATCTTAATTTTGCCGTTTGGCTTCACTGACATTCTTTACCCTATTAGGCGGAGACATTCTACCACCAGCATCACCTGTTAGGCTGCTATCTACACTACCCTTCCTCCTTATGTGAATTCTTCTGTCCACGGCTTTATCCCCTCTTACTTTGTTTACTTCCCTCTCAAGGTTAAATTCTGGCATGGAGATCTCCTGGACATCTCCCAACCATCTCCCCCAAATTCCTAGTTTAAAGCTCTCTTAATCAGTTTGGTGAGCCTCCATCCTAGAAGTCTATTTCCCTCCTTACTCAGGTGAAGTCCATCCCGAGAGAACAGTCTTCTGTCCGTAAATGCTTCCCAATGGCGGTACATCCCAAAGCCTTCCTTACAGCACCACTGCCTGAGCCATCTGTTGACTGCCATAATCTTGTTACACCTTTGTTGCCCTTCTCTAGGAACCGGCAGAATCCCACTGAAGATCACCTGAGCCTCGATTTCCTTAAGCGTCTTCCCCAGTCTGGCATAGTCTCCCTTGATACGTTCCAGCGAGAATCTAGCCGTATCATTTGTTCCCACATGAAGGACAATCAACGGATTCTTTTCCGCTCCCGCTAGGATCCTTTTCAGCCTCAGGTCCACATCCTGTATCTTAGCACCCGGCAGACAGCATACCCTTCTGTTCTCCCGATCAGCTCTAGTTACAGGCCTATCTGTTCTTCTCAGTAAGGAGTCTCCAATCATGTAGACCTGCCTTTTCCTGGTAACAGTGTGATTCTCCGGTCTATGCCCTGCACCTACTGGCTGCAAGTCCTCTCGATTCCTATTCACCCTTGCAATCCGCCTGGGGCTCATATTTGGTGTTGCCTCCATTGACTCCTCCCCTCCTCTTGTAGGACTATCAGCTCTTCTCTTTTTCCTTGTCCTTTCTCCTTCAACAACCACCTGCTGTGCCCCTTCTTCATTTTCCAACTCTGCAAACCTGTTCCTGAGTTCTATTTCTCCTTCACTGGCCGGTCTTTTCCTCTGCCTGGTTCTCTTAGTCACATGCTTCCACTGTCCACTTTCCTCCCCCAGCAGTCTCTCCTCTGAATTCTTTGGTCCTGCTTCCATCTGCACGTCTGAGCTTATCCCTTCAGCCCCCTCGTGTCTGTGCTCCATCATCTGCTCAAACCCCCTTCTAAACTCAATCAGAGTTTCCACCTGCATCTCCAGTCCTCGGATCTTTTCTTCCATCAGCCCTATCAGACGGCACTTCATGCAGACAAAACTCTTTTCAGGCACCCCCTCCAGAATCATGTACATGCCACAGCTTCCACATCCAGTCATTCTCATTGTGTCTTTCACTGCTACCTCTGTATCAGTCATAGCCTTCCCACCTAAAGCCTGCTAGTGCACGGAACAGAACACAACACAAACCCCCAGGAGGCTCCAGACCATCACCCACTCCCTTAACTAGCCTGTCCGTTCCTCTGTCTGTCTCAGTCTCCCCCACAACCTCCCCCTGGGAACTCCCTCTGAAACTCCCCTGTTGGCAGCTCTTTTTGCTGGCTCCTGTGCCGCTGCAGCTGTTATTTTTCAGGTTAGTTAATATAAGGTCACATTGTCCTATGGGCTGCATTATCGTCTCATTGTATGTTATTAAATCATGACTGCTCTTTGTAATGGATATGTTTTGAGTCCAATTGAGCCCAACGAGTCACATTGCAGGAGGTCTCACTTTCCAGCTGAAATCACTCATGGCGTTTCACTATTACCGTTATTGAATGCAGATGTTGGTATTGTCCCTTGTTGCTATCCTGTCCTGATGGCCTGAACCTGATATGCTCTTAAACTCAAGGAGAGAGTCGTGATGACATCACCATACTCTGATGTGTCATCCCTAACTTGTACAAGCCTGACTGAATCTTTGAGAGCTTCTTTTGCTTTTGCACACACAGTTAAAATTCCTTGCAGTGCTGTCCCAGTGCAGGGCACTTGTCCTTTACCCGCTCATGTTGACTCCCACAAAAGATGCATCTCACTCTGGGTATGGAACTCTGGTCACTTGCTCTCCTTTGCTGTTGTTTCACTGCATGTAATTCTAAGGGGGGTGGCCTCCGAGGGCTTGCACCCTTTCTCTTGAGGCTTCTGCTGCATGCTGCAAATCTAAGCATCTAACATGAGAGTGCCTTCCTGGAGCACCTGCAGCTGGTGATCCCAAGTGTTGCAAACTATCCTGTTCCAAAGTAGGGGGTTTGTCAAGTGACTGCATATATCAACCAGTGCATGTAAGGCAGTAATATAGAGTCCATCTCTCTCCCATTTGGACTGGTCTCCAGTGGAAAAACCTGTGTCACTCTACAGTTTCATTCTGCTTTGGGGAGCAATAGGTCCCGAGGCTTCTAGGACTGCTGTGAGATGTGAGGCAGTGCTGAGCTTCAGCATGGTGCAGACCTCTCTGCCTTGTTCCCCAATAGGGTAAACTAACAGTTTTACTTTCCTGCTGTTGTCATCCTCCATGGCCAGATCTGCGAACAGCTCGAACTCCTCCATCCACCACATCCATCACTGGGCTAGGTTTGTGTTTGCAAAATCCAGGGCTGTGAGGGGCTTCAGACTGAATTCCATGGCTTATGTTGACAGCTGCTGCACAGCAGAGAACTCATCATTCAGTTGCGACCACCCTGTTTCATTAGCAAAGAGAGGAGCTGAATGCCGGTTAAGATGAACACGTGGAACTTTATTAAACACAGTGCACCACTCTGTCCATGTGGCTGAGTTGCTTCCAGTCTGACTCCTCGCATCCCTGTTTTCCTGGTGTCTCTGCAATAACAGTTTCGTTAGGGAAGATGGGCCTCTGACTCCAGTTCCACTGATCTTGATACAATATCTGGATTGGGTGTGAGCTCTGAAAACATGCTGACTGGTTTGGCATGGGCTGTGGGTGCCCTGTGATCTCTTCCATGTACCCAGTTAAGCCAAACAGTGTTTTTGCCAGGATGTTATCACAACTACACACTCTCATCCACAATCAGTCTCTCTGGATTACTCCCCCCACAAACTAACCCCACACCCCATTGATAGCAAATATGTGATCCCACGTGTTTACTGAGGTCAACAGAGAGCAAATGGCAAAGTGGTCATAGTATCTGCCAAGACATAGTTCATTGATTATAGTATACAAATTGGGTCTGCTCACTGCTTCATTCTTTAGAATGGGGGAAAGGACAGACTCTCAAAGATATTTAGGTACCTAACTCCCATCGTAGATACCTAAATTCTTTGAGGATCTGGGCCAAAATAAATCTGTTTTTGTGGTTGATTCAATATGCTGACTAGTTGATAGAAGAAAGACCTTTCTGACTAGCAAAAATTGTAGAGCTGTTGCCAACCTTGCAAAATAAAAAGATGGATCTTCATGTTCAGCTAGTGAGGCTTATTAATTAGGTGATGGAGCAAGGGAAATGTGTAGATGTTTGGTATCTTAGTTCTTGAAGGTACCAGGGTTTCTCCAGAGTCTTTAGTGACTGCTGCTCAGCTTTTTTTATCTTCTGCAAGTTCAGTAAAATATCATATTAAATTCCAGACTTGACATGTATTGCACTGAAGAAGCAGCTGATAATTTTGAGGGAACCTTTGTGTTAACTGCTGTGTACTGTGGAGACTTAATATAAAGAAATGTATTCAAGAACTCCATTTGCTATACTGGCAATGGGAATTTGGAGTGTCACTGAAATGAGCTGCCTCTGATTTATTTCTCTCTTAATTGTATTAACGTGTATAAATCATCTGTTAAACAAATACAAAACAAAAAAAGGGAAGTGTTCTCTGTGTCAGCATTAGGCTCATCTGATCCATGAAAATCAGTGAAAAAATTCGACACTTAAACATCTGTATTTTAGGTTGACATATATACATTTAATACAAGGCCTTGAGAAGAAACTGATAAACAAACCACCTTCAAATTTTTAGCATTTTTGTGTCAGTCACAGATTTCCTTGAAGGCCAAGTCCCTGTTTAAAAACTAATGTGTTTGGAGAGCAAAAAAACCCCTCTGTTATTAGGCAGAATCCCTTTTATATACAGGGAATTGGATCAATTTGACCCTGATTGTGTCTCTTCACTTTATTGTCCCACTACTTCAAACACCAAGCCCTCGGCATTATCTTAAGGAAGAGGCTGATTGAACTGTAGGTCTGACACTTGTCAGTTGTGGATATGCTGGTTTCAGTGAGTCATGTTCACACATAAATGAGCCATGACAGAGATAGACTGTTGAATAGAGAAAGCAGTTTTATTGTGGATAACCTTTCCTGTATAAATGCAACAAATAATAAAGTCTGAAAAAGGCCGTGTTCCTTAGGAAAGCACATAACAGAATGATACATTATCTCTTTGGTTATCAGAAATTGTCCATTTTGAAATGGGCAATTTATTGAGAGAAAAAGTAAAAGGACTATAATTATATTAAAAAAAATCTCTCTCAACACATGAGACCTATAATATCAAAAAACTAACAAATCTCCAGCCCTGTTCATCCTCATGAATAGAAGACATTGTTGTGCATAGAACTGCAACTGCTCCATTATGTCATCAATTGTTTCTTAGAAAATTGTGCAGCATTACTTCTTAATTAAAGCAGCAGCACAGAAACTCTAAATTCCTCCCTCCTGCCCTCTTATTTATTTATTTTTTTTAAAGAACTCCCATCAGAAATCTCAGAAACCTTCCATTTCAATCAGGAGAGTCAAAAGAGTGATTTACATTTAGAGGTCTCTAATTGGAACAAATTGAAAACAATATAATAGCTCATTTCTATCCATGTGATGGTAGCACAACTCCATTGTCTACAGTATATATATTAAAAGAGATGGTTCTTTAAAGCAAATCTAACTCCACCACAGCTTCAGAGCAATTTGCATAAATGTCTGTACCATGATTTTTTTATTTATGGCCCCGAAGTTTCTAATTAAATACTAATTAATACTATCACCAGAATTGTCTCCCATCCTCTGCTCTTCATAGCTTTGTCACTTTGATTAATGTATAGTCATTTATTAACTTATTTAACAAGCTGAGGTGCCTCATGACAAACCAGATTAAATTATCCCCATAACAGTCTCATTACTGCAAAAAAGGAGTTTTAAACTTAATAAAAATTATTCTCAATAATGGTAAAGCTTTGTCATCGCAACCTTAAAAGATGGAAATAGGTTTCTTGTTTGATTTATAATATATGGAGTTGTATATAGTCTCCATTAATAAAATTTATATGTTCATTTAAGCTTGAACATTACAGTAGTTCTGTAGCCCTGGGTGCTTATTATTTAACTTTTGCTGTATTTATGAAGATAATTAATGTCCTGACCAGACAGGGACTAAAATACCCACTAGAATGAGCTAATTAGAGGCATAAATAATGTTTAGGTCTTGTGTGTTGCTATTTTAATTAATTGTTTTGTTTTCCAGCTAAATTTGATACAGAGGAAATCAACATTTACCTGGGGACTGTGTTGATTTTGCATGAAACAACTTAAACAATATTTTGATGGCTTGGATGGCAGTGTCATGATATTGCTAATAGGTGACCCAGATGAGGACAGGTACAGTCCCAGGGAATTCTTGCTGTTCTGTTTGAAGAAGATTGAGAGCTGCACATGGGCGATCCTTTCAATCTATGAGGGAGGGTGTACCCCATCTTGCTCTCTAGGGCCCTCTAGTGGACAAAGCAAGGTACTATATTTGTCTGAGATATTTGAGCATCCTCATGAGAGCCTGCATGGCTGCAAACAATACTGAAGTGGAACAGAACATGGGGGAAAGAAGTTCATGGGGAACAATGGTATTCCTAAAGAATTGGTGGTGAAAGCTCTGAAGTTCCAATCAGATTCATTAGGGCATCAGACAGCCATAGAGTGCTGAGCCCCTTTGTGGTATAATGCCTCTCATGCTCACGAAGACAAAAGCAGGAATCTTGTGTTCTGAATTGCGGTCATTTCTGCTAAATAATAATGCCTTAATCATTTGAATGAAACATAAAATCACCCCCTTTTCATCACCTTATGCCCTCCTTAATCCCCTCCAACACTTGGGAACACAGCCTGGGAGATAGGCCTTGCAGAATGCCCTTGAAAGTCAACATAAACTTAAACTACATTCTTAATTACTTCCTCAAGTTTTCTTGAGATGAGAGCCATTTCCTTGAAAATTCAGTTTGACAAAATATGCACTATATAACCTTTAACAGAATTGCATTTCTACCAGCAAAACCAGTGTATGGTTACCTTAGAGATCAGAGAAATGTTGTCACTTCTCACTCGCTTGATGGATAAGACGTAAGGTTAAATTTCATGGTGGACAAGCACCCAAGAGCTTGCTCAGAGTCCCTTAATACATGAGATGTCTTTGACACCACAGCACAGGATCTTCTGTACTTTTTATACAGCATGGTTGATAAATGCATGAAATGCATAAAATATTTATTGGTTCTGGGACAGCATACAACATGACAAGAAATGAGATCTTTCTGTACATTGCTAGAACATATGAAAATTGAAACTACATTTTTTTCAGTCAGAAATATTATGCAAGTGACAATTTTGGCTTTGAAGAAGTAAAGTACAAAGATGCTCCAGCAACTGAAGATTGCAGGTTTGCAAAATCACTTAATATTTATTTTGTTTTTAAACAAGTTGTTGTGTGGATTGAGGAAACAACTGTATTGCTAGTCATTATCTCTTTAGTATATTTTAATTTAACGTCAGCTGCTAGGTAAGATTTAACATGATATGCCAATTTGACTATATAAAGCAAGATGACAAGAGATTTCCATATCAGGAAGGAGATCAAAGTTTTGTGTGTGTGGAGGGGGGTTCTTATTGCATACTGTATGCAGTAGAACAATATTTAATTATTTAAATGAATTTCTGGTGAAGTGTGCTGGATTGGCAGCCCTGGAGCCTGACATCCTCTATTAATGCACAGAACAGGCACAGATTACTGGCGAAAATCCAAGCCACCCAATACTATACCTTAGCACTGACCTGGAGGGACCACTCGGTGGTGGACAGAAGCTAGCAGAATCTCTGTGCCCATTCAACTCTTGACCTCCACTAAACAACAAAGGTACCAAGTGTGATGATCATAGTTATCAGCTAGAAAATGAATTGAGATGATCAAGAGCATGGGCTGGATTAGAACTGTGAAGATTCATTACCAATCCTCTGAATCACCCTAATCTTAACCTTAACTCAATGGGCTTTAAGAAATGTAGCCCATTGCTAGGTCCTTTTAGTAGAACTATGATGATCCATGCAATTAAATATCAAATGGGCCTTTTAGAGCACTGTTGTATAAATTAACTGCTAATATAATAGTTGCTATGGATGTTACCTCAAGACATGTCATTGTATATTCAGTTAGGACACGAATTGCTCAGTTTAATGTTAGATTTTTAGTCTTGCTTAAATTGCTCACAGAATGACACCACTAATACAAAAAGACACGTTAGAAGTGGTTATGAATTTGTAACACTAGGTGGGTTAGGATATTCCTGTCTGAAATGTTTGTGTAAACTGCCTGCTCCAGTCCATCCTAGATGAGGCTGCATTTCAGTGGTGGTAAAAGATTATATAGAACATAAGTTGTGTTATAACATTCTGTGTTATAAAATATTGCTGCAGAAATCGCCACCAGTTGATAATATTACTAAATATCATACCAATAGCAATATTATCTTTCACAAATCTCTGACTTTTCAGAAAGCACATAATACTGACATAAGGAATGTCCATTACACCTTAATAAAAGCATGTTGGAAACTCATCTGCCGTGCAACATCCTTAGATGCTAGAGACAAGGGCTCACATCGGAAGATCAATGATTTGGAAATATTGGTAACTTTTAGAGATCTGTTAAATAAAGTTCAGAGATCATTAATATTTTGCTTTTTTATGTAAACTGTTTAATCCTAGTTCTGCTCCCATTAAAACAAAGGTAAAATTCCTCTTGACGTTAATGGGGGTAGGATTGGGCCCTTTCTCTTTATTATTGATCATTATTTCATATTGTTTGTTAAATGCTGACAATATGCTGGGTACGCCACAGTACACAATAAAGAAGGCCGTCTCTGCCTTTCTGCTGCATTGGGAATGTCATGTGATGAGGATGACTCTTTTAATATATTCACTGTATCTCTCTAAAGGATATTAGTATGAAAAACTGTCTCTTCCTCTGATGAATCTGAGTTTCCTTGAAGAGAGGCTCAACTCTTAAGTTTTCTGCCATTTCTTCACCAGGCCTGATGGCATCTTCAAATCCATTTTCTCTGTAGGCCAGAATGAAAGTAAGACAACTTTTCATCAAGTACTAGCGGTCGCGATGTCTATCGATTGAGTTTGTAATGCCATGTTTACAATGTTTACTTGGAACAGGATATTGTGCCTAACCACAACTGAGACCAGAAATTTGAGCTCAGTGATCTGGATTGCCAGGCTTTGCACCTCGGGTCAGATTCCAACCTCGGCTTTACTCGACTACATCCGTTCCATCGGGGCGTTGTAAACGTCAGTCACTTGGTATCTTATTGGCTTTATGCTGTCAATGCGGCTCTCCCAGTGAGCGTCACTTAGTGGCTTCACGGTTAGATTTGTAACATTGGCTGTGAGGATCTTCCACCTGGTAACTGATGCTGAAAACAGGACGTATATTCTTTGCGGTACTCCAAAGAGAGATACTGAAGCTAAAGAAGATGTTTCTGCGTCTGACGCAACCGGGTGCAGGGAATGGCAGCCACAAGGCACATAAAAAGCTCTTGGATTCAGTGCAAGGATCCTTGCCTGGATGTCACTGTTTCTTCCCTTCATGTTCGCACCATTGTCATAGCCTTGGCTGCAACAGTCCTAAAGCTTTATTTTATTCTCATTCAAAACATTCATAAACAGTTCTTTTAGGCACTTTCCAGTAGTCATCCACAAACTGGAAACAGATAGTGTTTCTTTACGTGAGTACAGCTATCCTTGTCATCAACAAATCTTACTGTAAATGACACCTTTTCATTGTGACTAATGTTGGGAGTGCAGTCCATTACTACAGCCTTGTACTCAGCTTTGCTGAGCCGCATCAATATGTTATCAAGCACCTTCCTTTCCATAAGGTCAACCAATTCATTTTGAATTGTTTTGCTGCAGTAATGGTCCATAGTTTCTTTACGAACTACTCAGCGTAGGTGCTCACTCATTTTCCTATTTCCCAAGGACCTCTATCATACCGAGAAAATTACCATTATGTTCAGTGAACAACTTATCTGATGAGTCCCGGAAAGCCAAATTATTCTTTTTTGGCAAGGAAGAGAGTAATTAAAATTAGATGCTTGAGCACATTCCTCCAATGTTGGGTTTCTACATTAATAATGTGCTGTTTTTTTGTGTGTCTGTATTTATTCAGCTGAGCCTGGACTTGACCTCCATCCATTTGGAGTAGGCTGTAAAATAGCCAGCTGACTTTTCTTCTTGCTTTAGAGCATCAGCTAAGTTATTCCATTAATTGTATCTGGAAAGCACAAGCAGTGATTTGGCGTTCTTGTCAAATATTTTGCAACAAAAACAGAACACGATGTCAGTTGATTTCAAAGAAACTAGCTAACCCCGATTCAGTTTCTCACCATTCTCAAGCATTCTTTCACAGTGTGACTTTGAGAAGTGTCATTTTCTAGAAAAATCCTAGATTTTTGTCCATCCCATTCAAAATTATACAATCAATATTGGCAGAATTTAGAATCACCAGCCATAAAGCAGGATCTGATGTATCGATTTGTGGTGTGCAATTTTTCTCATGGCTGTTTGTTATCATGCAAGGCTGATTCTTCTTTATTGTTTTTCTTCTTTTCATGTAAACCAGATCTTTCATTGTCATTATTCTCCTTTTCATATGAGTCACATTCTTCTTTATCATCACTCTCCTTTACGCCACCAGGAAAACTGGATTATTCTCCATCTCTTTCTTCACATTTCCATTCCTACGTTCCTCATTCTTAGAAAGTTATCCAACATTATGTTAAGCATGGCAAAACACTTAACAGTATTTCTTTTATGTTGTTGCATAGTTAGGGGTTTGATAGATATCTCTGGCATCTCATTAAACATGTCCATTATTAGTTGCTACTTACACTCCTCAAATCTTAAAAACAAGTACACTTTCACAAATACACAATAAAAAAATGTTCACAATATCACAGTTGGGTTCTCACTTCATTCTTATATCTCACTGGCTGATGGGTGATGCCCCACCTTCCCTCCATATACCTGTGAGGGCACGGCTGACATTCTAGGGTTTCAAGGAAAATGTAGATCTCAGAAAGTCTGGAAGGTTCCATGAGATTCTACAAAGGTCCCGAACATTCTAAGGGGTTAGTGAAAAATGAATCCACATACAGAATACCTGAAACATTTTACTTCAAACATTCTATTTTCCCTTTTGTCACTAACAAAGATAGCAACCCGACCCCAGAGCCCCCCAAGCCTGGCACCCCAAGTGGTTGCCTGCTCCTAAATCTGGCCCTGACCACAGTGATATACTGGAGAAGCTGCAGAGACGGATTTAAGTCAACGAGGAAACTGCAGAGGAGCCAAGGGGAGAAGCTAGTAGACAAGGGAGAGAAGCACAACCAATTTAACATCTACATTTGCCAACTTTCAGAGTGGCTTAAGTGACAGCACAAATCATAAAGTGCTAAGGCAAATCCGGAGAGGAACCGAGTGCTTGCATGTCCCATTGTCTTAAAAGGAAACAGTGAGTGGTTGGCATCAATCAGGATTGGGTCTTTTGTTTTGAAAAAAGCTTTCGCTGGGTTATCCACTTGTCTAGACAACCTGCATATACTGAATAGAGTGAGCTATATTGAATTTACTATAAATCTGTTTGGCTATCTGCTCTACTTTTTATTGGCAGCCAGTTAGCTGCAGATTTGCACTGGGCTCAGTGTGGTGCAGCACAGGCAACAACTGTTCAGTTCCCCTAGAGTCGTCTTCAACTTGCAAAATACATCCTATACACCCAATACACACACAGATGTCTAAATATTATCTCATTTGCTAGGATGATTTTCTCAGGGATGTACAAATTTCCATACTGGATCCACTGACTTCAGGATCCTACCAGATCGGACCAGTTGTCCATCAAGTCCAGGATCCTATCTGTAACAATAGCCAGTATCAGATGCATCAGAGGAAAGTACAGTAAACCCTGTACTAAACAGTCAGGGAGAAAACAACCATAGGGGAAGTTTCTTTATTTCATTATTATCAGGCAAAACCCTGAGGTGCAGAGAAGCTCGTTACTCCGAGGTAGGAGAACTCTGCACCTGCCTGACCAATGCTGAGGACAGTCTGGCCGGTGCAGTAAGAGTGAAGAGCTGTTGCTCAGTTGGTGCACAGGCAGAAAGATCAGGCAGCTCGCACAAATTTGCTTCTCAGCCCTTCCTCTGGCCTGCTGCAGATCCTGCTTCTCTGTGACTCGCTCACAAGGACTATGGTCCTCAGGAAACCGGGGTTTGGGAGTGAAATCTGGCTGGGTTGAGGGGCCTGTGCTGCTCTTCCTCCCTCTTATTGCTTGTGGTGGTAGGTCAGGGACTTGGTGTGATTTCTGGCTGCCAGTTCAGAGCTGTCAGCTATTTCAGTGGTTTGGGAGGTGGGATGCACAGCTCTCTTGCTGTTTCCTTGCCTGTCAGTTAGCTGGGAGAACTCTGTCTCCCAGCAATGACTGACAGGGAGACACTGACATCTTCAGTGCTCGTCCCAGCAACACCTCTCCCATTAGTATATTGGATGGTGGTGGAATGTGTGACTGCCCCAGTATGAGGAGGTGGAGCTTGGTGGCAGCACAGCAGCTCCACAGCCACTGGTGAAGGGACCCTTCCCTCCTGAGGAGTCACTTGAGTTCTCCATGGGCTCTGCACCGACAGAGTGTGGTCAGCATTTAACTCAGTATTAGCAACAAGTGTTACTGTATTTCACTATTTATTATTTTACTTTGTTGTCCCCAGAAAAATCATTTTGTTTTGGATTCCTTCTCATGCTGGTTGGAGGAGATAATGGAAGGCCAAATATATTGTTTGCTTGCAGCAGGAGAGCTTGTCCAGTTTCCAGCCTGCCTCCCTGCCTATCTCCGCTGAGAAGCATCAGCAGAGAGCAAACAGAGGAGGAAAACAGTCTAAACAGAGCAGCAGTGAGAGCTAGGAAGGAAGAAAACAACTTCAGCAAATGTGCCCCGCTGCTGTTGAATGGCAGTCATGGCAGGAAGTTTGTTTATCCATTTAAAAAGGGCTATGGCTAGCTGCAAGATGCTAACACGCAGGAAGAGAAACTCACACATGGTCAGGTTAAATGTTGCACGTACAATTGAATTAACTGACACTGAGGCCAAGGGTCCCCTAAGAAGACAAATAACTGACTTAATTTTATTTACCCTATACACCTGTCTTGCAAACATTTGTAGTCTTCCTACTCTGTGGATCAAGCAAGCAGTTGGTACTACCTCCCCACCACCCCCCTGACTTCCTCATACCACTTACGGATTTACTTAGCCTGCTTAGTCATTCTGAGATAACAAGTAGGATTCTGGCTTAAGTTAGTAGCATTATCAGTCGAATGCCAACCTGCTAGGGAATTTGACCCTTTGAACTCCCTGAAGCTATTGAGTCATTCATTTTTTAAACTCACTGTGTGCACTGACTGGAAGGATAGATGGGGAAGTTACTATCTAACTGACAGGGAAGAGAAACCCTCATAGATTATTTGCCTAGGCCTAATATACTGTGTCAATACCCTGGTGGTTGCCTTAGTCAATGTCCTTGATGTTTTATCTGTGAAGGGCAGAGTTGCCCAGCATATAATTATATGTTGAAAGGAGCTATATTTCACCTTGTGCAACACGGCTTGTTGGGTTTTATGGATATTTTTTACAAAGTATTTTTACTTGGCTGGTGAAGCGTGTATGTTTTTTCTAAAACCCAATTGTTGTTCTGCTCTCAGGACCCCTACTCACCAACAAACTATCCCATTTTATATGGTTATATTCATGAAACTAGTTTAGAGCTGTTGTAAATAGACAAAGTTGTTAAAAAACCCTCTATAATTACAGGGTGGTGGTGTTGGGCACAAAACAGTGTCTTTTAAGGCGATATGCTTCAGTGAGCTTAGGAACATAGCACAGCCTCTGCAGATCGCTATTGGCAAGAAGAATGTTATCAAAATACCGATGTATTGGAAGGTCTATATCTGGTATATACCAGCCTGCGAAAATCTCTGCAGTGTTGGTGACACAGCAAGGATCTCTACCTCAGATGTTATAAAGATGATATCTAAGGGATGATGTGGTAATAGGATGCATTCCTGCAAGGTGAATGGAACAGACCAGTGATTCTCAGCTATGGGGTCTCAAACACAAGATGGGTTCTACAGAGATGGACAAAATCTCCCTACAAAATATTCATCTAGACTGCTTGAAAGAAGGCAGCCTACAACCCAGAAGTACAAAAGGGGAAGATAATGAAGAGGAGAATATTGCGCTCTCCTCCTGTTGTTCCACTCTACTGCAGCTCCTTGCTTCCACCACTCCCAAATCTCCAGTCAGCTCCAAGGAAGTGCTGCTTATATGAGATGCAGAGTCAGCTACAGGGCAGTTGCCTGCACCCTCTGATCCCCTTTCTCGCAGTCCTTGATGCTGACCCCACACCTTCTTCAAGCTGAGCCTTCGGTGGAACTGAGCAAAATGGTGAATGGTGGGTGTGAGATATCAGTGCACAACCCAGGCCAGTGGGGTGCCGTGTCACCTTTACTCTGCAACCATGGGTGCCTTACAATGCCTTGCTGAAGTAGCTCCCACCTGGACCACTCACAACAGCCTTCCAGCATGCAAGCCACAGCTTGAGTGTCTATGTGTAACTGCAAACTGCCAGTTACACCCTGGTTGTCACCAGCCTTGGTTATACTGCAGGATGATCCCAACACACCCTCCAGTCCCCGATTTTCCTTCAGAAAGGTTTGTCTTGTACTGCCCAACCCTCTCCTGGACAGTACAAATATATTACTTCTGTTGTTCCTTTAAGAAAATGATATGCCAGTTTATTGCCTTAAATGGAGTTACCCAGACACGAATTTAAACACACTGGATTAGCTAAAATAATAAAACAAGTTTATTAACTACAAAAAGAGATATTTTAAGTGAATACAAGTAATGCGGCATAGAAGTCAGAAATGGGTACAAGAAAAATAAAGATAAAACTTATTAGTGCCTAACTTAACAAACTATATTAGATTCAAGCAAAATTTGTCATCACATGCTTCCACCAAGGTCACTGACCAAACTCTTCAGGTCAAGATCACTCCCCCAAAGTCCAACGGCTGTTTCCTTTTGTCTTCTGAGGTGCAGAGAATATGATGGGCAGGGAGAGAGACAGGGGTGTCTTGGAGTGTTTGCCTCTTCTTTTTATAGTTTCAGTTCCCGTTTTGAAAAACATTTCCAGCTGGGAACTAGGAGACAGAGTCTGTCTGGAAGCATATTCCCTGCTGTTTATTTTTCACCTGTTTGACCTTCCTTTGTTTTCCCTTCCTTCTTAATGACTCGGTTTACTGCTTAAATGCAAATTAAGGCAAACATACATGCCCTTGTCCAAGACAGAGCTGTTTGACCAGTTTGGTGCTATGTAAGTTTTGAACATAGATGGCATTCTTATAACTGCATGCACAACGTTGTCACATATATTTTATCAGGACAATACTGACCAGCAAATTACGAGTTTTCAAATGATACCTTACAAGGCATACTTTGTACAAAGATTATCACAATAGTGTGTAGGGTGGGAATAAAAGGTGCATTCCGTCACAGTGGGGAAGAGCGGTGCTGCAGTGATTGGGCCTTCAGCTCGGTGGGGAGCTTTAAAGTGGGAGTGGAGATCCTGGAGCCCATGTCTGTCATGCAGAGCTGTCTGAAGTGACATTCACTTTCGAGACTTAGAGGAAAGCTCTGAAAATTAGTTAACAGGTGGAAGAATCAGATCATCTGAACAAATAATTGGAATGCATAATTTATTGACAAATTTAACCTCTTTCTCTGTTTCCAAATTGTGCATGAACAAATCATAATTTTCTCATTTTTAGCTTTTCAGAACAATTCACCAAATTTGTGAATAATTCATGGTGTGAAAAGTGTTCATGAGCCATTTGATTTCAATATTCCAAGCATGAGCTGTCTTAATCGGATATATAAGTCATGTGGTGAGTTTTGTTACCTGTCAGTATGAGCTTAACAACTATTGGAATCAGGCGTCTAGTACAAATGTTCACAACTGCACGTTCAAAACTTGCTTGATGCAAGCATTCTGTAATATTAATTTTTCCACATGTATTCCTGATAGGAAAGTCATTTACTAGAATATTCCCAGGAAGTGGACACACAAAGACCATAAACAGAAGTGAAGCAAATGAGCAGTTTGTAGTTTTTGGATTGTATTGTGGTGTGTGTGTGTGTGTGTGTGTGTGGAGGCTGCTAGGGGCCATGTGCTGGGAGAGCAACGGAGCCCGGATTAGGGGGTGGGATTTACCTGATTAGGGGTCCTATATAAGTAGCCAGCCAGTCAGGCAGCGGCACAGGAGCCAGCAAACAGAGCTGTAAATAGAGAAGTTTCAGAGGGAGTTCTGTTGGAGGAGCAGGTTTTTGTAGTTTGTGGATTGTATTGTGTGTGTGTGTGTGTGTGTGTGTGTGTAGGCTACTAGGGACAGTGTGCTGGGAGAGCAGCAGAGCCCAGATTAGGGGGCGGGGCTTACCTGATTAGGGGTCCTATAAAAGTAGCCAGCCAGTCAGGCAGTGGCACAGACAGCCAGCAAACAGAGCTGTAAACAGGGGAGTTTCAGAGGGAGTTCCCAGGGGGAGGTTGCAGGGGAGACTAAGACAGAGGAACTGACAAGCTAGTTAAGGGATAGAGTGGTGGTCTGGTGCCTGCTGGGGGTTTGTGTTGTGTTGTGTTCCATTGACCACCAGGCTGTAGGTAGGAAAGCTATGACTGATACAGAGGTAGCAGTGAAAGACACAATGAGGATGACTGGATGTGGAAGCTGTGGCATGTACATGATCCTGGAGGGGGTGCCTGAAAAGAGTTTTGTCTGCATGAAGTGCCACCTGATAGAGCTGATGGAAGAAAAGATCCGAGGACTGGAGATGCAGGTGGAAACTCTGGTTGAGTTTAGGAGGGGGTTTGAGCAGATGATGGAGCACAGACATGAGGGGGCTGAAGGGATAAGCTCAGACGTGCAGATGGAAGCAGGACCAAAGAATTCTGAGGAGAGACTGCTGGGTGAGGAAAGTGGACGGTGGAAGCATGTGACTAAGAGAACCAGGCAGAGGAAAAGACCGGTCACGTGAAGGAGAAATAGAACTCAGGAACAGGTTTGCAGAGTTGGAAAATGAAGAAGGGGCACAGCAGGTGGCCGCTGAAGGAGAGAGGGCAAGGAAAAAGAGAAGAGCTGATAGTCCTACAAGAGGAGGGGAGGAGTCAATGGAGGCAACACCAAATATGAGCCCCAGGAGGATTGCAAGGGTGAATAGGAATCGAGAGGACTTGCAGCCAGTGGGTGCAGGGGATAGACCGGAGAATCACACTGTCACCAGGAAAAGGCAGGTCTATGTGATTGGAGAATCCTTTCTGAGAAGAATAGACAGGCCTGTGACTAGAGCTGATCGGGAGAACAGAAGGGTGTGCTGTCTGCCGGGTGCTAAGATACAGGATGTGGACCTGAGTCTGAAAAGGATCCTAGCAGGAGCGGGGAAGAATCCGTTGATTGTCCTTCATGTGAGAACGAATGATACGGCTAGATACTCTCTGGAATGTATCAAGGGAGACTATGCCAGACTGGGGAAGACGCTTAAGGAAATCGAGGCTCAGGTGATCTTCAGTGGGATTCTGCCGGTTCCTAGAGAAGGGCAACAAAGGTGTAACAAGATTATGGTGATCAACAGATGGCTCAGGCAGTGGTGCTATAAGGAGGGCTTTGGGATGTACGGCCATTGGGAAGCATTTACGGACAGAAGACCGTTCTCTCGGGATGGACTTCACCTGAGTAAGGAGGGAAATAGACTTCTAGGGTGGAGGCTCGCCAAACTGATTAAGAGAGCTTTAAACTAGGAAGTTGGGGGAGATGGTTGGGAGATGTCCAGGAGATCTCCATGCTGGAATTTAACCTTGAGAGGGAAGTAAACAAAGTAAGAGGGGATACAGCTGTGGACAGAAGAATTGGCATAAGGAGGAAGGGTAGTATAGATAGCAGACTAACAGGTGATGCTGGTGGTAGAATGTCTGTGCCTAACAGGGTAAAGAATGTCAGTGAAGCCAAACAGCAAAAATTAAGATGTCTGTATACTAATACGAAGAGCCTAGGGAATAAAATGGAGGAACTAGAGCTACTAGTCAGGAAGTGAAACCGGATATTATAGGGATAACAGAAACATGGTGGAATAGTAGTCATGACTGGAGTACAGGTATTGAAGGCTATGTGCTGTTTAGGAAAGACAAAAATAAAGGCAAAGGTGGTGGAGTAGCATTGTACATTAATGAGGAGGTTAACTGTAAAGAAATAAGAAGTGATGGAATGGACAAGACAGAGTCTGTCTGGGCAAAAATCACACTGGGAAAGAAAGCTACTAGAGCCTCCCCTGAGATAGTGCTTGGGGTGTGCTACAGACCGCCGGGATCCGAATTGGAAATGGATAGAGACCTCTTTAATGTTTTTAATGAAGTAAACACTAATGGGAAATGTATGATCATGGGAGACTTTAACTTCCCAGATATAGACTGGAGGACAAGTGCTAGCAAGAATAATAGGGCTCAGATTTTTCTGGATGTGATAGCAGATGGATTTCTTCACCAAGTAGTTGAAGAACCAGCAAGAGGGGATGCCATTTTAGATTTGGTTTTGGTGAGTAGTGAGGACCTCATAGAAGAAATGGGTGTAGGGGACAACCTTGGTTTGAGTGATCATGAGCTAATTCAGTTCAAACTAGATGGAAAGATAAACAAAAATAGATCTGGGACTAGGGTTTTTGATTTCAAAAGGGCTAACTTTAAAGAATTAAGGAAATTAGTTAGGGAAGTGGATTGCACTGAAGAACTTGTGGATCTAAATGCAGAGGAGGCCTGGAATTACTTTAAGTCGAAGCTGCAGAAACTATCAGAAGCCTGCATCCCAAGAAAGAGGAAAAAAAAACCATAGGCAGGAGTTGTAGACCAAGCTGGATGAGTAAGCATCTCAGAGAGGTGATTAAGAAAAAGCAGAAAGCCTACAGGGAGTGGAAGAAGGGTGGCATTAGCAAGAAAAGCTAACTTAGTGAGGTCAGAACATGTAGGGATAAAGTGAGAAAGGCTAAAAGCCAAGTAGAGTTGGACCTTGCAAAGGGAATTAAAACCAATAGTAAAAGGTTCTATAGCCTTATAAATAAGAAGAAAACAAAGAAAGAAGAAGTGGGACCGCTAAACACTGAGGACGGAAAGGAGGTTAAGGATAACCTAGGCATGGACAATATCTAAATAAGTACTTTGCCTCAGCCTTTAATAAGGCTAATGAGGAGCTTAGGAGTAATGGAAAGATGACAAATGGGAATGAGGATATGGAGGTAGATATTACCACATCTGAGGTAGAAGCCAAACTTGAACAGTTTACTGGGACAAAATCGGAGGGCCCAGACAATCTTCATCCAAGAATATTAAAGGAACTGGCGCATTAAAATGCAAGCTCATTAGCGAGAATTTTTAATGAATTGGTAAACTCCATACGACTGGAGAATTCCTAACATAGTTCCTAGCTTTAAGAAAGGGAGAAAGAGTGATCCGAGTAACTATAGGCCTGTTAGTTTGACATCTGTAGTATGTAAGGTCTTGGAAAAAATTTTGAAGGAGAAAGTAGTTAAGGACATTGAGGTCAATGGTAATTGGGACAAATTACAACATGGTTTTACTAACGGTAGATCGTGCCAAACCTACCTGATCTCCTTCTTTGAGAAGGTGACAGATTATTTAAACAAAGGAAATGCAGTAGACCTAATTTACCTCGATTTCAATAAGGCATTTGACACGGTTCCACATGGGGAATTATTAGTCAAATTGGAAAAGATGGGGATCAATATGAAAATTGAAAGGTGAATAAGGAACTGGTTAAAGGGGAGAGTACAACGGGTTGTACTGAAGGGTGAACTGTCAGGCTTGAAGGAGGTTACTAGTGGAGTTCCTCAAGGATCGGTTTTGGGACCAATCTTATTTAACCTTTTTATTACTGACCTTGGCACCAAAAGCGGGAATGTGCTAATAAAGTTTGCGGATGACACAAAGCTGGGGGGTATTGCTAACACAGAGAAGGACCGGGATATCATACAGGAAGATCTAGATGACCTTGTAAACTGGAGTAATAGCAATAGGATGAAATTTAATAGTGAAAAGTGCAAGGTCATGCACTTAGGGATTAATAATAAGAATTTTAGATATACATTGGGGACGCATCAGTTGGAAGCAACGGAGGAGGAGAAGGACCTTGGAGTATTGGTTGATCACAGGATGACTATGAGCCGCCAATGTGATATGGCCATTAAAAAAGCTAATGCGGTTTTAGGATGCATCAGTCGAGGTATTTCCAGCAAAGATAAGGAGGTGTTAGTACCGTTATATAAGGCACTGGTGAGTCCCCACCTGGAATACTGTGTGCAGTTCTGGTCTCCCATGTTTAAGAAGGATAAATTCAAACTGGAACAGGTTCAGAGACGGGCTACTAGGATGATCTGAGGAATGGAAAACCTGTCATATGAAAGGAGACTCAAAGAGCTTGGCTTGTTTAGTCTAGCCAAAAGAAGGCTGAGGGGGGATATGCTTGCTCTTTATAAATATATCAGAGGGATTAATATTAGGGAGGGAGAGGAATTATTTAAGATTAGTACCAATGTAGACACAAGAACAAATGGGTATAAACTGGACACTAGGAAGTTTAGACTTGAAATTAGACAAAGGTTTCTAACCGTTAGTGGAGTGAAGTTCTGGAACAACCTTCCAAGGGGAGTAGTGGGGGCAAAAGACATATCTGGCTTTAAGACTAAGCTTGATAAGTTTATGGAAGGGATGGTATGATGGGATAGCTTAATTTTGGCAACTGATCTTTGATTATCAGCGGATAAGTATGCCCAGTGGTCGGTGATGGGATGTTGGATGGGATGGGATCTGAGTTACTGCAGAGAATTCTTTTCTGAGTGCTGGCTGGTAAGTCTTGCCCACATGCTCAGGGTTTAGCTGATCGCCATATTTGGGGTCGGGAAGGAATTTTCCTCCGGGGCAGATTGGCAGAGGCCCTGGAGGTTTTTCGCCTTCCTCTGCAGTGTGGGGCATGGGTCACTTGCTGGTGGATTCTCTGCAGCTTGAGGTCTTCAAACCACAATTTGTAGAGTTCAATAACTCGGACATAGGTTAGGGGTTTGTTATAGAAGCGGATGGGTAGGGTTCTGTGGCCTGCTTTGTGCAGGGGGTCGGACTAGATAATCACATTGGTCCCTTCTGACCCTGGAGTCTATGAGTCTATGAGCAAATATTAATGGAAGGATTTTCATAGTGCTTGCCTAGCTCTCACTGAGATGTTTTGCGGAGAGTTTTCCTTCTCTACTTAGGGCTTGACCTTGCAAGCTACTGAGAACTCCATTCTCAATCCAACGTAGCACTTAAGCATGTGTTTAACTTTAAGTAGTTCCATTGTTTTTGGATAAGTGGCCCTACATACTTAGATTAGCTTTGAAAGCTCTTTATGTGGGGGGTAAATCTCTTTGATTTGATTTATCTTTATTTTGGGTTTATGTTGTTCCTCTTTTGATTTTATACAGTATAGTGTTCCTGGGTCTTTATATATTTTTCCCTGTGATAAGGTCTACAGGCCCTACACTAAGCCTACACTAAGCTATACTGGGCTAGGGAAGTCCTGTCCCCTCAGTGGAAGAACAGTTTAAAAGATCACTGGAAGTCCAGAAAAAGGGCACAATGAGCTGCATGTGGAACCACAAAGCAAAAATTCAGAGGGCTAGCCGTGTTAGTCTGGATCTGTAAAAGCAGCAAAGAATCCTGTGGCACCTTATAGACTAACAGACGTTTTGGAGCATGAGCTTTCGTGGGTGAATACCCACTTCCTCAGATGCATGTCAAAGGAAAGATTGATTCTGAGAGCTGTGTGAGGAGTTGCTACAGCTTTGTAAAGGCTGTGCTAGCAGTAGGTATTTGGGTCCTTCCATTCCCCTCTGGGAGCTGAATGCCCTAAAAGAGCTAGTGTTCTTTTCAATCAGAGACTGAGGAAAGCCTACTAAGACAGTGACCATACCCCAAACTGAGAAGATCCAGACTGATAGGAAGTGACCCAGGAGAAAACATAATTTGGGGTAATTTAATAACTGGATCAGATGCTTTGATGGAGGGGTGGGCCTGGGTCCCCCTACCTTGCCCCATGCTTGTTTCTCTGTAGTGACTGAACATGTGGGGGGAACAATCAGAGTACATAGGGGTGACTGATTCCACAGCTGTGGCCCTTGTGGGACTACTAGGTTGGCAGGTATTATACGGCCATGACTTAACCATTAGACAAGCTGGTCATCAAAACTTCCTGCTACAGTCTCTCTCTATATCATGGCTTTTGGAGATAGAGGAATGGATCTCTGTTTTATGTTATGTTTTCTCTACTATAGTGTAAAAAAGGGATAATAACTTAAATTGGCCTGCGCTCTGAACAAACTACATTAAAAGAGAGCTGTAAAAGTCATCAGGGAAGTCCATTCTAAAGTGAAAACCCTAAGCTAAGTGAATGGTTGTAATGGCACTATCATAATTAAAGAAATCCTCTAGAGAACACCTTGTTTTAACAGATTAATCAACTGCAGGAAACATCAGTCACAAGGGTATCTATTCTATTTCTACTTTTAAAAGGTTTCCACACTATCTTTGTCGGTTTCAGTACCAGATCTTCCATACATTGTAATGTAGCACAAGAAATTGGATTTAGAGTGCTGATCTAACTCATTGTGCAGTAGTAGGAACAATCACTCAGAGGATGCAGGAGATCCATTGACTTTTAAAACAAGTATTGGACTGATCAGATAGTTAAGAAGTTATCTTGCATTGTGTAGTATCATGGAACTTCTTCATTATTGCTGTCTCATGGTACAGAGGGCTATTTCTACAGTATAGTGATGATCATGATTGAAAGACAGCAATCCGCAGTTTCTTATATTACTATTATTATTTTATTTTATTTATTATGATCTATATAGTGTTTCAAATGTATGGAGCACTTTATAAAACATATAGAGTAAGGTATGTCATATGAGCACTTTTCATCCATAGATTTCAATATGCTTTACAATGTGATTATTGTATATATTATATCTATTTCTTGGATTAGAAAACTGCATCACAGCCTTTCAAATTTGAGAGCTTAAAGCTTGGCACCTCAATGCATATTTTAAGCTTATGAACAAGTGGCCTGCTTTTCAGAGGTACTGTGGACCTCTTACCTCCCTTTAATTTAATATTTCCTAAATATGGAGTTAAGAACCTAACTTCTGTCATCCACATGGTGGCCTTAATCTCTTTGGGCTTCAGCTGAAACTTCTGGTGGAAGTACTAGCCCAGGTTATAGCACAAGCTAATGGCAAATCTGACAGCTTTCCTGTCTTGTATCCTAGTCACTGACTCATGTTTCATAATATATGAAGAAGCTAAATTATTTCCCAATGCCTTATTTAGTACCCTGGGTTGCTAGCACGTACTTGTAAATATTTGGCTTGAGAAAACACCCACAATCTTGTATGTTTGCACTCAACTTTTGAGTGTACAGAATTGGACAAGAATTTGCTCCTGTGAAAGCAATTGTTCAATTTCCATCAGTGATCAGCTTCTTCTGAGTTGTCACTCACCAACCATCTTCTGCACTGGGTGTAAGAACTAGAGATAGGAAAAGCTTTTCTAATGAAACCCAAAATTGCAAGTGCTGATAGGAACTGAAATGCATGAGCCTCACACAGCTTTAGTAAAAACCAATTGGCTTGAGCTATAAATTTTCTAGTAATTAGATTTATTTTCCATGCAGTCTGGTAAGTTCTATCACTATCACATACCAGATTTACCATAGTTTTATTGCTCCCATAGCATATCTTTATCTTGAAAAGTCTGTATATAAAAAGTTTGCAAGTGTGTATGATAAGGTAGATACCCAATTTACCATAGATTTCCCACAAGCTATCGATCAGCTCCAAAGAAATTATTTTTGTTTCAGGGGATGTTGCTGTTCACCTTCCAGGAGAAACTAATTTTAATCTAATCATTAAAATTTGCATGTAAAGTGCATATTGCAATTAGTGAGTCAGTATGATATTGCCAAAGGGAAAAGACTTTTGGGGTTGAGACAATTCAAAGGTGGCAGAAAGTAACGTCTTAATCCTGATTTCCTCAGGGCAAAGAATTGGGGAGGGGACATTCTCACAGAAGATGGAAAAGAGAGTATGGGAGATGGATGTCAATACTATGTGATCTGTGAGAGGTGTTTTGTGGAGCAGACCCCATATGTGAACAACCTCTTACTGCAATATTTTATAAATTGGAAAATAAAACTTAATAGACTTGACTCACTCCGGTCTTTTTACAGGTCGGTCTCTCTCTCTCTCATCCTGACTGTTTTAAAATTCTGAATTGGAATTAAAAAAATCAAAATTTCCTGAAGAATGATATTCTGAAATTTAACTGAGAAAAAATTATACTGACATTTTGGCTTTATCAAAAATTTCATTTCAAACTTATTTGAAATGTTTTGTTTTTATTTTATTGACTCAACTTTTGATATCTTATTTTATATATTATACATATATGATGTTCCCATTTAACATTTAAATTTCATTAAATCAGCATTTTCTAACAGAGAACTGTTACGCTAGAAAATTTCTGACCCACTCTACCGTGTAGTCAAAACATCTCCAATTCTTTGGTCTGGACATCTGTGGTGAATGGGAATGTTACCTGTGTTATTTTTTATGAATAGCATATGCACCTAACTTTATCTGCTTGGTATTATCCTCCCTCACTGCAAGGACATAAATCAAAGAAGGCTGTTAGAGAGAACACAAACATGAAATGAAAGAATAGCAATGATGCACAGGGAGAAAAGACACGTTTCAGATGAGATTTGATAAGAGAGAGAAAGTCAACAAGGCTGAATGTCCTAGAAAGACTATTCCAGATTGGAAGCTACAGAAAAGAAGGCTCTCGCACCATGTGTAACAAGATTGTGAGGAGGGACAGAGCAGAGGGAACAGAGAGAGGGGTCTGTGTGGGAGGGCTGGGAAGAGTTTTGGATCAATATGTTTCTAATCAATATGAACACAATACTGGGAATCAAATGAAGCCTCTTGTGTACTCTGCAACATACAACCCAAACCCTGGTGAGTGAGTTTTTCACAAGGGATCAGTACCATAGTGCCATGTTGTTGAGTGCCATGGCAGCAAGATCAGTAATGCATATTCATCTGGGTTCAAACCCTGCAGTCCTCCTTCAGTTTTGTTTCAGTCAGGTAGATTCCCACTGTTTTCATTCGGAGAGTTTACCTAAGTGAGGCCTGAGGAAAGTTGACTAGATTTTGCACATGGAGGTGGCTCTGATTGTAGAGCTCCACCTTCCCACATGTGTATGTTATAACTACACCTTTCCATACCTCAGGGCCTGACAAAGCGTGTTGCATGGTTGGGATCCATCAGAAGCGAAGGAACGGGGACTAGATGAGGATGAGCAGACAGTAGGCAACCTCTTGTTGGGAGAGGCAAAGCCAATGAGGCCCACATCATCGCCACCAGCCTCTGGGAGGTAACCGGGGGTGCATTACCATTCTCACAGAGCTCCCTCTGCTGCGGGGTCCCTTTTTAAAGTGGGCCCTGGGACAGTGGCAGACAGTGGAACCCTTAGCAGCATGATTTAATTGGATCTGTACAGCTTAGTAACAAAAGGATGGGGCACTCTATAGCTCCAGAGGCACTGGGTCTCCACAAGAATAATGCTGTCCTTCGGATCCCAGGGTTGTGGGGTTTGTGGGGCTCATTCCAATGGGGGAGGAGGTATTCAGCTTATTCTGGGTGGGGGGCAAGAGGGCACGAGCTTCTCCCCACCCCACTGGGCTGATGTTTTGCTGCTTTAGGTTTTACCTCAGGAAGGACAATGCAGCCCTGAGTGAGGACCTCAGGATGTGGGCCTTGTATTCTGTAAACTAGTACTATTTAGTGAGTTAAACTCTTTCTGGCTATAGGTTAAATGTTCAAAAATATACATTTCTAACTGATCAGTGAGCTATATAGTAGCCTCTAATCTATACCACTCAGCTTAGTGTTGATTGCTGGACAGCATCTGGACAGAAAACTGTAAGCCTCTGTGGATTGACCAAGGCAGGTTTATTACTATTAGGATCGTTGTCTCAAGAGTCTGTTACCTGTATGCATGCATGGAAAGGGATGATACTCTGATTTTTTAAAGGATAGGGGATGAAGAATGAAGAAGGATTTAATAATTTTGGTCCAAGTTTTAATATATGAGCGAGCAAGAGAGTGATAGTGATGTGTTCATTTTACAGAGAGATGGAAATTCCCCCTTGCCTTTTCCTCCCCCAAAATATTGTTTCATCTGGTTAAGGTGGAAACTACTTCTTTAATGAGGCTGTGACTCACAGAGGCCAGGTGATGGCTGCTCTTTTCTGTGTATAGAACTATAATCCTTCTCAATTATCAAAGACATAAATTACTATTATTTCCTTACCAGATCGAACATCTCCCTTAAATATGTGAAAGAAAAATTGTAGGTTGTCTAGTGAATTTTCCTCTTGGAAAAACTGCCTATTCTTAATATGCAAGTTCAAGAAAAGTTCAAAAGTTTATCAGTGCAAAGGCTGTATTCTAATAATTTATCTACCAGCTTCTTGGTCCATATTATAATGTTCTGAACTAAGAGACTTTTTTGTATTGCCTTCTTGCAAAAGTAATCAAATAGCACTTTTCAAAGGTATATCACAATATCTATTGATCGTAATCAAACCACAGATGGTACTAGTTTTAGAAAGAGTTGGCTGTAGTGTAGGACAATGTGTCAATCACGGTAACAAATTGATTTTTGACTGCCACAGGAAGCTATTTTCCTAGTCCAGCATAATTCCTTAAGGCACTACTGTCCTAAGAATTTTGATAAGGCAGCATTTCTGGAAAAAGATGTTATGGCCAAAATGTAGGGCTGAGGTAAACCTGATTACTGAGAAAATGGAGATCTGAGTGCATTTCATACCTCCTGTGCCTTGAAAGTCAATATTTCCATCTTAGAAAGCCTTGTACGAGTGAATATTAATACTGAATGTATATGTTTACTTCAGGGTTGAGGAAAAGGCTTGTTTGCATTTTATTTTGCATGGGCATATGAGTGTAATATTAAATACTTTTACATATAAGGATTTCAATCCAAGGATCTCAAAGCACTTTATATACCATTAACTAAACCTCCACAGAGAGGTGGATATTATTCTGTGCATTTTACAGATGGATAATGGATGCACACAGAGATGAAGCATCATTAATGTTTTTCTCCAAGAGGGAATTATTTTTATTCCATTATTATTATTTATTACTAATGGGTGAAAAGGTGAAGTCACCACTCAGTTTTCCTGTGACAAAACTCCCACTCTTTGAATTGAAATACTGGATAATGGCACAGATTTTTTTTTAATTAAATGCTTACAATAATTGTCAATCTTTTCACACATTGGCTCCCAGAATAGCTCCATGTAACAAGTAACACAGCTCTTTCATGGTAAATAAAAGGTGCAATATCTAGAATATCTTAAGCATGAAAAAAGAGATAATTTCTTTAACAATAGCCAACAAGAAATGGAGCAAGAAAGACTAGCCTATGATAGGCAAATTCTGATCTCTCCTACATACATGCAGAAGGGAAGAGATATGAAGGAAGCCCTGACCAAAAGGAGTGCCCCATCAGAACCATTGCCCTTAGGAGAGGTACTCATGTTCTCAGGAGCGGTGTCAGGGTTTTTGGCGCCCTAGGAGGGGGTCCTTCCGTGCTCCTGGTGGGCGACAATTTGGCGGTGGGAGGGCTCCTCTGCGCTCCCAGTCTTCGGGCACTTCAGCAGCGGGTCCCGGGAGTGAGTGAAGGACCAGCCGCAGAATTGCCACCGAAGACCCGGAGCACGGAAGGACCCCCTGCCACCGAATTGCTGCCGAAGACCCGGAGCGAGGAAGGATCCTCCGCAGCCGAATTGTCGATGAGGGTGGCAAAATGCCCCCCCCCCCAAATCCTGGTGCCCTAGGCGACCGCCCAGGTTGCCTAAATGGAAGCGCCGGCCCTGCATATTCTACGTGGAGGCTCATATCCACCATTTTCTATGAATCAGGTGGTGAAGGACAGAAAAGAGGCATGATCTTAAGGAAAATAGTCCTGGTATGTTCCTTACTGGTGCCTAGCATGACAGTCTTTCAAATTATAGAAACAGTATGCTTAATAGTCAGCACAGGAAACCAGGATTGCTTGTCTCCTATCCAGTTGGTCCGTTAATGGAGAGAGTAAAGAGGTAAAGAACATCTCCACTGGGGTAAGGAGCAGGTGGTAGAATCCTGTGATGCTGGCTGGGAAGATTGGGGATCTCAATCTGTCTCTAAGCCCCTTGCCTGCTAAGCTCCAGAAGGCTTATTACAGGTATGCCCACAGGGGCTGCAGATGTCCTTGTTCCGCCTCCAGCATATGCACTAAATCTGGGAATTGTCTCTATGTACTCAACATGTGGGTGCATTTCTGTGCCTACATTAACAAGAAGGGCGTTATGTAATGACAGCAGCTGCTCCATAGCCCAGGGTACAACTGAGTTTTCATTATAAGCTCACTTTTACCTCTTGCACTCCACAAATGTAGTGATATTGATTTTAACATTGATCGTTACATAGACCTTATCTCAAAATTTGAGAAGAATGTTAAGGGACTAGATCAGAAAAATTGGATATGATTTCCTGAAATGAACTAAAAAGAAGTGTTTAAGAAAGCAAAAAGAAGCAATATAAAGGCTCATTTACTGGACTTTTCCAGCTGAGATCTAGTGTCCTGGACAAAACTTTGGTTGATTAAAGTCCAGTTTCAAAAGTCGTTAGCTGACTAGGACATTGACTACAGCAAGCTTATTACAGGATGTCAAATGACTGCAGGAAAACCTAAGCTTTCATTTTATTAAAAAGTAAATCTGTTTACCTTTCCCCTGCACAGACAGGCCTCAGAATGTAAACTGGTCACTTGGGAGGCTCATTGATGGAGAAGGAAGAATTTTTACACCAAAAGGCTCAGAAGGCCTTTCTAACATTTCTACAGGCTACATCTATACTCATCTTGGAGCCACTTCTCCTCTCACTGAAGTCAATAGAGTCACAGTGGCACATAATTGGTGTGAGTGAAAGGAGGAATAACTGCAATTTATTTTTTTTGATTCGTAAACCAATATGGCAGCAGGATTGCAACTTGTTTGCAATATATTGTGCCCTCATACTGCTAATATCATGAACAATGTCACTTTTATAAAGATAACTAGTGCAGGCTTAGAAATGACAATTGTAAAGAAAGTTAATTTTCAAATACTTTGCATAGTAACGTGTCTTACACTCCAAACTAGCAGGCTGAACAAAAGAGGCACAGCTTTCTTGTTAAGTATTTGTACACATTATAATACATGTTGCTGTTTTGTGAAACAAATCCATTAATTTGATAACATTCATTATATAAATAACAGTATATAGCACATTCACTTGCTTGTGGCCTCATATTTGCTAAATGGCATCAATAAAGAATGACTCATGCCTGACACATTTTTGGTATCTCATATTACACATTTCTAGAATTTAGGGAATGCGTGATGAGGGATGAAGTTTTTTGGCGTATCACCTCTTTCCCATATGTATTATTCTTGGATCTGTTACAAAATATGCAGAGGGGCTTTCCCATTTTCCTGTGACAGTCCTTTTCTTGGGTTTTTCAACTTTTGTTTTGGATGCAATATACTACTTTACAATATCCTACCCAAATATGTTTCCTGTTCAGCTCCCATTCTTAAGAGAAGTAAAATATATTGTGTGACAAAATCAGCCAATTCTAATGGATTCAGCCAACATTTAAGCATATGGACTATCTAGTCTTCATTATTCAGTTTACTTTTCATTAATTCCAAAAGCACTTTTAAGTACACTCCTTTTCTATGCCCAGTCCTAATTTATTACCATTTTCTACAGCACTACCCTTTTACCCTTGAAGTTAATGACAAAACTCTCATAAATTTGAATAGTAGCAGAAGAAAGAAGCCCTAAATGAATGATTCTATCATTGAGATATTATTTACTTCTTTAAGAGCCTGATCCTGTGAGGTACTTAGGGTCTTCTTTCAGGGTGCTGCACATCACTTTCCATTGATTTCAGTGGGAGTTGAGGGCATTCAATAGCTTGCAATACTGGATTCAAAAGGAAAATGAAATAATTGGGGGTAAAGTATAAAACCCCAAATGAATACCTCTTTTGGTAGCTGTATATCTACCTCCCCGCTACACAAATAAAAACCTAAACTCTGTAGAAATTATACCTTTTCAGTTATGCCAACTTTTTCAAAAGTTTTAGACATATTTTATACTGAGAAATGTTTGCCACATTCTCTTCATGCTCATAAGGTCGTGACTAAGATAAATAGATTTTAGAGAAACATTAAAGTGGGTGTATGTGGGAGGACATTTCATATACTTGCTCATTTATTAGCAGATAGAGTTTTATAGTCTTGTTGAAGTTTGTGCTTGATTCCTTTAAAGGGAATATGACAAAGGTTGCAATAGAATATATATATATATATTTATAGAATGGCACAATTTAATTTGGTATGGAATGGAATTTATGATGGAAACCTATTGCATAATGTCTAAAGCAGACAACTTAAAATCCTAACAATTAAAAACATCCAAAGTAATAGGTATTCAGACAGGACTCCTATTACTGCTATGTGAATTAAATGAAAAGGCCGAGGGCCTGACTCAACTCCTAATACGGTCAGTGGAAAAACTCCCACTGAGCTCAATGGAAGTTGGATCAGGCGCCAAATCCTGAAGTTTTTACTCAGAAGTTTCTCATTTCTTACTCTGGCAAGACTCTGATAGGGTCAAATCCTGAGAGGTGCTGAGCCTCTGCTACCCCCATTATCTTAAATGTGGTTGTTTCAGATATCGCGGGGTTGAATCAAACAGTTGCTGTTTGATATTTGAGTTGGAAGTCAATGGAAATTGCAGGGCCTGAGAATCTGGCCAAGTGTGGGTTTTGGATTGAGTAAAGACTAAGGACTGCATGACTGACCCAGAATGTTTAAGAGCCATTTATATTAGGGCAATCTTCTACTGGCAATTACATACACCCTGTTACCTGCCAATTACTCTTCCTATCCATTGCTAATTTCAAAAAAAAATTGATTGAACATAGAGGCTTGCTCCTTTTTATCCAGAGGTGGTAGGATGAAAGCAGGCAAAGTGGGCATTGTATCAGCCTCACAGTGAGGAAAAAGGGTAAGTAACAAAAGAAAAGGGACCTGACCTCCAAATTATCATGGGACATATCCAGACTGAGTACATGGATGCAACTCAGATTTGCAAACCCACTTCTATATTTATTATCAGTATTATTATTTATTTATTGTTTTATAGCCTTCACAGGTTTGCCATCACTTCAGAGAAGAGAGTTTTCTTCCTTATGGATGTAGATGGGCAGTTACATGTGCCATGTAATGTACACCAGGAAGGGGGAGCGGGTCATGGGAGGACAGGGTTCACAAAAAAGGGTGTATGCACTTAGTTTAGGTAGATGCATTTATCTGTGGTTACTTCCACCCCCATCTATTTGTGTGTGTGTGTTTTTCATAGGTGATATTGCAGAAATATGTTTGAGATGAGAGTGGAAGTTATATGAATAGATTTTGGAAGCTCATTTCAAGCATAACGGGTAGCATGGGAAAAAACATTGACAGATTTGTATGAGGAGACGAGCCATTGAGGGTGGCATCATAGGTAGAATAGAGAGAACGAAAGGGAAAACTGAAGGAGACCAGGACAAAGACTTAGGCCTTGTATGTAACTGGTAAAACTTTCCCATGTAGACATGTAAACTCTCTTATTCTGGTATGAGAATGGCTTTTTTCATTTTTATTTCAGTCCCTTTCCCAAGTGACATAAACTAAATGGTAAAATGAAAAGGCCCTCTTATTCCAGACTAAGGGCTGTCTAACCTATATTACTTTAAATTCATATCTTATGTTATACTAGAAAAATCTTTCCCATGTGGACAAGGCTTAAGCAGGGACTGTGTGACATAGAACCTTGGAAAGTTTGAATGGAGAACAACTCTGGAAGGCAGGGCCGCCCAGGGGGAAGGGGGCAATTTGCCCCAGGCCCCGGGCTCCACAGGGGCCCCCACGAGAGTTTTTTGGGGCCCCTGGAGCGGTGTCCTTCACTCGCTCCGGTTGACCCGGGAAACTCTTGCAGGGCGGGCCCCGCAGGATTTTCCTGTTCCCGGTCTTCGCCGGCAGGGGTGAAGGGGGGCTCCTTCCGCTTCGGGGCGGAAGGTTCCCCCGCCAGTGAATTACCGCTGAAGCGGGACCTGCCGCCGAAGTGCAACCTGGTCTTCGGCGGTAATTCGGCGGCAGGGGGGCCCCGCCGCGGGTCTTCGGGGCACTTCGGCGGCGGGTCCCGGAACGGAAAGGCCCCCCGCCGCCAAACAGGGCCGGCTCTAGACATTTCGCCGCGCGGGGGCACGCCTGCGGGGGGTCCATCGGAGCCGCCTGCTGCTGACGGCCCCCAGGCCCCCGGAATCCTCTGGGCGGGCCCTGCTGGGTGGAGTCAGGCAGTAATTCTAGAGTGTAGGTGACATGCCAAACTTCGAGGCAAGAAAGATTTTTTTTTCTAATGGCATGGAACAGAGCAGGAAGAGGTTGGTAATATAAAGATGGAGCAATAGAGACTGCAGCAGGCAAGCAGTGCAGAGTGAGGATCAGTGATTAGGTATAGGGAATGGACAGGAGTTGTCCTATTGTAGAGACATTGTGAAGGAAAAAGTGACAGAACTTGGTCACAGCCTGAATATGGTGGGAGAAAAATAGACAGGAGTCAAAGATGATCCCCAGTTTGAGGGAAGATGGAGTGTTGGCAACAGAAGTGAAAAACAGGATAATGGAGAGGGCTTGGGAAGAAAGACTGGAGGTTTATATGTCACCATCCTCTACTGGTTTCATCCCATCTTCCCTCTCACTTCATCCTGCAGTGAAATGATAATGCTGGATTTGTTACATCTCCCTCAGTTTCTTAGCGATAAACTGGATGTCACAACTGCAGGATTATGACTTTGTTGGAGGATGAAATCAAGGAGAAAGTATTTATTGAAGACCAAACATTGAAACAATTACAAAAGCGATAATAACAATAGTAATAATAAAAAGACTCTACAAGTAAATTGCAATTATATACATGGGATCTCTCTTAAATTTTGTTCCAGTATGATACATGCCATCCTTCCCCCGGCCCCACTCCTTTAAGTTATCTTGTTTACAGAATAGTTCCCTTTGGTAGCTTCAGTGACTAAACATTAGTACTTGGCCTAAAACTGGGAGTTACACCCTTTGTATGACTGCTGGTAGGGGTCCTTTACAGGACAAGTCCCTGGTGCACTGTAGAGTATATTAATCTTTATTTTCTAGCTGCCTGATCTTATTAACCTTGCTCTTTTCCCCCATGTGTGCCAGATGATATTTTTGCTGAAATGGGAGATAGGTGTGTTGTTTCCAGATGCTAAGCTCACCGGGCACAGAAGACTAGAGATGGTAAAACGCTGACTGAATGGACAGTGGGCCTGCTCCTGCTACCACTGATCCAGACTGTATCTGGGTCTGCAGGGGAAGAATTCAAGGACTTGTTCTGCATTTATCCTCCCCCCACATCTAATAGTCCTCATGCACAACAAGGGAGCACAGAGACTGCTCCTTGCAGGTGCAAATCACTCCCAAAGTAGTTGGGTAGAGTCTTGAAAATGATGGTGTCACGGCTGGGCCCAATCTCACTAGTCCGTGGAACTTGCTGTGTGGACCAGAAAAGCAGGCCACACCATAAAAGGAGACAGTTGCAACCATGAGCTGTCTGGGCCAGGGACTGTCATTGTGTTCTTTCTAGAGTGACTTATCATAACCTAGTCCCAGATTTGGACCTTAGCATCCAAAATATGGGGTTTAGCATGAAAACCTCCAAGCTTAGTTACCAGCTTGGACCTGGTAAAGCTGCCACCACCCAAAAAATTAGAGTGTTTTGGGGCACTCTGGTCCCCCCAAAACCTTCCCTGGGGACCCAAGACCCAAATCCCTTGAGTCTCACAACAAAGGGAAATAAACCTTTTCCCTTCCCCCCTCCAGGTGTTCCTGGAGAGTCACACAGAAGCAAGCTCCGTGAATTTAAACAGAGGGATTCCACCCTCCCCGTTTCCAGCCTTGGAAAACAGAAGTACCGAGAGCTAATCTCTCTTCCCCCCCTCACCCAGAGGGAATGCAAAGTCAGGCTAGTAAATCTAACACACCCAGATTTCCCCCTGACTTCTTCCTCCCACCAATTCCCTGGTGAGCACAGGCTCAATTCCCTGGAGTTCCCCACTAAAGAAAAAACTCCAACAGGTCTTAAAAAGAAAGCTTTATGTAAAAAGAAAGAAAAATACATAAAAAATGGTCTCTGTGTATTAAGGTGACAAATACAGGGTCAATTGCTTAAAAGGAATATGAATAAACAGCCTTATTCAAAAAGAATACAATTTAAAACACTCCAGCAACTATACCCAGGTAAATACAAAAGAAAACAATAGAAACGCTTACTGCCCTTACTATATTTGTACTTACAACTTGGAAACCGAAAGATTAGAAAGCAGGAAACAGAAATCCTCTCATAGCCGAGAGAGAGAGACAGACAGAAGAACCCCAGAACAAAGGACTCACAGACAAACTTCCCTCCACCCAGATCTGAAGACAATCTGGTTTCCTGATTGGTCCTTCTGGTCAGGTGTTCAGGTACTTCTTTCCAGGTGTAAGAGACATTAACCCTTAGCTATCTGTTTATGACAGCCAGGACTGTCATTGTGTTCTTTCTAGAGTGACTTCTAAAATGGGGCCCTAGTTCTATGCTCATGCTTCCTAGACCACACTACAATAGAAATAGTAACCATAAATAATGGCAAGCACCTCAGGGCCGGCTCTAGCAATTTCGCCGCCCCCAAGCACGGCAGGCATGCCGCAGGGGGTGTTCTGCCGCTCGCTGGTCCCACGGCTCCAGTGGACTTCCCGCAGGCGTTTCTGCGGACGGTCAGCTGGTCCCGTGGCTCTGGTGGAGCTGCTGCAGGCATGTCTGCAACAGTTACACCGGAGCAGCCTGCCGCCCTCCCGGCAACACGGCAGAGCGCCCCCCTGAGGCGTGCTGCCCCACGCACGCACTTGGCGCGCTGTGGCCTGGAGCCGGCCCTGGCAACATTGCCTTCAGGCTCAATATTCCTGCAGCAAGACCAGATCAAGCCTATGAAGTACTGCAGCATGTTAAAGACAGTCGGTTACAAATCCAAGGAGGCAGGTGGCTACGGTTCCAGGAAGTAGATTCCCAATCTCTTGGGGGTTTTTGTTTGTTAATTGTTTGCTTAGTTTTGTAATTACAAAGACACTATTTTTATGTTCACAAATTGTACTGAACTATTTTAAACATAAAGGTCTGGAAAAGCAGGGAATAAAGAAAACAAGCAGCCGCTAGTTATTGTACCATGGCTCGCCCAGTATCCACGGGGTACTTCTCATTCAACAAAGTTTTTAAACCCTCATGTTTAGATTTTCAATAACACATTCATTTCAAATGCAGACATAGTGTTTTGAAGGGCACTTTGTAATGGTTTTTATCCAGAGTCAGATTATTTGTAATCCAGGGGGAAAGCATGCATTCTTTGCAAGGCAAGTAGAAAACATATCTGAGCACAAATCAAAAGAATGATTACGGCACGCACGCTCTGTACCCATTACTGAATCCCCAAGGCTCTTTCTGTTTGTTTAGGCGCTTTTTCTTCTGATGCCTCTGGTTGGACTGGGTGTAAACTCAGCAATGAATAAGAATGGTTAAAATGGATAACATAAAAAGATGTGACATTCTTGAAGGATCCCATGTTTCAAACTTAGATTCAAGTGAAAGCTACTAAAGGAACACCTCCCAATGGTCTCAAGTAGATCTTTCTTCAATACATCAGAGGTTTGCATATCCATCTGTCATAGGGTGCACTTCTGATCTCATTTCAATCCCAAACAAGCTCACATTCACTTGGTAATGAAAAATGGCATTTGCACAAAGTGGAAAGAAAAAGCATTGTTTCTACCGCACATTATGTTTTACACTGCTCATGAGACGACGTTTCATATCCCATAAAAAACATTATCTGTAACTTACTGTGCATGCCAGAAAAAAAGCAACATTGTATCTTTAAAAAAAGATGTCTTGTTTCTGGAAACACTTTATCTCTCACATTTCCCTACCCACAAAGTAACCTGTGTTTATAAGCAAATCCACTCAACCCCTTAATAATGACCTAGAGTAAACATCTGACATACGCTGCTTTCAAGCTCCTCTTTGTTTAGGCATGAATTGTTCATTTTTATGTCTTTTGTATACTGCCTGAAGGAAAGACAAATGATACAAAGGATGTTTTACATTATCAATGGTGGCAGAGGTTATGCCTGTGTTTATCTGATCCTCTTTTACTGCATTACAAACGGTAAAATAAACTGCATAGCATACAATGGTCATTAATTTTAGCACACATTTTCACATTTTTTTAATTTAAAAGGTATTAGATATAAGATACTCAGTTTGTCAGGGTTTCTAGTCATTTGCAAAATCTGTTGCAATCTTATTCGATAGAGCACATTTATTTTCAGTACAAGTATGTAGCTAATTTTAAAATGCAAGTTCCCTTTTTGTTTGCATTAGAAAGGTAACTGTTTCCTAGTACGAGCTGTTGTCTAGTTTCATAATTAAATGGATTTCACTAGAACCAGTCCTTTCACTTGGAAGATCTATCCTATGGTTAGCCTTATTTGATGACATGGGTCTTGCTAATGCCAAACAAAATAACAACAACCCCCTGAAATGTGAGGCAGCACAGAAAAAAAAAGAGTATGGTGAAGAAGCTTCTTCTTTAAACATTTCTTTAAGATACAAACACACACATGTACACCCTTTCAAGATGTTCACAACTGAGAGTCTTGGGACAGTGTAATAAAATCAATAGAGAACCTATGAGGGGGAATTATACCTACAGGATGGTGTTATTTTTCTTTTGGACTCAGTGCTTAATTTGTAATGAAAATGGTGCCAGGGCTTAAGGAATTTTTTTAGTTTCATAACTAACGTGGTAATCCCAGAGGTGCCAGGGCTATGAACGGCCAAGCCTAGGTGCCCCAGGGCTTAGCCTTGGCAAGGCCTGGCACCAATTAAACACTGTCTGAGCTTCTTAGGATTTACTTGATCCTTGACAGGACTCCTTGGCACTTGAACTACTTACTTTATCTAAAAGTAATTGAAGTTCATATCCATATTGCACAAATCCATTAATATAATATTATGATATGCTTTTCATCTCAAGATCATGCTGACAGCAGCCAGTTTGCAGGCTTTTCCAAGCAAAGGCCCAAATAAATTAGTGCAGCAGAGTTGAAACGTTTGGTCAACACCACCTTGTGAGCCTACATAGGCAGAACTAGTAGCAAGGCCTATACATAAGGTTACCTAATACTTTCCATTATAACCCCATTTTCAGCTGCTCATTACTTTGCCAGACTTTTATGGCTTAGGCTGAAAATTTCCATGCTTTCTCTGGTGCCTTAAAAAATCTTAAGTTTCAGCCAAAACAGTTCAGCCAATTCTGAGAATGAGGTTAAGGAAAACCAGATAGTTTTGCCAATATTAACTTTTGTAAGGAGCTCTAGCAACTCCAGGAGCTGGATCTTGATATTTGGTCAGACAGATATTTTTACCCATGAAAAGCCAGCCAGATTCACTCATTTGTAAGTCACTACAAAATCACAATTTGCACATGCTTGCTAGAAGCATGCTGCTAAAATCTCTGAACATTCCATTTGCACTGAGAAGTCTCCAGTCCCACAGAGTGCCCTACATGTCAATGGCACTAAACATTGCCTAGGGACAGAGCTAAAGCTCTGGACATGGGGATGATGCAATCACAGCTGCTGTTGTATTCCTGCTCCTTTAGCCGAGGGGAAGATGTGCTGGATGCTGAGAGATCATTAGTTCTAGTGTCAACTTTTTCACGAACTGGTGTTAAGAATTCTGTGCACTTCCTAGCCTTTGTTATTAAGCAAGGCCTCATAGACCTGCCATTACATATGGGGTAACTGAAAAGGTCCCTTCTGGCAGAAATGACTATAACTGAGCTGCCAGGTTTTGTGCAGAATAGAAGGTGCAGCCTTTTGACATTTAGTCCTGTTTTCCTCATGTCTTTTGGTTCCTCTAGCTAAGAAACCATAGCCCCACAAACTCTCAAACATTCTCCTAACATCTCAGAGATAGTCCACTGTTTAACTTTTAAAGTGAAAGACTTCTAGAGTGATTGCCCTTATTTGGGATAACTTCACTGCGTTTCACAATGATTTATACAGGGATCTATCAACTACTTCTGTTTTCAACACAAAAACAAAGCTGAAAATCATTGTTTCCCTCTTCCATCAAAATATTGTGTTCACTGACTGTTTTTAACTAACTCTGTCCCTGGCATACACTCTCTATGCTCTGGGGAATCAGAGGGGCAGGCTGAGCAGAAGTGGGGATGGAGGCATGGGCTTTGTGGGACAAATGGGATGCACATTGGTAGTGGCTCTATGTATGCTGTGGGTGGTAGAGAGGAAGTAGTTGAGAATGAGAAGAGAAGTTGTTGAGTGAAGTGGAGACGGAGTTTTGAATGACTTAGCACCTTATTTCTTGCTTTTTGTAGTTTGTATTGACAGGATAAGCAGTCCAGCCAACTTAACTCAACATGAAAGATTTGCTCTGTGAGATGATATAAGGAGATCTATTAATTTCTTACCCTGACAAAGGAGCAGGACATTGGATTACCTTGGGATATGCTTTTTTGAAGATCTCTTGCAGTAGTTAGAAGCTGTAATCCTGGCTGTCACCAAACCTTGTAGCTTCCAGATCATTCACCCCTCTCCATGCCACACTGACCCTTGCCAGTCCTGCTGTAGTACTGTTTGGGAAGAGGGATCACAATCACCTACTTGCATGATCTATAAAGCCAAAGTCATTAATATTTTTCTCCTCACTTTTTTATGTGTGTGTATTTCACTACATCTTACAAAGGGCATCATACTAATCAGTTTCCATGCTGATAGACAGCCATAGTAACAAACCAGAAAAGGAAGCAGTAAAGTGGAAGACTTTCTTCTGTATTTCATTGTTTTGGGAGGAAGAAGTGGTGAGAGAGACAGGAAGGAGAATGAGAAAGAACCGTCATCTTACTGTAAAATACTTTTTTATTTCTTAAAGGAAAATAGAATTTATAAGGCCAAATGAAGAGGCAAATATATAACCCATGGCTATGCTTACCTCAAAGAGCCAGATTAGAGTTGTCCATGAACCCACATAGGGGAAGCTTAGGCTACCCTTACTCCCATGCGCTGACTACCCCATACACCAGGGGTAGCAGCATGGACACAACAGCAGCCTCAATGGAGTTGCTGTGTCCACCTTCCATCCCTCTGTTTGTCTTGGTAGGGACTGGGTGGGAGGGAATGGGGAATGGAAGTCTTTCCATTGACTCCAATAGGCTTTGCATCATGCCCTACAAGAACCCCTCACAGGATCAGACCCTAATTGTCCTGGGGCTTTCTGGGCAAATATAGTGGCATGGCTGAACTTTGCATGACTAGTCCTTTTCCTTTCCTCCTCTTGGACTTCTGGACTCAAGATATTTTCTTTTGCTTTATATTGCAGGTTGAAATAATATTAACTATTTTGGATGGAGAATACCATGTAAGAACATGTAGAAAATAAATTAAGAAGAGAGGATAGCTTTAATGTAAAAATGGCCTGATAAAATATCATATTAATGGATTTGTGCACCAAACAAAAGGTAGAATTGTATGACGTTAAATGTGTATGAACATGCTACATGTATTTATGATTGTGTGTGACTGCCGAGTGAAGTCGGAAGGGATTGCTCAGCGTTAACAGGAAAAGAGACCAGAAATTCCTCTGGTAACATCCCCCATAAGTGAAAGCTTAAAAGTTAAAGCTGCTCAGAGTTGGCTTTAATATATGCAACTATATTTTTCCATTTTTTAATTATTACTTTTTAAAATAGAGAGATCACAACATATGTAATGATTCTAGGTCTGGCTAGTTTCTCTCCTTTTAACTCAGATGTGAAAATTACATACATTCCTGAGCTACAGAGTGTAAGGAAACAATGACTAACTCTCACAACTCTAAAATAAACTCTCAACTTTCCAAGTGACCAGAATAGAAATAGAATTTAAACTCAATATATAAAATTATAACAAATATGAAACCACCTCTTATTTTGCCTTCCTGTTTCTCCTGTAGGAGCTCAGTCCTGCAGAGCGCTGAGCACGTGGGACTTGATCCAATCAAACACCTAAATCACATGCTTCACTTCAAGCATGTATGCAGTCCCATCAAAATGGGTGACAGTGTCACCTGTGGCTGGGGAGAAGATGCAGGTGTTGTCCTGTTAGGGATATATGTATGATGGCAGATGTATGTAGTTTGTATCCACTTGTTTAATATTACAATGAGATAATATTTGTCTTCTCTGCCAGACATGTTTTTAGGTTGATTTATTTAAGTCACTGAAATTATAATAATCATGTAAATCTTGAATCACTTTTTTTCTTCTTACTGTTTAGCAGCATCACTGGAAATCACTGGATATAGACTCTTCAAATGTCTAGATCATAAACTCAGCTAGCTTCTTTCATTATCCCATCCATCCATCCATCCTGGCAATGACACTGCAATGTGTCTAATTTTTGTCCCACAGATTCTACTATCCATGAAGGCTCTCTTCTGGAATTATTAATGGCCAACCAAAACAATAAATTGAGTTGCAGTTGCACTTTTTTCTCTAGCACAATAATTTTAATCGTCACCCTAATAAACTATTTGGACAGGACAGAGCAGGGTAGCAAGGTAGAAAATCTCTTTGGAAAGAGACACAGAGGCAGCCACTGGGTTTAACACAGAGTAATTCCACACCATCCTCACAGGGTGGGAGGCAGAAGGGCAGGCCTCTGGTAGGGCTCTAGCACTCAGTCAATGGCAGCCCTCTCTTGAAAGGGGACCACAATTTGTCAAGCCCTGTGCTCCTAATGAGCACCTGGATTGACTGATGAGCAGTATGGTGCCACCTATGTAAGGTACTGCTGTATTAAAGCAGGCTAGCTGTATTGAGGCCATTGTAAAATATCCTCCTCCTTCCCCTGTAGTTTGATTATTGGTGGTGCATTATACTTCGGTTTTCTTGGTTGTGGATGCAGCCAATGGTTCAAATGGATCATCTGACTCTGATGTAACAATGTGAGTGGTGTGGTTACTTAGTGATTTTAGAGCAATTGTATGGTTTAGATTGCAAAGGTACCATTTCCTAAATTAGCACGGGTCTCAAATTTTATTTAAATGATGTTCTCTCACAGGACCACAACTTTGGGTGGGAGGGCTTGGCAAAGCAGTTTACGTTCCCTTCAGCAGGGTACTTATTGAGGAAATGCTGACTGGCTCTCCCAACCCTATTTTTGTTCATAGTATTTATTATGTTTAGGGCTTGTTTGTGACTATCATTCTCGTAAGGTGGCAGACTAACAGTCTACAGAAGAGGTATGGCATAGCTAATGACAGTGCAGATTTCCTCCATGTTACCCTGCCAATGTGCCTCACCACTGAACCAGAGGGAACACTTCTAGAGATGACAGCATAGCTCAATTTTCATACCCTGGATCAGAGGGGACTGGTAACATCTGAAAATGGCTAAACAAAATTGACACACCAAGTTTTGCTCAGAGCCAGTTTACAGCAGAATATAAAGAAGATTCTCTGTCTGACTCAAAATAGGGTAGGGAGCATATAAATTACAGCAGGCAATATGCAGTAAGAAGGGATATTAGTGGGGCAAAGGAGGAATATGAAGAGCAAAAAAATAAAGGTATAGAAACCAATAACAAGAAATTCTTTAAGTAAATCAGAGGTAGGAAGTCTGACAGAGAATTGGTGGCTCCATCTGCCACCAAGAAGAAAGCGGAGCAATTAAGGGAATTAAGAATGTTGCTGAGAAGCTAAATGATTTATCTGGATCAAACTTCACCATAGATGATAGGGAGATTGCTACCCAGACCTACTCTTTTCTAGTTATAACTAAGAGGCACTGTCAGAGATCGAAGTTTTGAAAAAGAGTTGCTGGAACAAGATGATAAATTAGAAAGCAACAAGTCTCTTGGTTTAAGTGGCATGCACCTAAGAGTTCAGAAGGAATTTAAGATTGCATATGTTTGCTAGCAGCTCAGTTACTTCAATAAGCTTTTATACTAGAGGACTAGAGAGCAGCAAATGTTTTCACCATTCAAACAGTGAGAGTGGTCTAGCAGGCCAATAAGCCTTTCTTCTGTACCTTTTCAAATTGATCGAGATAATTTCTCTTTGAATGTATCAATAAAATAGCAGATAAATGAGGACCAGTGACATAATTTATTTGGATTTTCAGTAGACCTTTTAACAAAATCCTCATAACAGGCTACTAAAGAAACTAAGTAGTCATAAAGTCAGAAGCAAAGAACTGTCCTGGTCAAAAACTGGTTAAGAGACAGAAAACAAAGAGTAGGAAATGATCAGTTTTCATTATGGCAAAAAGATAACAATTAAGCTAGTCAAAAAAATTTGACGGAATAGTTTCATGTTCAAAAATGGAGTTTCATCAGCCTCTGAATGTTTTCTGGGAACTCGCTGATTTCAATGAAATTGTTGATGGGAAAAATTTGAAAGAAATCATTTTGACTTTATCATTTCATTTTAGTAAGATAAAATGTTTAGTTTATCACTTTCAATCATAGACTTTAAGGTCAAAAGGGACCATCATGATCATCTAGTCTGACCGCCTGCACATTTCAGGTCACTAGAACCTTGCCCACCCACTCTTGTAATAGGCCCCTAAACTCACTGTAGTTTGACATTTATATAATATTAAATAGTGTAATATTATATTTCTATGTATTTAATATAATAATAACATAAGGTTTTAATATAATATACAAGTCAAAATAAAATGAATAGAAATGATAAAGTCAAAAAGTGGTGTTTTTACTTTAGCGAAATGTTTTGATGGTGTCAAATCAAAAATTTTCAGATTCTTCATTCTGCAGGGACCTTCAAAATATTGCCTTTTCATTCTGATTCAGAACAAATTTTCCCCCAAAATATTGGAATTTTTCACAAAACAGAAATTCCATTTTCTGATCAGCTCTGTTAGCAATGGAATGTCACAAAGTTAAATTATAAGGAACAGTGCTGTTTAATCTATTTGTTAACTAATCCTTAAAGGGGCATGAGCAGTGGCATGACAACTTTTGCAGATGATCCAAAATATTTATATTAGTTAAAACAAGAGAAGACTGAGGAACTTCAGAGGGGCCTAATGAAGGAAGATGAAAGGACAATATTTTGGCAGATGAAATTCAACATTGACAAATAAAAAATAACGCGTGTAGGAGAGAACAGCCTGAACTACTCAGACACATCAGTGGATTCTCAATTAACTATATAATCTCAAGAAAAATGCCTGTGGTAAAATTTTCAAAAGTGCTTAAGCAAGTTGAGAACCCAAATCTCATTTTTAAAAGTGCCTAAGTCACTTCAGTTGTGTCTACACTGCAGCTGGAAGCATGCCTCACAGCCTGGGTAAATAGACCTATGCTAGCTCAGCTTGAGCCATGTGCTAAAAAAGCTGTCAGAGTCCAAGCCTGCCAATCTCCTGGGTCTGAGGTCTGGTGGCTAGCCTGAGCCACTGTCAGTGTCACAACATCCATACTGCTATTTTGAGCACACTAGCTCAAGTGGAGCTAGTGAGAGTCTGTCTATCCAGGCTGGGAGGTATGCCCCCACCTGCAGTGTAGATAGATGTATGCTTCAGCGCTTTTGAAAATTTTAGCTTTGGGCATTACTGTGGACAGATCAACAAAGACCTCAGCTCAGTGTACAGCAGCAGTTAAAAAAGCAAACAAAATGTTAGGGTCCATAAGGAATGGAGTGGAGAATAATACGGACAATATGACAATGCCATTATATAATCCAATGGCAAGCCCTGAGTTGGAACAGGTTTCAGTTCTGATAACCCCATCTCAAAAAGGGTATAGCAGAAATAGAGGGAATTCAGAGACTGGTGACAAGAAGGATCAGTGGCATGAAAAAACGCTAATATAATATAAACAGAGATTGGAAACACTGGGAGTGTTTACCCTAGAGAGGAAATGAATAAGGGGTGATGAATAAAAGGGTGCATGATAAAAGTATGCAAAATAATAATGGTGTAGAGAAGGTATAGCAGGGACTTCTATACATCCTGTGTCATCATAGAGAAATAAAGGGACAGTTAATTAAATTGAAGGTGTCGAATTCAAACCTGAAGGAAATACATTTTACACAGCATATAAATAGACCACACGATATCACAGAGTCAGGTTTATCAGCATTGAAAAAGGAATTAGAAATGTAAATGGCCAAGAAGACTATTCAAAGCTATAATAGCAAACATTAAAATAAAATCAAGGGCCTGGAATGATATAAATTCTCAATCATTAGGGTAGAAGCTTAGAATCATAGAATATCAGGGTTAGAAGGGACCTCAGGAGGGTATAAGCTAGCTTTTAACTAATGGGAGTTAGGATGAATATTTTCATAGATTCCAAAGCCAAAATGGACCATTGTGATTGTTTAGTCTGATCTCTTGCAAAACACAAGCCACTGAACGTCTCAAAATAATTCCTAGCGCATATCTTTTAGAAAAATTTCCAGTCATGTTGAGAAATCCACCACAACTCTTGGTAAATTGTTTCAATGGTTAATTACCCTCACTGTCTAAAATTTTCAGCCTGAATTAGTCAAATTTCAACTTCCAGCCATTGGATCAAGCTGTACATTTCTGTGATAGATTGAAGAGCCTATTATTAAATATTTGTTCCCTATGTTTATATTTGTAGTCTGTAAACATGTCACACCTTAACTTTCTTTAAGCTAAATAGATTAAGCTCTTCGAGTTTATCACTAAAAAGCAATTTTTTTAATCCTTTAATCATTCCCATGGCTCTTCTCTGAACCCTCTCCAATTTATCCACATCCTTGTTGAATTCTGGGCACCAGAACAGGTCACAGTATTCCAGCAGCAGCCACATTGGTACTAAATACAGAGGGAAAATAACCTCTCTGCTCCTACTTGCGATTTCCCTCTTTATGCAGTCCAGGATTGCATTAGCTTTTTTGGCCACAGCATCACACGAGGAGCTCATGTTTTGCTGATTATCTACAACAACCCCCCCAATACTTTTTCAATCACTGCTTCCCAGGATAGAGTCCCCCATATCCTGTAAATATGGCCTATATTCTTTATTCCTAAAGCATGGTTTAAAATAAATTGTTTTTAAAGTCTTTAAAAATGGTTAGAGATTAAAAAAAAAATTGTAAGTTTTAAAAAACAATTTGTTATTTCGGTCATTCTTAGTCTTGTGGAAAATACCTACAAAATTTAACAGCCAGTGATAACCTCACTATATAATTTTAAATCAACTTATAGAATTCTACTAAGAGAATGATATCCTGTATGTAAAATTCTATAAGCTGATTTAAAAATTATATAGTGGGGGTTATTATTCTCTATTAAATCCTACAGGTATTTTTCATAAGTTTAAAAATCAAGAGTACTAACCTCATTGTACAGGTTGGTTTTAAAATTCTAGAGTAAGGCTATTATTCTGTACATACATTCTATGATTGAGATCCTGATCCCTGCTCTGGCCCATCTACACTGCATAAAAGGGCTAGAGCAGCATAAAGGAGCCTTAAAGGCCGACATTCCTGCCAGAAGAGGATTCTACCCTCATAGGCACTGAAGAGATTGTCATAAATTTGACTCGTAAGGATCCTGTTGCAAACCCTGGAATAGGGGACATGTTAGGGCTGGGAGTGGAAGGGGAATACTGGTTATGCTGCATAATTTCTGGGCTGCTGTTATTTAGAAAGGTCCTGAGGGCTCTAAATCACATTGGTGGAGTTCCAGGTCCTGTAGGATGCAAAGCTACCTTTCCCTCCACTCACCTGGCATTGTGAATTCTAAGAGGCATAGCCCTAAAGGTGCAGGACAGAATTTCATCCAACTATTTCCTACAATGTAAGAATGTTTTAAACAAATTGTTTTTCAGGGCTTAAAAATAATAAAAACTAATTGAAACCTCCATGATTCTGTATAACCAAAACCACTCTGACAAAGCTCAGTGGAAAGGGTTTCTGGCAAAATAATACCCCATGGGCAGCCAAGCATCGCTTTGCCTGCTCAGTGGCATTGCCTTTTGACTCACCTTTGATCTTTGAGTCTCTGCAATTCTGTTTTTTTTGGAAATAAGCACCCCTGCTTCATGATGTGTCTCTAGCTAACGGTATCTGTTTGTGTGTTTGTTTAAGTAAAATGAGCTCGTCTGCAAATGACCATCTATATCTTGTGTAAATTTAGATACAGCTTTGAGGCCTGCTGATGTCCCAAAGCACTGTTCACCAATTCCAATTTTTCATTATGAATTAGAAATAAACTCCACAGCCTTCCTGCTATGCAAAAAAATCTTCTGCACTGCTGCATAAAGAGGGTTGTCTTTTTTTGAGCATGCAGTAGATCCCCTAGTGTTTTAAGTGAAGCTGCCTATTTTTAACACAATATGAAATTATCTGAATATTAATACATTCTGTGTGGCACTTTGTGGCAGTATTTTACTTAAAATATTGTAACAATTAGAATAGACAACAATGGAAAACCTATTAATTCTGCACTATATTATCTTCCTATTTGCTTGTAGCAGAGTTTGATACAGAATGGGTCACATCTGCAGTATTTTGTTGATATATAGTACTGTATTATACACATATTCAAAACCGTATTAACAGTAAAGCGTGAAATAGATTACTCCTAAAAATATTCATGGCAGGATCCAGCCTTTCACTCCTGAGCCAGCATATATGTCTGGATCAATGACCAGAACTGGCAGGGTTCTGTTGGAAATAATCCATTATCAGTGTCTGTCACTCTGGATGCTTGTGCAGAGAAGCTGAACACAGGAAAAGCAGCAATCAAAATACCAATACAATAAATCATTGGGAAAACTTTGATATGTTCAGTTTTCATCATGTTCTCCCTCTGTCATCACCTTATATTACAACTGAAAATTTTTTATAACAATACTAAAAAATATTTTGCTAGAGCATAGGACCTTTCACATTGGAACACTGCCCGTGGAATCAATTTTCTTTATTCTTAACATGACCTTGGTATCAATTTTCCTCAGTATTCAATATTAGCTGCAAAATCTTGACCTCAAGATTTTCACCCATCCCCCAGATACCCAGCATAAGGGACCTTATATAAGGAAACTAAAGATTGGAAGGCTCTTGACAAAGAAAAATAGTAACTAGATAAACAGACCTGAATGTACTCAAGCTTACATGTGCCTCATTTACACAAAATGCCATTAGCCTGATCCTGTTTATTCAGAGTACAGCAGAGGCAACCTAGCTTGCATGTCTGAATAGGTGTTTTAGATAACACAGTGTATCCTCAGACATGCAAGGCATATTTCCATAATATATAAGGCAAAATATGTTGTATTTAATCCATTACCAGGGATTCACTGAATGTAAAGATTGAATTTTTTTTCACATTCTTACATTATTGCCTACATTTATATTAGGGCAGGGAAAGAAGTGAAAATGAAGTGCCATTTTCAGCATACAAGCTGAGGAAGACAAGCAACAAATAAAATACAAAAACCATCTTGCTAGTCAAAACATAAAAATATATTTTAAATAAATCTGCATTGCAGAACCTCTCTCTCTGTTTCCTTGGAACTAAATCAACAAGCCTAAGCAACAAAGCCAGCTTGGAATCCTCATGTGATCAGGAAAGGGGGTCCACCTCAGATGATCTTTCTTTGAAGGATAAGAGATGGAGAAGGAACAGAATAGGGCAATGAATGCCACAACCTCTACACTAGTTGGTTGATAGTTCTCCTCAGTTCAGAGGACTGATGATGACACAGTGCACAAGTGTTCTCCTTCCTTCCCTGTCATCTGTTAAACATATCATTGTGGGGAAGATGCTCTTGTGCCTCTGGCAAGAGTTTAGACTGTCCTGGTGAGGGATGTTACAACGCAACCATGCAGAAGGAAGCATGGCCCTAAGAAAACATGATGCACACAGAGCTTCCACCATTCAGCAGAGCAGCCACAATCTAATGATCAGTGACTGACCTGACAGAACTTTACTGGAGGGAAGCCTGTAAACTGTGCTACATGCAGAATTACCATAGAAGCTGAGGGCAAACAGAAATAAAATCAGTAATGGAAAAATGCTGATAGTCTAACAGAAGAGTACTGGTCTCTCCCATTATATTACCTGAGATGGTCTAGACATTCAGTATGCCAGCAAATGTTTTAAATATTCTGGTCCAAACTGAAAACACCTGAGAAGGATTGTGTAATTGTCTTTAAGTAACTTGTAAGATTACAATGGATACACTACCACAGTATATATGTATGGAATACTTGGTCACCATACTACATATGTCCTTGGTTAAAATGGCCTCCTTCCTCTAGTAACCTTTTTTTTTTTTTCTGAAGCCATGCTATTTGTATGAATGGGCCACATACAGTAGGGACATTGGAGTCTCTTATTTTGGAATAATGTGAATGTTTTTTTTTCCAATGACTTGTGATTTGTTACAACTAGTAAGAAAAGTCTGTTATTAAATCTGGAAGGAAGATGTTTATGCACGTGTTTTGGTCTCTGAAATAATGGCTCATATTAATATAGTCTTGTCTTCTGGTACTTGCTTCAATCCACAACTCTCACATAACATTATTTAACTTTTACCAAAATTGAAGTCAATGCTATGATTTTGGAGCCACTCAAAACGATCAATCAATAATCAAGAGAAAGTGTGTAGAAAATATTTTCAGTTGTGTTAAAAATTAAAACAATACATTTTAAAATTACTATATATTCCATTTGTAATGGTATATGTAACTTTACAATTAATTTAAAATGCACAAGTATTCAGCTGTGAATCAGTATCTACAGTAATGAAGAACATTTCAGCTTGGAAGCTAAAGCAAAGAAAATAATTAACCATCTAAGCAATCATCTTTTAGTCCTGAAGCTAATGATTTAAAAAAAACTTTAAACGTATGATTGTTTAACTGTTAAGTTATGCTTGTTTTTGCTGGCTTATTTAGGGTACATTTAGGGGAACTTCCTCCTCTGCAGAGAAGACTTTATGTAATCAGGCACCAGTCTAGTCCAATGTTCACAGACAGTGTTTCCTCTGACTGGATAAGGTTTCTTCCTGTGCAACAAAATAAACATGAGGTTGTCATCTTTAGTACTTTCAGTTGCAGCGGTTGGTTTTGTCAGAATGCCATATTGCTGGCTGCTTCACTACAAGCCCTGGAATTTATGCTGCTTTGGTGGAGCTCAGCCATCTTGAATTCAATAACCTTGGAGAACAGAAATGCATTCCTCTTTTTATACAGCTTGCTTTGCACTTTCTGTGGCAGTTTATTACTGCCAAAGGCATGGCATCCCCCATCCCCCATCTCCTTCTATCCAAAGAAGGGAATTAATAACTTGAAAACAAGACGGAAATTAGATCTAGAAGGGTCTCAGCTTTTGATGTCACTGTAAGCAAACAGCACTGGGAGAGTAAAGGTTCCTTTCCATCTTTATGTTTACTGCTGTCTGTGCATTGACTTGTTTCCTGACACATGAGCCATGACTTGAAAGGAATTCAGGCTCCAGCAAATTTTGCATGCGCTTCAATGTGGCCTCTGGATTGAATAAGGGCAAATCTATTATACTGTTGCTATGGAGACCCTGGCACAACTGCTGATAAAGAGTGTCTGATGTTTGGTAGGCCCCTGTAGCATGGTACATACCATTTAGAGGAGGGTGTGTGTGTGTGTGAGTGGAGAAAGAATATGTGTGTGGGGGGAAGCTGGTTTGGAATATTATGAAGGAATTGTTATGCATTCTTCCAGTGAATTTGTAAATAGTTTCCTTTTCCTCCACAAATTAATGCTCTTGTCAGAAATGTTCACACTAGAGAGATGGGGGCAAGCAGAAGATACACAGTCTTTTCCCTGGGTCCAGCAAAATTAGTTTTAATTTATGTTGAAGAGAATTAAGCTAATACAATAAAGTGAGAACAGTTTCTTTTGCATTGTTTGATAAATGCTGCCTGGATCCAGTTGTCTAGCTGTTTAGAGATCAATCATAAGCCTATAAGGATAGCCGGCATTCACTAAGGAGGGCTAACACAGTGCTGGATTTTAATCTTTCAATGATTTTATAACAAAGAAACAAAGGAAGCTGAGCTTTCTTTTCTTCTTCCCTTTCTCATGAATAATCTTAGTTTCACAGATATTGAGTCTTATGCCAAAAAAAAGTTTGTTTATTTTCTATCATGGAAGTGAATATTTAATTTTGGTGCATTTTATTGTATTTTTTGCCTTTATCTTCTCCCCTTTAAATTGTCAATACTGGAAGTTTCTATTTCCTCTCCTTGCTTTATCAATGACGACATTGCTTAGTTAGTCATCAACCACAGCCATGACAATAGTTTGATTCAAAGCATCTCCGCTTCAACATACAGTAACTAAGCTTAGGAGTGAAAGGCACTAACAATGGTAAACTCTAAAACCTGCCTCAGACAGTTGATAGGATTATTATTATTATAGAGTACAGAAAGCTTTTGCTTTCTTTTCTGCTGCTTTGCAGACCTCATAAGGCCTCTCTTGGATTTCTGCATAGTTAATTTGTCAGTTTATAAATTACCACATTATGTTATCACTGAATGCTTCAAAACACAAATATATGCACAGAGGGCTTGATATTTGAAGTGTTTTAGTACTATAGGGAAATAATTTTGTTGTCAAGCTGTGGCAGATATAGAAGTGCTAGGGGATACATGACCATTTCATCAGAACTGTGTCGATGATGGCCTATGAACATCCAAGGGGGAAAATCATCTTTTATCACTTTTGTGTACCGTGCAGGTCCAGATGGAGGATAAAACATGCATGAGTTGCCCGCAGCTCTGAAAATAATTATACTCATTTGCCAGAAATGTAGAAAGTGCATCCAACCAAGTTACCACCCATCATAGTGACACTCTGTTTGCATACTGATGAAGTTTAGAGCCAGAGACAATGGTGTTGGTATGAATAGCAGAGGGGGCTGGGTATCACCGTGCTATAGGATTAATAGCGCCATCATTTTATATTATGCAGCATTTCACTTATGCTGCATATGAAAAGACCACTGCCTCCGATGCTCACCTAGCTGTTTACAGGCTTACAGTTTGGTTTAAGACTTCAAAAATTGCAAGAGATTTTTAGGTATATGAAATGAAGACAATGATAGCTACCCTATGTAAAGGCCTTAAAAGAAATTATGTGCAATGACATTATGAAATTATATACAGATATATGTGTGTGTGCGCATGTCTGCACACCCACACCCACACCCACACCCACACCCACACCCACATTCTCTCTCTCTCTCTCTCTCTCTCTCTCTCTCTCTCTCTCCCCAGAAGACTGCACTGGAATATGAGAGGAAGATAATATGCGCATGCTAAGCTCTGGTGCCACTGCGAGAGTAATTGATGAATGGGTTTTAAAGTGTAGAATGAGAATGAATACAAGTAGGACCCAAGAGAATAATTCTTTATATTGCAATCAGCACTGCTTATATGTAGTTGGTTTAATAGTAGAAATCAGCAATAAAGAATACAGACTTTGTTATTAATCCTTACCAAGTGAAAAAGAAAATGATTTCTAGAATGGTTCTTCTCCACTTAGATAGATTATTTTAAACATTACATTATTTTAATGTATAACTCCATTTAAATAACCAAAAATAATACAGTCAATACAATCATAAACTAAAAGACCTAGATTCCTTTAAATACCTATTTCAAGTTACACACACAATATATATGCTTATATGCTATTTTGTTTTTCAGATAATGCCTACATTCCCTGAAACATTCTGTAGTAGTGTCTCATTATGCTCCTGCATCTGTGCATATTACCACATTTCTATTTAAAGTGGTGCATTCAAAATAAAATTTAAAAAACTGAAGAAATGTTATTGATTTATATAGGACTTATCACAATTCTATTTTAGCACATTAGTTACAGCTACAAAATGTGCAGCAGAAGAAAAAAGTAAGTTAGTTGCTTGAAGTATCAGTGTATAGGCAGAAGAATGAATTACAGATATATTCAGATTATTATCTGGCTAACATACTGTATATGATTTACTGAAAACTGAAAGACATCTAATAAGAGCAGGTGAATCAGTTATTTTATAAAAACATGTCATGGACTTACAATTTTTTTGTAACTCCAGGTAAAACTAAAATTAATAACCATAATCACACAAGAACAAAATTATGCTTGATATAACTCCACAGATTAATTGAATTACACCAGGGATAGCTCTAGACTGCATAGTTTGACATCACATGCATTTAAGGTCTTAAAATATGATTGGAAGAAGCCTGGATGATGAAGTAATGAAAGTGTGCTCTCTCAGCATTGTAGGAGAAAACTATAGGATTCATTAAGTATATCATCGGACAAAACACATTTTTGTCTAGTGCAACCAAAAGGAAAAAAGAGATGTAAATATATAAAATGTGATCTGACCAGTAATATGTCCTTTTTTATTTCTTGGTGGCCCATATATTAAACATATAATGTGTTGTATGCCAGTCACGGGAACATCTAGCATTCCGCAATGTAAATGAATCAAAGAAAATTGCTTCTAGATATCAGAATAAATCCGTAAAAGGCAAAGACTAAGAGAAAACTGCTTCCAGTCCCTAAATAAATAATCTGGTGGCCAAATCATTAAGAGCCACAAAGAACATACCACTAGAATCCGAATCCTCTCATATCAGCAGATGTGGCTTAGGGTACCAAAAAAGCTCCACCAGCCCTATCTATCCTTGGCCACTCTTTGCATGCCCCCTATGTTGTTAAATCTCATTAATTTCTCCCTTGAGTAGTGTTCAAAAGAAGAATTCTTTGGCCCCTTTTGCAAGTTTCTCCAGCTGCCCACTGGCACACCTGCCATGGCCAACGATCTCAGTTAAAGCACTTCAAATGCAAGAGTGCAATATTTTTAAATAAGAAAAACATAAAATAACAAACAGTGATATTAACTGTGTTAAAAAAGACAAATCTACAAAAATGGACAAACTTGGTCACCACCAAATGCAGGTCAAGAATCATCTGTCAAAACTAATATGATACTAAAACCCCATGTTTAAATTAAGGAAAACTGCAAATTGAGAGAAAAAACAAACCATTCCCAAATCATGGGCCTGTGTACATTTCAACAGCCAGAACAACAGAGATAGTTATATGAGAATTAAATGTAATGGCAACATTGACGTTACTAAATGGACTGAAGATCTGGTTGGTAAATCAGAGATTCTGAAGGCACTAAGAGAAGTCCATCCCAACACATTTGAAATTAACTCTTGGCTGGTGAAAATTAGTGGAAATTAGCTTGATTCACTGCTGATGGAGCTTGTTAATGCCTGATTGAAGGACAAGCTTCAATAACCCTTAAGCATGTAGTGTTCTGGTCCTCAGTTTGAGAAATCACCAGCCAGTTGATCTTGCCAAGTATTCCTGTGTCTCTAATCTACCCTTCCTAAGAAAAGCTATCAAGAAAGGCCAACTCTAGTTATCACATAATTTGTTCAGTATTGTAGAGCTCTTCAAGATAGGCTTGAGACTTGGGTATTGCATAAAAACAGTGTTGACTTTGTTGATGAATTATGTCCTCATCACTATGGCCTGAGATCAGAAGTCCATCTTCTAGTCTTATATTTGTAACCCTTTCACCAGGTGCCAATGGCAACAACAAGGGCTAGGTTCAATCTATCTAGAGATCCTTTTCTAAAATAAATAATACTATGGCTCAAGCCCCCCACCCAGAGCTGTATATATACTTCTGGCTCTAGCAAATTAAAATATAATCTTGCTGGTCACCTTTGCAGGTCGCTCTTCCTCACCCACAGGCACTCAGGAGTCAGAACCACAAATACCTCTTACTTGGAGGGAAAGGAAAAACAAATAAACATAACTGTATGTATTTCCATAGAATGAAATGATCAGACCTCAGTCATGTAGCAGAAGTAGGGTCAACCCCACAGCTCCAGATTTAATTGTCCAGTTGGTTGAGGTTCAGAACGCTTAAAAAAATCCCCTTCTACCTAAAACTTCACCAATAGGTTCAGTTAGACGCAGTGGTGGTGATGGTGGGGAGCAACATTCTTCTCACCTGTCTATTCCAGTCTGGCAAAGGCCATGCTACCAGGTTCTACCTTGATTTGCATCTACCTGGTCCAGTTCTGTGCTATCAGCCCTGCTTTTGATTTGGTCAGGCTTCATTGTGAAGTCAGCTGTATGCTGCCATTGATCCAGTAGGGATTTGCCATCAAGACAGCTCTATGACACCCCAACTGATCTGATCCACACAGGCTTCAGCTTCTCTAGCCTGGGAATTCAGAGCAAAACAGGACCAAGGGACAGAAGCTCTGCTTTGTGGAATAGAGCTCCTGGTCTCTAGGGCAGAGCCCTTTACCCTCTTTTTAATTCAGCTTGAATCCCATTCCCAAATCAGAGTCAACTACATGGAAGTTCACGATGACTCTCTTATTCCAGGGCAGCTCTTGCACCATTCCTATGCCCTTTCAGGATTTCAGCTACAATAGCAATCTTTTGTTATTTATAAAATCGGAACATAGACCAAGTCCAGCTAAAGCAGTAAAACTCAGTATGTGGAACCTATGGGCAGGCAACACTATTATTTTTGTAAATGAGTCTGACCAGAATTATTCCTCTTTTCACCCATAGAAGGAACAGAGCATTCCATCCCTCTAATGCTGCTAGTTCTGGAGCATACATGTGTATTTTATATATATAGCCTTCTGCTGATCAGAAAACACTAGTGATTTAATGCCAATTTTTTTTATATTTAGTCACCTAAAGATAGCGATAGCTGCCTGTTGGGATTTTCAAAAGTGCCATAGAACTCAGTGGGAGTCAAGCACCTAGATGCCAAAAGCTAAATATGAGTCAACAGTGTGATGCTATTGCAAAAAAAAGCAGTGTGATTCTGGGATGCATTAACAGGTATGTTGTGAGCAAGACACGAGAAGTCATTCTTCTGCTCTACGCTGCGCTGGTTAGGCCTCAACTGGAGTATTGTGTCCAGTTCTGGGCACCTAATTTCAAGAAAGATGTGGAGAAATTGGAGAGGGTCCAGAGAAGAGCAACAAGAATGATTAAAGGTCTTGAGAACATGACCTATGAAGGAAGGCTGAAAGAATTGGGTTTGTTTAGTTTGGAAAAGAGAAGACTGAGAGGGGACATGATAGCAGTTTTCAGGTATCTAAAAGGGTGTCATCAGGAGAAGGGAGAAAACTTGTTCACCTTAGCCTCTGAGGATAGAACAAGAAGCAATGGACTTAAACTGCAGCAAGGGAGGCTTAGGTTGGACATTAGGAAAAAGTTCCTAACTGTCAGGGTGGTTAAAAACTGGAATAAATTGCCTAGGGAGGTTGTGGAATCTCCATCGCTGGAGATATTTAAGAGTAGGTTAGATAAATGTCTACCAGGGATGGTCTAGACAGTATTTGGTCCTGCCGTGAGGGCAGGGGACTGGAGTCGATGACCTCTCGAGGTCCCTTTCAGTCCTAGAGTCTTGGAATCTACGAAAACCCAGCTAGATGCCTGTCTGGAGCTTTAAGTGCCTAAACACGTAAAAATCTGGCTTTTACTCCCTCGCTTGGCAGGGATGGGTAGTCACATTAAGATGACATCATTTATTTCTTTTCGAGAGATTCGCAGAGGACGTTGATGTGAAGTTGCTTTATTTCCCATAGTGAACCTCCCTTATATGGAGGCCAACAATAATCCAGTCATGTCAACTCTCTTGTTCAACTTATATGTAAAATATATGCAAAATGGACCCTGACAAAAGCAGTTGGCTCAGGGTAAAACTGAGGAGATTCTGGTTGGCAGGAACTAAAATATTTTGAGGAACTAGCAGAAGTTATGGCCTAATCCTTAGTTTAAGACATTTGTCCTATTGTGAAGGTGTTTTATCTTATCTCGTTGTCTTGAACCAATTTCTGCCCCTGTCTTTTCAGATAGCAGCCAGAATGCCTTTCTCCATCTTTGTGCAGCCAAGACCCCACATTCTTTGGTTTCAGATGGGGGCCCTGGCTATAGGGACTGATCTTTTTTGCCAGGCTATTGCAGTGTGCTATCTGGGGCTGACTGTGAGAGCCACTTGGAAATTCTGACTAGGCCAGAACGGAGAAGCCTCTCTCTAGGTAGATCCGAACAATGAGAGCACCATCATGCACTTAGTTTAAGGTTTAAACACTATGGACAGTATCCCGTATTTGGAGTTGAGTGAGCCCCATTTACTTTACTGCGGTTCCAAGCAAGTGCAAACATCCACCTGTGCAGCTCTGATTACAGGACCAGCAACTCAATCATTTATTTTAAATGTTCACATAGATGTTCCCCCTCTCAATCCAACACCCCAAACCATTAAACAGCCAGACAGATAGGGCTACCTTTTAAGAAAATGGAGACTGGAAAAGCATGTAAAAATGTGTGTGAAAAAAGTTCATCTTTAAAAAAAAAAATGCCTGTAAATAGGGCTACTTAGGTGCCTAACTTTCCATTAAGGGATAGATTGTGGTTAAGTCTAACACAGCTCTATTCAGTCTGCCTGGGTTATGGCTGTAGGAGTCAGGAGGGAGCCTGGTTGCATGCCAGTGACTCCTGGCTCCATAGGGCATGAAAGTATCATGGCTGGAGAGTGCTGTGTACCAGTGATCCTGCACTGGTTGAATGGCTAGAAGGCCATGCCTACTGAAGTAATTAGCATAGTTTGAGCAGGGGTCAGTATTGCTGCAAGGCTTTGTGTATCTTATCTAACATCCCTTCCCTGAATGTGACGCAAACAATATTATCTCTGCAGTAACAGAGAAGTGGAAAAATCATCTTGGGAACAAAATATCTCAGCTGAAAATGTTAACATAAAGAAATTGTTTATTAGAAGTGTCTTCAGATCATTGTAGGATAACAAAGGATCCCTTTCAAGGTAATTGGGAGGCTTTGTCTACCTGTCATTTACCTCACCTCTCTTCCAGTCTCATAGTAAGGCTATATAAAAATGTTTGGCTGTAGGAAAAACCTATGGTTGCACAGTTATGGGACAGCAATGTAAGAAATACCTAGTTATTGACCAACCTTTACAAATGTTGTATTTGTTGGAATATTGAGGGAAAATATTTAAGACTACAAACCTGGGTGCTTTGAAGTCACTGCGTGGTTGGAGCAAAGTGAAGCATCTGGTATTTGCCTTGCAAGAAATGGAGTAACAAGGTGGTGGTGTGTGTTACTGAGGACTGGGGCCAGACTGCTGGGCTGCTTCCTAGAATTACCTCCATTTAGGTCAGGTGTGACTACTTTATGGTACTCCATTGGCAGGAGCCGCTCTAGGTATTTTGCCGCCCCAAGGACGGCAGGCAGGCTGCCTTCTGCGGCTTGCCTGTGGGAGGTCCCCTATCCCTCGGATTTGGTGGCACGCCTGCAGGAGGTCCGCCAAAGCCGCAGGACCAGTGGACCCTCTGCAGGCATGCCACCGAATGCAACCTGCCTGCCGCCCTTGCGGCTACCAGCAGAGTGCTCCCTGTGGCCTGCTGCCCCAGGCACGCACTTTGCATGCTGGTGCCTGAAGTCACCCCTGTCCATTGGGATAAGAATCAAAAGAATATTTCTCCATTATTTGTCTCCCCCTTATCTTTATGGGTTCCAGCTGTTTAAAACCTCTCAACTTACTGCTAGCTGGAGGTGCATGCCCAGCTAATTTGAAATGTCATTAACTTTTCACTGGTTTTATATTATCATTGTTTCAGTAGGCTGAGTTAAGTTTTTGTTATAATGGTGGAGTTGTTTTTTTTTACCTACTGTAACATAAGAGTATAGTCAGACAGAATGCTTTAATGTTGCACATTTCTATTTTTAGCCTGGGAATTTCTTTTATCTGTTTTCAATACATAATAGTGAGGTGGCAGGTCAATATGTGTTTGCTCTGAACTGTTTTTTTTCAAGGTTGCTGCTGTTAGTCACAAACTGGGACTTTACTAGATATTTTTCACAGAATTAGAGACATTATGTGGAAAGACCTAATAGGCCACCCAGTCCTTCTCCTATACAAATCAAGACTGTAAGATTTCGTGTATTGTTTTGCCTTCTTCTTTCTTACAGGTTTTTCTAGGCATTGCTAAAGTTGTCCAGTAGAAAATGAGATTTTACTGAAGCAAGGAAAATGTTAGGCTTCTCATTCTTATTAGCTTTGCTCATTGGGGAATCATGGTGACTTTAGACATATGGGTTATTTTGGTCATTGCTTTGTTGTTAACACACACATTTCTGTTCATGTGTCATTATGCTTGCATCGTCACAGGCCATTTTGTTGGGTACCATGACCCTAGGCACCCTACACTACAGCAACGATATTGGTACAAAATATGCCATGTGAGGTTTCATTTGAAAAGTAATAACACACTGGTGATAAATATTGTAACATGCATGTGTTAACATTTTATATGGAGTTAAGAATTCTCTCTCTATGATGGTACTAGAACATGTTTAAGACCAGACAGCCTAGCCTAAGTAAATGTGATAAAAAGGTGTGTCGTAGAAAAGAAATGCGAGTTTACTTCAATTTACATATTAGAGTAAAGCTAAATTCGACAGACAGAAAATTAACATGGTTCCTGCACTGCAGAGAGACACATGAGACTGAATGCTCAGGAGGCTTCCCTGACTTGTAAGACAAAAACATCCCTTTGGGGATATAAGGAATGTAAGAGACTCCATCTTTATTCTTCACCTTAGGAGACAAAGGAACAAAGCAATTTAATCTCTGATGAATCCTGGCAGGCTGGCCAGTAAAAGCTGGCAAGGAGACTCTGGGTGAAAGAAACAATCTTGAATTAAGATTGCATCATACTAAATTACATTTTAGTCTTTTAGATGCATGTTTTCACTTTGATTTACTTGTAACCATTTCTGGCTTTTCCCCTTTTCATAATATAATTCCCAATTCTGAACCTTAGCATCCAAAATATGGGTACTAGCATGAATTCCCCTAAGCTTAATTACCAGCTTAGATCCTGTAGTGCTGCTACCAATCAGGACTTAGAGTAGAGTGCCTGATAAACTGTGGTCTCCCCCAAAACCTTCCCTGGGGACCCCAAGACACAAATTCCTTGAGTCTCACAACAAAGGGGAATAAACCATTTCCCTTCCCCCTCCTTTCTTCCTCCCAGCTCCTTTCCGCCCTGGGTACACTAGGAGATTACCGTGATTCAAACTCCTTGAATCACCACACAGAGAGGAATGATACTTCACCCAGCAATCCAGATTCAAACTCCGTGAATCTAAAACAAAGAGGACATTCACTTTTCCCTTCTCCCCCCTGCTCTCTTTCCCTTCTCCCCACCAATTCCCTGGTGAGTACAGACTCAGCTCCCTTGAGCCTCAACAAGGGGAAAAAATCAGACAGGTCTTAAAGCAAAACTTTTAATAAAAAGAAAGAAAAAAAGTAAAAGGTTATCTCTGCCATTTAGATGGTAAAAGTTACAGGGTCTATCAGCTTATAGAAATTAGAAAGAAGCCTCCCCCCAGCAAAATACAATTTAAAATACTTCCAGCAAACTACACATTTGCAAATACAGAAACAATCAAAAGACTATAACTGCCTTTTTTTACTAAAATACTCACTATTCTGAATATATAAGAGACTGTAGCAGTGATGGAGCTTTCAGAGTAGCAGCCGTGTTAGTGTGCATGGAGCTGTGCATCACAAGAAAGATCTTTGAGGAGCTCAGGGGCTGGAGTTCACTGGTGTTACTTGCTAAACAAGGTATGGGCTGGGAACCTTGAAGAATTTGCTGGTGAGGAAAAGAGACTGGGGAGATAGGGAGCTGACACACCGTCTAATCTCTAGCAAGGCTCACTTTTGCTGAGGCAGAGAGGTAACACAGTGGCTCACAACTGTAGGTATCTCTCAGTAGTGTGGTGCCATTTCTATGTGATTATTTCCATTTTTTATTTAAATGTTGATTGTAATTCTCTTTCTCAAGCACTTGCTTTGCTTAGGAATACTCTATCTGCAGTTTTAAAAAAATCTGATTTTGTTCAGGATGGTTTTGTCATTTCCACAAGAATTGATCTGCTTGCAGTGAATGAGCTTTGTCTGTCAGCTGAGATCTCTGTTTCCTTTGTATAGTGTTAACACCAGGGAAATATTATGTAGCTCACCCCCCTCACCTGTCTGTAGGGGAGAGGAGTTAACCTGATTGCTGTACACTGATGCTCTAGTTCTCTTTTCAAATGTCTCTTCATTTGAATAACACAAGGTGCCATTTTTCCTCATTTTAACTGGGGAGCACTTGTTTTCCAGCCCCCAATCTATAAAAAGAATGCATGTCACCATGTGATTAGTATATTTACTGATCTCACTGCTGCCAACTGTTTTTTTAATTCTTGATGATAATTTATATAGTGATCATCTGGTTATTATCATTGTGTGTTTAGTATTGCCATTAGGGCAGTTGTTCTCAAACTTTTGCACTGGTGACCCCTTTCACATAGCAAGCCTCTGAGCGTGACCCCTACTTATAAATTAAAAAAATTTTTTTTGTATATTTATCACCTTTATAAATTCTGGAGGCAAAGCAGAGTTTGGAGTGGAGGCTGACAGCTCGTGACCCCCCATGTAATAACCTTGCAACCCCCTGAGGGCTCCCAACCCCCAGTTTGAGAACCCCTCCATTAGGGACCATTGTTTTAGGCCCTATACAAACACATAATAAGGGACAGTCCCTGCCCTAAATTGCTTGAAATAGAAATAGACAAGACAGACAAAGGTGGAGGCGAGAGAGGTGCAAAAGTAAAGTTACTTGTTACATAGCTGGTCAGTGGCAAACCTAAAATGAGAACCCATGTCTCCCAATGCCGAGGCACCTGTTCTTCTGGTTATACTTTCCACAGCTATTCTTTAATGAGCAGTAGCAAGTTATTGAGGTAACTTCTTAGACCTCATTATTACTAATAGACACTGGATCAAAGTTGTCCCAGTTGTAATTCAGTCAAAGTGATTGGTGATTTCTAATGAGTTTCTCCAGGGTTAATTTGATTCATGAATGGCATTTTATTTGTAAAAATGCCTTGTTCCAAGCATGACCTTATTTCCATTGTTATTAGTAGTAGTATCACTATAGCATCTGAGAGCCTTAGTCATGGAACAGGACAATACTGTGCTGGGCCCTGTACACACAAAAACCAGGAAGACAGTCCCCATGCCAAAAAGTGTACAATCTAAGTATGAGACAAGAGACAACAAATGGATAAAGACAGACAGATGAGTGGATACTAGGAAACAATATTGGTCAGCATGGTGAGCGTTGATCTCAGCACACCCAGCCCAGATGTTGACAAGTTTTTTGCAGGCATCAGAGCAAAGTAGAGGATAAAGAGGTAAGTTTGCATATGTTTATGAGGAGCTCCTCCCAAGCATGAGGGTCAGCATGGGAGACAGGGCAAAAGTGCCTGTTTGAAAATATAACAAGTGGTTTATAGAGATTAGCATCATGGGCTGATCAGAGACAAAAGCTGACCTCTTAACAATGAATGATAGATAATAGGGAGGGTGGGGATAGCCTGCAAAGGGCCTTGAAAGTGAAAACAAATAGCTTTAAGTTTGATGTGATAGAGAAGGGGAGTCAGAGGAGAGATGTAAGGAGTTCTTGTAGGGCATCACCTTCTACTGTATGAGTTCCTAGAGAAATTTAGGAGGCATTTCTGATTACTAGAGAATGATGCATTTAGTCAGGGATTTTCAAAAGAGCCGAAGGGAGTTTGAATTACAATGGGACTCAGGTGCCTAATTCCCTCTGAAAATCTTTGCCTTGTAGAAAATTTGCCAGTATGGCATCAAAGGGGATTGAAAAACTCTCTTGAGAAGAGAGATTGAAAAGACTGAGATTGTTTACACAGAAGACAAATAAGAGGGAACACGATAAGAGTATGTAAAACAGTGAATGACACAGAAAAGGTAGATTGGAAGCTTCTTTTCTCTGTTTCCTAACACAAGAATGAGATTCTACTCAATTAAAAGATGAGCAATTCAAATCAATGAAATACTTTTCATGTGTGTGATTAACCTGTGGTACTCATTACCACAGAAGTCATTAAGGCCAAGAGCTTAACAAGATTTCAGAATGGATTGGATATTCATATGAATATCAAAAATATCCAGCATTACCATAATTATAATAACAAAATATTGGAAGGAATATTTAATTGCATGCTTCAGGGTTCAAGCCCATTAGAGATCATGATGAGACCTCTGTAGGGAGCTGAAGGGGGCAGATTGTCCCACATCCACCTACCACCAGATTCTTAGACCTTCTGAAGCATCTGGTACTAGCCACTCTCAAAGACAGAACACTAGACTGGACAGATTACAGGTCAGATCCAGAATGCCAGTGCATATGTTTCTATGGTTACTAGAGATGGTTGGCTCTATTCTAAGCTCTAGGCTTTACTTGATTTTTATTTCATTGACTTCTTGTGGTTTACTGATGATTTTTCCCTGAAGAATTTACATTTTTTTCTCTCCAGTACAATTGATAAAACCCATAATTTCCTTGATTTATCCTGTGGCTATTCTTAGGATGAGATTCTGGCTCTTTCCTTATTTAGTTTCTGTGAAGTATCTTTTTCTAACTATAGTGTGATATCAGTCTATCTGATCCCATTCTGCCATAAATCTTTCCTTTTATTCGTGATCCAGGACAAGAAACCTAGAACCAATAACAATAACATAAATAAGTTTAGCCCTAGATATCATCAAATGTATTTGGAGTGGGAGTCTGGTAAGCCTTCTCACAGCTGGACTATGCTGTAGGTAGTGAAGAATTTCCACTGTGCAGCTCACATGCAGAGAATCATAAATAACTTGAGATCAACAAGGAGACTGATGCCCTTCAATTGTCATTTTAAATTTATGTCCATTAATCCAATTTTAGAGGAGGAAATCTAACATAGGATATGTATTTACATATACAGAGATATGGTATATGGAGTTGGATTAGTATAATCCTTTCCCCTCTTCAGTATACATAGATATTACTTCCTGCATTCATTTGTGAAGATGTCTTTGAAATGTAATCGTTGAAGCTAATTTTAAGGATCTAACACTATTCATTTAATGCTATAAAATTAATGGTCCTTCATTTTTACATCCAACACAAATGATCATGTCATCTCCAACGGTATGCAGCTCTTCTTCTCATATGCTGAATATGATTAGTTTTTCTAAAGTAGAATTAAAGCATGTGATCTTCTGGAGTAAGGCAAAAGCAATATCCCTATGTGCACTTTCAAAGGTTTTGTTATGATGAAACATTTTTAACACACAGGATTCCAAAAATTTACAATGAAAAAAAAGTTAGATAAGTGAGCTTTAGCAGCTGTGGCCTTAGGAAAGTGCAGACAGAAACAGTAATGGCAGCTCAAATATCTTCATGTGAGATTTGCCAGGCATTACAATAAACACTTGCAAGAAAAGAGAGGTAGCTACTTCTAAAATAATATGCCATCCTTTTCCAACTGAAGCCAATCGCAAACCTCCTACTGACTTCAACAGTAAATGGCAGGGCCACCCAGAGGATTTAGGGGGCCTGGGGCAAAGCAATTTCGGGGGTCTCTTCTGTAAAAAAAATTGCAATACTATATTCTCATGGATGCCCCTGAGGGGCCCAGGCAAATTGCCCCACTTGCTCTCCCCCCCACCCCACAGGCGACCCTGGGAAAAATAAACCTTCCGCATCTCAGCACAAACCCAGTTTTGAGAAAACTTCTTTACAAGGTATCACTGGTTCTCAGCATCAGCTAGTGCTAAAAAGCACTAAAGCTCATTAAAAGGGTTGGACAAATATCTTCCGTCAAAACTTTTTTTGGATCGAAAACTAGGATTTTTTAAAAAGCAGAAAAAGTCACAGTCAATGTCTGCTTTCCTTCAAAATTTGTTGTGGTTTTTTTAATTGAAAAACTGAAATTAGTCTGCCAAAACCTGAATATGGTTTGGGGTTTCAGAAGTGTGTGGACAAATATGTGCTGCTTGCTGGGTTTGATTGTTTAAAGAAACAATAAAATAATCTGCTTAAAAAAAATCCAAAACTTTTGAACCACCTCAGCTTGTGACCAAACGCCTGAGCCCATCCAGTCAGAGATTTTTCCAGGTTTCTGATACTCTGCTGGCTTCCTTGTCTCATACCTGTCTCCATAATTTTGGGTTCATTTAGGTTAGAACAAAAACAGCCATACTGGATTAAACCAAAGATCCATCCAGCCCAGTATCCTGTCTGCTGACAATGGCCAATGCTAAGTGCCCCAGAAGGAGTGAACCTAACAGCTAATGATCAAATGATCTCTCTCCTGCGATCCATCTCCACCCTCTGAAACAGAGGCTAGGGACACCATTCCTTACCCATCCTGGCTAATAGCCATTAATGGACTTAACCTCCATGCATTTATCTGTTTCCTTGAGACTGGCTCCATGGGGTCCCTCACAAACTAGAGACAGTTACTGTGGGTTTGTCTTTAGTATAGCTTATGTACATACTCAACGAACTGAGCATTTGAGCTTGTTCCACAATCTGGGATGAGCCTATGTTGTGAAAACTGAAATGCTCAAAATAGCACATGTATGTGAATGGACACAGGATGCTAAAATTAAATTAACCCAGTGGTTCTCAAACCGGGGGTCGGGACCCCTCAGGGGATCACAAGGTTATTACTGGGTGTCACGAGCTGTCAGCCTCCACTTCAAACCCTGCTTTGCCTCCAGCATTTATAATAGTGTTAAATATAGAAAAAAGTGTTTTCAATTTATAAGAGGGGGGGTCACACTCAGAGGTTTGCTATGTGAAAGGGGTCACTAGGACAAAAGTTTGAGAACCACTGAATTAACCCCTCTGAAGCCTCAGGTAATGCGTGTGGGGGGTGGTAGTCTCCCTTGGTAGGGTTGGGAAGGAGATAGATGGTATTGGATATACTCTTCTCATGTGATCCCTCCCCCAGTGGTTAATTTTAAATGAAGCTACCCTCTCCTGACATGAATCTCCCTATGGCACTGAAATTAAAATAGACTATAATTTGGCATTTGAGAAGTGAAATAGATGGTAGTCCTAATGGAAAAGCTAAAACAGCTTGGCTCTTCTGCAAGCCTCAAACTGCTGAATGAGCTTTAGGGTAGGGAAGGCTGTGCCTCCCAAACAGCCTGGCCCTGCCCCTATCTAACCCCCCCACTTCTTGCCCCTCAACTGCCCGCCCCTCAGAATCCCCGACCCATCCTGCTCCTTGCCCCCTCACTGTCCCCCCGATTCTCCCCACCCCTGCTTCCTGTCCCCGACTGCCCTGACCCCATCCACGCCCCCGCTGAGTCCCGACAGACACTCAGAACACCACATTCCACCCCACATTCCCTGTCCCCTGAACGCCCACCCCAACCTCTGCGCCCTCCCTGTCCCCTGACTGTCCCCAGGACTCTCTGCCCCTTATCCAACCCCCCCCGGCCCCGACCTCTTACCCCCGGCTGCCCCCTCAGCCAGAGCCTCAGCGCATCACATCCAAGAGTGCCCTGAACAGCTGCAGTGTGGCTCCGGCAGGGCCTGAGCTCCCAGCCCCACCCCCTTACCACGCAGCTCTGAGTAGGGAGGAGCTCAGGCCCCACCGGAGCCATGCTGCAGCTGTTCAGGGACACTCTTGGATGCTCTGAGGCTCCGGGAGAGGGGCAAAGGCAGGGTTGGGCTGGGGCCGGGGCGGGAGCCTCACCCGTTCTCTTGGGGGCCCCTGCAGAGCCTGGGGCACATTGCCCACTTCCCCCCATCTCTGGGAAGCCCTGGTGAATGAATAAAGCTCATAATACTCCTTTTCTAAAACAGTATTGAATATTTGCTCAATCAGAGACCAGACACACAGGACCTAGTTTTAAAAAAGTTGTGCATCTAACATCAAGCACAGAAGTGTACACACTTAATCCGTGTGTGGAAAAAAATGGGGAATGACTGCCTAGGAAGGAGCATTGTGGAAAGGGATCTGAGGGTCATAGTGGATCACTAGCTAAATATAAGTAAGTCAACAATGTAACATTGGTGCAAAAAAAGCAAACATTCTGGGATATATTAGCAGGAGTGTTGTAAACAAGGAATGAGAATTCTTCCACTCTGCTCCATGCTGATTAGGTCTTAACTGGAGTATTGTGTCCAGTTCTAGAAAGATGCAGACAAATGGGAGAAAGTCCAGAGAAGACCAAAAAAATATGATTAAAGGTCAAGAAAACATGACCTATGAGGGAATATTGAAAAAACTGTTTTTTTAAAGTCTGGAGAAGAGGGGAACACGATAACAGGTCTCAAGTACATAAAAGGTTGTTACAAGGATGAGGGAGAAAAATTATTCTCCTTAACCTCTGAGGATATGACAAAAGCAATGTCCTTAAATTGAAGCAACAGTGGTTTAGCTTGAACATTAGGAAAAACTTTCTAACTAGCCTAGGGAGGTTGTGGACTCTCCATCATTGGAGATTTTTTTAAGAGCAGCTTAAACAAGCACCTGTCAGGGATGGTCTAGATAATAATTAGTCCTGCCATGAGTGTAGGGAACTGAACTAAATGACCTCTTGAGATCCCTCCCAGTCCTACGATTCTATGAAGCTATCTTAATTTTCATACAAATTGACTGTGCATATGTGTGGCAAAGTAGGCACCTTACCAACCATTTGAGAGTGAAAATTAGGTAACTGCAAATATAAACTAGACATGTAGTTGCAGGCCCTTTTCTGAATGCATTTCTATGTGCCTGATGTTTTGAAAATCTGGCCCAAGAGATTTTCTCAGATACAGGTTCTGCACAAACATCCCAGAGCCACAATTAGAAAAAATGTATGCGATTTTAAGACATATCCTATATAGGAGTGAATTCAGGATCATTGTCAAACTTGTAGACAGTATCGATAATTTTCCAAAGGGCTTTATATATAAGGATTACAGAGTGAGTTCTACAGTTGATGCAATTGAAAAGTCATACAACTTGACTATCTTCTTATGAAATACCCTATCACGGAACTTTTCCTATAACGGACTTGATGACCTAGAAAAGTGTGTGTATGACAAGATGCAGAGCCCCTAGCTGAATACGAGCAAACAGGAAGTCAATGCTTTGTTGTGGGGGGGGGATAGCTCAATGATTTGAGCATTGGCCTGCTAAACCCAGGGTTGTGAGCTCAGTCCTTCAGGGGGCCATTTAGCGATTTGAGGATTGGTCCTGCTTTGAGCAGGGGGTTGGACCAGATGATCTCCTAAGGTCCCTTCCAACCCTAATATTCTATGATTTCCCTCAGCTGCACCGTGTGAAGGCCCAGTCAGGTGCTTGGAGGATAGCCAGGAAAATCTATAGGAACAACATCCTGGTAATCAGAGAACAGGAAAATAGAGCTCTACACCCAGTTGCTGGGGACCTGAGGTGGATATTTTCTGTAAATTCCTTTTATTACAATCTCTGAGCCCTAACTTTAAAAGCAGAGCCTTAAGGAGAAAATCCTCCTTGCTAAACAACTTTGTTTCTTCCTGGAGGAGGAGGTCCACTTCTTCCTCCATCCCATCCCCATCCCTGGCATCTTGTGTGTTCCAGTTACAAGGGGAAACATTCACAGGAAACGGTAGAGGAAATAGCCCAAAGCATGGTTGTAGCTAACACTGTTTAATATACTAACCAAAACAGTACCGTAATGCTAACCAAAACACATTGCTTGTGACCAAGCTATGTGTGGATATTGAAAGATTGGTGTTTGGCTGACACTCATTGAAAATGGTAACACGTCCCAGTGTGATGTGAGTGTGAAGACCCACGGTTGCTGCTTATAAGCAATCATAAGACAGCCACACAGTAAGTTTCTACATGAAGAGTGGTTTAGATAAACAATGGTAACCATGAAGTTAGTCCTTTCCATATTTAAGCACACGAAGAGAAGGAAACTTGAGAAAGTCCATGTGAAGCACAATAAAATTAGAAAAACAACAAATGCTTCTCAACAGGCCCTTGGAATTCTCATCCAGAAATTCAGCTCCTTTATTGAAACAGATCAGCACAACCAGGAAACTGGATGGTTCAGGCTTTTCATTGATGATGGATCCATGAATCATATCTATACTGTTTGCTACACTATGCACAGGGAGCTGGTTTTCTTAATTCAGTCCCTAGCAGATAAGTGTCTGCATCACAAACATCTTAAAGTTGCCATCAGCGCTAATTCTACGCTTGTGGCAGTCTAAACAGGAAGGTGTGCACTGAAAATTCATGCTGGGAATTAAAATACCCTCACAGCTCTAGAACTATGTCTTCCTTCTGAAGCACATTGTCAGGAAGGTATGGGAAAGTTTGCACTGCTATTGTTCTTTGGAGGAAGGGAAGATTTTAGTCTCCAGGGCTACCATTCTGGCACATTTCACAAGCAATATAATTCACTTTAATTTTTTTCTTTAACTTGGAATGAAGTTTTTAATTCAGGAAGGTCTTAGTCAGAGCAGTAAGACAAGAGAACATCCAAATGTTTCAATTTGAATCTGATCGTTTCAGTGACCATATCTTGAATTCTGTTCCTGCTTATTCTAAGAAAGATTTCATGGGAAACTTCTGCCATTTAAAAATATGTAGGTGTTCATGCTCCACTCCAGAAAAAGCCATAACTACAGACCGTCAGAAAGTATATTGTTTAATCCATGTATATGCACAGAGTCCACTAAAGACCACCTACTGATAGGTGAACTCCTGTTTTAAGCACCCACTGTAAGTTATTTGCATGTCACCCCCAGTAACGTTTTGTCTGACAGTTAGTTATAAGAATTCTCCTGGTAGCAGACTGATTTTCCTGGTTCTTTGAGTAGCAAGGGGTGCTGGAACAATTTTTATAGTGGAGGTGCTGAGAGCCATTGAACCAAACTGCAAATCCTGCATATAATGGAAACCATTTCAAGCCAGGGGGTGCTGCAGCACCCCTAGTTCCAGGACCTATGTGAGTGGCTACTTAAGACTTTCACCTATTAGCATGGGTGCCAGGTTTGTATAATTTTTGGTGGTGCCCAGATTGGATCCAAGCAGAGCTGTCATCCATAGGACAGACTGGGGCAACTGCCCCAGCCCCCCTGCTTTGGGGGGGCCCACTTTTCAGGCAGACATGGGGTCCAGGGCAGCCTGGAGAGCTAGCCGGGGGCCTGGCACCAGCAGCAGCTAGCGAACCGGCCCCAGCCTGCCCTACCAGCTCCCAATGTTGCTCGGGAGGGTGTGGAAGCCAGAAAGAGGCAGGGCAGGGACTTGGGCAAAAGGGTGGAATGGAGGTGGAGCAGTGGTGGGAAGAGGGAGGGCAGAGGCTTGGGGGAAGGGGTGGGGATGAGGGTGGAGCAGGGGCAGGAAGAAGAGGAGCAGGGTGGGGCGGGCTGTGGCCAGGTCGCTTGCTGCTGCCAGTGCCAGGCCCCCTGCTAAGCCCCCGGCCACCTTGGATCCCGTGTCCCCCTGAAGCATGGAGCCCCAAAGCACGGAGCCTGGGCCTGTTGCCCCGATTTGTCCTATGAATGGGAACGGCTCTGAAAATATAAGCGCAAATATTGGTGGAGACAGGCCCACATTCCTGAATATTGGTGGAGCATGGGCACCATGAGCCCATATAACTCGCCGCCTACACCTAGTAGCTTTTGTACTTTAACACTCCACCCATTTTTCTTGAAACCTTCCAAGCTGTGAGCAGTAAGGATCTCATTTTGCCAGGACAAAATGGTTCATAATGAGATTCCAGTGACTGGAAGTGCCTAATCCTGGATTTCTTCACAATGTTCATATTTGTCCTTTGATAGCACTTGCAGTTATGCTGTCCAACTTCAAAGTCATATTTGCCACTCTGCTTCATAGAGTTCATCTTTCCAACAATCCTTTGACTATTTTCTTAATTGTCTTCATTGAGTCTCTCATAAGTTGCTTAATCTTTCGTGCATAAGGTTCAGATTCCTGGAAATGACATAATTTCAGTCTAACTAAACTCTGCAGTATGGGCAAATGGCAAAGTCCTTTTTTCATCCTCTCCTGTCTGCTTCTTATCCAGTTTTTGGAATTAAATATTTGTTTCTGAACTTCTTTCAATTCTAGTAATAATTATCAGGATTCTATATTCAAGTAACAGGTGTTTCATACAGAAAATACTTGAACTGGAGTAAAACTTAGCAGTTTCACATCTCAGCAGTTTGTGCTAAAGAGGAGTTTGACAAAAATACTAGATCTAAGCACCCCCTGCAAATTAGGAGGAAGTTCAGAATCCAACTCAAACTTTGCAGCTGTCCCTTATTGTTGTCATGTGCCAAACCTCTGGATCTCAATCCCCTGAACATTGGGGAAGTCTGGATTCAGATCTATCCTTAAGATTTTTTGTAGCGTCCATCACCATAGAAAAATATTGCACCGGAGGCACATCTCTAGTTAATGCCAACATTATTTGTTTTTTCAGCCTTCTCACTTTTGCACCTATGGCTCTGAGCTTCAGATTTGAAAGAACAGAAAAACTGAAAACAAAGTCAAGACAAAAACACCAAAGTTCACCTGATTTCATAGAAACTGTGAAACTCTGCACTTTGCCTGGTTTCACTGTGAAACCAAAGATCAGGTCAGACTCACTGGAAAGCTTTGCAGTCCTTCAGTCAACAAAACCTGCTCTGCCTTTCAAGTTCATATCAAAACCTGAAGTCATGAGACTTGTGGGGAAAGTGGGGGATTAGTTATGTACATACAGCAACCCTCTGTTATTGTTTGATGAAAGCCAATGGGATTCTTGATGCTGACCAAAGAGAGTGCTGCCCCTAAACATAAATACACGTCACACACAAAATGTACTGGGTGATCCTGGGAATGACTTTATTGCTCCTTTGTAAACCAGATTAACAACTAAAAGCTTCACAGAAAAAAATACATTTCAGTAGAAACTTGGAGGAGAAGAGGGGGGTTATTTCAGCATTGCTCCTTCTGGTCCTGGCTAAAGCCATGAATGGTTTATAGCAAAGTGCTAGGATTCTGGTCCCAGGTGACCTTTTTCTTATTTCTATCCTTATTTGACTAGACACTATTCACAGTCATATGTAAGGAAGACAGAGATTTTGAATCCTCTGTGACTGTCTCTATCTTCTCACAGTCTGTCTACCACTTGATTATTGCTGCATTCTTTGTCTGACACAAAGAGAGAGTCCCATGGGCTAAAAAAATCTTTCAGCCATAATATCAGTAAGGTGTTATACCGGGTAAATCACCATATAGCAGCCTGTAATTCTACACTTTACCCCTTTTGAAAAAGGAAAGGTAGTTCAAAGTCTGAATAGTATTGGCACTTTTCTGTTGCTTTTTCTCATTTTCCAGTAACGATCTCAAATCTGGCTCATAGGCTGACATCTTTATAACCATATTTGTTAGACAACACAGCAAAAGACCTATGATTATTTTTCATAGTACATATGATTTTGTCTTTATATCATTTCCTAATAATTCCACCAAAACCAGCTATGACAAAGAGGGAAAATTCCACTCTGTGAAATGTGTCTGATAAAAGAGGTTCCTAGCAATAATATAGGACAACACTGGCTCAGATTCTGGCTGCTTGACACCACACCGCAGGCATAGCAAGACCCTGGGAGGATCACCCAATGTAGGGGGAACCTCCACGGTCACAGAGCCAATGTGGCTGCTCTTACCCCACTCTTGCCTCTCTGATGCCACGTACGGGAGAAGATTGTTGCAACAGAGAGGGGGCTGGGGCTGCTTTATGATGGACTCATCCCCAGCTGTTGAATTAGCCTATTGAACTCTGTATGATAGACAAGCAAGATGCATGTTCCCCACCCCAAATGGTTCCCCAGGTCATGAGATGGTAGGGTTGAAACAGTCAAGGTGATAGTTTTTCTACCAGTACAGGTTTTCCTATCAGAAAGGCTAGGAGATTTTGGCCAGTTCATATAAGAATCAAACAGTCTGGATCCTTGCCCAAAGCATATCAAAGCCATTCATGCTTTCAGGGGTTTACCTATGCAATCTCCAGTCTTCCCTCCCGGTGCCCTTTGCTCTGTCTATGGGGAAATTCCAGTGATTTTAATAACAGCTTAAATAGCTAAATAAATATTGTTACTTTAGAATATATCGAAACAGGAATCTTCAACAAGGCTATTTTAAAATAACTCACTGCTTTGCTGGCCTCCATTAAGAACCTGATCCTGTTTTTAAGTGGGAATTTTTGACATTTATTTTAATGGGAACTGGTTTGGAATCTAAGATCTAATTGCAGCCCCCCATTCCTATTGCTGCTTGGTAGGCCTTGTCATAGTATCTTTCCCCAATCTGAACCTTAGAGTCCAGAAGTTGGGGTACTAGCATGAATTCCCCTGAGCTTAATTACCTGCTTAGATCTGATAAGCTGCCACCAATCAGAAATTTGAGTGCCTGATACACTCTGGTCCCCCCCAAAACCTTCCCTGGGGATCCCCAAGACCCAGACCCCCTGGATCTTAACACGAGGAAAGTAAACCCCTTTCCTCACCATTGTCTTTGTCAGCCTTCCCCTCCCTGGGTTACCCTGGAAAATTACTGTGATTCAAACCCCTTGAATCACAACACAGAGAAATTAGGTCTCCTGGAGAGAGAGAGAGATTCACGCTCCGTGAATCTAAAATAAAGGGATTCTACCCTTCCCCTCCCTTCTCCTTCCCTGTTAAGTACAGACTCAATTCCCTTGAGCCTCAACAAGGGGAAAAAAAAACCAGACAGGTCTTAAAAGCAAAACTTTTAATAAAAAGAAAGAAAAAAGTAAAAGGTCTATCTCTGCAATTTAGATGGTAAAAAGTTACAGGGTCTGTCAGCTTAAGAAATTGGAGAAACAGCCTCCTCCAATAAAAATACAATTTAAAATACTTCCAGCCAAATACACATTTGCACATAAAGGAAAACAATAAAAAGATTATACCGTCTTTCTATCTTTATACTTACAAAATTGGAATAGAAGATTAGAGAGCCTGTAGGTACGTGTGGTCACTCTCAGAGCCCAGAGAGAACAAAACAAAACCCAAAAAAACCAAACAAAGGCTTCCCCCACCGAGATTTGAAAGTATTTTGTTTCCTGATTGGTCCTCTGGTCAGGTGTTGCAGGTCACTGTTTGTTAACCCTTTACAGGTAAAAGAGACATTAACCCTTAACTATCTGTTTATGACAGGCCTCTTGTCAGTGTAGGAGTGGCTGCCTTCAGAAGGGCTGCACGGCTCCTGCACAGTGCCCTGTTCCATGTATGGCAGGGCAGGGAAAGGCTAGAAAGAAGTAGGGCAAGAAGATCCACTTTTACATGGAACTCTTTTGGAGGGAACCAATCAGAATACCTCCCAATATCCTGTTTTCATAAATGTGCATGTATTTACATAAACGCCACCATAAATCATCAGAAGCAAATGTCTTCCCATTTTAAAGTTATGCTGTAACAAGACCTCATAAAAGGTAGATAAATGTATACTTCTATGGGGAGTTTAGAGTATTTCTTAGTCGCCATATATATAAAACCAATAAAAGAATGATGACAAAACTAATTTCCATGACATGTATACACATTTCTAGACTTTTTTTGGTAGTAACAATTCTTCAGAGAACGGTGGAGCATGTCTGTTGCTGCTAACCCCAAGTTACCACTAATTAAGCTCCTAAATGTCAAAAGGAAATCCAAAAGTCACACTAATTTCAACAGTCCTGTACTGGGGGTTCTATAAAGAGCTGGTGATAACGAACACTGAAAGGTCAGGCATTCAAAACATGCAGTTCCATTGCTTGTCTGCAAAAGCTACAAGACTGAGATAGCTTCAGATCACTGGCTACGCCCATATACTCTGCATCTAGCACAGCCACTCAGGCCAGGTGTTGGACCAAAGATTTTCCCTAAGGGCTTTATCCTGCAAGGTACTGAATATCCTGACCTGATCCAGGAAAGCACTTACACTGAAGTAAAGAGGGCTACTTACATGCTTAAAATTAAGAATATGTTTAAGTGCTTTGCTGGAATGGACCAGAGTGCTCAACACCTTGCAAGATGAAGCCCTAAATTACTATGGCTGCTATTTCTCTCTGTTGGAGCTATTATTTTAATTATACTTCCTACGAGAGATTGGCCCAAGCCCTTGAATTTTGGAGTAGTTTATGTCCCGAGCCAGGCCTTATGCCTTATTCCTCTCTAACAATCTGAGATAGGTGTCTACATTCAAATTCCCCCAAACTTTTGAAAAGTAAGAAGCTGTATCTTGATGCAAACTTTGCATCCCCATTTCTCAGCGTGATTCTAGGTTGACAGTGCAAACCAATAAGAAATCCTGGAATGGGTGCTCAGGTGGGTTGACTACAGATAGGTTCTGAAAAGTTCTAAAGTTCTTATAAGGATAAAGTCAATCATTTAAAAATTGTTGTTAATTTAACAGCTATGTTAACCATTTTATTTAAAGCTATTGATCTTTAAAGCTATTGATGTTATCTTATAAGAAACTTGATACTTTTGGGTGTCTAATGGCAAATCCAGTTGTTTGAGCCCTGTTTTGCTCCTAGAAATTGTCAAAATGGTTGCTTCTTGTTTATTGGAGAATTTTTCTTTTTTTATTATACATTAACCATAATGTATTCAGTGATTTACTCTTCTGTCTATGCAGAAGATTTGAGTAGCTGTTATTTTATGCTGGGATTTTCTTTCATGGATGGCATTGGGCCACTGAGCAGCATTTAGCTCTTTGCTCCGAGCATGTTTCAGTCAGGAGGAATGGGGAGTAATATAAAAAGAGAAAGCAAAAGCATGAAAATAGGCCTACAACTTTTAGATTAGTGAATTTTATTTATTCATTCCATTAAAAGTTCTAGTATTTCCTTGGCTGGGATCTCATAACTCTGCATGTTTGGAGGACAAGGGATTGCAGATTGTTGTTGTTGGATTTGAGTCTTATTACTTCATATTGTTACCCAAAATTGTGGATGACTGCCAATTTCTTCATATATTTTGTTTTGGGGTTGGTGAGTGGTTGGGGGTTCTTTTAAGGAGTTCTTTTTTAAGATCTGTTTCACAATTTTGATTATTGTTTGCGGCTTTAAATGTGTGGCCACCTGTGCAGTAGGCATAAGGAATATAGTTAAATAATGTGATCTATACATCTAAGTGGTGTTATGTACATTTATTTTGTTAACTGTTGCTTCTGATCCTGAATAGTCTCTTAACTATTCAAAGTGAAGGAGAATGGCAATATTTTTCAAACTAAAACTAACCTGCTAGTCAGCCTCAAAGCCAAAGCCAGGATGGCATGATTCTGTGTATGTGTGTGTGCAGTGTATTTCACTGTACTGTGCATAGCAAGAGACAGCAGAATTCTTGCACATTCCAGCTCACAAGAAGAGAAGCTGTATAAAGCAGAGGAGCACTGAGGAAGCCCATATTTACAAATACAGCTTGTCAGTCTAATTTAAGACTAATCAGCCTTTATGGTGTTGCTTTAAAAACAGCTTTTGTCTTAAGTTAGTTTCATAAAAAAAGATCATCTCTACAGCTTATGGGGTTTGGTTTTTATTTTTTGTCCATAAGGCTAATTTATCACTTGTAGATACTGTACATTAAACCCCAGATCATATAGTAAAGTCTCAGAGTTACGTACACCTCAGGAATGGAGGTTGTTTGTAACTCTGAAATGTTTGTATCTCTGAACAAAATGTTATGGTAATTCTTTTGAACGTTTACAACTGAACATTGACTTATGTGACAGGGTCAGGCCAGATGGCTACAGGAGAGTGTTAGAAGGCAGATATATTAGTCCCAGATTAAGTAGATCTCTTTTCCCTGGGTAAGGTAACAGGCAGTTCCAGAACAAGCAGGAACTTGCTGGAACCAATTAAGGCAGGCAGGCTAATTAGGACACCTGGAGCCAATTGAGAAGAAACTGCTAGAATTATTTAGGACAGGCTGGCTAATCAGGGCACCTAAGTTTAAAAAGGACCTCACTTCAGTTTGTAGTGTACATGCAAGGAGCTGGGAGCAAGAGGTACTAGTTGCTGAGAGTGGAAAGACATATTGCTGGAATACTGAGGCGTACAAGCATTATCAGACACCAGGAGAAAGGTCCCATGGTGAGGATAAAGAAGGTGTTGGGAGGAGGCCATAGGGAAGCAGCCCGGGGAGTTGTAGCTGTCACGCAACTGTACCAAGAGGCACTACAGACAGCTGCAGTCCACGGGGCCCTGGGCTGGAATCCAGAGTAGAGGGCAGGCCCAGGTTTCCCCAAAACCTCCCAACTCCTGATCAGACACAGGAGGAATTGACCTGGACTGTGGCTTCTACCAGAGGGAAGTCTCTGGGCTGTTTTCTGACCCACATAGTGAACCTCTGAGGTGAGCAAATCTGCCAATAAGCACAGGACCCACCTAGGTAGAGGAGGAATGTTGTCACACTTAATAGAGCTTTGAAACTTTACTAGGCAAAAGAAAAATGGTGCTCTCTCTTTTTTTCAGTAGCTTATGTTTAACACAGTACTGTACTGGTTTGGTTTAGTTTTTTTGGCTCTGCTGCTGCCTGATTGTGTACTTTTGGTTCCAAATGAGGTGTGTGATTGACTGGTCAGTTCATAACTCTAAGTTTCTACTGTAAATAAGAAATAATGATGAGCAATGCTAAGAGACAAGAACCAGAAAAGCACACTAGGAGCATTTCTATGATTTCATGTATGAAACATTACAGAGAAAAGAGGGAATAACAGGTATATATGTGCACAGAAGCAATTTTGGCATATATGTCGAGATTGTGATCTCAGTTATATTGGTGGAAAGCCTAAATAACCCCACTGATGTCAGGAGAGTTATTTGGGTTTTCCACCTGTCTTATACAGAGCAGAATCTGATCCACTTTGTCCAGGGGTGGGCAAACTATGGCCTGGGGGGCCGGATCCAGCCCACCAGGAATTTTAAGCTGCCCCTTGAACTCCCACTGGGGAGCAAGTTCTGGGGCTTGCCCCACTCCAGCTTGGGAGCAGGGTTGGGGGCCACTCCACATGGCTCCCAGAAGCAGCGGTATGGCCCCCCTCCCGCTCCTACATGCTCCAGTGGCCCCCTCCGGTGCTCCAATAGGAGCTGCAGGGGTGGTGCCTGTGGACGGGGCAGTGTGCAGAGCCACCTGGCCACGCCTCTGCATACGAGCTGGAGAAGGGACATGCCACTGCTTCTGGGAGCTGCTTGAGGTAAGTGCCGCCTGGAGATTGCACCCCTGAACCTCTCCCCATGCCCCAACCCCTTGCCCCAGCCCTGATCCTCTTACTGCCCTCCGAACCCTTCGATCCCAGCCTGGAGCACCCTCCTGTATCTCAAATCCCTCATCCCCATCCCCAGATCCTGTACCCCCTCCTGCACCCTAAACTCCTCATTTCTGGCCCCATCCTGAAGCCCGTGCCCCCAACCACAGCCCTCATCCCCTCCCACACCCAAACCCCAATTTTGTGAGCATTTATGGCCCGCTATACAATTTCTATACCCAGCTGTGGCCCTCAGGCCAAAAGGTTTACCCACCCCTGTGCTACACAACTGATCATGGAATTCCTTGCTCATCCTACCTCAGGTAAGCCATGTTCCTGAACACTGAATATTTATAGCTGCATAGCCCAATATACTAGTGTGTATGTGTATCACGCCACTCTGCCAGGCACGTGGTCATGTTTTTCAGTTCCGCTTTTCTCAAATTACTGGAGTGTCTCTACCTTGGGAGGCAGAAACTTTTATGTTTCTGGAATGAAAGAACATTTGTTCTCTTCTTGGTGCTGCAGGTGCTGTATGTTAGCTGACAACCTAGTATACATGTGACCACAATGGCCAGCCCCAAGATCTGGTCTTATATGGGCTGTTGGTTTTTTTTCAAATGAACTGCATGAATTGACAGCACAGGATGATCACTTCCGCTATGGTACAATATCCAATGGTCCTTTATTGCCACTCCTTTTTATCCGCTGTAACCTTTTCTCTTCTTTTCAGTCAATTTAACTCACCTGTTGACATTTATTATTTAGCCAGGATTGCAGAGGATCAATGAGCTGTTACCCCTTTGCTTTCTTTTTTGAACCAGTCGTAAGACTACAATGTTTAAAATGACACTCAAACCTCCAGAGATTTGATTCCACTGAGAAATTCTGACACCACAAAGCTGGCATGAGTTTAGAATTTCTGCTTCTGACTCTATGATTGTACCAGTTATGACTGATTTATTGCAATAATAAGTGACAAACTTTGGCAAGTGCAGATTATAAGTAATTGTTCAGCACATAATGGCCAGAATCACTATATAAAACAGTACATATAGAATAGTTTAAAAAAGAATTGAATGAGTCATACACTATCTTTTATCTGAAAAAAGAATCTAGTAAAAATGTTCTCCATTCTTGCAAACATTTTCTGTGCCTCAGAGAGGTGATACATAGTACAGGGCAAGTCAAATTCTGCCTTTAGGTACAACAGGAAAGCTCACTGACTTCAATGGGGTTACATGGGTATAACTGAGGGAAGAATTTAGGTCTGCACCTGCAATCTCACTAAACAATTTAATATAAAAATAAAACAAGGCCATTGGAATTTTCCAGGATCCTATTAATTTCAAAAGTTCTTAGGATGTACACTATAATCATCTGCCAGCTGGTGATCATGATTTTGAAATAGATGTAGGGTCAGCATTTCTGTCCCTGGCTTGACTTTTTTGCTTTATTGAAGCTGTGCAAAGCAGCCAGGATGCTGCCTTAAAAGGGCAGCTAAAGATCCACCCAATGCAGGGGACTACTTGACTGGTATAGAGCCAGCTATACTCAGGGGTGCTGGAACAATTTGTATAGTGGGGGTGCTGAGATCCATTCAACCAAACAGTAAACCCTGTATATAATGGAAGTTCCTTCAAGCCGGGGGTGGAGAGCAGCACCTCTAGCATCCCTAGTTCCACCACCTATGACTATACTAGTTTTACACCACCCATCCTACCTTTCCATATAATAGACCGACCAGGAGCAGGTCAGAGCTCACAGCACTCCACTTGGCCCTTGTTGGTACTGCAGTCCCCATGAGAATGCTCTAGCCCAGTGGTTCTCATTCAGGGATATGCGTACTCTTGGGGGTATGCAGAGGTCTCCCAGGGTACATCAACTCATCTAGATATTTGATTAGTTTTACAACAGGCTACATGAAAAACACTAGTGAAGTCAATACAAACTAAAACTTCATACAGACAATGACTTGTTTATACTGCTCTATATACTATATCAGTGTTTCTCAACCTGGGGGTCACGATTTATTTTATAATTATATGGTAAAAATGAGAAAGTAAGCAATTTGTCAGTAATAGTGTGTGGTGACACTTTTATATTTTTATGTCTGATTTTGTAAGCAAGTAGTTTTTAAGTGAGGTGAAACTTGGGGGCACGCAAGACAAATCAGACTCCTGAAAGGGATATAGTAGTTGAGAAACACTGCTCTAGCCAGCATGCAGACCAGCCCTTTGACTGACTGCTCTAAGCTACCTCACAATTGTTTCAGCCCCAGGATAGCTCAATATTGGGAAAATGGAAAGGGGAAAAACTTCCTATCCCTCTTCTCTGCTGCACAAAGTATATGCGTGGCTTAGCGAAGGACTGAAAATGTAAAGTGAGATTCTATGCTAAAGAGTGACTCTAAAAGTGTCATCATCATCAGTATCCATGTTTCTTGTGTCTCAATGGCTCCCAGATTAAGCTGTTCAGTTTACGAATATAAACCTGCTTTCTTTCATTTACAGCCCCAGAAACTCAATGTAATCAGAGTCAGGCAGGATTCTTTCCCCTTCACACGGGTGATGATGTTTGAAATGTGAGGGGACACATACTCAGATGATCCCAAAAATAAATTCTGCCCTGTACATTATATTCTATTTATTATTTAGGTGCACAGGTGTATATGGTGGTTTACAGATTTAAAGTAAGTGACCTTTGCAGTAAGCTTGTCTATCTAATTTATTCAGTAAACCATCATTACCTGGATTTTGGGGGGGGGGAATTAGGGGGGTGACAACAGGAAAGAATGGCTCTTGGAGAATCATTTGAATGCTGTGCTGTATATTTAGGTTACGCTAGAGGAGAGTTAATGTAATTTAGCAATTATTTGTATATATTCATGCTTTGTATGGTAACCCTGCCATGGTCATGGATTGGATTGGCAACAGGGAAAGCATGAGGGGAGATCAGATGTGAAAGACAAGGCAACAGGAATGTTCTAGCCTAGGCATTGGAGACAACAGGAAAAGAGGCAGATAGGTTTTGATCCTGCTCCCTGTGAAGTCAATAGTAAAACTCCCATTGTCTCCAATTACGCCAGCATCAGAGGTAAGAGAACAAGACAAAGACCAGCATGAAGGGGAGCCAAGCTAGAAGAGTGAAGGGCAGTAGGTAAGGAAGTAGCATGTGAATATAATGCAGGCAGAAGGCCTGGGGAGGCAGAGACTTTAGGACGTGAGTGATTGGCCACTGCTCTGGAAGAAGAAGATGATTTTCTCTGCTGTTTGACAGAGCGGAGGGAAGCAAATCAAGACTTAAGGAGAGCAGTGAGAAGGAGTCTGCATAATGACTAAGGCACCTGCAAGGGTTTTGGTAGAGGGGCTGGAGATGAAAAGATGGATTTTGAAGACAGCAAATATGAAGCCTCTCCTCATGATGGCTAGTAATGGGTGAACCTGAAAGAGTTTGTAGTTGGGCTTCAGTTCAGTTAAGCATAGCCCAGTCAGAAGCATTTTTATAGGGCATTGTCCTCGGAACTTAACATAAGAGATTAAGATGTCCTATATTCTTAAAATATTCAGAATGATTTAGCTATGTATCAGTTTTCTAGAGAAGGGGAACTTTTGCCTCTGAGCCATGTGCTAACAATATCTACCTCTGAATCCAAGAGTTTTCCAGGCACTAGATATATAATATCCACTTAGTTTAATGGGTTGTAAAGAAGACACAGGGCCAGTCTAGTGACATATCACTACTACTCAATAAATAAAAATAATGAAATCCATATATTTCCTACACATTTATCTTTAAAATTCCCACTTAATCAATAGCTATGAACATAGTGACTACCTCAGGAATTGCTCCAGAATCCATTACTTTTAATGCTTGTCAGATAACCCTGAAACAATATCACCAACACTGATTCATCAAATATTTGTGTACACACCAGTCAAAGAGATGGATCAGAGTGTGACCAGGAGAGGAAAAGAGATGCACCAATTTCACAAAGTAATGCTTAACAACCGAAGGAAAAAACTGCAATGACACCAGCATTCTTTAGAAGAGGTATGTGCCTGCCTTCCCGGCTACTGCTACCCCTTTAAAACAAAAATAAATGTCACCTACCTCAATCACTGACATCTAAATGCATTAAGTTATACAATTCCTTTGGAATCAATGATGTTACACTGATGTAGACCTGGGGTAGGTAGAGGAGAATCAGGGTCAAAATATTTGAGGCAGAGAAAATACAGGGGCAAATTCTGGTAAAGAGTGAACATTTGTAGTAAATAGTTGGTCCACCCTGCTGTAAGCAGCTAGGATAGAGAAACAGAAACTGAGATTTTCAAATGGGACAAAGGGAACTAGGTGCCCTTTGGGAAAAAAATCACAGCTGGAATAGTGAGCTTCAACCTGCACACGACACTATTTCCTTCTCCATTTCACCACAGAGGGAGAAGGGGCATAATTTAGTCTGTAGCCATCTTTCAGGGGGAAAATGTGGGCCAAAGTTCAAATATTTCTCCATCTACAGGGTCAGGCTGTATAACCAGAAGCTGTAACTTTTACACATCCTTGCAAGACAAACAGCAATAGCATGGCCTTCTGATGTGAGATGATATCAGGGCACACAGGCAACCTGGAACACAGAATCAGTGTCAGATTCTCTTAGACCCCAAGCCCCTGGATCTACTGGAATTTGGGATCTGGATCCAAAATGTGTCTGGCCTCTGTCCCTATGATGGACTGAATCAAAACTCCAGATCTGACACGCTAGAGTTTTGTGGGAAATTGGATCTGACCGCTGTGATTCAGGCCCCCATCAAGTTTCCAAAGAAATTGAAAGTGGGACTTTTTGCATCCTGCAAAATGCTATTTTATATAATGGATGAGAGGCCCTTACACAGGTGAGCAAGAGAGGGAAGGCAGTGCAGTCCCCATGTTTGGGGAAGTGCAGGGACTGGTTCTTCAGCACACCTCTACAGGTGACTACAAAAAGGGATCGAGCCATGAACTTTTCTTCCCTAGTCCACCCACTACATCAACCTACAGTGTGGACCCAATACACCAGAGGAATACACTGCAGCCCCAGAAGGGTATAGTAGCAGGCTTGCTCCTTGCACACTGGAGAACTTAGAATGAATCCTGCCTGCCTCCCTGAGGCAGAATTCCTCCCAAGGACTCTGCACCATTCTGATTCCCCTATTCCTATGAGCAAATTGCATGACAGAGCCCTTGTGAGGATTTGCTCCCTCCAGAAGAGGATTGATGGCTATTGATAGGAAAGTGTGGGGACACTTGTGCCACATTCAGGTGAATGAGGAAATGAAAGTGCTAAGAAGAAGCGAGCCTCTGATTACACAATTAATTCAAGGTTCTCTGCATCTGTGGATTTTACTGTCCAGAATAAATTAAACCTGTTTTCAAGTCTTTCCCTTCCCTTTGTACCTCAAAGCATACAGTATTCATCTTGTATAGACACACCATTGTTTTCAATAATTCCTCTGTGTTGATGGGGGCACAGTTATTAAGGAAAGACAATTGTCCCTTCTGACTATCATTACTAATCAGACAGGAGAAAGCACCATCCCTCCATTGATTTAGATTAGTCCCTTAGTTCCAATATTATTAATTACACAAGTTAGTGTACACCACGGTGGTAGTACCATGTCCCTGCTTTCTTTGAATTAACTCTTTGCAATTTCACACAGAAATCTGCAGTCAAATGGCTGTGCTTAGCAGAATGGAAATGCCCTCCATTGACAACTTCAGCAAAGCAAAATAAAGTTATTACACAGAAACAGGGGCTTCATGTCAAGCAATGTATGACCTGTCTTCAATGGAAGGACCTAAGAAGACACTTAGGAACATATTTCCATAATGACTCACAACACGAAGGTTCTCAGTTGCACATATTGCACAGAAAATAAAAGGGTTAATTTAGTCCTTGAATCTATTGTTTTAAGCCTAATTATTTTACATGTCTTCACTTCATTAATGAATTGCTGCTTTTTACATGCATCTCCTTCCCCATTGCTTTTGTTTAAACCTCCTGGTGGGAAGGGATAGATTCATTTTGTTGTGCCTTAATGAAACTGTATGCTACATTAGATTTAACCATTTGGCATGCACTGCCAACATCACCATTATGCATAATGAATTACTTTTTGTGAGTCCCAAACTAATGCAGCCCTTCGATGTTCCTGTGTAGATATTGTAACAACACAGCTGGCAAACTCACTAAGTGAAATCATTCCCTTGAACTTACACAAAAATGTATTGCAGTTGCCACGCACATGACACAAGAATGAGTCTTTTGAAAACTTTTTCATAAGTGGAGAATTCACTTAAAAAAATTAAATGTTTTCAAGAGAAGCTGTGGAAAGCTCATTAAGATTTTCTAATCATAGTTGTATCATTAACTGTTAGTATTAGATGTATATCTCCTGATTCCGTAGTCAGATAGAGAAATCAGCAAGAGTTCTGCTCAGAGAACAGCTGCACAATCTGACCCTATTATGCTGTATATGCAGTTTTTGTGTGTGTATCCATGTAACACATATTTACATATGTTTCATTTTCCTAAGCTTTTAACATATGAACTCTTTGCTTCAACAGCCAATTTGCTGAGGATAGCAGCATTTTTGTTAATGGAGTGACATAGGTAAGTGACTGATCAGATATAGAAAATTAATCTCCTCTTCCTCCAGAACTAGCATTTTTGTCACCTTTGCCTTCTTTGGATACTCTAAACCGATTAGATTATTGACCAACTTCTGTTTTGCTGTACTCAGGTGAGTATAGTGGAATCCACTTGCCTGAGTAGAATAAACAGGACTTGGCCCAGTGTTTGTGACGTGGTTTACACATGAGAATTAGTATATTACACATAATAATTGATACATGCAAGGTTGGTGTCACCCAGTTGGAACAAGGTGCACTTTGGATTCACCCTGGGAGAGGCAGGTTGTATTTACAGCTCTGCTTCCTTCATCATCCCATTGTGGGAGAGCAGCTGTAAAGTGTGACTATGGCTCCCCAGAAGCCCCAGCTGCAGAGGTATTCTGGGACATGCATTGAACCAGCATAATCTCAGGATACCTTGGCAAAGCTCATTCCTCAGACCCGTCCAGCTATTTTGGGGGCTGTGCTACCTGGTTCTGGGACTGCCAGCAGCACAGGGTTCACAGATGCCTCACACAATTGTAAGTGCTCTTGTGGCTTGACTTTCCGCCACTGAGATATCATAACACCTGGGTTATGGTGTTGTAACCTAGTGATGCCCCAAATTCAAACTCAGATCCTAGTACCTGATCCCACCCATTGTGGCAGTTTAGCCCCTTCATTAGATCCACACCCAAACTTTATAGCAAAGTCTATCTTGAACACGTATATAAACACATGTATTAGAATAGGGTTGCATTTTCCAAGTTGTGGCTTGTAAACAAATACAAACAATGCACTTCCAATTGTGGTTTTTTTCCTTTCTAAGTGTCTGTGCACTGGCTTATTCTTGCAGATGTCATCCATTGCCTGTGAACATGTGTGTGAGAGACAACCTTTTTAATCTCTTCCTGTAATCAGCTCCCAGGAGCCCAAACACTAAATCTGTGGAAGGTACAAATATTGTTGACAGTGAAGCAATGCAGAGACATGGGATTTCAGTGCATTGCTCGGTCTGAAATGTTGCCTATGCCTAACCTATAATGTTGCAGCTGTTCTGAGCACCAATGTGTTTAATAAGCTGAAAAAGATTCTCAATCAAAATCTGACACCATGGCATAATAAAGCTTAGTGAAAGCTGATTTCTATGATCCCATTATTGATAAGCGCTTAAAGCTCATCAATGAAAATTAGGATTTGCTAATCCTGTGCATTTTCCCTGAAATTTTTAATTACGGAAGCAGAAAGTAATAGATACATTGGGGGGTTGAAAGCAGGGTTACTGCATGTAAAATTAAATTTGCGGTGATATAGTTTTGTTTTCTCAAATGTCCTTGGAAAATGCAAATGAGACTGCCTGGCAACACCAAGGCAATTCAAACATTTTCATAAGCTGGAAAGGCTCTCCTCTAAGAAATCCTCCTTTGTTTGCCAATAGACAGTATTAATGACAAGGACTGGACCTGAAGGGAATTAATGCACAAAAACTGCATTAAAGTTACATTAAGGGGTACATTGTAAAGTCTGATTTATTTTAGATCCATGAAAGCAAGGAAATTTATTTTCAAAGCTGGGACTCTGTGCTGACACTCACTGTTTTACTCACCACTTGGTAATGCTCTGGTACTGCAGCATATAGGATATGTAACATCACACTGTTTCCTGAATGTTCTGTAGTACTTGGACACAAAACAGTGGACTGAATACTGCCTTCAGTGACTTGTGAAGCAGAGCTGCCAAATTTTGTGCAGCTCTATGTCTGATGTTATATGCAAATTACTTAAGCTAACTTGAATAATTGCATATAATCAGCCATATAAGTTACATACAACCATATATTTTTTTTAGACTTCAGCCTTAAATCATATTGTGTGTACTTAGCACTGGTGAAAGACATCAGTCTATGTGATCATTAGCGTGGGTGGGGAGAGCCCAGGAGGGAGGACCCCAGACTGCCTGCTGTTCAGCATCAGTACACAGCACCCTGTGGAGCTGTGCCTGGATGCATGCACTTACCAGGCCAAGGAAAGCAAAATGAAAAGCAATGGTCTGACAGCCTTGGTGAGTGAGGTTGTCAGTTTAAATACAAGGTGTCAGCAGGGCAAAATTCCCATATACACTGCGCTGCAGCATGCCTTAGGCTCTCTCAAACCATCTCAGGGCTTTCTCTAGGGATGGTAGGAGTACTTTAGTCTTTGTGGCTCATACAGTCTGTTGAGACTGAGGCTGTCAATTAGTACAAAGCATAGCAATGAGTGTGCGATGTGGGAGTTGGAACTGAGAGCTACCAAACAGCTGTTAGATGGGAACAACTTTTAATCCCTGTAGTACTGGGCTGGTTTCAAACTGATAATGTACTCTCGGTGGGATTCAAACTGGTGATCCTGAGATATCTAGCCCCCTCCCCTCCTTAAATGCTAATTTATTAGACAATCCCAAAGATATGAACGTATTACTTCCCCCCATCCCCCCAAAAAACCCTATGTTAAAAAAACCATTAAGGCTGCAAGCTCTTGAAAGTTAGGAAATGCCAGAATTAAGGTTGCTTGTGTGTATGTATTATGCTATAGTTCTCAGTTACATGATCACATACTATTTTTCTCCACATGGGTCATTAATAGGGTTTGGCCAAGGACCTTCAAAGCCACAGTATAGATCACTTAAGCTAAAAGAGTAACTAGCAGCAGAAGCTATTGTACTACATGAGGCCCAGCCCCTAGAGGGAAACAAGGCATCCCCTTTGCCTCGCAGCTATGTGTGGGACAGCAGTGAAATGTTGGGTATCAGGATTCCTGGGTTTTAGTCCTTGTCTAGTGATTAGAGCTGGGGGTTATAGACAACATAGCCAGGCACTTAGCACTGGCACATTTAAGGCACAAGGCAATGGGACTGAGACAGCTCAGTCATATTAAAGACCTGGGTTCTATTCCAACGTAGAGGTCTAAGACCTTGCTAAGTAGTAAGTGTTGATATTAACAATGCTTTATTGAAGAGATGAGCCTACAACTCCTGTTCCTCAGTCCCTTGCACCTTTCCATAGGTTAGTATTTTTCAAAGTTCAGGTCGCAACCCAGTTCGGGGTCATGGCATGTAAGGCACTGGGTCGCCTGCTCAGTACCCAGGGACCTTAGCAGCTCTGGTCAGTAAAGCCAAACAGGATGTTAAAAATCCCATCGGCAGTGCTGCCCAGCTAAGGCAGCTAGTGCCTACCTGTTCCGACACTGTGCTGTGCCCCAGAAGCGGTCAGCAGCAGGTCTGGCTTCTAGGCAGGGGGACCATGGGTCTCCATGCACTGCCCTGCCCCAAGCACTGGCTCCATGCTCCCATTTGCTGGAAACTGGCCAATGGGAGCGGGGGGCAGCAGTGCCTGCGGTCAAGAGCCATGAAGAGCTGCTTGCACACCTCTGCCTAGGAGCTAGACCTATTGCTGGCTCCTTCCAGGGTGCAGCGCGGTCCATGGTTCCAGGAAAGGTGGGAAGCCTGCCTCTGCACCCCAGCTGCGCCACTGACTGTGAGCTGCTGGATGTAAGTCCATGCCCCAATCCCACCCCTCAATCCCCTGCCCCAGCCCTGAACCCCCCCAAACACAGAACCCCTTCCTGTACTCCAAACCCCTCATCCTTGGCCCCAGCCCAGGGCCTGCAGCCCCAGCCCAGAGCCCGACCCCTTCCCACACCCTAATTCCCTGCCCTAGCCCTGAGTCCTGTCAAACCTGGAGCCCCTCCTGCATCCCAAACTCCTCATCCCCGGCCCCTCCCCAGAGCCTGCACCCCCAGACCTGATCTCCTCCTGCACCCCAGCCCAGAGCCCCTTCACACACCCTGAACCCCTCATTCCTGGCCCCACCCCGCAGCTCTTACCCCTACACTCCAACCCTCTGTCCCAGCCCTGAGCCCCTCCCACTCCCCAAACCCCAAATCACAAGTCTCTAACCCAGGACAAATATCCTTAAGTAGACAACACCTATGGTACTTGTCCAAGGACACAAAGGAGTCCCTGTCAGAGCCAGGAAAAGAATTGAGATGTTCCTGATTCCCAATTTTTGCTCTTTGTTTAAAGGTAGGTACTGAAAAGAAGTTCTATTATATTACTTTATAATTAGGAGGGTTTTTTGTGGCTAAATTTTTTTCTCTTTAGGTAGCAGTAAAGTGTGGGAGTGGAACAGAATAAATCTTTCACAAAAGCATACAAATACTGACATTTATTTACCCAGCAGACCAGAACCATGCGTTTATGCTCAAACAGGTCAACTGTGTAAATATATTAGACAGTTTTAAAAACTCATGTTACGCACTCAATAGACTGTAATGCCTCTTTTTATCAGTGTCTGTTGCATGAATGCAACACAACATGTACCAAAAGGTATGAAGTATTTAGTAGACGTGTACAGTAGCCCAGTTCCCAGCACTAACAACATGGTGATTTTACTGAAATAGGAGCTGTTTCTGTTGAGTAATACATTTAATCAGAGGTTTGAAGGCCTTCTACTAAAAGTGATGATGCAACTTAGACAGGTCAGCTCCCTATCTAATTACAGAATGACTACCCCAATGTTTGTGGGCCTCTGGATCTGCACCTAGAGCAGCCCATCTCATGAAAATACCTGTGCAGATTTCCCTAGGTTATTTTATGGAGAATGTTGGTTTATCCTTCCATGGAATTATTGGGGGCTTCTGCCTCCAGAATGCATGGAATCACCAAGATCTACAAAGGGGATCTGGCTGAGGTACAGGGCCATGATGGAGGCTCTGTGTCTCCACATTGACTCTGGGACCCTCTGCACCAGCCCACCTGTTGCCTCCCCAATGCCCACTTCCTTGGCAGCATAGACTAATAGGGCCTTGCTGGTCACAGCTGATCCTGGGGCCCCTCTCCTCCAAACAGCAGATTTTTCACTACAGAGTGGCTTCACAGAAAAGGTAATACAACCTGGGTCTGAAATACTTTTTCCAGGTAATCACTACAGGACTGGTAAGGGAACAATGCAGATTCTCTTTCAATCTCTCTCTCTCTCTCACATAGCCCCCCCCACCACCACACACAGACCCCTTGATGTGTTTCTGCCCTCTCTTCCCACATGGAAACTGGACCACATGAGAGTCATCCCATGAAAAGGCAATGGGAGCCCTCCATTGGGTACCGGGGGGAGAAATAGTGTTGCAGAAGTAGATAGCCCAACAGCATTTCCACAGGAGGGTGAAATCCATGTGGGGAGGGTCATTTCCAATAACAATTCTGGAGTCCCCTTCAATCCATATCCAGCCAAGAGTTTTCTGTTGTGCCTGTCATTGTAGTATCTAGGCTGCCTCTGCCCAAGACAATTTTCTTTTCTTTTCACTCTTTTGAATTCAGAATAGTCAAAATGAACTCTCAGATTTTCATACCCAAGGGCTGAAGTTTAGTTTAGAACAAGTATCAGAGGGGTAGCCGTGTTAGTCTCGATCTGTAAAAGCAGCAAAGAATCCGGTGGCACCTTATAGACTAACAGACGTTTTGGAGCATGAGCTTTCGTGGGTGAATACCCACTTCTTCAGATGCATGTGGTGGAAATATCCAGAGGCAGGTATATATATGCTAGCAAGCAAGATAGAGATAACGAGGTCAGTTCAATCAGGGAGGATGAGGCCCTATTCTAGCAGTTGAGGTGTGAAAACCAAGAGAGGAGAAACTGGTTCTGTAGTTGGCAAGCCATTCACAGTCTTTGTTCAATCCTGAGCTGATGGTGTCAAATTTGCAGATGAACTGAAGCTCAGCAGTTTCTCTTTGAAGTCTGGTCCTGAAGTTTTTTTGCTGCAGGATAGCCACCTTAAGGTCTGCTATAGTGTGGCCAGGGAGGTTGAAGTGCTCTCCTACAGGTTTTTGTATATTGCCATTCCTAATGTCTGATTTGTGTCCATTTATCCTTTTCCGTAGAGACTGTCCAGTTTGGCCGATGTACATAGAGGGGCATTGCTGGCATATGATGGCGTATATTACATTGGTGGATGTGCAGGTGAATGAACCAGTGATGGTGTGGCTGATCTGGTTAGGTCCTGTGATGGTGTCGCTGGTGTTTAGAACAGTTTAGAACAGATTCTAATTGTCAAATGATAAAGGACCTCATCCTGAAAGGTTGCAAACACCCCCAACTCCTCGTTATTGCACTGGGCCATGAGTACTCAGCATGTTACAGGTGCCTCCGCCACCTCTTCTTCTGGTGCCTCACAGCAAGGGTCCAAATCTTTCTGGAAATTCGAAAGCCATTACTGTACATTTTTTATCTCTCTCTGCAATTGAGGCCCATTTTTGCTCCCACTGGAGTCAGTCTGCTTGGGCTGTTGATTTCAAAGGGCAGCCTTTTTGAGCCTTTCCTGGTCACTGCTGGGACAAGATTTGGAAATGCTGAAGAATACATAAGTTCAGCTGATGAACAGCCAGAGGCAGGGAAGAAAAGGGACTTCAACCCTAAGGAGATCGCCAGTCTAGTCTGGCCACTCCAAGAGGTTCAGATATGGTCTGAATAAATATCCTGCATTTTTGGATACTTGCTTGGACCAAGCCTCTGAACCTTTGGCTTCACCCTGTACTGACAAGTAAAATGATGAATAAAACTTCCATTGACTTTAAGGACTGTATTACATCAGGCCTCCTTTACGTCTTGTTTATTAATCTTTATAATGCAAGAGCTGATAGACACCTACTTCTAACCGTGTTACCTGGCACTTGCTCTGATATTTGTATGGAAATAAAGTTACACCACTGTGAAGCACTGAATCTCAAAGCAGCACCCTGTAATCCCCATATTCATGTTTATATGGTTATATTTCATACAAAGCATGCCATGTAAAATACCACATGAAAGGTCATGATCTGCTGAAAAATCCATTGTTCTGACAAAATGTGTATATTGTTAGTTAGGGTTGACAACTTTCTAATTGCAGAAAACTGAACACCCTTTCCTTGCCCTCTGCCCCACCCCCTTCTCTGAGGCCTCGGTCCCTGCTCACTTCATCTCTCCTCCGTTCATCGCTCACTCTCACTCACCCTTGCTCAGTTGCTCATTTTCACTGGTCTGGGGCAGAAGGTTGGGGTGTGGGAGAGAGTGAGGGCAATGGCTAGAGGTGCGGGCTATGGGGTGGGGCCAGAAATGAAGGATTCAGGGTGTGGGAGGGGGTTCCAGGCTGGAGGTTGCGGTGGGGGGGTGAGGGCTATGGCTGGGGGTGGGGGGTGAGGAGTTTGGGGTACAGGAGGGGGCTCTGGGCTGGGGCCAAGGGGTTCAGAATGTGAGAGGAGGCTCAGGGCTGGGGCAAGGGTGTGGGGTGCAGGCTTTGGGAGGGAGTTTGGGTGAGAGAGGGGGCTCAGGGCTGGGGCAGGGGGTTGGGGCATGTGAGAGGGTGAGGGGTGCAGGCTCTGGGCAGTGCTTTACTTCAAGCGGATCCTAGAAGTGGCCAGTATGTCAGGCTCCTAGGTGGAGGTGCAGCCAGGCAGCTCCATGCACTGCCCCATCCATAGGCACCACCCTCACAGCTCCCATTGGCCATGGTTCCTGGCCAATAGGAGCTGTGGAGCTGGCACTTAGGGTGGGGGCAGCGCACAGAGCATCCTTGACTGACCCTGAACCTAGAGACATACCAGCCATTTCCGGGAGCCGTGCAGAGCCAGAGCAAGCAGGGAGCCTGCCTTAACCCTGCTGCACTGCTGATCGGACTTTTAATGGCCCAGTCAGCAGTGCAGACTGGAGCTACTAGGATCCCCTTTTGACTGGGGGTTCTGGTAAAAAACCAGATGTCTGGCAACCCTATTGTTAGTGTGTATGAAGTTATGAGATTTTGCTATATGGTGGTTATTGAAATATGTTGTGAGTTTGGGAGATACTCACTGTTTGTTCTCCAGTGACAACAAAGGTGGTGACCCACACCCAAATAGGCCTGAAGTGACTATTATGAGCCATTGACCATCTCTTGTAAACAAGAGACTTACAGAATTGTAAGAGACAGTTGCGCAAGTACCATACAATGGGGATTGCTCAACTCTGTGACTCAGCAAGGCCCACTAGGACAAGCCTAGGCCAATATCTTTCCCAGGGCCGCCCAGAGGATTCAGGGGGCCTGGGCTCCTCGGCGGCAGGGGGCCCCCGCTTCAGTGGTAATTTGGTGGCGGGGGTTCCTTCCACTCTGGGACCTGTCGTCAAAGTGCCCTGAAGACCCGCGGTGGGGGGCCCCCGCCGCCGAATTACCAGCGAAAACCCAGCTCTTTGGCAGCAGGTCCTGGGGCAGAAGGACCCCCCGCCGCAGGTCTTTGGGGCACTTCGGTGACGGGTCCCAGAGCAGAAGGACCCCTCGATGCCAAATTACCGCTAAAGACCCGGAGCGGAAGAAGCTCCGGGGGCCCCGAGCACCGCAAGAGTTTTCTGGGTCCCTCGGAGAGAGTGAAGGACCCCGCTTCAGGGGCCCCGAAAAACTCTTGTGGGGGCCCCTGCAGGGCCCAGGGCAAATTGTCCCGCTTGTCCCCCCTGCTGGGCGGCCCTGATCTTTCCTGGGACATGACTGAGAATATAAAATAAGGGACAGTAGCCTCATGAGACCACCTTTCTCCACCCCCACTTATGCTGAAGGCAGCAAGAATGCTAGGAAGACAAAGATTTTGCACTGAGGAGACTGGTGCCAGCCTGAGAAGAGAACTGTACTTTGCCTGCAATGTCCAGTGGGGTGAGAAAAGCTGTTTGATTCAAATATTGCTCAGTTTGATAAAGTTCAGGATTGAGACTACGATTTTACTTTTTATTTTTTCCTTATATAACTATTGTTGACATTTATGCCGACCACTTATAACTATATAAAATCTTGCTGTAGTTAAACTTATTTTAATGTTTTATCTTTCCCAGTGAGTTTGTTTAAATTGCTTGCAGAATCTGCTCAAACTACAAAGGCTGGCGCATGCCCCTACTTTGATGAAGTGAAAAACTAATTAATGAGCTTGCATTGTTCAAGAGAAGGATTTAAGCAGTGCAAGATGGTACATTTTGGTGGTTCAAGGCTGGGAGGATTTGCTGGTGTCTTCCTCAGTATAGTTTATGAGTGGCTTAGAGAGCATTCATGCAACTTGGCTGGGTGTGTCTCTGTATGCTGGTGGCTGAGTGATAATTGCACCCAGACGGTTTTGCTGCTTGTCTCTAGCAAAGCATTGTGAGACAGCCCAGGCTGATAGTTAAGTGGGGCACCGTGGTTCAGGGTTGTACTCCAGGGATCCCATCACAACCTCATTTTTCTTCTGGCTCAGTGGGTGGTATTCAGTGGACCACATGGCACACCAGAATGATATTTCATAGACTCATAGACTTGATAGTACCTTCTGGCCTTAATGACCATCTAGATTGACTAGGGTACCCGATAGCAAACAGTGAAAAATGGGACAGGGGGTGAGGGTAATATGTGCATATATAAGAGTCTCAAAAAATGGGACTGTCCTTTTGAAAACAGTACATATGGTCACCCTAAGAATGATCTCCTGCACATTGCAGGCCATAGAACCTCACCCACCCACTCCTGTAACAGACCCCTAACCTCGGCTGTGTCCTGAAGTCCTCAATCATGAGTTCTATTTCAAATAGACATTAACCAAACAAAATCCCAGTGTCAATCATATTATGAAAACTAGTCCTTTCTCTTCGGTCTCCAGCCAGTCCAAACATCAGGGTATGCATAAAGGTGGCTCAGCGATTGTTTTGCCTCCCTGGACGCCCCCACTCCCAGAAAGATGTTCTGAGGTCATGGAGCTAAGGAATAAGCCTTTGTTTTAAACTCAGTTCTAAATTGATCAAAACAGTTTCTCCTGTCCCTAATTTTTCTATAAACCATGAAAAATAATCATTTTGCCTTCCTTGGAGGGCTTCTCCCCCTGTTTGCAGGTTTTTTGGAAGTAATTTCAGTCAGATACTACGGTGTTATGGATGATATAAGGATCTGTATAGAATAGAAAAGAACTGTGTTTGAGGTATACTGTACTTGTGCTTCACACGAATAGGGACAGACATTGCAAACTCATGCCTCTGCAACGCTAGAGCACAAATGTACAAACAATTTTTAAAAAGTTAGAATAATATATCACAAAATATCTCTCACTGTACCATGGCAGCCACTTCCTGCATGGCCCCCTTGTGGCCAGAGGTGGTTTTGCAACATCATGCCTTTGTTTCCCCTCTTAAGAACTCCACACAGTCTTGCTCATGTTTAACAGCATCCCTACCTCAGGGCTGGGTTAATAACAAGCAGTTCAAACCAGTCCTCAGGGTCCCAGAATAAAATCCAGCACCACAACCCAATTGTTCATACTTAGTTCTAGCTCTTCTATCACACATGGAGCTCTTCATCTGTCCCACTCTCCTCCCCACAAAGCCCTTTCTATCTGAAGTTCAGCCCTCTGGCTTCACTCTCCTGGCAGCTTTCCCCAGTTTGGAGGGAAAAGACAGCATATATACTGCCCTCTTATTGAAACCTCCTCCTGGCTGGCTGGGCATGAGGGAAGCCTTGCCAGTCCTTGCACTGCAGGGTCCTTGGTCATGGGCCCTTAAGGGGCTAGCATCCTGGGTTTTTTTCAACTAGTAATTCCTTGGGACCGCTTCTTCTCTTCCAGTTTTAGCCATTACCTAAGCCTTTGTTAGTTCCAGTGTTCCTAGAAGAAGGATTTTCTGGCCCCCTCTAAGCTTAGAGGGTCAGTATACTCCGTTATACTTATTCATTTACCTTGACAAATTTAACTACTGGATGGTATTCCCTAATAAAACAATTAAATGTACTGTAGTATATTTTGTATAAACATAATGGAGGCTTAGTACTATGAGACTTCAATACAGTGCTGTCTGTTATTAAATATTTATTGGAACTGAGAAACCACCTTTTTGTGCAAACTATAAGGCTTGCAATAAACAAAGCATGGTGTAATAAAATTCTATTCTATAGGTCAAATTAATTAATTAATGGTGTAACTCCATTGAAATCCACTGGATTTACCCAGGGATGGATGTGATCCTTTCTGTCCTGTGTCAAGTAGGAATTTATTTGTGTGACACGAGCCTTCAGTGATTTCTCTACAAATGATGCTGGCTCAAAATGGAGACATTTTCAATTAAGGTCTTCAGGCCTATACAGCAGTAGACTGATAGCTATTTATATATTAACTTGTATTCACCTGACGTTAACAATTGACATATATGCATGAGATTAAGAATGGAAATGCATATGAGCAACAAGTTCTTGTGACATGGAAGAAGGTCAGTATTGATTTATTGAGGGTACCCATGGAATGGATTGAATCAGACACCATTTAACTCCAATCTGGCATTGGCCCACGGGGCTTAAAAATATATAACATAATTCTCTGGTGAAACTTAATTCTGCTTTAGTGCCATTGTAAGACACAATATAACAAACAAGGATACAAATTCCTTCCTCAGTTACAGTGGTGCAATTCCATCAGTGCAAACATTGACCAATTAAAGAAAAATAGGGCCCATCATTTCCAGTGTTTAATAAATTAATTGTTATACAGTGATAATTTTCCCTGTACCAACCCAGTGTCAATATAAATTATGCTCAATTCCTAGACTGATATTAATTCTTCACACATGGAAATACAGTATGTACTAGAATAGTCTTTGATAATTATTTTATCTAATCTACCTTTAAAAAAAATTTCCTTCTTATATATCACAAAAGTAAGTTTCCACAAGAGATACTAGACTTGGTCTATGATTGCTATACAAAAGACATACTTATGGAGTAATGATAATTTTCCATAGACTTCTTACAAAGTAAAATATTATTTCCTAAATCAGCCAGTAAAAAAAATAACTGGGCTTGTCAGAACTGATGTTATAACATTTTCCAAAAATGTATCATGTTGTAGAAATAATATTTATATATCTTCAGTTTCTTAATATCTAATAAAGACCTGACCCAGCTCCCATTGAAGTCAATGGGAGTTTTGCTATTCACTTCTCCAAGAACAAGATAGGGCCTAAAGTGTGTTGTACTGTATGTTATACATAACGAACACTCTGTGGACTTCCGACCCAATGTTTTCTAACTCTAGTCATTCCCCTTTACATGTGATTCGACTAATCCTTGTTGGTCCCCACCTCCCAAGAATGATTTCTCCATTATTAATTGTTGCTCTGTTTTCATATTCTCTCATCTGAGGGGCAGTGATTCCACACAAATGTGAAGATACTGCATAGTGTTAAAATGTTTATACTGCCATCTGTGGGATGCATCTGTGCTATACACAACATATGCCTTCTGAACACAGCAAGGAAAAATCTCAATGAAAATATAATATAGACACTACTAGTAGAGCCCTAAGAGTGAACTGAAGCATCAGGATTATCATATGAGTATTTCTTCTCCTATAGCCATAGGCACAACAACAACCATAAAGGAGCCACAAACCCTTCATCTGTGGACACTACTTCAAAGTTATTTACTTAAAACCACAAGAATATACTAGGGCAACACTGTTAATTTATAACATGACACAAAGTAACTTTCTTTTCAATAGTGCGTTTAACACAAAACATTTTACATGGGTAAATAACAGTGAAATAAAAACAATAAATGAGAGGGAGAGAGAAATTAAGAGGTTTAGGAAGGGTGGGGAAGATGTTTTCAGAGGAAACTGAAAGGTGATGGAAAGTGAGCGAAAAGCAGAGATACATGAAGTCTGACTTCAATGGGAGTCATGGGTATTTGATACCTCTTGAAATCAGGCCTTTATATAGGTGCTTCAGCATTGATTTAAATATTTTGGCCCTAGCAATTTTACATTTTTGGTTAGTGCATCACCAATCAAGATAGCATGCAAAAAGTAATGTTGCTAAGTCTTGCAGTTTGTTAATGAATCTCATTATATTTGATGTTCTTCTTAGAGCTCCAGTTCCTGGAGGGATGTGATTAGGAGAGATTCTCAACTTTCATTTAAAAAAAAAAAAAGGTACCTGTCTAACCCTCAGGGTTGCAAAGCAAAGTTTGAACACATGAAATGAGTGTGGCTTAAAGGCTTGGAAACCAGCAGACAACCCACCCCCCCACCCCCGAAATTTAGAGAGTTCTTTGTTTTTCATTCTCATGATTTTTTTGACACCCGACTCATGATTTTTTTTTGAATGTTTGGAGTTGGCAGTACTGAAAAAAGTGTCACTGTAGAATCATAAACTGAGCATACTGGAAGGATTTTACCATGAATATCAGCTATGCCCTCACAACATAGAAACAGGGAAGATGAACAGCAGGGTAGCACTGCTCTGGGAATAAACAGAAAGTTGTGCAGTGCTAGAGGAGAGAAAGAGAAGGAGCAGAATTTCAAACAAGAAACCACCAAGCAGAGAGAAGGAAAAAACAAAAGAAAGAAGAGGACTACAGGTAGTAGACAGAAAAAGTGTCTTATTTCTTTGTGAAGAGTGGTGGCAGAAGTTGAAAAAGACATAGGCCATTACTTTGTGGAAACAGGTGTGTGTCTACACCAGTGTAGCGAATCCAAGATAGCTATCACTGTAAAATCCTAGTGGAGACAAAGCACTGTCATTTTACCTTGATGGAGCTAATTGAGATCAGCCCAGCGGAGGGGGGTAAAAGCATTGTCCTATAATAGCTACACTGAGGTAAAAACTATCCATGCCTTGTCTCCTCTAGGATGTTATTCAGGATAGCTATCTTGGCATAAAAACACACCTTTTGGCAATAAAGATGTGGCACTGTCTAGACTAGGAAAAAAGGTGTATTTTTTTAAAATAAAGTTAGCTACCACAAAGTAGCTACCCTCATTCGAAATGCCAGTGAGGGTGACCAGACATCCCAATATATTTAGGCGTTTGTCCTGTGTCCCAATAATTTTTTTTTTGCTTCGCTCCCATGTGTCCCGATATTTTCTTGCTCTCATCTGGTCACTCTAATGCCAGTTAGCACCAAATCCAGATCCCTTTAGCACCGTAATATGTGGTTGACTAACCTCAACCTTTTTCTAATATACACAGGGCCGTTCACAGCTGCATAGGGCACCTGAAAATTTGGGGGACCACTTGGTCTTAGTGTCCAACTGCCTGGCTTTTCTATCCCTGTTCTGACCTTTCCTGTAAGCTCCCACAGCTGGCTGGGGAGCCTGTTGAGTCTTCCTTGGGAGGGGATCTAGTAGTTAAAAGTGAAAAAGCCTCCAGCCTGCCAGACCTATCAGCACAACATTGAAACTGTAAAAGAGCCATTCAAGGGGTAATGAGTCCATTTAACAGTCATTTTCCAAACCCTACGTATATACTGTCAGTTTCTGAATTTACTGACAAAAAACACTTGTGCATTACTGTAATATTTACTCAGAACATGTTAGTCTATAGGACCTTAGTTTAAAATTTTCTTTAAAAATATTTCATTAGTGAGTTGGTGAAGATTATAAAAATCACATCTCTAAAAAATCCTTGCACAGATTTTTAGATGCGCAATCATCTTTAGCCTTAAATGCTTGGATCTTCAGACATATATATTTTTTAAATAAATCCTTCAAAAGACCACCCTTATCTAAAATACACATTTTAATTACTATAGTAAAAAAACAAAACAAAACAAAAACAAAAAAACTTGGTTCCAAAGTCTCCCTGTCCTTTCTGTCCACCCCTTTCTCCCTTCACCCCACCCCTACCCCAGTTGAAGAGAGCCCTTAAAGGGACAACACCCCTTTCCTTCCAGATGACTGGACAAAGAGTTTCCCTTTCTTTATTTCTATCTGATTAACTAGTTTTAAGAGAACCCTCCAGCAAAATCAGTACCTTAGTAAGATATAAAATCCTTTGTTATGCCTAAAATCTTTGGAAAAATATTTTTTAAAGTGGGTGAAATTTCATAAAGATGTCTATTGTTATGGAGCTCACACAAAGTAAATTAGTGTTCCCTTTTTCTAAAAGCAATGAACATTGTTATGAACACACTAAACTTCTGTGACTGATTCTATTAAATTAATATCTTGGTTTCAGTAAGTTAAATATGTAGTAATCTGGAATAATTACTTTATGAAGGCTTAAGAGTTCATTTAAAATATAAAATCAGCTTAGAAATACTGATTAAAAAATTGTAAAACAGAGAAGAACTGCATCAGGTAGTCCATAATATTTAATGTTGTATTCAGCAAGACAGCTGACTTGCACTTACTGCAAAGTTTTTGCAATAAATGTCTGACAAATTTCAGGGCATATCAAAAAAACCTGTGGCTGACATTTTTTATTCCCAAGTTTAGTGCTTTTAATTAGGTACCTTCTGTGTGTCCATGAGGGAGAGGGCATGGGGGTCTTTCCGGGGAACTGTGACTTCCCACCACCATGAGGTAGGCTATGCATCTCGCTATCCTTTGCTTCTTCAGCTCCCCCCAGCCCCAGGCTGTGAGCCCAGGCTGCCATTGGGCATAGGGGCATCAGTTTAATAATACTGTGTAAGGCCCTATAAATTCTAAGGACTGCCCTGAATGTACAGTAACTCCTCACTTAGTGTTGTAGTTATGTTCCTTAAAAAATGCGACTTTAAGCGAAACGATGTTAAGCGAATCCAATTTCCCCATAAGAATTAATGTAAATGAGGTGGTTGGGTTCCAGGGAAATTTTTTTCACCAGACTATCTATCTATAGTTAAAACTTATACTGTGTGTATATACATATACATACACACAGTATAAGTTTTAAACAAACAATTTAATACTGGTACATAGTGATAATGATTATGAAGCTTGGTTGAGGTGGAGGAGTCAGAGGGTGGGATATTTCCCTTACTGCTAAATGATGAACTAGCAATTGGCGGAACCCTCAAAGGATAACTCTCTCTCTACACAAAGCAGCAGGAATGGAAGGAGATATGGGCATTTCCCTGAAGTACAATGCCTTGTTAATTAGATCAGCTTGCTGATAGGCAGCTGCTGCAAGCTCCCTCTGTCCTGAGTCCTGGTCTGTCCTCCCTGCTTTATGGAAGATGGAGTAAGCGAGGTGAAGGAGTGGGGATGGGGGGGACACCCTGACATTAGCCCTCCTCTTCCTTTCCCTCCCCACCCCCCACACAGCAAGCAGAAGTCTCACGGAGCAGCTCCAAGGCAGAGGGCAGGAGCAGCACATGGCGAGGGCAGGGGAGGGACACAGGTGAACTGCAGGCAGCTGCTGCACAGGGAACTTAGGGGAGCAGGGAGCTGATGGGAGCTGCTAGTCCTGTGTTTGCTGCTATCAATGTGCAAGATTAAACTCCACAAGAAATCTGCAAAGTCAAAGCATAATTTGCTTACTAAAGTCTTTGAAGTTAGCAAGAAAGCAAACAAACAGAAAGCTATTTCTCCAAGGAGAAAGGGGGGAAATTAAGTAAATTATTTTTACAGCTTCGTCTTAAATTACTAAATTATTAACAAGCATAGAAATTGGAAAGAAGCACCTTTTAAAAGGAAATCATTGGTGACTTAAAATAATAGGGACAATAATTTATTTAGTTGTATACAATACTGTATGTACAGAAAAGAAATAGTACTTCCTATTTCCTTATTCAAGATGTTATTTTTCAATCTGTATCCTTTGTATGGAAGGTAAAATGTTGCCTGTTGTGTGATACAAAGTGTTGTGAAGAGAGAGAAAGAAAGTCAGTAGGGGCCTGATTATGCTCCAGTGAAATTAATGGGAGTTCCATTGACTTCAAAGGGAGTAGGAGATCAGAAAATAACTTTAGCTTCTGCAATTTGGCAAGAAAGCAAAATATTTCACAGGTTTTATTTTGCACCAAGATTGCAAAACCACTAATTTTTTAAAAATATCCTTTTTAATAATAGTGTATAAGTTTCTCACCATTTCCCCCTTCTTGGTTGTCACTTTGTCAGGTTGGACTCAGACCAAAAGGGAATGGTTATGGAAAGTTTGAACAAATATCTCCTCTAGTGCTTTTGAGTCCAGTGAGCAGGAAAACAGTATGTTTTTCCAATGAAAAGTTTCTAGAAAATCATGTGTGCATTTTATATATTTGCACTTGATTAAAAAACGATTGATATTAAAACTTCAAATTTACCATGAAACTAGTCCTCACTGAAGAAGTGCAGATGAAGAAAGTTTTAAATAACTTATCTGTAATTTTTTCAAAAGGTTTAAAATTGCATGGCTGAAAATGTATATAAAATAGGGATTGGAGCCAAAGCCTACTGATGTTAGTGAGAATCTTTCCACTGACTTCAATGAACTTTGGATCAAGGCCCAGATTAAAATCACTAAGGGCCCAATCCTGCAAGCACTTATGTCCTCGCTTAACTTTAAGTATGTGAGTAATTCCATTGATTCAGACTACTCATATGCTTAAAGTTAAGCATATGCATGAGTGTTTGGAGGATCATGGCTTAAGGGCTAGACTGTTTGAACCACACAGACTAAGGTACTGAGGAGCTGCATAGCCTCAGGGAAGCTCAACAAAGCACTATGCCTTCACAATATTGCCAGCTCTTGTGATTTTATTGTGAGTCTTCCAATATTGGGTGGTTTTCTTAAAGCTGCAGCTCCTGGAATCAGGTGATTATGCAACAATCTCATTTTTCAATTAAAAAGTAAGTTGTGGAGTAAAGCTTGAAAATGTGAATGCAAAAGGCTCAAAATCTGGAAGACAAATCAGAAGGTCAACATTAGTTATTTTGGAAAATCTCATTGTTTTTAAAGCAAATTAATGAGTTTGGGAGCCTGACTCATGATTTTTTAATCCTTGGGTTTGGCAATACTCCCCGATTATGCCAGTGTACAGGGGTAGTACACCTGCTGCTATGTCCATTCATGGTGTGCAGCATATTCCTCCTGCATACCAGTCCCACCCTGCAGATCAGGCATGCTGGGGCCATCCTGCCTTGCCCTCTGGAACATCTTGCACCCCAGATGCGCACTGAAGGAGCAGTCCCTGCATTCCCAAGTTTAGAGTGATAAGAGCCATTATAAGTGCCTAAATAGAGAGATTGGGGCCTTTGTTAATTAACATCTCTGTCTCAGTTTCTTCATCTGTTAAGTGGAGCTAATGCTATTTACATACTGCATCTCCTTGCCTTGTGGGTTCCCATAACTTCCCTCTTTCTTCCCTTTTCTTGTCTTTTTCTCCGCAGTTCATGGGGGTAACTCTCCACCCCACTCTCAAATGTGGTGTGTGTTATTGCTAAAACTAAACATAATGTTTTAATCAAAAACACTTAATAGCTACAGAGAGGCTACTAAGTGAATTAGCCTTGATGATGCAGTACAAATTTGACAATATAGGAAGACAGGCTAGTTGCATTTAAAAATGTTCCATGTCATAGCAGACATTGCAAAAGCAGTTGGCAAAATTCAGAATGACTATGAGGAACCATAGGAAGTCAAAACCAATAAGATAAGTGTGCTATATTGAACAAAACAGAAAATTACTGGACTGTGAACACTGCTGCTAACTACAAACGTGAGCACTGACTAGCACTTACAAACATTTCTGGAATGCTTATGGGATTTGTTTTCCTCATTAAAAACACTTTACATAAGCAAACCCAAAGAATACTGAAATATCCACACTAAGCCAGGCAAATATAAGTCAGGAAATGTTAATTGGGTCTATTGATAGTCGTTAAAAAATAGGCATATGCAGTGGAGGGAACAGTAGCAGGTGAATACTGAGTAGCACCACTTGTCTCCACTTCATTTTTTAAGTTAGATATATGTACAAAATCTAAAATTTGTTAATTTTTATCAGCAACCAAACATCCTACATAAGGGTAACATTTAGAACCGTGTTCTACATACATTCTTCACAGCCACCGTCTTGGATCCCTCTCAAAGAAAAAGGAATCTTCAGAATTCTTTAAGATGAACTTAAAATTCCGGTTTAATTTTAAAATGCTTCTTTGAGTCTTGCCCATGATTTGATCCTAAAATATTACTCCCAAAAACATTTAATAGGGGTAATACTCGTCTGAAGTATTTGTCAGGCAAGTGCTCAGGCCAGATTTGTGGAAGTATCTGCAATGTACAAAGTAAAAGTTATATTGAGGATATCTTCTGTAGGAATCATGAATATTCTATGGCTATCTGAATAATCAACATCCAAGCAGAGGTGCTTGTCAGATCAGTATAGTCAGAATTGATTAAATCATGGTTGGTTTATCGGCATTGTCTGAGCATCCCACAGATTAAAGCAGAAACTAGTTTGATAGCACATGTGAACAAGATTTGACATTATTTTTAATACTGATAAAAATGGATGTTTGCAAATGGGTTTTGATTAACTAGACCTGACTTCACCTTGATAAACATAATGATATTTTAGAATTTTTAATGAGGTTCTCAGTACATTCATTCTATTTTTTTTGATATTCAGACATCTGGGGTGAAATCCTGGCTCTAATAAAACTTCTCATTGATTTTAATGAGGTAGGATTTCATCTATAATCTAAAGGTATCTGGAAATAATGGGGCCAATTCTCCCTGCCAGTGCATCTACCCTTGAAGTCAGTGGTAGATCTATGGTTAGAACTGGCTCTATTACCTTTAACTTGATTTCAGAATCACAAAGCTTGTAATAAAATGGCAAACACTATATAGTATATTCTCAGTTTGGAGGCTAAAAAATTGATCTGCATCTCCTATTAACAATGGGCAAAAATTCTGCATGCATCATGCTGAAATTTTACCTTTCAATGACTCTCTAATTGTCCCATATTATTTCTTATCATTCAGATGCAGACAAGTCTTTACTAATGTATTTATAACTGTTCCCCAAACCAGGACACCTGAGGCAAGGATACCCCCCCCAAAGAGAGCATTATGCCTTTCACTAAATCAAGTCATAGCTGAGACATTTTTAAAATAAACCTAGTTATATAGCTGCCAAGAATGAAGATAGCATAACTTTCAGTATGCCTGTCAAGTCATTAGTCATGTTTCCTTGTCCACAGCACAGTTGATGTCATTTTGAAAGCCTATTCAGTCAATGACTTGTAATTAAAACCTTCCTAAATAGGAGACTAGATAGTTTAGTAGTGTGCCAAGAGTGGGATAGAGAGCTTTTCACCTATAGGTCATGGTTTGAATCCAGCCCAGATTGGCTGTTACTGTGAGCATTTTGGTGACTTAATGTGCTGTAAAGCAGGGGAAATGAAAGAGGTCGATAATTTAACAGGAATGAAGAGAGCGAGATACCTATAACCACTAGAGATGTTGGTTTGGCAATTTAAGGTTGAGGTTGGGTATATTACTCAGGGTAGCATGGAGAGCCTGCACTGACTCTGTTATATATGTTTTGTGGGTAAGAGCCTAATCTATTCTCCAGGAGTATCAATTCAGCACTTTTCAGACTATCACTGTGATGCATCGCCAGTAGTCATTTGACAGAGTTAACTAACGCAGCATTTTGCCACACAAGTGAAAAAAGTATTGCCTGGGGCTTATAAGGAGGCAGGAGGGAAGGCTAGTCTCTGACTGCTGGAAGAAAGGGCCAAATTAGGCCTCTTGACTAAGTGTAAAGGTGCAATAGAGCCCCAATATTCCCTCAGCATGCCCTCCCAATTTTATTAATTTCTCCTCTGACCACCTCTTCCTACACACTGCCTCAGACCCCAGGAGCTAACAACAAGAGATGGTACAAACTGGGAAGGCAGGCCATAGGTGGAAAAATCTGGCACAGAGTCCAGAGTAGCTCCACAAAGATAGGTTCAGAGGCGGGGTACAGGGAACATGAAGCTCTGTGATTGCTGCTAAAAGTCTGCTTTGTCTCATCAGGAGGGAGACAGAAGAGTGCCAGGGGACTGCAAGGAGTCTCATTCTGGAGCTGAGATGGAGTGGGTAAGTAGGTGGGCCTGCTGCAAAGGAGATGATCAGAAAGACAGATTAATTTGGTTCCCATCTGTCAGGTCAGCTGCCTTCACCATGAAGGCAGGAACATTCCACTGGAGCATTCTAAGGGCTGAGAGAGCCATTATTCTGTTGCCATATTAAGTCAGGACTGAGTAGCACAGATAGAGAAGTGCCATATCAGCTATTAGCAATGCTCACCTTAACCAGAGGATGGACACTGACAGAAGTATGAATGAAGCCCATAACGGTTATTCCCAATGACAAAGATTAAAAATGAGACCCACATTTAGAAGTGACTGTGCCACCTCTTATCAACATCCTGTGTCCAGATTCCCTAAAGGGCAATACAAGCGACTCTTTTGAGAAAAAGGAGGCTCTCAGAGAACAAGGGGGCTACCTCAATGTGCATCTCTCCCTTGTCCCAATAGTCTTCACAGGACCACCTAACTTGGCTTTTCTTCCATTAAATAAAAAGTGCACCTCAGATCATTCACACTAAAAGTAGCAAGAGGTTTTTGCAATGACTTGATAGCAAAATAGTATAGTGCCCATTCTATTTGTTATAGAGCATAAAACAATTTGGGCTGGGACTAGATCTTGCCCTATGTTTCTTACAGCACAGCATCCATCAGGGATCAAACAACTAACAATAATACTAGGGTGTATGCATGGTACCACATCGCATCACATTTTCGGGAATGTCTGGCTGCAACTTAGGCTTTGTCTACACAAGATGTGCACCAGTTCAATTAAATTGACTTAATTCTACTGGTGAAAAACCCTACATGGACTCAATCATTTTGGTTTAAGTGTGACTTGTTTCCATTTGATCTTAATCCATTTTTTTTTACAAAATTATGTTAAACTAAAGTAAGTCATATTTAAACTGAAATAGGAGTGCCCATGCAGGGTTTGTATTGGTTTACTTAAATCAGTTTAAAAATTCATCGTTAAATAAACTGGTGCAAGTGTGGAGACAAGACCTGACACACCAAACAGTAAAATAAAAAATATTAATGCCTAAAAGCTGCCCTTATACACCAAGGACAACTAAAGGGTATTTAATCTAGATGTTTTTCATATACCCCAGGTACTGATAGACAATTTCAACTGGGTTTCTTTACAGAGATTAGCAGCCATTTAACAATCTGATATTGTTTTTGTTAGATACTGTATATAACATAACAGTATTGTTCTGCATAGCGTCATTCAGAGTAGACAAATTGTATGCAGCAGTACTATACATGATCCTAGCCTCCACAACAGGCCGATCCATAGTTTTACTCACTTGCCTTTGCAAGTGGGAAAGTCCCAATGCTGTGCTATTCCACCTCTTCTCAAAAATGTTTAGGGTGCTTGCTTCCCTCCCCCAGATCCTTAGGGGCCGCTTCTTCCATCCTGGCCTCCTGGAGGGCTGACCAATAGGCCCTCTTCCCATATATAAAAGCAGCAAAGAATCCTGTGGCACCTTATAGACTAACAGACGTAGCCACAGGATTCTTTGCTGCTTTTACAGATCCAGACTAACACGGCTACCCTCTGATACTTGTTCCCATATATAGGCATTTTCATGGGTGTCTTTTGTGCTCTGTCTTCCTCCATCAGTAGAATCTTACAACTCCAGAGCTAGGGGGCAAGTGAAACAGATACACTGGGGCTAGGAGTAACACTTATGATCCTCTTGCTACAGAAAGAGGGAAGGCAAGTGTACCAGCTACCTATCTGGGAATATGTGAGGAGGAATGACCTGAAGCTAGCCTTCTTAATGGATAACTTAACCTCCAGGTGATCTAATAAGCACAGCTGGGCCCAAACGGAGTTATCTGATTGGGTAAACTGCCTGATTGGCTGAGGGGATCAGCAGACCTGCTGTTAAGACCAGCAGCAGGAGGACACTTGCTGCCCAAAGCATTTACTCATGGGTACATTAGCTTCTGCCTCCTCTCATCTCAACTCCAGATAACATGGTTCTGAGCCTTAGCTCTGACTACAGTTACGGCTACCCACATCCTAGTCCCTAACAGAATACTTCTGTGGGGATTTGTAGGGGAAATGGCTGGTCTGGCTACTTCCTCTAAGAGGAAGGAAGATTAATCATCTGAGTAACCTTTAAGCAGTGAGCCAGAGAGCTGATATTGTAGGAGGGGAAGAGAAGGCTAGTGGACATCTCTTGCCAAAAGAGAGTCTCTTTTCCAGACTGATGGAGTGTGGGGAGGCTGTGACTATTATGTATAATGAAATGTGTCTGGAGACTCCTGGAGTCTATGTGAAGAGGTCATTCATATTCAGGAGGCTGAATATCATTAGAATTGTAGGACCCCCAAACATGAATATAATCGGAATCTGAATAATGCTCTATTTGCTGATCACTAATAGCAATCAAGTAGATGGCAACTCTGGCTGGATAGAGATATAGCAAAATGGTTCTCATGGAAACCAGGTGAACAAATTGCATAGAAAATAGCTGAAGGGGACATTGGAGGAAACTGAATAATAGTGACAGGTAGATGCTAATTAACAGTCAAAACTTAATTGAGATAAACAGCTGTTTTTTCATCACAGTTACTAGGAGTGAGTCAGGAAAAGTATGAAGATCAACAAGGATACACAAATGCTTTTTTGACACTGGAAAAATATGAAACACTATTTAAAGTATCAGGCACAGACAGAGAAACTAACGGGGGCTGAATAGGCAGGCAGACTAAAAGGGAACTGAAGCAGACAGACAGGATGACAAGCTAAAGAAGACTGGCTATGGAGAACCAATTACACAGGATATAGGAGGCTGAAGACAAATAGACAGGAAAGCTAATGGGAACTGGAGGAAAATAATATAGTCCACATGCATAAAGAAAGCCTGCCTGGGCTGAGAATTGGGGTGGCCAAATGTGTTCAGAATCTATTACAGTTGTCAAGAGCCTTGACTTGAATCTGGAACTGCACCTGAACAGTTTTTCTACTCTCCTCAAATCTCATGTGGTGTTGAGCTTCTCTTGAGTCAGAGGTGTATAGTAAATACCCATTGATGCAGGAGATTTCAATCATGAAGCCAGTCTGGGCCCAGCAACGTGAGTGCTAGATTTCCAGAGACCCAAACAATGAGTGGGTCAAGAAGAGCACAGGAGTGGGTCAAGGAGTTGGTACACAGGACCTACAGGGAACGAGGACTAGGAAAAAATTTAGATCTTGAACAATCTTGCTGAATTGGGAGGAGGGAAGAATAAAATGAGACCTTAATGGGATTAGATATTCTTCATATAAGCTTTCCCAATTTTCTCTAAATCAAGGCCCTGAATTTTAGTTATCACCACCTGATATGTAAACTCCTTGGCAGTGTGAGATCAGAGGGTTGGCCTTTCAGGGTATGTCTACACTTTGAGCTGGGGTATGTGGCTCCCAGCATAAGGAGACACCACACTAGCTTTGATTGAGCGGGTAGCTGTGGTGGTGGGAGGGGCTAGTTGCCCCTAGCACATGTCTAGCATCTCAGCCAAGTACATACACAGAGGAGCTAGACCCTCCCACTGCCATCATAACTTTCTATTTTTAGCACAAACAAGCTTGATTAGAGCTAGTGTGGGTATGACTCCTCAGATGGGAATTACATGCCCAGCTTAAAGCATAGGCTTAGCCTCAGACCCATAAGGAGCTCTAGAGTTAGAAAGAGGACCCATCCGATGCAGAGAAAAACTAGCAGGAATTCAAGAGGAAGAATGGTCTTGTACTAGCCTAGCACATCATAGCTGTGAGTTCAGTTCCTGGATCTATTACATGCTCTCTGTGACCTTTGGCAATCATTTAATGTCAGTGCCTCAGCTCCCCAGCTGAAAAATAGGGATGTGACGGGGTGTATAAATCCCACACTGAACCTGAAGGGGTTAAAGGACAATTCAGGTCCCAGGTAGCCCCACCCCTCCAGACCTGCAGAGCATGCTCCAGCTGAAGAAGAACTTGAAAGCAACTCGGCTTAGAAGGGGGAAGGTTGGGGAAGAAAACAGGCCTATCCTGAAGGCTCCTGGACAAGAACACCAGAGATGGGGCCCTGAGAGGAATGAGATTGTATGATGACCCTGGCTGGGGCTGAAGGTTTAGTTATCTTTTCTTTTGCCTTTATATTGGACATGTAGCTGGGCAACAGAAGCAGATGGCAGGAAGTGACCCAGGGAGGGTAACACAGAGGGCACATGAGGGTGCCAGACATTGTGGACCCTCTTAGGGCCCTGCGTCAGAGCATGGTGGAGTGGAAGGCCTGGGCTCCCCTACAAACTACCCCTGCTGCAGGAGAGGCATAAGCCTCATGCCCACGTCTTTCCCCCTCTGGTAAGAAGAAGAGCTGGACTGAAAGACCTTCCCACTGGGAGGCAGCATTAGGTGCACTATCCACTCGGCCACCTTCTCCACCAAGGACTCTATTACAAGGGACAGTATTTCTTCACAGATTATGAGGATAAATTCATTAGTATCTGTGATGATCAGCTACAATGGTGATGACAGGGCCAGATGAATACATAAAAGAAGCCTAATTTAAATTGAGAGGAGCTGACCCTAACTCACTTTCTTCTGTTTTATACCGATAACTCCATTGAATTGAGTGGAGTTACTCCCAATTTATATGAGACTGACCTAAGAGCAGAACCTATCCCAAAGCTGGATGAGTGCATACAGAAGAAGCTACTGCTGAGTCCTTTAATAGGCTGGGCCTACACTAGAAAAGGTTTGGCAGCATAGCTTGATCAGTATAAAGGCAATGGCACATCCTCATAGTGTGGACGTAGTTTATACTGGCATAAAAGTGATTTTTGCCAGTACAGTTTATGCGGATCTCTAAGCAAAATAAGCGATGGCCTTAAAGGCACTTTTATGCCAGTATAACTGCATCTATGGCAGGGCATTTGGTAGTTTAGAAATGTCATGTAAAAAAAAAAATCACCCCCCTAACCAACATAATGCTAGTGGTTGAAATTTTTAGTGTAGACCTTGGTATAAGGTGCAGTATGTACTCCCAACCATGCTAGTTTCCACTATGGATTACGGAAAGGTCCCATGCAGGGGTCACCACATAGATTACCTCCTTCACACCCATGCAAAGCTAGCCACAGTCTGTCCCTGGATTACAAAATATTACTATGGCAGAAGCGAATGGCATTTCTTGGGCAATGTAATTCAATATCAGCAGCCTCAATCCACAGGACTACACAAACTTCTCTGCAGAATATTAAATTCTAATAACCGGAATCAACAAACAATGAAAAATCCTCCTTGAAATAATATATATTAATACAGTTACATAATAAATAATACATATTGTTAATACTGCTGTAAATAATGTATAATGCTAGATTTGCATAATAAATAATACATAAATATGTAATCATCCTCTAAAGTAATATAAAATTAGCAATAGAGAAATGAACTTAACCTATTAACTTGCTTCAGGAGAAGCAGCTTACAAGTTGTTTTAGAAAGTCTGAATCACTGATGCAGTACAATAGCTTAGCTGAGAGTAATACCAATAGCATTGCATAAGCTTACCAGGGACTGGATAACTTATTGTTGCCTCTGAAGAGCAAACAGTAACGTGTCCCTCAAGTTAATGTTCGATGCTAAAAGGTCAGTTGGTCTACTAGGGGTGTAAATGTTTTTTTAAAATGCTAATATATTGCTGAGTCAGACCTTGAATAAATTTTTTTCCAACAACCAAGATGAAATTAAACAACAGAGGCAGCCTGCAGATTTAAGGGAATAAAGATCTTTTCTATGGTAGAGCAACACTGAAACTCTCTGGACTTTAGCAGGGAAGCCATGTTTTGGCTTTATTTCCAGAGTCACTACCAGTGGAAGAAGTAATACTACTAATACTTAGTACCTCTATAGCACTTTTTAATCTCAAAACACTTTACAAACATTGACTAATTACTCCACATAACATCCCTTGTGAGGTAGTTCAGTATTACTGTCTCCATTTTACTGAAAGGAAAACTGAGCACAGATTTTTAGGGCCAGATTTCTGAAGAGCTCAGCTCCCATTTAGAATATGTCCAGAGTTTATCTTTAGTTAATTGACTGGAAATAAACAAGGTTTATCTAATACTTTTGGAGATGTTACCCAAATCTTGTTCGCTAGTAATCGGTCATCTCTGTGTAGGCATGCCCTTAGACATTGAAATAAAGGCCAGATTTCCAGAAGTGCTCAGCATCCACCAACTCCCAGTGTGACATTTATGGGAAAATTTTCAAAAGAGTTCTGCACGGAATGTACTTGGTCTCTTTTGAAATTTTTGCCAACTATTTTGGTGTCTAAACGGCACTTGAACTCCGTTGAATATCTTTCCCTATGTGATTTGCCCACAAACATAGAATAAGTCATTGGGTACCACTTTCCAAAGCATAATATGCAATGTAGAACATCAGTCTTATTTTCAAAAGTGACTTATGGCCAGAATTTCAAAGGTGTTTAGGCACCTAAAGATGCAAATAGGTGCTTGGTAAAATTTGGAAAGCACGTATCCAGGTTGGGGTCCTAACTCCCATCTTTTAGGTACAAAGGCTCAGATCCTCCAAAGTATTAAGATGCTTAACTCCCACTGAAATCAATAGGAGTTAAGCACCTAAATACCTTTGAGGCTCTGGACCTAAGGTGCCCAAGTCTCACTCCTAAATCATTTTAAAAAATGGGACTTAGGCACCTAAGCCAAGTGGTTTTGAAAATTAAAACTATTGTCTAGAACTCAGGAGTTTAAGGGTATGTCTACACTGCAACTAAACACCTACAGCTGGCTCTTCTCAGCTGACCTGGGCTTGTGGGGCTCGGGTCAAGGGCCTGTTTAATTGTGGTGTAGACATCTGGGCTCGGGGTGGAGCCCGAGCTCTGGGATGCTCCAGCCTGAGCCCAAATGTCTACAATGGAATTAAACAGCCCTTAGCCTCAGCTCTGTGAGCCCGAGTCAGCTGAGATGGACCAGTCGTGGGTGTTTAACTGCAGTATAGACATACTCTGAGTCAGGCCCACAAGAACATGCCTAGCTCTTTAAAGGAGTAATATTGCAGTGGTCACAGCAAATACTGCTTTTGCGCTTTTTTATTTCCCAGGAAACAAAGTCATGGTACACCATGAGTTCAGGAATACATTTGATGTATCACTACATTAAAACTGAACAACAATGCTTTAATATCTTTCATCAGTTCAGGATTATCCTGGCACAAAGCCAGGACAGGGGAAAGTTCACTATAGAGGTAGGAGAGCAATGCAGTGCCAAAAAAACAAGCCCTAATGGATGGGAAGAGGGCATGATCTCTGCTGGTGGGGGTGTGCTTTATTTAGATAATCCCTTCAGCAATGTGAAGCCCTAGCCACAAAGCAAAGCTCCTCTACCTAGCAGAGAATTCTGAAGGAGGACAGCATTGGTAACACCATTTTGCCCTGTCTAGAGATAAATCCCATCTCTCTAGCAAGAGCGTAACTAGCACACAATTGAACCACTGTCTGCAGTCAATCAGGCTTTAAACTTTTTGAGCTAGCACCTCAGTTGGTGTAAATCAACATAACTCCATTGAAGGCGGTGGACCTACACTGATTTATAGCAGCTGAGAATCTGGTATCAACTAGGGTTTATCTGTTTAAATAAACAAATAGCTGAATAAATGAGGAGCAATTATTCTAATTTCCTGACTTGGTCTATAAGCCACATGCAAGGTTTGTGTTTATCAAGCACAAGGGAAAACTAGACCCACAATTCTAAGGCTAAGTGACAACTTCAGCTGTGCATCATGCGACCATCATAACAAAAGAAATATGTGACGTGCTAAATGGTTTCCTGGCAGCTCCTGTAGGCATGAGTCAGACTACAAATTGAGGGGAAGAAAACCCAGGAGGCTGTCCGCACAAGTGTGGGTTTTTAAGCAAAAGTCTAGTTATATATGGAAGTCTAATAAATCACGAGTAAAATAAGGACTACCCTAGGTTTATTCAGATATTTCCTCTGTCAGCTTCCAGTAGAGGTCTGTAGCATTCTCCTAGAACAAAAATAGAGGGACTGCAATGTCCTCAAATGCTCCTGTTTATTTAATATGTTTCTATCCTATATTCCTCCATCAAAACTGTGTTAATGCCATGAAAATGGCCAACCTGTTGGGAGCAAAGGTCTTGTCTTAACTCTATGCTAACCTCATGCTCAGCCTCCTGGTTTTCCCCCTTAACACAGATGGCTTTCACACATCCTTGGGCTGCTATCAGTGCCCTAGGGCAGGGCAGCCACCATGCTCTGAGCTATAGGGCAGACCACAAGGTAGCTTTTAGCACATGCCACTACCACAAGCGTAAGCCCTGAAGCTTTAGAGAGAAGGGAGTTTGCTACTGTCATCTGCTGATGAAATGGGAAAAGAGCAGCCCAGAGCTGCTGAAGAACTGCAGGTGGGCAAGGGCTCTATTGGTTAGGGAGCTCCACTGGCATCTGTTGGAAATGGCAGAGAGCTGATTGAATGGGCCAGGCATCATTTACATTTTATTTCTCTGACAGTTTGGGGCATTGTGGCTGACATTCCATTGTTTTGAGTTTGGGGGCAATAAAATGCAACTGACCTTGTTGTAAAATACAAGGACAAGCCATTGACATTGAATGCACTGTCTGTTGTCAGGCTCAGCTGGTTAAGGAAGCCAGACAGAATGAAGGGAGGGGAAGAGAGTGGGGAAAAGGTTCCTGCCTGCTGCTGGGTGGGCACTAGTGGGAGGACTCTGTCACTGTTCCTACTTACATCTTGGAGAGTTGAGCTGAGATTGTTTAACTGTGGAGATTAGTGGCAGGTTCAAGGCAGTAGCAGCAGCTTGGTGGAAACAGATAGTGCAGAGCAGCAGCTCCATGGTGATGGCTGCTGTGTAATGGTAGATAGCTCAGGCCTATGGAGATGGATGATACAGGTTGGTGGCAGAAGTAGACAGCTTGTGCTGAAACCATAGAGAGCAGCAGCCTAAACAAGGGATTCTGGTGCCTCATTACCCAACAATTAAAGCTGAAATCAGTCCAGCTGGGTTAGATCACAGAGCCCTCAGAGCATCCCAGGCAGCACTGACCTGCTAGAGTCCCTAGACTTCTCCAACTCAGGGCCACTACCAGTGAGTGGGAAGGAGACAATTGGCTAGAACACATCAGCTATTCACAGTGTCAGCAGATGTCTGAGGCTGGGACTACTGTTAAGACACTGTGGGGGTGGGATTCTTATGTCACAGAATTTAATTTAATTGCTAGTTCTCCCCAAATTAATTCTGTTGTCCCCCCCCACAATAAAATACTCTTTGTTATAATTCTTCGACTCAGTGCTTGAGAGTGGGAAAGAATTGTCCATCAGGCTGCCAAGGGTGGTGGATATAGATTCTGAAGTTTCTGGGTGGGGGCTAGTGATAAAGTGCTCTGAGTGGGTTAATGTGGGCCAGAAGGGGCAATTAACCCATATGCTGCACCTAGAGGGAAGTCAGGGCTTAACAAGCACTAATGCAGATGAAGCCCAGCTGGGGAAAGAACCGGGCTAGGAATATAAAGTCAAGAAGTGAGAGCAGAAAGGGGGCAAGAATGTGGTCTGCAGTCATGCCCCAGAGGGTGGAGGAGTTGGCCAAAGACAAGGGGAATGATTCAGGGAAGAGTAAGTCCAGGGGTCCTGTCTTGGGCTAGGGAATTAGACAGGTGGCTGAGAGGGGTGAAGTAATTATGGGGAGCAGAAGAAGATTCAGTGACAAACCCAGAGTTAGGTAAGGAGTTAAAGAGGTAGGGTAGGAAGGAGCCCTGGGAAACAGCAACAGTGACTGAGACTGAGCAAACCTGTAGTGCTAGTTGGACCAGAACCCCCTGTAGAGGTGAGCCTGGGTTCCCTACTAGACACTGGAAAGTGGCATAGAACCTGGAGGTGAAACAGAAAACTGTCTGAGACAGCTTGTCTAGGGGGACTTTGTTACTCCAGAAGGGGAGGACTATATATAGTGATCTGGACAGAGGGCTGAGTCATAAAGAGGGAGAACCCAAAGTCATGGGGAGAGTTGGGAGCAGAGAGGCACAGTATGAGCAGCCTACAGAAGGTGGCACCAGATGGAGCAAGAGCTAATTCCCAGACCCAGCCACAAGGGAGTGCACTTGTACTGAGTGGAGCACTTTGCAGGGCTCAAGCTGACATTAGTTAAGTCTTTAAGAAAACCCCCAGAACACTAAATCTTGCCCTTTTTACCCAGACAACAAGTTATTGCAGTGAAAACATGTAGCCATGGGCACCCACAACAATTAAGTTAGTGTGGTAATCCAATCACTTCCCCTAAGTCAACTAGGAACAAATTTCTAGATACTATCTTGCTGTCAGCCTGTGCTCTGACCCTTAAGCTATGTGATATGCCTTCATATCCCTCTGGTGAACATCTATGGACCCATTCTGTTTGCAGTTTCTCTAGCTTCACTCTTCTCTGGTGTTTGAAACAACAGAACAGTGGTCCCTAAGGGTATTTCTACGCTGCAATAAAACACCTGTGGCTGCCCTTTGTCAGCTGATTTAGGCTCATGAGTCTCGGGCTGTGGGGCTATAAAATTGCAGTATAGGCCTTTGGGCTCAGGCTGGAGCCTGGACTCTGGGAGCCTTCCCCCTTGTGGCATCCCAAAGCCTGAGCTCCAGCCTGACCCAGATCTCCATACTATGGTTTTTATGAGGCTCAGACTGAGCCCCACAAGCCCAAGTCAGCTAGCATAGGTAGCGGGTGTTTTATAGCAGCATAGATACATCCTAAGAAGCCCACATATCGGCATATAGCCAACAGACTGAACAAACACACCAGAATCTTGGTGCAGCCTTGGCTTTAGAGCAGAAGCTGGTTTATTACTAATCTGATTTTGGTCCATTCCTGGAAAGTAATGCAATAGAATTTTTCACTCTAAAAATTCCAGATGGTTTTCCTCTGCTTCTGCTGTAAGTGGCAATCCCTATCCAGTCACTTATCAATTCATCTGTCACAAGACAGGGAAATATCTGCTAGGCTTAAATGGAAGTTCTTATCCCTGATGCCTTGAATACCTGGTCTTTCTTCCTTTTTTGTATGTGAATCAGCACAACATCTTGCAAGGTTGCCACAGCCTGAAAATTGTTTAACATAAACATCATGGCTGCTGTCTTCCAGCACCTGTCTCGCTTCCTCATGCCTCCCTCTTTTCTCCCAAAATATGTTCTGGATAGCTGGAAGGTAGAATTAACTCAGCATTTCTTTTCCTGAGATAACGCCTTTAGAAAAAGTACTCAGTAGGCATAACTTTGCTGTCTCATTCTGCCATCACAGGGAATAGTATTCTGTTGAGATTATTGTTTTTTTTTTATTATGTAGGGCTCCAAAGACCAAGAATAAAATTGTATGAATTCAAGGGCACTCACCAAATATTTTTGCTGTCTGTCAGGAACAAGTGCAACAGTCACATACTTGTCAAGGGATGGCCTGGCAACTAGCAGACCACTCAATGTCAGTGACAGAATTCTGAATTTGAGGGCAAAGCAACAAAGGAGCAGGGATGATTTGACAATGGCTGTGCATAAGAAGTGTGCCAGGCGGTCAAAAAAGCTGGAGATGTTGGAGATGGAGCTATTGTCAGACATGGAATTCATGGTGACGTGTTCGAAATGCTGTGAGCCAGGGGGATGAATGCCTTGGAATCATGAGTTTTGATATTGACATGTACTACCAAATATGCAGAACTGTTCCTAGGGAAGTCATTCAGTGATCCACCACACCTTCAGCTTCACTCTGCCCCTGAGCCAGGGTGCCAGATAGAACACAGATACACAGAAGAAGTGTACTGTTCCTAGACATGACAAGGTTTCATCTTATATTAGTAGATATTTTTACCATGTTAGGGCACCTGATTCCCCCTTGTTTTAGTGTCAATGAATTTCAATAAGATGGAGAGAAAGGAATCTTGAATGCATGCATAAACACTATATCTTAATACAAGGCAAGGCTCCATGCACTATCAACAGCCACAATGCACCATGCAACCACATTATTCAGCCCCAGCGTAACACGATGCAGCTTGAATATGTCGTCATCGCAAATGGCATCCCTTATGGCCTTTGCTGCTGGTGGCTGTAAGAGGTTCAACTGATGGTTGTCTATGAGTAAACTTAGGTTCATAATTGTCAGCAACCTAGTCCCTCCCAAAGTACCCCCTTATCCTCACATATACTGTGAAGCACATAGCTTTTCCTGTATATGGTATTAAAGAAACTACAGTCCAAATGAGTCAGTAAGCACATTCCACCACCTGCATTCCTGCACTTGCTTAGTGTGTAGCTGAAGTACCTCTTGTCTGGTTAGTGGACATCAGGATAATGCTTCATCAGTCAGGGCAGCAAAGGGTATCCTGGGTTTCCTCAAATAAGTTGGCATGGACACCCCATTGATGAGTGTGTTATGGGGGCTGGGGTAGGGAAGATGTAACCATTTGCCCATGTTGAAACACACCAGACCTGCAGAACACCCTGGCATCGTTTAACCTGCTGGTTCAACTGATGTAGGTGTTCATTAAAATGCCAAAGGCCTGCATAATGATGGGGTAGTAGCCTTTCCTGTTAATACACTCATTTGAAATGGGGGACACAGGAGATATGTGTGCCAAGAATTGCACATGTACAGCTCAGAAAGCCCATCTGTTCTCTCCCCACAATTAGTTCCAGAATAACTCTGACAGAACTGGGGGTCATCTCAGCATTGACTTGCAAACCTCCATAAGCACTGCGCCAACAGTAGATTTCCCACCCGCAAATTGATTGCCAACAGATCTGTAGTAATCTGGGGTTGCTTGTTTCCACTGGGTGATAGCAACACACTTCTGGACCATTATTTACTCTTTCAGTTAGGAGCTCTCCCACTCAAGTGCCAGGGCAAGCTCCTCACACAGCTCCAAGAATGTCTCTCTCTTCATGCAAAAGTTCTTGTCCCATTGCTGGTCACCCCATGTTTCCATTAGAACATGCTTCCCCACCAGCATATGCTTGTGTGCCTGGGCTAGAAGTGGCAGTCTGCATAGTGGTTTTTTGCCATTAAAAACAGCATCAGCTCAGTCCCTGCCTCCATATCCATGTGGTCCCATTCAGTTTCTGTCTTCGGACTTCTCCTCAATGCAAGCTGTTGTCTCCGTCTTCTCTGGCCCTAAGATAGCTGCTGGTAATTAGGGAGCATGTGGATCAATACCTTTGACACATAACAGCACACCATCACGCCAGCTTGGTTACTGCTCGGAAATGAATTTTGCAGGCTTAGACCATATTCTCCCACAATCCCAAGAATGAATAGACAATTTGCCCCACAACACACTGTCTAGCAGGGGTGGTCTAGAAAGTATTTGGTCCTGCCATGAGGGCAGGGGAGTGGACTCGATGACCTTGCGAGGTCCCTTCCAGTCCTAGAGTCTATGAATCTATGAAACACATGCACACAGCAATACAGTGAGTTGTGATGTATGAATCTCAGGATAACCCCCGTCAGTCAAGAAGGGTTTAAAGAACATTTGTGGTCACAGTCAGTCCCAACCTATCACAACTGTGGGCTTGTCAAACCTGAGAGTGGGCCCTTAAAATGGAGGAGGTCAGCCCAGTCCTGGTGGCACTGTGAATCAAAGAGAGCCAGCGCCTTCAAACCAGGCCATGTGGTTACTTGCTCAGGAACAGCTGAGCGTTCTGCCAGACAGACTTCTGAGAAAACAGCTAGACTGGTTTATTTCTTTTATTGACATCCCTATGACTAACACTTGGCCTTTGCAGCCTTTAGCATTCAAGAGGGTAGGAACTGGCACTGGTATCCTGTAGAGCCTGAAAGACTGATTCCCACCTTTGTGTGAGGGAGAGGTCCTGGAAACAGTTTTCGTTTTGTTTGGGCTGTTTTATATTACCCCTCCCCTCCCAGAAGGGGATGGACACACTAAGAGGTACAGCTGAAGGGCTTTACCCCTTACTCCAAGCCCAGACCACAGGACTTCTCTTCCACAGGGAGTGATATAAGAGGTAACTGAAGTACTGGCCTTCACCTGAAGGGGGTGACTTTGAGACAACCTTTGACAGGATACAAGCCCATATAGCACTATTGCTCGTCATGGCCATATACAGAGCCAGTGCAGATTTGGGGCATGATAGTAGCTTGCTAACATTGTGCACATACAGTAACAGGGCATACTCTGATAAGCATGTGATTACTTATCCTATGGATAGCATGCAGTGAAGATAGGGCCAGAGCCTCTTGCTTCTCACACTGCCAAAGAGTACTGCTCTCTCAGACTTCAGTGGATAACTGGGACTAGTACCCTCCATTCTTAGATTTTTATCCAGTTTCTAAAGAAATCAATGACTTCCATTGACTTCAAGGGGAACTGGATTAGGGCCCCAGCCTGTGAGATGGTGGGTGGCTCCTGTGAAGTGCTGAGGGGACCTTGCAAGAGGTATTTGTTTGGTCTCTAGAGGAGGGTATCACAGGCCGAGCTGAGCTATGAGGGGGTGGAAAAGGAACTGGGATCCTAATCAAGGTTAAGAGAGAGGTTTCCATTCTCAGACACACTCAACATAGTGGAGCTGGAATGTAGCCAGGGAACCAGGGACACAGTAGGGTTCCTTTAAAATAGACACTTTGATCTGATTCTCCACTACCTGGCACCAGTATAAATCAGGAGTCCTTATAGGAAAAAGTGAGATGAGAATGAAGCCTGTGGTTCAGGCCCAGTAAATCGACTTAGATGCTACAGGCAAAATCCAGGCCCATCTGAAGTCAATGAGAGTTTTGTCATTAACTTTAGTGGGGCCAGATTTTGCCTAATGAATACATGTATTCTGCAAGTTAAGTCTAATCCCCCCACTTTTTTTTTTTGAGCTGTGCACTGTCATGGACATTGTGAAAGTGAGTCACCTTTGCAAAGAGAAGTAAAAAGGAAAGTTGGATCACCACAAAAAGCATGTTTTATTCACGTAGCCAAGCAAATTTTATAAGTAACCCATAGAAAAATAACTCCTTAGTAACTAATGGTTTTACCAGGGTTCTGAAATGGGCTGGAGGCTATCGTAAAATCAAGTTTCCTTTTTTGCTTTTTAGTAATGATTCACTATTCTGCTGTTTAATCTCCTTCCCATTGGTTCAGTAAATATTCTGTAGCTAAAGTGTTGGTGGATTGTTATTGCTTGAAGTTTTGTTCTTCTGTTAATTTTGGATCAGATCCTACAGTGTTGCAATATTATTGAACTTGGTTTTGATTAGGTCTCTGATTTCCGTAGCTCCTGTATTACCATGTGGCAGGGCACCCTATAGGCACAATAAATAAATAATACAAACAGTGAGAGCTGTAACAAATCACAAAATACATTATTAAAAAATTAAGAAATAAATATCCTCCTCTTACTGAAATAGAGATTGATTTTATAATGTGGAATGCTGAGGAGAGCTGCTGGAAGATATAGTAGGGCCTGGGGACAAGGAGAATACACTGTAATGGGCGTTTTGCTCTCCAGATTGGAAAAATAAAAAACCTTCAGTGAATGGACATATTTGTCAAATGAAAACTGAACTCCTCTGTTTGTTTGCAGGCCAGGTATGATGTTCTGCTTGCTTCATCATGTTATGTCAGAACTGACCTGGAGGGAGCATCTGTCTTTACTGATCAGAAGCTATTTAATATGCCTGTGGTGGTGTGATGTATAATAAAACCCACAAGACCTAAATGGAGACAGACAAAGCTCACTTTTTAAACCTTAAATTTCACTGAAGATTTCAACAAAGATTTTTGAAATGGAAAGTTATTGATTCTCTCCTCAGATCACCCAGCCATCTTTCTGAGATGCTTCTTGTAGCATGGGATAATGTACAGTGGGCTGAATTCTACTCTGTTTTACAGCCTTTGACAACAATGGACCCACATGTGGTTTAAGTCAGAGCAGAAGTTGGCCCAGTAATAACTGTACGCTATAGGCTTGAATGTACACTGCAAAAGTATCAGAGTAAAGCCTACATAAGCACAAGACAATAAAATGTTGATTGGGGCAGGGACTGCAGAGAAACCCACTCCTGCATGAAGGACAGTGCTCCTGGATGACCACTGAGTTACTTCTGCCTTGTAACAAGGCTAAAGTCAAGGAAGGGAACATATAGTAAAGCACCTCATTAAAATGATAAGAATATCAGTTACCCCATGTGTGAGGGGTACTCTGTCCCTTTAACAGTAGAGGGGCCGAGGGGTCAGCCCACCCTGTCATATGGGATGACCCTTTAAGATTCTGGGAGATCTGCTACATACAAGAACCTAAGAAATAGAAGATATTAATCAAGAGGAATCAGTCTGCAGATCAGAAGCATTTGGGAGGAAATCCCATTACTGTTTAAGAGCCTGGGAGCAGGAGTTTTGCAGAGTGGGCAGGGCAAGGGTCCCCTTTCTCCCAGCCCATTGGGACGAGTTTTGGGAAGGGGAGCAGCATATATACTGCCTCCTTCCCCATAGCAGGGGAGGCAACAGCAGGGAAATGTGTGCTTACTGAATGTGAGGACTAATGGGAGTAAAAGGGCTGGCTGAAAGAGAAGCTAGCTAAGGCACTACAGCTGACCTCAGTTACAGCCCCAGCTCCAAGGAGGACAGGTGTGGGGGCTTCTGCATGGAGAGACAGGGGACTGCCTGAACCACAACCCCAAACTCCAGGAAATGATCTGGGAGTGCGCTCCTGGTTTAGGGAGGGAAACCAGAAGGACTGGTTGAAATATAGTCCAGCTGCTACCTGAGAATCTGTGACAAGCTTTGAGGCAACTCCTCAGTCGCTGGCTGGGAAGAAGCCATAAGGAGCCACAAATCCAGGGTGGGAATAGTGGAGTCTGTGGAAGATGCTGTCAAGCAGGGGAAAGGTGGAAGTAGCCCAGGGAAGTGGTGAGAGATTGCAAGGAGCTTCTCCCCTAGCAATTGGAGAAGCACAGACCTCAGTACTAATAGGGTATGTCTACATTGCAATGTAACCCCTGGGTTAGTAGAACTCAAGTTAGCAGACCCTGGATTTGTTAACCTAGCACTTGAGTATCAAGACTCATTTTTAACCCCAGATTAGGAATTGTTGAGCCTTGGGTCCCAGCCTCAGGCTCTATGCAGGCATTATGCAGGCCCAAGTCCAACCACACATATTCCAGAATTCCTGGCACCTTCCCCAAATGTGACCACTCTAGCCCTTTGTTCATGGTGCAGTAGGGGAAATCTTGACTGTCCAGAGGACAAAGAAAGTCTGCCTGTGGGATTGTAGGATACTTTTGGTAGACTCCCAGAGCAGGAGTCTAGTGAGACTGTGTCTACACTGTAAAGCAACAGGACTTGAACCCTGGGTCCTGGCTTGACTGAGGTTCAGACCTTCCACCCCTTTGGGGTCTTGGGATGCTGGTTCTGAGCCCTGGGTTAGCGTGATTTGTGTGTAGATGGAGGTGGCGGGGGGGAGGCTTGAGCTGGAGTTCAAACACTGGTCTTACACTGCAGGGTAGACATACCCAAAGAGGCCAAGAATGAGAAGTCCCAGATGGGGATTTAGGGCCTGACATAGAGGCCATTAGACTTTGTGGCAGGGGGTACTACTTTGGACTTTTCTGTTAACCCCAGAAGGGGATTGGATTTAGAGGTGGCCTGGTTGGAAGGCTAGGCCTCAAAAGTTGCAGACTGTTGTGGAAACAGTAGGAAAGGCAAGGGGTGCTAGAATCCCTGCAATGCTGCATCCTGCAACAAGAAGGTGCTCTGGCAGTGAGTGCTCTGTACACTAGTGGTTCTCAAAGCTGGTCTGCCACTTGTTCAGGGAAAGCCCCTGGTGGGCTGGGCCCGTTTGTTTACCTGCCGTGTCTGAAGGTTCAGCCGATCGTGGCTCCTACTGGCCATGGTTTGCCGCTCCAGGCCAATGGGGGCTGTGGAAAGTGGCGTGGGCTGAAAGATGTGCTGGCCGCCCTTCTCGCAGCCTGCATTGGCCTGGAGTGGCGAATTGCAGCCAATGGGAGCCGTGATCAGCTGAACCCGCGGACGCGGCAGGTAAATAAACCGGCCTGGCCTGCCAGGGGCTTTCCCTGAACAAGTCGCAGACTGGCTTTGAGAACCACTGCTTTTACACCATGTCTGGTTAATAGTGCCCATTGTCTGCCTGCACCCAGGCCCCTTTTTATTCTGCCTCTTGTTATGCAAGGATCTTGGAGTTTAATTCTGCTAAGTTAAAAGGACTAAGCCTGGTGATTAACCTTCCCTGTATCATTCTTAGCCTCTGCACACACTAGTGCTACAACACAGAAACTCTGCTCTATGCTGTGAAAGGACTTTCAGGATTCAGGCTTACCTAGAAATAGTTAAATTGCTTTCCTAGCAGCTAGTGCTGCTGCTTTCTTTAGCTGAATAATAATGCCTAGCTCTTATATAGCGTTTACAAAGGAGGTCAGTATCATTATCGCCATTCTACATATGGGTAAACAGAGGCACAGAGAGGCAAAGTGACTTGTCCAAGGTGACCCAGCAGGCTAATGGTAGAGCTGAGACTAGAATGCAGGTATCCCGAGTCACAGTTCAGAGTTCTATTTACTGGGTCCTTCTACCTCCCTGTGAAGTTAAATGATTTTCTTCACCATCACATAGTCCCTTCCCACTGAACGCTTCACTTTTTTAAATATCCAGAACACTGATAAAATGCTGGATAAATTCATGGTGGCTAAGTCCATAAATGGCTATTAGCCAGGAAGGGTAAAGAATGGTGTCCCTAGCCTCTGTTCATCAGAGGATGGAGATGGATGGCAGGAGAGAGATCACTTGATCATTGCCTGTTAGCTTCACTCCCTCTGGGGCACCTGGTATTGGCCACTGTCGGTAGACAGATACTGGGCTAGATGGACCTTTGGTCTGACCCGGTACGGCCGTTCTTATGTTCTTATGCCGGCTTGACAGCCTTGGAGCTTGAAGTGCTCTACCTATTCACAGAGCAAAATAGTACAGGAAGCAGTAGTGCCAGCTTTGCCACATTGCCCTCCAGCTGTGACCTGGAAGCATCACCAACTGTGAGCAAGAAGTATGTGCGTTTCCATGTCCTTTCTCATTGGACTTTCTGTTGGGACTGTCAATAACGGTGCTAAATGTTGTGGTGATTTTGAGAGATGTAGATATCTGTCTACTATGAAAAAGACTTAAGCTAACCAATTCAGTTTACTTACAGTTGGCTAGTAAACAGCCATTAGACGGCAAGAAAATTCAGCATACTGAAACTTCTTGCCTTTTCTTTCTATTTTGGTCAACACTTCCAATTTAGTATTATCCCTCTTCTTGTTCACTCTACAATGGACAGTAAATTAAAAATCTGATCTATAATCATGAGATACTTACCACTTCTTTATTTGCTCTTTCTTGCTGACCTGGTATGTTAAGGCTAAGCCTGAAGGGTGCTGAAAACATAAAACTCCCTTGAAGTAAACTCTGTGGTCTTTATTTGGTATTTGACTGCTACAACGAAGAGTGATATTTTAACAAATCCCTCAGCATGTGATATATGGTAATATTTGACATTCAGTGCACCTCATTGTGGCTGCCTGTGTGTAAGGGCAGAACATGGCCCACAAAGAAGTGGTTAAACTTACTCCTCTGTAACAAAATAGTAGCTTGGAGAAAGGCTATGGCTATACTACACTTTCATTAGGTGTTTTGGGTTAATATCGTCAGCCTCCCGTGATGCACTTGGCTCCTCCCTCCCTCCATCCCTGAAAGCAACAGCAAACAATCATTTTTGTACCTAAGCCTGGGTCACTCATGCAGATACCACAGCATAGCAAGCATGAACCCCTCTCACCTGTACATTGTTGTTGTGAGCATCACAAACACCTCGCGCATTGTCCTGCGGTATATGCAGAGCCTAGCCAGGAGCAGCCACGCAGAAGAATGTAATGCCACACAAATAGCTGTGCTGGAAGCCATAGAATGGAGCAATTTGCACATATTGGCAGCAGCAGCCAGGCTTGTTGACAGAGTGGAACACCACTTCTGGGCCAGGGAAACAAGAAGAGACTGGTGGGATCGCACCGTGATGCAGGTATGGGATGACGAGCAGCGGCTGCATAACTTTCGAATGCGTAAGGCCACTTTCATGGAACTTTGAGAATTGCTTTCCCTAGCCCTGAAGTGCAGAAATACCAAAATGAGACCTGCTCTGACAGCTGAGAAGCAAGTGGCGAAGCCCTGTGGAAGCTTGCAATGCCAGATTGCTACCGGTCAGTCAGGAATCAGTTTGGAGTGTGTAAATCTACTGTGGGGGCTGTTGTGATCCGAGTAGCCAGGGCAATCAATATACTTCTGCTAAGAAGGGTAGTGACTCTGGGAAACGTGCAGGACATAGTGGATGGCTTTGCTGCAATGGGGTTCTCTAACTGTGCTGGGAAAATAGACGGTACACATATCCCTATCTTGGCACTGGATCACCTTGCCAAAGACTACATAAACTGGAAGGGGTACTTCTCAATGGTGTTGCAAGCACTAGTGGATCACAGAGCCGTTTCACAGACATCAACGTGGGATGGTAGGGAAAGGTACATGACACACATATCTTTAGGAACTCTGGTCTCTTCAGAAAGCTGCAGGAAGGAACTTTTTTCCCCAGGCTAGAGAATTACTATTGGTGATGTTGAAGTGCCAGTAGTTATCCTTGAAGAACCAGGCTACCCCTTGCTCCCATGGTTCATGAAGCTGTACACAGGCAGCCTGGACAGCCGTAAGGAGCAGTTCAACCATAGGCTGAGCAAGTGTAGAATGGTGGTAGAATGTGCCTTGGACATCTAAAGGGACGCTGGCACAGTTTACTCACTAGGTTAGACCTCAGCAAAGGCAATATTTCTATTGTTGTTGCTGTTGGCTGTGTTCTACATAATATCCCTGAAAGTAAGGGGGAAAAGTTTCTGGCAGGGTGGGAAGTTGAGGCAGATTGCCTGGCTGCCAATTATGAGCAGCCAGACACTAGGGCAATAAGAAGAGCACATTGATGTGCACTATGTCTCTGGGTATGTCTACACTACCCGCCGGATCGGCGGGTAGTGATCGATCTATTGGGGATCGATTTATTGTATCTAGTGTAGACACAATAAAATCAATCCCCGATCGCTCTGCTGTCGATTCTGGAACTCCACCATGGTGAAAGATGGAAGCGGAGTTGACAAGGGAGCAGCAGCAGTCAACTCGCCGCCGTCCTCACAGCCACGTAAATTAACCTAAGATACGCCAACTTCAGCTATGTTATTCGCATAGCTGAAGTTGCATATCTTAGGTCAACTCCCCACCTCGTGTAGACCTAGCCTCTGAGAGGCTTTGAAAACCAGTTTCATGAATGATCCAACACTGATGTGACATTTGTATGTGTTGTTCCTTACCAACCTGCCCCCTTTTTCACATGTACTACCCTGTAAACATAACCCCCCACCAACCACAGTGTGCACAGGGAATAAAGAGCCTCTTGTACTCAGTTCATGCATTTTCATTATGCTAACAAACACTGAACAGAGACAGCAATGAATAGCCATGATATCCAGGTAAGGGCCTGATAACACAGCAAGGGAGGAGCAAGAACACATAGCTTGTTACAATTGCACTGTCTAGCAATCAAATCTGTGGGAATGAGAGCTTTCTGCTCCATGAACCATCCCCTGGAGTTGAGTTCAAGGGATACCAGCGCTTCCTTCCCTCCCCCTCATTCTAGGATGTCTGGGAGAGGAGGATATGGAACTTGGTGAGGAGGGCAGCTGGTTCTATCCTGGGATAGAAGTGTTTCCCCACACACACTTTATTTTTTTTTTTGGCTTCCCTTTTCTTTTTGCTGGCAAATGCCATTTGCAGTTAGTGACATTTCTTATTGCTGCCACAGATTTTTAACATTGCTTATGTCTTTCTTAGCCTTATTTCCCTAGCAAGCAGAAGTATTAAAGGGACCACTTTTTTCATTGTTACATGGATACTATATAGCAGTGACTGTAACTTTATATTTTCTTACAGTCAGCATTTAACAGCTCACAGAGATGTAATTCCTGTATTTTAAAAGATGACTGCCTATGTCAAGATACCAATTCTGGCATACCTTAGGGTGACAGATCATGGTAACAGTTCATTGCAAGTGTCCCATTGTTACAAATCCATTTTGCTCTCAACTCAGCCCATCACAATACTGAAGTATATAGCCCAATATATTCTTCTCGGTAGCTCTAATGCAATGTGAACTTGCCCTACTGGGTTTTCACCTTCTTGTCATCCTACAGGGGAAATCTAAGCCATTGGACTCTGAAGGAATGGCCACTAATTATTTCTGATATTACAAAAAGAACAGGAGACCATATTAGAATTTGTGACTAGACAACATATCTGAAGGATATTTATTCAACACATGAATTCAATTTCAGTGTCAAGTGCTGTTTTTACAGATTTTTTATTTGTTGAATTACCTTTGTTTTTACAGGAGATGACATCTAGCTGTAATGGGAATATGTTACACAATCTTTAATAGGTTATTCTAATTCATTAAACACTGTGTGTGTGTGTGTAAGGTTCCTATTGAAAGAAAGGACACCAGAGACTAGATTCTCCAGGGCAGTGTGACTGCTTTGCACCATATCCATAGCCTAGCCATCATAACTGGTTCAGGAAGCATCCTGCCAGTGTAAGAGTGGGTCTTTAGTGGTATAGACCCGTGGCTTTCAACCTTTATTCATTTGCAGATCCCTAAACATTTCAAAAATAGAGGTGCAGACCCCTTTGTAAATCTTAGACATAGTCTGCCGACCCCGGGATGAAAACCACCATTCTGTGGTAACAACAACCTTTTGTGGACTCCTTAGAGATAGTCTGCAGACCCCTGGGGGCCAACCACAACTTGAAAACTGCTAGTATAGATCCAACATGGGGGCTTAGCTGCCCTTTACCCTCCCTGATGCTGACTTTGCAGGGAGAAAAGGGTATGACCAGCAGTAGAAAGGGGAAATGACCAGAACATCATTCTTGGCTGTGTTTTCAGGCTGCTCTAATGCAGCATAGGGGGGACTGGCCCAGCCCAGAACTGCAGCAAGATTATAGGAGCATAGAGGTGAACTGATCTATACATACCCCACCTTCTGCTCTGTGCAGATCACCTCAACCCCATGATCTGTCCCATAAACTTTGTTCCTCTGCCTCAAAAACACATTCCAGAGGGGAATTAATAGGACCCCATCTGAACTGATAGTAGACTGAGTCAGCAGCAATAACTGCATCTCCATGGGAGGTTGCTAGCATACAACATCAGAATGAGTCAGCAAATAAAGGGTCCTACGTTCTTACACTGGGTCCTACAACCTGTCATCCTGATGCAAAAGGCTATGGACATAAACATTCATTTAAACACAATTCAGATTCAGAAACAATATTACTTAAAAATACCCATGGATATGTCAGCTCTTCAGGGGTTCTAACCTTATATCCTGGCAACTGCCATCTTGCAGGACAAAACCAAGTGGCTCTGTTCTATGTGCCCCACCCTGTCTGTCGTGGTTGTGGCCATGCCCCACTTCTTCACTATGTTCCATACACTGGTAACTGTACACATTTCACAGCAGCTAAGGTTCTCCTACCCCGCCTGGAAACAACCTACCTGTGGCTTGAATTTGAATCATGGGGGACCTGTTCTCCTGCTTTGGAATATGAATAATTCACATTGATTGCAAAGGGTCTTGCTTGTATCCCAGTGTGTTCTCTCTCTTACTACACCCGGCACAGAAACCTCACCTTGTGTTCTTTCTCTCCCACATGCCACCTGGGGTGAAGTCAGCTGATATTCAAGTTCGAACAGTAGAAGAGAGATTTTCAGCCTGGATTAGAAATGGACAGCATGTGTGGGATGCAGCCTGCTTAGAGATGGCTTCAACCTCACCCTTGTACCCCATTGGTCCTGATGGGTGTGCCCAGAACATTGTGAGGCAAAGGGACTGGAGAGAGGATAGTGGATACAGCTGTGTTTGCTCTATGTCCCGCAAGATGACTAATTGCCAATTGCTCGTTATGTTTCAGCTTTTTCTCTCAATCTTAACTACAATGTTAATTAAAGAAAATCACTGCTGCTAGACTTATTATACAAGCTCAGATGGTCAAATTCAGATATGATATAAGTGGGCACGACTCTCTTAAAGTCAGTGGAATAGCACCTGCTTACACCAGCTCTTTATTTGGCTATACTCCCTTTCAAAAACATACTGGGAAGATAGAGAGTAGTTTATGTCTTAGCATAGGAACCTTTTAACTCATTATTTTTTGTGTAGCCCAAACATACAAGTAACCATAAGCAAAGTACCTATTTGACTTTCTCTCTCTTGGGATGAGACATGAAATCATTCACAAAGCAATTTGATCCAGCAGTTAAAAACAAGGACATGAATTACACTAACAACTGTCATGGAAAGAGAATTAATTCCCTCATAACTGTACTGATACTGTACATAAAGTACCCTGGGTGATTGCAAACTGATTGCAATTGGAGATGAGCCAAACCAGCTCAGAAAAATGCAGATACAGTACTTATAAACACGAGGGTAATCAGATTTGCATATGGGGCCATATCCTTAGAAGTCTGGAGTCTCTGCTTCGAGGTGCCAGGCATGCTAGCTCCTGAAAAACGCAGTGTGTCAAGGTACAAATGAACACCCTCCCTGCTGTTTCTGATCTCTGGACTTCTGGAAATGGTACTTCTATGGATGATATCAAAATATGGAGTTGTAGAATGGCCAACACCATTTCCCCAGCCCCATTCCTGTCTGGCTTCCTGCTACAGTTTTAAAGTAACAGTGCACATATCCTCTACATGTACTCAAAACAGGTTTTTCATAGATTCCAAGGCCAGAAGGGACCATTGTGATCTAGTCTGATCTCCTGTTTGCATGCATGCAGGTTAGACAACACACACAAGCAGGACCACATTTTTGAAATTCTGCCCCATACTGCTTAGCTCATCTGGAGGAAAATTATATTTTCGTAATTTAGAGCACCAATTTCCCTTTTGACACTATCTGATGGAAGACTAGGCAATAATAGTGATGTTGTTCCAGTTTATGACAGGGTTAAATGTGTTTCTTTATGGGCTACAATACAACATCACAAATTATTTACTGCATTTATAGAAGAAGGAATATAAAAACTGCATGGTCTGGGCAAAGGATGATGAATACAAGAGACAAAATCTTTATAGGAGGCCCAAACTACTTTAATATATACTTTATATGGCAGTGAACTGGCCAGTAGAGCTGTGTGAAGAACTGATTTCAGCTTGCTGGCTGTTCTAAAAAAATTGGAAAGGGGGCGGGGGAAGAGAATTTCATTATTTAAGAGATTTTAAAAGCTTTTTTTCATATAGAATACATTTTCAAAACAAAGTCATTTTAAATTAAAAAAGAGCTTTTCATTTCAAAAATGTCAAAATCAATCACTGATTTTTTTTGGAGAACCTTTTATTTGTTTTGTTTTTTGACCAAAACTATTTGTTGACTTCAACATGAATTCATGAAAAGTTTGTTGACCCAAATCTTCATTGTTTAGTGAAAAAAATGTTTTGGATGAAAAATTTTGCCCAAGTTTGTTGGCTAGTTCATACTACTGTCTTCAACTGGATGGACTCAAAACGGCTTGAATTTATTTCATAGGCCCTATACTGCTAACATCTAAAGATGACTCTCTTTAGCTCAAGACATAGGAGACTCTGTATTTGGAGCAGGAGGATTCAAGATTTATAGCTGTTGTCACCATGATATTCCAAGTGTCCATAGTGACATGAATGAAGCCCTGGTTGGTCACAGATATGAACAAAGACAGGCCTCTGAGGCTGACTTTCAAATATATCACACTAATGCATGGAAAACCTTCTATGGTGTGAGAAGATTGATCCAATATTAGCATTATTCATTTGGCCTAGATGGTGAACAGGCCTGGCATCGCAGTGCAATGGTAGAGCAGTGTGCAAGCAGCCTCCCATCTGGCTGTGTAAAGGCCTCCTGCAATGGCCGTCTCTGTGCTCCAGGGAGTGCAGGCATTGCTTTCTTCTGCTCTCCAAAGAAAAGCAGGAAGCCAAAAGAGGGACAGAGAGGGATGGGGAGAAGGTGGAGGCACAACCCCATCCTCTTTCTGTTCCAGCCCATAGAGTGGGGCTGGTGCAAGAGAGCAGTTCCTTCTGGCTGGTGCAGATTGTGCACCTTTCACACAAAGAAGACTTGGCAGGTACTGTGCCTGTGTCATAAACAGATAGTTAAGGGTTAATGTCTCTTTTACCTGTAAAGGGTTAACAAACAGGGAACCAAACACATGACCAGGGGATCAATCAGGAGACAAGATACTTTCAAATCTCGGTGGAGGGAAAACTTTGTTTGTGTTTTTTGGGTTTTGCTTTGTTCTTTCTGGGCTCTAAGAGTGACCACACGTACCTACAGGCTCTCTAATCTTCTATTCCAATTTTGTGAGTACAAAGGTAGAAAGGCGGTATAGTCTTTTTATTTGTTTTCCTTTATTTGCAAATGTGTAGTTTGCTGGAAGTATTTTAAATTGTATTTCTGTTGGAGGAGGCTTTTTCTCCAGTTTCTAGAAGCTGACAGACCCTGTAATATTCCATCTTGAATTTACAGTGATTTTCTTTATTCTTTTTTTCTTTTATTAAAAGTTTTGCTTTTTAAGACCTGTTTGATTTTTTTTCTCCTAGTTAAGGCTCAAAGGAATTGAGTCTGTACTTAACCGGGAGGGAGGGGAGAAGGGGGAATCCCTTTGTTTTAGATTCATGGAGCTTGAATCTGTATTGCCTCTGGGTGAAGGGAAAAGAGGAAGGGGGGTGGGAAGGTATCATTCCTCTCTGTGTGGTGATTCAAGGAGTTTGAATCACGGTGATCTCCTAGTGTACCCAGGGCGGAAAGGAGCTGGGAGGAAGAAAGGAGGGGGAAGGGAAATGGTTTATTCCTCTTTGTTGTGAGACTCAAGGAATTTGGGTCTTGGGGTCCCCAGGGAAGGTTTTGGGGGTGACCAGAGTTCATCAGGCACTCTACTCTAAGTCCTGATTGGTGGCAGCACTACAGGATCTAAGCTGGTAATTAAGCTTAGGGGAATTCATGCTAGTACCCATATTTTGGATGCTAAGGTTCAGAATTGGGAATTATATTATGACAGCCTGTCTGGGACACATTATCCTGGTTCTACTCCCCGAGCAGTGAAGCTCTACAGTGCCACAACACAAGTTGAACAGTCCCAGTCTTTTTAATCTCTTCTCATATGGAAGCTATTCCATAACTCTATTTTTGTTGCCCTTTTCTATTTTTTTTCCAATTCTAATGTATCTTTTTTGAGATGAGGGGGACCAGAACTGCACGCAGTATTCAGATTTGGGTGTACCATGGATTTATATAGTGACATTATGATATTTTCTGTCTTATTATCTATCCCTTTCCTAATGGTTCCTAACATAGAATAATAGAATCATAGAACTGGAAGGAACCTCAAGAGGTCATCTAGTCCAGTCCCCTGCACTCATGGCAGGACTAATTATCTAGACCATTCCTGACAGATGTTGTCTAACCTGCTCTTAAAAATCTCCAATGATGGAGATTCCACAACCTCCTTAGGCAATTTCTTTCAGTGCTTAACCACCCTGACAGTTAGGAAGTTTTTTCCTAATGTCCAATCTAAACTGCCCTTGCTGTAATTTAAGCCCATTGCTTCTTGTCCTATCCTCAGAGGTTAAGAAAAATAATTTTTCTTCCTCTTCCTTGTAACAATCTTTTACCCATTTGAAAACTGTTATCATGTCCCCTCTCAGTCTTCTCTTTTCCAGACTAACAAACCCAATTGTTTCAATCTTCCCTCATAGGTCATAGCAGCAAAGAGTCCTGTGGCACCTTATAGACTAACAGACGTATTGGAGCATGAGCTTTCGTGGGTGAATACCCATTTCGTCGGATGTATTCATCCACGAAAGCTCATCCTCCATTACATCTGTTAGTCTACAAGGTGCCACAGGACTCTTTGCTGCTTTTACAGATCCAGACTAACACGGCTACCCCTCTGATACTCATAGGTCATGTTATCTAGACCTTCAGTCATTTTTGTTGCTCTTCTCTGGATGCTCTCCAATTTGTCTACATCTTTCCTGAAATGTGGCACCCAGAACAGGACAAAATACTCCAGTTGAGGCCTAATCAGAGCGGAGTAGAGCGGAAGAATTACTTCTCGTGTCTTGTTTCCAACACTCCTGCTAATACATCCCAGAATGAGGTTTGCTTTTTTTGCAAGTGTTACACTGTTGACTCATATTTAGCTTGTGGTCCACTATGACCTCCAGATCCCTTTCCACAGTATTCTTTCCTAAGCAGTCATTTCCCATTTTGTATGTGTGCAACTGCTTGTTAGCTGTTAGCTTTTTTGTCTGCTGCTGCACACTGAGCAGATGTTTTCAGAGAACTATCTACAATGACTCCAGGATGTCTTTCTTGAGTGGCAACAGCTAATTTAGACCCCATCATTTTTCTATGTATTTTGTATGCATAGCTGGGATTATGTTTTCCAATGAGCATTACTTTGCATTTATCAACATTCAATTTTGCCTTTCTGCAGCATCACTCTCTCCATAGAACGGTGTTGACAATGAGCGTGCGCTCCAGAGAACAGAGTGCTGGACTGGGACTTAGAAAACCTAGGTTCTATTTTTTGCTTGGTCACAGGCATGTTGGTTGATCTTGTGCAAGTCACTTAATTATCTCTTTGTGCCTCCATTTCCCCATCTGTAAAATGTGGATAAGGATAGTGACCTCCTTTGTAAGGTGTTTTAAGATCTATGGATGAAAAGAGCTAGGTATTATTATCTCAGGGCTGGTCTACACTAGGGGAGGGAATCGATGTAAGATACGCAACTTCAGCTATGTGAATAACATAGCTGAAGTCGAAGTATCTTAGATCGAATTACCTACCATCCTCACGGCACGGGATCGACGTTCTCGGCTCCCCCTGTTGACTCCGCTACTGCTGTTCGCGTTGGTGGAGTTCCGGAGTCGACAGGAGCGCATTCTGGGATCGATATATCGCGTCTAGATGAGACGTGATATATCGATCCCCAAGAAATCCGATTGCTACCCGCCGATACGGCGGGTAGTGAAGACATAGCCATAGTTCATTAAAGTGAATTGCAAAACAGTGTCTCAAACTTGAGAGAAAATCTGCCTCCATTTTGCTTTGCCCAACAACTTGACAGTTCACAGAGTAAGGCATATTTATCACCATGAAACAGCTGATGAAGTGTATTTTTTACATGTTTAATAATAATCAGCAAAGCCTAGTGCTAGAAGAGGTCATCTTCCTGAAAATTGATTACTGTGACATGAGCATGCCAATTTCCAACCTTCTTGAATGATTAAAAATATTTAACAATTTGTTCTGTTTTAAGTGGCTAAATATTAAGGATTTTCTTTGAGCCAGCACTAAAAGCAGGAGGTAACCCGGTTTTACAATCAATTCCATTGGCCTTCCGCATAGCTAACATCATTTTCCAGCAACATGGTTGCCTCTGGCACTAGGCTGAGAAATGCCAATTGTAATTTTAAACTTTCAAAAAAAAACAACCATTGCACAGTTTATTTATGGTGACAAGGACTTTCTACCTTCTGAACTTTTAGACTGACACTAAGCACAATAGTCACTTTTCCTTTAGCAAACAGATAATTGTGCATGCTCTTTAGGTGATTTTCAGACTAAATTGATCTAGATTGATCTAACTCCTTCTTTCCCCTCCCCCATATCCCTTCCCCTGCTCGGCAAAGGCAACTAGCGAGGCAGAGTCAGTGCTAATGAACCAGCTGAACTGGCAACAGGGTCTTTGAAATGACACCACTCCCCTTCATAGCCAGTGGCCATCATTGCTGTCCAGGGGCTGACCCTTATAGATAAATCCAGTAGACTTTCTGTGCTTAGTTAAACACCAATCTTCGACCGGATTAAGGGACCGGCCCACGGACTTAACCCTGACTCATATTCAGCTTTTATGTGTCTATTCCTGCTCCTGATGAGGTACGTCTCTCCCCTCTCCCTGCTCCCAGGGATCAGCCAGGAGACAGGACCTGCCCTAAAATGGGGACCACCCTCCTGCATTGCAGTACCAAACAGGATCTAGTTATTGTCCTGGAGAGTGGCTGAAGGCTCAAGACCTTTGTTCCTAACTTGGAGAGTCCCCAAAGAAAAACACAGCTTGGCCTCCCAGAGCAGGGGTGGGCAAACTTTTTGGCCCGAGGGCCACATCTGGATATGGAAATTGTACGGTAGGCCATGAATGCTCACAAAATTGGGGGTTGGGGTGCAGGAGGGGGTGAGGGATCCAGCTGGGGGTGTGGGCTCTGGGGTGGGTATGAGAGGTTGGGGGTGCAGAAGGGTGCTCTGGGCTAGCACCAAGGGGTTTGAGGGCAGGAGGGGTACCAGGGCTAGGCCGGGGGTTTGGGGCATGGGAGCAGGTCAGGAATGCAGGCTCCAGGAGGCGCTTACCTCAAGCAGCTCCCAGAAGCAGCAGCATGTCCCCCAGCTAGCTCCTAATGGAGATGTGGCCAGGCAGCTCTGTGCGCTGCCCCATCCACAGGTGCTGCCCCTTCAGCTCTGATTGGCTGTAGTTCCCAGCCAATGGGAGCCTCAGGGTGGCGCTTGGGTTGGGGGTAGCATGCAGAGCCCCCTGGCTGCCCCTACACATAGGAGCCAGATTTGGGACATGCTGCTTCTTCCAGGAGCCACATGGAGTGAGACAGCCTTTGATTCCGCTCCCCCGCTGGAGCAGGGTAAGCTCCAGACCCCGCTCCCTGAAGGGAGCTTGAGGGCCATCTTAAAACATCTGGAGAACCAGGGGCCGTAGTTTTCCTACCCTGTCCCAGAGTGTCTCATGATGAAAAAAAGAAAAGATTCTGAAGAGCTACAAAAGGATTTCACACAACTGGGTGACTGGGCAACAAAATGGCAGATGAAATTCAAAGTTAATAAATGCAGAGTAATGTACATTGGAAAACATAATCCCAACTATACACATAAAATGATGGGATCTAAATTAGCTGTTACCAGTTAAGAGAGAGATCTTGGAGTCGTGGATAGTTCGCTGAAAACGTCAACTCAATGTGCAGCAGCAGTCAAAAAAACTAATAGAATGTTGGGAATCATTAAGAAAGGGATAGATAAAAAGACAGAAATTATCATATTGCGTCTATATAAATCCATGGTATGCCCACATCTTGAAAACTGCGTGCAGATGTGGTTGCCCCATCTGAAAAACAATATATTGGAATTGGAAAAGGTTCAGAAAAGGGTAACAAAAATGATTGTGGATATGGAACGGCTTCCATATGAGGAGAGATTAATAAGATTGGGACTTTTCAGTTTGAAAAAGAGATGGCTAAGGGGAGATAGGATAGAGGTCTGTAAAATCATGACTGATGTGGAGAAAGTAAATAAGGAAGACTGGGGTCATCAAATGAAATGAATAGGCAGCAGGTTTAAAACAAACAAAAGGATGTATTTCTTCACATAATGCACAGTCAACCTGTGGAACTCTTTGCCAGAGGACATTGTGAAGGCCAAGACTATAATAGGATTTTAAAAAGAACTAGATAAATTCATGAAGCATAGGTCCATCAATGGCGAATAGCCAGGATGGGCAGGAATGGTGTCCCTAGCCTCTGTTTGCCAGAAGCTGGGAATGGGAGACAGGGGATGGATCACTTGATGATTTCCTGTTCTGTTCATTCCCTCTGAAGCATCTGGCATTGGCCACTGTCAAAAGATAGAATCCTGGGCTAGATGAACATTTGGTCTGACCCAGTATGGCCATTCTTATGTTCTTAAAAAAGATATAAATTGTCAGGGTCCAGAGGGGGCAATATTTCCAGACTATCTCCACTAGAAGCAGCAAAGAATCCTGTGGCACCTTATAGACTAACAGACTTTTTGGAGCATGAGCTTTCGTGGGTGAATACCCACTTCGTCAGATGCATGCAGTCTATAAGGTGCCACAGGATTCTTTGCTGCTTTTACAGATCCAGACTAACACGGCTACCCTTCTGATACTATCTCCACTAGGTGTATCTTTCAAGTGTCACTCATTTTAATTTCAGTTACCTACATTCCATACAAAATTGGTGTCTTCCTCACTCCTGCTGTTTAAAACATTATTTACATCAGCAATAAAGAGTCATGAAACTGAGGTTATACAAAATTACTTGCACTACAGTAAGAAATCTCACAGCCTGAATAACTTTGTGTCCCACATTTGTGCCTTTTCAGGTAGTGAGGGGAGTTATGTAGATTCTTGTTAGGACATGATGTGAAGATTTCAGGTTAGAGTCACTTTACTTGGATTGAACCCCTCTTGTGTGAGGGCAGAGTCTAGTATCACCACCTCTATGCTCCAATAGCTCTTGCTTTAAAAGCTGGTTGGGGCACCATAAGAATCCTACTGGTGGGGGCTGCCCAGAAGAGGTGCTAAATCAATGCATCTCATGCTGGCCTGGTCCTGCTCCCATCAGTGCTGACTCCACTCACTTTGGGGGGGTACAACATCAGCTGGTGCTAGAATCCAAAGTGAAAAGGAGGTTCCAAGTGTTTCATACCACTCTATCCTCACACCTAGCTGAATTAAACCTTCAACCCAAAGGCTGGGTTCTATTGAGATAAAGTTGACCCTTCCAATTACTTTAATTCTACTGTCTCTTTCAGAAATGGGAGACCTTCTATATCTGAATGTATCATTCAGGATTTTCTCTTCCATTTTAAAGAGACATTTTTTTCTTGCTTTAGTTTCAACTGGTCTGTCAAATATTAGGATTACTAAACTTAGGACCAGATTCTTCATTCTTTTCCACCTGTGTGAATTCAGATTAATTCCAATGAAGATATTGGAGCTACTTTGGATTTACAGCAGCATGACCAAGATCAGAATCTATCCACTGTCTCAGGACAGATTTTTCCATATCATATTCTGTTTTCTACTGTTCCACAGTATGGCATTTAAATAGGACTGTGCCTTACAGTTCTAAGTTTGTCACTACAATTAATTTATCTTACTCCATTTTCTGTCCTCATTACATTTTTATTACAAGAATTAACACATTTTTGCCATTTGCTATTCTGGTTACATTCATAAGAAAGTCATGAGAAGGAATATATTTTGTACTTCTTTGTCCTTGTTATAATTTTAAAATGTTCTCAAGAATGGATTAATTCAATGCTACTTTTCACTCTTTGTCACGAGAAGGAAAATGAAAATAGTTCTGAAATTATACCAGGCATTATTCTGAAGCTATTTTGTTATCAGATTTGTGTGTGTGTGTGAAGATCATTATCTCATGTCCAGATTGAGTGCTCTAGTCATACAGATATGGTATTAATTAGTTCACTTTTTCCCCAAAGAGGAAAAAAAAAATAAAAGGATGAACAGTGAAAATATTCAAAATCATGAAATTCAGTTTCCCCAGAAATGTTCAGAATTTCCCAGTCACTATAAAAAGTTGGAGAAGAAATGCAAAATACTAAAATAAAACACTATATTAATGTATAATTTGTGTATATATGTCACTAAAACAAACATGGTGCAACTGACTTTGGGATTGATTTTACACCTATTGCAGCCAGTTGTAAAATGCCTATTGACTTTAATAGGAGTAGAATCAGATGTATATCCCTAGTGCAAGACCCAGGTTCAAAGCATTCTCCCACTCTGGAGAGTTGGCTTCTATGGGGAACTGGACAGTTGGCTGGTTACAGGGTTCCTTCCTCTTGTAGATTTATAGAGTAGGCTTGGCTCTGGTGTTGAGGAAGATTTGCTCATCTTTTGAATAGGCGCATGAGAGTAGTAATAGCTGAAGTCTAATAGAGAAAGGGAGCTCTGAGGATTCATAAAGGATAATCTGTGATGCCTGAAAACCTTGAAGGAATGGGAGAGCCTGGATGGGGCTGGGTGCTCCACCACTACAATTCTTTCCCTTGATGTTGCGGTCCCCACTCCACCCAATAAGAAATGGATCATTAATATTTAACACGGTTAGATCTAAAATTAATAAAAACTTCATAAAATGAATGAGAGATAAACAGAAGCTGAAATGCCCTGCCAGAATGGAACATGATTTTCCTCTTACACCAGTGCCAATCATGAGTAATTCCACTGAAGTCAATGTAGATTCACCAGTGTGAAAGCAGGGTAAATCAATCGTTTTTCCTCAAAAAATACACCATATTGCAATGAATATATGGGAATCATTCTAATTTTATATCACTCCTGCTTCCTGCACTGCATTACAAGGATCTCATAGACTCAGACTTTAGAGTCAGAAGGGGCCAATATGATCATCTAGTCTGACCTCCTGCACAAAGCAGGCCACAGAACCCTACCCATCCACTTCTATAACAAACCCCTAACCTATGTCCGAGTTATTGAAGTCTTCAAATTGTAGTTTGAAGACCTCAAGCTGCAGAGAATCCACCAGCAAGTGACCCATGCCCCACGCTGCAAAGGAAGGCGAAAAACCTCCAGGGCTTCTGCCAATCTGCCCCGGAGGAAAATTCCTTCCTGACCCCACATATGGCGATCAGCTAAACCCTGAGCATGTGGGCAAGACTCACCAGCCAGCACTCAGAAAAGAATTCTCTGCAGTAACTCAGATCCCATCCCATCACAGACCACTGGGCATACTTAACTGCTGATAATCAAAGATCAATTGCCAAAATTAAGCTATCCCATCATACCATCCCTTCCATAAACTTATCAAGCTTAGTTTTAAAGCCAGATATGTCTTTTGCCCCCACTACTCCCCTTAGAAGCCTGTTCCAGAATTTCATCCTCTAATGGTTAGAAACCTTCATCTAATTTCAAGTCTAAACTTCCTAGTGTCCAGTTTATACCCATTTGTTCTTGTGTCTATATTGGTACTAAGCTTAAATAATTCCTCTCCCTCCCTAATATTAATCCCTCTGATATATTTATAAAGAGCAAGCATATCTCCCCTCAGCCTTCTTTTGGCTAGGCTAAACAAGCCAAGCTCTTTGAGTCTCCTTTCATAAGGCAGGTTTTCCATTCCTCGGATCATCCCAGTAGCCCGTCTCTGAACCTGTTCCAGTTTGAATTCATCCTTCTTAAACATGGGAGACCAGAACTGCACACAGTATTCCAGATGAGGTCTCACCAGTGCCTTATATAACGGTACTAACACTTCCTTATCTTTGTTGGAAATACCTCGCCTGATGCATCCTAAAACTGCATTAGCTTTTTTAACAGCCATATCACATTGGCGGATCATAGTCATCTTGTGATCAACTAATACTCCAAGGTCCTTCTCCTCCTCTGTTGCTTCCAACTGATGTGTCCCCAATGTATATCTAAAATTTTTATTATTAATCCCTAAGTGCATGATCTTGCACTTTTCACTATTAAATTTCATCCTATTACTATTACTCCAGTTTACAAGGTCATCCAGATCTTCCTGTAGGATATCCCGGTCCTTCTGTGTTAGCAATACCCCCCAGCTTTGTGTCATCTGCAAAATTTATTAGCACATTCCAGCTTTTTGTGTCAAGGTCAGTAATAAAAACGTTAAATAAGATTGGTCCCAAAACTGATCCTTGAGGAACTCCACTAGTAACCTCCTTCCAGCCTGACAGTTCACCTTCAGTACAACCCGTTGGAGTCTCCGCTTTAACCAGTTCCTTATCCACCTTTCAATTTTCATATTGATCCCCATCTTTTCCAATTTAATAGTTCCCTATGTGGAACCTTGTCAAATGCTTTACTGAAATTGAGGTACATTAGATCTACTGCATTTCCTTTGTCTAAATAATCTGTCACCTTCTCAAAGAAGGAGATCAGGTTGGTTTGGCATGATCTATCTTTAGTAAAACCATGTTGTAACTTGTCCTAATTACCATTGACCTCAATGTCCTTAAACTACTTTCTCCTTCAAAATTTTTTCCAAGACCTTACATACTACAGATGTCAAACTAACAGGCCTATAGTTACTCAGATCACATTTTTTCCCTTTCTTAAAGATAGGAACTATGTTAGCAATTCTCCAATCGTATGGTACAGCCCCTGAGTTTACCGATTCATTAAAAATTCTTGCTAACAGGCTTGCAATTTCATGCGCCAGTTCCTTTAATATTCTTGGATGAAGATTGTCCGGGCCCTCTGACTTTGCCCCATTAAGCTGTACAAGTTTGGCTTCTACCTCAGATGTGGTAATATCCACCTCTATATCCTCATTCCCGTTTGTCATCCTTCCATTATCCCTAAGCTCCTCATTAGCCTTATTAAAGACTGAGGCAAAGTACTTATTTAGATATTGGGCCATGCCTAGGTTATCCTTAACCTCCATTCCATCCTCAGTGTTTAGTGGTCCCACTTCTTTCTTTGTTTTCTTCTTATTTATGTGGCTATAGAACCTTTTACTATTGGTTTTAATTCCCTTTGCAAGGTCCTTCTCACTTTATCCCTACATGTTCTGACCTCACTAAGGTAGCTTTCCTTGCTAATACCACACTTCTTCCACTCCTTGTAGGCTTTCTGCTTTTTCTTAATCACCTCTCTGAGATGCTTGCTCATCCAGCTTGGTCTACAGCTCCTGCCTATGGTTTTTTCCCCTTTCTTGGGATGCAGGCTTCCGATAGTTTCTGCAGCTGCGACTTAAAGTAATTCCAGGCCTCCTCCACATTTAGATCCACAAGTTCTTCAGTCCAATCCACTTCCCTAACTAAATTCCTTAATTCTTTAAAGTTAGCCCTTGAAAAGCCAAAAACCCTAGTCCCAGATCTATTTTTGTTTATCCTTCCATCTAGTTTGAACTGAATTAGCTCATGATCACTCGAACCAAGGTTGTCCCCTACAACCATTTCTTCTATGAGGTCCTCACTACTCACCAAACCCAAATCTAAAATGGCATCCCCTCTTGTTGGTTCAACTACTTGGTGAAGAAATCCATCTGCTATCACATCCAGAAAAATCTGAGCCCTACTATTCTTGCTAGCACTTGTCCTCCAGCCTATATCTGGGAAGTTAAAGTCTCTCATGATCACACATTTCCCATTAGTGTTTACTTCATTAACAACACTGAAGAGGTCTCTATCCATATCCAAATCAGATCCCGGCGGTCTGTATCACACCCCAAGCACTATCTCAGGGGAGGCTCTAGTAGCTTTCTTTCCCAGTGTGATTCTTGCCCAGACAGACTCTGTGTTGTCCATTCCATCACTTCTTATTTCTTTACAGTTAACCTCCTCATTGATGTACAATGCTACTCCACCATCTTTGCCTTTATTTCTGTCTTTCCTAAATAGCACATAGCCTTCAATATCTGTACTCCAGTCATGACTACGATTCCACCATGTTTCTGTTATCCCTATGATATCCAGTTTCACCTCCTGCACCAGTAGCTCTAGTTCCTCCATTTTGTTCCCTAGGCTCCTTGCATTAGTTTACAGACATCTTAATTTTTGCCGTTTGGCTTCACTGACATTCTTTACCCTGTTAGGCACAGACATTCTACCACCAGCATGACCTGTTAGTCTGCTATCTACACTACCCTTCCTCCTTATGTCAATTCTTCTGTCCATGGCTGTATCCCCTCTTACTTTGTTTTCTTTTCTCTCAAGGTTAAATTACGGCATGGAGATCACCTGGACATCTCCCAGCCATCTTCCCCAAATTCCTAGTTTAAAGCTCTCTTAATCAGTTGGGCAAGCCTCCATCCTAGAAGTCTATTTCCCTCCTTACTCAGGTGAAATCCATCCCGAGAGAACAGTCTTCTGTCCATAAATGCTTCCCAATGGCCGTACATCCCAAAGCCCTCCTTATAGCACCACTGCCTGAGCCATCTGTTGATTGCCATAATCTTGTCACACCTTTGTTGCCCTTCTCTAGGAACCAGCAGAATCCCACTGAAGATCACCTGAGCCTCGATTTCCTTAAGCGTCTTCCCCAGTCTGGCATAGTCTCCCTTGATACGTTCCAGCGAGAATCTAGCCGTATCATTCGTTCCCACATGAAGGACAATCAGATTCTTTCCCGCTCCCGCTAGGATCCTTTTCAGCCTCAGGTCCACATCCTGTATCTTAGCACCCAGCAGACAGCACACCCTTCTGTTCTCCCGATCAGCTCTAGTTACAGGCCTGTCTATTCTTCTCAGTAAGGATTCTCCAATCACGTAGACCTGCCTTTTCCTGGTGATAATGTGATTCTCCGGTCTATCCCCTGCACCCACTGGCTGCAAGTCCTCTCGATTCCTATTCGCCCTTACAATCCTCCTGGGGCTTATATTTGGTGTTGCCTCCATTGACTCCTCCCCTCCTCCTGTAGGACTATCAGCTCTTCTCTTTTTCCTTGCCCTCTCTCCTTCAGCGGCCACCTGCTGTGCCCCTTCTTCATTTTCCAACTCTGCAAACCTGTTCCTGAGTTCTATTTCCCCTTCACTGGCCCATCTTTTCCTCTGCCTGGTTCTCTTAGTCACATGCTTCCACCATCCACTTTCCTCACCCAGCAGTCTCTCCTCAGACTTCTTTGGTCCTGCTTCCATCTGCAAGTCTGAGCTTATCCCTTCAGCCCCCTCGTGTCTGTGCTCCATCATCTGCTCGAACCCCCTTCTAAACTCAACCAGACTTTCCACCTGCATCTCCAGTCCTCAGATCTTTTCTTCCATCAGTTCTATCAGGCGGCACTTCATGCAGACAAAACTCTTTTCAGGTACCCCCTCCAGGATCATGTACATGCCACAGCTTCCACATCCAGTCATCCTCATTGTGTCTTTCACTGCTACCTCTGTATCAGTCATAGCCTTCCCACCTAAAACCTGGTAGTCCAAGAACCACAGCACAAACCCCCAACAGGCACCAGAACACTGACAGACCACCACCCACTCCCTTTACTAGCCTGTCAATTCCTCTGTCTAGGTCTCTTGGTCTCCCCCGCAACCTCCCCCTGTAAACTCCCTCTGAAACTCCCCTGTTTACAGCTCTGTTTGCTGGCTGTCTGTGCCACTGCGTGACTGGTTGGTTACTTTTATAGGACCCCTAATCAGGTAAGCCCCACCTCCCAATCAGGGCTCAGCTGCTCTCCCAGCCCACGGCCCCTAGCAGCCTCCACACATACAAGCTACACAATACAATCCACAAACTACAAAAACCTGCTCCTCCACAAGAACTTCCTCTGAAACTCCCCTGTTTACAGCTCTGTTTGCTGGCTGCTGTCGCTGCCTGACTGGGTGGCTACTTTTACAGGACCCCTAATCAGGTAAACCCAGAACATGGCCCCTAGCAGCCTCCACACATACAAACTACGCAATACAATCCACAAACTACAAAAACCCTGCTCCTCCACGAGAACTCCCTCTGAAATTCCCGTTTACAGCTCTGTTTGCTGTCTGCTGTGCCGCTGCAGCTGTCTGCTGATGTCTTGCTGCACAAAGCCTTGTCATACAATTGAATCTAATGCAAATTTCCTTGATTGCTTATGAAATCCTTCATTGCAGGAAAATGGAGTAACATGTATTTCTAATGATTGATACTATGTTGTTATTAGCAATGTCTAGCTATCCTTCCATCATCTTATGCCTTATCCATATCAAGCAACATGGTTCTAAATGATTCAGTGATCTTTTTAGCAGTCAGACCCTCCAATAGCTAGCTTTACAGATAAGTGTTTGTTTTGCATGTTCAGGAAGGTAACAATCAATACCTGTCCCTAATTTTCCTCAAGACATCTTAGCTGGGACACCAGGTACTGAATCAGGGACCTCCAGAGCTGAAAGCATGAATGCCTAAAGCTTGAGCTCAAAAGCCAAGGGTCTTTAGCTGGCATAGTAATGGACTCATATCTGTAGATTTGGCACAGAGGGAAACTATAACACACACTCATCAGTGGATCATACAGCAGGCCTCACCACTGAGTGTATATATGTTTCCGGCTACTGAGAGCTTCTTAAATGAAATGACCAGACTGGAGTAAACTATTCATAGCAAATAATTTAATTGATTCTTTTTTTCTGATGATCACTTTTCCGCAGACTGTAGGCTCTGACTCAGGAAAGTGAGTAATGCGTGCTTTATTTTAAAGTTATAGTTAAGCACCTGTTTTTGTTGTTTTAAGTAGAGATGGACACGTTTAAGTACTCTCCTGAATTGAGACTCTTAATTGCTACAAATGTGCTTGTTACTAAAAATTGCTTGACAAACACTCCAAACATTCCAGCCTATGGTTTAGTTGCAAACTGTTTGCTTTGACTAGATCTCTGACTAGTTAATAACTATCCTTTGAGGTGTTTGGTCTGTAATCTAAGTCAAATGGTGTTATTTATGCTTCCTAGTTGTCTGTTTGACACTGTTTATAAACTAGAGGAGAGACATCAAAGGGATTTTATTTGAGCCATGGGAATGCTTTCAACATGAATGCTTATATGAACACATTTCCTAGAGACTTTCCACTCATGTTACCCAAAAGTTTCCTTTGTCCGAATGTCTGTGGGAAACAAACATGAGTTGCGAATTCCATCAGAACGACTATGCAAAATGTAGGTGAACAAATGTTTGCTCATTTCAAGCATTTGTCCAGCTACACAAATCATAGCCTGATCCAGCAAAGCACTTAACTGTGTGCTTAATTTTAAGTATGTGAGTAAAAGACATTAGTATGAAGGGGTCAGAAAGCAGCTGGATCTGCAGAGCTCTTAGCTGACACAAAGGCATTGTACCCAGCTCCTTCACCACCCCACCCTGCAGCCCCAGCATCAAAGTGCAGGAGATGGCCAGAGTGCAGTGTGCTCTGGCTATGCCCAGCTGGCATATGGCCCTTTCAGGGACTATAACTAGGTGGCATACATTAGAGTAAACTGAAATTGACCTCGCCTATCCTAGGGCTCAGCATGATGCAGATCCACCCTGAAAATCAGGAAATCATTGCTAGCTACCTGATATCCTCCACTCTCAGCGTAGCTGCGAATCTAGGTCTATAAATCTTTCCAGCAGGGTGGATGGAAATCAGGTGCAATTTCAATCTGAAATAAATTTAAAAGGGTACATGCTGCCCATTAGAAACATTATTCCTCTTTGTAACAGAATCCCAAGGGACAATCCCCAAGCGATCCACATGAAAGGGACAATTCTATTCATTACTTTTTTATAAGTGAACTTAGTGATTGTGAAAAGTGCTGGTTTGATAGCCCAGGAGAAGTTCTCTGGCTAACCACATGACAGATGTAGAATGGCAGCAAGAGTGGAAGCTTCTCCACTCTATCCTACCAATGTTAACTTCTCTCTTACCTGGAGAGGCCAGCTTGAGGAATGAGTGACCAAAAGGTTCTTACCATGTCAGCTGAGTAGTAGACTACCATGAAGGATGTCAACTGTGAAATGGTCATAGGTCCATGAGAAACTGGATTGAGACTACGAGCTGATTTTGTATACTAGACTGCCAAACTGCCCTCAGATGGTAACAGCTTTAAATCACTCCTGGCGTGAGCCAGGACTTAGGATGAAAGATTGCATTTCCACTTCTAAGCCCCTGAAACACAGCTTCCCCATCCTCTCTATTCATGAAAGGAACCCTCATAAGTTTCCTTTTCACTTTTTTTCTACAAGAGTAACTAATATTCTAGGCACAACTGTACGTGTAATAAACAAACTGTGTCAATTACAGGAATGTGTAGAGTCTGAAACCACAAGGCTTGGAGTAACTTAGGGTAAGGTAACTGTTATGTTGAAAGCTGCTAATGTCTGCCATCAGGTGAGTCTTGGATCCAGAGACAATCACAGTCCTTGTTAAAGCCAGTGGGTGTGTCAAGCACTTTTTTGGGCACAACAGAAGGAGCCAATAAGCCCTTTCATGTAGTAAAATCAGGTGCAGACAGTGGGGATATTTTCTCAAGGCGATAGGCTGCTGTATAGCAAACCATAACTAACTCAGATGGATTATCAAGGATTTCCCTGGCTGAAAATACTGGAGCTGAGAGATTGACTGTAGGCCATGTGTGATGGAGGCACAAAAACCCAGGACCTGATCCTGAGAGAAAGCAGAGGGACAAAGTTAAGGACCTGATCCTGAGAGAAAGCAGAGGGACAAAGCTTCTCGGCCACAAATTTTGCTGGAGTGGCAAGACATGGGAAATTCCGAACAAGGAACTGCCTGCTACTGTTTGTTCCCACTGTATTCAGGGAAACAGGTCCTTTTGTGCAGTTTTTGTAAATAAATAAGATTACATCAATAATATATTGTGGTGTATTGGAAACTGTGTTAAAATGACAAGCAATGACTTTACATTTGAGGATTTGCTGCTCTGGCTCGCAGGCCAGCGGACACTAAGGGTATGCATGTGATCTTGGTCACCTGAGTCAATTTTCTAGATTGCAAGCCTACGGTAAGGTAGGATGATTTGTGCCTCTCTGTTTTAGGGAACAGCCTGCTCTGTCTTTCACTGTTTTGGGGTTCTTGTGTATCATTATGAATTCTAAGAAATAAAGTAGTGTTACTTTTCAACTTTCTAACAAGAGTATTTTATGTTTTCCTCTAACTTCTCTGTTGTATGCCATGAAATATAACATACACCTGACTCATATTACCAATTTCTTCTCCGAATAGAAACAACTCGGCAAGCCTCCAGATTTTGACTCAGGCCAAAGGAGCAGTTGTTACGCTCTCCCAACTACAAGGTTTCTTCTTTTAATGTACCCATTATACCCAATGTACACATTACGCCCAAATAAATCTGTTAGTCTTTAAGGTGCCACCAGACTCCTCATTGTTTTTGTGGATACAGACTAAGTACTGATACATATACCAAAGAATATTTCAGAGAGTGAATGTAAGTATTTACATCTATCAGATGGTATCTGGTCTATAGTTTAGTGTAACACTGGATTAAATAGATGGTCTATTTAGCATTAATGGGATAAATTATATTTTACTAATGTTTGCAGGGCATGCTAGTTTATAAGCAAACCCACACACCATAACAGAATCCAGCCTTTTTGTTTATATGACTCATTTGAAAATAAGTAGGCCTGTCAATTAATCACAGTTAACTCACGCAATTAGCTCAAAAAAATTAATCATGATTTTAAAAAATTAATCGTGATTAATCGCATTGTTAAACAATAGAATTCCAATTGAAATTTATTAAATATTTTTGGTTGTTTTTCTACATTTTCAAGTATATTGATTTTTATTACAACACAGAATCTAAAGTGTACAGTGCTCACTTTATATTTTTATTTTTTTATTGCAAATATTTGCATGTAAAAATGATAAATGAAAGAAATGGTATTTTTCAATTCACCTCATAAAAGTACCGTAGTACAATGTCTTTATTGTGAAAGTGCAACTTACAAATGTAGATTTTTTTGTTACATAACTGCACTAAAAAACAAAACAATGTTAAACTTTAGCGTCTACAAGTCCACTCAGTCCTACTTTTTGTTCAGCCAATCACTAAGACAAACAAGTTTGTTTACATTTACAGCAGATAATGCTGCCTGCTTCTTATTTACAATGTCACCTGAAAGTGTGAACAGGTATCTGCATGGCACTTTTGTAGCCACGGTTGCAAGGTATTTACGTGCCAGATATGCTAACCATTCATATGCCCCTTCACAGTTTGGCCATCACTCCAGAGGACATGCTTCCACGCTGATGATACTCATTAAAAAATAATGCATTAATTAAATTTGGGACTGAACTCCTTAGGGGAGAATTGTATGTCTCCTGTTCTGTTTTAACCGCATTCTGCCATAATTTCATGTTATAGCAATCTTGGATGATGACCCAGCACATGTTCATTTTGAGAACACTTTCACAATAGATTTGACAAAACACAAAAAAGGTACTAATGTGAGATTTCTAATAATAGCTACAGCACTCATCCCAAGTTTTAAGAACCTGAAGGGCCTTCCAAAATCTGAGAGGGACAAGGTGTGGAGCAGCTTTCAGAAGTCTTAAAAGAGCAACACTCAGATGTGGAAACTATAGAACCTGAACCATCAAAAAAGAAAATCAACCTTCTGCTGGTGACATCTGACTCAGATGATGAAAATGAACATGTGTCTGTCTGATCTGCTTTGGATCATTATCAAGCAGAATCCACCATCAGAGTGGTTGAAGCATGAAGGGATATATGAATCTTTAGCGCATCTGGCATGTAAATATCTTGTGACCACGGATACAGCCGTGCCATGTGAATGATTGTTCTCACTTTCAGGTGACATTGTAAATAAGAAGCGGGCAGCACTATCTCCTGCAAATTGCAACCAAACTTGTTTATCTGAGCGACTGGCTGAAGTAGGACTGAGTGGACTTGTAGGCTCTAAAGTTTTATATTGTTTTATTTTTCAATGCAGTTATTTTTTGTACATAATTGTACATTTGTAAGTTCAACTTTCATGATAAAGAGATTTCACTATAGTACTTGTATTAGGTGAATTTCTTTTGTTTTTTACAGTACAAATACTGGTAATCAAAAATAAATATGAAGTGAGCACTGTACACATATTCTGTATTGTAATTGAAATGATTATATATTAGAAAATGTAGAAAACATCAAAAAATATTTAAATAAATGGTATTCTATTATTGTTTAACAGCATGATTAATCAATGTACAGCCCTAAAACTATGGATTCCATGATTTAAGATGTACTAAATGTAAAGGGCATCTGACACTTTAAGACCTTAATATTATTTTGTTTTTAGTGAGTATTTTTGATTACTCTCCAATGACCAGGAATATGGCACAGAAAAGCTAATTTAGGAAGACTGAGAAAAGCTTTCTTTTATATTACATGGCCTGCTGAATGCCTTGCCCCATTGTTAGTTTTTTATTCAGTTTAATAAAAATCAGTAATCTTGAATATTGTTAAAATAAATACGTTTGATCATAATCAAAGCTTGCCCTGATAGCTGGTAGGAATAATTTTTCTCTCCAAACCACTAATGAAACCAGCCAGATGGACACCTTGGGAGAGGACTAAACAGAAGATACAAACCAAGGACCCTGTGAAAGTTTCAGATATATGAAAAAAATAATAAAATTTTGGCCCTTGTAGCCTGGCAGAAAGGAACAAACACTACCTTTCTACTTTGGTTTGATTCATATTCAGAACTGGATTTAAACTGACCCAGCTATTCTTCTTCATTAATATTTGTGATTACGTTTTCTGGGAGGAATGGGCTAGAGTCACAAAGGCACCTAACTGCCTCTTTGTGCGCCTAAGGCCAACATTTAGGCACTAGTGGCATTCACAAAACCTCCACTCGGCTGCTCCCTAACCCTACAGGCACCTAATTTTTTGCCAGTAAATTCCCCTATGTGCTTATGTTTCTGCTGATGGCCATTTGCAAAAGCGCATACATCCTGATGCCATCAAGCTGCTTGGCACCCTACTGCCTGCCTAAGTTCCGGCAGGAATCTCCAAGTAGGTGTTCTCTACCTATCTCGCCTGTGGGGTCCAATCTGGTAAGCACACTCTAAGCATGCCTCACCTGCACAAAAGACAGCTTAGGGCCCAGTCTATGCAATAGCTCAGTGGTGAGGGCACTTGGCTGGGATATGGGAGATCTAAATTCAAATCCTTTCTCTGCCTGATTTGGAGCAGGGACATGAACCCAGGTCTCACAAAATTCCTGATGAGTGCCCTCACTAACTGGGTGTTATAGGCTGAGGTTTTCAGTCTCTCCTGTTGAAGTTGTTCCACTTTGTATAAATAACAAAATATTTATAGAAGCAGGCACTTGTCCCTGAGTCTCTCAGGTGAGTCCCCTAACCGCCAGGCTATAGAGCTAATCTCTTGTTTGTCTGCCTTTCTTCTTCTCACTCGCTTGCTGGTCCAAGGACTATTTAATTATTTATCCAGAGTAGAACAGCTTGAGCGAGCAGCAGCAAATGAGAGTGATGCACCCCAGTAGCTTGATGTTTCAAGGCATTTAGGTAGGTGGGTGGGATATTTGAGTTCAAGTTCCTGCTCTGACTCAAGCAGAGAATTGTAAGTAGTCCTTCCACATCCCATGTGAGCACCCAAACCACGGGGCTATTGGCTATCATGGGATGGTGGTCTCTGGTTTTTCATGAGAAAGTGCTGACCTGGCCTCGACTCTTATTTCCAAGAGGAAGTCATAGCTATGAATTTCAGCTGGAGCTAGGTTCCTTTGTGGATTTGGACCCCAAGTCCTGGCTCTTTCCTCTGCATTTCAGTCTTGGCTAGCTTAGTGCTCAGCTTGTTGGTTTCTGTGAATCCTTTGCTTAGATGCCTAACTCTTCTGAGATAATGCGGGGGGATCCTGGGCACCTAACTGAGGGCTGTGAATTCCATTGAGTGCAGGGCACTTGCGAGTTAAGTGCTGCAACTACTCAGTCCTCTCTGTGAATCTAGCCCATTTAGACTAGACTCTTGTCTACCCTTACGTCTCACTGTTAATTGATTTTTCAGCCCAAAGGACATAGTGTGCCAATATATCCCATAACATCAGTCTGCATAAATTATTTATATAGAAGAATATATGTACGAGCTCACTGGTTCTCTCTCTCCCTCTGTCTCTATCTCTCTCACATACAGAGAAAAAGAGGTTTCAATACATATATTTTTATTTATACTTGTCATATGTTTCACTTTACTGTTAACTGATGAGATGTCTTTCCAAGTGTGTTCCAGAAGCTCTTTTCTTCTGAAAATCATGCCTCACTATGGTGAATCCTGGGAAATTAATGGGTACCTAATACTCACAAAACTTTCTCTGTACTTATAACGTCGACACATTTTTATGACACATTTTTAGTGACGTGAATATGCTCCTCAGTGGTGGTGTTTTTTTGCAGCAACGTTAGCACACCCATTTGAAAAAGGAAAAGAAATATTGCTGAAATGTGAAGTAAAGTTTTCAGAAACCATCCCCATCCCTGATTCATCAAATCCACTAGTCTCAGCCTCACTGCATTAAATCATGCAAATATAGTCACATGCTCTGATTGACACAACTGGATCAGTCATGTACCATATCATCACAAGGTGATGTATTTGCCTGAGACTGCTGAAACTATGCAGGGCTCTGAAAGAAATGGATTTCAAAAATGTGTTTACATTTTTCATTTCTTTCAAAACATACGCCAACCTTCCTCAAACTAGATCTGCCTAATATATCCTCTTCTTGAATTTTGTTACAGGTCCTTTAATTAGCAACTAATAAAATCCCTTCTCCCACCCCACTCCCAATTCCCAACCTCTCCGTAGGCCAGCAGCAGGTGCTCTTATTTTCAGATGTATGTGAAATATCTGCCAAATCATTTGGCACATTTCAAGTAGAAATGTGCCAAATTACCTGTCATAGCTAAACAGCCTTTTAAAAAGAAAGATAAATGCTCCTGCAGCTATATTTGTGTGGAACAACAGTGCCCTCCAGCGGTTCCTTGGGTTGGACACAGGTGTGGATTCCTTACCTCTCTCTCATGGGATCTGGGCCATGCAGCTTACTGTATTGTTTCAGGGCTAGGATGGCGTGAGCTCATATATGCTCTTTCAGTTACCCTTGTAAAAAACTAATGCCACAGCTTAACACCCCTATCAGCATTTCAAATTAGGAAAATAAGAATTCACATAGACAGACGTAAGGCTTTCAGTTTATTTGAGGTGAGGCACCAAGTTCTCTTCTCCATGCTTTGCAAGCCTGGCTTGTGAAAGTCTCCCCATGTTTATCTCCTGGCCCTTTACTGAATCTCATTTGGCTGAGACCTGGGTAAGTGGAGAGGGACCCAGATCAGATGGGGATCTGACACCAGATCTAAAGTTCAGGAGTGTTCAGCAGCAATGTTTTTGGTTTGGTCCATTACAATATGGGACCAGCAGACCTAGATCTGAACTGGACCCATAGTAGGGGATGATTCAGATCTAGGGGGCTGGTTTGAATCCATCTTTGGTAATGAAACAGCATCTTCTTTGGAAAGAATCTCAGGCATGGAAGAATTTGTTACAAAAATGTTCACCCTGGAATGGAGTTCATTCCTGGGGGAAAAGAATAATGACAAGTGATAGCTTGAAACAGCATCCCTCTGGAACAGAGGGTAGAAGCTCACTCTGCTTCTTAAGAAGCCAGATGCAGGAAAAACAGTATCACATGCTTAAAATGGCTTAAAACCATAATAAAGAGTGTGACAATTGAAGCATTTTAGCAAAACTAGCACATTTAGGACCCACACTATAAGTCAATGCCTCATTTATATTCCCCAGGGTCAATGCCCTGTACCTTAAATACTAATATGAGCAAGGTCATTCCAGTTGCACTTACTTGGTAACATCAATACAAATACCTTCATATTTTGTCCCTAGAATTTGCTGGAGAGCTGTAACTAAGAGAGCTGTTAAGTTCCTGCTCTAGGACTCAATTGTGCCTCCCAGGTATAGCCCCATGTTAGAAGGTAGTGGAGAACTGCATCCCCCCCATGGGGAACAAGCTTGCTGTAACATTCCTTCCTGGAGTGCCCCATGCTCTCCTGGCAAACTCTACTGACCCTCTTGGGGATCTTGCCCCCCAGGAGTGTGTGGAGGGACTAGCAGATATTCCTCCTCATCATTATAGAGGACAAATTAACAGTAACAGAATTGCATTTGGGTCTCCTCTGCTATGCGCATCCGCAACTCAGAAGGAAATATATATTGGGAGGAAAAACTAAAGAAATCTGAAAACCAAAGAAATACCTGAACTCAGCACAAATACATTTTGGAATAGAATTAATTTGCTTTTTAGTGAGGAGGGGAAGGAAGGGGAGGTGTTTTATTGTTAATATGAGTTGATGATGACAGATGAAATTCTTTTTCATCTACTGCCTGAGACCTCATTTTTGGATTTTTTCTGGTTTCTTTTTCCTTTTATCACACTTTCAGAGTCTCTCTTTGGAGATTTTAATTATCTTGCCATGTGCTCTTTCGATATGAATAAATTATGATTTTATTTATAGCTGTCTTTCTAATCTACACTTTGAATACTGTGATATTGGAAACATTAATGGTCTGATTCACCCAATTACTTTCTGGAACACTTGACATTGCTTTCTCCCTCTCCTGCCCCTTCCCCTCCCACAAACACACAGACTCTTTCCTGACCAAACTACAGAGGTAATGAGTGAACCAGGATAGCTGTGTTTCCTTTACCTCTGAAAGAGACATCATGCCATTTCACAAAGCTTTGCCTTTTCAAACTCATCTGGATAAAGAAGCAGCCTCCAGGGTAATCTTGTAATTATCCACAGCTCAGCTATTACAAAGCAGTTTGCAGACTGAGCTCGTTTATTGACTTTTCACTTATCTGGGATGATTATTTTAAATACAGTAAAATCTGCCATTTAACCCATCCCTTTGACTGCACTGCCCAATATTTCTTTCTATATAGATTCCTATACCGCGCTCATCACCAAAGTATCTGAGCACCTTCTAGTAGTGCTTTACGCAACATGACTTACAACTGTCACACATTTTTTCTCTCATCGTCTCCCCCAGGGAGAATTGTGTCTGGGAATTTGCCATGTAGCATTGTAGCCATTTGACAGTGCCATATAGCATTCCCTGTGCATGATGCCTTTTTCCATCTCCTTTCTTATGTGGGAGTGCTGATTGACTTCAGATCTTGAATGATTTTAAAGTTTCCACCACAATCTATGGAACAGTCAACTTAACACCTACCTCAATAATACTAATAGTAACACTTTACATTTATATAGCACCTTTCAAATGAAAACATCACAAAGGACACATCACAAAGCACATCATCACTAAAATGCAACCACCTCTGTAGTGGAGTGGCAGCTACTGCCCAGCCTGCTACATAACAGTGTGGGGGTAGGGAAATTTTGACCAAGGACACAGGGACAAACTCTTATGAAACAAATGCCTAACATCTACACAAACAGGCCCTAAATTGCTAAGATCTCAACCAAAATAATCCCACACAATACACTTCTCAGAACTTAGTTTCATAGTTCCCAAGGCCAGAAGGGACCACTTGGATCACGTGGTCTGATCTCCTTTATAACACAAGCCACAGAACTCCCCTGATTCTTGTTTGAACTAGAGTATATATTTTAGAAAATATCCAGTCTTGATTTAAAAATTGCCAGTGAGAGAGTTCCCCTCTTTTTAAAAAAGATCTGCCTTTTCTGCAGTCCGAATTTGTCTAGCTTCATCTTCTAGCCATTGTATTGGGTTATACCTTTGTCTGCTATACTAAAGAACCTGTTATCAAAATTTTGTTTCTCATATAGATACTTATAGACTGTGATCAAGTCACTCTTTAACATTCTATTTGTTAAGATAAATAGATTGAGCTCCCAGAGTCTTTCACTCTAAGGCATTTTTTCTAATGCATTAATCATTCTTGTGGCTCTTCTCTGAACCCTTTCCAATTTATCAACATTCTTTTTGAATTGTGGACACCAGAACTGGACAGAGTATTTCAGCAGCAGTTCAACCAGTGCCAAATACAGGGGTAATATAACTTCCCTACTCCTACCCAATATTCACACGTTTATACATCCAAGGATCACATTAGATCTTTTGTATCCGAGGGGTAGCCATGTTAGTCTGGATCTGTAAAAGCAGCAAAGAATCCTGTGGCACCTTATAGACTAACACAAGTTTTGGAGCATGAGCTTGAATACTCACCCACGAAAGCTCATGCTCCAAAACGTGTGTTAGTCTATAAGGTGCCACAGGATTCTTTGCTGCTTTTATTAGATCTTTTGACCATAGCATTGCATGGGAGCTCCCTGACCCCCAAGTCTTTTTCAGAGTCAGTGCTTCCCAGATAGCATCTCCCATCCTGTAAGGCCTACATCCTTTATTTCTAAAAGTATACATGTATATTTGGCCATGTTATGAATATTGTTTGTTTGCACCCAGCTTACCAAGAGATCCACTCTGTCTCAATGACCTGTCCTCTTCATTACTTACCATTTGCCCAATCTTTCTGTCATCTGAAAACTTTATTGATTTCATCTTTTCTTTCAGGTCATTGATAAAAATGTTAACTAGCATAGGGTCAAGAACTGATCCCTGCAGGAACTCTCTAGAAACATACCAGCTGGATGATTACTCCCAATAGAAAAAACCATTTTGAGACTTGTCAGCCAGTTTTTAATCCATTTAATGTAAGCCATGTTTATTGTTCTATTTCTTAATCAAAATATTATGCAGTACCAAGTCAAATGATTTACAGAAGTCTAGGCATATTCTAGCATCACTTTTACCTTTATCAACCAATCTTGTAATCTCATTTTTAAAAGATATAAAGTTAGTTTAAGGGGATCTATTTTCCACAAGCCCATATTGATTGGCCTTAATTATATTGCCCTCCTTTCATTCTTTATTAATTGAGTCCCATGTCAGCCCTTTCATTATTTTAGTCAGGGTCAATGTCAGGCTGCCACACCTATAATTACCCAGGCTGTCCAGGTTACCCTTTGAAAATATTGACACAAAGTTAGCTTTTTTCTAGTCTTCTGGAACTTCCCCAGTGTTCCAACACTTATTAAAAATCACTAATAGTCCAGTGACCTCCTCAGCCCGCTCTTTTGAAAGTCTTGGATATAATTTATCTGGACATGCTGATTTTAAAATATCTATACTTAGTATCATGTTTAATACATTCCTAAGTTATTGTTGGAATGGAAATGTTTCATTATCATCATGTAATATGAATACATCAGCTGCGTTTTTCCAAATGGGAACAGAAATATTTTTGAACACTTCTGCCTTTTCTGCATTATTATTGACAACTCTACCATTTTTATCCAGTTTTGACTTGTAACCTGTTAAGGTGCAAGAGCAGATTATATATCACGTGCTAAGGCATATTCAAATCAAAACTATTAAAGCTGTAATGTAAGTTGGGAAGCATAAAATATTAATTAATATTGTACAAGGTGAGGTTACTGGACATTCTTATTTCTCTTGGATGTCAGCTCTCATTTAATCAATGTAACTCTTTCAATTTTACACAAGGGAGAAGGATCAGCCTCTTGAGGACTGCTGGAAGGGTGCTCTTGGGGAAAAGCCCCTGGATTCACCCTAGGACTCACTCCCTCTTGCGGTCCATCAGAGCCTAAGCTTATTAGCCTTCATAAAATGGCCCAAGGCTCATGTTTTTAGGCAAACCTTTGCTGGGTAGCTCTGAACCAAAGTATTTGTCTTTCTAATTTCTTTGTTGGTGAGTGTATATTTGTTTGGAGAAGGTTCGTATTGCTTGCCATTATAAGCATTTACAAAATGGTTTGTTTTTATGTGTGTTTTGCCACCATAACTGACTATACTCACAGTAGCACATTAAATAATAGGTATAAGATGGTCCTCAGGCATCTGATCAGGAGCAGCATATCCAACATCCTTTCTGTTGGCTTGTCTAAAGGGTATCAACTGCACAGAGTATTCTGGCAGAAAATAGACACATAAAAAAAAGGATGATGCTTGTCATGTGTGAGGCAAGGCAATGATTTTGTGGCTAGAACAGCAAGGCCAATGCTTGGATGATTTTATTTTTAATCTTCAATTAATGAATAAGGGAGAGAAAAATGTACAACTGGGATGTGGCAAATGGCAAACAAATGGTATCCTTCAGTGGAGCACATTTAATCACTTCATTACATTAATCCAAACTAGGCTCTCTCTTCAGCTTCATCTCCTTCCCCCTCTTCTCTTTATTCACTCATTATAAAAGGATACCTGGAAAAGAAAGGGGGATGGGCAGTTTCTCCTCCTGCATGTGGTCTGGACAAACAAGAACAAATAACTGGATGTTTGTCTCTTTCCCCTGCCAAAGATGCAGTCTGCAAATATTTACCACATACAGTAGCTACACAAAGTAAAGGAGAGAAGGCGTGGGGCTCAAGTGAAGGTGTGGGGTTTGGCAGTAGAATGGAACAGAAATCACTCCCACACCTCTGGCATACTCAGTTATACAATTTACTGAGATTTGACAATACTTAGTGATGTGAATGGCATTTATTAGTAAATAGGTGCTTTAAAATGAACTTCTTACTGTCTGCTGCATTCAAAATCATTATAGATTTTTAAAGTTTGCCAATGCCCATTGCTGCTATTCTAAAAGCCTCTGGCTTTCACCAGGTCCTACCAGTACTAAGAAGTGTACATTAAGAAAACAGTAAGACCAACATTTGCAAACTTGGATGACTATAACTATGCACCAAAATCACGCTTATGCATCTAAGGCCATGAACTTACAATATTTAAAGAGGGATTGGCTATTTATATGGATACCATCACACCCAGGGTTGCTATAATTAATAACAAACATACATTTTGGAAGAGATATTAAACCTTATGCTCCAGGATTGAGCCACTCTCTGTTGACACTCATAATGAGGCCTATGTGGGTGCTTATTAGCCCATATCTGCCTGCTGCAGGGTTCATATACCTTCCTCTGAAACATCTGGTACTGGCCACTGTTGAAAACAGGTTACTAGACTATGGTCCTTGGATCTCATCCAGTCTGGCAACACTTGATTAAAAAATGCCAGAATTCTTGTAAATATAAAGTGGATACCACTCCTAGAAATAGCTACTGTAAGATAAACACTTGAAACTGTCTCCAGCATAGCCTCTAAGCCCCTCAGAAATGGTTACTATCAACTATAAAGGGCAGAAATATCCTGACTCAAACTGAAGTAGGAAAGAAGGCATGCAAACACCAGCTGAAGCTGGAGGTTTCAAATCCATGTTGTACATCCTGGAGAAATTTGGGGGCAAACAAAGTGCTTCATAAGCCTGTAGGATAAATCCTGCATGGTGCTGAGTGCCTCCTGTAACATGCTGAAGGCCCTCAACTGCCACTGTAGTCCACAGAAGCAGCTGGGGCTTCAGCATATTTGAAAACCCAGTCAATCATTTGAGAGACTGGTATGGATTGAGGAGTTTAACTTTAGGCACCCCTTTTTTGAAAATCTTGGGTTAAGTCAATTCTCCTATTTGTGTCTGTCTGATCTAGGATGAATTGGGAAGGAGCCCCAGTAGAGAGATTGGAAGTCCACAATTCAATTTAACAGGCTTTTTCTTTGCTATTATTCTTGACTATTCTCATCATTACTCTCTTTCCTATTTCTGGAGGCTCGGGTGTGGGGGGGGGGGGTCACTTTTCTGTAATGCGGTGTTACGAATGTGGCAAGATCACATTCAGTTTAAGCCCATTCAGTCATTTTTGAATAGTTTCTTCAGCCACATTTTTCTGGTACTAGGTACATCAGGTAATGCAGTTACCTGTGATACCGAGATATATTCAATACTGATATGCCCCTGTTCCTTCTTGCACAACATGTCAAAGTAATTTATCTACACATTTGAATAAGTCATCTATGCAATCACTCTGCTTCAGGGGAAAATTTAATTTCTTCCAGAGAAGGTTTGCTGGTTGCTATACAGACATGCGTAAGTCAATAAATTGCATCGCCATCCCAGAATTTTAAAGAAGCTATAGATGTCATCAGAAAATATCCCTTGATATTGTAATTGGTACCAAGATTTAATAACTACAGACATGAAAATTAAACAATTATTGAGCATGTCTTCCCATCATTTCTTTTAAATTGTGAACATGGTATTTCTCCTGTATGTTAGGGGTTTTTGTATGGGTGTGTGGGGGGCAGGGAAGGGAACAGGAGGTTGTTGATTATTGTTTTTTTGTTTTTTGCTGCTCCTGCATAGCCAAAGGGCTCTCATTATGATTACTTTAGTAAAAGTCACATTAAGCAGATCTCCTACAATTCCCTTCTTTTTCACATAAAGCTTTGCTCAAAGGAACAAACTGAAAGTATCACATTATTCTGCATGGAAATTATGTAGAGGCCATATCAAAGAAGGACTAGAAATTAAAATGATGGTTTTGAATACCGCATGTTGCGTATGCTGCAGGGAGGAGAGAGGGTAGCGTTGAATGCATCCCTTAGCGACCAGCCCAATGGCTTTGGCTATAAAAATGTGACCTTGGCAGCTTTAAAATGCAGGACCATAAAGGAGCTTAATGGTAGTGTGGGCTGGAGGAAGGGAGACAGTGACAAAGTCCTCCTTGCTGGTGCAACCAGATTAGTGGGACAAAGCTCCTGTCAGGAGCCTGGATGGAGAAAGGACTAGTTAATTGTGTGACAGGTGGGAACAGTGAGGATTGGGCTTATGGGGAAATATGGCCCCGTGTCATAAACAGATAGCTAAGGGTTAATGTCTCTTTCATCTGAAGCACCTGACCAGAGGACCAATCAGGAAACTGGATTTTTTCAACTCTGGGTGGAGGGAAGTTTGTGTCTGAGTCTTTGTTTTTCTGTCTGCCTGCTTTCTCTGAGCTTTGGAGAAATATTTCTGCTTTCTAATCTTCTGTTTCCAAGTTGTGAGTACCAAAGAGTTTGTTTCTTTTGTATTTACATAAATATAGTGCTGGAGTGCTTTGATTTGTATTCTTTTTGAATAAGGCTGTTTATTCATATTTCTTTTAAGCAATCGACCCTGTATTTGTCACCTTAATACAGAGAGACCATTTGTATGTAATTTTCTTTCTTTTATATAAAGCTTTCTTTTAAGACCTGTTGGAGTTTTCTTTACTGGGAAACTTTGGGGAAATTGAGTCTGTACTCACCAGGGAATTGGTGGGAGGAAGAAGTCAGAGGGAGATCTGTGTGTGTTAGATTTATTCGCCTGATTTTGTATTCCCTCTGGGTGAGGGGGGAAAGAGAGATTAACTCTCGGTAATTCTGTTCTCCAGGACTGGAAAACGGGGAGGGGGGAGTCCCTCTGTTTAGATTCACAGAGCTTGTGTCTGTGTATCTCTCTAGGAGCACCTGGAGGGGGGAAGGGAAAAAGGATTATTTCCCTTTGTTGTGAGACTCAAGGGATTTGGGTCTTAGGGTCCCCAGGGAAGGTTTTTCAGGGGGACCAGAGTGCCCCAAAACACTCTAATTTTTTGGGTGGTGGCAGCAAGTACCAGGTCCAAGCTGGCAACTAAGCTTGGAGGTTTTCATGCTAACCCCCATATTTTGGACGCTAAGGTCCAAATCTGGGACTAAAGTTATGACATGAGTGGCAGCGGTTACGGGATAGACAGAATCCAGAAGCCAGTAGGAATATTATATTTTTCTTTTCTCTGCTAAGGGCTTTTTAGCAGAGAGAAACAGTTTGGTTTTAAAAGGGAACCAGAGAGAATTTTTTTCCTGCTCTCTCTGGCAGTTTGTGGCTTGCATAGTAAGCAAGAAGCCATTAAGAGGCTGTTAAGGGTCTTTTGTCACACAATAGCACTCCCATTAGGAGTCAATTACCAGCACTATATACATGCAAATAAAGTGGTTTTTCTGGTTTGCTTTACATTGAAAACAAAGGGCAAAAGCCCTGTTGCTAGGCAGACCCCAGGAGGTAACAGAGCCTGCAGTTCAGAAGATAAACACCGGAGGACACCCCAACACAAGAAAACAGGAACCATGCCTACCAAGACAAAAATGGAGGCCGAAGAACAAATCAAAGAAGCTGAACACAGGCGAGAACTGGAAAAAAGACTACAAGAGATGCAGCTGAGAGAAAGAGAAAGAGAGGCAGCCTACAAAAGAGAGCAAGCAGCCAAAGATGCAGACCACCAAAAACAGCTGGAACTCCAGAGGGAGGCCCACCGACAGGCCATGGAATTAAAAAAGGCTAAGCAAAACACAGCCAACCCTAACAACCCTGCACCAATGATTGTTCCACAGCACAGGAAATTTCCCACCTGCAAGGCAGGGGATGACACCGAGGCCTTCTTGGAAAATTTTGAAAGAACCTGTCTTGGGTACAGCATCCCTGAAGACCAGTACATGGTAGAATTGAGGCCACAGCTCAGTGGACCTTTAGCAGAGGTGGCAGCTGAAATGCCTAAGGACAACATGAACGACTATAAACTTTTTCAAACCAAGGCCAGATACAGAATGGGAATAACCCCGGATCATGCCCGTCGGCGTTTCAGAACCCAAAAGTGGAAACCAGATGTGTCATTTCCAAAACACGCCTACTACGTTGGGAAAAATTATCAGGCCTGGATATCAGGACACAATGTTAAAACCTTGGAAGAACTGCACTTCCTCATACAAATGGAGCAGTTCTTGGATGGTGTTCCTGAGGACATAACACGGTACATACAAGATGGAAAGCCCAAAAATCTCGCTGAGGCGGGGGAGATTGGAGCCAGATGGATGGAAGTGGCAGAAAGCAAGAAAGCTACGGTCAAGGGGAACGAATACCCCAGGGGGCACACCGACCATAAACCCTACAACCGAGGACAGCCAAAGACCCCACATACAACCCAAGTAAAGCCACAGACGCCCTATTCTTCCACCTCACCAGTAACTCACCTCGGCCCACTGACCCATCAGATGGAAGATGCTTTAAGTGTAATGAACTGGGACATATCAAGGCCAACTGTCCCAAGAACACCATGCGAGTGCAATTCATTACACCACCATCACACCAAAGATCCCCAGGCCCGGATGCCTCTCAAATACCCTTGGAGCGAAGGGAAAATTTGAGAGTGGGCGGAAAGAAGGTTACTGCGTGGAGAGACACGGGGGCACAAGTGTCAGCTATCCACCAATCCTTCGTTGACCCCAAATTCATCAACCCAAAGGCCAAAGTTACAGTTTACCCCTTCATGTCACAAGCTGTAGACTTGCCTACAGCTCAACTGCCTGTCCAGTACAAAGGCTGGTCAGGAATGTGGACTTTTGCAGTCTATGACAATTATCCTATCCCCATGCTACTGGGGGAAGACTTGGCCAACCAGGTGAAGCGGGCCAAGAGAATGGGAATGGTTACTCGTAGCCAAACCAGGCAAGCTTCCAGACCCATTCCTGTTCCTGAGCCGTCCACAGATACCCCGTCTGTGTTACCAGAGACCCAGACAGAAATTGTGGACCCAGATTCCATGCCAACCACTGAAACAGCCACAGTACCTCCAGTCCCAGGCCCGGAACTGGAACAGCAACCAGCACCAGCAAGTGCAACCACATCTTCAAACTCAACGCCAGAGGGTGCCAGCGAGCCAGAACTGGCAAAAGCAACAGACAGCCATACCCAAAAGGCTCAGCCAGAGCCTGAAATACCCTCAGGTGCACCAGCGGAGAGCGGTTCACCAGCAACGGAAACAACCCCATCACCTACATTGCTTCCAGAGGGACCAAGCCCAAGTCCACAGTCTGAGGAAGAACTGGTGACCCCAGCCTCAAGGGAATAGTTCCAGACTGAGCAGGAAGCAGATGACAGCCTTCAGAAAGCTTGGGCGGCGGCACGGAGCACCCCACCGCCTCTCAGCTCTTCTAATCGATCCCGGTTTGTTATAGACCAAGGACTTTTATACAAGGAAATTCTTTCTGGTGGACACCGGGAAGAATGGCAGCCGCAAAAACAGTTGGTGGTTCCAACTAAGTACCGGGGGAAGCTCTTAAGCTTAGCCCATGATCATCCCAGTGGCCATGCTGGGGTGAACAGAACCAAGGACCGGTTGGGGAAGTCCTTCCACTGGGAGGGGATGGGCAAGGACGTTGCCAAGTATGTTTGGTCTTGTGAGGTATGCGAAACAGTGGGTAAGCCTCAAGACCAGATCAAGGCCCCTCTCCAGCCACTCCCCATAATTGAGGTCCCATTTCAGCGAGTAGCTGTGGATATTCTGGGCCCTTTCCCAAAAAAGACGCCCAGAGGAAAGCAGTACGTACTGACTTTAGTGGACTTTGCTACCCAATGGCCGGAAGCAGTAGCTCTAGGCAACACCAGGGCTAACACTGTGTGCCTGGCCCTAACAGACATCTTTGCCAGGGTAGGTTGGCCCTCCGACATCCTTACAGATTCAGGGTCTAATTTCCTGGCAGGGACCATGGAAAAACTATGGGAAACGCATGGGGTGAATCACTTGGTTGCCACCCCGTACCACCATCAAACCAATGACCTGGTGGAAAGGTTCAATGGAACTTTGGGGGCCATGATACGAAAATTCATCAACGAATTCTCCAATAATTGGGACCTAGTGTTGCAGCAGTTGCTGTTTGCCTACAGGGCTGTACCACATCCCAGCTTAGGGTTTTCACCATTTGAACTTGTGTATGGTCACGAGGTTAAGGGGCCATTACAGTTGGTGAAGCAGCAATGGGAGGGGTTTACGCCTTCTCCAGGAACTAACATTCTGGACTTTGTAAGCAACCTACAAAGCACCCTCCGACACTCTTTAGCCCTTGCTAGAGAGAACCTAAAGGATGCTCAGAAAGAGCAAAAGGCCTGGTATGACAGACATGCCAGACAACGTTCCTTCAAGGTAGGAGACCAGGTTATGGTCTTGAAGGCGCAACAGGCCCATAAGATGGAAGCATCATGGGGAGGGCCATTCACGGTCCAAGAGCGCCTGGGAACTGTGAACTACCTCATAGCATTTCCCAATTCCTCACTAAAACCTAGAGTTTACCATGTTAATTCTCTCAAGCCTTTCTATTCCAGAGACTTACAGGTTTGTCAGTTTACAGTCCAGGGAGATAATGCTGAGTGGCCTGACGGTGTCTACTATGACGGAAAAAAAGACGGTGGCGTGGAAGAGGTGAACCTCTCAACCACCCTGGAACGTCTGCAGCGGTGACAAATCAAGGAGCTGTGCACTAGCTTCGCCCCATTGTTCTCAGCCACCCCAGGACGGACTGAACGGGCATACCACTCCATTGACACAGGTAATGCTCACCCAATCATAACCCCAGCCTACCGGGTGTCTCCTCATGCCCAAGCTGCTATAGAACGGGAGATCCAGAACATGCTACAGATGGGTATAATCCGCTCATCTACCAGTGCATGGGCATCTCCAGTGGTTCTGGTACCCAAACCAGATGGGGAAATACGCTTTTGCATGGACTACCATAAGCTAAATGCGGTAACTCGTCCGGACAACTATCCAATGCCACGCACTGATGAGCTATTGGAGAAGTTGGGACATGCCCAGTTCATCTCTACAATAGACTTAACCAAGGGGTACTGGCAAGTACCGCTAGATGAACCTGCCAAGGAGAGGTCAGCATTCGTCACCCATGCGGGGGTGTATGAATTCAATGTCCTTCCTTTTGGCCTTCGAAATGCACCCACCACCTTCCAGAGGCTGGTAGATGGTCTACTAGCTGGACTGGGAGAATTTGCAGTTGCCTACCTCGATGATGTGGCCATTTTTTCAGACTCCTGGCCCGAATACCTACTACACCTGGAAAAGGTCTTTGAGCGCATCAGGCAGGCCAGACTAACTGTTAAGGCCAAAAAGTGTCAAATAGGCCAAAACAGAGTGACTTACCTGGGGCACCAGGTGGGTCGAGGAACCATAAACCCCCTACAGGCCAAGGTGGATGCTATCCAAAAGTGGCCTGTCCCACGGTCCAAGAAGCAGGTCCAATCCTTCTTAGGCTTGGCCGGATACTGCAGGCGATTTGTACCACACTATAGCCAAATCGCTGCCCCACTGACCAACCTGACCAAAAAGACCCAGCCAAATGCAGTTAAGTTAAGTTAAGTGGACTGCCCGTAAAGCAAAACTCTAATTTAAAAACTAATTAATAGTTCATACGAATGTAGTTTTAGTGCCACTAAGTTAAAGAATTATTGCAATCAGTGGACTCTACCTGATGTCTCCTGTCTGGTCCTGGCCTCTCGCATTCCTAATTAAGGGACTGATCCTGCAGATACTTAGTGCTTCTTACCATGACTACTGGTCCCACTTGTCATAACTCTCCTACTCAGATCTGAACCTTAGAGTTCAGAACATGAGAAGCTAGCATGAGACCTCCAAAGCTTAATTACCAGCTTAGATCTGATATTGCTGCCACCAGCCAGAAGATTCCAGTGTCTGGCTCACTCTGGTCTCCCCAAAAACTTCCCTGGGGGACCCCAAGACTCAGATTCCTTGAGTCTCACAACAAAGGGGAATAAACCATTTCTCTTCCCCCTCCTCCCTTCCAGGTGTTCCCTCCCTGGGTTCCTGGAGAGATATACAGATTCAAGCTCCATGAATCTAAACAAAGGGATTCCACCCTCTTTACCTCCTCCCAGATTTTCCCGTCTTGGATACCCTAGGATACTCCCTGCTTCAAGTCCTTGAAACACAAGTACCGAGAGATCTAATCTCTCTCCCCCCTCACCCACAGGGTATGCAAAGTCAGGCTTAGTAAATCTAACACAAAGAGATTTTCCCCCTCCCTTCGTTTCTTAGCCTTAACCAGTGAAAAACACTCAAACAGGTCTTAAAAAGAAAGCTTTATATAAAAAGAATGAAAAAGGACATAAAAGGTTCTCTGTATCAAGGTGACAATATACAGGGTCAATTACTTAAAAGAAAAAATGAATAAACAGCCTTATCCAAAAAGAATACACTCCAGCAACTACACACACGTAAATACAAAAAAAAAACAATATAAACCTATTGTCTTACTATCCTTGTACTTACAACTTGGAAACAGAAGATTAGAAAGCCTGGAGATTCCTGTGGTCACTCTCAGAGCCGAGAAAGAGAACAGACCAAGAACAAAGGACTCACACCCAAAACTTCCCTCCACCCAGATTTGAAAAAGTCTTGTTTTCTGATTAGTTCTCTGGTCAGGTGTTGTTTGTTACCCCTTTCCAGGTGAAAGAGACATTAACCTTAGACATTAACCCTTAGCTATCTGTTTATGACACCGCTAGGCTAGTCCTTCTTTGATATGGCCTCTACATAATTACACTACTTGGCTTTCTGTCATCAGAGTGTCCCTCTGCATTGGAATGAGTCTCCCAGGGCTGGCTTTAGGGCCAGAGTCTGCCAGGGATGCAGCATAAATTGGCTACATCACATGCCAGGATCTGTGTCAGGGAGTTAAAACTTTAGGGAAATAACCCTAATGGAAATGTTCCTTACCTCCATAGTTTGGGTTCTTTGAGCATATGGATTCTGATCAATATTCTGAAGTGTCCCTGACTGGCTTCCAAGCAGGTTGTATCTGTTCCATTCAATGAAAGACTAAACACAGATATTTTAGGCCCAGATGTCTTGTGGATCCTTTTCTAGTCACACTCTATACTGTACAGAGTTTCTTGTTTAGGCCAGCACATCATGCAATACATTTTATCTGTCTACATCATTTTGTGAAGAACATTAGAGTGATAGTGACAATAATTATATTTTCAAAAACCTATTGCAAATCAGGAACAGAATACACAGGCATGTCTGCCTCACTTTCAGTGGATTTGCTTACCAATAGAAGGAGGATGGGAGTGGTGGATCATCTAGACATGCACTTTCCCGTATAAACCCAAATGTTTTCTGAGATCCAAGGCAGGAGGCAACAAACCTTAACAAAATCATGAAGTACCGGTTGCTGGAAGTGTTTTTATTTTAACCTGGAAAATATGCTGAGAACACTGACAGTGTAGCAGAGTGTCTGATCTGTACAATTCAATTTTGGTGAGGAAGAGGGTGCAGAGACCTTGTGAAGGGGTCACAGACCTCCTCCCTCTTATGGTTTTTGAAAAACTGCTGCAATTTGAAGCCATCTTCTCTGTTTCAATGGCAGGAATAGGTCATCTCTGGCAGGAGTGATACAGCAGCATTTATAGAGAAGGTAACTCCATCAGAGGCCTGGAAGCCATCCCAACCCTCCCTTTAGTTATGTGGTTTCTGCAAGTCCCCCCTAACAAATCATTGCATGGTTCACATTTACTTACCCAGGGCCGATGCACAAGTATCTAGGCTTTCTTTCACATTGTCCCTACTTCTGTTTATTGTAGATTACATCAATCACTGACTCACTCTCTGTCAGGAACTATACGCTTGACATTGTTCTGTGTATATGGCTGTGCTCAGACAAATTAAACTTGTACTCTGACAGCTGTGGGGGTGGGGGGAACTAGAGGGAACAAAGACCATGACCACTGTCCTCACTAGTAACTATTGGCAAAATCTGCTCTTAACACTTCATGTGCAAGAATGCAATCAGCATAACCAACTATCATACCACCATTCCCTTCTCCTAACTCCAGTAAGTAACACTATGCAAGAGAAATGAAATGATGGACTTTGATCCATCTTTCTTCCTCCCCATCCATGAGACAAACTGGAGCTATTCTAATGTGCTGTATCATATTAGCATGCAGTACAGAGGCATTTTAGGATGTTATTACACAGGTAATGTATAAGAAGTAACCAAAAAAAGCATTGTGGGAAAAGTTACTATGGAAGAGCACTCAGCTCCTCTCACAGAAAGTAATGATCATATAGATGACTTATCTATCAACTATCAGGCATTTGATTTCAAAACTGGAGAATGGACCAAACCCAGAAATGGTTATTTAAACTCTTTTACACCCGGTTCACAGAAAATGGAGCTTAGACTTGATCCACTACTCTTTTTGGTTTTGCAAAATCAATACCTAAGTGACAAGATTTTGTAAAACCAAAACCACATCTGTTTACCCATTACAGCGCTAGGAAGAGGATACTGAATTTTTTAATCTGAACAGTCCCAACCGTTTGTCATTCAGATAAAACTGACCTATCCCTGGGTTTTACTTTATAAATCGAAATCCAAAAGGATGCCATTTTGCAAGATGAAAACAAAATCCAAGCTTCCGTGGCCCATGGCAAGTCAGGCATGGCAGCAATAAGAAAACAAATGAATAACTAAAAATTGAAGTCCGTACATTTCTACATCAGTGTATTTTATGATTTCACGCGTTCTTCTGTAATTGGCATTTTCTTCTCATTAAATATAGAATAATACATTTTCTCTTATTGAATCCAAGGGTGCATTTCAAGCAAACAGTTTCAGTGATGTTATAGCCCTCAAAAACTCTGTGTGAGAAGTTTATGAACAGGAGCAGATAGCTGAGATTAAGCTACTGGCTTGGGATTTAGTAAAATCATGTACTGTTATTTGGATGATTGTGCTCAGGAATAATTGTTTCAATCATATTGAGTACCATAAGACTCTAGAAATTAAATAATTTATAATTAATATTAAGTTAAATAATATAAGCAGCCAACCTAATGAATAATGAACTGCATTCTAACTGGAGGAAAACAGATATTAACCTGTAGGGAACAACTGCTTTTCCTACTTAACTCTCCAGGGTTGCTACAGAAGCAATTTTAAGTATATTGTTGCTGTTATAAACTGATGAATGGAAGTTACAAGATGTGTATCCGCAAAACTCCATTGCTGACCATGGTAGACTTGGGTTTGGAATACTAAAATAAATCATAGAAAAGATTAGTAGCTAAGCTTCTAGACAATTAAAATATATGTAAATTGTGATGCTGAAGGAATTAATCGCACCAACAGATGTCTGGTAGGCTGTTAATATGAGTGAAAAGGATCTTTTTCTTTCCAGAAACACCATACCTTGTAGAATACAGGAGTGCCATAGGCACCACCAAACATGAAGATCTGTGCATCAGCTGGCGAGGAAACTTTTCCAAAAGTTTGATGTGTATCCAAATTTTGCCTCTTTGTCTATCTCAATAATATGTCTAACTAAAACCATGGATCTGAATACTGCTGAACAACAGGGAAACTTGAATCCAGATCTGAGTTTTTTGGGTTAGGGAATTTCCAGTGTCAACAGTTATGACTATGACACAGTCTGGTATGTTTCAAGTTTTTTTCCTTGTGAAGGGCCTGCAAAATATACTCACCAAATAGATTGGTAGGGCTGAAGAGACACGTATAAAGACTCCATTTCTGCAGCAGGAAGCTGAGGACTTAAAGGTATAGCCAATTAAACTTAACTAACCCATTTTACATAAAGTATGTGTAAGTTCTCCTGCCTGAGAAGGAATTTGAACATAGGTCTGCCCTGTTGTAGGAGAGCACCCAAACCACTAAGCTATGGGATATTAGAGGTCAGGTCTTTCTCAAACTCTTCTGGTTAAGCGGGTCTCCTTTTTATCAATAAGTCATTGGAGCAGGGATCGGAACTTGGGTCGTCCACATCCTAGGTGAGTGCCTTCACCTAACTGGGCTGTAGAGTCATTCTCACACTCTTTCCCTGGCCCAATAACTATTAATTTTCATCCACAGCAATAATTCATTGTCACCCACAATGATTTCTTATTTGCCTTGTGATGTTGGAACCCTTAGGGTTCAGGAGTGAAAGGGTGTTAAGCAATTCTCTAAAACCATGAGGGCTAGAAACTTTACTTTTTATTTTAAACTAAAGCTGAAGTGCTTGCAGATTTGTGTTAATCCACGAGCTGGAGCCTTACAAAAAAAAAAAACCACGTGGTGAAATGCATGATAAAATTGCAAGAGTTGACAATAATGCTCTGCAACCTTATTCTGCCCTCTCCCAAAAGGGGAAACGTCTTTGGCATTTGATTCATTCAGAAGGTCTTTCCCAGATTCATTGGGTACGTCTGAGGACCTGGGTGGAGAAGGACATAAACCATTAAAATAATCTTTAATAATGAACAAAACTATAAGAATAATTGTGAATAATTTGCAAATAGAACAATAAGATAAATTCACTGAAGAAGTCTGTCCAGCTGAATAGAAACCAAGGCCTGTCTACACTACAAGTTTATTTAGAATTTAGCAGCGTTAAACCGAATTAACGTGACACTCATCCACACAACGAAGCCCTTTATTTCAATATAAAGGGCTCTTAATATCGATATCTGTACTCCTCCCTGGCTGAAATCAGTATTGCCATTTTGGATTAGGGTTAGTGTGGCTGCAATTCGATAGTATTGGCCTCCGGGAGCTATCCCACAGTGCACCATTGTGACAGCTCTGGACAGCAATCTGAACTCGGATGCACTGGCCAGGTAGACAGGAAAAGCCCCACAAACTTTTGAATTTCATTTCCTGTTTGCCCAGCATGGAGTGCTGATGAGCACAGGTGACTATGCAGTCCCAGAATCTGAAAAGAGCTCCAGCATGCACCATACGAGAGACACTGAATCTGATCTCTGTATGGGGAGATGAATCTGTTCTATCAGAACTCTGTTCCAATAGACGAAATGCCAAAACATTTGAAAAAATCTCCAAGGCCATGATAGACAGAGGCCACAATAGGGACTCAACACAGTGCTGCGTGAAACTTAAGGAGCTGAGAGAAGCGTACCAGAAAGCCAAAGAATGAAATGGTATCATAGTATAATTCCCAATTCTGAACCTTAGCGTCCTAAATATGGGTACTAGCATGAATTCCCCTAAGCTTAATTGCCATCTTAGATCCTATAGTGCTGCCACCAATCAGGACTTAGAGTAGAGTGCCTGATAAACTCTGGTCTTCCCCAAAACCTTCCCTGGGGACCCCCAAGACCCAAATTCCTTGAGTCTCACAACAAAGGGGAATAAACCATTTCCCTTCCCCCTCTTCCCCTCCAGGTGTTCCCTCTCTGGGCTCCTGGAGAGATATACAGATTCAAGCTCCGTGAATCTAAACAAAGGGATTCCCCCTTCTCCTTTCTTCTTCCCAGATCTTTCCTGCCCTGGGTACACTAGGAGATCACCGTGATTCAAACTCCTTGAATCACAACACAGAGAAATCAGGTGGGTTCCCCCCTTTCTTTCCCCCTCCCTTCTCCTTCCCTGTTAAGTACAGACTCAATTCCCTTGAGCCTCAACAAGGGGAAAAATCAGACAGGTCTTAAAAGCAAAACTTTTAATAAAAGAAAAAAAGAATAAAGAAAATCACTGTAAATTCAAGATGGAATATTACAGGGTCTGTCAGCTTATAGAAACTGGAAAAAAAAGCCTCCTCCAGCAGAAATACAATTTAAAATAGTTCCAGCCAAATACACATTTGCAAATAAAGAAAAACAAATAAAAAGACTATACCACCTTTCTACCTTACAAAATTGGAATAGAAGATTAGAGAGCCTGTAGGTATGTGTGGTCACTCTCAGAGCCCAGAGAGAACAAAGCAAAACCCAAAAAACACAAACAAAGGCTTCCCTCCACCGAGATTTGAAAGTATCTTGTCTCCTGATTGGTCCCCTGATCATGTGTTTGGTTCCCTGTTTGTTAACCCTTTACAGGTAAAAGAGACATTAACCCTTAACTATCTGTTTATGACAAATGGATGCACGGAGGGAGGGGCAACTGACGACTGTAGCTATCCCACAGTTCCCGCACTCTCTGAAAACCATTTGAATTCTTGGCAGAGCTCCCAAAGTCTGAAGGGTCAAAAACATTGTTGCCGGGGGTTCAGGGTATATGTCATCAGCCTGCCCCCCTCCCCCTTGAAAGCAAAGGGGAAAAAAATCATTTCTCACCTTTTTTCACTGTCACCATATGTCTATTGGATGTTGCTGGCAGACATGGTGCTGCAGAGCTACACAGCAGCATCCCCTTCCCTTCCCTTGCGGACGGTAGATGGTACAGTAGGACTGATAGCCATCATTGTCATCCCGTGAGTGCTCCTGGCTGGCCTTGGTGAGGTTGGCTGGGGGTGCCTGGGCAAAAATGGGAATGATTCCCGGTCATTTTTCTTCTTTAAGTTATGTCTCCTGGAGATTCACTCCTGCCTGGAATATCATAGCAGCTGGAGGCTGCCCTCCCCTCCCCACTTTGATCTCTGCTTGCAGAGGCAATAAAGTCAGTGTTGTTTCTTATTCCTGCATTCTTTATTACTTCATCACACAAATGGGGGGATAACTGCCACGGTAGCCTAGGAGGGGTGGTGGAGGAGGGAAGCAACATGTGGCGTTGTTGCAGGGGCACCCCCTAGAATGGCAAGCAGCACATCATTTCTGCGGGATTTCTGGGGCTCTGACCTCTCTGGTTTGCCTCTCTGGTTCTTTAGTAGGCTTGCCTGATATTCTAGGCAGGATAGACTCTCCCTTTAGACAAAACCTAAAGAAGAGAATGACCTGGGGAGTCGTTCCTATTTTTGTCCATGCACCTCCAGCCGACCTCACTGAGGCCAGCCAAGAGCACCCATGACAGCAGCAGACGGTACAGTATGACTGGTAGCCATCATTGTCAACTTGCAAAGCAGCAGACGGTACAGTAGAGCCGGTTACCGTCTTTGCTAACTTGCAAAAGGCAAGGGGATGCTGCTGTGTAGTGCTGCAGTACCGCGTCTGTTAGCAAAATCCAGTAGACATACGGTGACTGTGAAAAAAGGCTGAATGGGCTCTATGATTTGCTGTGCTATGGCATCTGCCTGGGCAATCCAGGGAAAAGGGCGCGAAATGATTGTCTGCTGTTGCTTTCACGGAGGGAGGATTGACTGACATTTACCCAGAATCACCCGCGACACCGTTTTTGCCCCATTATGCACTGGTATCGCAACCCAGAATTTCAATGGGTGGGGGAGACTGCGGGAACTATGGGATAGCTACCCACAGTGCAACACTCTGGAAATGGACACTAGCCTCGGTACATGGATGCACACCGCCAAATTAATGTGCTTAGTGTGGCTGCGTGCACTCGACTTTATACAATCTGTTCCCAAAAACCAGTTTCTGTAAAATCGGAATAATCTCATAGTGTAGACATACCTTAAGTATATAAAGAGAGGGGAATCATGGAACATCAATAGCAAGAGCAACAGAGGGAACAGTTTCCTTGCAACATGCAGTGCAGGGGGATGCTACTGGGGTGCTGGTAGCTGTGACTCCCAGATCTCAAACCACTTGGCCCTGGCACAAGTTAAAGAAGGAAAGAAGAACTGCAAGCTCCACTCCATCACACTTCCCCCTTTCCTTTTCCTGCCTCAGAACACCCCCAATATGCTTCCTCCTTCCCACTACCCCACGAAAGTGGGATGGCTGGCACAGGAGGTGACCTCTGTGCCTCCACCAATTTCACATTGGCAGAGAGTTCCCATAAACAGGGGAATTCTCCACTGACCACCTCTGACGGCATTAACTCCGCTTTGTGCCACGTAAGCATTACATAATGGATTTAGAGAACCAAAGAATATGGCCCTCTGTATTCTTATATCAAACATCAGGGGTTTCCTTGTGATCCCTCTGTCCTTTCTGGAGTGGTTATGAAGCCCAGCTTTGTGTTCCCTTTGAGGAGTTTCTGCACTCAGGCCATTAATGTTCAACTATAAGAATAAAGAACTGAGAGTTATTCCTGGAAAAATAAATCAAGGTTTGTGAACTAATTTAAAGATAGAGCCAGGGCCGGCCTTACCATGAGGTGAACTGAGGTGGCCGCCTCAGGTGCCAGACTGTGTGTGTGTGGGTGGGGGCAGGAGCGACGCCAGGGTTTTTGGCGCCCTAGGAGGGGGGTCCTTCCGTGCTCCTGATTGTTGGCGGCAATTCTGCGGTGAGAGCGGTCCTTCCGTGCTCCTGGTCTTCTTGGCACTTCGGCAGCGGGTCCCGGAGCAAGTGAAGGACCTGCCGCAGAATTGCCGACGATGACCCAGAGTGTGGAAGGATCCCCCACTGCCGGATTGCTGCCAAGGGCGGCAAAATGCCACCCTCCCAAATCCTGGCACCCTAGGCAACTGCCTAGGTCACCTAAATGGAAGTGCCGGCCCTGGGTGGAGGAAAGGGTGCCACTAGGACCCAGAATGTAGAAACTTGTGTCTGCTGCTGGTGCATATGTATTCTCTCTGCTCTGGATGCACAGAGATTGTGGAGTGCTGTCCTGGAAGAAGGAGGGCACAAAAGACATAACAGGCAGGCAGGAGAAAAGGTGAGAGGGAATAACAGAAAGCAGCAAGAGCTGCAGGGAGAGAGCGGAGGAGGTGCCTCTTATGTAGCACCCCTAGGAGCCTGGATTGATTAACACCAGCTTCTCAGGGAGCTTCCTGTTTCCTGCTGCTTCCCTGAATCCACTTGACGAGAACAGTCAGTCAACTGAAGTAGTAGGAGCCAGTTAGGCCCTTAAGACGCTGATATCTTCCCTCAGTCAGGCCCTGCTACCAGCCTGCTTATTTGTCCCCTTCAAATGAGTGTTGAGAGCCACTATAGCTGGCACAGAACAGCAGTCATGAGTGAAAGAAGAAAACGCCCTTCTGTGGCAGCATTCAGAAAAAGAAAGCAAGCGAAGGAAGCTTTTCTATGTAAGCAGGAAGAAGCTCTCCTAAGATACATAGACACACATGTTCACGGTGAGCCTTCCGGCCCCAGTGAGGATGTGAGTGGTGAGGAGATGCCTGATCTTCCAGTTAGTCAGAGTGCAGGTGGCCTGGCAGCTACTGCAGCATCCATATCTCCATTTCAAATGGATGTAACCATGCACATTCCTGAAGAAAAGTGTAGATCAGGGAAGAGTGTGGTGGAGGTGCAAGAGACACCTGCTGCTGAGTTTAGTTCCTTAAGTCTAGATGATCCAGAACTGTGGATCCACATGAACAGGAGCCCGAGGGACTTCCTTGTACTGCATGGGCCACAGCAAGTGAAAAACTTCATGTTCCCCAAAGACAATGAAAATAGAAGTTTCCATCCAACACATTACTAGTGTGAAATCCCCAATGGTGACAAAGTGGAGAGGCCATGGCTTATGTACTCAAAAACCCAGAATTCTGCATACTGTTTTTCTTGCAAATTCTTCCAGGCTCATGTTCCAGCCACATTGGGTTCTACAGGAACAAAGGACTGGAAAAATCTGGCTAGAAATCTGGCATGCCATGAGAAGGCAGCAAATCACCAGAGAGCATTCCATAGGTGGAAAGAGCTTGAGATGAAACTAAGGTTAAAGGCCACCATAGTTGATCACTATCAAGAGAAGATTGCTGGCAATCACAGTCTCTTTACTGGCAAAATGTTCTGAAAAGGCTCGTTGCCATTGTGAGAATGCTTGCTACCCAAAACTGAGCACTGCGTGGCACTTCAGATCAGCTGTTTGTGCCAAACAATAGAAACTTCCTTAAAATTATGGAACTGATGGCTGAGTTTGATGCTGTACTCCAGGAGCATCTAAGAAAAGTCACCACCCAAGAAATGTACACACACCACTACCTTGGAAAAACAATTCCAAATGATATCATACAGTTACTAGTAACAAAAGTCAAACAGAAGATTGTGGCAGATCTGAAGTCAGCAAGATATTACTCTGTTATTCTTGACTGCACATCTGACATCAGCCATACGGAACAAGTGATGTTAATGGCACGTTTTGTAACCACAACAGAACCTAGTGAAAATGTCTCTGCAATGGTGACTGTTAGAGAGCATTTTCTAGAATTTATTGACTGATGATACTACAGGAGCTGATATGACAAATATGCTTCTTAAAAAGCTGGAAGATACAGGAATTGCGATAGCTGACATGAGAGGTCAGGGCTACTATAATGGTGCCAACATGAGAGGAAAGAACAGAGGAGTGCAGACACGGATCCAAGAGTTAAACCCTCGAGATTTTTGTCCCATGATTCTCATTCATTGAACTTGGTGGTCAGTGATGCAGCATCAGCTTCTAGTGAGGCTGCTGCATTTTTTAAGGTAATTCAGAACATCTATGTATTTTTCTCTGCATCAACTCATCAATGGCAAATTTTGAAGCAATATCTGGGAACATCCTCTCTGACACTGAAACCACTGAGTGCCACACAATGGGAAAGTCGAGTGGAGGTGATAAAGCCTATCAAACACCAAATTGGGATGATAGATGATGCCACAGTTGCCATTATGGAGGATAATGCTATGATAGGAACTGTTTGTGGAAAAACAGTGGCAGAGGGAAATGGAATCAGCAGAAACATACATAACTTCACATTTCTGTGTGGCTTAGTGTTGTGGCATGACATACTGTTTGAAATAAATGATGTAAACAAGAGACTCCAAGGTGTTAACCTTGATATATCTGGAGCAATGGAACAACTGGACAAAGCAAAGTCATACCTACAGTCTTACCGGTCAGATGAGGGGTTTCAAAACGTTCTGAAGAGTGCACAGAAGTTGGCAGAGGAACTTCATACTGAAACTATTTTCCCACCCATTCAAGAATACAAGAGTCACCGAAGAAGAAGACATTTTGATTACAAGGCATGGGATAATCCCATAAGAGACCCCAAACAACAATTCAAAGTTGAATTCTTTAACCAGGTGCTAGATTGTGCAATACAGTCAGTTGAAGAACATTTCATGCAGCTCAAGGAACACAGCAGTATATTTGGGATGTTGTATGGAATTCCAAAACTCCTCACTATACCTGAAGAAGACCTACACCAGCAATGCAGGGCACTAGAGACAGTGTTGATACATGATGACATGCACGATATTGATGCTAGTGATTTAGGTAATGAACTGAAAGCCCTTTCAAGATACTTTTCCGCAGGATCAACTCCAAAGGCTGTTCTGAATATATGTGAACAAATAAGATGACCACGCTCTTTCTAAATGCTTTTGTTGCTCTGTGCATACTTCTAACACTTCCTGTAACAGTTGCCAGTGGAGAACGCAGCTTCTTTAAGCTGAAGTTAATAAAAACACATCTATGCTCCACAATGACGCAGGAGAGGCTGTTTGGCCTTGCAACCATCTCAGTAGAGCATGAGCTGGCCCAAACTGTGGACCTTCAGGAAGCAGTTCAAATCTTTGCAACCAAGAAGGCACGGAAAGCACCATTTTGATTATTCAAACAGATAAAAATGCCAGTGTTTACTATGCAGACAAGAAAAGTTACATTTGCTGTTCAGGCATTTGAAAGTTAAGTGTTACTTAAAATTTTTGAACAAGGCATTTTAAGTTGTTAGTTCTCCTTTATTGGGGGTAGTAGCTGAGCAGTACCATGAGCAGAGTAGAACAGGAAGAAGGCAGAATTGAGACCTTTCAAAGTTTTGGCTCAAGCGAGGGGACTTGGGGGTGTCATTTGAGCTCCCCGCCTCAGGTGAAAAAATGTTGTGGGCCAGCACTGGATAGAGCGCAAAGTGGGATGGAGCCTGATACCAATAAATAATATATCATAAATAAAGAAATAATAATGCCTCTTCAAATCTCATTTTGCTAGGTAGGACTTCCTTCTCTAAGTGACAATCAACAGATAAACATCACTGTGACAGCTTCTCTCATGCTAGGATGAATATGGTTATTAGAGCTTACATTTAGTCTGCAATCCCAAAGGAGCCTCCTAGAAGACACAGCTTTTAGGTGTTTAATCAGCATGCAGAATGCCTAACAGTGATCTAACCATGAAGGCTGGCTCCTGTAAAGGCCTGAGTACCCTCAATTGCCACTGATATAAATAGGCCCAATCCTTCACCTGACTTTAATCAGACTCCTCCTGAGAATAGAGGTTTTCAGGATCTGTCCTAATGGGAATTGAGGATGCAGAGCAACTAGTGAGAGATGTTTGGAGTGTCACAGGGTCAGGCCCTACTAGAGAGAGAGAGGGAGCGAAAAGGGCTTTTTTCTGTCCTACCCTTCAAACCCAGCTGTGGCTTCATGCCCCACTAAAACATATTGGAACTAATAAAGTTTTTAGATTTGTTCGTTCTTTGAAAATGAATAGACTGGAAAGAATTTTCAGCATCAACTATTATTATGGGAAGGCAAGTACTCCATCAGCTAGCAGCTCCCATCTCCTTTCCCCCTCCAAACTTTAAGGAGAGCATGGAGGGGTCAGGAGGAGAAGGGGAGCTGGCAGGTAAGGAGTAGTAAGGAGCACAGTATCTAGGCCTGCTCCTCCTGCTGCTACCTTAGCTGGCCAGAATGCAAGAAAAAACAAACCTAATTCTGTCCCCATGGGAATGTCAACACCATGTATCATTCTCTGGACAATGGAGAATATCTTCGCCTGAATCAGAAGAAAATAATTTTAAGAAATCTCTTTGTTAGCTTCTGTATTGCATCATTAGCCTCTGTGACTGGAACTGTGCAGCTGGAAACAAGGAGTAGCAGCTCACTGTGTCCCGTGCTCTCGCTCCTAACCAGTGAGAATTGCTTCTAGTATCAATGCTGTTCCACAAGCCACATTGAGGGTAAGGTTGGACTCTGTGAATAGGGGTAGTGATTTGGACTTGTGGTGGTCAAAGAGACAATGACAGTTTGAGTTAAGGAGAGCCAAAGTTACTGTGGTGTTCCAAGTCTGCTGCCACCCCAAACGGGGCAAAGTGAAGGTCATGTGATTGTATGGAAAACAGCTCTTTTAGTGTGCATTTCCTAGTTTTTGTAAATTTGTGGATAGTTGTGCTCATGGTGCTAACATTCTTTGGGTGGAGACACATGGAGCATTTCCTGGTTTCCTAATATTTGAGTTTGCTGGACTGCTAGGTTCTGAATGGGCACACAGAGCAGAAGGCATGATTGGCGAGTAGAAACCTTAACTGCACCGCAACAATATTTCTGGTAAATGAGCAATAGCAATACATTTTATTTCAATGGGTTCCATTTTTCATTGACTTCCTCGGAGGCTCTCCTAATGCCCAGAGTAGTTACAACTCCATTAAAAACCCTTTACAATCATAGAGGGAACTCACTTAAAGAAATGCCTCTGTCAGATGGGTGTGAGAAACATCAACAAGAGCTTTCTGTGATATACCAGAAATGTCCTTCTCTCACCATCTCCCCTTCCGTTTTTAATCCCCATTCCCACTGATGCCTCAGTTCAGTTTAGATAACATAAACAGTTTAATTTATAAACAGGCTTCTTGGATTGCCGGAACATTTCTTTTATATCTACCCTGCCATTCCACCAGGATATGTTTTGGAAGTATTGAAAAAGCCGTGTTAAATTAAAAATAAGAGAGAACTATTGCTTGTAGCACTAATAGATCCTTTTGGGCCTACAAGAGAGAATCAGTCACTTGTTCAGATATGAAGCTTAACTAGTTTTGTACTTCCCAGTTAAACAAAGTTTGTCCCTGGTATATAAGGTTCACAATAGTTCAAATTCAGTGGTCAAATTCCATCTATCATTAAGGTATCAGATTACTTCTATGCTAAGATTGTTTGCTTTATATAAAATACTTGGATGTATGAAGTACAAGTCTAAATTCAGTTGTGAAATGCATAGCACAATGTATTTCAAGTACACTGATACTTTGCCTTGATAAGACTAGATATGCATCATATCTCAGGTTAGAATCTGGCCAATAGAATATGTTCCTTGGATAGCACAGCACATAGTAATTCATTTGCAGATTTCCTCAGTTGATAAAAGTTTCAATGCTCTGCCAGTCTATACAATATCCATGTATCATGTAAATCAGGAAAAGGCATTTCGGACTGGAGAAAATAGCTATATCTCACTGCCACATCATGTTGTGCATGTGACTGAGGGGAATCTATATTGCAACAATGTTCAGAGTATTCTGAAAATGTAAACACAGTGATCACTCCATAAAAATTAATGTTCACTCTAAAATAATACATTGCCCCTGATTGTATGTTACACTGTCAGGCATTTACAGAGGTCATCATGATGATATATGAATGGCAGCACAACCAAGACTAAATGGCAAGCTATTCAATTTAGGAGTGTTTTTTATTATATACAAAAATTACTTTCCACTCAGTCAATGCCTCTCAATCTAATTATTTTGTACAATATGCCTCTTCTCCTCCCCCTCCCAACCTATATTATACACTAAATGAGGATACTTTGAGTATATGAATTTTATCTTAATTAATTGCCTAATCTTTAAAAAATATGTTTTCAAATACATAATTAACAGCAGAAATGCCCCTGGATTGGAAACCATGACATTTACTGATTCCTGAAATTACATTCCTAGCCCATCAAGTTGGCATTAGTATTTCTGAACTAAAGTACATCTTTAATTCCCAGGTCATGTACAGTACACTATGCAGAGTCAGTCATATGGTAGTTAGGATTCATGCATAGGGGATGCTGTGTGTGTGTGGAGCAACCTCTGACCCATGGAAGGGGCATTCAGTCAGCACCATTATACAGCACCTTTCTTCCCCCTTGTCCCAACTCTTCAGGGGCCAGGGATCCGTTAGTGGGGAGGAGATGGGCAGGGAAGGAATGAAGCAAAGATGAGAAAACATATATTGTCTTTACAACCCTCCAGTCCTAAGGCTATAATGGCTTGTGAGCCATCCCCTCCATACAGGGAAACTCCATTTAAAAGGTGAGGAATAGGGCTACAGTATTGCCAATCCCAAACATTCAAAAAAATATGAGTCAGGCCTCAAAATCATGAGATTGGATTAAAAATCATTGCAGGGGGGAGGGTTTGTTGTTGATTAGTTTTTTATGCTAAATTTGGGTCTAATTTATCTTCTTGTTTCTGAGCCTTTACGATACACATGAGTCACATTTTCAAGTTTTTCTCCACCACCATAAGGGCTAGAAACTTACCTTTTCTTTAGATGAAAGCTGAGATTCTTACCTAATCACATGAGTTCCGGAGCTACAGCTTTGAGAAAAACCTCAGACATCACAAGACCTGTAATGAAACCAGGAAGGCTGGCAACACTGCTACTACACTGATCTTCCTTCTGGAGAGCCAATAGGCTCAAGGTCAAACACCTTATTACTTTCATCTAACCAATCTTATTCAGGAGAAGAATTCAGAGGAAACCCCATCAGAAGAACCTTACTGAGTTCTCCTGCCCTCAAGATTCCTCTGTATAGATTTTGCCACAGGATTGTGTGATCTGGACCATATAATGTGTTAAATGTAATCTACTCATTTCTATTCAGAGGGGATATATATATATATATATAGATATAGATATAGATATAGATATATATAGATATATAAATTGTGTGTCTCAACTCAGTACTTAGAATATATATATGGGTTAGACTTTTGTGTTTTAAGTACTGAATTGAGACACACAATTTTAAATTAAAGGGCTTGTAGCCACCTTAAATAAACATAATGGTTGAATCTGCTATCCAAATTCAGAATGTTAAGTACTTAGATTATAAAGCACATAAACACAAAACTGAACTGCTCGTTGATTCCTGGGCACTTAAGCACTTTCGACAGTCATTTACTTCAACGGAAGTTGAGGATCCTCAGTACCTCATAGAGTCAAGCCTAGAAATAAGCCCTAATTCACTTAAACACATATGTGACTGTGAGCATGCAAACAAACAAACAAACCCAAACAAACAAAATAAGTGAGTATTTAGCAAAAAGGCCTACAGTTGCTACATTAGATTCTCAAGAAAATGTGGCAGATTTAGGATCTGATCTTAACTGCTGCTGGTCTTCCACAAATCTGCTTGCCTTTCTTTACCAAATCTTGGCATGGATAGATTGAATGACTCTGTTCTTGAAGGTCTAAAGAACCTCATTTTCATGCATCCGCCAATCCGAGATGGGAAGTTGAACCTCTAGGATTAGTCTAATCAATTTTTTTTCTTTTAGTAAAATAAATTATTTAGGACCTGATGTAGCTAAAACCACATTGACTCTAGTACAAGCAGACTCAAGACTATTATTATTAAGGACTATAAATCTCTGATGAAAAGGCCTTATTGCACTAGCAGTTTCAGTTTGTATTAATGTAGTATCATATGGTGACTTATTGGTAATTATTTCTTTACATTTATAAAAATGGTTTGCACATACAGGACAATAATACTGAAGTAATAGTGTTCACTTTTGTAAGACAGGGCACATAGTAATCCATTATTAATACAACATGTACAGACAGTACTGCTTACATGTTAGAAAGTTACTATTTCGGGGTTCTAGCAAAATATAGGCTTCCTGCACTTTTCAAAATACACTTTTGATCTTAGTTTGTCAAGAGTATTCTTAAAAGTCAGTTTTCCATGCACTGAAAGAGCCTAATACTGAGTCCTGGAGATGAACTGCTGTAGTAGTTATATGTCTGGGAACTGTTTAGGGGAATGGAACATATTCTAAGTGTTAATATAGCATGGGAATATTAATTTGTATGGCACAATTGTAATGGAAGACTGGTTCAGTTAGCATCCTAGAGAAGAAATGTGTGTTCTGTTCTGCATGTTTAGTGATTTCTAGTTGGTCTAGAAACCCAGTCTGAATGCTAGCATTTTATACCCACTTTGCAGGTGTAAATAACAGCACAAGGTGAAGGCAATGCAGAATCAGGACCCTTGGCTTTAGCTAGGACTTAACCAAGAAATACTGAAAGGCACCAAGAAAGGCTATTCTGTTGGTATTTCCAAGTAGCCAGGAACCAGGAAATAAAGGAAATCTCATGAGACAGGCTGATCTCAGGAGATTTTTAGCTGGATTTCTAACACAAATTAGTCTGGATTAAAAGCCAAATTTCTGTGCGTTCATTCACACAATGGAGGTAGGCTATACTGATGTGTCGTATTTCAACTTTTGCATGACACTAAATAATTTTTTATCATTTGCAAACTTTTAAAACCATTTTATAAAAGATGGCTACTTTCACAAAGGTTCACACAGTGTCCTTCTTTCTTAACCTAACAACCCTTAGGTTTAAAAAAAATGTTTAAAATGGATTTGTAACTATGGGTAATTATGATTTATAAGGATGACATATTTTAGCTGGAAACAGTCTTCCTCTACACATATACAGTGTTTTTTCAGCTTCAGAAAATCCACTTGCATATCTGGATTCTCTCAAGCAACTATACTCTGTAAAATCAAATTAAACCATACAAAGCAAGTACACCCATGAAAGGCCCAATCCTGCAGGCATGACACAAGCAAAATTTCTGTTAAAGCCCAAGGACCTTTAGGGCTCCATCCTGCAAGATAAAGACCCCCCGCCCCGCCCCACCCCTCGAATTCCCATTGAAGTCACTGGGACTTCAGGTTGCTCAGCATTCCACAAGAATGCTTAGCTCCTTGCAGGGTCAAGGCCTTTGGCTTCAAGAAGAGGAGTAGCTCATTACCTGGCCACTCCAGTTTTCCATTGTCAACTCTGGCCTTTAACAGGCCTTCAGGTCTAGAGTGCAGTTCCAAATACAACAGCCTCTCAGCTTTGGGTTGTCCACCAGAAATATCTTTCTGGCTCCTTTTTCAGTTTTCCTTGGTTCTATAAACTATTACTTGATTATTTCTTTTAAGAGGTTATTAACTGTCCTGATTAATTTCACACTATTTACACAGCAAGATTTAAAACTAGAACTCGTCCTGGAAAGGACAAAAAGCAGCTTGCACTGATCTGTCTATCACCACAGTGTCTAAATGTGTTAGCTCAATCTTATGCATCTCTGCTTCTGGCATTTATCCTATCCCTTGTACTCCGTGCTCCACCTCCAGATTTCTGAGCTCCAACCTTTAGATTTTCCCCTTTTCCTAAAAGGTCAAGATACCAAATTCACTGCTGATGTAAACAGGTGCAGTTCTAATGAAGTCAATGAGGTTTCACCTGGCTATTTCAGCAGTGAATTTGGCTGACTATCCCTAGTGAGTAAAATGTCACATTACCTTCTTGAGCGGTACATTTCAAATAAAACATTAGCAAAAACAATTAACTTTAAGTCATTAATCCCAGTGAAGCTATTTTCAACCACCAAAGGATTGAAGTCAATTCCCTGTAAATGTCTAGGGCTCAATATATTATGATGCTTTGGTATGAAATATATTATTGAATGACATTGAATTAACTGGCATCATACTGCATTTCTATATATAAATTATATTTTAGCATTGCGTCAGACAAATTTTAGTATAACAATTAAGACTATTAACAATGGAAAAGATTGTAACTTATCGCATTGTATTATAGCTGTACATTTTGCTAAAGCAATATATAGAGATCTCATTTAAAATTCTGGTTCAAAACACTTATGCATTTCATTATATCCAATTTTACAAGCAAAGAGTACAGTATTCTGAGAAGATATGGTTTAGGGTCTTGACCATAAAACTAGTAGAAGGCAGGCAGGGCTAATGCCAGGAAAAAAAATACCTCCTTTCCCCCACCGTACACTCACACATGCAGTGAGAGGAAAGAAGCTCCAGTGGCTAGCCTGGGACTTTGGAGACCTGGGTTTAATTCCCTGTTTGGCCATAGACTTTGTATGTGACTTTAGACAAGTCATTTAGCTTCTCTGTGCCTCCATTCCCCATCTGTAAAATAGAGATAATAATAATTCCTTGCTTCCCAGGGCAGTTGTGAGGCTCAATACATTAAAGATTGTGACATTCTCAGATGCAATGTATTGGGAAACCTATACATACCTTAGATAGACATTTGAAATGACCAACAAGAAAAAGCTAGACTAAATGGCCAGAGATGTGAGGGCCATCTAGGCAACTCACAAAGAACCTACCCGTCCTTTTTTGTTTTTTACATATCATCCACTCTGGTCAAGGTCTCCATCCTCATAGAATTGAGATATGGATCATCAGGAACGTATCCCCACAAAACTCTACACCACGTGTACAACCCACACTGTTTTGGGCTGGCTATGGGTCTACTTGTGGACAGGAACTCATTGCACTAAAAACTTCTCTTCTTTTGCCCGAGTTCTCTTCCCTTGTCTGTGTCCCATCATCACAAGACTAGGCCACATGGCATCACTAAATACACAGACACGTTAACATCAAGACCTGTGATGACAAGCACCAGAATTGGTGAGCTCCCCCTCTTATTTTGACCTACTTTAATCTCTGCTCGTGCATCACATTCTAACTGCATAACCATGCAGTCTTCCTCTGTAAGGATGGATGCTTGCCCCTGAAGGACATCTTGCTGCCAGTTAAGTGGCTGCATAGCAAATATTTCAGTAACATTTTCATTTAAAAAAAAGTCTCTGGATACCCATGTGTTTTTTCTCAAATGGAGTTTGTTTTCCTCTCCTTTGAAAGGTGTGCAGCTCTCCCCAGTTTTACAATCTAGTCCCCAGAACTGCCAGGAGGCGGTACCATATAGCAGTAAGTAGAGCACCCTCTTACAAGTGGTGGAGAATGCAGGCATGACGGTCCACCCCTGATAAAAGAGGCTAGAAATAGACTGCTAGACTATGCATTACAAGGATCCCAAGGTGAGAAGCAGAGAGAGACTGTAAGGTGGTTGAACCCTGACAAAAGAGGCTGCTGGGAAAGGCTGCAGGCACTCCCTGGAAAGCAGGAGGAGTGTGGAAGCTGCAGAAATGTGTACGCTGCAGTTGCTCCCTGGGAGGAGGGAGTGGTGAAGCTGGCAGACCCAGAGAAGGAAGGGAACAGGCCTCAGGGAAATGCAGCAAGGTATAGAGTGGAACAAACTTTCACTGCTGGCTAGAGGGTCTCTGAGCCAGAATCCGGAATACAGAGTGGACCCTGGTTCACTAACTGGCCATTGGGGAAGTGGCACTGGTGGGGCACTGTATAGGAAGATTGTCTGAGCCAGTTTGGGAGAAGAGACTTTCCACCCCTAACTGCCCCCTATAAGGGAAAACCATGATAGTAAGGTAGCTGGAGGCCTGAGTCATGAAGAGCATGCAGCAGCTCCTGGAGTGAGAGATGGCCTGCGGACAAAGAGACAGAAGTGGAGGGATGGCTTACAACTGTGGGGAGAGGTGTTGACCTGGTGAGCTATTCCCCAGAATGGCCAGGAGAAAAGGCGCCATACCTAGAGTGAGTAGAGCATCCCCGCACAATGACACTCATGCAGCGTACCAAGAGGTAAGAGTACGTGTGTGATCTAATATAACTCTACATCCTTTAACACAACAACTTGATGTACAGCTCACTACTCAGTGATTAAGGAATTATTTTTTTAATTTTCAATAGCTGTATTTATTCTACTGGGACATACCCAAGTTTTTTTTATAATTATTTCTGACGTTTTAATTTATCAGATTACATGCTTCCACAGAGATTAGATTAAACAGTCAATCTCTGTTAGAAAGACTGTGGGAGACAGAAAAACAGTAACATCTAACCCGTCCTGTGGGCCCAGTTCTGCCCCCCCCTACAAAGGAAACCACTCGTACTGAATTCAATGAATGTTTTACTCTCATTAGGACTGTGGGACTGGGCACTCTGAGCCCAATTGTTCACCACTGAAGTCAATTAATATTGTGCAATTGACTTCAAGAATAGCAGGAATAGGCGCTATGATGCCAATTCATCAAGGTACTTAGCACATGCATAACTTTAGCACATGAGTGTTTAAAGTTAGGCATGTTTTTAATTACTTTGATGGATCATGGCATCCACAATCAGAATTACTGAGTGTCTAATCCTTGAGCTGCTGGATACCTCCAACTCTCAAACAGCAAAATCAAGAAAAATCTTGGTTGTTTACACAGCTGAAATAACTACTCCATTATTCATTTATCCAGAAGACAAACTTTTCTTACCATGGAAAAATCAGCATCTTTATCATAAATATAGAATGTGCCGGTGGTGGGCGTATTCAGACTGAATCATTTCTATAAATATAGCAAATTGCAATACAATGTTCTACTGGGTATCTACAATTACCAGAGAAACTTAATGTTTTATGTGGGTACCACCTAGTGGCAAAGAGATGGGATTTCACTAGTAGAAGTTGTGTCTGAATATTAGACTCTTTGTGAAATCTCAACCTGCATTCCTTGCACAACCAAAACACACACTGAAGTCAGGAGGAGTTTCAAGCAAGCAGAATATGCAAGGTAAAGCCCCTGAATTGAAGTGCGCCATGCAACAAATAGTTTCTTTGCCCAATAAAACCATTTTGAGATCATAATTCAACAGCAAACTAATGCCATCATATTGCAGGCATTTTAACTGAAGACTGTTGCACTTTAAATTTGTTGTTTGTTAATTTTTATACACAGTATAGTACAATAAAATTGTAAAAGAAATAAAAATGATGCTTATCTGTTACAATCAGTCACTTTACTCTCTATAGGTAATCTTACATCAGCACTTCTGAGAGCTCAACAGTAGTCATTGTAAACAATAATGGGACCAAGAGCTCAGCTGAAGGATCTAGTCTTTAAAAAAAAATTGCTTTGGATCTGTAAATAGCAAAGGACTCCATATTTCTCATGTGCAAGGGTGAAGAATTTTACTGCCCAACAACAGAGTGGATAGACAGAACATCAGTGAATCTCAGTACCCATTACTAAGCTAGATTCTTAGCTGGTGTAAATTAGCATAGCTGCACTGAAGACAAATGGTGAAATCCCAGCCCCATGCAACTCAAAAACTAAATTTCTTTTGACTTCGGTGAGTCCAGTATTTCACCCAATATCTTCAGTGACTTACACTGATCTTGGATGTCTTTCCAGACTAGTTTCACCAAAGTAGAACAAATAGAGTTTGCCCAGAGCCATAAAGGACCAGAATTTGCAATTTATGGATTATTTGACCAGTTCTATACCTATTACTGTTTATCATATGATTAATTACAGCTTTGAAAAATTCCTACTAATTATGATATTCTTGCACCACCAACTAATAACTGTAATTATTTGCCCTTTTAAGGCTCAGACACTAATAGATTAGATGATATATATTTTACAAATAAAAGGCAAAAATGAAGAAAAGGGAAAATATGGTAGAATCTGCACTAGTGCCCCACAAGTATCCCTTTTGATTAAAAGAAACAAAGTCCTGTACTGTATGCCTTCCTGATAGCAATTCAACTTTCATCGAGGAGAATGGGTCCATGACTCACTCTGCTCTCACACAGTGCCTCTTTCCTGTAGAAGGATCATGCTGCAGGCAAAATTAGAAACTGCTGATGGAAACTGCAATTCCACTCCCAGGAGCCAAGAATGATGGGTGGGTTAAAACTCTTTGTCCTCCAGAAAAAAAAAATCTGTCTTCATTAGCCCTGGAAAGGAGAGCAATGAGGACATTTTTGCCCCGATCCTAAGAATTACTACTGCATGCTGGCAACTGCCACTAAGTCACTGAGAACTACAAGTGCTCAGCAGCATTTAGGGACAGGTCTTCTGTCCTGACATTTAGCACCTCCCTGCAAAAAAGAGATTTATAACCAAAACAGTCACCATACTGGAAAATGCTGTAGCTTATACATACTTAGTAAAAATGAAAGAATGAGTTATTTTGTACAAGAGACCTCATTTTCTCAAATACAATGACAGATGCTGATAAATACTCTTTTAGGGGGAAAACTAGTCCACCACATCCTTCTATTGGTAGGGAGGGCTCTGGTTGTACAGGGGAACAAGTGATGATCCTCAGAGGGAGGTCACTGCATCTGCATTCACACAGTAGCAGTGGGTGGGAGGACTCTCTTGAGGGTGGAAAGAGGCAGCGCCTACTATTTCAGCCAGTGGCAGAGTAGCTTCAGCATAGAGACTGGGAAGCAGCAACATTGCCTGACCTATGATGTGGGGGATGGTTTTGTTTCTTTCAACCAGGATATGGGGCAGCCATATAAATCTCAGTACTCATGCTGATTGTGGGATCTGAGACTTTCATCTTTAGAGAAGATCAAGAAGTAAAAGAAGGCCACAGTGATGGAAATTAGTATCCTAAAACATCTTGTTGGAAGGCAGCAGAAGAAAACTGGTGGCTTCAGAAAGAAAGTGAATCTCTAAATGGAGAGTGCACCAGGAGGACTGAGGCACTTCTTGAAAATAAAGACAGAGATTCTTTTGCTATTACCTCAGGCATCAGAACACAAACATCTAGTCTTTTTATGCATGAGTTCCCAGAGATATCATCACACATTCACATACAACATTTCACCAAAAGGGCCAACTCTTCAACTAATGTAAATCAGCAATCATTATTATTCATTATTATTAAAAATAATAATTAAAATTATTAATTTTATTTGTTTGGATTTTTGCAAACTCTCAGAGAAGAATGCACCCTACAATGCCCTGTGCCCTCTTGACAATCTTTTAGAAACATACAAAATAGATGTACAGCAATAGAGCTTGGCTGCCTTACATCAGCAAAGGATCTGGCACAAAGTTCTCAGTACTCATGGGACTTATGCTGCCTCATATGCAGATGGCGTTCAGAACACTAGTTCCAAATACAAATACATAGACATGGTGACTCATCTGACATTCCTTTACTAGGCAAAATATTCTAGCACCGAGAAGCTTTTTCTTCTTTTTCTACACCAGCATCCCAGCCTGGCTAGCTGGCTATGTTTTGGAGCCTTCCTCCAAGTCAACTATATCCAAAGCAAGAACAAAAACACCTCTCCAGTCAACTGTCAAAACTTTGGCTTTTTAATTTGAGGTTACAGGTCCAGCAATACTTTATCTTTCCTAATGCAAATAAATATTTGATAAAGTTTTTGTTCTACTCAATTACATTTGCACTTTCATCTTGCTTATAACTGATAGCTTGCTAACACTCAAGTATGGCTGGCAGATGAGTTCTGGCTGGTTAGATTTTTACCCAAACATGTGAATAGAAACTTAAGACAAAACAAGAACTGTCTCTTACACCTTTTACAGATTAACAAATAGTCCTTGCCCTGCTGATATCATTTTTAATTGGACTACACTGTGAGGAGCAATTAAGACTAAATGGCCACTTGCTGAGAGCTGCTGAAAGAAAAATAATACAGTTTGAGGCATTTGCATTCTCCAAATAAAGTGCATTTCCCTTACTGTGGTGCTAAAGAAAGAAGCCTAATTTTTTAGTGGCTTAGTATATTAAAAGAAATTATTCCATTCACAGCAGGAAAATTGGGTTTTTAGGGGATTTTTCTTTTCTTCTTTAAAAATAATTTTATAGTTTTCTAGAGACTCTATTGCTCATGAAATGTCCCTTATTGACAGCCTTGGAGATGGGTCTCCTGTTCTGACAAAAGGTACAACAAGCTAAACCCACAACCATTCAACAATTGTTTTACCCTTCACTCACCTGCAGGTGGCTGTTCTAAGAGTTGAGAAGAGATTTGCCCATCCATTCTATGACCTGTCAGCTAGACTGCCAAGAATGTGGTGGTCTTGTGATGTGGAATCACAAATCAAATCCATATACCTATTTAAGGTATTTCTAAGGTGCTCGTCAGCTCAGTATCTGAGTAAAATGTGTGAGGGCACACACACAGACACAGACACTCACACACACGTCAAAGTGTCCTGATCTCCTAGCAGCATAGTCCAGAGTCTCTTTCCTTTTTGGAGGGAAGTATTTTTTAGGAAATTTTTATCAAAAAGGTTTGGTTCATACTTAAGTCTGAACACCAAGAGGCTTGGGCTCTGTCTGATCTCTGATTAAAAGGACTTCTGCCGCTGAGCTAAACTACTATTAGATCATTAGGAACAGGATTTGGATTGAGAACTAATGGCGAGCATGTGATCAGGAGGAGCTATTGGTGTGATTTTACTGCGTTGGCTTTTGTTGCGTAAGTGATGGACCAGTGTACTAAACCATCTTCATCTTGTGTTTAGACCCAGCTCTGGAAGTAATGATTTGCAATACTCTGGGATATAGGGATTACAATAAGGCCTTATATGAAAGGAAAGGTCACAGTCACTTGGCTCACTTAAGACGGAAGAATGGATTTGTTGCTGCTGTAGCAATCTATGTATCCAGAAGTAGCAAGGACTTTAGCATGATCACAGTTCCTCACATGCTGACAATCCATGATGCCCTTGATCCACACTGAGGTTAGATTTTGTGTGGGAAGTCACAAAACACTTTCCCCTTTGAACCAACCCCATGCCCATCTTGCCTGGATTAAATTTGAGCCAGCTGCTCCTGAATTGAGTTTGAGCCGGTTGCTCTCATACCTTTAACAAATAGTCCTTACTTATTTCTTCCAGGTACTGGAATGTTTTGTAATGACAGAGGCTGAATAGTTGACTGGCATTCTGTACGGGTTGCAGTGGATTTCATGGTGTCTCAGAAAGTCTCCAATTAGTCTCCTATAAATGTTGAAGAGGATGGGTGATCACATGGGACTACTTTGCAACGTTCTCCTCTAGTTGTCAGTGCCTTGGTCTTGTGAATGAGTGTTTCCCTCTAGAGCCTTCTGAGATCTAGAGCTAACTAGCTGATTGGGCAGGGTGACCAGATAGCAAGTGCGAAAAATCAGGACAGGAAGTGGGGGGTAATAGGTGACTATATAAGAAAAAGCCCCAAATATTGGGACTGTCCCGATAAAATCAGGACATCTGGTCACCATATGATTGGGTCACTTTGATTTCTATTTTAAGGAAATTGGGTTCTCTTCATAAGAATGGAGTGTTTTCCACACTAAAATGATCAAACTACTATCTATAATAGAAGATAAGCTGGGGGGTGTCCAACTGACTACTATCTATAATAGAAGATAAGCTGGGGGGTGTCCAACTGTCTTCATGAGAAGCCCATAATTATAATGATGGCAAAATGCCTTGGATTACTGTGTTGTGCATATTTTCTGCTTGGATGTCAAAGTCTCCAGGACTATGAATCATGAGGACTTCACTACTAGGTATGATGCTAGATGTTCTAGGAAGTCAGCCAATGGTGGTTCTTAAAGATTATTACAGCAATTAGCTTTGGCTGCCTTCATTCCATATGCTGGCATCAGTACAACAGACTTTTAAGAAGTCCTTGTGTTTCATGTTTTGTCCAGTTTTTAATGACCCAAACAATAGAGTTAATTGGACAATTATTTCACAGTCTAATAGATCTCACCATTACAAATTTTTAACTGATATTCAGCCTAAATTTTCTTTGTTTAAAAACCATTTGGAAACTTGTAATATTTAAGTGTGCTGTTATTATCTGCATGTGCATTTATTTCCTTTTCTATTCCCTCTATCCCTCCCCCACCCCATAGAGAGAAAAATGTGAACTCCTTTACCCACAAATATATTCACTCTCAGCATCATTAGCATCATTTCATCTCAAGATATCATCCATCTAGTGACTTAACCTGATGAGATGACATTGGAGGACATTATTATTTCATGTTTCTGTTCCAAAAAAGAGATCTCTCTTCAACTTAACTACTACCTGACAAAAATAATGTTGAACACCCGCAAGAGATAAAACAACCTGAATCCAATTTCTTTTCACTGATCCTAAGGGCTGCATTCTCCAGCCACTTACATTACTCATAAGTCAGACATTTGCACAATTTAAATAGGAGGCAAGTTGTTCAGTTCTGTCATGCAGGCAGCATAAAATTGCGTTCCATCCTTCTACAGATGTTGTGCACCCTGAAGAGCTCAGCAGTTAACTGAGGGAGGTTGAGCAACCCCCATCAAAAAGGCAAAGTATAAATGGGTAGAAATGGGCAAACTAATCTAGTTAAGTGTATGTTTCTCCTCAAATACACAAACAACATGACCAAGTTATGATAAAATAAAAGTAAAGCTGCCTTTAACGGTAAATGACACTCACCTCAGTTGTGAGATTATAAAATGGACTCAAGTATTCTACTGATCTGACTCACTGATTGCCTGTGCCTCATTGGCACAATTCTTTGATTGTCACAGAACTTCTGCCTAAATAAACAACAGATTCTGTCTACACAGAATCACACAGCGCATGTGTAGAGTGTTGCACTCACTGTCAAAGCACATAGCACAAAGTGATGAGTAGAACAGGGAGTGGTGGGCAAGGTACCTGCTTAATGAGTGCTGTTCAGCCAACATGTTGTTCTTGAAGCAACATGGTGGCCAAAGACAGGAACAAACAGGTAGCGAAGCACTTCATAGCATGCTGAGGATTAAGTTGGGGTTGACTCAGATACGTTCACTCTCAGACCATACATCCCACACAGTTTTTCCCCTGTGCACTCAAGAGAAAGGAAGCAAGCACACAAGTGAGACTTGTTTCAAAGTAGCAGCTGTGTTAGTCTGTATCCACAAAAAGAACAGGAGTACTTGTGGCACCTTAGAGACTAACAAATTTATTTCAGCATGAGCTTTTGTGAGCTACAGCTCACTTCTTCGGATGTATAGAATGGAACACATAGACAGGAGATATTTATACATACAGAGAACATGAAAAGGTGGAAGTATGCATACCAACAGGAAGAGTCTAATCAATTGAGATGAGCTATCATCAGCAGGAGAAAAAAAACTTTTGAAGTGATAATTAAGATGACCTACAAAAGGTGTGAGGAGAACTTATAGGGAAATAGATTCAATTAGTGTAATGACCCAACCATTCCCAGTCTCTGTTTAGGCCTGAGTTAATTGTATCTAATTTGCATATTAATTTGAGTTCAGCAGTCTCTCTTTGGAGTCTGTTTTTGAAGTTCTTTTGTTGCAAAATTGAGACTTCTTACCAGTCAGTGGAGAGGAAAATGCCTGGGGTTACATTCACAAACAGACTTAGGCGCATACCTCCCAATATCTGAAGTGGTTAAAGTGGGGCAAGTGCTGCCTTCAGAAGTCCTGGGGGGATAGGTGCCTGGAAGATGGAAAGGGTTCACAAAATGAGCCCACTCCACATTCATTCCGCAGAAGTGACTCCTGCGGCTCTTGTCTCGTGGAGCTGGCTGAGATTAGCTCAGAAGGAGACAGTGGGGCAGACAGGCCAAATTTTGTTGGTGTTGTGACCTAGTGCAAGGGCTGCAATGCCATTGACTCAAATTTGACCCATACGACCCTTCGTAGCTGGAGACATCCAGGCAAATGGGCCAAACCTGAATGGCGCTGCAAACCCATGCACCAGAGTCAAGTTGCAGTGCTTGCAGCAGGGAGCCCAGTCAAGCCTATTGGACAGAAGTTGTTTCAGTTGGGAATGGGACTGTACGGGGAGACTTTGGCAAACCAGTAAAGTACCTGAAATCACTATGGCTTATTGTTAAAGGCAGCCTAGTTAGCAAGCTGTAAATTGGACATTCAGAAGACTCCATTTGACCAAGGTGGGTGGGAGGGGAGTTTTGGGTGCCACAGAAAGGGCAGCTTGATAAGAATTGTGTTGAAGTTGCTGATATATGCATTTTAGAAGAGCAGGATGTACCCTAGGAATGTCTATTGGGGCCTCAAGGCTGTGAACTCTGGAAAAATCCATACCTGGTTAATCAATAATCAGAAGGAGCCTCTTGCTTGCCTATTGGAACTGCTTGCTTAACAAGTTTTCTTTAAGGGACATGTCATTCTATTACTAATGTATAAAAAAGGGGGAAAAGCATGAGACAGTTGGACTCGTTTGGGGACTCTTTTTGGACTCTCCCTCTGGATACATCTTGCGGTCACCACCGGCAGACGGAAGATTTGGCCCCAGGAAGCTTGCTGCTGTTTCACTCAAGAGCCACACTCAGCTTTAGTAATTATCAAGGGTTGGGGGTGTTTTACTAATCTGTTGCAGATGTGTATAAGTGCTTGAGACTAACTAAAGTGTAGCTTTAAGTGAAAGCACTCTTGTGTTGTCCTGTTTGTGCCGGCCATCTATCAGCTGGATGGCCCTGTCTCCCTTGATTTATTTCCTGACACCACCTCACACAGAGTAAAAGTTACCAAGAGCTTTGGGTTGAAAGAACCCTGGGTAACAGGGCATTGGGCGTCAAAACAAGACAGTCCTGCATAACCTGGAACTGTTGGTAGATCTGCTTAGGCACCTAACTCCTAGAATCAGGCCCCACCAGAATTTACAAACCCCTACTCAGCTACCCCCAAATGCTGTAGGCACCTAAACTCACTCAGCACCTAAAATTTTGCAGTAAAAGTTCCCTGTATGTCTGAGTTTCTGCCTCTGAACACACACACTGAAGCCCCATCGCCACGCATCCAGACGCCTAAGCCTCAGAGCAAATCACAAAGCAGGGGAAGATAGGTGTTCCTATCCCTAACTGCAGAGCCCAATCCATTAAGTGGGCTCAGAGCTTACCTACTGATTGGAGCCCTGGAGGAAAAGTCACACAAAACAGCAGGGAGAGGAAGCAGATTACCTCTCAGGAGGTGGTCAATAGTCAGGCTACAAAGTCATTCTCAGGCTTGTGCTCTCTCTTTCTTTCTCTCTCTCTGGACCAATGAGTTCTTAAAAACCTCCAATGAAGGGAATTTCACAACCTCTCTTAGAAGCTATTCCAGTACTTAACTATCCTTAAAGTTATTCCCCATTTTTCCTAATATCTAACCTAAATCTCCCTTGCTGCAGATTAAGCCCATTACTTCTTGTCCTACCATCAGTGGACATGGAGAACAATTGATCACCATCCTCTTTATAACAGCCCTTAACATATTTGAAGACTGTTGTCAGGACCCCCTCAGTCTTTTTTTCTCAAAATTAAATGTGGCCAGGTTTTTTTTAGCTTTTCCCCATAGGTCAGGTTTTCTATTACCATTTTTGTTGCTCTCCTCTGCTCTCTCTTCAATTTGTTCTTTCTTTCCTAAAGTGTAGTGCCCAGAATTGGACACATTACTCCAGGTAAGGCCTCACCAGTGCTGAGAGGAATGGAACAATTACCTCCCATGTCTTAAATGCAACACTCCTTTTAATACACCCCAGAATGATATTAGCCATTTTTTTGCAAATGAATCATGTTTTTGGCTCATATTCAATGTGTGATCCACTTTAACACCCCATATCCTTTTCTGCAGTACTTCCTAGCCAGTTATTCCCTGTTTTGTAACTGTGCATTTGATTTTTCCTTTCTAAGTATAGTACTTTGCACTTGTCTTAATTGAATTTCAGACCGATTCTCCAGTTTATCAAGGTAATTTTGAATCCTAACCTTGTCCTCCAAATTGCATACCCCCCCATCTTGATATCATCTGCAAATCTTATAAGCATACTCTCCATTTCATTATTCAAGTCATTAAAGAAAATACTGAATAGTGGCAGACCCCTGCAGGACCCCACTAGATACATTCTTCCAGTGTGACAGTGTAACAGTTTGTACTGAGTCAGAAGCTGACTCAGCACACCCTGTCACTCAAATTCCCACCAATATACATCAATTGTGACCTAACTGAAAGATCAATTAACTGAGTAGAACTAAGGCTGAAGGGTTAATTTGAAGGGAAAGCAACCCCAGCAGCTGGAAGCATAAAAATTGAGAGGAAGGAAGCACTAAGAGCCTAAAGGAAGGCAGAGATAGGCAAGCTTAGCTGCTGCTATTTCTGGTCCCTTCTCCAGAACTAAGGGGTGGAGCTGGCTGCAGGACTGGAAATGATATATAGCACTACAGGTGGTGACCTGCTTGAACACCCCAATAAAACATGGTTGTGGTGAAGGAGATCTGAAGTGATGTGGTCTGTGACTAAGACCTGAAAGGACTCTCTGAGAACCACCCCATGACAGATAATAAGCCATTGGTAACTACTCTTTAATATGATTTTCCAACCAGCTGTACAACTACTTTTAGTAACTTCACTTAGATCACAGTTCCATAGTTTGCTTATGAGAATGTCATGTAGGACTGTCAAAAGTTTTACTGAAATCAAGACAAATTGCCTCTACTGCTTCCTCCAATCCCTAGGCCAGTAACCCTGTCAAAAAAGGAAATTAGGTTGGTTTGGAATGAGTTGTTTTTGACAAATCCATGCTGGTTATTCCTTAACCCTCTTTCCTTCTAGGTACTTATGAATTGGTTGCTTAATAATTTGTTCCAATATCTTTCTAGGTACTAACGTTAAGCTGATTGGTCTGTGGTTCCCCTGAGACTTCTTTGTTCCCTTTTTTAAGGATAGGTACTGTATTTGCCCTTTTCTAATCCTATGGAACTTCACACTTCCTCCATGAGTTCTCAAAAATAATTGCTAATAGTTCTAAGATTGCTTCCGCTGGTTCCTTAAGTACCCTATAGTGAATTATATCTGGTCCTGCAAACTTGAATACATCTAAATTGTTCCTTAACCTGTTCTTTCTTCACTCTGATTTGTGTTCCTTCCCCCTTATTGTTAAAATTAATTGTATCTGGTCAAAATTAACTTTTTTTAGTGAAGTGTCAAGCAAAATAGGCATTAAACACCTCAGCCTTCTTGGTGTCAGTCATTATTAGCTCTCCTTCCTCATTAAGTAGTGGGCCTACGCTTTACTTTCTCTTGCTCCTAATGCATGTGTAGAACCTCTTCTTTGTCTCTATGCTTTGCTTTCTCTTGCTTCTAGTGCATTTGTAGATCCTCTGTTTGTCTCTTGCTAGGTTTAACTCATTTTGTCCCTTTACCTTTCTAATATATATCCCTAAATGCTTGTGCTATTTTTCTGTACTCATCATCAGCTGTTTTCATTGATTCCACTCTTTGTAGATTTTTTTTCATTCTCAAGTCATTAAAGAGCTTCAGATGCATCTGTCTTTGATCTCTTGTTATTCTTCCTCTTGTTATTCTTTTGTATTGGGATAGTTTGCTGTTGTGCCTTTAATATTGTCTTTTTGAGAAACTGCCAGCTCTCCTTTCTTCTTAGATGAGGAATTCCAAATTTTCATGGAAAGATGAAAGGCTAGCTTATCCTGGCTTAGTTAGTAACTAGGGCTGTCAAGTAATTAAAAAAAATCGTGATTAAAAAAATTAATTGTGATTAATTGCATGATTAATCGCACTTTTAAACAATAATAGAATGCCATATATTTAAATATTTTTGGATGTTTTCTACATTTTCAAATATATTTATTTCAATTACAACACAGAATACCGAGTGTACAGTCCTTACTTTATATTTATTTTTGATTACAAGTATTTGCACTGTAAAAAACCAAAAGCAATAGTATTTTTCAATTCACCTAATACAAGTACTGTAGTGCAATCTCTTTGTCATGAAAGTTGAACTTATAAATATAGAATTACGTACAAAATAACCTGCATTCAAAAATAAAACAATGTAAAATTTTAGAGCCTGCAAGTCCATTCAGTCCTACTTCTTGTTCAGTCAGTTGCTCAGATGAACAAGTTTGTTTACATTTGAAGGAGATAATGCTGCTGGATTGTTTACAATGTCACCTGAAAATGAGAACAGGTGTTCTCATGGCACTGTTGTAGTCGGCATCATTACACGCCAGATGTGCGAAGGATTCATATGTCCCTTCATGCTTTAACCAAAATTCCAGGGGACATGAGTCCATGCTGATGACGGGTTCTGCTCAATAACAGTCCAAAGCAGCGCGGACTGATGCATGTTCATTTTCATTATCTGAGTCAGATGCCACTAGCAGAAGGTTGATTTTCTTTTTCAGTGGTTTGAGTTCTGTAGTTTCTGCATTGGAGCGTTGCTCTTTGAAGACTTCTGAAAGCTGCTCCACACCCGTCCCTCTCAGATATTGGAAGGCACTTCAGATTCTTAAACCTTGGGTCAAGTGCTGTAGCTATCCTTAGAAATCTCACATTGACACTTTCCTTGCATTTTGTGAAATCTGCAGTGAAAGTGTTCTTAAAATGAACAACGTGTGCTGGGTCATCATCCAAGACTGCTATAACATGACATATATGGCAGAAGGCGGGTAAAAGAGAGTGGGGGACATACAATTCTCCCCCAAGGAGTTCAGACACAAATTTAATTAACGCATTCTTTTTTTAATGAGCATCATCAGCATGGAAGCATGTCCTTTGGAATGGAGGCCGAAGCATGAAGGGGCATACAAATGTTTAGCATATTTGGCACATGAATACCTTGCAATGTCAGCTACAAAAGTGCCATGCACATACCTGTTCTCACTTTCTGGTGACATTGTAAATAAGAAGAGGGCAGCAGTATCTCCTGTAAATGTAAAAAAAACTTCTTTGTCTTAATGATTGGCTGAACAAGAAGTAGGACTGAGTGGACTTGTAGGCTCTTAAGTTTTACATTGTTTTGTTTTTGAGTTCAGTTATGTAACAAAAAAAATCTACATTTGTAAATTGCACTTTCACGACAAAGAGATTGCACTAAAGTACTAATATGAGATGAATTGAAAACTACTACTTCTTTTATCATTTTTACAGTGCAAATATTTATAATATACACTTTGATTTCAGTTACAACACCAAATACAATATATATGAAAATGTAGAAAAACATCCAAAATATTTAATAAATTTCAATTGGTATTCTATTGTTTAAGGCTATAGTATACTTACTGTGCAACTATGTGAGCTGTCTGCACAAACATACATTTGCCCAGGCAGCTCCCACAGGATTTGGGCTCTTTTGACTTGGGAAGACTCCCTGACCCAAGTCAGTGGTGCATGCTCGCTCACTCTCTCTCTCCCCCTCATTCCAGTACTGCAGACTTTGAGTCGTCCCACTGAAGTCAATGGGACTACTTATGTGAGTCGAGGCTGGAGGATAGGATCTCAATCTGTGTGAATGAGTCAGCAGCACAAGTATGTGAGCTTTGTTTCTGGTTCCTTCTAATAACTTGGATGGTGAGCTACACTCAAATGGAGCCTAGGCTTATGGGCCAAGTGGGGATAGAGCATGTCAGTATCCACTGGGAATTTCCCATAATGGAATAGCCTGAGACCCTGTTCACATCCTAAAGGATATGAGTAATTCCCAATCAACCAATACAAAAATGACATTTTTTGCCTTGGGCTATATGTTTTGCTGCAGGACACAGCATCAGATCACATCCTTTTAAGAACATCAGAACAACCATACTGAGTCAGACCAAAGGTCCATCTAGCCCAGTGTCATGTCTTTTGACAGTGGCCAATGCCAGGTGGTTCAGAGGGAATGAATAGAACAAGTAATCATCAAATGATCCATCCCCTTTCGCCTGTTCCCAGCTTCTGGCAAACAGAGGCTAGGGACACCACCACTGTCCATCTTGGCTAACAGCCATTGATGGACCTATCCTCCATGAATTTATCTAGTCCTTTTTTGAACCGTGTTATAGCCTTGGCCTTCACAACATCCTCTGGCAAAGAGTTCTGGAAGTTGACCGTGCGTTGTGTGAAGAAATACTTCCTTTTGTTTGTTTGACATCTTATCTAATACTTATGCCCCCTGACCCTGGTTGTTCAGACGTCCTTATTTCAGACACCTTGTTTTTCAAGTCTCTTGAAGAGACAATACCAATATTATTTGAACCATCGGATCTTGGACCATGAAAAGATCACTAGGTTGTATTTGTAATAAACATACAATGCCTGATTTACTCGTAAGTTATAACATTGTACAGCAAAATATCTCCACTGACATCAGTAGTGTTTCACTGGCAGAAAACTGGGGTAATGCAATGGAGAATCAGGTGCATGTTTTTACGTCTGTTACTGTTGTTTGCTCTCATTTTTCTAATGATGGCACTGACTGCTTCTGCCTGAAGATGAAGAGATAGCAAAGTCACTTTAGTATTTTCTTGCTCCTGAGGTGAGGTTTGTTAAAAAATTTAGATTTCTATTGGGAAGGGATGGACTATCTTGATAGGATTTAAAGTAGAAAAATGGCTTTTAGACTCATACTTTCCTTGTTAACTTTCTGACTTTTTGATTCTTATTTTATTCTCCTGTATTTAAAGAACTTGACATCTGTTGGTGGGTCAGCCTATAAATGTCACCTCTCTGGTAGAATTCTCCATGAGCAATTAGAAATAAAGCACAGAACATCTAGAACAGATGGGACTGCTATACAAAAAAAACCTCTCCCTGTACTACTTCCATTTTTTCCAACCCAAATCTCTTTCCCTCTGTCAGACATTTAAGCTATGGCATCAAATTAGAGTTAATCAGCTGGAGCATTTTATAATTAATGAGAAGGTCACATCCCATGTGAAATGGAGTTTTATTATCCAGCTCCAGGTTTGCAGTTTATTCACTATAGGTTAGAAATTTTGGGCCAAATTCTGCTTTCCATTGGACCAGTGTAAATCCGGAGTAGTTCCATTCAAGCCAACAGCATTATCCTGAATTTATATGAATGTAACAGAACAAAATCTGCCCCTTTGTTTCTAGAAGCAGAGGCAGAGACAAGAAAATTTTAGTAGCTCTATTGTTGATGAAACAACATTTAGGGAGGGGTACTGAATTTACTGGCTAGGCTGACTGAAATTTGGACATCATAGCCACTACTTTATTTTGGCTTTTTAGCCCTGGTTGCTTAAGACTAAGTCTGAAATAGCAGAGGACATGTCAGGATGTTGCCATTCCCTTTACTGAAATAAAGTAATTTTTAATGAACTAGGAAGAGATCAGCAGAAAAGTTTCCCTTGTTCCATATTCCCCATGTGAACTGTGCTGAGATTCACACTTTGCTCTTCACATCTGTGGACAATTATATCACTTTTACCATCTCTCAAAGCTCCTTCTGCAATCCTATTTTCTTTTCTTTTTAGCTCTTCTCTGCTGATATGAAGAGTGATATGTCTGCTGGTGGTGATGAAAAGCAACATCACTGTTGGCTTGCCTGAAGTGGAGCCCTGCCAGTGTTGATCATTGTTACAGAAACTAAGCTATTTCAGCTGTCCACAGAAATTTGAAATCTTCCTTGGGGTTTTAGCTGTGCTATGGACAATCAGTCCAAAGATATTGAGTCCTTGAAGTTTACACAGACACAGCTACAATTCTTGACCTGACAAGTGGCACTGGGATTTAAGCACAGTCTTCAAGATCTAAATGCCGAGTTTGCTAGCCCAACTATATCTAAGAGAATCATAGCACCACTAATAAAGTATCCCACTGCTTTTCCAAGGAACTATGAATAAGTTATGGTTAAGTTTAAAGTTATGTGAGTAAAGAGCATGAAAAGAAATCCAAAAAGCCTTGTTAAATATTAAGTGAGAATACCTGGTAAATCATCTGACTACTGAGTATCTGACATGGATTTTGTTTATTCTTTTACCATGCCTTTCACCGATCCCCTTTTTTTGTGTTCCAGAGGATAAGTTTGAAAGTCATCCTTATGCTTTCCAATTATTCTATTCTTTTTGCTCCTTAGACACTTTGGATCAGATCCTCAGCTAGTGTAGATCACAAGATCTCTATTGTGATCCTTATTTTAAAATATGCTCATCATGTCAGTTAAAACAGTTCTGAATCAGTAGGCGTTGCCTTCTTTAAATGCCAAATTCAGACTTTTCCCAAGAAGGGTAAATTTGTGAAAATATTCTACTTGAGTTGTTTCATGGAATAATTGCTGTGATTGCCAGATAGCATAGTTAAATCACACTTTTCATGTACAGAACATATCACAAACTCTTATTGGGCTGATGTAGGAATAGAGAACACCTGTGATGTAAGATTTGTGTAAAAATCCTTACAGGTGAGTAAACTGAGGCAGAGAATGGTTCAATGACCACAGCGAGATTACACAGTGGCAGAACAGAGACTATTTTCCAGGGAGTATTGGCTATTAGATAACACACTCCATTTGTTATTTTAAGACAGTTCAGTTGATGGAATAATTATTCTTCCTGAAAAAATATATATTTTTGTATTAGGTCAAAGCAAATGGAAAAAAAAATCTAGAACTTGTAGTTTATTATTAACACAAAGTGTAATAGGCTGGTTTACCTGTAAGGGCTAGAGGCCTGGGACCCCTCACCTCTGATTACTAAGGAGGCACACCTGAGCAGGAATCACCTGATTCCCCTACAGAGAGAGCAGCAGGAAGAAACCAGGCTGCTGATCCTGCAGAGGGCTCTCAGAGGGGAATTGAGGTGCTGCCAGGGGCAAGCAGGCTCTAGCGGAGAAGCCTGAAACTTGGAGGGAAAGGCAGGAAAGGCCTGGGAGAATGAATAGATTTGAAAACATTATTTTTAATGTCTAACTTAAAGCAGAACCCAAAAAGGGATAGAAATGGACAAAAGTGTTGGTAAGTTATTAAGGAAGTCCCCGAAAGGGGGAAACTGAGGTAAAGGCCACTTGCAGAGCCATTCTGAGGTCTGCAGGGGTGCATGGAAGGAGGGTATACCGTACGTACACAAATATATACAACACCTGCAAATGCACCAATACTCCCTTGATTATAGCCTATGCAACAGGCAACAAAATGTCTGAAAAAACATTTTATTTATAATTGGTCCTGAAGGGCAATGAACTTCTTCTGTTTGAGTTTGTTGTATGCTGGAAGGGATTTGAATGGTGTGACGCAGCTGGTAGGCTCAGCCACAGAAGACCTCAGTAGGCAGGCTGACAGCTTACAGGGGGTACTGGAAGCCGAGGAGAGCAGCAGCTCCATCCCAGGAAACCAGCAGTGCTTAAAGAGGGAGTGCAACCCACCACACGTGTGTTATGATGTCATTTCTGGAAGCACCTGGTGCCATATATTAGAAGAAGGGATAAGGGGAATGTCTGAAAATGCCCAAAAATCACCAGCAGAAAGCCTCCAGCCCTTTGAGATCAGGTCATGCTTAAAATCCAGTTTCAGCTGTCCCTTCTAACCCTGTGATTCTATGATGAAATGAAGGGGCAACAAAACTATGTAATGGGAACAGGAAAGGAAAGATGGGGATCAAAGGAATAAGGTCTGTGTTTAATGTAATTGAACGTGTGTGTGTGTGAGAGAGAGAGAGAGAGAGAGGGTGTTGGGGAACACTCTCTTAAGAAATTAAGTGTCGTGACTGATTCACTTGCTGTGGTGACCCTAAAGAGGTGAGACTTAAGCAGAGACATTAACATGAAACCTAATTCACAAGATTTCCTTGCTTTAGATTTATAAACCAAGATGTAAACTAATTTGTTTGTGTATCACTGCTAGCTTTAGGGGAAAACAATCCAATTAACATGAAATCTAGAAAAAGTTCTACTGATTATCTGAATATTCCTGGTGCATGACTATAGTTTTTCTTACATTTGGGCTGCAAAGTCAGTAAATAAATGTCTTAAAGAATAAAAAACTGACTGCACAGGGCTAACTGTAAATCAGGAATAACTCCAGTTAAGTCAAAGGAGTCCTGCTAATGTAAATCTGATGTGAGAAGAGAATAAGGACTAAATCTGAGAAATAAACATTTTCTCATGTACCTGCTGTTAGATACAAAATACTTCTGGATGATACGAATCTGTAAGAAAATGGCATGAAGCATCTTGGCTTTGGAAATAAATGTTTCCTGGCTTTCTGAAGCAAATTTGTTTTTCCATTTTGATGATTATATATTATGGTAATAAATCACTGGGAATCAGCAGACTTTAATGTTGTCTGACCAGTCTCCATAAGGGACACCTCATTGTCTTCCTGCAGCATTTGCCTCCAACTCCTCCCTGCCCACTAAGCCAGTTTATTTGTTAATATTTCATGTGCTTTTGTAGTTCAGCTTACTTGGGAAAGCAGCAGTGTTCACTGGAGCATCTAAGAAATTTTATTACAAACCCAAGAATTGATAGGTTTTTTTAATATTAGGCTCTGAGGGCCAGATTCTGATCTCACCTACACCACTGTAAATCCAGAAATTCCCCACTGACAGCAATGGAGTTACTTCTGACTTACATTGTAATGGGGTGTACTGGCCCTTTAAGGATAAAGGGTGCCAGAAAAACCACCCTTTCCAGGTGCTTGGAATAAACAAATGACCTGGTAGCTGAAGAGAGGAAGTGGTCCTGGGAGTTAGGAGTTGGATGAGGGAGGAAAAACTCTGACATATTTCCTTTAAGGGTCCATGCTCAGGAGACCCGTAGTGTAGGCTGGGGGAAGGGCTTTCCCTCTCCCGGCCAATCAGGAGGAACTCTCCGTAGGAGGGCAGTATCTATGCTGCCTTTGCCCTCAGAACAAGGGAGACATTGACAGGAGAAGGAAACCAAGGTCAGAGCTTCAGCAAGAGCAGACTGGGACTGCTGGCCTTGGGTGGAGCTGACTGACAGAGGAAGAGCTCTGGATGTGGGAGAAGAACTGGACCAAAGTATGAATTGGGTTTATAGACTTTATGGTGGGGGCTCTTAGGAGATTGTTTGGATTATTTTGTGATTAAGGATTCTGAACTTTATTTGACATTAAATTAGCTCTGGGTAGGGGTGCTGTGAGCCACAACAGAGACTGTCAAGAGCTTTAAGGGGCAGCAAGAAGGAGCTAACAGGGGCAGGCTGCCTATAAAGTGACCTGTGACCACAAGATGGCATACAGTCAGTAGCATCCTGCTGCATACACCAATGACTCTGTGCTCCTGAATGTGGCATTTTTTCTTTTCTCTTTTTCAGGGAAGAGGTTAGCCAGTGATGATAAAGGGTCTGATTCTGACCTTGTGCTGATGTAAATCAAGCATGACTCCAATGAAGGTAATTGGCCAGATTCTGTGACAAGCCTGTGCACTGAAGGCATATACCAGGAAACCTGGGAGCAAAGGGGCCTCTTGATTGGCCACCGTGGCCCCTGGCATATGATAAAACAGTCCTGGAGTCTGCTCTGGCTGCCTGTGGGCTGCTCTGAAGCCCAGAATAGCAACAGAACAGAACACTAGCTACCCTTCCTCCATCCTTACACTGGGGGTTGTGCAGGAGGAGAGCATAGAGCTGCCTAGGTTGGTTCAACACCACCTTAGTGGTGCGAGAATTCTCCAGGCAGCTGTACTTGTGCCTTGTCCACCACCATGTCTGGAGCAGATTCTAGCCTCGAGAAGTTACAACAGTGGGAAGACAGTGTACATCAGACCAGAACCTGGCCTATCATTCTTCCAGCTAAACTCTAGGAGCAAGTGAGTTCCAATTTAACTAGAGGAGAACTTCAAAAGTTCAGGAGCTTTGGGTGAGTGTCCAGTAGTTCAGATACTTCTGAGAACTCTCTGCAGAAATTCTAATTCTGTTTCTCAGCAAAACAGCCTTCGTTGTGAAATTTCTTATACAGTACTTGTTGGTACTGGCAAGAATAGCCCACCCATACACAAATGCTCCTCTCTTTCTCTCTGCCATTCCACCCTTTATTTCCTATGAAATATTGTCATCAGTTGCTTTATCCTCAGTCTAAATTTTCTATTTAGTGTTGACATTGTGGTGCTGATCTTTCCGGAGTGTAAATTGACATAGCTTGTAGACAATTTACATCTGCTAAGGATCTGCCCAATAACTTTAGGATTTGGTCCCATAATGTTTTTAAGACTTTTGGAGGGTTCTGCCTATAACTTGTATCTTTCCTTCCTGGAATCAGTTTCAGTTGAAAGGTTTACAGAAATTTAGATGTATTTTCAGTTTTTAATGAATGATTGGTATATCATAGTTCCAAGGAGCGCCTGTCATGGACATAGCTCTTGTTGTGCTAGATACTGTCTTCCCTGTATATCTGTTCTATCATAGAGATGTGTCCCTTCAGATTAGTGCGAGTAATTTACATGTCGTATTCTGGTAGCATGTTATTGGCCAGCTGTATTTGGTCTTCCTGAACAAGACTTTTAGTGTGTGGTTGTTTAATGGATCAGAAAACACACGAAGTAGAGAAACAGAAAAATTTAAAAAAAATTTATGTAAACTGCCTTTTCATTTAATTATATTAAATGCAGGTCTCAGTCAATGGCCTGGGTCTGTGTCTGAAAGACTGTTCTGTTCCAGTGTTTCAAAGAGAGAGCTGAAATAGGGCATAAAGCAAGTCTCCTTTTGGTTCCTTCTGCTCCTTGGTTAAATCTGAACTAAAATCAATGCAGAAATTGTAGAACTAGATGCAGTTTTTCTCATTTCAGGGCAGCAGGTAACATCACTTGATTGTTTTGAGACAGTTAAAGGTGCTTTGATAGTAAAAGGACAGCAAGATTAATGGGCAATCATTTCCATAGTAACAGCAAGGCATGTTGGGAAATGCAACCACAAGGGAAACAGCACCACATGTGCCAGAAATTCTGCTCCCATGGCAACAGAACCATGTGGTGAAAAACAAGCAATGCTAGAAATCTTGCCCAGAGGTCCTTTTCAGCAGAGACCATGGATATAGTCAGCCATTCATTTACTTTCACATTCAAACAAAGTTACAGTGGAAATATTACTTATTTAAAAAATAAACTACCATAAAACTGAGCACAGTATATGGGTAATGATGATTACTAAAGTATAAGCAGAAATCGTTAAAGAAATATCCAATTATGGGAGCTTTCTATTTTAAAAACATATTCCAATTACTTAAATGTTGTGCTATTGCAGTTCCAGAAAAACTACACAAATTAGAGCAATCTTCCCAAGCAGTGCTAGCAGAAAAAATTAAGTAATTATAACAGAGTGTAAAATACATTTCACATCTTCCAGGTTGGTTACTTGAAAATGTTTTGATTGTGTATAGGAGCTAGGTCTTATTTTCTAAAAGGAGAAAAGAAAGAGGAAGTGAAAAAGAATATAGGATAAATGGGGGAAGGCAAGGAGAATGTAAAATAGAAGGGAAGTTGTGATCTGAAGGTTAGACAGGAATAGTAGAATGGAGGAAGAGGTGTAGAACTGAAAACAAGGAGTGTGTGTGTTTGTTTGTTTGTTTGTTTGTTTGTTTGTTGTTTTTCCTCAGTATCTAAGTTTTCTGTCCAGATCACTTCAAGGAGGAAAAGAATGAAAGCTCTTCTGTCAAGGGGAGAAGGATCTATAATATATGTGACACCTCCATCCTCTGGGGCATCAGGATATTTTTAGGCTGTCAGGTACTTCTTTCCTCTGAAATCTCTTGTTTTGGTGTGTTTCTAGAATCCAGTCACTATTACTGTGATGGCGTGAATGACTGCTTCCTAAGCAAGTCATCCACTTTTTTTTCTTTAATCACACAACATGCAATACAGTTTAACTTTTTATATACCTTTCATTATACAAAAAAACCCACACAATTCTTTACAACAGGAGTCATTTGTAAGCTGAAGTGTAAAGAGATTCTAAGGCAAAGAACAAGTGAAGAATCTCTTTGATATGATACATCCTCTGGCCTTCTCTCTACTCTCAAATAACCGGATTAACTCCATTGAAGAAAACTGGAGTTACTCCAGATCTACACTGGTATAACTGAGAGCAGAATATGGAACTATATCTCACATTTAAGGAGGGTGGATTTGATGGGACTTTTCCATCTTTAACTTCTGTGATCCTAAACTTTAAGTGACAAGTGAAAAGAAATGCCTAAATAGAAAGTTACAGGTAAGGGACAGAGAGACGGCCCCAGGTGGAGGAGCAGAGTGGATAGAGACATAAATGGACAGGAGGATACTGGGGAATTCAAGGAGCTGGTTTGAAAATAGATACCCAATAAAGCAAAAGAAGATGTTGTGATAGTGTCCAGTTTTTCAGAATGAGATATAGCCCAACTTCAGCATGCTGAAAGAGCAGCGAGTCTGGCTGTATCACACAGAGGCCAAGGACAATGTATCCATGACACTTTCAATCCACTGAATTTGGAATGGCATCAGTTGTATGCAGTGGAATTCAGTCAACAGTGAAATTACTTCCTATTAGGTTGCTGCTATTTTTGTTAATATCAGTCAGACTTAGCTGACTGCTTTCTGTCCAAAAATCTGTGTAAATTGGAATGGTGAAAGTGGTGAAAAATTGCTCCTTCCATATCTAAAACAGTCCTAAACTCACTTTTAAAATTTGCTAGACTCTTAAGTGTAGAATTTTGTACTTGGTAGTTGGGATTGTGCATTTTACTAAATTTCAGTACAATGGCATTGTATCTGAATTGTACAGGAATTGTTCACCTTCTTGGACTCTATGTGGAGTTTGTTCTATTAGAACTACTTAAAGGTTTTACCCTTTTTAAGCTGTAGGATTTTCTCTTTCAACCTGTTTGAATCAATTAATCAGATTCAAAGGCACAATAGGGAGATTTTTCATTTGTCAGTTTTCTCATTTCATTTATGCATAAACTTTAAAACCTCTCAGCTAAAATTCCTAAAAGTGGAGGACAAATAGGATTGTATTGCACACAGGATAGGCCCATTGGCCCCCAGAATACAGAAATTGCAGGCCTCTAGTTATAGGCTTTAACTTGAAGCTAATCTCAGATCCACGTGCAATTATTTATGGTCATGGTCCCGATCCTGCAATTTACAATGAGCGGGCAGGCTGCTGTGCCCAGTAGAGCACCATTAACTTTAATGTGAAGTCCACCCATGCATTGTAAATTGCCAGACTGGAGCCTCAGATTATATGCACTTGGGGGATGGGGTGCGGGCATTGTCTGTTGTGTCTTCTACAGTGCTGAGCAGAATGTGAGCATTTAATGAAGGATAAATAAAAATAATCAAATATAAATTAAGAAAAAATAACGCTGTCTACAATATTACATTAGCCTTACTACAAAAGTGAAACATGCTAGCTAGAAACCTTTAAACAAGATCACTGTAAATCAAGCATAAACTAGCTATATGATAGAAATATCCAATTAAAAAGCCTGTGAAATGTAATATACAGTTATCTTCTGAATATGTAACTTCATAATCTTTATCAACATTACAGGAGTTCAGTGAGGATCCAGAAAATACTAGTTTCATCAGAACGAAGAAACAGATGCCACTCATTCCAAGACAACAGATCATGTATGAGATTGAGAAAATATGAGCTTGAATATATTACTTTTCTCATATGAGTTTGACTTGAAACATATGGAAACATTTGCTCAGTTATCTAAATGAGAAAAATTTGAGCCCTAAATCAGACTGTGGCCCAAAGGCAAGCTGAGAACATAAGAACAGCCATACTGGGTCAGACCAATTGTCCGTCTAGCCCAGTAAACTGTCTTCCAACAGCGCTGGTGACAGATGCTTCAGAGAGAATTAACAGAAAAGTGCAATTTATTGAGTGATCTATCCCTGTCATTCATCCCAGTTTCTGGTAGTCAGAGGTTTAGGGACACCCGAAGTCAATGGGTTGTGTCTCTGACCATCTTGGCTAATAGTCATTGATGGACCTATCCTCCAAGAACTTAATTTTCTTTTGAACCAAGTTATACTTTTGGCCTTCACAACATCCCCTGGCAATGAGTTCCACAGGTTGACTCTGTGTTGTGTGGAGGTCCATGCAGTGCTTGCAGGAAAGCTGATCAAAACACTTTTGATTAAATGAAACATTGCCAAAATAACATTTACAAGGAGATGTATGAGGTTTTTTCCTAAGTTTTCATTGGGATTGAGGAGTGGAGACAGGAAGACTCCCACATTCTATAGCAGGGGTTGGCAACCTATGGCACGCATGCCAAAGATGGTATGTGAGACAATTTTTAATGGCATGCTGCTGCCTGCCAGGGTCCCGGCCCCACCTAACCCCCCTGCTCACCACTCTCTCCTGTGGGGGCAGGAGGCAGAAGCTTGGTCCTGCTGGCAGCCAAGCTCCCCCCTCCCCCACGTCTTCCTCCAGGGTGTTGCCTTCTTGCGCTGCCTCCTCTCCTTCCCTTCGCCAATCAGCTGATTGCCCTTGCAAGAGGGAGGAGGAGTGGAGTGGAGCTGCAGCGTGCTCACTGCTCTGGGGAAGAGGCAGAGAAGAGAAGGGATGGACGGGGCCCTGAGGAAAGGGGTGGAATCAGGCACATCCCCTCTAGCCCCCTGCCATGAGTCACTCATGACAGGGGGCTGGGAGCACCCCCACGAGCTGAGCACCCCAGCCCTCTGCCCTGACCCCTGCACCCCCTCACACCCAGCCCTGACATCTGCAGCCCCCAAACATACCCAGCCATCCCACACCCTGACTCCTGCACCCCCTCACACACCTCCAGTCCCCGTTCTGACTCCTGCACCCCCCCACGTACCCAGCCCCCACCCATGCCTTGACTCTTGCACCCCCCACATCCCCACCCTGAGCACCAAATGAGAGCTCCTGCGCCCCTCCTGCCCACATTCCCACCTGCACCTCCAGTCTGGGGTCCCAGCTGCCGGCCCCTTGCCAGCCAGGGTCCTGCAAGCCCCACTCAGCCCACTGCTGAACTAGGTGAACGGAACTCCAGGCCAGCAGAGGGCTGAGTGGGCCAGCAGCATAAGATCAGCATTTTAATTTAATTTTAAATTAAGCTTCTTAAACATTTTGAAAACCTTGTTTACTTTACGTACAACAATAGTTTAATTATATAATATAGATTTATAGAGAGCTTCTAAAAAAGGTTAAAATGAAACTGGCACATGAAACCTTAAGTTCAAGTGAATAAGTGAAGACTCGGCACACCACTTCTGAAAGGTTGCCGACCCCCGCTCTATAGACTGGTGGCTAGGGCGAAAACTAAGACATCTCCAAAGGTAATCCTATGTCAGACTGATCTGTTGCCAATGAAGATTTTTTCAGTAGTTCCTTTTCTTAATGCATCTGTTCTAGACTGCAAATAAGATTACAAGTGTTTCTGTGGATGCTTTAGCTTTTCAGAGGTCTTCATCTCTTTAGTAGTCATCTCCATTATATTGCTATAAAGCTGAATTTTTAAAATTCCAGTATAAAGACAATGATAACCATACACCAGCAGCCAATTAAAACAAAAATTCAGTCACTACTGACTGGGAGACTATTATCCCAGCTCCTTGATGTTTACAAAGATTCAGGGATCTTTGTCACCATGCAGAAGTTCCCCTCCCTCTGACCAGTCATGCTTTCTGTAGTGGAAATGACATCAGGACCATGTTGGTCACAATAGCTATGTCAGGAAAGAGAGTGACTTTTCTAGGCTCTCCTTCCCAAAAGGGATGCAGAGTGTAGTAGAGGAACAGCAGAAAGGAGGCATCTGTGGCAGGAGGATGAAAAGTATGTCTTTTTTGAGCTTCCCCCCATTCTGGAGATGAAATTGGGCCACATGTTAAAAGTATCAACAGGAGGTGTCAGCCATTTGTCACCTTTTAACCAATAAATGGCATTCATAGTCCTTATTTCCATCAATCCATTGCATTTAATAGAATAAATTGTGAAGTCAGATTTTTTTTTAAGTGGTCCTATTCCATATCCTTTTATACCAAACCTACATCCATTCTATGCATCTTAGAGAACTTAAGGGGGAATGGAAATTTTAGCTTAACTTCTAAAATTTTAGCACCCCATCAACTCGAGAAGATCCCGAGAGATTGGGGAATGACTTCCATAGCCCCATTATAGAGCAACAGCTGATTTCTCACAATGACATCTTGATTTGTATTGGCTTTAGGAAGTGAAGGCAGCAGTCCTGTATCAAGAAAGAAAAATTCCTCACTGAACTGATTGGGTTTCAGACAATTTCATTCACTGACATTCTCGGTATGTTGTGGGGCTTGGTGCTGCTACCTGGAATTTGGATGTGTGCTCCTGATTACTAAAATCAAATGAGATCAAGATGGGTCTATTGCTAGTAGGAGATAAATGTCGTCTTAAGCAACCCTCACATGAGAGCCTCAATGTTGTCTGTTTTCCCAGTGCTTGGCCAAGATAGGCTGAGGTTCAGTCACCCAGTTTTATTACACTAACAATAATTGCATTCCACTAACTCATAATGTGCTAGTTGTGTCTTGCTGTGTGGGTGGACAACAAACCCTGGCATGAAACAAATATGCCGTCAGATGAGCTAGGGCATACCAGTCTCTCAAGAAACTCTCTTAATGTTGCTGATCTCCAATTCATCCTGTTCTTTTTGAGGTGGAGATGCCCCATTCAGAAGATGATGGAGACATTGCTGGGGATATTTGGAATCTTCAAATTTCCTACACCCCAGCTGTTACCTGAATTCTGTTTTCAGGGCATCCCCAGAATAGATAACCTATTGCCCCCTACAGGATTTACCAAGAGTTCCCTCAAAATGGCTAATCACACCAATCTGCCATCAGGTATGGGTCTTCAAGGTACCTAAAGAAATACATTTGGCATACCATGGGTTCCCTGTTCAGAAAATCCCCAAAACAGCTCAGACCTGTTACCTGCAGAGGACACAACTGCAGCCTTCTGATAAATGATTGACACAAGCAGTGTTCCAAAACAAGGCACCTTTTATTGGTGCAAACAACAATCCCTAATATAACAACAAACTAGCAATCCCCTTATTGATAGCAAACACAAATCCCTTATAACAAGTTAAGGAGCACTTCAAACTATATTGCCTTGCAGTTTAAAATGTTCTTAAGTGGCTTTACCCTGCTTCAAGTGGTCAGTCTTCCACAGGTCACTGAGACCAGTTCTTAGATGTTCTTTAGGTCTTACATATAGAAATTCCTTTAACAATTAATGCACACTCAGACATCTTTATTACCACCACCACCACCACCCCTCCCACAAAGTTACACTATATTATACTATAACTGACAAGCTTACCCTGTCTGCTGACTTCACTACACTGTCTTCTGCTGCACGCACCCTTTCTCTTTCTCTCCTCTCTCTGCTCCAATGACAGGACTCCCTCTGCTGCTGTCTGCTTACTGCTCCTGCTTGCTTGTCTGTGAGCTTTCAGCTCTGCTTCCTCCTCTCCTACTATCTCTACTGCCCACTGACTTTTATACTATCCTGTCAGAACTTTCTAGACACCCCTGCTAATATCTTTGTCAGATCTTTCTTGGATGCATGCCAACTGCCAACATTCCTTGGATCATGCCAACACATTCCAACCTGCCAATTCTATTTTTAGCTTGCCAATCTTTACCGCACAGTGTTATGATCTGCTGGGTCCCTGCCAGTTTGATTTTTCCCACCAATTCTATATTTAGCATTTCATGTCCTGCAGCTCCCATCTCATGATGGAGTAACTCTTGCTTCTGCCAGTCTAGTTCTAGGTCTAGGCATGGTATGGAGTCTGATAATCTTGTTGTTTTGATGACTTCCTCCTAACACTGCACAAAGGTCAGGTATTCATGCTGATTATTTTAGTTCTAGCAGTTGGACTTTGATACCATTGACCACGAGGTTTTGTTGAGTGAGAATCCTAAAATGCATAGGTGGAATTGAGTGATTCTGTTCCTTCCTGTCATAGAGACCCACTCCTGAGGGGTAACTGATCCCCCAACCCAGAGTTCTGCCTTACTGGGTTCTGCAAGGTTCTTTTTTTGTCACCCAAACTGGTGTGCATGTGCTATCTCTGGAACAAGCAGTGAGGCAGTTTGGGTTGTGGTGCTGCCAGGACACAGACATATAGCTCTTGATTTTTATCAGACCAAATTAGTGCCAGGTATTTGCTTTCCCAGCTCTCCTGACCAAGATAAGGACTTAAATGAGAATAATCAGGCTTAGTTTCAGTATTCCAAACATAATGAAGGTGATGCTGTGTGGCTATGAATGGCTGTCGAAAGTATGCTAGGGATAATGCTTCCCCTGTTGTTGAGGGAAGGTGCCTAGTTTTTTCCAATGAGTTCAGAAATTATGGAAGCTTCTGGAAATTTGTTCCTGGTGTGACAAGTGTCTTCAGTAGTCAGAATTCTGCTTTTTTTTTTTTTTTTTTTTAAAAAACAACACACATTCATAACAGCCCCCTCCTTTTTCCCCTCCAACACAGATCTTAAGGTCAGATCCAAGGCCCATGGAAGTCAATAGGAGGCTTTCCATTGACTTCAATAGACTTTAGATCATGCTTTTAGTGGAAATAGCAACAGGAAGTGGATTGTGCCAAAGCTCCATAGACTGCATTGACTTCCATTTCACTTCAAAGAGCAACTCAGTGGGTTTTTTTATATTTAAAGTCCTGTATGGTTTAGATCTGAGCTACCTGAGATATCACCTCTCTGCCCAGGAACTGATGCAACAGGTGATCTACTTTCTGTAACAAACCCTAGATCTTATTGGGTTAGGGCATTCTTATTCTTGGTGGAAGACTCTTGAGTCAACAATTCACTTCCTCAGCTGGTCTGACAGATTCAGAGTTAACCTTTAGCCAAGCTCCATAAATTAGTTTCGGCCACAGGTACATTGGTAGCTGAAAAGGTCAAAATACCCTTTTGTGAATTTTTTTTTTATTTTGTTCATTTGAGGCTGCCTCTGAATTTGTTTTGCTATGGTTGTAAAAACAAATTCAGCTAATTGTTGGCTGGATAATGGGTTTTTTGTTTTAATTGTTTTAAATGTGGGAATGAGCATATGCTGCTTCATTAATCTAAATGATATGTAAATTAAGGCATTCCTTTGAAAGCAAATTATTTTAAAACTATTTGAAAGTAACATAATATCCTTAGCACCTTACTCATTGCCAAAACTTATTCATTAATTTAAAAACCACAGAGTAACTACTCTGAAAAGCCAGTTTTTCTAGCATATGTTCTAACCTTTGAAGAGCTCAGCATGACCTTAAAGGAGTGAAATTATGTCTACCTGCCATTAAACAGACTTCAATAAAAAACTTGTTTAATGACAAGCTACAAGGAAACATGAATTTCTATAAGCATGAAAGCTGCATAATACATAAAAGGAAAAATAGTCAAGCAGTTGAAAATTATGGTGCCAAGGAAAGACACCCTTGTTCAGTTAGCCTTGTAGCAACTCTAGGTTTGTCCACATCCCAGTGTTTTGTTGTCTGTCCTCATTGTGGATACAGTTATTTATAGGATTTCCCTACACTTTGTGCACATCACCATTTTGCAATGACTCAGATTTGTATTTTGGAATAATCTATCCAAATCATTCACAACACATTTATCCATAGATATAAATTGCCCCTTCTTTGAAAGTTTCAGCATCATATTACATGTTCTTTCTTCCAGATCACTGACACAAAATGAATACAATCTACTTTAATTTCTGTAGCTGTTCACTAGCCATCATTACCATCCCTAATAACTTACCTTCATAATTACCGTTAACATCTGTCTTTTATATTTTCCTGGGTGTGAAGAAGTCCTTTATCCAGACAAGTAGCTGTATTTCTGTTGTAAACTGACCTTGTTGAATAGTGTGGTGTAGCTAAGACAATATATCCATCACTTCCTCAAAATATTTATTTGTGATTCTGTTTTATTCAGGTTCTTATATTGCACCCCATGTTCTTATACTGCACCCTCACTATAGTATCTGAGCACCGTAATCTGTAAAGCAGTGTGCCTAACAACTATCACTTAAGGGTCCTTTTCTACATCCCACGCAAATCCTACTTGGTAGGTACTGTGTACAGTAAAAACACAATAAAAAACCTCTAGTGCAGATCACTAGCCTGTGTACAAACATTTGTTTTGGTGAATATACATTAATTACTTTCATTCTTGTTAATACTAATAACATAATCATCATGGGGCAGCTTGTAGTGAAAGGGGAAAAACTAATGAAAATCACCATTTCCTTTCTTTTCCTTGTGTTGCTCAGGAAAACTTTGGCAGCATGCCATAATAATAATAATAATAATAATGATTGAACAAACATTCTAAGGAGCTGGGCCTACACCACTGTCAAAGCAGCATCTGGGACTGCTGGGAGCTCCCAGAGCAGCTAAAGGTGGGGATTGGAGAGAGATGCCATGTTGTGCTCCCCCGAGCACCTTCTGGACTGAGCACATGACCCCAGCAGAACATCCACGCCTCTAGAATAACAGCTTTCCCGAGACCAGCAAACATAGTTAGCTCTACAGGGTTCAAGTGATAGACGTATTGATGTAATGCTGAAGATACAGGATGCTAACTCCAGTGATCATGCCTAGTGAAAGTGTTGTTACACCTGTACTTAGCATAACTTTCTAATTTTTAAAAACACTAGGCAATTACAAACAAAAAAGCTACGTTAAGAGAATGTTGTTCAGGTTACAAAGTCAAGCGCTTGAAAGTTCAGAAATACTAGATGTAAGGTTGTCATGCAGCCCTAATTCTGCTGTCTGGGACATACGTATTAGGACCCAGAGTAAAAAAAATTAAGTTACCTAAGTGATTTAGGAGTCTAAATCCCACTGATTTACAAAATGTTACCCACAGTCTTTAATTACATGATCATTTTTTTTTTTTAAACAGGATCCATGTCTCAGTGTGGACACAGAGGCATAGGCAACCTTAAATTTGCCTTTTCCTAACTTTGAATGGTTAGACTTTGCAATCGAAATAACACCACTGTAATGTTTGGGGGGGGGGTTTGTTTTTTTTTTTGGTCTGGAAATATTATTCACATTGCATTAACACCAAGAGACTCCAATCAGAATTTTGGTTATATTGCACTAAGCAATGTATACACACACGAAGACAGTCACTGCCTTGAAAATCTTAGTCTAATTTAAGACAAGATGTGACCAACAATGGGAGAGGAGAGAGAGAAGGTGGACAAAGGTAACAGTAAAACCACCACTTGTTTATTCAAAATCCAGAAAGCCCTCTCCTTCCTTAAGATTTGCTTACAAAATGTCTTCAAAACACTACCAGTTGATAATGGCTAGGCAAGTGATGAGCTAGAGTAACTGTTTTCTATCTGTTCATCTGCTGCTGCTAACAAAACAAAAACACTGTTTAAAACCCCCACTATATTGTGCACAGACCTGTGATATGCACTAACATATTTGTATTACTGTTACCAGTTCTCTCTCCACCTAGGAACCCATTCCTCGTTGTTGTTGTTGGCTTTGTTTTTTGTTTTACTCACTGCATCTTGACTTACACTAAAATTATAAACTCTCTGGAGATGGGACTGTCTCATTTTGTCTGCATAGCCTAGTAAAACAGAGTTCCAATGTGGTTAGAGCCTCTAGACACTACTGTAATACAAATATTTATTTATTCAGATTTTGGTCTCATAAGAATTCCATATCAAAAGCTCTGAATGGCCTTGACATACTTTTAAGAATACCAGAACACAAGTGATACTAATTAAATCAACCAAAGCAGCAGCACTTCTTCCTCCCACCCACTTATACAACCTATAATTACCAGTTATTCAACCAATACTGCTTAATACAACTCCCAATACCATTGCACTTTTCCATAAGACAAAAATCCCACCCTCACTGTGTCAGCCTGCTGTCAGTGCCTAGTTAGACAGATGCTCTTTGCACCATGCCCAGGTTAACAAATTAAAGGTATTTTGGACTTTGGGGGTAGGATCCAATTGCTAAAATTAAAATAAGTCATACACAATCTGGTCCTTTGTGCAACTTGAATAATTTGACCGTTTAAGATAAATATAATCTCCCATTGCTGATCAATACAATCATAAAAGTTTAGGGTTGGAAGAGACCTCCGGAGGTCATCTTATCCAACCCCCTGCTCAAAGCAGGATCAACCACAACTAAATCATCTCAGCCAGGGCTTTGTCAAGCCAGGCCTTAAAAACTTCTAAGGATGGAGATTCCATCACCTCCCTAGGTAACCCATTCCAGTGCTTCATCTCCCTCTAGTGAAATAGTGTTTCCTAATATCCAACCTAGACCTCCCCCACTGCTATATGAGACTATTGCTTCCTGTTCTGTCACCTGCCACCACTGAGAACAGCCTAGCTCCATCTTCTTTGGAATCCCCCTTCAGGTAGTTGAAGGCTATTATGAAATCCCCCCTCACTCTTTTCTGCAGACTAAACAACCCCAGTTCCCTCAGCCTCTCCTCATAAGTCATGTGCCTCAGCCCCCTGATCATTTTCATTACCCTCCACTGGACTCTTTCCAATTTCTCCACATCCTTTCTGAAGTGGGGAGCCCAAAACTGAATGCAATACTCCAGATGTTGTCTCACCAGTGTCGAATGGAGGGGGAATAATCACTTCCCTCAATCTGCTGGCAATGCTCCTACTCATGCAGCCCAATATGCCGTTAGCCTTTTTGGCAACAAGGGCACAGTGCTGACTCATATCCAGTTTCTCATCCACTGTAATTCCCAGGTCATTTTCTGCAGAACTGCTGTCTAGCCAGTTGGTCCCCAGCCTGTAGCGGTGCATGGGATTCTTCCATCCTAAGTGCAGAACTCTGCACTTGTCCGTGTTGAACCTCATCAGATTTCTTTTGGCCTAGTCCTCCAATTTATTTAAGTCATTCTGGACCCTATCCCTACCTGCCAGAATATCTACCTCTCCCTCCAGCTTAGTGTCATCTGCAAACTTGTGGAGGGTGAAATCCATCCCATCATTCAGATTATTAATAAAGATGTTGAATAAAACCAGCCCCAGGACCAACCCCTGGGGCACTCTGCTTGATACCGGCTGCCAACTAGACATTGAGCCATTGATCACTACCTGTTGAGCCCAACAATCTAGCCAGCTTTCTATTCACCTTATAGTTCATTCATCCAAACCATACTTTTTTAACATGCTGGCAAGAATACTGTGGGAGACTGTATGAAAAGATTTGCTTAAGTCAAGATATATCATGTCCACTGCTTTCCCCATATCCACAGAGCCAATTCTCTTCACAGAAGGCAATCAGGTTGGTCAGGCATGACTTGCCCTTGGTGAATCCATGCTGACTGTTCCTGATCATCTCCCTTTCCTCCAAGTGCTTCAAAATGGATTTCTTGAGGACCTGATCCATGATTTTTCCAGGAACTGAAGTGAGGCTGACTGGTCTGTTGTTCCCAGAGGAGTTGTTCTTCCTTTTTTTTAAAGATGGGCACATTTGCCTTTTTCCAGTCATCCGGGACCTCCCCCAATCGCCACAAGTTTTCAACGATAATGGCTGATGTGATTGCAGAGCCATCGGCCAACTCCCTCAGCACCCTCAGATGCATTAGATCTGGACCCATAGACTTGTGAATAGCCAGCTTTTTTAAATAGTCCTTAACCTGCTCTTTCACCACTGACAGCTGCTCACCTCTTCCCCATTAGGGGCAGTTCTAGGTACTTTGCCGCCCAAGGATGGCAGGCAGGCTGCCTTTGGCAGCTTGCCTGTGGGAGGTCCGTTGAAGCCGCAGGACCAGCGGACCCTCCGCAGGCATACCACTGAAGGCAACTTGCCTGCTGTTCTCACGGCGACCAGCAGAGCGCCCCCCTGGCTTGTCACCCCAGGCACACGCTTGGCGTGCTGGTGCCTGGAGCCGCCCCTGTTCCCAATACTGTATTGCCCAGGATACTGTGTTGCCCAGTGACCTTGTCTGTGAAGACTGAAACAAAAAAAACATTGAGTACTACAGCTTTTTCCACGTCATCTGTCACTATGTTGCCTCCCTCATTCATTAAGGGTCCCACACTTTCTCTGACCTTTTTCTTGTTGCTAACGTACCTGTAGAAACCCTTGTTACCCTTCACATCCTTTGCTAGCTGCAACTCCAGTTGTGTTTCAGATTACATCCCTGCACGTTCGAGCAATATTTTTATACTCCTCCCTAGTCACCCGTCACCTGTTTCCACTTCTTGTAAGCTTCCTTTGTGTTTAAGCTCACCAAATATTTCACTATTAAGCCAACCTAGTTACCTGCCATATTTGCTATTCTTTCTGCACATCAGGATGGTTTGTTCCTGTGCCCTCAATAAGGCTTCTTTAAAATACAGCCAGCTTTTCTGGACTCTTTTCCCCCTCATATTAGCCTCCAAGGATCCTGCCCATCAGTTTCCTAAGACAGTCAAAGTCTGCTTTTCTGAAGTTCAGGGTCCATATTTTGCTACTCTCCTTTCTTCCTTTTGTGAGGATCCTGAACTCAACCATCTCATGGTCACTGCTGCCCAGGCTGCCACCCATTTCTACTTCCCCTACCAATTCTTCTCTGTTTGTAAGCAGCAGGTCAAGAGGAGAATGGCCCCTGGTTGGTTCCTCCAGTAGTTGCACCAGGAAGTTGTCCTCCCTCATAAGAACGGCCATACTGGGTCAGACCAAAGGCCCATCTAGCCCAGTATCCTGTCTGCCAACAGTGGCCAATGCCAGGTGCCCCAGAGGGAGTGAACCTAACAGGTAATGATCAAGTGATCTCTCTCCTGCCATCCATCTCCACCTTCTGACAAACAGAGGCTAGGGACACCATTCCTTACCCAGTCTGTCTAATAGCCATTAATGGACTTAACCTCCATGAATTTATCCAGTTCTCTTTTAAACACTGTTATAGTCCTAGCCTTCACAACTTCCTCAGGCAAGGAGTTTCACAAGTTGACTGTGCTCTGTGTGAAGAAGAACTTCCTTTTATTTGTTTTAAACATGCTGCCCATTAATTTAATTTGGTGGCCCCTAGTTCTTGTATTATAGGAATAAGTAAATAACTTCCTATCTACTTTCTCCACATCACTCATGATTTTATATACCTCCATCATATCCCCCTCCAGTCTCCTCTTTTCCAAGCTGAAAAGTCCTAGCCTCTTTAATCTCTCCTCATATGGGACCCGTTCCAAACCCCTAATCATTTTAGTTGCCCTTCTCTGAAACTTTTCTAGTGCCAGTATACTGTACGCAATATTCAAGATGTGAGTGTACCATCGATTTATATAAGGGCAATAATATATTCTCCATCTTATTCTCTATCCCCTGTTTAATGATTCCTAACACCCTGTTTGCTTTTTTGACCGCCTCTGCACACTGCGTGGACGACTTCAGAGAACTATCCATGATGACTCCAAGATCTTTCCTGATTCGTTGTAGCTAAATTAGCCCTCCCCCCTCATATTGTATGTATAGTTGGGGTTATTTTTTCCAATGTGCATTACTTTACATTTATCCACGTTAAATTTCATTTGCCATTTTGTTGCCCAATCACTTAGTTTTGTGAGATCTTTTTGAAGTTCTTCACAGTCTGCTTTGGTCTTAACTATCTTGAGCAGTTTAGTATCATCTGCAAACTTTGCCACCTCACTTTTACCCCTTTCTCCAGATCATTTATGAATAAGTTGAATAGGATTGGTCCTAGGACTGACTCTTTGGGAACCCCACTAGTTACCCTTCTCCATTCTAAGAATTTACCATTAATTCCTACCCTTTGTTCCCGTCTTTTAACCAGTTCTCAGTCCATAAAAGGACCTTCCCTTTTATCCCATGACAACTTAATTTACGTAAGATCCTTTGGTGAGGGACCTTGTCAAACTGGACACTGGATCCCCCCTTTTCCACATGTTTGACCCCTTCAAAGAACTAATAGATTAGTAAGACACAATTTCGCCTTTACAGATACCATATTGACTCTTCCCCAACAATTTATGTTCTTCTATGTGTCTGACAATTTTATTCTTTACTATTATTTCAACTGATTTGCCCAGTACTGATGTTAGACTAACCAGTCTGTAATTGCCGGGATCACATCTAGAGCCCTTTTTAAATATTGGCATTACATTAGCTAACTTCCAGTCATTGGGTACAGAAGTCGATTTAAAGGACAGGTTACAAACTATAGTTAATAGTTCCACAACTTCACATTTGAGTTCTTTCAGAACTCTTAGGTGAATGCCATTTGGTACCAGTGACATGTTAATGTTAAGTTTATCAATTAATTCCAAAACCTCCTCTAGGGACACTTCGATCTGTGACAGTTCCTCAGATTTGTCACCTACAAAAGCTGGCTCAGGTTTGGGAATCTCCCTAACATCCTCAGCCATGAAGACTGAAGCAAAGAATCCATTTAGTTTCTCCGCAATGACTTTATCTTTAAGAGCTCCTTTTGTATCTCAATAATCCAGTGACCCCACTGGTTGTTTAGCAGGCTTCCTGCTGCTGATATACTTAAACATTTTATCTTTTGAGTTTTTGGCTAGCTGTTCTTCAGACTCCTCTTTGGCTTTTCTTATTACATTTTTACACTTAATTTGGCAGTGTTTATGCTCCTTTCTATTTACCTCACTAGGATTTGACTTCCACTTTTTAAAAGATGCCTTTTTATATCTCTCTGCTTCTTTTACATAGGTGTTAAGTCACAGTGGCTCTTTTTTAGTTTTTACTATGTTTCTTAATTTGGGATATACATTTAAGTTGGGCCTCTATTATGGTGTCTTTAAAAAGCATCCACGCAGCTTGCAGGGATTTCACTTTAGTCACTGTACCTTTTAAGTTCTGTTTAACTAACCCCCTCATTTTTGCATAGTTTCCCTTTTTTAAATTAAATGCCACAGTGTTGGGCTGTTGAGATGTTCTTCCTACCACAGGGATGTTAAACATTATATTATGGTGCTTATTTCCAAGCAGTCCTGTTATAGTTACCTCTTGGACCAGCTCCTGCACTCCACTCATGACTAAATCGAGAGTTGCCTCTCCCCTTGTGGGTTCCCATACCAGCTGCTCCAAGAAGCAGTCATTTAAAGTATAGAGAAATTTTGTTTCTGCATTTTGTCCTGAGGTGAAATGTTCCCAGTCAATATGGGGATAATTGAAATCCCCCACTATTACTGAGTTCTTAATTTTGATAGCTTCTCAAATTTCCCTTAGCATTTCATCATCACTATCACTTTCCTGGTCAGGTGGTCGATAATAGATCCCTAACGTTATATTCGTATTAGAGCATGAAATTTCTAACCATAGATATTCAATGGAACATGTGGATTCACTTAAGATTTTTACTTCATTTGATTCTACATTTTCTTTCACATATAGTGCCACTCCTCCCCCACACTCCCTCTTTCACATATAGTGCCACTCCTCCCCCACACTCCTACTCCCGCATGACCTGTTCTGTCTTTCTGATATATTTGGTACCCCAGAATGATTGTGTCTCATTGATTGTCCTCAGTCCACCAGGTTTCTGTGATGCCTATTATATCAATATCCTCCTTTATCACGAGGCACTCTAGTTCACCCATCTTATTATTTAGACTTCTAGCATTTGTGTACAAGCACTTTAAAAATATGTTACTGTTTTGTCTGCCCTTTTCTGATGTGCCAGATTCTTTATGTGAATGTTTCTCGTCTGATCTTGCCCTTACATTATCCTCTTACATCCTCTGCTCCTGACTGTAACCTAGAGAATCTCTGTCAATAGACTGTCCTCTAAAAGAAGTCTGTCCAATCCACCTGCTCCTCTGCAGCAGTCGGCTTTCCCTCATCTCCTAGTTTTAAAACTGCTCTGCAACCTTTTTAATGTTAAGTGCCAGCAGTCTGGTTCCACTTTGGTTTAGGTGGAGCCCATCTCTCCTGTATAGGCTCCCCCTAATCCCCAAAATTTCCCCAGTTCCTAATGAATCTAAACCCCTCCTCTCTACACCATTGTCTCATCCACGCATTGAGACTCTGAATCTCCGCCTACCCACTTGGCCCTGCGCGTGGAACTGGGAGCATTTCTGAGAATGCCACCATAGAGGTCCTGAATTTCAATCTCTTCCCTACCAGCCTAAATTTGGCCTCCACGTCATCTCTCCTACCCTTCCCTATGTCACTGGTACCCACATGTACCACAACCACCGGCTCCTCCACAGCACTACACATAAATCTATCCAGATGCCTCGAGAGATCCTCAACCTTCTCACCAGGCAGGCAAGTCACCATAACATTCTCTTGGTTATCACAAACCCAGCTATCTATGTTTCTAATGATCGACTCTCCCATTACTAACATCTGCCTTTTCTTAATGACTGGAGTTCCCTTCCCTGGAGAGGTAACCTCAGTAGGAAAGGATACCCTAACACCATCTGGAAGGAGGGTCCCAACTATGGGAAGGTTACCTCTGCTCCCATTGACTGCTCTGCTTCCCTGGGCCTTTCATCCTCCTCAACAGCGCAGGGGCTGTCTGACCGGAGGTGGGACAATTCTACAGTGTCCCGGAAAGCCTCATCAACATACCTCCCTGCCTCCCTTAGCTCCTCCAGTTCCACCACGCTGGCCTCCAAAGTCCGTACGTGGTCTCTGAGGGCCAGGAGCTCCTTGTACTGAATGCACATATACTCCACCCACCCACAGGGTGGGTATGTAATCATACATGCTGCACTCAGCACAACAAACTGAATAGCCCCTACTCTGCTGCTGGGCTTCTGCCTGCATTGTCTCCTGCAGCTACCTAGTTAATTAAAGGGTTTTGTTTAAATCAAGAAGTTTTGAATGTAATTTAGTTTACAGGTTTTAAAGAATAGCAAGTGAACCTTGCCCCCTTCCCACTCCCATTCCGAACTCCCTTGCAAAACTCCCTGTTAGCAGCCCCTTGTCACCTGTGCACTGCTTTATAAAGCCCTGGCCTTCTTGATAGCCCCGCCCACTGACTAAGGCTCAGCCAATTAACAGAGGCTTCAAGCTTTCAAACCTTACTTTGAAGCTCACAGCTTCCAACTGCCAGCCACAGCACACAGTCCTTCAACCAACCAACCAACCAGACAGACAAACAAACACAAGCTCAGCACACAACAAGTAACCCCCAAACACACACTACAGACAGCCACTTACTGCAAGGATGCTGTATTTGCTGCTCCTTCACCTGGAGAGCTCCCTTGCAGAACTCCCTGTTAGCAGCCCCTGTTCACAAAAGGTAACTGATTTCTTGTGTCACAGCTGAGTAGGTCTTGAGAAAGGATTTACAGAAGAGAATAGTGGAATCATGGATTAATTCCAGGAAGGTGGTCCATGTGCAAGAGGCAGCATGTGTCATAAACAGATAGCTAAGGGTTAATGTCTCTTTCACCTGAAGCACCTGACCAGAGGACCAATCAGGAAAACGGATTTTTTCAACTCTGGGTGGAGGGAAGTTTGTGTCTGAGTCTTTGTTTTCTGTCTGCCTGCTTTCTCTGAGCTTTGGAGAAGTAGTTTCTGCTTTCTAATCTTCTGTTTCTAAGTGTAAGGACAAAGAGATCAGATAGTAAGTTATATGGTTTCTTTTCTTTGGTATTTGCATGAATATAAGTGCTGGAGTGCTTTGATTTGTATTCTTTTTGAATAAGGCTGTTTATTCATATTTCTTTTAAGCAATTAACCCTGTATTTTGTCACCTTAATACAGAGAGACCATTTGTATGTATTTTTCTTTCTTTTTTATATAAAGCTTTCTTTTAAGACCTGTTGTAGTTTTTCTTTACTTCAGGGAAATTGAGTCTGTACTCACCAGGGAATTGGTGGGAGGAAGAAATCAGGGGGAGATCTGTGTGTGTTGGATTTGCTAGCCTGATTTTGCATTCCCTCTGGGTGAAGAGGAAAGTGCTTTTGTTTCCAGGACTGGGAACGGAGAGGGGGAGTCACTCTGTTTGGATTCACAGAGCTTGTGTCTGTGTGTCTCTCCAGGAGCACCTGGAGGGGGGAAGGGAAAAAGGATTATTTCCCTTTGTTGTGAGACTCAAGGGATTTGGGTCTTGGGGTCCCCAGGGAAGGTTTTTTCAGGGGGACCAGAGTGCCCCAAAACACTCTAATTTTTTGGGTGGTGGCAGCAAGTACCAGGTCCAAGCGGGTAACTAAGCTTGGAGGTTTTCATGCTAACCCCCACATTTTGGACGCTAAGGTCCAAATCTGGGACTAAAGTTATGACAGCATGGAAGAAAGAGCATAGATGTTTGTGAAAGAGGTGGGGGAAATGAGCTCTCAAGGCTGGCATTATTGCTGGAGTGGAAGGGACTTGATAAGAAGAAGAGGCAAAGATAAGAATGATCTTGAAGGTGAGTACAGGAACTTGAACCTGATGTAATGGAAAATGGATCCCATGAAGGGATTCACAGAGAGGACTGACACGGTCAGAGTGATGGGCAAGGAAGATGAGTTTAGCAGCTGTGCTTTATAGGCACTGGAAGATGGTATTGTAGGTGTTGGGAAGGCCAGAGAAGAGGAGGTGATTATAATCAAGATAGGTGTTGATGTTTGCCTGACTGAGAATGTTAGCAGTGTGGACAGATGGTAAAGGTTGTATTCTAGAAATGTACTGGAGAAAGAAATGGCAGAATACAAATACAGCTTGGATATTCAGAGCAAGGGAGAGGGAGGAGTCAAAGATAAGACCTGAGTGACAGGAAGGAAGATGGTGTTGTGAACAGTAGCAGAGGAGAATGTGGCAGTAATCCTGAGCTGATGGTGTCAAATTTGCAGATGAACTGAAGCTCAGCAGTTTCTCTTTGAAGTCTGGTCCTGAAGTTTTTTTTGCTGCAGGATGGCTCTCTTTAAATCTGCTATTGTGTGTCCAGGGAGATTGAAGTGTTCTCCTACAGGTTTTTGTATATTGCCATTCCTAATATCTGATTTGTGTCCATTTATCCTTTTCCGTAGGGACTGTCCAGTTTGGCCAATGTACATAGCAGAGGGGCATTGCTGGCAAATGATGGCGTATATTACATTGGCGGACGTGCAGGTGAATGAACCAGTGATGGTGTGGCTGATCTGGTTAGGTCCTGTGATGGTGTCGCTGGTGTAGATATGTGGGCAGAGTTGGCATTGAGGTTTGTTGAATGGATTGGTTCCTGAGTTACAGTTACTGTGGTGCAGCGTGCAGTTACTGGTGAGAATATGCTTCAGGTTGTCCGTGGGTGAGGACTGGCCTGCCACCCAAGGCCTGTGAAAGTGAGGGATCATTGTCCAGGATGGATTGTAGATCCCTGATGATGCATTGGAGAAACTGAGCTTCAGTTCATCTGCAAATTTGACACCATCAGCTCAGGATTAAACAAAGACTGAATGGCTAGCCAACTACAAAAGCAGTTTATCCTCCCTTGGTTTTCACACCTCAACTGCTAGAAAAGGGCCTCATCCTCCCAGATTGAACTAACCTCATTATGTCTTGCCTGCTTCTTGCTTGCATATATATACACACCTACCTCTGGAAATTTCCACTACGTGCATCTGACGAAGTGGGTATTCACCCACGAAAGCTCATGTTCCAGTGCATCTGTTAGTCTATAAGGTGCAACAGGACTCTTTACTGATGTTACTAAGTGTTTCTGATGAAACCTCACATTTGATGAGGGGGCCATTTCATTGTCCAATTGGAAGGGCTTGGATTTGCTTCACAGGCTATTTTCCTTTCACATGAGCTGCTAACAACAAACCAGATTAATTTGATTTTAAAGACTTTCCCTTTTCTCTTATTGCCTTTTGTCATTAGCTTGTGCCCTGCTGAAAAATGGTCTGTCAAGTGAATCAGATGTCACTTCTAAACTGAACAACTTTATGAACAGATTACTGATACAGAGCAGAGGATATTAAATAGGCAAGATGACACATTTGTCCAATGCTGCAGCCTTGGTGGTTGAACAAAAGCTGACACTGATGAGTCTGAAAACAGGAGAAACACTAAATTCAGACCAGCAACCATCCCTGGAACTGTTGGAGGGATCAATTTACTGACAATCTGAATTCAAACACATTAGAATATGCCTTTTAAAAATGGAAGATTACTCAATGTTGTGCATCTAGCCCTTCTTCCTGAGCCATATTCTGTTTTGTTGCAATTAATATGGAGGCAAGTTGAAAAATGAGGCCTTTAGGTTGCTCTGGCTCTTATTAGAATCAATAGGAAAATGCGCATTTACCTGTATAGGAGTAGGGATGGGACCATCTGACAAATTCACAGTGGTGGAAGTTTTCTGGGTATATGACAGGAATGGGTAGTACAACTTCCACTGGTCTGGCATTCTGTTAGTATGAAAATCCATGTATCCTACAGATGAAAGGAAAGCAATTTACAGGAGAATGTAAAATAAAGCAGAGGAGGCTTCTTTATCTTACACTCATTTGCTTTTCCTAATGCATTTTCTTCTTCTCTCCCCTCAACATATAAGTCATCATAAAGCATTATGAATTGATTTCAGCTAAGGATTAAGGAAAAGGAGGAACCATGACAGTTTCCATGCAAATATCCATTTAAAAAAGGGAAGGAACGAAGAGAGAGAGAGATCCAGGAAGGCAGAACTATTCCTAAACAGACTGATATTTAAAATTTGACAAGAGGCAATGACACCTCTTTATAATATCGAAGCCTGTTTAATTACTTTACATTTTTTGTACTGAAGCTAACAGCTGTGAGAATACATATGCTGTATGAATAAGAATATTCAGAATAAAGAATTAATCCTCTTATGGAGTCACAGAACCCAAAATATGACATAGAAATGTATGATAGTCTATGAATCGGGTCCTACTTATGTAGTCTGATGAGGAGGGGGCTTCGTATTGAGTTTTTTACTGACCAAAAACAGTGAAAATTACTTTACCTATCACATAGTAGCAATTATTAACTGCCAGTTTACAGAATAATAGAGAGAGAGCACGTGCGTGCCATTCAGTGGGTTAAACACTGCTTTTAGATACCATCAACCTTTTGTAGTGGATATTTGCCTATGTCCTGACTTGGATTTCACTACAGCAACTATACTGTGACTAAAAAGGTAATACCATCATCCAACTAACTCGGTAAAATTGTTCTTATTTTCTAAAGACAGTTATTAAAAAAGGAAATACTACTGTGTCTATAATGTCAGTTATACCAAGCTGCCCAATACAAAACATTGGAACTTCACTGATAGTAGGATACTATATTCCAATGGTGAAAAGGTACCTTATTCACGATATGCTACAGAATAATGGCCCAAAACATTACAAGTAAGATATTCAAAAGCATTCAGCATTGGGTTAACTCTGTCTCTGTCTACCTACCTTAGGCTTTTATACTGCCACCCATCATATCAGTACTGAGTGCCTTCCAAATAAAACTAATATGAATAGCAAAGTCCCTAGTGGACTGCATGGAGTCTGGTAAAACTCTCCTTGACTCCATGAGAGAAGAGTTAAGTCAACATCAAGCAGTTTTGGAAATTCCAGCCTGGATTGTTAATAGTGCTACTACATTGTTAGTGGGATACAGTAATGGCCCTCTCTTTAGTAAGGGATACAGTGTGCATTTAATCCTTATTAATATTAATAGGAGTTCTGTGCACCCTACATCAAGGATAAAACAAGCCCGCCTTCCTCACTTCCCCAGGCCCTGAAATATCTAATTTGTGCAGAAGAAAAACAAACATGGGACCAAATTCCCTCCTGGTGTAAATTGGTACATTTCCATTGTACTGTTAATTCAGGAGCTAAAATGGCAGAGAGAAGCTGAAATAAAGAAACAGCTTTTCATTCACTACAACTAGATCTCTTCTTTGCCACAAAGGTCACTGCAAATGTCTTAAAAATAAGGCTCGTTGATATTCAAGTTGAAATATTTATAGCAAGAAAGACTGCATGTAGAAACACATGCATTCAAAAGTGTGGAGATGACTGGACAAGAGAAGGTTGCTTAATGCTGTGATTGCAGAGCCATTGGCCATTATTTTTGAAAATTCATGGTGATTGGGGGAGATCCCAGATGATTGGAAAAAGGCAAATAGTGTCCATATTAAAAAAAGGGAAGAACTACCACCCTGGGAACTACAGCCTCACATCAGTCCTCGGCAAAATCATGGAGAAGGTCCTCAAGGAATCCATTTTGAAGCACTTGGAGGAGAGGAAGGTGATCAGGAACAGTCAATATGGATTCACCAAGGGCAAGTCACGCCTGACCAACCTAATTGCCTTCTATGATGAAATAACTGGCTCTGTGGATATGGGGAAAGCAATGGATGTGATATACCTAGACTTTAGCAAAGCTTTTGATACGCTTTCCCACAGTATTCTTGCCAGCAAGTTAAAGAAGTATGGATTAGATGAATGGACTATAAGGTGGATAGAAAGCTGGCTCGATTGTTGGGCTCAACAGGTAGTGATCTATGGCTCAATGTCTAGTTGGCAGCCGGTGTCAAGCAGAGTGCCCCCAGGGTCTGTCCTGGGGCTGGTTTTATTCAACATCTTTATTAATGATCTGGATGATGGGATGGTTTGCACCCTCCGCAAGTTCACAGATAACATTAAGCTGGAGGGAAAGATGGATATGCTGGAGGGTAGGGACAGGGTCCAGAGTGACCTAGACAAATTGGAGGATTGGGCCAAAAGAAATCTGATGACGTTCAACAAGGACAAGTGCAGAGTCCTGCACTTAGGAAGGAAGAATTCCATGCATCGCTACAGGATGGGAACCAACTGACTAAGCAGCAGTTCTGCAGAAAAGGACCTGGAGATGAGAAACTGAATATGAGTCAGTAGTGTGCCCTTGTTTCCAAGAAGGCCAACGACATATTAGACTGTATTAGTAGGAGCATTGCCAGCAGATCAAGGGAAGTGATTATTCCCCTCTATTTGGCACTAGTGAGGCCACATCTGAATACTGCATCCAGTTTTGGTCCTCCCACTACAGAAAGAATGTGGACAAATTGGAGAGAGTCCAGTGGATAGCAATGAAAATGATTAGGGGGCTGGGGCACATGACTTAAGAGGAGAGGCTGAGGGACCTGGACTTGTTTAGTCTGCAGAAGAGAATTGTGAGGGAAGATTTGATAGCAGCCTTCAAGTCCCTGAAGGGGGGTTCCAAAGAGGATGGAGCTCAGCTGTTCTCAGTGACAGCAGATGACAGAACAAGAAGCAATGATCTCAAGTTGCAATGGGGGAGGGCTAGGTTGAACATCAGGAAACACTATTTCACTAGGAGAGTGGTGAAGCACTGGAATGGGTTACCTAGGGAGGTGGTGGAATCTCCATCCTTAGAGGTTTTTAAGGCCCAGTTTGACAAAGCCCTGGCTGGGATGATTTAGTTGATGTTAGTCCTGCTTTGAGCAGGGGATTGGACTAGATGACCTCCTGAGGTCTCTTCCAACCCTAATATTTTATGATTCTAAATATTCAAGTTTCTTCACACTCTTAAATGAATGTACATTGTAAAGTACCACACTGCACTCTCTCAAAACAACCTGAACTCTGTACCGCCTCCCATTACCCATCCATCTAACATGGATTCTCTATAAGCACTAACTTACAGAATTTCTTCTTTAATTTTCAGTAGTAATCTGTAATGACGGGCAATAGGCTCCATAATGACGGAAACAGTTAAAGTGCCATTGTAGTAACTAGCTGTAGCAAAATCCTTATATTTAATTTTTCAGGAAAACAATGTTTCTTAACGTTTCTGATGCAGCTACAGTATATTAATGAAAAGACTAAACTAGCCTTAGCCTATCTGGGAATACTGTTGAAGTTTCATTTCATCAGCATTTCATTCTAGTAAAGCTGGCTCAGTTGTACCACTTTACAGCTGTGATTTGTGAAGTAAATGGCAAGGCTAAATGTGCTGAAAATCCAACATGTTCCCTGAGCAACAAAGGGACTGAAGGCAAATGTTACACAGTATCAGTGATAACACCAGTAATGCTTGTTTAAGCATTTGCTTCATAAACAATGAAAAGCATTAAAAACAAAAGAAATGTCAGAAACAGGCTTCTCTACCTTTTTATTCCTGCTCCAATTAGCTTTTTCACTGCTGTTTCTCTTTACTCTCCCTTTAATTAAAAACTCATCTATAGTCATTTATGAAGCTTGATTTCACTTTTTCCCTTCTTCAGTGAACCTTCCTTCCTAGCATCCTTTGTTCTTTTGTGAAATGTGTCTTTATTATTTGCATTATTGTAGCATCTGGAAACCGCAGCCCAGATAGGGACCTCATTGTGCTAGGTGCTGTACATATAGATAGAAAGAGAGCTCCTGCCTTGACAAGCTTATGACCTAAATTGACCAGGGTGGGAGAAAGTAACTATTACCCTCCTTTTTCAGAAGGAGAATTGAGGCACAGAGATTAAGGGGCTGATCCTAAGAGACCTCAAGTCCCATTGACTTCATGAGCTAAGTGACTGACCCAAAGTGTCACAGGAAGTCTGTAGCAAAGCTGGCAAGAGAACCCAGATTTCCTGAGGCCCAGCCTAGAGCTTTAACCATGAGACTTTTTCCAGTCCAAATATTTGTCTGGTCTCTCATTTTTCTCACAACTTTGTAATATGCACCACCTCTTTAGGGATCTTTCACAAATATGAAAATTTTATTTGAACTAGCTTTCATTCTCATTATTTTGACAGCAATCAAATCTCTCTAATAGCTTTTAACAGCATTTATGGGGGGGGGGACACAGCGCTGAGCTCTGTTCAGTGCATCAAAGAACCAGTGGGGGTAAAAGAGACTAACTTAGAGCAACCTCAGTGCAAAGAAACTAACTAGAGAGCAGCCTGCTAGATTTAAGGTACTACAATGACCTCTGTTCAAGGTAGTCTAATGTATAATGAATCTAATTCTCCTCTCACTTAAAATGGCATAAATCTGGAATAACTCCATTGGAGTCAATGGATTTCAATGATAGAAAATCAAGGTGAGTTGAGAGGAGAATTAAGCCCAATATCTCCTCTTGGATATGGTCATGTTTCTATTTGCTATCAATTAAATTAATATTCTACCTTCTTTCTTTCTGCAGAGCTTTTTACAAGAGTATCAGCCAAATTCTGCTCTTCTTTCTAGTGATGTCAGCCTGCAAAAGTCAGTGAAGATGTCCTGAGATGCCTGAGAGTAGGATTTTGACCATTATTTGAAATGACAGTGGGAAGACTCAGTAGTTACAAAGTAATTGTAGTGTTAATCCCCAAGCTGTCAACACTCTTTAAAAAAGTACAACTTTTTCCCATGTGAGCCATTCAATTTCACAATCAAGGAAAAAGTGGTGGTGGCGGCTAACAGCCATTAGCGGTGAGTAAGGACTTGCCCATTTGTACCACTGGGTATAATCAGAGCACAATGGAACTGCAACCATCAATAGGAGAAAAAACAGATGTAAAGAATTCCAGTTAGAAATCCTGAAACTTGTGCCTGCTTGTTACTGTGCAATATAGATTTTAATGCCCTAAAGATGTTAAAACTACAGTGTCCATTCAAAGAGTCTGACATACAGAAGAAAGAAGAGATTACGTTTTAAAACAAGAAAATGAGGTGAAGACTAAAATACAAAAACCTGGAGGTGTGTGGTTTGAAAGGAGCAAGCCTCAAGGCTAAAAAGCTGCATTAACGACTCCCTGCATGCAGTTCAAAAGCCCCTACAAGCCTTGGCCCAGCAAAGGGTCAGGCCTGTGAAAAGATTGCTGTTTCCAAGATGGAGGAGTGTGGGGCTTACGTAATGCCTTGTCCTCAGCTCATGATGCAGTGTTCACAGCTTAGGGCAAGGTGGGTGTGCTTAGACTACCAGGCACGTTTTCACCGTCATGGTTCTCTGGACTAGAAATAAGGCTCCATTTTACTAGCTGTCAAAGGATAGTTCAAGGCTTGTCTAAACACAGAGCTGTTTTAGCTCCATTCTAGAATAAGTGTCCCCACATGGAGCTAATCAGGGACAACTCCATGTCTAGACAAGCTGTAGATGTACAGACTCACCCTGCAGCGCCTCCTGCTAGTCCTTCTGGGAATTAGCTCATTTCAGCTAGGAACATCCTCTGCAGGCTAGTGATCCACTTGTCCTCTGGCCCCCATGTCCCTCCCTGAACCCACTGCCCTTTTACATGAGGTACTGCCCCCTGACAGTAACCCCTCAGTCTTAGGGTCTCCCCTCCCTGGGGAACTCCCACCCACTATTCCCACCTCAACTCAGTATATGGCTACTGCCAGTCATTGTCAAGCCCCCATGCCCTGGAGCAGACTTCAGGTTCAGCCTACTCATCACTGGCAAGGTTAGAACCTGCACCCTTGGCCTACCCCTGGGCTGCCCTCTACAACCCCTAGTATCCCTTGGCCTTCAACTAGGCCACAGGCTGGGGCTTTTCAGGCTAGCACTCCCCAGCCTGCCCCTAGTCCTGCTCTGCTCTGCTCTAGGTACCTTGTCTCCAGCTCCCTGCAGCCAGGCCTATCTCACTCTACAGTTAGAGAGAGACTCCTGCTTCTGGCTTCCCTGACCTTCTTATAAGGCCCTGTTGCTCAATTTGGGGCATGGCCCCAGCTGCAGCCACTTTCCCAATCAGCCCAGCCTAAAAGCGGCTTTCTCCAGCCATACCCCCTCTTCCAAAGCTGTTTTTACCCCTTCAGGACAAGAGTGGGGAGTCCACCCCGCTACACAAGCCCAAAGGAAAGTATTTGAAGAACAGCATTGAAAAAAGAGGAGTAAACAGAAAGTAATACTACAATTCTCACATTGCACAGTATACTTTGGTGGGCTTCAAGGATTTGTTGTCCTGCCCTCCTTTCTTGAGTCTTGAAGATGTAGAGGGAGGAAGCTGATATTTCAAGAGAACAAGTAAATCTACAGCTATTGTCTATATTTTGTTTTGCATTACCAGTTATGTAAATGGGTCTGTGAGCTGCTCATATGTAGTGTCTTTCAATGATCCAGCTTTCTTCAAAATATAAAGGAATAATGGAGGAATAGGGTTGACTTTCTAATATTAACAAAAATAGACATGCAATGCTCTTTGGGGTGCAACTAGTGGGATGCACAAAACTTTGACTGTAGCTGGCCCAGTGAGGGACTCCTCACACCATTCCTCAAGACCTACTTCTGCAATGATGTCTGTAGTAAATTGCCAATGGACTGACTGTGACTAGACAGCCAGTCAACAGGAGCTTCTGATATTTCTTTCTTTTAATATGTAATAAGCAGTTTTGAGTTAGTTATTTTTATCTATGTACTTAACTGGCTGGTGTAAATACCAGAACTTATTTGACTTTCCCTTTTCCTCCTTCTCCTACTCTTTCCTATTTGCTGCATGCACTTGTTTTGCATTAAATTAGCTTATAAGCTCTTTTGGGTGGGAACTGTTTGTTTGCAGAACACCAAATGCATTCTGACCCCCACTTCTGATCTAGGCTTCTAGGCATTTTTTGTATATGCATGAATTTTATTTAATATTTGAACAATCGTGTTTTCACATTTAGGCCCTTTTGCCCTCCTGTGTTGCATGCCATGGGGGAATCTGAAGAGATTTAGTCAGGTAATAGGGTTTGTCTTGACTGGGATTTAAAGGTGTGTTGTTTAGAAGTCATTAGTTGACATGTTCCGAAACTCTAGTGTAGACAAGTCAGCATAGACTTCCTAAGCTGGTCAAGCTGAAGCCCCAGGCCTAGGGGAAATAGCAGTTATATGGCGTAATAGGGTACTCAGTACCTTTCATGCTTGGGTCCAATATAGCCAGCCATGCAATCACTGAACTCATTATCAACCCATCTCTTTCCTCAGTGTAATATTTCCTTTAATGGACATGCCATCCTTAGAATTATTTTTTCTCTCTAGTTATAATTGCAGTTTAATTTCTATTGCATCAATTTTTTTAAATGACCACATAAAGAAAAAATTCTCAAAATGTAAGCATTGCAACCATCTTTCTGCTCTTTGGTTAAAATCAAATATGATGGCCTCATTTTGGCTGGATCATTTTTTCAGGTGAGTCTATTAATTTGCAGTATGGACTGAGATACCAAATGGGAATCACTGAATTTTATAAATTAGCAAGTAAGTAGACAAACAAAAAGAAGAAAAAAGAACAATGTTTTGTTCACCAAATCTTAGAAGACAGAGAAGAAAAATACATGTTACATCATTCATTCACTTTAAAAGTAGGATTATTCCTTACTGTAAATTCTGTGGCATTTTGAGAAGTTTAGTTAAAAATCTTAGCAGTGGGGCTTCTGTCGCTTCCTTTTGGAGGACTGTTTCATAACCTAATACATATTGTCAGCCATTTTTTTATTATACACAGCCTAAGTTTCCTGTTCTCACCTTCCTCTCATACTTTTAGTTATGCTCCTGTGCAGCATGAAATTACTCCTTTCTGTCCTTGGCGTTTATACTTTGTCAGTTTATGTAGATTATCATATTCCTCTCCTTCCTTAGTCATTGCCTAACCAAGCTATATGTATTTGGCTTTTTTAATCTTTCCTCTTAAATCACTTTCTCCAGTCCCCAATCATTTTTATTGTTTTGCTCTTTAGTTCAGACTTCATGGTTTATGCTATACAAGTAAAGGTTCTGCAACATATTTTGTAAAGTGTTGATGTCTTTATGAGACCTCTCTACAACTCTGCTCTTAAATCTTAGCTGCAGAGTGGGTATAGGGCCTTGATATCTGTGTGCAAATCAAAGTGGGTGGATTAGCAAAATGCAGATTAGTAATATCTGATTATATTTCTTTTGTAGTTGACTTGAGAAGGACCTCCAGGATCTTCTCCTTTTCTTTTCCTCCTCTTTATTTTTCTCTCCTAACCCCACAACCCAAAGAGGTGCTTTGTTGCATCCACTCTCTCTCTCATTGAAACGGACCAGACACAGGTCGCTCCTGAGATCATCAACACAGATCCAGGCATCTTAGCATATATCAGAACTGGAGATGGGAGATATAATTTCTAGCTCAAGCAGGCAGACCTGCAGTAGCTCTGATTTGAGCTAGCATACTAAAAATTGTACAGGAGCTACAACAGGGTGAGCAGCAGGATGGGCTAGCTGCCAGAGTACAGTCCCACTCAGGACCCCAGGTAAATACTCAGGCATCTAGCTCCACCCATCAGTTCTGTCACAGTATCTACTCTTGTGTTTTTAGCACACAAGCTCAATCAGGGCTAGCATGATACGTCTGCTCAAGCTGGAGATTACACTTTCCAGCTCCAGTGTAGTCATGCTTCTAGGATGAGCTGTTTAAGAGTAGCTAGAAGCTTTTCCACTTTTAAGGGGCTGAGCGTGCCATATGGACAGCACAATGCATGATGCTTGGTACATACCATCTCAGGAAACTTGAGATCCATATTCTGATCCTCCATTATATTAAGCTGACCCAGAACTTTGTGTTTCACATTACCTAGGGTTTGGATTGAACCAGTACAAAGCTGGAAGCCATACAAGAGCTCTTCTGCAGAATTTAAGCATCGACTTTTATTTGTGGGGAGAACCCATAAAGCTCAGATTTTTAAAGCTTTTGGGCACAGAGATGCAAAACTACATGCAATTGCATGCTTTAATTTGCCAAGAATGCCATGGGTGCAACGCTTATACAAATGGCCAATTCTGGTCGTGCATGAGCAGTGTGCACAGTTGCAGTAATTTCACACAAATCATTCATTCAATCATATATTTCACAAGGTTGTTTTAAAAAAAACCTGTTTTTTTTAATCTGGCCCCAGATATCTACCCTTTATGCTTGCAAAGAGAATTGTCTAAATGTGAGCCAATGCAATGCTGTATTCCTGTGTCTGCATACAGACAGATTGAAGCAGTAGCTCTTGAGAGGTGTGAACATCTAAATGGGATGCGAACTCTGACAATGCCAATATTACTTGTTTTATGGCTGATCACTCTTGAGTAGAACCATTAAGCTATTGCAAGACTGTAGGCAAAGTCTGTATGATTGTGAGTTCCTTTGGGACAGGGATGAACACACTGCAAAGACTATACCAGCATAGCTAGGTCACTGTAGCTATACCAATTACCCACATAGTATAGACTCAGCCTACACCAAGAGAAATGGGGTTTCCAGTGGTGTTGGAACACCACCTGCCTGCACAAAGATAGCTACATTGATGCATTCTTCCATCAACATAACTGTGTCTATGTAGGGAGGTAGGCTGGAATAGATATGTCAGTCAAGGGTGCGGATTTTTCATATGCCTGACCGACGTAGCTATATAGACCTAACTTTTATGTATAAACCAAGCCTGTGTCTACCTGTATGTGCAGAGGACTGGGATAATGCAGATGTTATCAGAATACTACTACTAAAATTAATAAGTCCCACGGCTTTTTTCCCCACTGGCATTACCCACTTACTTTGAAAAAAGAGATTTACTTTGATACTACTTTATTAAATGAACATTCTGTGTCTTTTTTTTTTCTTTTCGGTTTGTTTGTTTCCCACTGCAGTGCTTTAAACTTTTCTCTATCATTAAGCCATTTGAGTGAAATATTGAACTGATTAATATGGCATTTTCCACCAAACTGTTTCAGGAAATGTTGCACCTTACCAGTGGGATACTTCTGAATAATGTAATCTCCTTAGTATAATTAAAACTAAGTTCTGAAGTTAGTACCTTTTTTCCCTGGAGGCACTCATCAAAATGTCAAGTGTTCCTTCTAGTGGAACTGCCATCCTATAGTACAAACAAATATATTATCCACTGTTCCTTGCAAGCAGGAGACCTTTGCCTCCATTCTTTGTCACTTCAATTTTAACATGAATAAATAGTGCATGAAATAATAAACAGTCTTTATGCTCAGAAGGATACAGTATTTCAAAAAACTGCTTGAAGAAAGATGAAGTATCACAGGTAAGAATTGTAAGAGGTCCTTGTTTTGCTTTGCTAATTTTTCCTTTTAAGTTTTACTCTAAAAAACAAAGTTTAAATGCTTATTTACTGATGGAACAAATGATATGCAATGAAACATTTGCTTCTCTCCGGATATTTAGTTTTCTTCCCTTAGAGAAAAATAAGGGTTACAGCGCCATCATCTGGATAGATGGAGAAACATGGTCAGCAGACTTTATTGCTTTTTTTTGTAGGAATCCAGGAGAAATGAAATGTAGACTTCCAGGCAAAAATCCTGCTTAATAGGGAATTAAGAATGTAATTAAAAGTGGGGAACCCACTAAGAGAACTCTCAAGAAATATAAAACAGCCTGGAAATTCAGAGTTACAGTTCAACTTAAAAAATTATGATGTTTGCTGAAAAATCTTCACTCTGTACCTGCCCTTCCTGCCCCATATTTACAATATTTCAGTGTTGGTTAGGTATATTATTGAAAGGAAGGAAGTTGTCTTCCTTTGCAACCCCATGTTATTACCTACTTCTGAACACAGACATTGGGCCTGATGGTCTGATCTAGTATGCTTAATTCCATGCATATGATAGCATCCCTTTTTAGCTATGAAAGTATTTGGTACAATACAATTTCATAATAGCATTCTATTTTGTGGGTGATTAGAGGCTCACAACAACCAAGATGACTTGTATTCTGTTTTAGATTTCACAGATCTAATTTGGGAAAAAGCAAGACACTTATACTCTCTGTAAACTTATAATGTTTAATTTAAATTATAACCCATAACATCTGTGAAACCTATTCAGGAAGCTGAGTACATCTGGCCTTTTATCAAGTCACCTGTGCAAAAATGGTTTTCATCCAACATTTTTATTACCATTTATTATTAAAGATGGATGTGGTACACCATATCTGCATGTTAAGAACCACCCTTTGGAGACTGCAAAGCCCACATATGAAACCTTTAAGAAACCTGAAGCTGTTGAATAATCTCAACTTGTTCTCTTTTTTTTAAAAAAGTGTCTAGCCCTTGTCTTTGTGTAGACAGGTTTCTACTGGTTTGACATTTTCCAGACTATTTAGAATGTAGTACTCTAGTGCCTGAATGCTCACCAAATGGAACAAATTGAAAAAGGAAGGGCGTGGAATAGATTTCTCCCTCTTCCCCAGCAGGTTCCCCTCCATGTATGAGTGCATGTACGCATGCCCATTTGCACTTTCTTTTCTCGCTTCTCTCTCTCTCTCAGTTGTTGTGGGAAGGCTAGGCTAACAAAGTGTGTTTTCACTTGGGACTTGTCCATGTAAGGAAATTACAGTGTCATAACAGATTCAAGCTTTTAACTTAACATAGTTAAACCAGTGCAAAAGGCTGTGTGATAAGTAAAAGGTTTAATTGGATCAAAACAAATCATTCTTGCACTGAAAAGTTTCCATTCAGCCTCTTGCACTGGTTTAATTAAATTGTCCTAAAAGTTGATAATAGTGATGCTGGTGTAACCTGCTCATATAGATAAGCCCTTAGTGTATAAGGCAGTGAGGTCTATAGTTACTCTTATCTCCTCTAGAAGAGACTTTCATAGTCTTGGCCAGTTGTCAAGAATGCTCTGTCTCCTGCTCTCATGAGCTTGACTTTTGAGGTTGACAGTTCCTGAAGAACAAAACTTTCAAGGGAAGGCATCGTCCCTAAGCAAAAGGTGCTTTTTTAGGTAACTTTATATAGTGCCATAGAGGATCTTTAAAGGTGTGACCAAAACCTTGAAATGTACCTTGTTTTCGCTGGGGAGTAGATCACTAGGTTGATGTGCTCTCACTGGCTGTTGTTGCTAGAGAGGTGAGCTGCTGCCCTGTGGAGCAGTTGGAGCATTTTTAAGATTGGGAAACTTTATTTTCATATTTATCCTACAGACTTTGAGTTATCTTAAGTTTGGTTAAGAAATACATATGTATTGTAAAGAAAGAAGCTAACTAGCAAGGAGAAGGAAAGCCTTGAAAATGAGTTATAAGGAACAAAGAATGAATTAAGTATGAGGTTGAGATCAAATAATAACTAATGAGATATGGGGAAGTTTTTTAAAAGAATGCCTCTTACTGATGGGGTGACTGCAGATGGTTTTAAATAAAACAAAAATAATCTGTTTTAAAAGGAGTCAGCGTAAACCTTCCCACCCCGTATCCCAGTATTATTTTAAAAGTAAAGCCTCAGTGAAGGCAGGTGGAATGAAAAAACTGTTGGTCAGAAAGAAGAAGAGGAGGAAAGGCCTTGAGAAGAAAGGAGGTTGTAAATCTTATCTGGATTAAGTCTGGAACTGAGGGTGAATTGTCTCATATTGGTTTGTAGCTGAAGTCAGTAATTGGCAATGACATCATTTATTCACTGACAGGTATAAAAAAAGTTACAAATTTGAAGTTTCTTTCTCAGACCCTACCTGATCATGTGGACCATGCCAGAATGAGATGATTTACGTCTGACCTATTTGTAAGTATACTAATCACATGATTATAAATACCATATTATTGTACTGGGTGTAGACACTGTTTATTTTTAGGCTGTCAGGCATGTTTGGAGTAATTGTATAAATAATGTTTGGCTTTTGGACTAAATAAATGAATTTGTGGTTAAATTAGCGTCTGGTGGTCTTCCCAGATAACATTAGAAATTATTACTATTAATAATTCCAACAGACACTCTTTCCCTAGTATAGCAAGTTGTAATCCAACCTGAAAATCATAAAAAGCCAGTGGATGCTGCTGCCCAAACTAAATGATGGAGCTACAGGTAACTCTGCCCCTGAGCTCTGAATCCTCTTTCACCCAACATGAACTGTCTTAGAATACAGTGTCCCACCACCACTCGCCTGTGCATGGGCTCCTATGCACTCTCTCTCCAGCCTGAAAAAAGCCAACGTCGGGCTCAGAATTCCTCCCCCACGTATCTGATACTCATTGCCAGCAGGCTTGGGAGTCTTCCTGCAACTTGTTGCTTGGTCTAGAAAAGAAGAAGCAGAAGCCACAGGAACCATGGGCATAAGTTCTAAAATATACCCACAAAGTCTGTATTCCTTGCTCTGTGCCATCTCTCTCTCTGCTAGCAATTATGTGACATGCAGCCAGAAGTCCCACAGTAGCAGCTAAGTGAACTGCATCCTCTAGGGCAGGTGTGGGCAAACTTTTTGGCCCAAGGGCCACATCTGGTTATGGAAATTGTATAGCCATGAATGCTCACAAAATTGGGGGTTGGGGTCTGCAAGAGGGTGAGGGCTCCAGCCAGGGTTGGCCTTACCATGAGGCGAACTGAGGTGGCCACCTCAGGTGCCACACTGTGGAGGGTGCCACTAGGACCCCGAGTGTAGAAAATTGTCTGCTGCTGGTGCATATGTATTCTCTCTGCTCTAGATGCACAGAGATGGTGGAAGCAGCAAAGAGTCCTGTGGCACCTTATAGACTAACAGACGTTTTGGAGCATGAGCTTTCGTGGGTGAATACCCACTTCCTCAGATGCATGTAGTGGAAATTTCCAGGGGCAGGTATATATATATATGCAGGCAAGCTAGAGATAATGAGGTAGTTCAATCAGGGAGGATGAGGCCCTGTTCTAGCATTTGAGGTGTGAAAACCAAGGGAGGAGAAACTGGTTCTGTAATTGGTAAGCCATTCACAGTCTTTGTTTAATCCTGAGCTGATGGTGTCAAATTTGCAGATGAACTGAAGCTCAGCAGTTTCTCTTTGAAGTCTGGTCCTGAAGTTTTTTTGCTGCAGGATGGCCACCTTAAGGTCTGCTATAGTGTGGCCAGGGAGGTTGAAGTGTTCTCCTACAGGTTTTTGTATATTGCCATTCCTAATATCTGATTTCTGTCCGTTTATCCTTTTCCATAGCGACTGTCCAGTTTGGCCGATGTACATAGCAGAGGGGCATTGCTGGCATATGATGGCGTATATTACATTGATGGACGTGCAGGTGAATGAACCGGTGATGGTGTGGCTTTACTGGTTAGGTCCTTTGATGGTGTCGCTGGTGTAGATATGTGGGCAGAGTTGGCATCGAGGTTTGTTGCATGGATTGGTTCCTGAGCTAGAGTTACTATTGTGCGGTGTGCAGTTACTGGTGAGAATATGTTTCAGGTTGGCAGGTTGCCTGTGGGCGAGGACTGGCCTGCCACCCAAGGCCTGTGAAAGTGTGGGATCATTGTCCAGGATGGGTTGTAGCTCCCTGAGGATGCGTTGGAGAGGTTTTAGCTGGGGACTGTATGTGATGGCCAGTGGAGTCCTGTTGGTTTCTTTCTTGGGTTTGTCTTGCAGTAGGAGGCTTCTGGGTACACGTCTGGTTCTGTTGATCTGTTTCCTTATTTCCTCGTGTGGGTATTGTAGTTTTGAGAATGCTTGATGGAGATTTTGTAGGTGTTGGTCTCTGTCTGAGGGGTTAGAGCAGATGCAGTTGTACCTCAGTGCTTGGCTGTAGACAATGGATTGTGTGATGTGCTGGGATGGAAGCTGGAGGCATGAAGGTAGGCATAGCGGTTGGTAGGTTTTCGGTATAGGGTGGTGGTACTGTGACCATCACTTATTTTGCACCATGGTGTCTAGGAAGTGGACCTCCCATGTAGATTGGTCCAGGCTGAGGTTGATGGTGGGGTGGAAGCTGTTGAAATCGTGGTGGAATTTGAGACTCCTTCCCATGGGTCCAGATGATGAAGATGTCATCAATGTAGCGTAGGTAGAGAAGGGGCGTGAGTGGTCGAGAGCTGAGGAAGCGTTGTTCCAGGTCGGCCATAAAAATATTGGCATGTTGTGGGTCCATGCGGGTGCCCATAGCGGTGCCACTGATCTGGAGATATATATTGTCATCAAATTTGAAATAGTTGTGTGTGAGGATAAAGGCACAGAGCTCAGCAGCCAGCTGTGCTGTAGCATCATCAGGGATACTGTTCCTGACAGCTTGTATTCCATCTGTGTGTGGGATGTTCATGTAGAGAGCCTCTACATCCATGGTGGCTAGGATGGTGTTTTCTGGAAGGTCACCAATGCATTGTAGTTTCCTCAGGAAATCAGTGGTGTCACGGAGATAGCTGGGAGTGCTGGTGGCATAGGGTCTTAGTAGAGAGTCCACATATCCAGACAGTCCTTCAGTGAGAGTGCCAATGCCCGAGATGATGGGGTGTTCAGGATTTCCGGGTTTGTGGATCTTGGGTAGTAGATAGAATAACCCTGGTCGGGGCTCTAAGAGTATGTTGATTTGTTCTGGTGTTAGTGTAGGGAGTGTCCTGAGTAGATGTTGCAGTTTCTTAGTGTATTCCTCAGTGGGATCTGAGGGAAGTGGCCTGTAGAATTTGGTGTTGGAGAGTTGTCTGGCAGCCTCCTTTTGGTAGTCAGACCTGTTCATGATGACAACGGCACCTCCTTTATCAGCCTCTTTGATGATAATGTCTGGGTGGTTTCTGAGGCTGCGGATGGCATTGCGTTCTGCATGACTTAGGTTATGAGGCAAGCGATGTTGTTTTTCCACAATTTCTGCCTGTGCACGTCGGTGGAAGCATTCAATGTAGAGGTCCAGACTGTCATTTCGACCCTTGGGAGGAGTCCATGTGGAGTTCTTCTTCTTGTGCTGTTGGTGGGAGGGTACCTGTGTATCAGTGCGCAGTTCAGTGTTGTCCTGAAAGAGATGGTGGAGTGCTGTGCTGGAGGTAGGCGGGCACAAGAGATATAACAAGCAGGCAGGAGAAGAGGTGAGAGGCAATAACAGAAAGCAGCAGGAACAGCAGAGAGAGAGAGGAGGAGAAGCCTCTTATGTACCTCTCTAGCACCCCCAGGAGCCTGGACTGATTAACGCCAACTTCTCAGGGAGCTTCCCGTTTCCTTCTATTCCCCTGAACCCACTTGAGGAGAACAGGCAGTCAACTGAAGTAGTAGGAGCCAGTAAGGCTCTTAAGATGCTGATATCTTCCCTCACTCAGGCCCTGCTACCAGTCTGCTTATTTGACTCCTTCAATTAGGTATTGAGAGCCACTATAGCTGGCACAGAACAGCAGTCATGAGTGAAAGACGAAAACGCCCCTCTAGGGCAACATTCAGGAAAAGAAAGCAAGCAAAGGAAGCTTTTCTATCTAAGCAGGAAGGAGCTCTCCTGAGATACATAGACACAAATGTTCATGGTGAGCCTTCCAGCCCCAGTGAGGATGTGAGTGGTGAGAAGATGCCTGATCTTCCAGTTAGTCAGAGTGCAGGTGACCTGGCAGCAACTGCAGCATCCAAATCTCCATCTCAGATGGATGTATCCATGCACATTCCTGAAGAAAAGTGTAGATCAGAGAAGAGTGTGGTGGAGGTGCAAGAAACAGCTGCTGCTGAGTTTAATTCCTTAAGTCTAGATGGTCCAGGACTGTGGACCGACTTGAGTAGTAGCCTGAGGACCTTTTTTTTTTTCTTTTTTTGTCCCATGCAATTCTCATTCATTGAACTTGGTGGTCAGTGATGCAGCATCAGCTTCTAGTGAGGCTGCTGAATTTTTTAAGGTAATTCAAAACATCTATGTATTTTTCTTTGCATCAACTCATCAATGGCAAATTTTGAAGCAACATCTGGGAACATCCTCTCTGACACTGAAACCACTGAGTGCCACACAATGGGAAAGTCGAGTGGAGGCGATAAAGCCTATCAAACACCAAATTGGGAAGATAGAGGATGCCATAGTTGCCATTATGGAGGATAATGCTATGATAGGAACTGTTTGTGGGAGAACAGTGGCAGAGGGAAATGGAATCAGCAGAAACATACATAACTTCACATTTCTGTGTGGCTTAGTGTTGTGGCATGACATACTGTTTGAAATAAATGATGTAAACAAGAGACTCCAAGGTGTTGACCTTGATATATCTGGAGCAATGGAACAACTGGACAAAGCAAAGTCAGACCTACAGTCTTACCGGTCAGATGAGGGATTTCAAAACATTCTGAAGAGTGCACAGCAGTTGGCAGAGGAACTTCACACTGAAGCTACTTTCCCACCCATTCAAGAATACAAGAGTCACCGAAGAAGAAGACATTTTGATTACAAGGCATGGGATAATCCCATAAGAGACCCCAAACAACAATTCAAAGTGAATTCTTTAACCAGGTGCTAGATTGTGCAGTACAGTCAGTTGAAGAACATTTCATGCAGCTCAAGGAACACAGCAGTGTATTCGCAATGTTGTACGATATTCCCAAACTCCTCACTACACCTGAAGAAGACCTACACCAGCAAAGCAGGGCACTAGAGACAGTGTTGACCAGGGCCGGCGCAACCCATTAGGTGACCTAGGAGGTTGCCTAGGGTGCTAACATTTGGGGGGTGGCGGTTGGACCTTCGGCTGCCCCGGTCATCGGTGGTATTTTGGGGGTGAGACCTTCTGCTGCCTCTGTCAGGGGTGCCGTTTCGGGGGTGGGATCTTCCACCGCCTAGGGCGCCAAAAAAGCCGGTGGCGCTCCTGGTGTTGACACATGATGACATGCACAATATTGATGCGAGTGATTTAGGCCCTTTCAAGATATATTCCAGAACAGCCTTTGGAGTTGATCCTGATGAAATGTATGTGCACAAATAAGATGACCACCCTCTTTCCAAATGCTTTTCTTGCTCTGCGCATACGTCTAACACTTTCTGTAACAGTTGCCAGTGGAGAATGCAGCTTCTCCAAGCTGAAGTTAATAAAAACACATCTACACTCCACAATGACACAGGAAAGGCTGGCTGGTCTTGCAACCATCTCAATAGACCATGAGCTGGCTTGGACTGTGGACCTTCAGGAAGTAGTCCAGATCTTTGCAACCAAGAAGGCACGGAAAGCACCACATTGATTATTCAAACAGATAAAAATGCTAATGTTTACTATGCAGACAAAAAGGTTACATTTGCTGTTCTGGTATTTGAAAGTGAAATGTTACTTAAAATTTTTGAACAAAGCATTTTAAGTTGCTTGTTCTCCTTTATTGGGGTAGGTAGAAAAGCAGTTCCATGAGAGAAATAGAACAGGAAGAAGGCAGAATTGAAATCTTTCAAAGTTTTAGCCCAAGCAAAGCCCCATGGGGGCATCATTTGAGTCCCTACCTCAGGTGCCAAAATGTAGGCCAGCCCTCGCTCCGGCTGGGGGTGCGGGCTCTGGCGTGAGACGGAGGCTCTGGGCTGGGACCACGGGGTTCGGATGGCAGGAGGGGAATCGGGCTTGGGCAGGCGGTTGGGGCATGGATGGGAGGGGGTGGGAGTGCAGGCTCCAAGCGGCGCTTATCTCAAGCAGCTCTCAGAAGTAGTGGCTGTCTGTTACAGCTATCCCTCTGTTCCATTTTGTTTCTTACAGCTGTCCCCATACTCCATTTTGTTTTTGTTCTTCTCCTGTGGCCAGCCCTGCCCTGGCTGTTAAGTTGTTTACCAGGGCCACCGCCCTTCTGAAAAGGAGAGCTCCTTAAGTTGTTTACCAAGAGCCATTGCCCTTCTCAAAGGGATGGCCACTTGTGCTGCGTGCTAAGTGGGACCACTGCCCTGTTCAAAGGGTTAGTCCTGTTATCACCTTGTTGAACCTGGGCTTGGTGTAGGGCAGGCCATGTCCAGAGCTGCAAGACCTATTGTGTTTTTAAGATCCTGGGCATGAGTCATAGGCCTCATGTGCTTTTGAGTCACCTATTTCACAGGACTCTGCCCAGGCATGTCTCTGTGCTCACCTGCAGTTTTTCCCTGTGCCTCCTCCCCTGTGACAGAGGGAGCCTATCAGGATCACTGGCGGGAAACTGCCTAAGTTTACCTTTTAAAAACAGACATTTTTGAAACAAACATCAGAAAGGTTCCTGCATTGCTGCCTGGTCTGATCAGCCAGGGGTTCTGGGGGGTCCTTTCTCTGCTCTCGTTTTATTTTTGAGCATACCCCCAGTTTTTAACACCCCCCCACGAAGAACGAATTGCTGCCTGAGAGATCTCCTGATTATCAATACCGTACCGAGCCCTCCTGGCTTTTTCTGATGTTACTGCTGCTTCTGCCTTTGCTGCTGCCTTGGGGACTGGTAAGAATCCCTCTGTGAAACTTTCCATACTTTTATTTTATTACTTTAGCTGCTGGCTCTGTTTCCCTAGCACACAGACTCAAGCTAAACCTTGGTCTGTATCTTAAAACCTCTCTTAAACTCCGCAGCGCTTTGCTGCTAAAAATAAGCTTGTGCAGCTGCTAAGCTCTGCTCCCTGCTTTCAGCTGTATCCACTGCTGCAGCCACCATCCCTTGGCTTCCTTGGGGGCTGCCTTGGGAGCTGTATCCTGGGCACATACCACTCTGCCCTCTGTGACTTCCCCATAGCATAAGGAGCACCGTGTGTTTTGCTTTTTAGTTTAATAAGTCATAGTTTGCTAAGATTGTAGAGCTTGTAAGTTTCACCTGCCTTGTTATAGTTTGCTGTTTTGTTGATCTGTATAGTTGCTTGTTATAGTTTGCTTAGAATTGTGATATTTGTTATTTTGCCTAGTCGTTGATTAAGATAGATTTTAAAAAACCATTGCCTGGTTGTATTCTGTACCTGTTTTATCACTTTGTATAAGCTGCTTGTAATTTATATAAGTTTAATTAAGTTAGAGGATAGATAAGGTTTTTACTGCTTGAATTCGTCTTCCTGCTGTCCCAATCTCTCCCTGAACTTTCCCGTGCCTGTTTTTCCCCCGCTCCAATCTCCCCCTCTGTGTACTTCTCCGTGTCTCCCTGTTGTAACCCCTTGCTGCTCCCCCCCACCCCCCGTGTAACTTCCCAAACCCTTTGCCGCTTCTTTCCCTTTTTTGGGGGGGGTGTCCCTCTAGCCCTTCTTTACACCTCTCTGCTGCCTCTCCCTGTATCCCCTGTGTTCATGCCCCCGCTCCCCCTCCCTTACCGAAGATCACCATCACACTGCTCCGTTTGTCTTCACCCCGCTGCTCGGCAACTTCCCTGAAGTGCTCTCCGCTGCTGCAACCTGCTTCTTCCCTCAGCCGTCTCCCCCATTCTCCACGTGCCTTCCCATCGCTTACACGTTCAGCGCCCTTCCCTCTTGCTGCCCCCAGACTCCCTTTAAGTGCGCTCCAGCTGCTCTTGTCTCCCGTACCTCCAGCCCGCAGGCTCCTGAAGACTGCTGCTCTGGGCTTCAGAGTCTCTCGCTGCTTGCAGCTACACTCTCCTCTCATCAGATACCACTAATCACTCACTTCCCTCCCCCCTCCTGTTTCTTGACCCAGCTTTTAGGTACACTCTTGCTATCACAGCCTCACAAATTAAGTCAGTAATTTTCTACATTGCATAATTTCACTTATCACCCATATTGTATTATTGCACTGTGACTCACATTTTGCTTGTGGTTATAACACCCCATTAGTTGCCTCCATTTTTCTAATATACTCTGTATACCATTTTTATATAGAAGCTACCATTTTATTTTGCATTTTCTTTTGGGTATGTTTTGCACTCCACACTGTATCTAGAGTTGTTCCTATATAAAGTTGAGTTGCTTATTGACTGTACTGTATCGCATTGTGCTGAACCCCACTTACTGTACTGCACTGTTAAAACTCCCTAAACTGTTCAATAAGAAGAACCCCCCATCATTGTCTGTTGTAAACACCTTATACACCCCATCCCATCGCATTTCATTGTTAAATTCCCACCACTTCCTTTTTCCTTTAATAAAGAAATTAATTGGCACCCCACCTGTGTGATAATTGCTCCCCAAGATCCCATACACCTGCAGGCAGGGACAGTGGCATGTCCCTGCTCCAGCTCCTATGCAAAGGCATGGCCAGGCAACTCTGCATGCTGCCCCATTTGTAGGTGCCACCCCTGCAGCTCCCATTGGCTGTGGTTCCCAGACAATGGGAGCTGTAGGGGCAACACTGGGGTGGGGGCAGTGTGCGGAGCCCCTTGGCTGTAGGAGCCAGAGGGGGACATGCTGCTGCTTCCAGGAGCTGCGCGGAGTAGGGCAAGCCCCGACCCTGCTCCCCGGCAGGAGCTTGAGGGCTGGATTAAAATGTCTGAAGGGCCAGATGTGACTGCCGGGCCGTAGTTTGCCCACCCTGCTCTAGAGGTTGGAGCAGCCGCTTCCCTAAAAGGAGTTCCCAAGTGGCAGCAGATGGTACTGCGCATGTAGTATGTCAGCTGCACTGTACAGTTTGGACAGTGTTGATGGAATATAGCCCCCTTAGACACCAAAAACCTGACAAAAGCATGGATCACTATGTGACTAAGCCATCATCCAACACTAAAGACTACATCTTTCTTGCCAGCACCAGATAGGGGCCTTTTTTGTAACCATAGCACTTTGAGTAGTCACAAGCCAGGAGAAGTCCAGAGGAACACCCAAATCAAGGGTGCTTAAGTACTAGGGGGCAGCCCCCTCCCTCTCTGCTGCTGGCTGCTCTGGTGGTGAGCCAGCTGCTCTCTCTTCTGGCACCACAGCTTCCCCTGGTGGGTGAAAGGTGTAACTGCAGAGTCTCCACAGCAGAATCTATTATTCTGCTGGGGAGAGGGGATCTGCACTTATGTTTCTTTTGTTTAAAAGTGAGGAGGGGGGCATGGACTCCTGTTTCTCCCCATTCTGGCACCCATGACCAAAATTATGGACTAACCTCACTATTTACAAATGTAATGTCCACATAACGAGAGAGGTTAGGGTGCTGACTAAACTTTCAGTGTTTTCCTCTTCCCACCAATATCACTTCAGTGTTACTCAAATTTAGCTTTAGCCTACTGCCTTTCATCCACTTGCCAGTTTGTTATACATAGGCACATTTGAGAAATAGTACTCCCAGCACTGAATGTGAGTTGAGACATAGTCAGGTGTCATCCTTATGTTTCTGATGCTTGAGACAATAATGTCTCACGGTTTCCCCAATGGCTTCATATAGATTTTGAACAGGATGGGTAATGGTATATATCCAGAAGCAGCCACACAAGTGAGCAGTCTGGTAGCAGAGGAGAAGGTGACAGTCATCACACTAAGTGTGGCTTGCAAGGAAAGATTAATGGTATTAAATGTCAGAGAAATAGTCATATGAAACTAGTCAACCTCCCCCTACCTATAGTTACAAGAAGAGGTGATCCATTAGGGAAACTAGTCCAGTTTCCTTTCCATGTCAAAGCCTGAAACCTTACCAGGGGAGACCCTACTGACAGTGGACTCATAGCTGGAGAAAGTTCTTTGCTAGCTCTTCAGTTAATTTGGCTGGTTATGGGGCAGTAACTGTCTCGGTCAACAAATAGCTTCTTGAGTGCTGGCCAAACTATGGTGTACTTTAGGGGGATCACTGCCTAGGGTTGTGCTTTAGAAACCATGTGGCACAGCCACAGATCTCCCAATATTGAAAGGGGTCCTAGACCAATTCACAGCTGTGGGGCATGGTGCCATGTAGGATGCAACTAATGCAGAAAAAGCTGTCACAAGCCAGCCTACTCTGCTTAATAGCCATTATAGTCTGCCAATAATGAAGGGTAACTCAATAGTGTCAGAGGAGTGTAGCGTCTAGTGGAGTAAGCATAAGATTGAGAGCAAGGGACTCTTCTCATGATAATGGCTAACTTATCTTTCATCAAGTGACCATCACTTTTCCTCATTTCCTTAGCTGTGAAATGAGAACAGTAATGTTTACTTATCTCTCTGCCCCAGAATGTTGTGATGATTAATTAGTTCGTGTTTGTAAAGCCCTGCTACATAAATGCTAAAATTCACCTGAAGGCATGCAAAACATTCCAGTGGCTGGGGGTGGGGGAGGAGGACTGACCAATACATTAGTTGGACCATTTCTCCTTGTTTAAGTGTCATCAATTCTGCATGAACCTGAGCACAAGTAGCTGGCCACATTTCTGTAGCAGGAAACTAATGAAATGACCTTTGAAAGTTGCAAGATGAACGAAATCTGTACAAAATTCTACAATGATCTCTTCTCCTCACATGTCAATGTCCAGCATGCACTGTCAAGGCAGCAGGCTACAGAAGAAGTTCCCAAGGTTATGTGGAAAAAAATCGAATATGCAGCTCATAACATAAAGAGAGCGAAGAGCCTGGGAGTGGACAATATTTGGCCAGAATATCTCAAAGCAAAGGAAGATACGTTCTTCAAAGTGTTGGTGCAATGGTTCACCATCTACATCAATAGCAAGTGTGTTCCACATGCATGGAAGAAATCAAAAAACAATACTATTGATGAAGAAAGGCAATCCAGAAGATTGAGCAACTACCATCCAATCACACTCCTCTCACAAACGTATAAGTTCTTCACTCATGTCATACTCAGTCGGATTAAGAAGGATCTTGAAATGCACAAAAGCAGAGAACAAGCTGGTTTCGGGCAGGGTATTCGACATTGGTCACATCCATTCAATTCAGCAGCTCATCAAAAAAATGCAAGGAATACAAAGTACCATTGTGTCTTGCATTTGTCAACTACAAAATGGCATTTGACTCGGTAGAGATTAATGCTATACTCAATGCACTCAACAAAATTGGAATCAACCTGAGGTACATTGACCTGTTGGAAGACATTAACTGGAATTGTTCAACAGAGATAACATTATTCAATGTCCCTGACATTATTATTATACATAGAGGAGTCAGACAAGGTGACACAATCTCACTGAAGCTGTTTGCAGCAGTATTGGAGTCACTGTTAAAGAAATTGAACTGGGAAGAAGGAATCAGAATTGACAGAACAGTTAACGCATATTCTCTTCACTAACAACTGTATAATATTGGCAAAGGACACAGCAGAATTGGAGAACAAATTGCAGCAACTGCAAACATTTTCACATGATACTGGGTTGGAAGTGAACACATTGAAGATGAAGTGGATGCAGAATGAGCACTGAGCAACAGGAATCATCACTGTAAATGGGAAAGTAATTGGGGAGGTTGACAAATATATTTACCTGGGTCAGCAGCTGAACAGAGACAACTTATTCAAAGGGAAACGCAGTAGGAGGAAAAAGGTGGGGTGGGCCAACAAAGTAAAGACATCTCTAATGGATGATGAGCTGCCCATGAAGAAAAGAACTGTTTAGCTCCATTGTTCTGCCAGCAATGATTATATGGAGTGGAAAGCTGGTAAATGACAAAAATGGAGGAAGAAAAATTTGCTGTTGCTCAGAGAGCAATGGAAAGGTGAATGAGGAGGTCAGATGGAGTACTGAGGTGACTGATGTAGGACAGGCTATGCACAACACAAAGAAGAGAGATGAGTCAAGACAATAGGTGGACAACCCACATCAGTGACTGGATCCTCAGAGACCACAAGCGACCACTGGGCTGACCGAAAATGTGCTGGGCCAATCCTATGACAAAATTTTTTGGACAGAAATTGAAAGAACATGCTCCCAACAAAATGGAGAGATGTGGTGTCAACCTGTATTTATGGAGAGATGGATGAGGACAAGCGGACAAAGGTGAGAAGCTAGTGATGGCTTGAAAATCCCTGCCCCCTGTTAATAGAAAATGAATCTCAACTTTAGAGCTGCCCCTAAATAATCTCACTGACTATTCCCCATATCCATAAGATATCACTGAACACAGCGTTGTGAGCAGGGTGGAATAAAGTCATATACACTGTTTCAGCAGCAACAGTAACATTACCTTCCCTCTAGGAGAACACAATGGGCCAGTATGTTAATATGAGAAGGTGTAAATTATACATCTCTCTGTCTTCAGTAAATATGACCTTGTGTCTATAAAACTAGCAATGACAACCTGTTAAACACCCTCTGGTCTATTTACTTATGGTGGCTGTACGTAATCCATTGTGTCTGATTGTTACAGCTTTCTTGTCTGTATAAAAGTACTGCTCTTTTCAGAAACTGGGTTCTGAAGACAGTGGGCTCCTGCACCAGCCTAGGGAAGAACCAGTGCTACATCCAAGTCTGTTTCAGGCCTGGCTTCAGGAAACAGTTTACAAAACTCATGAAGTAACACAAAACATAGCTATTCCCCTGACTGTCCCCATCCTCCTTTCCCCTTATATCTCTCTTCCCCTCTGGAAAAAGGATACACCCTTTCCTTGAAACCTCTGCTTAATCCTGTGACAGGCCCTTTACTTTTTCTTAGTGTTTCACCCTGTCATAAGCATACACAAGAATGGGATCCAGGACACACTCTTCATCTAACAAGCCTCCCCCTTCCTGCAAGAAGAAGAGGGCCGTCCACAGGGGGGGCAAGTGGGGCAATTTACTCCAGGCCCTGAACCCCACAGGGGCCTGCATGAGAGTTTTTTGGGGCCTCTGAAGCGGGGTCCTTCACTCGCTCTGAGGGCCCCAGAAAACTCTTGTGAGGGCCCGGGCTCCTGGAGCTTCTTCCACTCTGGGTCTTCGGTGGCAATTCGGTGGCGGGGGGTCCTTCCACACCGGGACCTGCCACTGAAGTGCCGGGTCTTCGGCAGCAATTCGGCAGTGGCGGCCCCCTGCCACTGAAGACCCCAGGCCCCCTGAATCCTCTGGGCAGCCCTGGAGAAGAAATGTGCATTCACACGGGTTGCACCAGATCTGTGGCATACTATGACAGCATAAGACTGCAGAGACAGATAGCAGTGCATCAGCCTGGAGTTGGTCTCCTTCATAGACTGCAGCCATTTCTTCCAGGGTGGGAAGGGGCTGATAACCAGACCTTCTCCATTAGCCACTGAAATGTGGCCAGGGCCTATGGATCCCAGAGAAGTGTTTGAAACTGTTATAAGCCAAATGGGGTAGCAAAGGCTATTATCTCCCTGGACTCTGAGGCCAAAGGTATTTACCAGTACCCTTTGGTGAGGTGCAGAGTGGTTATATATGTGACCTTTCCTAGTCTCTCCAACATCTCATCCACCCAGGACATGGTCTAGGTATCAAGCTTCAAAACTGCATTCACATTCCTTAAGTAAATGCAGAAGTCGATACTCTCACCCGGCTTCAGAACTAGCATAATCGGCCTGCACAATTTGCTCTGGGACTTGTCTTTTACCCAAAATGGAACATAATCTCCAGTTCCTCCTTCACTGTAACCCTCATCTGCATGGAGATTCAGAACCAGCTCTCCTGAACAAGGTTCCAGGGCTTATGGGGAATATGGTGATCCACCCGAAAAGTCCTCCCTGGGATGATAGTATAGCCATCTTCAAAGTACTTGATCAGCTCCCAGGCTTTCTCCTTTTGTGCACTGGAGAGATTTTCTCCCAGTGGCAACTGTGTATCAAGCCCCAAATCTAGTTTTTGTGTTACCATGTGGACAAACAGCGCCTCCTTTTTTTTCCACGGTTTCAGTAGATTTACATGATATACTTTGAAACCTTGCTGCTTTCCTACTATGCAAATCTCAGTCCACTTTTCTAACATGATGCATGATTTCAAAGGGATCTGCCACTTTGCTAACAGTTTGCTCTCAGATGAGGGGACCCTATTCCCTGGTTGACAGACCTACAGGTTCTTTTACATATGAAAGGATAAATTCTACCTGTAAGATTGATTTTCACCTAAAGAGAGATGCAGTCTTCCCAGGCCCCCTTGGCACACATCGTTGCTCTGGGAGGGATTGTGCCTCACTGGACTTTTCTATTTGTAGGGATGTAAGTAGTTTAATGAAGAGGAATTACACTGATGGGTGAGAAAGTAAGGAGTTTAACTGTCTCTGATAATTTTTTGGAACTGACTTTTGGAATCACTATCTAGAGGCACATCATGTCACTGCATGGTTCAGGTGTTCTGGGGGATTCTGTCTAATTTCACTTTTCTAGTCCTTAGTGTAGGATAAGCTGTTCACATACTGTTGTGTGAGCCACAGACCCGTTGTTAGGCTGTTCTTCAAATTCTCAAAATATTTAAGATAGAAAGGATTGCTAACGGATTCAACTGATAATTGGTTTGAATCCCCTGTTCTTCTTCTGAACTTCATCTCCTTTGACACTGAAGTATGAGTTAGAGACTACTTACATAATAATTAAACTGGCAGCCAGAGTCAAATCCAGTAGTAGGAACTAAATAAAATCATATATCTTAACTATTCTTTTTGTAGTGATGGTGCAGCACTTTCACTTGAGTTTTGCATCTTATACTTAACATTATGCTACTATAAACATCATAGTGAAACCTATGGGTCACACTTTCACCCCATTGTTTCTTTTTAGATCTAGTTTAAATGGTTTTTCGAGGCTGGTTCTACAGTACTCTTAGCTAAAGGTCAGTTGATGGTCAGCTAAAGAACATTTGGTCTACTCTGTGTGATGTGTCAGTATGTTTACAACTCCAGTCTAACAATCAGTGAAGGAAACGCCTTAAAAATAAACAGAAGATACTTACCTCAAAAGACCTACATCTGAACAGGGATGTGTCAAAGGAGACTAAAAACAGCCAATTTATTCCAATGAACAGAAAACAGCGCTCTCTGAGGTGAATGCAATATGTATCAACCCTTTTGTGTGTGTCTTGTTAATTGTAAGTGTGATTGCATAATATAGTTTCCAAGGTATCAATTGTTATTGCAGAGTTCTCTTGCCAACACAATTTCAATTTTCCTGTTGATACAACAAATACTGTATGACATTTTTACCCAAAGAGAGAGAGGTTAAACAAAGCCTTTTTCTCCTGAGGGAAAGAAAGAAAAGGAATTATTAATCTTATTCAAAATGTTGGTGATATGTTTGATTAATAATCAACAGTGTGTTTATTCAGCATATTATAAAGATGGGTTTTTTTCCAACTTTTTTCCAATTGGTTCTTACCTGGGGTTTGTTTATTTTTTTTACTGTGCTTTTTCACTTTTAGATGTTTAGTCCTCTCAGGCCAATTATTGCTTACTTTACCCAATCTTGTGGCATGATCATTTCTATCAATTTATTATTTTTATTAATAATATTTCTACATAGCATAGGTAAGGAAACCAGGGCATTGGAACTGCCATACTAGATCAGAGCAGTGATTATCTTATCTGTTTATTATTATTATTCAAGTAGACCCCAAATAACACAGTCAAGATCAAGGTCCCATCATACTGGGCACTGTACAAATTTATAGAATGGCATGGTCCCTGCCCGGAAAAGTTTACAATCTAGTTTAAGACAAGAAGCAACAAGGGAGTGTAACCAAAGGAGAAGCGAGGATGAGGATATGGCTACCGGTCTAACTGTGTGCACTCCTTGAATGGTCTACAATGACAGAAGATTATCTTTTTCAAAATATGTAACTGCTGCCTATTAATATTGTATGCAGTGTTGTTGTAGCCAGGTTGATCCCAGGATATTGGAGAGATAAGTGGGTGAGTAATATCTTTTATTGGACATGGGCTGATACTAGGAACAATTCTGGTCTCCAGCCTTCTGGAGCAAAAAAGGAAGGCCTAATTCCTTTCCTGGAGTTGAGGCTATGTGTGTCGGGGGGAGGCACATATGTACCAAATTAGTCACTTGTCTTGTACTAAGCATGCTCACACAGACTGAGCATGCTCACTAACAGCTGCTGAAGCCACTTCCCTCATTCTACCCCTCCCCCCCACAAACCCCCCATCAGCAGAGGTTGTCTCTGTCCTGGAGTATTGCTGGGCAAGGCAACTATGTGCAGTTCCCCACACAGGACAACTTTTCACACCACAATCTAATTTATTGCAACTGCCCAATCTGAATAGGATGAAATGAGACATCTAAAGAGTGTGGACATTAAAAAAAAGAGGAAAAAATTCTTTCAGTTTCTGTCTGGTGCCAGCCTGGGCTGTCTGGATTTGTATAATCTAAATTATTAAAGAAGTCAGGGAAAGAAAAGACTGAAATATTTTAGTGTCAGGATTCTTAACATATGCAAATCACACTCTGATTTCATATGAAGTCTCTCTGCAATGAGCTATAAGCCTGCTGAGCATCAGATTAGTTTAGGTTTCCTTCCAGACCTGTTTAAAGGGCCAGAAACCCATAGTGTACAGGTGAAAAAAGCAGATGTGGCAGGTCTGGTATTGCTTTTTGGACCTCAACCCATTAAGAGTGGGAAGTACTGAGAATTCTCTAGCTCCCTGGACAGTTCATCTTGGGCAAGGATAACTAATTTGGCTGTTTGGACAACTGAATATACCACCCATTCTTTGCATGCAAGTGCAGGGACATTGTACCGAGTTTAGTAAAATCCTGATTTTCCTTCAAAACTGTTCTCTGAGATAAACAGAAGTTGTCTATTACTTTTGGTTTCTTGTTCCTGTATATTCTTTAGTCCTGAGTCACCAAAGCACTATTCCTGTTTTCACAGCGCTGTAACACCACTGAAATCAATAGTTACTTCAGTTTGGGTCAGTGTAACATTGTAGAGAACAAATATCTCCATCTAAATGTTTCATTCCAAATAAAATCTGTGCAATATTAATGGCATTAAGGTATCATGCTATAATACAAGGGATATACATATGGGAACAACCTAAGAAATTCTATTTTCTATTATGGCAAAGAGTAGGCAATCTCATCCCTAAAGTGGCATGCTTGATCTTCAAAAGTAGCTTGTCTGCAAAAAGACTTCCTGTAGGAGTCTTCCTAACAAAAATTTACTATAGGATTTACGCTAGGTTTGCACTGGGGACCATGTTTTATGGTGCGAGAAGATCAGGCAGGGGAAGAAGGGGATCTCTCTTGCTCATTTTAAATAAAACAAGATCCCTGCATCAGAGCGTTTAGGTGCCTCTAGATTAGGGTGACCAGACAGCAAATGTGAAAAATTGGGATGGGGGTAGGGGGTAATAGGAATATATAAGAAAAAGACCCAAAAATTGGGACATCTGGTCACCCTACTCTAACTAGAGAGCCAACAAAAAATTGGGTAATGTTAAAATTAATACTAATGTGATTCTGTGACATGTTAGCGACTGCCATCAAGAATGTCTCTGATATATAAATTAATCACACCTCTGGTTAAAGTTGATGAGTGTGCTATCTATTTTCTTTCAGGCTAAATGGAAGGGGTGTGTGTGTGTGTGTGTGTGAGAGTGAGAGAGAGAGAGAGCGCTACAAAAAACAAGAGAGAAGCCTGGTTTACACTTAAAATTCAGGTCAACAGCTATGTCAGTCAGATGTGAAAAATCCACACACTTGGACGCTATATCTATTGTGATCTAATCACTGTCATTCAGGGAGATGGTATTCTTACAGCACAGGAAAAGCCTTTCAATTGTTGTAGGCTGCATCCTCATAACAGGGTTATGCTGGCATAGCTACAGCATCATAGCTATGGTGATATAGTCCCAGTAGTATAGGCAGAGCCATAATGACCCTGGGAGAGAGCAGGGGGACAGAGTTTCTTGGGCACAGAACTTGCAGAAAAAGCAGGCATGGAAATTGTGAGAGAGGAAATTGCTTGCTGCTCTTTGTTTCCCTGAATCCAATGGAAACAAGGATGTCATGTATGTTCTTTGTCAACAAACAGCGCTGCACCAAAGCAGCACCTGACTCATTTCATCAATTGATCAGCCCTGCAAAGCCTAGAATACTGGCTAACCACTCAGGCCAAGAGTAACAATAATAATAATAATTTTGGACTATGTACAGTAGGTTACAACTTGACTGTTACATTTATTTCTTCTAGAGTCCCCTGTTTTTCTGTGTTAATCCTAAATTTGTATTCAGCATGTTTTGAGCCTGGAAAAAGAATCCTAGAGAACAAAAACAGAATAAATGATCTAAACAAATAATCAGCCTCATTGAAAAAATTAAGTGTGAACTGATGCAAGCTGGAAATACAAATTTGCACAGGATCACATTGTTGAAAAAGTCTGAAGAAAGCAAAAACTGCTATTTGGCAGAAAGCTCAGTGCATCTGACTAGTAAATCAGCTTTGGATAACATTAATTACAATGATATAGACTCTAGTGTTGAATTTGCCATAACATCATCTCTATATCAATTCTCTGAAGATCTTTTGACCAAATAATGAAAGTGAACGTAATTATTTCAACACTGTGATTGCAATGTTAACATGGTTGGATTTTATCTTTATACCATTCATGCTTTGTCCTATAAAACCTAGATATGCTTTTGTGTCCTAAGAATTTTAGGATGAAATGCTCAGAACAATAGGTGCTAAGGAAAACTTCGATCTTCTATTTTGAAAAATACTCCAGTACAAATCAATTTTTCCTGGGGCTTGACTTCCACTGAAGTATGTACATTTTATATGCGCATGCGCACACACAGCAGCACACAGATTTTGGAGCAATAACATCTACATGCACAGTTTAACAATTCTAACATCTGCACACACAGTTCATGGAAATGTCACTAGCAAAATCTATTTGGACCAATGGGGTTTGAATCTGAAAATTCTGCCTTCTGTGTATCCTGGTGTTAAAATCTGTCACCAAAGTATGCATTGCAGAGCTGTAAATGTACAAATGTAATCATTGGGTCTGGCAGAAGCTATCTGACATTAGACGCCAAGATATAAGGTGATCTCTTCCAAAGACATCTACCCATGTCTATCAAAAGATTAGTCAAGTCAAGAGGTGCTTGCATATCATGCCCCAACTGCTAATAATGTACCTCCTGTCTGCCAGATTCCTAATATGCGGTAATATTGCTGAACCATCTTTGTTATTATATTAGCTTGGTCGGTGCAAAAATGTAGCATTGATATACCTTTGTGCTTCACTAATGTGGCTGTATGTTGCCACGCAAAAATAAATGTTTCAAGAGTCATTTTGTTCCATCTGAATACAATGTAACATCTACTAAGCACAAAGCACTTGCAATAGGATTGTATCTAAAGTTGTTTCTTCTCTTTGTTAGCATTTGTCAGGCCCACCATATGCCAGGAGATTCAGAAATCATGTGTATACAGAAACACTAAAGTTTGTTCTAAACTATTCCTCTCCCACAAGCTTTTCAGTTAGTGGAAAGTAATATAGTACTGCTTCCTTTGTATCCGTGTGCTGGATGTTGCTAGTTTCAGTCAGCTATTTTTAAACAAAGTATTCCCAAATGATGGGACACAATATTAATCTATAAATACCTTATAACCTACCAGTCATTATCCATGAAACCCACTGACATTTAATTTTAACTTCTTTTTGAAGATCAGATTAATTACATGGAAACAGAGACAACTTATCAATTTCAACATATATCTTCTAGTATCCTGTCTTCAATCATTGCCCATACCAGATGTTTCAGAAAAAAAAAAAGGTCCCACCCCATAATGCCCTGGAATAACTGCAATACACCAGCAGTTTCTTCTTTACACCAATCAATCATCACCTTATATCTTGAAGAATGAGAATTGATACTTTTTATAACTGTTAGGCAAGCTATGTTAAGTGTAAATTCTGCATGTAAGCATCTTATTCTTTTATAAGTCTTTACTAAACAATTGACCAGTAGCAAACATGTTACAAGTTAGGAAAACAGAGGAAGATCAACTGTAATGACCTCTTTATTGCAAGAATGACATCTCAAACATTTTGATATTTTTTTCCCTCTGTCCATTTCACTGGTATACAGGGAAGTTGGAGAATGAGGTTGGTGGGGTTTTTCCCACCACCACCCTAAGCTATTTTTTTCTCCTCCTATACATTTCTTTTCAAGATTCTTTTTCATCTTTCCTCCTTTTAGTAATAATGCAGATCATTTTAAAGCCAAATATCTAGAGAAAGTACTTTAACATTTTTATTTTTTTTAAAAGCATATTATTTCTGAGTTTTAAACTGCTAGCTTTTTGGAAGGGTAATTATTTAACCCCTAGTGTTGCTAATAATTAAGAAATTAGGTAGCCCACCAGCAACAGGAATGAGTAAACAGGTAATGAAATCTAAATTTGAATCATCCAAGCTTCACTTTGATTATTCTCTTCTAATATTTTACAAAACAAATTAGCTTCATTACAGCAGAAATAGAGGGAGAGACTTGAATATAGCGACCTTATTGTACTACATTCTTAAATGAGCTTGTCAGCAGCTGTCTGATTAACAACTCTGAGTTTCCTTTGCACTGTAAACATCAAAGACACCTTTTGTGTCTTCCCTTCAAAAATCAGTGTCAGAATCCTGGCTGGAATCTTACCGTTTTTTGGTTGTTGGGGTGGTTTTTTTGCAACAAACTCTGCTGCCTGTGGAACTGATAAGAGCGGCCCTAAATGTTTTTGCAGGTTAATCAACCCATTTCCTCCTGCTCCACCCAGTCAGTAGTCACTGTTCTAGTGACTATTACTGCAGTTGTATTCTTTAGTGTTTCTTGTAGGGAAATTTCCCTCAGAGATAACAAAAATTGTAGTAGCTTGAATCAATGTAATGTCAAACTTCAAACATTTGAGCTTGTCCGCATCAGAGTATGTCCTTAGTTCTTTTAGACACAACAGACTAGATCTTTAACAGATCCTACAGTCCCATACCTCTATTGACCTTGTGCCATAGTCTGCTCTCAGCAAAAACAAGGAGGAGTCCTTGTGGCACCTTAGAGACTAACAAATTTATTTGGGCATAAGCTTTCGTGGGCTAGAACCCACTTCATCAGATGCATGGAGTGGAAAATATAGGAGCAGGTATAAATACATTAAAGGGTGTGAGTTGCTTTACCAAGTGTGAGGTCAGTCTAATGAGACAATTCAAGTACCAGCAGGATACCAAGAGAGGAAAAATAAATTTTGAAGTGGTAATGAGAGTGGCCCATTTCAGACAGTTGACAAGAAGCTGTGAGTAACAGTAAGGTAAATTAGTATTGGGAAAATTAGGTTTAGGTTTTGTAATGACCCAACCAGTCTTTATTCAGGCCTAATCTGATGGTGTTCAGTTTGCAAATTAATTCCAGTTTTGCAGTTTCACGTTGGAGTCTGTTTTTGAAGTTTTTTTGTTGAAGAATTGCCACTTTGAGGTCTGTTACTGAGTGACCAGCGAGACTGAAGTGTTCTCCAACTCGTTTTTTTAATGTTATGATTTCTGATGTCAGATTTGTGTCCATTTATTCTTTTGCATAGAGACTATCCGGTTTGGCCAATGTACATGGCTGGGGGGCATTGCTGGCACATGATGGCCTATATCACATGTGTAGATGTGCAGGTGAATGAGCCCCTGATAATATGGCTGATGTGGTTAGGTCCTATGATGGTGTCCCTTGAATAGATATGTGGACAGAGTTGGCACCAGGGTTTGTTGCGGGGTTTGCTTCCTGGGTTGGTGTTTCTGTTGTGTGGTATGTAGTTGCTGGTGAGTATTTGCTTCAAGTTGGGGGGCTGTCTGTAAGCGAGGACTAACACGGCTACCACTCTGTAACCAGTCTGCTCTCAGTTACGCAGTTGTAAATCCAGATTAACCCACTGAAGATACTATAGGGACTTTGGATTTGTTGTGCAACTGAGAACAGAGTACGGTCAAATTTACATCTCTAGAAATTGTGAACGCTACATAGCTCCCTTGGCATGCAGCAGACATATAATTTTACTATCTACATTTTACTTAAGCAATAGTGTCCATTGCATGCAGTTGAGGCCTAAGCCAGTTCCAAGTGAAGTCATTTAAAAGACTTATTAGCTCCAATGGGATTTGGATCATGCTCTTGTTGCAAGCACTAGCTGCAAGTAATAGATCAGAATGTGACTCTGTTCAGGAAACAAAGGCATCAAGGTCCATTATCTGTCCATAGAACCTGTAATAACTGTAATACCATCAAATATTATAAGAGTGATCTAAAAGCAATAGAGGAGAACATCTGGAATACAGAATAGCAAGAGGGTTGTTTTAAAATGTGAACATCCTGTATATTCTAAAAGGCATCTAAAATAGAAAGAGAGAGTAGAAAAAGAATCTGACTGGGGCTGCCATATTTGTAGTGATGTATATATGATCAATTATTTGCAGTATAATTATCAGATGAATTAAAGCACTGCATTCCACATTAAGGAAGTAAAATGTATGTTATGTATTTTATGCTAATTTTATAATGTGAAACTAATGTGTGTGGTTCCAGAGTGGTAGCCATGTTAGTTTGTATCAGCAAAAAGAACGAGGAGTCCTTGTGGCACTTTAGAGACTAACGAATTTATTTGAGCATAAGCTTTCATGGGCGAAAGCCCAGAGAGATGGCACAGCAGCAGGAAAAGAGTTGAAAGAGAGCCTATGGGCCTAGCAAGCCCTGTCCCACTATACCTGCAGCAAATCCCAGGCCTGAAAGGAGAAGAAAAGGTGAGAACCTGGCTCAGTTCAGGGCTGACTGGCAAAGAGACAGGAGGTAGCTCTGTCTCTCTACATGAGAGAGATGCAAGCAGAGGCCAGAAGGTTCCTGGCCTAAGGAAACAGGCACTTCTGCCAGGAAGTCAGGTGTGCTAACTGCTAGGCAGCCTGGCCCTCCAAGAACCCTGTTACATTATGAATTAAAGCTGTGGAAAATACAATTGCAGATCACTTTCGTCTTAGAAAATTATTTTAAAAATAAAATGTGTTCTTACTAAACATTTTAAAACTAAGATTGATAAATTAATGACATGCATTTTATAAGTTGGCTATCACCTCAGTCTTTAAAAATAATCAGGGTTCTGAATTAAACAAAGGTAGACTAATCAGGGCTGACGTTAGCAAGTTAAACCTCAGTATACATTTTCATTGCTGTGATCATTTAAAAAGGGAGCTATGAAAATGTCTGCAGCATAACCATCTAGTCAGTGTTATTGTAGCATCATAACCAGACTACTACTTGTAATGAGCAATTACAACTTCATGCATTTTAAAGAAATAGATATAGTGAAATTTCAATAATTATTTCTACCTTCGCTAGTACCTAAATAGCTGTGCTATATTTGGAGAGTGACAAACAAAAGGGGAGACCAAGGGTCCCACAATTAATTCCTTATGGGGGAAAAATCAATATTGTGAAGGGAGGAAAATCTTTTAATATATTTTCCTGTCTTTTTAAAGAATTTTAGATGCTCTGTGTTTCATGCATTTGGTGAGATTGCTACAACTATTACAATTACCTGATCTGAGATTATTTTAATCATATAGATTAATTCCCATTACACTAAAAAAGAACAAATTGAATCTCCAAACATGTACTGGATGTTTAGAGAGAATCTAGGGCATAAGAATATGCAGAATAAGTTTCAGCTTCCAACTAGTGACAGTTTTTTCATCAGCCATAGAAGATTTCTTCTGATGTGTTTAAAATGATATTGTAATGCTGAGCATTAAAATTTTATTTTCTTCATCATGAGAAACAGGAAAACATTTTAAATCATTCTCCAAAATATTGGCTAGTAAGGGAGACTTTTCTAAGTTCATATCCTGCAAAGTGAAGAATACCTCCTGAGAAAAGCTGAGTCTCCCTCATTTCCCACTGACTTCAAATAAACTTGCAAAACCAAAAAAAATGACCACCTATCATACACCATATTCAGTAATGGCAACTTCACTATACAATAAGGTTTAATGTTAGCTAAATTATTACTTTTGGTTGAAATGAGATATTGCAACATATATATTTTCAAAGTTTTAAAAACTGAAGAAGAGGTGTTTTTGAACATTTTGAATTCTGATCTGTTTTCTTGTCAACTTCTTACAAGTGCATTTGATGAACATTTAAAAGATATCTATCTTACCTGTCTATGCATCTATACCACACTTGTCACAGTATCACCTGTGCACGGAACAAAATTATCACCATCGTAGAATATAAAAGTGCATGTGGACTAATTTGTTCCCTATTTCTCCTTTTATTTTTATTTTTATTCCTCTTCCATATTTATCTTCTTCCCTTTTCACTGTTATTACTTACTAAAAACACTTGCTGACAATACAGTGTACTGTACAAATGTAAAACTGCACTATTGCTTATGGTTTATGATACAGGGTCATTCAAGATGTAGATAGGTTTTAATATTCAGAAATCAAATGTAAACAATTATTCGCACAATGTAAAAGAAACAATTCCCTAGTGAGTTTAGTTTCTTACAAATGTCAGTTACATGTTGACTGTTTCAAATTGAGTAGAACGAGGTTGTATTAAATATTTACCAGTAGCCCTTTTCCTAAGTGGGAAATTGCATCAATTCACATTTCATCTTCTCGCCTTATACGTCAAGTTTCATCATAATCTGGTCTAGTCTGTCACGATTCACATTGCATATCTGCAGCCTAATCTGCAGGAACAAGCATGAGATTGGGAGTCAAGGAACCTTGATTGCTAATGCCCTGCTCTTCTACTGTGTTGCTGGAAGCAAAACGCTTGATCTATACATAATACAGTTTCCTTACCTATAAAGTAGGAATAGTAAAGTTTATCTGACTATCACATGGGGGTTGGTTAAGATTAATAAATGTTTGAATAGTTCTTTGACTGTTTAAGGAGCCATACAAATACTAAATGTTAATATTATTCTACAACCATGAGGGCTAGAAACATTGTTTCAAATGAAATATCAGTTTCTTACATAAAAAACATGACCCCAGAAACTAAGAATTTAAGAAAAACAGCCCATATCATGAGACTTGCAATAAAATCTACAAATGTTATTATCCAAACCTATTTATATAAAAAAGAAAACGAATAGATTAGTTCTGCAAATAATTAGCTAATCGGAAAATTTATTACAGTCTCTGACAGATTTTGGTAGTGGCTTTAGCACCTTCTGAAATGTACAATGTTTAAATATGTTGCAATAATCTACTTAAATATTCTATTCCCATTTATTTCCTTAGATACAGTAGGGTTTTTTATATTGAGTTCTTGCTCCTACCTCTAATTGTATTTAAATTTAAATACTGCCTCAGAGGTGGGCTACATTAAAAGCTCAAAGTTTGGCTAATATTTACCAACCACCTTCCCTCTTCTATTTTAGGACTTACCTGTTCCCTGAAGCATTCCTCCTCTCCACTCTGTGTCTGTTCTGTCAGATTGTGCTTTACTCTCTCATACTTCAAAGCATCATTAACATTATTAGCTTTAAATATTAACAAAAAGAAAAATTCTGACTCAAAGCCCCAAGTACTTCAGGGTTGATTGAAACCAAAGTTTCTGAGACACAATTGGACTCCCTAAGCTCCTGGGAGACAAATCATCTCCTGTGGAAACCTCTGTCCTTCCCCTAGATATCAACCTCTCTTCAAAAGGTTTTTATTTCAATAATGCAGTGTAGCTCACGTTAGTGAATTAAGCTCCAGGGATATGAGGAACTCCACCCTCACTTCTCTGAGCAGAGGGAAACTCTCCAAAGTCCTAACTTGAACTAGAACCCTACTTTATCAGGAATAAATCCTAGCTTTATTTAAGTCAATAGGAGTTTTGCCATTGATTTAAGCAAGACCAGTTTTTAGCCTCAGTCTCAAGGCCAATGCATCTCTTTTTTCTTAGGAGAACTGAGCATAACAGAAATTTAAACTCATTCTTTCAAACTCTTAGGTATCTATGCCACCCACCAGAGACCCAGCTGTTTTTAGGGTGTAGTTACCCTACCATTTAAGACATTTGTAAAGGAACCATTGATTTCAGCTGAAGTTAGAGTCAGTGCTTAATTTTGATTACAGTAATATTGACAAGTGGTAATGGAGAAGCTACACTGGCAGTTTATTCTAATCTTGCTCCTTTCTTCACCCTCCTCATTTTGGTGGAAGAGAGAAAAATGGTAAGGTATTTGTCCCATGATAGCTTGATAGTACAATTATACTCTGTTTTATAAGGTTTACAATTTCTGAAACCCTGAAACAGGGCCTGTCATTTGATTATTTTCCACTATTTTAGTAAACAAAAAAGTTAAATTCAAAAAAAGCTACATGGAGATATACTTATCTCATAGAACTGGAAGGGACCCTGAAAGGTAATGGCATCCAGTCCTCTGCCTTCACTAGGCAGGACTAAGAACTGAATTTGCCCCAGATCCCTAAGTGGCCCCTTTCAGGATTAAACTCACAACTCTGAGTTTAGCAGACCAATGCTCAAACCACTGAGCTATCCCTCCCCTCTAATTTTTTATTGATGAATGACCTGGATAGTGGTTCCTAGTACTTTGTCCATTGTAAGCTTCTTAACTGCTGGCAAAAAAGTAATTAAAATGCTTTTTCACAAAAGTTCATGAGTTCATCTGCATGTTTGCAGTACTCATAACTCAAAAGGGTTTATAAGCATAAATAACCCATGTTAGGACAAGCATAAACAATATATGTTTGTGTCAAATACACAAACCAGTCAGCAGGGTGAGCTATGGGAATAGTGTGGAACTTTATCTTTCATCCTAGAGTCTGCATATGTCATTCATGGCTAGTTTTGTCTGGTGAATATTTAGGATATGCAGCATATTTTTAGCTTAGGTATACACAAGAGTAAGTAAATCTTACAAATGACTTTTGTTTTTCTATTGGTTTAGTGGGGACATTTTCCACATTGTAAAAAGCACTTTTTGTTCCTCAGATGAAAGTTATTGTACAAGTATAAAATATTTATTGTTATCAAATTATTAGTACATAATTACATTTTTAAAATATTGTTATATAGTAGTTATGGATTTTTTAAAATGTACTTTTTTCTGTTTTATAACAAACCGAACCCAATTTTTTAAGATATGAAAACCCCTAAAAAATGTCATGATCCTAGACCACATTTTCTAATGTTGTAAATGGATGAAATCCCTGGAAGGTCAGGGGATCTGTAACTACGTACACCAGCAAAGAATTTAGCCCATTATATTTATTTTGTTTTTACGTGGCTTATATTTTCACCATTATAGTTGGCATTTAAACTTGAAAGTTCCTTCTCAGTGCCAATTACACTTTGAACTTAACACAAGAAAGATGTCAGGCAGTGTAAAGAGTCTGCATATCTGGCTCAAACATCCAAATGGGAATCTTCTCATCATAATCAGACCTATATCACCCACTTCCCATATTCTGCGAGGGGCAGGAGCAAGGCAGGGTGTCAAAGGACACTGTCTCCTGTCTCCAGTCTCCAGCTGGCATATGGTCTCTTGGGGGCTGTTTTAATCAAGCAGTCCTGGCTGGCTGAGGACTGAGAAACTGCAATTTGTCCTTTGTGTTTTTTTCTACCTCTGGTGAACTTAGCGAAGAGTGGCCACATCAGAGGACGGAGCTCCTCTCTTTCTGTTTGTACTGTAAAGTGCCTGGCACATACTTAGAAGTTGCAAAAATATATAATAAATATAGTAGTATCAAAGTAATCACAAAATACATTAGAATAGAGGCATAGGTAATAAAGGAGAAAGTTTCCACTTTTAAACAAATGTCTTCAGTACCAACAATTATGGAAATGATATATAGAAATAATTGGTTAAAGATTTTCCAAGGATTTATTAAATCATTATAGAAATACTTTAAATTGTTTTATATAAGCATTGATACATCTGTGGTATCATAAGTTAGTTTGAATGATTCTGAGATATACATTTTAAATATACGAGTAACTTATAGGATTAGACTTATCTCTAAACACAAAAGAACAAGAACGAATTAGGTAATAGGTCATTATTTTTTGGCCAAATCCTACTTCATTACTCACATGAGGAGCCCCACTGATGAGGGAAAGAAAGACCCTGTTTATTGGGCTGAAGGACCAGGCTGATAAATTCACGTTTGTATTATTGTCATGGATAATAACATAGAACACTTTCTCTGACTGGACAAGATATAGTGGGATTTCACAGGAGTGCAGGGGAAGTAATTTTACCACTTAATTTTATTGCCAAAAAGGAGCAGTGTTTTAGCAAGAGATTTTCTGAGATTATCCCTGAATGGGGTCAGGGTGGGGGTTGGGGAAGGATGGAAGTTAGGGCTAAAATAAATTATCTCTACCATATTGCTGGCCTGGAATTGCTGGCTGGCAGCAAGGGTCCTGGACAGAGCCATAATTCCACCCCATTTTGCTTGTGTAGTTTGCTATGTAACAATAATTCTGTGTTTCATAGAGTTATTAGAAATGCAAAATGAAATCAGATCCTTCATACATAACTGCCTTGGACCAACAATCCCATATGGAATGACTGAGACAATGTAATGCACACATTAGAGCCATAGATTATCAGAGTTGAAAGGGACCTCATCTAGTCCAACCCCCTGCTCAAAGCAGGACCAATCCCTAAAGAGATTTTTGCCCCAGATCCCTAAATGACCCCTTCAAGGCTTGAGCTCATAAGACTGGGTTTAGCAGGCCAATGCTCAAACCACTGAGCTATCCTTCTTACTTATTGCAATAAATATATCCAGTTTTTACTATTTTCAATACTTGTGTCTTTGTGACTTTTTGAACTAGTACATTTTTTCCTGCTTGACTGCCATTTTGAGTCCAGTCACATGACATGGCTCATCTGGTACAGCCACCTCAGATTTAATCATGTGTATGTTAGTTCATTTGGATTTTGGCCCACACTTTGTAACAGGCTTTGGGGCAGATTTTCAAAGGCATAAAGGGCAGCTAGGCACCCAACTCCCAGTGAAAGTCAGTGTACATCTTGCCAGGAAGGCGGGAAATGGGAAAGAATGCTGCCACTTTGCTATAATTTTAGCTTAATCTCATCCATGCTTTTGATCACATCTCATTTCTCTTCTTGTTTCCTGTCATAAACAGATAAGTAAGAGTTAATAGAACAAAAGTGCTTCATATCTCTTTTGCCTGGAAAGGGTTAACAAGAACAGTGAACCTGGCTGTCACCTGACCAGAGGACCAATCAGGGGACAGGATACTTTCAAATCTTGAGGGAGGGAAGTTTTGTGTGTGCTGTTAGTTTTTGGTTGTTGTTCACTCTGGGGGCTCAGAGGGATCAGATGTGCAACCAGGTTTATCTCCAATCTCTTCGATACAGGCTCTTATAAGTTCAGAATAGTGAGTACTAGGTAGATAAAGTGAGTTAGGCTTATGGTTGTTTTCTTCATTTGCAAGTGTGTATTTGGTTGGAAGGAGTTCAAATGTGTATTTGGCTGAAAGGAGTTCAAATTGGTATTTTGCTGAAAATATTTTAATTTGTACTTGTATACTTAGGCTGGGAGGGTATTCCCAGTGTCTATAGCTGAAAGACCCTGTACCTATTCCATTTTTTAAATTTACAAAGATAATTTTACTGTTTTTTCTTTCTTTAATTAAAAGTTTCTTGTTTAAGAACCTGATTGTTTTTTATTCTGGTGTGAGACCCCAGGGGACGGGGTCTGGATTAACCAGAGAAGGGGGAGAGAAAGGTTAATTTCTCTCTGTGTTAGGATTACTTTCTCTCTCAGGGAGAGTCTGGGAGGGGGAGAAAGAAGGAGGGGGGAAGGTGCATTTTCCTCTGTGTTTAAGATTCAAGGAGTTTGAATCACAGTGATCTTCCAGGGTAACCCAGGGAGGGGAAGCCTGGGAGAGGCAACGGTGAGGGAAAGGGTTTACTTTCCTTGTGTTAAGATCCAGAGGGTCTGAATCTAGGGGTCCCCGGGCAAGGTTTTGGGCGGACCAGAGTGTACCAGGCACTGGAATTCCTGGTTGGTGGCAGCGCTACAAGTACTAAGCTGGTAATTGAGCTTAGAGGAATTCATGCTGGTACCCCATCTTTTGGACGCTAAGGTTCAGAGTGGGGAATTATACCATGACACTGGCAATGTTGTCCTCATCTCCCCTCTTGTCAGCAACATAGTGCAGGATACCTCTGTGCTGTCCACAATCAGACCCAGCTCCCTGGATCCTCAATCGGCAAGAATTCATTCAATATCCTCATTAAAATATCAGTTTTCATCTCTGAAGTGGCTGTTTGTGTCTTGAACATTGTTCTTCACTTTGAAATACTTTTATCTTCACCCAGCAATATTTCTTGGGGGTGTGTGTGTGGTGATACCTAACTGGGACAGGCACTCAGGCACCTGGTCTTAAACCAGGGTGTTCCTGATAGAGTTCAGCTAGGCCCATATCTCTTTGTTGCCCCAGATCTGAGCAAATGCCCTGAAGTGAGTATCGGGCCTGCTTGGGATATGCTCAGATGAAGGCTTCTTCTGAAATATGATCCATAAGTGACTTGGGAAACCAGCACAGAAATATGGCAATAGAGCAGACATGTCTGATAGTGGGCACAATGAGAACTAGGATGTATGCAGCTCTATTTGTACGGATAAGAGGATAAGAGGATTCTGGAAAATTTGACCTCATGACAGCAGAGTATAGATAAATGATAATAGATAAATAATGATAATAGATAAATAATAAATGATAATGATAATAGATAAATAATAAATAAATAATAGATAAATGACTAGAGGAGCCTCTTAAGGAGTGGTCAGTGCACTGTGGGATAGCGGTAGAAGGACCAATTGAACCAATGCAGCAGCTCTGATAGCAATTGCCTTCTCTGTTAGCCCTACAATGTGCAGAATGCCTCAGTGGTTAGCAGTTTTCATAACAATTTCTGTCCTAATGGTGGCATGAACGCATGTACATCATTTACAGCAATGTTCTGTGTGGACATGTGTTACAAATATTGTAACAGTGGTTTCCATGTCTAACTATTTTAATGTAGACAAGGCTATTGTGTCCAGCCAAAGTTGTTTAAACTACATAAGCTAATCACTTACATTGTTTGTGATATGCAATTAGTCCACTGTAATCCAAAAAATTGCTTCGCTGAAAGGAGCCACTGACCCTTGTTAAGGTACCAATCAGAGTCTAAACTAAATTAAATCCAATGGACTTTAACATGGATTTGTGAAAGGAAGATTGTTTTATTACTCATATATAGGTGGACACAGACAGGATGAGACACTGAGTAAGCTAACATTGTGACAAAGATGAGGAAAGGGATCATAATGAAGCCATTGAAAGCATTTTAATTCTCAGATGAGAAGGCCATGGAAAATTGTAAATATTATGATAATGTTTTCTCTAATGGGTTGTTATTTCTTCCTGTATGAAAGCCAGCTTTTGACAACCAAAGCAGTAGAAGTAAATATTTAAAAATGTTGCATCTGTGTAGGTGCGGCAGCTCTCTTCTTTGCACTATTTTCTAGTATTGCTGTATTCATGAACTGCTATGCCCAGATTTAAAAAGCTACACAATACAGTAGAAGAGGTGCTTAAAAGGAGAGTGAGCAGGAGGAAAGGGGTTATGAGAAAGTTGAATTGCTGCTGCTTCAGTGGAGCTACTGTACTGTGCAACAAAACTGATCATCATCCTGAGTGGACAGCTGGAATAGCCAACTGTCATACAATTACACCACCTCCTTGCATCTTTTATTGATCCCCAAATGCAAGTAAACATCTTTTATTGACTTGATTTTCTAGTAGCTTTACACACAATTAATAAAACAGGTGCTCATATGAAAAGATAAAAAGTTAATGTATTATTGTGGCTCAAAAATTTATTACATAGGAATAATTTAAGATATGTAGAAAAAATATTTTATTTTATACTTTGGGAGATTTCAAGGTTTTTTCCTTTCCCCCAATCACTGAATGCCATGGAAACATGTTTAATGACAGTTGTTAAAATGTTTCACATCTACAATGATTCACATAAATGTACAAAAATGACTAAACATATGCCATGAAATATTTTGAACATTTAATGGGAACTGATTCGTAATCATTTAAAGATACGTATTGCTTGCCAAAATCTGATTTTTACATTATAAAAATGATGAATTGCACGTGTTAATTAATACATTATTTTTGTTGATGGATGCCTCTGTTACATATAGGAAAAAATTACTTCCTACTGAAAGATGAGAATTTCATTGCCATTTAAATGGATCCACTGGCTTTATATGTCCTGATATATTTTATCTTTTGTTAGTTAAAAAGCAAATAAAATTTGCCTTAAATACAAATACCAAAGCATTATTTTATTCATATTTGGACTGCCCAAAAACATAAGAATGCCCATACTGGCTCAGATCAGAGGGCCATCTAGCCCAGTATCCTGTCTTCCGACAGTGGCTAATGTCAGGTGCCCCAGAGGGAATGAACAGAACAGGTAATCATCAAATGATCCATTCCCTATTTCCCATTCCCAGCTTCTGCCAAAGAGAGGGTATGGACACCATCTCTGCCCATCTGTCCTCCATTAATTTATCTAGTTATTTTTTGAACTGTGTTATAGTCTTGGCCTTCACAACGTTCTCTGGCAAAGAGTTCCACAGGTTGACTGTGCGTTGTGTGACAAAAATACTTCCTTTTGTTTGTTTTAAACCTGATGCCTATTCATTTCATTTGATGACTCCTAGTTCTTATGTTATAAAAAGGAGTAAATAACATTTCCTTCTTTACTTTCTCCGCACCAGTTATGATTTTATAGACCTCAATCATATCTACCTTTAGCCATCTCTTTTTCAAGCTGAAAAGTCCTAGTCTTATTAATCTCTCCTCATATGGAAGCCATTCCATACCACTAATAATTTTTGTTGCCCTTTTCTTAACCTTCTCCAATTCCAATATATCTTTTTTGAGATGTGGAGACTACATCTGCATGCAGTATTCAAGATGTGGGCATACCATGGATTTATATAGAAGCAATATGATATTTTCTGTCTTATCTATCCCTTGCTTAATGATGCCAAACATTGTTTGCTTTTTTGATTGCCACTTCACATTGAGTGGATGTTATCAGAGAACTATACACAATGACTCCAAGATCTCTTTCTTGAGTGGTAACAGCTAATTTAACCCCATCATTTTATATGTATAGTTGGGATTATGTTTTCCAATGTGCATTATTTTGTGTTTATCAAAACTGAATTTCCTCTTCCATTTTGTTGCCCTGTCACCTAGTTTTGAGAGATCCTTTTGTAGCTCTTCACACTCTGCCTAGGATTTAACTATCTTGAGTAGTTTTGTATCATCTGCAAATTTTGCCACCTCACTGTTTATCCCCTTTTCCAGATCATTTATGAATATGTTGAATAGGACTGGTCCCAGTACAGACCCCTGGGGAACACCACTCTTTACCTCACTCCATTCTGAAAATTGACCATTTATTCCAACTCGTTTCCTATCTTTTAACTAGTTACCAATCCATAAGAGGACCTTCCCTCTTATCTCATGACAGCCTACTTTGCTTAAGAGCCTTTGGTGAGGGACCTTGTCAAAGGCTTTTTGAAAATCTAAGTACACTATATCCACTGGATCCCCATTGTCCCCGTGCTTGTTGACCCCCTCAAAGAATTCTAGTAGATTGGTGAGGCATGATTTCCGTTTACAAAAACCATGTTGACTCTTCCCCTATAAATTATGTTCATCTATGTGTCTGACAATTTTGTTCTTTAATATAGTTTCAACTAGTTTGCCCGGTACTGAAGTTAGGCTTACTGGCCTTTAATTGCACCTCTGGAGCCCTTTTTAAAAATTGACCTCACATTAGCTATCCTCCAGTCATTTGGTATAGAAGCTGATTTAAATGATAGGTTACAGACTATAGTTAGTATTTCACATTTGAGTTCCTTCAGAACTGGTGACTTATTACTGTTTAGTTTAGCAATTTGTTCCCAAACCTCCTCTAATTACACTTCAATCTGGGACAGTTCTTCAGAATTGTCACCTAAAAAGAATGGCTCAGGTTTGGGAATCATCCTCTCATCCTCAGCCATGAAGACCGATGCAAAGAATTCATTTAGTTTCTCTGCAATTGCCTTATTGTCCTTCAGTGCTCCTTCAGCATCTCGATCACCTAGTGGCCTCACTGATTGTTTAGCAGGCTTCCTACTTCTGATGAACTTATTTTTTTTTTTTGTTATTACTTTTTGAGTCTTTGGCTAGCTGTTCTTCAAATTTTTTTTTGGCCTTCCTAATTTATATTTTTTACACTTCATTTGCCATCGTTTATATTCCTTTCTATTTTTCTCACTAGGATTTAACATCTACTTTTTAAAGGATGCTTTGCCTCTCATTGCTTCTTTTACTTTGTTGTTTAGCCACAGTGGCACTTTTTTGGTTCTCTTACTATGCTTTTTAATTTGGGTTATACATTTAAGTTGAGCCTCTATTATGGTGTTTTTAAAAAATTTCCATGCAGCTTGCAGGAATTTCACTTTCTGTGTTGTACCTTTTTAATTTCTGTTTCACTAACTTCCTCATTTTTGTGTAGTGCCCCCTTTTTAAATTAAATACTACAATATTAGGCTTCTGTGGTATTTTTCCTGCTACAGGGATGTTAAATTTAATTATATTATGGTCACTATTTCCAAGCACTCCGCCTATATTCACCTCTTGGACCAGATCCTGTGCTCCACTTAGGCAATTCTTTGATTTAATCCTCTCTTGTGGGTTCCAGGACTAGCTGCTCCACGAAGCAGTCATTTAAGGTGTCAAGAAACTTTATCTCTGCACCCTGTCCTGAAGTAACACGTACCCAGTCAATATGGGAATAGCTGAAATCCCACATTATTATTAAGTTTTTTATTTTAATAGCCTCTCTAATCTACCAGAGCATTTCACAGTCACTATCTCCACCCTGGTCAGGTGATTGGTAATATATCCCTCCTGCTATATTCTTATTATTAGAGCATGGAATTACTATCCATAGAGATTCTATGGAACAGTTTGGTTCATTTAAGATTTTTACTTCATTTGATTCTATGCTTTCTTTCACACAGTGCCACTCCCCCACCAGCGCAACCTGTTCTGTCCTTCCAATATATTTTGTACCCTGGTATTATTGTGTCCCATTGATTATCCTCATTCTACCAAGTTCCTGTGATGCCTATTATATAAATATACTCATTTAATATCAGGCATTCTAGTTCACTCATCTTATTATTTAGACTTCTAGCATGTGTTATGGTCTAAGAATTGAAATGTACTATTTTTGAAGTTTTGCAAAAATCACACAAATTCTGAATGTACTTTCTCTTAAATGCTGCATGAGGAGAGTTTTCCACATTAGCAGCCATCCAAATGCAACCCACCATGTAATTAGTTTTTCCTGTACTTTAATTAAAATTGCAAAATGTAGTTGTGGACCTCACAGGATTCCTCTACTGCAAACATTGGATTGAACATCTATTGTTAACTTAAATTGTTGAAGAGGGGAATATACTCACCATGGGGAAAAGGCTATTGTGTCCTTTGGAGTATAGTTTTAGGTAGCATGCCAATGAAAAGTCAACCCTCACTTAGAAAACTACTAGGCAACTTTACTTGCATGACGACTCTCTTTAATCCTCTGTCATACTTTAAAGACATTTGAACTGATATTTTATTATTACTACTGTACATTCTCCCAAGACATGCAAGGACTTTGATTTGCTTATATATTCATATATACTGTGTGGTGATGGCAATATCTGATTTGTAACTTGGTGAACTTCCAAGTTGTAAACTTCAATGGGCTAGTCATGTACTTAAAGTTAAGCACATTCTCATAAACAGATAGTTAAGGGTTAATGTCTCTTTTACCTGTAAAGAGTTAACAAACAGTGACCCTGCAACACCTGACCAGAGGACCAATCAGGAGACAAGATACTTTCAAATCTCGGTGGAGGGAAGCCTTTGTTTGTGTTTTTTGGGTTTTGCTTTGTTCTCTGTGGGTCCTGAAAGGGACTAGATGTGCAACCAGGTTTCTCGCCAATCTCCCTGCTACAGTCTCTTATATATTCAGAATAGTGAGTATTAAGTAGAAAAGGTGGTTATAGTCTTTTGATTGTTTTCTGTATTTGCAAATGTGTATTTTGCTGGACGGATTTTGATTGGTATTTGTGCTGGGGGGAGACTTCTTTCTAATGTTTATAAGCTGAAAGACCCTGTAATATTCCATCTTCATTTTACAGAGATTTCTTACTTTTTTCTTTCCTTTATTAAAAGCTTTTCTTTTTAAAAGACCTGAGTAATTTTTTCCCTTGTTAAGGCTCAAAGGAACTGAGTCTGTACTCACTAGGGAATTGGTGGGAGAAGGGAAGGAGGAGGAGGGGGAAGAAAGGTGAACTTCCTCTGTGTTTTAGATTCACGGAGCTTGAATCTGTCTATCTCTCCAGGATAGCCCAGGAAGGGAAAGCCTGGGAGGGGGAAAGTAGGCGGAAAAAAACCTGATTTCTCTGTGTTGTGATTCAAGGAGTTTGAATCACGGTGATCTCCTAGTGTACCCAGGGTGGGAAAGATCTGGGAGGAAGAAAGGAGGGGAAATGGTTTATTCCCCTTTGTTGTGAGACTCAAGGAATTTGGGTCTTGGGGTCCCCAGGGAAGGTTTTTTGGGGAGGGGACCAGAGTGCCCCCAAACACTATATTTTTGGATGGTGGCAGCGTATCAGATCTAAGCTGGTAATTAAGCTTAGAGGAATTCATGCTGGTACCCCATCTTTTGGACTCTAAGGTTCAGACTGGGGAATTATACCATGGCATGGTGAGCTGCGTTAGGATAAGAATCCAAAAACCAGTAGGATTATTATTTTTTCTTCTTTTCCCTCTGCTAGCTGTTTGTAAGCAGCGGAGAGGGTTTTTAAAACTACAGCCAGACATTTTTTTTTCTTTTCTCCTTTCTGGTTGTGCATAGAGACTGCCTGCAGGCAGAGACATTAAGGTTTAACAAGGGTCTTTTGGTAAACAAAAGGACTCCAGCTGTGAGTCAACAGAGACCAGCAAAACACATCTGCAAATAAAAGTGTTTTTCTTTTGTTCTAATTTAAACGCGAAAGACTAGTTGAAAAGTGTTAGACTCTGTTGCTAAGCAACCCCAAGGAGGCAGCAGAGGAACAGCATTTCAGGCAGTAAACAGAAGAGGGTGCACCAGCACAAGAAAGCAGGAACAATGAGCACCAGGGCAGCAACAAGCAAACTAAAAATACCTAAACTAAAAGCAATAAACAAACACAATGAACATAAAAGACGAATGGAACTAATTCAGGCAGAAATGGCCAGGGAAGAGGCTGCCCACAGGAGAGACATGGAGAAGCAACAAAAAGAGATGGAAAAGCAACAAAAAGAGTGGGAAGAGAGGGAAAAAGAGAGAAAGCATGAACTGGAATTAGTGCAGGCCAGGCAGCATGCTTCAGCCAACCCTACCAACCCTTCGCCAGTTATTGTTCCACATCCCAAGAAATTTCCCACCTACAAGGCAGGTGATGACACTGAGGCCTTCTTAGAAAATTTTGAAAGGGCCTGCCTTGGGTACAACATCCCTGAAGACCAGTACATGATAGAGCTGAGGTCACAGCTCAGTGGACCCTTAGCAGAGGTGGCGGCTGAAATGCCTAAGGAGAACATGAATGATTACAAACTTTTTCAAATCAAGGCCAGAATCAGAATGGGGATAACACCTGAGCATGCCCGTCGGCAGTTCAGAACCCTAAGATGGAAACCAGATGTGTCATTCCCCCGACACGCCTACCACATTGGGAAGAATTATGAGGCCTGGATATCAGGAACAAAGGTTAACAATATGGACGAGCTACACCTCCTAATACAAATGGAACAGTTCTTAGAGGGTGTTCTTGAGGAAATAGAAAGGTACATCCTAGATGGGAAAACCAAAACGGTAACCGAGGCGGGGGAGATTGGAGCCAAATGGATGGAAGTGACAGAAAAGAAAAAAGCTACTGTCAAGGGGAGTGAATACCCCAGGGGGCACACCGACAATAAACCCTATAACCGAGGGCAGCCCAAGACCCCACCTACAACCCAAGGAAAGCCACAGACGCCCTATTCTCCCACCTCATCAGTCTCCAGTAACCCACCTCGGCCCAGTGACCAGTCAGCTGGGTGATGCTTTGAGTGTAATGAACTGGGACATATAAAGGCCAACTGCCCCAAGAACCCCAACCGAGTACAGTTCATTACACCACCATCACACCAAAGATCCCCAGGCCCAGATGCCTCTCAAATACCCTTGGAGCGAAGGGAAATTTTGAGAGTGGGCGGAAAGAAGGTTATCGCGTGGAGAGACACGGGGGCACAAGTGTCAGCTATCCACCAGTCCTTGGTGGACCCCAAATTCATCAACCCAAAGGCCCAAGTGACAATTTACCCCTTCATATCACAAGCGGTAGACTTGCCTACAGCTGAACTGCCTGTCCAGTACAAAGGCTGGTCAGGAATGTGGACTTTTGCAGTCTATGACAATTATCCCATCCCCATGCTGCTGGGGGAAGACTTGGCCAACCAGGTGAAGCGGGCCAAGAGAGTGGGAATGGTTACACGCAGCCAAACCAAGCAAGCTTCCAGACCCATTCCTGTTCCTGAGCCATCCACAGAGGCCCCATCTGTGTTACCAGAGACCCAGACAGAGGTAATGGACCCGGATCCCCTGCCAACAACTGAAACAGCCACAGTGCCTTTAGTCCAAGACCAGGAACTGGAAAAGCAACCAACACCAGAACCGTTGCCAGCACTAACACCAGCGCTTGCAAACCCATCTTCAACCCTAACACCAGAGGGCGCCAGCGAGCCTAAACTGGCAGAAGCAGCAGACAACCACACCCAAGAGGCTCAACTGGAGCCTGAAATACCACCTGGTGCACCAGCGGAGAGCGGTTCACCAGCAACGAAAACAACCCCATCACCTACATCGCTTCCAGAGGGACCAAGCCCAAGTCCACAGTCTAAGAAAGAACTGGTGTCTCCAGCCTCGAGGGAAGAGTTCCAGACTGACCAGGAAGCAGATGACAGCCTTCAGGAAACTTAGGCGGTGGCACAGAGCACCCCACCGCCTCTCAGCTCTTCTAACCAATCCCGGTTTGTTATAGAACAAGGACTTTTATACAAGGAGACTCTTTCTGGTGGACACCAGGAAGACGCATCCACAAAAACAGTTGGTGGTTCCAGCTAAGTACTGGGAAAAGCTCTTAAGCTTATCCCATGATCATCCCAGTGGCCAAAGACAGGTTGGGGAAGTCCTTCCACTGGTAGGGGATGGGCAAGGACATTGCCAAGTATGTCCAGTCTTGTGAGGTGTGCCAAAGTGTGGGAAAACCCCAAGACCAGGTCAAGGACCCTCTCCAGCCACTCCCCATAATTGAGGTCCCATTTCAGCGAGTAGCTGTGGATATTCTGGGTCCTTTCCCAAAAAAGACACCCAGAGGAAAGCAGTACATACTGACTTTCGTGGACTTTGCTACCCGGTGGCCGGAAGCAGTGGCTCTAAGCAACACCAGGGCTAACACTGTGTGCCGGGCCCTAACAGACATTTTTGCCAGGGTAGGTTGGCCCTCCGACATCCTTACAGATTCAGGATCTAATTTCCTGGCAGGGACCATGAAAGAGTTGTGGGAAACTCATGGGGTGAATCACTTGGTTGCCACCCCTTACCACCATCAAACCAATGGCCTGGTCGAAAGGTTTAATGGAACTTTGGGAGCCATAGACTCATAGACTCATAGGTCAGAAGGGACCAATATGATCATCTAGTCTGACCTCCTGCACAAGGCAGGCCACAGAACCCTACCCATCCACTTTTATACAACCCCTAATCCAGGACTGAGTTATTGAAATCCTCAAAACTGGTTTGAAGACCTCAAACTGCAGAGAATCCACCAGCAAGCGACCCATGCCCCACACTGCAGAGGAAGGCGAAAAACCTCCAGGGCCCCTGCCAATCCGCCCTGGAGGAAAATTCCTTCCCGACCCCAAATATGGCGATCAGCTAAACCCTGAGCATGTGGGCAAGACTCACCAGCCAGCACCCAAGAAGGAATTCTCTGCAGTAACTCAGTTCCCATCCCGTCCAACATCTCCCCGCAGACAACTGAGCAGACCCATCTGGTGATAATACAAGATCAATTGCCCAAATTAAACTATCCTATCATAACATCCCCTCCATATATTTATCAAGCTTAGTCTTGAAGCCAGATAAGTCTTTTTCCCCCACTACTTCCCTCGGAAGGCTGTTCCAAAACTTCACTCCCCTAATGGTTAGAAACCTTCGTCTAATTTCAAGTCTAAACTTCCTAATATCCAGTTTGTACCCATTCGTCCTCGTGCCTACATTAGAACTAAACTTAAATAATTCCTCTCCCTCCCTAACGTTAACGCCCCTGATATATTTATATAGAACAAGCATATCCCCCCGCAGCCTTCTTTTGGCCAGGCTAAACAAGCCAAGCTCTTTGAGTCTCCTTTCATAAGGCAGGTTTTCCATTCCTCGGATCATCCTAGTAGCCCGTCTCTGGACCTGTTCCAGTTTGAATTCATCCTTCTTGCACATGGGACACCAGAACTGCACACAATATTCCAGATGGGGTCTCACCAGCGTCTTATATAACGGTACTCACACCTCCTTATCCCTGCTGGAAATACCTCGCCTAATGCATCCTAAAATCGCATTTGCTTTTTTAACAGCCATATCACATTGGCAGCTCATAGTCATCCTGCTATCGACCAATACCCCAAGGTCCTTCTCCTCCTCCGTCGCTTCCAACTGATGCGTCCCCAACGTATATCTAAAATTCTTATTATTAATCCCTAAGTGCATGACTTTGCACTTTTCACTATTGTATTTCATCCTATTACTATTACTCCAGTTTACAAGGTGGTCCAGATCTTCCTGAATAGTATCCCTGTCCTTCTCCGTGTTAGCAATACCCCCCAACTTTGTGTCATCCGCAAACTTTATTAGCACATTCCCGCTCTTTGTGCCAACGTCAGTAATAAAAAGGTTAAATAAGATCGGTCCCAAAACCAATCCTTGAGGGACTCCACTAGTAACCTCCTTCCAGCCTGACAGTTCACCCTTCAATACGACCCGCTGGAGTCTCCCCTTTAACCAGTTCCTTATCCACCTTACAACTTTCATATTCATCCCCATCTTTTCCAATTTAACTAACAGTTCCCCATGCGGAACCGTGTCAAATGCCTTACTGAAATCGAGGTAAATTAGATCTACTGCATTTCCTTTATCTAAATAATCCGTCACCTTCTCAAAGAAGGAGATCAGATTGGTTTGGCACGATCTACCTTTAGTAAATCCATGTTGCAATTCATCCCAATTACCATTGACCTCTATGTCCTTGACTATTTTCTCCCTTAAAATTTTTTCCAAGACCTTACATACTACAGATGTCAAGCTAACAGGCCTATAATTACCTGGATCACTTTTATTCCCTTTCTTAAAAATAGGGACTACGTTAGCAATCCTCCAGTCGTACGGCACAACCCCTGAGTTTATCGACTGCTTAAAAATTATCGCTAATGGGTTCGCAATTTCACGCGCCAGTTCCTTTAATATCCTCGGATGGAGATTGTCCGGGCCCTCCGATTTTGTCCCATCAAGCTGTTCAAGTTTGGCCTCTACCTCAGTTGCGGTAATATCCACCTCCATATCCACATTCCCACTTATCATCCCTCCATCATCGCTAAACTCCTCACTAGTCTTATTAAAAACTGAGGCAAAGTACTGATTTAGATATTGAGCCATGCCTAGGTTGTCCTTTACCTCCATTCCATCCTCAGTGTATAGCGGCCCCACTTCTTCTTTCTTTGTTTTCTTCTTGTTTATGTGGCTGTAGAACCTTTTACTATTGGTTTTGATTTCCTTTGCAAGGTCCAGTTCAATGCGGCTTTTAGCCTTCCTCACTTTATCCCTACATGTTCTGACCTCACCAAGGTAGCTTCCCTTGCTAACTCCGCCTTTCTTCCACTCCCTGTAAGCTTTCTGCTTTCTCCTAATCCCCTCTCTGAGTTGCTTGCTCATCCAGCTTGGCCTACAACTCCTGCCCATGTTTTTTTTCCCCTTTCTTGGGATGCAGGCTTCCGACAATTTCCGCAGCTGCGACTTAAAGTAATTCCAGGCCTCCTCTGCATTTAAATCCGCAAGTTCCTCCGTCCCATCCACTTCCATAACTAATTTCCTTAACTCTTTAAAATTAGCCCTGGAGAAATCGAAAACCCTAATCCGAGATCTACATTTGTTTATCCTTCCATCTAGTTTGAACTTAATCAGCTCATGATCACTCGAACCAAGGTTATCCCCTACCACCATTTCTTCTACGAGGTCCTCACTGCTCACGAAAACCAAATCTAAAATGGCATCCCCTCTCGTAGGTACTTCAACTACTTGATGAAGAAATCCATCCGCTATCACATCCAGAAAAATCTGACCCCTATTATTCTTGCAAGCACTCGTCCTCCAGTCTATATCCGGGAAGTTGAAGTCTCTCATAATCACACATTTCCCCTTTGTGTTTACTTCATTAAAGACATTAAAGAGGTCTCTATCCATATCCAAATCAGATCCGGGCGGTCTATAGCACACCCCAAGCACTATCTCAGGGGAAGCTCTAGTTGCTTTTTTACCCAGTGTGATTTTTGCCCAGACAGACTCTGTCTTATCCATTCCATCCCTTCTTATTTCATTATAGTTAATCTCATCATTGATGTACAAGGCTACTCCACCACCTTTGCCTTTCTTCCTGTCTTTTCTAAACAGCACATAGCCTTCAATACCTGTACTCCAGTCATGAGTACTATTCCACCAGGTTTCTGTTATCCCTATAATATCCAGTTTCACTTCCTGCACCAGTAGCTCCAGTTCCTCCATCTTGTTACCTAGGCTCCTCGCATTAGTGTACAGACATTTTAATTTTTGGCGTTTAGCGTCAATGACATTCTTTCCCCCGTCGTGCACAGACCTTCTACCATCAGCATCACCCGTTAATCTGGTTTCTACTCCACTATTCCTCCTGGGATCAATTCTTTGGTCCGCAAGGGTATCCCCTCTCACGTTGTTTACTTCCCTCTCCAAGTTATATTCCGGCGTGGAGATCTCCTGAACATCTCCCAACCATCTCCCCCAACTTCCTAGTTTAAAGCTCTCTTTATGAGGTCGGCGAGCCTCCATCCTAGAATTCTATTTCCTTCTTTACTTAGATGAAGTCCATCCTGAGCGAACAGTTGTCTGTCCGTAAAAGCCCTCCTTGTAACACCAATGCCTGAGCCATCTGTTGATCGCCATAATCTTGTCACTCATTCGTCGCCCTGCCCTAGGAACCGGCAGAATCCCATTGAAGATCACCTGAGCCTCGATTTCTTTGAGCGTCTTCCCCAGTCTGGCATAATCCTCCTTGATACAGTCCAGCGAGTAACTAGCCGTATCATTCGTTCCCACATGAAGGACAATCAATGGATTATTTCCCGCTCCTGCTAGGATCCTATTCAGCCTCAGGTCCACGTCCTGTATCTTAGTCCCTGGCAGACAGCACACCCTTCTGTTCTCCCGATCAGGTCTAGTTACAGGCCTGTCTATTCTTCTCAGTAAAGAGTCTCCAATCACGTAGACTTGCCTTTTCCTGGCAACAGTGTGATTCTCCGGTCTATCCCCCACACCAGCTTGCCGCAAGTCCTCTCGATTTGTATTCGCCCTTACAATCCTCCTAGGGCTCATACTTGGTGCCGCCTCCATTGACTCCTCCCCTCCTTCTGCAGGACTAGCTGCTCGTCTCTTTTTTCTTGCCCTCTCTCCTTCAGCAGCCTGCTGTGCTCCATCTTCATTTCCCAACTCAGCAAACCTTTTCCTGAGTTCTAATTCTCCATTGCTGGCCCGTCATTTCCTCTGCCTGGTTCTCCATGATACGTAAATTCGTAAATGAACACTCCAATGACTGGGCCTAGTGTTGCAGCAGTTGCTTTTTGCCTACAGGGCTGTACCACATCCCAGTTTAGGGTTTGCACCGTTTGAACTTGTGTATGGCCACAAGGTTAAGGGGCCATTACAGTTGGTGAAGCAGCAATGGGAGGGGTTTACGCCTTCTCCAGGGACTAACATTCTGGACTTTGTAAGCAACCTACAAAGCACCCTCCGACACTCTTTAGCCCTTGCTAAAGAAAACCAAAGGATGCTCAGGAAGAGCAAAAGGCCTGGTATAATAGACATACCAGGGAGCATTCCTTCAAGGTAGGAGACCAGGTTATGGTCTTGAAGGCGCAACAGGCTCATAAAATGGAAGCATCACGGGAAGGGCCATTCACGGTCCAAGAGCGCCTGGGAGCTGTTAACTACCTCATAGCATTTCCCCATTCCTCCCTAAAGTGTACCATGTTAATTCTCTCAAGCGATTTTATTCCAGAGACTTACAGGTTTGTCAGTTTACAGCCCAGGGAGGAGATGACACTGAGTGGCCTGAAGGTGTCTATTACGAAGGAAAAAGTGATGGTGGCGTGGAAGAGGTGAACCTCTCCACAACTCTGGAACGTCTGCAGCGGCAACAGATCAGGGAGCTGTGCACTAGCTTTTCCCCATTGTTCTCAGCCACCCCAGGATGGACTGAACGGGCATACCACTCCATTGACACAACCCAATTAGAACCGCACCCTACCGAGTGTCTCCTCATGCCCAAGCTGCTATAGAACGGGAAATCCAGAACATGCTACAGATGGGTATAATACGCTCATCTACCAGTGCATGGGCATCTCCAGTGGTTCTGGTACCCAAACCAGATAGGGAAATACGCTTTTGTGTGGACTACCGTAAGCTAAATGCGGTAACTAGTCCAGACAACTATCCAATGCCATGCACCGATGAGCTATTGGAGAAGTTGGGACGTGCCCAGTTCATATCTACAGTAGACTTAACCAAGGGGTACTGGCAAGTACCGCTAGATGAACCTGCCAAGGAAAGGTCAGCATTCATCACCCACGCAGGGGTGTATGAATTTAATGTGCTTCCTTTCGGGCTGCCAAATGCACCAGCCATCTTCCAAAGGCTGGTAGATGGTCTACTAGCAGGACTGGGAGAATATGCATTTGCCTACCTCGATGATGTGGCCATTTTTTCTGATTCATGGCCTGAACACCTAGAACACCTGGAAAAAGTCTTTGAGCGCATCAGGCAGGCAGGACTAACTTTTAAGGCCAAAAAGTGTCAAATAGGCCAAAACAGAGTAACTTACCTGGGACACCAGGTGGGTCGAGAAACCATAAACCTCCTACAGGCTAAGGTGGATGCTATCCAAAAGTGGCCTGTCCCAAAGTCCAAAAAACAGGCCCAATCCTTCTTAGGCTTGGCCGGGTATTACAGGCGATTTGTACCACACTACAGCCAAATCGCTGCCCCACTGACCGACCTGACCAAAAAGACCCAGCCGAATGCAGTTAAGTGGACTGATGAGTATCAAAAGGCCTTTACCCAACTTACGGCGACGCTCATGTCTGACCCTGTGCTAAGGACCCCGGACTTTGACAAACCATTCCTAGTAACCACAGATGCATCTGAGCATGGTATAGGAGCAGTTCTCATGCAGGAAGGACCAGATCACAACTTCCATCCTGTGGTGTTTCTCAGCAAGAAACTGTCTGAGAGGGAAAGCCACTGGTCAGTCAGTGAAAAGGAATGCTACGCCATTGTGTACGCCCTGGAAAAGCTACATCCATACGTTTGGGGACGGCGGTTCCAGCTACAAACCGACCATGCTGCGCTAAAAGGGCTTCATACTGCCAAGGGAAACAACAAAAAACTGCTTCAATGGCGTTTAGCTCTCCAAGATTTTGATTTTGAAATTCAACACATTTCAGGAATTCTAACAAAGTAGCTGATGCACTCTCTCGTGAAAGTTTCCCATAATCTACTGGTTAAAAATTGTCCTTAAAATGTAGAAAGTCTTGTAGTTTACATGCTTAGTAGTATATGTAAAGGTGCATGTGTTGTATTAATCTGGTTATTCTAAAGTTCTAGGAAGAAATCACCGCCAGTGAGGTTCCCCACTGTCCGCGATTTGGGGGGGCGTGTCATAAACAGATAGTTAAGGGTTAATGTCTCTTTTACCTGTAAAGGGTTAACAAACAGTGACCCTGCAACACCTGACCAGAGGACCAATCAGGAGACAAGATACTTTCAAATCTCGGTGGAGGGAAGCCTTTGTTTGTGTTTTTTGGGTTTTGCTTTGTTCTCTGTGGGTCCTGAAAGGGACTAGACGTGCAACCAGGTTTCTCGCCAATCTCCCTGCTACAGTCTCTTATATATTCAGAATAGTGAGTATTAAGTAGAAAAGGTGGTTATAGTCTTTTGATTGTTTTCTGTATTTGCAAATGTGTATTTTGCTGGACGGATTTTGATTGGTATTTGTGCTGGGGGGAGACTTCTTTCTAATGTTTATAAGCTGAAAGACCCTGTAATATTCCATCTTCATTTTACAGAGATTTCTTACTTTTTTCTTTCCTTTATTAAAAGCTTTTCTTTTTAAAAGACCTGAGTAATTTTTTTCCCTTGTTAAGGCTCAAAGGAACTGAGTCTATACTCACCAGGGAATTGGTGGGAGAAGGGGAAGAGGAGGAGGAAAGGTGAATTTCCTCTGTGTTTTAGATTCACGGAGCTTGAATCTGTCTATCTCTCCAGGACAGCCCAGGAAGGGAAAGCCTGGGAGGGGGAAAGAAGGGGAAGAAAAAACCTGATTTCTCTGTGTTGTGATTCAAGGAGTTTGACTCACGGTGATCTCCTAGTGTACCCAGGGCGGGAAAGATCTGGGAGGAAGAAAGGAGGGGAAATGGTTTATTCCCCTTTGTTGTGAGACTCAAGGAATTTGGGTCTTGGGGTCCCCAGGGAAGGTTTTTTTTGGGGGGGGACCAGAGTGCCCCAAAACACTATATTTTTGGGTGGTGGCAGCTTATCAGATCTAAGCTGGTAATTAAGCTTACAGGAATTCATGCTGGTACCCCATCTTGTGGACTCTAAGGTTCAAATTGGGGAATTATACCATGACACACATGCTTAAGTGTTTTGCTGGACTGTGGCTAAATTGCTTCACATATTTCCAGATTGAGTCTACAATTTGAATTTTGTTTTACTGTATTTTGTTTTAAACAAGGCCCAAGTTCAGCTAACATTGATGCATGTGCTTAACTTTATGCACAAGTCATCCTGTTTACTTCTGTGGGGTTATTCGTGTGTAAAATTAAGCTTCTGTGTGTTTGCAGAATCAATGCTCAGACACAGAATATCTCTTTGTTTACCTATAACTTGCCTTTCAAATTTTTCAGTAAAATATTTCTTAAAATTAATAGGCACAACAATTGGTTCTAAATGAGAAATAATATGCCTGGTTTGAGTTTTTTAAAGAAAGCTGCTTTTTAATTATTTGAGAATAAGAAAAAGCATCTTAAATTCACATATTTTCATTTTTCTATTTATATATAATTCAAAACATCTGAACATATTTTGTCCATTTGACCACAAATTGACTATCTCACTATCAAACTGAGATTAAGAAATGGATATTTAAACCTGAAAGCATTATTTCTACTAACCTTATTGAAAAAAATAGTTTAAATAACACTGTATTATTTTTATATAGCATGGAATCATAGAAATATAGGGCTGGAAGGGATTTCTATAGGTCATCTAGTCTAGTCCCATGCACTGAGGCAGGACCAAGTATATATATCTCCACCATCCCTGACAGTTGTTTATCTAACCTGTTCTTTAAAACCTTCACTGAAGGGGATCCCACAACCTCCTTGGAAGCCTATGCCAGGACTTAATGGTGCTTAATAGTTAGAAAGTTTTTCCTAATATCTAAACTAAATCTCTTTTACTGCAGATTGAGCTTATTACCTCTTGTCCTATCTTCAGTGGGCATGGAGAACAATTGATCACCATCCTCATTATAACAGCCCTTAGCATATTTGAAGATTGTTATCCAGTCTTGCCTCAGTCTTCTTTTTTCAAGACTAAATATGGCCAGTTTTTTTAACCTTTCCTCATAGGTCAGGTTTTCTAAACCTTTTATTCATTTTTGTTGCTCTCCTCTGAATGCTGTCTAATTTGTTCACATTTTTCCTGAAGTGTGGTGTCCAGAACTGGACACTGTACTCCAGCTGAGACATCATCAGAAGCTATCTCCTAAGTCTTACATACAATACTCTTATTACTACACCCAGAATATTAGCCTTTTTTTTGCAATTACATCATATTGTTGGCTCATATTTACTCTGTGATGTACTATAACTCCCAGATCCTTTTCAACAGGACTTCATCTTGAAGTACTTTACAAAATATAAACAGCATAACAGAAATGCTGCAATCTCAGATTTAAAGATAGTGTACAAAAGAAAAAGAATCCTTCTTTATGAAGTTTGATGAAGGCTTGAAAGATTTGTTAATTCACACTTTCTACTCTAATATATATTAGGAATATCAAGTCTTGATTTCTTTATTAGTGGTGATCTCCTTAGAAAATCAAAGAACTGAAGTGGGTACTTTCTGAATTGTTAACTAAAGGGGCAAAAATGTTGACTCCTTGACAAACTGTTGGGAGGAAATATCTCTTGTTAAGTGTTTGAGTTATATAAGTATTAACAAAAACAAAAATACTAAAGTATTGTTAGCCATTTTATAAGTTCATTCCTCTTGATACCTTTCATGGCAACTCTGACTAATATAATACTACAGTGTCTCCATTTGAGAATGTCTTCCGGGAATAGAAACAGGATGAATAAAACCTACATTTCTCATGTAAAAAACAAGCAGAGAAACCAACCTTTTTGGGGTTGGAAGGTGGAATAATCTCTGACCTTTCAACAGTATAAAGAGGCATAAAAGCCCCTCATTTTAAATTTTGCAGGTCACCTTTAAAGGGTGGTTATACTGCTTAAGCACTGATGTAAAAAGCAGCCAGAGGATGCTCTTGGCAGCACACAATGAGTTTTATTGACCCTATGAAGCTCAGGAACTGTGCTACATATTCCTGGGTCTAATCTATTTCCTATTAATTACCTATTTACATACATACAAATAGGGTGACCAGATGTCTCGATTTTATAGGGACAGTTCCGATATTTGGGGCTTATTTTTATATGAGCTCCTATTACCCCCCACTCCCTGCCCTGATTTTTCACACTTGCTGTCTGGTCACCCTACATACAAATGTGGAGCATTCCTGTATGAATATTCCTCCACATCAAAGGAAAAAATTGGTTTGTTATCTTTAGTTTCTTAATGGTGTATGAAGACCTTCAGCGGCATAGTCAAGTGTTTAGAGTAGAGGGCAGGGCAATAGCAGCCTGAGTTTTTGGCCTAGCACTACTTCTGGCTCAATGTGTGATCTTGGGCAATCACTTAATCTCTGCCTAATTTTCCTCATCTGTAAAATGGGGAAGGTACTTACCATCTTTGTAGAGTGTTTTAAAAGTTCACATGAAAAGCAGTAATATATACATTTAAAGTAGTGCTAGAGATGACTCACTGATGGAAAGAACTACGAGGTACCAAATTTTAGTGAGACACTTTGCTAGGCGTAGGGAGTTGTGTAGTGGGAATACATTGGAGGTGCCAGTTTTTACATCTCCTTTGACAGAGTCAGGGAGGCTTCGGGGGGCGGGGAGGGAGTTAAATCTGAGGAGTGGATTGCTAATGGCTTGGCTATGTCAGAATGGGGGGGGCTGTCAAAGTTTAAGTGAGGCAAATAAAGTTGAGGTGCTGATGTTTAACACTGACTTTGTTGGGGTGATAGGAGCTAAAAGTGAGCTGCAGATTTTTAATGGACTGGCTTTACTGGAGAGGAAGTGATTGTTTCTCTGTGTTGGCGGGAGGAGGAGGGAGAAAAAGTGCCAATTTTTACTGAGATACTTTGCTCCAGTGGGGGACATCACGGAGGTGGGGTGGAGGAGGAATAAATGTGAATACCAATTTTAAATAGGGGACTTTGGCATGGTCTGGACATGTCCAGAGGGATAAACTTACGGTACAGTTTTTAACAGGGTGACTCACTTGAAGCAGGGAAGTCATCATGAAAAAAGGATGACTATGAAGTGTTTTTAATAGGGTTGTTTTAACAGGTTAGGGGAGTCATTTGTGAGCTGAAGCTACTAGGATGTACATTGTTAACAAAATGGCTTTGGCCTGGCTGGAGGCATTGCTGGCAGCTGGGGATAAATCAACCTGAGGTGGTGCATTTGATGAGGAGATGGTTTTGATCAGCACCAGAGAAGTTGTCACAAGAAATGATAAAACAGGGTTTTAATACAGCAGCTTTGCCCAGTGTGGCTACAGATGAGGTGGTGACTTTGTGAAGCTGGGGACAGGAGGAAGTGGAGGCATAAATCCAGGGCATAGGTTTTCTCACAGCGGCCTAGTCTGAGATGAAGATAAACCTGAGCTGGGGTTTTAACAGGAGGGACTTGAGCTGCTGATAGTGAATTAGGTTTCGAACAGGGGAATACCCAGCTGGAGGAGGAAAAGGGTAAGAGCAAAGTGCTGGTTATAACGAGCTGCCTTTACCGCCATGGTCAGGGTGTCACCACGGGATGGGACGGGAGAGTTGATCGGTGCCAGGGGCAGTTTTTAACAGGGTGGCTGTGGGATCAGCGCGGGAGGCGAGTTAGCACAGGGCGGCGGTACCTGGGGTGGGGGGCGCGACCCGCGTGAGCTCAGCCGGGGCAGCAGTCACGGGAGGAGGAATCACAGCGGCGGGGCGGGTACCGTAGGCAGGGCCATGGCGAGCTCACCGCCACATCCCCGGGCAGAGCTCCCAAGGGGCGGGGGAGATGGCGAGGCTCGGCCAGGCCAGTGGGCCGAGCACCCACTTCTGCCGGGGGAGGAGGCGGCAGGCAGAGGCCAAGCCGGAGCTGCCACCTTCCCCTCCCACCCCTTAAGCCGGTCCCGCCGAGTGACGCCTCCATGAAGTGCGCAGGCGCAGCGGCTCCCAGCGCCTGTTGTATCCGGCCGGCGCCTTTTCTCCCTTCCCCCGGAGCCGCTTGCCGCTGCCCTGTGCCCTCCCCGCCCCCTGCGCGTCCGCCCGGCAGCGCCTCGGACCCCGGCTGCCCCATGAAGCGATGGCAGCGGCCAACTTCGGCAAGATCCAGATCGGGATCTATGTGGAGATCAAGCGCAGCGATGGTGAGCGAAGGGGAGGAGGCTGAGCGGCCGCAGCCCCCGGCCCCCCCCACCTCCCCCGCGAGGCAGGGGGCTGCGCGCGGGGCCCAGGGAGGGGCCGGGCCTGCTGTTTGTTGCGGTTGTTAGGGAACGTTGCTGTCGTTTCCCGGGTGCGTTGTGGGGGAGGAGGGGCGGCGCGAGGACACGGGCGGCAGCCGCCGTCGCTGGAGACCGGGAGGCTGCTGCAGTGCTGGGAGGAGGGGAGGGGCTGGTAAGGGGAGATGGTCTGGCTCGGGGGGTGTGTGGCTGAGCAAGGGGGGGAGGGAGGGAGGGAATGAGTTGGGGGGGATATGGGTTGATTGGGAGCGGAGAAGGGAAGGCAAAAATGAAAATGGGCAAGGTCTGTCTGGGGTGAGGCGGTGGATAACTGGGGGGAGGGGAGACCCAGAGAAGGAAGTTTAGGCGGGGGGAGGTTGAGAGATGGGCTGGGGGGAAGGAGCAGAAGGGGTGAGGAAGGGTATTGTCATGTCCGGCAGTAACTTCTCAGTCACAGTGAAATACAAGCTGTGATTAGCTGTACTTACAGTGTACGCAATGTACAGCGCCAGAGAGATGGCTTGGGACACTCCCTCCCTCCCTCCATCATCATTTAACAAAAAACCTGATGCTCTTTTGGCCGTTCTGTACCTCTTTGCAATATAAATACACTGCTCTGTATTTAGACTTCTCTGTTGCTGATCCAGTGTTTCCCTTCCTGCCTGCTCAGTAGCATGTGCAGCGGTTTCTGGAGATACACATGAAGTTAGGAGACGAGTGACTGGGTTTTGGGGTGATATCCCTTGTGTGATGGGTATTTTGTTTGGATGGAAGCTTATGGGCAGAGGCTGGATGGGGATTTTGGTTGCTGAATCAGTGGGCAGGCCTCTCATACCCCAGCTTTGTAATTTGAATGAGGATACGTCAGCACATCCCCCCAACCAGTGGAGAACAGAAGCCCCGTGGGGTGGGGTCATGTTGGGATTGTCTCTGGAAAGTCAGTTTATTCTCCAGCAGTGTGAATGGTCAGAACCATTCTGGGGAAGTTCAGATGCTTGTGCAGTAGCTGAGAAAAACCTGGAGATCCAGGGTGCTGAAACTAGAGTGTGGCTAGAGCATGAGGCAGCATACAAACTGCATGAGGATGTGCTGTTAACTACCTTCCCTCCCCACTCTCTAGACTGAATGTTCTTAAACGCTGCATTTTTGTTATGTCATTAAGACTGCCATCACTCATTATACATAACATCTCAGTTTGTGAATAATGACTTGTGTGTGACACAAAGAACCGGATAGGCTTTTCATTGGTTGTGTGTTGACCTATTGCAGATTTCTTTATAGATACTGTTTTGTTTTTTTTATACCTCATTGTGCTTGTCAGATTTCACTGAGAGTTCTGTGAGTTTTCAGTAGTTATAACTGGGGATTGTATGTCTTGCTTACATTGGAAAAAACTTGCCTCATACAATAATTGTTTTCCTGACTACTTCTAGTAACTTTTGACACCAGAAATGAGAACACTTAAGTCATGTATATAATACCCATATTATTAATTAGTTTAAGTGATGCAGCAAAACGTGTAATGATTGCATATATTCCAATAAAAGTATTTGATTTCCGTAAAATATTTTGGGTATTTCTTCATATACACAGAAAAAAATGTGGGTGATCTGCACCTGGGTTAGCCCAACAGGGTGCGAGCAGCCATGCTGTGACTCTATACCCAGATTGTGTGTCCTCACTGGTGCTGCACACCCTTGTGTGCCACTAGAACTTCTGGGGCGTATGTCATATTTTCTCATGAATTGGGGAAAAACTTTCCTTCTGGGCACATGGGGGAACTGTGAGAAGGCACTAGAGGACTGTCAGCATTGGAGTGATTTGACCTATGTCTCGCTGCAAAAGGAGCAGACTAGCAGCCTGAGTGAAAAGTTAGGACAGAAGTGGGCAAACTACAGCCCGCGGGCCACATCCGGCCTGCGGGGCCATCCTGCCTGGCCCTTGAGCTCCCAGCCGGGGAGGCTAGCCTCCATCCCCACCACCTATCCAACTCCCCCGCTCCCTGTCCCCTGACTGCCCGCAACCCCTATCCACACCCCCGCCCCTAACTACCCTCCAGGACCACACCCCCTATTCAAATCCCCCCCCCCCCCGCTCCCTGTCCCCTGACTGCCACCCCTTACCTCCACCCCCTCCAGCCACCCCCTGCTCCCTGTCCCCTGACTGCCCCTGGGACCTCCTGCCCCTTATCCAGCCCCCCCTTACCATGCTGCTCAGAGCAGCTGGAGCTCACAGCCCCACCACCTGGCTGGAGCCAGCCATGCCACTTGTGCTGCCCAGCAGGAGCGGCAGGCCAGAGCTCTGGTGGCAGGGAGAACTGAGGTGGAGAGGTACCAGGGGGAGGTTAGGGGCTGGGGTCCCGGGGGGGAGCGATCGGGGACAAGAAGCAGGGGGGGTTGGATGGGTCAGGGGTTTGAGGAGGGCAGTCGGGGTGGGAAGGGTTGGATAAGGGGTGGGGGCCAGGCAGTTTGGAGAGACACAGCCTTCCCTACCCAGCCCTCCATACAGTTTCGCAACACGGATGTGGCCCTTGGGCCAAAAAGTTTGCCCGCCCCTGGGTTATGGCAACATTCAGGTAAGAGTCCAGGCTAACTCCTGAGTGAACACATACCCTTTCTAAAACAAAACATTAATTTGAGTGGTAAGTATGATCTCTAAAAATGAAGTAGCTGTTTATCTATCTGTTTACCTGAATATTCTTTAGCATCAGACAACAAAGTTTTGATCAGTTTCTAGAGTGACACCAAAGGGTAGGCAGAGTCTCCAGTTTGTGCACCAGTTATTTTAAATGCTTCTCTGCACAGAGCTGCATTGAAATTGTAACACTTTAAGCTCCCCCCCCTTAAAAAAAATGAAAGTCCACAATTTTATAATTATTGTAAGGAATAGCAGCTTTCTGTAAAATACTTTGATTTAGATTCTTGTACCACTCTTGATGGTCTTTCATATACAAACAAAAAGTAAATATAATGATAGAATAATACACTTAAGAGCAAGGGCATCAGAAAACTCCAGTAAGATGAATTATTGTGTTTTTCATTGTGATTAGGATTTAAATTTCCAACCGTGGTCTCCTGTATAATGCAAATGCAAAATACGTATAATAGAAATAAAATATATTATTAGAATCTGTAGCCAAAATATCATGACAGCTTTGGGATGAAACTCAATATTCCCAAGAAGAGACGTTATACTAGCTTTCGCAGGGAAATGTTGGTTTCTTCAGATAAGCATTGGTACAAATGCCATCTTGATATCTTGAATTTTAATTGTAGAGAATAACTAGTTCCCTTCATTTAGAATGGAACAGCAGTAACCAGCCAACGAATTCAGTTACTTAAAAAGCATCTATTATATTTAAATGTAGTGTTCATGTTTCAAAATAATGAACATGTAACTGGGAAAGAGTATCCGTTAACCCCATTTACAAGTAACAGCTCTGTTTGGAAGCAAAACCTCAATCACATGAATAACTTAACATAGTTTGAATATTATGTGCCATATCTGCGCAGTTTGAACAACATTCCCATTACCTCCTGGCCCTATGGACTAAACCTGCTCACCAGACTAAAATATATCAATGCCACAGGCTGTGCCTGTGTTTCCTGTTTCCAGCATGTACCATGTTGCTGGGGTCCAAACATTGCTGTTTGCTGCTTGACTAATACGCCTGAGTAATAGCTGCCCACTACTAAAATAAATATATACAAACTACACCAAATCAATTAATGCTGCTTCCATTTCACTCACACAGTAATACAGCTAATGATGGCCACTCTCAGTAAATCACTTTATGCTAACTCTTCTCCATAATAAATCATCTTATGTTGGCTTTCGTTCTACAAATACAGTTTTTTGGTGAGATAGGTAAAGTATACCCCATGCCCTGCATCCCTTTGCTGGGGTCGCTGGAATACCTTTCCTCTTCCCATGGTGCTCCCTGCCCAGTCCAACCCACAGAGCAGCAGCTTCTTCACCCCACTTTTTTCCCTCCTTGCCCAAATAGTACTAGAGCTGTGTCTCTGCAGGCTTGGAATAGTATGGGAAAGAACACTGACATTATTATACTATTATAATACCGGTGTACAAATTGGTGTTTTCCATCCACGTGAAATACTCTGTTCAGTGCTGCTCATTACCTCAAAAATGATTTAGTAGAAATAGAGAGGCCTCACAGGTGGGTGGGAAGAATGAATAAAAGCATAGAAAAACTTTAATATGAAGACAATGTAAAGACTGGGAATGTTTAATTTAGGGGATGAATAAGAGGTGACACAATAATGAGCTGGCTGAGGAGTGTGCTGCACCATTAATGGTGATTTTCAATAAGTCTTGGGGCACTCGGGAAGTTTGAGAAGACTGGAAGACAACTAATGTTGTGCCAGTTTATAAAAAAGTGTAAACGGGTTGACCCGATAATTGTAGGCCCATCAACCTGATGTTGATCCCAGGCAAGCTAGTGGAGTGGCTGATGCGAAACTAGATTAATGAATATTAAAGGTGAGTAATGTAATCAATACAAATTAACATGGGTTTATGGAAAATAGAGCCTGTCAAACTATGAGATTACAAGTTTGATAAAGGTTATAGTGTTGACATGATATACTGAGACTTGTGTAAGGTATTTGACTTGGTACTGCACAACATTTTGATTAAAAAACTAGAAGAATATTAAAATTAACACCACACACATTAAATAGATTAAAAACTGGCTAACTGATCGGTCTCAAAATGTAACTGTAAACAGGGAATTGTCATTGAGTGGGTGTGTTTCCAGCAGGGTCCTGCATGCATCACTTCTTAGCCCTATGCTGTTTAACATTTTTATTCATGACTGTAAGAAAACAAAAAATCCTCACTGATAATGTTTGCAGATGACCCAAAAATTGGGGAGCGGTAAATAATGAAGAGGATTGATTCAGAGTGATCTGGATCACTTGGTAAACTGGGCACAATTTAACAATATGTGTTTGAATATGGCTAAATGTATACATCTAGGAACCAAGAATGTAGGCCATAATTACAGGATGAGGAATTCTGTCTTCAGAAGCAGTGACTTTGGAAAAAGATCTAGGTGTCATGGTGGATAAGCAGCTGAATTTTAGCTTCCAGTCTGAAGTTGTCACCAAAACATCAGGGAATGGATCATTTGATGATTCCTTGTTCTGTTCATTCCCTCTGGGGCACCTGGCATTGGCTACTGTCGGAAGACAGGATACTGGGCTAGATGGACTTTTGGTCTGACCCAGTATGGCCATTCTTATGTTCTTAAGAGCTAATGTGATCCTGGAATGTATAAACAGGGAAACCTCAGGGAGGAGCAGAGGAGTTATTTTTCCTCTGTATTTGGCACTGGTGTTACTTCTGCTGGAATACTGTGTCCCATTATGATGCCCAAAGATCAAGAAGGTTGATAAATTGCAGAAGGTTCAGAGAAGAGTCATGAAAATATCTGAAGGATTAGAAAATTTGCCTTTATTGATTGTGATCTTTGAGTCTATTTAGCTTAACAAAGAGAAGGCTAAGGGGTGAATTGGTTACTCTGTAAATATCTACATGGGGAACAAATATTTGATAATGGGCTCCAGAGCCATCCCTAAGGGGGGCACGGGGCCCAGGGCATAAGCACTGAGTTTCTAATTGGCTGGAGGATCCCCCACCCAGGTCCTGCCCACCTCTTCCTGCCCCGCCCAGTTCTACCCCCTCCCCTGAATGCACTGCACCCTCACTTCTCTCCCTTTCTTCCCCAGTGCCCCCGATGCTGCGAAGCATCTAATCCATGGCAGGCGGGAAGCGCTGAGAGAGAGGGGGAGGTGCTGATTGGCAGGGCCTGCTGGCAGGCAGGAGGTAATATGAGGAGGGGGAGGCTCTGGTAGGGGGCTTCTTGTGCCCCCTCCCCTGGCCCACCTGCCGCTCGCCTCCCTGTTCACCTCTTCACCCTGCTCTGTACCTGCCTCACCTTTATTGAAGTATGGGGACTCCCAAAGTGCAGGGCCTGGGGCAGTCACCCCAATTTGCTGTACCCAAAGGATAGTTCTTATGGGCTCTTTAATCTAGCAGAGAAAGTACAATATGATACAATGGTTTGAAGTTGAAACTAGACAACTTCAGATTGGAAATAAGGCATAATTTTTTTTACAGTGAGGGTAATTCATGATTGGAACAAATAGCCAAGAGTTGTTGTAAAGTCTCTATCACTGACCGTTTTAAAATCAAGACTAGATTTTTTTCTAACATATTTTCTAGGAATTATTTTGGGGAAGTTCTCTGGCCTGTGTTGTACAGGAGGTTAGACTAGATGATAATGGTCCCTTCTGGCCTTGGAATCGATTGAATGATATGGAGAAGATGGATCAAGCACTTCTATTCACCTTTTTCATAATACAAGAACAAGAGGACTTTCCATGATATCAAAAGATGGCTAATTTAAAACAGATAAAAGAGAATAAGCAATACAGAATTAGCTTGTGGAACTCATTGCCACAAGATATCATTGAGGCAAAGAGCTTTGTAGGATTTAAAAAAAACAACTGAATGTTGACATGGATGGAAGAAATATCGAGTGTTATACTAAGAATGAATAAAACACAAAAAAAATTCCAAGAGTCTTGGAAGGGATATAAACCACTGGCTGCAGTACATAAGCCAGTCTTTAACTAATGGAATTTAGGAATAAACTTTCCCTATGGGCATATTATTCTGCAGCTGCCCACTGCAGGGTTTATTGTACTTTTCTCTGAAGCAGCTGATCCTGATCATTTTTAGAGACAAGGTACTGGATTAGATGGACTACGGGTCTGATCTTGTATGGCATATCCTAGACTTATAGCGAGATTACTACAGTTGTTAACCTTAAAAACATTACCTGAGAGTAATCTTTGTAACAATAAGTGCTGTAAACTTAGTTTTTTAAAATAAAACCTTAGATTTTGCAGAATTTTGATATTGCTCCTCCTTGAAAGAGCGCTGCTGGCCTCAATTTGTCAAGATCTCCTGTATCATATTCTTTATATGTGCAACTTCTACTGATATTGGGAATTTCATATTAAGGTTGAAAGTCCAGTATGACCCTATATAATTGTGTTAAGTTTGGGTCATCCTGCTGTTTTGTAGACCCTTGTGGCTAACTTGAAGTAAGAGCACACTTTCGCTCTCCTCTTTGATGACAGATATGTTTTGTGATTGAGGCCATGTCTGTGCTTTGGGCACTAAAGTGGTGCAGCTGTAGCTAGCTGTGCCTCTATAGAGCTGTAGTATAGATGCTTTCTACAGCAATGGAAGGGGTTGTTCTGTTTCTGTAGTTAATCTGCCCCTCTGAGTGGCGGTAGCTAGATCAATGGAAGAATGCTACCATTGACCTGGCTATGTCTACATAGGGATTAGGAACATTTAACTGGGTAGTCAGGGGTGGGAAAAATTCACATCCCTGAGTATTGTAGTTTAGGTTGGTCAAATTTTTAAATGTGGACCAGGCCTGGTTGGTTTTAAGACTGCTCAAATCTGCTAACACATAACTTGACTCAGTTACCTTATCCCTGGGTAATCCATGCTGATACAATGTATCTTTGTTCTCCAGTTAGTGGCTAGACCACATAAAGAGCTTTGGGTCTGATACTGCATCTGAGCTAATGGACATGACCCTTCAGTTTGAGTAGTAAAGGCTCATGTTCTTAGATTCAGCCATTCTGGGTTCAGTCCCTGCAGACAACATGACAAAGAGTGTTGTTACTTGTTTGTGGCATGTTGTGTAATTCAAACTTTAAAAACCATTAGTTTTTCACTGTGCTGTACATTGGCTTTAAAATTAAAGATGTAACTTGCAGCCTTTCCTGGTATTTATGCTACTTTTCTACACTGTTTGATTTCAGATAGCTCTTGAAAGTCAAAAATAGAGTTCTTCTTCCTTAGAGAAATTTTGTTTTCTTCAGTACTTCTATACCACAGGTTTGCTTAGTGTAAAGCTATTTATAATGGTGGATTTAAAGCTCCTGTGTGATCACTGGGATTACATAATCATGGCCTCTTTCCCTTCCCAGTTCTTTTTCCCTGATAGAGAAACCCACACTATAGCTCAGCCTGCCGAGTAGAAGATTTGGCTCAGCCCCCACTCTTTACATTGGCCAGTCACTTACAAAGATTGAACTATTAGTCGGGGAGCAGCTAGAAAGCTACTCCCTGGATCCCCAGCGACTGGCTAAAGAGCTGATCTGAAGCTTCCCTTCAGAAAATCTTCCCTTTTCATATTATGGAGTTGGTGTGGCTGCAGAAGCACCAAGTCCTCCTCTGAAGCACTTCTCTCCCCAGTTGCTGAGATAAATGCTACTTAAAGCATGTCAGCGGATGAGGAGTGTAAGAGAAATACTGGAGGGAAAAGGATACAGGTGTTCGGGGAAAGAGAAGATACACATACAAAGAGGTGGCTTGTGGGTGAATTAAATCTGTTTAGCTCTTACCATGTCTTTCATTTTGAAAGAATGTTTTTATATTTCTGTACCATAAAATTTGACTAAAAATGAATAGCAGCCTTGCACTGTTGGGTCATTGTTTTTGTAGGTTTTTAAATGAATATTTGATTGTTGCCATTTCATCCACTGGGATTTCAAGGATAAGGATATACAGAACTAGAACTAAAAAGGGCTTGGAGCAATTAAAATATGAAGAATGATTAAGATAATTTAATATGTATAGCTTGGGGTGGAGAGTGAAAGAATAAGAGGTGACATACATTTACAAATATCTGAAGGGTGTCAACATCAAGGAGGAAAAGACTGTTAAGGTTGGTGTGGCAAGACTAATGAGTAGACATATAAAATTGCACAAAGGGAAAAATAGACTAGGTTACAAGCGAAAAGCTGCTAAAATGTGGGACCTGTCTTTGGGTTTGTGAGCCCTTAATTTTAAGGTATCTGAATAGGTTGACAGTGGCCCTGTAGGCACAAATCCTACAAAAAAGTGGTTTATTACTTCTCCTAGCAGGTCTGTGGTTTAAATGTTTAGTCACAGAGAAAGACTATGCAAAAGTGGCAAGAAGTTTTAGAGTATACATCAGTAATACAAGGTTAAAAACACTTCCAGCGATTTTGAAACTATCCCAGAAGCAAGTATTACAAACCCAGGAAATGGAGTTAAGATTACATTTAAAAGAAACTCCATCATGTTCAGCCATTTTTGCTTGGATGCGATAGCAACAATTTTGGAAGAGGATAGATAGTTCATGGAATTCATTATATAGAAGAATATGTTCAGCTTTAGATGAAGGAGAATCTTCCAGTTATGAACAGTAATGGCAAAAGAGGACCATTCTAAAAGGCTACACTCGAAAAAGATTCTAAACATAAGATTAGATTTCTGTAAGTGTTAATTTTGTTGGAGGTTTGAAGATCTGAGCTCTTTCATGTACAAAACCTAATCTAAGGGTATATCTACACTGGCAGAGTTATAGCACCGCTCAGAGAGTGCTGAAGGGAAACTGCTGTTGTGTGTTCATACTGTCAGAAGGCCGGCACAATAGTGTGTTCACATTTGCGGCACTTGCAGTGCTATTCAGAGTGGTGCACTCTAGGCAGCTATACCACAGTGCATCTCTTCTGCTGCTGCTGCTAAGAGTTATGGGAAGGCGGAGGGACACGCCGCTTTTGAGGTTTGGAAACAAGCACTGAGTGGTGGGATCACATTGTCATGCAAGTCTGGGATGACGAGCGGTGGCTGCAGAACTTTCGGATGAGGAAAGCCACATTTATGGCAGTCTGATGAGCTTGCCCCAGACCTGCGGTTCAAGGACATTAGAATGAGAGCTGCCCTGCAATTGGAGAAGCGTGTGTTGATTGCACTGTGAAAATTGGCTACTACAGCCTGCTACTGATCGGTTGCTAACAAGTTTGGAGTGGGAAAGTCGATGGTTGGACAGGTGTTGACGGAAGTGTGCAGGAGCATTAATTGCATCCTGCTTCGAAAGACCATGACTCTGGGCAACGTGCATGACATTGTGGATGGCTTTGTACAAATGGGCTTTCCTCATTGTGGAGGGGCGATAGATGGCATGCATATTCCAATTCTGGCACCAGACTACCTAGCCACCGAGTACATTAATTGGAAGGGGCATTTCTCAATGGTTCTCCAAGTGCTTGTGGATCACCATGGGCATTTCACAGATATTAACACAGGCTGGTCCAGAAAGGTGCATGACACCTGCATCTTTTGGAACACTGACCTGTTCAGGAAGCTGCAAGCAGGGACTTTCTTCCCGGACCAGAAGATCACTGTAGAGAAAGTTGAAATACCCATTGTGATCCTGGGAGACCCCTCCTACCGCTTAAAACCATGACTTATGAAGTTATCCATAGGACACCTTGACAGTGGCAAGGAGCGGTTCAACAGGCTGAGCAAGTGCAGAAGGACTGTTGAGTGCGCTTGGGCTGTTTAAAGGTGATTGTGATTGGTGCAGACGATGCAATATAAAGGGTTAAGATAATTGTCTGTTGATTTGCAGGGTTCTGTTTGCTTCAATTAATAGAATAAAGATTGCTTTCAAACCAACACAATTCTTTTGTTAAAAAACAACTGGAGAAGAGAGTCAAACAAAAAAACCCACTAGCACTGAGGGGGAAGGGAAGGTCCCAGAAGGAGGTGGGGTCCCAGAATGGTTCAAGATTTGTGTATGTCCAGGGATTATATCTATCCTTCTCCTTTTGGAGTACAGTGCAGTGGGTTCTGTACTTCAGCAGGGCTAAACTGCAGAGGGATGAGTCTTGAGGGTAGTGGGTGTCCGCAGGGCTGGACTGTGACGGGGGAGGAGTGGTATGCATCCGGTACAGACTGGAACCAAGAGATTGATCAGAGTCTGGTGGCGGTGTCTGCGGGTTGCATGGGAAAGAGTTTTGTGACAGCAGCTGCAGGTGAGGGTGGGCTCAGAGCTGCTTGGTTTGCAGTGTTAGTATTGCCTGGAGCATGTCCTCTTGGCGCTCCATAATGTTTAAGACCTGCTCCATGACTTCGTTCTGGCGTGCCGCGTTCTTTCGGTCCCTCTTTTTGCTGTCCCGCCACTCTTTAAGTTCTCGTTTCTCGATGGCAGAGTGCATCATAATGTCACGCAGAAAATTCTCCTTAGTTCTTTGTGGCCAGCACACCATCGGCCCGCGCCGCTTCCCACAGACCCCATTGGCCTGGTGCAGCGAACATCGGTCAGTTGGAGCCGTGATTGGCCAAACCTGCAGACGCAGCAGGTAAACAAACCGGCCCAGCCCGCCAGGGTGCTTACCTTGGTGAGCCGTGTGCCAGAGGTTGCCGACCCTTGTTCTAGTAGCTAAAATGGAAGATCCAGATTTCTACTCAAATCTGTTGTGTCAAAATGATAAACTTGTGGAAGTGTCATTTGAAGTCACTGGATAGGTGGCAATTGGATCTGTTTTAAAATGAATAAATGGAAGAAAAGATTCTCAGAGGAGTCTGGGAATCTGAAGCAGGAAAATCTCTCAGGGTTTTCAAAGAAAAGAAAATGAAAACTAAAAACTCAGATATGCATCAAAGGGGTGTGTAACCAAAAAGCCTCTGTAAAAGAGGAAACTATGCAAACTTATGTTCTGTATTTACCAGGAAAATTTATAGATATACTTGTAAAATGAAAAGTCAGCAGAACAGTGATTGCTTTTCTTACACTTTTAAGTCTTCCCACGTTTCAAACAAAACATATTTATAGCAGAAATAGACTACAGTTCCAGGTAATCCTTATGGGGGAGGAGCACCAACATAGCAAGCTTGAATCTAGTATGACTGTACTCCCAAGATTGGGCTATGCTTCTTATCTACTGCCTCAGCTGAAGTGTAGCATGAGTGTAAGAAATGGAGTGGAGCTTAGTCCTTTCTCTTGAGCTTTAGCTCTCCAGCTATGGCAGTTTTATACTTTGGCGTTCACCTTGGCACTTCAGTGACTGTTTTTGGGTGTTACCGGTGCCTCTGTACCAGTGTGTGCTTGGTGCTCAGCCTCCATTTTGGCACCTGTGGCTCTTGTGTTGATGCTTCAGTGCCTGTCTTGGTGCTCCAGCAGCATTATTACTTAAAGTAGTTCAGCATATGTCTTGTTATGCTGGTGTTCCAGAGCTTGATGCCTGTTTTGGTGCCTCAGTTCTTGTCTGTGGAATAAACTGCATGGGGCAAGTTAGGAAATGTCAGAATTGAGGATTGCCTATGTAATCTTTCACATGGAGGAAAGTAATATATGCATTGTGATTGCATATAATGTAATTAGAGACTGCCCTTTATCCCTACAGGACTCATCTCTCATTGAGTGCACAGCATAGATGGTGCTCAGTGGTTGAGACAGCTGTTGAATATTTATTATCCTCCTCATCATGTGTTGTCCATGCACCCCACAGACATTAACCACTTCATATTTACAACACCCATGTGAGGTAGGGAGGCAAAATCGTTTTACAGGTGGGGGAACTGAGGTCCAGATTTAAGGCCAGAATTTGCAAGTGTCTCTACTGAATGTTTCGGTGATTGGGTGACACTTAGGGTCTGACTTTTCAGAGTTGCTGAAGATTCATAATTCTCAGTGACTTTAACTTAGTGTGACTGCTGAGCACTTAAAGAAGATTGGGCTCCAGGAGTGTCAGATTGGATGCCAAAATATAGAAACACAGTGGAGGCCATCTGTGGAAAATTTTGGTCTTAAATGTTTTTTGCCCAGAATTGCATAAGAAATCTGTGGCAGAGCCAAGGATAGGTCCCAGTTCTTTTGCTATATATTTAAGTGCTTTAACCACAAGACCCATTTTTTCTCTTCCTGCAGACCTATGCCTTATTAGCAACACACTTTCCAATTTAAGTAGCGAATGAGGTAGTGTTTCATATGCAACAGCCTTCCCCTCTATGTAAAACTGATTAATTCACTGAGCATTATCTATCCTACACGCTGAATGAGGCTGAGGTTCTGTGGAAGAAAACAATGTCGTCATTTTAATTAGAGTCTATATCGTAATGTGCATATGGGGGCAGAGTTAAGGTTGCATGGGCGACTATAATTCTGGTACTTCCTAACTTTGGGCTTGATTTTATAACCTCAGTATTTTGTCTTTTAACATAATTTTTAATATACTATTTCCAGAGTATTTTTCAGGAGAATTTTTTCAATGTACAATTGCACTTTTACTGTGGAAATGAAAATTTTCAGAGGATTATAACATGGCCAGATATGTTTAACATGAGCATTATCTTGTTATAATTGACTGATTATTGACTGACTGACTGAAGTGAGGATACCTCTTGCCAATTGACAAACTATTCCACAATTAGACCCTGTCATCTTTTAAGGAATGGGAGGCACATGGAGATTCCAGCGATGAGGCCTGTGTAGGTACTTGTATAGATACCTAGAATAGGTAAACATCTGCTTTAGGTTTTCTTGCAACTTCCTGTGAAGCATCTAGTGCTGACCACTGTCAAAGACCACTGGTCTGAACTAGAGTAACATCTCCCACATTCTTTAAGAGATAAGGTCAGATATATTACATTAAAGTTCTTTGTTTTCTTTCATGAAAATTGCCTCTAACTATTCCCATTTTCATGCCATCTTAACCTGGAACCATTACAAACAGTTAGCTGATTTTGAGGTCACATACTAATTTTAAGTTACTTCTCACTGTCCCAGCAAGCTTAAGCCAGAAAAAAAGAGTGCAGCTTTTCCCCCAAAACAGAAGTTATAATGATCTACAAGGGACACTTTGTATTTTTCTGCGTGCAATTTGAAATCCTGACTTAAATCACTGTGCTGTGGAGAAGCCCTAGGAATATCTCTGAAACAACCACACAGCCCCAAGTAACAAATGCAAAACTAATAGAACAAGTTAATTCCAATTCCCACAAAGATTCCAGGTCTGGCGATACACAACTAAACATCACATTTGCTCTCTAATCCTCCCATTACTCTGTATAAAAACTCTAGCAGGAAGGAAAGCATTGGAGCCAATCTAGAAGCATCATAGGGTGTGTGCAGTTCTCCTGTGGGGAAAATGCCTTAGCATAATGTAATTATCCTTAACAAACCATTTCGACATTTTTTTGCCCTATCATTGCTGGCTCCAGCTGATGAGTAGCTTGCATAATACACTGAAATCTGTTAGGAAGATTCTAAAGTGTTGGTCCCGTATGGGGTCATTTCCTCCAGAGTTAGAGCAGGTTCAGGGCGTTCCTTGGGTAAAAAACATCCAATGCAGATGTGGATTAAATAAAACTGTGTACAATTTAGTGCACATACTGACTGAATTTAGGAGTTAGTTGAGATGTTTAATTTGGCCAAAGGGTTTTTGCAATTTCTACTTATTCCTAAACTTTCTCCTGCACTGTTACCCAGTCTCTAAGAAATTTCTCTGAATGTTTGCACTTGCCTTACCTGCTCACTTGCCTTCAGGCTTTCCATACTGTCTCTGGGAAATGAGGGCGTATGACTGACTTTCTTCATTTTTACAGCTAGGGTGTCAGTAATGCACAGGGTATGTGTGTTGGAAGAATGTGGCTAAAAGCTAAGCTAACTGTATTTTAGTAATTTTAAATTCACATGACATGTACAATGTGTAGCTATAAAAGGAGTAATAAGTACTCCAGTTTGTGGGAAGTAACACAGGTATCCCTTACGCTGTGCAACACAAGTTTTCTTACATGGATAATACAGGCATTCTTCTCAGTTAGACTGATATCTGTAGCAGTGTGACTTCTTGGGGAGCTGTTGTGCTGTAATGTGAATCACAATCCTGTGATTATAGGAAACAGAAATTGAAGAAACATTGAGTTTGAAATCCTAGAGCATCAGGAACAGCTGCTGCATTTCTCCTCCCCCCGCCACCTTTTTGGAGATGTCTATGTTGTAGAAAATTATTCTTTATCTAATTATTTTTTCTATCTTTACCCTATCAAATGCATTTTAATAAAAATTCTTATATTTGAGATTTTAAAATACTCTGACTCCAGAAAATGGACTATGAATCAAGGACTGATGCCTTTCAACAACTCTCTGCAGATTCATTTGGCTATTGTGCTTCAGCGTTTGAAATTGAATCTCACTTTATATGCGAGACAAGGTTTAGGCCAGCCTACTTGGTTACTGGCATTTCCTAGTCTCACAGCTGCTGTATTCAGCTGTGTACTAGAAAAATATAATGGAATAGTGTTTGCAGAGAGCAAGAGGCGATTGTAAAGATATAAAACTTTCTGCCAGTTTTTTGTTGTAAAACATAAATTTTAAGTAGTACCTATTTTAATGTTACACCTTGAAGCTAGAGATAACTTTTTTGGTTTTGGTAGTGTTATTTATTGAATCCTAGTGTTTAATTTTTTTGCCACAAAGCAGATCATGATTGGCATGGAGTTGGAACGAGTATTGTCATCTTTTATTATGGTCTGCTGGATTCTGTTTGTGAGAAAATTCAGTCTTCTCCATTCCAGGACTAGGCTGCTTTGATCTTCTTTAATTTACTTTGACAAAGATAAAACTTCTGGCATTTGGATGACCTAATGTGGAATAGACTCCTAGTTTAATAATGCCTTCCTGGATGGCCCACTGCTTGAGTTTTGAGGACTGCTTTTCCTTCAAGACTTACAAAATATGATTTCTTATTAAAGATGAGTTGTCATAGGACCTGCCTTCCCTCTAGTATCCCCCTGTTGTGGTCAAATGTGGCATTTCAGGCATTGCCTACCTCAGTTTCCCCTCAGTAGCATATTTTGTCTCTCCCAAGGATTTCCATGTCTCAGTCCTCTGTCTGGGTCACTCTGAGTTCAGTCACCCTCTAGTGTAATTAAAGTCCAAATAAATGGTGGTTCTGCCCCATTGGGCTCCTCTTCAACCCACGCTCCAGGCTCAGTTTGTGTCTGTGCTCTAGGATAGAGCTTGATTCCCAGGCTGCTTCTCTGGAGTCCGCTCACAGTCTTGTCCCCTATAGGTTGCCTTTCAGTCTTCCTCGCTCTAGGATAGAGCATGGACTCCCAGGCTATTTTGCTGAAGTCATTCTAGACAGTACTTCAGGGCCTTCCAAAGGAGCCCAACTTGCTCCCTGTTGCTCTTTCTCCAAGTGGCATTTTCGCACACCTTTTATGAGGCCCAGGTGTTTGTCTGTCACCTGACCCCAGTTAGTTCAGCCACCTTAGGTTGAGGGGCAGTTAATAATAGCACAAGTTGGGCTGATTGAATCCAGGCCTTCGGGACCTTAAAGGAATAGGCCACTTTGTTACACAGTTCTGTAGAATATTACCTTTATTCCGTTCCGATGGAAGAGATAGCAGTTCTAAAATATCAGCCAGTGAACAAAGATAATCCTATAATGTCTCACTAGTTAATTAAGTAACAAACTTTTCATTTCTGAGTTGTCTCCTAACTCTAGACTGGCAAATGGACTTAACATTAAATAGTACCCCATAGACTATAGGAAATGTAATCTCAATAAATTTTCTTTTCCAATTTTAAAACACTGGTAAAAAGTTTTAAGAATTTGTAAAGAATGGCTGATTGAGCCTTGCAAATTAACCCCCCAAACACTCCTTGTACGACAAGAGAGATAACACCTTTACAAACAAAAACAGATATTACTCACTTTACCAGGAAAACAGATAACTTGTTAAACCAGTTTTGAAAGAGAATCTTTTTGCAAGAGTTCAAATTTTTAAAGGTCATTAACTGTGTATGAAAATCTAGTGGAGAACTGTACCTGTTGTCTCACACCAGACTTTACCTAGAGGTGCTTGCCAGAACAAGTGAAATAGATTAGGATTGTGTTGTCTCTATTTTTTTTCTACAGGTAGTTCTGCTCCTGCAAATAGTCCTGGGAAATTATTTATAGGAACATAGGTGTGATGGTCTGCTACTATAGTGAGGTCTCTGTCATGGGGTGTAACAGGGTGGCTCATCCCTTAATGCATGGGACTAACCAACCCTGATTACAGAATGAACTACTCGTGGAGGAGATCAGGGTGATTACCCTATAAAGAGCAGCAGGAGGCTGCAGTGAAGGGGGAAAACTGAGAAGCTGTGGAGTGTGTAAAAAGCTCTTACAGGGAAGATCCTGAGACTGAGGAAACTGTGATAGTGAGCAGAAGACTTTTTGCTAGAGACTAGTACTGACGTAAAGCCTGAGAGACTTTGAATTGGGACTTTGCTCTGGGAGGAAGGGCTGGGGACTTCCTGCCGAAAGGGGGAGAGTCAATGAACGGGGGTTGAAGTCTGGAGGACCAGTTTATAAGGACTCAACAAATGGGACCCGAGGAGGAGGATATTTTAATTACCTGTCTGTGAGTTCAGGGGCCTTGCAGAGGGGAGAAATTGTAGCAAGGCAGCAGTGAATGACGTTTGGTCATGAGGGGGTGCTCAGGAGGCACCTGTCTCTGTTACAGGCAGCAATCAGCTTACCAAAGGGTGAGAGACTTACGGTAGGCAAGGAAGGCTATGTATGAATTTTAGACCTTGTCTACTCCGGAAAAAAATCTGCAGTATATAACTCAAGATGTGAATTTAAATTGATATAGTCATACCAGTTTAAATCCTGTGTGGACATTCCTATCCCTTTATAAGGGTAACCTTTTTTAGTGTAGCTTGTACATTTGTGAAGAGGTGTAATGCAAACAAACAAACAAGGCAAACTCTTACTACAATAAATGTGTCTTCACAGGGGAGTTATACTGCTTTAACCAGGGGTTGGCAACCTTTCAGAAGTGCTGTGCTGAGTCTTCATTTATTCACTCTAATTTAAAGTTTTGCGTGCCAGTAATACATTTTAACATTTTTAGAAGGGCTCTTTCTATAAGTCTATAATATATAACTAAACTATTGTTGTATGTAAAGTACATAAGGTTTTAAAAATGTTTAAGAAGCTTCATTTAAAATTAAAATGCAGAGCTCCCCGGACCGGTGGCCAGGACCCGGCAGCGTAAGTGCCACTGAAAATCAGCTCACTTGCCACCTTTGGCATACGTGCCATAGGTTGCCTACCCCTGGCTTTAACTATGCCTGTTTGAATTCACACCTTGGGTTATAGTGAATTGTCCCCTCTCACATACTCTGTGCTTGTATATCAATATAATTGGTAAAACTTTCCCATGTCAAAAGGCCTGGTCATGGCCTATCCAGATTTAGGCTTAAGCTTGGGGCCCTTGCCATTTGTGATAGCATTGAAGAAGCACAGTCAGTGGTCCCAGTTTACTTGGATTCTACTGGTGAAACAGGCTGTGGCCTTACGTATACACAATCTGAATGTCCAGTGCAAGGTGCAGGCTGTGCTGAGGAGAAAGGAGGGGGAGAAAGTCTGTTAGGCACTGCCCACAAATTGGACAATTGTGGTCAAAGAAGGACATGGCCAGAGTTCCTGGGAGCATATCTTCCTTGCAGCCTGTGCTAATATGGTTCCTATAGAATCCTAGCTGGAGAGCAGAGCTGACCTGGGCTGGCAGAGGGTGACAGTGATACCACTTCCTGACCTCCTGGAATCTCCTCTTAGGTGCATCTGCAGAAGCAGTGCAAGAGGTTGCAAACAGTAATCCCCATGGATACAGAGGTGAATTGAGCCTAGTGTGTAGAGGGAGACCTTGTGTCACTATCTAATCGCATCTGAACAACTTAAGAAACAACATTGATTGGCTCTACGTGTGCTGGGAAATGGAAGGAAATCCAACAGCCATAAAAAGGTGGAATGGAGAGCGATGCAGAAGCAAGGATGTGGAAGAGATTAAAGTTAAGGGAGCCAGGAGGGCAAGATATCCGATGTTTAAAAAAAAAAAAAAAGTGGGATAGAAGAATGTAAATGCACAATATCTAGGGATGGGAAAAATCAGATAAAGTAGATTGAATTAGACAGTTGCTTAGTTTTTTTTAATGGGGGATTAAAGCGTGCAGTTGTACTTTTAGATCTGACAGTCACATCCAAACTAAACAGGTTGGTCTGTGTCTTGGATGGAAGACATTCAAGGGGAAAAGTGTGCTGTAGAAGAAATTGGTTGACTATCTGGTCATTAAAGAACTCATAGCATTTTCATACTGAATATTTAATGTTGCGTAGTAATTTTTTGGTAGCCACTGTACAAACATATCATAAAGCAGCACAATCCCTGCCCAGAAGTACTAGCCACAATGTCTTGGCCCAGTTCCTGTTTAAGTAGATAATGCACAGCATGTTTGCAGCTTTCTTGTGATGATTCAGTGGAGCTACACCTGTGCACTACTTAGTCGAAACTGTGTACTGTTACGTAATGTTAAATAATTGTTGTAGTCTATTCCATGTGTGACAACATTTAATTAGCTGCACATATGTGCTTACTTAGCCTATTGTACTGAATACTCATCTGAACCTACTAGAATTCTGGGAGTTGAGATCAAGGTGGTCCTTTCCCGATATCTCACAATTTATCCAGTTTTAGTGATTCAGTACCATTTTTAAACTCCTGTAAGGCAACATGTGCTGAGTGCCACAATCTTGGCAACCATTAATACAAACAGTATGCTCCAGAGATGCTGATCAGGGCGATTGGGGGAGGTCCCAGACTATTGGAAAAAAGCAAACATAGTGCCTACATTTTAAAAAAGGGAAGAAAGAGAACCCGGGGAACTAAAGACCGGTCAACCTCGCTTCAGTCCCCGACAAAATCATGGAGCAGGCCCTCAAGGAATCCATTTTGAAGCACTTGGAGGAGAGGAGAGGAAAGTGACCAGGAACAGTCAACATGGATTCACCAAGGGCAAGTCATGCCTGACCAACCTGATTGCCTTCTATGATGAGAAAACTGGCTCTGTGGATATGGGGAAAGCGGTGGATGTGATATATCTTGACGTTAGCAAAGCTTTTGATACAGTCTCTCACAATATTCTTGCCATCAAGATCGGATGAATGGACTATAAGGTAGATAGAAAGCTGACTAGGTTGTCAGGCTCAATGGGTAGTGATCAACAGCTCAATGTCTAGTGGGCAGTCGGTATCAAGCAGAGTGCCCAAGGGGTCAGTCCTGGGGCCAGTTTTGTTCAATATCTTTGTTAATGATCTGGATGATGGGATGAATGGGAGAGGTAGATATACTGGAGGGTAGGGATAGCGTCCACAGTGACCTAGACAAATTGGAGGATTGGGCCAAAAGAAATCTGATGAGGTACAACAAGGACAGGTGCAGAGTCCTGTACTTAGGATGGAAGAATCCCATGCACCGCTACAGACTGGGGACCGACTGACTAAGCAGTGGTTCTTCAGAAAAGGACCTGGGGATTACAGTGGGTATGAGTCAACAGTGTACCCTTGTTGCCAAGAAGGCCCGCGGCATATTGGGTTGTATTAGTAGGATCATTGCCAGCAGATCGAGAGAAGTGATTATTCCCCTCTATTTGGCACTGGTGAGGCCACACCTGGAGTATTACATCCAGTTTTGGTCCCCCCCACTACAGAGAGGATGTTGAGAAATTGAAGAGAGTCCAGTGGAGGGCAATGAAAATGATTAGGGGGCTGGGACACATGACTTACAAGGAGAGGCAGAGGGAATTGGGGTTATTTAGTCTGGAAAAGAGACAAGTGAAGGGGGATTTGATAGCAGCCTTCAGCTACCTGAAGGGAGGGTTCCAAAGAGGATGGAGCTAGGTTATTCTCAGTGGTGACAGATGACAGAACAAGGAGCAATGATTTCAAGTTGTATTGGGAGAGGTCTAGGTTGGATATTAGGAAGCACTGGAATGGGTTACCTAAGTAGGCGGTGGAATCTCCATCCTTAGAGGTTTTTAAGGCCTGGCTGGGATGATTTAGTTGGTGTTGATCCTGCTTTGAACAGGGGATTGGACTAAATGACCTCCTGAGGTCTCTTCCGGCCCTAATATTCTATAATTCTATGACAGTCTGGCTCCATTGGTTGGGAAACAACTACAAGTATAGTCTCCCTGAAGCCATGTGAATACTACTGGAGGAGGAGGATGAAACTGAGCATTTAACTTTTGCATGATCTTTTCCTGGAATGGCTTTACTTGGTGGAGTGCTGCTTCTAGGCTCGGCCAACCAACATTGATGGGACAAAATAGTGCTTCAGAGCTGGGATGACCAGCAGCAGCTGCAGAACTTCAGGGTACAGAAGGCTGCTTTCCTAGATATCTGCATAGAGGACACACTAGGGTGGCAGAACACCAACATGAGAATTCCCCTCAGTATAGAGAAGTGTGTGGCCATGGCCATCTGGAAGCTTGCCCTCCCCCAATTGTTGTCATTCAGTAGCTAGCCAGTTCATTGATGACAGATCAACTGTGAGGTCTGCTGTCATGGAGATTTGTGCTAGTATTAAGAAAGTGCACAGTGCACAGGGAATTGATAGATTTGTACGGTTGGGGTTCCTGAATTGTATCCAGATAATTGGGCCGCACATGCCCTTTAGTTTGCAACCCCCTCTGTCCTCAGAAAGTAAGTTTCAGAGTCCATGAACAGAAAAAGGTATTTCTCTGTGATGATGCAAGATCTAGTTGATCACCATGGTTGGTTGAGATATTAAAATGGGGTAGTCTGAAGAGTTCCATGATCCTGGGATCACACCAGGATTAGGCAATGAAAAATTGTACTTCTTCTCTCAGTACTACTGTGGACGATTAATAGTGTGATTCCTTCAGTCATCCTGGGAGACCTCACTTATCAAACTCTCCTTCCTTGGCTTATGAAGCCTTTTAGTGGACACACGGATAGAAGAAAGTAGCTGTTTAACTATACACCGAATAGCTGCAGAATGACAATGGAGTATGCATTTAGTAGACTGAAGGGAAGCGGGAGGTGTCTCATAACGAGGCTGGCTACTTCTGATAAATATCTGTCTCATGTTATAACTGCTCTCTGTATTTTGCACAACATCTGTGAGAGCAAGGGAGAGAGCCTCACTGAGGGTTGGGAAGCACAGGTGGAGAGACCTCCAGGGCTTTCTCAACAGCCAGACTGGGTGCCTCTACAATTTTTCCCAACTAGTCAGGGGACCAGCATTGTATCTGCAGAGTCAGGGAAGGAAACTTACATGATTTATATGGCTGTTTTACTAGGAATGGATGTTATTACGGGGAATTGTACCTCAATGAAATTAGTCAGCAAAGCTTTTTTTTAATTCAAACCAGTCCCGCCCCCAACCCTGATTTGTTTTTAATTGATTTAACAATAAAGAGAACACAGTGCAAAGTTTAAACCAGTGGAAATGGGGCAGACGTGCCTAAAGTGCTGAGTGCACTCATCTTTGGGGCAGAGGAGGCACAATGTGTAAAAATGTACAGGCTTGTAGTTTTTGTCTTGTGCAGGTCGAATGGCATGGGAAAGGCCTGTCCTTGTAGTTGGGGAAGTGAAAGGAGTGTCTCAGTATTGTGTTCTCGGCAGACTGCTCATGTACAGCACCCCAACCTAGCCATGTTATGCAAAGTATAACAGTGTTTTCTAGTAAGTTGATTTATTTCTGCCGTATGTCTGATATTTTTTCCTGGATGTCCTCTTCTCTGTCCTTGTGTTTCATAGATTTATCCCTGTCCTTTCATTTTTGTCCTGGAGCATGAAATCTTTGCTTCACTGTCTTACTCAGTCTCTGTTCGGATTTTGTGATGAAATCAAGGAAGGACTTTTTGCTGTCCTTTCTTTTCCCTCACAGGTTTGCTGGGTGTTGAGCAACTGATAATGCCCCTGTGTGGGCTGCAGCATATCAGATGCTAACAGAACAGAGAAACAATGCAAGTAGTAACTGTTCTATACTAGTCTCCCTGCTAACAGTGACAGAATATCACTACCCCGTCAATTTCAGAATTCCTTTCCCCTCTGCTCTTCCAATTCTGGATGCGCTTGAAGATGGTAACTTATTTCCAACTTATTTCCCCCCTGCACAAGTCCCCTGTACTAATGCTGGGTATATGGAGCTGGAGGTGTGTGCGTGTCCCAAGAGGCAGTTTAGTAACTGCATATTACATCTGTAGGCTGTCTTTACACTGCAGGATGTTACACTGTGAGGTGTCCCCAAGAGATGGAGAAGATTATATTAAAAAAGGCAGTGGGAAAACTGGGAAGATGGGGAGTGCTGTTGTTTATGAGGATGGTACCCCTCAGCTGGTGCAGGAGTGGAAGGGAAATGCCACCTATATCGGCAGCCGCAAGAGTCGTTGCCTTGCAATGGGTGTGACAAAATAGAGCATTGCCTTTGCCTTGAATTCTGTTGTAGAACACCTACCGATCAGCACAAAGTGCACTATAAAAGAGGTAGACTTCAATGAGTGTTCGGAACCCATTTTGCTGCAAAGGGCTTAACGATCCTGAGGATCTGACTGAAAATCACTATGGGCTTCCGTAAGTGGTGTAGCACCAATGCCTTATATGCTCAGTGCATATGGGCATTTTCCTTATAATCCAGTGCATGTTGTAAATGTAAAGGTAAAGGTAGCTAAAAGCTCTTTGCACTGATCAGAATGTCATCCAAATTATTTTTTCTGTTGCCTTTTCTCTTTCTATCTGCTGTGACAATAAACATGCCTGCCATACAATGCATTTGGTATTTTTTAGCCCATAGGGTGCCACCATCTTGAGCAGGGGATGTGGGTAGAGAGACCTGCTATTGGCCAGGAGGGAGAGGAAGTGAGGAGTGGTACACTTATTCCATAGTTGTGGGATTTGAAATACAGGGAAAGAAACCCTTCTGAGCTTCTAGAGCTGATGCCATTTGGAAGTGTGGGTGGGATGGAGAGCAGGTGGAAAAAGGGCTGTGTCCACTCTCATCCTCTCAACTCAGCAACTCCCAGGTGATATCAGGAACCAAGTTGTTTAAATCCCTCTATGCAGTCAGTATTCAGACAGTTTATTATAATACAGCACATAATGCTTATGGTTGAGGTCTCCTCTGCAGGATAGTTAGGCTGAGTTGCTGCCTGGCTCTCAGGGGTCATCTTCAGTGCTGTCTCTGCCTAAGTGTCTGGCTTGGAGTTAGGTGTGCTGAAGAGATTGTGGCTGTTTGGGGATATCTTTCTTGCCAGGGTCTGTGGTCAGCTGGGTGCCTTTGAAACTGTCCCTGCACAGCAGGATTCTGTGGTGGTCTTCCTCACAAAAGTCAGTCCAGCCCCTCATACTATGCACGTTGCTGGAAGAGTTACCATAGTGCTTGTTTTTGTCCCTTGTATTTTCATACTTCTGCTGGAGCTCCTTAGCTTGGGTGTTGCATTGGGCCACGTCCCGGGAGTGCCCCTTCTTCTGCACTTGCTCCATAGCTGCCCATAGATTGTCACACTCTGATGGCTCCCATAAAGATGGGACTGGATGTGCTCTTGTCCCCCTGAGGGCAAGGGAGTCCTGGATTTCTGGATTGGACCACACGGAAGCACAGTGCTTGACTACCATGATGGACTGTGGGATTGTGTACTTGTTATAAACTGTAATTGCAAATGAGTGCACCTACATGTGTGCCAGCATTTAAACAGGGAGGTGATAGCTAGTCAAGATGACCCTTTGAGCAATGGAGGCACACAGGTAAACAGACAGGTTCGTCCATGTATAAATCAACGTGGTATTGGTTGGCAGTAAGACAACTGCCTAAAGTGGTGTTATCAATCTGAAATGGGAATGTATCCACACAAACCTTTTACTGGCATAACTCATTTGGGAACAAACTTATGTTGCTTCCAGAAAGATGAATTAAAGCAGGAGAGGACACCAAATAAATTGAAAAAAGAACTGTGTGTGGATGCAAGGGAGTTTTTGCCATAAAAACTCAAATTACTCTGAAAAAGCTTTCGTGTGTGGATCGAACATGGAAGATCCTATGTGCTGAATTTTTGTCTTTAGTCTCCCTTGGAGGATGTGTTTTATAAGGCTTGGCTGGGTCTATTCTACCATTTACCACACCTTCCATTGACTTCTCTCAGAAATAGAGGGGTGGGAGGCAGTGTCTGGAAGAAATGGATCTCTAGCCATTGCACCCACCAGGGGCTTTGTGCATTCCTTCATTACCCCTCTATTTGAGAGACTCCCTACAATTTCTTCTGCCAGAGCTTCTGTGTACCTCCTATTCTCCCTCCTCATATACCAGGGTCCGCCATCTCTCCCTCATGCCAGTGGCTCTGTGCAAACCCATTTCTTTTTCCTTCCTTCCCTCCTATTCCCTCCATGTCAGGGGCTCTGTGTCAGTCATCTATTTCACCCTTTCCCCCACATGATAGGGGCTCAGTGTACCCCTTGCTCCCACAGCAGGATCCCCTAGTATCCCTTACCAGATGTTCTATGTGCCTGCCATTCTTCTCTCCTGCATTCTCTTCCCATGGTAGGGTCTCTGTGTGCTCCCTATTCTCTTTTTTCCCCCCTGCCAAATGCTCTCTGTCTTCCCTACCTTCACATCCATACAATGGTCCTTCAATCTCCCCCCTGATAGGGGTTCTGTGTGCTCCCCATTTCCCCCCCTGCCATGCGCTCTGTGTGCACAGCCCTCTCTTCTACCCCCACCATTGTTGTTTCTCTGGGAGAAAAGTTATTCAGGGTTTGAACACGTTCAACTATATTGGGAGAATGCATGGAGATGAGATGGGATATTGTCATGCTGGAAGGCATTATGGGTGCCATTACCCAGTTTGATCTGCAGGCAATTGCAGAGGTGCTTGAAGCTGTGGCTGTACTAAAGAGATGGTGGGGCCTCATTTTTCCTCTTGCAGTTTTCCCCAAAATCAATAGGGTTCTGGCAATTGATGTCTAAACAGCCCCTGAAATTTTGGAATTCATATGATGCAACATTCAAAGTTATCTGATTACAGAGAGACAAATGCCATTAAGCTGAGTGTATGGCCTTACAAGCTCAGCTGACCAATTTTTGTGATGAAAATTCTTCAGTCCTTGTCTCCATATAAAATGTTTGTCTCAATATACTTCATGAAGATTTGCATGCTGTTTGCAAAGTCATATCCTCAAACCTCTGTTTCTCCAACAATGACCAATTCATGTTGCTTGCACTTGGATATTTCTGATATGATGGCGGTGCTAATGATGAAATCCTCTCCATTTTAGTTGGATGACTAGCTTATCCATTTCCTGTCAACCAAGGGCATCAGAAAAACTGGTCAAGGGGCTCTGAGCCTATCTCAGGAACTCAATAGAAGACTGCAAAAAAGCTCTCAGAAATATGTTTATACAGTACACCCAGGTAATGTCCTTTCAGTGAAAGGATCACAAAACTGGACCTGCTAATGAAACCCCTCTAAACCAAGAAAGTTTGCCAGATTGCACTTCTCCTGTTCTCTCCTGCATAATTAGCAGTCACATTTTTCTTTTTTAACTCCTGTGATTCTGTGCATACTGATGTGTTGTCAGGAGCTAGTTTTGTGGGCTCAGCCTTGGTCTCGATGTGTTGTCTGTTTACACTGTGAGCTTTTGGAGGCAGAGATTGTTTATTTTTATATAAAAATATGCATAGTGAAGCTTCTATGCACTACCATGATAGATATAAAATAAACGGTCTACATTCATTTTGTTTGGAAGAGTTTAGGGGAAATTGGAACTACTTCCTTTTGCTTACATATCTTTTTTTGTGAGGGAAGTTACTAGATCAGATGCAAAACTTCGGAGTGCAAATTGGGACTAAAATAATTTCAGGGAAAATTCCAGAGTTGCTAATAAATGAGTGCTAATGTCTCCCTTCTAGGTCGAATACATCAAGCTATGGTAACATCTCTCAATGAAGATAATGAAAGCGTTACTGTTGAATGGATTGAAAATGGAGACACTAAAGGCAAAGAGGTACACTAAATATTTTAGAACGTCTTTTTCTTTTTTCTTTTTCTTTCAATTTTTCTAGAATAAAGACTATTTTAATGCTCTTTTCTTAAAACCCTGTATATTTTATCTTGAACCTGAATAGTTCATACAGTAAAACTACTGGAAAACGTGTTTTTTAATTAAATTAAATTATGATTCCATGATTCCAGATATTGTTTAATGTGCATCATAGAACAAATGACTTCGGTTTCTGTGGTGCTGTATTTTATTTCCTGAGTATATGTTTCTATAATAATATCGAGTTCTTATGTAGCACTTTTCATTATAGATCTCAATGTTCTTTACACCGCCTGTCAGTCTCATTATCCCCATTTTACAGACGGTACACTGAGACAGAGAGGGAAGTGACTTGCCTAAGGTCCTCTAGCAGGCCCGTGTCAGAGCTGGGAATAGGAAAACTCCTTTTTGCAATATAATAGGACCAAACTATTGATGCTTTATTTTCTTTTCTTTATATAGTTTTCAGGCAACCTGAGGACCAAAATTGTTCAAATATTTACTTTAGCTGAGGATACACGAAGTATCTCAGTTTACAAAGCTAAACAAATGATGGACTAAAATCACTGAAGGCATCTGTTTGTCTGTGTGTAAATGTAAAAAGACTCACAAGTGTGCATGTTTATTTTTTTTCCTTGTTAACAGATTGACTTGGAGAGTATATTCTCACTTAACCCAGATCTTGCGCCTGATGAAGATATTGAACCCAGCCCAGAGACTCCACCACCTCCCACTCCTTCAGCCAAAGTAAACAAAATTGTGAAGGTTGGTGATATATTCAATGAAAATTACTATCGTCTCATTCATATTAGTATTTTACCTGTAATATTTAAGAATTTTAAGTTTAATTTTCTCTTATGTGCTAATTCAGGAATATTTTAGAAATCCTTATCATGAAAAAACTTAAGAGATTTCTGAAGGGCAGAACTGGAAAAAGAAGAAATCCGCAATTAATCTTAATGATTTTACAAAGGGAGACAGAGTGTATTTCTTAGCTTGGAACCAACTTTAAACTTGTTAAATATAGTTTGTCCTGTTTTATTGTGAAATGTTTGTATATTTGGACCTTTTTGTCTTAGAGAAGGTTGTGGAGGTTATTAAATGATGCATTTAGCTCGCATTCTGTATCCTCTTCGTCATACGTGCTGCTGGGAGGGACTGTGCAGCACCACCTCCTCAATACTGCTCATGCTGATATCTGTGATTACTTCTGTTCACTGAAAGTAAGCAGAGATTGGGCTACAATTTACAAAAGCGGTGGTAAAGTGAACAGATTATAGAGATTTCTCTCTTTATAGAATCGACGGACTGTGGCTCCTATTAAGAATGAAACTCCTGCCAGAGACAACAGAGGTAAACGATCAGTTGCATCTTTCCATTCCATAAAGCAAGAAAGTGACTTGCTTAACTGACACTTAAAGTTCTCTAGTATCCTATGTTTTCTCTGGTTTATTACTTGGCCATGTTAAATTTAATGGGCAGAGGGAATAATTACTGGAACTATTATGATGTATTTTTAAAAAGTTAGTATGTAATCAGTTTTATATAAAAGGCCTGGTTTATACTTAAAACTTCTATCGACCTAGTTACCGCCACTTGGGGAGATGGTGTTCCTATGCAGTGGGAACAACATCCGTCTCTGTAAGTTGCATCTATGCTTGGGGTTATGCTGGCTTAGCTATGGTACCATAGCTGTGGTGCTATAGTCCCTAGAGTGTAGAGATGGCTTAAGTTCAGTATAAGAGATTTAGTGCATGTCTATATTTTATGCATCACTTATTTTATGTATCTAATAAATATATTCTTTAAAACAGCCTCTTGTCATATTTCACCATTTCAGACATTCCTTTGTGCTTTTGATACTACTTTTGTTTGTTCCTCAATTCAGTGTTTAAATAGTCTGTAAAAGCATGTCTACAGGACACTCAGGAAAGTTAAGAGTGAATTAAGCTAAAGTGAACTCATGTCACTTTACCTCTTAATTATGAGCATCAACACAGGACTTTAATGCACTTCAGATTCATGTCTTCAGTTAATTTAGCTGAACTTGCCCCCATGTCCCTGTGTAGACATGCCTTTAGAGCAGTGATACACAGACTGAGGTTTGGGAGCAGCAGAGTGTCTCTTTAATGTGTCTCCTGCAGCTTTTTCCAGCACATATTAAAATGTGTGATTTTAATTATTAACCAATCTAAGTTATTAATCAGTCAGGATGCTTTTACTATGTTATTAACCAATATTAACGTGTGTATGTGAGAAAAACCTGACCAAGTATTATTATTTTATCAACTACAATTGGTTAATTTTCTATTTTATTTTTATATAAAATAGTAAATGAAACAATGAATTCACATTACTGTGGATCTTTTGAGTAATACTGATCGCTAATTTGGCTCCTGAATCACTGAGATTTGAGTATCACTACTTTAGAGACTACTTAAATACTGGATTGATCAACAATCAAAAGCACAAAGGAATGTATTGTAAAAAGCCAGAAGATGGTGCCCAAGTGTGAGCAGCCAAGTCCTGGAGGCTCAATGGCCTAGAGGGGCAGGAAGCTGGAGGATTCCAGGTTGGCTGGAATGAGCCAGGGAGGTGAGGGGCAATTTTGGCTGTAGTACTGCGGGCAGCCTCTGTGAAAGCTAGGACTGTGCCACATGCAGGGCAAGTATGTGAGAGCTGGGGCGGGTTGTGAACACTTAGGTTTGTGTGCATCCTGGGAGAAGGTGAAGGCTCCCAGGGAGCATTGTACCTCACCAGGCTGGAGGCCCAGTCTGAGCAGACATAGAACCGATACCTTACCAGGCTGTCACATCTCAGTTCTGTGTGCACCACTGGTAGGATTAGAGGCCTCTGGGGGGGTAGGGGGTGAAGTTAGTGAAGGTTTTGGGCACCTTTGGAGGTGGGGGAAGGATTGTGCTGTTGCTGAATTCCCTTAAGTTTCCCAGACATATTCCAGCCTGTTGGTCTGTACCCATTCCCTTGCCTGACATTCTTTTATATAAATAGTTGGAATACCCCTCTGTGTGTTACTGGGTTTTGTGCCAAGACTTTCCGGACTCACGTAAGCAAAGGGGGCAAATACTCAACCTGGAGAGGAATAGGGCCAGGCTCGCTAGCTTAGGGCATCTACCAGCACCTCTGTCCAGCATGAACGGGTTGACACAGCATGAAATATGACAAAAGAGAGTGTTTTTAAAAACATATGCATTTATTAGATAAATAATAATGTGATGCATAAAATCCCTAAAAATACCAAAATAAACATGCATCATCTAGCTAAGGGTGTTGTTGTTCTCTCCACGGTGTTAAAATTATTTAACGTTTAATGACAATGCTTACCTGATTTGTCAGCATTACCACTATGTCACATTAAAACAATTTTGTTAAATGATTTAACTTAAAAATCTTTGAGTGGTCTCTGCATATTCCTATTTGTGGGATCAGGGAACCTGCATCATAAGCTTCCAGAATATTCTGATGGGCAATTGGGACCACTCACTCTGTCCCTTCTCCCTCCAGACAGAGACTTCCATTGGATAAAAGTGGGAAAAGAAAATTTCAGTGTGTATTGGCGGAGAGAGGGGAAGAATTCTTGTTTTACATTCATTTGATTGGCCTAAATTTAAAACATGTAATTACATAAATGGTGTCCTTCCTTTCATGATATTAATTCACTTTTTATTTTTGAACAATTTATAAATCTAGCTCTGCAAATGTTGATATTGCCAGTGTTGTCTATGTGCCTTTGTACAGTAGTAACTTCAGCTTGGTGCAGGAGAGCTGTGTAACTCTCATTCACTGTGATGGGAGCTGCACTTCTTATCCTACACCTTTTTCCTTTTTTGGTCATTCAGTTAAGCCTTTGTTCAATAAGTTGATCGATAGTGTAAAGTAGATCCCATCTGCTGATGAATTGGAACTCTGATGTCCTATCATATTTTCCCCTCAAATATACCAAGGGAATGTTTGTTTGTCCATCCATGTGTTCACTGCTCCCACAGTTGTCTTCATGCTCTAATTTCATGTTGCCTTTCTTGCATGGACTGTCCTGTTGAAATTGCAGCTCAAATCTTTACCCTCTCCTCCTTCAAATCCCTTCTCATAACCCACTATTTCTGTGATGCTTACAGGAACCTGGCCAACTGAAAAGGGATAGTTTTAAGCATCTGTTATAGGTACAGTTTAACATCTCTGAAAAAAATCATTTCATACATATGTAAAACATTAAACACCTTTCACTCCCATTGACTTAAGTGGGAAGATGAGATTGCTTAGCACCTCTGAAAATCAGGCCACACGAATATGTGAAAAATGCACATATTTTTATGGTGTCCTCGACACTTAACCTTTGTATGTCTTCTGCCCTTAGCTGCCAAAATAAGAATGGGCTGTATTTATAAGCATTCAGTCTGCTCTGCTTTGATTATTGTATCCTGTTCCTTCTTTCTTTTCTGCCCTACACTCCGCCCCACCCCCAAATATTGCAAGCTCTCTAAGGCAGAGACTATGTATTATGTGTTTGTTCTAGGTGCTCTATGGGACCCTTGTCTTGGTTCAATGCTTTAGCTGTAACCACGGTGCAAATAAATAACTCAAAATTTTAGGTCCCAGTACTGCAATCACAAATATATGGTTAACTTCACTCGTGAGTAGTTCTGCTTACCTTAAGTTGAATGCTTGCTTAAATGTTTGTGGGATTGAGGCCTGAGTTGTTAGTTTATGTTGATTATAACTAGAGCTCTGTGTTTGTCACAGAGGTTGTGAAAGTAATGGATTCTGTCACTTCTGCGGGGGCTACTGCAGCTGACCCCAGGGCTACCCAAGCAGCTGGCTCCTCCTCTGCAGCAGCCCTCCAGACACTCCCCCTCCCCAAGCACCGACCCCCTTAAGGTTTAGTCAGAGGTATTTCTAGTAAAAGAAGTTTTGTTTGACTTTTACTAAAAATACCCATGACTAAATCGTAGCCTTAATTATAACATTAGGATTAGTAATTCACTGTATAGTGTGTCTTAATTTAAAACATACCTTTAATTTTTTCTAGTAAACTATTTGTTTACTTAGATGTCACTAAAAGACCTTTTTGTGGTGTTTTCAATCATAAAATATTTCAGAATCTGACAGTAATATGGGAAATGTCTATTAAATGACATGAAAATTTAACAAATTTTTCAAGATTAGTTTTAGACCATTTTTTGTTTTTTCTTCTGCAGCGGTTGGTTCTGCACGTGCACGGCCTACTCAACTTCCTGATCAGTCTTCCTCTACACAACAGAATGGTAGTGTTTCAGATATATCTCCAGTTCAAGCTGCAAAAAAGGAATTTGGACCCCCTTGTATGTAAACCACGTATCAAGGATTCATTCATTTTAGGCATTACATGTACACTCTCTTGGACATCTATGTAATCCATAATTGTTGAATGGTCTAAACACACAGTTGTCCGTAGGTCTCCATAAGAAGCATTTTCAGATTACTGTGGGAAACAAAAGGTTGAGTTCTGTCATTGCTCTGTTGGTAATTAGGTTTTAAATGTTTTTCCTTCAATTTTTTTAAACCTTGACTGTTCATTTAAAAAAACATTTTAAAATTATTTTAAATTGTCCAGTCTTTTTTAGTTCAAACCAAGCAATCACATAAATCAGTTAGTATGTTTTTGAGGGCCATTGTCTGTTATATTTTTATTTGGTTATTTCTTGTCTAATTCCCATGAATAGTTTTTTTTGTTTTTGTGTTTGTTTGTTTTTTAAATTCAGAGGCTAATACAGTTGCAGTAGTTATGCTTTGCTAGTATTGAGCTGTTTGAGGAGCTAATCAGTGTAAAGATTTAAATAAATTATAATTATTGTTTAAAATAACATAATTGAAAACTTGTGACATTCCATGTGACAACTGAATATTCAAAAAATGTATCTTTTTCTTTAAGCACGTAGAAAATCTAATTGTGTGAAAGAGGTTGAAAAATTGCAAGAGAAACGTGAGAAAAGAAGGCTACAGCAGCAGGAACTTAGAGAAAAAAGAGCTCAGGTTTGTACTGGTAGTTCAGAGCTGAATTCTACACATCGCAGAAAGCCTGTGGCGAGAAGATCTATGCTAAGCTATTGTGATCTATGGTGTTTATATAAAATACGACTAGCTTGAAACTAAATGTTTTCTTTGTATGTGCAAAACTGAATGATTAGTCTTCAAGTTTCATAGTCATTTAGGGTGCATGGTTGTGTTGTTATGGTAACTCACCTTTTATCATTTTATCTGATTCTTTCGTTTCACATACATTTATTTTTTTAAGTTTTGCATTTGCTGGTCTGGCTATAAATACCTACAAATGCAATCTCAGTGATAACTGTTGCCTAAGAAAAACATATGGACAAAAATATTAAGATCCTTTGCCTCAAAATATGGCATAACATTTGTGACAAATTACTCTTTTCTTATCTTCAGTGGGGTGTGAGTGGCATATTTGAGAGCTTGAGGTTTGAAGGATGTTTTTTAAATACCTCTACAGACATTTTAATTTTGTAACATACAAGCAATATGGTGGCAAGTTGTTAGAACTTTCTGTTAAAATGTGAAGTTGCTAATCCTGTAAGAGAAATATTTTAAACTTAATGACTTTATCACTGGAGAGTAAAAGATTTAGAAAGACCAGTAATCATGTTGGCATTACTATATGTATGTTTTAGTCTCTAAGGAGATACTAGCAATCTGCTAAGGACATAAGTATCACCAGAAAGTAAATGATTCAAGCAACTTGATTTCATGGCTTTATGATGGGCCTAAGCTTACCTAAAAGGATATATGTGGAATTTTTTTCTCTACTTTTTCATCCATTTAAATGAATTCGAAAGATACTGTTTCTTTCTATGAGAACAAATAATACTTAGTATCCTGTTTTTTTTTGAAGTATTTCTTTTATGAGATTCTGCCTACATTAAATCTTGAATTAAATCTGAAATTATTTTATTGATTCCAAAAAGCCTTTTTTGTGTCTAGCATTTCTAAACTTCTGTATATGGGAGTTACTCTGCTGATCTATGTGACTATGCAAGTGTGGTGTTTGTTTTCAAATGTTTCTTTTTTAAAATACAACAGTATTGGAGTACTACTCTGATCAAAGCTTTTTTCAGTTCTTGAACCCCAAGTGCTAAGTTTTCAGAACAGTACTAAGGCCAAGACATTTTTTGTGATGAACAGTGTAACTTTCTGAATCTTAAAAAGAAGCAGGCATGAAGGTAACACATTTTATGTAGATTTATGTAGGATAATTTTTCAGTTTCTCTAAGTGGGTGGTGATTTTGTAAATGACCTATCTTCTTCTTCTTCTTCTTCTTCTTCTTTATCATTAATTATTTTATTACTTTAGGCAGTATTATTTTAATGAAGAAGGTTTGGGGAAAGGGCAAGAGGTCCCTCCCACCCCCTTTCAACTTTTATTATATTGAATCATTATCAAGGATGTTTTGAGTTGCCTATAAATCAAAAGTTTATTTTAAAATTGAACAGAATGCTTGTATTTTTTTTGGTTTTGTTTTTGCCGTAGAAATCCAGCTTGTTTCTTGATGAGTAATATAGTCACATGGTCAAAACTAATGATGTGTGGAAAAATATGTGGTTTAACTTTTTTGCAAAACATGTCTTTTGAAGAAAGTTAAGACTTCAGCAAACATCGTATACTTCTATTCTTGTTTCTGTAGCTTTTCTATAATTATATTTGGAAAGTATTTTCAAGTGTCATATTAATGAAAACTTTAACTTTTTTTTTTCCCCCCATAGGATGTTGATGCTACAAACCCAAATTATGAAATTATGTGTATGATAAGAGATTTCAGGGGAAGTTTGGATTATAGACCATTGACAACAACTGATCCTGTAAGTTTACCTCAGAAATTGTTTTTAAAAGGGAAGGATTTTCTTCACAGCTTTTTTTTTTTAGCCATTTATATCATTTTACCACACTTTAATTTTTTTTAAAGATATTGATGTACTTGTGAAGCAGTGAGGCCCAGATATTTAAAAAGTATTTAGGCATTGCAGTATTGAGCATTGCGGTGTCTAAGTCCCATTTTCAAAACTGACTTAGGCTCCTGAGTCTCATTTACATTCAGTGAGATTTAGGCCATTAAGTGCTTTAGTTGCTTTTGAAAATGACTTGGACATTGCAGTGTTGAGCGCTGCAGGGTCTAATACCTTTTAAAAATCTGGGCCAGAGTGATTAAACACCTAAAAGTAATTTTTGTACCCTAGGATTATAATTCTATAACTTTTAACTTGTTTAATGCTATTTGCATTGAAAGGAATTACTAAATTTTATGTCACTAAAATGTGTGCTAGCACTACAGTATTAGAACTCTACCAATGTACATTTATAGGACAGAATCTTCAAAGGAGTCTAAGAGTCTAACTCCCTTAGGTTCTTTTGAAAACCCAATTCTAAATGTGTAGATTTAGGCCTTATCTTGAAAGGTACTGAGACTATCTCCCATCTTAATGGGGCAGATCCTGAGCTGGTGTAAAATGTCATAGATTTATTGAAATCAGTGGTGCTGTGAGAATTCACACTAGCTGAGTATTTGCCCCAGTATGAGCAGGGGTTACACAACACCTTACAGGATGTGCTCTGCACCCTGCAGGATCTGGTCTTCAGTGCTCATAGCAGCGAATACAGAGTTGTGCCCATGGGTTGTTGGATATTGCACATTTCACTTTTTGAAAGTTCAGGTTTACTACCTTCAGAATAACTGGTATAGTGATCAAACTTTTAAAACACACTCCATTAAAATTAGTACTTAATTCATGAAAGATGTTTTTTTGTGTTTTGGTAGATTGATGAACACAGGATATGTGTTTGTGTACGAAAAAGGCCGCTCAATAAAAAAGGTATGACCATTTAATGTTTAGCTGGTATTAGTCTCACTAAGCAGCAGCTTCTGGTGGTGTTTGATCGTATTTGTATTATGGAATCACTTAGAGGCACCAACCAGAATTAGGGCCCCATTGAATTAGGCACTGTGCATACATGTAGTGAGAGAGAGTTCCTGCATCAAAGAGTTTATAATCTAAATAGACAAAATGGGCAAAAGGTGGTAGAAAAGTAATAGTAATATTATCATTTTGCAGATAGGAAACTGAGGCACTGAGAGATAAAGTGACTTGAACAAGGTCACATAGGAAGTCTTTGGTTGAGCTGGGAATTGTAGTGTAATATCTTGAATCCTATTCCAGTGCCTTGACCACAAAGTCCTTTTTCTCTAATTCACTCAGATTTTCTTTTAAGTGATCAGTAATTAATTAACTTATCATGTAACAACCTAATGAAAGTTCTTCCTCAGTATATTCATTTGTATAATAGAAAATATGTATATTTATAACCTAAAGTTTAAAAATCAAAATGACTGGCCTTTAAACTATAATTATATATACATAGCACAGTCCTACTGAAATGTGTGGCGGGTTTAGTAATACATCCTTTCTGGAACAGAAATATCATAGTTAGCCAAGATGATGAGAACAGATTGATTGAAATATTTCATAGGCTTTTTAGAGTAGAAAGTGGTATTATGTCAAGACATTAAATGAGGACAGTTGTGTACAGGATTTTAACAGACAAGATAATGGTTCGTGGTGTGGTCAAAATGATTCCCCACTGGTGCAGTGGAAGGCATGGGAATAATATTCCAACAAATCTCTTGTAGAATTCTATCTGATACAAAGAATATTTGAGAACTACCTGGCAGAGAGACCACACTAATAGTCCTGTATTCATATAGTTGCCAGTTTCTCCTTTACTACATGCTACTGACTGGAGTTCAGTCATCACTGAAATAAATTAACTTACTTTTTGAAAAAAGTTTTTTCCCCTCTTGTTAAAATTTTCAGGGATATCTTGGTTGGCTGAAGATTTCAGAGCATAATTTTCATAACCTCAAAATACCAAATGGTTGCAATGAGTCTTTTGGAATTGTGTTCCAGAATGACACTTTACCTTCAAGTATCTTCAACAAGACAGGAAGTGACAGGAGAATTTTGGAGAAGGGGTGGGAGAGAAAGGTACATTGTTATTTATACATAGTGAGAGCTCTTCTCTCTTGCCTTTCTTCCATGTTTCTTCTTTCATGATTCCTTGATTGTTTTCAGATCAATAAAACAGTCACAAAATCAGGTTATTTAAAACTGCTCCCCACAGCCTAGTTGGTTAGAGACATTCAGCACATGAATCTGGTAGAAATTAAATTTTCATTTTAGTATTGTAGTTCATCTTTTATTAAAATATGACATAGGAATCTAATACATTTGGGGAGAATGCTGTAGGTGATAAGTAATTGGACAAAGCTAATTAGAGAGGAAACAGCAAATTGGCAGCCTGTTGTCATGAGTCATGACTTATGGGTCTTTTGTGGTGCAGAACTGGGTCTGGTTCTGTTCCAGTCGTCTGTATTGGTGGTTGACATCAGTGAAGAAAATGATTCTGTGCAGGATGCTAGGGAGATGAGCAGCTGATTGGAAATGGGATATAAGATTGAAGTTTTACATCTGCAGAAGGAGCTAAAAAGATTCATTGTGGAAGAACCAGAGCACCCCCCTTCCCCTCCCCCCCACAAAAGGTACACACATAATACATTAAATAACATTCTGAAAAACATGCACACTTTTTTTTTGTGGAGGTTTATAAGGAACAATATTTTCAACTGCCCCAGTTTTCTAACTGGAGAAGAAAAAAGACTTGGAGAAACTTGTGTATGGTAGTTTGAAAGGAGAGAAGGTGAATAGAGAGCTTATTGTATTAGCAAAGGAATAACTTGTATATTCAAAAAAATAGTGTTTCCCTATTCAAGCTACACACGTGGAATATTTTTACTGTATTAGTCACCTAGTTTAAAATGGGACATGAAAGACTCAATTTCTACCAATCTTACACACACCGAATTCACTGAAGTCCGTGGGAGTTCCATGCACTGAGAGCTTGCAAAAACTGGGCTGGGCCCTAAAATAGCAAGGTTAAAAAGATTTAAAAATGTTCAGTTTTGTAAAATCTTGGTTTAAGAAAAAACTTATTTATGATTTACAATAGCTTGATGAGATCATCCTAGGACATAGGCCAAGACCCACTCACATTTCAGTGTTAAACTGTAATGTCCAATAATTAACATAAAGCAAAAGAAATTTCAGAGGTTATCCCAGAGAGTTATCAGAAGTAGCATAGGCTGCCATGTCAGATGATTATGACAGACATTATTAAAGACTATTTAAGATTATCCCATATACACATTCTTACTACTTAGAAGTGAGGTACAGTTTTGATGCAAAGTATGGACCTATTAAACTCTCCTTTCACCTATATTCTTCTGTGTGTCAGTTCCATATTTACTGGAGAATAATGCACATTTACAATGTGCAGTACTGCACTTGAAAACTGAGTAATTTACTTGGTAACTTGGATTTATACTTTAGTTACTTCCTAATACCTGTGTAATTAAAAGATGATGATCAAGAATCAAAACGTAATTATTGAAGTGAAAATCTTCCAACTAATTGTGGAAAACTACATTGTATTCTTAAATTGTGTGCCTATAAGAGATTTTTTTTTTTTATATGAACAGAGGCGGGGCATATTAGTGATCTTGACTGTATACAAAGGATCTTTATTTTTGTGCATCCTGTAGATGACTGGGTTCTCTGTGTGTTTTACTGATTCATACATCTCGTGCAATTAACAAACTGTAGTAATGTGTAGTAATTATAGCCCATGAACTTAATAATGCATTTCTTTTGTTTGTCTGAGAAGATAGGTAACATCCTTCGAAATGTGCAGCCTTTTCTTCTAACAAAATAATTTTAAAAGGGTTTTCACTTCAGCAGAATAAAATTTTAAAGATCAGTTTTTATGCTTTGCTGACTAAAGAATCTGCTTGTGGAGTGATTGTGAATGAAGATATATTGTGTATAAAATGGAATAAAAAGTTTCCATGGTTGAAAAATCTTCATATTATAAGAGTATAGCTATAAGGAGTTAAGCAAAGGACATGTATGAAAAATAAATGGTACCATTTGTAAAAATGTCCAGCTATGTAGGTAGTAATTCTATGTATGAATTTAAGATTAATAATCAAAATAGTGTTGGATTGTAGTTGTCCAGCTGAGGAGGGGATGTAATGAGTGAGTTAGTTAGTTTATTTGTAAAAAAGCAAAATATAAGGCAATAATCTTTGGATATGTCATAAATAAAACCTTAGAAGAACTAAAGCATTTTTTAAAGAAAGTAATTACAGAACAAACAGGCAATTGTGAATTATGAAGCTGTCATTATTTCAAGTGATACTAGAAAGGTGCTCAGAAACTGCATTTTTAAAACTTTAGTAATTTGTGTAATTACTAGGATTCCACAATGGAATTACACACTTACAAATCATAATGTGCCTGATTTTTTTTAAAATGTAGGGATCAGAAGCCGAGATCCATGACATCACATTTACTTGGAGCAGTTTCATTACCTTGGACATTGTAAGAATGTAGATGACCAAATGGTGTAAAAGTTAATATGCATAGATAGTGTATATATAGATACATATTTATATATCAATCATTTATTTTATAGAAACTGTAATGAAAGACCTTGATGTAATCACAATTCCTAGTAAAGATGTTGTGATGGTACATGAACCAAAACAAAAGGTGGATTTAACAAGGTACCTAGAAAACCAAACTTTTCGCTTTGACTATGCCTTTGATGACACTGCTCCTAATGAAATGGTTTACAGGTATGTGTGTCCACTTTTTGTGACTATTTTCTTATTTCTTTACACTTTCTGTATTCTTGGGCTTATCCTTGATCCTAGACACCCCTCCTCTTCCTCCTCCAATTGATCTTCAAATCTGTTTGCCACTTCCATAGCTTTGCCCATGTATATTTTTCCTTTAACTCAATTTGTGCTGAATTAATCTGTCCCTTAAACTCCACTTGCTGAGAATATTGTAATTCTCTGCCCTTCCTCAAATCCCACCTTTTTAGACCAGGATGTTACTTCCTCCTTTCTCATGCATGCAGTATGTGACCTCATGAACCCTTTCATCAGACCAGTCTGTTGGCCCTGTGATCACTTCAGGATCCAGTTAAAAATCACCCTTCATATTTTAAAAGCCCTTTATTGGTTCAAATTGGAGCATAACTATGTCTTTGCATGTTTCTTTCTCTATTTCTTGCACCAATCCCTCCCTTCATCCAGTGCTAGCCTCTGTTCTGTCCCGGCACAGTGTCTGCCCTGTGGGAACCTTCTATCTGTAGTGCATGCTCTCTCGAACATCTTGCACTCTATTTAATAATCTACATTTCTCCAGTCTCTGTACCTCTTTAATCTCACTCTTCCTTCCGTATTATTTCTCTCTTATCTTTGTAACTGTACTGTTCAACTCTGAAAGGAGTTTTAGGTTTGTATGAAAGTTTGTGTATTTAGATCCTCGTGCATGGTTTCTTTCATAAAACTTAATAAAAACTGCTTGCATGTATATAATACACATGTGCATGTGCACATCCACTCTTATATTGAAATAGTAAATCTCAGATCTCTTATGTTAACAGAGATTTCTCTCTTCTCTTCATAAAACATGGTGTGTTTTTTTTTCAATTTTTTTTTCTTATTTGGGAGGATAATCAAATTTAGCTTTTCCATTAAAGAAGTATTTGAAACAAGATATGTATTTTAGTGCATTACCACCATTTTTAGTTATGTCACAAAGAAAAGATGTTTTAGTGTGATCCAGTTTAATTTAGGATTTTAAATCCTCTCATACTTCCATAATGAAAATTCTTAAATTTGGGAATGAGGAGTGTTCAGCTCTACTGCATAATCATCAGTCTGTCTTTTTTTTTGATGATCTAGTGCTGTTGCAGTATATTCTACATTCATGACAGTCAGGCTAATGTCATCTTTTTAAATATATAAAAAAAAAGTTATATCACATCTTAGTTTTGAACCTCTTGTTTCTTCTGGATTTTCAGGAAGGACTAATCTTTGTATTTCTGAAAGCCTAGGATTGCATTTAAGCAACATACTAAGAGTAAAGTTGGAGTATATTTGGGCTTGGTACCATTTTAGCTCTTGAACTGTCAATGACTTATTTTATTAAACATTTCTTAGATGTATTTGTGTTTCTGCCTTGTATTAAAACAAATTCAGTCTATGCAACATACATTGTAAGTATATATTGTCAAACCAATTTATATAGAGAGCTATGTGTGCATATTCTCAGGCTAGACAAACCATATATTTTTGTAATAGATCATAAATATAAAAGATATAACTTCCAACCTATGGTACATGTTCCCCATAAAACTCCATGTGAGAAAATGGGTTGAAATAAGCGCGCGAGAAGAAAAAAGATGCTGCAAACACATTGTTAGATGTAAACAGTTGTGGGGGAAAAAAATTGACTCTGTTGCAGTGTCTTCCTTCAGGCTCTTCTGTGCTTTGGAGATTTTCATGACGTAATATTCTCTGTAACAAACTCTCTCAAGTAGCCGGGGGGGGGGGGGGAAATAATATTATCATCACTTAAAAGGAAAGTTTGTGACCCCATTTCTGCATAGTTGGTGTTCCCTAGCAAAGTAAGTATACTCCAGGAATCTTCAAGCTTTTCCTATCTAATCTAGAGTTTTCTTTTTTGAAAGCACCGTCTCTGGCATTTGTGACCTCTTCAAAACCTCTAGAGAGTTAGTGCTTTCTTCTGACGAAAGAGTGAAAGAAATTGGAATCATCTTCCATGTTTAGTTAATCTTGGAGGTCTAATTCAGGAAGAGCATATACATAAGCAGAGGAATTACTATATTGAATAGACCAACGGTTCATCTGTTCCAGTATCCTGCTTCTGGCAGTGGCCAATGCTACCTCCTTGGGAAGACTATAAAAGCCTCCTATAATACAGTATTGCACAGTTGGCTAAGTATATCATTAATATGAGGAATTTTCCTCAAAGGATGGTTGATTACCAATTTGTGCTTAAGTAACAAGACGGAGAGGTCTTGTTTCTTTGGTTTTGGCTAATATAAGTGAATTATCTGGGCCATAGGTGCTGACTTCCCCTCTCCCCGGTGGGTACTTGACCCTGGCCCACCACTTCCTGGCAATGCACTGTCCTCTCCCACCCCTATTCCACCCTTCCCCAAAGTCCCCGCCCCACCCTGCCCTTTTCCCAGCCCTGCCCCCTTCCCGCTCCGATTCCACCCCTTACCCCAAGTCCCTGCCCCTTCTCCACTTCCTCTCCTGAGCGTGCCATGTCCCCACTCCTGCCCCCAGCCCCAGAAAGTCCTGAGTGCCACCAAACAGCTGTTAAACAGCAGGTGTGTGTGTGCAGGAAGTGCTGGGAGGGTGGGGGAGGAGCAGGGATGTAGTGTGCTGGGGAGGGCAGAGAAGGAGGCGAGGAGAGAGGAGCTTGGCTGTAGGTGGGTGGAGCACCCGCTGATTTTTCTCTGTGGGGGCTCCAGCCCCAGAGCACCCACAGAGTCGGTGTCTATGATTTGGGCTACTAGTCTGTTGGGAACAGGAATTCATTCAGGAAAGTTGTTATGTAGGAGGTCAGACTAGATGGTCACAATGGTCCATTCTGGCTTTATAATATATGAATATGCTGGCCTATGGACAAAGTTGTCCTACTTCCATCTTTTATCTAATCTACTTTTATTCTCCTTGTTGCCTCCCTTACAGTGGAATCTAAGTGCTGAGTCACAGAACATTTTTCCTTGAATTAATCTAGGGTTTGTTTATAAAGCTTCTAGTTAGAAACCATTCTTCGTTAAATGATTGCTCATCAGTTCCATGTAGGTGTGTGCATGCCACGTGCACAATTGTTGGATGGTTTTTCTCTAGCGGTACCCGTCGGGTCAGCTGTGGAGCCCCCCTGGAGTGGTGCCTTCATGGCTGTGTATATAGGTTCCTGCTGACCTGCCGCCTCTTCAGTTCCTTCTTACTGCCAGTGATGGTCGTTGAAGTAGCTCCTCTTTTGCATTAGCCAGCGATTTCCTGGTGGACTCTCCTTTTCACTCTGTAAATGGTTTGAAAGTCTTAGTGATAAGGTTATAGTTAGTGATAACTGTAGTAGTTAGTTAAATTTTAGTTTAGGGTTAACCTCCTCACTATTTTGTTCCCGTCCTGGGGACTGGGGCATGCCTCGCACTTAAGGTTTCAAGCCATGGGGTTCCTGCCTGAAGCCCATGCCAAGGAGAGACCTACATGATTTCTGTCTACAGTGTTTCAGAGAGGAACACCAGTCCTAGAGGTGTAAGATCTGCTGGGATTTTAAGCCTAGAACTAAGAAGGAGCGGGACTTTCATTGAAGCTTCTTCTAATGGAGTCAGCTCTTCACCCCAACCGTCCCAGGCAGCGTCTGGCTGGGTGCTTCAGTGCGCTGACATCAGTACGGGAAGTCTCTGCACTGAAAAAGGACTCATCCAAAGGGCCACGGCACTTCCACTCCCCAGCACAGATGACCAGCTCTAGTGCAAGGGACTGCTTGCAGCTGCTGGTGCCGCCCAAGAAAAAAAGAGCTGACCGGGCACTGTCCTAGCAAGTGGGTGCTAGTAGGATGCGTCCTGTGTCAGGACACCCAACCTCAGGCGCTGTCAACTCCGGCCTCTGAGGGTGATCCGTTGAGTCTGGCCACAGTGGACTCCCTGGTGCAGGAACATTTGGAGGAGGACTTGGATGCTCCCTCCAGGCTGGATGCGTTTGAGGTGGCCAGGGAGCTGATTGCCATGACAGTGCAGTTCCCCGCTCCACCGGCAGGTAAGCCAATGCAGGCTCTGGCAACATCGTCAGCACCCGCACCAATGCTGATTTGGCATGGGGCAAACTCACTAAGATGTGGCACCGATTGCCTTTGCCACGGCACCGATCCCCGGCACCGTCTTGATCTTCACCACCCTGGTCAGATTCGGACTTCTCCTCAGAGGTGGATTCCTATGCTTCCATGCGGAGCCAGCACCGCTCCTGGCACCGCCCTAGGCAAGTTCAAGGACAGCCAGGGCCTGTAATGTCTTGGCTTCTGCAGTGGCAGGGACTGATGCGGTGGCCCTTCTGGACACTATGGGCCAAACCATCAAATCCATGGTCTGGTTTCAGGTCTCTGTCAGTGGTGTCAGAGGTGTGAATCCCTCCATCGGCCATGTCTGTAGCCTGCTAGCCTCCTCGGGGCAGGGATGTAGAAGCTCAGGCTGACGACGATGTTGGCATGGGCACTGAAGCAGCTGCAGCAGCAGGTGCTACTGCCACCTTCTGCACCTCTCAAGAGGCGCAAGGGGATCCCTGCAAGAAGACCTTCTGCCTCCAAGGGAGTCTTCCTCCTCTTCCTCCTCCTCCCCCCGCCCAGATGAGGCGGTAGCAGGCACCTCCACCACTCTGTCTGCTTTGGACACCAGGGCCCATCAAGACCTGCTCAGGAGAGTGGCCCAGAACCTGAACTTGCAGGCGGAGGAAGTCTCTGAGGATATGGATCCCATGGTGGATATTCTGGCCCCTGAGGGGCCTGTGAGGGTGGCTCTGCCCCTCATCAAAACCATACAGAATACCACCAAGGTGCTGTGGCACATGCCTGCCTCTATCCCGCCAACAGCCAGAGCACAGAGCGCAAATACTTTGTGCCTTCCAAGGGGTACGAGCACCTCTTCACCCACCCTAACCCGGGACCTTGGTGGTGGAGGTGGTGAACCACAAAGAGTGCAGGGCAACTCAGGCCTACCCCCAAATCCAAGGATGTTAAGAAGCTGGACCTCTTCAGACAGAAAATCTACTGTATTGGGGGGTTCCAGCTTCGAATAGCAAATCAGCAAGCGGTTCTGAGCCACTATGCTTATAATTCCTGGAGCTCTTGGCTAAATTCCAGGAATTTCTCCCAACTGACTCCCACTCAGAGTTTGGAGTGGTTCTGGAGAAGGGAAAGGTGGTTGCCAAGACCTCTCTTCAGGCCGCTCTGGACTCAGCTGACTCAGCCACCCATGCTATGGGTATGGCCATAGCTATGAGACGCAGCTCTTGGCTACAGGTCCCAGGGCTCCCACATGAGGTCCAGAACACAATTCAGGACCTGCCCTTCAACTGCTCTGGCCTCTTCGTGGAACAGACTCACTCAAGGCTGCATAGCCTTAATGACTTTTGGGTGACTCTCAAGTCTTGGTGCTGCAGACACCAGCCCTTCAAAGAAAGGCATTTAAGCCCCAGGCCATCCAATGATTCTACTCTGCGCCTCCCAGACAGGACTACAGTAGGAAGCAGGGCAGACGTAATAGGAGGCGCTCATCTCAGTTCTCCTCTGGCCGTGGGCAGGGCATGACTAAGCAGTCCTCAGGCTTATAGCCAAAATGTTGAAGGTGTGCCCGAGGATGGAGTACCAGTTCAATACCTGAATCCTTCTCCTCCCTTCATGAACCATCTATCCCATTTTCTACTGTGCCTGGGCTCAAATAACATCAGACTGTTGGGTCCTGAGCATGGTAGAATTGGGATATTCTCTCCAATTCTGTTCCCTCCCACCCATCTTCCCTGTTCTTCTTCAGGGATCCTTCTCACAAGCAGCTTCTAGTGTAGGAGGTCCGAATGCTCCTACAGCTGGGGGCTGGAGGTTCCTCTAGAGTTGGAGGCAAGGGATTCTGTTCCCCTTCTTAATCCTCAAGACCAAAGACAGGCTCAGGCCCATTTTAGATCTGGGAAAACTCAACGAACTCATGAAGAAACTGAAATTCCACATGGTCTCCCTGGCCTCCATCATACCCTCTCTGTATCTGGGGGACTGGTAAGCTGCCCTCGACTTGAAGGATGCATACTTCCACATCTTCATCATCCCTTCCCACACACTATTTCTGTGATTTGCAGTCAGCGGCACTCATTATTGGTTCACGGTCCTCCCCTTTGGCCTATGGGCAGCACCTTGAGTGTTCACCAAGTGCATGGCTGTCATGGCAGCCTTTTTTCAAAAGTCAGGTGCAAGTCTTATTGTACCTAAATGGTTGGCTCATCAAGGGCCACCTGAGCCCAGGTGGAGGAACACGTGAACCTGGTACGTACAATGTTCCTCAATCTTGTATCCTCTTAAGTGTGGCAAAGTTGACTCTGTCTCCCACTCAAAGAATAGGATTCATCAGGGCCCTCCTGGACTCCATCCAGGCCAGAGCATTCCTGCCTGACTCTCATTTTCTAACCATGAGTGCCATCATACAGGGCCTCCACCAGTTCCCCACCACAGTGCCCAGAAACTGCCTAAAATTACGTGGGCATGTGATGCAGCATGCAAAGCTGTTCTGCCCCCTCCAGGTGTGGCTGGCCGAAGCGTACAGACCAAACCAGGACCACCTGGACAGTCTGGTCTCACGCTCTCCTTGGGCTCTCGAGTTCTTCCCATGGGGGCTTGATCTGCAGGCAGTCTCTGCGGGAGTCCTTTTTTCAAAACTTCAGCCATCACTGTCGCTAGTCATGGATGCATTGGTGCTGGGGTGGGGAGTGCATCTGGGCTACCTCAGAACTCAGGGCCTATGGTCCCAAGTGGAACTATCACTACACATTAATGTCATGGAGCTGTGGGTGGTGGGTCTAGCTTGCCAGACATTTCAGGCCCATCTTCAGGGTAAATGTGTATCGGTGCTGACAGACAACGCCACAGCAATGTTGTATATAAACAGGGTAGTGCTCACGCTCTGCCCTGTGCCAGGAAGCCCTCAGGGTGTGGAACTTTTTGTATCGACCACTCGATGCACTTGGAGGCGTCTTATCTGCTGGGCGGACAAAACAAAGTAGCCAATCACCTCAGCAGATCTTTCCGTGGCCACAAATGGTCTTTCTGACTGGACATTGTCAGGAATGTTTTCTGGAGGTGAGGATCCCCAGGTAGACCTGTTCGTGACATGAAGCAATAGGAAGTGGTTCAGTCGTAGACGCCATTCTTCTCTCGCAGACACGGTGCCTGCTGTAGGCATTCCTGCCATTCCCTCTCGTCCGCAAGGTCTTCCTCAAGGTCCGGCAGCACAAGGCTTCGCTGATTCTCATAGCGCTGGCGTGGCTCTGCCAACACTGGTTCTCCACGCTGTTGAATCTCTTGGTGGACACTGCCCATGACCGTGCCCATGATTCCAGACCTCATTATGCAGGACCTCGGCCGCCTTCAGCACCTCAACCTGGAGTCTTTCCACCTCACTGTGTGGAAAATCCAGGGTTAAACTGGTTAGTGCTCCAGTGCTCCGATTCAGTTAGGGAGGTTCTCCTTGGCAGTAGAAAGCCCACCATTCGTGCCACTTATATAGCCAAGTGGAAAAGATTCTTTATTTAGTCCGGACAGAAAGGCACCTCTCCACTGCAGGCTTCGATCTCCATTATACTGGACCAATTACTTTACTTAAAGCAGCAAGGGCTGACAGACTCATCAATCAAGGTGCACCTGACTGCTATTTCCGCTTTCCACCTGGGTGCAATGAGGTGGTCACTATTTGCTAACCCCGTGATTGGTCACTTCCTTAAAGGGCTAGACAGGCTGTAGCCTCAGATGTGGCAACCAGTCCCTCCATGGGACCTTAACCTGGTCCTCTCAAGGCTTATGGGGGCTCCCTTTCAAACGTCTAGCAACTTGTTCTCTGCTTTACCTCTCTTGGAAAGTGGCATTCCTCATGGCTATAACTTCAGGCAGAAGAGTGTCTGAGCTCAAAGCTTTAACGTCTGAGCCACCTTATACAGTGTTTTATAAGGACAAGGTGCAATTGTGGCTGCACCTGCCCATTTTCCCATAAGTAGGCGCACAGTTTCATGGAAATCAGGATATCTTTCTACCAATGTTCTTCCTGAAGCTGCATGCTAATGACAGGGAACACAGGCTCCATTCCCAAGATATCTGACAGGCTCTGGGTTTTTACACTGTTTAGGAAGTCAACGCAACTCTTCATTGCCATTGCTGAGAGAATGAAAGGGCTGCCGGTCTCATCTCAAGGAATCTCTTCTTGAATCACGGCCTGTATCAGGCCAAGCTACAACCAGGCAAAGATACCAGCCCCAGCATTGACAGCACACTCCAAGAGAGTGCAAGCTTCACCTGCAGCATTCCTGGCACAGGTCCCCATTCAGGACATCTGCAGGGCGGCGACATTGTCATCTGTTCATACCTTTATGTCGCACTATGTCATCACACAGCAGGCTAGAGACGATGCCGCGTTTGGTAGAGCAGTGTTTCAGTGAGCAGTTCAGTGAACTCCGATCTCTCCTCCAGGGGAGTGCTTGAGAGTCACGTACTTGAAACTAACATGGGCAATCACCCAAAGAAAAAACGGTTATTTACCTTTTGTAATTGTTGCTATCTTTCGTAACTGTTGTTCTTTGAGATGTGTTGCTCATGTCTGTTCCAAATAGGTATGTGTGTGCCACATGCATGATCGTCGGAAGGTTCTTCCTTAGCGGTACCCATCAGGTCAGCTGTGGAGCTGCTTGGAGAGGCGCCTTCATGGTCATGTATATAGGTCCCTGCTGACCCAACGCCTCTTCAGTTCCCTCTTGCCAGATACTCTGATAGAGGGGAGGCAGGTGGATCTTGGAATGGACAGGAGCAGCACATCTAGAAGAACCATTTTTCCCCTCAAAGAAGCAAGATAATCTTTCATAGTTGATGCACAGAATGGGTGACAGCAATTACTCACTTGCTCCCTCTTAGGGACTCTTGAGCTGACATCAGAACATTTGTATTCTAGTTATATCCTTGTACGGTGCTTAAAGAGAGGGGCCCAGGTTTTCAGAATGTGCACATTCAAAAACACATGCAGAATTACCATGAATAATGCAGCCCTGTGAACCATGTGCAAATCATGTGGTCTTAACACCGTGAAAGCATCAGCTAAAAAACTGCTGTCTTAAGTTACTAGTAGTAGTATTTGGGGTAAGAAATTAGAGGTTTTCTAAATTTAGCAAGTATTCGTAAGCAGTACAACTTTTTTTAGCTATAGATAATGTTTTTAGTGGTGGTTTTGTAAGATTCTGAAATTGAGGGTGGGAGGAGAGAATATCCATAGATGGCTATTTCCAGGATTTGGCATTACTGCTCAATGCAGCTATGAGCTAAAAAGTTTACTTTTAAACTCTGTTTAACTGTTCCAGTGCTTATTACACACTGTATAATTATTAGGATCTTTTCCATTGAGCTTATCCTGTGCCCAAATCTACTCAGTTATAAGGGCTTATTCTTCTTTTATTAATTTAGGGCTCCGTTTTATGGTAAATTAGGTTGACAATAATTGGAGTTCTGAAAACAATCTGTTCAAAAGGGATCACTGTCCTATGACAAAGAATTTATGCCCCCTAAATATAGCAAATTATGTATTTTTCAAGAGTACTTCCTCACTGATCCTTTATAATCTAAACTTAAAATGCTTATCCTCTTTCCTTCCGTGAGTTGTCTTTTACCAATGGCAGGTAAAAAACAACTGAAACAGGAAAATTTCATTGGCCTTCCGTTAAACTTAGGAAACCTGTGTACTTAGGTATTTGCCTGGACAAACACCTTTGTGTATCTCTAATAGTCATTTAATATACAGGCCCACCCCCCCAGTGCAATTTTCATCTAAAGTGACTCCTATATATTTTCTACTGATGGGAGTATTGCTGTGTCATGTATGATTTGTTCGTTATAGAAGAGATAGGATATTGTGTGACTATTGTTTTGTTTTGCCATGTCTCTTGACTATAGAAGTATCTATTAGAGAATTCAACTTCGAAGAAGTTGTTAGCGTTTTGGAGAGCTTGCAAAATCTCCCATTTGGAGCTCCTGCGTAAGTATTGGTTACTAGGCAGAAAACATGATGTGACTGTTAATTTGACTGGGATTTGTATCAGAAATTACTCTATTAATGCAAATCCAGTGTCAGTATACATAAGATTGTTTTAATCCTTTGATTCAGACAGTCTTTCCTAGCTTAACTTTCTAACAGTAACTTATTGAACAAATAATTAGGAAAATGTTTAGGAAAAAAAATGTTGAGTTCTTATTACGGGTGTGTGTGTGGAATGTTGGATTTACATTTAACTTTGCTACACTTCAATGAAAAACGTCTAATGCTTTTGCTTTTTTGATTTAAGGTTTACAGCTCGACCACTAGTGGAGACCATATTTGAAAGGGGAATGGCTACATGTTTTGCATATGGGCAAACAGGCAGTGGAAAAACCCATGTAAGCAATTCTTGTAAACTCAATAACACCATGTATCCACAGTACAATTTTCTTTGTCAACACTTTCACTTAATTGGTTAACTTATTAAATAATCAGACTTGTAGAAGAGTTCTGTGACGCTCAAAAACTTGTCCCTCTCACCAACAGAAGTTGATCCAATAAAAATATATTACTTCACCCAACTTGGTTCTGTGATAATAAATAATAAATATGTTCTGCCATTTTTATTTTAGACTATGGGTGGTGACTTTTCAGGAAAGAACCAAGATTGTTCTAAAGGAATTTATGCACTTGCAGGTAAGTAATCAGGTGCTTGCATGTATTTTCTTGCCAGTTGCTGGAGATAAACAGAAAGTAAAAAAAATCTAGTTACCCATTTTAATTTAAGTGCCTGCTTATTTTGCATTATTATAGAAGGGAGGCATCAATAGCTTTTAAGCTTGTAAACTTTATTTACTTCAATATATGTATCAGTGTATTTAAGAAAGTTTGAGGAGTATAAATGGCTGAGGAATTGAGCTTCCCATTTATGGGGGCTTCTGTAACTCTCCAAAATATTTTGCTAGTTTTAACTCCAAAAGGAATTCTTAAGACAAATATACCAACTCCTGAAAAGAATGTCTAGGAGTGTGTGGCCATCCTGCTCTGTCAATCTCCACGGGAGTCCATGCCTCCTAGCTGTCACGCACTTAAAACTGTAATCTGTATAAAAGAGAGAAATTAGCGGTCTTCTAGAGCTTCGGCCTTCTGGGATGAACAGTATTTTGTCATTGGCCCTCAAGCACGGTGATGCACCCAAATAGTACAAGGGACTGTGGCCCTCAGGCCAGGCAGAACAGTGAATGATCTAGGGGCCAAGGCCCTCAGGCAGGTCAGAGCAATAAAGGGTTTAGGGCCCTAGCTCTGGCAGATGGTAGACTAACACAGGCCTCCTGGCCTAAGGTGGGGAGGCTGCCACCCCAGGAGTGGAGTAGTAGAGGGACCTGGGCCCACCATACTCTACCAGGTCCCAGCCCTGAGCCCTAACAGTGGTGGACTGTTCTGCTATGAGGTCGGCAGGAATCCGGCCACAACATACTGACCTGGGTTCAGGCAGCAAAGCAGCTGGACTATTGTTGGCTGTTCCTGGGCTACTTCCTATAAATCCTAGGATCATCCTTCATCTACCCAGGGTACACCACCAGGGGCAATCACGGTAGCTCTGGTGAGTCCTCAGGACAGTGGTGGTTTTCTGCACTCTCTTGCTCCAGCAGCAGGTTGGAAGTATACGTCTTCCTCAGCGGCTGCAGCTCAACTGAACTGCAGGGCCCGCCTTTTGTACTTCCTGTCCTGCCCCTCTGCTTCCGGTGGAGTGGGCATGGCCTTCCAGGTTCTGCCAGCAGGGGGCATATGGCCATTCCTCCTTGTCAATTTCCGAGGGAGGCAATCCCTCCTCCTTACAGAATGGAATACCTGATTATAGTTGCAAGATGTATGCGAGAGAGACGTGAATAAGACAGAATTGTATATTTAAAGATTCTTGACTAGATAAAAGTGCATAACTAGATTTCTGTATATTTGAAAATTTATTCACAGCTCGAGATGTCTTTTTAATGCTAAAGAAGCCAAACTATAAGAAGTTAGAACTTCAAGTATATGCAACATTTTTTGAGATTTACAGTGGGAAGGTAAGTGCAAGTTCTTGATTTGGGAAAAATATCTTCAGAGAACACATAAGGGTTCTGAACAGAACACAGAAGGATTTCTCATTTTATTTTCGTATGGATATTTAGAGCATTTTTCTAATCACTTGTTTGGCTGAATTATTCTGAATTTATTTATTTATTTAATTTAGAATTAAGTGTGTCCTAAAGACCTCTTATTATGCCTAATTTTTTTAAAGGTTTTTGACTTGTTGAACAGGAAGACCAAATTAAGGGTGCTGGAGGATGGTAAACAGCAGGTCCAAGTGGTGGGATTACAGGAACGGGAGGTTAAATGTGTTGAAGATGTACTCAAGCTTATTGAAATAGGCAACAGCTGCAGGTATCTACTATGTTTTTAATTAGTTTTTCAGTGTAAATTACAGTGAATTAGAACACTTTTGCCATAATAAGAGTGTGTGTTTGTCCTTTCAAAGTCTTAAGCATTCTGCACTGTACAATACAGCTTTTCTTGAGCTGATTAACTACAGTTGTGCTGTTGCCTTCCTTTTGGATAAAGGTGGTTTGGTTATTTGCATCTGTCAAGAGGAGTTGAGATGAATTTTCTGTGTGCTGTGAACTGTATGTATTTATGTAACCAGCTTATTGTCTTAATGTCACATAGTTAATACTCTGGAATACTGCTAGATTCTTAGGTTTTAAAAGATAGCATACATTTATGTTTTATGACAGAGATTCTTAACTGTAAAATTTTTATTTTATTTTTTTTTAAATCCAGCCTTACTGTGTTTAAAAATAGTCTTTTGCCATGATTATTGCTCTCAGTAGATTAAAATGTTCTTTCTAGGATCCAGTTTTAAAATGCTCTGAGTCTGACTATACATTGTTGGGGGTGGGGTGGGAAATGCTAAGATACTGCTCTTTCTCTTTCATGCTTGCTCGCTCACTCTCCCCTTTTTCCTGGTAGATGAGATGGAGCAATATATGTAATTTTACTGTTTTTGTCAAGTTGTATTTTGGTAGTGTCCACAACATGCTAGGCACTATCAATACTCCACTTCCTTGCCCTGAAGAGCTAACTTATAGGATGTTTCAGTGTGTGTGGTCCTTCATGTGCACTAAATAGTATTCTCTCCCCCCCTCCTTTTTTATTTTTTTTTTTAAGAACATCTGGTCAGACATCTGCAAATGCACATTCATCTCGGAGCCATGCAGTGTTTCAGATTATTCTGCGAAGGAAAGGAAAACTGCATGGTAAATTTTCCCTGATTGATTTGGCTGGAAATGAAAGAGGAGCAGATACTTCCAGTGCAGATAGGCAAACACGACTGGAAGGTGCTGAAATTAACAAGAGCCTTTTAGCACTCAAGGTAAATAAAATTCACCCAATTCTATTTGAGCAGATGGAAGTCTTCTCATTTATTATTCTTCATATAACCAAAAAAAGTCTCTAAGATGAGTGTTTGTGTAGGTAGGTCTTTTCCACTAAATTGATAAATTGATTGCTATGGCATTTAAAATGTTTCCTCTAAATGCTTAAGCGGACACTTGTACTATATTTCTACTTGTTAATTACTGTGTAACAAGCATGATATAGAACATAAAATTACTTGGTCATATGGTATAAAGATTTTCTTAGCATAAGCATGGGATGGCAACATTATTAACAAGTGACATTTGGAGACTAGATCTGCAAATGGATTTCGTGCCTAAGTCCAACATTTAGGGGCCACTGAGATCCTCAAAACCCTTGCTCAGCTGCCACCTAACCTTGCATGCACCGAATTCCCTAGAACTCCAGATGCACAATTCTAACATGTTTCCTCTCTAGACAACACTTCCTCCACAAAGTACGGTTATGTGCTTGTCTTTCAATGTGTAAGCACAGTGCTGTGATTGTGAACTTGGAGACTAAAAGTTTGGCTGCCCTTGACCTGGAGATGTAATTTCCAGCTAAGGTTGAAATGTGTATGCTAGATTTGATCAAGCAGGCATGCTAAAAATAGTCACATAGCTGCAGCAGCCTGGGAGGTAGAATGAGCTCCCCATCTTAGTACCTAGGGCAGCAGGTGGGATTATACTCAGGGCAGCTATCCTGTCATACTGCTTGTGTCGCCACTGCTATAATGCTATTTTTAATGCGTTAGCTTGATCAGAGGTAGTATGCATGTGTCTGCCTACAATGAAAATTACACTCTCAGCTTGAGTGTAGACATACCGTTAGTATTAATTCTGAACTTCCATCATTACATTCATTGAAGGTGGATCCCTAACATTAACTTAATATTAATTTAAAGTACAGCAACATATCATCCAGTGCTTATATTTTCTGTATGTGGATTGCATTTATATTGTAATATTTTCTTTGATTATGAGGAGAACATAAACTTGTTTGTTCTTTCAGGAGTGCATTAGAGCCTTAGGCCGAAATAAACCTCATACTCCATTCAGAGCAAGCAAACTTACTCAGGTGCTAAGAGATTCATTCATAGGAGAAAATTCCCGTACCTGTATGGTAAGTTTTTTGTTAGATTGTAAGTGATATATTTATAAAGAGAACAGGAACTGTCTATTAATGATCTTATGGTTAGTCTAGGTAACTTGCTACTGAGAGAGTAGATTTAAATTTTTTATTAAAATTAATGTTTAAAATTAAATATACACAAGTTAAGAGGGAAGATACTGTAATCTGGAGTCCATCTTGAGTTATGAGGGATTACAGGTATCAGTTACAAGGATCACAAGATACATACATATCCCATAACCAGCATAGACCCAGATTAGGGTGTGGTTTTTTTTTTTGTTTTTTTTTTTTTTAAAGCGTCAGTGGATAAGTGGGCTCGGGTATGCCACCCATGGAATGTATATTAAACTTGATTGTATCCAACATACGGCATGACACCTAGAGATTATCTTTCAACAGGGAAATCTTCCCCCTTTTCCTTCTCCCCAGCCAGATATCTTCATTGTGTGTGTGTTTGGCAGTAGTATCAGAATCTTGGAAAAGATGGGGGGAAATGCATGAGAGTCTCTGACCTGACAAAAAGATAAATTCAGAGCTGGTATCAAGTACTCAGACTGTAGGATAGTCTGCTTGGAGGTGAAAGGGATTAGAGAAGTTAGTATAGGAGAATTAAAGAAGGGGATAGAGACAGACATACAACAATGTGCAATATCATTACTCAGCATTCATTCTGAAAAGCAGGACTTGTTATGTCAAATTGTCAGAGGAAACTGATTAGGAGAACCAGAGGTTCTCTTTAACTTTAAAGTGCAGTTCTACTGTGAAATCGATTTAGTAAAAATGACATTTTGTGTTCCATAACTGTTCTCTCTCAATAACTTCTGGATCAAACGTTGAAGTTATAAATGGAAATATGGTACTTCCCCCCCCCCACCTCCTCCAAACAGCCAACTCAACTAATTTCACCCAGAATCATAAAAGCTGAGCTGTGTTCTTTCTGGCTTGTGCATGAGCACTAGTAACAAGATCTGCAAGTTAGTCTTCCATTACTTGTGCCTGTTTTCCATGAGCAGAAATTGGCCCTACAGTTAGTTTCTTTGACATGTTTTATTACTAGTGTAAAGCCAGAACAGACCAAACTCACTTTGCCATAGCTGTATTAGATCTGCTGTGGTAACAGTGGTGAAAACTTGTTTAAGTCAAAAATAGCAATCAGATAGGAATATGAATACATGCAGGAATTAGTTATGGAATCAGAGTGCAGTTCTGATTAAAATCATACCACTCTTTGAGTACTACATAGATATCTGTGTATTATTTTCCTGATTTCCCAGGTTGAATTTGCTTAATTTTATAATTTTGTGACATCTGTGAGAAGAATTTACTATTGTTTTTGTTATTGCATTGAGAATTGCATTGAGAATTCTAGAATGGTTCTTATGATCTTTCATCAGTTCTTTGTGATTTTAATTATGGGTGAAACATTTTTTTAATTTCAGAAATATGTTCACTGTAAAATAAGCCTCTGAATGTGGGGATGTGGAAATTTGCATGATATTTTTTTTTGTTTGTTTTCCAACCACATAATTACAGTATTCCCATAATTAGGAATGTGAAGACCCTCTTATTATAAGCCACATATTTTTCAGGCACCTAAATTTTTTATTTTGAGTTTTCTCATGCTTATTGTCAGCCTAAAGACAAGATGTTGGGTTTGGGGATATTTTTTGTGTATGTAAGTTTAAACAAATATTTTTGGCAGTGGGTTTTTTTAGGACAGTGAAAAAATGTTGTGTAGCAGTTATTTCTTGTATGCTGTTTTTGCATCTAGTTTTTTTTTTAAAGATTTATTTTTAAAATTCTGTATGATTGATTGTGGAAACATTTGTAGAAACAAGGTTTATAAGCAACTGGAAAATTACTCATTTTTAATAAAGCAGAGAAATGGGAAAATTCCAGATATGTACAAATTGTACCACTTGGGAAGTAACACTGTCAAATATAGTTTAAGATAGTTAGGACAGACCAGTCAGCTGTTCAGCACCTCTACAAACCCTAGGCAGCCTTTCCCCTCGAAATAGTCTTTGTTTCTTCTAACACTCTTACTCCCCAACCATTGATGTTATGAATTAGACAGGGGTTCTCAAACTTCATTGCAACGTGACCCCCTTCTGACAACAAAAATTACTACACGACCCCAGGAGGGGGGACTGAATCCCAAGCCCACCAGAGCCCCACTGCCCTGTGGGTGGGTGGGTGGGGGGCAATTCCAAAGTTGAGTGCAGCCTAAACTGAAGCCTAAGGGCTTCTGCCCCATTGGGGGTCCTGTAATCTGAGCCCCGCCAACCAGGGCTGAAGACCTCGGACTTTTGGCTTTGATCCTGGATGGTGGGGCTTGAGCTTGGCCCCAGGCCCCAGCAAGTCTAATGCCAGCTCTGGTGACCCCATTAAAACTGGGTTGTGACCCACTTTGGGGTCTCGACCCACAGTTTGAGAATCGCTGAATTAGATCATGTCATTGGTGACACACTCAGTTCAGATTTCACATGCTCTAGTCTAGGACATCAACTTAATGTACTGGTCTCTACTGAAAGTGCAAAACTGAAACTGATGCAGAGAGCGTAGCAAACAGCTTGCCAGTCTTGAGAAACTACATCTGATGCTGTCTTTCTTCTGACTTCTATATTTTAAAATGGCACTGTAAAGGTCTGCAAGTTTCTCGCATCCTTTCTGATAAGACTGTCTACACTGCTGTTTTCAGAATTTACACCTTCAAGCACAGTGTGTTATATGTAAAGGATATAAAATCCTAGTGTGTGAAAAATGTGAGTATGCAGTGTAATAACTACATTTATTTGACTGTAGAATACCATGATCATGTGTGTCCTTCTCTTAATAAATTAAAAAAAAAAAAAAAAGAGAAGGAACTTCTAAAAACTGCTAGAGCAACTTTGTGATTATTTTACACACAGATATCAGGAACTTGTAGTTATTATGAGAACCATAACTTACAACTCTGATTAAAACTTCAGTATATGTGTAAAGTTAACACCTTATGCAGTATATAAACTAGAACACATGGGTTGTCAGCTAATCCAAACACACCTTTGATTTGCTGAGGCATAAGATTTCAAGTATTTTTAGCCTTAGAATGTGGATTTTTTTAACAAAAAGTAAATACTTTTAAAGAAAATAGTCTCATTTTATTGATCACGTAAAATAGTTTATCAAAATTTCATTTTTTCCCTCAATTATCCTGTCTTTTGTCAGTGAGAGAATCTTTTCTTGTAAGGAGATTTGTTTACAAGAGAAATAAATCTGTCTCAAATGTTCTAATTTGCCATTAGAGTTCAAAACATTTTGCAAATGTAGGTTGTATATATTATCCATAAACTTCCATCTTAAGGAACATCTTATATGCATGTGAATACATGACTATCAGGTTCTTGAAATGTGCTAGTGCGTACCCACTAGTTCATTTTTCTCTTTCACAAATCAGCCTTGGAGGGCTGCTATTTGAGTCTGAAAAGCTCTTTATGAGTAATTCATGGATTGTTTTATCCAAATTGTCCTTTTATAGTTTATTAGGTTTTCTATTATAATTTTTAGTATTAAGCCTTAGTGGGCCTAGTGTTTAAAATGTTCTCTACTGTATGTAGGAAATCAGAATGTGATCCAGGAGCTTCAAGAGTTGAAAAAGAGATGTTCAGTGTGGACAATTATGAGTGGGACCTGTTTCGCTATAAAGAAAGCCACAGATGTAAGATCTGCTTAAAGATATTGTTTTGAGCTATCAGAGCTCAGAAGGAGAAGTTGCAAATCTTACCTTGTGACCCTCTGAGAAGCAGAACTCTGGTTTGCTGGCACAGTACTCTTTCTAGTTTTCTTGCAGTACCTTGAGTATTTGGAAGTTGGAAACATCCAACAAAATCTTCAGCTTCAAAGGAGCATCAGCGTAGCTCCAGACTTGTAGTAAGGGCATCCTCTTTGAGTTTGTAAATACTGTATTATTGCTAATCTAAGTGGTATATTAAGGGATGTGTGTGTATAAATATAAGTATATATTATTATGATTGTTATTATTATATACAAGAGAGCACTGGAATGTAAAGCCATTTTCTCTGGCTTTTGACTGCTCTAGAAGTTGTACTGGTTATACCAAACTGACTGGCCCTCTGAAGTAACAAAGGCAGACTAAATCACAATGAGCTATGCCTGTGGGACTGTCTGGATTAGGATTTAAAGGTGCAATGTTAGCATGTTTTAACTAACGTGTTCTAACGTTTGAAAATCTAGTGTATATAAGGCTCACTGCCTTTAATGTATATTATTTGCTGTTCACATTAAAGCCACCACTGTAATTTAACCTGTTAATATGTGTTAAAGTAGCATGGCTTCACTGTGATAGATTTTTAAAATGTGTATACAGTATTAGCACAAGGTCATGATTGCAGAACAGTATTTCCACTAATACTGGGTAACTTACTGATTACAAATGTTAAGGGCTAAATATTTGAAGTTCCTGAAATAAGATGTATTAGGTAACGAGTCAAAAACCAGTGATACCCCTGGCTCTTCCAGCTAATTCAATAAAAACATTAGAGAAAAACTCTTCTACAAAAATTTCACATTGCACTGTATTTTTAAATAAAGCCAGAATGGAGATTTATCTACCTACTCTTAAAAAATTCTTAAAGCAATGTTATGGGTGATACTTAAATGCATCAGAAGCCAGTAAATTGAAAAGTTTTATGGTTCTAATTATGCCACATTTCAAAAATATTACATTAAGACAAATTAACCACAAGAAGTACAAAAAAGGTTAGGTTTATGCTGTGGGAATATTTGAATTCACTGACTTCTGTGTTTTAAGTCTTAGTGTTGCATTAACATAGTTGTTTGCCCTTTATCTCCTGTATTTCTAAAAGCAAGGAAGCAGAGCCTTAATTGTTAATGTACAGTCAAACAAATTTGACTGTAAATTCAAATTCATAGAGGGGCATTAATTTGAATGTGCAGTCCGCACATTCTATTCATACATTGCATGTGCTGAGCTGCTGTAATGCTTCAGTATAGGCACTTACTACTGTGATGGGAGGGGTTCTCCTATTGCTTTTGGTAATCCACGTATCTGAGAGGTGATAGCTAGGCTGAGAGGTGATAGCTAGGTTGACAGAAGAATTCTTCTGTTGACCTAGCGTGGTCTACACCAGGGATTAGGTTGATTTAACTGCATTTCTCGGGTTGTGGATTTTTTACACCCCTGAGAAGATGTAACTATGCCCGTGTAACTTTTCAGTGTAGACCAGGCCTTACTCACCAATGAGAGAAACCACTCCAGTGTGGGGATCTCAACATTATCCTTAAAAACCTGATGGAGCCCCCATCCCCCTTTGAGCCTCTTTCTGAATGATGTACTCAAGATGGCCATTTTAGTCACCATTACATCAGTTGGAAGTGAACTCCAAGCTCTCAGTTAACCCTTGTTACACATCCATTCACAGAGATATGATGGTATAAAAACTTCATCCCAAGTTGATTCCCAGAGTTGTCAGTCTTCCATTTGACCTAATTTATCTATTCCCCTCTCCTCCTGAAAAGTATGGAGTCTTGGGGGGAGGAGGGAATTCCATACCTTGGGAGGGCCTTATAATATACTGACTTGACAAGACAAACCCTTTTAGACTGTCTTCTCCCCTCATCTTTTTTTGCCATCTCCTCTCAAGAGAATTTCAAAATGGGTTACACAGTGTATATCTGTCTATTATATGATCATATGGCTTATATACCAGTTTCTTCATGTATTAGAGCTTACTCCACTAGAGCGCAAGCTGCATCCTTTCCATGCTTTAGGATTTCTGTGTCTGAAATTTGCAAGGCAGCTACGTAGAGTTAATCCTCTTAATTTCATTAAATGCTATGCCCTTAACCTGACTGCAAGATCAGATACCAAATTTGATGTAGCAGTGTCAGTTGTTCTAGTTAAGTGACAGTCAGAACTCGTCAATCCCACCTAAAGTGGGATCCACACAGACACATACTTGAAGCAAAAAATGCTTACCTTTATAGTAACTGATTTTTGCGATGTTTGTGTGGATCCCATGATGTTCTGTCCAGCTCTGCTTTCCCACAGTCTTTCTTATCTGGGATTCTGAAATAGTGAGGGAGCTGAGGGATTGCTGAGGCATTTCATATCCAGGGAGGCACATGCACAGTGTGGATGGGGCCCAACAGACACTGCTCTTCAAATTATTTGGATCTTGCTGCTCTCGTGGAGCATGTGAGCACCTAGAGTTGGATCTGCATGGGCAACAACATCTCGAATCACTATTACTATAAGGTTAAGTAACCATTCTTTTCACGCTTGAATAACTCAGAAAAGACTGAACAGATTAAATTAGATTTTGTTTTGCAGTCCTCCACTGAGTAAGACCAAGCTTGAGAAATATTAGCGAAGGGTAATAGTTTAGGAAAATAAGACCCTGATAAAAGAGACTTGGAACAAGCATGTCTTCTCCAGTTATGTTTACTGTCTCTGTAATGTCAGCCTGCTTCCAAATCAATGTGCAGAGATTGTTGTCGATACATGGCAGGTAACTAGAGTGTCAAATTATAGCTTGCTAAAGTAATGAAACAATAGGCAGCAACAGGTGAATCATTCCTCTTGAGACCTGAATATATTATAAATATTTACAAAGCATCTTCTTTGGCTGTATATTACACTAAGAACCTGTTGGTTTTGTCTATGTACTATGCATGTTATTTTGTAACTGAATGTCTTTGTGTCTCCTCTCTCCTGTCTGTATCTCTCGTTCATTTGTGATATGTGAATTTAAAAATACGGGGCTTTTGGTAATGACAGCTGCTGTAAGTATGTTTATCTTTCCCCAACAGAGGTTGATCTAACAGATATTACGTCATTGGCCTTGTCTCTCTAGTGGAATTTTTTCACAGTTATACCTAAATATTGCAGCATATGTAGTCCTCTGTCAAATATCTTCTGAATAGATTGATTTTAGCAAGTGAAAGAAACTAAAAGGTCTTGCTGTGTGTGATGTTATTGATGTCTTTTTTACTCAGTACTCTTTAAGAATGGAATGTGTAAACAAATGCAAAGCTGTATTTAGAACAGTGTGAATGATACAGTAGTACATTCACAATACTCAGTTACTCAGCTCCCCTGAGGTATTGAAACAATTGTCAGGTGAGGGCTTAGTTTGAACACAACTTGATGCAAGCTAATGCCTGATACCCCCTTTACACAGTAATGGCTTTGCAAGGTTTTAGAAACTTGCACATCTTGTTTATTAGGTCCCATAATAATTCATAAAGAAAAGCTTGTGGCAGTCGTGTGATGTGTTTAAATGAATCATTTTTTCTGTTTTTCTTAGCAAGCAGTATGTACTAATATCAGAGGTTTACATTTGGGATGGGATAGCAGGACTCCCTAGATTTTTCCAGCCTTCCCTACCCCCATATTTTGCCATTCTCTGAAGTAGGAGAATTTCTTCTCAAGATGATTGCCTGTGCTCTTGTACAATACGCGATCTTCACTACGCTACACTAATCTTCATCTGTTTCAAACTGCTGTTGTCTGGACTGGCAGAACAATATTACTGTGAAGGATTACAGACATAGTTGCCCTGAGTAGTCCCGTGTTTACCTTTTCCTGTGGCACTTGGAGGAGCAAACTAGATAATGTGGAAGAGCTAGGACACAGTTATGCCACTAGTACCTGATTTAGCATAATTAAATTTACTGAATGTTGAAAAGACGCTGTGAGCTGCAATATTTTACTTTGATACTTAATTTGAAATTGAAACAAGAGTAGGATCCAGACCTCTCTATTTGATACTTCATTAGCAATTTAAATGTATCTATACATAAAGTTCCCAATCCAGAAAAGCATCTCTGTTCAGGAAAGCATATAAGCATATATTTAACCTTAAACAGGCTCATGTGCGGTCCTGTATTGGGGGCCCTTAATGAATGAATCCCTTAAATTAGTACATCTGTCAGGTCACATGAGTGCTGAAATGGAGAACAGTTCTTTGAGTGAGTAGCTCAGCCATGTGTTCCACTTAGGTGTGTGTGTGTGTACCAGAGCCGGACAATTTTGTGTTTCACTACCTGTGGAGGGGCATTGCTTGTGCCTTGTGGCCATAGCCCCTCCCTGGCTATATGAGGCAGCACTGCCCCAACCTTCTTTAGTTCCTTTTTACTGCTAGGGGCTGGAGTCAGAGGTCTGTGTGGTCTTAACCTCATAACTTCTCCCTATTTTAGTGTTTTTTCTAGTTATATGTAGTTAGTGTTTGTTAGATTAGTGTTAGTTATATTTAGTTAAGTATTCCCTGTGATGCCCTCTCTGGGGTTTAAGCATTGTTGTCATGTGGCGGAGTGATCCCTAACAATGATCACCATATGTGGTGCTTGCTGTTCTTGAATGAGGCCCATGTCAAGGAGTGATGTTTGATCTGTAGATGGTTCACAAAATGGATTCAAGTGGCTAGGGATCTTCACCTAAAACAGCACCTGCTCAAACAGGCTCTGTGGCATGCTTTGACACAGAGGCTCTTACAGAATATCAGGGTTGGAAGGGACCTGAGGAGGTCATCTAATCCAACCTCCTGCTCAAAGCAGGACCAATCCCCAGACAGATTTTTGCCCCAGATCCCTAAATAGTCCCCTCAAGGACTGAACTCACAACCCTGGGTTTAGCAGACCAATGCTCAAACCACTGAGCTATCCTTCCTCCTCCCCCCCCCTTAAATTTTTTAATATACTTCTTATGAGGCACAGATCAGAGGTCACTCTCAGGTTCCGAGAGCGCTTCTGCTTCGCACTCTGGAGCAGGCACCTCTCCAGAGAGATGGAGGAGCTGTTCCCCATCAAATACATTGAGGAAAAGGTCGCATAAGATCTAGTCAGACCACTCCAGGTCTCATGGGATCTCCTCTGCCTCCTCCAGGAAGAGCATGGACTAACCTGGGATTAGTGCTGGTGTGCAGGATGGTGCCGAGTGCCTCTTAACCACGCCTGGGTACCAAGTTGGGAAGGTTAGAGACCCTGTACTGTTGACTCCAGTTTTGGCCTCAGGTCATCTGTTGAGTCTGGTACTGATGGCTGACAGTAACTGTTTCCACATAGAATCATAGACTCATAGGTCAGAAGGGACCAATATGATCATCTAGTCTGACCTCCTGCACAAGGCAGGCCACAGAACCCCACCCATCCAATTTTATAACAACCCCTAACCCAGGACCGAATTATTGAAATCCTCAAAATTGGTTTAAAGACCTCAAGCTGCAGAGAATCCACCAGCAAGCGACCCGTGCCCCACGCTGCAGGGGAAGGCGAAAAACCTCCAGGGCCCCTGTCAATCCGCCCTGGAGGAAAATTCCTTCCTGACCCCAAATATGGCGATCAGCTAAACCCTGAGCATGTGGGCAAGACTCACCAGCCAGCACCCAAGAAGGAATTCTCTGCAGTAACTCAGTTCCCATCCCATCCAACATCTCCCCGCAGACCATTGAGCAGACCTATCTGGTGGTAATCCAAGATCAATTGCCCAAATTAACGATCCTATCATAACATCCCCTCCATATACTTATCAAGCTTTGTCTTAAAGCCAGAAAAGTCTTTCGCCTCCACTACTTCCCTCGGAAGGCTGTTCCAGAACTTCACTCCCCTAATGGTTAGAAACCTTCATCTAATTTCAAGTCTAAACTTCCTAATATTCAATTTATACCCATTCGTCCTCGTGCCTACATTAGTACTAAACTTAAACAATTCCTCTCCCTCCCTAATGTTAACCCCCCTGATATATTTATATAGAGCAAGCATATCCCCCCGCAGCCTTCTTTTGGCCAGGCTAAACAAGCCAAGCTCTTTGAGTCTCCTTTCATAAGGCAGTTTTTCCATTCCTCGGATCATCCTTGTAGCCCGTCTCTGAACCTGTTCCAGTTTGAATTCATCCTTCTTGAACATGGGACACCAGAACTGCACACAGTATTCCAGATGGGGTCTCACCAACGCCTTATATAACGGTACTAACACCTCCTTATTCTTGCAGGAAATACCCCGCCTGATGCATCCCAAAATCGCATTTGCTTTTTTAACAGCCGTATCACATTGGCGACTCATAGTCATCCTGCTATCGACCAATACCCCAAGGTCCTTCTCCTCCTCCGTCACTTCCAACTGATGCCCCCCCAACGTATATCCAAAATTCTTATTATTAATTCCTAAGTGCATGACCTTGCACTTTTCACTATTGTATTTCATCCTATTTCTATTACTCCAGTTTACAAGGTGATTCAGATCTTCCTGAATAGTATCCCCGTCCTTCTCCGTGTTAGCAATACCCCCCAGCTTTGTGTCATCCGCAAACTTTATTAGCACATTCCCGCTCTTTGTGCCAACGTCAGTAATAAAAAGGTTAAATAAGATCGGTCCCAAAACTGATCCTTGAGGGACTCCACTAGTGACCTCCTTCCAGCCTGACAGTTCACCTTTCAATATGACCCGCTGGAGTCTCCCCTTTAACCAGTTCCTTATCCACCTTACAACTTTCATATTCATCCCCATCTTTTCCAATTTAACTAACAGTTCCCCATGCGGAACCGTGTCGAACGCCTTATTGAAATCTAGGTAAATTATATCTACCGCATTTCCTTTATCTAAGTAATCCGTCACCTTCTCAAAGAAGGAAATCAGATTGGTTTGACACGATCTACCTTTAGTAAATCTGTGTTGCAATTCGTCCCAATTACCATTGACCTCTATGTCCTTAACTACTTTCTCCCTTAAAATTTTTTCCAAGACCTTTCATACTACAGACGTCAAGCTAACAGGCCTATAATTACCCGGATCACTTTTATTCCCTTTCTTAAAAATAAGAACTACATTAGCAATCCTCCAGTCATACGGCACAACCCCCGAGTTTATCGATTGCTTAAAAATTCTCGCTAACGGGCTCGCAATTTCACATCACTGGCATACCAGGGGCTACAGACATCCTTTGCCTTTTTGTCCCAACGGCTCCTTTGGTCCAGGACTTTATCAGGGCTGCATTGTTGATAGCCCATTAGCTGGACAGGCTGCTGAACCCTTGGGTCTGTTTGCCCCACAGCCTAATGTTCCCCTTCCACAGTCTGTGGAACCAGGGCAAGTACCGGACTTGGTGCAAGGAACTTGGCACCAGGAAACTGCTTGTCACATTGCAGTCAGTAACACAGATGTTACAGTGGTGGCTTTCACCACCTTCCACTTAGGCACTGGCAGCTATTTCAGTACCACTGCTGACTTCGGGTCAATAAAGTTTCTGGCATTGGTGTACTTGATGCTGGCAGTACCGCTTGCATTATTGGTGCCGATCCCTGCCTCATTCTGCATGACAGATGAATTAGACCGGTTTCTTGTTCCTTCAGGACTAGCTTAGCCTTTAACCTCAGAAACCTGAGACTCCTCAGCATTGAGGTCAGGATCTTTCTCCTGTTCTTCATCACTTGACCCACACTGGGGCCCATTTATGGGGCACTGCAGGCACCAGGATTGGCACTCGTCTTGCGGTCGGGATAGAGGACCCCTGGCCTGGTGTCTACTGGCCACCAATCCCTATCCTTACCAGCGCCCAATCCTTCCTCTCATATGCATCAGTGTGCACTTACTTGACTGGTTCAGATGCTCAACACAGGAAAGTCAACACTGGTCTTTACTCAGAAAACTGAGTTCATTATGGCCCTAATAGACTGTACACATTCGAGAGTGTTCCTGCTGATTGATAGTGTGGTCACTGGCCTGCAGAATTCAGCGCACATTGGCTAGTGTCCAAGACATCTTGGATTGTTTGTTGCATCTTCAGTTGTTGGGACTTACATTTAGCTCATTGAGGGACATCTGTTGTCGATCTCAGCCTTTCATCTACTCATTCATGTAAAATTGGTGTTTTCCAAAGTCATAGTGGCGAGATCATTGAAAGGAATTCTTTGTCTCCATCCACTGGTAGGGGAACTGTTTTCCTTGTGGGACCTTAACGTGGCCTTAGCAGCTCTCAGAGGACCTCTGTTCGAGCTTCTGGCATCCTGCCCCTTTCCTCTCTTATGTCAAAACACTGCTTTCCTCATGGCAATAACATCTGCGAGTATGTGAGTTGCAGTCTTTGATGGCGGAGTCTTCTTACGTGGAATTCTCCAAAGACCAAGTGATGTTGCAGCTGCACCCAAAATTTGTGTCTAAAGTGGTCTCTGTTTCCTTTAAGCCAAGCAGTATATTTGCCTGTTTTTTCCTAAGCTACATTCATTCTTGGAGGAGCAGTGCCTTTGAATGTAAGATGTCAGACAATGTCTGGCCTTTTACCTGCACAATACTAAACCCTTTTGGGCTTTTGCCTCTTCTGTTTTATGTCATATGCAGACCGTATGAAGGGACAAGCGGTCTCCTCACAGATGATCTCTAAGTGGATAACTTCCTGTGCCAAGACTGCATACGAAATGTACACTACATACAGGTCCGTTCTTAAGTGATGTCTCAATATTGAACATTTGTGGGGCTGCCACATGGTCATTGATACATAGGTTTACAAACCATTATGCCATTACAGCGGCATCCAGAGCAGATGCAAACGTTGGGAAGGCAGTCCTGCAGTTCTGGTTTAAATAAACTCTGAGCCCCAACCCCAGAGGGTACAGCTTGAGAGTCACCTAAGTGGAATACATGGCTGCATCTACTCAAAGATTACGTTGACTGGTTCTTTGAGGTGTGATGCAGATGTTCATTCCACGACCCTCCCTTCATCCCATCTGTATGTCTCTGGGCATTCAGTGTGAAGGAGCTGGGGGGGGGGTCCGGGTGATGACACATCATATAGCCAGGGGAGAGACTATAGGTATGAGGCGTGAGTGTCCCCCTCTACAGATACTGCTAGGTAAAATTATCCAGCTTTGGTGCGCTGGGCATGCACACACCCAAGTGTGCATCACATCTCGAAGAACCACAGTTACAGTAAGCAAGGGAAGAAGAAAAATCTGGTAATTCATGCCAGGATCCAGTAGACTGGGCCTCCCACTTCCTTTTTCAGTGAGCCTTGCTTTTTAAAAGCAAAGTTCTATGACATCTGGAAGAAAATCAACTAATCCTCTCTATTTGATGGGGATTGGAGCTCTTCTATAAAGATTTAAACTGAAATGTTAAGTTGACAGTAACTCTGCACTTGAAGACAGGATTGTTAGGGAGTTTAGGAATCTACCCTGTGCAGACTCTGGCTGACCCCCAGCCTCTCCCATTCAGTCAGACATGTCTGCTGCCATCCCCGCGTGTCCCTGCACCCCCACTTAGCCATCCCCATCTCCATGTGTCCCTGCAACCCCACTCAGCCACCTACTGTCCCCATGTGGCCCTTCACCCCCACTCCCATTTAGCTCCCACCATAGTGTGTCCTCCCCCACTATCCCTTCTGAACTCTAGTCTGTGTGGCTGCCCTGCAGCCCCAGTGTCCTTCTTTCTGTTTTCCCCCCTCCTGCCCCATCCCGTGCCTTCTCACCTGGCCCTGCAGGCAGGGCACTGTGTGGAATGCAGCCTGTCCTCCTCCCTGTCGGCTGCTGATTGTTCTGGCCAGTGAGCCAGCTGCTCTCTGTTCTTGTGCTATAGCAGCGCCTGGTGGGCAAAAGGCGTATCTGCAGTGCCTCTCCAGTAGAATGTATTTTCTGTGGAGAAAAAAATCTGCAGGATATATGAATTCTTCACATGTGCAGTGGCACAGAATTCCCCCAGCAGTAGCCAATGTATGGGAGAACCTATACATGTAATATATAGGTTTAATTTTATCTGTAGGCTAGAGCTGCTCAGTGAGATGAAATTTAAGCACCAAAATTAGAATACTAGGCCGCTCAGTATTATGAGAGGAAGTGGGAGTAACAACCACCCATTTCTCAGACTCTCACCTAGAATTAGATTTTATGTTTGTAAATGCTGGCAGTCTGACATAGGAAAGGCTTCTGAATGAAAGAGAACCATGGAGTTAAATGGATGCAGCTCAAAATTGTGGTGATTTTACTTTTATGTAAAAAAACAATAGAAGTTGTTTTGAAGTTGCTGTGCATGGCGCTGGTGCTGAAATAATGAAGTAAGGTGAATGAGATGGACGTAGTTGAAATGATAATGGTGGGTGTTTAATGCTGTTTTGTCAATTTCCTAAAACATGGAGTTTGTGGTAACCCCCCCCCCCAATCTGATCCATGGTTCATTAAAGGCTGCAGAAAGAGACACTGACTTTCAGTAGGCTTTTGGATCAGACTCCAAGCATTGTTTGAGGTTCTGTACCACATCAGAAGAGCACTACGGGTCTAGTAAATGTTAGTGGTTCATATAGGGTGCTTAAGTAAATATTTAGTGGCATACAGCACCTTGTTTCACTTGTTATTAGCAAATCCAGTATCCTTAACAGTAGTTGTCAGAGCAGACCACAGGGATGCTAGATAGGAGGTGAAAACCCATATGGCAGTTTGCCAAGTTTGTCAAATTGGAAAAATCTCTTCCAGATCCCAAAACTGATGATCTAGCCCCTGGGATCAAAGGAGACCCATTATATTAGTTTAAGGGTGGGGCTGAAACAGGGGGCCCCAATTGGCTATTTGCCAGGGCAACAAACCCAGCCAATCGCCAGGTCCCGTTAATACCCCCACCACCCAATTGCAGCAGTGTTGGGTGGTCAGGGCTGGATGTAGAATGTGATAGCCTCTCCCTATGCCCTGTACCATGAAGAATAGGGGTAAGAGGAAGGGGAGGAAGAAAGAGAAGCAGCCCCTTCCCTTCCCCCCATACACATTCTAAAGGCAAGTGGGAGGGGGAAATAAAGGGAACATTTGGGGCGCTGCCCTAGCTGCTCCCAGTTGAGATCTTATACCCCTCACACCTGCTGAGGGTGTCTCCACTGCTCCTGGCCCCATCAAAGCCTCACCCTGGCTAGCAGAGTGACCATTTAAGGTCTGGAAAATATATCTTTATAGGGAGAGATGATAGACGGTCAATCAATTTGGTTTATCCAAAAGAAGGTTAAGAAGTGACTTGATCACAGTCTACACATACCTACATGGGGGAGAGATGTCTGGTAGTAGACAGTTCCTTAATCTAGCAGAAAAAGGCATAGTTTGATCCAGTGGTGAGAAGCTGAAACTAGACAAAATCAGACTAGAAATAATATGGAAATTTTTAGCAGCAAAGGTAACTAAACATTGTACTAATTTACCTTGGGATTGTGGTATATTCTCCATCACTTTGAAATCTTCAAATCAAGATTGGGCATTATTTTAAAAGATGTGCTGTAGCTCAGCCAGAAATTATGGGCTTGATGAAGAAATTACTGAGTGAGTTTCTTTGGCCTGTGTTATGCAGGAGGTCAGATTAAATTATCATTATCGTCCCTTCTGGCCTTAAAAATGTGTTAATCTATATGAAATCTGAAGTGCAAGGTAAACTTATTAAGTTCTGCAGTGTTATTCTTTTTACAAAAAGTTTGTTGACTTATGGTTTGTTTTCTCCAGATTGCTACTATCTCTCCAGGGATGGCATCCTGTGAAAATACTCTAAATACACTGAGATACGCAAATAGGTATGGGAAATATTTTATTTATAGCTAATTTAGCTGTTGTATTAGATCTCTGAATTGTGGTATTCTGTGATACACAATTATTTTAGGCACTTTCTAATTATTTTTAGTATGCTTGCATTTCTTTCTAAAACACAGACCAAAAGACTGATCCAAGCATTGATTTTATTTGAAGTTAATTTCATGCTTGTGACAGGTAACAAGTTAATAGCACTGGAAACTGAATTCCAGTATTTGTTGGTAGACAGGACTATAACAGTGTGTAAGCACCTTCACACTGACCAGTATGCTTCAATTCTGTTCTGGAGGTGTCACCTTTTGGGGTAAGAGGACAGGTTCAGTCTCCTTGTGGACCTCATCTGAGATGGTCAGTTGTAGTGTACACACCTTTTCACTAGGAATTGAGACCCCCTTGCCGTGAAAGGCACAGTATTGCTTTTCAGAACCTGAGCTTCCAGGCTGGTCTAGAATAGAAAATGTTGCTGCTTTAACTGTATTGATATAATTACATCCACAAAAAGCCCGTAGTGTGATGCAATTATACTGGTGTAGAACTGTGTGTACTAGGGCTTTTACTGATGTAATTATAGGTATGTCTACACATACGTTGGTGTGTAGAGTATAGACCCTGCATGCTCAGCAAGCACAGGGATACCGTGAGGCACTGCTTAGGGGAGTAGAGTACGGACAGGCCATAACCTTATGGTATTCTAGTGATGTCCTGCTTAGGACACCCAGAGCTGTGAGCCACTGTTACCACTCTGTCACTTTGGATGCAGTGATATTAATGATTTCTGAATGTGTCCAGTGAGAGGGACTGGACACTTCAGGGAGACATCTCTGGGGACCTTGGGTGTTGGGGTTCACTGATTGTTACCTGGAAGGCAAGGGTTTGAATAGCAGAGCTTGAAGAGCTGGCTGGCAAGGCCGACAGGTTCATGTTTCAGTGAACTGACACACAGTTTGGCAGCAGCGAAGCTCTCACTCTTGCTGAGGCAGAGTGGTAACTCAGTTATTCACAGCTCTGAGTGCCTTGGAACACTATGACGTTGTGCTCCTGCATGGCTTTCTACATGCCTGCTGCTATTTTTAGCAGCATAGTGTCCTGCTGCTGGTGCCTTTCCCTGCTGCAGGGAAAGACTCTTGACAGCTCCCTGCTGTTGGACCTTTCTCTGCTCCCTCTCCACTGCCAGAGTCTTTCAGTGCCATGTGTACCAACATACTGCAGGGTAGACAAGGCCTGTATCAGCAAAAAATCACACTCCTCACTGGTACAGTGATAACACTCAAACTTTTAAGTGTAGACCAGCCCTTCTAGATTCCTCCTTTTTCCCCACTATTTCTGTTTTTATTTTAAAACTGTTTCTTCCCTTCAAAAACCAAATATGCTTTTTACATGTTTCTGGTTGAGTGTGGATGTCCTGTATTGCTTTAATTTAGTCACTTTTACCTTTTTGACACAAGTACAGAAGTATGCAATACAAACAGGATTTTTTGTCACCTGTATATTTAAGTTTTCTTCTAAACTTGATAACTTGATCTGTAAATGCATAGAATAATGCGGTTGGGCATATATTTTAACTGTCAAGAAGTGGGGAGGTAGAATTTCTCTTATTTTTGTATTACTCCTTTTAGAAGAATTGGGCTTATGAGTAGAAATGGGTAGTCAGGGACTTCTCAACTGCATAGTGTTCTCCAGAGTTTGCAAGAAAAAAAAGAAATCTTTGTAGATCTAAGAAACATTTTAAAGTTACTGTATATTTGAGTATTCTGCTGGAACAAGAACTATGAAATAAATGTTCAGCAGTAAACGTATGAGATCCTTGAAGAGCTTTACTTTGTCATCATTGAGGGGAGGCAGTTAATTTGTTTTCTATTTCAAGCATATAAAACTGTCCCTGTGCTTGTAATGCTATTATGCTCTGCAAAAATAATGCACTGCAAGCCTGTATGTGTTTTTTAATATTTCTGTAACAAGTTTATTAGAAAACTTGGTTTACGTTTTAGAGAGACACATATACTGTGCAGAAGTATTAATTATATTTGTCTTTGTGTGCCAAAATCTAATACGAACCTAATATTTGTAGACTTTGTCCATGCATTTAAATCTTGCACTTGCCTTTGTATTTTAACTCTTAATGCTCTTTTAGCAATGTCATTTTCATATCAATTTTAGGGCTGTCAATTAACCGCACTTAACTCACGCGATTAACTCAAAAAATTAATTGTGATTAAAAAAAGAATCGCGATTTAATCACACTGTTAAACAATAGAATACCAATAGAAATTTATTAAATTTTTGCATGTTTTTCTACATTTTCAAACATATTGATTTCTATTACAACACAGAATACAAAGTGTACACTGCTCACTTTATATTATTTTTATTACAAATATTTGCACTGTAAAAATGAAAAATATTATTTCTTTTATCAATTCACCTCATACAAGTACTGTAGTGCAATCTCTTTATCATGAAAGTGTAACTTACAAATGTAGATTGTTTTGTTGTTACATAACTGCTCTCAAAAACAAAACAAAATGTAAAACTTTAGAGCCTACAAGTCCACTCAGTCCTACTTCTAGTTTGTTTTACATTTATTTACAAGAGATGCTGCTGCCTGCTTCTTATTTACAATGTCACCTGAAAGTGAAAACAGGTGTTTGCATGGCAGTTTTGTAGCTAGTGTTGCAAGGTATTTATGTGCTAGATATGCTAAACATTTGTATGGCCCTCCATGCTTCGGTCACCATTCCAGAGGATATACTTCCATGCTGATGATGCTTGTAAAAAAAATAATGCATTAATTAAAGTTGTGACTGAACTCCTTGGGGCAGAATTGTATGTCTTCATCTCTGTTTTACCCGCATTCTGCCATATTTCATGTTACAGCAGTCTCAGATGATGACCTAGCACGTTTTGTTTTAAGAACACTTTCACTGCAGATTTGACAAAATGCAAAGAAGATACCTGTCATAAACAGATAGTAGGAGTTAATAGAACAGAAGTACTTTATATCTCTTTTGCCTGTAAAGGGTTAACAAGATCAGTGAGCCAGGCTGTCACCTGACCAGAGGACCAATCAAGGGACAGGATCAAATCTTGAGGGAGGGAAGCTTTTGTGTGTGCTGTTAGTTTTTGGTGGTGATTCTCTCTGGGTTCTGAGAGTGACCAGACGTGCAACCAGGTTTCTCTCCAATCTCCTTGATACAGTCTCTTATATGTCCTGAATAGTGAGTACTAGGTAGATAAGGCAAGTTAGGCTTATGTTTGTTTTCTTTATTTGCAAATGTGTATTTGGCTGGGAGGAGTTCAAATTTGTATTTTGCTGAAAGGATTTTAATTTGTACTTGTATACTTAGGCTGGGAGGATATTCCCAGTGTCTATAGCTGAAAGACCCTGTAACATATTCCATCTTAAATTTACAAAGATAATTTTTACTGTTTTTCTTTCTTTAATTAAAAGGTTTTCTTGTTTAAGAACCTGATTTGTTTTTTTATTCTGGTGAGACCCCAGGGGACTGGGTCTGGATCCACCAAGGAATTGGTGGGGAGAAAGGAGGGAAGGGGGAGAGAGAGGTTAATTTTCTCTCTGTGTTAGGATTACTTTCTCTCAGGGAGAGTCTGGGAGGGGGAGAGAGAAGGAGGGGGGAAGGTGGATTTTCCTCTCTGTTTTTGAGATTCAAGGAGTTTGAATCACAGTAATCTTCCAGGGTAACCCAAGGAGGGGAAGCCTTGGAGACGCAACGGTGAGGGAAAGGGTTTACTTTCCTTGTGTTAAGATCCAGAGGGACTGGGTCTTGGGGGTCCCCAGGCAAGGTTTTAGGGGGACCAGAGTGTACCAGGCACTGGAATTCCTGGTTGGTGGCAGCGCTACAAGTACTAAGCTGGTAATTGAGCTTAGAGGAATTCATGCTGGTACCCCATCTTTTGGACGCTAAGGTTCAGAGTGGGGATTATACCATGACAATACCAATGTAAGATTTCTAAAAATAGCTACAGCACTTGACCCAAGGTTTAAGAATCAGAAGTGCCTACCAAAATCTGAGACTGATGAGGTGTGGAGCATGCTTTCAGAAGTCTTAAAGAGCAGCACTCAGATGCGGAAACTACAGAACCCGAACCACCAAAAAAGAAAATCAACCTTCTGCTGATGGCATCTGACTCAGATGATGAAAATGAACATGCATTGGTCCGCTCTGCTTTGGATCGTTATCAGGCAGAACCCATCATCAACATGGATGCATGTCCTATGGAATGGTGGTTGAAGATGAAGGGACATATGAATCTTTAGTTTATCTGGCACGTAAATATCTTGTAATGTCGGCTACAATGGTGTCAGGCAAACGCCTGTTCTCACTTTCAGGTGACATTGTAAGCAAGAAGCAGGCAGCATTATCTCCTGCAAATTGTAATTGAGTTTGTTTGTCTGAGCGATTGGCTGAAGTAGGAGTGAGTGGACTTGGAGGCTCTAAAGTTTTACATCGTTTCATTTTTCAGTGCAGTTATTTTTTATAAATAATTCTATATTTGTAAGTTCAACTTTCATGATAAAGAGATTTGCACTACAGTACTTGTATGAGCTGAGTTGTGTTTTGTTTTTTATAGTGCAAATATTTGTAATGAAAATAAATATAAAGTGAGCACTGTACACTTTGTATTCTGTGTTGTAATTGAAATCAATATATTTGAAAATGTAGAAAACATCCACAAATATTTAAATAAATGGTATTCCATTATTGTTTAACAGTGTGCTTAATCACAATTTTTTTAATCACTTGACAGCGTTAATCAATTTATAAATAAGTGACTTCCTGTGGATATTATATGAACTGTAGACATATTAAATAATTGTGCGCAGTTTACAATATGCATGAAACTGGGTAGTATGCAGTTTGAAGTAATTATAATTGTAGTCACTTGATATTTTGAAAAGAGCAATTCCATGGAATATTGAACTCGGGCCAAATTCTGTTCATTATACCAATGTATACCCAGAATAACTCCACTGAAGACAGTGGAATTATTATGAATTTACACTGTGGTAAATGAGCAGAATTTGGCCAGTTGAATTTTCTTAGAAACATGTTTGAAATGCAAATTTGAGGAAGGCCTAAATGTCTCAACACTGTCTCTAAACATGTTTTATCTTAAAAACAAACTGCTTCATTTGTTTCATTCTTTTCAAAGCTATAAAGGAGAATGCTAAATGAAAAGTTGTCATTTTAATTAATGTCTTTACAAGAGCACTTTCTTTTAATATGCTGCTGTATCTTGCTGCTGCAGAGTAAAGGAATTTGGAATTAGTCCTTCGGACATTCCCTTCTCACAGAGTAGTGGCAGTCGCTCTGATCTCTCTCCTTCCTATGAGTATGACGACTTTTCTCCTTCGATCACCAGGTCTACTTCATTCTATACATGGAATCTTTATTTTAAGTTTTTCTGTTTAGCTGTATAATTTTACAGACCCAAACCTTCATTTATTCCCTTGCCTTGAGTCATTGCATACTTTGTTTTCGTCCTGTTTGACAGGTGATGGTACTGCATGGTCTGCAATCATCTTCCCAATTTTTTGTTCATTTTTCTTTCTTAAACATTTGAATATTTCATATTCAGGCTTGCTTTTCCCTTCATACATAAAAATGGTGATGTCACCTTTGTAGATTTAGTGGATTGGTTCTCATGTCTGTTTTGAGTAATTCTAAGTCTTTGAATTTTATTACCTGATAAAAATAAAAGGAAATGTAATACATTTTTATTTTTCATTAGTGTAGTGAATCCTATGTATACGTGTGGGGGTTTTGGGTTTTTTTTTTTTTTTTTTTTACTCCATATTAGCAAGTTGTTAAAGTTAATTATTACTGAAGGATATTTGTCTAACCTCTCTGGTTTATTTGCAAATTTGGATTCATTTAGTTCATAAACTTTTTTTAAAGTGGACATCCTTGCTTGAATGGATGATGTCAGCTGCACTTTTGTAAACTGTTTTCATTTTGCTAATGTTCAACTTTTCTAAGAATCTCAGAATTGAAATTGGCTTTAATTAATGATCTGTGGACACTAGATTGCTAGTGCAAGTAAACAGATTTTGTTTTTTAAAGTAAAAAAGTGCTATATCATTTATTAACCAAAAAGATGCACACAACGATAGAGAAATATATTGGTCAGATTTTGGTGTACAATCTGTGTAGCTCCTTACACTAACGATTACAACTATTATTGACTTGTTATACAGTTCTTAAATGTTTATGGTTAGGGTTGTTTTTTCCCTTCTTGTACCCGTTTATAAGAGAGACAGTCTTGCATTCACCATCTTTAAATCTGAATGGGATGTTTTTCGAACAGATATGTTCCAACTCAACCACAAGTTATTGGCCTTGATGAAATGGATGAAATTATGTGTCCTGTGTTTATATAGAAGGGCAGACTAGATGATCACAATGGTGCTTTTTTGGCCTTAAAATCACATTAAATTTGTGAAGTTGACATCACCTTTATTAAATGAATTAAATTGCATCTGAATCCATAAGGTTTTAATTTATTTTTGCTATTTTACGTAGAACATATTTATTTTAAAATAAAATATATTTTTTTGGTGATTGTAGAGTGAAGGAACTGACGGTTGATCCTAGTGCTGCAGGAGATATCCGTCCAATTATACACCATGCTCCAAATCAAATTGACGATTTAGAGACACAGTGGGGTGTAGGGAGCTCACCTCAGAGAGATGATCTTAAACTTCTTTGTGAACAAAATGTAAGTAGCGTTCATCACTTTAGGTGAGTGGGTATATATAATACTGTCTTAGGATTTGATCTACTGTTGAATTCAGAGTAATATATGTTTATAAGGCTACTGGCTACTTGGTTGACTATAGTTAGCCTCTGGACCCTTTTCAAATTGTCATATAAAGTTAATGCTGATGCTAAAAATGTGTTTTTGGGGGGTTTGCTTTGTTTCAGATTCATTCTGTTTTCCTTGTTGCTAAGGTCACTTCAGTAGCACTGCCTGTTTCTTTTAGAAGTTGCTGCTTTTCTCCGGATAGTTTTTCCTAGCATGCCTTAATCCCATATTAGGCAACTGGCAGCATTTTGTAAAGCCCTTTCTTTCCATTATTGCTTCTAGGGCTCTCAGTATTACTACTCAAGATATTTTCCTTTCATGCAAATAGCTGTTTCAAGTGATTTTCTTCCCTGCAAGGCTTGCTAGCATGCATTTTTTCATGCTTAATTTTATTTTGCTTTATGCCCATGTTTCTAGTAGTTGGAGGCTGCCTTAGGATGGGGCTTGACTCCCTCTTCGGGAACAAAACCCAAATCAGTCTGTCTCATGTCCTTAATTACAGGTGGTTTCCTGACCTATCATCTTTTTTGAGCTGCAGAGCATAGAGAACACTTTAGAATGGTTCTGAGAGCTTGTCTATACTTTGAAACTTGCAGACATAACATAGCTATTACAGAATAATTATAATCATTATTACAGTATAAGATGCCATGTGGATGGTCTTATTCCAGAATAGATTTATTTGGGCATAAGCTTTCCTGGGTAAAAAACCTCACTTCTTCTCTGAAAGCTTATGCCCAAATAAACCTGTTAGTCTTTAAGGTGCCACCGGACTCCTTGTTGTTTTTGTGGATACAGACTAACACGGCTACCCCTCTGATACTTATTCCAGAATGAAAAAAGCAACAGTGTGTCCTGTGGCACCTTGCAGACTAACAGACGTATTGGAGCACAAGCTTTCATGGGTGAATACCCACTTTGTCAGACGCATGTGAGCAAGCTTATGCACCAATATGTCTGTTAGTCCATAAGGTGCCACAGGACTCTTTGTTGTTTTTTACAGATCCATACTAACATGGCTACGCCTCTGATACTTTATTCCAAAATAGGTCTTTTGGTAAACTTCCAGGTGTAGACAAGCCCTAATTTAGCTCCAGATTGATTCCTTTGCTTTTCCCTGCTGGATAGTATTTTGGGCTCCTCTTTAGGAGTTTGCTTTCATAACAAAGGCGCAGTGTGCCACAGCTGGGCCTGCTTCGCCTTAGGTAGAGACAAAGAGCTGCAGGCTTCCTGGGCAACTCTCCTGCACCTTGCCAAGCAAATCAGTACTGCATCTTTTGCTCTCCGGAAGTCGCCTCTGCCTGCCTCCTTGGCTTTGAGTCTGTCATTGGCCACACCAATTGTGCTGGAAGGAAAGACTTTTTAGGCATTGGCACCTCTGTTAGAAAGCACAATAGAAGTAGACTAATAGGTAGCCAGGTCCCCTTCCTCTTGAGTGCTGAGTCTGGTCCTGCCTCTTTAATTGCACCACTGAAGTAAAACTCCGTTTGTGGAAATGGTGAGTATGGATACACAGAGAAGAAAAATTCTTAGGTATCTAATCTGAACTTTCTTGAGATCCTGTGTTACTTTTCCTGTTCTCGCTGGTGTTGGCAACATCTCCCTGTTTAGTATATGTAGATCTAATTAACATTTCTTTCTCTTCCAGATCACTAGTAGATGTGTAAAAAGAATAGGCTTAATGATTTCTGTGGTTCCCACTCCATGTTTCCTTCTTGATTTTTCTTTCTTTCTTTTGGTTACTCAGTAGAAGAAGTGCTTGGAAAATTATAACAAAAAAGATGAAAAATAAATGAAATTTCATTTGTTTTGCCACTTTTTTCCCCCTCCCTTCACCCAATTTCTGATAATATATAGCCAGGTGCAAGTAGTTGAAAATTGTACACTCCTGAGTCCCTTTTTCAGCAGTACAGCTTTCTATATATTTCCCTTTGTTATCTTGGGATAGGATGAAACATCTATTTAATGTATTAGTTTTAAAGCAAAATTAATCACAGAATAATAAACTTTTATTATTTTTTCAAGGAGGAAGAAGTTTCTCCACAGTTGTTTACTTTCCATGAAGCTGTGTCACAAATGGTAGAAATGGAAGAGCAAGTAGTAGAAGACCACAGGGCAGTCTTCCAGGTAAAATACTGATCATTGCATTGTATTTGTATTAATCAAATAGCTCACATTGGCCAGAGGGAAGTTCAAACTCTTGGGACATAAAATGTTGTGGTATGCTAGTGCAGTCATACCGTCACAGATTTCTAAACACAATTCTTATGGACAAGGCCACTGCGGCAAGATAGAGTCAGAATCCTATATAATACACCATGTCCCCCAACCACAAACTCCTTTGTCACTGTGGCAGAGGAGAAGCATACTGATATATTGTCTGTGAAACCCAGTGTAATTTCTGTTGTTTTCTTTTCAGAAGCTGATAGTCTTAAAGAAGTCTCGTTACCATAGCGCAGTTACTGTTTTTTGTTTTTTTTTTCCAGTATTGAGTTAATTCTTTTGCTTTGGTTCCTTTGTGGTTTTAGTCATGCCTTCCAGTATTAGTGGCTGTGTGTTTTGGAGATGAAGTTTATTTGGCACTAACCCCACAATCTGAGCTTGAAATTTGGCAAACTAATCAAAAGACTATATGTACAAACCAAGACTGATTCTAGACAAAGATGCCCCCATCAGTGTCTACAACCAGCTAATTCAGAGGCTAGTTTCATCACGCAGACCTGCCTCTAGTTGCATGACTAGTTATTTTGTGCAGGAGCGAGGTAGGTTGGTTCTTTCACCACAAGCCACTCCATTTAGAAGAATATCACCAAGCACATGGGGTCCTGATTGTGACTAGGGCTCCTAGGCACTCCTGTAATACAAATAATTAGTAGTAATAAAGTGCCAGCTCTCAAGGCCTCTAGATCAGGTAAAGAAAAGTCTTTAGGCTGGCTACAAACTTGACTTACCTGCTCCTAAAGAAATGATCCTGGTTATGATGAGCAAAATGTTGACCATCTATCTGCTTTTTCTGGGTTGTGGTTTGCCAAGGATTCCCATCTCCAGTTGTTCAGTAGGTAAGATAGGTACTGCATTTTGTGGACAACCTTTAACTATGACAGGATTGATTTGTGTCAGCTACATTGCTTAGTTGTGGAAATTTGCACTTTCCACACTTACATTCTTTCCTAGTTTTTGCTGATCCAGACACTTTTCCTATGAATGGATGGTGTTGGGATTTTTTTGTTGTATATTGGGTATATTTTGTCTTACGAATGTACATTGTAATAAGCTAACTCTGATTTTCTTACTACAAAAATCCCCCTAAAAACATTGAGTTTTGTGTTTTGTTTAAAGAATGTTGCCAACTTTATGTTGGATAGTGGTCAATGTAGTAAATGAGAGTGTAGAAATTCCCTATTAAAATATTCCTTTGCAGATTGTGTCTGATTAGAATAATCCTTATGGCCATTGAAAAATAAAGTATTTTTAAAAGCTTTAAAGTGATGTATGTATATTTTGTTAAGATTCTTAATAGCGGGTTTTAGAAGAGATGAAAATGTATTTATTTTAATTTGCCCAAACAAATTAATCAAGTGCCTATTCTGCGCTGTAAGGGCCTTTTGACAAATTTATTTGTATCCGCTGTGTTTTTAAAGTAACTTCACCTTGGGCTCAAGACATTAGACTGTAGGAAAATGTTCAGAGGTGTCGCATTTTCAAATGTGATGTAGCGAGCTAGGAGCATAACTCTCTCATTGAAAGCCACTTGAACTTAGGAGACTAATTGAATGAGTCATTTTTGAAAATGGAACTTAGTCTCCTAAGTCACTTGGCACTTTTGAAAATTGCGCCTATTGTCTAGCTCCTTCCTCCCTAAAAGCCTGAGGTAGATGGGTTTTGTGGTGTGCCCTGAAGCTTGAACAGTTTGGGCTACTGAGAATTGGACTAGGGGACAGGGAAAGAATTCATTCCAATGTTGTGCGTCCATCCTCTAGAACCCTGTCAGCAGCTTTCTCTTTTAAACTGAAATGTTTTCATCTGGAGTGCTTCTGCTGATCATAGCTGCAGCAAGATCTCATTGGGAGAGGGGTAGTCTCCAGAATAGACCAGTTTAAGCCAGTGAACCCCATTGTCCCCTGCCATAGGTCAGCTTTGCACTTCCAGAGTGTTTGAAAGCTGCCCTAAAGCTGGCTTAGCCAACTCCTAGAGGTCTTCCTCAATGTAGGGCAGCGGTTCTCAAACTGTGGATCCAGACCCCATTTTAATGGGATTGCCAGGACTGGCTTAGACTTGATGGGGCCTGGGCTCAGAGCCAAAGCTTGAGCCCCACCACACAGGGCCAATGCTGAAGCCTAAGGGCTTCAGCCCTGGGTGGCAGGACTCCTAAGAATATAAAAGCGGCCATACTGGGTCAGACCAAAGGTCCATCTAGCCCAGTATCCTGTCATCCAACCGTGGATTCCTTCCAGACAAGGTCGTGGTGAGTTGAAATTATGGGATTGTTTCCCTCTTCTCCAGTTGGATGTTCTCCTTCACTGAGGCTTTCATCCTCCTCAGCAGCACAGAGGCTGCCAGACTGGGGGTTGGGCCACTCTGCTGTGTCCTGGAAAGTCTCATCTATGTACCTCTCTGTCTCTCTTAGCTCCTCTAGTTCAGCCACTCTGGTCTCCAAAGCCTGTACACGGTCTCTGAGGGCCAGGAGTTCCTTGCACCGAATGCACACGTATGCCACCCGCCCACAGGGCAGGTAATCATACATGCTGCATTGGGTGAAATAAACTGGATAGCCCCCACTCTGTTGCTGGACTTTTGCCTGCATTATCTTTTTACTCCTGAAGCTCATTTCTTGGTTGATGTTTTGTTTTTATTGGGGGGTGGTTTTGGCTTTAAGTTTTAAAGAATGTTAAGTTTATCTAGCACCCCTCCCCCTACACTTCCCCTCTAAACTCCCCTTTCAGCTGCTCCTGTTCGCTAGCTCCCCTGGTAACTCATGTTACAGGCCCCCTGTCTGGAGCCGAAGCTCTTGGACTTTGGCTTTGGCCTCCCTTCCTGAGGCGTTAGGACTCGGGTTTCAGTCCCCCTTCTTATACCTATCCCATAGAACTGGAAGGGACCCCAAAAGATCATTGAGTCCAGCCCCTGCCTTCACTAGCAGGACCAAGTACTGATTTTGCCCCAAACCTCTAAGTGCTCCCCTCAAGGACTGAACTTACAACCCTGGGTTTAGCAGGCCAATGCTCAAACCACTGAGCCTATCCCAGAGTTTTTTGACTCTTGGAGTTGTGTGGTAATTTTCAGTGTCAGAAGGGGTCATGGCACAATGAAGTTTGAGAGCCCCTGGTGTAGGGGAATCCTCTTGTGGAATGCAGCTGTTGTAGTGGCTCCTATGGCACAGACCCCTCCCATAAAGCTTGCTTGGGGATGTGTCACGGGGTATTCAAATGGTCCCTTGGAGTGGTGGGCAGCCAACACCAGTCTAGCTCAGTGCATGGTGTCCTTATATCAGGGCTACAAAGGTGGCATCAAGCAGTGACTCCCCCACCTCCGCCGCTTGCGGCTATGCTCCAGACTGTAGCAGAGAATTGGGGCCACTATCTTTGGCAGTTCCTGACACAGCCATTGGAATGAAGGAACCATGTATAAATGTATTTAAAACCTACAGTTTTTCTACGTAGAAAACAAAAATTCAGATACTGAAGTGAATTCGTGTTACAATTCATGAAATTGTTTGTCTAGTAAAAGGGTATAACTAGCTTTGTAAAAGCAGAAAGACGTGTGAATTCACAATCTGTCTTCAGACTGTCCCTTGGCTAATGCATTCAGCTGTTGTGCATCTCTTGTCTTTTCAGGAATCTATTCGATGGTTGGAAGATGAAAAAGCTCTTCTAGAGATGACTGAAGAAGTAGATTATGATGTGGATTCTTATGCTACACAACTTGAAGCAATTCTAGAACAAAAAATTGACATTCTGACTGAACTCCGAGGTAAGGCTGTGTTTTTTGTCCATTTATGAGTAGGCGTCTACCAAATTCACAGCTGTGAAAATCACATCACAGACAGTGGAATCTGGTCTCCCTCATGAAACGTGGCCCAGCTCAGAAGGCAGAGCAGAGAGTGAGAGCTGCTGGCTTTGAAGGCAGTGCCACCGTCAGCAGCAGCGGAGAAGTAAGGATGGTAATACCGTGACCCCTTAATAAGCTTGCGACTCCCTGTGATGGGTTGCCCCCCTTCAAGATGCCACCTGATGTGCTGAGATACCACCGAGGCCGCTTGTACTGCCAGCATGGACCCCCTTTAACCTGTCTTGCTGATCCAGGCTCTTAAGCCTCCTCTAGCATACACACACAGGCAGGGCCACACACAGCTGCAGAAAGACACAGACATAGAGCTCTTGAAGACTCAGCTTAAGGGACTTGCTCCAGCACTCAGGTGTCCACCTCCCTTGGAGTGCAGACCCAAAGATATATTGTCTTGCGCTGTAGAGAAATCCATACAATGTAAGCTGATAAATTCGCCCCCTCCCTCAGTGAGGAGCAAGATATGCACAACTCCATTCCCGCTACTCTCCCTGGTTAGAAATTACAGAAACGGGATTTAATATAAAGAAAACAAAATGTATTAACTATAAAAGGCAGATTTAAAGTGGTTAAAGGATTAGCAAACAGAACAAAGCAGATTACTGAGCAAATAAAACAAAACACGCAAACTAAGCTTGATTCACACAAGAAACATTACAAGAAGTAATTTCTCACCCTAAATGTTGAATTAGGCAGAATGCAGAGTTTCTGTAGCTCAGAGTTCTAGTTATTTATTCGTACAGACTGGACCCCTGTCTCAATCTGGACTCACCCCTGCCTTTCCCTTCAGGTTAGTTTCTTTTGTCCCTTCAGGTTCTTTCAGCAGTCCTTCTTCTTGGGTAGGCCATGGAGGAGAGTCTGGAATGCCTTCCCTCCCAGCCTTAAATAGAATTTACATAAGGCGGGAAGCTTTTCCCGAACTTGACCTCCTCTTCCTGTGGGGGGAATCATACATTTTTCATTAGTTGGTCATGGCATACATAGCAAGTTTCACAGATGTGTAACATCTGTGAAATTTGCTATTTATGCCATGACCAACCTGTGAAAAATGTGTGATTTCTCCTTGATTTAAATAGACCCCTATTTATGTGTGCGTTCCTAGCTGTGGGTTTTTATACATCAAAAGGACTAACTAACAATAATGAGCTATAACTGAACATTGTTAATTTTTTTCTTCCTCTATCCTACAACCCATGTTCAATACAGAGAGCACTATAGCTCCATTACACTGGATCAAGGAAGCAAATAATCTGTCAGTACCAGTATGGGGAAAAATTCTTCACTTTGCCCCCCTGGATCCTGGAAGTATGGAACCTATGCTCAGTCCTCCAGCTTTTTGATCTTTGTCTATCTCTCTGTCCTAGCCCATTCAAACCAACAATGGAAGGAAACAGTCTAAATGGAATTGCAGGAAAAGGGAAAATAAGGCAGAGATAAATAAATAGTCTGCCAGTTAACTCCCAACTGCTGCTTTATTTCCCAACTGCGTATCAGAGGCTGGGGAGACGGCTTCTCTCACATTGTCACTCTTCTAGGTCTGCCCACCAGAGTTTAGATCTGTATCCAGCTATGAACAGCTCTTGCTTACCAATGTGTTCTCAACTCAGAAGCCTTCATCTCTGCAGCTTGTTTTCAACTTCTTTTTCAGTCACATCAGAATGCAGATTCTTCTCAGTGCCCCAGATTCTCTTCAAACTGTATCTAATCTAGAGCCACTCCTCACGGCATAATTGGTCACTCCAGTGAGAGTAATGGGGTGAATTTACACCTCAGAGTCATTGGTTTTGGATATATTTGGATATATTGGGTTTCTTTGAAACCATGATGTTAGGAAGTTCCTTTAAAAAAAAAAATGAAAAAAGTTTTAGATTTTGCACAATCTGAATATGTCCTGCAGACCACATGAATGCATTTATTGGATGTGTCCCACAAGTTATATATTTAATGCTCCTGCTCTAACACTGTATGTTGGGTTAAGTGTAACTCAAACAGTCTAACAAAAGAATGTTACACTTTCCTTGTGCCACCTGTGAGCCCCTTAGTTAGAGGATTGCTTCCTCTGAGGAAGACAAGTTGGTACACATTGGCAGTGGCTTTGGTGAAGCACCAAATTGGGCAACTCCACTCTCTTTCAAAATCATTAAAGGCTGCCTTTGAAATAAGGTGCTGCAAGCATAGCAATTTAAAATAAACACTTGCCTCTATTCATACTTCGTGGTACACTTGCTGCCTATGAATTCTTTGAAGGGTGGGGAAAAAGATGGAAAAGGAAATTATTGCCAGTAATTGTTGTTACTTCTCCCATTCCTCCCCTTGGAGGGTATTGGTCATAGTGATGAATACTCCAACTCTTGTTTATTGCTCAGAGATTTTGGAACTAGTTTCTCTATACTGGCCCCAACTTGACAGTCTTATCTCCTTGTTTCTTGATAGCTGGAGCTGTGTAGCTGTTTATGGATTACTGTGTTGTAGGGTGCGAAAAGGAAGACAGTGACAGAATTACCTTTAGACACCCTTCTCTTCCAGCCCCTTTCTCAGTATTCTTTAATTCTCTGGAGTTTTGCAGTGAAATAAATAAATGTGGAGGAATTCTCCATTTGTTGTGTAACTGCAGTCACAAAAGTCCGTTTCTGTGTTACAGGAAAATAGTGGATTCTGGAAAGCATTGTTTTCATTTAGATGTTTAAATCAGTCATGTCAGTATAAAGAATCATCTCCGATCCAATTCTAGAGATTTTAAAGATAGCACGGGAAGTTGCATTAATATGTAGAAACATGTTAGAGGCCTAATCCTGCACTGCTTAGTTGGAGATTTTGTGCGTCTAGCTGATAAGGAGGACGACAGGCAGTGCCTGGGAAGCGTACTCTGCATTGAATGTGCTACTGTGAAGTTTCCTAGAAACAGGAGTAAGGCCTAAGAGGGGAACAGGTTGCTAAGAAACTTGTTTATATAGGGAGTACTACACTTGAGTTTATGTACTCAAACTTGTCCATTATCTTCCCTGGCTCCTTGTTGTCTGTTGCCTCTGCTCACATGTAGGGAGGAATGCAACAACCTTGTGCTCTTTGCTGGTGAAATACTTGCAGCCTCAAGACTTTACCTACAAAACACCCACTGAACACAAGCACAGTGGCATTTCTTTTTTTCTTTTTTAAGATAAAGTGAAATCTTTCCGGGCAGCTCTACAAGAGGAGGAACAGGCCAGTAAACAGATCAATCCGAAGAGACCACGCGCCCTTTGAAATGGGCCTCTGCTGCTAATGGATCCCCCGAATCCTTACTGCTGTAACATACAGTTGTTATAAGACGGTGGCTGTAAGAACTCAACTACTTGAAAGTGTAAAAACTTTTGAAGTGTCTGTGGAAATGTCCAGTTTCTCCTTCACCTGAATGACATTTTCAGTTTTGTGTGAAACACTTCATCATTGCTTCTAGACCAGACAGCACAGCACAACCATGCAGGGTTCAGAGCTGTGAAGCACTTTGTTTAAAACTTTTCATTTATTCAAATTGTGAATTTTATGTTTTGGAAATCTTTGCCATTTTTTTTAATAATGAAGTAAAACTGTGGACTTGAAAAACTTCACTATTTCCTTTTAACTATGTTCAGTTTTGTTACAAAGACCATCTGTGCAGTTTTAAATTGTTTGCGTGCATGCACACCTCATCAGTGATTGTACATAACTTCTCTTCTAGAGACAGCTGTGCTAACCTATTCCCATTCTGTGCCTTGATGAAGGCTACTTGACCCTAAATGTCCTTTCTGAAGCACAGCCTTAATAAATGACATTCCTTATTTGTCAATGTAAATTACTTTTATTGTGTGTACATCTTTAATGTGTGTGAGTCCCCCGCCCCCCTTTTTTTTGTTGTTGGTGACTAGTTCATTTCACAGGATGTACAACAGCTGGACATTCCATCCTCGTAGTAATCTGGAATCATGATTTATTTGAATACCATAAAAATGGTTATAAAATGCTAACATTTTCTTTGTAAAGAACAATATAAATTTGTTGATGTATAATAAAAGGTAACATTTAAGTATGGAGGAGAGTTGTATGTTAGAATAATACAGATATACAGTATATGTAAGTGTGATAAATGCTGTCTAGAATAAAGGTGCAATCTGATCTCTACATATGGGTAGGAGGACTAAAAGTTCAGGGATCCAGTGACTAGCATAAACAAAATATCTTTTCACAAACTATTTAAAAATTTGGCTTCTGATGCATGACAACTTACATGTGCATTAACTGTAGTTTGCAGATAGTTTGTCTGGAGTAGTACTGTTGCTTTAAAGAAAGTAGCTAATGCATATTTTTCCCTTTGTACAGTGCTAGCAGCTGAAAAGTGGGGTGAATCTGTATCATTTTGGATTTGCACAATAGGCTGCACAAACTCTACATAATGCAATATAAATCCCCCAGGTACCTGAAGTTTCACAAATAGCACCATGTGTATCCAGCACTTTTTAGGTGGTGGCTTGAGTTATTTCTGCCAGTCAGTGTCCGAAAAAAAGAGAGAAAAAAAACAAACTCCTTTTATGTAAGAACTTTTTGTCAAACAATTGTAGCCCTCTCTGAGTTCTCCCTGTTTCCAGGACAGATTCTAAGAGTTAATATCAGCAGACCCTAGGAATGGTTTTAAACTTGGTTTTTAGAACACAAGCCCATTTATGCTGGGACTGAAGGGAAATAAAGGGAAGGCAATGAAAAGAGAGCTAAATGAGCCAGAGATTTTCAGCATTTAATGTTTGTAACTCCCATCGGAAGGTAGGCTATGGGAGACCCTTGTTGCATCATGGTAAAAAGCTCCTATCTGTAAACATGAAAGCTGAAAAAGCAATGTAGATTTTACATAATGTGTTTAATAAATTAAACAATGAAACATCAATTAGAGATGAGAACTTACTTCTATGAAACTTGCATTTACTTTGGGAAGGAGTTTACCTTGTGATCACATCTATTGAAATTAGATGTATGAGATTTAAAAAAAAAATCATACTTAAAAGGCACATGGTGCGAGAATGGGTGTTTGTTTTATTGTAATAACCATCCTGTACAGGCTCAAATTGTTTCACTGACTTCAGTCCTTAAACAGCTATATCAAAATGTACTGATCTTTCACTGCATTCATCTAAGAATGCAATCCATCAAAAATATTGAGGAAACTATTAAATAACTAAGTAAAACTAGCAAAAGTGTTTCTGTTCATAGTAACTGATGATGCAGGTTAAAAGCATTCCCCGCTGCTTAAATTAAAAGCTTTAATTAAAATGATCTGAATTGATAAGTCTAAATCTCACTTTCCTCAAGGTTTGAGCCATATCATGTAGAAGATTTATATACAAGTCAAGATAATGTGGGTGGCGTTCCTTTAGCAAGTCACAACCTTTTTGTCTACCTCTGAAGAGTTTTGTGATACATACAGTGCTTCAAGATCCTTTGAAATGTGTAATCTAAATGTGATTCATTATGGATTATTGCATCAAACTGCAATTAAGAATGGTAGATGCTATTCAGATTGTTGTAAGTTTCATGAGAAATTGTGCAGCTAGTTTAAGTATGAATCTGCTGTATTTTAGATATGCCTGCTCCTATCAATGTCCAGTTTTTAAAATAATCATGTAAAATACATTTTACTTTCATCACTGATGAGAGATTATTCTTAGCTACATATTTCACTGCCTAGTTCTTGCCTCCCATACTATGCCTCCCATCACAAAAGAAGTCATGTGGGTTAATGGAAAGGAAAGAAGTATGATCACTTACATATTTCCACTTTAGGGAAAGTAGCTTCTTAGGAACATTCTGCTATAATGGATAGCCAGTGATATTATCTTTATGTGGTAAACTCATTCCCCAAAAGGTGATACGCTTAAGCCGAGTTCAAGTGGATGTTTATAGAAGGAAATCAGGACACTTGCTGATCTGAGGTTTTAAAAGAGTAGGATACCACACCAATTAAGGCCAATTGTCTTAGCTTGCATAGAGGGAAGTTAGAGAATAGAGTCTAAATCCTACCAACGTGTGTGAGGTAAAACCTTAGTTTTTACTGACATTTCCCCCCTCCCACCCCACCAAAAAGCTAAATGGGACCAGTGCTGCTGCTATTCCAGTCAGCTACTGGCTGCAGATTGGTCTGTCAAGCCAGGGTTTGCTAGTTTTGTATAGATTGCTTATTTTCTGCATGCTGGGAGAAGAGGGCTGTCATGCTAGCCTAAGGTGAATAGAGGCTCTCTTGTCCAGACTCTGAAGCAATACTTACTTATAGAACCTTATGATAGAGTGAGACATGCTTGTTCCTTGTAAGATGCTGTGTACCAAGGCCTGAAGACCTCCACCAGCTGTTGCATTTACAGATTTTGCACTTAAGACCTTCAACCAACTCCAGAGCTGGCTGGGGGGGCAAGTGGGCCATTTGCCCCAGGCCCTGCAGGGCCCCCCACGAGAATATAATATTCTATTGTATTGCAACTTTTTTTTTAATGGAAGGGGCCCCTTAAATTGCTTTGCCCCCGACTCCCTGAATCCTCTGGGCAGCCCTGACCAACTCATTGGCAGGGGGAAAAGGGTGTTATAGAATCTGTGTTCCTAGGCTGATCTAGCTTTGCCTACCACTCCTCTAAGCATGGGCAATTAGCACAAGAGCATTTACTCTGTCTTTAGCTGCTATGTAATGGGGTGACCCTGTAGCCTATAACCTATAATTCAAACTATAAGCAAAGATTCAGTTTTAGAACTAGGAAATGTTAATGAAACTTACAAAAGGTATTTTCATATTTAACAAAAATGAAATAATGCAGCTAGCATTATAACAGAAGTTTACTGCCTATATTCAATGTTAAAAATTTAAAGAGAGATGCAAGGGGGAAAATTATACAAGAAACAGCCTCTCCTGCTTGCCTGGAATAGTACCTGGTAATATCTGATATATAGCACTCTTCAGTACTGTACAACTGCCTAAAATGGAGAAATATTTAAGTATATGGATCTCTATTGAGACTAGATATAGACAGGTTATAGTTTTTAATGTATGCAGTTTTTAGTGAAAAGCCAGTACCGTTACTGCGCATCCTAGGGTTATTTGTATAAGAAAGCGGTATGGACAGTGTGGTGATCTGTTTCCAGGTCTGCCACTGACATTTAACCTGTGCTCAGTTACAATCTGTGAAATGAGAATACTGCTTACCTAGCCCTATAAAGCACTTTGAGGTCTATAAGAGATGGTGTACCTGAAGTAAGTGTACAGTATGGTTAAGGCAGTTTAAGAAAGTTTAAAGGCACTGTATAATGTCAAACTGCATTGTTACTGAAGATTTTTATGTGAAAATGGTAGTATATTCTTAGCTGCCTCTGAATGCAATTCAGGGTCTAGCAGTAACAGATGTAACTGCAGCTGAAAACAAGTTTGGATATTTAAGAGGACTGTACCAGGCAAAAAGAACTGTTCTGTCTTTTTTGAAGCCTACCATTCTCTTGCTATCAGGTTTCACAGACAACATGCCTAAGAGTGTTAACTGCCCCTGCCTCTACAACTAGAGCAGGGGTCAGTAACCTTTCAGAAGTGGTGTGTTGAGTCTTTGTTTATTTACTCTAATTTAAGGTTTGTGTGCCCATAATACATTAACATTTTTAGAAGGTCTCTTTCCATAAGTCTATAACGCATAACTGAGTGATTGTATTAAAGTAAATATGGCTTTTAAAATGTTTAAGCAGCTTTAATTAAGTGCCACTGACAATCAGCTTGCATACTGCAGGTTGCCTACCCCTGATCTAGAACGTATACAGTGGTGATCTGCTCATTCTAGCTGCAATTTCTCCCATAGTCCAGGGCCTGTGGTAGCTACCAGAAAGGAAAGATGGAGATACACACTTCATCTTTTTTTTAAAAAAGTTTATTTATTCTAAACTCCCATGAATTGGCATTATGCCACCAGTCTACAAATAGTTCTGGGGTGGCCAAATAGAGGTTTGAGTTCCATTCGGAATGTTGTAATGGCAGGAGAAGATGCAAAGGCAGGGAGGGAAGGGTTTAATTTGGGGCTTTTGGAGCCATTTCATATCATGGGGTACACTTAAAAGGTGCTCTAATGGGGAAAAAAGGTACATAGCTTTAGTCTGGACAGTTACAATTTTAAAATGCTACACAGTACTTTTACAGCTATTGTCCTTAAATAAGTACTTCTGAGCAGGTATTGCAAAATAGTCATATATATACTTTATCTGCTGGTGACTGCTCTCAATGAGAGTTCTTCCTCCTATGACCTTTGTTGATGTCACATTTCAGTTCTCCTCAGAGAATGTAAAGTGTTCCCTGTTCAGCCATTTATGAAAAGTGGATGCCTTCTGAATTGAAGCCATGCAGCACTCTGAAAAATTAAAATGGTCAATGTATATCAATTTGTACTTCACATAGTAACACTTACTTCAAATACTACCTTGATGAAGGGAGTGGGTAAGGAGAGAAGTCTTAAAATACTGCTTTCTGTTCCAGTCCTTAAGCAACGAGCTGTTAATAGGTTTAGGGTAAGGACTAGTAGTGAGCACTCAGCTTTGGAAGTTCAGGACAGCTGTAATTTGAGAGCAACCCTGTCTACCGGTCAGTTTAGCCTTCACTATCCAAAGAACACCACTTGATTTAGATGGTCACAGCAGCAAGACATGTTGAGTCACTTATGCCAAGAAGTGGGATTAGTTATAGCAGAAACTACCCTTTTGGGTGTAGCTCCTCTCCACCTGAGTCAATGCCTGATTAGTTGGCCATGTTTCCTAAACAATGAATAGATAACAGTATAGAAAGGAAAACAAGTGAGTACATCCTTGTACTTAAGTGCTCTAGGCGATTTCTTTAACAGACTGTTACATCTGAGTAAACACCGTGCCTCAAATATTCTGAAGCTACACAGTAAAAGGGGATTTCTACTGCTTAATTTTATGACACACAATAAGAGAACACTAGTCAATATAACAGCTGCAGTTTCAGAATTCTGTAATGTGTCTAGAAACTCAAAGGGAGGCTAAGGGAGAGATGTATAAGACTTCAGGAAAGATGAAAATTAGAGAACTTGTCCTACTCTTATAATGCAATTTATGGAATTCGATTTTAGGTACTCCAGAATGCTGTAAAGAGCAGTTTAAGCCATATACTGTTTTTTCATACCAAGGGATCAGGATCTTCATCTGTAGTGATAAACCACTTCTCTCAGCCTTATGTAATCCAACTGTCAAGCTCCTTTTCAACACATTTGATTAAATGTGTATTGCTGTTGCCCTCAGCCTGTGTGTGGCATCATCATGTGTAATAATGAGTTTAAGGATTTATAAATAATGCCCCTCACAAAAAACTGAGATAACTGGAGTCTAGGGCAGCAGTTCTCAACCATGGATCTGTGGCCCAAGGGTCTGCGAGCCCGTGCAGGGGGGCTAGAGCCCCATGGCTGAAACCCAATCCCACAAGCCAGGAGCACAGGGTTGAAGCCAATAGCAACCCCTTCCAGCTGGGAGTGGCATGAGGCTGAAGCCCACAAACTCCTCCCCCTCCGAAGGGAGGGACTGAAGCTGCACTAGGAGCTCCCCCAATCCATACACAGCCCCTGCTTGCACCCTGAGCTACTCCTCTGCCTGCACACAGCCCCCAGCACCTAGAGCTACCTCCTTGATCCCCCACAGCCCCAGCTAACCCCCTCCCTGCACCCTGAGCAGTTTTCACACTTTTTGAACTAAGTCCCTGTTTTGAATTATAGTTTTTGGTTGCATCCCCCCCACAGCCCATTCAGGCTGGGTGCCCTCCTGAGTGGGGGTGGTGGCTGCACTCGCTCTCTGAACCCCGCTGTGAGGAGCTGGCTCGAGCCCCACCAGCTCTTGCCCCCCCAACACCTTTAGAGGTAAAACTAGGCCTAAGAGTCACCCCCTGGCCTGGAGCCCTGAGTTTCCTTCCCTCCCATTTCCCCAGTAGGCTCCGGTGTTTTTACAGCATGTTGAGGGAGGCACTCTAAGAAAAAGGTTGAGAACCCCTCGTCCAGGGTAAGTTTTCAACTAAATACAGCATAAATTTCAATTCCTACTAGTTTAGAACTTTACAACAGACTCAGTCTTGTGTTCAGAATCGCCATTGTTTTCATATGTTTTCATTATTGGACCTAATATTATCCTAGACTACTAGCGTTAAAGAGTGTACTAAGAGGTAGTTTCCCCTATATTTACAGTAATGTCCTCACTGGATCTAACATGTCAATAGTTCGACATCTCATATCAAAAGAGATGAATGTTCGAGATATCACTACTTTTTCCTGAATCTAACCCGATACAAATCCGTTAGTTTTATATGAGAGATGTGCCTGCATTCTTAGAAGAGAGCACAGTAAGTGTTTCAAGTATGAAGGGAATTCAGAGAGCATGAGTTTACCTAATGAAGTCATCTATATCCATTGAGCGAGCCCGTTTTTCTGAGAAACCTGTATTTTTTAGAACCATCTGTATTTTCTCTGCAATTCTGAAGTTTTCTGGTATTTCCTGTCAATGTAAGTTGCAATACAGATAAGTTATTTCTTCAACATTAACTATTTTTAAAAGCTTAAAAAAACTATTTTAAAAACTTGTTCATTCCACAAGTCTTCAGGTATCCATGCACCATGGCCAAGCTTTGCTATACATCAAAGTGACTGACCATTCCAGATGAAAAATGCTTTAAAGAATAAAAATTCAGGTTGCTGTTTTCTAGTCAAGATATACACAGACTGTCCAACAAGCCTGGGTTTTGCAGGACTGTCCTGCTTTGATACACAAACCCCCAGCTGAAGCAGGGCCTTCCCCCATGTGACTGGCTGGACTAGGCTCCCTGCTCCAGGCACTGTGACCTGGCCCCTGCTGTCCATGTTTGCAACACTGCTTGGGTTTGGCCTGGCCCCCAGCAGGGATGGGGGTGGCAAATTTGAGTGAGTGGCCTTGCAACTTGGTGCACAGGATTGCAACACCATTCACTCAGTTTCGGCCCAGGTGGGCTAAACCTGAGCAGTGTTGCAACCCATGTGCCAGGGTCCAAGTCACAGTACAGGCCAGCCAGCCCTGCAGAACAGGAGCTGCCACTACAGAGCAACCTGCTTTGCACTCACCCTGCAATTCCCCTCCTGCCTTGCGTAGGGGACAGGATCCGTCCCGTCCCCTCAACCTGTCCTCTCAATCCCCGGAGGCAGTATCCAACCTACTTTAGCTACTTTGAATGTTGGGAGGTATGTATATACCTGAGAAAGAAGCAGGAACCATGTCTACCTCTACATTCATTCAGCACCTAGATCAGAGGTTCTGGTGCTACTAGAATATAAATCTATATATTTTTTTTTGCTTGCATCTTTGGCTATGTCTATGGCTTAGTGTGCAGAGTACAAGCACTACACATGCAGCTACAAGCAACAGCAAAAGGCAAGCTGCATCCACACTTATCACTACAGGGTGTAGCTATGTGTAGCAGAAAAAGACTTCAGCTGTGGAGAGGCAGCAGGGAACTCCTAGGGCCTTTTCCTGCTGTCTGTACTCACTGGAACCTTTCACTGTGGTGGGGAAAGGCGCTGGCAGTGGGACACTACAACACTAAAAATAACAGTGTGAGTAGGGCACTCTAGTCGCCTAAGTCGTGCCTCACCAGCTACACTGCTATTTGTACCTGTGCTGGCCAGGCATGTACTGTCTGTACTCTATGTGCTACTTTAAGTGCAGATATAACTTTTCTGTGCCAAGCATGCAGGTGTTGATTAGGTAGCCTGGACCTGATTTTAAGCGTCCAAAAGGGAAAACCCCACCCATCGAACACTATGCTAGTTCTAGTTTTATTACCACTTAAACCTGCTGGAAGCTCATCTCAACCTATTTTAAAGTTGAGCACATCCACACTGAATTTAGCAAAAGATGCTGGCTTCTGTATGTTTGTGCTGATATCTCAAACCCCAAGGTGGTTATGCTATTATACATTTAAACTATTATAGACAAAGTATATTAGTCACCAGTGACAATAAAACCTGGAAATTCAGCTTGATTTACCCTCAGTTAGCTGTACCAAAAAAAAAAAAGAAAAAGCTAAATATTAGCTTAAAAACAACTATCCCTGCCCCAAACAACTGAGGTCCAGTGTAATTTTAAACAAACACCTTATTTATCTGGTTCTTTAAAATACAGAATCTTGCACTGTTTAGTGCAACAGACAGACTAAAAACGTGGAGCGAAGAGGTTAAAATACAAAAGAATGTGGCCCAGCTTAACTTCATACCCTCCCTTAAAACAATATTAAACTACTGAAATATTGAGCAATTACATTGAAGATATTTAAAATTATGGATATTATATTGATCCTGATACAGCCATCTTGCCAACTAGACAAACACTGAATCCTAGGTTAAGTCAACTAATCATTGTCAGACACAAGCCCCCTGAAATTATACACCTCTTCTTCTTGCCCTCAGGAAGAAGAAAATCAGGATAAAAACGAGTGGATAAATGTTTTAGATAATGTAGTTATTTTTCTAGACTACTTAGGTTCTACAGCTACCTAATTAAGAAGCTGTTGATTTTATATCAATGGTTGGCTCTATATGCACAATGAGAAGATTATAAAGTATTAAGAGACATTTATTTTTGAATAATGTATATCCCCAGAGCAAATTGGAAGTTTTGATGCAGCACCATGCAAGTTAGAAAGACTAAAGAACTGGACAGCATAGTGAATGCCACATTAGCCAGTGGAACTACTGTATATTTTGAATGAAAAAGCACTTTAGATGTTAAGCACAATTCTATACATAACAGATTGCTGTAGCTCAAGTTAGCCCGACTCACCATTCTCTTCTAAGGATCAGGAATAGATCTTATTAAAAGAGTTAAATAATTTTTTAAAAAATGGATCAATGTATGCCTGGTTTCTAGATTTCTGTAAACAACTTCGAACTCACTGCAGATGATTCACTAGAAATATTTTCAAATAGAAGCCGTGTCAATGGTTTTATACTATGCCAAATTCTGAGCAGCCCTTAGGTGGGGAGGAGAGTAAATTACACCCCTGGAGACATCAATGGAATCTCAATATATCCTTTGTTTCTAAATTCTCATGTAAACCTTCATTATAGTTTAGAAGAGCTTAGAATTCTGTTTATTTTAGATATTCTGTTATTCTAAAGGTACTCTTAGGAAATGTTTGTTCTGATAGGTTTTAACTTCTGCATGAAAGTTTTTTGTACCATCTTGCTTTTTTTGAATTTTACATCTCATAGTTAGCTTACCTTGTATGTTACACGTAACACATTAAAAAGGAAAACCATTCTACTTACAATATTATGTATAGAACAGTGAATTCGATAATTCTGATCCAGCAGCTGCTGTACTGCACTTGATCTGAAAGTGAGTCAATACAGTGAGTCAACCATTGATATAGAAGTCTAACTATATCTGCAGTGAAACCTGTTTTTTTAAAAAACAAGTTGTGACTTGAGTGGCTGTTGAGAGGTTTTTATAATAAAGATGAAGCACCTGTACTGAACACATTGGGTGATCTCTTAAGGCAGCTGCCTATTTGGCATGTAAAGGTTTCACTGTATAATATTTCCATGATCACAGTGTAAACCAGGGTAGGCAACCTATGGCAGCACACAAGCTGATTTTCAGTGGCACTCACGCTGCCTGGGTCCTGGCCACCAGTCTGGGAGGCTCTGCCTTTTACATTTAATTTTAAATGAAGCTTCTAAAACATTTAAAAAACCTTATTTACTTTACAGACAACAATAGTTTAGTTATATATTATAGACTTATAGAAAGAGACCTTCTAAAAATGTTAAAATGTGTTACTGGCACACGAAACCTTAAATTAGAGTGAATAAATGAAGACTCGGCACATCACTGCTGAAAGGTTGCTGACCCCTGATGTAAACTGTCTAGCCTTGCACTATGGGGATGCCTGAATGGTCTTACTAATATGGTTGTTGAAGCAAGGCTTGCTACAGAACTAGATTGGAGGATTGCTAAGCATTTTTGTAGGCAAAACAAGCAATTAGATAAACTCTTAAAATTTGAAAAAACCCTCTAATAGAAGTAACTTACTTAAATGCTGCAGAGAGTGTCTTGTTTTTCCTGACAAAGGCTATCCTTACTAGACCATCCCATTCCTGAAAACACAAAATGCACAACATTTGCCTGAAGTAATACACTGCTGCTAATAACCAGGCCAGACTATCTACTATTAATTTCATGACAGCACAATGACAAAGAGGTAAATCTTAGTAATAGCACAACACTGCTCAGTCCTGTACAATATAGTACAAATTGACAAGCTAAATACTTCACTGGCAAAGGTGGGCAGGCATTACTGAACTGCCAACTGGACAATCACTCAGATATCTAGATAGCTAGAAGTCATATGGATGAAGAACATCTGGCTGAACCTGGGCAAAACTGGGATGATATGTAAAAAAGGGAAACAACTTCATAACTGTCTAGAGTAATACTGCCCTGGAGTGTCAATCTTCAGCAAGAGTGCATAGTCTCCGAGTCCTAAAAGACTCTTCTTTGCTCTTGATCAACTAAATACTGCCAACAGTCATAAATGTCTTTTAAGCACTCTGAGGTCTATAGATGGAAAGTGCTACAAAAGAACTAGGTATTATCACCACCAGCTGCTGGCAGGAGCTTTTACCTTTCGGTCTGAGACAAACCTAACCACAGCGATCCTGGCCTGTGTCACTTCCAGGGAAGGAACAGGAGAGTTTTGAGGTAAGTTGAGTTTGAACTGCTGCTGGGGCATCCAGATAATGTTGGAAAGATTCAGATGAGAGTCTGATCAAGAAGGGGAGAGGTACAATGGAGACACAATGATTGTCTAGTGCAATGATTTTCAACCTGTGGTCTGCAGGCCCCTGAGGGTCTGCAGATTACGTCTAAGATTTCCAAAGGGGTCTATACCTCCAGCTGAAATTTTTTTAGGAGTCTACAAATGGAAAAAGGTTGAAAACCACTGGTCTAGTCTATTGATATGATGGAGTTAGGCCTATATAAACTGTTTTTAAAAAACGCTTTAACACTGCTAATGTAGGTTACATGAGCTGTACTGTGTTGCTTTTACACCATTTGAAAGAGCATACAGAATGAAACATCGAACAGTACTATTATTCAGTTATTTTATTGGATATGGTCTGCAGTATTTGAATCTTACCTGAAAATTAATAGGTGGTGGAGGGTTCTTTGGCTCTATTCTGACAACACTGGATTCAACTTTGGGTGGAGGCCTGAAATTATTCCTTCCAACCTGTTAATCATTAAAAATTAGGTAACTCTCTCAAATAGCAGGAAGCAAATATTCACATTCTTGAGAAAGCCTCCTCATTCTGACACACATTCCTACATTAGTTATAGATGTAGTTTCACTTACTTTCATTAGATGATCCACACGGGCTAATAACTGAGTGTTAATTGAGAGTCTGCAGTATAGTTTATTCCCTGGTTTAGCAACCAAACGAAGAGCAAATTCTCTCTGAAACATAAGTATTGCACACCTGAGACGTAAAGAAATGAAAACATGAGTGCTGTATCACAAATAGTTTATTCATAGATGCTCTATTACTTGTAGATTATTGGCTTTTTATTTTAAAGGCAAACAGAGATGTGTCATACTCATATTAGACAACCTTGGCCCTGATGTAAGTCAGGCACAACTATAGCAAACCCACTATAGCACCTGCTTACCCTTGGTCTGAACCTGGCTATTTGTACCTAGTGGTTAAAAGGAAAGTAAGAGAATTTAGTCTCAGTCTTACATGTATGACCTATGTGAAATAATTCCACCTGCTTATACCTCTCATTCTGGACCTCTGAAAGCCAGAGGTTTCCTCTCAAATGAACTTTCCCAAGTAAAATTGTTAAAATAGTAAGTTAACAGCTTCCACTGATTTTAATTGTTTTTTGGTATTTCACTAAGTTAAAAAAGTGCTGATCACCAACCTTGCATTGTTCATGACAAGTCTGCTGACTGCTAATAGGCTTACTGGTACTTAATGTCACTAATTAGTACTGCAGCAATGAGCCTGAATCTGCAGAACTGCCAAATTAGAATAAAAGTAAGCTATTTGCATTTCAAAACTGATCTAATTTTAGAAAAAGAAATAGTAAAAGTAGATACCACCGCTAGTCCTTCATTTCCAGTCAATGGCATCAGCAGAAGCAGTACTCCAGTTCAAGGTAAAGTTAAACTATCAGCAAGAGCACTTAAGCAAGCTACACAACCATATATTAAACATACAATTGCTTTGATCTCCCTGGAGACACCCCACCACCCTCCAGCCCAAATCTGCTCTACTTCTCCATAACTTTTTAGACACTCTGCTTAGGCCTGGGGTTGTCCTTTCCAGAATAAGCAGGAGCAAACTCCTATTTACTTTAGCGGGAGCTGCACTTGGTTATGCCACGTCTCAAATTCTTTCTAGGTGTTTAACACTTTGGCACTGGCAATGGCCATGGGGAGTACTATACTGAGGAGAGTTCTTGACTAGTGGTTTGCAGGGCTGATATCTTTAACAATAATCCCAAATTAGATGTTTTGTAAAATTAGCCTTTGTTTTGCATTAGATAATCCAGAGAGTCTTGTCTATATACCTGAAAAAGGGTCTATGCAGCAACAGCTTGAAAACAAAAGGTGAAGAAATCTAGGGAAAGAGTAACACTGTTAGTATTTCCTCTCTAAGCAAGTACCATCAAAAATTCATGTAAACTGTTATTCCACTGCAATTGCTTTGCCCCTACCTGATAAGGCAAGTTAGCTACACATGTATCAAAGAACGGTAAGTCAGTTTTCAACACATCTCCAACCTTTATTTCTAGTTTGTTTGCTATGCATCTAGGGGTGGAAAAAACACATACTTATTACCTTAGAAATGCACATTTCTAAAGAGGTCAGGCCCCTAAAATGCAGTGGAGCTATTTCCAGTGTTAGTACTTACGTGCCCTGGACTCTCTTCTGAAGTTCACCCACAAGTCGTGGGTCAAGTTCACAGGCAATTACCTGAAAACAAAGAGTTATATTTGCAACTGTAACCAAATCAGAATTATGAATAGACTTCTTGCTCTTATCTCAGAGTAAGAATAGCTTTTGTTACAGGCATTTTTAAAAAGCTTACATTAGGATATGCACATTTTCTATCACAAAAGTATCAGACTATATTAAAATTTCAGAAGGATAACAAGGCCATTGAAGAGAACTACACATGTAAAGCACAACTCTTCACCTGTTGGTAAAGATCCAACACTACTGCATTAACATTTGATAGATTAAAATTACATTGAGTATCTGATTGTCAAATAGTCTTAGCTTCACTTTAAAAGCACCATTCTTACTCTCAGTGGAGTTGTACAGAGAGAAGGACATGAACACCCAGAAAGGAATAGATACATTATTTTCCCCTCCATTTGAATAGAGAAGTTTTCATTTGTTCATTTGCTAAGTAGCAGTTTGTTCAGTGAAAAATCAAGATGAATTTTTCCCAACTCATTCTTACCTTTTTTACTTTCTCTAGCATTTTTACTGTCAGGTTACCAGTTCCAGGTCCTACTTCAAGAACAACATCCGTGGGCCGTAAGGCAGCCTAAGAACAAATGAGATCAAATGAGGAAACCAATAAATAATAATAATAATAATAATAATAAAAACAATATTGCAAAGTAATTTTAATTAGGTAGTCTATGTGCAGACATTAATGGAGCTGATCTTGTATATGGTTAATAGATTTGGAGAACTTGTTTTCAAGGCAAAAGCAAAGTTGCCCAACAGTTTCACTTTTAATTGCATGCAACCTTTTGAAATTGTAGCCATTAGGTAATCATATCTGTGTGTGCACACAAAACCCTCCGTGTAACTTTGGCTCTACTTAAGACAATGGGAGCTTTGCCACTGACTTCACCTGGATTTTACCCAGGGCCATTCTGAAGGAAGAGAGAAAGCACTTAGAAAATCTTTCACCAACTGTACATCTTGAATTAATATCTCTTGAAAGGTATGAGAACCCAGGAAGGGATTAAGCACCTCAGACATACACAGTATCCAACTTTAAGTAGTGCTATAAATTGTTTACAAGCATTTACCTTAAAAGATTTTGAGACAGAACATTTGAATGAAACTCTTATGACAACTATTTTATTTAGTTAGGTCCAGTTATTACCAACCTTCTCTATAATGTTGTTAACAATGAGAGGATTTTTCAGGATGTGCTGGCCAATTCCAGTATTAAACATGATACCTAAAATAAGGTATAACGAAGACAGTTATATCGCTATCGTTAAAAATATCACAGTTCTTTTGGTACAGCAAACTAGATTTTATACTTCTAAAGCAGTGAGTCACATTCTTTTACTGGAACTAGACCACTTTACCAGTCTAACACCTGGTCTACATCTAAAACTTAGGTCCACCTAGCTACACAGCTCAGGGCTCTGAAATAGCTCATGCCTTGTGTGACACAGTTAGGTTCATCTAACCCCCACAATATATGCAGCTAATATGACAGAAAGTTGCTACCTCTCAAAGAGATGGATTACCCACACTGACTGAAAAACCTCTTCCCACTGTGTAGGTGTGCTACAGCGGCAATGCTGCAATTGTGCCTCTGTAGTGTAAACACAAGAATGGCCATACTGGGTCCAGCCCACAGTCCATCAAGCCCAGTATTCTATCTCCTGACAGTGGGGAATTCCAGGTATCACATTCTAAGACATTAACTATAACAACCATTGCCTCTCTCTTTCCATTAATCTGTGTGTAGTACACTGATCCCCTTGGAGTATACAAAGCCCTTGTGATTGTAAAGGCTGGCACTTAGGAGAAGTGACATTCCAGAAGCAGGGGAGCCCACAGCTGGAAATATCATTATTAGTGATATTGGGAACAACAAATGTAAAACAATAAGAAAATTATTGGTGACACCGTACTCAGGTTAAAGCAATACATTACACATCAACACTACTGCTTGGATCCTAAAACCACAACTACTTTTTTCACTATTGCATTTAGATAGAGCTCTTTTAGGATAGGGATCTTGTCTTTTTACACAGCTGTATATTAGTAATAAAAGGGGAGTGACAACAGCATGCTCGCCAGTATGCAAGCACAAGCCAGGAGCTCTCATGAACTAGGAAACTTGGCGTGAATGAAACGCAAACATCGCAGCCCTAGTACATGCAATACCCGTACCGAAGCTCAGTGCTTGGAGTGAAGGCCATCATCCAACGGGCTTGCAAAAGAAGCATGTTCTAAGGCATTCTTAAAACAAGCAGAGCCTGCACTAGCCCGGCCAGGGCCCCGTAGCAGAGCCCGCGGCTTCATCAGCTTTCACTAGGGACACAGAAGAGGGACGACTGCAGCAGTCTGCTCGAGGCTCCTGCTGGGCTTTGCCTCCCGGCGCACAGCTCCATCCCGCAGGCCGCAGCCGAGACGGGAAGGATACGGCAGCGCCTCCAAGAGACCAGAGCTCCTGAGGGCCGCCGGGACCCTCCCTACCGGCGACTCCGATGGCGGCGCGCCTGCTGAGAGCGTCACAGGGAGCGAGTGACGGCCCCACAGCGGCTCCTTTGCGCCCACCCGTCGGGGCTCCCCTTTCCCCAAGCGGCACCCAGCGCTGCCCGTGGGGCGGAGAGCAGCGGCACACGCCAGCCCTGGGCCAGTCCCTCTGCGCCCGAACGGGTCTAGGGAATGCGGCCTCTCCCGCCGGGCCCGCGCACTCACCTGGGCCCGAGCCCAGGCCCTGGCCCCCACGGCGCTGCTGCCTGCACCGCTTCTCCGCCTTGGCTTTCGGCATGGCGGCGCCTGGCGAACCGCGGAGACACGCGCACCTCACGACACAGGAGGAGGAGGAAGCCGGGATAGTATTGTCGCGTTTGGATGACGTAGGTAATACGCGCCGGGGGTAGGGGGCGCGTGTCTGCTCTAGCTGCAGCCGATTGCCGAATGGTCCCGGCTAGTGGCGCGAGCTTCGGAAGCGGTGGGGGTCGCGTCACGTGCAGCGGCTCTGACCCAACGGTGAGCCCGGGCCCGCGGGGCTGAGGGGTGGCTGGTCGGGCCTCGGGGGCTGGCAGAGTCTGGCCGGGCTGGGGACTGTTTGTGGCGGGGGCGGCGGGACTCATCTGTACCGGCGCCCGGACCGGGGGAGCGGCCCAGAGGGTGAGCGAAGGCCCCAGCCGCCGCCCGTGTAGCCGGGCCGGCAGGGCCCCAGCACCGCGCCGTGCGGGAGAAGCGGCCTCGGGACACTTGGACCAGGGACCCCAATGTGCATCCTGGGAAAAGTCCCGAGAGATCGCTAAAGTCCACAACGAGGGGATCGCCCGTTAGTTACCTCGCCCTCCTGCCCAGCACTACAGCGAGTTTTCCCCCCGTGGAAGCATGTAGGATAAAGGATCATACCTGCACCTCGGCAGGGATAATTAGCGGAAAGGGGACGGGAGGGTGAGAGGAGGATGCTGGAGGAGGTGAGGTCCGAGACTTGGATGTGTTAACTGTGGGGTCCTTAAAGGGAGCACAAGCTTTAAAAAAAATGGATGTGGTGATTAGTGGGGAGCTAGTGCAAGGATTCCAAGGGCATGTGTGAAATGGTCATGTCAGACCAGGAATGTGCCTTCCCTTGCTATGTTTTGTATGGAGAGGAGATGTGAGTGCCACGTAGGGCAGAGGAAAGGTGGCAACAATCAAAATGGGGGCTAATCAGGGTGTGGAGGAAGGTTTCAGCTCTTAGAACAGAGAGGATCAGATTTGTTCTCTATGTTATGGAAGAAAAAATAAGAATTGTTTGTAACATAGGTTGATGGGGAGAAACAAGGAGAAAGGTGAAAGAAACTTCCCCTTTGTGCAGGTTATTCCATAATTATCCATTACATGCTTTTTTGCACCTTTCTCTGAAGTAGTTGGTACCGTTCAGGGTCAGAGACAAGATACAGGACCACTCTGATACAGTATGCCATTTGCTGTTCTAGGTGCAGAGAAGACTGTTCAGGATTATTCTTAGTCTTTGTATGCACTGGCACTTCATTCACAAAACTTTTGTCTTTCATTAATGTTAAAAACACCTTCCGAACGACAAAAGTTTTATCGACAAAAGGTGCTGGTGTGAACAGCTGTGAACACAGCCGCTGCCGCTCGTGGGTGTGTGTGTGGAAGTTTTTTGTTGGCAAGCGAGCTCTCTCCCGTTGACAAATAGCAGCTACACTGTGTGCCTTTTAGTGGCGCGGCTGTAGCGGCACAGCTGTATCCCTAAAAGCCTCATAGTGTAGCTATAACTTTAGCTAGTCTTGTATTGTACAGATGTATCAAAGTATTTCCTTTTGATGTGGAGGAGAAAGTGGGCTATTATCCATTTCTCCAACCCCACACCTCCAACCCAATAATTTTCTTCTGGCTTCCTTGCTTCTCGTTGGAGAAGCTGGAAGGACTGAGGTATTAGCTCCATATTTCTTCACAGGCTGCGCTTTTCTCACTTTAGGTTATTTCTCTCTTCCTCCAGAAGATTCCTCCTTCTTCCAGAATTAGCCTTCCAGTTAGAGAATTGCCATCTCTTCTTAGAGGTCTTTGAAAAAGCCGGATTTGGGACCCATTCACAACACCATTTTTCACCAGAACTGGAGAAAGGACTGTCACAGTAGTGGTGAGTTACTCTTCCATCTTCTTATCTTATTAGAAAATAACCTTAGTACATATGGTATGTAATAATCCCACCTTTTCCATGGTATGTATTGGATGGTATCTTGGCTTCTCTGAAAATTAAGAGACTGACAGCCACACTGCTTTTGCAAACCTTTGGATCAAATAATCATTATGGGCATATGTTAGCCCTGATCTCCAAATGATACTGTAATCTGCTACGGCATAAACCATGACAGTCATTATAAGAAGGGGTTATTTCATATGGGTGATTACTATAATCCCCAGATCCTTTTCTGCAGTACTAGTTCCTAACTAGTTATTTCCCATTTTGTATTTGTGCATTATTTGATTTTCCCATTCATAAGAGTAGTACTTTGCACATCTTTATTGACTTTCATCTTGTTGTTTTCAGACCAGTTCTGTAAATTATCCAGGTAATTTTGAATTCTGATCTTGTCCTCCAAACTGATTGCAATTCCTCCCAGTTTGGTGTCATTTGCAAATTTTATAAGAACACTCTCCCTCCCATTTTCCAAGTAATTAATGAAAATATTTAATAGTACTGGACCCTGGACAAACCCCTCTGATACCTTATTAGATACTCTCATTTTGACAGCAAGCCATTTAGACTACTTTTTTTGCTATGATTTTTTAGCCAGTTATGTACCCACTTCATAGTAATTGCACCTAGACCACATTTCTGTAGTTTGTTTGTGAGAAGGTCATGTGAGACTAAAAAGCCTTATTAAAATCAAGGCATATTATGTCGACTGTTTCTCTTCTATCCAGTAATCCTGTAAAGAAGGAAATTAGGTTTGGTTGGCATGATTTGTTCTTGATGAATCTATGCTGACTCTTCCGTAATACTGTATTAACCTCGAGGTGCTTACAAATTTACTGTTTAATAATTTGTTTCCATATCTTTTCAATTTACAGAATTATGTCTGTCTTATTGCCTCACTTATTGCTTTGCATTATGTGCATTAAATAACATTACAAAGCATAGATTGAAGAAACGAGGAGGGAATAAAATCTATTTATTAATCATGGAGGGAGGTGAAAAAGTCAGAGGAGCAAGTATTGCCAACCTTGCAAGTTTAAAAATCTAAAATAGATCAAGAAATCATGAGTTAAAAAAAAATGCATTGACTTCTGACTTTTGAACTCAGTAGGAAGTATTCCTCTCATCCTCCATTGTGCATACCTGTATTAGATTGAAAATTCAAGCTGAAATTTACACTAAATGTATACATGCGGATTAGAGGGCTTCTCCTTCATTCTGCTCACCAAACTGAGGGAAATTCTTTTTTGTTATCCCTTTGGGCACTTTTCCCTTCTACTTATGCTAGATGCTATTGTCAGTTTCCCCATCAGCTGCCCTCTCCAAGTATTGTCTCTTACCTCCCTCTGACATCTTCCCATTGGCAATGTCCTCTTATTGTTGCAATTTGTTATTTGTATTACAGTAATACCCAAAGGCTCCAATCAGGGTTGGGGCTTCACTGTGCTAGGTGAGGTACAAACATATATTAAGAGACCATTCCTGCCATCAAGATTTTATAGGTAATCTGATTTCGTCTTCTGGGTGTTACCACCAGTCCCGGTCTTCAGACTACTGCTTTATTTCCCTACCCTCGTCTACCCTCTCCTTTGCTCTTCTACCCCTTCTCCCTGGCTTGTGTCTCCCCTCTGACCTCCACTTCCCTGGTTTTACTTAAGAGCTGATTTTTGTTTTCTCTTGTTCACTTGACACAGTCCCACATGACATAATCATAAGCAAACTAGGAACATATAGTCCACATGAAATTGCTGTAAGTTAAGTGCACAACTGGTTGAAGGACTGTACTGAAAAAGTAGTTACCAATGGTGGTTGTCAAACTGGGATGAGGTATCAAAATGAGGTCCCACAGGGATCTCTCCTTGGTCCAGTACTATTCAATATTTTCATTAATGACTTGGATAGTGGAATGGAGAGTATGTTAATGAAATTTGTGGATGATTTTGTGTCAGGTTTTAGCCCCCACACTTTAAAAAGATATGAACAAACTGAAGAGAGTCCAGAGGAGAGCAACAAAAGTAAGAGGTTTAGAAAACATGACCTATGATAAAAGGTTGAAAGAACTGGACATGTTTAGTCTAGAAGAAGGTGGCTCATGGGGGACATAAGTCTTCAAATATGTAAAAGGTTGTCAGAAAGAGAACAGTGCTTAATTGTTCTCCATGTCTACCGAGGGTAGGACAAGATGTCATCTGCTTAGTTTGCGCTAAGAAAGATTCAGGTTAGATATTAGGAAAAATATGCTAACTATAAAGATAGTTAAGACCGAGAATGAGTTACCAAAAGAGGTTGTGGAGCCCCTGTTGTTGGAGGTTTTAAGAACTGGTTACACAAACATGACAGGAATGGTTTAGGTATACTTAGTTCCATCTTAGTGTTGAAGGATGGATTAGACAACCTCCTGAGGTTCTTTCAACCTTACATTTCTATGATTGATATAAACCTCCTTTAAGAGCATATCAAAACAGAAGTCTCATCCCTCTGTGTTACCTGGAGTTTTGTCAGAATCAGGATGGATATGAAGATCCTGTCACTTACTATTTCTTACCTACATCTAGTTTCCTTCTTTGCTGAGTTGCCTGACTTAGATCAGGCAAAAACAGTAGTTTTTTTTCTTATTTTTTAAACAGTATACTCCTAGAGTTTTTTTCTGTTTCAGTTACCAGTAAGAGTGACATGAGTAATACTTTAGGTAGCAAATTTACTTCTATATGTTTTTGCAGAACCCAGTAGAAACTTTTGACATACAGCATCATTGATACCACCGTTAGCGAAGAATAAAATCATTTTTTTAGAAAAACAGTTTGAGACTCCAGTTGGAAGGAAACACTACTAGAAATATCAAACTCCTCTGGGGTATTTTAAAAGCATATCTAATCAGTCACAGGCCGAGGTGCAAGTTAAAATGTTTGCATGCATATTTGTGTGAAAGTACTTTTAATAATGTCTGTGAGAGTGAAGTACAGAATATGTACAAATGACTTCTTGTATGATATAGTCACCTGATTTGTATTGGACAGCAAATTAGATGTGAAGTTGCAGTTCAGTATACCAGAATAATTTTGGGCTTTAGACATATTTGAGGTTATTTTAAAAATAGAAGGCACAACAACATATTCAGTGCTTTCTATTAGGAAAAGGAGTTTCAGTCTCACATCATATAATCATATGGGAAATCCTGGGGACCGTACCAGGAACGATGAGTAAAATGGCATTCCTACTAAAGGAGAGATTAGCCCCACTCACTAACTATAAAAGTACTGAAATTTTGACAGATATTTTTATCAATAGTTCTGAAATTAAAAAAAATCAGTAAATATTTAGCTACCTAAGACATAATAACCTCTGTGCACTCTGTCCTTGCTGAGGATCTATGGGATTACTTATCCAAGTTTCCAAGAATTTGCCAATGCTATGCCTCCTAATTATGATTTTATATATGAATGCAGAAACCTGACTGGCACTTGGTTATTGTGTGTGTGTGTGTGTGTGTGTGTGTGTGTGTGTGGGGAAAACCCTTTTATGCAGACACCACTCAATCATGTTTCTTGTAACTTAGATAAATCATACACTGGTTATTAGATATTGTTGTACTTGTGTAGTGCCTTTGCTTTTATTGTGAAGAATCTAACAAGCATTGTTCTGGAGCATTCCTCAGTTCATGCCACATTCAGTTTGTCCACTTACTTGATGAAAAGTAGAATAATATTAGGGTTTTCAATATTGTTATTGTCAGAGTTGGTGAGAAGATTTTGTTATCTGGGCTGGTAAATTTCCATGACACTAAAGGCTATTTACTGGCTGATATTTAAAATACCATTAGTGATGTCCTTTGAGGAGACTGCATGTTCCAGTCTGGAGGATGCAAGTGGAAGTGCTGTCCACTGTAAAGAAATGTAGGTTGACTGCATGTTAGCCACAGAAATAAGGTTCTGTATTAAGGTATCAGTCACCCCATTTTACTAGTAAGAGTAACAGAGGTAGTACATGATCCTTTCTAGCAGAACTGGAAATGGAACCCTGATATGTAATGTAGCATAGATCTTTCTTATCTACTCACCCCACTGCCTCTATGAAATAATCTGACAAATATTTGTGCTTGACTACATCTAATCACTACTCTTAACCAGTAGACACACTCCATCCTAGAACTGGGAGAAGAACCTAGGAGTCCTGATTTCTAGCACTTTTCTGATGTTTATTAAACAGTTCCTTAACCCACTCCTAAAAAGTTTGTTAATTCCTGCTTTAATGGCTATCCACAAAGAGGAAGATCCAGGAGGGATCCTTAAGGCTGCACATGGTAGAATACCTGTTTTTCCGTATTTTTTTTTTTAAATATTTGGCTTAATTCACACAGTGAAGAAATTTACTGAGGGCAGGGATATTTCTAGTTCTATTGTAAGTTATGGGAAATAGTAGCCATTTTGAGTAAGGGAAGATTGTGATTATACTGGGAAAGGTAGTAAAAGACAGTTAATAGACTGTAATTAACTAAATTTAACTTCCTCAAATATACATTCAAAGTTGACTGTTAAGTCTTAATTATATGGAAAATGTGAATAACAAACCAGCCATTTGTTAGCAAAAGGGCTACAGAGACAGATCACACAATAGAGAAAAAATTCTTAAAGAGCCCATTTTTAATTAATTTTAATTCACAAACCGAGTAACAGATTTTGCTAAGAAATCTCCAGAAAATTCATGATGTACTCTCAGATTCTGTGCTCTAAGCTCAGGGAACATACACAGTGTTGCATTACGAAACAAAGAACTTGAATTCCAGCTTTAAGTGTGAAACTTAACTCCCCTTAATAATAAAAGTGTTACTGTGCCAATCTAATATCTGGATAGCGTTTGGATCATTCTAAAAATGAGAGCTTGTAAAAGGGATACATGGTAAAATAATTAGCAAAACTATAGCCTGCATTCTTAAGAAATTATAACTCATACAATTGAACTCGCTGATGCATCATGGAATAGTTCATAAGTAATCTTCTATTAAGCAACAGTTCTGTTCATTCTGTATTTCTCTTTCATTGCCAAGTATACTATTGGGAAAGTATAATCTGACATTCTGGATAAGTCTTTGTTTTCAGTGACGTGCCTTTTCAGATGGTTTTTTTTGCTCTTTTGGAAAAATGAATTCTTTTGATGCAAACACCATCTGCCTCCATTTCTCTTAAAAGAAGTGCTGTTGTCATTGCTGTTTCTTGAACACATTCTGGGTGCTGACATTATACATGTTTTTTTAATCCATGACATTTTCTTTTGCATAAAATGATACAACAAAACTATATATTGCCCAACGTTCTGGCTTTTGGTAAGCTCTTTATCTATGTGTGTACAAATGCTGGAAAGAATTGTTGCAACAGTATTAAATTCCAGAGCAGAAAGATCTGCTGCAGAATGTTTGGCATGCTCCATTCCTGTTTCAGAAGTAAGACAGGGAAATAATTCAGATAGGTTTGACTTGATTTTAAATAAAAATAGGTTTGGCAGGATTCATTGTAAATTGATAGATGTTAGTAAACATCAATTTCAGCTGAGACGCTGAAAGGGATGAAGAAAATCTGTTGGTAACAGTTGACTTGAGTGCAGCCTCCCTGCCCTCACCTGCACTTGTGCCTGCAGGGATTGTATGTCTTTGGCTGTTGGTAGCACAGAAAGTCCTCTGCAGCCCTGCTGTCTTGGGAGTTAGTGAGCAGGGTCATGACACTGAGCTGCAGAGAGATTCCTTTGCTGTCACAGGGCTGATGACTCTGATTCCTGCATGGGCAATGAGTGAGGAAGGCTGTGGTCCCTCCCAGTTATGACCTGGAGGAGGATGAGACCCTGGCCAAAGGGGAGTTCACTATGCTGCTGAACGGCTCTGACCCTGGGCAGGAGCTATTCCGCGGTAGAGTGGCCTCCCCTGCGGCTGCTGGCTCATCCTCCTCCTGGCAGTCCTGGCCAAAGGCCTCTGCCCTGCCTCACCAGTACTGCAGCCTTCCTTGCACCTTGCACCTGTAGGTATCAGATGTCACTGGCCCTGCAGCTGTGCATCTTTGCTGTTGTGACCCCACTTGTTCAGCAGGAACTGTTCAGCATCAGGGTGGCCTACCCCATGCTCAGGTGCTTGTTCTCCTCCTTGCTGCCATAACTGAGAGTTTCTGTTCTGCTGGGCCAGGACTGCAACCTCCCCCACACCTTGTGGCAAGGTGCCTGGGACCCCTTCACCACGTGGGAAGCTCTCTGCAGCCTGTTGTCAGTACTGTGTAGCAACTCTGTTTAAATGTTAGATTTAGGCTACAAAGTAGATAACTTTACAGGCTTGGAAAGAGATTGAATGAATTGTTACCCATTGGTGGCAATATAACATACTATTTTATCACAAATTGAGATTTCTGGCTATGAGTGAGTTGTTATACTGGATTCTTTAGGATCTAGGCAATGCAAGATTTAAATGCTTTTGCTTAAGTAATCCTTTGATTTATACCAATTTCTTTGCCAGTACTGTAGCTGTACCTGATTTGTTTGTACAATTAGAATTTTAGTTAATTATATTATTAATTCATGATTATATTAATTAATTCATGTTCTAAACTAGTGAAATTGTCCAACTTTTAAACGGTCAGTTTCTTCTTAAAGATAGGTTAGTTTTTAAGAGGAAATCTTAAACTTTAAATCTAGTCAGTTTTTAAAAAGTAAAAAAATAATTTCCTACTACACTTGCCTCTGCCAATTTTTATGGTTTTATTATAATTTTCAAAAAAGTTTTTTTCCCCTCCTACTGTGTGAAAGAGAAACACATTCCATCCCTCTCGCTCGCTATTGTAGCACGCTCGGTTTGGTATGTTTATGAGGAGGTCGATGTGGGACAGGCACTGTCCCCTCAGACAGAGCAGAATGTAGCAGCCTGCCTGCTTAGTGAATTGTTCCCATTCTCTTTGTGAATTCCCTCAGGAGTGTAAAACAGGTGTAAAAGTTTTACATTGCCAGAGTGATGTAAAGGACAGTATTGCCTTATAAATACTTATGGTGCTTTACGGATTAGAACTGGTCTAAATTTTTGGGCCGAAAAAAAATTCCTATCAGAATGTGCTCCAGGAACTGTTTGCTACTGACCTTTCTGGAGATGGTCAGTAGCCAATTTAAATTATGAGTTTGATTCCCCAGTCCTCACTTGCTCTTCAGTTGTCTGTGATGTAACATTGAGCATATGGCTGCATATATTGTTGACTAATAATTAGAAATAAAGTGTCAAACCTAGTTGCATTACTGTTAGGCAAGGGTGTTCAGGGATTTCCTCCAATGCTCCCCACTCCTATTCTCCATCCATTGTATTGTAGTTTTAAATAAATTACTGAAATAATTGACACTAGGCTGATTAGGGTGATTAGATTGCATTATTTTGACAAATAAAATATGCAGAATTTGATATAATATGCAGAATTTTTAATTTTTTGCTGCAGAATTCCCCCATGAGTAACGTAAAAGAAGCAAATGTTGCATTAACTGATTTTTTGTTAATTGGACAGCAAAGTCATTATAACTTCACATTTAAAAGAGAAAAAACATAAGAACAAATTTATGTTTTGTAGAAAAGTAAGTAGCATTCCCTGTTCAGATGAATTAGGTTTATGTGTATTAATATGGATGCCTAATGGGTGCAAATATTCCTAGAAAATTCTGTATCTTTTGTCTCTAATTTTGAAGCTCTACAATCTAGCCTCTTCATTTAAACAGGTATAAAATGCTTAAATGTATGAGATTGTGTAAATTAACTATTGGAAATTGATCAGTTACTTTTAACAAAGCAACATTTTATTCAGAATAGGCAAAAGAGATAATATTTAATTTTCGCTCATCTGACACTTTCATATCATCCCAGGCTGTGCTCTGCCTGTTGCGAAAGTTGAAGCTACTTACAGTACTGTTCTGAGCCTGTTGTGCTTTGCAGAAAGGTAACTAATAAAATGCCTCCAAGAAACCCTGACCTTTTGTAAGGCTCTGGATATGGAGAAAACTTGCAACCATAGATTGTGGGATTGTTCTCCTACTAAAACGTATGAAGCTTATATGCTCTCAGAAGGGCTGTTATACAAGTGAAGACACTGGAAGAACTTTGGCTAATTTATGTCCAAAGTTGTATCCTCTGTGCTACCAGACTGTTTATTGCCTTTCTTCTAATACTTGTACCATTGCAGGGAAAAAAGGGTAAGTTAAGGATATAGTTTATCACAATCTTAATGTTTATATTTTTCTTTTGTCAATAGGCAGATTCACCACTGAAAGTTGAAAGCTGCTAAACTTATATTCTTTCTGGTATCTTATATTCTTTCTTGGCATTAGAGAGAGCAAATAGTTCTGAGGATAAGGCACTAAATTGGGACTCAAGAAATTTGGGTTCTGTAATGGTGCCCCAGATTTCCTTAAGCAAGTCACTTAATTGCCTTGTGACTTGACTTTCCATCTGTAAAATGGGCAGCAATACTCTGCCTTGCATAGGTGGTGTGAGGATAAATTCATTTATATATTCAAGTGCTTAAATACAATTGTGTTGTGTGCCATAGAAAAGTATGTACTTGTTTTGTAAGGGCTCGATCCTATAAGGGGATTAAAACCAAACATGTGCTTAGGTGGTTTGCTGGATTGGGAGTGCAGTGTTCAGCATCTTTCATTAATCTGTACATTAATGTTTTTCCTTTTTCAATATCCTTATCAGATTTTCATGGATCTCAATAGTGCCAGCACTGTTGTTCTGCAGGTCTTGACCCAAGCCACCAGTCAAGATACTGCTGTGCTGAAACCAGCTGAGGAGCAGTTGAAGCAGTGGGAGATACAGCCGGGCTTTTATTCAGTCTTGTTGGTAAGCTGGAGTGAAAAGTGCTATTCATTACCTGTTTGACTATATATATGTAATTTTCTACCATTCAGCTTTTTACTGTTACTTGTCAGCTGACTAAGTTTTGAAGAGGTGGGCAGGACACTTACTTGATCACTTGCACTTATTTGTACTTGGAGGAAATAAGTCTCAATCTTGTTTCTGTAATAGTTCTGAGAATGGTTTTCTCCTATCAGTGGTAGCAAGTAAACCATTTTCAACACTGGTTCAGGAGTGCTTGTTGATAATAACATGTCATTTGTGACAAGTCAATTTTTTAATGTAGTTAAGTCTTCAGTGACTAGGTACTTGTCTTTTGCTTTAGTGATTCATATCTTAATCACAAAGAGAGGGGAATGTAGTACTCTAAACTTCCACATTTCCTTTTTTAGAAGAGTTGATGTAGTATGACTAAATTAAATGTCTGTATAAAAATAATCATTAAAAACAGGAAGCAAATCAATTGCCATATGTCAGACTATTGAGTAAAGTATGACTGTGGGCCAAATCATAATATCTGCATGGAAAGGAGGATGGGGAAAGTAAATTTCATCTTGCAATTTCCTTGGAATCCTCCCATGAGGGGTGTTTGTGGTTTGCCTCTTTTGGAGTGCTGGGTGAGCATGGCCCTTCAAACCAGTTGCTGTCATGATATTTGCAGGGCTTTCCCACAGATCTTGTTATATTTGAGGAGAGCTGGAATGTTTGCTTGGTGGCCCAGAAGCCTCTGCATTACTCTCAATGTCTCCACTTCCCCTCTCCCAAAATGGCAGTAAGGTTCTTCAGGAACCCTTATGACAGCAGTCCCCAAATCCCTCCACCACCACTACCATCACACACACAGAGTTATAAGGGGATCAATTTGTGGAAGATCTTAGAGAGGGTCAGCACTATATTACATGAGGAAATCTCTGCAGATTTGAAGGGGAATAAGTAAGATAATAAGTGCAGAATAGTAGTATTCTGCCTCTGTTATCTAGCCACACTCCCTGAAACTGCAGAGCCCTACATTTGTGGCAATCTGGTTGGAATTGTGGCTGAGGAAGGTGATACACTCAGCAATTCCCCACACCTCACACCCTTGTGACAGAAATTGGTCCATTTCTATAGTTTTTCATCCCCTGGGGGGCAGGGAGGGTTGTTAGAGAGCTTCCCCCATTCAGACCCTGGCTGACCCCTAGCCTCTCCCATTCAGTCAGGCACATCTGCCCTATCCCTGTGTTTTTCCTGCACCCCCATGTGTCCTTGAATGCCCTGGTCACATGTGTCTCTCCACCCCCACTCAGACACCCACTCCCCACATCCCCATGTGGCCCTGCACCCCCTTCCCCTGTCCCTGTGTGGCTCTGTACCCCCTCCCCCATACCCATGTGTCTTGTGCCCCCACCCAGCCACTCCCCTGGCTCTGTGTGTCCCTGTACCCGTTCCCCTATTCCCATGCGTCTCTGTGCTTCCAGTCAGCCACTCTCCTGTCCCTGTACTTCCTCCCCCTGTCCCCACGTGTCTCTGTGCCCCTATCCAGACACTCCCCTGTCCCTATGTGTCCCTGTCCCTCCATCCCTGTCCCCATGTGTCTCTGTGTCCCCACCCAACCACTCCCCTGGCCCGGTGTGTCCCTGCATCTCGCTGTCCCCCTGTGTCTCCACTCCCATTCAGCCCTGCCCAAGTGTGTCCTCTCTCATTAGTCCTTATGAGCTTCTGTCTGACCCCCCAGCACCCCACATTGTCTGTCTCCCAATAGCCCCTGTTTCCTAACCTGGCCCACTGCGAAGAAGGCAGGTTCTTTCTCTGTCCTTGGTGGTGGGGAGCTGCTGCTTTGTTCTGTCACTACAGTGCTGTCTGGTGGGTAAAAGGCAGAAGGGAAGAAGTTATTTCCGGCTGGGAGCTGCTGCTGTTCTTGCACCACAGTGCCATCTGTTGGAAAAAAGACGGAACTACAGTAATATGTTGGCAGAAGCTTTTTTTCTATACAAAAAAATAAAAATATGCAGGTCTTATTAATTATGCACACGCGCAGTAGTGCAGAATTCCCCCAGGAGTATTTTAATGGAAGTTTTTGTGGTGTTAGAATGATTTAGAAAATCACTTATAGCTGTGGCAAAAAAGTATCTTAAACACTTATTTTTCATGTATTGTGTTGCTCTTCCCTCCATTGCTACACTTTCCCTCATGTCTGCTGCTGCTATTGTCCTCTGTACTTCCCTCTTCATGGTGAGAATGGATTCTGAGACCTGGAAGTGTAGCTTCAGACTCCTTCTCCTGAATGTCTTATGTATACAGTCTAGTCCTGAGTAAATCCTGTGCCAAAAAAAATTAAAAATTTGGCACACAGTATTTTAAAATTCTGTAAAATTCTGCATATCTTACTAACACAATATAATCACACCAGTTTCAATTATTTTGGTAATTTATTTCAGAATATCTGTCAACAAATATGCCTATAACAACACAGACAACAAAAAACATTCAGGAAATGTTTTTTAACAAATAGATTCCTTACTAGCATATTAATACAAAACTTTGCGTAATAATTCATTTGAACTACAATACAGAAACATATTTCCCGCACAGTTCAGAAACAGTGCAAAGGCTTGGAGGAGTCTGGGCTAATGGAGGAGCTGAGGGAGAGGGAAGTAATTGTTGGGAAGGAGTCTGGGGAGTGAATTTGGAGGGTTGTTGGATATAGGTGGGAGAAGTACGGAACAGTTTTTCTTTTATGTGGGGTGGGAGGGAGACTGTGGGGCGGGAGCTGGGGAGCCTCCCCCATGCAGACCCTGTCTGACCCCCTAGTCACTCCCATTCAGTCAAAAACATCTGCTCCTGTCTCCACGTGAGCCTACACTCCTTCTCCCCTGTCCCAATTTGTCCCTGCACCCCCACGAAGCCATCCATGCAGTCCCATCCCTGAGTGTCTCTTTACCCTCCTTTCCCCCATCCCCATGTGGCCTTGGACCCCCACTCGGTCTCTTTCCTTCCCCTGTCTCCATGTGTCCCTGTATCCCCAATACCATTCAGCTCTGGCTGAATGCTGCCACCCCACTAGCACCTGTACTCTCACCCTAGTCTGTCCCCTCACTAGCTCTTCTGAACCCCAGTCTGTTACCTCCCTACCCCCAGCAGCCCCATGTGCCCCACTCTGTCCCCCCCATATCCCATGCTTCCTCACCTGGCCCCATGGTAGGCACTGTGAGGAACACAACCTCTGCTCCCTGCCTCTGTGCGGCTGGCTGCTCCAGTGCGAGAGCTGGCTACCTTCTGTTCTGGTGCCACAGCAGCCCTTGGTGGGGGAAAAGGTGTAATTGCAGCACCTGTCCAGCTGAATCTGTTTTCTGTAGTGTAAAAAAATACCTGCGGGGGGACATATATGCATAACACTGGGTATTATGAGATGACTACACCATCTATTAATTCTCTTATTAAAATTTTCCACCATAAACCTCCAATTAATATACATTTTGAGATGTTTGTGTTTAACTCTAAAGTCAAACTTATTTCAGTAGGAGAGATCTGGGTCTCTCCTACTTTGTTATTAACCTTGTTTAGAATATAAATCACAACATTAAATTAACTATAATGTTATATCCATTCAGTATACTGTGTCCATATAGAGTAAAATATCCTGGATGCTGTATAGCTCAGCTTCCATTTCGCTATATCCCTTTATCATAACCACATGGATAGAACATTCATTATTTATTGTGTTGGAAAATTGGTCTGAAAACAACAAGATGCAATTCAATAAAGGCAAGTGAAGAGTACTTCACTTCAGAAGGAGAAATCAAATGTACTACTACAAAATGGGGAATAACTGATGAGTTGATAGTTCTGCTGGAAAGCATCTGGGGGATATAATAAATCCAGGGCTGGCTCTAGGTTTTTTGCTGCCCCAAGCAAAAAAAATTTTGGCTGCCCCCCTCCCTGAATTTTTTTGCTTTTACATGTTTGCACTTTGCAGTTTTGTTTTGACAGTTTAAAATTAAAAAAAAAATGAAAACAGAGAATTTGTAATTAGTGAAACAAAACCATTTCCTATTAATGTAATTTTAACATTTAATTTTAACAAAACTCTTCTATCTGGCCCAACTCTTACCTTGCTGCGGATCTGGCCCGAGGCAGATTCAGCTCCCGTCACCAATGCTCCCAGGGCCAGGGGTTGGGGCTGCTGCTGGATCCCAGCCTCGCTCATCCTTGGTCTTCGCCTTGGCCCTGGCACGAGCTGGGCTCAGCCCAGGCTGCCGCTCTGCTCCCCTCTCCCCTCCCCTGGCAGGAGGTGGCGCAGAGGGGAGGTGGAGGAGGAGGTGGTGACAAGCCAAGGAGGAGCAGCCCGCCCGGGCGTCATGTGTCTCCCCCCCCACCCCCCGTCCTCTGCAGCTGGAGCAGGGACGCGCTACCGGCTCCCGCCTGGGGAATGGCCACTGCCTGCGGGAGAGCAACGGGGACAAGCCGAGGAGGAGCGGCCCATCCTCTGCAGCTGGAGAAGGCCGCGCGACCGGCTCCCGCCGCTCTTCCGCGGACAGCGGCCACCCCCACTCCTGAGGCAGCAGCCGGTAGCGTGGCCCTACCCAGCTGCAGAGGACAGGCCGCTCCTCAACTTGCAGTGGCGCGAACCAGAGGTGGCCCTGAGAAAAATAAACATTTAAAAACCTTCTGCATCTCAGCACAAACTCAGTTTTGAGAAAATTTCTTTTCAAGTCACCTTTACAAGGTATCACTGGTTCTCAGCATCAGCTAGTGCTAAAAGGTGCTAAAGCTCATTAAAAAGGTTGGACAAATATTTTCCGTCAAAACTTTTTTTGGATCAAAAACTAAGGGTTTTAAAAAAGCAGAAAAAAATCACAGACAATGTCTGCTTTCTTTCAAAATTTGTTGTGATTTCTCTAATTGAAAAAGCTGAAATAAGTCTGCCAAAACCTGAACATGAATTGGGGTTTCAGAAGTGTGTGGCCAAATATTTGCTGTTTGCTGTGTTTGATTGTTTAAAAAAACAATAAAAATTTCTGCTTAAAAAAATCCAAAACTTTTGAATTGTAATGGAGTTAGATGGGTTGCCTTCTTGATCTTCTCTGGCAAAAGCACACACAACAACAGACAGACAATGACTTTCCTCCCTCCCAGATTTGAAAGTCTCTTGTCTCTTTATTGGTCCTGTTGGTCAGGTTTCAGCTAGGTTATGTGATCTTCTTAACCCTTTACAGGCAAAAGAGGAATTAACCCTTAACTGTATGTTTGACACACTCTAAAAGCTTATCAGATGTCACTGCTCAATCTGATGGGGGCCCTAGTAAGCCAAAGTTCTTCCAGCCCTTCTGGAGGGGTTGCATTTTTGGTCAGGACTTGTCTGCTTGCTGAATCAAAAGAAGGCCTTGAGTCAGTTTAAATGTAGACTTTTTATGCCAAACATCCTTTCTTAGTCAGTTGGTCTCTGGAAAACCTGGTTTGAACTGGTTTATGCAAGCATCCCCAGGCATGGTACCTCTCTGGAGGTCTTTACAACCTGAGTGATTCACCTTAAATCACCATCCACGGCTTTTAGTTCCTGAAGGAGCTGTGGTATCATTCCCCCTCACTCTCCTCCACGGCCCCAAGTTGCATGCAGTCCCTGGCCCACAGTGATACATAAACCATTCATAAGCTTAATAAAGTATGTATCCCCAGAGATACTGCACAAGGTTGCATCCTATGTAACAACCTAGTATGATATTATTCTCTTTTGTAGCTGCATCATATTGTTGACACATTCGCTTTGTGATTAACTGTCATCCCCAGATCCTTTCCAGCGGTACTACTGCCTAGCTAGTTATTCCCTATTTTGTAGTTATGCATTTGATTTTTCATTCCTAAAGGCAGTACTTTGCACTTGTTTTTACTGAATTTCATCTGCTGATTTCAGACCAATCCTCCAATTTATCAAGGGCATTTCAAATTCTAATCCTGTCCCCCAAAGTGCTTTCAACTCCTCCCAGCCTGGTATCATCTGCAAATTGCCTAAGTGAACTTTCGACTCCATTATCCAATTGATTTATGAAAATATTGAATAGTGCTGGACCCCTGTGGGACCTACTGGACACATTTCCCCACTTTGAAAGTGTATCATTGATAACCATTTCTTGATTATTGTCCTCCAACCAGTTTTTCACCCACTCTTTCACCTACCTCCACATGACTGAGCCATAGAAGGCAGGCCAAGAACATACTTGGCTAAAATAATGTAGAAATATCTTGTGGTTAATCTGCAAAACAGAAATACACTATTTTTCTTCTTTGCCCAAGGAGTGACTCAGTTATAGGTCAGAAGGAGGAATGTGCTCGTGCCATCCAGCAAAAGTAATAGTTTCAGCCAGATATCTAGGCACTGGGACAGAGGCTGGGTGAGAAGCTGAGGGTTAAGGTAAGCAAGCTATATTTAGCAGGTGCCCCCTATGAGATTGAACTCAGGCCAGTGGGCCATTCAGGCTAGGCATAAGGAGCATACAGAAGGCAGTGTGGTTACAACTAAAGCTGGGTGATTTTTTTCAATCAAAACAACATTTAAGAAAAAATGTGTAGAAAAATGTTTCATTCAATTTTTGTTTTCCACTTAAATTAAAGTCTTTAAAAATGGCTTTTATTGAGCTTTTCCTCTCTCGGGGTTTCCTTCTCCTTGCCTCCTTTTCCCTCTCGGGGTGGGGAGAGAAAAAGGTAAAGAGGGAGAAAAAGGAGGCGAGATAGAAGAGTAACAACAAATTGAAAACCTTGAAGGCTTTTTTGGTTCTTTTTTCACCAAGAAGCAGAAAAACAAACAAAAAAAACCAAACAAATAAAAACCCTGCTAAACGTTTCAAATGAAATGAGATTTTTTAGAATCCCCAATCCATCCTGCTCCTTGTCCCCTGACCACCCCCTCTTCCCTGTCCCCTGACCGCACCCCCCCAGAACCTCTGCCCCCCTCCCTGCCACCTGCCTGACCCTGGGACTCCCTGCCCCTTAGCCAACCCCCAGCCCCGGCCGCTTACCCGCAGCTTACTGCGCGTGTCGAGAAGCGGCCCTGAACTGCGCTGCAGCCACATAGCTCCGGGGAGCCTGAGCTCTTCCCCCCTCAGAGCTGCGTGGTAAGGGGAGGAGCCGCTCGGCCCAGAGCTCGCAGCCGCGCCCCCTTACCACACGGCTCCGAGCGGGGCAAAGTTCAGGCCCCCCTCCAGAACCACGCGGCTGCAGCTTAGTTCAGGATGCGCTGAGGTACCGGAGAGATAGCGGGGGCGAGCCTCAGCTATTTTCGTGGGAGCCCCTGTGGGGCCTGGGGCAAATTGCCCCTCTTCCACGCACAACACACCCTCCCCCCGGTCGGCCCTGGTGCGAACAAGCCGAGGAGGAGCGGCCCGTCCTCTGCAGCTGGGCAGGGCTGCACTACTGGGTCCCGCTGCTCTTCCGCGGTCAGGGGCCATCCCGTCCTCCAAGCGGAACCGGTAGCGCGGCCCTGCCCCAGCTGCAGAGGACAGGTCGCTCCTCCTCGGCTTGTTCGCGCCGCTCTTCCAAGGTCAGCGGCTGCCCCCACCCCCTCAAAGCGGGAGCCAGTAGCGCGGCCCGTCCTCTGCAGCCGGGAAAGGCCCATGCTACCGGCTCCCGCCTGAGGGGTCGGGTTTGGCCGCTGCCCGCGGGAGAGCGGCGGGGACACCCTCCCCACTTAGCCGGCAACCTGCTCCCCTGCACCCGGCGGCAGAACAGACTGGTTACCGCCCCCTGGGCCGTCAGGATCCAGCCCGGGACACTGCTTCAGGTATGAGCTGGGGCCCCAGCCTTATGCCGCCCCCTATATTTTGCAACCCTAGGCTTGTTTAGCTGGTGCCTAGAGCCGCCCCTGAGTAGATCACAAACTGAATATGAGTCAATAATGTGATGCAGTTGTGAAAAAGGATAATATTCTGGAGTGTATTAACAAGAGTGTTATATATAAGACACAGGAGGTAATTGTTTTGCTGTGGTTGGCATTGGAGAGGCCTCAGCTGGAGTACTAGGTCTAATTCTGGGTACTACACTTTAGGAAAGATGCTAAAAAATTGGAGAGAGTCCAAAGGAGAGCAACAAAAATGATAAAAATTTTTAAAAACCTTATCTGTGAGAAAAGATTTAAAAAACTGAGCATGTTTAATCTTGAGGAAAAGAAAACTCAGGCCTTGGCTATACTAGCGCTTTACAACGCTGCAACTTTCTCACTCAGGGGTGTGAAAAATCGCACCCCTGAGCGCAGCAAGTTACAGGGCTGCAAAGCGCCAGTGTAAACAGTGCCCCAGTGCTGGGAGCACGGCTTCCAGCGCAGCAAGCTAATCCCCATGGGGAGGTGGAGTACCTGCAGCTGCGACCACACTCGCACTTCAAAGCGCTGCCGCGGCAATGCTTTGGAGTTTCGAGTGTAGCCAAGCTCTCAGTGGGGACCTGATATGTCTTCAAATTTGTTAAGGGCTGTTACAAAGAGGACGGTGATCAATTGTTCTCCACCTAAGGTCTAACAAGAAGTAATGGGCTTAATCTGCAGCAAGGGAGATTTAGGTTAGATACCAGGAAAAGTGTAGTTAAGCTCTGGAATAGGCTTCCAAGGGAAGTTGTGGAATTCCCATCATTGGTGATTTTTAAGAACAGGTTGGACAAACACTTGTCAGGGATGGTGTAGGTTTACTTGGTCCTGCCTCAGTGCTGGGGGCTGGCACTGATGACTTTTTGGGGTCCCCTCCAGCCCTGCATTCTATGATTAGACCATATACTAATCGTGTTCTTCTGCATCTGGACTGTTTCTTCCGCTCTCATGTCTATCCTGTTGTATTGATGATGCATCTTTGAGCTACCCTGACTCTTTGATCTGATTGATTCCCAGTGATTTCTTTTTGACTTCTAGGACCAATGTCTTTGATCCCACTCAATTGTTCTTGAGCTGATTCACCTATTCCCATGTCTATAAGTACCTGTTTACCTTCTTTTGGATCTATCCTTCCATTTAAATGACTATCTAAATGGGAACCCCCATTTGTATCTTATGTAGTTCTGTCTAAGAAATGTGATCACCTGGTCACTCTTCACTTTGTAAGGAATCTGGGAAAATTTGTATCAGCTGATTAACAATCATCAATGGTTCAGATCTCTCCCTCGGTATTTTATCCTTGTCTTGATAATAGTGTAGACAGACAGTTACATCTCCTGACCTGGAGCCTACTGGGGGCCTGAAGACAAGGGATTTGTGAACTCTTTAAATTTGAATGAGTTCTGTATTGCCCTCTTTTAATATGGCATGGAAAATATTGTCCAGTGTGTCCAACCTCTATCCTGCTTTCAGAGTCTTGGCTACTATAGACTCCGAATTATGGGAGAACTGAGGGAAGGGTCACAGACACTCTGTCCTTTATGTCCTCACAGGGAGCATAAAGAGGCACAGGGCACACTGTGGACAGAGGGCCTCAGTGGACACTGCTGTTTAAAAGAATCCAATCTCTCGTGCCTGAGGCTCATATATACCTAGAGTGGAAATCCACACAAACAATATCTTGAAGAACTACAGTTACTATGTAGTAGGCAGTGGTTCTTTCTGCCTTATTAGAGGAGAAAGGCCATTGTCTGAATCAAAGTTAGAGGTTCCAATTATGTATAGATTAAAAATAAAAGAAACATGTATTATAGGTGGGGCTGGTTTCACGTGTTAAGGTTGACCGACACTTTCCATTATAATACTCTGTTTTCATTTGATTATAACTTTGCCAGACTTTACCATTTGGGCTGAAATTTTCCATGCTGGGTTCTGTTTCTGGATGAATTTTTCTGGAAAACTTCAGCTAAAACTTAGCAGGCATTTCTGAGAACAAGGCTAAGGAAAAGATATGTTGTTCTGCTCATAATAGAAGTCACCGGAACTTAATTTGAAAAGCCCTAGTGCCCTCATGCTTTGGGGTAGGGTTTTGAAGTTTAGTAAGGGAGGTGGACTTTGTCAGGGATATGACTTTTGATTTCCCTATGAAAATCTACTCAAATTTGTTCATGTTTTAAACCTTTTAAATATTACACTTAGTACATACTTACTGGTGACTTCTTTGATTTTAGCTGCTAAATTCTCAAAGATTCTGACTGGGCATATTCCTGGCTGAGCAGAACTTTTCTTGCAATTGCAGTTCTGGTCTGCTGTGGTCTCTTCTATGTTGTCAGTGACCACCTGTTTGCTTGGCCCAGGCAGCATATGTTAGAGGAAGCTGATTTTCAGAGTGGACAAGAGCTGGACTTGCAGAAGGGTGGGTGTGGAGGAGTAGATTGAAAGGAGGAGTCTGGCAGGAAGACTGGGACTGTAGGCTGGCTGAGGAGTAGAGAGGGGGAGACTGGGTGTTGGGGTTGAGAAAGACTGGGTCTGGAAGTTGAGGAGGGAAACTGGGATGCAGAGACTGGGAGCCAGTAAGCGCTGTTGAGGAGAGACTTGGATCAGATGAGGCACTTGGGTGGGCAAGGGTTGGGGTTGTTTGGACAAGGAGACTAGGTATTGTGCAACCGAACAGGGAATTGAATTCTGTCTACAGCTATTGTTTTTTGTTCCTGCAGGATTTAACCCATGGTCAGTTGTTTGCCAGCAATACAATAACCACCAAACTTGTGGATAGTTAGATATAGATATATATAAAACACCCACCCACACAGATTTATACAAATGCCTTCCATGTTCTTCTCACCAACAATACATATTACTTTTCTGGATCCATTTGTTTAGTTTCTCCAGTCAAAGCAAACATGCTTAGAGGGTGATGAATCAACAATGCCCAGTTTTTGTTGTTTAAATCAGTTACTCTATCTAGGTTCTTATACCACCTCCCTCACCATGCTCTGCGTGTTTAATGGCAAGATAAGATGATCTGGGAAGGTTGTTGCATCCTCAGAGTCATCACTTAGAGGTCTAATCTTCAGGTTTGACTTATCTAGACTCCAAGGAATAAAAATTCAAATCCAGCTAGCTGTAGCCTAGTATTTTCCCATGATGTATCTAAATGAAGTTCAATCATTTTACTGTATTGGAGGTTCTTCTGAATGAGATCTTACAAACACAGGTCTCATATGCTGTGTATGTACATTAAAGATAACATGAGGGAAAATTTATCACTCATTATGATGATTGGAAGAAAGGTAAAGTCTTAACTTTGGGAGACCTGTGGACCAGACAAAGAAGTTAATAATATTTAAACTTTTTTTTCTTTACAGAATATCTTTACGAATCATACTCTGGATGTAAATGTAAGGTGGTTAGCTGTGCTGTACTTTAAAAATGGAATTGACCGCTATTGGAGGCGTGTGGCACCACAGTAAGTTGTATGTTTCCATTGTTTACATGTTAGAGTAGATTTTGTTGCAGTTTCACCACTGTTAAACAAAAAATTATAACTGATAGGAGGGAAGAAATGTGTACCTGGAAGTTATAGATTCATATTAATTTTCAGCGCTAGAAGGGACGTGAAAAAGCCAAAAACTCATTAATGAACTAGTTTATTCATACTTTGACACTTACAATTTGGTCTGTGTTGCGTTGCTTTTACGGACCATGTTACACAGTCTAGGCAAGTTTACTGTATTTTGGGGCGGACAGAGACAAAAAAAGCTCTCAACCACGCTTACAGGCGTTTCCCTCATTTCACACTTATTCAACAGACATTGCAGGCGTCAGTGTGACATGGTGTGTGACAATCCTGGAAGCGTATTGTACAGAATACTGTAGTTATAGGAGCACTATTGGACTTTGACCCCATTATGCCTTCCTTATTTATCTCCTGATATAGTGCTGGGAGTCCTAAAAAAATCTGTACTCACATTTACGCTTAAAAAAACCCCCATCCTGTAAGACATATATAGTTATACATAGTTTAATATTATATTATGATAGCAACCCCAGGTACATTTTAGGTATATGATTTGGTAGACAAGAATAATGGTGAAATTTAAGTTTATTCGTGGAACCTTAATTGTGAATTTCCAGACCATCAAAATAACCCAAAATCGGAACAGAAAGGAAGGGTGTAGGTCATAAGGCAGATTTTGAGACACTTCCCTGATCTCTAATTTCCTACATTTATTGTACTGTAGGTGTGTGTGTCAGATCTACAAGTTCTAGACTATTCAGCATAAGAGTACCCATAAAATATCCAAAAGAGCCTTTACTGTTTTCAAATGTCTGTCATTACTAAGACTTTCAGATCCCCCCAAAAACTGCACGCATGTTTTTGCAGGGAAGCACAGGGATTCTGTGGGGGATGGGGGAGCGTTTTCTGCAGGCATGCAGTCACGCAGAATTCCCCCAGGAGTATCAGTATCTGTAGTGCTGAATGCTATGGCCACTTCTCCCTCCTGCTACAAATACACCCCCCATGCAAGGGGCCGAAAAAGAGTTTGGGTAATTGCCCAGTCTACTATGGCCTCTTCACAGCTCCCTGTCTGTCACTGGAGTGGGGCAGGGGCTGTAATCTGGCCAGTTATCTCTAGGATTCTATCTGTTACATATTCAACACCTCATTAAGCTGCTTTTCCTGCTCCTAGTTTTTTCTCTGGGAAGCTGTCCTCTTTTCTGAGCTTGTGTTCCTTTGCTGCATTGTTTTCCTTGCTACTGTGGATTGCTTTTCACTTCATTCTTGTATATTTGGTGCCCCTCAATTAGGTTATTGTGGTAGCAACTTGAATAATACTCTTACACCAGGTTTGTGCTTGGATTTGTGAGTGCTCAGGAGAAGTAGTCTTTCATCCTGGATTTCTGTGGATGACAAAAGAAAATACTTATTTGAATAAGTGAATGCCTCAGTTTTTCCTCTTTCCACACTTTATAAAATATCAAGACAAGTATCCCTCTTCCTTCTCTCCTGCCAAAAGAAAAAAAGCTTTTAATTGTCCAGACCTTAATGATTTCAGTACCTCTGATGCCAACTCCTGTCTTTCTTGCTTCCAACTGAAGCAATTTAGTTGTGTTGCCTATCTAGCTTTTCAGTCCATGAATTTTAGCACTGAAGTGAAGTTAATTTAGCAAATGGTACTATTGTCATTTTCTCTGTTAAATAATTATTTTTGTCCATAATTTAGTTGTTATATTACAACTTAAAATATTAAGGGAAGATCACAATCTCTCTTTCCCTCTTGGTTTTTGACTCTCCAGCAAGTCTTTTTGTAGCAGGCTCAACATAATATGGATGGTGAATCACCACCCAGCAGATGTCACTGTTGCATCACATGAGCTGCTTATCAATTCAGAAAAAAAGTGTTCTGTAAACATGAATTTCTTGTTTTAAAAGTGTCTTGAGACATTTTAGTACACGTAACTATTAATGAGCATATTTTTGCTTGTTTTCTTCTGTTGTGCACTTGACAGTTCTTAGAAAGATCAATACATTCAGGATAAACCTCAGATATGTAACTTGTGCACGAATCAATTTTTCAAGTGCTTTTTAGCACTTTGCCATATTTCCTTATCATAAGATGCTTGTGTCTGAAGATTTTTCTCCTGAATAGTCCATCTTCTGCTACTTGATCCTGTAGTAGAACCCTAACCCTGAATCTTTCATATTGTGTTTATTTATATGAAGGATGAGTTGGGTATATATCTTTAACAGATATGACTATTGTGGGATTGAGTGGAAAGAAAATTTGGCACATGAGATGAGTTCCCGTTAAATAACAAAATATAAATGAAAAAGTATGCAGAAATTTATCAGTTAAATTGCTTTTTTATTCTTTGTTTTTCCCAAGAGTATCCTGTTGTAATAGTTACTTTTACAATGAAGATTAAATGTCTTAATTGTAAGCACAGTAGCTTTCAAATATCAGAAAATGTCACTCAGAAGTGTAGGCTTCTGAGATTGGCTATTTTTTAAGACATACTTGATATGTCTAACTTAGTGGTTCTCAAACTTCATTACACCGGAACCCACTTCTGACAACAAAATTACTTACATGACCCAGTGGCGGTGGGTGAGGAGGAAGGGCAGAATGAAGCCCGGCTACTGAGCCCCGCCATCCCGGGACAGGGTGGCACTCAGGCTTCGGCTCCAGGTCCCAGCAAGTCGAATGCTGGCTCTTTCAACCTCATTAAAATGGGGTTGTGACCCACTTTGGGGACCTGACCCACAGTTTGAGAACCATTGGTCTGACCAAATAAAATTATGGTAGTGTCTGTTTTTTTAAATGGCATCTGGATACTTCAGATCAATAATTGGAATTACTGTTTCCCGAATATATTTTCCACTTTTATAGAGCTATTCAAAAACAGTAGGGTAAAATTTTGAAGAGTGTCCATGTCCCATTTCCAAAAAGATGCTAAGGCATCTAAGTCTCATTGAAAGTCAATTGGACTTAGGCTCCTAAATGCTTAAATTGATTTTGAAAATTGGACTTAAAGCACTTTTGAAAATTTACCCATGTACTATAAATTTGTCTAAATTAATCTGAGGAGTAGGAGAGAGGAGAGTACATGTGATGTAGCTGAAGAGGAACCTCGCTGAAAACTAGGAAAATTGCTATAAATGTTTGATGTAAGAACACATCTCATTTTGTTCTGTATTGTATTAACTTGGACCTTTAAGGCTTGTCTAGACTAGGGTAAAAAGTATATTTTTAAGATAAGTTTTAAACAATAGGAAATTTAGTAGTATTTGTTGGAAGAACTGAATCATGGAAGGGAGACAGTCTGGCTAGTGTCTGTGTTTCTCTCTGTTGCTTGAGAAAACTGTGAAAAGGAATGTAGATTCTGGAACTGTCAGCAAACTCAGGAAGTTAACACTGGTTCATTTAACATTTGCAAGTGTCTCTCTGCAGCCATAAAGGCTTAATAGAAACGATTTAGGTGAAAGCTTACATTCTGCTGAAAATGATCATTTAGGTCCTTTGCCAGAGATCTTTCCATGTGCCAACAGCTAATGTGTGCATTTTTTTTTCAGGCCCTATATAATCTGTAAATCCTGATAAAATATTTTAAAATTCCTTATTTTGAATGCACAATATGCCATTGTCTAACAATTGTTTCATTCGGACTTCTCTAAAAAAGATATAACTACAGTCGTATGCAATATGGTATGTTACAGAAGTGAGAAATGGTTAAATTAGATAGTAATATATAGTCTCAAATTGTATAAGAAGTTACATAAAATAAATGTGAAAGGAAGGCGTAAAACTTTATTTGCATAAAAGTTGACCATAGAGCCTGGAATTTATTGTTCCTAATCTGTTTTTCTAGTAAGTTATTGCTACATATATCAAGAATTTTCACTCAAATGCTGCCTCTTCAAAAGGACCCTCAATTTTCCACTATAGCAGCGGTAGGCAACCTATGGCATGTGTGCCAGAGGCGGCATGCGAGCTGATGTTCAGTGGCGCTCACGCTGCCTGGATCCTGGCCACTGATCTGGGGGGCTTCCCAGAAGGCAACTTGGTTCATTCTCGTTGAGAACAATAGGAGATTACAGGCCATTTTGATTGAGGACAGTTCTTAAATTTCTCTGAAGGAAGTTTTATGCTTCTGCCTCTGCTGACAGATTGATTTTCACAACTGAAAATTTATGGCAAAAATGAGTTATTCGTAAAATTTTATTTTCTAAAGCTACTTTTGGCTCTGGATCTGTTCAATATAGAGAGCGAGAGGGGGGAACATGCATGCAGATGAATGTAGGTAGTGTAGCAGGCAGGGAGGCAGGGGGTCTCTCTGTGTGCACAAGTGAATATAGGGAGATACAAAAACAGGGACAGGGAAAACTGGAATTTACACTGTTTTGCATTGCTGTGGCAAAACAAAGCAGCTCTGAAGTCAGTTTAATTGGTCTGTGTATTTTGTACAACTCTGGAGTTGGGTAAATTATTGTGAATCTGGTCATACAAGTTATAATAAAATGATTTAATGTTGATACTTCATATTGTCATATAATTAGAACTATCACATTATAACATTCTCTTGGAGATTCTTGCTTTAGTGTTCATGTATATATCTGTAAATTACATAAAAGCAAGGAAATTCTCAGACAAAGCAGTGCTAAGATGGAATTAAAATTGGTAGTGCATCTCAATAATTTAGGATAAAAATACACATTACAGGGATATTGTAGTTATCCCAAAATCAAGTATTAAGCTAGGGAAATTCAGAGTTTAAGGTTTAATTTTTAAGAAATCCAAACATGTTAGGTTATAAACATTTACTGTTATGTAATCCAAACAGCTTTAATGCTGCCCTGTGGTGATGATATGAAAGGAAAAGAAGAAAATGCATGTTTAAAAATCAGTAGAATGACTTAATTATTATCATATTTTTTTGCATTGTGTCAGTGTCACTTAATCTTTGTGCAGCTTAATTTAACTTTAGGTGAAAATACAATATGTAATAACCTCATGTGTTTTGAGGCGTAATTGTTTGTAACGTACTTTAAAATACTTGGTTTGTAACATACTTTGGTGAAAAGTACTGTGCTGTATAAGGATAAAGTAAAAAAGTATTATTTATTTGCGTTAAGTCCCTCACTGCTTTTCCTTCCTTGTTATGCATCAGCTTACAGTTCTGTACATAATATTTCATACACAATATCAGTTTGATCCTGTTTTCTATATTTATCTTATCTCCTTTTGCAAATTATCTGTGAGTATATGTGTTGGGTTTGAGTCTGTTAATAATGGACTGCAACCAAGATAAATCTGTCGTAAGTCTGTGTGTATTACCTAGCTACACACAACCGCTTGCAATTTGATTTATATACACTGCTGGAAGTCAATAAAAAGTTGATCACAAAAGGTCTCATAAGTGCATGTATTCGTCCATCTTTGTGTCCTCCTACTGTCTCTCCACTTTCTCAAATGTCAGTGACCAGAATAATGATCTTTTTATACTTCACCAGGCTGAAGTTTGTTAGTAACAAGAAAACTATATGCATGAAAATGTTCATCATCCAGTCAGATATATTAAGCTCAAATGGAAATAGTCTTTTCAGGGTGGATTGATTTAAATCAGAGCAATTTAAATCACTGATTTTAATCTTGATTTAAATCAGCAAGCAGGAAACCTTGATTTCAATAATTGATTTTAATCATATTTTGCATTTGTACTTTTTTTAGTTATTTTCTCATTGAAAGGTTGTTTTTTTTTGGTTAGTAACAATTAAAACGTTAATTTGCAACTAAGTACAGCCTTTATACTAAATTTGGTGCTCCTTTCTTATAAGCAAGAGGATATGCTCTGTCTACACTAATTAAGCAGTTATATAGCTTAATTTACATATATTTGATTTATTAATTTTTACATTTGTATTATGTTAGAAAATGTTGAATGATACATGTTTTTAATACATGATTAACTTTTTACTTGTGATTTGTGTTAAGCTCCGTTTGGATGGAAATTGGAATTCAATTAAACATACACAAAACCAGCATTTTATTTTTTTAATTAATAAAATAAAATAAAATTACCTTAAATGTGGTAGATACATAAGAAAAAAACATTTTCCATTTAAGATTGATTTATTAATCAAAGGAAGTATTATCCTTAGTGAACTGAAGTGGTTGTTTCAGGTCACTGTGAACTGGAAGATTTTAGAACTAGTAGATCTCATGTTTTCACACCTAGTTTTGACTCAGATTGGAAGAAGAAACAAGATTTCGTGCTTTTCCAGTTCCTGATTGGTTTCTGAACTTTGAATAAACCAGTCATTGAGCTGAACTAGTTGAATAAACTGAAATGAAGAAAATATTCTCACTGCACCTGCAGAAGAGGCTACTGCTGTCAAATGCTGGTTGAGCACGTTCATCATATTATGGTTCCAGGTGCTTAACCAGTGGCTTCCAGCTGTTCAGTGATCTGACTTTCTGTAAAACTTGGCAGCAAATGTACACTGCTTAATATTATATTTTGTTTAATTTTAAATTTTTTTAATAGATAATAAGTATATGCCTCACAATAGATTGTCAATTTCAAATTTAATTTTAAATAGGTTATTTTTTAAAAATAAACTTGTATCTAATATAAGTAAAAACAATTTAAATTAAAAATACTCAATTTTAAATGAAGAAATCTAATATTTTGATTTTTAAAAAAATATATTGATTTTTATCCAGCCTGGGTCTTTACATTTTTTACTGATACTACCTATAAAAATAACTCTCTATAAATATGCATAAAAGTTGAGGGGGATTTATAGCGTGAAAATATAACATGTTAATTAAACATCTTATTATAACAGCTCTCTTTCGGAAGAGGAGAAATCTACATTGCGTGCTGGGCTCATCACCAACTTCAATGAACCAGTGAATCAGGTTAGTAGTGAAATTAATGATGATTAGCTATTCTCTTAACAAGTGCTCTTACTGGGATGTAACATTTTTTTTTAATGAAAGTTTAAAAATGAGATGTGACAGAATTTCCAATTTTCATGTTCCTTTTCAAATAGTATTTTATGTTGATGTGGGATGTAAGATTTTATCACAGAATTAAGTTTTTCTCAAGTATCAAGTTTTTCTTCATTTGACTGGATTATCTTACTTACACCCTCCTCCTATATATCAGAATTTAATTTATATCTCCTTGTGTTTAAAATAACTAATTTTTGTACTTCTGGGTTTGTCTGATGTAGACTAAAGACTCATTCTTTGCGTGCTGGTTCCTATGTGTATTCCACTGTAAATACACATGTGCCTCATGTGCCCAAAGTCGGAGAATTCTGGAAGGCAGTGTCTGTTAGTCTGTACATGTGCCTTCTCTCTCCCTGTGCCTCTAATTATGGAGATAAAGGGCGGAGCAGACTGCCTGCCTCTCCAGTTCCTTCATACTACTGCACGGCCTGGGTTGGAAACTCCAGCATCCAGAGCTTCATCTTCCTTTATTCTTCAATCTGTAAATACATATGTATATATTTTGTAAATAGTTGAGAATTTTACCTGATAGTTTTAAATTATGTTTCATAGTTAGCTAGTTAGATTCTCCATCCCTTCCACCAGTACCTCATTGTGGGTACTGAAGTATGCCCAGGACTCTGGGCTTCAAAATCTATGCTTCTTGTCAACACTTCTTCTCAATCAGTTATGACCATCAATGCTGCCTGTACAGCCTTGGAGGGGGGCAAGAATTTTGTCTTAAGAACTGCTTAATGGAGAAAGCAGTTAGACTCAGATTGGAGGATCCCCCTACAGTACATCAGCCTGACTCAGCAATGAGTATACATCCTGTTGTGAGGTCTGACTTAGGAGCCAGGAAATCTACTCCCACAGATCCCCCACTGGGGTCTTGTTGGGAGGCAGGAGCATTCTCATAAAAACAAGAGCAAATTCTCTTCCAAAACCTCTTCAAAGAAGTTGGATACAACCCTGCGTAAGTCAAGCAAGTCTTCCCACTCATCTCATGAGGACTTAGAACGTTCTAAGTCTCAGGATCATGAGAAGAGAGCCCCTCAAATACAGGGCTCTTTTGCTACAAGACCATGCTCCAGTGGCAATGGTGCCTTCGGTACCAACTTAAGCCTAAACCCCAGTAAACAGTAGCACTGACAAAAGCCAAACATAGGGCGTCTCAATCACCTGCAGCAGTGGCTCTGCCTAACTGTGGCAGAAACTGTAACTGTGCTAGCTCTGTCATTCTGGGCAGACCAGGACCCTTTGTGCTCCAGGAAGAGCAGAGTTTTACTCTACACCTAACAACATTTGTGCTTTCCCTGGTCTCCAGTCTCCATCACAATGCGGCCCTTACCTCATAAGGGAGGTCTCGATTCCACCACGAGGTGCAGCTTGTGGGAGGTGTCTGTTTCCCATTCTGTCGTCCAGCCATGGTTTCCCTCCAGTGGAGAGAACTGCTTGATAGATCCACAATAAGTGTTTTCTTTCTAGGAGACTCTGAACCTCCCAAAGAATTGATGACTTCTCTACCAAGGCATGCCTTCCCAGATAGGGGACCTGGACCATTCTGCAGCCAACACCCACCTCAGTGTCTGCCTTGAAACCATTGGTACCCCATGCTATGGGGACCTTCCCAACTACTCTTTGACCCAGCTTAGTGCCCTTAATGGGGACTGTGGGATCCATACCACTTTGCAGAGTTGACACAATCTATTAGGAGTCAGTCCACTCCTCCCCCATGAGAGGACAGCAAGAGATTCCTCCTGACCCCATGGAAAGGGATGATTATGAGCTGGATCTGGCAGTTCTGCCAGTAACATCAAGACTGTCCTCAGGATCTCTGGATGAAGCAGTGACTCCAGTATCTCCATCCCCCCTATGACTGACTATAAGCAGTTCTAGGAACTGTTACATAGGGTTGCAGAGGAGCTACAGATCCTCCAGATCCAGCCAAATTGCATTTCTTGTTAATGTACCCATTTTGGAACCAACTACAACAGTCTGACATATCCCAGCCACTTGCATCCATACCCCTAAGAGGAAAGAAAAACACAATTTTGTCCCATCCAGAGGGGCAGAATTTCTCTTTTCTCATTCTGCTTTAACGCTTTGGTTGTCCATGCTGCCACAAAAACATCTATACAGCAACACTCTAGATCTACTCCGGTCAATAAGGAGGGCATATGCCTTGATTTATTGGGAAGGAAGTTCTTCAGTTCAGAATAGCCAATTACTGTACTGTTGGCTGTGTATGATTACCTGAACTACTGCACATTCACAGTCCGTTGACAATCTTGTGCAACAATATAGAGCTCAATTTCAAGCTCTCATTGAGTCAGGCAAGTTGGTTGCCAGGACCACTCTTCAATCAGAAGCAGATGCACAGCAGATACATCTTGTGATGTGACGTGAATCATGGCTTCATGCTTTGGGGTTTCCCAGGGAGGTCCAGAATATCATGGAGGACCTGCCATTTAATTAAGCTCATCTTTTTAACCAAAAGACAGATGGATCCTTACATGTTCTAAATGACCATCATCTGCTCTCTGGAATATGTACCTCTGCCTCAAAGAGAAAATTCCGCAGCCAGTCACAGAAATTTAGACCAATAGCTCAACAGTTTTACCACCATTAACCTTATGTGCCACCCCATAAGAGGCAAAGCGTTCAGAAGTTCTGTTTCTGTGCACCTTCTGTGGAAATATAATCATCCCAATCCCAGCTCCCATCTAAACAATATTTTTGGTGGGTGTTCAAGAGCTGCAAACCAGTGATCCCAATTCCTATACATCCTTTGGGGGTCATCTAGCACTCTTTTTCCACCTCTGGAATGCAATAACAACAGAAAAATAGGTGCTAAACATAATTGGTTCTGGCTTGTGATCAAATTTACCTCCCTGCCCCTCCAAAACTCCCATCCTCACTCCTTTTCAGGGGCCATTTTCATGAGGAGATTATCATACAAGAAGTAGGATCTCTCTTACAGCAAGGAGCAACAGAGTGGTAACTCTTCAGTACCAAGGAAAGGTACTCGTCATACTACCTAATTCTCAAAACAAAGGGTGGCTGGACAACCCTCTTCGATCTCCACCATCTCAATCGCTTTATTTGCAAACTGAAATTTTACATTGGCACCTATATTCCCATCCCTGGAAAAGGGCAGGTGGTTTACGCCCCTTGATATGAAGGCTGTGTATTCACCCTGCCCACAGATGTTTTCTCAGATTCCTGATGGGCCCTGACCATTTTCACCACAGAGTGCTCCCATTTGGCCTTGGTACACCCTCAGGGTCTTTCCCAAGGTCTCCATGGCAGTAGCATCCCATATCAGAGGAAGATGGTGAAACCACGGTGCCTATGTTAATGACTGGCTTCTTATTGCAAAGTCACATTGAAAAGCCTACGAGTCGATTTCGTCAGAGCTTCAACTCCTGTCTTTCCTAGAGGTCAATGTAAGACTTTTATACCAAATCACGCATACTGTGTTCTCTGTGTGTATTTTATTCATTAAACTATTTGAGCATTTTTCCCATTTTTTTAGCATTTCAATTTGTAAAATAGCTAGGGCTTGAAGAAAGATGTCTTTAAAAAAGATTAAAACCTTTTTGTCTTTGCAGTAGTATGAAGTTTCTTTTGTATCTTAATTCCCAGGCACCTTTCTCTGTGGTACCTAAGTGCCCGTAACCTGGCTTACTGTCTACCTGTTGTATTTATCATGGACAACTGTACAGCTTGATAGGTTGGGCTTTTGGTGAATAGTATTCATTGTTGTTTTCTGACAGCAGATCTGTAATATGAACACTACAGTCATGCATAATGTGGCTCATAAGGTTGGGAAATGAAGACTCAGACAAATTAAATTATAGAAAAAGGTGTGTGTGCGTGCAGATTTAATAAGTAGGATATTACTATCTGATGAGTAGTAGAGCTTCTGACTTTTGTAAATTCACAAGATATGTTGTGGGTCTCAACCCTGCACCCCAGGAATAAATCAGCCATATGGAGAGAACAAAGAAGCAAACTGTTTCTGTGGATATCAGCTGGCCGATTCTGATGCTTACAAAACCAGTCCTCATTAATACTTTTTTTAGGCCACCCTGCAGATCTACTTAAGCTGCTGACAGCCTTTCTGTTCCTGTTAGCTCTTTGTGCTGCTGTTGGGAAGAAAGAGAAAACAGGATCTGAATTTCACCAGCAACTCTACCTCTTTCTTCTGCCAATGACGTAATAAAAAACCTGGCAGGAAGGAGCGTTGCAAGGGAAATTGGTGATATCAAATCATAGGTCGGACAATTAAAGAAGCAAGTAAACAAGTTATGTGTTTTACCCTTGCATACTCCCTCTATCCCAATAGCTTGCTTCGGTTCTCTTTGGAGGGTTGGTAGCATATCTTTTGACCCTCCTGACTGGAAGCTGTCTTTTTGGATGGAGCAAAGGGCCAGTACTGGTGTTTGAACCTGAGCGACTCTTTGTACCGCAAGCTTGCAATCTGCTTCAGGTTCTGATTTAGCAAAGCACTAGTTTAACCTCAAGTAGTTCTAGTGACTTACATAGACACACACCATCCTCTTTAGTTTTAATTTGTACAGACTAGCTGCTGCTGGAAAAGGGTGATGAGTCCTGCTCATGAATCCAACCCATAATGCCCCCCAAAACATAGTCATCCATGGCAAATCTCAGGGGGAAATAGGACAAGTTATTGCTGCTTGAAGCAGACTAGCAAGCTAAGTCCTTGATCCAGTACAGTGCCTTGAGTGCATAACTGTAAGCATGTGCTTAAATGCTTAGCGACTCCAAGCACTTAGTTTATGGCTGTTTGAGGCTGCAGCCTGTTTTTAGCATTATGTTCTGCCTACACTTTTCTTACCATTATACAGGTAGAGAAGGCAAAGAGGCCATGTTTAGAAACAGGAAGTGGTTCTCATATACTATGTGGATGAGGGCCACATGTATTGTTAACACTACCTAGCTGTCTATATATGTGCATTTATTCTCTCTCTCTGTATAGAAAAAAAATAGAATTAAACAGGAAGAGAAATTAGGTCAGATTAAAAACTTCACTGGGCCAAGAATGGTTTCTAAATTATTAAATCCTAACTACCATAGGGCTGCTAAAATGCATGCAGTGACTCTAGCTGCCCTTTAAAATCCAGTAATACAGTAAAATGTTGACTGAAGTCTCAACTAAACAAGTAGCTTAACATTTTATTAGCAGTTTTATTAAATGTAACAGAAGTTATGTTTCTGGAATGTAAATTTTATTAAATCTACCTAGGCCTTATGTATGTCTTTCTGGTAACTGTTTTTTCTGCAGATAGCCACTCAGATCTCTGTATTGATTGCTAAAGTTGCTAGGCTGGATTGCCCTAGACAGTGGCCAGAGCTTATTCCTACTCTTCTAGAATCAGTGAAAGTCCAAGATGATCTCCGCCAACACAGAGCATTACTTACTTTTTATCATGTTACTAAGACGCTGGCATCTAAACGACTTGCTGCAGATAGGAAACTTTTTTATGACGTAAGTAACGCTATTAATAATGCAACATGTAATATTCTGGGCTTGATTGAAGAGTAGAAATGTTATTTTACATATTTGTTTATAAATGTTTGTGATGGGCTGTGGAAGTGGGTACATGGGAGGGTGTCAAAAATGGTTATTTATTCTCTATACATGACAAGTCATAATATGTGATGTATTTTTTAAAAAAAAAGTAGGCTAAAGTGAGCTGGTAGCATCACCTATTAGGTTGCCTGATGCTTTCCATGATAAGATTCTGTTTTCAATTGCTCATAACTCTCACAAACTTTTAACCATTGGGCTGAAATTTTCCATGCTGGGTGTCTTCCTCAGGCTGATTTTTTGTTTGTTTGTTTGTTTGTTTAAATTTCAACCAAAATGATTCAGCCATTTACAAGCATGAGGCTAGGGAAAAAGACATAGTTTTGCTGTTTTTAAAAAAAAAATAAAATTCTGGTGACCTATTCTCTGAGAAGCTTTAGTGGCTCTGTGTTGGTGTGGAGGTTACCCCAGTGTGTGCCCCTTTCAGTTAGGTATGGCATTGCAGGAGATCCCTTCCTCACTTCTCTTAACCCAGGTTATAAACAAGTCAAGACAGAGCTTTTTTAATCAAAAAGCAACCTCCTTGCAAGGGTTTATTATTTATTATTTATCATTTATTACTGACAGCTATAAGCACAAACAGAAACTCACTCAGACACATCTGGGGACATTCATCACCTCGGGCTTAATCTAACTAGCTGTCTCTGGCTCCTTCCTTCAGGAAACTCGTTACTAAACAGCCTCTGGTCTGGGAAATCTTTCCAGTTCCTTCTCGGGATTACCCCTTTTCAGTGCTTCCTTACACAAGAATCCCCAGCCCTCCTCTTTGGAATGCAGCTGTATTGGTTAGTTTTATACTTTCTCCTTACCTAGGAGTCTCCCCAGCTCTCACCCCTGGAGCTGGGTTCTGTTAATCAGATGTTCTAGTCCTTCCTAAGCAGCACCTTTTCAGCCTCTTAAAGGGCCATGCCACGTGAGGGGGTGGATGACCATTAGAATTCACTACCCCATCATAGCCTCCCTGCTTTGGATTAAAGATTCAAAATTTAGCAGGTGGGATGTGTCTTTTGCTTGTCCTGTGAAACTCCCTCCAGATTTGGCTGAGCAAAACTCGGTTTGCTCATGCTCAGTAGAGAATTCTTAGAATTCAGCAGCTAAAGTGTCAGAAGATTCCCTCCACACTGAGCATGCTCCATTCCCTAACAACTCCTATTACTGGCCAGACTGAATGTGAGCCATACCTACAGAGTGACTCAGCGTGCTCCACGCTAGGCTCTGGTGGCTCAGAAGAATGGAATGTGCCAAAGTGAGGCCGGGCAATGGAACTGAGAGCCAGGAGTCTGCCTCTCCAGTGCTCTCAGTGACCCCCCACTGCTGGCATATGGGAAGTGTGGAGGAGGAAGCCGCCTGGCTTGAATGCAGAGGGAACAAGAGCTGGACTGGGGAGATGGGAAAGGAATAGTTTGGGATTAGGATCTGGTGAGACTGGAACTGGGGGAGAAGACAAAAACTAGGACTTGTAATCATTGGCGGATGACAGAGACTAGTGGGCAAGGCATCTGGGAATGAGAGACATGAAGAGAGGATTTTGGGACTGACTGCACAAAGAGACTGGTCATGTGAGATGAGGGATGGAGGCTGGCACTGGCAGATGAGGGTTGGAGGTTGGTACTGGTTGGGTAAGGAGGCTAGGAGTGCGAGCTGGAGGTTGGGGCTGGGAGCTGGCTGTATGTGAGTGACATGGATTGGGAGCCAGTGAAGGAATCAGGCAAAGAGGAGATAGTGGGATTGTCTGGAGGAAGAGACAAAGAACCAGTGAGGAGAAGGAGAATGGAGAGAGGGAGAGGAGATGAGCTAGGAACAGCGGGGAGAATTGGGACTTGCTGGGAAATTGGGACAAGGAGTCAGGTAAGAGTTTTGTTGGTGAAAAGGGAGACTGAGATTGGATGAAAATCCTGTGTGTATGCATCACAGTGAAGAGGAGAGAGACTGGACAAGGAGCTGGTAGGATGGAAACTAGAACTGGCTGGGAAGGAGACTGGCACTGGGATGAGAAATTTTAGTGGAGACTGGAAATCGAATAGAAGGACAGGTTGGTAGTGATGAGGTAGAAGAATAAGCTGTGGGAAGGACAAGACAGACAAGCAGAAGGGTCTGTGATCTTGAGTACTCCTCTCCAGAGCCTGGACCCAAGGTTGCTAAGTTTTGTCATTCCGTTGCAGTCTGTAAATATCTGTGAAACCCACTGGCCAAGTGTGTGTGTCATCTCCCTCTAGTACTGCTCTACATATAGGGTAACAACCTACTATTGCTACCAGTAATTCCATCCTCTAAAATGGCAGAGGTCTGTGTGTGGTGGACCTAAATGTTCCAACTCTGCAGAAGAACCGTGAAGGAGTCAATATGATGCCATGTGATGGAATTTGTTTTTTCAGTTTGCTTTTCTAAAAATCTAGGAAATTACAGAAATAAAACTGAAAAAAAATATTAAAGTTGCAAAATGAAACACTCAAAAGTTAGGAAATTGACAGTATTACAGTATCCTGTACAACCTTAATTCATCCCGTTTATGTTATGCATTATGATACAGTCTTTAATTACATGATAATTATTTCTTGCCACAGGACCCCTGCCTCATTCAGTGAATAAGATGGAGAGGGCTCAATTAATAAGATATTCAACATTTTATTTACTTGTGTAATGTGTGACCCTAAGTTTTATTTACTGCACGCTATTCAAACAGTGCTGTGAATACAAAATTATTTATTTGTTCATGGGCTTTTCTGTGACACTCATCTCTTTAGTATCAGAGTGTTTTATGGTCATCATTTAATCTTCACAACATCCTTGTGACGTGAGGGGTTTTTATTCCTGTTTTACACAAGGAGAGCAGAAGGTCAAAATTGTTCACTAATTTTGGGGGGGCCAATATGAGACACCTACGGACTGATTCTTCAGGGTACTTTACGTTACGTAGTACTTTATATATTGAAAGCACAGCTTCTCTTGATTTCAGTTGCAGCTGTAAGTGCTCAGCATTTCTGTAAATCAGACTCTTGGATTCTCAAGACCAACACCCAGAAAATAAGAACAGAATTAGTGACTGCCTATAAGAAGTTTGGTTTAAATTACTTGATTAACATCACATAGGAACTCTGTGGCAGAGGCAGAAATAAAATTCAATTATCCCAGGCAGCATTCAACTGCTTGTATTAATTTAACAAGTCTGAATGAAAATAACAAATCGTGCAACTACTTTCTCCATTATAAAAATCTGTTGATTATAGCATATAGAGTTGTCCTATAGGTTATAGAATAGTGCATTTTTAACCCACTGTTGACTAATATGAAGTATATTTTATAAAGCTGTTTTCTAGCACAGTTAGGCACAGGGAACTGTCTTAGTACCATTCTGTCAAGAATTATATTAAACGATGGTTATTTAGAAAGGTGCTGATGGTATTTCCAAATTCATTATAGGCCGTGCATTAATATTCAGGTTAATGTTGTGCAAGGGTGTGTATTCAGGATGATCAGTACTATAATGCTTCTAGGGAAGTATAATCTCCTTTCCTCTGTCTTTTGGTCTCTTGTGTTTGATTGGGGGCAGCTGTGGCCTTAACAGACCTGTTTGCATGCTTCTTGAAACACAAGTTTCCTCAGTCATTCTGCCAAAGGTGATGCATCAAGTTGCTGCAATGCCTTTGTGATCTGATTGACCCGCTTGCTTGTACAAGTTACTCCCTATTGCTTCCTGCATAAAGTGACCTGCAAGAGTTTGGGTGAGCAAAAGCCCCGTTCAATCCTGGAGGGAGCTGTTTAGGGAACAGGGGTAAAAAAAAAAAACTATCTAGGGATTTGTCCCGGTTTGAGCAGGGGGTTGGACTAGATGATCTCCTGAGGTCCCTGCTAACCCTGATAGTCTATGTCTATGTAACCCAGGTAAGCTTATTTTGAACACCTGGTTCAGCTGTCCATATGAAAATACAGCATGCTGCCTTTGATTCCTAAACTGCTCTCTGAGGCCAGTGTGTCATCTGTATGAAGATGCTAGTGCTGACCCCATGATTTGAGAGTGAAACAAACTAAGGAGCTTGTCTACACAGGGCCGCTCAGGAAAGTTAATCCAAATTAACTACAGGTGTAAATTTAAAGTGGATTCATTACAAAAACTGCTTTAAACCCCAGTGTGGACACATTCATTCTGAATGAAAATATCCTCAGTGCAGTTTAGCTTAATTCACAATAGCATATAGTGAGGTCCCTGGGTTATGTACTTTTTGTTAATTACCAAAAAAAATTAGGTTTTTCATCATAACTGTTTATTTCCATTGCTGCTGGCCAAGTGAGAACCATGGTTTACCATGTGAGACTGTGGTTTATGAATTCAGTGTTGATAAGGGCAAAGTGTAATTCATGTTAGAAAACATAGTCTCAACTATACATACAAAATGATAGTGACTAAATTAGCTGTTACCAATCATAAAGGAGATCTTGGAGTCATCGTGGATAGTTAAAGCTCACTGACGGCACTGTCTACAATAACTGTCTAAGGTTCCTCCCCTGCAGTGCCACCCTCAGCCTTCTCCAGTCCCGCTTACCCACTTTGCGTTCCTCTGAAGCCACTCTTGCCAAAGTCTCTAATGACTTCTTTCTAGTTAAAGCTCAGAACCAGTACCTCGTCCTCACCCTCCTTGACTTGTGAGCCTCTTTTGACATAGTCAACCTTGTTCTTCCTCTTGAAATCTTGTACTCCTGACTCTCTCCTTCTCTGGTTCTCCTCTTACCTCTCTAATTGCTCCTTCAGTGTATCCTTCAGAATATTCTCTTCATCCATCCTTCAGCTTTCTTTGCGGGTTCTGCAGGGCTCTGTCCTTCTCTTCACCTTATCTCTGGATAATCTCATCTACAAATTCAGTGACCATCTCTATGCTGATGACTCACAGATTCTCCTCTTTATTCCAGACCTATCTCCTTCTTTTCAAACGAATATCTGGGGATGGCTGGCCTTCAGCTCATGCTCAGCATGGCTAAAAAGAAAGCTCATATCCCCCATTCCCCTATCCCCCTTCTTTCTTTCCTTCTTTCTTGATCACCGTGGACAATATTGCCATCCTGCCTGTCACTCAGGCCTGTAACCTGGGCATCATCTTTAACTCGGATCTGTGTTCCAGGTCCTCATGTCTGGGCTGTCTAAATTTTGCTTAGTCTTTCTTCATAACATGTCAATGATACCTTTTCTACCAATCGACACATCTAAAACTCTTGTCCAAGCTGTCCTCAACTAGTGCAACATCCATTTGTCTGGTCTTGAAAAATGCATTCTTATCCTCTTCATATCCATTCAAAATGCTGCTGTAAAGATTATTCTCCTAGCCCATTACGTCATCCCACCACTGACTCCCCCTTCTCTGTTTGTATCAAACACAAGTTACTACTTGCATTCACTTTCATGGCGCTTCACAGGTTATCCCTGTCATACCTGTCCTGTCTCATTCATTATTGAAATGTTGACTTCCACCTCCAGTTGGTCCAAGATGCCAGCCTCCTTTGCTCACTTATTAAATTTTCAACCAAACATATTTGTGCTTTTCCCATACTACCCCTGGAAATGTTTAAAAGGCTCAAATGCTCCTTTCCATTTACACTAGGAGAATGCAAACTCAGTGGGGGAAGCCATCTCTGCAGCACTCTCCTCCCAGGGAACAACGGAAATTCCGAAGGTTCTCTACAGACTTCAAATTCCATGGAGTCAAAGCATTGTGGGGCTTGAGGAGCAGCTGCTTTCAGTTGTATAATTTCCCTTTCATCTCCAAACCCACAAGTTTGCCCACTGCAGATTTATTGGCCAAACCGGACAGTCTCTACGCAAAAGCTAAATGGACACAAATCTGACATCAGCAATCATAACATTCAAAAACCAGTGGGAGAACACTTCAACCTCTCTAACCACTCAGTGACAGACTTGAAGGTGGCAATTTTGCAACAAAAAAAACTTCAAATGTTAGTCTCTAAGGTGCCACAAGTACTCCTGTTCTTTTTGTGGATGCAGACTAACATGGCTGCTACTCTGAAACCTGCAGATTTATTGTGACTGAACTAGCCGTAACTTGCACTGACTCCTGGTTGGCAGTGTGGACAGCTGTTACGTGCCATACACAAGAAGTGTTCTGGGAACAGTGGCTGGTTGGAGGCCCCTCACAGCATGGCGCCATCAGAACTGTGCTGCCAGAGAGCCAGAGTTAGGAAATGGGATGCTGGGGAACTTAGGGGCACAAGGACTGTGCATTAATGTTCTGGTGGGTTACCTGTGTTTTGTGAGGCTGAATCAAGTGCCACTACTCTCCATCTAATGGGATAAATGAACAGGAAACTCTCAGTGCAGACTACTAAATCCTCATTCTCTAGGTTGGAATAACTTACTCTGGGAAATATAGGGCATAATCCTGTCTTCTTACATGAAAGTAACCTTTTATTTCTTATAATATTTTCTAAATACAGTATGCCCCTTTACCTTTTTGTAGGATGGATAAAAGCCTATGATTTAAAAAAAAATAAAGATTATGGTTTTTGAAATGTAAATTGAGTTATTTATATGTAAAGACTTGCTCCATACATTTGAATTTGCAACTAACTATCTGTCTCAACCTCAATTTCTTAACTTAAATAACTTGGGAAGAAAATCAGTTTAATATGCTTCATCAGTAAAGAATATACATAACTATGCAGCTGTCATCAAAATAGGGTTCAACACGTGCACATACTGTACAGTACTACTATTTTTTATTACACAACATAAATATGACTAGAAGTGGGAGTAGAGTGTGACAGACATTCACCAGTCTACAATATATGTCACGTTGAAACTTGTTTGTAAAGAAACCAGTTCTCCAATTTTGTTCTCCAGCAAGAAAACTTATTGTTGCGAAACCCTTTTTGTAGCCTTGTGGATTAGTCAGATAAATTCAGATTAGAAATAAAGGAACACATTTTTAATTATTGAAACAAACTACCAAGGGAAGTGGGGGATTCTCTGTATCTTTGCTGTCTTCAAAATCAAAACTGGATGTCTTTATGGAAGATTCATTTTTTTAAATCAAACAAGCTATTATATAGGACTGATGATGGCCTATGTCAGGGGTCCCCAGCTCGGTGCCTGTGGGCACCATGCCACCCACCGGGACTTCTGAGTGCGCCCGCATACTGGCCAGCGGACAAGCATCCGCTGAAATGCCACTGACAAGCTATGTCATCCAGAGGCGTTGCTGCTGAAGTGCCACTGATTTTCGGCGGCGATGCCTATTGACGTTGCCACTTGTCAGCGGAATTTCAGCAGAGGCTCGTCCGCCGCCACATTCCTCCGTGGCGCCAGACGAAAAAGGTTGGAAACCACTGGCCTATGTTATGGTGGAGGTCAGACTAGATTTAACATTCCATTCTGGCCTTAAAGAGCTATGAATCTATACATTTATTGTACTAGTGTCAAATATTGGGATTCAAGTGTATTGGTTTTTCTTTACAGTTAGCATCTGGAATTTATAGTTTTGCCTGTTCCTTATGGAATCATCACACAGATACATTCCTACAACAGATCTTTACGGGAGATGAAGCTGCAGCTACAAGTTCATTAGAAAGAACTCTCTTGTCATTGAAAGGTAAATATTAAAAAGATTATTAAACATATATGCTTAATGTACTGTAAAAGATGAAATAAGGTTATTCAGGTGACATTTGTGTATTCCTGTTGTTGGGTTACAGTGTCCCTGGCATCTTGTGAGAACTTTGGAATCTTCTAGCAAAGCCATGCCACTTGGAGCCCAATAATCTCAGTTCCTTTCTACTTGAGTATTTAGCAGTTGGGCTGGGCTACATAGGAAATGAAAAACCTTGCTCTGTGTACCTAGATCTGCTTTTATCAGAAACCAGTTGGAAATAGCTATAACTTGTGTATTTTGGATAACTTCTTTAATAGTTGTTAGCCATTTAGTATAGCTGTTGCAAATTTTAGAGTTGCTGTTTCTACTTTATGCTGGTGATATGGATGACCCTAGTCTTAGTTGGGTTTCAAGAGATGCAGTTTGTGAATCTCTCTACAGACGCCTCCGAGGTTATGCATACCCAACGTACGCAAATCCATGCTTACGGAAAAAGTTCCTTAAACTAGAAATAGGAGGAGGTTTTTTTTGCATAATTGTCAGGTATACATTTCCGACTTATGCAAAATTTGAGTTACCCAAGGCATTCCGGAATGGAACGGTTGCGTAAGTTGGGAAGTGTCTGTATTCCTTCTGTGTATGGACTACAAACACAACTGTTACAAACATCAGAAGATTTAAAAGGAAGGCTTTGTAGGATGTAGTATTCAGGAGTTTCTGGAAATGACACGTTATCTTCCCTGTGAGAGAACTCCAGAAATGGTAAAATTGGGGCACTGGATCCTTCTGATAGACTAGGAAAAGAAGAACCTTTTTGGAGTTACCTTTTTATCACTTCAAAAGTTTTTTTTTTTTCTTTTCCCTCTCTCTCCTGCTGATGATAGCTCATCTCAATTGATTGGCTTCTTACAGTTGATATGGCTACTTCCACCTTTTCATGTTCTCTGTATGTATAAATATCTTCTTGTTGTATGTTCCAGTCTGTGCATCTGATGAGGTGGGCTGTAGCCCACAAAAGCTTATGCTCAGATAAATTTGTTAGTCTCTGAGGTGCCACAAGTACTCCTGTTCTTTTTCATTGTCGTTCATTAGCCTTATTTTGACATGAATGGAACCTTAAAGTCGAGCTGGGTGAATATTTATTAACAAATAGTAAATTTACCAAAAAATTAATTTTTCAGGGCGCTGAAAGTATTTGTGGTATTGACATGAATTTTGCGGAATGGTTTCAATTAATTTTTTTTGGGGGGGCACCAAGGCACCATTCACAAAATGGCAGGAGGAGGAGGTGCCACTGTCCATCTTATAACTTGTAGTCCAATGGTTAGGGCACTAAGCTACGATGTGGGAGACCTAGGTTCAATTTTCTGCCTCATGTGGAGAAGGGATTTGAACTTGGTTTTCCCACACTGCAGGAGAGTCCCCCAGTCACTGGGCTATCTGATATTATGGTGAGGGTCTCTCTCAGTCTCTTATGTTGAAGCTGTTCCACTGTGTATAAATAATAAGTCTTTGGAGTAGGGACGTGAACTTGTATCTCTGACATTGCGGAAAACTGTCCTAATCCATGGGCTTTAGGGTAGTCCGGGGTAGGTCTTTTTCAGTCTCTTGTGCTGAAGCTGTTCCACTTTGTATGAATAATCATTTGGCCAGAAAGAGAGAGAATATGACTTTATATTCTAGTGATTGGGGCACTCATGTGACAGGTGGGACACCCAACTTGATGTCCCTGCTCCAATGGCTATTTAATTTAGACACAATGGAAGAGCTTCACCAGGAGAATCTGAGGGATTCACCTCAGAATATCCCATAGCTCAGTGGGTGGGGAACACTCTTGCAGTGTGAGACCCATTTTCAGGTCTCATCTCCACATGTGGGAAAGGCAGGAGCTGAACCCTGGTCTCCCACATCCTGGGTGAATGCCTTGATGAGAGGGCTAAAGCTTGTATGGGAGGCACCATAACCACCACCTCTTCCTCCTCTCCCTCCATCCGCTTGTGACTCTAGCCCTTTAAAAAATGCCCCAAAACAAAATGTTTCAAGTCGAACAATATGTTTTGTTCAACCGGAAACGGACGTTTTGAATTGACCGAAAATTAGGAAAAAAAATTAAATTCAGAAAAGTTTCAGAACTGCCAGCTAATAACAAAATCAAGTATTTACCCAGCTCTACCTTAAAGTAATACTGCCAAACTTAAATTAGGGCAAAATGTGGGTGAGGAGCCTAAAGGTGCAAAATAAATGCAATTGATTTCATATTTGAATAATTAGAGGCTTTTATAGCAATGGTTATCGTAGCATATGTTAATTACTTGATATCTGGGTGGGTGGGGAGTGGGGCAGCATTCTACAAAAAGAGACTGTGCAAGCAAGATATTACTGTATTTTTCAGTGCTTCGTAAATTGACAGTTCATGGGTTTGTGGAACCTCATCGGAATGTAGAGGTGATGGTAAGTGATACATGTGTTTGTTTCTAGATATAATTCAGAATTCTTTCCATGACATTCTAGGCATTGTTAGAATTTCACTCCACTTCAAAGAGAGATCTGAAATTTATAAAATGATGCATAATTATATTATGTACAGAAGGCTCAAAAGGCAAGCCTGATAAATATAAAACAATAAGCTTAATATGTTATGCTGATGCTACGTATTTAAAGAACAGTGGTAGAAAAAATCTGAAATGTTCAATTTGGATAAAGATAGCCTGTATGAATTTAGTGACGGGCCTTCTCTAAATGAGAGAGTTTCTACAATTTAATATATTATGTGGGTTTGTTGTTGTTGTTTTTAAACAGCTTAGTTATACCAGTTGAAACATCTCTGTATACACTCCTGTTCTGGTGTAAATCAGGCCTATTTCTGTTTAGCTTAAATTAACTTAAGATAAACTGAAATAACCTTGGTTTATAGCAGCTGTTAGTCACAGCTGAAAACTCCACACCCTTTCCGACGTATAGATTATTTTAGTGACCAGTTTTAGAAACCAATAACTATCAATATGTATCAGATTGAAAATTGCACGTGTTTGAATTATGACCCACTATATTTAGTGGTTAACCAATGATATACTGGGAAAACTGTCATTGTTTAAGTTCTGATATGGTATCCCATCACGTTACAGCATGTTATAAAATAAAGCATTGTTTTCTTGCCCTAAGGCTGAAGTACTGGAATGCAAAATCATACAATTTTGATTACTGTTTAGCCTTTTAAATTAATTAATTCCAACATGATTTTAGCTTTTTTCATCTTGATATCATCTAAATTCTGTATGTTTCTAGGCAATACTACTTAATTCAAATTTTGCCATAACTAATTTGATATACTTGTTGCTCAAGAGTTCTGTTGTATAGGGAGTTAAGCTTTTACATTGTTACAAAGCAGCCAAACAATCCTAGTGATAGTACCTTCCTGTGTTCCAAAAATAATCTGGTTATGAGGAGGTCTTTATTTTCTTCAGAGTTTTACTCAAGAGTAAGCAAAAAGACTGGTAATAGCCAAGTTAATAAATGAATAAAGCAACATGTTTAAATGGTTCTGAGACTGCTTTTAGCTAAGCATCCCATAGCAGTGGTAAACTTTGGGTCAATAAGGCCTTATATCTTCTGTGTTCTGTGTCTGTATATTTCCAAATGTCTTCTGTGTTTGTATATTCCCAAATTTAGGAGTTGCAGTGGCTGATGGCTTAAGCTTAGAATGTTTTAGAAAGCTTTGTCGGTTTCATGAAGTTGGATGGATGCACAAGCTGTAGAATTGGTCGCTAGACCTGTGAAATCTAAAAAATTTTGTGTAAAAGAGGATATCTCTTATGTTTCTGACTCAACTTCCAGCTGTGAACCAAATGTGAATTGCTGCATTTCTGTCTTCCTTTCCAAATCTTGAAACAATAGTTCTGCCACGAGTGGACTTTTCCATTCATTTAATGAGACATTCACTGTGAAACATAAAATATGACAGTATTAAATGGCAGTATTGTTAATCATTTCACTGCTGATATTCAGAAAATAAATATCCAGCCAGTGTCTCCACCATTGTTGCATGCAGTGGAAGATTTTGGGTAATGAGTAATGGTACAATTGGTTACTATCTAAACTTGCTAGTGTGGGTGTGGGGGGGCTACTAGGAGTCAAACATCTCTCCTAACTACAGTATTTGTCAAATCTGTCCACAAGAGGTAGGGAAGGGTGCATTCTCTGACAGATGCCAAAAGCTTCAGCTGGTCATCTGTTACTTTCATGCCTTTCTACATGCCAAAAGTCCAAGTAGCTCCCTATCCAGCAGTCATCAGTTCTAGCTTTCTCTTCCCTACTGACTCCTGAAATGCAGTTATTCATTGTCAATACAAAAATCTGCTGCACACAGAATATTTGGAAACAGGAAAAAAAAAGTAACATAAAAGTAAATGACAGAAGAAATACTTAGTTTTAAAATGTAATTCAATAAAAACATTTTTCTAGATGCATATAGTTTGTTTTCTTGTACATAAAATAAAGTAAGTAAAAAGAAGTAGACTATTAGGTTCAGCAATAGATTGTACACACAGTAATAGCATTGCCATTGGCATATAAATGAATGTTAACCAATAGCTCTGTTTACTACATAAGGTTTTCAGAAGAGGGCCTGCAGATCTAAGCAGTCCTTTTACCAGCCCTGAAGAGAGACCCAGATTGTCTTCAAAATTTCAAGTATTTTCTATAATTTCAAAGCCATTGAAATATATGTAGACAGCTTCCTCCCTAAGAGGAATTCCCAGTAAACCATATATGTTCATCATTTTTTTCAGTTGTCTTTTTTTCTGTTCTTTTTAACTTTCTGTCTTAGTGCACAGAAGCATGGTTACTACACATTCAGGAATGTAAACCCCAGCAATATAATACCAACTAAGTATTTGACCAAACATTCAGAATGTTATTTCTTGTTAGCAAGTAGCATTGTGCCCTTATATATGTTGTCCTCCTCTTTTTAGTACACTGCAGTCATCTTACGCTTCTCATATGTACTTCAAAATTAAGAGATACCAGATATAGTGGATAAGGGAGTCTCCAGTACTATTTCAGAGAAGGGATGCCAAATGACATAATTAGTAAATGCATTTTTGCTCCAATATAGCAAATTTTGTAAGGCTACAAAGTCCTAAATCCTTCCCCAGTGTTTTAAGACAAAGGATCAAGGGATCTTACCATTTCCATAAAGTATGTTTCACTCACATAACTTAGTGAGTGTGTAGCTTCTTGTGTAATCAGACTTCTAGTACAATAGGAAGAAGCCCTGCCAAATAAACTGGGGGATATAAAAACAGATTTTTCTTTTGTGATTATAAAGATGTGTTCCTGCTGCTTTCCATAATTCAATAATTAATGGACAGAGCTACCAGTTATATAACAGTATGTCCTTACAATCACAACCTCTTCATCATAGTATCAAGAACTCTTTTATGACTGTATGCAATGAATGCTCAGTATTTACACAGTCTCCTAGGGTTTGCTTTGTGGATTGGCTTGACATTTCTGAGGGAATAACATTTAAGGCTCTATTCCAACAAAGTTCTTCAACACATGGTTAAGAGAGATTCTGGATGAGGACCTTAACAACAACAGAAAACCTACTTTGTTTTAAAGCTTAAGGCCACATGTATTAAAAAAATCTCTAAGTTTGAAGAAGTCCTGCTTTCTCTAGTAGAGGATTTTTTTTTTAAAAGAAATTGTGTTTAGTTGGCCATGTTAATATTTATAGCTTGGGACTTTACATTTGGTATTTGAGTCTCATTCTGCACAGTATTCCTTTAATTACCTATGGCCTTTACACTAAATTTGGTGCTTTTTTTTGGTAACCAGGAGGATGCACTATGTTTTTACACATTTATTTAAGCAATTATAGTTGACTTACATTTATTCAGATTATTAATTTTTAAATGGTTAAAAATGTGTTTCTTTATTATATAATTCATTTTTTTACTTGTGATTTTTGTTAAGCTCTGCTTGGATGGAAATTCAATTTAAAATGCGCAAAAACAGCATTTAAAATTGTTTTTAGGTAGTTTTTAAAAGTGCTTAAAATGTTCTGGAGAAATGAGAAATTTTTTTATCAAAATATGTTTTGCATTTAAAATTGATTTATTAAACCAATGAAGTATTATCTTAGCTAGTGAACTAGAGTGGTTGTTTCTGGTCAGCATATTCTTTAAGGTTTTGAGGACTACTAGATCTCGTTCTCTCACACCTAGTTTTTATTTATAGATTGGAAGAAGAAAATAAGCTTTTCTGCTTCAACTCCCACATCATTTTTGTAATTTTGAATGAATAGTCATTTAACTGAATTAGCTGAATAAACTGAAATGGTAAAGTACTCTCTCTGCACCTACTGCTGTCAAAAGCTGGTTCAGCACTTCAGTGGATCCTAGTTCCAGGTGCTCAGTCGGTGTCTTCCACCAGTTCACTGGTTTGACTTTTTAAAAAACTTGATAGTCAACGTGTTATCAGTAGTTCGCTATCAAATTGAGAGGGCGTATCTAGTGAGGTCCTGCACAAATCAGTCCTGGTTTGGGACTGTTCAGTATTTTCATTAATGACTTGGATGATGGAGTAGAAAGTATGTTGATAAAATCTGCAGATGACACCAACCTGGGAGCAGTTGCAAGCATTTTGGAGGACAGATTTAAAATTCAAAATGATCTCAACATATTGGAGAATTGGTCTGAATTCAACAAGATGAAATTCAATAAAGAGAAGTGCAAAATATTTCACTTAGAAAGGAAGATTCAAATGTACAACTACAAAATGGGGAATAGGTGGTAGTACTGTTGAAAAGGATCTGGGGCTTATATTGGACCACAAACTGAATGAGAATCATCAGTGTGATGCAGCTGTGAAAAGGGCAAATATGATTCTGGCATGTATTAACAGGAATGTGTTATGTAAGACACAGGAGGTAATTGTCTTGTTCTATTTGGCACTGGTGAGGCTCTAGTTGGAGTACTCAGTCCTATGCTAGGCGCCACAATTTAGGAAAGATGTGAACAAATTGGAGCAAGTCTGTGTAACAACCTGGAGATTAGAACCCAGGTCTGCAGAGCCTGGAGCAACTGATATTCCCACAGGGCCACTAGGAGGCCTTACAGAGCTATATCCAGGGAGCAATGTTGAGAATAGGCACAGGAAGTACCGCCCAAGAGATCCAGAGTGACAGTACCCTGAGGTCCTCTGATTAAAAATTATAATGAATATCCTAATGACAGAAAAATAAAGGAAAGGACAATATACAGTCATATGAGTGAATTATTTAAGTTGAATTTACATTCGCAATCGAGAACACATTTTCAGCAGCAATTAAATGAGCAGAACAGTATAAAGGAAATTAAAGACTGGGCCTCAGGTAAAGCATCATGAACGGTAGGATCTTGCTGTTGTGGCCTCAGAGTTGGATGTTTTTTCTTTTAGAGTGTACAGAGCCTCTGTTATCAACACTACAGGAAAAAGATACATCTCCACTACAATGCAGGAATTATAGAACAGTCTTTTCTCAGCACACTATAAAACAGACTAAAGAGCTGCCTAGGAATCCTCATGTGCTTGTAACAAGGAGACTTCTCTAAATGTCATATAGACTGTCTACTGAATCATTAATCTTTATAAAGCTTATCTTGTTTTTGCTGTCTATTATATTTTTGAGATGTAGAATGCCTGTATTAAAAATGAATAGTCAGGTGTTTTAAATTCTATGTTTGCATACTTCTGTAAAAAGGAAATGGATGATTTGTACCTGTTGTGGTTTTCTATTTCTATTATCTTTACACAGTTTATATAAGCGAACATGAATTGGGTATATATTTTAAAGTTCTGGTGTTTGCAGCATACAATTTGAACTAAAACTGGCCCAACAATTTTTAGTAGTAGTAAATACTTATATTAGGGTAACACCCAAACCTTTGACTTGGTCCCTTTCTCCTCGAAGCTACAGGGTTATGCGCACTCGTGTGACATTGTGGACCTAACTAAGATATCCAAAAGCAAATCTATTACTTTCAAGCTGTGCCCATCCTGTGATGGCACTGTCTGCCAGTAATTAAAGAACTTGATGTGCCTTCTAACTTGGGAGAAGCATGTTCCTGAGCACTGTATGCAAGTTCTGCTCAACTGTACAGGGAGAGCACTACAAAGCTGCTTTAAGCTTCACCTCATAAAAGTTGCTGCCAGCGTTTTCTTAGATATCTGTCTGGCTGAGAACTGGGTCCCTATTGTGTTCTGTTTATCTGGAATGAGTAGCAAGACAAGCTCTATGCCCAGAGAAAGCTCAGTATGCAGGGATTCCATTAAATTGTCTTGTGCGGTTGAGTCTGATGCTAAGGCCCGTGTTAAGACACACACTTTAAGAACCCTTTGTGTTTCATAAGACCAACATTATGCAATCAGGAGATTGGCTCATGCTTCACTGGCACGCCCTTTGAGTCCTTGGAAGACTCCATTTCTCAGCAATGTTCTTCCTTCTCTGAGCCAAGGAAGAAAAAAGAAACAGAACCATGGATGTCTTGGGACACAGTGGAAGACCATTGTGCCCCAAAACATCAATCACTGTTACCACACATGGCAAAATTAGTTTAATAGGGACACTTCAGTGGCCATGTTCCAGCTTTATCCACCATCAGAGCACTGCCACCCAAACCTGTTGGTCCTTGCGGTCCAGGTTGGTAGATATCCTGTTGTCATTGAGCTAATTCGGTGATTTGAGTGCCTGGTTAAGGTCATGGAACCAGAGTTTGTTGAAGGACAAAACCAGCTTTTGACAGCAGTAGCTTCTTCCACAGGTGCAGAGAGTATTTTCTTAATTTCAGTTTATTCAATTAGTTCAGTTCAATCACTAGTTAATTCAAAATTAAGAAACCAAATGGGAGTTGAAAAAGCAGGAAAGCTTGTTTTTCTCTTCCAAAATATGACTAAAACTAGATGTGAGAGGATGAGATCTACTAGTTTTAAAATCTTTAAGGACATGCTGACTAGGAACAATCACTTCAATTCACTGCAGATATTACTTCCCATGTTTAATAAATCAGTTTTAAATGCAGAACATGTTTTGATGCTTTGTGCGTGTGTGTGTGTGTCCAGAACATTTTAGGTAGTTTTATTAACTAATACCAAAACAATTTTTAGATATTGTTTTTGTGCATTTTAAATTGTATTTCCATCCCAAAAGAGCTTGACACAAATAGCAAGTAAAAAATTTATCTAATAAACAAGAAATGCGTCATTTGCCATTTTCTAACATGATTAAAATTAGTAAATAAGAATCTGAATACATGTACATTAAGCTATGTTATTGATTAAATAAATGGTTATCTAAAAGAAGCACCAGATTTTTTGTAAAGGTGATATTTAGTTGCAAATCAGCATGTTTTAATGGTTATCAACCAATGAGAATCTACCTTTCTTTAGGAAAATAACTTAAAAGTACAAATGCAAAACATGAGTAAATTGATCATTTAAATCAAGGTTAGCTGCTTGCTGATTTAAATCATGATTAAAATCAGTGATTTTAATCAATCCTCCTGATATTATTTATTTTTGGTAAGAAGCCAACAGGCAGGCATAACCAAAACCATTGAAAATAGGATTCCTGATTGAACTGACATTTCATACAAATAGTTGAATTCCCTCTGATCTTTCAGTACTTGATCTATACTGCCTCTGCATAGCCTCTCACTGTTTCTGAAAGAACCTTTTCAAATTACATCTTTTTGTGGTATTTTCACACTTGTCATTAGATTTAGAATTCAGGAATCTTTGAAACCTGAGGAACAATTTATTTAAGTTGTTGATCTGTAATTATAAACTGTGCAATTTATGAGCAACAACTAGAGAAACTGTCCAATTACTTTAATAAATATATTTATAGGTGCTCATACTTTAATGGGTGAAAATAACCATTCATTTTATAAGTGCTTATCAAGCTTATATCTGGCTTATGTTTATTTTCCAGTATCAGTATTTAGGCTAGTCATTTGCTCAGTGCGACATGCCCATTTATCAATGTGTATGCTATCACTCATTAATGCTGTGAATGCTAAGGTGCAGCCGCTCCTGATGGAGAAATTTCTTATGATTTTGGATTTCATCAGAATATATTAGACACACTCTGTTGGTGGAATGAATTATATATAAATTGGCAATGGAGTGAGCTACTCTGCCAGGTCACAGGACATATTTTTATTTTCAGGGGTCATAACACCTACAGTAATTTTGCTTCTAAGCACTTAGAATCTCAGCGTAATGTTTCTTTATGACTTTAAGTTTGTTAAAGTGCTTAGCCTGAGACTGATGTAATGTTAGAAATAAATTAGATATTTCTTTATCACAAAGACAACATTTTTTAGTCATAAATAACCACAGGATTTAGCCACAGCTTCATGATTAAATATGATATACTGAAATTACGTTCACTGGAGAAAACCCTCACCTCTTGTTTTCAACAAAGTGTTATCTTACAAAAGGAGCAGTTCAAAGGGGGAAGATCATCATTATTAGTAGTTCTACAGCAGTGTTTTTATTATTTTCCTTGAGAAATGATTGGGTTGTGAATGAAAAATAGTAAAAATCAAAAGAAAATTGTGTATCGTATAAAATATATAATTCAAATAGAAAAATGTACTTTCTTTATATTTATATTCAGTAATGAAGTAATGTAGGGAATTATTTTAAACTCTGCAATTGCTTCTGAACTGACTTCTCAGTTTGACGGATCTTTAGTGAAATCTGGTATCTTTTGTATGCAAATAATACATTACCTCTCTGCATACAGTCCACAATGGGCTTCACTTTTTAAACAAATGTGACTTTTTGATATTTTTCAGGGATTTCTACATGCAGTATTTGAGCGACTAAAACAGTTTCTGGAATGTAGTAAGTACTTTTCTCAAGCATGCTGTCCTGGTACATTAAGAATATTAAGATTCCCCCTACCTCTAATATTTAAACAAATAGTTGGTGTCAAAGGCATTTTGACATTTTCTCATGAATACAAAATTGTGTATTTCAATGCACTTCTCATTCCTAGTATACAGAATAGATGTTCAGTAATAATACAGATCTTAATTTTGGGTGCCAAATAACCAAAGTCCTCTTGCCAAAAGGTAAAGAGATTTAGTCAAGAATTAATACTAAAATTAGTAAAAAGCCAATATCTCCCATATAAACCACAGAACAAAGAGGAAACAAACAAACAAAAAAAAAAAGTACATGGAATGTAAAAAGAAATTAAGCCATTTTAAGCTTTTCCTTCGAAGATGCCACGGATGAGTTTTGGAAAATGTCAAAGGGGAGAGAATTTGTGATTACTTCTCCAATTGTGTCATGAAACAGTCAGTAGTTTTAATCTTAAATTTCATTTACTGTGACAGGAAATATTGTTACAAATGTTTTTTTCAGGTACATTTGTCCAAGTACATTTGTGGTTCATTTAGTCCAATATCCTGTCTATGGCAATGATCAATACCAGATGCTTCAGAGGAAAGTACAAGAAACCCTGTAGGGGACAATTAGGGAACAATCAACCTGTAGGGAAAGTTGCTTCCTGACATTTGGTTAATGATTATCTTATGCTTTGAAACATGTGTTTAATATATCTTTCAATTTTTATCCTGTCTCATCTAGCAGTGAATGTTCTTGTGTAGATATCTCTATATATGTAGCCTATTGAGACCTTAGCATACATGATAGCTTATGACAATGGATTCCATAGGTTCATTGTGTCTTGTGTGCTTTTTAAAAATCTATTTACTTTTACTAGCTTAAAATATGTTGCTTTTTGGTTTCATTGGAAGATGCTGTTTTTCTTAAGTGGGTAAATTGTCACAGAGTTTATCTTTACTATACGATTCATTGTGTCATATATACTTCTATTGTGTCTCTTCTTATTTGTGTCTTTCCTTAAAGAGTCCCAGTCCTATCATTGTATATTTATTCAGAAATGTCTCTGTGCCTGTAATCATTTTTGTAATCAGTCTTTGAATCCATTCTATTTTGGCTATATCTTTTTGAAATAAGGCGACCAAAAGTGAACATAGTATTCTATGCCGAGGGTGTGCCATGGATTTTTAATAATGTCATTATAAACTTGTAAGTGTTTTCTACCCCCTTCCTTGTCCCTCCTAGCAGTTGTTTGCTTTTATGACAGCTTTTTCACTGAGCTGTTCATAATGATGCTCATGTTCTTTCCTCAGTTTTTATAGCTAATTTAGAAGTAGCTGTATTCCCAATATTTGGGTCCTTGCGTTTGTCAGCACTGAATTTCATCTGCCATAGTGCTACCTGTTCACTTTGCTTTATCTGCAATTAGGAAGATATGACCGCAAGAGTGAGCTATGTCTCCAAAGATAATTTTTCCAAATGTAGATACCATGAAATAAAGGGAAGATTAAGAAATGATGTTTGTTAAATATCTGTGATTTACCAGGTAGAAGTATAGGAACAGAAAATGTATGCAGAGACCGTCTAGAAAAGACTATTATTCTGTTCACTAAAGTGGTAAGTTTCAAGTTCACAATTCCGTTACTAGAATGGAGTTTTCAATATTTTGAATGAGTAATCCACATTAAGTTAAATATATATTCTTTAAAACTCATATGTTTTATATACTGTGAAGAAGCACTTAATTGTAATTCATAGCTTTACTCTCACAAAATATAATCTTGAAAATATATATTCCTTTAAAGAAAAGAGTATCTGCTTTACTCAGGACACCAATATGAACTGTCAGAATGTAACATACATTTTATTACCTAAAATAAAATTAAATGTATTTCAAAAGTAAAATTTATAGCCACTATTTTGGAGCCTGCTTTTGACAGACATATTTTTAAAAGAAGAATTGTGATGTTGATCAGTGTAGGAGGTTAATATAAGAGATTGTAAACAATTTTCCAGTCGTCTTTATTAAACGTCTGGACTCACTTGAAAATGTGGGTTGTGAGTAAAAAATAAGAATAGTCATGATCATATTAATTAACTGACTGTTCTTGATTAATTTACTTAAAAACAAACAAACAAACAAAAAACAACCCATACTTTTCAGCTGCAATTCAGTATTTTTGGTGTGCACAAGGGGTTCGTGCTATGCCAGAAGACAGTTTTAGTAGATTTAGGTGCATCATCTTTCAGACATGAAACACGTCTAACATTCCCAGTGTTTGAGGATTCCATCTTCTGGCCCATATGACTTCTTACTTAAACATGGAGCCTGATTATCAGCAGTGCCAAGCACTTGCAGTTCCAGCTGAAGTCAAGCTGCAGGCACTCAGTGCCTCTGAAAATTAGGTCCATAGTTCTTTGATGGCTCCTGCAAACGAAGCATTCATATATCTTTTTCTCATTCAAACCCCAACAACCAGAGAGTACAGGGACTGTTCCCAAATCCATCTTTCATTTATTTTCTTGGTAGATGCAAAGAAGAAATTCATTCTCTTCAGACTAGCCTCCCTGAGGATTGTATGGATGCAAGCCTTTTGGGCTCAGGTGACCTTGTGTGACTCAGAGACAAGGAGGTGAGGCAATATCTTTTATTGGATCAACTTTTCTTGGTAAAAGAGACAAACTTTCAAGCTATACAGAGCTCTTCTTGACTACAGAAGTGTTCTGTATAGCTCAAAAGCTTGTCTCTTTCACCACACAAGTTGGTCCAATAAAAGATATTGCATCACCCACCTTGTCTCTCTCCTATCCTGGGACCAAAACAGCTACAAGAAAACTACAAACAACATTTATGACTCAGTCATTTTTGGAGTGCTACAGAAATTTGAAGGAACTGAAGAGAAAATTCTAGAGTAATGGCCAGGAAGCTAGTTAACTCAGAACACTTCAGGATTTTAATCCTTATTGAGTCAAAGGCTTTGTTTAAGAAAATATAACCTATATACTTCAGGGGAGAAGACTATACACAAACAAAGCCTGATCCATATAGGAAACTAGGCTCTCTTCTTCTTTTTGTCTCTTCTCCTATTATGCTTATCTTTCTTGATCTCCTGTGATCTTTAACTCTGAATAAACTTGCTGCAGATAGAAAATGAATGAAAGTCTAATCTTGTGCTGAGATTGAGTTTGTTGAAAGCACATCTAGAGTGCAGTAGCAGAGACAGCACTGAACAAATTGAGTGGAAGACTTCTAACTTTCCCTATTCAAGTAGACAACTGCCATTGTTGCCGCTTACAAAGCATTTCGGAGTAGAGAATGATTGCAGTCACTAATAGGGCTTATGCAAGCCTTTTGTTAACAGGCACAGCCTTTGGCCCTGCAAAGAAGAAGCAGATTTCATTTTAAAAAGTTTCCTACTTTGCATAGACACCTTTGAAAAGACATAGGTTAAAATGGTTTATATAACTAATTGCTAAGTTTTTAAAGGAACAGATGCCTGGACTGGAATGGGGGAAAGAAACTGAAGATCCCTTTGTACGCACCTTTTTTACACAAAAAGTTATTCAGTTATAATGGAAGTAAATGTTCAGTACTTTAAATATGGTTGGTAATAGGTGTGAATGGTTGATTACTAATAAGAATATTGTTCATTTGGGGGCTAGCTTTTTTCTTGTTTTAGGGAAAATCAGTTCTTACATCTGTGAATTGTTACTTAGCAATAATATAGCACTGAATAGTTGAAAAAGTACATGGTTCCTTAAACTGTCATTCTTATTAACAAAACATTGCTTTGGAAATAAGAATTAAAACACCAACAGATAAAATGAATGAATCAGTAAGCACCATAAAAGTGATTTTGTTTTAATTTAATTTTTGTGGCCAACTGTTAGATTTTCACATTACATAAATGTGCTCCTGTTTTTACAAGATGGTTTATGAAAGTCCTTTGTGCACATAAAATGTGTATGAATTAAGTCATATGTTTTTCTTCCCTCACTTTTTAGCTTTTGGACTTCCTGGACCAACATCCTTTTTCATTCACCCCTCTGATTCAGAGATCATTGGAGTTTGCTGTAAGCTATGTTTTCACAGAGGCTGGTGAAGGAGTTGCATTTGAGCGATTCATTGTCCAGTGCATGAATCTCATTAAGATGATTGTAAAAAATTATGCTTACAAGCCATCAAAACATTTCGAAGGTACTGCTGCTTTTTCCTCAGCATGTTTCCCATTCTCGGGGGTGGCGGGAGCTTGCCAGCTGTGACACAACGTGAACTTCAAACATTTTTAAAAGAGGCATTTTAAAAATTCTTAATATTGTACTAGTTAACATGATCATATACTAAATATTGCATATTGTTAATATTTTGACTGTGAAAATCAAGCTTTAGAAAAGAATCTCCAAATTGTTCTATAATTACCACTTAAATACATAAGAAACATGCAACAGAACAGCTTTCCCACATAGAAATACAGAGAAATTACTTACTGCTTTGGCTTTCATTAACCATATAAAATAAAGAGCCTATGTTTAGTTCAAGGGCCAACTTAATTTATGGTTCATCAAACTCAGTGCTGTCTTTTTCCTTTGCTAGGAAAATGTCTGATAAAATAATGTTTCTACTGTGTACCATAGTTCACAGTAATACTGTTTGAGCTACAGAATCAAAGTAAAAGTTTCAGCATGCTGTTGAATGCAATGAATTTTTCTGCAATTCTTACTCTATGGTTGATTCACAAGAGGCTGGCTCTAGCTAAAAATTTTTGAAACTAATACATGGATAATTACAATTACTTTTCCTTAGTGTTGAAACACATCTGTCTGTAAAGATTACTTAATTTTAGTTTTAGTTTCATGTTTGCGTTTGATGAGACACCAGATAGGGTGACCAGATGTCCTGATTTTATAGGGACAGTCCCAATTTTTGAGTCTTTTTCTTATATAGGCTCCTATTACCCCCCACCCCCGTCCCGATTTTTCACATTTTCTGCCTGGTCACTCTCTACACCAGCATCTAATTGGATTCAGAAAAAAAAAAAGTATATAATTTTCCTTTCCAAATTAAAATAATCCAGCAATGGGACTAAATTTTTTAAGAGGTTCAGAAATTCTGATGATTTTAGTTCAGATTATCAAATCCTGTACTTAAAAATATGTTGCAGGAAGAACTGCAGATCTTCAATTGTTATTTGATATTCTTGTACCAGGTATTAGAATGTCAATGAACAAATTGTAACATATTTGGATTATAATTAACAGAATTTATTATGGAACTGCTATTTGCAGTTCCATAATTATGATTTACTTTTTCGAATTAAAGGAGGAGTCAAAATGCTTTATGTATGAAGAATACAGTGTATCCTGCTAAAAATTACAGCACTTACTCTTTGGGCACCAGATGAATTTTCAGAGAATTTGAAAATAAGCCTGTTACTTAGTTTGAATTAAAATTAGTTTAAAAAATTGGTTCTTTAAGAAATTTAGCATCCTGTCAGGCCATTTTTATGTCCTGAATGATCACATGTGGTTGAAACTCACTGAAATCTCATGACTTGGTACAATTCAATAATTATTTTAGGCTTAATGGTCATTTTTTTGCATTTATTCTTCATAACTGACAGTTTCATTTGTATCAAAGATGAAGGATAATTTTCTTCTCCTGAGAATTCCACAATGAACTGCCCTCTTTCACAATGGCTGTCATTTTGTATTATTCTCAGTGATAATGTAGCGCAAGGGTACCCACTAGCAAAAATGCCCTCTTTCAGAATGGCCACAACCTCCTAGTATTTGTTTCCAATCAGAGTGGAGCCAAGCTGATTCAAGGAATATGGTTGCTCCTGACAGGATAGGGTGATACAATCTTTCCTGAGGATAGAATCTTACAGTTATGAAGAACAACAACAAAAAAGACTATTAATCAGAATAATTTAACATCAGAAAGTGAGCAGTCAAGACTTACTTTATGAGGCATCATTTCTACCAATTTTTTCAGCTAATAGAACACTCTTACTCTCTAAACAGTTTAGATGCTTTATAAGAAATTGTCTTAAAGTCAATATGGAGATGTAATTGTTTTTTTCACTATGAGAGTCTTCTGTCCAGCATTTTCTTTTTTTATTGATTAATAGGATTCTAGTATAATGTTAAGTCATGGACTAGTAACAGTGTATTACTATTACAGATAGCAGTCCTGAAACTCTTGAAGCACATAAGATAAAGACATCATTCTTCACTTACCCAACATTAATGGAGATATGTAGGAGATTAGTCTCTCACTATTTCCTGCTAACAGAGGAAGAATTGACAATGTGGGAAGAGGACCCAGAAGGCTTCAGTAAGAAATTACACTGTATTTTCATCTAATTTTATTAAGATATTTAATAGTACCTGTTCCGTTTTCACAGTGCATCCAAAAAATGCCCTTTGTAAGATCCACAGGAGAAAGTGACTGGCATTTTTATTTGTACAGTCTTGTATAGAGAGATTACATTCTCGAGATTCTCTTCATAACCTGAGATGTGCAGTAACTCATGTTTACCTATCCATAATGTTTTCATACTGATTAAATAAGTCACTAATATTGTTTGAAATCATAACTAAAGTATACACTGTATTTTTATGTAATGTTTTCTTTATGGACTATAGCTGTAGAGGAGACAGGAGGAGATTCTTGGAAATACAGTCTCAGGGTAAGTATTTCAATTTGAATGAAACAAGATTAATTAAAAAGAAAACTGGTTCTTCACGCCTTTGCTGAGTGGCCTGTAGCCCAAAGGTGTCACATTTTATTAAAAAAGTATAAACCAACATTTTCAGAAGAATATGAACTTATTATACTACAGATTGAAGTTCACAGTAACTCTTTGAATTTGTGTTAAGATATTGACTAATGTTTAGTCTTAAATACACTGGAAAGTAAGTGTACAGTGTGCTATGGTAAAAGAGGTGGAGTTCATATTCTATACAGTACTTTAAAAATATTGAGTGAGTGAAGGTAATTTCTTTATAATATTTTTCATGTTTTATGTAAAAATTCTAGGTCAGAGACCTATCTTGCTCTGTTCTCTGAGATGTTTAGCACATCTTTGAGTATTGTTAAATAAATATCAAATAAAGGTACCTGAGATTCTTTGGCGTAACATTTTCAAGTATTACATTTTAAAAACCAAACTATTGTAACAGACAAGATCAGAGGAAGAAGATGCATGTTTTTAAAAACCAGCCTCCCTAAAGAATGTAACATTTCCGTGGGTCAGCATCTGTAGCTTTCAAAGGCGTATCCTTTGAGTTCAAAAGCACGATGATAGAAAAGGCATAATATAGAGCATACGTCAAGGGTTGCACATGCTGTCTTGGAGGACAAAAAGCATACACTGTGTCCGTTGACACCTAACTATATAAAACAAACTAATTAACAAAAAAGACAGAAACTGTGTTTGTGTGTATGTTACACACACACGTTTTTCTACATATATTTTCCTTAAGCCTATTGGTTTATATACATAACAAACTTGAGCAAATCAAGTCAGAGAATTTAAGAAAACTTTATTTAATGTTTATATCATGCTGAAACATGTGCCAGATTCCTTACCAAACGTAAAGAATGCTCTGCTCTATAAAGTATACAGTCCATATCAAAACATGAAATAAAACTAATGATGATTAGAAACAGAAAGGGCTAAGGAATGGGAGGGAGTAGGGTACAGGGACATTATTAAGATTACACATTAATTCAGATTAGTTACATACATTTTGTGACTATTTAGTGGAGGCTTTTAGTGGAATGTTTCCTGCCTCCTCAACATCAGCTCTTGCTAGATTCTGGAGTTAGAATGCCTGTTTAACAGTCCTTTCCTAGGTCAAAAAGACCAATATGTGGAACAAGCACACCAAACAAACATTGGGTTTACTTGCCCTTCTTCAAAGAGAGATTCCATAGCTTTGCTGGCCTCCTCCAACACTCTCCTTTTTCTGTGGAGAGGGCTAGATTTATATAGACCTGTCTTCCAGCATGCCTTATGCAGTCCTGGATTACAGTTAGCTGCTAGGAAACGGCTTTCCCAGTAATCCCACTTTATTAAGGGAAATTTTCAATCCATGCTGCTCTTTGAACTCCAGTTTTGGGTACTACACTTAGGAGCCTGGATGTTTATGCATGACTCAGAATACTTCCTCCGGGACCTCTACTCTGTTTTCCTAGAAAGGAAGATAATTTAATTAGATTGTTTTTAGAATGAGGGCTGCAAAGAGCTCTTTTTGGTCCCTCCCTAAACAGTTCTGCCCTGTTCTTCCTCAGTTCATTGTTTTGTTTACCCTTCTTCTTCCCCTTCAGTTGATGGTGGTTGTAGAATTGAGAGCAGCATGTTGTTTCAAGAACAGCTATTCCATTTTCATTGGTCACTTAATACTGGTATTCAGGACTTGTTACTCAATCCTGTGCATGCAGGGATGTACTCTTGTGTTTTTTATTAGAGTCCAAAATACACTAAATGAGGCAGCTTATATCTCTATGTATGTAAAATTTTACTAATATCTTGATTCCCTCTACTTCAATTTAAATATATACACAACACTAAAATTGCAAAAAGTCTTCATTTTAAATTGCTTTGAAAATTGGGTTTATCCTACTTTTCCCTCCCTCCCCCCAGTGATCACCACATTGTATTAGAAATTCTTGTGTATCACCTCCACTCTTATTTGCAATCATATAACATGCATGTGATATTGACAGCAATTCCTTGTACATGGGAAAAGGAAAAAATGTTTGTATATTGTTAGCTGTCTTTTAATTCATTTTAACAATTGGAAAGGAGCAGGAGCCTCTTTGTGATCAGCCAGCTCTTTCCACAGACTACCAGTAATCTATAGACCACAGTTTAAGAGCCACTTGTGTAAAGATCTACTGTATGCAAGACATTAGTAGCAAAGAACTGAAATATATGCTGAGTGAAAAAAGAGCAGAGAGACTTGAAGAATACGTTTTGGATAGCTTTGTTAAATATTGGAAATCTAGTATAAAGGTGTAACTTATTTGTTATGCATGCTATAGGAATAAAAATTGGCTAATTATATTTCTCTCGGTTATTTTCTTATTTAGTAACTGATCAGCAAACTTATAATGTAAACTGTACATTGTGAATATGATACTACTGTATCAAAATCTTGCTCTAATTGAACACAGCTCTAATTGCTGTATTGTGACAAAGTCACTTTCCGTAAGTTGTAGTGCTGGAGTGTTTTCCTTATTAGGTATTTAGTAGTTTAAATGTATTTTACTGTGTATTAAAACCAGGCTAGACTTGTCTTATTTAGGTTTTATAACAATTTGTTTTACTTTTTCAGCCATGCACAGAGGTTCTTTTTATTGATATTTTCCATGAATATAATCAAACCCTTACTCCTGTGCTTTTAGAAATGGTTCACAGTCTACAAGGTAAGATGTTAAAAATGTTTTTAATATACTGGAATTATTGTGCTATTTCATTTTGTGCAGACTGTATGTTAATCCTAATGTTTATGTATTTGCAAAATCTAAATTTGTATCCTAAAATATTTTCTCCTATCTTTCAAATAATTCTAAATGATATTGGAGATGTTTTGTAAGTATATTGTGATGAAAATGAAGGGTATATTTACAGAAAGGAAATATTATGAATTTTTGTTTTCGTAGACTTAGACTGTATGGTGTCTTTAATAACTATATAGACAACATAGGGTTTCAGGGCTGAAAAAGAGGTTATTCAATGTTTATGGTTAGATTTCTTTAGCTGGGGCAAAATTTGGAGCAAGGTCTGTTCTTTAGTGAGGATTTAGAACTCATAGGATTTTCTGTGAGTTGCTGACCACCTTCATAAGTCCTGTACAGGGGGTTACCAAGAAGTCCCTGATTTGGTTAAACTCTCCGAAAGAATTTATGATGCGTCTGACATCACTGTAGAAGCCACAGAATATACTTTTAGGAAATGATGCCAAAGCTTTTCAGTCGTCCCAGACATTCTAGGTGAGGTGAAGAATCTTTGGTTAGAAAAAGTCAATCCTTTTCAGTTAGACAGAGGTTCTCTTGGCCAAGCTGAAAATAACCAGGACTGCAGCTTAGTTTCTGAGTTTCACAGTCAACCTAAGGACGTTAGCAGGACTCACTGTACTTTTCATGATGATAACCTTTGTTTTTACTCCATGTACCCTGTTGTACTTCATAGTGTGCATTGCAGTTTATTGAAGAGATTCTTGTGGATCATCTCCATTCTTATTTGCAGTCATAAAACATTTTTGTGATATTCACAACAATTCCTTATGGCACATAGAAAAAGAAAAATGTTTGTATGTGGTTAGCTGTCTTTCAGTGCCATTTGACAGTTGGAAAGGAGGAGCAGGAGCCTCTTTGTGATCAACCAGTTCTCTCCTCAGACTAGCAGTGATCCATAGACCACAGTTTAAGAGTCTGTAGACCTGTCTACCCTGTAGATCCATGCAATCAGTTGTCTTAGTGTGATCAGGAGTCAAGACAATTTAATGGATGATTGCAGAAGTTGGACCTTAGTGCTGCTGTTTGCTAGCTCTATCTGCTTCATTCCTAGCCAAGCACAGATTTTGAGAGATGTACTGTAAAACCCTAGAATCAATTTTTACAACCCAATTACTTTTCAGGGCTTGTCTACATCAGAAAGTTGCAGCGCTGGTGAGGGAGTTACAGCTCTGCAACTTTGAAGGTGTACACATCTGCAGGGCACCACCAGCGCTGCAACTCCCTGTTTGCAGCGCTGGCCGTACTCCCGTTTTGTCTCGGGTGTAGAGGATCCAGCGCTGGTGATCCAGCGCTGGTAATCCAATGTAGACAGTTACCAGCGCTTTTCTTGACCTCCGTGGAAGGAGGAAGCCTCTGGTAATCAAGCTGGTTTCCTTTCCCGGTTTGCTCTCTCGGTCCCGGAGCCACCCAGCAAACCGCAGGGAAGGAGACCTGCTTGCTCGGGGTTCCGGGACCGAGAGAGCAAACCGGGAAAGGAGACCAGCTTCGCCGCGGTTTGCTCTCGCGTTCCCGGAGCCAGCCAGCAAACCGCAGGGAAGGAGACCTGCTTGCTCGGGGTTCCGGGACCGAGAGAGCAAACCGGGAACGCCGCGGTTTGCTCTCTCGGTCCCGGAGCCACCCAGCAAACCGCAGGGAAGGAGACCTGCTTGCTCGGGGTTCCGGGACCGAGAGAGCAAACCGGGAAAGGAAACCAGCTTCGCCGCGGTTTGCTCTCTCGGTCCCGGAACCCCGAGCAAGCAGGTCTCCTTCCCTGCGGTTTGCTGGCTGGCTCCGGGACCGAGAGAGCAAACCGCGGCGTTCCCGGTTTGCTCTCTCGGTCCCGGAACCCCGAGCAAGCAGGTCTCCTTCCCTGCGGTTTGCTGGCTGGCTCCGGGACCGAGAGAGCAAACCGCGGCGTTCCCGGTTTGCTCTCTCGGTCCCGGAACCCCGAGCAAGCAGGTCTCCTTCCCTGCGGTTTGCTGGCTGGCTCCGGGACCGAGAGAGCAAACCGCGGCGAAGCTGGTTTCCTTTCCCGGTTTGCTCTCTCGTCCCGGAACCCCCCTTGAAGCCGCCCAACAGCGCTGCAGTGTGGCCACATCTAACACCACTTGCAGCGCTGGTTGCTGTAAGTGTGGCCACTCTGCAGCGCTGGCCCTATACAGCTGTACTAATACAGCTGTAACAACCAGCGCTGCAAAATTTTAGATGTAGACATGGCCTCATTTCCCACTTCTTGGGGAATTAACACATCTTTCTTTCTCTTTGGCCTGGTATTTCATTATGTTGGATTGATAGGTTTTGAAGATTGTGAAAGGGCTGCACTCTTTACTACAGATAGGTTAATTCAGTTTCTACTGACATAGTTTGTTCTTAGACCTAGCGACAATGCCCATTGTGAGATTTCCTGCAGACTGATCTTTTTTACCATAGAAAATAACAACAAATGTCACAAGTTCTGCTTCCAAACAGGAAGTTGTGAAAGAATATCAGTGGAGTCTTTCCTGAAAGACTAGAGTTTAATAGTGAGGGGATGTCCTTCAGCATTTTCCCTGTTTTTTTCCGAGCCCCAAAGTTTTTCACAAAGGAGTGCCAGAGAATACCATATGACCTTGATAGCTCAGATGTCCACCTTTTGAGGTTATTCGAAGGGAGCTGCCTCTATTTCTTCCCCATCAGACTCAACTTGCAACCTAGATCAATGTCCAAAACTATCTTATGGATTTTTATGATATATTTTGAATCTGTACCTAGAGTAATGGATGATTGAATTCTAAATAAGTAGAAATAAATAAATACTCCTTACCTGAGGAATAGATTTTACATCCAGGCACAACTTCTGTGCAGAGACCTTGGATATTTAAGATCTGAGATTGTTTGGAGGCTTTGGTTTTGTAGGAATTACAGGTTTCTAGCATGGAGGTGGCAGAATTAGACTCCCGGAAGGTAAATATCTGGAAATGTTCGACACTCCTCTGCCAGAAGCTTTTTTGAGTTCCCAAAGTAGGGCATCCACATTATTAGCTGTAAATAACTTGAAATTGTGAGGTCTCAAGTATTGTCAGCATGGGAATTATCATTGCCAAAATTGTTCATGGCATAAAAAAGTCAAAATTAAATATTTAAATTGTTAGAACGTTATTATATTTAATTATATAGCAAACAGTTTCATGTAATGTGTAGAAGTAACCAGATGGTCACTTTTTCTGCAAAAAGTCATTACTTGTTAGCCATTCTTTACCAATTCCTATTTTTTTCCAGAGTTTTTTATTTATAAAATACTTACCTTTATGAGTACTCTGTAGCTGCATCTTTTATGATAAATGTAATTAAGTACAACTGCCAAGGTGACAAAGTATGGTACAATAAGGATTTGAATTTCATTTGCTTTCTTCAATGAACATATTGTAGATACTTTTCAGTCAAAAATTCAGTATTTCAGTAAGGCACAGGAATATTCTTGATATGTAGTATGTTCTCTTAATCAGAATGGGTCCTCTCTTAGAGGTTCGAAAAAAACAAAAGCATCAGTTTAACAGTGCTGTACTCTTTTAAATACAGAATGGATTACTTTTAGGTTTGTATTTATAGAGAGGATTTTTTTGATTATATTGCTATGGCTGTATATTTTGATTCTTTGCTATGCACTACCACACTGAAATATATGCAGCTATACCTATGTCATAGAGCTGGAGGGGACCTTGAAAGGTCATCGAATCCATTCCCCTGCCTTCATTAGCAGGACCAAGTACTGTCCCTGACAGATTTCTTCCCCTCCTCCGATCCCTAAATGGTCCCCTCAGGGATTGAACTCACAACCCTGGGTTTAGCAGGCCAATGCTCAAGCCACTGAGGGTCTTACAGACTTTGTTTAGTTAATCCATTTTTTTAATAATTGGTTTTATTTTAACTTTATTGCAGGACCTACGAATGTGGAAGATACTAATGCTCTACTGATTAAAGATGCTGGTAAATTAAATTTCACTTTGCCTTTTAAGGAATAAAGCTCGTTATGGATGTGCCTGACTTCTATAAAATGTCTGAGAAGAATTTGTGAGATGTAACTTTTTGACATTTTGAAAAAGAATATCAAAATTATGAGAAAATAATTCAAAGGGAGCTGCCTCTATTTCTTCCCCATCAGACTCAACTTGCAACCTGGAACAATGTCCAAAACTATCTTATGGATTTATATGATATATTTTGAATCTGTATCTAGAGTAATGGATGATTGAATTCTAAATAAATAGAAATAAAGAAATACTCCTTACCTGAGGAATAGATTTTACGTTCAGACACATCTGTGCAGAGACCTTGGATATTTAAGATCTGTGCACTCCTGTGCACTCCTTACCTGAGGAATATTCACTGTTTAAACATACCTGCTAAATGAGCAGAAAGGTATAAAATATTTACAGATGACTGCTATGTATCAGAGGGGTAGCCGTGTTAGTCTGGATCTGTAAAAGCAGCAAAGAATCCTGTGGCACCTTATAGACTTATAGATTGAATTCTAAATAAATAGAAATAAAGAAATAAAGGGTAGCCGTGTTAGTCTGGATCTGTAAAAGCAGCAAAGAATCCTGTGGCACCTTATAGACTAACAGACGTTTTGGAGCATGAGCTCCAACTGCTATGTATCAGACTTATAGACTTATAGAGTTATAGATTGAATTCTAAATAAATAGAAATAAAGAAATACTCCTTACCTGAGGAATAGATTTTACGTTCAGACACATCTGTGCAGAGACCTTGGATATTTAAGATCTGAGATTGTTTGGAATCATTGGTAGAGTTAGATTTAGAACTGTGGAGCGCCTGGCTCCTTTAACTGCTATGTATCAGAGGGGTAGCCGTGTTAGTCTGGATCTGTAAAAGCAGCAAAGAATCCTGTGGCACCTTATAGACTAACAGACGTTTTGGAGCATGAGCTTTCGTGGGTGAATACCCACTTCTTCAGATGCATCTGAAGAAGTGGGTATTCACCCACGAAAGCTCATGCTCCAAAACGTCTGTTAGTCTATAAGGTGCCACAGGATTCTTTGCTGCTTTAACCGCTATCAACACTATATGACACCCTTCTCATGAGAACTTAATTTATTTGTAACTAAAGAGAACTCTGAGGGAAGTTTTGTAAGGTTTTGTCATTGTTTTACTCAAATCATTCCTTTTTTAATTTCTCAATTTTCAGAATATAAATGTTGGATAATATTCCTTACTGCACAGAAGTGATTAAGCATAATTTTCAAGATTTGTTCATTTTCAATTTTTAGAATTTTAACAAAGTTTGACTAGAGCAAAATTTAATTTCTCTATTTTTCTCCAGTCTACAATGCAGTTGGGCTGGCAGCTTATGAGCTATTTGACAGTGTGGATTTTGATCAGTGGTTTAAAAATCAGCTGCTAGCAGAGCTACAAGTCTCTCATAACAGGTGAGCACTCTAATCTTTTTTTGTACGTTGGCTGTTTAAGTAATTTATTGATACAAGTGTGTTAAGATGTGGTATGAAGCAAGTGCAGCTCAAGTGAATATTCACTGTTTAAACATACCTGCTAAATGAGCAGAAAGGTATAAAATATTTACAGATGACTGATGTGTACACGAAAGGGTGAGCTTCCTGAAGCCCTTCACTTTTGATCTTATGCTTTTCAATACATATGTGATGACTACTTTTGATTTTTTTATAAAAATTAATGTATACTTTCTTTTATACATCTGAGTTTTATTAAATTATCTCTGCACAATAAATAACACCTTTAATCATTCAGCTCACTTTGAGAAAGGCAAATAAGGCAAATACCAGTGTACTGTCCTGTTTTATATTTGATCTTTGTTTAATTCAAATGCAAACTCTCCACCCTACCCCCAATAAACTAAATACATGGTCATAGAGATGGATTCAGTGGGGAGAAACAAGAGTGAGTGATTAATAGGAGGGTATCACTTAAATAATATTGCTTGTGCTATTTGTGTCTGCCAGTGGTTTTCTGACGTAATTGTCACTGTCACATTCTGGGCTGCAACTCAGATCAGTGAAAGGTTGTGTCACTGCTTATATTATAACTCTGAGTGCCTCAAAATGCTTCTGCTACTTGTAGCTCCCAGCCAGCATGCACTTTGTGTTCTCTCAGCTGTACAAGTGTGATTCAATTGCTTTGGATCCAGCAGTTTGCTAGCAGTTATCCTGTTTGTTCCTTTAAAGAGACTGAACTAAACAACTTGCCACATTAACTGGAGTTAGCATTCACTTTAATTCAAACACAGCACTGGTCGTTTAGATAAATAGTTAAATAAGTTTATTAAGAAAAGAAGATAACATTTTAACTGAGTTCAAGTGTAAAAGATAAATCTAGAAATGGTTACGAGCAAATAAAAGTGAAAACATATTTAAAAGTCTAAAAACTTAATTTAGCCAGGGACAGGCTTTGTTGAAGATGGCTTTTCTCACCCACAGTCTTCCAGCAAGATGGTGGCTCAACCCACCACTCTTTGATTAGGATCTCCTCCAGAAGCCATATTCAGGGGCCAAAATAAGATCCTTTATGTACCATGTAGCCCTATGCTAGAGATGAGATGGGAGGAGATTATCCCCTAGCTGCCTATAATTTGGGTAGCCTGCCTTAATTGGCACAAGAAATGTAGTTTCTAAACTAGCTTCTATTTGGGAGTGATTTGAACACCATAATCCAACCTAACCCTGCCCCCTTTCCCCCCCGCACACCAAATCAGCCATTTACTGGATTATAAATGTATCACTTGATGCTGAGATTAATAATCCCTTATTACTTTTAGCTCTCATGCTGAAAAAGACTGCTGTCTTCTCAAATTATTAAATAAAGCTTATAAAGAGTTGTTAGTGTATACTGATATGGTTTAATCAACCTGTTAATTGGATTAATTTGGTTTGATAATACCCGCTTTCTTAATTTTATTTGTTTACATGAATTATGGTCTGTTCATTTTCCTTAGTTACTTAGTTTAGCATATATATAATTGGAAATCCCTGTGGATGGAATGTTGTTGTGTCCTGTTCTTCTCCCCCCCCCCCCCCCCCCCCCCCGACAAGACTGATAAAACTTGAGGCAGAGGAGATAGTGTTCTTTGGTCCATCTAGTGGTGTTCCATATAACTGCACCTGTTATGCTCACAACACAAAAATGCTACATCATTTGTCAGTTAAGATTTCTTTATAGCATGCCTAACAAAACCTAAAAAGCAAGGAAAATAAAAGTTAATGCTTCTAGCAATATATCCTCCTAACTCTGCATGAGTAGGGATCTCAGCCTTTCAGCACTTTCTTCTTCAAACTTGAGAGTTGGTAGTCACACACTGTGCCTTCTGCACAGTCCTGTGTACAGAGTGGAGACCTGGTCTTACAACAGATAATTGGTAGCATCAAATGACAGTGCCAACCCTTATTTAGATAGTATAGCCTCTAGTGCATGTAAGTATAATTAATGCTGAGTGTAGGAGAGTTTCCCACACCTGTAGTGCTACGGTAAAGTAATTGTCTTTCCTCATTAGCAGGTCAAAATCTTCTAACAAGGTATTCCTTATGCATTCCTTTTGCTCACAACCTTAATTGTCATAGGCTATGTCTGTACTTAAAACGCTACAGTGGCACAGCTGCAGCTATGTCACTGTGGCATTTCAGTGTAGATACCTACTATAGCGATGGGAAGTAATCCATGTCTTCTGTCCATCTAGTTCTATCTACACCAGATTTTTCCTGCCCCAAGGCACGTAGCCATGCTTATTTAACTTTTCAGTGTAGACTAGCCCTGATGGTAGACCATGAGTGCTGGCAGTGGGATCTATGTCTCAGTTTTTCTGCAAGCAGCAGGTTCTGGGGCAAGCATCTCAGAGCTGTGATCTTTGGCAAGGGCATTTCTTAAGGCAGAAGGCCCTGGAATCCTCTTATCAGGCCTTCAGGTGCTTCATCCTAACTTCCTATCTAGTGCCAATGAGCTCTTGAATATCTATAGCTATACCTTTGGCTCTGACTGAATCAGTCAGATCAAGTGGACCTTCTGGTTACCCTGGCGGGCATTATAAAAATGCTGATCTCATTCTAGAAGTGGGGAAGGAGGAATAGGAGGGCCTACAAAGGGAGAGACTCTTGGGTTATAGATGACCCTAGCAAACAACATGATAATAAAGGGGTAATTTTATTTTTAAATATATTGTCATTGATTTATTGTATGTAGAGTAGATTCTCTCTCTAATGGAACTTGGTAAATACAAAACTCAGCATGATGGAGTAAATGTTGATTTAAAAAAAATATATATAAGTCTTAAACTATTTCCTTGTAAGCTTTGTGGGAGATATTGGTATGAAGGAAGGACTTGAATGCAGCAAGGTGGTGGCCTTGCATATCAGTTAAAGAAGAGCATTAGCATGTTTGGCCATGGTTTGAAAGAAAACACAGATGGTTTGGGAGAAGAGTATGAATAAGGTTTTTTGGATGTTTCCTTGACAGAGCAGAGGGAGCATGTAAAAACAAGGAGTACGGTGAAACAAATGTAATAAGACAAGGCCTGATAAATAAGGAGGGGCAGTTTTCTCAATGAAAATGTTGCCTGCTAGTGAGGCAGTTTGACTTCAGAACTTCAAAGGTGTAGTTCTCACCAGTCATGTTTAAGGAAAGATGTGAAAAATGGGTTTGTTGAACATTGTCTTCCAGTATTCTTCTGAAACGGTTTTTCTTAATACAGAAGTTTAAGAAACAAGGATAGTAAGAAACTAGTACAATAATTCTTTTTTGTTTTAAAGATATAAGCCAATACGCCGGCGAGTAATTTGGCTGATCGGACAATGGATTTCTGTAAAATTCAAATCTGACTTGAGACCAATGTTATATGAGGCAATTCGTAACTTGCTTCAAGACCAAGACTTAGTGGTATGTATACATAAATGTAACTGTCTTTAAGAAATATTTTGGATTATGTTTCATTTATTTCTTACCTAAATTTAGATGAAAAGTTTTAATTTCCTACACTTTAGAATTGAACAATATATACTTCAGGAGCAAAATTATCTTGTCAGGGAGATCTCTGGTGTATCTCTTTTTTCCCTAAAAATATCTGCTCAAGGGCAAGGCATTGGATTTCATTTTGAATCCTGCCTATAAGTTCTGGGAAAAGTTTCTAGATCTGCACTTCTCTGACTTATTCATAACCTATTTTCAAGCATAGTTAATCCCCATCTTGTATTAATTACACACATCTCTCTGCTGCTAAGTAGCTATCAATATACATACATTTTGAGATTGTTGAGGCACACCTATTTTGTGCTTCAGTGAACTTGTTTGGTTCACAAATTGTTTGACAAACACACTAATTGTCATACTAGTTACATAGAGTTGCATGGCATTGGTCATACCTGCTGGTATAGTGTTCTGCTACACAACTGTGTTTTTTACAAACACTGTCTTGAGAGATGGTATTGCTGCAGAGAAGGCTACATAGTTAGTTCACAGTGTATTACTGTATCACTTCTAGGATTATGGCTTTCACTGACATTTCTGCAAATGAATTGACAGTATAGTGGTGTTTGTGATGGAGAGTTTGACAAATTGTATCCATGACTTGTGTCATTTCTTCAATGAATTACCAGCTTTGAAATTACACAAATGTCTTTAAAAATTGTGCTTTTTCTTAAAAATACTAAAAGGTAGCAATTTGCTCTAGAAAAATGAGTTTCGGTAATGCACATCTTTGATCAGTCTTCTACCAGTTATATTGTTACTATTTAAGTCATTCATTTGTGAGACGTTTAATAGAAACAGGTAGGTCAGAACATTTGATAAATGAACATCATGTAGTGCTGGACTTTTTACTGAATATCTGTATTCACTGAAATGTTTCATTCCTAATGTTATGCTGGAATTGAAGGTTGTGAGTTAAAACGTTGCAGGTTTTTTTCCATTTTCTAACGTGATGGTTACAGGGCTAGCTGTGCCTCTCTCCCCTTCTTTGACTGTCTGAGTGCACCCCTCTCCCCGGTCTTATGCCCTTACCTTTTCTGGGGAGGAGTTCTGCAGTTCTCCTAGTCTTAGACAGGGTCTCCAGGCTACATCCCCCTGTGCACCAACTGTGATTGCTCGGCCAGCCTGACTGGGTTCAACCCCAACAATTCATCTGGGGACTGTGACCAGTGGTTAACACCATACAGCTTTCTTAAAAAGAAAGATTGTTGAATCTTAATGGTAGGAACACAGCACAGCATAAGAAAATAAAAAAGGATTATAACACAAATGAAAGGTCTACCCACATAGCTATCTTATTTGCAGTCCTAGGTAGGCTTATCTTACCTTTGGAGTCTGGTTCATCTTGACTAAATACCCCAGTCTTCTGTCTTCAGGTATGATGTCACTTTAAGTCCAGCCAAGTTCTTTGTTCTCTCCTGTGTTCCTTGAGCCTGGTCAGATTGGTTTGGCCAGCTCCCAAGGGTAATGATTTTCAAAGTGGTGGTTTGTGCATTGTCTCAAGTGTTTTATGAGCAGCTGGTTTCAGGAACCATTGTGGTTCTTCCTGCATAGGTGCAGCCAATTCTTGTCTGAATTAATTCTTTATACTCTTACAGTAAACAAAAATAACAATCAGACAAACATAACATATACTCATAAATTATGGCAGCAGAAATTATTCACAACCAACAGAAACTACTTGCAATGACATTCTGATGTTCACTGAATCAGTTTCGTTGCTCTTTTTTCTTCAGCAGCAGTGCCCTTCACACTAGATTTCCAGGTTTCTATTTAAGGGAGATATTCCTGTCACATTCTGGGGTGCAATCCAGAGCAGTAAGGGGTTGTCACCACGTGCTTCACAACTTTGGGTGCCTCACAATGCTTTGCTGTTGTAGTCCCAACCTGGGCTGCTCACAAACAGCTAAAAAGCATGCAGGTCAGATCCTCATAAACTCATAGACTTTAAGGTCAGAAGGGATCATTATGATCACCTAGTCTGACCTCCTGCACAGTGCAGGCCACAGAATCTCACCCACCCACTCCTGTAACAAATCCCTAACCTATGTCTGAGTTATTGAAGTCCTTAAATTGTTGTTTGAAGACCTCAAGCTGCAGAGAATCCTCCAGCAAGTGACCTGTGCCCCATGCTGCAGAGGAAGGCGAAAAACCTCTAGGGCCTCTGCCAATCTGCCCTGAAGGAAAATTCCTTCCCGACCCCAAATATGGTGATCAGTTAAACTCTGAGCATGTGGGCAAGACTCACCAGCTAGCACCCAGGAAAGAATTCTGTGTAGTAACTCAGATCCCACTCCATCTAACGTCCCATCACAGACCACTGAGCAAACTTACCTGCTGATAATCAAAGATCAATTGCCGAATTAATCGCCAAAATGAGGCTATCTCATCATACCATTCCCTCCGTAAACTTACCAGCTTAGTCTTAAAGCCAGATATGTCTTTTGCCCCCACTACTCCCCTTGGAAGGCTGTTCCAGAACTTCACTCCTCTAATGGTTAGAAACCTTCATCTAATTTCAAGTCTAAACCTCCTAGTGTCCAGTTTATATCCATTTGTTCTTGTGTCCACATTGGTTCTAAGCTTAAATAATTCCTCTCCCTCCCTGATATTTATCCCTCTGATATATTTATAAAGAGCAATCATAGTCCCCCTCAACCTTCTTTTGGTTAGGCTAAACAAGCCAATCTTTTTGAGTCTCCTTTCATAAGATAGGTTTTCCATTCCTCGGATCATCCTAGCAGCCCTTATCTGTACCTGTTCCAGTTTGAATTCATCCTTCTTAAACATGGGAGACCAGAAATGCGCACAATATTCCAGATAAGGTCCCACCAGTGTCTTGTATGACAGTACTAACACCTCCTTATCTTTGCTGGAAATACCTCCCCTGATGCATCCTAAAACTGCATTAGCTTTTTTAACGGCCATGTCACATGGGCTGCTCATAGTCATCCCATGATCAACCAATACTCCGAAGTCCTTCTCTTCCTCTGTTACTTCCAACTGATGTGTCCCCAATTTATAACTAAAATTCTTGTCATTAATCCCTAAATGCATGATCTTGCACTTTTCATTATTAAATTTCATCCTATTACTATTACTCCAGTTTACAAGGTCATCCAGATCTTCCTGTATGATATCCCGGACCTTCTCTGTATTAGCAATACCTCCCAGCTTTGTGTCATCCGCAAACTTTATTAGCACATTCCTACTTTTTGTGCCAAGGTCAGTAATAAAAAAATTAAATAAGATGGGTCCCCAAACTGATCCCTGAGGAACTCCACTAGTAACTTTCCAGCCTGACAGTTCACATTTCAGTACGATCTGTTTTAGTCCCCCTTTAACCAGTTCCTTATCCACCTTTCAGTTTTCATATTGATCCCCATCTTTTCCAATTCAACTAATATTTCCCCATGTGGAACCGTATCAAATGCCTTGCTGAAATCGAGGTAAATTAGATCCACTGCGTTTCCTTTGTCTAAAAAAATCTGTTACCTTCTCAAAGAAGGAGATCAGGTTGGTTTGGCACAATCTCCCTTTTGTAAAACCATGTTGTATTTTGTCCCAATTACCATTAACCTCAATGTCCTTAACTACTTTCTCCTTCAAAATTTTTTCCAAGACCTTACATACTATAGATGTCAAACTAACAGGCCTATAGTTACTCAGATCACGTTTTTTCCCTTTCTTAAAAATAGGAACTATGTTAGCAATTCTCCAGTCATACGGTACAATCCCTGAGTTTACTGGTTCATTAAAAATTCTTGCTAATGGGCTTGCAATTTCGTGTGCCAGTTCCTTTAATATTCTTGGATGAAAATTATCTGGGCCCCCTGATTTTCTTTGAGTTTGGCTTCTACCTTGCAGGATTCATACTAACAGAATTGAATTGAGTAGGTCTATCACTTGTATGTTATGTATATTTAATATGTATCCATTGCTTTCATCACTACATTCCTCTGTTAAACACTCTAATTCTTCATTTTAATGAATGTGTCCCCTTTTACCATATCTGATATGTGCTATATAATTGCATCTGATCAGCATATGTAGATTAGTTGAATGTATGGGAATTTCTCTGGTCAGAGAAATATTTTTTTGCTTTGTAGAGCAGGGTGCAGTGAAACCTCTGTGCACAACTTCTCAGGATAGACAAAAATAGTTGCTTAAGAAAAGTATTGTTCTACTGAAGCTGGATTACATTTATTGCCAAAATATTTGGGGAAGGTTTGGTTTCATCTCAAGTAGGTATTTTAGAATGGATACTTGTAATAGTGGTGGCCTTAAACAGCCACACTTTACATTATGTCTCATTTGCTAGTCATTCTAGATAACTGTCAAGAAGAAATTATTCAGCTGTGAATAATTAATTACTTTGGCCTCTGTATACTCATGTCATCATCTCATTTTCCAGTCTAGTGTCGTGTTCAGTTTCCATCTCTTTCAGACCACTAATCTGTTTGTATTTCATCATTCTCACCATTGCCAGGTGTTCAACTGCCAGGAGATATCAAAGTGTAGTCAATTAAGTTCAGATGCAGTATCTAAAAGGATGCCGTTGCACTGTCTTTGTCACAGAATTTTGCAAAGTTGCTTTTGAAGCTGTATATGGGCTTTAATTTTATCTCTCACTTGAGATCTGATCTGAGAGAGTGAAATCAGTCATTTCTAATACTCTTGACCTGCCATCCAGAGCTGATGCTCATTTTGGCAGTTTTACAGTCCTTTGCTTAAAATACATTGCCTCACTTTACTGGGCATGGTGCTTGCTAATCTCCCACAAGCCTCACTATGTAGAGGCCACTTAAAGAAAGAGAAGTTGCATAACATTAACTCTTGTTCTTCCAGAATCTTGATTTAGCATATTCACACTCTTTGCTCACCTTCCCCACTTCTCGAGAGCCTTAGGAGAATCCCTGAGCTAGTAGAAGGAACTTAAGGACATAAGGGACCACTTGCTTTTTTAAAGCCTCAGAGCCCTCCATGAGTGGGAGCTGACTAGAAGGGAAATACCCCAATAGACTCTACTCATTAGAAGATTCCAGAGGCTTGCAGTACAGACACCTTAACCTCAGGAGTATGGATATAGAGAAGCAACAGTCTTGAAGAACAAGTAACTATAAGTAATTTTCTTTTTAATCCCTACATCTAGCTACTAAGAATAAACCACTAAAATATTTTAAGTATCTTCAATGTAATAAAGAGCAATTAACAGTTCACTAGGAAGCTGTTGTCATTGACAGTCTGATGTGGACTGGACTCAGAATTAGGCTCTCAGGTTGGTTTTAAAAAAAGAAAAGTGTTGTTGTTTCCACACTTGTATGTGGAACTTTAGATCATATACATAAAAGTGGTGACTTCTGGCTCCTGGGTACCAATGTAGCCAAGACTCTGTAAGATTGGTAGCTAAGATGAATGAAAACCTTGTTTCAGTTTTGGCGTTCTAGGTTAATAAAATGTGTTTAATTTTTTTCATTAAAAACTAGGAAATAAGTCAAAACTCTGTTAATAGAAAATTAATGGTGCAAAGCATTCAAGCCAGGAAATGCAATAGTTAAGATTTCAAATGATCACATACTATCATTTCCAAAGGTCACTTCTCCCAGCATGTATCATGAATGCTATAGTGAATTAAGCATGTATTTTTAATTGACTTCAATAGAACAGATTTGAAGAGAAGGTGCATACACATCATCTGCAATTTGTCAATACTTTAAAACCCCTGTGCAAACTGAAGTTATTAAATTGTTGCAATATTTATCATGAATTATCACTGTTGAATATTTTTGAACTGAGAGCCAAATTTGGCTCAATTATGCCATTATAAATTTATGGTAAATTCACTGACGCTTCATCCCCTGCATGCCCTCATTTGTGGGTATGGACACTTCATGCCAACCATTGCTAATAGTAGACTCTAAACCCACTGCATTTAAACCATGTCCTCCCTGTGATGATCTGATGCCCTTAATTGATGGACACAGCAGATGCCTCTTTTGCCTCAAGGAGGATTATATTCCTGATAGGTGTTCCATCTGCTGCTCCTCCTCATTCTGGACCCAGAAATTTTGAGATACGAGAGTCAAATTAAACCTCTTGATGCAATCCCTGGAGATCACATCTGATTCTGTAGAGGAGTTGTCCTTCAAACTGAAGCCAAGGAGATTACCTTGACAAGTGCTCTAGCTGCTAAGCACCCTGCCTTGTCTCCAGCGAGGAGTAGAAAACTAAGAATACGAAGACCATTGGCACTGTTGCCAGGATCCCCAGTGCTGTGACCACATCAACCTTGGCACCATCTCCCAAGCAGAGGCCTCCAGTGCTGTCCTCTTCAGATGCTGAATGATGCTCCCACACTGCGAGAAAACACAGTTTATAACAGGTCAACATGATCATTCCACAAGGAGTCGAGGGCCAGAGATAAACCCTCTAAATCCTATATAATGTTGTGGGATGATAGCAAGCCACTATCGATGAAGAAGGCTTGAGAACCTATGACACTAATAACAACATCAGTGCTGAGATACTCCTTGGTACTGATTCTGAAATGACCAATAAGCCATTTCTGATACAGAGGTACACTTTCAAGGAGCCACTTTTACACCTCCTCTTGGCATCAAAACTGGCATCATAGGTACTGGCACCAGCAACATCAGTGCCGGAACTATATCCAACTGCACTGCTGTTCCTGGAGATGTACTTCTGGTTTGTGACCCCAGGTGGTTGTTCCTTTCTCACTTCGAGCATGGAACCCTCTCCTGAGAGATGGTTATCTCTTACCATCTAGATGGGGCAGGGCTAAGTGTCATTGGTTGTGGCCTTGGTTGCAGTTAATGCTTCCTTGACAGCTACTTCTCATAATTGTCTGAATTCTTGGAAATAGGGTGTTCATGGGCAGGGCTGGCTTTAGGAAGTGCGGGGCCCGATTCGAATACCCGGCGGCGGTCCGGGTCTTTGGCACTGGGTACTTCACTCACTCTGGGTCTTCCGCCGCACTGAAGGACCCGCCGCCGAACTGCCCGGAGCGAGTGAAGGACCCGCCGCCGAAGTGCTGCCGAAGACTTGAGCCGCCGCTGGGTGAGTAAAAATTAAAAAGGCGCCTAAGGGGGAATTCGGGGGAATCAGCCTAAAGGCAGCCCTGTCTGTGGGCCTGTAGTTGGTTTGTTGGTGGTCGCCCATGAGAACCGTCCCAGAAACAGGTGATCCCCCCTGTCTCAAGAATTCTCATCACAGCCGTATGGCCCACTTCTGCAGTCTTTACTTGACTTAACTGAGTGTTTTGCCTGAGTAGGGACTGCTGAGTAGGCCCTGCAGGTGGTGTGATTCTTGGCAATTTGTAGTAGTTTTTTAAATTCTGAAAAATTCTAATTTAAGCAAAAACTGCTCCTAATAAACAATATATAGCTAAAACCATTGGGAAAATACGGAAATATGCCAGTGTTCAATTAATTTAATTTTATCCCTGGAAACATGTAGCGTATATGTGGAAGCTTAACAATTTCAGATCTGAAAATATTACACTAACTTCTGTGAGATAATCAAAGTAATATTTAATAAGGGTAATAGCATGATATTTCCTGATTTTTGTCTTTCAGGTCCGCATTGAGACAGCTACAACACTGAAGTTAAATATCCTTTTTATTAACTACAGTTTTCTATTTTATTTTTTCTTCAAAGTTACTGGAAATTAATGATTTTTGATCATTAATAATTCACATTTTAATAGTAATTGTGTAGCCTTGCTAACAGTTGAATATCAGATTGAGTCAAAGATTTTGTAATAATGTTCAATTTTCAGTTTTTCTTTAACTTTTGTTCACCTGTAGATGACTTTGAGTTTAGAACTGAGCAGTTTTTACCGGTAAGGGCATTTGTGTGAGTGCTTGTGTGGATAGAGGAAGGGAGGGAAAGAAACAGTTCCTGTTCCATTTCAGAATAAACTGTTCAATAGTTGCTGTATTTATTTAACTTCAATAACAAGAAAAAAACTATTCCGTTGTTGCACAGAGACTTTATTGTGCAACAGTTAAGGTTGCCACACATGTATCTTACCTGACACAGAAGCAAGGAAAAGCCTCCGAACAATACATATATTCTCCACACTTCCACCCACAAATACACACTTTGTCATTCCCGCAGGTACCACACATCACAGACTAAACATTTTTCCCAGTATGGGTGCCAGTCTTTACTAAACTACCTCTTCCACATATACCTGATTTCCCCTCCGAGCTCCTTTCTGCAAACACTGCTTCCTAAACTACCCTTTGCCAGAAATATTAGCTGTGGTTGTTTGGTGTAATGCAGTGTATTAAGAATGTAGCAGAATTTCCCCAATGTTTATCTTTGTGAGCAAGTGTTGGTAGTAAGTAAATGATGAGGTAGTAATCACTGTACAGTCAATTGTGGTCTGTTTCAATTAAGATTATTTTGCTGTGATATATTTGATGAACTATAAAAAGTATCATATTATAATTTATACTGTTGACCACTTGTGTCAACATGCATTATGCATTTGGCATTTTTGCTTTAGCCATTTGAAATTGTTGTGATAAGTATTAAAATATCATTATTAATAACTTTATGAAACAAAATTGTTGTCAAAGTTTATAACTTTTTCCACACCTCTAGCAAATTGTCAGAGACTGCTTAAGAGAATTTGCTGCCCTTTGCAAAACTTCTGTGCGCCACACATCCCTGCCACCCACTAGAATAGATGCTCTAAATTGGGGGGAAGGGCACACGTAAGACCTTCGGGGGAGTGGGGATTGTAGGGAGCCTTCTGGTCTTTTGGTGGTTATGGTAGCATAATGGAGAGCGGGACTTGCAGCACCACTCACTAAGGTTTGGCTGAGCTGTCCCTTTGTCATGACAGAGGGGCAGCCAGGCCAAATCTGAGAGTGGCATTGTGGTCTGGTGCACAGGGTTACAACGCTGTTCAGGTTTGACCCCTGCTGCCCTAGCAGTTGCCTTGTTTTGTTATAGATAGAGTGGTCTCTGAATATCATTACCTCCAGAGGTGCTGATAACTTCCAGCTTTGAGGAATTTAAACTTTGAAGTAATTTTAATACATTTAAACCTGAGATCCAAGCTTATTGAAACTTTTCCCATGGTTGAATTCTTATGCAAGACTAGTACGTTAGGTACTGAAACTTTGTAAAATTCAATTTTGAATTGTGAGTGGTCAAAATGTATTAGACTAATTTTCAAAATGCAAGACCAACATGTTGCAGAACTTCCAACACACTAAAAGTTAATGAGAAATTTCAGGCCAGTGCTGTAGGCAGATAAGAAAATTGCTGTTTTAGATTTCTATTTGTATTCTTGATAATCTAACTAATCCATAGTTTACTAATTTCTTTTTATTGTAGTATCTGGAATCCATGTTCACTCTACTCTTTCAACTACTTCAAGAAGTCACAGAATGTGACACAAAGATGCACGTTCTTCATGTTCTTTCTTGTGTGATTGAAAGAGTCAATATACAGGTAACTGTTACAGACTATAATATGAAATTTGAAGCCTAGTATACTTGTTCATTGATGAGAGCAAAGAAGATTTTTTTTTCTGTTTATTGCTATTACGTTATAGCAAAATGATGGAACTAATTACCCTGCAGTGTTTGTTTTATTTCAGTAATCTACACAGCTCTGCTTCTACTTCCCCTGTTCACATTTTTTAGCCCAACATACTTGCTCTGCCTGGTCTCCTCCCACTCAACTTTCTGTATTTTTTTGCTGTTCCCTACATATGCAAAATTTAATTTAATTTTATAATTCCCTTTTTTGTCTTAGACTTTCAGCTCTAATCACCTTCTCTCACTTCTGATTTTTAATATATTTTGTTGTAACTAATTACAAGATATGTTTTTTGAGGTGCCCATTACTGTAGTGTCTAGGCAGTTTCATTTATAGCAGTTCAAGGACATGGAGCTCAGTTTCCTACATTGTTTTAAAGTCACCATCCTCAACTACAAGTTTATAAGGTTAAAATTGTTGACCTCACTTTTTACTACTTCCTTTTCTTAGTATAGAAGTATATTTTCAGTTTAAATTTAGGAAATTCAAGATGTTCCTGAGGAAATAAAATTTGATTGTTGTCTGCAGTCATCTGTTAAGTTTTGTACGGTACTCACCTCAAGTGGGGTAGAGAAAGCTAAGGCAAGGTAGAGGTGGTAGCAGTTCCTCTGACCTGTAAGTGGTCCTCGAAGCAGCAGCTTTCTTTGTGAATCTCTGAGACAAATGTAACTTTTCTGTTTATCCCCTGTATGAACAGAGAGCCTGGTAGTGGTTCCTCACTCCTTTCATAATTGTTTCTTCTCCCTCCACAACAGTTTGTCCTAGTGGCTCCTCCTTTTCTCTCCATGGAAAGAGTGCTGTTGATTCCTGTTTTTCCTTTACCCAGCGATAGAGGTCTTGATATAGTGATAGGAGCATTAAGGCTGATGGTGGCTAGATGGGGGCGGCTGAGGATAAATGATACTTAATTTAAAATAGTTTTAAAGTGATTGTTTTATATTTCTGGCACACTTTTGTGTGCATTGCTCATCATCTTGGATTGTGAACTCTTCAAGGTGAGGTTTGCATCTTACTCTACATGTGGAAAACACATAGCACATTCTGGGTGCTGCTGTAATGCAGATGATAAAGGTATATAAATTGTGAGAGTGTCTGGATAAGAGATGAAGTTCATCTGAGATTTACTTTGGCTCTAATACTGATGCTGCTCTGGATTATATGAGTGTTTGAGGCACATATAGATCCTCTCACTTGGACTCCTTCATCACTGGAATTAGTTTTGGGGAAATGTAACCACCTAGCACAGTCCTTAATCTTTCCCAATTTACGCTTGCCAGCTGTGTTGATTGATGACTAGCTCCATGAACTGGAAATTGCTGGCAGGCAATATTTTTCTTGTCATTTCTGGTTGAAATAGTATACTATGCTTAATTAAGCTGATGATTTAGTGTATCCTAGCTTTAAATTTAATTCTGTATGAGATTATTAAAATAGGAATAAGAAGCATACAAAATAGGTAATAAATCAGGCAACATTTGCAAAGTTTTTATCCATACTTTGTGCTGAACATACCATGGTAAAAAAAAAAAAACAAGTTATGTGAAACGATTGCTCTACAGGGAAGTTATCCTTTCAGCATTAAAAACTAATACGCAGAAGTGCTTAATTTATGATTCTCTATATAGGTAGCTAACAAAATGAATTGGAAATCTGGAAATTTATAAAGAAAGATAATTGTACAACATGCACAAGGTGTTAAGAATTACACATCTGGTAGTTTTTATTGTACAATTTGTTAAAATACCTTTTGATTTGTTTTACTATGATGTCATAGAACTCATGCAAGGAAGAACTTCTACAATGTGCAATAAGGATGTGCACTAAAACTGTAATGTCATGTTTCAACTATTTGAATTGGTGTTAAATACAACATACTGTATTATAGTTGCATTAGTTTCACAGTTGTGTTGGTGGTGTTGGATTTAACGTTATGAACTCAGATTTCCAGTTTATAATTCTGCTATAGATACTTGCTCTGACTGAAACTTTTCATATAATATAATATTCTGCTAAGAAGTTTATTCCTTCTTTGAGTAGTGGGTGCTCTACTTCAAGTAAGCATGCACTTTGTGCCTTTTGATCAAAGATTTTTGGTAGCAGTGCCCATTTAGCCTGTGCCTGTGCCTTACACATCCTTGTGTCCCATACCAAGGCTACAAAGGGGTGCACAGCCCTACTGGCCTCAGTTCCTTTTCAACCCCCTTCAGCCAGAGGTGAAGCTCAGCATGTACTTGTTTTCTCTTTAGAGTTAGAATAGTATATAGTGTTAGTTCTTTAGCAGTTTATAGAATGCTTAGTACCTTATAGCTGTTGGAACTGTTGTTCCTGTTTTCTACTCCTTCCCTCCTCCCCCCAAATTGTTTTTCTCTTACTGAAGGGCCTACAATTTTGGGGGAGGGGGATCTGGGAGGCTCGGCTCTCCAGATTTTAAAAGATGCCTTTTCTGTTGAGAAGCATTCCCATTGTTGATGGGCATTCTCAGTGTATACATTGCTTGGGAGAGTTGCATATTCGCAGCAAGTGCAAGATTTGCACTTCTTTTAAGGGAAGATACCATAAAAACAAGGAAATTAAATATAGACTTCTAGTGATGGAGCAAGCCTTAAGACTGTCTTTGGACCCTGATACAGAAAACCCCCACGTACAGGGGCCCTCTGCTTCTTTTAATGCTCCATCTATATTGAGCTTCCAAGATGAAAGCGGTGTCAAGACCATGGTCTACAACACACTCTGAGTGAGGTAACTATAACTGTGGCACCAGTACTGAGAGCTTCATACTCAGAGACTAAGGAGGGGCATAAGAGGAGCAGAACGAAGAGTTCCCTCTCAAAAAAGATTTGATCACAGAAGACCTCAGGACCTGAGAGGAGTACTATTTAGGCTCTGAGTACTTTGGGTAACATGAAGTACTCTAAGACTTCATCTAAGTTCCATACCTCAGCGCTAATGGGCATGGCACTGAAGACCACTACTGCCACCATCAGGGCCCATGATAGTAAGAGAGCAGCCTCATTGGAATCTGTGGTACCCTCAGTACCGGCACCATCACCTCAGAGACATTGGTAACAAGCTCCCAGTACTGTAGGCGTTGTGGTATCCTAAAGACCTCATGGTACTGAATGAGCCTGAGTCTCCCCACCTTGGGACCTCTGGACACTTCTCAGTAGTAAGATCTGTTAGGTCACAGACCATACATTTTGTAGTGAGACTATTCCACTATTCAGGAAAAAGGGTTGTCATTTCCTGTACAATCTGTGGAGGAACATTCAGACTCAGAGCTTTCAGTTCATGGCTCTACAGTTTACTCTAGGAGTCTTTACTCCCCTCTGCAGATGCAAGAAAGAAAGGATACAAGACATTTTCATCTTATACTTGGGATGATCAGTGATGGATACTTCTCCCCTCTCCCTATGCCTTATGGCCCTCCTCATTGGCCTTATTGGGACCCCTGGGCTACTTACAGCCAGCAGTTTCGAGGAGCCCTCATTCAATCTCATAAGGAACACAGAAGATCTCATTCCCTGGTACAGTCCATCCATCTCTCTCTTCCAGTCTGAATCAGCAGAGGAGACTTTGGAGGAGCAAGAGGTGAGGGCAGACTAGGAGGTAACCCCTCTTAAAATCTCTCTCCTTCATCACCTGTTAAGGCAGTAAAACCACCACTGCAATCATTATCTGATGACTTTTGGGAGTTCCAGGACCTGATGGAGCGAGCTGTAGACCTGCTTCAGATTCTGCTGGAAGAAGTCCAGGATTCCCATCACAGGCTCCTGGGCATATTGCATACTACTTCTTCAGCACAAGTGGTATTGCTGATGAACTAAGCTCTTCTTGAGCCAGCTAAGACCATCTGGCAAACTCCAGCAAAGGCACCCCCTAAATGCAAGCATGCTGATTAAAAAAAAAACAAAAAAAACTACATCCTGGGCAGGGTTTATGAGTTTCTGTTTTCACATCCAGCACAAGTTATTTGGTTGTGGGCACAGTTATTGAAAGATGGAGACAGCATGTTCTAAAAAATACACCATATAATAAGGACCTCTCTTTATTCCAACAGGCATGGGAGGCTATAATGTTCGACAGATGGGTTTTGGAGGCCATTACATCTGGTTACACAAATCATTTTACCTTCCTTCCTTCTGCCCCTTCCCCTCTTCATCCCTCTTCAGGGACCCTAATCACAATTTGTTGCTGAGACTGAAGTTTACATTGCTCCTAAGTCTCACAGCCATCAAACCAGTTCTACCTGAACAAAATCTTTTTCCTCTGTGTTGAAGGTATTTTTTAATACTCAAGAAAAAAAAGGGGTTGGATGCCAATACAAGATCTCAGACAACTGAATGAGCATGAAATTCCAGATGGTGTGCCTAGCAGCTATAATTCCCTCTGGGCACTGATTTGTAATTATTGACCTCAAAGATGCCTACTTCCATGTAGCAATTCATCTCTCTCAGAAAAGATTTCTGAATTTCACAGTTGATCACAATCACTACCAGTACTGGATCCTAACCTTCAGCCTTTCTTCTGCTCTCAAAAAACATGGTGGTTGTAGATACTGACCTATATCGTCTAGGAATAACAGTCTTTCCCTACCTTGATGACTGGCTTCTTGAGGGCTGATCTTATCAGGAGGTTCTATTAGCAGTTCAGTATTTCCCTGTTTAGGTCTACAAATAAATCTCAAGAAACTGGTCTTGACCTCTACACAATAAATACTTTTTATAGAAGTATTTCTGGATTTGATGATGGGCAGGGTTATCTCCCTCCCAACAAGTTCCTCACTCTAAAGAACCTTATCCAAAGAATACAGCCCAGTCCACAAGTTCCAGCAAGTTCTGCAACTTCTGGGAAATGTGGTACCTTATGTTTCTTAACACAAAATGCCAGGTTCCGTCTTCGATGACTCCAGAAGTAGCTCCGGGCAGTTTATGTATCTAGCAAACAGGTCTGAACAAACAAGTGTCGGTACCTAGTGGTGTCCTACAGTCACTCATCTAATAGAATGAGCCTTCCAAAGTTTGTGCAGGAGTCTCATTCAGACTGACTCCTGGACGTGCATCCGACGAAGTGGGCATTCACCCACGAAAGCTCATGCTCCAAAACGTCTGTTAGTCTATAAGGTGCCACAGGATTCTTTGCTGCTTTTACAGATCCAGACTAACACGGCTAACCCTCTGATACTTGTCTCGTGTTATGGTCATGATAACATTAGACACTTCCCTCTTGGAATGGGGAGCACATTTAGGTCCTCACACAGCCGAAGGCAAATGGTCACAACAAAAACAATGCTTGCACATCACTCTTCTGGAGTTAAGGGCAGTCAAAAATCAAGATCATAATGGAAAACATAGCTTGTATATATATCATATCAATCATCAGGGAGGAGCACATTTCTCCTCTCTCTGTACTGAAGTAATAAAGCTCTGGAATTGGTGGCTGGCCAACCAGATAGTCATTTTGGCTTTTTACTTCCCAGGTATACAAAATTCCATGGCATACAACCTCCACAGACATTTTCCCCTAAATTACAAATGGGAATTGGACTCTCAGGTCCTCAAACAAAATAATCATGTCTTGGGAGTTTCCAGAGGTCAATCTTTTTGTCACTGCAACCAACACAAAATGCAGAAAAGTCTGTTCCAGAGGAGGACTCGATCCTGAGACTTTAGAAAACATCTTTCTCTTTACATGGGGAAAGGGTCTTTTTGTGCATATTCACCAACTCCAGTGCTCTTAAAGGGTCTCAGCAAGATTGGGAAGGACTGAGCCAGGGTCAGGACTGGCACTAGTGTTTTTAGCTCCCTAGGCGCACGGCCATTTCACCGCCCCGCGTGCTGGTCCCACGGCCTGCCGCAGTTGTGCCTGTGGAGAGGGTCCGCTGGTCTGCGGCTCCGGTGGAGCTGCCTCAGCCGTGCCTGCGGGAGGTCCACCGGAGCCGCGGGAGCAGCGGACCATCTTCAGGAATGCCTGCGGCAGCTCCACTGGAGCTGCCTGCCGCGCCCCCCCCCCAGCAAAATGCCGCCCCCCAATAATCCTGGCGCCCTAGGCAATTGCCTAGGCTGCCTAAATGGAAGCGCCGGCTCTGGCCAGGGTAATTTTGACTGCACCAACTCATCCAAGACAATTTTGGTTTTCTTATCTCATCAGACTCACTGCTCACCATGCATGGCAGCTTTTGATCAGTTCTCAACTATTGTCTCAGAATGCGGGTTGAACACATCATCCCAATCTGAATGTTCTGTAACTCCAAACACGGCTCCTCAGTGTTTTTTGGGACTAGTTAGAAGCATCCTGTTCATTGGGAGTACAACATGTGCCATTAAATAGCAGGAGGGAAACAATAAGACACACTTACCTTCACAAATAGAGACAATATTGTCTTTGGTGTAACTGCCATGATCTTTTGCCTGTCCAGCCATCTCTTTCCAGTCTTAGGTTCGATTCCAATAGGTAATCCATCAAGGTTCACTCAGCATCAGTAACAGCTTTCTACTTGCTAGGTTTGTCAATTTTCACACAGCTGACTATAGTGAGATTCCTGAAAGGTTTTATGAACCTTTTTCTGCAGATTAGAGATGCTAATCTGTTTTGGAATCTCACCTTGTTCTTAACCATCTCATGAAACAGCCTTTTGAGCCACTAGCTATGTGCTCTCTGTTACAGTTATCTGAAGGCAGCTGTTTTGGTGGCCTTCACTTCTGCGTGAAGAGTTGGGGAGATTGGGGCTCTAATGACAGACCCTGCATTTACTGTGTTCTTCAAGAAAAACGGCATCTTTACAACCCCATCCAAAACTTTTACCTAAGGTTTCTTTTGTGTTTCATATTAACCATAATATTCACCTTTCAAGTATCAGAGGGGTAGCCGTGTCAGTCTGGATCTGTAAAAGAAGCAAAGAATCCTGTGGAACCTTATAGACTAACAGACGTTTTGGAGCATGAGCTTTCGTGGGTGAATACCCACTTCGTCAGATGCATGTAGTGGAAATTTCCAGGGGCAGGTATATATATATATATATGCAGGCAAGCTAGAGATAATGAGGTAGTTCAATCAAGGAGGATGAGGCCCTGTTCTAGCAGTTGAGATGTGAAAACCAAGGGAGGAGAAACTGGTTTTGTAATTGGCAAGCCATTCACAGTCTTTGTTTAATCCTGAGCTGATGGTGTCAAATTTGCAGATGAGCTGAAGCTCAGCAGTTTCTCTTTGAAGTCTGGTCCTGAAGTTTTTTTGCTGCAGGATGGCCACCTTAAGGTCTGCTATAGTGTGGCCAGGGAGGTTGAAGTGTTCTCCTACAGGTTTTTGTATATTGCCATTCCTAATATCTGATTTGTGTCCATTTATCCTTTTTCGTAGCGACTGTCCAGTTTGGCCGATGTACATAGCAGAGGGGTATTGCTGGCATATGATAGCGTATATTACATTGGTGGAGGTGCAGGTGAATGAACCGGTGATGGTGTGGCTGATCTGGTTAGGTCCATTCACCTTTCAGTTTTCTTTCCTAACCCACTCAGTCTATGCAGGAAGCTGCTTTCCATGCATTGGCCTTTTATTTGGACAGAACCAGATCATTCAGGAAATCCCCTAGACTTTTTGTTTCTATTGCAGCTAGGTCTAGTGGATTCACTCTCTCCATGCAGAGATTTTGATTGATCTTTGGATGTATTATTATTACCTGTTATAATTTGGCTCATATGCCATCTCCCCTCTGAGTGACTGCACATTCTACTAGATCAGAATCTATGTCTGTAGCCCTCCTCAAGGACGTTCCAGTTGCTGAAAACTGCAAAGCTGCATCATGTACTTTGGTGCATACTTTTTCCAGCCATTATGCTGTAGTTCACACTGCTAGATTGGATGTGCTATAGGCAACGTAGTCTCTCTTCAATGCTGGACTCTGTTCAGAAACTCCTGCTTTCTTAAGGGGGTTACTGCTAAGGAGTCACCTGAAGTGGGGCGCACAGAGGAATACTACTCAAAGAAGGAGAAGTTACTCACCTTGTACAGTAACTGGAATTTTTTGAGATGCGTGTTCCTGTGGGTGCTCAACTACCTGCCCTCCTCCTCCTCTGCTTCTGAAGTTTCCTCTGTGGGACTTTGCAGTAGAGAAGGAACTGAGGGTGGTTCGTACACACAGCCTTATATAGCCTCAGTATGTGGCATGAGCATATATGTAGGGTGCATGCACAGGTCAAGTGGGCACTGTTACCAAAAACCTTCAGTCAAAGGCACAGAGCACATGCACACCTGAAGTGGAGCACCTACAAGTGGACACATCTTGAAGAAGTCCAGTACTGCACAAGATGAGTAACCTCTCCTTTCCTTTTACTGAACTTGGGTTTTCTTGGATTCTTTCTTCCCACATAATTCAATTATATAGGCTGTTCTAATCCATTCTTTAGCCGAAACCACAATATGAAAACATCATCAGTTTCTTCTTTTCAAACATGACTAAGCTTTTACTCACATTTTCATAATGTCTGCTATGAATAACACATTCTATGTAACCACTACATAATCATGGACTATTTAAATCTCTTGGTAAGAAATGTTAGGTATTTTTGTTAATGATAAAAAGGAGCAACTTCAAAACAAAAATATATTTAATATTCTGACAAAACCAACTGAACATAGCTCGTGCAATTTTGGCTCAAAGAGAATGTGTGAAATTTTTGGAGCTTTTGTATAGTTTCATGGTTAAGTAAAATATTTTACTCTGTTAAAAATATTGTCATTTTGATTTTTTGACTGTAGATACGGCCATATGTAGGATGTTTGGTTCAGTATTTACCCCTGCTTTGGAAACAAAGCGAGGAGCACAATATGCTGAGATGTGCCATTCTAACCACTCTAATTCATCTTATTCAGGTAAAGTATCAAAATCTTCCTGATACTTTCTCACATTTGTATATTCTGTGTAATATTTTATGTTGGTAAACTGAAGGTAGTATTTAGCTGTATAGAGTATTATTTACATTTTAGTTACACTTAAGTGCTTTATAATCGATAATAGAAACATTGTGCTATACTTGTGTAGTCAAGCGTAGCAAGTATTATACACTCAGCAGTTTTGTTTACATAGTTTTGGCCATTAAAAGTTGCTTTATTGAGTTTTGTTGTTAAGGTAATCAGGTTAACTCTTCATTTTGAAAAATTTTGAAATTGTGCCTTTTATCTTCTTTATGAAGTAATGAAGAATGCCTGAAAGGTTTTAACAATTTGCTTTTTCTGGCTTCTCCTTTCCTTAATCCAAGATGTTTAGGGTGCATGTGTCTTCTTGCAAATACTGGAGATAGTTCAGAGTTGTCCACAAGGCTCTTGGGTTTGGCCACATCCCTTCCACTTCTGCACCACATTCTTTGCCTATTGAGAGTGCATATCTCAGAAGATGGAGAGCTCTGAGGCTTGAGACCCTGTGCAGTCCCTCTCACTCTGAAACCTAAGACCCAGATCAGAGAAGGAAGAGTTCTTTCCCTTGAGACAAGTTTGGATCCACTAGGAAGGTGGTAGCCACTGGCGAGGGAGAAAGAATAAGCAAGCTAAAGGCAAGGACAAAGATTAATTCAAATAGGAATGGAAAACTTGTGAGAAAATTAAGGAATTCTGTGCTGGGTCCTAGAACACACGCATTTTCTTATTATCCTATGTCAGGCTGATGCAGCAGAGTTATCCCAGGTAAAGGGTTTATCTGTTGAATTTTCAGGTCAAGTTAAACAGTTAGTTTTCTGTACAGCACTGCTTGGCTTTTGCCAAATCATAACTAACAATCCACTTCTTTGAAATTGCATTAATTTTCTACAGTTCTCAGCGTCAGTCTCCTTCCACTGTGGATAAACTGAATACAAACCTTTTTGCTTTTGGAGACTGACCACCGTGTGATATTCAGTGCTGTTCACATCTGTTTTTATAGGAAACATTATAGAAGGATAATGAGGGTGACTTCTTTAAAAAGAACAAGAGTCAATTTCTTCAGGAGCTGTCAACACATTCACTCTTTCCTTCCTATTTAATAAATGAAAATGTACTATCATCTCTTTTTTCTTTGCTGTTTAATATAGCGTATTCTTAGTTTTAATAAGAACCAAAAAGCAAATGAGATGATAGCTTTTGGAAAAATCACACCTCAGACAACTCCATCTTTACACAATACCAAACCAGCCCAAACAGGACCAAGTACTTATTTTTAAATATGTTTTTACCAGCTTTTATAAAAAGAAAGCAGGGGAGGGGGAAGATAGCTCAGTGGTTTGAACATTGGCCTGCCAAACCCAGGATTGTGAGTTCAATCCTTGAGGGGTCCATTTAGGGATCTGGGGCAAAAATCTGTCTGGGGATTGGTCCTGCCTTGAGCCGGGGGTTGATTCTAACCCTAATGGGGGCGGAGGGTAGCTGTATATATGATAGTTGAAAGTGTGCTCTATGTGCAGCTGTGGTATTTAATAAAATAGGATACATAAGAAATAGTATGGAGCACAATACAGAAAATGTTCTAATGCTATTCTCTAAATCAATGCTTTGTCCTTACTGGGAATACTGCATTCAATACTGATCATTAATCTCAAAAAGGATATTCCAGAATTAGAGGGAATCCAGAGATGATCAGTAAGAACGAGTAGGGGCCTGGAAAAACTCTCACATGAAGAGATATTGAGATTGAGCAGAGATTCACAGCACCTCAGTACAGGGGAGTTACATGGCACCAGAGGAACTCCAAGTTCTTGAGGAACGTGAGTCGTCTTTATTTTCAATTGGGTTTAGCATTGCCCTTTTATGTATGCTCACTATTTCATCAGTAATGGGCTCCTCTCTGGCACCAGCTGCTACTACTGTTTACAACCCATTACTCTTGCCTCAGCAGCCCATCTTCAGAGGTAGAATTTTCTTGTTCTTCATTTGGCTCATAGCGCAATGGGGAAGGATCTCCCACATATTCTCTTAAGGCCCTTTCTTCTGAGTTCTTGGGTTAAAAAAGGAGTCTAGCATTTCCTATAAACCTACGCTCCATAGGAATTATAAGGGTAGCCATATTCCCTGGTACTATTTGTCTTGTGCTCCTGCTTTCTACCTGTTTAATGTTCCTGCATGGCCATACTGGAACCCTGGGGTCCTTATCATGAGCATCCTTCTCATGCACCACCTCATAATGAAACTTCTACTCAGAAGTAGATAACAGTGCAACGTCAGAATCTCCTCATGATCCTCAGCTTGCAGAGGAAGTCTTTGAGGAGGAGGAACAGCTCCAAAATGAGGACATTACACTCCAGCTGGGTATTCCATCTTTGTGTCTGAGGGATTTAGTAATCTGTTTAGCACAGTCTCATCTGGATGACTATAAAAGTTTTCAGGATTTGCCAAGAAAGGTTGCTGAGATTAATAACAGCCATGCTGGGTGAGACCAGTGGTCCATCTAGCCCAGGGTCTTGCCTCTGACAGTGCCAGATACTTCTGAGGAAATTAACAGAACATGACAGTTTGGTTTGATCCATCCTCTGTTGTCCTTCCCAACTTCTGGGAGTTGGAGGTTTAGGGACATCCAGAGTTTGGGGTTGTGTCCCTAACCATCTTGGCTAATAGCCATTGATGGACCTCTCCTTCATGAAGTTACCTAATTCTTTTTTGAACCCAGTTATACTTTTGGCCTTCACAACAACTCCTGGCAATGAGTTCCACAGGTTGACTGTGTTTTATGAAGTAGTACTTCCGTTTGTTTGTTTTAAACCTCCTGCCTGTTAGTTTCATTGGGTGACCCCTGGTAAGTATGTTATGCAAAGGGGTATGTAGCAAGGTCTCAGTTGGTCCACCAAACCACTGGGAGGTGGTGGGGAGCTACTGCCTTGCTGAAAGGCCTTGGTCACCCCTCTTTGTTGATGGGGAATTAGCGGAGGGAGGTGTGCCGTTGCTGTTGGTGTGACGCAGGAGTACTGCCCGGCGTCCATGGCATGCTCGTCAGGCTAGGGAGTGCCAGCAAGAGTCCGTGGTGTGCCCCTCAGGCAGGGGAGTGCCAGCAAGAGTCCGTGGCAAAACCCTCAGGCAGGGGAGCGCTGGCCAGAGTCCTTAGTTCTTTATCGGGGTTCTGCCACCCCGAGGCGGGATGGCTGGGATAGGGGAATGCAGGCCAAATCAACTCCACTGTATTCCATCTCAGGGCCCTCCTCCCGCCACTGGGTCAGTGGGGATCCATCCGCCACACGCTGATCAAATACTAACTCACTGCACTGTCCAGTTCTGCCCCAGGGCTACTTCCTACCTGGTCTCTCGAGTTTCTTTAACTCGTTGGGATATTACACTGCTGGTAGCCCCAGTAGCTCCATCTCACCCTCAGCCTCAGGCTCACTCGGGCTCGGGTCTCTGCCTGACTCCTTCAGTTCCTCGGGGTACTCTGTGGCTGGCAGTCCTGGTAGCCCGAGTCCTTCCTAAAGGTCAGGTTTCCCCTGGTCCAGGGCATCCCCTAGTTCAGCAGCAAGGTCTACAGGGAACAGCCAGCAGTCTGTGTCTGTCTCCCTCCCTGGTGCTGCCCTGACTGGGCTAAAGGGCCCTGCCTTTCGTACTTCCTGTTCCACCTTCCCCTTCCGGGGGTGGAGTAAGCTTGGCCTGGCTCCTCTCACTCAGACTGAGAGAGTGGTTCTTTACCCTCTGGTTCAGAGAGAGGCCACCCAAGTTCCCTATAGGGTAAATAACATTTTCCTATTTAATTTCTCCATATCATTATGATTTTATAGATGTCTCCCATTTTCCCCATTAGTCATCTCTTTTCTAAGCTGAACAGTTCCAGTCTTTTTAATCTCTCCTCATATGGAAGCTGTTCCATCCCATTAATTATTTTTGTTGCCCTTCTCTGCACCTTTTTGCAATTCTACTATATCTTTTTTGAGATGGGGCGATCAGAACTGTATTCAGTATTCAGGTAGTGGGCATATCATGGATATAGATATTTTCTATCTCATTCCTAATGGTTCCTAACATTGTTAGCTTTTTTTTTTACTTTTACTGCACAAGGAGTGAATGTTTTCAGAGAACTGTTCCATTTGAGGGGGTGCAGGAGGCCCTTCACAAGTTGTTGCACATCCTGTATACTTTAATGCCAAGTTAAAAAAAAAATTTAAAAAAAGGCAGGCAAAAGATACTAAATGCCATTTGTTCAGAATACCTTGTTCAAACCTGGTACAGGCTCTTTATTTGTGGCTGCAAACGAGAAGATTATACAGCCCCAGAGTTACTCCATTTGAGAAAGAGTTGAAATAACTAGATCTGTTTGGTCATAGGTGTTATTCATCATCAAGGTTACAATTTAGAATTTTAAATTGTCAGGCCCTGCTTGCTTGCTATTTTCTTAATTATAATTAAATTCACAGATTTTGTTGATAAGTTACTGTAGAAGCATAGAAAGGACTTCAAATTCCTGATTAACGAAGGACAGTTAGTTTGCAAGAAGCATTGGAAGCAGCTAATGGTGCCTTGTGATCTATGGCAAAATCTGTAGTAATGGGGCAATCTTCTTGGCTCCAGAGTTTCAGAATCCCAAGAAAAGTGCAGTCAACAATGGAGGATCTATCTAGAGTTTTGATAGTAAGCATTAAAAAGTAGAGTTGGGCAAGACATATAATAAAACCTCATTTTTTGAGGGCTTATGTCAATCTCTGATTATTTATTAGAAAGAGATTCCCCTAGAGTGCAGATTATCTCACTTCTGCCTTCTGGGTGTTTCTTGCATCTTCATCTAAAGATTATGATGCTGGTTACTTTTGGAGACAGAACAGTGGACTAGAGGGACCCTAGGCCTGATCCATTCTGACAAGTCCTATGCTCCTATGAAGTATATTTTCATTTGTATACTAGGACTGTGCTTTCTGAATATATTTATTGTTTTTGTGTAGCAGCTTTGATTTGTTTTCTTTGTTCAGAGTCTTTAAATAGAGAAGTCCTTCCTCCCTTTTGCAGAGGCATCTGTTATTTTTATATTGAGATGTTGCCTGCTGTATGAAACACTTCTTTCTTCTAAAGACCTCATTTTTGTTCTTTCCTGACATCCAAAGATACTTCAGATTTGGCACTTCTCCCTGTGTTCATTCTGTGGAAAGACAAAGGAGAAAAGCATCTGCTCTAGAAATACATGCTTTAGCAGTTTTCTACCTCATCAGGAATTTTCTCAGAGGAATTCACTGAGACTTTCCAAGAGACTACTGCTTACCAGATGTCATAATAAATATAGCTCTGTACGTATCCTCAGGAAGTCAAAGCAGTGAACACTCTTGAAAAAGGAAAAATAAAGGAAGCAAGTTATGAAAGTTGGCAAACTTTCTGTATTCTTTTCTTCCATATATAAACTCCTAAAAAACAAACTAGTTAACAATATATGGACAGAGGACAAAACTAAATATAGGATCAAAAGAGAAAATACAACATAATTCAAAACCAAAGTGGGGTCTGAGGTCTAAAAAGGGTTATCCAAATGATATCCTCAAAATAATTCAAAATCAAGTGTGAAGTCCAGAGTGGAGCAAATAATGGGCACCAAAGTCGGTGGTGTTGATGGAGAGTATGCTCTAAAAGGGTAATTCTCAGTGATGCAGGAATAAGGACCAGAATTAGGCTTGAGACCATGGCAAAATTATATGAAATTCACTTGTTCCCTCAATGAGGAGGAGGGTATGCACAACTTCTCTCCTCCTCTCCCCCCCCGTTAGAAATCACATAAACTGGGTTTTATTGTAAACCAGAAATAAATGTATTAACTATAACAGATGTATTTTAAGTAAAGGAGGTAGAAGACAGAACAAGGCAGATTATTAAGAAAATAAAACAGAGCAAGAAACTGGTTACATGTAAGTTCTCACCCTAAATGTGGTTCTAATCATCATCTTCACAGGCCGGACGCCCTTCCAGCCAGGGTCCAGTTCTTTCCCCCAGTTCCGACTTAGTTGTTTCCAGCAGTCATCTTGGGTGGGGTAGCAGAGGAGAACTGACGACCTGGATTATCTCTCTTCCCACCCTTAAATAGGATTTGCAGGAGTCCTTTTTTTCCTAGTTTGATTCCCCTCCCCCCCCCAGCTTCATATGGAAAAGTAAGAATTCAGGATGGATTCCAGTATCAGGTGACATGGTCACATGCATCTGTAGGGCCTCTGTAGCCATTCTTCACAGGCTGACCCACACATTCACAGGAAGACTAACCTCTTTTGCAGTCAATTGTCTCTTGCTGATGGGCCATCAGCACTGTCAGGATTTTTCGTTGTTGTACCTGTAGTGTTAGCAGGGGGACGTCACCCAAAGTAACATAGTTGAAATATAGATACATAGTCAATATTGCTAATTTCAGATACAAAAATGATATGTGCATACAAATAGGATAATCATATTCAGTAAATCATAACCTTTCAAATGATACCTTACAAGGCCCATCTTGCTTAAAATACGTGTTAGTTATGTCACATTCTTTGCCTTGCTTAAATTTCTAAGGCAGCTAGTAGGTTTTGCAGTTTGGGATATTAATAGTTTCATTATACATGCTTTCCTATATCATGAAATGGAAAGCGAACACAATCTAAATGTAATGGTTTGTTACATAATTTTAGAAATGTAACCAGTATGTGTCAAATAACTATCTTGGCATGGCATTGTAGGCTTGTCTTCACTGCATTCTTATGTAGCCTTTTTTTATTTAAATAGAATTTAGTGATTTTTATATTAATCTACAATGGGTTCAGTTCCTGTTGCTACAGTTTCAAGCTCAACAGAGTAAAAATCACCTGAGGTGCTTTTCTCAAATTTGACGATTCCAGGAAGACCAAGGATAGTGACCACAATCACTAGTACGAAGTCTTATCGCTACTACAAGTTTTGTTAAAGCATTAAGTAAAGTTAGTTACCCATGCATATATAAATCATACAAAACCCCAGATAATGACTCAGAATGTAATCATACTCGCATCCCCAAAGGTATTCAAGGCTCTGATGCATTTCTCAACAGTTGATCATCTATGGAAGGGTGCTTCCTGTGAGTATTTCCCATGTGTCTCCCCTTGGGATCTTCCCACTTTTACCTAACCAGGGAACCTCTTTTATACTGTTGTTCTGACCCGGACTAACACCTTATGCATTTGCATAAGGGCTTCAACCATCTTTTCCTTATCTGTACTTTCACACACCCTGACTATTGGGGTGCCTCATTTTTCATAGGTTGTTCTCTTAGTTCCCCTTATTCTCTTTAGCATCTATGTACCATGTGTGTCCATGGTAACCTGCAGTCAGACTAGGATGTCCTGTGATCTTACAGTCAGGTGTCTTGTGGTCTTGGACAGTACATTGCGGTCTATTTTTCTGTAATATCACATATTAGCACATCTTTTACAGCAGTGATTCTCAACCAGGGGTATGTGTACCCCCTGGGGGTACATCAACTCATCTAGATATTTGTCTAGTTGTACAACAGGCTACACAAAAGTACTAGTGAAGTCAGTACAGACTAAAATTTCATACAATTACTTGTTTATATTGCTCTACGTACTATACCAGGGGTAGGCAACCTATGGCACGTGTGCCGAAGGCCGCACGCGAGCTGATTTTCAGTGGCACTCACACTGCCCGGATCTTGGCCACTAGTCCGGAGGTCTCTGCATTTTAATTTAGTTTTAAATGAAGCTTCTTAAACGTTTTAAAAACCTTATTTACTTTACATACAACAATAGTTTAGTTATATATTATAGACTTAGAGAAAGAGACCTAAAAACGTTAAAATGTATTACTGGCACGCGAAATCTTAAATTAGGGTGAATAAATGAAGACTCTGCACACCACTTCTGAAAGGTTGTCAACCCCTGTACTATACACTGAAATGTAAACACAGTATTTATATTCCAATTTATTTTATAGTTATACGGTAAAAATGAGAAGTAAGCAATTTGTCAGTGACAGTGTGCTGTGACACTTTTGTATTTTTATGTCTTATTTAGTAAGCAAGAAGTTTTTAAGTAAGGTGAAACTTGGTGGTACGCGAGACAATCAGACTTCTGAAAGGGGTACAGTAGTCTGGAAAGGTTGAGAGCTACTGTTTTACAGTAACCTTGTAACCCTACTAGCATAGGGTTATTCCTAGGTCACACATTCATGTCAAACATTCTTAAACCTACGCCCCAGTATGGCTAAGCTAAAATCTTACATGCTTCAACCTATTGGCCTTGCATTCCAGCCATGTTTTACTTATGTATCTAATACACACTCATCATTTCTAAAGTGCTTGTCAATCTTATACATATATACTCTTACAATTTAAATCTATTTAGCATACATTTATCATATATGAAATAGCATATGAGTTGGTCATAATACTAAATAACATAAATGGATAAAATGAACGAATTGACTAGTTAGCTTGAACTTGAACTTGAGGTTTGCCCTTAGCCTAACTCCCGTCTACAAACAAAAATCTCTAAATTGAGTTAAGTGGTGCTTTAAGATAGAGTTAGCTGGCCTGTCAAGTGGATCTGTTGAAACTCAAATGCTATTGATTGTCAAGCTAGTAATGCAGCTCAAGTTATAGCAGCTCCAGCAGCTGCTAATTCAATCACTCTTTGCTGCTTATTAAAATCCTCTATGAAGCTTTAGTCAGGGCCAGATTAAGGCATAAAATAACTACGCTACAATTTAGGGCCTCTCAGCATGAGGGGCCTCTAAAAAATAAAAAACTGACTCCATTTCAAATTTTATCAAAATTGGTTGATAAATGAGATATGGGAAAAGAAGATTCTAAATATAGACAATTGCATTCAAATATTACAAAAATATACACTTCTGGCTACACGAATACCGTTAACCTCCCTTACCCTTCACTAATTGTTCATTATTGACAGGCGGGAGGCCAGAACTGAGGAAAAAAATGATAATTGCACTTGTAAAATTAGTATTTTTACGAGTAAATCTGCTATCAGTCTGCTAAGACAGCATTTTGTTGGCCAGCTGCTACTGGTAAAATTCTGACTGTGCCTTCATAACTAACTTAAATAAATAAATAAACTCACTGCTGATAAAATCGGGAAAATTATGAGGTCAGAGACGGTAGTGTCGTGAGGCAATCCTGCCGAACTCATACTTGTATGGGACTTGTCCTAGTAGTGATGTCATGTATAGCGTCCCCCTTGGCTGGTAATAGGCGGAAGGCCTCCATCTTTAATTTACGGTCCAACATGCTTAGTCATATAGTGCCTTCTCTCCTGTTTTTCTTCGTTTTCTTAAGTTAGTGTGTTCTTTCTTCTTTCGATCTGTACATACATACAGTTGTGTATTTTAGTGTGCATACTGCTTTCTGCTTCATGCGCTATCCATGCTTCACATGATTGAGTTTGCAGATGATCGTCTTATGGACTTGGGTCACGTGGATCTTGAGGAGGATAAATTTGTGTTGGCTTCCCTCCATCAGTTTCGGGAACCTTCACAGTAAATATCAGAGAGTGCTGATGAAGGGATAAATAAAGGGTTTTGAGAGAATGCGAGAAAGATATACATAGGTATCAAAATATTCTGAATACTTGGTAAGCAAGTTATTTCAAACTATTTGCATATATGATTTATAGGCTATTAAGGCCTATAATATTAATTATCTTTGCTTGAATATAGGCTAGTTTTTCCTCATTTTCTCAATGCCTGTCTAGAGATTACCAGTCTTTTTTCTGGGAAATTCTTTCTCTTTGACAACAAGCTCTATGCGTGACTCTGTGTCCCCAAGGTGTTTACTCGAGATTAATTAGTGGTTCTGGGTGAGACAGAGGGTAGAGAAGCGAACGCGAAGAGAGAGAGCTTTTCTTGCAGCATTTTCTAGGCAGACATCTGCATTCCGTGTATCAAAAGTGACAAACTCCGTAGCTCATCATTTGAGGACATCATCAATGACTGCTCTCCAAAAATCATAAAAGAAAATGTTTTAAATTTAAGTGTTAAAATTAATGTGATGTGCAAACAGACATACTGTAGGTTGTACTGCTTCCCTTAAGTAAGCTGGTCTCTGTAACTAACTGCTTTTGTGTTGCTGTAGATATAAAGTTTTCATATCTGCTAATTAAGAAATCATAGACAAAATATGTTAATTTTAAATTATTTTATAATGTAAACAGGCATATTGCAAGATGTTTTAGTTAGATTATTATTCTATTTTTACAACTTTGCCTTTGTATATATGCAAATATAAAGCTTTCGTGTTTATATATTAAATGTCCTTTCTGTGACAATAATAAATTATTTTTTAATGGTATGGGGCCTGTTACATTTGACATAGTTTAGGGCCTCAGAATGTAATAATTCGGCCCTGGCTCTAGTGTTGGGTTGCAGTGTGGTTGGTCTCTCTAGAGCTTGGTCTCTAGAGCTAGGCTAGCTTGAGTGGAGTAATTTGATAGTAGAGATGAGGTACTATCAGAGATTGAGTTGTTCTATTATTTAAATTTTAATTATTGTTTCAACCAGTTTGTCAGGTACTGATTTAAGATTTACTAGACTGTAGTTTCCCAGTTCACCCCTAGATTCTTTTTAAAATAGAAGTACAGCATTTGCTACAGTGTTGCAGTAGGTGTTGTTAATGAGAGATTGCATATATTTGTTGGAAGTTCAGCCACTACATACTTAAGCTCCTTCAAACTCTTGGATGCATACCTTCTGGCCTGGTGACTTATTACTTTCCAAAATATTGGTTTCTCCAAGCACCTTTTCTTCTGACACCTCAATCTCTGATAGTACCTCCTCTCTATTATTGGAAAAGAGGAAGTCCAGAGTAGTTATCTCTCCGTGTCTCCTTATAGTCAAAGAAAGGAACTGTTGAGATAGAGTTAAGGTTGAGAGTACAATGCAATAATTTAGGTAAAATATGTTACAGGCAAGGCATAATTATTACAAAAAGAAGAATTTCTGAGATTAAAATTAAAACATAAAATAAATCCAAACATTAGCTTATGGAAATGCAGTTTTACTATATAAAACATTCTTAATTCTGCTCCGTAGTGAAAACGTACAATAACCATGTTTAAAATTAAGGCATGTTAGTCCCAGATTAGATTAAGTTGATTTGAAGATGTGTTAGGTTGTGTGGTGTGTTTTCTGTACCTTATAGCCACATGTAGAGGTCATTTTTTATATTGGTTATTTAAAAAAAATCAATATCATTATAAATATGAATCCTTGTTAGAAGAATTTATATTCTTCCTGTTCCAAGAACATCTCAAAAGCTTTAAGGTGTGATAAAATCCACAAAGTAAATTTTGACACCTTTCCCTTCTTTAAAATGTTTTATCCCCTGGTTTCCATTAAGTATTTATAGGTTCCATCTGTGCTACTCTTAAGTTTTTTTTCTAGAGAAAGCATGATTGACATCAAAATGATTTAAAATGTGTATACTATTTATAAAGGGTTTTGCAAACTTTTCAGAATTTTACTGTGCTCAAAATATTTGAAGTGATATAATATTTATATTTACTTGCTGTATACAATTGATATATTTTAGTGTGTATATCATTAGTCATATAGTTCCAAAGTCTGGTTTGAAATCCTTCTGCTGATGCTGCTTTAGCATGCCCCAGAGTCTGTCTTAGGCCCTATCCTGACTCACATGATTAAGTGCAGAGGGATATATGGGTGTAGGACTTAGATGGGAGGTGTTGTGAAACCCCAGCCTCTCTTCTTCACCAATCCATGAGTTTTTATTTTCTCATATGTTCACCTCAAAGAGAGGAGAACAGTCCATCCCCAAATGCTGCTGTTTCTACTCTTCCAGTAGGTTTAAAGATAAACCTGAATGGGTCTAAAGACAAATCTCAATCAGTTTTCCCTAAGTAATGAAAGTCTAAACTGGTTTGCTGATATGTCTATTGCCCAAGTCATTTTAAAGTGTATGGCTTTATATGTATGTGCTCTAGTGTAATATGTGGTATAAAAATGTAGTGACTGTATGTGCTAGGCTCATGGTTTTATTTTTAGTGCCAGTATGCTAGAATTTGTTGTGTTCCATTACTAATGTAAAAATGAAATCCAGCTGACTTCATTGGTGTAATGAGTAAAGGTAGAAAATAGGTTTAGCCTAAAAAGAAAATATCTAAAATTTTCTGTTTCAGATCAGATTTTTTTAAAAAATTGTTTTATGTTGTTTTTTTTGTTTCTCATGCAGGGATTAGGAGCAGACAGCAAGAACCTCTACCCTTTCCTACTTCCAATTATTCAGCTAAGTACAGATGTTTCTCAGCCTCCACATGTTTATCTTCTGGAAGATGGCTTGGAATTATGGTAAGTGGAAGAACTTTGCTCAGCAGATATTATTTTTTACTTTTTCTTATTTTCCCCAAGAGAAGAGAACAGTGCACATTAATATTTTTATCACTACTACAAAAAAGTGACTTGCTTGGAAACATATATTTAATATGTATACTAAATTGTCCATGTGGCAAGCTCGGATTTGGGATCAAGCAAATGATGGGCTACTGCTGTTTTGACCAGTGGAGCTTGTAGTGTTTTTTTAATCATGTGCTTTGCTTAAAAACATAATGACAAATTTCATTGATTATCCACCCACAGGAATTATAAATTGGAACATAGAATAATATATGTAGTCTGCTCTCACTTGATTGTCACCAATGCAGGATATTACATCTCAGAACAATGATATTTTGAGGGGAAAGGGAGACATTTCTGTAGCATGGGTTTCTTTAACTGGTGAATCTTTGAAATTTCTTAGAGGTCCAGAATGCTAGTATGTTGTCTTGATGCATGTAGCATGCAACTTTATCCACTTTACCTGCACTCTGCCCATTAATCCAAATCCCGTGTCGATATTTTGAACATTCCAAACCTCTGAGCAGCTTCAAACAGCCGTCATTTAAAAAACAAAAATAGAGAGGAATAAAAATGTTTGTTTGCTTCTTTCCCCATTCTTTTGAAATGACAGAACCAGTAAGTATTCCACAGACCAGCAGTGTGGGAAATACCTTTTTGAAAGATAATCATTTCAAATTATTGTGGCATTCTTCATTTGGAGAGATTTTATATTGATACTAGAAGATTACAATATTTTTACACTTGTCAAAATTGTTCCGCTTAATGTGTTTATTAGGTAAAACAGGGAACTAAATATAAACAATTTTGTATTTAATCTACTCTTAGGTTAGTGACATTGGAGAATAGCCCATGTCTTACTCCTGAGCTGCTGCGAATCTTTCAGAATATGTCTGCCCTTCTTGGTGAGTCTTAGTAATAAGGATTCTGTTTTCTGTACTAACAACATTGTTCATGTTCTAGTAATAAAATAACTAAGGCAGTAAGAAGTTGAGATATCAAAATTGTTACTATTAAAAATGCTTGAACAAGCTTTGACTACCTTAAAGAATTTCCCATTTTCTTGCACCCCGATTATGTTTAAATAAATCAACATTTTAAGTGCTTTGTACTTAAAAAGGCAAAGAAACAAACTGCAGATGATGCTTTTTATTAATGGATTGTTTCCTAGTTAAAGACAAAAGATGACATTCCGGACTAGTTGAAGTCAATTGGAGATATGCCATTGACTACAGTGAGTCCAGAATTTCATTCAAAATATTTGCTGGATGGTAGGCTAATTTTGATAGGCATCTCTGCACAAATATCTGTTTATTCTCCATGGTGTAATTTTTATTTATGAGGCTGCATGTTCTTGGAGGCATATGTTTCACAAAAGATTCCATGGGTCTTATGTTTGGAGACTATATGATGTATATTCATACATGCAGTGTAAGTGCTATTAAAATGTAGAACTGACTGAAGTTGCTTAGCAGCTGAGTGTTATTTGACAATTGATTCTGGAAATGTAGTTCCGGTGTATATAGTTTGTTTGCCTACTTATTGCAAAAAAAAAAAAAAAAAAAAATCAACTGAGTTGGACTTCATAGTGGTCCATCAGGACTGCACAGTCACTGATTTTATAAAAGCCCCTCAAAGCTTAACATGAAATCAAATAATAACATTGCATTTGTGTGTAGAGGATAGCTGACTATTCTACTTGCTTAATCAGATGATAATTCTACTTGCTACTTTGAAGAACATAAAGAATTAAGGGCTCCATTCCAAATCATTAATATTCAGGTAGTAAATTTTCAAAGGAAGGAGGAGGGTAAACATCTGGAACGGGAGTTGTTAGGGGCTTATACATAGGGCCTACCAAATTCATGGTTCATTTTGGTCAAGGGATTTTAAAAATTGTAAATTTCTTGAGTTCAGATATTTAAATCTAAAATTTCATGGTGTTGTAACTGTAAGGGTCCTGACCCAACTCTGAAGGTAGCAGCTCAGAAGTAAGGGCTGCATGATATGGTATTGCCATGCTTACTTCTGCACTGCTGCTAGCAGGTGCTGCCTTCAGAGCTGGTTGCCTGGCCAGCAGCTGCTGCTGTCTGATCACCCAGCTCTAAAAGCAGCGCAGGAGTAGGGGTGACAATACCGCAACCCCCCTACAATAACCTTGCTATCCCCCCATGACCCTCTTTTGTGTCAGGACCCCCTGTTTGAGAAACGCTGGTGTCTGTTCCTCCCCCCCAACCCCAAATCTGTATAGTATAGGGTAAAAGTATACAAAAGACCAGATATCACGGGAGAGACCAGATTTCACTGTCCGTGTTGCATTTTTCACAGCCATGAATTTGGTACGGCCCTGGTTATACATTGTAGTTATAAGCCATAAATCCAGTGTGTCTATTCAATCCATGATTTTTAGTGCTAGCACTGTTATGAATTTAAGTTCCCAGGTTTGTCTTTGGAAATAATGTGCAGATTTCCTTTGAGGATGAGGACTGATAGGTCAGATACAGAGTGATTGCTTTGTGAAAAGTGTTCACCCACAGGTGATGTGGTGTTTTTGTCTTTTATCATTTATCACTTTATTGTTTGAGTTCATTTGAGAGCATAGTGTTTGTCTGGTTTCACTCATGTTGCTATTGGGGCATTTAATACACTGGATAAGGTACACCACATGTTGTGATAGGCATGTGTTGGATCCATGAATCTTGAAAGATGTGTTGTGGGGAATGTTGATAATTGTAGCAATGGAAATGTGTCTGCAGATTTTGCATCTGGTCTGGTGCTGCTTTGAGTTGGTGTGTCCTGGTCTGTGGGGAGGTTGCTTATTATGATGAGCTTGGAGAGGTTTAGGGGTTGTTTTGAAGGCCAGAAGAGGGATTCAAGAAAGATTTCTTTCAGGATGGGGTTCCCATCGAGTATGGGTTGTAGTTGTTTGATACCCCATATGGGTTCCACTGTGGGGTGGTAGGTGACAACTAGGGGTAGTAGTCCGAGAGGGTTTTATTTCTGTACCGAAGCAGGTTCTCTTGGAGTATTTGGGTGGCCCATTCCATGATGTGATCTACTTCTCTGGTGGAATATCCTTGTTTGGTGGAGGTAGTTTTATGTGTGTTACAACACTGTACACAGTAATTTTTGTTATGCAAATATTTCTTTGCTTTCCTTTAATTATTTTCTGCACTTTTATGTGCATTGGAAATTGATGAACTAATTGCTATAGCAAATGGATTTTTCAGAGGAAAGATTTAAATCATAACAGAAAATGTAGAAGTTAACATTTCTGAATTGGTCACGAACATTTATCATATTTTCTAAGATTAATTTCAGTACTTCATATTTTATTATTAAGATTAATGAGAAATGTTCCTCATAGTAGGCAGGCCTCACTTAGTCCAGGGGTCCCCAACGTGCCCGGTATTTCAGCAGCGACGTCTCTCAATGACGCCACTTTCTGCTGACAAGCAGCGTCATCGAGAAGCATTGCTGCCGAAATGCCGCAGAAATTTGGAGGCATTTCGGCCGATGTTTGACCGCCACCACGGTCCTTTGTCTGGCGCCCGCCAGACGAAAAGGTTAGGGACCACTGACTTAGTCCCTCTTCTGTGATCTTCCTATGTATCTTAATACTAATGACCAAAATGGTGCTTCAAGGAAAAGTACTGCAGTTACAAAGAGACAAGTTTTCGTAGATGGTTCAGTATTTAACTTCCGATTTACATGTCCATCTTTGCAATTGCTAGACAATTCCTGTTAATCTTCCTTCTATAGCTTTTGAACATCTCTTTTTGGATATAAATTTAGTAACACAGTATTATCCAAGTGGTCATGATTTTCATAGTTTTCCTGTGTTGCCCTTCCACGTATCTTAAATTCAGGCTAACAGGGAGAGGCTGCATATGAAAGACTGTAACTAACCTGCAGTATCAAGTGGAGTGAGAAAAACTGCTTAGTCTAGATATTGCCTAGTCTAATAAGGTTGAGAGTTAAGACTGTGTGTTTATCTTTTATTTTCCTTTGGTAACTACTCTGACTTTTGCCTATCACTTATAAGGAAAAAAAATTCCCCTACTGTTACTCACACCTTCTTGTCAACTGTTGGAAATGGGCCATCCTGATTATCACTACAAAAGTTTTTTTTCTCCTGCTGATAATAGCCCACCTTAACTGATTACTCTCGTTATAGTTAGTATGGCAACACCCATTTTTTCATGTCCTCTGTGTATATATATCTTCCTCCTGTATTTTCGTCTACATGCATCCCATGAAGTGGGTTTTAGCCCACCAAAACTTATGCTCAAATAAATGTGTTAGTCTCTAAGGTGCCACAAATACGCCTCGATTTTTTTTGCTGATACAGACTGACACGGCTACCACTCTAAAATCTTTTGTAATCAATAAACTTACTCTAATGTTTATCCTTACCAGTGAGTTTGACTGAAGTGCTTGGTAAATTTGCTCAGGTTACAAAGGCTGGTGTATGTTTGCTTTCCATTGATCAAGTGATGAACCAATTAATAAACTTACCTTGCTCAAGAAAGGGTTTTAGCGATGTAAGATGGTGGATTCCTGTGGTACGGTGCTGGGAGCTGGGGGGACTTAGCCGGTGCCTTTCTCTGTGTGATTCGTAAGTGGTGCTGGGAGCATTCATGCAATCTAGCTGGGTGCGAGTTTCCACATGCAGTTGTACTGAATGGTAACAGCACCTGGAAGGGTTTGCTGCTTATCACCAGTAAGGCATTGTGAGAGACATCCCAGATTAGTGAGTTAAGGGGGCACAGCGGTCCCACAGTCCTAGATTGCACCCCGGGGATCCCGTCACACTGTTGCAGTTAAGGAGTAGAGAGATACAGTATTGATCATTAGAAGCTTGTTCATAGAGGACAAGCCACTGAGAATCTGAGGTGGGAATGGCGGCGTCTGGCTCCTAGGATTATGCATGCATCCGACGAAGTGGGTATTCACCCACGAAAGCTCATGCTCCTAAATGTCTGTTAGTCTGTAAGGTGCCACAGGATTCTTTGCTGCTTTTACAGATCCAGACTAACAGGGCTACTCCTCAGATATTCTGATGATTGTTATCCTCCTACTCTTCTAGAGCTTCCGCTGATATCTTATCATCATTTATTTGACCCTGAAGGTGATTCACAGTTTCTAGGACCAGTTTTAGTAGTGTGCTGGCATTGATCTTTATACACTTTGGTTAGGGTGGGAGAATGATGATACTAGGAAGCATAGCTGGCAGCAGTGATTTCCCTACACCCTCCCCGGGGGGGGTGTACACCCCCCTCCCCCCGAATTTCCCCAACACTCTCCCCCCCCCAGTTTTGTGAGCTAGTTACATACCAATTCAGTGACTGTTTGGAAATCTGAATTTAAACTGAAACATTAATACACACTTTAAAAGCTTATACAGTGTATGATAAAATATGTGTATCTGAAAAAGTATAATAGATTTGAAAAGTAGGAACATAGACTAGCTTCCTTGCTTCCTTATACAGCTGTTTTTTATGATGTTAGTGCATTCATTTCAGTGATGTTGGCCAACCTAATAATTTCAAATGATGATTTGTAAGCAAAGTCTAAATGAGCTCTCCCTGACAGCTAGTGATGAGCTGGGGCTGCGGGGAAAGGCTTCAGGGCCAGATTATATTTACATTCACACCTAATCTACCTAGGTATCCGGCAAACAGAGCTGTGTTGTCCAAGTGATAGATTTTGGCTGGGGTTGGGTTACAAACCACTTGAATGTGGGGGGAATGGAGGATGAAATGTTGTTCTTATTGTATGAGTAAAGGGCAGTAGAACTGTAGCCTGTGATGATTTGAAGGTATCAAGAAAGAGGGTGGGGACCTGTCCCTCTCCACTGTTTAAAGACAGAGCTGATTAGGCTCCATAGATAGTCTTTTGTTCTGTTAAGTGACCACTGCAGCTGAAATCACTAACAATCAGGTCTAAGTGCTTAGTCCTGTTGTGGGGACAGTGTTTTTGTGTAAGAGACAGCCCAGACTGCACTAGCAGCAAGCAAGGTTCCCGCACTGAGAGCTCAGCTGAAATCACTGAGAGCTGGTGGAACCTCAAGAGACCAACTTGCAGAGGTCACAGTGGCAGGTGGCAGCCGACGGTGACTGCGCAGGGCCATTGGCAACAGAGTGGTGGAGTGAACGGTGGCACAACAAACAGACGTGGCCAGAGCGAATAGTGAGCAGCTGGAGGAACAAGCAAGGTGCCTTCTTGTCCTCCACCTGGAAGGTGTACTCATGTGAAAGCACCTCTGAACTCTGAGTCTCCACTGACCAAGGACAACACCGGTGAGTGGAGTGCGGTGGAGGGAAAACTGAGGGGCATGTTAAATAAACATTTGTTTGTTGGGCTATATTTTAGTCACTTTGCTCCAGAATGCTAGATTTGTGGCTGGGAATGGAAACATATATAAATATGTTTCCTAGCAGGCCAAGATTTTTAAAATGCATTATTTGCCAAGGTTGTTATCTCACATTGTTGCTATCTTAGGAGGTCATTATGTTGGGGAGTTTCTGTACTAAACATTTTTATTATTATAATTAATTTTTACATAAGAATGGTCATACTGGATCAGACCAATGGTCCATATAGCCCAGTACCCTGTCTTACAACAGTGGTCAAGGCCAAGTGCTTCAGAGGGAATGAACAGAACAGGTAATCATCAAGTGACCATCCCCTGTTGCCCATTCCCAGCTTCTGGCAAACAGGCTAGGGACACTCAGAGCATGGTATTGCATCCCTCCCCATCCTGGCTAATAGCCACAGATGGACCTGTTCTCCAGGAATTTATCTAGTTCTTTTTATAATCCTGTTATAGTTTTGGTCTTCACAGCATCCTCTGGCAAAGAGTTCCCTGGGTTGACTTTATATTGTGTGAACAAGTACTTCCTTTTGTTTTTTTAAAACCTGCTGCCTATTAATTTCATTGGGTGACTGCTAGTTCTTGTGTTATGTGAAGGATTAAATAAAATTTCCTTATTCACTTTCTTCGCACCAGTCGAGATTTTGTATACCTCTATCATATCCCCATTAATCATCTCTTTTCTAAGCTGAAGATTCCCAGTTATTTTAATCTCTCCTCCTGTTTCATGCCCCTGATCATTTTAGTTGCCCATGTCTGTACCTTTTCCTATTCCAATATATATATTTTTAGGATGGGTAACCAGATCTGCACACACTATTCAAGGTGTGCACGTACCATGGATTTATATAGAGGCAATGTGATATTTTCTGTCTTATTATCTATCCCTTTCTTAATGATTCCCAACATTGTTTGCTTTTGTGACTGCTGCTGCACATTGAGTGGATGTTTTCAGAGAACTATCCACAATGACTCCAAAATCTTTCATGAGTGTTAACAGCTAATTCAGATGCCATCATTTTGTATGTATAGTTGAGATTGCTTTCCAATGTGCATTACTTTGGATTTATCAACATTGAATTTAATTTGCCATTTTGTTGCCCAGTCACTCAGTTTTGTGGAATCCCTTTGTAACTCTTCGCAGTCTGCCTGGGACTTAACTATCTTGAATAGTTTTGTATCATCTGCAAATTTTGCCCATTTTTCCAGATGAATATGGTGAACAGTACTGACCCCTCAAGGATACCACTATTTATCTCTCTCCGTTCTGAAAACTGATAATTTATTCCTACCCTTTGTTTCCCATCTTTTAACCATTTACTGATCCATGAGAGGACTGCCCTTTTATCCCATGATGGCTTACTTTTCAAAAGTCAATTTAATTAAATACATTTTTAAAAATTTTTTTTTTTTTTAGAATTCTAGATCTGTTATGTGTTTTGGTGTAACTTGCACTTTCCTTATGTTAAATTTGCATAATGCTAACAAAACATTTACTTTTTTCATATCTCTTTTATATATCTCATTGGTCCTGACACCCCCCCCCCGTAAATTCGAAACCCCCCCCGTAATTTCAAGTCCTGGGGAAACCACTGGCTGGCAGGATGTGGGGAAAGTATCTTTAGATGGTTGTGATCTCTCCTATAAGAATGCTTTGAGGTAGTTATTTAAAATAAAGGGTTTTATATAGCATTTTTCATCTGAAAGTAAAAGAAGTTGAGATCCTCCAAGGCACAAACAATCCTTGGTTAACAGAAGTACCTGTCTAGTCAGTGGGGTCATGGGACCGAGGAGAATAAGGGACTTGACAGGGGCAGAAAGACTGGGTACCTAAAAATTCAGGGATTTCAATGATATAGAAAAGCCTCCCTTTTTGGTCTCTGAACACAGAGGCAGTGGACATGTCCACGGCAGGCACATGGAGAGTTGTGTTGCGCTTTGTTGGGAGAATACGTGTATTGGGCAGTTAAGTTGGGCAGAGGATACATATCAATCACAGGCAAGTGCAATAGATATGATTGCCAGCAGGGGCTACTATTGAGCAGGTGGTTTGGAATTTTGCCAGTGAAAAAGAGTTGCACTTTTGGCTGCAGCAATATAGAACGAGGGGAGAGAGAAATTGCTTGGGTCAGGGAGAAGGACTGTGGGAGAGAAAGGAGGGAAGATGGGACTTGCTTGTTGGAATCTGGAAGGCCAGTCTTCTGATTGAGACTAATGTCCCTGAGTTCTCTCTCATTTCTCTTGGTGTAATAGGGCAGTGACTCCTTGTCTCCTTTCTTTATCTTTTTTCCTTCATGCATTTCTTTTTTTTTTTCCTTCTTTTCCTTTATCCTTTCTGTTCTTTGTGGAAGAATCAGAAACAGTGTGGAGAAGGCTGGAGAGAGCTGCACCACATTCTCCGTGCTTCCAGTCTGATGAGGTAAAAGACTGATAGGGAGCATGATGTAATGATTTCCTATTTGTAGGAAGATGAAGAGAATCAGTGATAAGTAGTTTTCTCATATCAAAGGTCTCAGCTGAGACTGATGTGGTTTTACTGTTAAGCAGTACATCTGTGAGACTCATGTTTATAGACAGAGTGACACCAGTTTTTGACTCCTTGGGATGGGGGCAGACTTAGTTGTGTTTTGCCTCTATGGCTTCTGTCATCTTATTCATGTCACTGCTCTTGGGAAATATGTTTGCCTACGTTACAAGTGGACAAAGGTGGACGTAGAATGAATAACTAAGAAGATGTAGTATCTCCTTGCATGTGTGCCAATTGTTCTAGTGAATCTACATTTTCATATACCACATTGATAATATGTTAGCAGCGATTCCAACGTTTAATCCTTGAAATACTGGTAGCATTAGACTTTTAGTACAAGTAGCACTACTGTTTACTTCCAGTGGAACAGTGGTGACTTGTATTTTATTCTATGTAGGTTGTTGTGCCAAGGCACTGTTCCACAGCTTGAAATAAACTATTGTAGAGGTTATTGATGAGATTAAGTTTGGGAATCCAGAGGAACTGATAAAGTTTCAAACTGGACCCCCTATCAAGAACTGGTTGAGAAAAAGAGGTTTCACTGGGCTAATGGAAGTTCCTCTTTGTTGCTATAAATAGTGAGGGTCATTGTTACTGATAATTAAACTTTAAAGTTCGGATGATCACACTTCTCTAAATGCCACTATAGTGATTTAGGAAAGATATTGCATTATTTTTGACTTGCAGACTCAAGAAAACAAATATGCATTGATTTAGATGTCAAGAATTTCTTCACTGTAAGTGGCCTTTATCTTTTTTTCTTTAAATTAAAGTTTACCATTTCCCCATTGAAAAATCTGTAGAAAGACCTGTTTCTGAGATTCTCCACTTTCCTTGAGGAAGATGCAGGGAAGGGATGAGGAAGAATTAAAAACATCTCAGATCTCATTACTTCTACTCATGATACATTTGTGTGTATGTCCGTGTATTTATAACTATAGTGTGTGATAGTTTTCAGTAGTCATTTCATGTAATTGCCATGAAAAACAATTACAGGATTTTGTATGGTTGTCAAATTGAATCAATCAGAAATGACTTCTGCACGTGTTTTTGTATTAACAAATAAAACAGCTTTGACAGAGAAGATTAAGGACACACTGATACAGTACATATACTATCTTACTGTGTATTTGGCAGTTCAGACTGAAGGAATGAACAGGTAGAGCAAATGAACTTCTTTTTCTTCAAAAAATTCAGCTAATTTTGAATGTGAAACTGATGTTTCCCCCAACTTTCTTGCTTTTCCTTGTTTTCAGATAAATTGAAATGAAGAAAAGTTATTAATATTACTGAGTCTCCTATTGTTGGTCTAAAAGTCATTATTTATGTACTGTCTGGGTAGATAAAAAAACAGTTACCTATCTGTAACAATTTACAATCAAAATGAAGATAAATTGTTTTTCACTCCTATTTCCTACATCAGAGTTCTATTTATGCCCTTATTAGATTTAGATTAATAGATTTTTAGGTCCAGAAGGTGCTGTTATGATGTGTATAGTCTGACCTATAAAACACAGGACATAGAGTTTTATCTATTGACTACTATGTCTGGCCCAACAACTTGTCACTGAACTAGAGCATATCTTTTTGAAAGACTTCAAGTGAAGAAGAATTTACACATCCCTTGGTAATCTGTTCCAATGGTTAATTACCTACACTGTTAAAAAATTGCATCTTATTTCTAGTTTGAACTTTGCTGATTTCAACTTCCAGCCATTAGATCTTGTGCCTTTGTCTGCTAGAGGAGTCTCCTCATATCAAATATCTTTTCCCTGTTTAGGTAATGATATACACAGACCATAATCAAATTGCCCCTTAATCTTCTCTTCAATAAAATAAATAATTTGAGCTCCCTTTGGAGTTGGGAGCAGGGTCGGCACCCAGCTCAGAGTGGGGAGCATGAGAAGCAGCCTGCCCTGGAGTGAGGAGCCACAATTGCAGGGGGACAGCCAGATTCCTGGCAGAAAATCCTGGAGGCAGCGCGAGCCAGGGTGACAGCCCCTCTGGGAGCGGAGCTGGAGCTGGGCTTTCTTGTCAATTTCACAGCTCCAGCAAGAAGCCATGAAATTGACAACAATGACAGCCAGCAGCCAGTGTAAGTATCCCACAGTGTCACACAGCCACTGTGTTGCCCTACACCTCTCGTGGAGGTGGAGTAGTTATGTCAGTGTAGTAGGACACTTATGTTGGTGGAAGAAAGGCTGTATTGTAGACACTGACATAATTAGGTTGATGTAAGCTGCCTTACATCTACCTATCTGTCTGTAGTGATAACTGTAGCTTTCATGGTTTCTTTAAAAAAAGATATTGAATTAATCACGTGTTTTTTTTTTCTAAAACCTGTTTTGAAAATTACATTTAGTTAAAGATGTATAACTAATCTTTAGGTTTTCCTTTAAATGAGAAAGATGAGGAAATTCATAGGGGTTTACCTCTAATTTACCTTTTATGTTTTTTCATTTAGATGTTACAGCGATCTGTAAACAGAATGTAGTTTTACATATCCTGTCCTATGCTGCAGTATTTAGAGTCTGCATATACTATACTACATGTATAACATACTATACAATTTATAAATCGATGTAGTGTAAAATTCTTGGCAATTTTTATTCTGTTTTTTCTGTTGCAGGGTTTCATTTTATCTTAATATCCATTCCTTTTTTTGTAATCTTGTGTTCAATGAGCTGAACATTTCCACCCAATATGATTAATCTGTTTTAGCTTCCGTTAGTTTAAAGAATTAATTTTATGGTTTTAGGGATGACCTTTACAGTTTTTCATGAGATTAATTTTTGTACCCTGAAGATTAAGGTTCAGTTTATACACTTAAGGTGAAGCCAGCAGCCATATGACAGCAGTCTTTTTTCTGTTTCTCCTGAACTGCTTAAACCAATTGGAAATTCAGGATTCATTTCATGCACTGTTTGTCCTTCAGGTATTTGCCTACATTACTTTATGCTGTTTGGCTTTTGTTGCATGTGAAATTCTTGTTCTAGCTTAGGGATGTTTATATAGAATAGAGTTAAAGTAGAAGGAATTTTAGAAAAGAAGAAGGTTAAGGAATGAATTTAGCTAGCTTATCTATGGGGTTTATTTTAACCTATGACTGATCCACTTTCCTCCCAAGTTGAGTTCCATGGGAATAAAAGGAAACAGGTTCCAACCTCTACTCAATTTTCTCATGACTGAATGTATAGCAAAGTCTTAGTACACTAAATGGCCTTGGTGCTTTCCTTGTTGGCCCGCCCCCCTGCATTTTGCGGGTTATTTTTGTTTATTGTAAATGACATTAGTCAGCTTTTCTTAATTTAAGAAAGGGGAGCAAGGGTGCCCTTATGGCACGATTATTAAAGGGCTGTCGATTAATCGCAGTTAACTTGTGTGATTAACTCAAAAACATTAATCGTTAATTAAAAAAGTTAATCGTGATTAATTGCAGTTTCAATCGCAATATTAAGCAATAGAATACCAATTGAAATGTATTAAATATTTTTTAATGTTTTCTACATTTTCAAGTATATTGATTTCAGTTACAACACAGAATATAAAGTGTACACTGTTCACTTTATATTATTTTTGTTACAAATATTTGCACTGTGAAAATAATAAAATGAACAGTATTTTTCAATTCACCTCTGTCAAGGTTTTTTCCCCACTTTGAACTTTAGAGTTCAAGAAGTGAGGACCTGCATGAACACTCCTAAGCTTAATTATTAGCTTAGGTCTGGTACGCTGCCACCAGCCAGAAGTTAGTGCCTGGCACACTTTCTGTTCCCCCAAAACCTTCCCTGGGAAACCCAAGACCCAAACCCCTTGGGTCTTAAAACAAGGAGAAATTAACCATCCTCCTCCTTCCCCCCCCCAGACTTTTCCCTCCCTGGGTTGCCTTGAGAGGCGTACACAGATCCAAACTCCTTGGATCTTAAAACAAAGAGGAATTAACCATCCCCCTCCTTTTCCCCCCACCAATCCCTGGTGAGTTCAGACTCAATCCCTTGGATTTTAAAACAAGGAAAAATCAATCAGTTTCTTAAAAAGAAAGCTTTTAATTAAAGAAAGAAAAGGTAAAAATTATCTCTGTAAAATCAGGATGGAAAATGCTCTACAGGGTACTCAGATTCATATAGACTAGAGGGAAGCCCCCCTCCCCAGCCTTAGATACAAAGTTACAGCAACAGAGGTAAAAAATCCTTCCAGCAAAAACACCATTTACAAGTTGAGGGAACAAACATAAGACTAATCCGCCTTGCCTGGCTATTACTTACTATTTTGAAACATGAAAGACTGATTCAGAAAGATTGGGAAAGCCTGGATGTACGTCTTGTCCCTCTCAGTCCCGAGAACGAACAACGAACAAAACAAACAGCACAAACAAAAACTTCCCTCCACTAAGATTTGAAAGTATCTTGTCCCCCTATTGGTCCTCTGGTCAGGTGTCAGCCAGGTTTACTGAGCTTCTTAACCCTTTACAGGTAAAAGAGACATTAACCCTTAACTATCTGTTTATGACAACCTCATAGAAGTACTGTAGTGCAATATATCATGAAAGTACAGCTTACAAATGTAGATTTTTTGTTGTTACATAACTGCACTCAAAAACAAAACAATCTAAAGCTTTAGAGCCTACAAGTCCACTCAGCCCTACTTCTCATTCAGCCAATCGCAAGACAAACAAGTTTGTTTACATTTACGGGAGATAATTCTGCTCGCTTCTTATTTACAGTGTCACCAGAAAATGAGAACAGGCGTTCACATGGGACTTTTATAACCAGCATTGCAAGGCATTTATGTGCCAAATATGCTAAACATTCGTATGTCTCTTCATGCTTCAGCCACCATGCTTCCATGCTGATGATGCTCATTAAAAAAAAAAATGTTTTAATTAAATTTGTGACTGAATTCCTTAGGTGAGAATTGTGTGTCTACAGCTCTATTTTACCCGCCATATATTTCATGTTATAGCAGTCTCAGATGATGGCTCAGCACATGTTCATTTTAAGAATATTTTTGCTGCAGATTTGACAAAACACAAAGACGGTACCAATGTGAGATTTCTAAAGATAGCTACAGCACTCGACCCAAGGTTTAAGAATCTGAAGTGCCCTCCAATATCTGAGCAGGACGAGGTGTGGAGCATGCTTTCATAAGTCTTAAAAGAGCAATACTCTGATGCAGAAACTACAGAACCTGAACCACCATAAGAGAAAAACAACTTTCTGCTGGTGGTATCTGACTCAGATAATGAAAATGAACATGCGTCGGTCTACACAGCTGTGAATTGTTATCGAGCAGAACCTGTCATCAGCATGGGCGCATGTCCTCTGGAATGGTGGTTGAAGCATGTAGGGACATACGAAAGTTTAGCGCATCTGGCATGTAAATATTTTGTGATGCCTGCTACAACAGTGCCGTGAGAACATCTGTTTTCACTTTCAGGTGACATTGTGAACAAAAAGCGGGCAGCATTATCTCCTGCAAATGTGAACAAACTTGTTTGTCTGAGCAATTGGCTCAACAAGAAATAAGACTGAGTAGAATTGTAGGCGCTAAAGTTTTACATTGTTTTACTTTTGAATGCTGTTATTTTTTGTACATAATTCTACATTTGTAGGTTCAACTTTCACGATAAAGAGATTGCACTACAGTACTTGTATTAGGTGAATTGAAAAATACAATTACTTTTGTTTTTTACAGTGTAAATATCTGTAATCAAAAATAAATATAAAGTACACTGTACACTTTTATTCTGTTATAATTAAAATCAATATATTTGAAAATGTAGAAAACATCCCAAAATATATAAATACATAGTATTCTATTATTGTTTAACAAAGTAATTAATCACGATTAATTTTTTTAATGACTTGACAGCCCTAGATTATTATTAGTCCTCACAAAGATTAGAGGGGTGCCTCAAATCTCAAAAGATGGGAGAGACTCCTGAGGTTCAGTTGACTAAATCTGGCACTGTGTAAACCCCGCATCAACTTTGAAGGCCCAATCAAAGTGGCTTTATGCATAGCAGAAGTAATATCAAGTTGCCTAGATCTGTCCAGGTTGACCAGGTCTGGTGCCAATACTCCATCACCACTGATTGCTGGAGAACTGCTTACCAAACTGGCAGTTTTCTAGGGCAAAATGCAGGGGTTTGTGGAAGTGTTTTATGGATTTGTTGCTTAAATGATATGGTTGGATGTAATAGTTCCTGCAAGGTGGTGTCTTGTGGAAGCACAACACTGCTACATTGATGACAGTCTAACACGAATGCAGAGTTGGTACCTATGATAAAGGGCTGGACAGTTTCCTGTTTTTAATTAATCTTGTTTTTTTTAATTGATTATTACTGTATGGGTAATTTATGGCAGACATCCTTAAAGAGTAGAAAACCAGTGTAACCTGTAACTAGAGATGCTACAAGGTAAAGAGTACATGGAACCTTCACCTTCTTCCTCTCTTGGTCAAGAGGCAATGGGCAAATGTGTCCTCTTCCAGTGAGCTGCGTTGCAGTCAGGCTGCAAAAAATGAACACTAGGGGAGAAGTCTTAAGGACCAAGATGAGGATGAAATTTGGGAGGGTGTTGGTCACAGTACATCTGTACAACATTGTATTGTAAATTATCTGGCTTTCCCATAGGCAGAGTCTGACTTGGCCAGTACTTGGATGAGAGACCTCTAGGAATTGGTGTTAGTTATTCATTAGGCAGTACTCTTCTCTTTGGGTTTTTATTGACCAACTGCCTCAGCATGTATGTTGTTTCATAGGATCACAGAAATATAGGGCTGGAAGGGACCTTGAGAAGTCATCAAGTCCAGCCCCCTTCACTGTACAGGATTAAGTAAACCTGGGCCATCCCTGACAAGTGTTTATCCAAACAGTTTTATCGGATCTCCCTTCAGTCTTTTCTCAAGATTGAACATGCCCTTTTTTTAACCTTTCCTCATAAGTCAGGTTTTCTAAACCTTTTTGTAATTTTTGTTGCTCTCCTCTGGACACTCTCCAATTTGTCCACATCTTTCCAAAAATGTGGTTCCCAGAACTGGACACAGTACTGCAGCTGAGGCATCACCAGTGCTGAGTAGACTGGGGCAATTATCTCTTTGTGTTTTACATACAAAACTTTGGTTAATACACCCTGGAATGATATTAGACTTTTTCCCAGCTGCATCACTTTGTTGATGCATAAGAACATAAGAATGGCCCTTCTAGGTCAGACCAAAGATCCATCTAGTTCTGACAGTGGCCAGTGCCAGGTGCCCCAGTGGGAATGAACAGAACAGGTAATCTTCAAGTGATACATCCCCTGTTACTCATTCCCAGCTTCTGGCAAACAGAGGCTAGGGACATCTTGTGTTATGAGAAGTAGTAAACAACACTTCCTTATCTACTTTCTCTACGTCACTCATGATATTATAAACCTCAATCATATTTCCCTTTAACTGTCTCTTTTCCAAGCTGAAAATCCCTGTCTTATTAATCTCTCCTCATACGGAAGCCGTTCCATACCCCATATCTTTTCTGTTGCCCTTTTCTGAACCTTTTCCAATTCCAATATATCTTTTTTGAGATGGGACGACCACATCTGCACACGGTATTCAAGATGTGGGCATACCATGGATTTATATAGAGGCAATATTCAATTTGTTATCCATTATGACCCTCAGATCTTTCTTTGCAGTGCTACCATCAAGACAGTTATTTCCCATTTTATAGCTGTGCATTTGATTTTTCCTTCCTAAGAGAAGTACTTTGCATGTGTCTATATTGAATTTCATCTTGTTGAATTCAAACCAATTCTCCAATTTGTCATGGTCATTTTGAACTCTAATCCTGTCCTTCAAGATGCTTGCAACCCTTCCCAGCTTGATGTCTTCTGCAGATTTTATAAGTGTATTCTCCACTCCATTATCCAAATCATTAATGAGAATATTAAATAGTACTGGACCCAGGACTGTGGGCCCCAACAGATATACCCACCCAGTTTGACAGCAAACTGTTGATAACTACTCTTTGAATATAATTTCTCAGCTAGTTATGGACTTTCCTTATCATAATTTCATCTAGACCTAATTTTGCTAGTTTGCTTCTGAGATTGTCATGTGAGACTTGTCAATGCCTTACTAAACTCAAGATATATCACATCTACTGCTTCCTCTCCATCCAGTAGTCCAGCAAACCTGTAAAAGAGGAAAATTAGGTTGGTTTGGCATGATTTGTTCTTGACAAATCCATGCTGGCTATCATCCCAGTGCTTACTAATTTGTTCCAGTATCTTTCCAGGGGTCAAAGTTAGGCTGACTGTAATTCCCCGAATCCTCTTTATTCCCCCCTGGATAATTGCTAATTGTTTCAGCTGGTTCCTTAAGTACCGTTGCATGAATTTCATCAGGACGTGCTGCCTTGAATATATCTAACTTATCTAAATACTCTTTAAACTGTTCTTCCCTTACTTTGGCTTGCGTTCCTTCCCCCTACTTGTTAATATTAATATCTGGTCACCATTAACCATTTTAGTGAAGACTGAAGCAAAACAGGCATTAAACACCTCAGTATTCTTAATGTTATCAGTTATTAGCTTCCTTCCCTGCTAAGTAGAGCACCTACTCCTTAGTATTTCTCTTGCTCATAATGTGTTTAAAGAACCTCTTATTGTCTTATGTCTCTTGTTAGGTGTAACTCCATTTGTGCCTCAGCCCTGGTATACACTAGCAATTTATGTTGGTATAACTAGGTTGCTCAGTAGTGTGGAAAATCCACATGCTTATACTGACTCAATTCCTGATTTAGACAGCACTACGTCAGCGGGAGGGTTTTTCCCATTGACGTAGCCACTGCCTCTCAGGGCAGTGAATTACCTGCGCCAATGGGAGAAGCTTTCCCTCTGTTTTAGGTAGCATCTTCACTGAAGTGCTGCTGCAGCCTGTTAGGTATAGACAAGTTCTCAGCCTTTCTGATTTTGTTCCTACATGCTTGTGTTATTCTTGTATATTCCTCTTTAGCATTTTTTCACTTTTTGTAAGATTCCTTTCTGATTTTCAGGTCTCTTTTCTTGTGTGTGCTTCAGGACGTCATGGCTCTCAGATGAAATTTAAAACTCAATCCATTACACAATAAATACTTAGACCAAGATTTTCAGAAACAAGTGCATAAAGTTAGGCTCCTAAGCCCTTATTTAGATGCCTTAAAAGGTCACTTGAGTTTCCAAAGTGCTGAGGAGTAGCTCCCATTGGATTTAAGAGTTTAACTTTAGTCACCCTTTGTTTAAAAATCTTGACCTGTAATATGTATAAACATGTTTTTCCCCATGCTAGTATGTTTTCCTTCAGTAAAGATGTAAAGGAGTGGCGTAAATAGAATTAAAGATACTTTGTGCAAAATAAGCATCTGGTTATCAAGAAGTGTGTTGATAGATATCAGTAGATTTGCTGCCGAGTTCTGTGCTTGCTTTGCTTAATGACTACATATGAAAATGTTGCCTATAAATTGCATTGCAGTGCTATTAAATTTTGTACTTAACAATGTTCAGTGTACAAGCAAGCACTTGACCTTCTTTCCTCTGATTCCTAATCCACCAGCAATCCTTCAAGCACCTCTACCTCCAAACCCATTTGTTGTTTCCTCTTGTAATTTTTCCCAAGAAGTGCTGATTGCCCTTCTAGCTACCAGACATTCCTGCTAGCAGACTTGACTTCCTTCCATTCCTAGCTGCAATTTTACAGCTCAGAGAAATAACCATTTTTAGTTGCCTAGCCTCTCCCATGTTGCATAGGGACTTTTGTAAATGGCTTACACATAAGTCTACTCTATTGAGTAAAACCAACGCATGATTAAAAGCAATCAGCTAGTTTCATGATTTCCTTTACATTGTGATTCATACAGTCATATTTTTGCATTATTTGAATGTCTTTTAATAGTGATTATTACCTTTTTAACATGTAATGGTTCCCTAAAGAGAAAAAAGAAAACTAAGTAGAAGTATGTTCTATTCAGTCTGTATTTAATTTGATTTTTAAATCATATGGATCTAAAATGTCACTTTAAAATTTAATTAGAATTTAATCTGAATACACTACACTGGTCTGCTCTAAATGTAAGTCTGTTCTGGCTCCCTCTCACATCTCATCTCCATGTCAAGATGTTATCATTTCAGGGATGGTGAGTGAAAGGGAGAGATCTAAATCATCTAGATTTGGATTTTAAAGCATTCAGCATTGCCCTTAAGTCTTGAAGATGTATCAAAAGAACATGTCTGTTAACACACTTGGTGTGAAAATAGGCTTCCCTCATACATCTGAAATTGCTTCAAAGAAAAACAAACACAGGACCCCATTTCTGCAAAAGGACTGGTCTTGGAGTGGGTGGGTGCCCACCAGGGGCACCAAAGTTTTAAAAAGAATGGTGTGAAAAAAAAGTCTTCCATGCATAGATTGTCTGTTTTTTTCTATTCTTACCTCTTTTCAGTTCACTGTTTACACAATGTGGAAGGCTTAGATCATTCTCCAAGCCAGGCAAACACAGCCCTGAGTGAATGAAACAAGACAGAAAAATCCTGGCAGAAGGGCTGGAGGGATCTGGGGTTACAATTTTACCTACTTATGGGTATTGAACCTAATTTACTAAGGGTATGTCTACACTAGCAGAGTTACAGAGCGGATCAGAGAGCATTGAAGGGAAACCGCTGTTGTGTGTTCACACTATCAGCTGCTGGCCCAATAGCGTGTTCACACTTGCGGTATGTGGAGCAGTGCATAGTGCATCTCTGTGGGATAGCTCAGTGGTTTGAGCATTGGCCTGCTAAACTCAGGGTTGTGAATTCAATCCTTGAGGGGGCCATTTAGGGATTTAGTTGGGGATTGATCCTGCTCTGAGCAGGGGTTGGACTAGATGACCTTCTGAGATCTCTTCCAACCCTAATAATCTATGTTTCTGTGATGATATTGTCTCTGATGCACAATTCACCATACTCAGCACTAAAATCTGTGAGTTATCTATACCATGGGGTTGGTGTTTGGGGTGATCAGATTACATAAATTAGCACAGGCAGATCTCTGGTCTTTATTTCAACACCCTTGGAGCCACCTGTGGCTAGTCATTCAAGTGTAGCCATTGTAGACACTTACAGGAACAGTGGTCAATAGGCACCTGGATCAAGAGAGCCTTTTGAGTAAGATTGCTGTTTAGTTGCATCATATTTTTGATTTGTTGAAAAATGTGTAAATAACTCAACCTCCGCTTCCCCCTCCCTGATGTGGTCAAAGAGAGTACATTTTGCTCAAGGATCTTTCTAATGGTTTCACACCTCCACACAAGAGTGTAGTGATTAAGGAGAAGCTATGTTTTAGGGTGAAGACAAACTGAACCCAGAGGTTCAGTGCTGATCTTTTGTCAAACAGTTCGCCAATATACGACTGTTACCTTACCTGCCTATGTGGCCAAAGGGCAGTTTGAGTTGTAGGCTTATACTTTACAAAGGTGTGTATGAAGTGGGAGTCACAGTGGTGAGGGCTGCTGTCTCAGGAATGGATTCTTAGAGAGAAGGTTGGATGCTAATATCTGGAGTAGACTCAGAAAAAGGTTGAGGACCTTTTGTTTGCTTGAGGACATCTGTGGAAATCAGGAGGAGGCTGCATTACGCAGGCAAAAGCCCCTGCGTAAAAATTATATCATAGTGAATCAATAAAATAGCAGACTGAAATGTGTGCACTTTATTTTAAAGCTGCAATTATTCCTGATCCAAAGCTTAGTTAAAATCAATATGAAAATCAATATGAATCACTTCTAGGTTTGATTGTTTATGTAGTCTAAAAATCATAAAAGGCCAAGGATTGGGAGAAAATGAATGCCGGGTGATCACTCTGAATTGTAAAAGATAAATATGTCTCTTACGCATAACTTAATTGAAGATGTTGCATAATAGAGCTGCTGTTTTAGTGAAGCTTTTTATTCAAACTTTTCATTGAAACTTTTCACCACATTTTTACCTTTGGTTTGTTTTTCCTCTTTGTTCTTTTTTTCTTCAAATTGTGTCTCATACAAATCTGTTGGCTATCAGTACTTGAAACCTCTGTAATATCTCTAGAATGTCTCCATCACTGAAATATGCAAGGCAGTTACCTGAAGCTCAGTACATTTACTCAGTCTTCTTTCTTGACTGGACAGCTAGCTCTGGAGCCCAGTTTGGAACAGTGGTCCTGCAATCTTTGTTTCACTAGTTCTACTCAGATCTGCTTTGTATAAGGTGTTTATCATTGCTTCTTAATCTATAGATACTTTTTGAAGGAGAGAGGGAGATTATTTACCAGTAACTGTAGTTCAAGAAGACTGCATGTGTAGATCCCATGCTCTTCATTCATTTTTGGGGGGATTCTTAAATGGATTCCTGAATAAATTGAAGGAACGGAGTGGCAATTGAAACTGTTGTTTCTCACTTTTGTGGGGTGCTCTTACACTTTTGTGGGGTACGTGTGTTACTCCTGGGAGAATTCTGCACACAATATTTGAAAATTTTATTTGTCAAAATAACACAATATAATCATGCCAGTTTCAATTATTTTGGTAATTTATTTCAAAATATCTATCAGCAAGTTATGTCTAACAATACAGACCAAAACAACAACAAAAATTCTGGTAATTTTTTATTTTTATTTTATTTTATTTTTTACAAATAGATTCCTTACTAGGCATATTAATACAGAACTCTGAGTAATTCTTTTAACTTATAATACAGAACTGTATTTCTGGCACCTGTCAGAAACAGTGCAAAGGCTTGGAGGAGCCAGGGTTAATGTGTGGGCTGAGGGAGAGGGAAGGAGCCTAGGACTGAACCTGGAGGGTGTTGGATGTGGGTAGTAGGATTTGGGGGTTTTTTTTGTTGTTTTTTTTTGGAGGGGTGGGGAAGATTCCTAAGTAGTTGAGAAGTCTCCTCTGATGCAGACCCTGGCTGACCCCAACCCTCTTCCATATAGTCAGGCACATTTGCCCCTACCCGTAGCCCCGAACCCCATGGGTCTCTGCATCCCCCTTTCCTGTCCCCAGGCTCAACGCGCTCACCCCACAAGCTTCTGAGCCCATGCCTCAGTCTGTCCCCTCCTCTAGCCATTCTGAACCCCAGTCTGTGATGCCCCAGCAGCCCTGTGTGCCCCATTCTGTTCTAATCTGGCTCTGTGGGCAGGGTGCTGTGATGAACTTCTACTCCTGGGGGAATTCTGCAGCACTGGGCATAGCTTTTTGCCCCATAGAAAATACATTCTGTCCCAGAAGTGCCGCAGTTCCCCCTTTTGCCCACCAGGGGCTGTTCTGACATCCCCATGGCCTCGTGGGCAAAAGGTGGAACTCCAGCACTTTTTAGGCAAAATGTATTTAATGCGGGGAAATACAAAATTATGCAGGACAGAGGAATTTTGCATGTCTGCAGATGCGCACAATTCCCCCAGTAGTAGTGTGTGTGTGTGGCCTCAATGAGTATTGAAGTGCCACACAGATTCCAATTGTGCATATCCACAAAGGCAATCATTTTACTGGTTAATAAACTTAATTATTTTCCTTTGTGAAAAATATTACACTAAAAGAGTAATAATTGATCACACATCTGCCTTTTCCCCCTCAGCTGATGTATTATAATGCTTGTAGTAATATTTCACTCAAAAATAGAATGGGATATTAGAGACCAGACTTACTTCCCCTCAATTAATGGATATATACCATTTGTTGTCAAGGTGGCTTTTCCAGAGTTTTGATTGTAGAAAGTTTGTCAGCCATGTATTGGGAGTATGAATCCAGCCATAGAGATCTGTAATTACCGACTTATTTGGAAAAAAATGCCCCACCAGGTAAGTAATTCTGTGATGTAACAAAACAATAAGAGGAAAATAAAGCAAACAAATATCACACAAAAGTAAATATGACTAATTGTTTAAGAAGTTAGGTGTTTTAGTTAAACCTTTGTAGAAATAGTTTGTTGGCAAAGACACTGAATCATCTGACATTTATTTTTGCAGAGCTAAGTTCAGAAAACCTCAGAACCTGCTTTAAGATCATCAGTGCTTATATTTTTTTATCATCATCTGAATTTCTACAGGTATGTGGGGAAATGAAGTTACTATTTTGTGAAGCTTTGTGTTCACCATTTAATTTTGATTGTTAGTAGTGTATTGTGCCAAAAGACACTTTTCTCCTTTTTCCTGTATCAAAATATTATTTTCTTGTAATAACTGATTCATTGCACATTGTGACCTTTCAATAAAATAATGTAGTTGAAGGGAACAATAGTTTGAAATTTTTAATAATAATAATGTTTATATTATACTAGTGCCCACAGGAACCAAGTGAGTTATGAAACACATTGTGTTAGGTGCTGTACACCTACATAGGAAGTGATAATCCCTTCTCCAAATGAGTTTACAGTTTAAGTAGGCAAGACAGACTAAGGAAGGAAGTTGCTAGTATTCTTATTTTATAGATGGGGAACTGAGACACATAGATTAAGGGTCAGATTTTTGAAAGTATTGAAATCAATGGGTGCTAAATGCCTAAATACTTTTAAAAATCTGGGCCTAAATGACTTGCCCAAAGTATCTGAGGAATTCTGTGGCCGAGGTGAAATTTGAACCCAGATCATCTGATTTTAAGCACAGTGACTTAACCATAAATTGATCCTAGTCAATTTCTTTCTCTGTTGTGCCTCCCTTCCTGTTCCATTTTGGTTATAACTCAAAGGTTGAATGCCCCTTTCGTTACGTGTCTTTTACACTCATATTTAAAATGTTTGTTTTTTAATTTATATATGGGTTGTCAGGAATAGCCTGTGTGATATGCAGGTGTGCAGAAGTAGAATTAATTTATACAGTATCAACTAGGATTTACTAGATTATTTTAATAAAACTGACTGCATTACATTTGTTTTCTAGTCCACCATCTATGTCACTTGTAAATGGTTATTGCTTGAGTACTGTAGAATCCCCCATTCCACGGTAATTGAGCTGTCGCCTGTTAGACTATTTTTAACTGTGAGAGAAGGAAATCAGACCTATTTGTTAGACCATCCCCTAAGTCTCTCTGTTTTTGCAAGAAGAAAGATGTAAAATACAAAAGCTGGTGTAGAGAAAAGTTGGGCTTTGTGCATTGTTTTATCTAAATTTATTCATGTATTTTGATAAAGCTTAATTTGAACCTTAATTTGCTTATTACGCAGCTATTACTAAAATAAGGTGTATATTGATCCTATAATTTTAATTTCTTTAATAAGCAGAAAAGTCAAATGTAAAGTGAAAATTATTGGAGATTAAACTATGTTCCATATAAAACTCCACAGAGTTCAATTTAAATGGATTTTACTCCCAATCATCTGAATTAAAATGTAATCTTACTTAAATTCTAAATGAAGAAATTTACAATTATATACATATTTTTTAAATTGTTGAATCATAGTCTCTCAGGATTATAGCATTTAAAGGGACAATGGTTTTCATTGAAAATGTACATCAAAATTACCCTCCCCCCCACATTTGGCTGTAGAATTAATATTTTTTGTGACTTGATTTCCATGATAATGTTTAGTAAAACAAGTGTTTAACAGGAAATGCAATTATTGAAGTAATTCTTACTTTCTGGACAGTTCTAAGTCATTCTTTGATTAACATTATTTTTAAGGGTAGAATTCAAATTTTTTTAGATATTGTACAGGACAGGATTCTCGCAAAAGAGAGTAGTGGTGAAAATCTGTTGAATACGCTTTTAAGGAAGAAAGATATTATGCACTGCTTCGGTTAAGAAACATTTGTGTGCCCTCAAGATTCTTTTGAAAATTATATCAGAAATGGTTTCACTGGAAGAATATTTTATTCCTATGCAGGTTTTGCTAATGTGTAGTTAAGGTTACAACTGCACTTCTTAGTACAGTAATTAAAATTCTAGGAAATCATTAGTTAAACCAACAGTTTCATCCAATCCAGCCTCATCTCACATGCTCTCCCATCCAAACATCATAACACCAAAAAACACTCTCCTCAGCAGGACCGGCTCTAGGGGTTTGAATGCCCTAGGCGCACGGCCATTTTGCCGCCCCGCACACTAGTCCCCCGGCTTCGCAGTCCTGCTTGTGGATGGTCGGCTGCTCCTGCGGCTCCAGTGGAGCTGCCGCAGTTGCGCCTGTGGGAGGTCCACTGCAGTCGCGTGAGCAGCCGACCGTCCACAGGCACAACTGCGGCAGCTCCACCGGAGCCACGGACCAGCGGACCCTTCGCAGGCACCACTGCGGCAGCTCCACCGGAGCTGCCTGCCGCCCCCTCTGGCAAAATGCCACCCCCTAATAATGCTGGCGCCCTAGGCGATTGCCTAAGCTGCCTAAATGCAAGCGCCAGCCCTGCTCCTCAGTCCTTCCACGGATAACTTTCTTTAGATTCCATAATATAACCAACCACAGTGCACACGTGCTTACTTATAATCACAATCAAATGCATAACTTTAACTCTGATTTTTCAGCTAAATTAAGATGTTACATGTAGAATTATGTGCATCGTTAAATTTTATGTATTTGTAAATGAATAAGTATGAAATTAGAGTTAAGACTGTGTTTGCAGAAGTCCTGAGTATCTGCGCTTCCCAGTGGAAATTGAGTTCTCAGCATTTTTAAAGATCAAGTTTTCTCAAGTTGGGTAGCCAAAAATGAAACATCCTGAACTTTGGTACTATTTTAATATATATATTTTTAATTATACAGTATTTGTGAAAAGTAAATAAATAAGGGGGCTCTGCCGGCACCCAGCTGAAGGCAGAAAAAGAGACACAGTACTGAGAATTAGGTAATCTACAGAACAGAAGAAAATGTAAATAGGTGACTGATGGAATGGGAATTGAGATTGAAAGAATGGAATAGTATAGGAGTCAAAGGGACTGCAGAGTCCAGAGGAAAAGGGATGCTGAATTGGAGGGGAGGAGAGAGAGCTGTAGAGGAAAAAAGTTAAAAAGAACAATAAACAGAAAAAAATGGAAAGAAAATCCTTAGAGATAAAAAGAGAAAATGAAAGGACAAAGATGGAAAAAACAACAAACAAATAAAGACACAACTTTGATTTGTACTTAAAAATGCATATTGTTTTCCACTCTTTGGCTTTATGTTCAATTCCAGCCAAATAATTCAGAACTGCTGCATTCTACACTATCTGAAGATTCCAACTGAAAGTAAAAGATTTCAGGTTTATCAATCTATTTTTTCCAGGTATTAGTCCAGATTCTAAGGTTTGGTACACTGCTAATACCAATCAAATGAGAATGACAGAATCTTATATACTTAAAATTTTTAACAGAGTTGCATGTAGTCCACCCACACTACTGTGGAGTGGACCATTGTTCCTCACTAGTGAGGGAATGAAAGGGCCTCTAAACCAGAGGAATTTTTTAATTCCTACCTCAGAAAGAGCAAACTACCAAGAACTTTCAGACAAGCTGTGGTCAGCCATCAGCCTGTCATGGGGGTCCACTCACCATTAGGGCCCCTCCTCCTGGCCACTCTGGGCATTAAGTCCTTCCAGGTGCTGTGCACTCCTTTATCAGTCTCTCAACCCACCTCTACAACTCCAGGTGCTCTTTCTTCATGACTTGGTTCTTGGGCCAGGTCACTATGGTCCTCCCCTTCTGGGGTAACAGAGTATTTCAAGGCAAACCATCCCAGGCAGTCTATTCTCCACTGTCTTGCCTGTGCCACATCCCCAGTGGCTGGTAGGGGAATCTGGGTCCACCCTTTACTCCAGGGTCCAGATCAGGGATCCTCTCTTCAGCAGCCAAGGTCTTATTCCTTGCTGCTTTGCTTCTGAGTCATTCCTCTGGTGCTCTTCCCTTTCTGGGTTTGCCAGCCCAAACTCCCTTCTCCCAGGGAGTGACTGCAGACTACTTCAGCTCTCAGCGACTGGGCTTTATACAGGCTCCACCTGTTTCTGTCCAGATGAACCTCATCTAATTAATCCCTGCTCCCTGGCTTCTCCTTCAGGTGCATCTGGGGAATTAATTGTCCTATCCAGCCACCTTAATCCCACCTGGGCATGGTGGAGGGTGACACCCCATCACACTGCCCAGGAAATCAATTGTGGACACTGTTGCCTCTTGCTTCTCTTTTCTGGAAATCTTCATTGAGAAGGTGGTTTTAGGACAACTCCAACATATGGCACTCGTAGGTTCTTTGGACTTCATCCACTCAGGTATGACCAACCTATGGCACAGAAAGAGTACTTATAGTTGTGGCTGACAATCTCAGGGCAACGGACAGAGGCCAGGCTGCCACAGTGGTCTGTGGTCATAGGATATTGCTGACCTGACTACAAGACCTTTTAGAGCCAATTGAATCAAACTAAAATATTCCACTTATTTCTCTCAGTACTATCTGTGATACTAGTTTTGGTTGACTGCTGTTCCTTTCTGAAGACTTTCATTCATAGATTCCAGGATTAATCTGATCACCTCTTCTGTTCAGTGATAGACATGTTTATATATGAGACAGTATGGTTTAGAATGTTTTCAGCAGCTTTTGAAAAACGTATCTTGCTCCTATTAGCCTATGGACTAGATCTATAGGCCAGCATGAAAAATACCTGTATTGCCACACCTCCTGTAATTTAAAGGAATAAAACAATTCTGAATTTTTGTACTGTATTTAATTGAAGTATATTGCAAAATCAACTTCATATTTTTCTGCTTTGCTGATTTTCAGTTTTCCTCATTTATTATTACTGTAATCAGGCAGTAGATGATACCCAATTGCAAGAAGCCAAGTCCTGGAGGCTCAACGGCTTAGGGCAGTGGTTTTCAACTTTTTTTCATGTATAGCCCCTAAAATTTTTTTAATGGAGGTGCGGACTCCTTTGGAAACTCAAACACGGACCCCAAGTTGAAAACCACTGCTCTATGGTAACAACAACCTTTCGCGAACCCCAGGTTGAAAACCACTGATTTTTGGGGGTCAGGAAGTCAGAAGATTCCAGGATAGTTGGGAGGAGCCAGGGGAGAGATGGTGTGGAGGGCACCACCTTGGCAGGACTGTGTGGGTGGGGGCCACAAAGAAAGGAAGAAGGACTGTGTTGCCCTGGGTGCAGGTGAGCATAAACCTGGGGAAAACGGACTTGTGATGGACACTGCTAAACTGGGACTGGTGGTGAACACTTTGAACACAGATTAACAAATTAAATAACCGTAGAGATTTATTTAACAGAGCGGTTTATTTTTTGCCTTATGGCCTGGATCACAGACATTCACTTGCGTCACTGCAGGATAAACCCCACAATCCAACCTCTTTCACCAATTTGTTTTACACACACACACACACCCCCATTCTATATGGGCACAGGTGCTGGTAGATGTCCTAAGGCACCTTTTTCCAATTTGGGATGAGCATAAACCCTGTTTGTTTATGTTCATCTGGAAGCCCCTGATACAAAGACCCAATTGCACACACAGGCATTCTGAGGCCATTTATATAAAAGAATATTAGGAAATTGGTACAGACCAATGGGCCAAATGGGATAGAGGACTGAGGGGAATTCAACAGCAACAGTGAAATATTTTTTTAAAAAGCACAATCCATTCTCCCGCCTCTAGAAGTATCCAACCTCACCACCCACCTAAGGCCTCTAATCCCACCAGTGGTGCATATAGAACTGAGATGCAATAGCCTAGTGAGGTTACTGCTCAGTGTCTGTTCAGGCTGGACCTCCAGCTTAATGGGGTAGGATACTCCTCAGCCACTCCACCTTCACCTTCCCTTGAGACACACCCTCACTTCACCTTCCCGTGGGACACACACACCAAGCCTAAGTCCATAGTGCTTACCACCAGTCCGAATCTAGCAGCGGCCATCTCAGTCCTGTATCCTGGGCTCACTCACATCCAGGACAACACAATCCTTCTTCCCTTCCACCAAGGCCTGCCCCCCTTGACTCCTCCCAACCGTCCTGGAATCGTCTGGCTTCTTGCCCCTCTAGATCATTGATCCTCGTAGACTTGGCTTCTCACAGTTACATTCCATCTGCTGGCTTATTACATTATCCTTGATATTTACTTGAAAACACAGTCTTTGTTTCTCGGTTTATCAGTTCCTGAAACTTACTACTGCGGATTTTAGATCACCCCTCACTATAATATCTGGAGGGCAGATTCTGTCACTCTTATACACAGTAAGTAGTATCTTATTCACTAAGTAGTTCCACTGATTTGGGCTGCTGTCTGAGCAATGTACTGCCTGCTCTGTGAGCAGAGGTGACAGAATCAGGCCCTTGGTGGCATTTTTTTCTCTTTTTTTACAGAAATCATTACAGACTTTAAGGTAGAAGGAACCATTATGATCTACGACAGGCATTTTTGAAAATTGTAAGCTTTAGATGTGAGAGAACCATAAGACTTATGCTATACCAGCCGATCAGCCAAAGAGCCCCTTTCATTCCCTCCAAGTTCATGAGGAAGATGAGTGCTAGTGAGAAGGGGTGGAAAAACAGAGGGGGGCAATGATGAGGCCAAGGATTTTCTTTCCCCTGCTGTCCGAGGCAAAGAATCTCCACCTCTGAAGATTCAAGGGCAAGACATTTGGAGTTTTCTACTTCAGGGTCCAGCCACTGGGTTTTTTGGTGTCTATCTACCAGATTAAAGTACCAGATGTCTTCTCCTTGTATAGATACTTGTAATCGAGTCACCTTTCAACTTTTTCTTTAATAAACTGAAATAGTTTAAGCTTGTTTAGTCTCATGGTAAAGAATATTTTCCAGACCGTAAATCATTCTTGTGGTGCTGTTCAGAGGCCACTCCAATTTTCAACTTACTTTTTAAAGTGTAGACACCAGAAATAATCACAACATTCCAGTAGTGATCTCACCAATACCAAACACATGCAAAATTACCTCCCTGATCTTCAGTATTCCTGTTTATACAGATCAAGAAATATCCACAAGTAAGGTATAGCCTTTCTTCACTGCCTCACTGTGATTAAATCGTAAGCTGTGTGGAGAAGTTAATTGTAATATTATAGAAGTTTTGATAGTTTTTTGGATTACATATAAGTAGCAACTCATTAGTTGCGAAAAAACAAAGATCCTGCTCTCATGGAAGTATTGCAAGCAATTAAAAAAAATGCACATAAGAGAAGAGTGAGATACAAAAAATGTGATGTGAATTGATGAAATAATCACAATTCTCAGCAATTTTTAAAACATTTTCTAACATGCTAGCTGGTCATTTTGGATTTTTGTGGGTGTACAGTAGATTATAACTTTTCAATAACTACCATTTTCCTACAAATATAAAGGTTAAGTGTCATGCAATTTAAATGTACGTCTTGCTGCAGCTTATGACAGAATCAGTTCTTTGAGTTTCACTAGGAATTGCAATTGTAAATAAAATTGATTACAGATTTCATAATATGTCATTGTTTAAGGTTTTTTTTTGCTCTTCATATAGTGCAAATAACAAACGTTTAATTTTGGTTTTCATTTAATTTCAGGTTTATTCCGGTGACCTATGCCGATCGTTTTGTGAGCTCTTAAAGGATATAACTACTGAAGGTCAAGTTCAAGTGCTGAAGGTAGTGTATATTGTCATTTTTGGTCGTCCACTTTAAAGTGAGTAAAAAAATCAGTAACTTATTACAAAGAGCAGGGCTTTGTAATATGTTTAGGATAGCATTTAGCTCTTACAATCACCTTAATGCACAAGGGGCCTAATAGAAGAAAACCTCTCATTGTTTCAAGTAGTAATGACTAGTGAAAGCACAGGGTGTTTGGTTGGTTGGTTTGTTTAACATTTTAACATGCGTACTTGATGAAATAATATTAGTAAATTTAGTTATGAAGTCTTTTGTAATATAGAAACTGAACAGGAAAGATTTGGGATTTTTAGAAGAAACAGTAAGTGAATGTCTGAAACCTGTGATGTGTAACAGAAAAATCTGAAGAAGAGTTCTGTGTAGCTTGAAAGCCTGTCTTTGACCAATAGTAGTTGGACCAGTAAAAGATATTACCTCAAAACCACCTTGTCTCTCTAGCAGAAAATTATCAGTCATACAGTGGTAAAGGTATAATAATCAAATATCCTTCTTAGGATTTGACTGATTTTCTGTATGCTATTATTTATGGTGAGCCTGATGCTACTTGTTGGTTAAAGTATTGATTAGAGGATAGAAGTCCTAGAGAGGGAAAGTAAAACAGAGCAGCAGAAAACCCAAGTGTAGTTGTAAAGATCAAGATTTAAATTAATAATTTTCTATTGTGAAGTATCTTCAGAAGATCCCCACTGTAAGAAGCATACCAAGCTGTATGATCACTGGACCATTTAAAGCAGTTTAACCATTAACAAGCATGTACTCTTTAATTCAAATATAACTATACAAGGCTTCACTTCTGTAATGAGACTCATTTTTCTTCTTGTCCTCCTTTTTTTGTTGATAGATAGAAGCAATCTTGAGATAATGTTATTAAGCCACTAACTTATAAAAGCAAGAATGTCATGATGCAACATAGAACTTGCAAAGAAAGTTTGGGGCAATTAATGCAGCTCAGGGTGAGAGGCAAAGGTGGCTCTAAACCAGGGGTTGGCAACCTTTCAGAAGTGGTGTGCAGAGTCTTCTTTTATTCACTCTAATTTAAGGTTTCGCGTGTCAGTAATCCATTTTAATGTTTTTAGAAGCTCTCTTGCTATAAGTCTATAATATATAACTAAACTATTGTTGTATGTAAAGCAAATAAGGTTTTTAAAATGTTTAAGAAGCTTCATTTAAAATTAAATTAAAATGCAGAGCCCCCCGGACCGGTAGCCAGGACCCTCGCAGTGTGAGTGCCACTGAAAATCAGCTTGTGTGCCGCCTTCGGCACACGTGCCATAGGTTGCCTGCCCCTGCTCTAAGCTATCTTTTCATCTCTCCCAGTCCTTGTCCCCTGCCCAGGCCTATCTTGGAGCAGCCTAAAGGCACCGGCTCTAGTGCTCTGGTCATGCTCTTCACATGCCTTTCCCCAGATGTTTCACGCACATCTGCCCTTTGCACTGATGGAGCTGGATTAAAATGGTCATGAGATTTTTTTTCCCAGTCAAGTCACTTAATTCTTCAGGCAGCGTGGAGTATGGAATTTAGTGAGGACTTGGCTCAGTGACCTTAAAATAATTGTATTGGTTTGTACCATAGCCTAGCAGTAATACTTTTAAACTGTACAGACAAATTTGTGACTGGCCAACCATTGTATTGTAAAGCTGTTGTACTCAGGAAATCTCAGGAACCTAGTTACACTTGCCTTGCATTTGGTTATGATGAGAGAGAACTCATGGAAGCTAGATAGTAGTGCTATTTATATATATATTTTTAAAGTCTACTTTAACAATTCACCATACTGGAGCATTCCACATTCAAAGAAAGACCTTGGGGTCAGCTCTATTATATTTACTTTATGGCTAGCAGTGAAATCTTGGAATTTGTAGGAAACTAATCACAATTGTATTTGATTATAATGGCAGATGAGATAGGAAAGGGATATTGTGTGAGGTGGACATAGGGTTAAATAGGTAGGTATTTAGTAGAATATAGAGGATACACCTTACTGTTAACTAAAAAAAAAAAAAAAAAAGCAAAAAAATAATTCACAACTCCAAGTACATTTTAGAAAATTGCTATTATTTCATTTTTAAACTTGGTTCAGAATTTAGTTATAGTTGTAGAATATTTTACTTTTCATTATTTGGATAAAAGTGCAACATTAAGAAATTGTGTTTAATTCTAAAATTGCTTAAAATATTTCTTAACCTAGATTATTTCATAATAAATAACACATGCTTTTCATTGACATATTAAAAAGGAATTAACTATGTCTAACACTCCAGAAATCTTATGGTTCTTCCAATACATCTAATTCTTTGGTCATATGGGTAGTGAAAACTATTTTATTTTGTGGATGCTTGCTTTCTGTAAATGTAATGTTAAATGTGGTATATTTTAGCTGCGCTCTTTAATATACTGTAAGCATGCAAAAATGTCACCCAGTTCAATTATTTTAACTACAAGTACAACCAAGTGAGAAATATCCGAAAAAATAGGGGGGTGGGGGTGGAGAGCATTAGTGTATGTGTGTAGATTCCGTATTACTTTGGCACTGAGGAGTTCTAGACAGAGTTCATAGGCACTGCATAAAAACAGAGAAAAAAGATTATCTCTGCCCCAAGGAGTTTACGATCCTAAATATAAAACAAGAGACAACAGATGGATACAGACAGTTGGAGGAGTATAAGAAAACAATGAGACAGTACGGGTCATCATAACTGGCATTTGTCACAACACACCAACAACTTAACCACTGTCAAGTGTTTTGTAGGCACTGTGACAAAGCAGAGTTTTGAGGAGGGATTGGAAGGTGAATAATGAGATAGCTTTGCAGATGTTTTACAGACAGTGCTTCCCAAGCGTGTGGGGCAGCATGGGAGAAAGCACATGCTTGTTTTAAAATGTAATAAATGGGCAAAGAAGTCATCATAGGCTAATTTAAAGTAAGCTTAGAGATGGTAGGTAAGCTGGAAATTGAAGGTTTGATGTACTAGAGAAGGGGGAGACAGTGGAGGGATGCAATGAGGGATGTGACATGGTCAAAGCGACACGGTAGGAGAATGATCTTTGCAGCAGCATTCTGAACGGAGATGAGTGGGGCAAGATTGCATTTGTCAAACCCAGAGAGAAGGGTGTTCCATTAGTCAGGGCACGAGATGAGAGTTTGGACAAGATTTTTAGCTAGATGGATGGTTAAGAAAGGCAATATCTTAGAGATGTTATGGAGAAAGATTTGGCAAGATTTATACATTGTCCAGATGTGAGGACCTAGAGAAATGTTGGAGTTGAAGATGATGCTCAGGTATGGGCCTGATGATGGTGATGTCCATACTGATCAAGAAGGGAGGTAGCAGGGAGGGCTTAAGGAGGATGATTAGGAACTCCATTTTAGCCATGTTGATCTTGAGCTGATAGGTAGACATCCAAAAGGAGATGTTAGAGAGAGAAGCCGAGATTTTAGTTTGGACAGAAGAAAATAGGTCTGGAGTAGTGATAGATCTGTGAGTCATCAGTAAAGAAGTTGTTGTTGAATTGAAATTTCCCAGAGATAAGGTGTAAAGGGAGAGGAGAAGAGAATTAAGGACAGAGCCCTGTGGAATCCTGACAGAAAGTTGAAGGACAGATGAGGAGGATCCTCTGAACAACACACTGAAGAAGCGATGAGAGAGGTAGGAGGAGTACCAAGAGAGGATGGAGTTATGGAAGTGAAAGGAGCACAAGATTTCGAGAAGAGGAGCGTTGTTGATGGTGTCAAAGGTGACTGACACGTCAAGAAGGATGAGGATGGAGTACTGCTTCTGAGCCTTAGCTAGCAGAGCTCATAAAAGACTTGGCAAGAGCAGTTTCAGTGACATGCAAGAATCTAGGATAGAATTAGAGGAGAGGACTCCAGATAGTGATTGTAGATGGTGCATTCAGTGAGCACTGTTTAGAGTGGAAGGATGGTCTTGTGATTTAGGCACTGGACTGCGAGTTGGGTGGTCTAGGTTAATTTCCTAGTGCTGCCACAGATTTCCTATTTAGCTTTGGGTAACTGATTTAATTTCACAATGCCACAGTTTCCCATCTTTACAAAAGTGGAAAATACTCCCTTCCTCCCACCCCCTTTGTCCTGTTTATTTAGATTGTAAACTCTTCTAGATGAGGATTATCTCCTACTTTGCATTTGTACAGTGCCTTGCAAAATCTTGGTTAGGATATTGTAACAGGGTCAGGCCAGATGGCTACAAGAGAGTTGTCGAAGGTAGATACATTAGTTCCAGGTTAAGCAGGTCCCTTTTCCCTGGGTAAGATAACAAGGACTATTCCAGAACAGTCAGGAACTTTATAGAACTAATTAAGGCAGGCAGACTAATTAGGATACCTGTAGCCAATTGGGAAGCTGCTAGAATTAATTAAGGCTAATCAGGATACCTGGTTTAAAAAGGCTGTCACTCCAGTTAGTGGTGTGTGCGTAAGGAGCTGGGAGTGAGAGGATGTGCTGCTGGAGGACTGAGTACAAGCGTTAATAGACATCAGGAGGAAGGTCCTGTGGTGAGGACAAAGAAGGTGTTGGGAGGAGGCCATGGGGAAGTAGCCCAGGGAGCTGTAGCTGTCATGCAGCTGTACCAGAAGGCACTCTAGACAGCTGCAGTCCACAGGGCCCTGGGCTGGAACCCGGGGTAGAGGGCAGGCCCGGGTTCCCCCCAAACCTCCCAACTCCTGATCAGACACAGGAGGTTCCACCAGAGAGGAAAGTCTCTGGGCTGTTCGCTGACCCATATGGTGGATCAGCGGAAATGCGGGGATTGTTCTTATTCTTTTTCCCCCTGCTAGCCAGTGATGAGGTTATCTGAGTGAACAGCAGATTTGAGCCACGAAAGTGGCCAAACTAAGGGCTACTGTGAATCTCTGAGGCTAGCAAAATCCGCCAATAAGTGTGGGACCCACCAAGTTAGAGGAGGAACTTTATCACAATGTCTATTTGCTACTGTAATATAAGTAGTGTTTTTTGTAAATTGCTTTGTTGGGTTCATTCATGTTACTTTTTAAAAAAATTTTAAATAAAGCTTTTGGGAACTCCAAAGATATTGTGAAAAACAGATCTTGATAAATCCATTTCTGAGATCTAAAAATACAAGTATTGACATTTTAAATATGCCTTTTGAGGAAACTCAGAAGAAAATGAAGATTCATACTGTGCAATTCAAATGTTAGAATAATTATGGTTTATTACTGTCACTGTTTGAAAAAATGATGTCTTTTCTAGGAGCTTTAACTGTGTCTCTTAAGTCTTAGTTTGACTTGCATTCAGTTTTATTAATACAACATTATTATTCATGTAGCAGAAGTCTGCTATGAACTGATTTCTCATTGTGATATACTAATTATGATAAAAATTGCAGTGTATTTTGCCCCAAGGAAAGACATAAAAAACATTTTCTGTTTTGAAGTATTCATGATAGAACTTGAAAGTTAACAAGCTCCTTTTTGGTAACAAAATACTACAGAAGCTTTGTTTCCATTCTCACTCCAGTCCTATCTCCTTGCCCCGCCCCCTACCCCCCCCCCAAAAAAAAACACAACTATCTATATAGGGAGAAGATTTCTGATTGTAGAGGCCTTTTTTATCTGGTGGACAAAGGCATACTGAGATGCAATGCCTTGAAGAAGAAGCTGAGCTGTATACAATTTTCTGCATACAGTACTTGTCACTTAATGTACCTAGGCTGGGGGTGTGCAGCCTGTGGTTTGGGGGTCACTTTTGATCCTTGAGATGCTAAATTGTGGCCCTCGAGGGCACTTCTATTCAGAAGAAAAAATTTATTTGATTAATTGAAAATGTTTCCTGAGCCAGGCCCTCTGATTTTAAAAGTGAAGTACTTGAATCAGTCATCTCACTATTGGGGGTATGTCTACACTGCAATTAAAAACTCATGGCTGACCCATGCCAGCTGACTCAGACTCACAGTGCTTGTGCTAAGGGAGCTGTCTAATTGCAGGGTAGATGTTTGGACTTGGCTGTAGCCCAAGCTCTGGAACTCTCCCATCTCGCAGGGTCCTAGACCCTGGGCTCCAGCCTGAGCTCAAACATTTACACTGCCCTTAGCCTGAGCCCCGCAAACCTACTCAGCTGGCATAGTCCGGCTGTGGGTATCTAATTGCAATGTAGACCTACCCTGGGAGGAGGTAGTGGACACCGTTTTCCCACCTGCCTCTCATTGCCTTCTTGCAGCCCCAACAAAATTCTGATGGGATCCTATATCTCTTTGAACAGTTCCAGTAGGCAGTTCATTGGCCACCCTCCATCATTGTTGGGATGTGAGAGCCACAGGCGGAACAGATTGCAGCCCAGATGTTTTTTAAATGGCTTCCCTTACTCAACGGTAGTGGCGGGGGAGGGGAAGAGGAAAAAGAGGAGAAGTTGAGTCATATGTCAGACACGGTTCCTAGGTGACTCATGGCTGCAGCATCAGCTGATTATGATCCCCAAGAAATCATATGCCACTTGAATATAGCCACTAGCCAGAGTGCATTGTACACCAGCCGCTCCCTCTCCACATCTTCAATATGCTTCTGCACATCTCAACTTATCCCCTTTGATAGATAATGTGGGGAATGGAGACATCAGAGTCAAATATACTGGCTCTGCACCCTACTGGTGAGACTCTCACACTGGGGGAAGTCCCAGCAGAAGATTTATGGGTGGTTTCTTCTCCCTTTTTGCACCCTGAGAGATGCCAAATGGAGCAGAGTGGCCCAGAGGATCTGTCCCAAAATATTGATTGTAGCCTCTTGACCTTGTGAAATAACATGTTTGGACCTCAGGCTGAAAAGGTTGGATACCATCTCATGCACCACCTCATTCATTCATCATCTTTTTGTGGACAAATAGAGACAGCTTTAGTCTTCCAACACTTAGCAGTGTGGTATCGATTTATATTCTTTTTTTCAGTATCTCCTCTTAGTGCTCCATCTGGTTGTATCTCTGAAATAAACTTGGAGGAAATTACTTTGTTTTGAAAAATTGCACCAGTATTTTGTATGCAAACATCTGTCTTATACTACCAACATTATAAATTATGCATAATATTTTAAACACACATGCTTTATTTTAATTACTTTTTAATTCAGGGGACTTTCTCACTGTATATTTCAACAACTAATAGATAATTAAATCCCGTAAATTACTGACCAGCAAACTGACATATTAAGGTTTTCTTCCATATCAAAAATTCACATGCCATATTTTCCTCTCAACGTTTTAATATTACGGCAACTTTGGGGCTTAGATGTTGCATGAAAATTTACACCTTAAAGAAAGTAATTTGAATATATTGTTTTTGAATAATCTTGTAAACTAAAGTATTGAATTTAAATAGGCTGGAGCTTTCCTGGCAAAGTTTTGTTTTCTTAATCTCTACAGTTAGTTTCCATTGGGTGTTTATAATTTTTGCATAGGGTTAAAAAAGGCTCTGTGTACTAAGCATTTAGAATCTAAAATAGAGTTATTCTGTTTGTAGCCACTGAAGTACAAGATGTCCATCTTGAATTAAGATGAGCAAATGGTTTGCGTGTACATATGTGGTGTCTACTCATGGAGTATTGGATTACTCTTCTTGAGAATTTGTGATTCTCACTTGGAGACATTCAGAAGAATGAAAGATTTGGAGAGGGACAGGCAAGATTCTTTCCTCCACTCCATCCTGCTGTGGTGGTAGAAGAGGAATGTAATCTGTGCAACTGATCATTCTCCCACCACAAGAAGGCCTCCAGTAGATGTAGACCTGGAGTATTAAGCTATTCTGCAACCTTAATCTCTGTGCACATGGTATGGGGGAGTCTTGGCTGGATTGTGCTCTACTATTTTGAGCTGCTACTCTAAAAGTTATGCTTAGAGTAGTAGAAAGAGGCTTAGTTAAGAAAGAAAAGGAATTGGCCATTCCTCACTGAAATTTTTCAACGGGAACTGTGGATTCTTCAAGTTATTGTTCCTATGGGTGCTCTACTGTTGGATATGTGCATGCCCATGTGCTCTTGATCAGAGACTTAAATTAGCAATGTCTGCAGGTCCACATCTGTTCATTATACAACCTCATGCTCCAGTGCAAGAGTATATAGGGAGAGGTGAACCCACCACCATTTCAGTTCCTTCTCACTGCTTTTGGCTCCAGATCTGTTCCACATTGCGTTTTGCTGTGATGCTGGGAGTACCTTTCCCAGACCTGAAGAAGAGCTCTGTGTGGCTCAAAATCTCTCTCTCACCAGCGGAAGTTGGTCCAGAAAAAGTAACACCTCACCCACCTGGTCTCTCTGCTGCTCTCTGACCTTCAGCCCTTTCAAGCCCTGGCTTCAGAAAGTCAATCAACAAATCCTTTTTGGTGCTTTTGCTTTTCAGTCTTTTCCCAAGAACCATCTGCAGCTCCCATCTAAGACTTTCCACAGTCCCCTGCTCTCTGACAGCTCTCACTTGCCCTTGACTCCCAGGCAGTTCTCGCTTGCCCTTTTCCTGACTGACTGACTATGTGCTGTAAGGACATACTCACTAAGGCCTTGTCTACCCTCCAGGAGAAATTCAATCTAAGGTACGCAATTTCAGTTACATGAGTAGCGTAACTCAAATCGACGTCGCTTAGATCTACTTATCACGAGGCCCACACTACACTATGTCAACAGGAGATGCTCTCCTGTCAACTCCCCCTACTCTTCTCGATCCGGGCGAGTACAGGAGTCTTCAGGAGAATGACCTGCGATCGATTTAGCTGGTCTTCACTTGACCTGCTGAATCGACCACCGATGCATTGATTGCTGCTCGTTCCCCAGTAAGTGTAGACAAGCCCTTAGACACTTCCTTTCTCAGATTCTCCCTGATCCCATATAGCCCCAGGAGCTGCCCTTCCCTCTTAATAGACCAAACTGGGAGCACCTGTTCTTGCACAAGGGAACTGGATCTGCTTTATTGAAAGAGTTCATCCCATGTGATTGGGGTTATACTAAATAAATTGTCACAGATTGCTTACTAGCTAATATTTTACTTATCTGTGGAACCTACTTTCCTGTGTCTCCCTCCCACCAAACACTTTTTTACTTTAGTCTTCAAAATTGATCATATATGGTATTTTTTTCCTGTTCCAAATGCAAATCAATTAGAAACAGCAAAACATCACAAATCAGCTGCTTACATATGTTTTAGTTCAGTTGTACTGTTCAGTTTAGCAGGATATTTATGAATGCAGTTCACAACATTTTAAGGTTTGTACATTTCTGAAGAGTATTGTAAATGTCTAATTTGTATAGTTTATGAAATAGCCCACATTCTGTCACCCAGGCTAATAGACATTAATATGCATAAGTCGTGGAACTTCCATTGTAGTTTTTCTGTGTAGTTCTTTGCTTGTTTTTATGTTTTTGTTTGGTTTTGGTTTTTTAGGTTGTGGAAAATGTCCTAAAAGTAAACCCAGCATTGGGGCCTCAAATGTTTCAACCCCTTTTGCCGTCTGTGTTCAGGGGGATTATAGATGGGGAGGTAAGAATTCTTTTCTTCAAACTATTCTAGTTTTTCATAGTGAACGAATTTGCTTTCCACTTATTTTCCATAAGTTTGTACCCAGAAACCAATATTAAGTAATAGATTTAATTTTAAAAAAGCAACTACAGGAAAATGAAAACTTGTGACTGGAATATTTCATGTGATTTCACAGGCTTATTTCTCACCTTTCCAAATGACATCACTATACTTTTTCACCTCTACCCTTATGAATTCAGTGTTACAAATTCAAATATTCTATTTGGGGTAGTTTTTATTTCATTTTATGAAGTGTGTAGTACATTAACATCATAGACGAAATTCAAGTCATCAAGTACATCCTCCCTGGGAGTCGGGTATAATGAAGAATAGAAGTAGTATCAAATTTAATTACAGATATTGAATTGATTTTACCCTTGATATTAGTAGTTCTACTCTCTTCTGTGTATAAAAGGCAGGATTTATAGAAAATACAGATTTTAGGAAAGTTCTTAAGGCATTTGTTTCTCATTTACTAGAGCCTTCTTATAAAGTCTACTGATCACTGCTGCTCTTGGCAAGTCTTACCAGAACCCAACCAACTCATATTGTGGGCCTAAGCATTATCCACGTCAGCCTTAAGATCAGTTTAAAGATAATGTTTTTTACCACAACCCCCCAGCAGTCAGCACTTTCCCAGCTGTCCAGTCATTTAAAAAAAACAAAACTATTCTTGCATAAATACATTTAAATCTCAAAACTTTAAATCAGTGAAACAGTGTTTAAACTTGACTGATTTCTGAGCCAAAAAAAATAAAAATTCCATGCATATTATTTTAAAATACAGCAAAATTCTGAACATTTTATTTGTCAAATAAATGTGGAGACTCCAGCGTGTCATTGGGGAGCACAGGCCACTGGCTGCACAGAAGTGGGAGATCACTGTGCAGCTCCCACTCAGGACTCAGACTCAGCAGTGAAGCTGCACCCACCCCGATACAGCACAAGACAGGGCCTTCCACAGAAACACCCCAATGCCCTGCCCCTCCATGCCAGGTGCACCAAGTGTGGGCTGACAGTCTCAGCAAGGCAGGATCCAAGTGTGGAGGGATCCAGGTATGAGTTGAGGTGAGTCCTGTGTGAGGCAATCTGGGCACCAGTAACTCAGAGGGGGATCTGGGTGCAGGGGGATCTGCATGCACAGGGGTTTGTTGGGTGGTTCTGGGTGCAATGGTAATGGGTGCTGAAGGGGAGTCCAGGTGAGGGTGGTTGGGGCTCAGTGGGGGAGAGGGATAGAGCTCAGCAGGGAGGTCTGGGTGTGGAGGGATCTTAGTGTGGTTGGCTGGAGCTCGATAGGGTGGGATCTGGGTGTGAATAGCTCCTCAGGGTAGTCCAGGATGTGGGGGAGTGGTGCTTGTTAGGGGTTCTGGGTGCAGGGGAGGGAGGGTCTGGGTATGAGGGGGTCTGGCTGCATGGAGGTTGGGCGGATGGGATGAGCAGCTCCCTGTACAGCGACACTCCTCCTGCAGCAGAGGAGCAATGAGTGCAGGAAGCGTGAGGAGGGGCAGTTTGCAGAGCTTCCTACAGGTGGAGGAGAATTTGGGGGGTGGATCTGACATGGCTCTGGATGCCGTACAGTGGAAGAGAAAGTCCCATCTTCCCCAGCCCAACCGGGACTAGCAGCTGAGCCTGGGGCAGGGTGGGGGCCACCAGCTGGGTCTTCCCCAGTCATACCCTCTACACCACAATGATTTATCTTTCTGCCAGCTGCCCTGGGCACCTGCAACATACTGCTAGGGAGGGTCACATGACCACGCTTGTGGCTTCTCTTTTCTTCCCTGTCAGAAAGTCATTTTTCTGCAGAGCAGCAAAGGAAATCTAGAGAGGGCATAAATTCTGCACCGTGACTCAGAGTTCCCTCAGGAGTAGTAGTTGCAGGGATCCTTACAATGCATTGCAGGATTGGGACTTAATGTTTTAGCAAATTTGTGATTGGCTAAACCATTGAAGTTGTGTGTGCCTAATTTCTGATCATACTATGTGGAAAAGTATGTGTCCATTTAAGCTAGAACCAAAAATAAAAGACTTCTTTGATTTTGCTCAGGCTTTAAAAAAGAAAGAAGTTTAGGCTGATAGTAAGTAGGGAAAATTTCAGCCAAAATTAATTTGTTTCAGAATATGTGGCTGATATTGAAAACAGATTAAAAGAATGATGGTTTATATGTACTCATAACATCACCCAAAACGTGGTGTGTATTGTAAACCATTTTACAATACTGTATTAACTGAATTTATACAGCACATTATGAACAATAAGGTTCTTCACATTAATTAGAAGTATTTTGAGTTTTTTTGTGAGCAACTAATTTAATTCAAATTCAAAAAAGATGCATAGGTAAGTAAATAAAGCAAATAAATGGCATAGATAAAATGCAGTAGTCTGGGAAGTCAGAACATCTTTAATATCACTTGTTTGGGAAGAGTTCTAATATCAACTTTGACTAAGGAGCAACCCTTTGTTTTAAGTGAACATTTTAAAGTACCTCTCAGGTTTCAATTTTAGTGAACGTAAGAACATAATAATACCATACTGGGTCAGACCAATGGTCCATCTAGCCCAGTATCCTGTCTCTGATGGTGACCAGTGCTAGATGCATCAGAGGGAATGAACACAACAGGGCAATGTTGAGTGATCTATCCCCTATCATCAAGTCCCAGCTTCTGGGAGTCAGAGGTTTAGGGACACTCAGCGCATGGGGTTGTGTCCTTGACCATCTTGGCTAAAAGCCATTGATGGACCTATCCTCCAGGAACTTATCTAATTCTTTTTTGTACCCAGTTATACTTTTGGCCTTCACAATATCCCATGGCAACAAGTTCCAAAGATTGACTGTGACTGTGCATTGTATGGAAAAAGTACTTCCTTTAGTTTGTGTTAAACCTGCTGCCTATTAATTTCATTGAGTGACCCTTTGTTCTTCTGTTATGTGAAGGAGTAAATAACATTTCCCTATTCATTTAATAAGGAACGTCAGTCTTTTAGAACTAGGGTGACCAGACAGCAAGTGTGAAAAATCGGGACGGGTTGGGGGATGATAGCCTATATAAGAAAAAGACCCAAAAAGTTGGGACTGTCCCTAAAAATTGGGACATCTGGTCACCCTATTTAGAACCTACATTTACTGTACACACTTGATTCCATTGTTACTGTAAAATATATCTATATATTTATATATTATAAATAATTTAGATATTAGAATCTTGAATTAAGACAATGTGTTTAAAGAAAACATAATAATACCATGTGCACTGAAATTTATCTTATCAGTCAGTTTTTCTTCCTTTTGTTTAAACTTTGGCAGTCTGAGAACAACTATAGAGTTCTCTTATTTCAGGGGGTTACTTCATCCCCTTCTGCTACATGACCTAAGGTTTTCATTTCATCATTTTTCTTTTTCTCTGTGGTTTTTAAGTATACCTAATAAATCCTATTATTTTCTCACATTGAATAAAAAAACTTGAAATAACCAGTAGGTTATATCATGAAGTGGTAAAATGACAGAGAAAGTGCTGAAATATGTTATCTCTTATTTCACCAATTTGTGTAATTGTACTCTGCTATTCCTTAACTGTTACCATGAGGAAGTGTCACCACTGAGAATTACGGTGATGAGTTGCTGTTGCCAGGCCAACAGCACTTTCATAAAGCTAACAAAGATCTGATAAATTGGGAAAGGAACCAAACTACTACTGAGAATTTGTTGAGTCCCCTGTGCTGGGGACAAATGAACTAGATAAGGAAGGAAAAGGAGACTTAAGTCAAGCTGCTACTAATGTTCTGCATAGCTCAGTGACTTGAAGTATCACTGAATAAGGATGCTAACAGATAAGAGAGAAGTGTGTTATTTTGCTTTTGTTTTGTGCTTAGAATTCCATGTTCTCCCTTTCAGTGGTGCTATTGTATAAACAGTACATACACTGAATGGGTTAAATACTTTGCTTTTCCAACTAGCTAACGTTTTATTTTAAGTTTTGAAAGGCATTTTTCTTGAACTTTGAGAGACTATTCTGCATTCCTTAAAATGGGGGCAATGTCATTCCTAAATACATAATAATGGTTAGGAGGCAAATTTTAATTCAGTCAATAGCCTGAATAAATGAGCTGTGCAACCTAAGTAAAGGAATGTGGAATTTCTTGGGAATTGGGGAAGGAGTCTGTTGTGTAGCCTTTGTGGGTTTTGGAATCCCTTGCTGTCCAACCCACTTCTCCCACGCGCTAGAGGAGTTCATGGTATCACCACAGAGCACAACACGGCATGCAGGAAGTATAGAATACTTGTATGGTGGCTTAATGTCCTTCCTATCCCACTGCACAAGGTTGCACTGCAGCAAGCAAGAAAATTCCAGTAATTCAGAATGTTCCTACAGCCATCTTAATTCTGTACCTAGTAGCATATGCATTTTTCTCTTACGATATGTCTACACTTTGAGCTTGATGGTGTGATTCCCACGTTAAGGAGACATATGTGTGCTACTTTTCATCAAGCTAATGCATTAAAGCAAAATGGAGCTGCAACAGCAGGACAGTTAGCCAGCCCAAATTCCTACGGTTCTGAGACCCTAGACACATACTAGAGGTGGCTAGCCCATCCCGCTGCTCATGCTCCCATGGCTGCACTCTATTTTTAGTACTCTAGCTTGATGAAAGCTAGCACAGGTATGTCTTCTTGAGCTGGGAATCACACTCCCAACTCGAAGTGTAGACATACCCTCAGTGACACCTCTGTAACTCTTTGTCTTCAATACAGGTATAAAGGCGTGACTGATTGTAGCATGTTAAACATCTGTTGATGCACAAGAAAGAACAAAATACAGCTTACTGTTTGAGCGATGTTGGCTCCTGCTATGCTAATAGGAATAAAAAGCAGTAAAACTTAATTGTGTTAAAGTCAGCACATATAATTCTGAATAGCCGTAGGGATCAGATAGGTTGAGAAAAACGGTGCTGGTTTTACAGTCAGTTTTTAGAATCAAACCGTACTTTCAGAAGTTAGTATTGGCAACCTGTTAGCAAAGATATCTTCAAGTCTAAGTATTATTTATTCTTCTTTGAGATGTGATGTATGTATTCCACTCTTGGGTGTTTGAGCATTGGAGCCTGGAATTGTTTTGATCACCAGTTCCTATTGGCCCACATTCTATCTGCCCTCATGCTTCCTATTCTAAGAACATAAAAGGGTGGGTCAACTGATCTTAGTTTCTTCTAATGCAGTGAAAGCAGTGTCTTTACTCTAGCCAATTCTATTTCCATAGTTTATTTACGGTAATTTTTGACCATAGTTAGTATTCTACTAGTATTTTTATTTTAGGATAGTTTTTGTAGGTTAGTTTCATTTGGGCAACTTTTCTCTATATATGTAGCTCTTTGCTGCTTGGTACTGGGTCTTCAGTCTTTATGGCTGAACAAAAATTCCCACGTGACACAGCCATCACACCTAATGTTGGAGTCAAGCTTGCTATGGTAGCCATTGGGAACAGAGAAATACACTCTCATCCTGATATCCACTTCCCTGATGTATTAATTTGCTTATGTTCCATACTGATTATCACAACTGAGGCTTGGGACGTCAGAACTAGTGGTCGGAGCCAGAATCAGAAGTTGAGCCAGGGGTCAGAACTGTGTTGGAGTCGAGAATCAATCCAAGGAGCAGGAGCAGGAAGGCAGGGACCAGAACAAGGCAGGGAAGCAGGGTTCAATGTAACAGCCAATCAAGGTTTCATCCAGTTGCATAGACAACTTTCTATGTCTTCTTCTGGCTTAAATAGCACAGCTGGACCAAACAGTGGGATGGGCACTGCTGAAATCAGGATTCCCATGAGCAGTGCCTCTGATGGGGCTAGGCTTCCATTAGTCACTCAGTCCATCAGTTATTAACAAGATGGATGGTGGCATGCATGCGAAGATTGCCTGGGAAACAATGGACCTGACTTCTCGGGGCCCTCAATTTTTGAGAAGACTGGTCATGAAAATATTCTAAGCCATAGTCCCCTTCTCCAGTCAGGCCATCTGCATCTTGTGCGGAACAGAAGCCTCATGTTTCTCCAGGTCAGCAGCAAATCCAAACTTCTGAAGAAGAGCAGTTTCATCAGACTGATCTCCTCCAGCTCACACACTGACAACAGTTTTATCAGACTGATCTCCTCCAGCTGCACTTTTATCATCATCTTTGCCTGTCAAAGCTGCAATCCCATTTTCTTCAACACCACCTGAGCACACTCATACATTTCAGAAGCTTCTGAAGAGGTTGGTTGAAACATTAGAGAGCATGGTGGAAGTGGGTAGTGAAAAATCCCACAAACATCTAGACATATTACATACTGCACTTCTAGAAAGGCTGACAATGCCAGTTAGTGAGAACCTGCTGGAATTGGCTTAGTTTTTCTGGCAAACACCACCACAATTCCTGCTTCCTCAAAAGAGATAGATAGAAGATATTAGGTACCATCATCAAGGTTTGAATTATTCTGTACTGACCCCATACCAGGCTCTCTTGTAGTTGTAGCAGGTCAGGAGTATACTAAACAGCTAATGCCAAAGAAAAAGAAGCCCAATCATTTGGACTTGCTGAGAAGGAAGAGTTTTGCCTCTGCCAGTCTTCAAATGAAAATCTCAAATTAACAAGCTCTCTTTTCTAATGGCAAGTATCTCTGCCAGAATAGGATCTCCAGATTCCTTGACAAGATACCCAGGAGTCCAGATCAGAACCACAATCTCTGATTAATGAACAGCTATCTCTAATACCTCATTACAAGCTGCAATGGATGTATCAAATGCTGCTGTGTATTTCATGATGACTGCCATAACGAGATGAGTGTCTCTGTTCCAGTCTTTGGGTATCCCACATAAAGTTGAGATCACTATTAGGATTTACTATTCTAAAGCTGAGAGCTACTTAGCTTTAAAACAGGTGACATCCAACATATCTCCATAAGATCTCTGGTGAAAATTTAAGGTCATTTGGAAGAATACAGTCAGTTGGGGAAAAAAAAATTCCTGATGTGTCAGCTGATGAATCCGTTACAAACTTTGTATCACAAGTCTTTGGGCCTGCTAGTAAGAAACAGTGTTTCCACCAGAGGTGTCCATCTGCTTCAGTTACGTCTGTCAACAGGCAGCAAGTTAGGTGGTCATGTCGAGAACTCAAAACTGATTGTTATGCATGTTTTTCTCTTACTTACCCCTTTTGGAAACAATCTATTATATTTTTGAGAAATCTGGAATAATATTTCATCAGACAAATAGGGCAAAGGTGAGGTTCCTCATTGATTCAGGGGAAGGCGTTTTTACTCTTGTTTATTCCTTAGCCCCTAGGGTTAACACAAGTGCCTGGTGGTCATTGCAGCATTTCCATGAAAGCAGACCATTGGAGTTTATTCTCACCTCAGTGATCAGCTGATACATGTTTCCTCCCCTCAGCAGGTCTTGGAAAATATTCATTGCATTCTTCAGCTGTTGGCCATTCTGGATGAAGTGTAAACAAGGAAAAGTCTGTACTGATTCCATTTGAAAAATAGAATTCATACATGCTCTTCTGGACCCCATGGTATCAGCTTACCCACCTCAGTCCAGATTCAAGAAAATCATGCAAATCATAATTCAATTACAGAACACTTGACACAAAACTATAAACGATGAATCACTTCTGCATATCAACATTTTACAGCTCAGGACGATTCTTCTCGCCTGTCTAGTATTTTGTCTCTAACAAAGTCTATACAAGTAAATGACAAACAACACCACTGCTATTTTTATGTAAACAGACAGGAAGGAACAAGGTCATCTCCCCTATGCCAAGAAGTAATCCAGCTTTGTGAGGGTGCATCAAACATGGAATTTTTATCAAAGTTATTCATCTCCCAGAACTGATGAACACAGTTGCAGATTTGTCTGAGTAGGAACTTTTCCTCTTCTTCTAGTGATTGCTCATATCCATTCCAGTTAGATGTGCGCGCTCGTCGGAAGATTTTTACCCTAGCAACTCTGGTGGATCGGCAGGTCGCCCCCTGGAGTGGCACTGCTATGGTGCTGGATATATACCCCTGCAGACCCGACTGCTCCTCAGTTCCTTCTTACCGCCCGTGTCGGTCGTTGGAACAGTGGAGTGCGGCTTAGCTGTCCTCCACTTCCCTAGCTTCTCTTTGTTCATTTGATCTCTTGTTGTATATACTTGACTTAGTCCATAGTATAATTAGTTTTATAGTTTAGTTAGTTGGTTAGTTATTATATATAGTTTAACGAGGTTTGGGCTTTAGCCCTTCCCCATACCCGGTGCTCAGGCCCATGCCCAGTTTGCCAGGGTTTAAACCGTGCTCGGCCTGTAAAAAGCCAAAGCCCACGAGCAATCCCCACGACTCTTGCCTAAAGTGCCTCGGGGAATCGCACATCTCCGACAAGTGCCGCATTTGCAAGGCCTTTAAGCTGTGGACTAAAAAGGAGAGGGACTTTCGCTTAAAGACTCTCCTTATGGAGGCAATCCTTAACCCTCCGTCCTCGGCACCGAGCGCTGACGGCGCTCCTCTGGCACCGGGCCGCGCCGGCTCCGCCAAGACACCTCGACACCGGCCTTCTCCGGCACAGGGATCTGACAGAAGGCCCTCAGCTTCCTCCACACCTTCGACGCAGACTCGTTCGGATTGCCCGGCACCTACCCCTGCTGCGGCACCGTCGACTGTGGTCCCGAGACGGCCATCGAGTCTGGTCCCGGAGAGCTCCCCAGTGAGACCCGTGGTCGAGCTGACGGCCCCCTCCACGCCGGAGACATTCTCCTCGGCTAGGGACTTTATTGCGATGACTGAGTCTGCCCTGCCTCACCCCCCAGCACCGCCGGTGCAGGTTCTGCATTCTAGAGGCAAGCCTACTGCTATGAGGCCTCCTTCGCTGGAGTCGACGAGCCGGCACTGATCTTGATCCAGGTCCTGGCATCGCTCAAGGTCTCATGGACGGTCCCGATGTCGACGCCGCTCGCAGTCCCGGCACCGCTCACCCAGGCAGCACTGGTCGTATTCACGGCACAGATCCACCTCTCGTCCCAGCCCATACTCTCGGTACCGCTCTGGCTCTAGGCACCGCTCCCAGCACCGAGACTCTCACAGCCGGTCCCGCCGCAGACGTTCGAGATCCAGGTCGACCTCCTGGCACCGCGCTGGTTGCAGGTCCTGGTCTCGGTCTCAGCACCGATATGATTCCCGGTACCGATCCCCGGCGCTGAGGAGATCTCCAGCAACGGGAGCGACGGACTCATACCAGTCTCGTTCGGCTCCTCCATGGTCGTCCCAACACCCGTCCGTGTCTTCTCAGGCGGATAGTGCATACGCCCCAGACACCAACGTGCCTGCTGCCTTGTTCCATGAGCCCCAGCCTCAAGATCATGGACCGCAGCAGTGGGGATTCTGGACGCCTTGGGCGTACCATCAGGCCCAAGGCCCTCACCCAGGTCCACCGCGCTCGGCTGCCTCAGAACACAGGGTGCAGGAGGCCACGATTACCTGTCCGCCGCCTCCTCCTGTGGAGGAAGGGTTGACCCAGCCTCCAGACTCTGAGCTCCCCAGGGAGACAGACACAATCCACCAGGTGGAGCCTGCATCAGACCTGCTTGTCCCAGGTCTTTCCTCTTCATCCTCCCCGGATGAGGCTGTCATCTGCCAGCCCTCCTCCAATTGACCTCAGGGCCCACCAGGACCTCCTCAGGCATGTTGCACAGAACACGAACCTGCAAGCCAAGGAGGTCCCGGAGTTACAAGACCCAGTGGTGGACATATTGTCATCAGACACCCTCACTAGAGTGGCCCTCCCATTCATTAAGACCATACAAGCCAATGCCACTACCATCTGGCGGTCTCCGGCCTCTGTTCCGCCCGCTGTGCGAGGGGTAGAGCGCAAATACATGGTACCCTCCAAGGGTTATGAATATCTATATGTCCATCCTCCTTCTTGCTCCCTCGTCGTCCAGTCAGTTAACGAGAGGGAGCGCCATGGCCAGCAGGCCCCAGCCCTTAAATCGAAGGACGCAAGGCGCATGGACTTGCTCGGGCGAAAAGTATACTCTGCTGGGGCCCTCCAGCTCCGCGTGTCCAATCAGCAAGCCCTCCTTAGCTGCTATAGCTGCAACACCTGGGCGGCAGCGGACAAATTTAAGGAGTTGCTTCCACAGGATGCACGACAGGAGTTCTCGGCGATCCTCGATGAAGGGAAGGTCACGAGAACTTCCCTCCAGTCTTCCCTGGACGCCGTGGACTCAGCTGCCAGGACTCTGGCGTGACTATGCGCCGTATCTCATGGCTGCAGGTCTCCGGCCTCCCCCCGGAGCTCCAACACACTATTCAGGACCTTCCATTTGAGGGCCAAGGGCTGTTTTCGGACAAAACTGACCCTAAGCTGCAGAGCCTAAAAGACAACAGGGTCATTATGCGCTCATTATGGATGCACACGCTGGTAACTCAGCGCAGGCCCTTCCGACTCCAACAGCACCGTCCTTACCCTCAACCCTGGCAAAGAAAGACTTCGCCAGACGGCGAGGCAGAAATGGCCGCCGAAGGCAATCAGGCAACCAAGGGGGCCAGAACCAGAGCTCCTCTAAGCCTTCCTCCAGGCCAAAACCTTCCTTTTGAAGGTGCACCCGAGGGCGTTGTACCAGTTTCTTTAAAGGATCCATCCCCTCCTTTTTCCAACTGTCTTTCCTTTTTCCTCCCTGCGTGGTCCCAGCTAACATCAGATCGTTGGGTCTTACGCATGTTGAAACTTGGATACCACCTCCAATTTATTTCAACCCCCCCCCTCCACCCTCGTCCCTCTTCAGGGACCCCTCTCACGAGCAACTCCTCCTACAGGAGGTGCAAACGCTCCTTGCCAAAGGAGCCATAGAGGAGGTACCGGAGCACGAGCGTGGCAAGGAGTTTTATTCCCACTACTTCCTAATCCCCAAGGGGAAAGGAGGTCTCAGACCAATCCTCGATCTGCGGGAACTCAACAGATACATGATAAAGTTGAAGCTCCGTATGGTATCCCTGGGGACCATTATCCCATCCCTGGATCCTGGAAACTGGTATGCCGCCTTCGACATGCAAGATGCCTACTTCCACATAGCCATCTTCCCACCTCACAGGAGGTTCCTCTGGTTTGTGATCAACCGACAACATTTCCAGTTCGCGGTCCTCCTGTTCAGCCTCTTTACAGCCCCAAGAGTATTCACCAAATATATGGCTGTAGTCGCTGCCCACCTTCGCCGCAGTCATATACACGTGTTTCCATATCTAGACTACTGGCTCATCCACGGGACCTCCGAACCGCGAGTCCTCAGCCACGTCCGCATTGTCAAGAACCTTTTCCTATGTCTAGGTTTAATGATCAATGTGGAAAAATCGACTCTATTCCCCACTCAGAGGAGAGTTTATTGGTGCCACCCTGGACTCGACTCTTGCCAAAACCTGTCTACCACTGTCACAGTTCCAGACTATGACGGCCATCATCCGGAGGCTGCAGGCGGCACTGTTGACTTCGGTACGCACTTGCCTCGCTCTCTTGGGCCACATGGCAGCCTGCACATTCGTAACGAACTACGCAAGACTACACCTGCGGCCCCTCCAGTCCTGGCTCAACTCACAGTACCATCCGTCCAGGGATCCTATGGACATGGTCGTCACCATTCCCCCGACTGTCCTAGACTCCTTCGAGTGGTGGCTGGATCCCGCTATGGTGTGTGCGGGGCTCCTGTCCCATCCGCCCCAGCCCTCGGCGTCCCTGACAACAGATGCATCATCCCTGGGTTGAGGGGCTCACCTCGGGCACCTACGCATCCAAGGCCTTTGGTCATCTCACGAGCTGGCCCTCCACATCAACGTCCGGGAGCTGAGAGCGGTCCGCCTCGCTTGTCAGACGTTCCGACAATACTTACAGGGCCGCTGTGTGTCAGTATTCACTGACAACACAGCGGCCATGCACTATATAAACAGGCAGGGGCGGCACGAGATCTTCACCCCTGTGTCAAGAGACCTTACGACTATGGGACTTCTGCATAGCCCATTCTATACACCTCATCGCGTCCTTTCTCCCGGGAGTTCGGAACATGCTGGCGGATCGCCTCAGCAGATCCTTCCTTTCCCACGAATGGTCCCTTTGTTCGGACTTTGCTCTTTTGCTCTTCCGGAAGTGGGGGTTTCCCCGGATGGACCTCTTTGCATCTCGTGGGAACAGGAAATGCCAGACGTTCTGCTCCTTTCAAGGCCTCTCACCGGGTTCAGTGGTGGATGCCTTCCTTGTACCGTGCACGACGCACCAGCTCTACGCCTTTCCACCATTTCCGCTCATCCACAAAGTCCTACTGAAAGTACGCAGGGACAAAGCCCGCTTGATCATGATAGCTCCAGCGTGGCCTCGGCAGCACTGGTACACCATGTTGCTAGACCTATCCATAGCTGACTCTGTCCCCCTGCCTCTTCACCTGGACCTGACCACCCAGGACCATGGCAAGCTCCGTCACCCGGACCTTCAGTCGCTCCACCTCACGGCATGGCTCCTGCGTGGCTGACCCAGTCTGAGCTGCGTTGCTCCACTCCAGTACAACAGGTGTTCCTGGGTAGCAGGAAGCCTTCCACTAGAGCGACATATTTGGCCAAGTGGAAGCGTTTCACGTGCTGGTGCATGGAGCGGAACTTCCTTCCCACCGAGGTTTCCTTTTCCAACATCTTGGATTACCTCTGGTCCCTCAAACAACAGGGTCTGGCGGTGTCATCTCTGAGGGTCCATTTGGCGGCCATCTCTACCTTCCACCCAGGGGAGGATGGCCGCTCGGTGTTCTCTCACCTGATGGTGTCCAGGTTCCTTAAGGGCCTAGAGCGCCTCTACCCCCAAGTACGCCACCCTACCCCTACATGGGACCTTAACCTGGTTCTTGCCAGACTCATGTCCCCTCCATTCGAACTGTTAGCAACTTGCTCCCTTCTCTACCTCTCCTGGAAAACCGCTTTCCTGGTGGCCATCACATCCGCGAGACGGGTCTCGGAGCTTCGGGCCCTCACGGTGGATCCCCCATATACTGTGTTCCACAGGGACACGGTGCAGTTGCGACCGCATCCGGCCTTTCTTCCCAAAGTGGTATTGGCCTTCCACGTTAACCAGGAGATCTTCCTCCCTGTCTTCTTCCCAAAAGCACATTCATCTCACAGGGAGCAGCAGCTACACTCCCTAAATGTCCGTAGAGCGCTCGCTTTTTATATCGAGCGAACTAAGCCATTCCGCAGAACCCCCCAACTCTTTGTCATGGTGGCTGAGCGTATCAAGGGGCTACCCGTCTCCTCGCAGCGGATTTCCTCCTGGGTAGTGTCATGCATCCGTGCCTGTTACGACTTGGCTCACGTCCCCTTGGGCCACGTGACTGCGCACTCCACCAGGGCTCAGGCCTCATAGGCTGTTTTCCTCGCTCACGTGCCCATTCATGAAATCTGTCGTGCAGTGACCTGGTCCTCGGTCCACATCTTTGCCTCCCACTATGCCCTGGTTCAGCAGTTTAGGGATGACAAAGCCTTCGGCTCCGCCGTGTTGCACGCTGCGACTTCTCACTCCGACCCCACTGCTTAGGTAAGGCTTGGGAATCACCTAACTGGAATGGATATGAGCAATCACTCGAAGAAGAAAAGACGGTTACTCACTTTTGTAACTGTTGTTCTTCGAGATGTGTTGCTCATATCCATTCCAAGCCCGCCCTCCTTCCCTACTGTCGGAGTAGCTGGCAAGAAGGAACTGAGGAGCGGTCGGGTCGGCAGGGGTATATATCCAGCGCCATAGCGGCGCCGCTCCAGGGGGCGACCTGCCGACCCACCAGATTTGCTAGGGTAAAAATCTTCCGACGAGCGTGCACGCGTGGTGCACACACCTAACTAGAATGGATATGAGCAACACATCTCAAAGAACAACAGTTACAAAGGTGAGTAACCATCTTTTCTGACCATGAGTGGTCCATAAATGTCTGTTATTCAGCAGATTTTTCCAGAAATGGGCTCATCCAATTATAGATCTGTTTGCCATGGCATTGATAGTCAACAGATTTTGCTTGAGAGGCAGACAGAGTCCAAGGTCTCTTTCAGATACCTTTCTAATTCTGTGGTCAAAAGGACTCATGTATGCTTATCTGGCAATATGTTTTATACGGTGAATATGGGCTTGTCTACATCAGAAAGTTGCAGCGCTGGTGAGGGAGTTACAGCGCTGCAACTTTGAAGGTGTACACATCTGCAGGGCATCACCAGCGCTGCAACTCCCTGTTTGCAGCGCTGGCCGTACTCCCGTTTTGTCTCGGGTGTAGAGGATCCAGCGCTGGTGATCCAGCGCTGGTAATCCAATGTATACACTTACCAGCGCTTTTCTTGACCTCCGTGGAAGGAGGAAGCCTCTGGTAATCAAGCTGGTCTCCTTTCCCGGTTTGCTCTCTCGTTCCCGGAACCCCGAGCAAGCAGGTCTCCTTCCCTGCGGTTTGCAGGGTGGTTCGGGGAACGCGAGAGCAAACCGCGGCGAAGCTGGTCTCCTTTCCCGGTTTGCTCTCTCGTTCCCGGAACCCCGAGCAAGCAGGTCTCCTTCCCTGCGGTTTGCTGGGTGGCTCCGGGAACGCGAGAGCAAACCGCGGCGAAGCTGGTCTCCTTTCCCGGTTTGCTCTCTCGTTCCCGGAACCCCGAGCAAGCAGGTCTCCTTCCCTGCGGTTTGCAGGGTGGCTCCGGGAACGCGAGAGCAAACCGCGGCGAAGCTGGTCTCCTTTCCCGGTTTGCTCTCGCGTTCCCGGAACCCCCCTTGAAGCCGCCCAACAGCGCTGCAGTGTGGCCACATCTAACACCACTTGCAGCGCTGGTTGCTGTAAGTGTGGCCACTCTGCAGCGCTGGCCCTATACAGCTGTACTAATACAGCTGTAACAACCAGCGCTGCAAAATTTTAGATGTAGACATGGCCTATGAGAAAACTCAAGCAGAATAGTGCAACGATGATTCTCATTGCCGCAGCTTAGCCCAGGTTTTCCAGACCTGTTAAGAATGTCAAGTCAGACTCCAATATTGCTACCTTTAATTCTGTATTTGATCTCTGAAGATGAGTGGAGAACTCTTCATCAAGATGTACCATCTCTACACCTTACAGCTCAGATCCTTGCTGCTTAAATGACTTGGAGAGGTCCTGCTCCCAAGTTATCTAAAGTAGTCTAATCAATAGTAGAAAAGACTCTGTAAAATCTACCCATAATGCCAAATGGAAATGGTTCACCATTTGGGCACAATGACATCCATGTTTTACCTTTCCTAACAGACATCTGATATATATTGGACTACTTGCTTTCATTAAAAAATGTGGATTCCCTAATAGGTCAATAAAAGTACATCTAGCATCTGCATTTGCTTACCATCCACAAATTCAAAATTACAAAATATTTTCACATCCCACCGTTTCTAGATTTTGAAAGGGGTTAATTGCAGCTATTCCTTTCTGGTTAGAGAATCACTTCCCTTGTGAGATTTGAATAATGTATCACCTGGTCTGTATTAGCTCCATTCAAACCATTAGTCACATATTCTTTTCAACATCTATCTGTGCAAACATAGTTTTCGGGTACCATTATGTCTGCACACTGAGTGGAAGATTTTTCATAAAGATCAGGTCTCACTTAGGCCATGTCTACACTAGCACTTGTCAGCAAAATTTTAGTTGCTCAAGGGTGTATTGGTACAGCTGTGCCACTGTGAACTTGTAAGGGTAGACATGGCCCTAGGCTTTATTCTAGTTTCATTCCTAATTTTTCCTCATTTTAATATTAATCAAACTATTCATTTGCCTGTGTTTTTTCCAACGCAGAAAAAAAACTACACATACTAGACATGGCTAGGGTGTTATCTTTTATTTAGAACCCCAGTTCATTTAGAGACATCATAATGTTTTGTAACCTATGCCAAAGAAGTAAAAGGAAAGGCAATTTCTTCCCAAAGATTGTCTAACTGGTTTTTGGGTGGTTTCAATCTCTTTTAAACGGCTGAACAGGATCCTTCTGTTCATATAAAATCTCTCTCTGCTAGAGGTCAGGCTGCTTCAGTGGCTTTCTTTAGAAATGTTCCTATTGCCAAAATTTGTAGAGCTGCCACATAGAGTTCAATCCATACATTTACTAAACAGTATTCAATAGCACCATGCAATAGGGAAGGTTTCCCGAGCTGGTACGTCTTTTGGCATGGCAGTTTTTCAGCCTTTAGTTTCTTAAGACTCAGCTTTCCCACATCCTTGCATGGAAGTCTACATATATTCTAAGACCAGAAGGGACCATAATGATCATCTAAAGTGACCTGCATGTTGCTGGCTAGGAAATCTCATCCACCCATATTATATGCCCATAGCCTCTGGCTGAGTTACTGGAGTCTTCACATCTTTATTTAAATACTTCAAAATTATAGAAAATCCACCATTTACTCTAGTACAAACCAGCAAGTGACTTATGCTCCATGCTGCAGAGGATGTGAAAACCCCCCAGGGTCTCTACCAGTCTGACCTGAGGAAAAATTCCTGCCTGATCCCAAATATGGTGATCAGTTAGATCCTGAGCATGTGGTCAAGACCCTCCAGCTAGACAATAGTTCTCTGTAGTAACTCAGAGCCATCCCCATCTAATGTCCCGTTTCCAACTGTTGGAGATATTTGCTAATAGCAGTCACAGATGGTCCCTATGACATTATAGGCATTCTCATCATACCATCCTCTCCATAAACTTATCAAGCTCACTCTTAAAACCAATTAAGGTTTTTGCCTCCACTTCTCCCCTTGGAAGGCTGTTCTGGAACTTCACTCCTCTGATTAAAATAACTTTATTTAATTTCAAATCTAACCTTACCAATGGCCAGACAACAACCATATAAACAATCACTTGAAGATGTGTTGTCTTTATATATTTCATGACCTGCCCTCCTTTCCCACTACACTGAAGTCTGTAACAATTGAGAGACAGTTGGCCCCACCTGTTTTTTGCTTTCCCCTTGCAAGGGTATACAAGGATAGTTAGGGCGCAACATGGGCCAACAGGCACTGCTAGAGAAAACAGTTCTGCTCACTAGTGCTGGGGGCATGTGAACACCCAAGAGTGGAAAACATAGACAACACGTGTCAAGAACATCCATTACTGTAAGCTAAATAACCTCTTTTTATTTATTTAGAGTCAGTAATATGCTTGTTGATTTATAAAACACAAGAATAAAGACAGTTTCTGCCCCGAATAAAATATTATCTAAAAGATGCACAAAAAACAAAATATACAGAGAAAAACTGGATGTGGATATTAGAGATGTTTTCTGTCTCATAATTATAATAAATTCACTTGCCCATATCTAAAAAAATCTGAGATATCATTGTGGAGTATCTTCTTTTTCATTTTTCAAGTACAAAATATTGTAAAATATTTGTTTATTACTTGCTAGATGCAGGAGTCAATACCAGAAATACCATTGATATCTCCTGAATTGAACAATATTAATTGATTATATGAATATTATCTTACAACAATCCTGTGAGCTTCTGAATACTAAGGCCATTATTGTAACTAGCTAAGGCACGTCTTAAAAATATAAACTGAATTTTGAGAGACTAGCAAATTAGCTAGTGTATAGACTTGCCAAAAGCTATCAAAGAGAACTATAACAATATTTTAAGAGATATTAAACAGTTCTAGATATAATTAATGAATATTAATTTTAGAAAAATACATTCCAAATTTGCAATTGCTAACAGAATGCCATGTTACCAGTACAATACATGCTTCATTGTGTAAGATGCAATTAGTCTAAACTATACAATACCTTGAAAATTAGCATCTGACAGCATTTACAACTCGGTGGTATGTAATCTAACATTACAATAGTTTGTCCAGATTGGTAGAATAGGAGCTATCTTTGTGGTAATGATAGGTCAATACTGCATCTCTGGTGGCTTCTGTGGTACTCTTCAATAAATCCTGGTTTGATAAAAGAAGGTAAGGCATCAAGAAAGGGAATGCATACAAACATTCTCCCTATATCCCCTATACTGTTTTGGTATTTCTGCAGTATAGTATGTATTTTTTCTACATTAAAATAAAAATCTTTTGTTTTCTTTACTTTTGTTTCAGAGATATCCAGTGGTGATGTCTACTTACTTGGGAGTAATAGGTAGAGTTCTACTACAAAATGCAAGTTTTTTTTCACTGCTTCTGAGCCAGATGGCATGCGAGTGTGGTCAAGAGGTAAGAGGATTTCTCTTGTCATTTCAAATGAACTGTTTATGAAAGGCTTGATTCTATGAACACCAAGTGCTATTATTCACAAGAGTAAAGTTACTCTCACGCTTTATTGGTTGACATACTCCAAATGTGCAAGTAGAAATAAAAGGTCATTCTGTTATAACCTTCTGTCTTCTCCCACTCTCCAAGAAAACTTGTTTTAAAACATTTTGAAATGTCAGTGAAATATTTTACTGTTGTGAATTCCAGGGACTTCCCACAATCCTGTGTAGATCAATAAACAAAGCAACCGTCAAGCCTGGGCATTTCTGAGAACTCATCCCTTTTAAGAGAAGTCAGGCTGATGTCTAATTTTCAGGGAAGGTTGTGAGGGGTTTCCCAGGGTGCAACCTGGAACTGGGGTACTGTTGGGCCTTTTCATTTACCAACCTGGACTCCTTCTCACACTGTGACAAAATGACAAGCTGCAAACTTTTTCAGGTACTGCACTTACGCAGACATCCACTGGCAGGGAGTTACATGAATTCTCCTCAGGAACCAACAACAGAGAGGTTCCAGCCAATTCCCTACAGCTCCCCAGCCTAGGACCCCAGAGCTGTACCATCCTGCCCTGATTAGAAGCCTGACCCCAGTGTAAATTTATAACCCAGTCTGCCCCTCCCTTAATGTGGAGAAGACATGTACCAGCTTTTGCTCCTGAGCTGAGGTCTCCCAAACACTTCAAGCAAAACACACTGTTTTAGGTAAACTATAAAACAGTTTTATTAACTACAGAAAAATAGATGAAGTGGTTATAAGTGGTAGGCATAAAAGAACAGAGATGGTCACCAAAGAAAATAAAAATAAGCGCCCAATCTGTATTCTGTAAACTAAACAGGATTTGAATCAAGCAATATTCTCACCCCATTGGCTGTTACAGACCTTAACGTACAGACTTTCCTCTTGAAGTCTGGACCAGTCTCCTCAGATGATCTTTGTCTTCTTGGTATGCTGATTGTTTCCAGTGTAGGTGATAGAGGAGAAAGGCCCTTGCCTGCTGCAGTTGTCCTTTATTTTATACCCTTGTCCCATGTGCCTGGCACTCTGGTAGATACTAGCCTAGGCATGTCCTGGTGGGTTTTGCTGAGGGTTTGTATACACTGGCAACGTTAAAGCGCTGCCGCTCTAAAAAAACCACCTCCACAAAGGGTGTAGCTACCAGTGCTGGGAGCAAAAAGAAGAGGAGTACTTGTGGCACCTTAGAGACTAACAAATTTATTTGAGCATAAGCTTTCGTGGGTACAGCCCATTTCTTCAGATGCATAGAATGGAACATATATTGAGGACCTTTAGTCCTTTTGATATGATGCCCATCTGTTGGCATTTGGAAAGGAAGATGATGTGTGTCTGGAGCGCGGCTCCCATAGTGCTGAAACTTGTAGCACTCGAGGGGTGAGGGTGTTCAGCCCCCCCCCCCCCCCCCCCCCGGAGCGAGAAAGTTGCAGCGCTGTAAAGTGCCAGTGTAGAAAAGCCCTAAGTCACTGTGAATGATTGTTCCTATTGTGTGGTGCTTGCATAGTTGAGTCACACAGTTGATTAATGAGTGGTCAGTGCCCACCTGGATTCTTTGTGTGTCACTAGCAAAGTGACAGCACATTTCAGTAATAACCATAGCACAGTCTCATAATTTTATACACACTAATGATACACACATTTGGATAGAAATATCACAACCATATATGAATAATGAATATGGGTGTTACAGGGTATCACAAAGGGTTATTTCCCCTACTCATGAACACTGAAAGATTAAGAGCAGTGGCCACCCTTCCCATCAATTGAATCCTTCAGAAGAAAATCTAACCCATGCTGCCAGGATGAACTGCCAAAGATGCCATTAGCTTCAAATGTACTGGCATACATTAGCAATAACCAGGACTATGTCTGGGATAAGAGATCCCATTCTTCCTGTATCTTTTTCACTTGCAACCTAGCTGCTGGTAAACTACGGCATAGCTCCTGGTTGTCTTAGCCATTCTGTGACCTGTCAAACAATTAGTGTCAGTCTGTTTCATGCATTGCTTTTAGTTTGCCTTTCTGGTCAGACTCAGTAATTTTACAAAAGGTAGATGTCTCTTTACCAGCTAAGCTAGGCTCTTATCAGGCAGAAAGCAAGCAGAGAAAAGAAGAAATAGGAGATATAAAGTGGAGAAAGAAAAATTACATATTAGGGAGAGGGGGTCAGAGCATGTTGGCAATGCTGTATGTTTTTCAAAATTGATCCATACCTGGTTGGTGGTTATGTTCTCTGATTGCCTCCCCTCTCTCCATTCACGAAACCTAAAGCCCAATTTTGTGATATTAGAAATCAGGTTTACAGGAGGTGTTGTCAAACATGATGGCGAATCTCGCTCCCTTAAGCTATTCACTCTACAAACTTAGGTGTTCTGTCCACTGGCTGTCAGGTCAGATAAGTGCAGAGAAAAGGACAGACTTTCAGATTTAGTAGTCAGTTATCCTTTTAACATTGTACCTGGCCACTCCCAAGTTCATGTTGCCAATTCACCCAGCGGGAGTAGCCTAAAAAAATGAGGAAAAGGCCATCTCAATCAGTATTACTTCCAACTCTTACCCTGTTGCGTGCTACCAAAAGCCCACACAACAATAAGAAAGGTTAGGGCTACCACATCACTAATATATGCACCACTGCAATCCTCTGTAGTAGGGTCCTCAGTGATAAGGTTGCCAACATGGTAATATTTTAAAAACCATACATGCCAGCAGGAGTGCCGTAACCTCCCCTGCCCCATTTCTTCCCCCACAAAGCTCTGTCTGCCCAATGTATTCCCCCCAAATCATGCCCTGCCCGCCTCTTCCCCCAAAGCCTTGCCCCTGGCACGTCTATTTCCCCAAAGCCCCGCCTCTTCCTCAGGTCCCGCCCTGCCTCTTTCCCCCAAGTCTCTGCCCCCATCCACTCCTCTTAGCCCCTTCCCCTATCACTCACTGCTTTTCTCCTCCAACTCCCCGTGCTCTGGTCAGGAGGGACTCACCTGTGGAGCCAGGGCTGGGAGCTGCAACCACCCAGCGCAAGCAGGAGGTGGCCCCAGCTGAGTAGGGGCTGGCATGGGTGATGACTTGGCATCTCCCAATCTCCCCTGCCTGCAGTAACCAGACTTTGGGTGTCTGGTCAGTAGAACTGACCAGACACTGTTGGGTCCCCTTTTCAACCAAACTTTCCGGTTGAAAGCCGGGCACCTGGCCATCCTACTCTGTGGGCTGGGTGCCTAGTGGTTAATGTCCACTCAGTTGTGGTGTAGTGGTAGGGAAGCTCAGGCCCATCCACTCCACCTGGCTCCAACCCAGGGCCCTAGGAGGGTCAGCAGTGTTGACCCCGGGGGAGAGGGGGACAGACTCTCCAAGTTACCCGCCCTGGATCACTTCTTACCAGTGCTCCCTCCGCTTCTGGTCCCAGAGAAGCAGGGGTGGGTTGGAGATAAAAAGAAAACAAAATACCATCCCAACCAAGCTCAACATATAATACTACATCATAGGCATCTCTAGTCCCTTTTGGTAGGAGCCTGCAGGGTAGGTGTCTACTTCTCTACAGCCTTCTTAGCTGGGTTGCTCCCTTTTCAACTTGGTCTCCAGTTGGAGCGTGCTCTGCAGGGTTAGAGGGATGGGGCTAGCTGAGCCCAGTCCTTTAACCTCTTTTGTCCCTGTGTGAGGTTTGTATGCCCCATCACACTCTCCATGGCTTGAGGTATAAAGTGAATTGTATGTCAGTGGTTATAGCAGCCATGTCAGAGGCCCTAGTAGAAATGAGCAAGGGTGTACTCCATGAACCTGATGGATAATTGCTTGTCAGGGCGAACACTTGCAAAGGAAGAAAGTACACAAAACCTTTTATATTCAGCACCAGCAGACTGCTTCCCTGACACCAAACCTCCCATGCATCTTGGGTCAGTGGCTTTTAGGGCGTTACTGTAGGTCCTTGCCCAGTCTGGAGTAACTGTTGGAACATTTTCCCACTGGAAACAAAAACTATTCAGTGATCTTGTTAGCAATGCCAGTTTTGTGCATAGCTCCCAAATAGATCTGGTCATGGCAATGTATAATACCACTTCCTCTTTTCACTTGGTAAATCCCCAGTAATTCACTGATAGAGAATGTCACTCGGTAACCACCAACACAAAATGAACCCAAGATGTCCTCCTTAGTAGATAGAAACTAGCCATTCTAGCAATGATGCCAAATTAATGTGATGTGTGACTATGTGGGGAGGCAGCCCTCTGAACGAGCCATCCCAGACCTGCAGAAGAGCTCTCTGTAAGCTCTAAAGGCTGTCTCTTTCACCAGCAGAAATGGGTCCAATAAAATATATTACCTCACCCACCTCATCTTGAATTATGTTAGAGGAATTGAACCAATTCCAGTTACCATTCAGTTATATTCTGGTATATCTCACATGCTTCATACCAGTTAACTGGTTCTGGGCATGTCATGTCTTTTAAAATGAATTAAGAAATCCGTAATTACCATAACCTGTTGGGCAAAACCAGCTAGGCAGATGAGGGCTTTCAGTTCCCATCCCATGAATAATCTGTTGAAACATGATTATTATGAGCTATTGGGTGGTGCAAACCAGCCCACCTGTAGGATTCATTTTCCTAACACAATCTCAGAGATTATAAACAGAGAGGAGTTGGAGTAGTGGTGTTCTGGAATGGTTGGGGGAAGGATGAAAGATAACCCAACTATAAATCTGTATTGGGTGCAGGGAAAGAAATCTCTTCCCCTTTTATCTCTTTCTCTCTCGCACACTTCTTGCCTTTACCCCCTAGCAAAGGAAGGCTTGTAACAACAGGGCGGGGGGGGGCAGTGGGAGAGGGCACTAGGTCACATGACCATAAAACAGTCCAGAATATAGAAATAGACTTTTTATTTTTTGGTGTGCAGAAAAGGAATACAAGGAAATTCCTGTTCCACTTGCCATAGATTTGTGTAAAATCTCATAAATATGGAGAGAAATAAACATTTATGTAATATCCAGAAATATTTTCTCAAAAATAGAAACTATATTAAGATGGAGTTAAGGTTGAGATACTGGTAATTTACAGCTTAAAAATATTACAAGACTGTTGCATTTATTCCCAAAACAAACATTGCAAATCCAGGAAATTCAGAGTTAAGGTTAAACATAAATCCAAGCATGCTGACATATGGAAATGCACAGTTACAGTAACCCAAGAACAACCTTGGGTGAAATCCTGGCTCCATTGAAATCAGTGGCAAAATTCCTATTGACTTCAAAGAAGCCAGAATTTCATCTCTTGCTCTTTACATGTGCATTCCACAGAGAGAAGCATCACCAGATCCCTTTGCAGATTTTACAGAAGCACAGAGGGTAGATGAGCGAAAGGTTTATTTCAGCCCAGCGCTGCCCTTTGTGGGTGTCCCCTGCCAGCTAATCAACAACTATCCATTGAATCTTTTGAATTGTTGGGAATTCACCAATGGAAGCCCTCCTGACAAAGGACGGTTGCCACTGGCCAGCAGTCACCATCCTGCTTCTTGGAGGTCCCTTGGCGTTGATAACAATGAATCAGTGATAGCACTGATAGGAATAAGGAAAGAAATAATTCACCTGGTATTGAATCACGTTTTATATCATGATTTGCTGAATACATTTGCTGATTGAAAAAGCTTTTAAAAAAAGATACAGTTTTAACCATAGTGTGCATGTTAAGGCAATATGAAATTGAGCATTCATCTCATTATTTTAAACCAAGGAAAGCCAAGTCAATAAAGTTTACCTCACTTTCATTTATATAAGAAAATATTTGGCTTTCAAGTGTGACACATGAAAGCATTTAATTTTATACATTCATCTCACATTAGTACAAAAATAACTATTCCAAGGACTTATGTTATTTTTACCTCTTCTCCTGGATGTTTCAAAATGAAATGATTATAGTGTCTGCCTAGTAGCTCCCAGTATAATGAAAGCTGCAGAAATTTTCAATTATAACTGTATTCTGAAACTTCATCTTTTCCAAAATTAGTCTCTGCTTGATTATGGTTTTTTTGTTTGTTGGTTTTTTCTTCCTTTGCAAAGTTTATGAGCAGAAGTGATGGTTGGAATGTTAGCAGTTGTCTTTAACTTAGAAGCACATTGGGCTCTCTCATTCGTACAAATAACCTTCATGAATTTTCCTAAAAAAACTTTGAGAAGGTTTTGTTTTGTAAAGCATTTTGCTACTCAAGTAAACATCAATGTCTTTTTCAAGGGGAATCCCCTATATAGACATGATGGCCTTGAAAGGCTGGAAAACAAATAACATGGCAAATACATAGTATGTGTTAGGACATCACAAAGAAGAACACAGTGCTGGTAAAAATGGGTGTTATATAGATATGTTGGCAGCAGAAGTATAAAACAGTAAGTAACCGGAAACAATGAGGTACAGTAACTCCTGTTAACGTTGTAGTTATGTTCCTGAAAAAATGCTACTTTAAGCGAAACGATGTTAAGTGAATCCAATTTCCCCATAAGAATTAGGGTAAATAGCGGGGGTTAGGTTCCTGGGAAATTTTTTTCGCCAGATAAAAGATAGATAGATAGATAGATATATATATACACACACACACACACACAGTATACATTTTAAACAATTTAATACTGCACGCAGCAATGATGATTGTGTAGCTTGGTTGAGGTGGTGGAGTCAGAGGGTGGAAGAGGGTGGGATATTTCCCAGAGAATGCTTTACTGCTAAATGATGAACCAGCACTCGGCTGAGCCCTCAAGGGTTAACCTATTGTTGTTAATGTAGCCTTACACTCTACAAGGCAGCACGAATGGAGGGAGGGGAGACACTGTGTGTGTGTGTGTGTGTGTGTGTGTGTGTGTGTGTGTGTGTGTGTGTGTGTGTGTGTGTGTGTGTGTGTGTGTGTGTGTGTGTGTGTGAGAGAGAGAGAGAGAGAGAGAGAGAGAGACACTGAATTGCTCCTTTAAGTACTATGACAAAGTTCCTCCTCTACCTTGGTGGGTCCTGCATTTATTGGCAGATTTGCTCACCTCAGTGATCTTACCCACAGTCTGGATCAGCTCCTCCTGTGTCTGATCAGGAGTTGGGAGGTTTGGGGGGAACTCGGGCCCGCCCTCTACTCTGGGTTCCAGCCCAGGGCCCTGTGGATTGCAGCTGTCTATAGTGCCTCTTGTAACAGCTGCATGACAGTTACAACTCCCTGGTCTACTTCCCCATGGCCTCCTCCAAACACCTCCTTTATCCTCACCACGGACCTTCCTTCTGGTGTCTGATAACGCTTGTCCTCCTCAGTCCCCCAGCAGCACACCCTCTCACTCTCAGCTCCTTGTGCCTCTTGCTCCCAGCTCCTCACACGCACTTCCATTCCTCTGGCTCTCCCCCCCCCCCCCCCGACTGGAGTGAGCTCCTTTTTAAACCCAGGTGCCCTGATTAGCCTGCCTTGATTGACTACAGGTGTTCTAATCAGCCTGTCTTCCTTAATTGGTTCTAGCAGGTTCCTGATTACTCCAGTGCAGCCCTTGCTCTAGTCACTCAGGGAGCAGAAAACTACTCAGACAGTGACTAGTGTATTTGCCCTCTACCAGACTCCTGTACCCATTGGCCTGGGTCTGTCACAGTACGCTGACTCCACTCTAAGTGCACTGCTTTTTTAAGTTGATCAGCAAGTTGAGACAGCAGCTGCTGCCAGCAAGCTCCTTCTGTCCTGAGCCCTGTCGTGTCCCCCGCTCCTCTGTGGAGGTGGCCAAATGGGGTAAAGGAGCAGGGAGCAGGAGTGGAGAGAGGGGGACACCCTGACATTAGCATCCCTCTTCTGCCTCCTGCCCCCTCCTTCCCCCCCAGCAAGTAGGCGGCTCCCGGGAGCAGCTCCAAGGTAAAGGGAGGGAGCAGTTCCAAGGTAGAGGGCAGGAGCAGCACACTGCAGTGGGGGAAGGGAGAGCTGAACTGCCTGACAATTGATAGCCTGCTGGTGGGGGGGGCCTGCTGTTCTACCCTGGTTCCAAACCCCCACCAGCTAGCTCCAACAGGCTGCTCTTTCTGCAAGCAGTGGACAAAGCAGGCAGATGCCAAACAACGTTGTAAGGGAGGATTGCACAACTTTAAACGAGCATGTTCTGTAATTGATCAGCAACCTAACAATGAAACAATGTTAACTGAGATGACTTTAAATGAGGAGTTACTGTAGAGGGACCTCTGTTTTACTCTATGCTTTTTCACTTTGCATTTATTTTTTGGCTTTCCTTCTGCTATTCCCTCGCCCCCCCCCTTTTTATTTTTTCCTTTGTATTTTCGTGCAACTTTCTTTCTTTTTCCTTTTTCGGTTTATTTTTGAATTTTGCAATTGCTTATATGACTTTTAAGGCTTGTTGACAGAAGATCTCTTCTCAAGCCCTTCCTGCAGTGACAAAGATCTGCACAGCAACATCTGAAGATACCATCCGATGGCTTTTTCATATTTCTACTGGTGGTGAACTTAGACTAGAGCACACTCCCACAGCTAACTATAGCACTAGGGTTCTCAGAAGAGGTCATTATTTGTGAGAGTTAGTAATAGAATGGAGTATCCATTTTATGCCTTCTCTTTGAGTATGCTGCCTTTGTTGGACAGCTTCTCACCTGCTAATTTGCCAAACTGTGTGGTTTGGTTTTTTTTTCAGCTTTTTCTCTTCTGTTTCTTGCACCTTTTGTCTTTAGTCTCCTTTTCCCAGTACGTACTTGGGCTAGAGCAGGAGTCTTCACAACCACTTTTTTGGTGGCATCAGAGTGCAGTCAGCAATCTTTCTGGTGGCCTCTCTGACAAACCCATCTCTCTGTCCCTGCATCTCGCAGCCTGTCAGCAAGAACCTGCCCTGGGAAAGGTGGGTCGGGAACTCACCACATGCCTGTGGAGTCCCAGGCTCCCTGTGCTCTGGCTGGGGGGAAGCGGGGCGGCTGCTTAGGAGAGCGCCCCAGCCACCAAATGCAGCAGCCACCTCTAATGACAAGAGCTGCCTCCAGTGCTGAACACACTGGCCCCACATGTTTCGAGGGGCACTGCGTGGAGCCCCTGAGTAGGTTGCGTGGTGCAAGACATTGATTCCTGCTGATGTCACTAGTGCAAATACCAAGGTGGCTTATCTCACTTGCCCTCAGTAACAGCTATTCAGGAGCAACAGCTGAGCGCTGCTTCACTCCCCCCTCTCCTCCATATCAAGTTTTCTCCCTCCTCCTTATGACGCCCTGAAAACTGCTATCATGTCCCCTCTCAGTCTTCTCTTTTCCAAACTAAAAAAACCCATTAAATGCTGTTTATGAGATTCTACCAGACAAACTAATCCTCATTTGAACAATGTAGTTGAATTAGTTTGAATCTGACAGCTCTCCACGTTTCATACTACCTTTTTTAAGATGGGGACAACACTGAGTCTTACTAGTTTCAAACTGCTTTACATTGTAATTCCCTAACTGGGATTTTGGTTTTCCGTCAAGCATCTGATCTGATGTGTAGAGTTCTGTTCTTTGGTAGCTGCTACACCTTTTCCTTTGCTGCCAGGCAATTGGAATTTTCCTAACTATGCTGTTCCATCAGTTTTATATTGTAATTTCTGAAAGTGTTATAGCTCTGATGGTAACCCTTAGTTTAAAATGAATATGGGTAGAATCAAGCACATGTAATCACTGCCTTTATTAATTACCTTTTCCTATAATGTATGGTATCTGAAGCCATACTGTCACAAAATAATGTAATGTCTATTGAAAAGTATGTGAAAGTGGTTCATCTATGTGAAATCCATTTGCCAAAATTTGCTGGCAGATTTATGTATAGTAGCTCCTATACTGTTGATAGTAGAGTATATTCTATGTTGCCATGCCCTAAATATATTATTGCATAAAGAAAAGCTGAACTTTATTTACCCATCCACAGGGAATTTCCTGTGTTTTGATTTTTTCATTACTATCAGCAGTCTCATTCAAAATTAAAATACTAGTGAAATATCTGAAAAAGTAAAACTCACATTTATTTCAAGAATATCACCTGGTTATATCACTGCTATTGTTTTATCCTCAGTTTGTTTAATTCTTTCAAATTATGTTTAACAACATTAACCAGTATGAGAAAATAAGGATTATAATGGGTGCAGATTGCAGACTTAATTATGGAGTTTCAACCTGCATCTCCATAAGTGTGAATTAAAAAAAAACAAACTCTATCATATGCTACATTAAGAACCTGATTTTTGTAGAGTTTCATTATCATGTATATTCAAGAACAAAAAAATGCATGTCTCAGCATATACCCTACACCTCACTAACACTATTCACAGTATTCAGCTGATTTCAGGACACATTTCTTGATACTCTGTATCAAAAAGCTGTTTTTAAACTGCACTAGGCTCATTCTTACTTTTAAGGTAACTGTATCCTTCCTTACTTGTCTGTTCCTGATTCTTAGCATGACACCCGCCCTCTCTGCCTCCAAACATACCAACTTTATCTCCAACTTTGTCAGCTCCTTAACACTGTATCAAATGCTCTTCCTTAACTTCTGTTCCCTCAGTCTCCTCTGCCTCACTGCCTCTAAGAAGTAAGCTAATTAATGATGGATTGTTTGATTGGCATATGGTGATACTTGATAATTACTAATATTGGGGGGGAAATTGGTAATATTTGTATGTATCTAGTAATTTTGTATGTTTTATTGTGTTCCTCTCCCCCACAACTTCATGTGTCATGTGTCATTTTTGATTGTAAACTCTGTGGGTGAAGCCTTGTAATCTTTTGTGTTTGTACCATACCTAGCACGATGCAGCCCCAAACCCAGTTTGACCCTGTAAGATCTATTGCAATCATGTTTGATATGAATGATTTTCTTCCAATTCTCTCCGGCTATCTTGATACACTTCAGACTGTACATCCTTCCCCAGATGCTCTTAGAGTTTTGGGTTTATTTTCTTCCTCTGTCTCAGCGCATAGCCATTGTATTACAAGGCCAAATATCTTCCAGCTTACCCCCACACACGCACACACCCACACCCACACCCACCTTCTTGACCTTCATTCACTAAAGTCATCATGTCCCTTCACTCTTCACTTGAGCTTTTTTTGGGCTCAGATTAGTATCTGGGCTTGTCCATCAATTGGTCCGTTCTCTTTCTCTGTCTCTCACCTTCCTTTTTTTTCCCTTTTGGCTTGCCAGCTTGTGCTAGTTCTCTTGGTCCGCTGATCCTGCTTCTGTTGAAGTTAATGGGAGTTTTTTCATTAACTTCAATAGGAATAGGAATCTGCCTTATAGTGTCCAATTACTCTGATTCTTGAAGATAAAATGTGCACGCTAGCTAGGTTGAATCACATAATCACCTCAGATTGTTAAGGAAATGGGTTTAAAACAAAACAAAAAGAAAATATACACGTACACGCACACACAACATCCAGGTCACTAATTTGAAAGGCAACACCTGGGTGGAAATAACATTCCAAGGAACTGTAAGAAATCAAAATGAAAGTAGAGGATGCACTTTCCTTCTTTAAATATCCTGCCCAGCAGTTGTGTTCAGCATAACTATTAACTCTACAATTTAAAATTCATACTCTTTTCTAGTTTTTAAAGAATTTAGTAATTCTTGATTTGCTTACAGTGTAGAATTATAGTATAAATTTACCATGAAACCGTTGCTCAGAGGGAAAAAATATAGCACACTCACCTAATGTATTGCTTAGCATCCAAAAAGCTTCTTCTGTGTAGTGAGTTAATTCTTAATTGAGGAGTATGAATTCACACAGATTAATCTGAAACTTCAGAATATAGATTGAGTAGGAGTAGGGAGGTGATTTTACTTCTGTATTTGGCATTGCTGAGACCAATACTAAAGGGCCATTTAATTTAGATGAGAAAGGTATAAGAAGAACTGAACCAATGGCTGGAAGCTGAAGTCAAGATCAATTAAAATTAGAATTAAGGCAAAGATTTCTCACAGTGAGGTAATTAATCACTAGAACAAACTACCAAAGAATGTGGTGGTTTTTCTATTTCTTAAAATCTTGGAATCAAGATTGGATGCCTTTCTGGAAGATATGTTTGGCCAACCACGAGTTATTAGGCTCAAAACGGGTAAGTGAGAGAAATTGAATGGCCTGCTTTATACAGGAAATCAGATTAGATGGTCTAAATTAAGAGCTAAATTAAAATAATTGAATTTCTAATATACTGAAATATAAACATTCAAATTATGTGAAACATGTCTCACTTTTACATATATTCACATAAAGGGAAATACTTGCCTACATCAAGAGTTTAACACTGCATTTGTAGACTATGTGTAATATTGTGGCGGGGGTTTGTTTCTGCAGTTGGACCAGCTTCTTGGTAACATGATTGAAATGTGGGTTGACCGCATGGATAATATTACCCAACCAGAAAGAAGAAAGCTTTCAGCTTTGGCATTACTTTCACTTCTGCCATCAGACAATAGGTGAGCAAAATTTAATAGATATCACTGTTTGTCACTAATGTTAAAACAAATTTAAAAGATCTTGCCTGATGATTTTTAAATATTTCTAAGACTGTACTGATAAAATTTTTTGCTGTATCTGTTGTTAGTGACCAAAGAAATGAAAAAGCTTAATACAAAATAGTATGAAATAATTCTTCTCTTTTTCAGTTCTGCATAGCTACTATAATTTGTCTGCTTGTTTCCTGGACAGCATTACTTGAACATATTGAATATATGAAGTAGATAATTCTACTTCAGGTTCCCCCCAGATTAAAACTAAAGAGTTGCTGCTTCTCTCCTCCACATTTAAATAGTTGGATCAATCTGCTCATTAGACTTTTGATGTTCCCTTGTGAGTACAGTATTCGTTTGGTTTACTTCATATTTAGGATTTTTTTCAACATGACAATGAGAAAAAAAATGCATGTGAACATGTATGTGAACCCAATAGATGCAGCTTATTTTGCTCCTTTTACTCTTGAGACCTATCCTGGAGAAATAAGGCATTCTAAGTAAGCTTTGTCTGTGCGTATGAAGGAATTGCCTCCACCACATGATCTGCCATGGACTCTGAGCCTAGGACTCAGTTTGGGAACATGGGTCCAAATCTGATTCAGCTATTCCTGTATGTAGAGAAGGACTGTACCCCTCCATCCAAGGTTTGTAGTTATTACCACCCTAATTCTGTTTTGAAGTCAGTTATACTTTTTCACAACATCCCCTGGCAACGAGTTCCTCCGGCTGACTGTATTTTGTGTAAAGAAGTACTTACCGTATATACTTGATCATAAGTCGGTTCGTTTATAAGCCGACCGCCCCTCCCCCAATATGGATAAGTAAAAATGGAAAATGTTTATAACCCGTTCATAAGCCAGCCCTGTAATTCAGGGATCAGCAAATTTTGGCTCCCAGGCCATCAGGATAAGCCGCTGGTGGTCCGAGATGGTTTGTTTACCTCGAGCATCCGCAGGCATGGAGGTAAACCTAAATAAACAAAGTGTCCCGGCACACCAGCTGCTTATCCTGCTGGACCGGGACAGCAACTATTGGGGAAATTTTTTGTGGGAGAGAAGCTGGGAGTCAGGGGAGTAACCCCTATGACCATCCCCCACATCACCCCACCCCTAACCTGGGAACCCCACACTCTCCCCATCCCATCCCTTCCCACCTTATCTGGGGAGGACCATGGGAGGATGTCTCTGACCTGGCTGGAGCAGCTCCGGCAGGCTGGGCAGTGCGGCCGCAGCCTGCTCTGGCAGGCCAGACCAGGCGACGCAACCACAGCATGTTGCAGCAGGCTGGGTCAGACAGCGTGGCTGCAGCGTGCTCCGGCGCCCGAGTGGCGCAGCCACAGCCTGCTCTGAGGGGTAGGGCCAAGCAGCATGGCTGCAGCCTGCCAGCCCCGGAGCTGCAGCTGCTTCGGAGGCTGGGGTGAGAGCAGCATGGCCAGAAGCAAAGAGACTCTGGCCCCCCTTTTCCCTTGTGGCTCTGCTGGCTTTGCTGCCTCTCCTTGCTCCCTCTGTTGAGGGGAGGGGCTGTGTCATCCCAGCTCTCCCTCTCTATACCCATTCATAAACTGACCCCTGTCTGTGGTGCTTTCTAAAAAAAGTTGGCTTATGAACAAATATATATGGTTTCTTTTAAACCTGCTGCCTATTAATTTCATTGGATGACCTCTGGTTCTTGTGTCATGTAAAGGGGTAAATAATACTTCCTTATTCACTTTCTCCACACCATTCATGATTTTTATAGACTGCGATCATATTCCCACTGGTTGTCTGTTTTCTAAAATGAACAGTCCCGGTCTTTTTAATCTCTTACCATGTGGAAGATGTTCCATACCACTAGTGATTTTTGTTGCCCTTTTCTATATTGTTTCCATTAGTATTACATGTAGTATTCAAGGTGTGGGCATTGCATGGATTTATGTAGTGGCATTATAATATTTACCGTCTTATTATTACATCTTTCCTAATGGTTCCTAACATTCTGTTAAGCTTTTTTGTCTGCTTCTGCACAGTGAGTGGATGCTCTCAGAGAACTAGCCACAATGGGTCCAAGATCTCTTTCTTGAACAGTAACAGTTCATTTAGACTCCCATTATTTTGTATGTATAGTTGGGATTATGTTTTCCAATATTTTCCCATTACTTTGCCTTTATCAACACTGAATTTTCTCTGCCATGTTGTTGCCCAGTCACTCAGTTTTGTGAGATCCCTTTGTAAATCTTCGCAGGCTACTTTGATACTTTTGTATCATCTGCAAACTTTGCCACCTCACTGTTTACCCCTTTTTCCAAATCATTTTTGAATATGTTGAACAGCACTAGTCCAAGTACAGATCCCTGGAGAACACTGGTGTTTACCTCTCTCCCTTCTGAAAACTGACCATTTGTTCCTGCCCTTTGTTTCCTGTCTTTTAACCAGTTCCTGATCTTCCCTCTTATCCCATGACATCTTGGTTTGGTTAAGAGCCTTTGGTTAGTGACCTTGTTAAAGGCTTTCTGAAAGTTCAAGCACACTGTATTCACTGGATCACCCTTGTCCACATGTTTGTTCACCCCCTCAAAGAAATCTAGTAGACTGATGCAGCATGATTTCCCTTTAAAAAGCCATGTTGACTCTTCCCCAACATATCACATTAATCTGCGTGTCTGATAATTCCGTTCTTTACTATAGTTTTAACCAATTTGCCTGGTACCAAAGTTAGGCTTACTAGCTTGTAATTGTCAGGATCGCCTCTGGAGCCTTTTAAAAAAATAGTTATCACATGAGCTATCCTCGAGTCATCTGATACAGAAGCTGATTTAAGTGATGGGTTACGTACCACAATATGGATCCTGGACATCAGGATGGATCTCTCAATAAATTGACCCACTCTGTTCACTCCCTCTGAAGCATCTGGCACTGGCTATTGTCCAAAGATAGGATACTGAGCTAGTTGGACCATTGATCTGACCCAGTATGGCCGTTTTTATGTTATGTTATGAGAATAAACAATACACTCAGTGCAGAATTCCATGATATGTTAATTTGAACATAGATCTCAGTTTTGAAATGATTTTTCAGTTTTACACTGTACCAAATTTTAAGTTTTACAGGTGCCAGAGAATTTTGCATTGACAACATGTAGTTGTATAGAAGTTGCCATGTGGAAAGCTGGAGATTTTGGCAGCTGGTTAGGGGGCATTTGGACTTCCAGCATCAGGCAGGAGTTGGGAGATTATTTAAGGTTTGAGCATCTGTTAGGTATTCAAAGTTTTTGGCATTAGGGGGTGAATGTTTTTCCTCTTCCATTCTCCTTTGTTGAGCAGGGCATAGCTGATTTATCTTTAGGGAGGGATGGAGGGTTGAATACCTAATATATTGTTAGTGAACAAAAAAAAATGGAAAAACATAAATTCCTTCCCCTGAAGATCATGATAGCAACCAGCTACATCATTGCTCCTTCCTCATTATGCCCCACTGCATCCACCAATGGTAGATAAGTATAGAAACTGGATATTTGGGGTTTTTTTGCTAAAATGATGAACAGTGTGATAGCTGGCATTGAAATTATCACTGTTGGAATTCATAGTTATCACATCTATTTAGATGAGAAAGGGCACTTCACAGTTACCTGAAAAATACTGTTCAGTCTGCCTTGAGACTCAGGAAGGCAGTATATCATAGAGTTAAACTTAATTCACAATTTTTCCATGAGCCTCATAATTTTTTTTTGAATGCAGCCAAATTCTACAGTCAATTCTGTATCCATGAAATTTTAGAAAACATAGGCCTCATCATATCTCCCCAAATGGGGAGCATTTCGGTGAATAGCTCAGCTCAGGAGGGATCATTGCTTTTTTTTATAATGAACAGAAGCTTATCTCCAGTCCACCAAGGCATCTAGCCATGAGTCTGAACAGCAGGTGGACTGCCTCAATTGCTTCTTGGGAAATACTCTTAAAAATTGTCAGCAGATATACACAGAATAGAGTTTCGCCTGGTGGACTTATTTGTAACCAAATTGAGAACTTAACTGAAGAAGTTTTGTCTCAGATTCAGGTTGTTGGGGGTTCTGTCAGCAGGTGGAATTCTCAGTGCATGTCTTTCCTCCTTCAAAGAGTCTCTGAAAGACATGAATGGAGGGAGCAAAGCTTAGGTTGATTACTTTAGACTGGTCTTGCCAATCCTTGTACTAAGAACATTTGGAACCACAGTATCTCATTCTGCTTCCAGCTGCTCCAGATTTCCTGTTGCAAAGATCAAACCTTCCTGGTGATCCTTAAAGATGAACTACTGGTCAGCATCAGTCATAGCATGACTCCAGGGTTGATTGAAGACCAGTCTGTTGGGTCCCCAGTCCATTAGTTAGCATTAGAGAAATTGGCTGCCTACCATAGCAAATGATTACATGCTTGGAGGATCAGTTTAGTGTTATAAAGATTTGCCTACCTTTCTTGAGTCTGTTGACTCATATTTTTCTTTCTTTGGGCAGCCCTCAAGATAGTGTTCTTAGTAAGGAATTACCCTAGCCTTGTATCTGGGGAACTAGCAGCCCTGTTTTGTAAATTCTCGTATTGCTTTTGCTTAGGTAAAATTAGTTTTAGAACAAGGTCTGGGATATTCATTTAACATTTGTTTGGCCTAATCCCAATTCCGCCATTTCCCAATATTTCCCTTTTAAAGCAAAAAGCAAAATAAAGTTGACATTCACTGGATTTACTTAGAGCTTTAAAGTTTTATTTTTCAGCAGAACTCAAGAAATCTGATTCTCTTATGTGTAATCTAATGTCTGAAGAATTGACAAAAAGCCTGTCACTCATCATTAGCTAATGGGATACAATCTTGTATCAAGCAATGTTATTAGACTAAAGGGGGTCATTTTGCTCCTTGCTGTGAGCTCACACTCTGCCAGAGGCCTGCTTAAACATATGGTAATTCTGTTTCAATTATAATGACGTTTCTTACTCTGACTTGGTACATTATCCATAGGCATTAACATGCTGACTCAAACTTCTCTTCAGATCCAGCATTCAGACGAAGAGATTTGAGTGCAGTAGTAAATATCAACACAATGTAGTCCCTTTCAGCTGATCTTGCCTGTCCCCCGTGTGATGGTTTACTATAAAATGTGCTTTTTGTTGTATAGTAATTTAATATTGGGTATTCATATCACTTAAGACAGATAAAATGTACTTTTGAAATGAGTGCTGTACACTATATCATACTGATTGTGTGTTGACAGTATGTGGGTCTTACACACAATATACGGTGACAAAACAGCAAATGTGAAAAATGGGGATGGATGTGGGGGGTAATAGGAGCCTATATTAAAAAAAGACCCTAAAATCGGGACATCTGGCCACCCTAACACAATAACATGTTCTATGCTGAATGTTGTTTGAGGAGAAAAGGTGCGTTATCTAAAAGGGAAAAAAAGTAAACTTATAGGATTAAATGTTGAGGGTTCCAAACTATAGTATTGTTTGTGACGATGAGACAGATGAACTTCAGCGTATTTTTGAAAACTAGTAAGCTACTTGTTATTGAAGACAGGAAAATTGCACAAAATATAGAAGTATCTCCGTAAACCTCAAATGAAGGATTCTCTTTATTTTGGGGAATATTTTTCAGTTTTTTTTCCTCTCCATCTCCAAAGTTGGGCTACTACTTAAGTTAACATTTTCATTTTTCAGTTGTTTACCTGAAACCTAGTTGCAACAGTATGGTATGGAAAGTATACATGGTTTGCACATAGTCCTGTTTTCTCCTAGAAATCTTCCTTCCAAATACTAATGAGGCTCAGCCCTACTTCACTTCAAAATATTGGGCCTCTACCTGAAAAGCCTTATTCATATGAATAACATCATTTAAATTAATAAGATTATTCATTCAAGTAAGGATTGGCTTGCAGGATGATATTAATGAGGTGAGGCACACAGTATTCATGCCAGCAAGCAATGCTCTTTCAACTTTCTGCAATTACATATTTGTAATTCACATAATGTATTCATTTCAGGATATACTAGCTATAACATTTGAGTTTATTACACCATTAACTTTAAAATCTTATAAATGTAGTAAGCAAATAACAAGTTCATTTTGTGGGGTTTCCAAGACATTGTTGCAAGAAAAAGATACTGAGGAATTCTATCCTTGAGTAAAACTTCAGTCATTAGCTGGCATATTAATTTAATTTATGTCACAGGTACAAAATCAGATCATCATAAAATTTCACAATTTTTCTATATGATATCTAGTAAGATTGCCAGGTCCAAAATACCCTGTCAAAGAGAGTCAGTTGGGCTATGAAAATCACCGATCAAATAACTGCCCTGCCACTATTGAAGATTATAGTCCTATGTATTTTCTGCAGTTATGGGAACTTATACTTCATGTACTCAGTACACAGGTCTGTAACTTGCAGTAAAAGAAAGGCCTTCCAAATTCATTAGTCATTCAAGTGCAAGTTAAGCTGGAAATTTTTAAACAAAACTCTTTTGAGTTATACAAGCACATGCAGACACAGGAAAAAGTAAGTAAGTTTTTCCCCTAAAGATTTCCCATTCAGTTGACTTGATGCTTCAGCCATGTGACAAATTGGGTGTGATATTTTTTCGTGTTTCTTAATGTGGAGAACACCAGACTAATCCAGAATGAGGAGGAGGGACTGAAGGAGAGGAATGGCACAGGAGAGATGGAGAAAACAGCCTGACTTTTGTTTCCTTCCCCTTTCTGCCTTCTGGACTGCTTAGTTTTGCTTTGGCTTTTTGTACATGCTTTTCCTAGCATGCTTTTCTAGTCTATGGCCCTTTTAATCTGACAGAGACTAGCAGCTGCAGATTTAAAGTCATCATTTTGCTTGTGCTTGCTGCAGACTTTGCCTCCTTTCCATCCAGATGGAAAATATTTTTGTTCCTTGTTGTATTTTCCCCTGGTATTCATTTCCTCTAATTGCTGAGGAAGCATCTATAACATTTAGGCAGTGTATTGCATTCAGAGGGATCCCAAACCATTCTGAAGAGTACATAGATTGTATTATTGAGTTTAAAAATTAATATCCTTCACAGTTTGGTTTAAAAATGTACGGTGGATGTAAGAAGCAAAATTGTTTTCAGAACCCAAAAGTTTCAGGGACTGGGTGAGAGAGCCTTAACACAACGATGGCATGAGATTTCTTACATTTCAACCTCATCAATAATATTACAGTATTCCTTTGCTGAAAGCTTGTAGGTAAAGTGTCAGCAGCAGTGAAGGATTTGAGAGTGGCTAAGGTTTAACACCACTTTATGGTTTTAGTTCATATTGGTCTTCATTTAGTCTTTGTTTATGTATTATAAAATCTTTCTAGGCAATGTCAATCAGAGCCATATGCAGCACAGTAGGTAAGATCTAAGTGTCTTTAATAACAATAATAGCACTATATGTGACATTGTGTGCATGTAGTCCTTCAATCCAGCATCCTGTTTATCTTCTGAAGTACAGCTGCACATTGTGCTGTAGTCTTTAGAAGCTCATAGTTTAAAAAAAAAAAAATCCTCTTTCCTGGTTAGTAACACATTTCCATTTAGCAGCAATTTCCTCTTTTTACTTGTTTTCCTCCTAAACTGAACAGTGTCCAACTATCTGTGTTTGCCTTCTGAGTCCAGCCACTTAAATTATGTAATACTTCATGTATTTGACTGACTTATACTACATTATTTTATTTTTCTTCCTCATTCTGTGCTGTTTCTTACTACTTAGAAACCTCACTTTTAGTTACACCATTCAATCCACGTAAATATTTTTAAAATCGTCTCCTGTATTCTGTTGATTATTGTGGTTATAACCTACTTTTTAAAAATAAAATATATGTAGGCAAATCATAAAATGTTTGTTATAGGTAACATGCAAATAAAAATATAAATGCAGGCATATAAATGTAAATAGATTTAAAAATATATATTGAACTAAGCTAAGAGGTCTTCCAAAACTTAAGTAAACTGAACTCTAGCCTTTTTCCTCTCCTTTTGCAATTTTTATATTAGAGACCAACTTTAAAAGCCTCTTTTAGCAGGATGGTCTGTCAGAGGGAGCTCTATACTGTCCTGCTGTTAGTAAAGGGTGACGGCTACTGCTGTTCAGAGGCTGTGGAGTCTTTTTATCTGTGGTATGAGTAAGGCTATGATTATGTCATGGAAGTCATGGCACACTGGCCTCCAGCAGGCTTTATATTTCCTGAGGGCAGTGTCTTAAGAGTGTGCCCCTTCCCCTCTGCATACCTACACAGAGCTAGACAGAATTTTATTTAATGTCTGTTTTGTCACACCAAAATGTTAATATCATCAGTTTTTGAAGTGTCTTTGTCAGCATGTTAACAATTTAAAACCTTTTTAATTCTTGTTTTTAATCCAAGGAGAGGAGCTATTTTACATGGTTTACTAGTTCATTTTAGTTTTGAGTACAGTCCTGAGTTGCCTGACTGTTAACCAAGTTTAAAGATAAGTAGTTGTGGGGTGGAAAGTTTTAAATGGCTGAATGCCATGTAATTTTATCCCAAAATTACTGCAAATCGAATCCAGAGTAACAAGAAATGATAGATCATGTATTTCTGGAAAGAAGACTGTCTCTAAATATTGGTAAACGTAGAAATAATGGGATTTCATTAGCATTCATTTATTGGCCTGTTTTAGGACAACTCTTTAGGTGATTTCTTTTAAGGCCAGGTCTACACTAGAATATTAGGTCAGTTTTAACTGTGTCATTCTGGAACGTGAACAATCCACACCCCTAAGCAGCGTAGTTAAACTGAGCTTATCCTCAGTAAAAACAATGAGGAGTACTTGTGGCACCTTAGAGACTAACAAATTTATTTGAGCATAAGCTTTTGTGGGCTAAAACCCCTTCATGGATGCCTTCAGTGGAAAATACAGTAGGAAAATATATATACACAGCGAACATGAAAAAATGGGTGTTGCCATACCAACTGTAACAAGGGTAATTAGTTAAGGTGAGCTATTATCCTCAGTGTAGACAGTGCTAGGTTGACACAAGGCTACTACTTTGACATACCTTAGAGAATACCACAATTAAAACTAAGCAAATTATCAAAATTATTAACCATGTAATATATTATTATTATTAAAGAAAGGAAAAGAAAATAAATAAAACACCACAAAACAGAACACGAACAATAAACAATGGTTACTTCTGGTACAGTCTCTTATGTATGTCTCTCTGTGGAGAGCTTTCAGCAGAGATTACACCTTTGAGAAGGACATGCCTCTGGAGCATTTTTCTCTTGGTAAGTTAAAATCACTGCTGTAGTGCTTCATGCTGGACACTACCTATGTCGACAGGAGGAGTTCTCCTGTCAGTGTAGGTGATCCACCTCCCTGAGAGGTGGTGGATAGATCAATGAAACCCCTGTGATTAAAATAGTGGAAGTCACATTGTTGAGTTGCCGGTAAAAAACAAAAACAAAAAAACAGGAGCTGCCCTACCATTTCTTGTTTCTCTGGACCAGATATTTTTACTAATTTGGGGATAAAATTATTTGGTGCTCAACCATTTAAAACTACTCCTTTCTACCTCCACCCTCCCCATAGTGCACTATGTTTAAGTTGATCCATGATTCTACGTTTGTGATATACTGGTTAAAATATTAGTTAAGAATGAAGTATTCCTTTCACCCTTGTGTATCTGTTCGTCTTGATTATTGTGTTCTAGCTACAAAGGCATGGAGCTTGTTTGAGTGATTAATGAGATGATTTCAAAAATACACTCATGCATAGATACAACTGTGAGAGTTTTTGTCAATACAATTTGATATTATTCATATAAACACAAAGATATAGTGTTTTCTTCCATTGAATTTTCTTTTATGTGAAAATTATATCTTGTTTCTTTACGTATCTTTTTTTAGGTTTTTTCAAAGATAATTGCACAGAAATAGATAAATCATCATAAACGCATGCCTTTGGTTCCAATTGTAAACATGGATTTCTTTCAGAAACATTTCTCTAAACCAAATTATTCATATTTGTCTTCAAAGGTATAATTTTTCTGACATCTTGCACTTTTATCATAAGATTGAAGTTCTCTTTTAAACTAGGCCTTTCCTCCAGATTTAGAATTGTTTGTTCTGTTGCTTTGTGGTCTGAAAGCACCTCTAGAATATGACATTTCAACTTCAGCATCCAATATTAATTGTTTTAGACAAAGTTCATCTTTTAAAAGGGACTTGCATTTCAGCAAAATGTAGTTTCTTATATTAGTGATTGTGATTCCTTATTCAATTTCTGTCTCTTTGAAACTGTCATTGCAATTTCATAGATGGGAAAGTTGCACTTATTTTTTTTTTTAATTTCAAATTGTTAAAGATTGAACGTGCAGTATGTCTTTCTACACTGAAAAGCAAAGGGATGGAAACAGCACACTGATTCTGCTTTCATTATTCTTATTAATATCACCATTAGTTCTTTAAGCAGTTCTTCTAGAAGTCTTTTGATCCTTATTCTGGTGGGGGGGGTTGTTTGTTTGTTTTTGTTTTGTTTTAACAGTAGAATTGAGGACAATTTTACAAGTTAAAATTGAATCTGTCAAGAGATAGAAATACTCAAAAATCATGTAGAATTTTACAGCTTCATAATACTATGTAAACATCTAATTTGAAAATGAATTAAAATTAATTCTTATAAGTAAAAGAAATACGAAGCTGTTCATTTAGCATTTCTATTGTACTGTTAGTGGTGTTTGCCCATTTTTGTACTATTCTAATGAAAAAGTAACATCTGAGCCACGTGTCTGATAACCTGTCCTTTTTATATTGAAAATAATAGAGTGGAAATTTTGCTAAATGAATAAAGAAAAAACATGATAAATAAGTGACAGTGGCTGAATTGATCATATGGCATGCTTCAGGGCAATAGTGGGTGGTTAAAATAGGTGCAATTTTCTCTAAGAAAATATAAAATAAGTGTGATACAATTTAGAGATGACAGAAAAATTGGTGGAGTGATAAATAATGATGGAGACAGGTTATTTATACAGGCTGACCTAGATAACTTGGTAAGGTGGGCTTATTTGAACAACATGAGTGTTAACACAGATAAATGCATTGCCATGTATCTGGGAACAAAGAATTCAGGACTCGCTGATAAGACTGGGAACTGTATCATGGAAAGGAGTGACTCTGAAAAGGACTTAGGGTCATGGTTGATAACTGGTTGATTATTAATTTTCAGTGTGATTCTGTAGCTAAAGAGGAAAACACAGTCCTTAAACATATAAACAAGAATATTGATTAGGAGTAGGAAGGTGGTATTACTTTTGTATATGGCATTAGTGAGACCATTACTCGAATACTGTGCCTTTCAAAAAGGATGCTGACAAATGCTGCACAAGACATGGATGACGGCATAACCCCTCACCGTGCATTGCTGTGCTCTGGACCAATGCCCACTGGGTTACAGTGACCTCAAACTGGACCCTCTTTAAACTCACTATCTACACTAGATAACCTTCCAAAGTTGGGACAGTTGTAATTTAACACCTCCACCCCCAAACCAGACGACCTTGATGCTGGATTGAAGGTGAAAAGCCATACAGCAGTTTTGCCATATGGGAAATAGCTCTTACAGATCCCCAAACTGGTGATCAGTGTAGACCCCTGATCTCCAATGTAATCAGCAACTAATTAAAGGGTGAAAAGGATGGAGCAGAAACTGAGCCCAAAATGGCAACTTGCCTCGGCAGTAAACCAAACAATCTCCCATGGACTCCATTACTGTCCCGGAGCAGGAGTGGTGGGCAGGTCAGATGCAGCAAGCAGCACCCTACCCCACATTCTGCAGCACAAGGAAAAGGGGGAAAGAGAAGCAGCTCCACATACAAACTAAAGGCAAGTGGGAGGGTGAGAAGGAATTAAAAGGCACATGTGGAGCACTGCCTTAATTGTTCCTGGTTGAGATCCCCTACCCCTCACTCACCTGAGGGAGTCTTCACTGTTCTAAGCCGCATCAAAGATGCACCCTAGCTAGCAGGGAGACCATTTGAGGTATGGAAAACATTCCTTATATTGAGAAACTGTAAAGTTCAGTCTATTTATTTATCCAAGAGAAGGCTGAGAGGTGACTTGATCACAGTCTACAGGTACCTATAAGACCTAGGTGGTATTTTTGTTGTTATTAAATAGAGAAGAGTCTTTTGATAGTAGACAGCTCTTTAGTCCAACAGAAAAAAACATAGTAAGATCCAGTGGTGAGAAGCTGAAGTTAGACAAAATCAGATTAGAAGTAAGCTGGAAATTTTTAGCAGGGAGGAAAAATAACCTTTGGACAATTTTGGGGGGATTGTGGTAAATTCTACATCACTTGAAGTTTTGAAATTAAGACTGGATATTGTTTTAAAAGATATGCTGTAGCTCAGCCAGAAGTTATGAGCTTGATGCAGAATTTATTGAGTGAGGTTCTTTGGCCTTTGTTATACAGGAGGTCAGACTAGATTATCATTATGGTCTCTTCTGGTGTTAAAATTTATTAATCCATAAACTCTTTTAAAATTGTCCTCCATCTGAATGGAAGCATTTTCACAAACAGGCCTATAAACACATTTCAATTAACTCTCTGGTGAGATTTACCTTAATTTGGAATAGCCATTGACTTTTAATTCTTAATATTATGTATTGCTTAATAAGAAATATGCAATTGCTTTTATTCGTTTTCACTGTTTCATGATAATTTAAATATATTGCAGAAATTTCACTACATTTCTGTGTGGACTGTAATATGCCATATTATTAATTAGGAGTTTAATATCATATTATGTCTCTGTCTGACCTAGTTTGAAGTCTGGTCTACATAGACACAAACAAAAATAGCAAATAGTGTAAACTAAAAGTGGTTTTGTTGCTTCAGTCCAAGCTTTGTGTGTACACTCTCTCTTATTTTTGGAATAAAACTAGCTTAAGTCAATTTAGCTAAAATTGGTAAGAAAGTGTGTGTCATAAACAGATAGCTAAGGGTTAATGTTTTTTTTACCTGTAAAAGGTTAACAAAGGGACCCAAACACCTGACCAGAGGACCAATCAGAAAACAAGATTTTTCAAATGTCAAGGGAGAGAAGTTTTGGGTGGGTGTTCTTTGTCTTGGTTCGGTGCCCTCTCAGCTCTGAGAGTGATCTCTCTATCTCCAGGCTTTCTAATCTTCTGTTTCCAAGATGTAAATACAAGGATAGTAAGACAATAGGTTTATATTTTTTTTTGTATTAACGTATGTGTAATTGCTGGAATGTTTTAAACTGTATTCTTTTTGGATAAGGCTGTTTATTCATTTTTTCTTTTAAGCAATTGACCCTGTATATTGTCACTTTGAGACCATTTTTATGTCTTATTCTTTCTTTTTATATAAAGCTTTCTTTTTAAGACCTGTTGGAGTTTTTTCACTGGTTAAGGCTAAGAAACGAAGGGAGGGGGAAAATCTCTTTGTGTTAGATTTACTAAGCCTGACTTTGCATACTGTCTGGGTGAGGGTAGAAATCTCTCGGTACTTGTGTTTCAAGGACTTGAAGCAGGGAATATCTTAGAGTACCCAGGGTGGGGAAATCTGGGAGGAGGTAAAGAGGGGGAAGGGAAGTGGGTTATTTCCCTTTGTGGTGAGACTCAGGGCATCTGAGTCTTGGGGTCCCCCAGGGAAGGTTTTGGGGAGACCAGAGTGAGCCAGACACTGGAATTTTCTGGCTGGTGGCAGCGATATGAGATCCAAGCTGGTAATTAAGTTTGGAGGTTTCATGCTAGCTTCTCATGTTCTGAACTCTAAGGTTCAGATCTGAGTACGAAAGTTACGACAGTGTGTTCAAACGCTTACTGGTATTGAAATAACTCAGCTGGTTTTAGGAAACCAGTTTTATTAAATCAATGCATGTTCGCATATAGCCTAGTTCTGATTTATTTGCATTTTTATGGTTTGACGTCTCCTTTTTTTCTCTTCAATTCTGATGGCCAGCTTTTATAGTAGGAAGGGTGGCACTGGCTACTTGTGCAGACCTCAGGCTTGTGATTCAGAGTTTACATTAGCAGGTCCAGTTTCCCAATAGGTCTCTTCTCTGCACACTGTTATGGAGAAAATAGACGTTTCCCACCAGATGTCTCATTGCTAATTGTTAACTTTGGAAATAAACGTGCTATTGTGAGTGCTATGATTAGCACTGGCAGTGCCAACAAAGCAACAGTCAGCTCTGAATGCGTTGATCTGTAATCTCAGGAATCTTGAACAAATATTTTTGTGCGCTCCCCCGAGGACTTCATAAAAGTGGTCTGAAGAGCTCTATTTCTGTGGTTGGTTACTGATCCTAGAAAAATAGCCTCCTTAGAACTCACTCAAGAAATTTTCCATTCTCCTTCTTGAGTATTGCTTGTGCAGATCCCCTTCTCAGTCATGTACCAAGCCTCAGGGAACAGGATTTGTTAAACGCAACTGATCCAGCTTAGAATACCCTGGTGCATCTGAACTATGGCACTGAGGCCACCTGAGGTGGAGTAAGACTTAATGGGACCTACATCCAAATCAAACAAAGGCCTCCCACCCTCCTGCAAGAAATTTAAAATACTTGCATAGGGCTGGCAGTGAAGTAAGACATACATGTACTTGTAAAGCTGGCACATTTGCCATAGAAGTCACTGAGACAGTAAACCTGGAATACTGCAATGCCGTGTTTACAGTCACTTTTCTCAGTAATATCACACTCCCCCTCCCCACCCAAATTGTATATGATCGTGTATTGCCCCCAGAGAGATCTGCCTGAAACAGTCACTTTAAGAACTGTAAACTAGCATATTCATCTCTATGGGCTATTACCTCCAAGACCCATAGCTCTTTGGATTTCTCCCCATACCACTTCAAAATATGATTCTTTGTGGTAGTTGATGGGAGCATCAGGTCCAGCTCATCCACCAAAGCAGCCAGGCTGTCAATACTAGGAGGGCTCCCTCCTGCCTTGCCAATTCCCGCCACCCCCACCCCTGGTATGGAGAGGAGGTCACTGCTGTGTCTTGGGGGTAAAGGAGGAGGACTGTGTTCCTTGGTTTTCCTCCCTCAGAGGGAGAGGAGGTCCTGTGTCACCATCACTTCAAGCTGGGGGAGAAGGGCAGGAGCAAGGCTTCAGGGAGGCCCGCATTATGGTGTGTCATTAACAGGGCCCTGAGTGCAGGAGTTGTGTTCATTTTACAGAGTTAAGCATACTTTTAGCACTTAGCAAACAATTAACAGCATCAGTGCTGCTTACAATATATAGTGGTTACAAAATAGCATTTCATTATGATTTGAGAAGCTTGTAATTATTTTCTGGGTTTAATCAGAAAGAAAATACACACTAATCTGTTGTTAATTATTTTAAAATAGAAAATCAAGACTCATTTCAATGATATTACAGGTACTGTAAAGACTTACTAAAATAATATAACACTAATTTTTTCTTTGTTTTGTATTTATTTTTTTTTATTGAAGACTTTGTATGAATTCTGCTAATCTGAAACCCCCTACTCATCTTCCCCTCCATCCCCTGGTCAACAAATTATTTATTTATTTTTATATATTGTCTGTATAGAAAGGTATGTTGTTTCATTCAGTGGTGTTGTTTAAAAACCAATTAAGTCTATACATGTTTCAATTTGTGGGCTGTTTGTCCTTCAGACTCATTGAAAATCCAATAAATGGCAGTTATCCAAGAACATTGGCACTTTTGAATGACACATTCTGTTAATTATGCTGAAATACCTGTAGATTAACTTCCTTTTATTTAATTTCTTCACTCAAGGAAATAAGTATCTTCTGTAGTGTATGTACATCAATCTGAATGCCTTACAATTCTTAATGTCCTTATCTTTACAAGACCTGTGTGAATAGGAAAGCTATTATCCCCATTTTACAGATGAGGAACTGAGACCCTGAGAAACTAACTGACTTACCGAAGGTCACAAAAGAAGTATGTGGTGGAGTAGGAAATTGAACCCAGATCTCCTGAATTCCAGGTTAGCACCCTAACCTCTGGAACAACTTGTGTATGTGTATAGCTAAATACAAGGAGTGCTTCACATATAGATAGATAGATTATTTATATAGCGACAGCATGAGAGACCATGCTTACTGATGATAACCTCTATATTTAGGTTGCTTTATACTTCCCATTATAAAAGATTCGTGTGGCCTTTTATCTGGAAAGCTGTCTCACCTCCTTTGTTTTCTGCAGGACTTTGATATTCATCAGGGAAATACCCTCAGGCTCAGCCTTATTTTATTCCATGAAATTCTGTTCAGCCTTTGCTCAGATACAAATTGTTTAAAATCTCCATTTTCCTGTTCTGTCTTTTGTTGCTTAAGAAAATATTAGGAGCCTGCTAAAAATAAGTGAACACTCTAACATTCTAAAGCCAGGTTCATGCCTCCTTCTCAGACTCTCCTGAGGGGCAGGAGAGGAGAGATGACCAGTCTGGATAACCCTACTTCCCCCCACTCAAACCCTCAACTCCCTCCCCGCCCCAGAAAAAAACCAAACAGCTGGACACATCAGTCTTTTCTTCACCGCAAGGCATTCCATGCAGCTGGAGTGCCCAACTCCTGTTGCAATAAGAGACAGACAGACACAGGCCTTGTTCTTCTCAAGCACCCCCTGGACCAGCACATGTCCCTAGCAGCCTGTCCTCTCCTCTCTAGATCACATGGGCCAGAGGTCCTCAACTTCTAGGAAGTGGAGGGAGAGCCAGACAAGCATGACCTCTCCCTGCCAACTCAACCAGCATCATCTCTGATAAGTCTTCTTCTGTTACTAGCACTTTATGTTAGTCCTGTAGCTCAAGTGGTAGCAGTCTTTATTGCAGTGGTGAAAGTTCAGGGTTTGAATGGTGCTCATAATTCACTACGGGACAGACAATGGCAGAGTTGTACATAATAAAAAGTTTTGATATTTATCCTTACAAAAAAATTTTGTTAAAAGAAAGTTATTTAGGTTGTAAAGACACAAAGGGACAGAATTAAGGTTGCGCAGGCAACTATAAGTCTGGCATTTCCTAACCCTTTTGAGTGTTTAACTTTGCACCTTAAATAATTTAAGGTATTTTATGTATGTGCACATATAGTTAGATATAAATAAATCTTTGTAAAATAAAACATCTAACTTGTAGACTGAAATCATTGTCATTTATTTAATTTTTTATGCCCAATTGGATGAACATTTTATTTATAATATGTAACTCTCTAACCCAGCTATTTAATTTGTAAGCAGTTACTTATTGGCCCTGATCCTGCTTTGCAGATATGTTTAAGTAATTTATATTTACATTTTTAAAAATGTGCTTAAAGACAAAGTGTATTGTCCCTGTATACAATAAGGGAAAGCATTTGGGAGTTGGAGATGCAAATTGCTATTTGTATCTGAATAATAGTTGCATTTAAAACAAAAAATCATGCTGGACTGTAGTAGAACATCTAGTCACTGGGTAAGATGTTGCTCAAGATTTCAAAAGACTGATGCCAAAGTTAGGGTACACAACTACGCATTTTACAGCTTACTAATTGGTGGTGATGGTGGTGGTTGTATTTGTGCTACTACCCAATCAGGATCAGAATCACATTATGGTAGGATTACTCTGTTTTTCTGTTGAAAGGGAAGATGAGCATTTAATTAATGTAGATGCTACATGAAAAATGTGTCTGGATCTGCTATAATTTAAATTAGTCATAATAAATGTGTTTGTAGTAATTATTCTTGCATATATTTTGTTTAACTTGTTAAACTATATCTGTAGGATAATGTGGAAAACTCACTTAGGGAAAACATGTTCTAATGAAATCTTACAATCTTAGACCATGATTGAGGACAGCTCTTAAAGTGTGTGCTTGAAGCTATGGCTACACTAGAGAGCTTACAGCAGCACAGCTGGAGTGATGCAGCTATGCCGCTGTAGGCTCTCTAGTGTAGCCGCTCTAAGTCAATGGGAGAGAGCTCCAGAGTTAAAGTTGCTCTGTCATCCCCTTGCAGAACTTTGTGTTTAGCAAAACTCAAACTTCTGAAAATGAGGAAATATACAGTTAAGGTTGCCCATGCAGCCTTAACTCTGCCCTCTTTCAGCAATACTCCAGTATGCCCAATTAAAATACAAACCTTCACTCTGCCAACCCCACAGTTGCTGAAATGTACAAGCTCTTCACCCGCTTTTACAAACCATTCACAGTCATCCACAGTATTCCATTTAACACTATCTAAGGGCAAAAAGGGGAGAGAGGTTTCCCCATAAGAATTAATGTAAATTGAGTGGGTTAGGTTCCAGGGAAATTTTGTTCATCAGAAAAAAGACATACATATATACGTGTGTGTATATACATACATATATAATACACACACACAAAGGCTTACTGAACAAAAGGTTGGTGTTTAAGTTGCAGTTTTTCACATTGGTAAATCTTTACTTTGTCATTTTTCTCTGTCCAACAGAAGGGCTTGAGTTACAAAGGAATCTTTTAATGATGAGTAGGCTAAGCCTTTGCAAGCCTATTTACAACAAAAGGAAATATGCATTTTCATTTTCATTGAGATAATTGTTATAATTTGCTCTTTGTTGGCTCATGAAGATAGTTGCAGGACAAGCAAAGTTTGAAAACAGCTGTGTTATTCCATGTTCAAATAATTAAAATTCAGTTGAACCTGAATAGAAATAGTCTATAAACTGCTATTCAAACATACTGCTTCTATAAATTGAAACCTTGCACAGTGAGATTCTTAGGTTATACAGATATTTTGGTGAAATGGCTAAAAAAAAACTTTGTTGTGGTATAGTCAACTCAGATGGAAAGACCTCTCGTCATAAGATGTATCCGTATTGTTGATGAGATTACACACCTACACCTCACCTGATGCTGCTGCAGTATACAAACAAGATTTGCTACTCAGAATACTTCCATAGCATGTTACTCTCAGTGGTATCTATACGTTTTCTATTGTGGAATGTAAGAGATGTATTTTTAAACCAGTTAAATGCAGATCTTATAGTATAATCCTTTTTACGTTTTTATTGTTTGGTGAACTACATAAGTACTGTTTCCAGGAATAAATATGAGAACAGTTTGAGAACTTTTTCACATGAAGTGATCTATATTTCCTCCACAGTAGTGTCTGAAATGACCATATAGTAAAATGTCCCACTGTAAATATTTTTTTTGTTGGATTATTAGAATGGAAATTTAATTGTGCTTCTTGTTTACAAGCTGGTTTAGTGAAATTATCTCAGCTGTTTCTCATTTATTCAGATAGTTGTTTCCTACCTAAGGGTGTCTGAATTTCATAATTGTACATTTTATTTCTCAATAACAACATTATATTAATTGCTATGTTCTAATTAGCTGGGGACTACTAGCCAATCAGAGCTCCAGGGTTTCCATCGAGCACAGTTACTTAGGAATGGCCACACTGATATTATGCTAACTCCTGCCCTCTGACTACTAGTATCCCTCTGAATTCCACATCCATGTATTTACGATAAACATGATTGCTTCAGATTATCAACCATGTCTCATCTCTGTTGTCCTACATGATTCCCTTCTCTCAACACTCAATCTTTTTTTTTTATTTCCTGAGAAGAATAAAGCCTCACCAGCACCCACCCTGCTATGATGCACATAGTTTTCAACTAAACTCTAGTTACTTTAAAAGCTTCCCTTCTTCCCTCTCCTTCAGTTTCAGTAACACCAGCTTTCATGATGAGAGCGTCCAAAACTTCACTACCACTCTTTTAACTTTTAAACACTCTTTGGGGCAGGAGGAGGAAAAGGGGAGAAAAAGCTGAAATTATAAGTTATGGTAGGGCAGTAGTGACCATCACCATTAGTCTCAGTTCTGTTTTGTACTTAAAATGGGGATTCAACTTCTGTTTTGTATGAAGAATATATTGTATCTTTCCCAAATTTTACGGTATATAATCTGAGTAAAGATTACATTTTCTGATGGTTTTGAAGTGGATCTGCCAGCTTTTGATTTTAAATTAATTAAAAATAGACCCTTAAAGTTGACGTGTGATTGTCATAATTTTTCTGACCCTTTAACTTAAAAACAGTGATGTGTAGAGAGTCAGAGATTTATTTGCAATGAGACTTAGTCTGTCTCTAAGGATGCATAATTTTTAAATTAGCAAAAATTGTTAGTGCTATTCATCATAATTGAAAACTTAGGTACCACAGATAACATTTGTAATGTAACATTTGGACGACTTGCAAACATTGTCAGAGGGAAATAATATTGTCTATTGCCAGAAGCCCTTCAGTAATGCCTCCTCTATCTTAAAACAGTGGAAGGAATGGATTTTCTAGTCTGGGGACAGTAATGGAGCCTTATGGCAGAGGCTTTTTGACAAAGGATTGGCTACTTTAGTGAAAGACAGCATCTTAGAAAAGTATGTGCTTTGCAGAACAGTTTTGAATAACATGCAACACATTGTTTACATATTAGTAAATTGTTTTTTTTTTTAAGTTAATTAATTCCTTGTGGGAGTGGTGGCTAATCCTTTCTAAGTAACGTGTGTTAAGAGATGCAGGATTCAAAGGCATGAAGATGCTCCCTTTTAGCTTGATGATAACCTGACTAGTCCTAGACTGATAAACATTTGAGCCAGAGTTTATTGATCCTACAATAAACATGGTGCCACCTCAGGTTTTTATCTATATATTCATGAAGTGGATTGAATAAATTCCAGCACCCAACAACTCCAATATGGGGAGGGTTATGGGGTGGGAACGGTCAAGGTCAGAGTATGATGTTCTCTGGCAACCTTGGTCCCTTGAGGGCAGTTGTTTGTTGGTGCAAGTTAGAGCAACACTTTATATACTCTAATTTAAGATAGGGAGGCGAAGAGCTGTTTTGTCAAGTCATCAATATCAGAGGGTCAGCAGATTGTTGTAAAGCTGCTGATCTTGCAACTCCACTAAATGAAGCCCAGAACCCAGGCATCTAAGCTGACCAGGAGCCATTAAGGGTATTCACTACTCATAGTCTCCAGCAGTGCTTACTACATGTGCTATAGAAAATCCATATATTAGATTTATGAGTGCTGAAGTATATATAGTAGCAAACTAGCTCTATGCTCTGCAACCCTTCACTTTATTTTTCATATCAAAGTGGCTGAATTCCTGCTGCACGTACAAAGTGGAGCCTGACTTTAACTCCCATCCCATGACTTGGTCTTTTCATACTTCCAGTCCATCAGTGGTTTCTCATCTCCTCCCTATACTCTCTTCTCTTTCTGCCTTTGATGTGGCTGTTGAGTCTCTCCAGGATTCACTCTCTACCATCCTTAACTCTTTAGACTTTGCAATGGGATAGAGGTCAGTCCCGCCAGCTCCTATCTCTGGCTCACCTCCAACATCCATCTAATGTTTCTGCTCTTCTATTTCAAAGCATCTCTGACAGAAATCCTGTGACCAGACTGACTTCCTTCATTGCAAATTAATTTCTCTTTCTTCAATTCTGCCATCTTCCTTGCTAAGCAATTCTGCTTCTCTAACATAATTGAATCCCACAGCCACAGTCCCAGCTGCCTTTTTGACACCTTTGTCTCACATCTCAAACCCTCTCCTCCTTCTGCCTCCATTTGTCTCTCTGCGCAGGATCTTGTCAATTTCTTCCAAAAGAAAAATGACAAAATACGAGGCCTTCCCTTCCCACACTCTCTCCTTCTCCAGCATCAAACACACAAGCTTCTAATCTGGTCTCCTCCTCTAACCCCTCCACTTGCATCAGTGACCCCCATGCCCTCCCCTGATCTCCCTTTTGCCTACTGTCATGCCCTCCCTAATCTTCACCTGAACTTCTTTCCTGTGACTCTTTCCCCTCACAATATAAGTATACTTTAGTCTTTCTCAGATTACAAAAACCCACCTTTGACCCACATGTCTCTCCAAATACTTCCCCTTCTCCCTTTCATCTCTAAGCTGTTTGAACACACTGATTACAATGTGCACTCAGTTGAAACTGCTTTCACCCAAATATCTAGTAACCTATTCCTTGCTAAAGCACAGAACTAGTATACCACCTTCATGATCCTTGGCCTGTCAGTCAGCTTTGGCATTTCCTCCTTTAGTGTTCATGACTCTGTCCACTCCTGGTTCTCCTCCTACTTATCTAATTGCTCATTCAATGTGTCCTCTAGAGTTCTTCCTCATTTCCCTTCAACTTTCCATGAGAGTTCCTTGGGGGTCTGTCAACTTCTCTTCTCCCTCTACACTTTATTTCTGTAATATCATCTGCAAACATAAATTCAGCTACCTTCTCTGTGCTGCCAACTCACCAATCTGCCTCTTTGCTCCAGATCTATCTATTCAAACTAAAACCTTGACCTGTCTCTTTGACATCTCCTTGTGGAGGTCTAGCTTTCATATCAAACCCTAATATTACTCTCTTAAGCCCTTTCTGCTACCTCCTGTCTCAGTCAGTGTGGACAACACCACCATCCTGCCTGACACAAAGGGCCTGTAATCTGGATGTGACCTTTGACTCAAACCCCTCTCTAGATCTTCACATCCAGGCTGTGTCTAAATCTTGCAGATTCTTTCTGCATAACATCGCTAACATAAAACCTTTCGTATCCATCCACACAACTAAAACTCTTCTTCAGGTAGTTATCTTGTATCAGGATTACTGCAACATCTTTCTCTAGGGCTTTGACAATTGCAACCTTGCCCTGCTCATATGCATTCAGAATGCTGCTGCAAAGATCAGGCCTTGGCTACACTGGCACTTTACAGCGCTGCAACTTTCGCGCTCAGGGGTGTGAAAAAACACACCCCTGAGTGCTGCAAGATACAGCGCTGTAAAGCCTCAGTGTAATCAGTGCTGGGAGCGCTGCTCCCAGCGCTGCAAGATACACCCGTAAGGGATGTGGTTTACGTGCAGCGCTGGGAGAGCTCTCTCCCAGCGCTGGCACTCCGACCACACTCACACTTCAAAGCGCTGCCACGGCAGCGCTTTGAAATTTCAAGTGTAGTCATACTCTCAGTCTTCTACTCATCTCTTTGACCATGTCACCCCTCTATTTGCATCCTCCACTGGCTTCCACTCTCTATCACATCTAATATAACCAACTTGTATTCACTTTCAAGGCCTCTCACAGACTATCCCCACCCTGCTTAATGAGGTGTCGACTCCTGCTTCCAGTTGGCCTATGATGTCAACATTTGTCACTCACTTGATAAATCTTCAACCAGGAACCTTCATGCTTTCTCCCATGCTGCTACTCATGCTTGTGAGGAGGTTCCTGTAAAAATCTGCAAAATTACTTGATTAGCTTTCTTCAGATCGCTTCATAAAACTCTCTGCCATGATGCTTACAAAAATCCTGACAAAAGCTAGGCTGCTGGTGTGGTGAGACCCACTGCCTATCATGTTGACCTATATAGTGTCATTGTTTCCTTGTATCCCCCCATCTGTCTCTCTATGCATCTATCATCTATTTTTTTAATACTTAAATTGTAAGCTCTTTGGTGCAGAAGGCTGTCTTTTTGTTCTGGGTTTGTACAGCACCTAGCACAATAGGATCCTGGTAACTGGGGCTCCCAAATGCTATAACAACAATAACAATAATTAGCAACCTCAACTAAAATGTCCTTGAGACATGGGATGTTAATGTGGGCCTGATAAAATTGATGGAAGGTTCTTTTGAACCACTCAGATCCTGTAACATTAAGTGTTTTATAGAATCAAACAGGTTGAGAGTTCATCAAGTGCACCCCCCGATACTGAGGCAGGACCAAGAAAACCTAGACCATCCTTTGCCCAACTTGTTCTTAAAAATACCTAATAATGAGATTTTCACAACTTCTCTTGGAAGACTTTTCCAGAACTTAACTACCCTTATAGTTAAGAAGTTTTTCATAGTATCCAACCTAAATCTCCCTTACTACAGATGAAGCCCAGTACGTCTTGCCCTATCTTCAGTGGGCATGGAGAACAATTGCTCACTGTCCTTTTTATAACAGCACTTAACATAACACATTTAAAGACTGTTATCAGGTCAGTCTGTTGTCCTCCCCCACCCCACCCCCAAAATCTTTTCTGAAGACTAACCATTGTTGTTTTTAACCTTTCCTCATAGATCAGCTTTTCTAAATCTTTTATCATTTTTGTTGCTGTCGTCTGGACTCTCTCCAGTTTGCCCACATCTTTCCTAAAGTATGGCGTATAGATTTGTACACAGTACTTCAGGGCCTCATCAAGTAGAGTGGGACAGTCACCTCCCATGTTTTTCATATGACACTCTTGGAAATAGCCCCCAAAATTATATTAGCCTTTTTCGCAACTGCATCACATTGTTGACTCATATTCAATTCATGATCTACTATAACCCCAGATTATTTTCAGGAGGACTACCACCTAGCCTGTTGTTTTCCATTTTGTAGTTGTGCTTTTTTGATTTTTTTTTCCTAAGTGAAACACTGTGCACTTGTTTTTGTTGAATTTCATCCTGTTGAATTGTGACCAATTCTCCAATTTGTCAGTCATTTTGAATTCTAATCTTGTCTCCCAAAGTGCTTGCAACCCCTCCCAGCTTAGTATAATTTGCATATTTTATAAACAGACTTTCCGATCCATTATCCAAGTAATTCATGAAAACATTGAATATTTCCAGACCGAGATCCCTATGGGACTCCACTAGATACACCCTCTCAGTTTGACAACGAATCATAGATAACTGCTCTTTGTGTATGATATTTCAAACAGTTGTGCACCCACCTGATAGTAATTTCATCTAGATTACATTTCCCTTGTTTACTTATGAGATTGTCATGTGGGTCTATGTCAATAGCCTTACATGAAAGGTGATATTCCTGGAGACAGCTTGCAGAGTGAGCAGATTTCAAGTCCTGGCAACTTTTATCCAACTTATCTAAATTTTACCAGGAGATGTCAGAGCCTCAGCAACATCCAAGAGTCCTCTCCAAGAAGATGAGGGAGTTCCATCTTAATGATCCTATTGTCTTATAAACATTTTTCCCATCCTGATGAGGTCATTCTCCACATGCTCAATATTAAAAGATCTTTGGGGTTATATTTGGAACAGTTTTTGCCTAGTTTTTTAATTTTATTTATACAGTGTTGGGAAGGAGAACTTACATGTATGCATTATTAACCAAGAAAAACAGATAGTTTTTGGAAAAACAGATTTTTCCTACTGAGAAAATTTCAGGTGAAATCCAGGAGGTTTTTTATGTAAAACATAATTTTTTAAAAGCGACAAGCTTACTGAATTATCTTGAAGTGAGATGATTTTCAGGCTATATTTATTCACATCTTTATTATTTGTTGATTGTAGTCTGCATGCATATGAGGTCCTCCAAATTATTTATTTATTTATTTATTATTGCATGGACAGGCTTGTTTGCAACATAATTTACACATCTCAATTTCAGTATTTAAAGTGAAGTGATGTAGGCTGTTTGGCACTTAACTCCCACCAGCAGTCTGAGAAGTGGGTCCCTAGGTTGTTCTGCTCATGACAGCTTCTGCTGTAAACAGAAGCTTGCTCCTGAAGTCGAGAGTAAATTCCCCATACTTTTAGTTTTACAGTTTGAGTACTGCCAATTACATAATTGGCACACTGCAAGTATATGTACTTTTAATGTATAATTATAAATCCTCATTAGGTAATTACAGTTAATTATTATGTAGTTTTGCTTCCCTCTGCCACTTGCTAATGTCATCTTTAAATTATGAAAATAAAATTTCACCACAATTGGTTTTATTCATAATTTAAGAAAGGGATAAAAACTGCTTTGTAAAGTTGTGTATGCCCCCTCAAGGCGCTTATATAACGAGCTTGTTACTTCACAAGCATGAGAATAAATAATTTTAGCACACATCCCTTGCCCCTTTCACCCACACACACTCACTCATCCTGCCAGCAGAAATATTCCCCTCAGATATTGGTACATTTGGGGAGTTGTGGCATAGGTGGGGACACATCTCTGTAGTGTCTGTGGCAAAAGATGAATACCCTTTGTCCTTGCAATTATGTGCACTGGTGGACATGTTGACTGCCAGATAATGGTACAGTTTGAATTACTTCAGTAAGAATTGTGGCCTCAGCCTTTAATCTGGTTACCGGTGTGTTTTATTTCTGCATCATCTTGAGTGTCGTAAGCAAAGATTCTTTCGCATGGTGAGTGTTTTCTCTAATGGCATTGGCAGGAGGCCTGGATTTAAAGGCATGAAGGGACTGTGGTAATCATCTGCTATATAACACAGGCCACAAATAATTCCCAGAGCAGATATTTTAGAAAAATGTCCAATCTAGATTTAAAAATTGCCAGTGATAGAGAATCCACCACTACCCTCGGTAAATTGTTCCAACGATTAATTACTCACACTGTTAAAAATTTATGCCTACTATCCAGTCTGAATTTTTTTAGCATCAACTTCCAACCATTGAATCATGTTATATCTTTCCTTGCTAAACTGAAGAGCCCATTGTCAAATATTTGTTCACTATGTAGGTGTTTATGGACTGTAATCAAGTCCCTCCTTAACCTTCGCTTTGTCAAAGTAAATAAATTGAGCTCTTTGACTCTGTCACTACAAGGCACGTTTTATAGTTCTTTGATCATTCTCGTGGCTCTTCTCTGTACTCTCTCCAATTTATATCAATATCCTTATTGAATTGTGGACATATATACAATGAGCAGACAATGCAAACTTTCTTGTATAGCTCTCTATATGTAACTACCCCTCTATTTGCATCTGTTCATGTTTCTTAAGGCAGGGACTGCCCGCTGAATTGTGCCACTTAAAGCCTTGTCTGCGCTACAGAATTTGCTCATTGCTGACATGTTTGCAGAGAAACCGTTGCACTATTGCTAAATTCAGGATTCAAAACTCATGAGTTAAGCCCCTTAAAATCAAGAGACTGGTATAGAGACCCTGAAATTTTACCCTAAATTTTATGCTGAGATTTTGACAGTGTGTTGCAGCTGAATCCACAATTGTATACTATTTTTACATTGTTACATACTTTTTTCCCTACCTTCTATGAAAAATAAACACTGGCATAAGCAAAGTTGGCTCTCCAAGTTAAGGAGTTTCACTGTGTTTTTTCCTGTCTAGCATACTTAAATTTACAAAGGGAAAAAGATCAGTACAGAATTTGCAAGTTTAAAAGAATAATTGTGGTGATATGAATTGTTTTTCATCTATTGTGTGCAGTTTAGTGTAATTTGTAATAATTATAGGTTTGGGTTTCTCTTTAAAAATCAACTTTGATACCATCTTTAATGTTATTATTTTCTGAATAAGATAAAGATAGATCAATTTAGTTCTTGTTTTCCTGCTATGCATAAATTGATGCTCTGAATTGGTTAATATTCATAGCCTGAATTATATTAGCTTTAATCTAACATAGGTTGGCGGGTAGAGATAAGATACAGGTGGCTTGGAAAGATTACAGTTGATGCAACAATTGTGTATTTGCAGTCTGCATCTGTGGACCAATCTTTTCATTTAGAATCTGATAAATTACTGTCTCTGAGACTTAGTATAAATATTTACAAGTATTATAGTAATTTATACGCATTGTATATGCCTTCTGACATTAATTTTTAACATGTAAAATGCAATGACAGTAATTTGTATCCAATTGTAATGTGAACATATTTAGATGGAAGTCACCACAGCATTCAAACTAAATGTTATTTATTAGCATATAAGACATGACATTTCCATTACCACTGGAGAACAAGATGAATAATAAGTTGAAATGCGGTGATCTAACTCCACATTATTTGGGATAATGCTTTTTAAAGTTGTGATTTTTTTTTTTTTAGTTATCAAAGTATGGCTTTCAGCCATTTATGAATGTTGCTCCTTGAGAGGGACCTAAGATTTTGAGAAGCAGCTATTTCAGTTGTTTAATATCTTGTGTACCAACCTCATTGTGGGTATATTTTTGTTCTCTCTCCCCACTTGCACCTTCTTTCCTGAGGAATTAATTATCAAATACCATTGCGGTACAATAACTGTTGTGGTAGCACCTAGAGGCCCCAACCAAGATCAAGGGCCTACGGTGCTCAGTGCTGAATGTACAAAGTGAAAGAGAGTCTTTGTCCCAAAGATCTAACAATGTAAATAGACAAGACAAAACAAAGGGTGAGAGTAAGAAAGCATTCTTGTTCCCATTTTGCAGATGGGGAACAGAGACAGAGTGATGTAAGTGGCTTACTCGGGGCCACAGTGGCATGAATGCTGCCTGTGGTAGAGACAGGATTTGAACCCAGATCTCCAGAATCTCAGTTCAGCACCTTAACCACGGAACCATAATTCAGTGACTTCTTAGTAAATATATTTCAGGGTAGTTGTTTTTTCCTTGTGATGCTGCAGATATGTTATAAATTTTTAAAAATAAAATTAGACTGAAGCTATTGAAGGCGTTTATAGGCATTTCACTAACTTGTAATGAGACTTCGACTTCTAAATGCCTAAGGGCTTGTCTATATGAACATTTAGTTCACACCAAGCTGGAGTAGGAAGCTACCTCACACTAGCCTGCTGCACACTGACTGTCTGTGTAGACCTTGCTGATGTGTACTACCCCATTGCCAAGTGGGATTGATTAAAGCATACTAAGGAACTGTTAGTGCACCTCAGCAGGGTCCACATGGACAGTTAGCGCATGGCAAGCTAGTGCAGGGTTGATTTACACCCCAGCTTGCCACAAACTAAATATTTGTGTAGACAAGCCTTAAGTTGCTTTTGAAAATGGGACTTGGGAGGCTAAGTCATGTAGGCGTTTTTGAAATTTTTTTGTAATCTTCTTTGCACGTTGCTAAAACTTTTCCTTTGGAATAATACATGTAAAGACTCTCTTTTTTGCCAACACTGATCTCTTTATTTACAGTTATACCCATGGATATTTTGTATTAAGAATCAGTAATATCAATTTAATAAGTGTAATTTTTTGTCTCTTCTACACCAATCCATAAACAGGAAAAACAGGGTAATCCAGCCACCATATTGGAATATGGCATTTCCAGTAGAAAATAGGAGGAAACGTATTCTAATTCTCTTCTGTGCAAGTTTAACACTTCCCCATTTCTGATCAAACCATTTTTCTAGAGATAAGTCTGAGTTCCAATATACCCTCCCATATTTCCCCAAAATTTTGAAGTATTCAGGACTTCTCTGTTTCTTACTTCCTATTTCAGGAAGCATAGAAGCTAATTCCTGTCATGGTTTGGAGAGGATTCACAAATGTCCAACTGATAACAACCACCTTCTTTTTCTTCTGGATTATAGAGAAAAATCAAGAGATAAGGAGCACAACTTAATGAAATCTTGGATAGCAGGATGTTATTGACCCCTGGTTTCTAAATCTCCCACTCCTGAGATCCTAGGCTCTTTGAATTTCAGCACTGCCTACTGTTATGGTCTGTGCTAAATAGCTCTCCAGTGCTTTCAAAACCACACTCTTTGTGTAATATGTATTACATGTTTCAGAGGGGGGTTGCCTCCACATTGTCTCTTTCCCTTAATTGGTTTCTATCCCATCAGGGTTCATGGAGCTGCTCCAGCAGCTCTTTTAGCCTCATTGATATTATAAATTTGGTATTTCTAACATCAGTTATCTCAGACTGAGGCTCCAATACCTGCTACTGAGGACTGCCTATTCAATTCCAGACTAGTTATGAGCTCCTTAACGGACTACCTGGCAGCAGTACAACTAATTATCCTGCCATTCAGTATTTTCACACCCTACACTTGGTAGATTCCTGAAAGGCCTTGTGCATGTGTACTCTTGGGCAGCCACCCCTTCCTTGAGATATTAATGCTGACCAGATTGGTGCATTCACCATTTGAGCCCCTAGCTCCAAATTTCCTTTTCTGCCTAGCCATCAAAACAGATTTCCTAGTAACAATAACATCTGCTAGAAGGGTGGGAGAAATAAAAGCATCAGGACCTCTCTTTGTACTTGACACCTCATTCAAAATTTTTACCAAAGGTAAACTATTACTTCCTTCTCAAGCAATTGCTACACCTACTCGTCATCTCCCATAAACCTCATTCCAACTAGTAGACTGTACTAGGCCTTTTAGGATGCTCCCTCCCCCGGGAACTTTTCAGCTTACGCAGATAGGGTAAAAAGTCAGGTTATATTGACCCAGAAATGATCTAATTGGATTTCTATACACATTAAGACATGTTGTGATTTAACTAGCTTAGACCCACTGTGAAGGAATTATACTGCTCTACAGCCAAAATGCTTCTGAAATAAATGTAGTCCAATTTTACTAACTCTGGGTCACTGAGAACGAAAAAGATGCTTAAAATTGTTGATTGGCTCTAGTTTTCAAGATATGCTATTGGGTCAGTATATACGACCCTTGACTTGGGAATGGCGGAGGATAAGTGAGTTATAAAGGGAAGGGATCTCAATTTAAACTAGAAATGACTAAAATACATCTTTGACTGCATCTATGAATAAATCTATGACTGGGTTTGGACAGTACTTGTTTTTTAGGTAAAACAATGAATAATGCAATCTGAAGCTGGTATTGCATCACACATGATATGAATTGCATCATGTTATTCCTAGAAGTCATGGGTGATGCAATCATAACGAAGCTTACATCACTCTGCTGAACAAATTGCCCTATATCAGCTCTAGAAATCATACAGTGTCCAGTGCTCTCTTATTTGTCAGTGTTTGATTTTGCAAAGGGACACATTTCTGTTTAGCCAAAGTGAGCAGAGATGCCTCATACTTGTGTGAACAGTGCAGATAACTTCTGCTATGTTTGTGGTGAAGTGACTTTTGCATCACAAAAGCACAGTATAACCACTATGGTTAAGAAAGCCTATCACCTTGATTTTGGCTGCAAAATTGGAGATCAGGACAAGAGGTGGACCCCACACATATGCTGCAAGACTTGTGCAAGAAATCTTCGCCAGTGGTTGAACAGGAAAAGGAAATCTATGCCTTTTGCAGTGCCAATGATTTGGAGAGAGCCAACAGATCATACCAGCAATTGTTACTTCTGCATGGTGCCTCCAGTTGGGAAAGGTGTGTCAAAGAAGAAAAAATGGACTGTGCATTATCCAAACATTCCATCAGCTATACACTCAGTACCCCACAGAGAAGGACTGCCGGTTCCTGATGCACCAGAATCATTCTCACTTGAGTCAGACGAGGAAGAGGATGAAACTTCTGGTCCTGAATCATCAAGGTCACAGGACCCACATTTTCTCCCATCCTCCTCCTCTGAACCACACCTCATAACACAAGGTGAACTGAATGACCTTGTCAGGGATTTGGAACTACCCAAGAGTAAGGCAGAGCTGTTGGGCTCCAGACTACAGCAGTGGAATCTCCTGGCAGGCTCTCAGGGTAAATGGAGCCCATCAATGCTTGCAGACTATTGCTGGACAGTGACAAGAGATGCTCCATTTAATGAATACAAGAGACAAGCCAAGAAGCGCCGAGTAGACACTGAATAGGACTAAACTATGTACATAATAGTTTTTTGCCTTTTGTTTCATACTAAATTTTATTTATATAACCCTTTTGCTGATTTTTAAAGTGTTACATAAACAGGACAGGTGAAATATTATCATGTAAAGCAACCATAAACACGTGAAAAGACCTAGGTTTACAATTTATGATTAAAACTCTACTATCTACACAATATACATAGACATAAAATGTAAAAACTTAAATATCTTAGAAACAGTAGCCAATCAGTTCTTCTTTGAGTGATTGCTCATATCCATTCCAGTTAGGTGTGTGCGCCGCGCGTGCACATTCGTCGGAAAACTTTTACCCTAGCAACTCAGTGGGCTGGCAGGTCGCCCCCTAGAGTGGCGCCGTCATGGTGCTCGATATATATCCCTGCCGGCCCACCCGCTCCTCAGTTCCTTCTTACCGCCCGTGTCGGTTGTTGGAACAGTGGAGCGCGGCTTAGCTGACCTCCACTTCCCTAGCTACTCGTAGTTCTCGTATATAGTTATGCAGTTATAATCCTTTTATATATATATTTGTATAGTTATACGTTTTTTCTTTGCTAACATAGTTAGTTTAGTAATAGTTAGCGGGGTTCAGGAAGTAGCCCCTTTCCTGCACCCGGTGCCGGAGCCCATGCACGGATCACCGGGTTTTAAAATGGGCTCGGCCTGCCAGAAGCCGATGCCAAAGGGAGATCCACACGACTCCTGTTTGAAGTGCCTCAGGGAATCACACTTGACAGCTAAGTGCCCCATTTGCAAGGCTTTTAAGCCGAGAACAAAAAGGAGCGGGACTTTCACTTACGTCTCCGCCTTTGGCAGCGAGCGATGATCAAGCGGCTGGCAGAAGCGCCTCCTCGGCACCGGACCCCGCTGGTACTGCCAAGGCCTTTCAGCACCGGCCGTCGCCGGCACCGAAGTCGACTCGGCACTGCTCCCTTCCTCCGAGGTCGAGAGAGCCTACAATTCCTGCTGGTGCCTGACAGCTCCCAGGCACGCGCCGTGGTTGAGCCCCCTGCTCCTGCTGCTTCCGTGCCACCTGCATCGCAGCCAGAGAGCTCGTCTAAGTCGGATTGCCCGGCACCGACATCTGCAGAGGCACCGATGACATCGGCACCGTCGATTCCAGTCCCCCAGGGCCATTGAATCCAGTGCCTGACAGCTCCCCGGCACGCGCCGTGGTAGAGCTTACTGCTCCCGCTGCTTCTGTGCCAACTGCACCACAGCCAGAGAGCTCGTCTAAGTCGGATCGCCCGGCACCGACACCTGCTGAGGCACTGACGACGTCGGCACCGTCGATCCCGGTCCCACAAAGGCCGTCGAATCCGGTGCCTGACGGCTCCCCGGCACGCGCTGTGGTTGAGCTTACTGCTCCTGCTGCTTCCGTGCCAACTGCACCGCAGCCAGAGAGCTCGTCTAAGTCGGATCGCCTGGCACCGACGACGTCGGCACCGTCGATCCCGGTCCCACAAGGGCCGTCGAATCCAGTGCCTGACGGCTCCCCGGCACACGCTGTGGTTGAGCTTACTGCTCCTGCTGCTTCCGTGCCAACTGCACCGCAGCCAGAGAGCTCGTCTAAGTCGGATCGCCCGGCACCGACACCTGTTGAGGCACCGACGACGTCGGCACCGTCGATCCCGGTCCCATAAGGGCCGTCGAATCCGGTGCCTGACGGCTCCCCGGCACGCGCTGTGATTGAGCTTACTGCTCCTCCTGCTTCCGTGCCAACTGCACCGCAGCCAGAGAGCTCGTCTAAGTCGGATCGCCCGGCACCGACACCTGTTGAGGCACCGACGACGTCGGCACCGTCGATCCCGGTCCCATAAGGGCCGTCGAATCCGGTGCCTGACGGCTCCCCGGCACGCGCTGTGGTTGAGCTTACTGCTCCTCCTGCTTCCGTGCCAACTGCACCGCAGCCAGAGAGCTCGTCTAAGTCGGATCGCCCGGCACCGACACCTACCGAAGCTCTGACGACCTCGTTACCGTCGATCCCGGTCCCACGAGAGCCGTCGAATCTGGTGCCTGACAGCTCCCCAGTATGCACTGTGGTTGAGCCTGCTGTTCCCTCCACGCCGGAGACATTACCAATGGCGAGGGATCTCATTGCCACAACAGAGTCGATGCTGCCTGATCCCGGCACCGCCGGTGCGGGTAATACAGTCTCTTCATATGACCGTCCTCTGTCAGCACAGCAGAGCGGCACCGTTCATGATCATGGTCCCGCAGACGCTCCAGGTCCTGTCGGCACACCCGACACCACTTGCAGTCCCGGTGCTGTTTTCCTCATCGGTACTGGTCGCACTCGCCACACCGGTCGGTATCCCGTTCGCCGACCCGCTACTATCGGCACCGTTCCGACTCCCGGCACCGTGACAGGTACCGTGACTCCCATAGCCTCTCCCCGAGCCTCGAGATCTCGGTCGACCTCCCGGCACCGTTCTGGTTGCAGGTCTGGATCTCGTTCCAGGTACCGGTACGCCTCCCAGTGCCGGTCCCCAGTGCCGAGTTGGGCAAGGTCCGATTGAGTCAGAGACTCTGCCCTTGCCTTTTTTTTTTTAGTGCCTCCATGGCCATCCAGACACGCATCCGTGTCATCCCACATGCGCAGATCTTATGCTCAGGACCACGATTCTGATATGCCCCCCGACAACCTGAGGTGGAGGAGGTCCCAGAGGTAGAGGACCCGGTATGCTGCCCTCTAAGGGGTACGACTACTCGTCTGTCCGCTCTCCTCTCTGCTCACTAGTCTTTCAGTCTGTTAAGGAGAGGTATTGGCATGGCCAGCGGACGCCAGCCCCGAAACCGAAGAAGGCTTGGCGAATGAACCTACTTGGCCGCCAGGTGTACTCTGGAGAGGCCCTGCAGCTCTAGGCAGCAAAGCAACAAGCCTTGCTTAGCTGCTATAATTATAGCACCTGGGTGAAGGTAGTTTAGTTTATGGAGTTTCTCCCTCAAAACTCCCGCCAAGAGTTCGCTGCCGTCTTGGAGGACGGGGGAAAAAGGTACCCAGAGCGTCCCTCCAGGCCTCGTTGGACGCAGCAGACTCAGCAGCCAGGACTCTGGCCTTTGGTGTCGCCATGAGGTGCATCTCATGGCTTCAGGTTTCAAACCTCCGGCCGGAGCTGCAGTATGCCATTCAGGACTTACCCTTTGTTGGTAAAGGCCTCTTCGCGGCAAAGACAGCCCCAGGCTGCGAAGCCTGATGGACAATAGGGTCCTAATGCGCTCTCTCAGCATGCATATGCCAGCGACCAAACGCAGGCCTTTCTGTCCCCAGCCGCCATACTCTGTGCCTAGCCAGAGACAGGACTTTGGCAAACGGCGAGGCCAAGGTGGTCGCAGACAAACGTCAGGACCCCTAAAGAGCCAAGGTCAATGTCCCTCGCAATTACCACTGGGACCAAAGACGAACCTTCCAAGGTGCGCCTGAGGGCTGTGTACCAGTCACAGGCCGGGATCCCAATCCCGCTTTCTCCTGGCGTGGCCCCAGTTAATTTCAGATCGCTAGGTCCTGCGCACGGTGGAGCATGGGTACCACCTCTAATTTGTTCCAACCCTGTCCCCCTTCAGGGACCCCTCTCACGAGCAATTCCTCGTACAAGAGGTGCAGACGCTGACGGACGAAAGGGGCAAGGGGGTTTACTCCCGTTATGCTCTAGTCCCCCACTCGAACGGAGGTCTCAGACCTTCCTAGTCCTGCGCGGACTCAACCAGTTTAGGATAAGGTTGAAGTTCTGCATGGTATCCCTGGGAACCATTATCCCATCCTTGCCTCCTGGGGACTGCTATGCCGCCCTCGATATGAAGGGACGCGTACTTTCACAACGCCGTCTTCCCTCCGCACAGGAGATACCTCCGCTTTCTAGCCAACCGTCAGTACTTCTGGTTTATGGTCCTACTGTTTGGCCTTTCTGCAGCCCCACAGGTATTGACCAAGTATATGGCCATAGTCGCCGCCTACCTTCGCTGATGTCGGATATGCGTTTTTCCATATCTGGACGATTCGCTTATCCGAGGAGACTTCGAGACACAAACCACTCAGCACGTGGGCATCGTCACGGTCTTATTCACAGGTCTAGGCCTGATTATTACTATAGAGCAATCCACTCTGGTTCCCACGCAGAGGTTGGACTTCCTAGGGGCTATCCTGGTCTCCAACCTAGCCGGAGCCTGCTTATCACAGCCGCGGTTTTAGGCGATGGCAACAATCATCTGAGGTCTGCAGACTTTCCCAACGACCTCGGCTCGCACTTGTCTCAGTCTCGTGGGTCCATGGCTGCCCGCAAGTTTGTAACCAAATGCCAAGCTCCGCCTCCGTCCTCTCCAAGTCTGGCTCACCTCGGTGTACCGCCCGGACAGGGAGCCAATGGTCATGGTAGTCACCGTTCCCTCGAGCACCTTAGGCTCCCTAGAGTGGTGGCTAACTCCCTCCCTGGTGTGGGCAGGGATGCGGTTCCATCCACCCCAGCCCTCACTGCCCCTGACGACGGACGCGTCATCTCTCTGTTCGAGTGCTCATGATCACCTCCGAGCTTAAGGCCTTTGGTCTTCTCGGGAGCTGGCATTCCACATCAATGCCCCAAAAATGAGAGTAGTCCGCCTGGTGTGCGAGGGGTTCCAGCGGCAGCTGCGAGGCCGTGGTATCTCGGTGTTTACAGCCAACACAACGGCCATGTCTTCATAAATAACCAGGGAGGGACATGGTCCTCCCCCCTTTTGTTAGGAGGCCATCCATTTCTGGGACTTTTGCATGGCCCAATCGATGGAGCTGGTGATGTCCTTTCTCCCAGGCGTTCGGAACGCCTTGGCGCTTTGACTCAGCAGGTCTTTCCTGTCTTACGAGTGGTCACTCTGCCCCATGTGAGGCGTTCTGCTTTCCAGAAGTGGAGATTTTTCCTCACATAGACCTGTTCGCTCACCGCGAGAGCAGAAAATGCCAGATGTTCTGCTCCTTCCAAGGTCTCTCCTCGGGATCAATCTTGGACGCATTCCTGATGCCGTGGAAAGGCCAACTCCTTTATGCCTTCCCACTGTTCCCACTGGTTCATTAGGTCCTACTCAAACTCTGCAGGGGCAGAGCGCGCATCATCATGATCACTCCAGCGTGGTCCAGGCAGCACTGATATACCACGTTGCTCGGCCTGTCAATAACCAACGGAATTACCCTGGCACCCCACCCAGACCTCATCACTCAGGGCCACGACAGGCTTCCTCACCCAGACCTGCAGCCTCTTCGCCCATGGTTAGCTGCTGCGTACCTGAGCCGGGGTGGCAGGAAGTTTTCCACCTGGTCAACGTACCTGGCTGAGTGGAAGCATTTCTCTACAGGTGCAATACACTCGATCATTGCTCCTACTGAGGTCCTCGATCCCCTCTATTTGGCCTGCTCTGGCGTCAGCAGCAGGACCTGGCGGTATCATCGCTGAGGGTACACTTGGCAGCCATCTCTACCTTCCAGCCAGGCTAAGGTGGACGTTCCGTGTTCTCACACTCTATGGGTTCGAGGTCCCTCAAGGGCTTGGAGCGCTTGCACCCTCGAGTGCGCCGCCTAGCCCCAACCTGGGACCTCAACCTAGTTTTAACCAGACTTATGTCTCCCCCATTCGAGCCGTTCGCGACTGGCCCTCTGCTATACCTGTCTTGGACGACAACTTTCCTCGTAGCTGTTACATCGGCCAGACGAGTCTCCGAGCTCAGAGCTCTTAGGGTGGTTCCGCCGTACACTAGGTTTCACAAAGACAAGGTGCAGTTATGACCACACCCGGCTTTCCTCCCTAAGGTGGTTTCGGCCTTTCATGTTACCCACAGCTCAACGCAATGGGCGCAACAGTTGCACTCCCTGGACATCTGTAGAGTGCTCGCATTTATATTGCGCTGACAGAACCATTTCATAAGGTGCCCCAGCTCTGTCATGGTAGCAGACCAAAGGGAAGGCTTGCTTGTTTTCCTCTCAGAGGATCTCATCTTGGGTGATGGCGTACATCCGCACTTGTTATGATTTGGCTCATATTTCCCCAAGCCACATCACCGTGCATTCTACCAGGGCTCAGGCTTCATCTGCCGCCTTGCTGGCTCGTGTTCCTACCCACGAGATCTGTCGTGCAGCTCCATTGGTCCTCGGTCCATACCTTTGCTTCGCAGTATGCCCTGGTTCAACAGTCAAGAGATGCTGTAGCCTCTGGCTCAGCAGTTTTCATTCTGCCACATTTCACTCCAACCCCACCTCCTACGTAAGGCTTGGGATTCACCTAACTGGAATGAATATGAGCAATCACTCGAAGAAGAAAAGACAGTTACTCACCCTTTGTAACTGTTGTTCTTCGAGATGTGTGCTCATATCCATTCCACACCCTCCCTCCTTCCCCACTGTCGGAGTAAGCCGGCCAAGAAGGAACTGAGGAGCGGGTGGGCCGGCAGGGATATATATTGAGCACCATGACGGCGCCACTCTAGGGGGCGACCTGCCGGCCCACTGAGTTGCTAGGGTAAAAGTTTTCCGACGAATTTGCACGCATGGCGCACACACCTTACTGGAATGGATATGAGCAACACATCTCGAAGAAACAACAGTTACAAAGGTGGAGTAACCGTCTTTTGTTTAAATTGTCATATTTGAATTCAGCACATCAAAATACATAATAAATATCACATTTTATCTCTGAAGCAGACGACTTCTCAAAAATTGTAGACCAGTGTTACAGCCCTTTCCATCAGAGATTAGGCAGCTTTGCCATCTTCTTTGAGAAGCTTTGCAATCTTAGAAATCTGTAGGACAGCAACATGTGGTTTGGTACATACATTTACAAAACATTACTCCTTAGTGGAGGCAATAAGATCTGATTCCCACTTTGGCAGAGCTGTCTTATACTCACTATTCAGCTGGATTCTAAGAATTAGGTTATTACTTGTGAGTCACCAAGAGTGGAATACATATGGACAGGCACTTGAAGAAGAAAACGGTTAATTACCTTAATTACTGTTTTTCAAGATGCATTTTCCATAAATATTGAATGACCCACCATCCTTTCCCACTACCTTGACGTCCTTTAACAGCTGGATTCTGTATTGGCAAAGGAACTATTGGACAGTTGGGGTTGCCCCACTGTTTATACCCTGTGATGGGAAATTCTGCAATGTGCTTAAGTTGAATTTGGAAAGGAGCTAAGTTTTACCTATAATGTTGACATAGAATTATTATTATGCTTATGTACAAGAAGATAATTTCAGACAGTAATTTTATGGTTTTCTTTTAAAGAAAACAAGACAGTGTTTGCTTTTAATGTACAAAAGAAGCACAGCATGCATTTATGAATATGGCCTTGCCACTATTCTATAATATTTGGACATGTCTAATTTTGCTTCCCTAGAAATTTCTGTTAGCATCTGTTATTACAAAACAGCTTGCAGAACTAGCACTCTAGATTGAAAGATTTTCAGGGCAAGTAGTATACTTTTTGTCAGTAAAATATCATGCATATTTATGGGCACTATATAAAATTTGATAAATTGAGAAATCTGGAGAAAAAAATCGAAAATACAGATTGCGAAATCAGAGTAATTACATCAGCAATAATGACCAAACCATGGTGAATTTGGTTGGGATAAAAGGCCAGTTGGGCATAGTTCATTTTGCTTCAGCCTGTTAATTCCAGCCATTTTTTTGTCCAAGAGATATTCTGTAACAAGGCCATTACTGCTTTTATAAGATGAAAATGAAAAGTGTAGGCTTTGGGCTATTTTAATAGGTAATGCTGTTTTAGGCTCAGATCTTGCAAATGACAGTGTATGAGCAGGCTGTTGCAACCACACAGTTGCAGGCTAGGGCCTCAGTTGGTGTGTACATGACATTTGCTGTGCTCTGTACATGAATTAACAAGACATTCTAACTTCTTTTTTCATGTACATTCCATTTATGTTGAAAATTGCTGTGTTTCAAAAAAAGTGTTACTTTTTAATCCTCTCCAAAAATGGCTTGAAATTAATTTATGGGTACTACTGTTTGTTTCGTTACAATAGCTGTGAAATTAAGCACAAAGACAATTTTTAACTAAAATGGCGAACTATATTACTATTACAAATGTGCTGCAAAAAAACCTATATGCTCACTGAAGGACAAGAATATCATTGTGTTTTGTGTTTACTATGTATTGTCATGATAATTCCCCACTCTGAACCTTAGCGTCCAAAAGATGGGGTACCAGCATGAATTCCTCTAAGCTTATTTACCCAGCTTAGAACCTGTAGCGCTGCCATCCAACCAGGAATTACAGTGCCTGGTACACTCTGGTCCCCCCAAAACCTTGCCCGGGGACCCCCAAGACCCAGTCCCCTCTGGATCTTGACACAAGGAAAGTAAACCCTTGCCTTCACCGTTGCCTCTCCCAGACTTCCCCTCCTGGGTTACCCTGGAAGACCACTGTGATTCAAACCCCTTGAATCCTGAAGCAGAGAGGAAAATGCACCTTCCCCCCTCCTTCTCTCTTCCCCTCCCAGATTCTTCCTGAGAGAAAGTAATCCTGCCATAGAGAGAAATCAGCCTCTCTCTCCCTCTTCCCTCCTTCTCCCCACCAATTCCCTGGTGAATCCAGAACCCAGTCCCCTGGGATGTCACCAGAATAAGAAAACAATTAGGTTCTTAAACAAGAAAAGCTTTAATTAAAGAAGGAAAAAACAGTAAAAATTATCTTTGTAAATTTAAGATGGAATTAGGTACAGGGTCTTTCAGCTATAGACACTGGGAACACCCTCCAAGCCTAAGTATACAAGTAGAAATTAAAATCTTTCAGCAAAATACCAATTTGAACTCCTTTCAGCCAAATACACATTTGAACTCCGTTCCAGCCAAATACACATTTGCAAATAAAGAAAACAAACATAAGCCTAACTCGCTTTATCTACCTAGTACTCACTATTTTGAATCTATAAGAACCGGTATCAGGGAGATTGGAGAGAAACCTGGTTGCACGTCTGGTCCCTCTGACCCCCAGAGTTAACAACAACCAAACTAACAGTACAGCACAAAAACTTCCCTCCCTCAAGATTTGAAAGTATCCTGTCCTCTGATTGGTCCTCTGGTCAGGTGACAGCCAGGCTTACTGAATTTGTTAACCCTTTACAGTCAAGAGGATATAAAATACTGCTGTGCTATTAACTTTTCTTATCTGTTTATGACAGTATCTAAAAAAGCTTCTATAAAAATTCCCACTGATTGGGCATATTAAGGATCTGTCAACAACATTCTGTGCAGCTTGGAAAGCTGTTCATCTGTTCCATTTGCAGTGTTGCTAAGGTTATATAAAAGGGTGACAAGCCTGAGAAAAACAACAATTTCATACAGATGCAAAGGGTTGTTGAAAATCCAGGTCAAATTCTCTGAGGATGTTACTCTGTTAAAGTAATGGAAAGAATTTGGCCTTCTAAAAAGAATTGGTACCAATTTACCTTCTACAAAGAAATGTCCGTAATTTTATGAAGCAAACGTAGGAAAGATGAGAAATCAACCCTTTAAATTTGTATATACATTTACTGTATGTATAGTTAGCGTAACCTTACTGAGATGAATGATGCAGTTTGGAACAGAGTTTAAAGGTGCTGGAAGTTATTTCCATATCAGCATTTTTGTGCCAAAAATACCTTTTTATTATAGGCAAGGCTGGTAGCAACACCTGTAGTTAAGGTGTCTTCATTATAAGAGATTACATTCAGTTCCTTACAACCTTGCCAAATTTAGGGCTTAAATTTTCCCTGCCAGATATGTGCCTCAGGATTTTTGTAAGGTTTTAGCAAAAACAGTTCAGTGGTTTCTGAGAACAAAGTTAGGAAAAAGTATGTTGTTTTGTCTCACTGATTTTTTTATTTGTATTTTTTTAACAACCATTTTGTTGAGAAGCTTTAGTGCATCCAGGTATTGGAGCAGAAACTTGAAATTTGGCTGGGGGTTTCACCATGATATCAAGCATGTGCCCTTTGCTGTCCCTATGAAAATCTACCCCCATCTAGCAAAGTTAAAAGCCTCTGAAAAATTACGGTTTGCACATCCGCTGTAGCGGTTTGTTAGAGGCAGGCAGCATTATATTCCAAAGATTTATCTGCACTGAGAATTCTCCATTGCCACTATCATAACCTAGTCCCAGATTTGGACCTTAGCGTCCAAAATATGGGGGTTAGCATGAAAACCTCCAAGCTTAGTTACCAGCTTGGACCTGGTAAAGCTGCCACCACCCAAAAAATAAGAGTGTTTTTGGGGGCACTCTGTTCCCCCCCAAAACCTTCCCTGGGAACCCCAGACCCAAATCCCTTGAGTCTCACAACAAAGGGAAATAAACCTTTTCCCTTCCCCCCTCCAGGTGTTCCTGGAGAGATACACAGAAGCAAACTCCGTGAATCTAAACAGAGGGAGTCACCCTCTCTATTTCCAGTCCTGGAAAACACAAGCACTTCCCTCTTCACCCAGAGGGAATGCAAAGTCAGGCTAGTAAATCTAACACACACAGATTTCCCCCTGACTTCTTCCTCCCACCAGTTCCCTGGTGAGCTGCAGACTCAATTCCCTGGAGTTCCCCACTAAAGAAAAACTCCAACAGGTCTTAAAAGAAAGCTTTATATAAAAAAGAAAGAAAAATACATAAAAAATGGTCTCTCTGTATTAAGGTGACAAATACAGGGTCATTTGCTTAAAAGAATATTGAATAAACAGCCTTATTCAAAAAGAATACAATTCAAAGCACTCCAGCAACTATAGACATGTAAATACAAAACAACAAACCATTTTTGTACTCACAACTTGGAAACAGAAGATTAGAAAGCAGGAAATAGAAAAAAATCACTCCTCATAGCGAGAGAGTACAGGCAGAAGACCCCAGAACAAAGGACTCACACACAAAGTTCCCTCCACCCAGATTTGAAAAAGTCTTGTTTCTGATTGGTCCTCTGGTCAGGTGTTTCAGATTACTTCTTTCCAGGTGAAAGAGACGTTAACCCTTAGCTATCTGTTTATGACAGCCACACAACTCTTGGGTCAATATGGTCTAGGTGAATAAAATGCTTATAAAAGGTTACACACTTTGAAAAATCAGACCCTAGAACTCTCAAGTTTGGCTCCCAATGTTATAGACATTTGAAAAATTTGTTCTTATCTCCCAGTGGTTCAATTTCTTATCTGCAAAGTGGGGATAATATCTTACACTGGAAAGGTGTTGTAAAGATAAATTCATTAATGTTGTGAATGGTTCTGGGTGTCATAGAAGAGTCCATGAGGAAATTTAATAATTTTGTATTCAGTGCAGGTTTTAAATACTATGCAGTAAATAAGACATGGGGCCATACCTGAATGATGAGGATAAAAAGACATAGTGACCAGATACCATCTTGTGCACTGAATGAGACAAGGTCCTGTAGAAAACATAGTAAATAAAGGTTATCCTAATGCACATTGACAAAGGAGCCAAATTAAGGTTCAACAGGCAACCTTAATTCTGGCAGTTTTCTGACTTTTGAGTGTTTGATTTTGTGACCTTAATGTTCTTAGCACAGTGCTTTTGTGTGTAATATGCATGCTCAGTAAGGACAGACTCTTCAGAGATTTTAGCTGCCAAGCTATACTAAGTCTCCACTAATTATGTGTGAAGTGATATTTTTCAGAGGCTTATAACTTGGCCAAATTTGAGTGGATTTTTCACAGGGATGGCAAACACACACATCTCTGCCAAAGCCCTCCTCAGCCCTCCCTCTCCAGCCAATTTTAAGTCACTGTTCCAAAGCAAGGGGACATTAGATATCCTCAGAGAAAAAGTTACCAGTGTTTTAATATGGACACAACAAAGGGTTTATCCCTAACCTCATTCTTAGAAATGGCTGAAGTGTTTTAACTGAACTTTTCCCCCAGAAAAGTTCAGCATCAGGTAGATATCCAGCATGTAAAATTTCAGCCATAACACTTGCAGTTTGGGAAGTTATAAGTAACTGAATCAGTGTCTTATGGTGGTAAGTATCAGGCAACCTTAATATCGGGTGGTGCTACTAGCCCTGCTTATCATCGAGATGACTGGATCGCTGCTGTAAAAAGTTATTTGTGACATATGTCATGAATTTTGCATACATAACTACAAAACTGTGTTTTAAGAAGGACGATAATAACTTCTCCATTTGAAGCTGCACGGAGAATTTTAGGCAGTCATATTAATTTTGGCTGGAACATGGATGCAGAGATTTCCACTCTTACAGAAATGATCACAAGATCTTTTAATTATTGCAAGGATTTCACAACCCTCCATTTTTATACCTTCCAAAGATGAAGCATAGGATTTTCAAAAGCACCTAAATGATTTAGGAGCACATGAAAGTCACTTGCATGCTTTTGAAAATTGCATCTGACACCTCCAGCAACACAATTGCATGTTATGATATGAAGGATCAAGTTCAAAAGTGACTTAGATAAAATATTACTTTCTAGTGTCTCACCACACCATTTCCTTACACCATGTAAATTTCATTGCTCTTCCATCGAAATACTGACCAGACCTGATTTTAGTTAATTTGTGAGACCCTGATGAGATCACAGCCAAAGTCCCCTTTTATAGACCTTAGTACTTCCTTACTTGGTAAAACTACGTTAATTATGTTGTTTGCATTAGGAACAACTTTTTGCTGTAGTCAGTGAACTGGTAAATGCTTAAAATGATATATTTTCTGTTTGTGAATAAATGCTTCTACGTTTACGACGTGTGTTATCCACAATAGATATGTTTTACTATCTGATATGCAACTCTTATTGTCCACCACCAGTTTTATAAATTAAACATGTATAGACTGTAACAACTATGTACTACAACAAATGAATTTATTTCTTGGTTTTCTAGAAATAAATAGCTGAGATTTCCTTTCCAACAATCCTTTAGAAGCACAGATAAAATGACTTCCTGTCTCACTATTTCCTGTATCCATGGTAACCTCTCTTTAACCACTCGCTGTGGAAGAACCTATGGGAAGAATGTTTCCTGAGTGAAACAGTTGCAAAACCTAGGGCAAAGCGTGAGCGCTCTAATAAACTGGAATGTTGCTAAGAAAAGTCTTACAGCAAGTCTAAAAAGTAAACTTGTAAGTAAGTCCAGTGAACGGCCTCACAAGCCAGCTGATAATATGAATTTGTGGTTTGGGGTAAGACCTTTTTGGGTATATTTTGAACTTAACTGGGCTCACTTAAAAGTTAAATTCAAAAAGGGAATGAAATGTTACTGATGAAAAGAAACTTGTTTCAATGTATAAAAAAAGTCAGTATGTATTTTTTTATAAATGCCAGTGAAGCTTTAAAACTTTTCAAATATATAAAAATAAGGAAAGATTTACAATGTGTTGAATTTACTGAAAGCCATTGTTATGACAGAATTAGTTGCTTTTAAATGGTAACTGATTAAATATATTTCAACTAGCTTGGCAAGCATATTCATTTTACCTTTCTTTTACTCTATTTTTAGTTCACTTCTAATGTAGGGCAATTGCCTAAGAAGCAGTTTAATCTTTATGATGTTTAACTATTTAGTGTCAAAAGAGAGAAGAAGTAGAATACAGTATTTAAAAGTACTGTTTGTTCGTTTATATGGCATATTGGCTGAGAATATTAAAAATTATCACAAAGAGTTGCATCTGTTTTTTAAAATTATACAAATGGAACCATAGAACTTTAAATGAGCGATATTTACAAATTTGATTATTTTTTTTTTATCTCTAATAGCTAAGTCAGAGATGACTGAGAAAGCCAAAGACAGGGATATGTGTGGACTTCAGAGTTCTGTACCCTGCACAGGAGTATTCCTTCATATCCTTAACTGTTTTCTTTTGTTGCTGCTCCAGAAAGAGGTACTTGGTTGTCCATCTGTCTGCCAGCTCTGCACTGGGAAACAAGTTAATTGTCGTAACTTAGGTCTTTCAAGCATTCCAAAGAACTTTCCAAAAAGTACAGTACTTGTATACCTCAGTGGGAATAATATATCGCATGTAATTCCAAATGAATTAACAGGCCTTCAGAAGCTTGCTGTGCTCTATTTGGATAATTCCAGCATTTCATATGTGCATCCAAAGGCTTTTGTTGAACTCAGTAAACTGTGCTACTTACATCTAAATAATAATCAATAAAACGTATGGATCCAGGAATATTTGATGGGCTTTCGATCTTCATTGTTTATATCTTCAGAATAATCAAATATCTTTTGTTCCTAGAGGATTATTTAGTGGTCTCATTTCAGTTCGATACCTAACGCTTGAAAGAAATCGCCTCAGTATCCTTGGACGTGGCACTTTCTTGGGAATGATTAGTCTTCAAACGCTTAACCTAGCCAAAAAATTTCACGGATATCAGATACAGCATTTCATCATCTTGGAAACCTTGTGTATTTGTACCTTGAAGGTAATAATTTAACACACGTGCCATCAAAGGCCATTGGAATACTTAAAAATCTAGGAAGACTTTCCTTGTCTCACAACCCTGTTGGATCAATACATCCTTTTGCATTTAAAGGACTTGACAGGCTTGAATATCTATCTTTAAAAAGTGCAAAAATAAAAAGCATTATCATGAATGGATTTGCTGGATTAAATAATCTGAAAAAGTTAATTTTAAGCCATAATGATTTAGAACATGTAAATTCCAACACTTTTAGTTCGTTGCATAATTTAATGTACCTGCAACTAGACAAGAATAAAATAGTTAGTATTGGTGATAATACATTTGAAAAAATGGGATCTTCTTTAAAGATTCTAAATCTAGCATCTAACAACCTTACTGATTTGCAGCCTAAAGTGCTCAAGCCTTTGGTTTCATTAGCTCATCTACAGGCAAATAACAACCCTTGGAACTGTAGCTGCACACTGCTTGGGCTACGGAATTGGCTAGCATTATCTTCAATCTCTGTCAAAATCCATTGTCAAAATCCCCCAAGTATGCGTGGTAGACCTTTGCATTATGTTAAATGGACCGAATTTACAAACTGTGCTATCACTACCGCTAATCCAGAAACAGCCTGGAGTGTAGCATCTGTCGGTATGCATCATAGCACTGCCACTTTAGTAATGGCATGGCACATGGTAACCACATATGATACACTTGTACATTTGGAAAAAGCTGGAACTAAACGTGTTACTTTCTGGGGAAGAGCTCCAACTACATCTGCCAGTCAATTTCTTTATGAAGAATATGCTCCTGGGAATCCATCAGAAGCAACGACAGTGTTATCAGTATTACCAGAGCAAACAGCTGCACAGGTCGTGCCAGTTAACTTGACCATGGAACAGAAAAGTGTATTTCCTCCAGATGCTGCATCTGTATCCTTAAAAACATCTCTAATCTGTACACAGCAGGTGGAGAAACTGAATCAGGCATTTGACATTTTATTAGCTTTTTTCATTTTAGCTTGTGCTGTGATCCTTTTTCTAATCTATAAAATTGTCCAGTTGAGACAGAAGCTGAAGATGCTGGGAGACACGGGGGAAAAGGGAATAGAGTACTACAGTTCTTACCAGGCTGGTAGATACAATGTAACTGATCCAGTTCAGTCCCTACCTCAAAATCCAATGAGAAGTTCAGAATTGGACCAAATTAAGCTTCTCAAACGAACAATGCCTGAAAGTCAGGCGCAGGTCATTTTGTTTGAACATTCAGCATTGTAACTTATTCAGTTAGACTTTTGATGTTGAATCTATTGTGGTTTGAAATGTCAAGAAATCAAGTGCATTAAGTTCTCTTAAAAATAGTTGAAGTTTCTCTGTTCGGTTAACTGGTTGATGGTTTTGTGGAGACTGTTATAATCTGGAATTGATATCATGATTCTTACTCCAAACTTTTAATAGCTATATTGTCATTTGAATCTTAAGCCTGTGTCATGGACAAATCTCATTCTACTCTGTCCCCATTTGAGAGAATTCTTCATTCATAACTCCTGCAGCTAAAAATGAGTATTCTCCCTGTGTGAGAAGCTAAAACTATGCTTTTAAAAGCTTTTGTTCTTTTCAAATATTTATTATTAAATTATTCATAGAAGCAACATAAAACAGCTTGTAAATCAGTAAGCAAAACTGATGGTGATTGTTGTTGTCAGCATCATGAAGCTGTGTGTGAAAATGATTCTCTTAGGAAGATAGTCTCTTAATATGTGAATAGTAATTCATAATGACTATCTGAAATGGAGCAGAAAACGAAAAGGATGCACATTCCTTTTCATTTAACTTGGATTAAGTTAAATCTTCTGAGAAACAGGCAAAATAAACTATACATTATTTGTATTTAAATACAAATATATGTTGCTAATTGTTACAGTGTGTATAGTATGTATATTAAAATTAGATATACAATAATTCATTATCCAAATTCTCTATCCAAAAATCGTAGTTATCCGAATACACAGTATGTCCCCCTATGTTAGTTAACAGCATTTCCATTTTTTCAAATGCCCAGTTATCCAAAAGTTTTGGCTGTCTCCCAGGCATAGGCAGCAGGTGGCAAAGACTAGAGGGGGCTAAGCCTCCCTAAATCTATCTCTGCCTCTGTGATGTAGCCACGAGTGGGTTGATTGGGTCTTAGCACCGAGGCCTACCCAAATCTGAGCACCAGCCACAGTGCTTAAAGTGAGGGGGGTTATGGAGGTGTCTCAGCCCTAGATTTTTTTTCCTTTTTTTAAGATTGAGCCAGGTTACCATGGGGCAGTCTTTTAGTAGAGCTGCGCCACTTCATACCATTCTGCACATCTCTGCTTCCCCATCAACACAGGCTCTGATTGGCTCTCAGCTGCCAAACAATCAGGTTTTGACCAGGGCCCCCACCCAGCAATGGATGAGGGCAGGGCATGCCTTCATCAATAGGAAAGGAAGTAACCTGAGCTGGGTGGCATTGGATGGAGATGGAGCCTGTATTGATGGGGAACGGAACAAAGTCTGAGACTGGAAGCAGGAGCCTGTTTGCCAGGTCTCAAAACTACTCCCTGGTGCAACCACTTCTCTCACAGTCATGCAGAAGAGGGACTCTGTCCCTAAGCACCTAGCTCTGGTTACTGCTTTCCCATGGTCTCCCATCTCCCACAGCTAATCTGATTGTAGCCAGCATCTGCCACCCACCCAAGGCCATGGTTGGGTTGAGGCACGTTTCTGAAAATGGGGAGCAGTAGCCAGAGCTGGATGGTGTAATAGCAGAACCACTTCCCTGCTGCCATAACAGAGCAGTGGCCAGGCCATATTTGAGTGGCATTGTGACCTGGCACACAGGGTTTTACTACTTCCAGTCTCTGCTCTGCTCCCACATAGACACAAGCTTATGTGTGACTATGCCCTTGGTCAAGCCCTCCACCCCTAAAATGTATATATATTCACCATCCTCCCAGGCCATGTGGATAAACAGAAATGAACTGTGTATTGTTTGTTCATGTATGCATATATCGTCCTCTGCATATCACACTAACTGGAAAATAGGGTATATAGAGAAATAACTTTTCCTGTACATTGAAAAAAGGACTTCATAATGTCCAGCATGGAGGCCTAGATAATTATTCCTTAAGAGGAGGAATTTTTTCATCCTGAGGTTAATAGTTTTTTTCCTATGAACTTGAAAATGCCAGTTTTTGTATCATTCATCATCCCATTTAAGATTTTTTTTTTTAGTTACCATGCTGTATTATTAAATAGCCTTTGCTGAGGGGTATATTTTGAATCACAAAGGGAAAGGACTTTGTGTCAGCCAGTACCAGAGATCTAGCTCTTAAGATCAGGATCCATCTTGAATAAATGTAAATTAGTTTTTAATTTGTACCTTGCATCTTCTTTAGCTATTTATATTTACTCAGAATATTGTTTGATTATGTTTGCTGGTATCCTGGGGTGTATGTTAAACTCTTCTAATTTTCTTTTATTTTGAGGCTGTATTTATTTGATGTTTTCCTCCTCAGACAATGTGAATGATAGCATTAAAAAGGCTATAGAAGTTTGTCACAACCACTAATTTAGGGTCAGATTTTCAGCCAATCCTAAACTGGGTCTCCATTTTTGTAGGTGCAGTTTTGCATCCATAAGTATGTGCACTAGAAATATAGATAATGTTATGTATCTAAGCAACCAAATCTACAAGCACAATATTTGTGCCTTCAGTTTTGCACCAGTAAAAATGGAGACCAGTATTTGAACATATGTCCCCAAATGTGAAATGAATTTATGTTGTTCAACTATAGAGCCAGATCCTTTAGTGTTGCACATCCCTTTTTCATCATGCTGCCAGTACATTATGGTCAGTCTGCCATAGGAGCATCACCACAGTGCACAACGGGCATCCTCTAAAGCAGTGTTTTTCAAAGTTCATGTCGTGACCCAGTATTGGGTCATGGCATGTAAGGCACTGGGTTGCCTTGCTCAGCACCCAGGGACCCTAACGGCTCTGCTCAGCACTGCTGACCAGGACATTAAAAGTCCCATCAGCAGTGCTGCCCAGCTAAGGCAGGCTAGTGCCTACCTGTTCCTGCACCGCGCTGCACCCTGGAAGTGGACAGCAACGGGTCTGGCTTCTAGGCAGGAGGGCCACAGGGCTTGGCACACTGCCCATGCTCCGAGCACTGGTTCTGCACTCCCGACCAATGGGGGTGGGGCGGGGGGAGAGGATGGTGCCTGCGGGCGAGAGGTGCATGGAGCCACTTGCGCACCTACGTTTAGGAGCTAGACCTACTGCTGGCTGCTTCTGAGGCGCAGCATAGTCCGCGGTGCCAGGACAGGTGGGAAGCCTACCTCTGCACCTTGGCTGTGCCACTGACTGGGAGCTGCCGGAGGTAAGTCTGTGCCCCAACCCCACGCCTCAATCCCCTGCCCCAGCCCTGAGCCCCCCGAACCCGTAACCCCTTCCTGCACCCCAAACCTCTCATCCTCAGCCCCACCCCAGAGCCTGCACCCCAAGCCCAGAGCCCTGAACCCCTCCCACACCCCAATCCCCTGCCCCAGCCCTGAGCTCACCCCCAAACCCTGAGCCCCTCCTGCACCCCAACACCTCATGCCCGGCCCTACCCCACAGCCCTTGCCCCCATACCCCAACCCTCTGCCCCAGCCCTGAGCCCATCCCACACCCCAAACCCCTCATCCCCAGCTCCATTAGGGCATGGATATCAACAATTTTCTTCAACTGGGTCCCCAAAAAAAAAGTTTGAAAGCCACTGCTCTAAAGGCATAGAACCACCAAAAGGCTCCTGTATCATCCCACTTTTCTGCTGGCAGCATAGGGGACATGTCTGAGATGCCTCTATGTTGGATTGATCCCCAGCTGCAGTTTCAGCTTCTCAGGTTACTATAAGTTGTTACTGAGGACTGCTCCTGTTCACAACAACCCAGTACTGGGAAAACAAGCTTTCCACCACCTTCAGGCTTGTGCTCTCATCCCACACTGCACGATATACACCTTGCTATAGCCAAGTGTCTGACCTGTGATTTCTTTGTATTAAATGTGGTGCAGCATCAGGCATCCTTGAATGAGTCTTTTCTATTTTAGGTAATCTATTTTAAGTTTAAAAATCATCACTCATATGCTACTAGGGGAACAGCTACTATGGGTCACATGACCTTGTTTCAACCAGTTGGATTGTTTGGCATTACGTGGCTATAATACTTTTACAACTATGTATGCTATAGAGGTGTTAAGTATAATATGCACATATATTTAGAGAGGAGGAAGCATGGAAAATGTTTCTTGCCTGGATTCAGATTTAAAATGTCCTTTAGATAGCATGGTCATTGAAGCTGAAACAAAGCCATCTTGTCTTCTTGCCCCATTGTGCTTATTATCACATTCTGGTTCCTATATAGAATTCATTGATCTGGTGGTGGTAGGGTTTCTTGTGGGGTTAGTAACAATTACAAACTATGAAATGATGGATTTTTAAAAAACTTTGTCTTCCTAAACAGTCTGTGACATTTTATAAGTCTGTCCTTAGTAATAAGGGACCAATATAATCTCCTAGGTTAAAAAAGTCCACGTGGCTTCTCTCATAATAGAAGGGAGCATATGGACCATGCTTTTCAGTTTTTATACATTTCTTCCTTAGATCAGAGGTTCTCACTCTTTCAGAGTATAGATTACATTAATACAGCAACCCCTCAAAATCAGACTGCCCTCTCATTTTTGATTGCGTAACATTCCTGAGGCAGCTCCAGCCATTGCTTACATACACAAGTGATATTAGGTAATTATTTAATGTAATTTTAGGCTGTTTCTCTATGTGATTTATTAGTTGGAAATGAGGAGAAACCAGTTCCACGTGACCAGCAAGTGCTCTGTGGACCACAAGCATTCCACTGACCGCAATTAGTGAAATGCTTCTTTACATTATCTTCAAGATGATGTTGATATGGAAGCAATTTTGAGAAAAAAATTCCATTGTAGAAGTAAAAGCATCATTGGTCTGATTTTTCGAAGTGCTAAACACCCAAAAATCCTGCTAATGTTGATATAAGGTTTGGAATCAGGCTGGTCGGGGGGGGGGGGGAGGTATTTTTTTTTCTATTAAAGGAAGCATGCATTAATTTTCCAGTATTCACATTTAATATATCTTTTTGAATTCAAATGCTATTTTAGTAAATGAAAAGAATGATATTCATTGTGGTGTATTTCTGGAGTTATTCCCACCCTCCTATCCCATGGAGAAAAAGAGTAACGCTTCAATCTACCCTTCCCACCTCTGCTACTCTTGGCCAATACGGAACTGATTTGAATGTTCTTCCCCATTGACTTGTCAGGTCCTGCATCAATCATCTGGGCCTTTGTGGAAGAGCGCTGAAGATTTCACCTCTGTACTTTTCCTCCTAATCTTCAAGGAAGGGAAGCAAAGTTTCCAGTTTCCCAATCCAACTTCTCTTCTCCTTCTCCCCTCCTTCCTCCTCCTCCACCCCACCCTCCCCAGAAGGAGGTGATCTCACAACTCTCTTTCTGACAGACTAACAGGATATACACATTAGGGGCAGGGACAATGTCGTTGAGTACCCACATTTTGATTATTTGGGGTATATGTTTTATTAAAATGATGGTAGTTGAAGTTTGTCTACAGTAGTTTGGTATGTTGTTAAAATGGTAAGCTGAATTTTTGCACAAGCCTATTAGAATAATAAATTGTGAATGGATAGCTTGATTGATGGAGTAGGGAGAGAGCAAACATTTAATATATTTTCCCTGGAACCCACACCATTTGGATGCTACATCTCACTTTCATTTTTATTCTGAGAAAGTAAATATATATTAAAACAAGAGCTGTAGAACTAAATGTGCCACAAGTATACCTACTACATCCTGGTGTACTTTTAATTATGGCATAGGTTTTTACATGCAGACAGGCCCTTCCACCAATTAAAATAGTGTTTATGGTATCAGCTGCAGCATTGGAGCCGGGTCCTACAGCCCTTGCGAACAGGAGACGTAAACGAACAGTGTTGGATCCTAAGTCTTTTTCACAGGATTCCAGAGAAAAGTTGTGCTCTGAATAATGAGGAAAATGCAATTGTTATGAAAGCACCACCAACTAGTAATAAAAATATTTTTATTGGCTGAAATCAAACTATATGGAATAAGAAGAGGTGCTTACTTTTTTATATATTAAACTCCTACTATAGACAGTATTAATTGTTTAATTTTGAAAGAAAAGTTGATTTAAACACAGCGTCCCTAGTGCTGTCTTGAATCGGCCTGCCACTTTGATTTGCCAGTACCTTTCTAGGAACAGACACTGGCTAATTTTGGAAATCCTTTATTTTGTTACATTGATTTGCAAGATGTTTCCGTGAGAATAAGACAATAATACATTTTATATTGCCCTTGTTCTTTAATGTAGGTTTGTTTTTAAACAATGGTAACCATGTGTTGACTTGGGTTTTTTCAGTATGTGTCTTGTATTCTAAACATTTTGCACTGTTTAATTATTCCATATTTGGTAAGGCTTTTGGCATAGTTGGAAAACGAAACTTTGTTCCTTTTGTTCCGTGGCTGAAAAGTCACACACATGTTTACTGAACCCTATAATTTTTACCCACTTTTGGCAAGTGTTCTCCATTCACCTGACTCTCAACTTTGCAATACTCTACATTTTTTAATCTTTTTACCAGGTCCTGCAATTACAGCACAAAGAATAAAAATTATAATTTCTTTTATATGTAAGTGTAATAGAAAGATTCCTTCTCCATCCCCAGAAAAGAGGAAGAAAACGATGATGAAACAAATTTATAATCCAGATTGCTTCTTTTCAGAATGTTCCTGACCAAACTGTTATCACAAAGCTCTACGCCACTCCTTGCCTCTTGCGTCCACCCTAGCCCCAGATGACAGGATCTCAGGATCCCAATGGGTCAACCTTCTCTGATATGTTTTGGAGAATCACAGATCCTTTGAAACTTAGGTGTTCAGGTGGGCCTTCCTATGAGGTTTTGCCACCAATTTGTAAACACTGAAACCCCCAAAAATGTGAAGAAGAGAGCTGCCCAGTGTAGTTTGCACTCAGGCCACTTAAGATAATCCATTCAAGGGACTCCTGAACAGGTGGATCACAGTTGGCCATTTCCTGTCCTGCAGAACTGTGCTTTCCATAGACCAGCCCTTGTTGATATAGATACCAAAACCCCAACAGTGGTCCAAGAATCATGCATACTGAGAGCAATAGAAAATATATGCCAGATGGCTTGTGCTTCTAATGGAGCGGCATATGCTCAAAGGGTATAGTCTACGCCTCTGGAATCCCAGAGCTGTTCAAATGCAGGGAACTTGTTGAAACCAGCCCTGTATGTTCTTTGCATGCTTGGGCCATGTTCCATATGTGCTATACTGTGTCCTGCTTGTTTCCCCTTTTTGCGTCCTTTTGTGTACAATTAGACCAGGCTTGCACAACATGCATCCTGGGGGCTGCATGCGGCCCGCGTGAGCTCAATGTGTGGCCCGCAGGGGGTGAGTAGGTGAGTTCATTGTGCGGCCCGTGGGGTGTGAGTAGGTAGGCTCATTGTGCTGCCCGCGGGGGGTGAGTAGGCAAGCAGCGAGGTGGGGGTGGGGGAGGCTGAGGAGGCAAGCGAGGAGTCAGTGGCTGACCTATTCTACTGATCTGGTCTAGCTCCCATCCCCTCTCCAAGGGTTGCAGCTGTCTGGAGGTGCTGCCTTCTACATTCACACCTCATTCATTCAACAGGGCAATCGATTACAAAGTTGGGGGAAGACTTATTCTACTTCTAGCAATAAGACATTTTCTTTTACCTTAATTATACTACCTTAGGGGCCCGCTGTAACATATTACCAAGGTTCAATACCACTGTTTCGGTGGGGCAGCCCTGGGGAAGGAGGGTTTGTTTCTGTGGGGTGGGCAGTGCTGGGTGGGGTGTATTTCTGGGGGCTTGGTGGTGCTGGGTGGGGGATTTTGGCTGGACCGGTGGGGTTCGACCTGTTTTTTTGGAGTAATATGGCCCACGCCGCTTTACGAGTTGTGCAGGCCTGAATTAGACTATTGTACGCTTCATACTGAAGTATTTGATAACTGATGTGGATTTTTAGTGTTAGAAGTTTTAACACCAAATTACAAGTTCATTTCCTAGAGGAAATTTTCTAGAATTGAGTGAAAGATGGGACAAAAACTTTGGATATCAAGATGGTTATTTAATGATAGATTAAATAAAGTAATATCAAAGCAGGTTTTTAAAAAAGTTTTCGTGTATTCCCTGTAATACTTCAGAAACAAAGACATGAAATATTCCAGTGCTAGATGTAGTGTCTCTTTTTTCCTAGGTATGTAGTATATTTTTTCCTTTTTTTTTTTTTTTTTTTTTTTTTTGATGAAAAGAGAACATTTTCACATAACTATAAGTAATCTGAAAGCTGCATTTTATCATCTTTTATAAGCAATTCTTATCCTAAATATGAAAGTAAAATGAGAAGTTGACAAGAATTAAAAAAGTAGAACTTCAATTTAAAAAATCAAGTCTAGATTATTTTTACCACTACTTAAATACAGTTTTACTTTATAAGATAGAATATTTAGAAGATAATGGATAGGACTGAGGTACGCCAATGCTCACTCCCTTCGAACAGATAAGAAATAGATTATATGGAATACATCCACCTGATCCTCAGAGACTACAACAACCCTACATCTCTTGGGATTTCACAAAAATGTAGTATGGACAAGAGCACATAAATTGAGTTGTGATGTCAGAAATAAATGGTACCACGTTGCATTTAACCAATTACGGTGATGTCTAATTGGCTATAAAATAACGGTTGAAAATTGTAGACTGGACGGATCTATAGGTATTTCCATCAGCCTTCTGGAGGTGAGATTAATTCTACTGTCCTAATCCAGGATAGGTCTGAATCAAAATTCTTGGATTGTGAGCAACCCTAATGCTTTATCTCCAGTTCTCTAACGTAATCACACGTTACTGAGCATCATTTGCTGTAGGCTTAGTTTACAGATTTGGAACTCAGTAAGTTAACACTTGAAGTTGAACATGAGCAAGACAGAAGTTATGCTATCTTGAAGAGTTTGGTCTGTGGATGTAATGTTGAAGGTGCATGCCCACAATTGGTCAGTACAGTGGATAGGTTAGGAGTGCGCCTGGATTCTTCACTAATACTAAGCTCTCACATAGCAGTCTTTGCAAGTAATATTTTGTACCATCTCTGGTTGGCTCAGAGACTCTGTCCCATCCTGGTGAATGATGTTTTGGCCTCAGTTATGCAGACCTTTGCTACCCCACAGCTGAACTGCACTGCAATATACTTGGGCATGAAGTCTGCAACATTTAGGAAACTCCAGCTAATATAAAACACTGGGGAAAGTCTCCTCGGCAACAGAGGCTATTGCAAACATATCACTCCTGTCCTCCACTCTATACACTGGCTTCCCATGGAATTTCGAATCAAGTTCAAGGTCTTCGTTATCTTAAAGGTGCTCTATGGCTGAGGCCCAGATTATCTTAAAGATCCACCACAGCTTGAAGATAAAGTCCAAGACTGCGAACTTTGCTCTTCGGGCACAATGGAACTTTCTACAATACGGATAGCGCTTTCTTGGAGGTGGTCCAAGACTGGAATAAACTCCTAGAGGAACTAATAACCATCACAAATCTCACTACCTTCCACTCTAAGAGCAAGGCATATTTCTTTGGCCTTGCCTTTTCTCATATAAACATATAGGGGTGTGTGTGAAAATATATTTTTTTTAATCCAAAGTAAAACACTCCACTGCACATAATCTTTCCCTGGGGAGGGGATGAAAGAACAAACACAACTTATGTTAATCACATTGCTTAATGCATTGCTGGAGGGTACTCAGATATTATGGTTAAAGGTGCAGTATAGGAACCTGTATAGAACAGAATAATATATATGCAGGCCATGTACTGCTAAAGGTGGCTTGTTGAGAGGTTGGATGCTCCAGCAGAGTCCATAGGAGCATTCTAGTGCCTTCATGAGACTAAGCAAGAAGCACTGTAGTATCTGGGTCAGACAAAAATGTTTCCTAAAGTATTATGTGCTCCCAATATCGCCTTTCGCAAAATAGTGAAAGTTATGAGGCCAGTTCAACAAATCCATTTTCAAGCATGAAAGGATGAAATGGGCCTTAAAATAGAACAGGAGAATCAATACCAGCAACCCATCACAGTGAAGTCTACAATACTGTTTTATAGCTGTTTTCAAAGCTAGGTACAATGTCTTGTTCAAAGCTAGGTACAAGGTCTTGTTTTCTTAGCTGCTTCATTCAAACTAAAACTTTAAAAAAATAAACTTTTAGTGGGGGGTTCTTCAGTCTAGCAGACAAAGACATAAAAAGATCCAACGATTGGAAGCTGAAGCTAGATAAATTCAGGTTAGATTTAAGGCACAGTTTTTTTAACAGTGATGATAATTAATCATTGGAATGCTGTGGACTCTCCATCACTTGAAGTCTTTAAATCAGAATTGAATGATGCTCTAAAAGATGTGGTGGATGAAATTCTGTGGCCTGTGTTACACAGGAAGTCAAAAATAGATCATATTGGTCCTTACTGGCCTTAATGTAAAAACAGCCTATTGCTGGTAAGGATATTCATTCAAATCCAAGATTTTTCTTGAATTTCATTTCTCACATGACTGTTTGATTAAAAAATTAAATGTTAGTAATTTTGTTACTCAAGAAGGAAAGCATTTTTGGGGTAGCCACAATTTGTTCACAAGCTTATATACTGCATTTTAGTACATAGCCATCTTCCATTAAGACAATGTTGATATGCCCCTGCTTTAATAGCAAATTTTAGAAGTTGTTTAAGAAAAAATGTTCTCCTTAACCTCTGAGGATAGGACAAAAAGCAACGGGCTTAAATTGCAGCAAGGATGATTTATGTAGCGCATTAGGAAAAATTTCCTATCGGGGTGGTTAAGCACTGGAATAAATTGTCCAGGGAGGTTGTGGAATCTCTGTCATTGAAGATTTTAAGAGCAGGTTAGACAAACACCTGTCAGGGATAGTCTAGGTAATACTTAGTTCTGCCTTGAGTGCAGTGGACTGCACTAGAAGACCTCTCGAGATCCCTTCCCTGAGTTCAATTCTATGAAATATATGGTAGCTGTTAGAAACTGTGCTTATTAGAATCAGTCCCAATATCATTCTTTCTTTCATATTATTAATATTTCTTAGGTTACTGTACATAGTCTTTTTTAAAAAGAGCAAAATACATTCTGCCTCCTCCTTGTAGCAACCTTTTATGTACTTGAAAGCTGTTATCATGTCCCCCTTCAGTCTTCTCTTCTCCAGACTAAACAAACCCAATTTTTTTAATCTTCCTCGTAGGTCATGTTTTCTAAACCTTTAATCATTTTTGTCATCTTCTCTGGACTTTCTCCAATTTATCCACATCTTTCCTGAAATGTAGTGCCTAGAACTGGACGCAATACTCTAGTTGAGGCCTAATCAGTGTGGAGTAGAGCAGAAGAATTACTTCTTGTGTCTCATTTACAACATTCTTGCTAATACATCCCAGAATGATGTTTGCTTTTTTTGCAACAGTGTTACGCTGTTGACTTATATTTAGCTTGTGGTCCACTGTGATCCCCAGCTCCCTTTCCAGAGTATTCTTTCCTGGGCAGTCATTTCCCATTGTGTATGTGTCTAACTGATTATTCCTTCCTAAGAGGAGTAGTTTGCATTTCTTATTGAATTACATCCCGTTTACTTCAGACCATTTCTCCAGTTTGTGCACATCATTTTGAGTTTTAATCCTATCCTCCAAATTTAAAGATTATTTGCACTCATATAGTAACGATAAATGTTTTTCCCTTATGGAAGATATTTCAATTTGTCCAGTTTTTGTAATTGTCTACAAAGTTGTATGGTATAAGTTATTGGTAGATGTATAGTGCAGTTTCATTCTTCTAAAGGAAAAAAAAAGAAAACTCGACATTTCTAGTTAATTGGCCTCTTCGATACTTTTAGGCACTTGTTTTGCCAGTTGCTTCTTAGCTGTTTGTGTAATTTATTTTAAAAAATTTGAAAAGCTGCTTGGCAATGTGTTCAGGTGAGCATTAAATAATGAAAACACTGCAATATAGGTGTGCCCTATGCTTATCAAGCAAATTTCCTGTTTAGCTAGTCCTGTTAAAACATTTTCCTGTTGTTTTCCAGTGTTATCCAAGATAAATTCTGTGGCATCATTAACATTTCTGTGGAAGGGCTGCATGATGTTATGACTGAAGATCCTGAAACAAGAACATACAAAGAGTAAGTGGAAAATCTAATTAACCTATGTGTGCTGAATAGTACTAGCAGTTTCAGATTTGCGCGCTCTCTCTCTCTTCCCCTCCCCCCCCCTTGGAAAAATAGCTTTGGGGAGTTGAGACATTTGCATGTTCTGAAGAAGTCTGTTTTCACAATAGTATTATTTTTTTGTATGGGGTTTCATGGGAGTATTGAAGCATGAGAAAAGTATTGTAATTTTGTAACAGGCTTGAAGTAGGAGTAGAGTAAATTAGACTTTGGCTAATAACTTCATCTACCACATGGTTTTACAAATTGTTTGTGATTTGTAAGACCATGTAGTAGGTAAATATATGAGGCAATGTCTAATTTGTAAGGCTGTTGATTAATCGCAGTTAACTCATGCGATTAACTCAAAAAAATTAATACCGATTAATCACAGTTTTAATTTCACTGTTAAACAATAGACTACTAATTGACATTTATTAAATATTTCGGATATTTTTCTACATTTTCATATACATTGTATTCTGTGTTGTAATTGAAATCAAAGTGTATATTATTTTTTATTAAAAATATTTGCACTGTAAAAATGTATAAAAGAAATAGCATTTTTCAATTCACGTTATACAAGTACTGTAGTGCAATCTCTTTGTCGTGAAAGTGAAACTTACAAAAGTAGGGTTTTTTTGTTTTATCTAACTGCACTCAAAAACAAAAAAAAATGTAAAACTTCAGAGCCTACAAGTCCACTCAGTCCTACTTCTTGTTCAGCCAATCGCTGAGACAAACAAGTTTGTTTACATTTACAGGAGATAATATTGCCCTCTTCTTATTTACAATGTCACCAAAAAGTGAGAACAGGCATTTGCATGGCACTTTTGTAGCCAGCATTGCAAGGTATCTACATACCAGATATGCTAAACATTCATACGCCCCTTCATATGCCCACCATTCCAGAGGACGATATTTAAATAAATGGTATTCTATTATTGTTTAACAGTGCGATTAATCACAATTAATTTTTTTAAGCTCTCGACAGCCCTATTAACTTGGTCTCTTATTGTATGGCTTTTCATTAGCATGTGTGCACTTACACCCCTACATATATATTAAAGAGCATTTGGTTTATAAATTGTATGTACTTCATTCAGTGTTTCTCCTAAGGTGGTATCAATGAAACCATACGTTTTTCAGGCTTGTTCCCAAAGCAACAAAGCTTGCCTGTTGAGACTAAATTGTATAAAATGGACATAAAATGACCTTGAGTTATTGCTTAAAACCATATGCTCTTGCAAAATATCCTGTTCCTAGTATTTGGGGTGAAAATCAAGGCCGGATGAAATTTGGTACCCAACTTACAGCACTGGAGAGACTGGGAGCCCATTCTACAAGAGTAACCCTTTCTCCACAGTCTGATGAAGCAGTTTCTTGAGAGAGAAAGAAACGTTACTAATCAGTAACTGGAGCTCTCAAAATATATTGTTACTACAGATCCACATTGATCCATCCTCCTTCCTTGCTTCTTGGAAGTACTGCAGCTAGTTTAGATGAAGTAGAGAAATGAATACTTATGTGACAAGGCCTGGTTCTTGGGTCCGCAGATGGAGGCATGCACACGCCCGGATGTTTAAAATATGTTAGAATGGTTGTCGAATTGCAAGGCAAGTGTGCCTCCTACAGTGTCTCTCTGCAGAGGCTATATATTGTGCGAACTCTAGTGATTGGTAAGAAATCTTCCTTCTACAGAGGTCGTAAGCCCTGTGACTCAGGTGTTTTCGGACATACAAAGGATTCTTTAACAACCTTAAAAATATTTCTAAGTTGCAATGTATTTATGGTCAGGTAGAGCCTTTGTCATTCTGAATGTGCTGCTCTGCCTAAATGCATTAAAACTACATAAATTACAGAGGTATTTGAGTTTAAAAATACAAATGTAGGTGCTGCTTTCCCACGTCCAATTCCTTTATGCCTTAATTCTCCTGATACATTTACGATGAATTATAGAAATAAATTAAATTAAATTAACAATAGTGAAGAGTAAATCTTTTTGTTAATGGAAAAAACAAAGACTAGCAATACACATCAATATAAGCAGTCATCATATTTTATTCTCCAAGCAGAGGCCATATCAGCTACAAGAGAAAGAAAGCAGGATTTTACATATAAACATCTTCCTATTGATAACACTCACAAATATGTATGAAGGGAAAAAAATCTGTTCTTCAGTGCTATGGTACTAAGAATATCAAAATATAGTTTATTCTGGAAAGCAAGAGTGTCATTATTGAGATTTTCTCCAGCATGTTTATCTTCTGTCAAGTTAGAGGATGTCTTAGCTGAAAAATAATTTGAATTCGGTTTACAGCTTTATCTTGAAAAAAATCACTGTTGTTCAGGCTCATACATAATATACACTGTTCCTCTGTTTAATTTGGCAGCTTTAATTTAACAGGGATATTAAACAGGAAGAAGGTAAATTCCACGGTATATTTTAACCCCCTGCTGAAAAAATTAAAAAGTATTCCCTTTGAACTACATCAAACACATCCCTACAGGAAAAAACAGAACTTTAAAACCCAGAGAGAACTCATAATTTCTTCATCTCATCAGCTCCAAAATTCAGTGTCAATCTGACAAAAAAAACAGCTATCACAATGAAAGCAGAGTGTGATGTCATAGCTGACATTGATTCAAATATGGATCATCCATTTTAAACAGATCCCTCTTGTACCAGTGAAGAGAGCGTGGAGCTTAAGCATTACAATGGAGGAATAAAAATCTTACTATAGGAGAGGAGTGTTCCTTTAATTTCAAGCATCTCTTAGATATAATTTGAATACATTGAGGGGGCTCTTAATTAAGTAACTCTGTCAGTGTGGAAGAGAAATGTACAAAATATAAATTGATTGAATATTTTGTGTTTTCCATTGCAACACAGCATCAAACCAGTATTCTGTGTAGCCTGTTATCCTGTCTCTGACAATGACCAATACCAGATACTTCAGAGGAAGGTTGCAATAAACTCTGTAGTAGATAAATAAGGATAAACTGCCTGATAGGGGACATTGCTTTCTAACCACTTAGTATGTTTTTAATTGGTTTATGCCCTAAAGCAGGCGGTCTTTATATCCAGTATAAAAGAACTAGTTTTTTACCCTATGTAATATAACTATGGATGTTCCTATTTTTCATCCAAGTGTGTAAACCTTGTGACAATGAGTTGTACAGATTAAGTATGTGCAGTGAAAAAAAAAAGTATTTCCTTTATCAGATTTTAATATATTGCTTTTAAATTTCATGGAATATTCTGTGTTCCGGTCTGTTTCTCAGAGGTTCATTGTCCTGAATTAAAGTCTCAGTTTGTTCATGTAAGGAAGCAAGTTTACTTGCTATACTGGTTTGTGTAAGTCCCCTAAACATCATGCTGAGGTATGAATCAAATCCAGTTTCTGTTCCACTGATTCATGAGTCGTTAACAGGGCGAGTTGTGTGGTTGGAACTTACTAACATTTTCTGCCTCTTCATTTTGTGTAATTTCTGAAAGTATTATTTCAGCTGTAAGTGCCAAAGTCTGATTTTGTTAACTGCCAGGTGGCCTATAACACTACTACCTCCTTACCATAGGCTTTTGCAAAGAGCTCTGTGGATTTGGTTATTTTATGGTTGGTAGTTTGTTACTAGATAAGAATCTCTCTCTAATTGTCTTCCCCGATATTTATTTAGACATTAAAGGAACTGGGATAAGGCTAAGGTTGTATTAATGTTTTGTCAAGGGCAGTTTTTGTTTTTGTTCCCCCCCTCACAGAGACAGTTTATTTACTATCCCCAATGAAAAAATACTCAAAAATCTTAGACTTCATTTATAATGCAGCCTGGAACATTCATTGGCAACCTGGGTTTACACCACAGTGGTCCAGACTCCATGACTTATCTTAAACATAAAACAATGGGAGCCCTTGGGTTCTGTGGTTGCCTTTGAAACACACACTTCTGTTTCACATTGCTAACGAGGAGTAATGGGTGTTTCCCTTTATATATATAATATATAGTTTTTGTAGTATGCTGTTGACTTGCAAAGGGGAGAGAAAGGATCTGTGAACTAACTAGTGTCAGAACTGATGCGAGTCTTGTGATACATTTCCCAAGTATAGAGATGTCCTAAGAGAGAACAGTCTAGAAACAAAGGGAACTGACACCTTCTTCAGTAGCTCATTGAGGCACACTTGGACTGCAGCATCTTCACCACAGAGGGCTTATTACATTATTTATTGGCTCATCATAATTTTGGGATCAGAAATTTGCAGCCCCACATCCATATGTGTGCCTGTCCTTTCATTTTTACCAATCTACATCTCCTTTTGAAAATTAATTTCTTATTCACCAACTCACTTTTATTAAAGACCCTAATCACTTTTTACCATAATAAAACAAACCTCCGAGAGCCATTTTTAAAATGCACGAAGCATTTGTGACATGTGAAATACAGGGATTATATAGCACTGTTATTAAACTGAACCTTGAAAAACCTTAATGAAAGAATATGTTAAACCACTACTGAGCACAAAAGTGGGGACAACTTTATTAGCAAGTAGCATTCAACAGTAGGCTTAATTTTCAGCCTTGGCACATGCACAGTTTTTATAAAGCAGAACCAAGCCCTAAGCATCTGAAATTTTTAATTTTTACTTCAAAACCTGACTTAAACTAGAGATTTAAATAGAAAAACATTTGAGCCCTCTCTGTAACCACAGTAACTTTTAAATCCATATGTCTGTTTAGTGCAGCCAACATATAAACTGAAAAGGGACTTGGTTTTATATATGATGTGGGAATATACGTTTTAAAAACTGGCTCAATATATTCTAGCTGAAAACAAGTTGTCTAAGCAAGGTGGCAATTTAGAAAGGACACTATTGCCTCTAACAGTGGAAGGACCCCTTTGCAATAAAATAGGTACCCTAAACCTCTTGAGTGACATGGGATCTTTTATGTTATCTGTTGATATCCTGTTGAGGTAGCTACTGTTAAAAAGCAGTGGTAGTTTTTAAATAACTTATACATATTTTTCCATTTTATATATATATATATATATATATATATATATATATAAAGTATATATTCCATTATATACATTATTTTCCATTCTATCTAGTTAGTCTGCCATTTATTTTTTGAGTATTTTAATTGTTAGTGTGAATTTACAATATCTGTATTCCTGTTCTTAGCTGCATGTTGATGTCTCATTTTGAGGAGCCCAAAGTGACAGAAGATGAGGAACCTCCTACAGAACAAGACAAAAGGAAGAAGATGGTAAGTTCTTTATCTTTAGTTAAATGTTTAGAATTATAATTAATACAGTAATCAACCTTAAGTCTTTGCCACTGGATTTGGTTCATCCATTGTTGTAATTTATAGTACGCTTTAAAACTCTGTTCCCAACCTGAGAGGTCAGGGACCATTAGGACAAACTGCATAGCATAGACAATTATACTTTTGCATTTTTTTTTCAGACTCTAAAGTCTAGTAAAGAACAAAATTGTCAGAGACATCGATGAACGTAATTTGTTGGGGAATAGTCAACATGGTATTTGTAAAGAGAAATCATGCCTCACCAATCTACTAGAATTCTTTAAGGGGATCAAAAAGCATGTGGACAAGGGGAATCAAGTGCATATAATGTATTTAGATTTTGAGAAAGCTTTTGACAAGGTCCTTCACCAAAGGCTCTTAAGCAAAGTAAGCAGTCATGGGATAAGAGGGAAGGTTCTCTCATGGATTTGTAACTGGTTAAAGATAGGAAACAAAGGGTAGGAATAAATAGTCAGTTTTCAGAACGGAGAGAGGTAAATAGTGGTGTCCCCCAGGGGTCTGTACCGGGCCCAGTCCTATTTAATATAATTATAAATGATCTGGAAAAAGGGGTAAACAGTGAGATGGCAAAATTTGCAGATGTTATAAAACTATTCAAGATAGTTAAGTCCCAGACAGACGGCGAATTGCTACGAAAGGATCTCTCAAAAATGGATGATTGGGCAACCAAGGGTACGTCTACACTATGGGATTATTCCGATTTTACATAAACCGGTTTTGTAAAACAGATTGTATAAAGTCGAGTGCACGCGGCCACACTAAGCACATTAATTCAGCGGTATGCGTCCATGGTCCGAGGCTAGCGTCGATTTCCGGAGCGTTGCACTGTGGGTAGCTATTCCGTAGCTATCCCATAGTTCCCGCAGTCTGCCCTACCCCGTGGAATTCTGGGTAGAGATCCTAGTGCCTAATAGAGCAAAAATCATTGTCGCGGGTGGTTCTGGGTAAATGTCGTCAGTCATTCCTTCCTCCGGGAAAGCAACGGCAGACAATCATTTCACGCCCTTTTTTCCTGGATTGCCCTGGCAGACGCCATAGCATGGCAACCATGGAGCCTGTTTTGCCTTTTGTCACTGTCACCATATGTGTACTGGATGCCGCTGACAGAGGCGATACTGCAGCGCTACACAGCAGCATTCATTTGCTTTTGCATGATAGCAGAGGTGGTTATTAGTCGTTCTGTACCGTCTGCTGCCATTGTAAATTGGCAATGAGATGACGGTTAACTGTCGTTCTGTACCAGCTGCTGCTATTATGGGTGCCCCTGGCTGAGGTCGGCCGGGGGTGCAAAGGCAAAAGTGGGAATGACTCCCCGAGTCAATCCCTCCTTTATGGTATCTAAAAATAGAGTCAGTCCTGCCTAGAATATGGGGCAAGTGTACTAGAGAACCAGTGTATCAGAGAACCAGAGAGCACAGCCACTCCGTGTCAGATCCCGCAGAAATGATGAGCTGCATGCCATTCATGGGAGGTGCCCCTGCAACAACCCCACCCATTGCTTCCCTCCTCCCCCAACCTTCCTGGGCTACCGTGGCAATGTACCCCCCATTTGTGTCATGAAGTTATAAAGAATGCAGGAATAAGAAACACTGACTTGTTAGTGAGATGAAATGAGGGGGAGGCAGCCTCCAGATGCTATGATAGTCCAGGCAGGACATTAAGCGGTGTAGGGGAGAGGAGCCCAGCATCCCGCTGCTATGATAGTCCAGGCAGTACAGAATCTTTTCTTTACAGGTGAAAGGGAGGGGGCTGATGGAGCTCAGCCCCCAGTTGCTATGATGAAGACGGTTGCCAGCTGTTCTGTACCATCTACTGGGAATGACCAGGAATCATTCCTATTTTTACCCAGGCGCCCCTAGCCAGCCTCACCTAAGACCAGTCAGGAGTACTCAGCAGCTATCAAGCATATTGTACCGTCTGCCACCGGGGAGGGAAGAGGAGTGGATACTGCTCTTTACTGCCGCAGCATCACATCTACCAGCAGCATTCAGTACAGATAGGGTGACATTAAAAAAAGTCAAGACACGATTTTTTTCCCTTTTCTTTCACGGGAGGGGAATGGAGTAAATTGACGAGCTATACCCTGAACCATGCCGGACAATGTGTTTGAACCTACAGGCATTGGGAGCTCAGCCAAGAATGCAAATACTTTTCGGAGACTGCTGTGGACTGTGGGATAGCTGGAGTCCTCAGTACCCTCTCCCTCCCTCCATGAGCGTCCATTTGATTCTTTGGCTTTCCGTTACGGTTGTCACGCAGCACTGTGTAGCGTGGAGATTTTTTTCAAATGCTTTGGCATTTCGTCTTCTGTAACGGAGCTCTGATAGAACAGATTTGTCTCCCCATACAGCGATCAGATCCAGTATCTCCCATACAGTCCATGCTGGAGCTCTTTTTGGATTTGGGACTGCATCGCCACCCATGCTAATCAGAGCTCCACGCTGGGCAAACAGGAAATGAAATTCAAAAGTTCGCGCGGCTTTTCCTGTCTACCTGGCCACTGCATCCGAGTTCAGATTGCTGTCCAGAGCGGTCACAGTGGTGCACTGTGGGATACCGCCCGGAGGCCAATACCATTGATTTGCGGCCACACTAACCCTAATCCGATATGGTAATACCGATTTTAGTGCTACTCCTCTCGTTGGGGAGAAGTACAGAAACCAATTTAAAGAGCACTTTATATCGATATAAAGGGCCTCGGAGTGTGGACGGGTGCGGCGTTAAATTGGTTTAACACTGCTAAAATTGGTTTAAACGCGTAGTGTAGACCAGGCCAAAATGACAGATGAAATTGAAAGTTGATAAATACAAAGTAATGCACATTGGAAAACATAATCCCAACTATACATATAAAATGATGGGGTCTAAATTAGCTGTTTCCAGTCAGGAAAGAAATCTTAAGTCATTGTGGATAGTTCTCCTAAAACATCCACTCAGTGTGCAGCGGCAGTCAAAAAAGTGAACAGAATGTTAGGCATCATTAAGAAAGGGATAGATAATAAGACAGAAAATATAATATTGCCTGTATATAAATCCATGGCAAGCCCACATCTTGAATACTGTGTGCAGACCTGCTCATCCCATCTCAAAAAAGATATATTGGAATTGGAAAAGGTTCAGAAAAGGGCAAAAAAAAAAATTATTGGGGTATGGAATGGCTGCTGTATGAGGAGAGATGAATAAGACTGGGACTTTTCAGCTTGGAAAAGAAATGACTAAGGGGGAATATGATAGAGGTCTATAAAATCATGACTGGTGTGGAGAAAGTAAAGAAGGAAGTGTTATTTACTCCTTCTCATAACAGAAGAACTTGGGGCCACCAAAAGAAATGAATAGGCAGCAGGTTTAAAACAAACAAATGGAAGTATTTTTTCACGCAATGCACAGTCAACCTGTGAAAATCCTTGCCAGAGGATGGTGTGAAGGCCAAGACTATAACAGGGTTCAAAAAAGAACTAGATAAATTCATGGAGGATAGGTTCATCAATGGCTGTTAGCTAGGATGGCCAGGATGGTGTGTTTAGCCTCTGTTTGCCAGAAGCTGGGAATGGGTGATAGGGGATGGATAACTTGATGATACCTGTTCTGTTCATTTCCTCTGGGGCACCTGGCATTGGCCACTGTCAGAAGACAGGATACTGGGCCAGATGGACCTTTGGTCTGACTCAGGATAGCCATTCTTATATTCTTAAAGAAATGCTGCCAAGAAGTGATGGGAGTGGGGGAGAGGGAGAAAAAAATCCTTCAGCATGTCTTCCAGTTTTTGCCTGTGTCTCAAACAGGAACATTACTAAGGATTTTCAGACATTTATATCTTTTTTTTTTTCTGCAAGAAAGACTAAGCACAGAATAGTTGTTAGAAAATGTTTCAAGTTTCTATCCTGTAGAACAGAAGTGAGAGTTTATATCTGTAACAATTTGTTTAATTCATATTTCATTCTTTGGTAGGAAGCCAACATCTTATATAAACATTTGACTTTCCTGTTTTTGGCATACGGTTTGCAGTTTCCTCAAGTGGTTCTTAATTTCCTTAAATTGTATGCTAATTTTAAGTAGAGCCAATTAGTGTTTTAGGTCAACTCTTTGCATATTAATCTAGCTAAATCCACTTTTCATTAAAACTGCAGTATCCCTAATTACAATAATCCCATTCAGCTGTTTTTAATTTTGTGTTTTCATTCTAAACTTCCATAGTTTTTTAAGTTAATTAGAACATATTAATTTAAAAAAAAACAGTTTCACAATCCACAAAAATATTATCCTACTGACATAGCAAATTTTTTGATAACCTTTTATGATGATAATGGTTTGATTGCTTTAATAGAGCCAAATTCATTAAGAATGCAATGCTTGTAAATTGTTTTGAAGCCCTGTTTGCAACAAAATTCTATACTAAGTGCTCTCTTTTTTGGCAGCAGGTACCCAGACCCAACAATGGTAGTTCAGGATATATTTGCTATTGCATAAAATAATCCACTTCTCCCCTTCCCCTTAGTTGTCGTCTTCTATTCCAAGCTTGAATTTTTGTTCTTCCTCCCTACATTTTTTTTTTCCTGATAGGGTACTGATATATAGAACCCATCATCTGAGCTGTCATAGACCGAGCCACAGAATGACATTGTATGCCATTCACCTTTTTAATTTACTTTCTGTGTCTCATTTGAGACCATGCAGACTCACTACCAACCAGGTTTTCCAAACACTGGCATTTACAAGAAACCCACCATATTGTATAGGGAGGTAGATTAGGTTAACATATTTCTTTCAGGTAGGAAGGCAGTAGCGTGGAGAAGCAGAGGAGGGAGTCCTAGATAACAGGGAAATCCTCAGTGGTAACTGGTAATCATCCTAGCAGTCACAGTAAGTGACAAGGAGAAATCCAGGGTCTGCACTTCTGCAACTGAGCCACCGAAAGCAAATTTGCCAGTGAGAGGGAATGTAATATCTCTCTAGTATAATTTTGTTATTTTATTAGACAAAATATTTCTTTGAGTAATGGAACATTTACATAAAAAGGCTGAATCTGCTATGCCAAAAATCATTTTTTGAAAATGACATCGTGATATTAAGCATATATATTTCTTCTTTTGTCTGCGTTGTTTTATCATCTGACTTCTAAGAATGAATGGTGGTTTTTCGAGTGCTTGCTCATGTTAATTCCATTCTAGGTGTGTGCGCGCCAGTATTCGCAGTTGTCACAGATTTTTGCCTTAGCAGTATTCATAGAGTTAGCTGTGGCACCACATCAAGTGCTGCATTATGCATCAGTATATCAGGTGCCGTCAGCCCTATGCTCTCTCAATTCCTTCTTACCGCCTGTGGTGGTTAGTCGGAGTGCTTATCTTTGCATAGGAAGGGCTGGCGGTTTCGTCTCTCCTGACTTTGAGCCTTAGGACCTTGTAAATAGTTGTTTATAGTAGTTAGTGTTAAGTAGTTGTTAAGTGTAGTTAGGAGTTAAAAGTTAGAATCCCAGCGGGGAGTTTGCCCCAGGTAGGGCATGTCACAGTCTCCAGGTGTTAGGGGAGTCACATTTGAAGGACGAATGCTGTATTTGTAAACATTTTCGACCCAGGACTCAGAAAGAGCAGGATATTCTTTTGCGGGCTCTGCTCATGGAGGCGGCCCTTCATCTGGCTTCCGAGCCATCCTGACAGGACTTGCCTAGTACCTGGGCCCCAGTGCACAACTCACCACTGTTGCCAGTGCCCAGAAAGAAAATGAAGAAGCCCGAGAAAAGACAGCGCTCTCCATTTCCGCACCGCAGATCTCCAGCAATGTAGCTCAGATCCTCTGGGGCTCGCCCTCGGTCACCAGCACCACAGTTGCAATCCCCACCATCTCAACTCGATAGCCTTGGGGAAGGTGCCAGTCTCCATTTCACTAGCACTGTTGGTCCTCCCGCTGGTCGTTCTCAGCCCAGCTCTCAGTCGCCTGCCCCGTGGGAGCGCTCCCCGTTGTAATTCCAGCCCCCCTGGCCCCAATCCCCTCGATACCAGCACCGATCCTCTCACTCCAAACACCAATTTCCGGCAGCGATGGTCAGCAGGCAGACACAGGCGTCGACGGCGCCACTATGGTCACCAGAAGGGAATTCCTCCAGCATGGAAGGCAGTTCAGCCCCTCGCCAAGACCCCACTGGTGTGAATGGGCACCTGAGGCTGCATCAACATCTACGGCTGCCTTGGCAGCATGGCCAGTGGCCAGCACAGTGGCCTTAAAGGAGTGCGTGGGGCATGCCGGTAATGCATTGCCCCTTCACACCATTCATCTGCCACCGCCTCAGAGCAACAGCTGGCAGCACCACCAGCACTGGGCTCGGTCCAGGAGACCTGCTCAGGGGTCGGGGTAAAGGAGAGAGTGCCCACCCCAAAACCCCCCATCTCCAACAGGAGATGATGCCCTGGAGTCTATCCCGGCGGTACAGTCATCGTTCTCATCCCCGGACAAAGCCCCTCAAGGGCCAGTCCGCTGGATGATTTTAAGGAACACCAGGCCTGCTTTGAGAATTTGGGCCTAGAGATGGAGGAGATGGCTGAGCAGGCAGACACCTTATTTCATGTCCTCTGAGCCTCTACCCTGGCACGTTCTGCACTACCAGTGCCTGACGGGGTCCTGAAAATTGCCAAAGCCCTCTGGCAAACCCCATTGTCCATCCTGCCCAGCTCCAAAAGGGCCAAAAAGTACTTTCTCCTGCCCAAAGGGTTTGAGGAATATACCCACCCACCTCCAGACATGGTGGTTGTCTCTGCAGCCAGCAAAAACGACAAGCATGGGCAATCTAGTTCAACTCCCAAAAATAGAGAGGCCAAAAGACTGGACCTTTCTGGGAGAAAAATGTATTCAACATCCAGCCTGCAATTCCAGATGGCGAACCATGAGGCCCTCTTGGCAGGTACAATTTTAACTTATGGGACTCCCTCCATAAGTTCAAGGAGTCCCTCCCTCAGGATCTAGACCAGGAATTTGGCACTCTGGTGGAGGAGGGCACTACGGCAGCTAGGTGCTCTCTCTAGATAACATGGGATGCAGTGGACTCAGTGGCCAGGGTGGTCACATTGGCAGTGGTCATGAGGCACAGCTCCTGGCTTCAGACCACCAGCCTGTCCCAAGAGCTGCAGACCTCTATCCAGGACCTCCCATTCGATGGGAACGGTTTCTTTTTGAACCAGACTGATGCACGGCTTCATGGGTTAAAGTACACTCAGGCCATCCTTCGCTCGCTAGGCATGCATACGGCCCAGTCTGCATGGAAGCAGTTCTGGCCACCCCTGCCACCAAGGCCTTGGCAGCCTCGTGAAGGGTCAGCATGAAGAAAGTGAGAGAGAAACAAGCTTTTGAGTCAACTAGAATTGAATCTACATGAGCAAGCACTTGAAGAAGAAAAAACGGTTACCTACCTTTTCATAACTGTTCTTCAAGATATGTTGCTCACGTCCATTCTGTTATCTGCCCTCCTGCCCCTCTGTTGGGGTTATCACCAAGAAGGAACTTAGAGTGCATAGGGCTGGCGGCGCTTGATATACCAACACATGAATGTGGCACTCAAGGGGGTGCCAGAGCTGGCCCTATGGATACCGCTAAGGCAAAAATCTCCAACGACTGCACACATGGGCACACGCACACCTAGAATGGAATGGACATGAGCAGCACTTCTCGAAGAACAACAGTTACGAAAGATAGGTAACCATTTTTTACTTCTGAATGATTGACAGTGCAACCTGTCAGAAATCTACTTCATTCTTTTTTCAAGCATTATGGAGAGATTACTTTATTTGTAAATGTAGTCTTAGGAAGAGGATAGCAAGTTAGTTACTAGAGTGTTGTTATCGCTATATTTAAGAGTGTTTCAGTACAGCAGTTAAAAGTTTTTCTCAAGTACATCATGCTCCATTAATTGTAAATTTAGGGCCAGACTCTCAGATGCACTTAATCCATCTGGCAGTAAATGGTCTCTAATCAAACAGTAGTTCCATGACCCATGAGATGTTGGGAACACAATGGAAAGAGTCTCTGTAAAGTGAAGGTTAAATAATACTTTCTGGTCAGTTAAGGATTATTTAATTTAAACACCACTGAGGTTTTATCCTGGAATAAAATGTTAATTTACTGCTGTATAGTTTGAGATGAATTTCTTCTGATAATGAGTATCACAACATAACTGAAATATTTTTTAAGTGACATAACAGTGTGCACCGTATACTACATAGAGATTGAGCATGCTTAACTTTATATTGAAGGAAATTATTTTTTGGTTGAAGTTAGACTGTACTTTTATACAGGTATGTATTTGGGAGGGGTTTTTAATTCTCTTGCCTAGTATTTCTTATAATCTGGTGAGAAAATAACAAATATAGACATACTATGAGAAATGGTCCTTTTTGTTCTTTGCTTATAATCGAAAAAAAGTTAACCACGGTGATTATAAAGAGACTATTGATTTGTCTCTCTTATTATATTGTAAATCTAACTCTGAGGATTAGGCTGCATATTATTCATCACTGCCTGCTCTTGAGTTAAAGTATCTGTCTGATCCTTTCCCGTGAGATAAGTTTGTCCCTGGGGAAGTCATGCAATGCCATTTTTCTGATGAGACTGTAGATAGCTAAATATACTTAAAGGAAAACAGAATCCAGTTTGCATAGGCATGTTGGCTGAAAGCTTGTAAAGTAAAAAGCTTTTCTCATAATAAATAACCCATGAAAGATTTTATCAACATAATTTTTTTTTTATTTTCTAGCTTCCTTATTGCAGCCATCTTGCTGAAAAATGATTTTATTGGGATTTTTTGTACATAATATAGTGCATCACACATAGACTCATAGACTCTAGGACTGGAAGGGACCTCGAGAGGTCATCGAGTCCAGTCCCCTGCCCTCATGGCAGGACCAAATACTGTCTAGACCATCCCTGATAGACATTTATCTAACCTACTCTTAAATATCTCCAGCGATGGAGATTCCACAACTTCCCTAGGCAATCTATTCCAGTGTTTAACTACCCTGACAGTTAGGAACTTTTTCCTAATGTCCAACCTAAATCTCCCTTGCTGCAGTTTAAGTCCATTGCTTCTCGTTCTATCATTGGAGGCTAAGGTGAACAAGTTTTCTCCCTCCTCCTGATGACACCCTTTTAGATACCTGAAAACTACTATCAGGTCCCCTCTCAGTCTTCTCTTTTCCAAACTAAACAAACCCAGTTCCTTCAGCCTTCCTTCATAGGTCATGTTCTCAAGACCTTTAATCATTCTTGTTGCTCTTCTCTGGACCCTCTCCAATTTCTCCACATCTTTCTTGAAATGCGGTGCCCAGAACTGGACACAATACTCCAGTTGAGGCCTAACCAGCGCAGAGTAAAGCGGAAGAATGAATTCTCGTGTCTTGTTTACAACACACCTGTTAATGCATCCCAGAATCATGTTTGCTTTTTTTGCAACAGTATCACACTGTTCACTCATATTAAGCTTGTGGTCCACTATGACCCCTAGATCTCTTTCTGCCATACTCCTTCCTAGACAGTCTCTTCCCATTCTGTATGTGTGAAACTGATTGTTCCTTCCTAAGTGGAGCACTTTGCATTTATCTTTATTGAACTTCATCCTGTTTACCTCAGACCATTTCTCCAATTTGTCCAGATCATTTTGAATTTTGACCCTGTCCTCCAGAGCAGTTGCAATCCCTCCCAGTTTGGTATCGTCCGCAAACTTAATAAGCGTATTTTCTATGCCAACATCTAAATCGTTGATGAAGATATTGAACAGAACCGGTCCCAAAACAGACCCCTGCGGAACCCCACTTGTTATACCTTTCCAGCAGGATTGGGAGCCATTAACAACTACTCTCTGAGTACGGTTATCCAGCCAGTTATGCACCCACCTTATAGTAGCCCCATCTAAATTGTACTTTCCTAGCTTATCTATAAGAATATCATGCGAAACCGTATCAAATGCCTTACTAAAGTCTAGGTATATCACATCCACCGCTTCTCCCTTATCCACAAGGCTCGTTATCCTATCAAAGAACGCTATCAGATTAGTTTGACATGATTTGTTCTTTACAAATCCATGCTGGCTATTCCCTATCACCTTACCACCTTCCAAGTGTTTGCAGATGATTTCTTTGATTACCTGCTCCATTATCTTCCCTGGCACAGAAGTTAAACTAACTGGTCTGTAGCTTCCTGGGTTGTTTTTATTTCCCTTTTTATAGATGGGCACTATATTTGCCCCCTTCCAGTCTTCTGGAATCTCCCCCGTCTCCCATGATTTCCCAAAGATAATAGCTAGAGGCTCAGATACCTCCTCTATTAACTCCTTGAGTATTCTAGGATGCATTTCATCAGGCCCTGGTGACTTGCAGGCATCTAACTTTTCTAAGTGATTTTTTACTTGCTCTTTCCTTATTTTCTCTTCTAAACCTACCCTCTTCCCGTAAGCATTCACTATACTAGACATTCCTTCAGACTTCTCAGTGAAGACCGAAACAAAGAAGTCATTAAGCATCTCTGCCATTTCCAAGTCTCCCGTTACTGTTACCCCCTCCTCATTGAGCAGTGGGCCTACCCTGTCCTTAGTCTTCCTCTTGCTTCTAATGTATTGATAAAAAGTCTTCTTGTTTCCCTTTATTCCCATAGCTAGTTTGAGTTCATTTGTGCCTTTGCTTTTCTAATCTTGCCTCTGCATTCCTGTGTTATTTGCCTATATTCATCCTTCGTGATCTGACCTAGTTTCCATTTTTTATATGACGCCTTTTTATTTTGTAGGTCACGCAAGATCTCAAGGGTAAGCCAAGGTGGTCTTTTGCCACATTTTCTATCTTTCCTAACCATTGGAATAACTTGCTTTTGGGCCCTTAATAGCGTCCTTTTGAAAAACTGCCAACTTTCCTCAGTTGTTTTTCCCCTCAGTCTTAATTCCCATGGGACCTTGCCTATCAGCTCTGAGCTTACCAAAATCCGCCTTCCTGAAATCCATTGTCTCTATTCTGCTGTACTCCTTTCTACCCTTCCTTAGAATTGCAAATTCTATGATTTCATGATCACTTTCACCCAAGCTTCCTTCTACTTTTAAATTCTCAACAAGTTCCTCCCTATTGGTTAAAATCAAGTCTAGAACAGCTTCCCCCCTAGTAGCTTTTTCAACTTTCTGAAATAAAAAGTTGTCTGCAATGCAGTCCAGGAACTTATTGGATAGTCTGTGCCCCGCGGTGTTATTTATATATCTATAAATATAGATTTATAATAAGTATACAGAAATCAGTAAAAAAAATTGGTACAGTACTAATTATAAATAGCTTTATTTAGTTTTTTCTTTATTAGCTTGTTTACAATACAATGCACACAGTAAAATATCTTTCCCATACAGAGCAACAGTATGTTGATAGCATGAGAACAATTTGATGTTAATCAACAAAACTGTGGATTATTCCTCTTTAACATCTCCAAGGTTCTGCTGGCATTGAACCCTCATTGCTTAAGATAAAAAACAAACAAACATGAATTTAATCTCTTTTCAAGCTTAAAGCCACATTAACCTCTCTCCCTGTGTGCTGCAAGTTCTGTGCTAGGTCTCTAAGAGGCTCAGCCCGGAACCTCACCCTCTGTCTCTGCTCACTGGGACAGGGACTTGTATATTCTATACTTCTATATTTGTACAGCACCCAATCCTGATCATGACCTCTGGATATTATCATAATATAAATAACTGGGAAATAAGAGCTCTACCAGAATCAGTGACTTGATCCCAGTGCAAACTTCTGAGTCAGTTCTGACCTCACAGTGGTGGCATCATAATAAATTAGTAACTGCTTTCAGGTACTTAGATACTACATTGATGGTAGTCTGATAAATACCTAGACAAAGAGAACTTTTTTCAACATTCAAAGTACTATTTACCAGCCTGTTAGAAGGCTATGCAGCAGTGTTTCATATGCCAACTACAATGGTATCTGCTTTATTGGGACACTTTACTCAGTCTGTCATCGTGATTAAGCAGCTGTTCCAATCGTCTTTTTTTCATAAACAGTCTGAAAAGCTTTATAATGAAAGATAACACTGAACTGAATAAAAAGGCTGATCCTGAACTGATATTCAATACGTTTCTTCTTTTAATCCTTCATTGGCCATTTCTGAATTAGAAGGCTAAGCATTTCAAATGTAAATATTACTTAACCTCTTGACACTGACTGAATCCTCATTGAGCAGAATTTTTGCTAATGCTTCCCAATTAAGCAACAATCAAGCCATACACTGTAATTAGACTAGTTCAGTTTTTCAGGAAAATGTCTCACTAAAGTTGCTGTCCTTATTAAGCATATGTTAATTCAATGCAGTAGACCAATTGTAACAATAATAATAATAATATGTATTTCTGTAAGGCCTACCTTATGAAGATCTCCAAACACAACACGTTAGGTAGAATTGGGTAGTAGTATTCTGCACATTTTATCCCCATGTGGAAAATGAGGCACAGAAATTAAGTGTCCAGGGTTACACAGGAGGTCTGTGGAAGAACTAGAAATGGAAACCAGATACTCAATCTGAATTCCATGCCAAATGTATTTTTCCCATAGGGAGTTTTCCTGATTCGTGTACAGAAGAAGATAAAGAATCTTGTCAGGTGTATATACATTACCAAGCTTGTTATCTTAGGATCATGTAGAAAAGTTTTCATTCATATAATGCAATAAATTCAATAAAATCACCACACAAAATCTAAATAAAGATCCCTAACTAAAGGTCAATTTCAATACAAACTTGAAAAAAAAATTCTTGATACAAAATCACAATATTTTAGAAGACAGTGCAGTTTAAGAATATGCAAATTGTTCAAATCTGTCAGTTTGCTATACAAAATATTAAAATGCTTTACAAAAATAATATTAAGTGCCTTTCATATAACTGTCATCTGAACAGCGACCTGTAAGGAACAACGCATTCACACTTTACCATGTACGGTAACTGGTAACTTATTAATAGTATCGCAACTCTCTAGGCAATAATGAGAAATTATCAGTTATTCTGTTAGAGAGATTAGTTTAACCAATCTTAGCATTCTTGTAATTTTAAATTTCTCATCCAAAGATTCCTAACAGCTGCGTTATTGGTGAGTCTCCTACAGATTGGCCTACTTAGCTGCTGTACATCCCAAGGAAAATTGAATCTTTAAATTAAGCTTCACTGGTATATCAGATAGCCAGGTGAGCGCAATTCATGTGCATAAAGCTGACGTGGAGGTAAGCAAACATAATACCGGGATTGTTAACAATTTAATTCAGCTTTGAAAAGGTCCTGATTTTGTAAGGATATTCAGTTCAGAATGACCAATCAAAGCGCGGGAGCACTTCAAAGAAGATATGATGACATAAGTGCAGAATATCTGAGGAAGACTTGATTGCTTAGAATGCAGTTTATCACTCAGCTTGCCTTTCTTCCTACTTCAGTAAAACAAATCGTAAAGCAAAACCATCTAGTTACACTGCAACAATACATTCACCTGTTGACATTGCATGTTATCAGCTGATGGAAGAACTAGACAATGGTCTTATGTACAACAAGGCTAGTCTCTTGTCCAAGCTGCTATAAAGATATAAAGCCCTACTTCCCTCAGATGTAGAAAATGCAAGCTATTTCAGTAGCAAATTACAGGCAAGATTAGGAAGACACTATGTTCTGCAATTTCATTCCATGCACAGCATGGACAAAGCAAGTCTACTCTTATTCTATGCAGGGCAATAACATTAACTGAGTCTATCTAAGCTGCTAGTAATCTGAAACAGGAACTTAAATTCACCCACGTTTTGTGAATGTTCTTCTGGCAGGGAGCCTGATGAGAAGCTTTCAAATGAACAAGTGGTTTTATATAGTTCTGCTTCAATACTTCACTTTGAAATAGCCAGAAGGAAAGACTCGGTATTATCCAAAGCCAGGTGATTGTAGGTTACAGAGGTCAGCTACGTTTATGCTCCACTTGGAGCAGGAGTTTGTCCTTTGGTTGATAGATAAAGAGGCATATAATTCAGCTAGCAATGAATATGATCATTCAAAAGATGTTCAAATTGTGGAGTACATAGTATTTAACTGTTCCAAAATTATGATACCACTGCACATAAGCCTTGCTACACAGCTACACCATGAGTTTGGGTCTTGCAATTTAATAGAGATATTCTACACTTTCATGGATTTTTTTTATCAGTGATGCTGAGCTGAGGTGGTTAATCACTAGTGATGCAAAAACTGAAGTAGAAAGACTCAAGGGAGATTTGTTAATTCCAAAATTGAATTATAGCACTTTGTGCTGGTGGAAATCTCATCCATAAAGAAGGCAATAATATAGACATCACTACAGAGACTGCTAATATAATGAACACCTTCCGTTCATTGTCTAGCACAGTGGTCTCCAAAGTGGCATGCGCAAGAGGATCTTTGGGGGTACGTGGCAGGAGGAGCACTTTTTTTTTTTTTGCCTCGTCTTCACTTTGGGCGGAAGTCAGAGTGGGTTTTTTTTTTGTTGTTGTTGTTTGTTTTTTCTTTGGCAAAAATGGTAGAGCCGGCGTGGCAAGACGTGCGTGCTCAAAATTTTTTACTGATAGGGATGCACAATCAAAAAAGTTTGGAGATCACTAGTCTAGAATGGTAATTCAAGAATAGTCTGCAGATAGTCCAGCATCACAAGAAATATCATGGAAGCTGGGAAGGAAGTCACCTACTCTTCCTGGGCAACCAAAGTATTTTAAACAGTGTGCAGCATTTGAGAAACCTAGAACATGTCCAGAACCAACTCACCATGAAAAAGTACTTGAGAAAATAAACTCCTGTCGCCTACAAATAAACACCATCTGAGCTTGCACTTGGTAACTTTTAACACTACTACCTCATGATATCCTGCCAATATCAAATGATGATGATATTGTTCACACTCAGGTGATTCCATTTTGGATTGATTTAAACCACAAGCTTGCAACAAAGAATAGTACCTACACAGCAGTTGCATATGCACTCATTGTGGATGTCCAGCCGGTTGACATGGCCACAGTCTATGCCAGAATGCTGAAATGTAAGGAAATAGCAGCAGCTGTTGCAGCTCTATGCTGTTGCTCAGCAAGTGAAATGGGCTCCCTCAAATGAACTTGGTACCAGTGTGATTTGTCAGGGTGCTTGCTGGTAAGTGATTCGCCTTGCTCTACATAGCTTGAATCTCGTATTTGAGGCCCTGAGTGCTCTGAAACTTTATTCATTTGTTAAATGGTGTGAGGAGGGAGGAGGCGCTCATGTAGTTCCAGCATTTGTCTGGGAAATGTTGGCTGACTCAAAAGGTGTTTGAGTCTGAAGACAATGAATCCTTACAACAAGTCATTAAAAAGCTTGGTGCTGTAACTCAACATATGCTACCACTGCTGGAGGAATTTCAGACACAAAGATATGCCCAGTCTCCTACATACAAGTTCTAGTATCATTTTCTCCACGTTATGCAGATGCTAATTCTAAATGTCCGTGCAGAGCGAGAGGTGATAGGAAACTTCACGTGCAGACACAACATGCCATTCTTCCATGCGTCAGACAGGGCCAGCTATGCCAGGTAGATACCTAGGGTGACCAGACATCCCATTTATTAAAGGAATAGTCCCATATTTAAGCCCTCCTGCAGGTGTCCTGACTTTTTTTTCTTGAAAACAGGCAAATTGTTCCATATTTTCTGTCTCTTCTTCTCCCCTCCTCCCCCATCAGTACTGGCGGGTCTGCTGCTGGCCAGATCCTTGCTTGCCAGCCACCCACCCATCAGTGGTGAGTGGGATGGGGTCCAGTCCAGTGATGGGAGTGGATGTGCAAGACTGGTGGCAGGGTGAAGTAGCAGCATGGGGGTCCCGTGTGCTCCTCCTGCTGGTCCATCAGTGTAGACTCAGTTGCATGCCAGCTCGCAGCCAGCAGGACCCCACCCCATTTCCGTCCAGCGCTGGCTGCTCACTGCGGTAGCTGGTGAGTACAGGCAGGCACCAGGCAATCATTGGTTACATGTCACCTCTGAGGCCCACCCATTGGCTCTTTATGTTCTCCTCCCTCTCTGGTCTCTCCCTGCTTTACCCCTTCACCTTCCCCAGTCCTGCTGCTCTTCCATATCCCCCTGGGTGGGCCACATCTCACTCCCAGTGCTGTGTGGAGAACCAGCCCCCGGTCAGAGCGCTCAGGTCACCACCAGCCTTGCCGTCATGCTCCTTCCTTCCCCTGCTCAGGTCATCACCAGCCTGGCCGTCAGGCTCCTTCCTTCCTCCACTGCCTCTGGCTGGTCAGCGCCCCGGGAAAGTCCAAGAACCACTGGCCCGAGGCACTGGCCAGGAGGAGTTGAGCCCTGCATGTGCCAAAGCCCCAGACAGTGCTGGCATGGGGAAACCTCTCCACCCCTCAGCTAAGCTCTGGGATGGGGGAGGAAGTGATTTCCACCCTTTTCCCACTCCTGCCCCCAGGGAGAGCGGGGCTGCTCCATCCCCTAGGCACCCTCCCCAGCTGAGTCACTTCACTGTTAAAATTAAAGCATGCATGTAAGTGCTTTGCTGATTTGCAGCCTTTAGTTTATATCTAAGTTTGTATCTTTGGACAAGTTCGCTGAAGCCCCTGCAGTCTGGTTCCCTGGGCCCTGGTGCGCAGTGCATCCTTAGGGTTTAACCCCTTCCTGCACGCACTGTAGCCAGAAGCGGCTGGGTTATATCAGTGGCCAGCAGCAGCCTGGAGGTGTCACCTGCCTTTCAACACTGTGCAGGCAGGAAGGGACAAGCTGCTTCCAGCCACATCGGAGTGGCGGGGAGGAGAAGAGATGAGCTCTACAAAGACATGGGCCAGGTCATCCCTTCCCCACCTCTTCCTTCCCTGCACCTGGAAGTAGCTCCCATCCCTTCCCTCACACAAGGCTGCTGTTAGCCACATTCTGGTGTGAACCCTGGCAGAAATCTGATGGGGGGGCATGTAATCTTGTGTGCCTCCCTTCCCTTCTTCGGCCGCCCTGGTCACCGCTGGCATTTAGGTGGAGGGAGCTGGGACAGGGGGGCACGGGGAGGGCTGCCTGCAGCAAGTAACCAGGGGGCGGCACGCAGGGGAACTCCCCGCCCCAGCTCACCCCTACTCCGCCTCCTCCCCAAGCCCATCGTTGCTGCTTCACTTCTCCTGCCTCTCAGGCTGGCAGTGCCAATCAGTTTAGGCGCCGCAAGCCTGGGAGGCGGGAGAAGTGAAGCAGCGACGGCGTGCTCGGGGAAGAGGCGGAGCAGAGGTGAACGGGTGGGGAGGAGCTGCCACGGGGGAGGTGCCTCAGGGCAGGGGGTGGGGAGCTGCCGCAGGGCTCGGGGAGGCGGTAGAGCAGAGATGACCTGGGGTGGGGAGCTGCCACACGGCTCCCCGGGTGCCTCAGGGTGGAGGGGGGAAGCTGCCATGGGGGGTTCAGGGAGCTGCTGCAAGGCTCAGGGATGGGGGAGGGCGCAAGGTGGAAGTTTCGCCTAGGGCGCAAAACATCCTTGCACCAGCCCTGGGTGGATTGGTCACCCTCCCCCGCTCCCAGCTTAAATTCTTTGCTGGATCAAAGCCAAAATGCTCAGAACCTAGCAGGGTCAAGACTTTAGTTCCATAAGGAAGGACATTTTCTTCAGATGTAAGAGAATGGTGTGAAGTAGATTTCAGATTTCCCCCTTAAGCCAGGTACTAATTAATAATGGTAATACCTGAGAAGTAGTTATTAACCTCCCTCCCCCACTATTAATGTCAAGTGGCTAAACCCTGAAAAAGGATCCACCAAGATGTACACAGTAGAAACAGCTAGTGTGTTTCAATGTGTGGAATCTCACTGATTACAGTGGGGATCTGCATTGGAGCCCATGTGATTTGTTTGGGCAATCATTATAATTGTATGTTAGTTATGATTGCTGATGGGTTTTGTCTAGAAATTCTTGAAAAGAGCTTTAAAAATTCAATTTTCGGATTGAATTCTTGCCTGCATATTTATACCTGCCTCTGGAAATTTCCACTACATTCATCTGACAAAGTGGATATTCACCCACGAAAGCTCATGCTCCAATACGTCTGTTAGTCTATAAGGTGCCACAGGACTCTTTGTCAGTAATATTGTAGTTAACATTAAGTTGGATCTTAGATTCAAACCTCTATTTTTCTCGACTACAATGTTATAAAAATACTTTGGGCCTGGAATTTCTCCCACTTGATTTAAAAAAAAAACAGGTGTTCCTTTTTTGAGCTATCCCAATGCAGAGAGGAATTTTGGCTGGTTGTTTTTTCATGTTCCAGTGCTTTTGTGTAGCTCAGAGGGTTTAGTACATATGATGTAGAAAGTAGTCCTCAATGTAGAATGTGTTTTTCCTTCTTTGAATACATTTGTTTTGGTAATAGCCAGTCATGAATATTTGAAAATTATGTAGTAAGTGTAACCCACACTAAGAGAGTTTGAACTGCTCCACATATGAGGTTGTCTCTTATAGCCACCAGATAAGGTAGGAGGCTTAAGCAGTAGAGGCTTATGCTTTTATTTCTGAAGATACTGCGTTCAAACTAAATTGTCAGCACAAGTAGGGTCATTAGATAGGTACGCACAATATGTTGCTTTCCTGTTTGATATAAGCATACCCCCAGAGTGTGATGTTTTGTGTTAATTCCCATAACAGGAAGAGATAGGAGCGGGGTGGCAGACTGCCTGGACTTTGCAGTCTTGGTCTAATTCATCAAGTTAATTATTTTCTAAAAATTTAGACTTATTCAGGCTGACCAGTCGTCAACACCCTTTGCCTGCAACAATAACCCATTTTAATTTTTCTATTTGTCATTTGCATAAGGATTTATAAAATATTAAGACTAAAAGTACAAGAAACTCCAATCATACAGTAGTTGTGTAAGATAAAAAATTATGAGACAGACAGAGTTGCAAATGAAGTGGCAGTAACAAGAACCTCTGAAGAGCAGAGTTGGACAAGTCTAACATGCATGACTTCATCTGAATTCTAAGATTAATGGGGATGGGTCTGGTTAGTATTTTGATGGGTGACCTACAAGGAGCCTATTGAAACACATCTTTTATGCACTATTCTGTTACTTACAAGAAAAGAGGCATGTTCTTGTGGAATAACCATTAGATGGGAAGCAAAGAACTCTTGAGTAAAACTGGGCAATTTTTTTGAACAAATAATTTATTTGCTGAATAATGCAGATTCAGCCAGAAAAAAAATATGTCTGGCATGGGGAGGGTGGTGACTTTATAATTTTGGCCTAGTGGCTAGGGCACTCAGCTGGGATGGAGGAGACCAAGTTTTGAATTCATGCTCTAGAACAGGGATTTGAACCCAGATCTCACCCATTCCATGTGAGTGCCCTAACTCCCAGTCCATTGGCTAGTCTGGGGTGAATTTCTCTACATCTCTTCTGTTGAAGCTGTTCCATTTTGTATATACTTTGTATCTGATCTACTCTTGAATTCTAATCCTGACTTTGAAAGTGACTCCGTGTGTTAAATCACTCCAGATTACATAATCTCTCTGTCTAAATGTCCTACTCTATAAAATGGGGTCAATACTTACCCATTTCAAAAGTGTGATGTAAAGATTTAGTCATTAATACACGCACACCAGTTTGAAGATACAAAGTGTGATGTAAGTACTATGCATTATGTAATTAATCATTGAAGCTAGTACTGAGAAAAAAAAACAGATTCTTTGTTGACTCTAGATTATTTGCTTTTTTTTCAATTCATTACAAATGAAGGTAATCCTTATTTTTGTTTATTATTTATGTATAGTAACATGCACTAGGTGCTTTCAAACATTCTAGAAGTATGGTCCCTGCTCTGAAGAGCTCATACTCTTAAGAATACACAGACAGATGGCAGGACTTCTTTCGATTCTGAGGCCAGAAGAGTCCACTATGATAAACTAGTCTGACCTCCTGCACAACACTGGCCATAGAATTTGCCTGAATAAATTCCTGTTTGAACTAAGAGCATTTCTTTTAGAAAAACATCCAGTCTTGATTTAAAAATTGCCAATGATGGAGAATCCACCACAACAAATTGACCAAATAGTTAATTATCCTCACTGTTAAAAATGTACACTTTTTTCCGGTATGAATTTGTTTAGCTTCAACTTCCAGCCGTTGGATCTTGTTATATCTTAGTCTGCTAGATAAAACAGCCCATTATCAAATATTTGTTCTCCATGTAGGTACTGATAGATTGTAATCAAGTCCCTGTTAACTAAATAAACTAAATAGATTAAGCTCCTTCCCTTTCTCACTATAAGGCATGCTTTCCAATCCTTCACACATTCTGTGGCTCTTCTTTGATCCCTCTTCAGTTTATCAACATCCTTCTTGAATTGTGGGTGCTGGAGCTGGACACAGTATTCTAGTAGTGGTCATTGTAGTACTAAATTCAGAGGTAATATAACCTTCCTGCTCACAATTCTTGAGGTTAGGGGAAGGTAATAACTATAGGCAGTTTATATACAAATTAGTTTGATTCACTATAAGCCTCACAAGTCCAGGGTGGATGCAGATCATTATCTAGTGCTTAGGATTAGACATGGAAGTCTACAGAATGGGTTTTATTCTCACCTATATCATTCATTTGCTGTGTGAATTTAGACCAAGTTAGATAACCTGTGTATGTCTCTGATTCCCCATCTGTAAAATCTGGGTGACTGGCATCCCTAATGTGGCCATACAGTAATATTTACCATACCTCACGTGGATGATGAGTATACTTAATGGTAGTTAATAAAGTATTGCAAGATCTTCTGATGGAAGAAGTTATAGAAGTGCAAAGTATTTTAGCAGTTTGAGTCCATGATTTGAGAACTGTTATTTAACTAGTTTGAAAGTACAGTTTAATTTTCATTGTGGAGATAACTGAGTTCTCCTTGGAAGAATTTGACTCAATAAAGACCATTGCTCAGCATAAGTACAAAGGAAAGCAAAAGCTTTTTATTACTTCAGCTCAGATTATAAAATAGATGTATGAATCACTGGTGTGTTGGGACTGCCTCTTGCCTGCATTACTATATTTTTGCTCTTATCTGTTTTCCACAGCTTGCACTGAAGGACCCTGTACACACTGTGTCGCTGCAGCAATTCGTCTATGAGAAGCTAAAGGCACAGCAAGAATTACTGGGAGAACAAGCCTTTCAGGCACTTATGGAAACAGTGGATACAGAAATAGTCACACAACTACAAGAATTCTTGCAAGGCTTCTAAAGAGTCAGAAACAAGATTTTGTATGTCTAACTCTCCAGTTCAAACATATGAAAAAACACCTAGCCTTCCATCTTATATGCAAAACCCTGTTTAAAAGCTAAAAGTAACTTGTGTAAAAAATAATGAAGCGGAGACCGTAAAACTGATTTTTTTCTTTCTGTAGGATTGACAGAATAAATGTAAATTGGCTCCTAACTAGAGTTTACAAGCCTGTTTCACAAGAGAGTGTAATTTTATATATATGGGGAATGGGGGGCTGCATGAGCTAACGTGTACAGTGAAAACAACTGCTTGATTTACTGTTAATCAAAAAAGAAGTGTTTGGTTATCTTATAATCATGAGTGTTTAACACTTTGAGGAAAAGTGAGGGCTAATGTGGGAGATATTTTTGTGTAACAATAACAGCTCAATTTGGCTGCCTTACATTTTTAATTGTTTATGACAGCATAATAAAAAAAAAACAATTAAAAAAACCATTTAAACAATTATTGCAGCAGGAGACTATAAGACATTAAGTCTTTAATTGGATTTTAATATTATATATTACATACATCCACATACATACATATTCCTAAGATTTTCATGCTTGAGGAGATAAACACCAGTTTGAAAAGAAAACAAATGTATCAGTCAAATGTTTTATTTTCATGATACTGACCCATGTATGGGTAAAATTGTTAGAAAAGGGAAATTGTCCAATTTTATTTTCTGCATACATGTTTTCTACTTAAATATGTAGTGTAAGAACCCCAATACGTCATGGTAATGCACTTCTGTCCTGTATCAGAGACCCGAGTTCACTTTCTGATCTTAGTCTCTCTCAGGCTGGTGGGAGCTGAGTGTATTGTGGATATATACCACCAGCCTTGCAAGAAGTTGAGGTGGAAGGTATGCTCTGTGTTGCTGAATAGTGCCCTCTTCAGAAGATTAAGGACCTGATCCATGGCCCTTTGACTTCAGTGAGCTTTAACCTTGGATCAGACACTATGAATGGTGATGAGAATGGTAAATTACGAAAGATGGAGTTAGGAATGTTCGGGGCTCTGTCAGTGACACACAGGAAAGTTTCTGTCCATCCCTCTTTCCTGCCCTCATCCCCAGGAGAGAAAAAAAGTCTCTCTTGTTTTTTTTGTTTTGTTTTTGGGTTTGTTTGTTTTTTGAGGGTTCAGGGGGTACTTTACTTTTCCTATCTGCCCTCTATTGTCAAAACCCTTTTTAGTTGTGGATTATTGTATTTGTGTTTTGTTTTGTTTCGTTTTAAAGGAAACTGCTGAAAACATGGTAGCAAAATGTACAGTATGAATTTTCTATAGAAACCTGGGCACAGTATACATGTAACTGGAGAACCTACTGCTCCTTTGTAATCTTGTAGAACCGAAAATGTGCTAGAAATGTTGATGCTTCCAAAAAAAAAACAGTAAAGTTTCAATTAAGCTTTCCAAATATACCTCACCTCTGACTGTCTTAATCTGTATGCTTTTATTCTCTCAAAAAAATCTCAATAGTTTACAGATTCATGCTTCCTTCAAGAGTCTTATTGTACTTATAAGGCATAAAAGTACTGTGAATTGTAAATGGCAATATTGTTGTTCTGAGTTCTTCACTACAGATTTAACTTTTGTGCTTGATGATTCAGGCTAAAAGCTACTTACCATGATTTACCCCCCCATACTATTAATATATTTCCATTACACTTTCTAAAATACATTTAAATAGAACATATTAAATAGGCTTTTTTGACATATTCTGTAGAATGCCTATGTCTGTTAATGTGATGATAAAATACTAAGACATAAATATTTTTGAGGATAGAAATTCTCACAGAATGCACATCTTTCCACCTCCTGATGGGTTTTCAGCTTAGGTATTGATACAGCAGATTTACTAAAATAGCTATTTTAGCTATTACTTTATTTAAATCCCTAGATAAGAATATAGCTTTTAGTTCAAAGTGCCAAAAACTCCCTAAATTGTAAGAGTATTTTTGTTACAAGCACAAAATTAACAAAAAGTTATTTTGAAAAATATGTTGTCTTTAATGTCAAAACAAAACCTCATGGATTCCTAACGTGCCCACTCTCCAGGAGAAAGACCTTTGAAACAAAGGTTTTTTTGCATGTCATACAATGCTATGTTATAAATGGATAGTTCTGAAGCTGTATGACAGAGATGTCTTGAGGGAGTGTGTACTAGTCTGTAATTGATTCCAGTAATATATGCCTAACACGGCTCTTTTGGTAGTTTTGTTATTGAATGTCCATTAACTCTTGTTCTGCTTATGGAACATACCCATCCCCAATCACCCCTCAAAAGAAATGTGTGAAAGGCAAATCCTAGAAAATTGTGAGATTTGATTGCTGTGGATTAGAAAGGAACAGGAACTCAAGGATGGTTGGAGCCATTTCCACTTTTGTATCCTTTCAACCCACCATGATGGGAGGGGCAAATGGTCCCAATGGACACAGCATTCCAGAAGGTTCTGGAAGCCAATGGCATGGATGCCTTGATCCCACCAGTGTGAGTATGCAGACACTTGTCTCAAAAGACTCCAGTTACAGGTAAGTAACTTTCATTTTCTTAAGAGAGCTATGCTAACCCTGGTTTCCACTGGTCTGGAAATAAATGGAACAGACTCTTTCTTACAGGATTATGGTACTTCTTGAACTATGTTTACAGAGCTGAGAGTGATTTCTTAGAGATCAAAAATCCTAACTCTATTAGCAAAATTCTTACTATAATTGGGAAAATGTTCTTGTGTTGAGTTTTTGTTTTTCTCTCCCTATGGTATCTCTCTTTCTCTGTGTTGAGTAATTAATTTAAATTAACAGTCTCTTATGTCTGATTTCATAAAATGCTGTAATCCAGTACCTCAGGTCATTGGTTATTCATCAGAGGACAGCACCAGGATCTTGCCCATCCATTCAAAATGTAACTAGGCTTTGTCTTCCTCATAATTACCATTGAAAGTCAAGCTGAGATAAAAACAATTCAAACAATTAACTGTAAACCTTAGACACAAAGACAGCTTGAAATAGCATTAATTCATTATTATTATTTATTAATTAACTAGACAAATGCAGGAATGACAGGGAACATGTCTGTTTTCTGCATGTCATTGTTTTTCATATTAGAGACTTGATCCACCTTTGGCTAATTAACAGACTAGCTGTGAATGTTAAATGACTGTTGCAATTAAAAATTTTAATAGGCTTTCACAACACTGTTATTGTTAATCAATGATTCTAAATAATTGAAAAAAAAAAGATGATGATTGTTCTTCACTTTGGGAAATTTCATATTTTAGCCCTGAACCATTAGAACCAATGGAAGCTTTGCCATTTACTTCAGTGAGTGTAAGATTAACCCTTAGGGCCAGGTTTTCAAAGGTATTTAGGTGACTGAAGATGCAGATAGGCACCTAGGTGCTTTTGAAAATCTCACTAGGTACTTTTATGTTGCAGATTCTCATTCATTACTAGTGGACAGAGGCAGATTACAGTTTTGTGGGGCCCTGTGTCAGAGCAAGAGGGGAACCCTCCCCACTCTGCCTGCAGTCCCCCACCTGCCCCTCCCAGCACTCCTGCTGGGGAGCAGGGTTGGACATGGGGGCTTCTTCTCTTCCCCGCAGGGGTGTCAGGCTGGTGGAGCAGGGCAAGCCCCCACACCTCTACCCTGCTCCACAGCAGGAGCACCAGCTGGGCAGAGCGGGGCAAACCCCCGCACCCTGACCCTGCTCCCTGGCAGGAGCGCCAAGGCGGTTGGGGTACAGGGGCGCCCATTTTTCTTAGGGCCCCAGGCATGGGCCTCATTGGCCCAGAGGCTAATCTGCCACTGCTAATTGGTTAGTGTCTCTAGCCTGCCCTGGGAATTTGTTGTTGCTAGTGGATCCAAGACAAAACTCTCTTCCTTTCAGCTCGGGCCACCAGTTTGTCTGCCTCTGGTGATAGATGAAGTTGGGAGTTCAGTTTCTCCTGATTATTTGTTTTAAAACCTTTACTTTTTTAAATTTTTGTGCACTTATGATTTATAATCTTCCCCCTTCTCTCCCCTCATGGATTGGCTACAAAACAGCCTGATGGGTTCAATTAACTGGATCTGCTGCTGCAATGCCTCTCTGCTGGACTCCTCTGTCCCTGCTGAGACATGGCAGAGCTCTCCTGCAAACACCTGGCTGAAATTTAAGCAGTGTTCCCTATGTGAGACAGCTTTCACAGCTTCTACAGAGGGTAAGTTATACTCTGCCTCTTTCCAGCCACCCAGCCCTTGCACTTAGGGTGACCAGATATCCCGATTTTATAGGGACAGTCCCGATTTTTGGAGCTTTTTCTTACATAGGCACCTATTACCCCCCACCCCCCGTCCTGATTTTTTCATACTTGCTATCTGATCATCCTACTTGCACTGTCAGGTACAGGTCTCAGAGCTGGTCCCCAGCCTGCTCCAAGGAGCTGTGACTCCAACACAGAAAAGCCCAATCAGAAGCTTCTGAACTTTCAGGGAGAAAGTCTTGAGGACAAGGAGGAAGCTATCCAGCCAGATCAGGGAGGTAAATCCCACAATGAATCTGGGCTGAAGAGGGAAAACCACCCTGAAAGGATCCACAGTTCCCCATCCCGCAATACTGAAGTGGGTCCTAAGCTCCTTCAGGAAAGAAGCAGGGCTTTTACACAGCTCCCCTTCCTTCTACTCTGAATCAGCAGATTCTCATGATACTCTGGGGTAAGTGCTGCATACCCCAGGTCCAAAAACCCAAAAGCAAGAGTGTCCTTTGCAATTCAGCCAAAACTATTGTTGGTGTCACTAAGCATAACCCTACATAACTCGGGAGGGTGGAAGGCCACAAGAGTATGGAGCCTTCCTGGTTTTAGGCCTCAGCAGACAAGAGTCCCTCCATGTCTGAACTTTAATCGACCTAAAAGGCCAGGTGTAACAGCCGTTATCAGTTGCAACAGTTCTAACTGGTCTAAAGCAGAAATAATGAAGCTTGTGCACCTTTAGCAGAAGGACAAGATAACTTGCAGAAGGAAAACTTACTAACGAGCTGCTGCGGCCAAGATTACTTAATGCACCTGCGCTTACGGAATTGCTACAGGGGGAGGAAGGAGGAGGAGGGAGGGGAAACGGGGGATTGCTAGTCAGTGAGAAAAGTTCTCATGGATATAAAGGAACAGACTGCTTGTTTTAGGTGTGCTTGATTTGAGTCAATCTCCCTGCACCGCTTTGAGATCTCAAATAAACTTGGTTTGCTTCTCCACCCTGGTGTGTTTATTGGCGCGGCACACCAGGCGACGGACCCCCCCCCCCTCCGCTGTTGCTTGGCCTCAGGCAGTTATCTGCCAGCAACAGTTCTTGGCGCCCAACGTGGGGCATTGAGGCTAAAATTAGCCTTGCCTGGATCCCTTCTGGTGGTCGACGGATTGCGGCGATGACTGACGCCCAGCGCGCACCGGTGACTTCACCGGGGGCCTCGGCGGAGACGCAGTTCGACTGACCCCAGAGGGCACAATGGTGCAACGCGCTCGAGTAGTGGAGAAGCAGTTGAGGGCAACGGTGAGGAACCGGTCCCTTGGATAAGGTAGGAACAGTCCAGTGGTCTGGATTTTTGCCTGTTATGACCTGGGGACGCCCAGTGTCACCCTAGGATATGGGGCAGGGACAGAGTACAGGCAGGGCATGGTGTACACCCTTAAAATGCATTCTAGCGAATTGGGAAGTGCTTGGATCAGATCCACTAACTAAAAGCAAACTAAAAAGTTCTGTATAGTAGACTGGCCTCAATATCAACTAGAGGACCAGAAAGGTGGCCACCGGAAGGATCACTTAATTATAACATGATCCTCCAATTACTCCTGTTTTGTCAGCAAATGGGTAGCTTCTGAAGCTGTTTGTATGGAGAGCTCTTGTAAAAATACCCCACTGTAGCTCCAGTTCCTCCCTCTGTCTGGCAGAGTGCAAGGATCCAAAAGCAGGTTAGGGATAGTGCAGGGACAAAGTAGGGACCTGTCTAGAAAGGGGAGACCCTATGTCCTAGTGCACTCTCTCCCTGTTGTAGCTAAAAAGCAAGATCAGATGCAGAATGGTACTGGGGGCCAGTGTGAATGACTGTTACTGGAAGACGCCCAGAGTACCCTGTGAAGCAAAAGCTCGTGACCAGGACTACTCTAACGCAAGCCCGGTAACTAGTGGATCTTTAGGAGGTCCGACCCATGGTGGGCTGACTTGGCCTGGCATCGTCCGATGAGGAAGCTGCCTGGGTCTAGGAGTGTGTGTACCCATCTTCCCTTCCCCTTTCCTTTCCGTGTGGGCTACTGACAGTCTGATCATCTCACTGGATGCAATCAGAGTAAGCGGCGCCGTCTCCGAGAGACTAGCCGACGCTCTTTGCTGAAGGGAGGTGTAGGAGGGTCGTGGCCATCCTCGTTAGCCTCTCCTGTGTGAGTACCCTGTAGGGAAAAATCCTTAGTTTATGAGCCGCTAGCGCGGACAGGGCACCCTCCCTGAGTGTGTAAGTGGAAAATGGGTGGGGGGCAGTCTAAACATTCCATCTCACCCCCTAAGGGTACCCCAGCATATTACATGTACGTACATTATGGTTCGACAACCTGCAGGTATTTAGAGAAATGGAATATTTACACGTGTGAAAATCCATCCATCCATCTAAACAATGCCCAGTAGAAGGTACTTCAATCTAGATAAGATCATACATCTAAGAGGAGCGTTTAATCACCAAAAAGCCCTGACACAGGGTGAGCAAATTTGTCTATTGAGGAAAGGAACGGGTTAATTTAAAAATCATCTTGGCCTAGGGATGGAAGTGGGGGGGGTTGCTCTGCGTTCAGGGTCAGGAATCGGCGCAGACTGTGCTTGGTGCAGGGAGGGACTGCTTTCGGCCCCAGCTGGCTGTGAAGGAAAAAATATAGACAGAGGCGAACCAAAGGCAATACAAGTTACAGAACTAAGATTACATTTGCAAAGCTTAACTGTCCAGTAAGATCCCACAGTGTGCCTTTGTGACCCCGGAGCCAGTGTGGCTTGGTGACACTGAAGAAGCCACAGGCAGCCGACCTGGACTGGAATCTCTGAAAGAGACGCTGCAGAAGATTCCAGGGTGCAAGAGAACAGCCCTCCAAAGAGCGGAAGCATGTTAGAAATTCTGGACAAGCTGTATACAGGATAATCTCCAGTCCACCTCTCCCCCCTTCGCTGAACATTATACACAGAAGTGGCCAGTCTGGATGTACGTGTGTGGGTATGAAAGGGGCTTGGGGCATTAATGTTTTCCTGAGTGATGAGGGAGCGTTCCCAACACTCTCCGTTGTTATTTTATTATTTTATTAATGGAGCTTTAAAATACAGTTATATGGTGTGTTTTCTTTATCTTCCCCCAACGATCCTGTAGTGTCAGCCTGATCACCTGACACGAGGGATAGATTGGTAACAGAAATTTGTCACAGTTTGGTGAGCAATTAAGAAGGGGGGGGAGCCCTGCAGAATTTACACCATCTATTTGTTTTACCCTTGTTATTTTGTGTTTGCTTTGCTTGGTACTGTTGGTGTTATATGTTGAGAACTGCATGAGTAAAAGTGAGTCCTAATAGGATAAGAAAACGCTATCTGGTTCTGGTTCTGTTCTGTTTAACCGGTTACTGTTGTTTTCCTGCTCTGTTCATTTGGGCGTTAGGAGTGTGGGCAGAACTGAACCTCTTGTTCGTAATTCCTCGGAGTGGAAGCCATGTGTGCAAGAAAGTTCTGAGGTTGAATGGAGATCCTTCTGTCCCGTCCCCTGTAGCGTTGAGTGTATAGAAGTGGGAAAGTCTGGCTTAGACTGTAATTCCCTCTGCGTAATTCTCTTTTCTGTTTAAGTGTCAAACAGATGAATGAGTCTCTGGGTAAACCCTCTAAGAATAGTCCTTTAAATTATATGTTAAGTAAATGGCCTTTGCCCAATGGGCCATGTGTTTTTGTCCAGGTGGAAAGCCTCATGAAGGAGGACTCAGGTAGTCTTGTGAGTAAGAATGTTTAAGGGAAGAGACCAGGAGGGGTGGGGGCTAGTTGAGAAGCCCACCCTCCTAACTAAACTGGTAGTGGAACAAGTTGGTGCCCATGGAAGGGACGGTTCAGCAAGAAAAGCAGGATCGGGCCCAGGCAGGCAGGCAACAGAGAGAGAGAGAGAGAGATTGGAAAGCAGGTTGGAAAACTTTAAGGGTGTAGTGGAAGGAAGGAGTCAGTAAGTGTAAGCATGGAGATTTCAAATACCCAGGACTTACTTGGAATGATGATTTAAGTTGATAAAAGTGGCTGTTGGGAGACAAGCAAGTGATTTAAGGGAGAGTGAGAAGTTAATTCTGTAGTTGCTGAACGAAACAGCAGTTGAACTTTGTAAAAATGCTAAAGAAAAAAGTTTTTGGTGTCTGTGAAATGTTTGTAAATAAATTCAGGCAAAGAAGTTATTGGATTGCAATCATTTGGTTTGGCTATGAACAATTTAGTTGAATTAGCTGAAGAATGTATACAGTGTTATGTAATTGAAAACCTGGGCTGCCTATGAAACAAATACAAGAAACTATGGGGTAATTCCTCTGTTTTGCCTGAAGCCAACAAGAGTATTTGTATATTTCAAGCGATGATTGTCTGCCTAGAAGGGTAGACCTCTGGTTTTTTTTGTCTTTCAGATAATCAGAGAAAACTGATGCCAGCTGAACAGCATTCAACGTATCATGCATTTACTGGCACAACAGGAATTATGTTTTGTGTTCTATGTCCTGTCTTGTGGTGTTTGTCTCGTGGCCAAAATTGTTGTGTTTAATATTTTCATAGGATAGTCTAGTTAAAATCAAATAGAAGGGTTAAATTAAAATGCAGATATTTGTTTTGTTCAACTTGGAATACAAAGTGTTTAGATAAATCAGGAGAATGTAATATACTAAAGTCTAATGCATTTCCTTAAGTAAGGAAAAGAAACTTTATTGGTCAAACTGTTAATTGCAAAATTGTTGTTAAAATTTGCATACCAACAGTCTTTGAAAGCAAAGACATGAAAAGTTAACCCACTCCCCATATTGTACATGGGATCTTTCTGGCTACCTCAGATTTCTAGCCAGAGGGCTGGGGATGGTGAAAGGCTATTGGACTAGAAGTTGTATTGAGTGAACTCCTCAAAGTGGGTGTGCTTGTCCTGGCTTGTTGCTCCAAAGCTCTGTAATAAGGTTATTTTAGTAAAAGGGTGTGTGTGGCATATATTAAATAATAAGACTAATGTACTGTATAATGACAATGTTTATGTCTTCATTGTTGGGAAGAAGGTGTATAAGTAAAAAGTGGAAGTTTCCTTTGCAGGTTAAAAGAAGCCAAGAAGGGAAGAAGGACAAAGAACAAAATGAATTAACTGAAAAAAATAAAATAAAATAGCAAGTTCAGCCTATAGATAAGACACTGACTCCATTCAAGGACACTGCTCACAGTTAAGACTTGGCTAACAACCAGGAAAAGGAGGGCTTGAATTTGCCCACACAGCTATGAGATTTGCAAAACATTGCCAGGCACTAATAAAATGTGTTAAGTTTCTTTTCTCACAGGTAAAGAAGGGCTACCCAAAGACCCTAGCAGCCCTGCCACTCCTTGGAACCAGGAGACAGGATTGGTGTAAAGGTCCACCAATGAAAGACTGCTCTGGCTACACCCTGGAAAGGCCCTTATTAAGTCCTGCTACCTACCAACACCACTGTGAAGTGCCAAAGACTGACTGCTTGGACCCAAGATTCTCACTGCAAAAAGACCCCTCCACATCAGGAGAATTCTCCTACTGATGATTAGCCTATTTCACCTTCTAGCTCCACTGTGCCTTCTGGACAGTAGGGAAAAAGTACAAGGATGCTGCACCACGACTGTTTCGGGAAAGAAGAAGGAACACTCAGAAATTGGCAAAGTCCAGGAATTCCTGACTAGAAAGGACATTAAGAACTGACCCTGGTGAAGAAACAAAGAATTATACACTGGCGGGAGGACATTTATGGGACCCATGCTTGAAAATGTGGTATTGATTGGAGCTTGGGGTTTATTCTACAGGCTGGGCCCTGTGTCCTAGAGAGTGACTAATAATGTAACCCCCCTCCTATGCTATTAATGTCGATGCCTTTTGAAAGTACCTGAGAATAGTTAAATAACAGGTGTATTATAGTACTACACCAAGGAAAGATGGTATTGAATATCACTGAGGCTGGGAAGGCATTGCAGTGGGATCTAGTATGTTTAGGAATTCGGGATTTCCTGAATTACCAGCTGATGGCCATTTGGAGTGATCTTAAGTACCAGACTTGGCCCACTGCCCTTACAGACGCATCAGGAATACCATCTGATCTGTGATCATGGAGATATACTTGGACACTTCCTGGGTGGAAGTGTGGCTTCCCAGGGCTGGGTGTGCACCCTTATGGGGATGAATGCTGTACTTATGTCCCAGAAAGCGCACAGGATATTAACAAGCACATCCTGTCAGCCAAACAGGCTTTTGAACAGTGGAAGGCCCAGGAAAGGAAACCCACTATTTCTAATTCCCTCTGGGGCTGGTTACTCAACCTGGGAGAAATAGGGGAAGGCATTGTTCACCTCTTGCTCACTGGTGTGGTGTTGTATATTGCTCCTCTTCTCTTGCTTGCTTGCTGTAAAGCACTTCAGCTCCCTGGAGCTTAATCACATGTTATCTTTTAAGTGTGAGAACACTCAGCCAAAAGTTTGTTGAGTATTCTCAAAGGAGGGAGTTGTTGGTGTCACTAAGCATAACCCTACATAACTCGGGAGGGTGGAAGGCCACAAGAGTATGGAGCCTTCCTGGTTTTAGGCCTCAGCAGACAAGAGTCCCTCCATGTCTGAACTTTAATCGACCTAAAAGGCCAGGTGTAACAGCCGTTATCAGTTGCAACAGTTCTAACTGGTCTAAAGCAGAAATAATGAAGCTTGTGCACCTTTAGCAGAAGGACAAGATAACTTGCAGAAGGAAAACTTACTAACGAGCTGCTGCGGCCAAGATTACTTAATGCACCTGCGCTTACGGAATTGCTACAGGGGGAGGAAGGAGGAGGAGGGAGGGGAAACGGGGGATTGCTAGTCAGTGAGAAAAGTTCTCATGGATATAAAGGAACACAAACTGCTTGTTTTAGGTGTGCTTGATTTGAGTCAATCTCCCTGCACCGCTTTGAGATCTCAAATAAACTTGGTTTGCTTCTCCACCCTGGTGTGTTTATTGGCACGGCACACCAGGCGACGGACCCCCCCGCTGTTGCTTGGCCTCAGGCAGTTATCTGCCGGCAACACTATTGTTAATGTGGGGTGGAGTCAAACTCAGGGGTTAAACCCCTTCTCCGTCGCCCTCCTGAGGGAGTGTTTGCTGGGACTTTTCTCCTGCACACAGAGTCTCTCTGGCTGTGCTCTGTAGCATGCTCAGTACCCCTCCCCCACTCTGCAGCATGTCTAGGCAAGCAGAGAAGCTTCTGTGTCCCTCTTGTGTAGTAGCCCTGGTTCAGACTGCAGCCTCATGGGAATTGTGGCTGCCTGGCTTTCAGCCCAAGGACCCTTGCTCTTCCAGGAAAGTGCCTCAGATTGGAGGTAGCAGCAGAATGGGAATTGTGCCCTCTGAGCATCAGCCATAAACCGTGCTGTGCCATGAAAAGGGGCTCAGACTCTGAAAGGCGGGAAGGGTCTCTGTCTCTTTCTACCTCCTTCCCTGCTCCACATTCAGCAAGGCAAGCAGGAGACTGCAGCTTTCACTTCTGCTTGCCCTGGCTCAGAGCCTTGCCTGGGCCCCTGCCCTCAGGTTCAGTGCCTCAACAACAGGCAGGTCCTGGAGGAAGTGCTGTTTCTTCTTCCTTCCTTCCCCTTAAAGGACAGGCGTGGAGGAGAGGGGATTAGCTAGGGGGAGGGGGAGACAGTCACAAGTGGAGGAGCAATGGAGAGAGTGAGGGTTTAGAGGAAGATTAAGGAAATTCTGAGGAATGGGAATAGAGGTTGGAGGGATTGTGGAGAGGGGAAAGAAACTGTCCAGACGAGAGACTGGGGGAGGACAGAATGAAGTATGCTGAGGAGAGAATGAGGAGTGGGGGGAAAGGGAGAGAGAGCATGCAAGGAAGAGGGAATAACGGGCTGGTAGAGGAGAGACTGATGTTTGTGGGGAGGGGAGAGGGAGAACTTATTGGAAGCGCTTGTGAGAAGTAGATGAACCAAGTGAGCTTTCACATGGAGAGACACCTATGGGGAAATTTTGGAGGGAGTGGGAATATGGCACGCTGTCTGAATACTGTTGCAGCGCCGGATGGGAGCCTGTCCGGGAAGGTACCATAGGAGAGAGGGGCAGAGGCCAAAGTAAGTGCTGGAGCCTTTTTTATATGTATTTATTGAAGGGGGAGAAAATAGCTTGTGTTAGAACATATTTCTGCTGCACAACTTCTCTTCTGGTTCATAGCAAATGTGTAACACCCCAGCCCCTCCACTTGGGAAATGTGGAGGTGGTTTAATACCACACCGAACATAAACACTTTATGAACTCCATACCCTCATATCCCAATGTCTGTACTTTGACCCATCAACCTTTTACCCCCAATCAGGGATATTACAGATTATGTATTCCTTATGCTACCCGATCTTAAACGAAACTTTGCACCCTCGATAATCCGTATGTTGTTCCCTGATAACCAGAAACTTCTATGCTTAAACTCTGTACCGTTCACTTTTTTTTTAACATCATCTTAATAGCATTTTTAAATTTGTTACTGGAGGCTCCAGGACTAAGCCGTGCCCTTCAATTTAGTCCACCAGAAATTCTGCCTCTGGCACTGTAACAAGTTTTATAACTTTCATTTTTATTTATCTTTGTGTATTAGCGACTTCATTTAAGCTCCCAGCTCCTCTCTCCTTGTTCTCAACTGAGGAATCACCAGCGAGAGCACTCAGGCTCTAACCCTCTTGTTCAGCACCACTCCAACAAGCTCCCTCTCCCCCTTCAACAACAGTAGGGAAGTCTTGCAAGCATCTATAGGTCTGTCAGCTCTTGCAATTGCCCCCATCCCTGACATGATTTTAGTTGGGGTAGAGCTAGTCTTGGGATTATGCCAGAAGATCTAGCCCTCTAGTGAATTTGAGCCCTCTGTTTGTCTGTTCACTTCCCCTGGGGCAAAAATAATAATTCCCTTGGGGCAATCAGAGCTGCTGCTGGCAGTGCTTGCATGCTCTCTGTAGCAACAGGAAGCTATTATAAGAGAGAATGGGAGAGGAGGGACCTAAAGAGCCCTGCAGGTCAGGGCAGCTCTGCATCTTCCTTCCTCCTTTCCTTCTGTGACCAAATGGACAAGACATCACCTATACTCGTCCCCTTCCTCTCTCCCTGCCTTCAGCCCTCAGCCTGAGAAAGGCAGAGGGGTATGACGAGCCCCTGGAGCTTCCCCCCCAGGATGCAAGAGGGACCAGGGACCCTACTACAGCCCCCTTCAGTCCTGTGAGAGGGGAATGAAAAACCTCAGGAGGAGCATCCATGAGGCTGGGGTCTGAACTGATAGAAGTAATGAACTGATAAGGGTTGGGGGGGAAACTGTTCGGGGGGCTGGATGGGCTGAACTGAGGGTGGGCTAAGCTAATAGGAGTGGTGCAAAATTAATAGGGCAGTGGGGAGATGTAGGCATGGGAGAGCTTTTGCAGTGGGGGCCATAATCACTTTGCTCAATAAATTTGGGACAGTGGGCAACACCAATTGTCTCATGCACAGAGTGGGGATGGGCAGGGAGATTCAAAGATCAAAAGATAAAAGCATGGTACAGTCTTTTTAAAAAAATTATGATTTTGGGGTTCTAACCTGATTTTTGATCTCTTGAGGTTGGCACTACTGTATCTAATAGTCTAACAGTGCTATTGGACTGTTACAGGGCAAGCTGTGCCCTGCTATTGCTGCCATCAGGCGGCCCTCACTCTGCCAGGGTATGGGGCTTTGAATTGGACCAGTACATGGAACCTCCCCTCCACACAAAGCCACGATGAAAAGGCTCAACTAGAAGCATGATGATTCCCAAGGATGCGAACCTCTCACAGCCTGTTCAGGGAAATTGTGTGAACTCCAGAGGTGCCTGGTCTCTAAGAGACAACCTTTCATAAGGCAGCAATTTAGTTTTGTAAATGGGCAAGTGATGTAAAAATGAGGATTTAAACCCTTTCTCTCTTGCTTTCCCACCCTAAAGGAGTGTGTGTTTGGAGCTTTTCTCCCACAATTCGCCTACATCTACCCTACAAATAGCTGCCGCCTCTCGTAGAGGCAAGAGTTATTAAGCTGATGGGAGAGTTCTCTCTGGCTGGCCTAGAGCATTTCACCAGAAGCATTACTGGTGCATCTGCACCACTGAAACATAGACATAGCCTTAGCCTCTCTGTGTACTCTGTTATTTCTGTGAAGCTCCATCTTAGTCATCCAAATGAGGATTGTACCTGTCTGGTTTTTAGCCCACGTATCTTCATTCTGCCAGGGAAAGGAGCTCAGATTCCACATTTCTTGGGAAATAGCTCTGTGATCACTTTATTCCAAGCCTTTTCTGGAAAGGTTTGGATATTCATAGAGCAAGGGTGGGCGAATGTTTTGGCCCAAGGGCCACATCTGGGTGGGGAAATTGCATGCAGGGGCATGAATGTAGGGCTGGGGCAGGGAGTTGGGGTGCGAGAGGGAATGCAGGATGCGGCAGAGGGCTCAGGGCAGGGGGGTTGGGTGTGGGGTGCAGGAGGGGTTCAGGGTGCTGGCTCCAGCCTGGCACCGTTTACCTGGAGTGGCTCTGGGGTGGCAGTGAGGCTAAGGCAGTCTCCCTGCCTGCCCTGGCCCTGCACCGCTCCCAGAAGCAGCCAGCACCATGTCCCTGCAGCCCCTGGGGCAGGGGGACAGAGGGCTCCGCATGCTGCCCTCACCTGCAGGTACCTCTCACAAAGCTCCCGTTGGCCACAGTTTCCCGTTCCCGGCCAATAGGAGCTGCCGGGGGTGGTCCCTGCAGGCGGGATCATGCCTGCAGGTGAGGGCAGCGCGCAGAGCCCTCTGCCCTCCACCCCTCTCAGGGGCCGCATGGACATGGTGCCAGCTGCTTCCGGGAGAGGCGCAGGCCCTGCTGTGCCACGAGGCTGGCAATCCCACAGGCCATAGTTTTCCCACCCATGTCCTAGAGCCATAAAGATATGTGAAGTAGATGTGCCAAACCTAACATGCTCATTTCACTCCCATCCAAATTGCTAAGACCATAAAGCTTCACAGTTGCTACAGGCAAGATGTTAAAGTCCTGTACTCGCTGGCATTTTAGGCATCTGGGAAACCATTCACAGATGGGAATCAATGTTCCCTCTCCACAGTCCCTAATTATGTTGTGTGAAGAGAGTGTCTGCCTCATCTGAGAAAGATTTGCAAAGTAAGTTTCTGTTCCTCTACAGTGGCATCCTTTGGTAGGAAGGTGCAATTATATACAGTATCTTTGGGGACCACATTGTATTAAGTTTATGAATGGTTTAGAATAACTGTAAGCCAGGGATTGTATGCAACTCTGGGGGCACGGGGTTTCCACAGCTCCTCCAAGGACTAAAAACAGTGAGGGATGATTAAAGTGACTCACTCAGGCTGTAACACCTGCCCCTCCCCCCGAGATGTACAGCCCTTGGGGAAGTTTGCATGTACTGGTTCAAACTGGGTTTTCCAGAGACCAGCAGATAAAGAAAAGGCTTTTGGTATAAAATGGCTGAGTTTAGACTAACAAAGGCCTTTTGATTCATCAAATGGACAGGACCCTCTGCCCAAGGGAGGGCTGCAACCCTTGTAAAAGGATGTTGGCTTACTGGACCCCATAAAACTGATGGGAGACCACTGGTAAGCTTTTAGCATGTGCACAGAAACTTTTATTCTTTTTTTGTTTTCTCTGTAATGCTTTTACAATAAATGTGTTTTGCTTTCTGAAGGCTGGTGGATAACTGGTATACACTGTTGGAGCCTCTGGAGAAAGTTTAGCCACAGGCACTAGACCCTAGTTAGGCCACCTGTGAAGTGCACAGGAATTGCAAGCCTAAACCTCCAGTCTGGAGAAAGAGAGACATGGGTCTCCACTGGAGTGAGTTGACAGCTAGGAAGCCTGAAACCTTTATGTGGATGTCCTCGAAGAAGACTGACAGGGGGACCAAACGTGCTAGATGTTACTGGCTTATTTTGCAAATAATTTTTTCAATTACTAAGTGTTTGCTTTATATGGGGGGAATTTCATCTTGCTCATATTATTCTACTATTGTCATTAAAATTCTGCTTTATTCTTCCCCATCCCTACTTGGGAGAATCACTTCTCACTACTTCCTGTTTGTGATGAGTAAGGAGAGATGCTGTGCAGCAGAATGAGAAATTTCTTACTTGTTGATAATTTACTTTCTTCTGGCAGTTTCTTTCCTCCTTTAACCCACTGATAGTCTGGTAATGACCCAGAATACAATTTATAACAATTGGAATTTTTTCTCTAAATGGAAACTTGAACATATAATTGCCTTAAGGTTTGTCATTATAACTTCAAATTTTTAACTTAATGCTAACAGTTGTTTGCTGGAGTGTTTCTACAGTTTTGGAAGAACTTGTCTGGTGGTCTTGACTGAAGGACGGGATTTAGTCCAAAGCCTCCAGCAATAATATTGACCATCTCCACATTCCACAGGAGAGCCACTAATTATGGATGAGGAAAAAAAATCAGCTAAGCAATTTCTCATTCTGGCACTGAGGAAGACTTTTCTTGCAGGGCTGCAAAGGAATGTATTTATCTCCTACCAATCCCAATTTTTGGGCAAAATTATTCAACTGATGCATACCAACAATGTGCAAGACAAATAGTCCCCAAACTTTTTACATTACACTCCCCCTTTTCCTCTGTCCATGCCCCCTGCCACCCACAGGAAGTGGGGTGGAAATGGGGCCACGGTCAAGGCCAGAGCTGCGGCTGGAAGCAGGGCCATGGTCGGGGCCGGAGCCGCAGACAGGATCCGGGGCCAAGGCTAGGGGTGGGTCTGGGATGGGAGTGAAGCCATGGCTGGATTGAGGCTGGGGGCAGGGCTGTGGCTGGGAGTGGAGCCACGGCCAGGTCGGGGCCACCAGCTGAGGCCATAGCCAGGGACCAGTGCTGGGACCACAGCTGGGGTTGGGCCTGGGAGCGTAGCTGGGACCAAAACAGGCCCCAGCCATGCCCTTCCAAGCGTTCCTCCATGCCCCCTAACAGGGCACACCCCACAGTTTGAGGACCTCTGTACTAGACACTACATACAGATGTGAAGACAAGGTTCTGACCAAAAGAGTTTATAATCTGAATGGCAGTAGGAAGCAGTGTGATCAAATTAGGAGTTTAGCATGTAGCTAAGTAGATCTGTGAGTTTTGTTGTTTTTTAAATGGGAATCTTGAAGAGAAATAGTTGTTGAGGGGGAACAAATGGTTTTGTTTTTGTTTTATAGAGATCTCTGTTGCATTGACCATCAACACAGTGAGAAGCTGTGGGAATGCTCCATTTCTAACCTAATGTGCATCTTGGGTTGCTCGTGAATGATTAGGCCCTGAATGCTGTTTATGCAGTAATAATTTTAGTCATCACTAAAGTACAGCCAGCTTTGGGGTAAAACTATTTAACAGTGAACAGCAGCACTACACACAATTATTTATCTGAAATTGGAGATACCACCATGTCCAACTGAAGGAATTTGGCCAGGACACTGAGGCTTGTACCCTTGTTCTTACAAGATATGCTATTGGATCATTAATGGCCAGGTGCTCTTGGTTTTACTTATCACCCGAGCACCAGCTTATGTCACTGTTTCCTGAAAGTAAATCCTGTTTTGATGTTGACTTGGTACTGACCTAGAAGTTACAGGTATTGAATTGACACCACCTCTTTCTACAGCGCTTAACTTTTCATTGGAAGCTTCCTAAGTATTGATTGGTCAGGCTCACAGCCTGAGATGGTATGACCAATGCCAAGAGATCTGCTTTTTGTAACTGCCATGTTCACAAAAGCTTTCATATATTGTACGTACTAAGATTCATTTACCAGAAACGGTACTTTTAAAATGATAGAATGATTCCCACCCAATACCATTTGCTCAGCGGGAATATTCTACCCTGAGCCAGTAGGAAGTGTGTGAAGTTTTCATTTCAGGGCATCCACTGGTTTGCTAATAGGTTGTGATCTGTATAGGTGCTAAATATTTGATCATGATTGTGCTGTATTGCCATCTTCAAGTTACATTATTTTATTAATTAATTAATTATTTTATTACTATAGCACCTACCAGCCCTACTCATTGATCAGTACCCTATTGGGCTAGGCATTGTGCCTCAAAGTGCTTACAGTCTAGGGGTAATTATGGGATCCTTTCTGTATGCGTATAAATAGCATAATAGACAGCCAAGTACAACAAGCTGTTATTCCATTGATAATTAAATCATATTATATACCCACAACCGGGCTGGCATTTTTATATTGGCAATGCTTTAAAGAGTATTTAATCTGGACAGAATTTAAATTATAATGTGAAGAAAATAAATCTAGAATAAAAGTTGTAAACAGCCCACCAGTTAAGTTAAAAAAATGAAATCTTATTGATTCTAACCATGGCCAGGCCATCCTGGCTGTTTGAAAATTGCCTACTTTATGGAGTCTATTCCTGTAGTTTAGCTATCCATCAAAAATCTGTTTTTTCATGGATATTTAGATCCTTTGTATAATAAGATTACTGACTGACAGACAAGTTGTCGACATGGACATGACTCATCACTATCTACGTAACCAATGTTTTGTTTTCTTTGACAGCTCAGCAATTATAAAATTTCATTTATAGTTCACAAGATAATCTCAAATCCATTGTTAGATCTTTAGTCAATGGTATTAGCTATAGTTTAATAAAATAATTTTTTCCATTGCCTATTTCCAAACTCTTTATGATGCTTAATTTACAGATTTTAAGGAGATTTGAACAGTTGAACATGCTATGTCTTGAGTTAGCAAATGCAGCATATTTATAATTAAGGTGCACATTTTGAGGGCTTTCCAGACTCATTCACTTGTCTTGCTTGAATGCTGCTGCTTCAGAAAGTAAATGATTAATTACTAATTCTTCAAAGTTCACAACTTCCATCTTACTTCCTAGCTATAATTAATAATGATGAGTAATCATCATATAATCAGATTTAACTGCTTCAGAAGAAACTTTCCATAAGGTACAGTAGTTGCACATAAATATTGGATTTTGCTGACTCTTGGGGAATGCAAAATGAATGGAAGAAAACTGACTACAATCAACTTTTGTTAAAAAAATTTGTTGTTGAAGAAATTTGGAGCAGTTAGAGGACAATGATGCAGATTATCACCTCTAAATTCCCCCTCACTGTCTAAGATTTTGTTGTGCTTTACTGCAGTTAGTACATAATTTTTGTTTAAGAAAAATTATTTAGCACAAGAATTTCCTTTCAAACGTCCTTAAAATTGATACTATGAAATAGGGATTTTTGGTCATACAATGGAAAACTTACACCAAGTGCAAAAGAAGGGAGGAAAGAAGCAGGGGGGACAGTCAATATGTCCAAAGCAACTTTTTACATATTTTTTACATTGAAATCAGAAACTTAGAATCAGTTTTCCAGGGTTTGCACCATAAAACTGATTCTCACAATTTTACTTAGTCAAGAACAGAAATTATACCGTGTAGCCTGTATGTCAATTCAAAACTAATGAATGTGTTCCTAACATCAAATACTCACAGTGACCTACTTGTGAACAATCTTCTGGCCAAGAATTAGTTACATACATTTGGCAAATACTTTCAAATAATATTTAAATTTGAGAAGAATGTATGTTGCTCAAATATCACAAACAATATCCTCCCCTCATTTTTTAGGATAATTACAATACTAATTATTTGCTCAGTGGCAGTGCCTCATAAATACAGCATGTGAGGATCCTGGGCAAAGATAGGCAGGCACTTGGGTGCCAGGAGCCAAAGCCAGGGAGTCATGGCCAGTGCCAGAGTCAAGATGAGGGCCAAAGCTGGAGTCAGAGTCAGGTGTCAAGCTGTCTCGGGGTGCTCCACTCATCACTTGTCTGGTGCCTCTTCCTGGTCATTCCCTGGGCACTCATAGGTGATCCCCTTCTGAAACCACCCAGATCCTTTGTCCCATTTTGCACCTCCTCCCTCCCCAGCTGAACTCACCATGGTTAGTGGTTTGGCCATGTTGCATGCTTGCCAAGGGGAAGTGAGAAAGAGGTGTATGTAACTTTTATGATTCAAAACTTCCTGATACACTCCATGGGCTTATATATGATCAAGGATCCAATTGGGGATCACTATGGTAACTGCCTGTCAGATCGTCAAGGTGGAACTTCCTGTGGAATGCAATTTCTGTGGATTGTGGGCTGCAGGGGGTACCCACATTACAGCTGCTGCCAGCTGAGAATGTTGCTTGCCTGCACTCAAGTCCTGCCAATCCTTTCATCTGCAACATTTTCAGCACAAATGGACTTTTCTTTTGCTATAGGTAATGTCATTATGTCACAAGGTAATGATCTTATATTCAATTTTGGAGACTCTAGTTTTCTTCTCTAGACCTTAAGAAGAGCTTTGTGAAGCTCAAAAGCTTCTCCTTTTCACCAACAGAAGTTGGCCCAATAAAAGATATTACCTCACCTACCTTGACTTTCTCATATCCCGGGACCAACATGCCTACAATAACACTAGATACACATGTATAATTAAAGGCTTAAACTTTGTTTCCTCTTGTCTGCCAGTGATGCCAGCCTTGAGACACTGTTTTAATAAGCCACTGGCTTTTTGAAAGAATTGATATATATGGAAATACAGAACAATATTAAGGATAAATAACAAATCCATACTGCCTCTAGGAAGCAGGAGACCTGAAACTGAGATTTAAAAAGCAATGGACAAAACAAAACTTTATAATACCCAGAAGCACAATTTAAGGGAAGTTGCTCTGTAAAATCTGACAGGGAGTTAGAGGCTCAAGATAATGAAAATAAAGGTTTTACCTCCTTCCCTGAAAGGAAGAGCAGAGATAATTGCTTATTTCAAAAAATTGAGACATAGGGACAGATAGGAAGTGTAGAGGTGAGTGACATCTGAAATTATCAAAAGATTCAAAGTTCCACCCCAGAATGCTAAAGGAAGCAGAGAATGAACAAGCTTTGGCAAATATTTTTAGAAGCTTACCTCTTAAGGAAATGGATCAGCCACATCAGATCACCAAAACAATCTGAAATATAAATTTAACAAGTGGCTCCGCCCCTCCACTCTCCAAAATTTGCCACTTTATTTCCCAGTTAGCTCTGCCTGTTTGCTATATTAAAGAAAAAAATGGTGTTTAATTCATAAATGAGACTCTAGAAAATTTCACATGTATTCTAACTTATAAAACACTCCAGTAAGACCCATCACATCATAGTAGTATTACTACGGAGCTTTTATAATCATATAAATGTGTGTATTTTCATGTGATTGTTAATCATGGAATTGCACAAAATGTTAAAAAAGCAGATTTCTACGATTATAACAATAGAGAAGCCTGAATACAAACTCTTCAGCCCCACCCTACTACTTCTCACCCACATCATATGGGCTACTTTGTATAGATTTAGAGGGAGAAATGCCATAAATTTTTTTTTAGAGGAACAAGGTGCATGAGGTAATATCTCTTCTTAGACCATCTTCTGTTGGTAAAAGAGACAAGCTTTTGATCTAAACAGAGCTCTTCTTCGGTGTAGCTCAAAAGCATCTCTTTTTCAACACCAAAGTTGGTCCAATAAAAGATATTACCTCACCCACCTTTTCTCTCTCATATCCTAAGACTAACAGGCTGCAACAACACTGCAAACAGACATTCTCTCTGTATAAAGAACTGCCAGCTTTAGTTCCTCACCATTAGTGCTGGCCTGCCCACTGTGAAAAGAACCTTGCTGAGATCATCTGCAGTTTAAGTACTTTTTTAGTATCAAGTAATAGCTTGATCCCATCAGAAGCCACCCTCCATAGTTTCTGAATAGAGCCTGTAAGATAGTGACTCCCACAAACTAGAGGATCCCAAGAGAGCTTTGAATGCTCTGGAAATCACACAGGAGTACCCTGCTTCTTTGGATGAAATAAAGCTCTTTGGCTTCTTGCCGCTATGATCCATTTTCTTACAACTGTTGAAGTTCACGGCTTCATATTTGCTCACTCTAGAAGCCAACCATCTAGCACAGCAGCTAGCATCCATCTGGAGCAGAAGGACTATTGCCAGCATTAGTCGGAGCAGCTCCCCATAGAATATCAGTGTAATAATCAGCAAGTACATTTGGCAATCCAGTTTTGGAAATGACAAAAGGGAAACTGTGCCTCTCTACTCTGTAGGATCCTTTGACCAAGTCAGCAAACTAGCAGATAAAGAGAAAATATTTGACATAATTTGGACTTTCAAAAAACCTTGGGCACAAAAGGCTATTAAGGAAATTAAATTATGAGGTGAGAGGTAAAACTCTGTCTCTGGTTACAAGCAGGGCTGTTGATCAATTGTAGTTAACTCAGGTGATTAACTCAAAAATTAACTGTGATTAAAAAAATTAATTGCAATTAATTGCACTGTTAAATAATAGAATATCAATTGAAATTTATTAAATATTTTGGATGTTTTTCTACATTTTCAAATATATTGATTTCTATTACAACACAGAATACAAAGTGTACAGTGTTCACTCTGTACTATTTTTATTACAAATATTTGCACTGTAAAAATGATAAAAGAAATAATATTTTTCAGTTCACCTCATACAAGTACTGTAGTGCAATCTCTTTATCATGGAAGTATAACTTACAAATGTAGATTTTTTTTGTTACATAACTGCACTCAAAAACAAAACAATGTAAAACTTCAGAGCCTACAAGTCCACTCAGTCCTACTTCTTGTTCAGCCAATTGCTAAGACAAACAAGTTTGTTTATATTTATGGGAGTTACTGCTGCCTGCTTCTTATTTAAAATGTCACCTGAAAGTGAGAACAGGCATCTGCATGGCACTTTTGTAGCCGGTCTTGCAAGGTATTTACATGCCAGATATGCTAAACATTCATATACCCCTTCATGCTTCGGCTACCATTCCAGAGGACATAATTCCATGCTGCTGATGCTCATTAAAAAAAAATGCATTAATTAAATTTGTGAATGACCTCCTTGGGAGAGAACTGTATGTCTCCTGTTCTGTTTTACCTGCATTCTGCCATGTATTTCATGTTACAGCAGTCTCGGATGATGACCCAGCACATGTACTTTTTAAGAAAATTTTCACAGTAGATTTGACAAAACACAATAAAGGTACCAATGTGAGATTTCTAAGCATAGATACAGCACATGACCCACGGTTTAAGAATTTGAAGTGCCTTCCAAAATCTGAGAGGATGAAGTGTGGAGCACACTTTCAGAAGTCTTAAAAGAGCAACACTTCAATGTGGAAACTACAGAACCCAAACCTCCAAAAAAGAAAATTAATCTTCTGCTGGTGGCATCTGACTCAGATAATGCAAATGAACATGCATCTGTCTGCTCTGCTTTGGATCATTATCAAGCAGAACCCGTCATCACGCATATATTCTGGAATGGTGGTTGAAGCACAAAGGGACATATAAGTAGCAAAGAATCCTGTGGCACCTTATAGACTAACAGATGTTTTGGAGCATGAGCTTTCATGGGTGAATACCCACTTCATCAGATGCATGCAGTAGGTATTCACCCACGAAAGCTCATGCTCCAAAACGTCTGTTAGTCTATAAGATGCCACAGGATTCTTTGCTGCTTTTACAGATCCAGACTAACATGGCTACCCCTCTGATAAAAAAGGGATATATGAAGCTTTAGTGCATCTGGCATGTAAATATCTTGCAATGCCTGCTACAACCATGCCATGTGAATGCCTGTTCTCTCTTTCAGGTGGCATTGTAAACTAGACGTGGGCAGTATTAGCTCCTGCAAATTGTAACCAAACTTGTTTGTCTCAGAGATTGGCTGAAGTAGGAGTGAGTGGACTTGTAGGTTCTAAAGTTTTACATTGTTTATTTTTGGATGCAGTTATTTTTTGTACATAATTCTATATTTGTAAGTTCAACTTTCATTATAAAGAGATTTCATTACAGTACTTGTATTAGGTGAATAGAAATATAATATTTCTTTTGTTTTTTACAGTGCAAATATTTGTAATAAAAAATAAATATAAAGTAAGCACTGCACATTTTGTATTCTGTGTTGTAATTGAAATCAATATATTTGAAAATGTAGAAACATCCAAAAATATTTAAATAAATGGTATTTTATTATTGCTTAACAGCATGATTTATCGAAATTAATTTTTTTAATTGCTTGACAGTCCTAGTTAGAAGCTAATGAAGAGGCAGAAAACAAAGAGAGAATAAGTGGTCAGTTTTTAACATGACAGAAGATTAATAGAGGGGTCCTTAAGATTCTGTATCAGAATCAATGTTTAATATCTTCATTAATAATTTGGAATAAAGGATGAACAGTAAGGCAGCAAAATTTGCAAACATCATAGGAACTTTCAAGAATCTTAACCAAGTTAGGTGAATAGGCTACACAATGGTACATGAAACTCAACGTTGGAAAATGCTCGTGTTACAGGAGTTGTAACAGTTACGTGTTTCAAAGGAGTTGAAATCAAGTCCTCACCTATGCCTAATTTTCCTTGCATATTTGTAGCCCAGAGATCAAGTTGCTGAGACAGAACAAGCCCTCCTATTGTCAGGAGTGTGGGGACAGAGCCCTGATGAATGGTGGGTTGGAAAAGTCCGTCTTGGGCTAACATAATTCTCTGTGGAGAGGGAGCTGAGAACAGAAATCGGCTGATGAGACCTGAGGATGGGCTTGAAGGAGACTACCTCCTAAGACATGGCTATGGGAAGAAATGAAACAGGGCAGTTTTGGGGTTAGGGCAAAGAACTGCTCCATGGTTTAGGGTCCCAGAGCCAGATTCCTAGTAAAGTGAGGGGCATGAGCCAACTCTGATAACTAGAGGTGCTGTTGAAACCCTGTGGTGGGAGGCTGAAGATATTTGAGCCCTGATAAAGCAAGAAAGGATTATAGCTATGCCTAGACTAAACAAGACAGGAAGGTTATGTGGACCCAGAGAAGAGAGCAATGCCCAGTAAAGGGAAAGAGACTGCTTTGCCTAGGGAAGGCGAGGTTCTGTTGGTGGAGCCCCTGCACCAGCCAAGGAATGTTGGACAGTTACTTTGTTGTTTTGGCTTTTTATTTACCCCAGAAGAGGAGGAGATTCCATCTGGCCAGAGGGCCAAGTCACTCTACCAGCTTGGAAAAGACAGGCTTCCTCAAGGAAACTCAGGCATGGCCGCATAGCTGTTGGAGAGGTGAACTACACCCACACAGCTATCTACTGCAGGAGAGACTGACTGGATTTACTCTATACAGATGTATGGATTCTAAATTAACTGTAGCCACTCTGTATGTAGGAATTGGGATGGTGCTCATAGACAGAGACATAGGGGAGAAAGGTAGGCTCCTTTTGCCCTCTTCTCCTTAGACCTTACTGCAAGACCAGGCACAACTGAGCCCTTTATAACAATGTTTCCTGGAAAGGTTCAGAGTCTATTACCCTGATCCTCAAAGACTTATGCATGTGCTTAACTTTACACACTGTGAGTCATCACACTGACTCTAATGAGACTACTTAAATCTTTGCAGGAACAAGGCCTATATTTGCAACAAGTGATACAATTGTGGCTAAGGGTTTAAGGCACTACCTCTGGGTTCAAATATTAATTCATTTCACTGATGAAATGCATGTAATAGTCTTTGCCTCAGTTCTTAGATTACTCACATGGCAAAAAGCACAAAGTTTTAGTTCAGAACAGGCCCACACCTAGAATAGCAAAAGAGCTTCTGGGATTGCTTTGATATATGGGCATTGGCAGAGTTTCATGAGAATGTGTTCACAGCATCTACTCCCACTATATCTGGTATATGAACTCCTTATTTTCCTACGTAAGCACTAAAAGTCACTCACTAAATTAGAATATAATGTGTTACTACCAATAAAGAATCAACAGAAGTAATCTGGTTTAATTTACACTATATAAATCAGATATAAATAGTAAGAGGTAAAATGACAGAAAGTAGCTTTAGAATCAGACTTACGTTATTCCAGTCTATCATTTTATTAGCATTCTTACGTTCCATTAAAGTTTTATAGAACATTTGAAAGTAGCAGAGCATATCAGAGTATTTTGTTTTAATATTTTATTCTGAACTTCTTTCATCATTTACTGTAATGTACATCAGGATGCTGTTTCTGATTCCTGCACTGTGTTAAATTGGTATTTCACCACTTGCAATATTCAAAAGGTTTAAGACATTCATTAATTTTGCAATACTTCTACCTTTCCGTGTACAGTTCTTAAGCCAGTGTTACATGTAACATTAATTGCCCGTTAAAGTTATAGTATAAAGAATAATTTACATAATTGGTCCAAAGTATCAACCAAATCAAACTTGTTAATCTGTACCTGAAATCCACGTGAGTCTGAGGGTGCATAGAAAACAATGTCAATATTCTATACAATCATCTCTGTTAACTGAGGTAGCAAGACAAACAGAATGTAGTACAAATACGGACATGTTTTGCAATGATCCAACTCAATGGAGCTAACAGAAAATGGCTACAAAGACAGGAATATTTATTATTTACTTGGACCATCACAGGAGAAATCAAACACTGTTTACTGAAAATTGGAAAAAGATATTTGTAATGGTGTGACTTGGCTGCTCTGAAAACTGTGCAAGCTTCCTGATGTGGCTCCACCTATACACCTCAGCCTTGACTTACAATATCTCTGCTTCCCCAGTTCTGGATGATATGCAGTAGTCTTTGAGAATTTAGTTGAAACCACCAAACGTGCTTCTTTTGACTCTTAGGATAAGATGAGAGGTTAAGCTTGTGTTGGTGATGGGTACAGTCAGACTGTGTGAATCTCTTGCTCCCATTGACTGGCAAGGAGCTGCATGAGTAGTCCCAGTGAAATCTGCTATGAGAGTAAGCTGGGTTCTCTTCCTTCTTGTGCATCATCCACACAGTAGTTTACTAAATTCCAATTAGTTAAAATCATGAGAACCCACTGAAGACAATGGGATTACACAGATGATTCTGGGGGACATAATTTGAGGACAATTGGGTACTAGTTGTCACTGAGGGTCTAGTGTAGCTTGTAGAATCCTTATTAGTGCTGATGTTCAAGAAGGAAAGAACCCACTTAAGCCTTAGATCCCCAGGGCAGGTTGTAGGGTTGGCAGTTAGAAACTTAGGTTGGGATTTTCAAAAGCTTCCAATATATTCCTACCTCTCAGGTCCCCCTGGAATCTATGGTAAATGTTAGTTTTTTACTTGTAAACAAAACACATTTGGTTGGAAATCGGGACAATTAAGCAGGGACCCCACAATGCCACTTTTACAGAGTCAATTCTCAGCATAGAATTGCACGTTAGACACTGCATTTCCAAAACAACAAATCTTTGTTCTCAGATCTGTGGTTTTACTGTGTAGCTTGTGTTCGGGTAGTTTGAGCGCTCCCCCTGTCAGAAAGTAAATGCAGCCAGCAGAAGGGATTCATGAGTAGGAATTTGAGAGAAATGGGCTGAGGAAAGTGGGAAGAAAATAGAGTATGTGGGGCCTGGAGAAATAAATAAGAGGGAACAAGCAAATTGATGGAAATGAGGGAAAAGGAAATTTGAACACAGACAAGAAAAGAATGAAAAATGAGATACAGAAAAGATTAAAAGAAATACAAAAGGATGAGGTTCAAGAAAAGACAGAGACAACTACATTATGGTAAGACGTGTTTATTACATGTTTCTACTTGTTCGTCGCTGTTTCAGGGACAGTGTCAAGGATATAGACCAAGGTTTTCAAAGCTGGGTGGCAAAGTAAGGTTCTGGGTCCATATTTAAGCACCTAAATGAGTGGTCTGGTTTTCAGAAGTCAGTGACATTTATATAGGTGCCTAAATATGGACTTAGAAGCCTTACTTTAGGCACCCAGTTTGAAAAACTTGGCCTTGATCTGCAAAGTTTATTTGAATCAAAACCAGTCAATTATTATAATAGAAGCATTGGACTGAAAGGGACCTTGAGAGGTCATCTAGTGCAGTCCCTGGCACTCATGGCAGGACTAAGTATTATCTAGACCATCCCTGACAGATATTTGTCTAACTTACTCTTAAAAATCTCCAATGATGGAGATTCCACAACTTCCCTAGGCAATTTATTCCAATGCTTAACCACCCGGACAGTTAGGAAACTTTTTCTAATGTCCAACCTAAACTGCACTTGCTGCAATTTAAGCCCATTGCTTCTTGTCCTGTCCTCAGAGTTTAAGGAGAGCATTTTTTCTCCCTCCTCCTCGTGACAACCTTTTATGTATTTGAAAACTGTTATCCTGTCCCCTCTCAGTCTTCTCTTTTCTATACTAAACAAACCCTATTTTTTAAAATCTTCCCTCAAAGTTCATGTTTTCTAGACCTTTAATCCTTTTTATTGCTTGTCTCTGGACTTTCTCCAATTTGTCCACTTCTTTCCTGAAATGTAGTGCCCAGAACTGGACACAATACTCCAGCTGAGGTCTAATCAGCACCGAGTAGAGCAGAATTACTTCTTGTGTCTTGCTCACAACACTCCTGCTAATACATCCCAGAATGATGTTTGCTTTTTTGGTAAGTGTTACACTGTTGACTCCTATTTAGCTTGTGATCCACTATGGTCCCCAGATCCCTTGCTCCTTCATTGACTGTTATTTCCAATTTTGTAAGTGTGCAACTGATTGTCCCTTCCTAAAAAGAGTACTTTGCATTTGCCCATATTGAATTTCATCCTATCTACTTCAGCCCATTTCTCCAGTTTGCCCAGATCATATCATTTTGAATTTTAATCTGATCCTCCAAAGCACTTGGAACCCCTCCCATCTTGGTATCGTCTGCCAAATTTACAAGTGTACTCTCTATTCCATTATCTAAATCATTGATGAAGCTATTGAAGAGAACCAGACCAAGAACTGATCCCTTCCCTTCTCTTTATTTTCTTTTAAACGCAGAAACTGGGTGGTGGAACTTTAATCTCTAGAGCTGTTCGTCTATCACCTTTAAGTTTTTTAATTGAATTTAATGTTTGTGTGTTACTTTACACTGTCTTTTTTTACTGAAAAATACCATATTATTCTAAAAATCTAAGCTACTTTCCAGTGCAAGTAGTTGTGTTTATACTTGAAAATGTCAATAAAATATTTCGGTAATAAAAACCTACATAACTCAAATAGTTCAAACATATCCATGTTAGTATAGGACACTCTCCCTGTATACTGTTTCCTAGCCAAATTGAAGTACTAACTCATCTTGGTTTTCCAATAAAGCTGGGGACTATACTATTAAAACTACAAATGAGTGCCCATAAATATGATAGCTTGGTCCAAACAAAAATCTATTCTGTCTTGGGGCACAGTTTAAAATAAAAAGGTTATGGCATTATGTAACAAATCATATTGTGGCTAAAACACACTATCACTGGAAGAAGTATTGGCAGACATAACAAAACAAAATACTGTAAGACTCTGAGGTATCCTTTTCTGTTTGTTCTCTAGCCTGTGGTGTATGATATGAGAAACTTGGTAATGCATAAATATTTAGGAGTCAAGGGATTTGTATGACAAAGAATTGCTGGGGAGGAAAATGCCATGTCATACATGTTAGTCCTTTATATTTATCTCAACCTACCTCTCTTGGTCTCCTTTATAATCTTTAATACTTTTAATTTAAAAAAAAAGTTTAGGGCTGAATTATGGCAGCTTCAGCATGAATAAATTAGATGGAGAGAAGTTACAGGATTCAGCCGTCATTCAGCTGCTGGCCTCCGCTGTGTAAGGGAGGGGTGTGACAGGCTGTTACTGCCAACAGCATAAAGGGCACCAGAAAGTGGTCAGAAGGGTTATTTAGACAGCAGCAGGATCAGAGCCCTGCCCCAGGCATACTATCAGCTCTGGGCAGATCTGTGGCTATACATATTACACATCTCTCAGAACTCCTGCCCCTCAGGACTTAGGGGTGTTGTGCATTTCGAAGACATAATGCCTCCAGGCACCAACACGGCCTCTAAAGAAGCTTAATTGTTTACCAGGCCCCATGGGAGCAAGACAGAAAGTGATGTGACATAGGATATGTATACAGAGGGATAAAAGATCTACAGCACGGCCATGGCTGGCCAGAGTCAGAAGACTCAGGCTCACAGACTGAGGGGCTAAAAAATCAGGTCCCAGAGCTCGGGCTCCAGCCCGAGCCTCAACACAGTGATTTTTCAGCATGGAAGCCCAAGCCCAAGTCAGCTGACCTATGCCAGCTGTGTGGTATTTTATCCCTGTGTAGAGAGAGGTTCAGATGGTGCAGTGGGAAATACTGTTCCTCCTTTTAGTGTTATCCTTGTCCATGACTGTATCTCATCCCTTATCATAGTTCTTATTTGTAATGTGATTTTCTGTATCTTTGCCTCTCTTACTCCATTGATCTTCTGCCATATCAAAGTGTTCATATTGTCATTTCAGTAAAATGCCATAGATAACATTACACAATGCAAGACTCTTTTCTACTATATGATGCCTTGCTTCTTATTCTGTAGAACCTGACACTGTGGGATAAGAGAAGTAGAGTGAGGCACTTGTTAACTTGTGAATTCCTACATAATATGTCACAATATAACAAAGTATCACCCATTATGTCCACTGCAAATATCTGAAATACAGAGACCAGTTCCACTCTTAGTTACATCAGTATAATTGAGAGTAAAATATAGAACACCGTAGATGTGTCTGAGTCATTGGGTGTGACAAATCTGTATTTGTCTTGTGATGTATCACGAAACATCTCGTAAATACTACAGCAATAACCAAATTGGTTAGAAAGAGATTAACATTGGAGGCCTAAAGTTGCTGTCCACAAACAGGCAAAATTCCCCCTAAAAATAGAGGGAGTTTTTTCTTGTGTAAAGACTGCTGTCTTGGCTACGAAAATGGTGAAGGAGAGAAGCAGCGTAAGTGAGATGGTTATAGGATTTGCTAGGTAAGAGTACTCATGGGGGAGGAAAATTAATTCATTCACTGTAATTTGCTGTAACAGAAGTTCAGATACCCAAAATATGCAGTAATTTTTCTCTATCTCAGTAAATGATGGCACTTTGTGTAGTATGGGATATTCTTGAATAGGGATTGACAATTACTATAACATATGGCTCATTGGTTTTGTTACATTCACAGATGGGTCAAGGGCTGCACTCACACTAGAACCCTTAGCCGGTCAGAGACCAGGATGTGGGTAGTTGTGCTTAGTAGCTGGAGCAGAAATCAGCTGCCAGAGCCGAAAGTCAGAGCTGGAGTCAGAGGTCAGGAATTGGAGCAGAGGGTCAGAACCAAAGTCGGGCCAGATGCCAGAGCCAAGGGTCAGAGCTGAAGTCTGGAATTGAAGCCAAGGGTCAGAGCTGAGTTACCTGGAGAGATTCAGGAGGCAAGGCAGAAGCAGGCAGGAGTTGTCACAGCCATGGGCAAATGCTTTGAGCAGCCATTGAACTGCTGCTGGACTTAAGAGCTTGTCTGCTGACTTCCTACCAGACAGGAGGTGTAGCCACTACACGCCAGCTGCACTTGTTAGGTTGCCTGGAGACTAGCTCTTCTGCAGGCCCTGATTTCTGACACAGCCAGAACTCAAATTCCTCTTTTGAGGTGAATGGACAGTGCCATTCACCTTTGGAGTCATCTCACCCTGATACTGTATTGTACTAACTCTTTTCTCTTCTATTAAAATAGAGACTAAATAGTACTTATGTTCTGCTACTTTAAAAAAAATTCCATATTACAAAATATTTAGCTGTGAAACAGTGGCACAACAAATTGTCTCATGAAGATTTTCTGGGCATGAGTTTGGGATAACTCCATTATTCATGAGTAATCAAACTGCTCAATTAAAACAAATACTAATACAACCTTTGTGCAGCATACAACCAACATGCAAAATGTATATTTTAGAAATGTGTGTGAGTTTGAAACATTGGTATCAGGTGTATCCTTCTGCCCACAAAGCCACGTACCTTAGTTACCGTGACCTTAACTGTACATGACAAAAGGAGAGAAATAGAATGTAATTTGTAAAGTTTCTTCTACAATATTTTCTCTCTCTAATAATATTGTGGCTTCAAGGACTGATGTCTTGGAGCCTTCCAGGACAAGTAGCATATGTTGTATGTCCCACAAGAAAGTCAATATTCTTCCATTTCTAGTCCAAATGACTCATGAGACATTGAATTTGGTTCAAGACTGAATCTAGTGAGTCCTATATAGGGCCTCAGACTAGAGTTATTTGGGGTGGGAAGGATGCGGTGAGGGAGGGGGGTAGAATTAATTATATGGTTTTTCAGTGTATATCATATATATCCTTATAACATATGTATAGCTTTAATATACACTAGCATGTAACAAATTGTATTTATCATGTATCTTGACTGCTTCATCTGAACTCTACTCTCTACTCCATCTCCCTAGGACTGTCTAATATTCCAAACTTTTGAGCAGCTACAAACAGGCATGACTTCAAACAGAAAACCAGCCTGCCAGAGAAACATTTACTTCTTTCACTACAATGTGGAATTTCCCCCAAAATTATACCAGCTCGTGGCCCAAGGTGGGGAATATTTAGGTCTGCACCACTGGAGGGACTAAGGGTAACCTTGACCCTTCAGGGCTTTATTTTACTGGGGAAAGTCCCAAATTTCCAGCAGAGCCCAACACTTGCTTCTAGCTTTGAAAGATTCAGCAACGTTGGGCCTTAATACTCATAGACTCTAAGGTCAGAAGGGACTTTTGTGATCATCTAGTCTGACCTCCTGCACATCACAGGCCACAGAACCTCACCCACCCACTTCTGAAATAGACTCCTAACCTCTGGCTGAGTTACTGAAGTCCTCAAATCATGGTGTAAAGACTTCAAGTTACAGAGAATTCACCATTTACACTCGTATAAACCTGCAAATGACCCAGGACCCATGCTGCAGAGGAAGGCTGACTTTTTAATGTGTCTAGAAAAGCAATTGTAGGTCACTTTTATAGGGCTTTTGGCTCTGTCTGAGGCAAATGGTGACTAGTGCAGCTGGGGTTACAATATCCAATCCCTTTTTGAATTTTGTTGAGTTCTTGGTCTCTCTGACTTCCACAGTTTAACTTCACGTTGTGTGAATAACTATAAAATATATGGTTTATGCTCAGTAGCAACCACAGTAGCATAAGAGGGGTTTCAGATTCAAAATGAAAAAGTTAGTCCCAAATTGTGTGCCAAAATCAGTCAAATTAGTGCTAATTAGCTGAGCAGTTGGTGGAGCAAGAACAAGGTTTCTGATGACCTTGGTGAAGTGTTTGAAGTAAATGTCAGAGTAATGGTGGGCAGCAGTAGGATACTTGTCATTGCTCTGGAGGAAGTGTTTACTGAAGGGACTGCATTAGGCAATGTGAACTGAGGTTTTTCCAGATAATTGTGTGGACTGCTACTTAAAAGCAATAACATGAAAATACATGATAGCTATCCCACAGGATATTATGGGCATTCTGCAACTCTGTGATGTTCAAGAGAGATCTGTCATTGTGCAGTCTTATTGATAAAGGCTAGACATCTGTTCAATAGAGCCCTGTCACTGATCAGAGAGATATTGTTTATTAAGTGAGAGACTATAAACAAAAACATTAGGCTTTTTCTGGTAGGGAGAAGTGCAATTACAAATTCGCAATGGATTGTGTTGGAGTACATGGTGGGGAAGGAGAGGGTTGCTCTGTATCTCTAGCAAATCTTCACTGTAGCAAACCTGGTACAAATATTGCATATTTTAGTACAGTTTTAGAACTACGTGACTTGTCATCAAATAGCATAACTTCAAAATAATTTATCTTTCCTTCATAAATTCAACAAATCCACCATATTCAACCAAAAGAACCACTTTCTTTTAACATATTTCTGGATACCAGCAATTGTGAAGCATTTTGCAAACCTCAGGCAATACTTGAGAGTGGATTTCAAACATTGCCATAGATGGAAACTATATCAGACCCAAACTTTGCATTCTCTGGCTCCATGCAGAGTCAAACTTCATCAGGATTTAGTATATATAATATAGAGAATAGAATGTACTGGAGCAGCCTACACTTGGGGTACTTCAGATGCTGCCACCTCCTGAAGCCAGAAAAACTGCTCTCATCCACATCTTCTGCTCTCAGTGCCAATGAACTGTTATGAACCAGGGTCAAGAAAGATACTGTTGGTCTGATTTGTCAGAGATGCTGAGTAACCTTAGTTCCTGTTGACTTCAGAAAGTCCTGATTTTGTAAGGTCCTCAGTTTGGCCTCCAATTTTATGGGTGCAGTTTTTCACAGGTGCAAATTCTTTACTCAAACATCTTCATTTGATTTTTAGTGTGATCAGACAGCTAAACAGGTGCTAGCATGTATGTCTTCCATGTCAGTGATTATGTTTAAGAATTAGGCTCCAAACCACATGGCAGCATGAGGGAAATTGATATTCCTCTTGTTCCATGTAACTCCATTGCTGTGCATGGCTGCTAAACACCCCTAATAGCTTTATTTCTCTTGAGCCTTGAGGGGCTATTTCATAAAATTGTGTGGAACTGGAACACAATCCTGTGCACCATCAACCTTCAGTACCATGGGGAAAATTAATGTTTTATTGGCCAGAGGGATAAATTACCCAAACACTGAGACAGCAACCTCTTCACCATGGGAGACATGAAGAGCTCCATGAAACTGCATCCATCCCTTCTCCACCATCTTCCTCGAATCCCAGACATTCAGCTTTGGAATCACATTCAGGTCATCGCTAAATCCTATCACATCTCTATAAATCCATCATTTCTTTGCTTTTTCTACTATCAATATCTTCATTTAGGTTTCTCTCACCTCATTCTCTCTGCCCTACCTTACACCTACCCCGCTTCCTTGCATTCAAGATGTCTCGGTCAAACTAGGCTTCACTACATGCTGCTCTGATTGTCTCTCTCTCTAGGATCACTTGGTACTCTGTTCCTCTGAAACACAGGACAGTCTTAAGGTGTCTAAATAGAAATGTAGGTGCCTAATTTTAGGCACTCACTCTTGGAAACCTTTGTTCTGAATCTTGATAGGGCACAATACAAAATTCAAATAAAATAAAGCTGCCCTGGAATCCAGCAACTGTTCCAAACTCTATTACATTTTCACTTGGATGTTTGAGCCCATCCCACTTCATTCTTTCTCTTCTATTTCCTTGGCTTGCATTGCCTTCTTTACCTGGTGTGCTAAAGTTAGAGGAAGAAAGAAGCAACTTATGTACAGGTGCATGACTGATTACATGCACATTCCATGGAAGAGGTATTGTGAGATTTTTTTCAGAATATGAAAAGCAATCTATGGGAGATGGAATACAATTTCTGTTCTTGGGCTTGTATTCAGTGTGATAACATTACAGGAATTTGAATAATGATGGTATAAAACAAGCTTGACATGGGGAGTGCTTATAAAGACATGAAAATGAATGTAAGACTTGCAACTTGTTTGGTTACATTAACTCCACTTTAGGAAAGGAAGATACTGTGAACAATGAAGGAAATGAAATGAGATGTCCATTAAAACCAAACAGAATACACATCAGTTTTAAAAAAAACATTTCAGGTAACTAAAGTGTATTGTTTTTATTAGGGATATGTGGATGTCTGAAATTTTGGAATTTCAGTTCTCACACTTCCCCAAGCTTCCTGAAGTTGCAAGTAGAAAGTTATATTAGATGTGTTAGGAACTGATTTGTTTTTTAAATTCTCAGAAGTTTAGTAGGACAGTTTGTTATAATTTGTAATTTGCTGAGGAATGGGGACTGGATTTAGACTAAGGCAAAGTACAAGTAGGTCAGCTATTTGTGATAAGACAGATATCTGAGAAGTACACAGAACACAGCCAAAATGGTTACAACACATTTTATCGACTTGAAACAGGCATTTGACAGCATTTGTCAGAAAGGGTTGTAGCAAATCTTGAGAATGGTTTGGATCCCCAAGAAATTGATCAAGCTGATAGAAAATATCTACAGCAAGTCGATGAGCATGGGGAGAGTAGGCAAGAAGCTGGTGTCATGGTACAATTCCCCACTCTGAACCTTAGCATCCAAAAGATGGGGTACCAGCATGAATTCCTCTAAGCTCAATTACCAGCTTAGTACTTGTAGTGCTGCCACCAACCAGGAATTCCAGTGCCCGGTACACTCTGGTCCCCCCAAAACCTTGCCCAGGGACCCCCAAGACCCAGTCCCTCTGGATCTTAACACAAGGAAAGTAAACCCTTTCCCTCACCGTTGCCTCTCCCAGGCTTCCCCTCCCTGGGTTACCCTGGAAGATCACTGTGATACAAACTCCTTGAATCTTAAAACAGAGAGGAAAATTCACCTTCCCCCCTCCTTCTCTCTCCCCCTCCCAGACTCTCCCGGAGAGAGAAAGTAATCCTAACACAGAGAGAAATTAACCTTTCTCTCTGTCTTCCCTCCTTTCTCCCCACCAATTCCCTGGTGGATCCAGACCCAGTCCCCTGGGGTCTCACCAGAATAAAAAAAAATCAGGTTCTTAAACAAGAAAAACTTTTAATTAAAGAAAGGAAAAAACAGTAAAAATTATCTTTGTAAATTTAAGATGGAATATGTTACAGGGTCTTTCAGCTATAGACACTGGGAATACCCTTCCAGCCTAAGTATACAAGTACAAATTAAAATCCTTTCAGCAAAATACAAATTTGAACTCCTTCCAGCCAAATACACATTTGCAAATAAAGAAAACAAACATAAGCCTAACTCGCTTTATCTACCTAGTACTCACTATTCTGAACTTATAAGAGCCTGTATCAGAGAGATTGGAGAGAAACCTGGTTGCACATCTGGTCACTCTGAGAACCCAGAGAGAACAACAACCAAAATCTAACAGTACACACAAAAGCTTCCCTCCCTCAAGATTTGAAAGTATCCTGTCCCCTGATTGGTCCTCTAGTCAGGTGACAGCCAGGCTCACTGATCTTGTTAACCCTTTACAGGCAAAAGAGACATGAAGTACTTCTGTTCTATTAACTCTTACTTATCTGTTTATAACAGCTGGTATTGTGGTTCAGGATGACCATAGGTGTGAAACAAGGATGCAACTCTTTTGCCGGTTTTATTCAACTTTGTACTGGAAGCAGTAATGGCAGTAGTACTAAAAAATGAAATGAGAGGAATCATGTTACATGGGAGGATAGTGAATAACCTTATGTTCCCAGATGATATTGACCTCCTAGCATTGACCAAGGAGGATTTCTAGAGAATAACTGACAAGGTAGGCTGGCAAAGCAGAAATTCAGACTGAAGAGCAGCATGGAGAAGATAAAATCTATTGCAATTGGAAGATAAGAGGAAAAGGTAAAGTCCAAAGTGGAAATCAAAGAACTAAAACAATGGAAAAATGTGAGTATCTTGAAGGACTGGTATCATACAATGGAATTGTGAACATAACATAAAAAGGAGAATTGAACCTGCTACTGTTGCATTTGGGAAAACTGCAAGATCTGGAAGGCTAAAGACATTTTGATAAAAATGACAATCAGATTACATGAGACAATTGTCAAGTCAATACTGCAGTATGGGTCAGAATCTTGGAATATGAGGAAAGCCGACTGCAGAAGTGATCTGGCTGAGTGCAGATTACTGACAGTTTCAAGACTGCAAAAAACAAAAATGAAGTGATAAGATAATGGCCAAGGCATGAAACAATGCTGTACTTCATATTCCAGAAAGATGACTGGGATGATTTGGACACATATCAAGAATGGACCCCGAAAAGATATCATACATGGCAATACACACCAAGGCACTGACCTGTGCACAACCAGGCCAGGATCATTGGAATGCAAAGGGGAGCTTTAGGCTCCTTCTGAGTTACATGGTATCCTGTTCATCAAAGAGCTCAATCTACATTTTAAATGAGAGATGGCAACTCCAGCAGCACAGTGCCCTTGAATAATTCAGTATTTTCTCAGAAAAAGAGTGACATTGCAGCTAAGTGTTGTAGTGATCATGACTGACCCTGCTTAGCTTATGGAGAGAAAAAGCAGATATCTGGTATGATTACTATCAGAAGTGGTACAGGTGCACGTCATTAAACCATGTCCAGAATCATTCTACACCCTCACAAAAATTCACAGACTAAGTTTTACAGATATTGTAGTTGAGATACCTTTAATACCAGGTCAATTCCTTAACTGTTGAAATCAGTTTCTAGATTGCTTTTTATCTTTTTCTTTCAATTATATAAGAGGTGCCCAATAAATGTAACAGCTCCCCAAACCTTGCTGGAATATACTTCAAGGTAATCAGTTTGAAACTAATTAATCCTTCTGAAAAGGCCTCAGTTAAAACCACTGAGGATCCTGGGTAGCATCCAGTTCTGAAGGCTTGTCTAGCACGCAGCTTTAGCAGGCTCTTTCTTAGTTTTATCTCTGTGCAAGAGTTTTTAATATTGTGGAAAGGAATTCTTAGTTTCCAGTTGGCATTTTTTCTTTTTTTTGCACATTATACCCACCCATAAGAACTTAAGAATGGCTATACTGGGTCAGACCAATGGCCCATCCAGCCCAGTGTTCTGTCTTCCAACAGTGGCGGTGCTTCAGGGGAAATGAATGGAACAGGTAATCATCAAGTGATCCATTGCCTGTTATCCATTCCCAGCTTCTGGCAAAGAGAGGCTACACACACTTCAGTATGGTTTTGCATCCCTGTCCATCTTGGCTAATAGCCATTGATGGACCTATCCTCCATGAACTTATCTTGTTCATTTTTCAACCCTGTTATAGTCTTGGCCATTGATCATGATATGGTCAAGCTGGTTCTTATCTCTGCCATTTGGAGAACACCATGCCAGCTTGTGAATTTCACGATGTTCAAATAGTGTTCCACCGATGACTAGGTCATTCATTTTACAGAAATCAACAAGCCTTTCTCCATTTTCATTCATAGTGCCACACCCATGTCTTCCCATTGCTCTGTCATTATTTGTGTTATCCTTACCAACCTTGGCATTCAGGTCTCCCATGATGATAATTAGGTCGTGGCATGGTACTCTCTCTAACTCTGTCTGTAGTGTAAGGTAGAATTTGTCCTTTACTTCTTCATCACTGTCATTTGTCAGAGCCTAACACTGAATCAGGGTGATATTATTATGTTTCCCTTTCAGTCTGGCTCTCAGAAGTCTGCTGCTGATGCATTTTCATTCCAAAGAAAGGAATTCTCAGTGATTGTAATAACTGGTGTGGTATCACATTTTTATCTGTGCCAAGCAAAGTATAGTGTAACATCATAGTCCACCATATATCAGAGGCAGTTGATAGCATTCTCAGAAAAGAGCAAGCTGGTTTTCGGACAGGGCATGGATGCACATACCAGATCTTTACTCTGCGAAACATAATAGAACAGTGCTTAGAATGGCAACGGCAACTCTACATAAATTTCATAGCCTTTGAGAAAGCTTTTGATAGCATTCACAGGACCAGCCTATGGCACATTCTGCAGGCATATAATCCTTTCCTTATAATCAACATCCTCAGAAGCTTCTATTTCAACTTTACATGCAGTGTTGATCACAGTGAGCCCAGTTTTGAAGTTAAAACAGGAGTATGTCAGGGGTGTGCCATGTCTGCAATCCTCTTCAACGTTGCCATCAACTGGGTAATGTGGTATACAACAAAAGACATGCCAAGAGGCATTAAATGGATACTCTTCTCATCCCCTGAAGACCTGGACTTCGCAGATGATGTCGCTCTCCTATCACATACTGTAGCAGGGTTGTTACCTTGCTCCTGCCCTGAAGGGCTTAAAACAGTCCTGGGAAAAGGTTGTGGCTGGGAGCTACTAAGCTGGGCTGATTGGGAAGTGGCTGCAGCTGGGCCACACCCCAATCAGGCCACAGCTGACCTGTATAAAAAGTCTGTGAGCCAGGAGCCTAGTCAGTCTCCTTCTGCCTGTAGAGGGAGAAGGGCCTTGCTGCAGGGAGCTGGAGACAGGGTACCTGAGTGGAGCAGGGCTGGGAAGAGGCAGAGGAGCTGGGGAGCTCCAGCCTGGAAAGCCCCAGGCTGTGGCCTAGCATAAGGCCAAGAGGTACTGGAGGTTGCAGAGGGCAGCCCAGCGGTAAGCCAAGGCAGCAGGTCCAAACCCAACCTTGCCAGTGATGAGTAGGCTGCTACTGCAGTCTGCCCCAGGGCATGGAGCTAGACGATGACTGGAAGTAGCCTGATACTGAGGTGAGGTGGTACTAGTGGGTGGGGGTTCCCCAGGGAGGGGGAGACTCTGAGTCTGAAAGGGGTTACTGCCAGGGGGCAGCACCCAGGTAAATGGGGCATCGGGGTCCTGGGAGGGACTTGGGGCCAGCAGTAAGGCAGATCACTGGCCTGCAGAGGGCATTCTGGATGCTGGGAGAGCTAATTCCCTGAGGACGACCAGCAGGAGGCACCGCAGGGGTGAGTCCAAACGTCTACACATACCCAACACCATATACAAGAAAAAATAACTTGACCGAACGCATTCAGCCAGAAAATTGGACTGAAAATCAACTGCAGTAAGACAGATATCATGACCTTTAATATTGCCTCACCATCACCAGTACAGATAGAGGATTATCTTCTTACCAATGTAGAAACATTCACATACTTGGGCAGCACCATCAGCCAGGACGATGGAACAAGCCAGTACATCCGGAACAAAATCAATAAAGCCAAGAACACCTCCAGGAGCTTAAATACAATCTGTAAATCATCAAAATACAACACCAAAACCAAACTCAAGATATATCAAAGCTGCGTACTTTCAACATTACTTTATAGTGTAGAATGCTGCGGAATGAGAAAGTATGACATGTCCAAACTGTCTTCATTCCATACATCCTGCCTCAGAAAAATCCTCCATATCTTTTGGCCCAGAACAATTTCAAACCAAGATCTATTGACACAGTGCAGCCAAGAGGATCTGAGTGCCATCATTGGCAGGAGGCATTGAAGATGGATGTGTGCTTTGGGTGGAAACTGATTCCATCACCAGAGTATCAATAAGATGGACACCTGAAGGCAAGCAAAAACGAGGCTGCCCGAAAACAACATGGCGAAGAGCTGTGGAAGCCAACCTGAAAATCTTGGGCACAGCTGGGGAACCATTGAAAGACTTGCCAGAAACAGACAGGTGTGGAGGAGCTTCGTCACTGCTCTAAATGGCAGAGGGGTAATAGGAACATGATGTTGATAGTCTTGGCCATATTTTACTGATTTAAAAAAATAATGAAACAGTTCTGAAAGGGTGACATATGCTGCTGTTATGTTTTATTCCTTTCAGGATATTCTCCTTTCCTTACCTACCATGAAAAAAGGGCCAATCCTGCTCACCTTACTTATGCATGTAGCCTCACTGAAGCCAGTGGAACAGCACACGTGAGTAAGACAAGTAGGAGTTGATTCTTATTTCATAATGTTTTATACTATCTTTTTCTGTAATGAATGTTGTAACAGTTGGGTGCTTTCTACTTTTACAACTGGTGTCATCCATACCAGTACCTAATTTCCCTTGCCTGTAGTTTCTTAAAATTTAATGATATGTAGATGGCATTACGACAAAGATCTGTTAAGAAGATGTGTTTGCCCAGGGCTGATTTTCTTCATTGGTAATTGGCCTTCAGCTTAAGCTGCTACAGTGACAAACAGGAATTTGGCCTGATGCTTGGTTCATCTTAATGTCCTGGGTTTTATCCTCTCACCTCTTTATACTACTGCTTGGGGGAAATCACAGATTCACTGTTTCTCTTTTAATCATGATAATTATTTCTACAACTCTTTAGTAAAATTGTTGCTTTTTTTCCAGGTCAGGTATTTTATTATACTTTGGCCAAATTATTTACAGAATTGACAATCATAATGACATTTACCCCAGGAGGGCTGGCATTACAATAGCTACTGCAGATAACACGATAAATAAGCTGTATAATGAAATAGCCTAATAGTAAGCTACTATTTTCCTGCTCTGTACAGTCCACCTGCCTCCCACCATCTTCTCTGCTTACAGCCTAGCTGCGATAGACACCAGATGGTGCTCATAATGCTACATTAAAGATGCTTTACAAAACAGAAACTCGTGTAGATTAAATAAAGTCTAGTCTCATTATGCAACTCATTTTAATTCACTATTGCCCATTTCAACCAGGTGCCTTTCTGTAACAAGAAATCAGGAGCAGCCAAGTGAGTCAGCTCTGACAAGAATTCCATTCTAGATAGGATCAGTCTTCTGTAGCTATTAATGTTATCCAACTTTACTTTGGAAATGATTAGTTGGTAGAAAGGCTGATGTAAAAAAGGAGAAATGACAACACCCAGCTGTATGCTTCCATATTTTGCCTTCCCACACAAAGGGAACAAGCTACCATGTGCTAAAGGTGATGTACGCCTCTAGAAACCCTTCTACTCCCACGGTCAGCTGGGGTCTTTGGAGTACAATAGCAGAAATCTTAATGGAGAGGCCATTGCTGGCTTGGTTCTCACTTTGGTAGCATGAAACTTTGAATTAAGGTCCCTCTCTAGCTTGGCACTGGGAATCTCTGGGAAGAAGTTATTAATAGGGAGACTGTAGTTTGATATGCCTTTTGGGATCAGCATCCGTCCTCATTACAGAAATCCCAGGTTGGATCCTGATTTCTGCCACATATTTCACTGTCTGCTAGAGTTATTTGTTATTTCACTAACACTAGAGTAGTCGGGAGAGGTAATTTAAATACGTATCCAGGAGTCTGCAAGTTGTGCTTTTTTTAATTTAGCTGCAAGAAAATTAATATTTGATACAATAATATTAAGACTTAAACTAAATTTCACTTTCTGAGTGTTAAAAATATATATTGCTCTTTTTATTTATATTTTTTAAAAGAAAAAGACTGTTTCAGTTACTCAAAGAGCATCAGTAAGGAAATCAGTGTTTAAGATTTCTGGTTTTACATCTTAATACATAAGCAGTATTTCTGGGGGCATAATAAATGCTCCAGGATGGTATTACAAGGCAATACCAACAAGGACCAGGAAATATACTTTCTAAAAAGTATACTTCCATAGTCCAAACTCTTGTTCAGTATTAAAATTCTGTGTGGGGATACTATTTGATTGCAGTACAGCCTGTAGCTGAGAATTTGACCTCATTGCACTAAATACTATATGATCTTATAGTAAGGGAGAATCCTTGCGTTCAGGAGATGACAGTTTAAATATACCAAGCAGTCAAAGGAAGAGAGTGTGTGAATGAGTACTATCAACCACATTTTTCAGGTGGAGAACTGAGGCATAAAGAAGTGACATCTACTTCCAGCTTTAGAAATCCTAAGCCTGGGGAGAGATGTCGTCATGCCACATTTGTCTGAAGCACCTCAGGACAGAGTGCGTTTAGAAAGTACCTTATCACATTTCATTGGTAATTGACAGATTTAAGATACATACCAAAAATCTGATTGATTGACAAAGTTGTTTTTCCCCCAGGGAAAATTTTCCAGTTTTACAGCTGTATAGCCTAGGAGTTTAGTTTTAAAGTTATTGCACATATTTTCTCCAATAGCTTGTATTCCTGCTGGAACAACTTACAGCATGTGGAATGTTTTGCACTTTGGACAGGTGTTCATTTCTGACACAAATGGTGTTTGACTCTGCGCCTGTAGTTAGAGATTTTGGGAGGACCACCCATTCTTGTGCAAAAACAAGTGAAATTAGTCCACTGACAATAATCTTCCTCCCACCAGCCTTGGTGCTTGAGACAAAGCCACTGTAATGTCTGCATTCACAATGTGGTAATGACTTCTACTGTGTACCACCCAGATCCCCTGAAGGGTAAAATTGTGAACACTTATCTCCTTTTTTTGGGGCGGGTGTCAGGGAGAATTAAGGGTTTTTTTCCCCTTTTTGAGAGTTACAGCAAAATCTTTTTGCAGGTAAATACTGGTAAATAAGCTTCTGAAAAACTCAGAAAAACAGTCTATTTCATGTTTCTTTTGTTTTCCATGGGAACATTTCTTTGAAAATGGGATTTTTGTTCCATAGAATTTCATTTGCTCTCTCTGTTTGTCACTGGAAGTTATATTCCTCTTTGTGATCTAATCATCTCAAATAATTGTTTGGTATTTGTAAGCTCCAGTACTGTGCTCATTTCTGTTCAAGATATGGTGACCATATCTCCCTATGCTGAATTCGGGACACCTGTTAAAATTACTCTTATTCAGTTGAGTTCAATGGCAATCAATCAGAACGATGCAGTACAAATGTTCAAATTAACATCAAGGTGATTGATCCACTGTTAAAAAGAAATACTGCATAGTTGGATTCTTTTTATTTACCTTCTTATCTTTAAGGCTTTAGGATTAGATGACTCCTCCCACTCCAAAACTGTACACTTCTCTCACATGGGTGTATGTGTGACTGACTGACCTGCCCCTCCCTGCCTGGCACTCTCTGCCCTCCATGCCTGCTGGGCCCCCAGGATGGACTCACCTCTCCTGGTACCTGTCGCTGCATCTTCCCGAGGCAACACGGGTGCGGGGGCATGCAAAGTCACATGCCTCTCCTCCCCAAATTTCTGCCAAGGTTCACACCAGAATATGGCCAGCAGCAGCCTTTTGGCACTGTGCGGGAGGGAAGGGGCAGGAGCTGCTTCCAGCCGCAGGGGATGGGGGAAAGGGATGACTTGGTCTGTGTCTTTGCAGAGCTCATCTCTTCTCCCACACTTTCCTGTGGCTGGAAGCAGCTTGTCCTTTCCTGTCCACACAGTGTCGAAAGGCAGCTAACACCTCCAGGCTGCTGCTGGCCATGGACATAACCCAGCCGCCTGGTTACCTGGCTACTGCGTGGGCAGGAAGAGGTTAAGTCCCTAAGGATGAATTGTCACCAGCACCCAGGGAACCTGACTGTAGGGGCTTCAGTGAACCCAGCCACAGAGGTGACTCGGGAGGGGAGGGTGCCTATGGGACGGAGCAGCTCCATGCTCCCTGGGGGCAGGACCTAGGGCAGTGGCAAAGAGGGTGCTAAGCCCCTACCTAGGGGGCTGCTGTGGACCCTGCAAAGTTGGGGTGCAAACAGGCTGGAAATCGCTTCCCCCTCCTCTCTCCCACCGCTCCAGAGCTTAGCTGTGGAGCGGAGAGGCTTCCCCATGCCATAGCTGTGTAGGGCTTTGGCACATGCAGGGCTCGGCTCCTCCTGGCCAGCACTCCAGGCTGCAGGGTTTTGGGCTTTCCCAGGGCTGCAGCCCAGACAGAGGCAGTGGGAGAAGGCAGGAGTCTGCCAGCCACACTCTTGGTGTGTTGAGCACTCCAGCCAGGGGCTAGTTCTCTGCACAGCGCTGGGAATGGGATGTGCCCCGTCAGGGGGGATATGGAGGAGCAGCAAGCCCGGGGGGGGGGGGGGGGGTTGAAGGGGCAAAACAGGGAGAGCACGTAAAGGGCTGATGAGTGGGCAGCAGAGGCGACATATAACTGCCGCCACCTGGTGCCTGACCGCACTCACCAGCAAGTGCAGCTCACAGTGCGCAGCCAGTGATGGCTGGAAACAGGGCAGGAGGTGGGGCCCTGCTGGAAGAGAGCTGGCGCACAGCAGGGGCTGTGCTGATGGACCAGCAGGAGGCTCAGTCGGCCCCACGCGCTGCAGCTTTGGCCCACCACCAGCCTTGCACCCCATCCCCATCGTCAGCCACTGGACCCCCCACTCCTTGCCGGTGGGTGGGTGGCTGGCAAGCAGGGATCCAGACAGCAGCAGGACCCACCAGTACTGACAGTGGGGACAGAAAATGTGGGACAATTTTCCCATTTTTAAGAAAGTCGGGACATCTGCAGAAGAGCTTAAATACGGGACTGTCCCTTTAAAAATGGGATATCTGGTCACCCTAGTACAAGACCCTAAAATGAAGTTTCCTTGCACCCAAAGAAAGTACAATCTAAAGCCTTTCCAGGTCTTGCAAAGACTTACATATGGGATTAACTTTATGCATTGTGAGTAGGCTCACACCTCAGTGGAAAGATGCAAAATGCATAAAGTTAAGCATGTTTATAGCACAGCAGTGGCTTAGAAGACAGGACGCTCTGGCAGACTGAGAGCAGGGAATACATTTAGATATATTTTTATTACTAATTTATATTTATTATTAATACATGTAACGTGTGTAAATTATACATATACATTGGATATATGTCAATTATTCATATTTTCATTTCCATCCTCTTTTTTCATGTTTGTGAACTTTGTGTGAAAATCAAGTTTTTTCAGAGGGATTTAAATTACTACTAGTATTACCAATTAGGATGGAATAAGCCAGGAGGCAGATGACCTCATAAGTGAAAAAAAGGATCACACAAAGGTCCATACTAATAAAAAAACAAGGGAATATAAAATCAGAAATGCCATATATTAACACACAATGTATAAACATATGTAAATACACAGGCTATCTCTCTACAGAATGGTTACAATGTTTTTATGAGGCATGAGTAGAACTTTAAAAGAAAGGAGGTTCTGTAAATAGAAGTCACTGACATCAATTTAAAAAAAATTTCAAAACAATTGAAAATAAAACCAAAAGGTTGCAGGAAGGTGCTGTTTGCTCACTTTAATATCACAGGCAGCGTGTGGGTGGGCCCTTGGTCCTGAAATCCACTGAAATCGGTGGGGCTTTCCGTGAGCATAAAGGTCCATCCACACAGATTAGCTTGCACAGTTGATAACACTGAAAGTTTGTTGCACATGCAGTTCACTGGGTGAGTGGGCAAAAAAGTTAATAAAAAATTAACAATAGACTCAAAAGGCCAACACAGCAACCAAAATGTGCAACCTCCCCAAAGCCCCTTGTTGGAATGTTCAGACTGGCATGTTGTCAGCACCCCTACAAAAACAATCTGATGCACCTGTATTTGTGTGTGTGTGTGTGTGTGTTTTACTGAAATGTATGTCATACTTAAAATGTGTCTCAACTTCCACATGTGGAAATAAGCTAACCTATAGCAGATGTCAAACGAAAGGACTTTCATTAGTTCTTAATGCTTCATTTGCAGTCTTTTTCTGAGTAATGGGACGGGGTGAAATTGTAAGTAATACATGGGAAGGAGTTGAGGGGGAAGGTCTGTGCAGAAGGGAGAGAGAGTCACTCTTGACTACCAACTAGCTTGTTTTCTCTTTCCTTTCTGCAGCTGCTGTGGAGAGTTCTCAAATTTATCTAACTGGGTGTGTGGCTAAGGAGGGCAGGAGGAGTTGGGGAACAACAGCTCTCTTCCCCTCACAGGATAGTATAAATTATAATGCAAAATGCACTGAAATTGCTGTTCCTCCAAGCAACGCTAACTCACTTTTAGTGGCTTTTGCCTACCATGGAGAGAGATATAGGCAGCAAAGGGGCTTAGCAGTATGGTACACATGCAAGCTGTTTTGCCATTGTTGGTGTAGGTGGGTGGAAAGAACGCTAGAATAAGGACAATGGGGGACTCCCATGTGTAGCCAGAGGCCAGTAGAGTATGTCTTGCCATTCCCTATGGTTCATAATCTACCAGATAAATTCTTTCCCTACACCCCGTTGGTTAGGAGACCATATGTCTGAAGATTGATATGCTCCCCTTCAGCAAAGCTTTGTAGGGGAAAGGAAGCATTCTGACCCCCTGTGGAAGGCTTTCATTTCATGGTCTCTGTGTAAATGCATATCCCACAGTTAAATATTGTTTAGAAAGGAATATGAAATGCCATAATGAAAAATATCTTTAGAAGTGTATGGCAGCTTTCCCATAAGTGTTCAGAATTAGACACTCTGTAATAGTTAAAACTGAAATTTCTGAGTCTCAAGGGAATGTAAAGAGGAGGAAGGCAAGATTAAGTTGGCTCCAGTGAAAAGAGGCTTTCAGGCTATTTTGAAGCCAAATCTTCTGAGAAATTATGCTGAGATAATATAGTGCATTAGGAAATGTCTATAAATTAAGCCCCTAATTTGCATTGGACCATGTATTCTGCTTATATGGAATAGTTCCCTATACCTGTAGTGTCCCTACTGATTTCAGTATGGCTATTTGTAGAGTAAGGGTACTATTCAACTTGAGTAGGAAATATCCTTTAAAAGGAGTGGAACCACACTGGAAAGTTGACCGGTGACCAGACAATCAGAGGGATGGCAGCTGTGAGGGAAGGGAGCTGAACTCCTAAATGTTGTGGAAGCTGGGGATCTGGATTGGTGACATCTTGAGTTTTTTGCCTTTTTTTTTTTCTTTTTGGATCACATATTGACTGCAAAAAGATTGTGTTTTTCTCACATTTGAATGTTGTTTGAAATTATTGGCCAAATAATTTTTGTAAATAATTCTTGGTCTATAGATTGCTTACCGACATTTGTTGTTTGCATTCAATATTCAAAATTATAAGCTGTCTATGATTGGATTTCTGTCTCTGTTTCTGTTCAAATCCTATGACTTTCAGAGCTGGAGTCTATTGTGTGATGTATGCAATAGCTATGTTCTTTGTTTTGCAGTGATCTTTTGTTTCTGTAATATGCAGATCCATTGTGGATATTAGTTATTTCATTTGCTTAAGACTTACTGCCTTTCATAACAAAATCTCCCAATTAACTTGATATGACATGACTTGTTTTCAGATTCTGTTCACCTGGGGACTTCAGCTCTTCACAAGACTATCCTTCTATTTTTCCAAGCCAATGCTGCAAACAAAAGTGAGATATTGCTGTTTAAAGCACTAGCAGCAGGTTTGGATAATTTTTGGTGGTGCCCAGAATGGGTCCAAGTCCCACCCTCCTGGGGCAGGGGGTTGGAGTACAGAAGGAGGTGTGGGGTCATCGCTTACCTCAGGTGGTGCCGGCTTCTGAAAGTGACCTGCACACCAGTCTGGCAGCGGCTCAGGGCAGGGGCAGCATGTGGAGACATTCCCCTCCAGGGCCTCAGGGATGTGTTGGCTGCTTCCAGAAATGGTGCAGAGCAGGCAGGCAGGAAGCTGCCTTAGCTCTGCTACACTGCCGGTTATGGCGGAGCGGGGGCCCAGGGTCTTTTAAATTGCCAAGGGGTGGCAGGTGAAGCCGGGGCACCACGGACCCAAAGAACTCGCTGCCCCTGGTTTAAAGTGAGACTAATTACACATATTTACATTTTTTAAATATGCTTACTGGAGATGTACAAGGACCCTAACAGAAGAAGAAAAGTTCTGTGTTTGTGCTATTAAGGGTATATCGTGGAAGTTCTTGAACACTTCTCTTGATGGTGTACCTGCTAACTTTTGCTGCTCTCCTCATTACTTATCTGCTGGGTAACATCAATTCCCGCAGCCGATTCATAATTATTTTCAGAAGTTGGATCCCCTAGGTTTGTGGCATGGTGTGTCAGGAAACTGTCATTAAAAGTTTGCTGAAGAGAGTGAATTACATTTCTTTGCAGATACAGAAAATAACTATTCTTTTACTTGTGTCAATGTGTCATAAAACTTGAATAATGTTCGCATTACATTAATTATAACAATATAAGGCTAGTTTTGGCAATCAAAGAGTTTGCATATTAATGTTATAAAAATAGGGCTGTGAAAAATATACTCTGGAAATGTAACAGACTCTAATATATTGAGGTCAAATAATCCGATGGAACAGATTCTTTTCCGTTTACAATTCTATTAGAAATACTCAGCTGGATTCTTGGATATGGGTGAGGAGACCAAAGCGCAGATCAGCAGAAGACGTGTGTGCAAAGGTTGGTGTATAGTTCATGTCCACGGTCCTTTGATCCTGAACTGCCAGAAACCTATTGTCAAACAACTTAGAGTTGGACCTCTACTCAGAAGTCAACTCTGGACACCAGTATCTTACTACTGAGTCTTTAACCTCTTCACTGACAGATCAGTGGCAAGTCACCTAACAACCTCAAGTCCAAGTTTACACTAATCAAAACTGCTTTTAGTAGTGAGATTATTGAGCCTGTTCTTCTCTGGAAAACTCAAAGTCAGATATTCTGTACAGAAAGGAATGAAAATGTATCTATTAGAATTCTCAGTCAGCTGAAAAGCTACTGGCAAAAATTACAAAGGCTAATAGAACCCAGAACGCTACCGAGGATCAGAGTCTCCTCACACAGACTGATCATTGCCATATTTCTGATAAATGCTTTAGAATTTAAGAGTTTTGATGGCTCAGTTTAACACAGGAAAGGCACAGGAAAGCTTTCACCAGGAATGTTTCTGTGTTACTAGGAATATCCAGGCATTGCATTGGAGAGACAACTGTATCTTCTTAATGGCTCTTTACCTCATTGCTCCTTTGCACAACAACTACCACTACTACCACTGCAGCTCAAACTACCCTGAGAAGTTTCCAACATCACTGCTGCTCTTTGATTAGTTCTCATCTTGTAAAAGCTCACTCTGATATGCCTCACTCTCGGATAAGTTTGTTAATGTTTTTCTAAAAGTACTAGCCCCATACAGTACAGTACAGTCTCTTCTGTGGAGAGACTCTAACCTAGAGTCAGCAAAGCACATAAGCACATGGTTAAGTTTATGCTCAGGCCTAAATCCCATTGACTTCAATGGGACATAAGCAGGGGTGAAAGTAACTTAAAGGACTTACCAGCGCACAGGGCAGCTGGGCTCCTGGGCAAGGTCGGGGGGCAGCTCTGGGCCCCTGGAAAGGGTAGACCCTCAAGCGGAAGGGGCGGGGTTGGGGTCAGACTACCCCAGCCAGCCCGTCAGTGCTGCTTGGCCTACACTGCCTGGGGCTCTAGCAGCAATTTAAATTGCCCAGGGCTCTGGCCACTGGCGGAAGTCCCAGGCCCTTTTTAATCACTGGGCCCCGGGACAGCTTCCCCTTTTGTTCCCCCCATCAGCGGTCCTGCTGGTATGGTCCTTAAAGCGCTGCTGGTGCAGTGCTTTAACATTGGCTGTGTACCGGCCAGTACTGGCAGCCACTTCCTTACAGGTATACCGTACCAGCCTGTACCGGCTTACTTTCACCTTTGGACATAAGTGTTTTGCTGAATTGGGACCTTAATGAGGCACCACTATAGCATAATTATATCCAATATCAATTCCATCCCTTTATAGATTTTCCTCTTGGCTTATGTTAGTACAAAACATAATCAGAAGTACCCTTCATACTATAGTCACAAAGTGCAAACCAGTACTAATGATGATTGGAAATAGGAAAGCTTACTTGCTCTGTGAAATCTCACTTAAGAAAACCTTCAACTAAACTGGGCCTGTCTGTCCTTGAGGTTTGATCTTCCTTTAGCAGATAATTCAGTATTTCTTCGTAAATCAAACTAAGCTGCCGAAAGGATATTTTAAGAGGATTGTTAGTGCTATTAATCACAGCAGCAATTTCTTATGTACAAGGGGACAAAAAAGGTGGTTCATGTTTCTAAATATGGGTCCTCACAACTCCATATTTCAGTTTATACGTCTATTTTAGTTGTATTATCTAGTCCCAATAGCCCAGGGACTGTCACATGTTCTCTAGTTCTTCTTTGAGAGCTTGCTCATGTCGATTCTATTCTAGATGTGCGCGCACCCATGTGCCTGGTTGTCAGAGATGGTTGCCTTAGTGGTATCCGTAGGGCCGGCTGCGGTATCCCCTTTAAGTGCCATGCTCATGCATAGATATATCAGGCGCTACCAGCTTTAGCCCTCTCAATCCCTTCTTACTGCCCGTGATAGTTAGTCGAAGCACCTATCTTTGCATAGCAAGAGCTGGCAGTTTTGTCTCTCCTGACTTTGAGCCTTAGGGCCTTGTAAATAGTTGTTTATAGTGTTAAGTAGTTGTTAAGTGTAGTTAAAAGTTAGAGTCCCAGCGAGGACTTTGCCACAGGTGGAGCATGCCCCAGTCTCCAGGGTTTAAGCCCTGCGCGAACTGTCACAGGCCTATGCCTGTAAGTGACCCTCACAGCAGCCTCCCCAAGTGCTTGGGGAGTCACATGTGAAGGACAAGTACTGTATTTGTAAAAAATTTCGATTCCGGATTCAGAAAGGTGGGATATTTGTTTGCGGACTCGCCTCATGGAGGCAGCTCTTCGTCCGGCTTCCAAGCCATTCTGCCAGGACTTGCCTAGTACCTTGGCCTTGGTGCACAGCACACCCCTGGCACCTGGCTCTGCCCAGCACCGCTCCCCATCGCCGATGCCTAGAAAGAAAATAAAGAAGCACAGCTCCCTGACACCTGGCAAGAAAAGCCATGGGACATCAGTTTGGGCACTCTGGAGCCACATGGACGTGTCTTCTGGGCTGGGGCCCTTAGTCCCTTAAAGGATCCACCACCAACTCCCAGGAGTGGTAGGGGACCCCAACTTCTAACATCACTGAAGCCTTCCCAAGCTCCCCCGGTGCTGAGAGAGCAGAGGCCTCCACCCACGGCACCGGCACCACTCATGCTGGAGGAAGTGGCAAAGGTTCCCTACAAGAGCAAGCCGGCCGCTAAGATCCCTAATGGGGCAGTGAAGCGCCACCGATCCCCCAAGAGAAAAGCGCTTTTCACCTCATGCCACAGATCTCCAGTGTCACAGCCCAGATCCTCTGGGGCTTGTTCTCAGTAACCAGCACCAGAATTGCAGTTCCCGCCACGTCTACGTGGATCACCTAGGGGGAGGTGCAGGTCTCCGTACTACCGGCACCGTTCGCCCTCTCACCAATCGTCCTCGCAGCGCAGATCTTGGTTGTCTGTCCTGTGGGAGCACACCCTGTCACGAATCTGGTCCGTTAAGCCCCAGCACTGGTCTCCTCGATACCTGCACCGATCCTCCCACTCCAGATGCCAGTATCTGGGGGCGACGGTCAGCAGGCAGACACAGGTGTCAATGGCCCCACTGTGGTCTTTGGAAGGGGATTTCTCCAGCATGAAAGGCCAGTTAAGACCCTCTCCAAGACCCCAGATTGGGTACCTGAGGCTGTGTCGACATCTATGACATTGGTTTTGCAGCACAGCCAGTGGCCAGCACAATGGCTTTATTGGAGTGCGTGGGGCATGCAGGTGATGATACCCCCTTCGCACCTTTGCTGCAGCAGCTGGCGGCACTGGCAGCACCTGGCTCGGTGCATGAGAACCACTTGGAGGTCGGAGTAGAGAAGACAGTGCTCACCCCCAAAAAACCCATGGGGGATGATGCCCTGGAGCCTATCCTGGCAGTACAGTCATTGTTCTCATCCCTGGACGAGGCAGTCGCAGGACCCTCGAGGGTCAGACTGCTAGGCAATCTTAAAGAACACCAAGCCCTACTTTGATGGGTGATCGAGAACTTGAGCCTAGAGGTGGAGGAGATGTTCAATGTCCTCTCAACCTCCACCCTGGCACATATTGCACTTCCAGTGCATGACGGGGTCCAGAAAACTGCCATGGCCCTCTGGAAAACCCTGTCGTCCTTCCCTCCACCTTCAAATGGGCTGAAAAAATGTATTTTGTCAAGGCCAAAGGGTTTGAATGCCTTTATACCCACCCACCTCCAGGGTTGCTGGTTGTATCTGCGTCCAACGAAAAGGACAAGCAGGGGCATCCAAAAATAACAAGACCAAAAGACTGGACCTTTTTGGGAGAAAAAGATATTCAAAAGCCAGCCTGCAGTTCTAGGTGGCGAACCATCAGGCCCTCTTGGGGTGATACAATTTTTACTTAAGGGATTCCCTCCATAAATCCATAAAGATGTTGAACAAAACCAGCCCCAGGACTGACCCCTGGGGCACGCCACATGATACAAGCTGTCAACTAGTCCTGAGGCACAGTTCCTGGCTTCAGACCACCAGCCTGTCCCAAGAGCTACAGAACTCTATCCAGGACCTCCCATTCGATGGAACAGTCTCTTTTTGGAGCAGACTGATGTAAAGCTGCATGGGTTAAAGAACACTCAGGCCACCCTTCACTCTCTGGGCATACATATGCCCCACTATGCATGGAAGCAGTTCCAGCCCCCTATGCCCCCAAGCCCTTGGCAGCCTCGTCATGGGTCTTCAAGGAGAAGGGAGAGAGATACAAGTGTTAGTTATCATCACCCTTCCTCCTCCCGTTCAGTCTGGCCTGGCAAAGCATCCTGGAGGCCAGAAGCGCTCCTTTTGAAGGTGTGCTCAGGAGCGATGCCCCAGTCAATTCCCTGGATCTGCCTTTTTCTTTCCTCAACCATTTTCATTCCTGCTGTTCAGCCTGGGTCACCTTGGTCATGGGTCACCTTGGACTGCTGGGTGCTGGACAAAGTATCTCGAAAATATCCCTGAAATTTTTGGCTGCTCCTGCCTTCCACCCCACTTCTTCCCCATCCCTGTTCAGGGACCCTTCTCATGAGCCACTTGTTGTCCAAGAGGTTGAGAACCTCCTGCACCTCGTGATGGTGGAGGAGGTCCCTCAGGACATGAAGAGAAAAAGGTTCTATTTCCGCTACTTCCTAATCTCTAAAGCAAAAGGGGGCCTCAGACATATTCTGGACCAGGGTTACCTCAACAAGTTTCTCAAAAAGTTGAAGTTTCACATGGTCTCCCTGGCCTCCATCAACCCTTCCCTGGATCCAGGAGACAAGTATGCCACCCTCGACTTGAAGGATGTTTATTTCCATATTCCAAGGTCACAGATGTTTCCTCCATTTCGTGATGAGAAGACACCATTTTCAATTCACAGTGCTGCCCTTTGGCCTGTCATTGGCTCCAAGTGTGTTCACAAAATGTATGACAGCTGTGGCTACTTACTTGAGATGTTAAAGAGTTTAGGTCTTCCCGAATTTTGAGGACTAGCTTATCAAGGGCAGGTCTTGGGACCAAATGCAGAAGAGCCTTGATCTGATGGGTTCCACCTGCCATGACCCGGGCCTGTTAATAAACAAGAAAAAATTCACCTTAGCACCGGTCCAGCAAATAGAGTTAATTGGGTGGTTCTCGACTCTACATGAGCCACAGCCTTGCTTCTGGAAGCGCATTTTCAGGCCATGTTGGACCTCATCTCCCATGTAAAGAGCCACCCGCTCACCATGGCTCATGCCTGCCTGCAGTTCTTGGGCCACATGGCCACGTGTATATATGTAGTCAGCGATGCTCGGCTCCATCTCCGGCATGTGTGACTGGCATCGGTCTCCAGGATGTCGGATCATATCAGGTCATCCATGTATTGGTAGTTGGACCCCGGTCAGTGTTGGAGGAAGTTCCCTTCACGACCCCATCCCTGTTGCTGACCCTGGTCTCCGATGCTTCGGACCTGGACTAGAGAGCCCATCTGGGCGAGCTGAGCACCCAGGGCCGCTGGTTGTGGGCTGATCTGGCCCTCCACATCAGCGTCAGGGAGCTCAGAGCGGTTTGTCTGGCTGCCAAGCTTTTTTGCCCCAATTGAAGGGCAAGGTAGTGCAGATCCTGACTAACAATACTGCCACGATGTGTTACATCAACAGGCAGGGCGGTTCCAGGTCTTCAGCCCTTTGTCAAGAAGTTCTCCACCTTTGGGATTTTTGTGTGTGGCATGCCATTCATCTGATAGCCGCGCACTACCCAGAACCAGGAAAGTCTAGGCATATCACCTCAGCAGGACTTTCTAATCTCACCATGAGCAGTCACTCTGTCCAGAGGCAGTCAGCATAATCTTCCAGAGGTGGGGAACTCCCCAGGTGGACCTGTTTGCATCCAGGCAGAACAGAATGCCATGTGTTCTATTTGCTTCGGGCTCCCTATCAGACGTGTTTCCTATCCTGTGGTCAGAGGCTCTGATGTATGCCTTCCCGCCAGTGCTGTTGATTCACAGGGTCCTTGTTAAGATCAAGCAAGACAAGGTGAGAATTATCCTAATAGTCCCCACCTGGCCTTTCTGAGCCTTTCAGTAGTCGACCTGTTCCAGTTGCCCCTCTGGCTGGATCTGCTGTCCCAGAACCACGGCAGCCTTTTGAACCCAAACCTGGCAGTGCTGCACTTGACGGCTTGGCTACTGCATGGCTTTCCGTGAATGAATGGTTATTCTCAGTCCGTGTTCAGCAGGTGTTGCTGGGTAGCAGGAAACCCTCCACCAGTGTAACTTACCTGGCCACATGGAAAAGGTTCATGTGCTGGGCCTCAGAATGGTATATCTGGGCTGAGGAGGCCCTGCTGCCGGAGATCCTGGATTATCTGCTGCACCTCATACTCCAAGGTTTGTCCGTGTCATTGATCAAGATCCACCAGGCTGCTGTCTCAGCTTTCTCTTATCTCACTATCTTCTCTGCTCAAAGTCAGGTTGATCTTCGTTCATGACATGACGGCAAGGTTTTTGAAAGGTCTGGAATGTCTCTACCTGCACATCTGGGATCCCATCTCTCTCTGGGACCTGAATCTCATGTTATTGAGGCTCATGGGGCCTCCCTTTGAACCTCTGGCTTTCTGCTCTCTCCTGGAAGGTTTCATTCTTGGTTGCGATAATGTCAGCCTGCAGGGTGTCCAAGATCAGGACACTTACTTCAGAACCGCCCTATGCGCTTTTCTACAAGGATAAGGTCCAGTTGCGACTGGACCCAGTGTTTCTGCCCAAGGTCATTTCCCAGTTTCATGCTGGCCAGGATATGTTCTTATGAATCTTCTTTCCAAAGCCTCATCTGTCAGATAAGGAGCGCAGGCTACACACCATGGATGTCAAGAGAGCACTGGCCTTTTACATAGATAGAAAAAAGCCATTCCATAAGTCAATGCAGATGTTCATCACAGTGGCAGACACAATGAAAGGTTGCCTGGTGTCTGCTCAGAGGATTTTGTCCTGGATCATGGATTGCATCTGCCACTGCTATGAGCTGGCAAAGGTGCCTCCTCTGGTAATTGTGATGGCATACTGGACTAGGGCACAAGCATCATCAGTGGCCTTCCTTGCTCGGGTGCCAATCCAAGAGATCTGTAGGCCTGCTACCTGGTCATCTGTCCACATGTTCGCATCTCATTATGCGCTTACCCAGCAAGCTCGAGATGATGCTGGCTTTGGCAGAACAGTGCTGCAAGACTGTGAACTTTGAGCCCACCTCGGACTCACCTAGAATAGAATAGACATGAGCAAGCACTCGAAGAACAACAACAGTTACCTACCTTTTTGTAACTGTCGTTCTTCGAGATGTGTTGCTCATGTCCATTCCATTACCCACTCGCCTGTCTCTCTGTTGGAGCTGCTGGCAAGAAGGAACTGAAAGGGTGTAGGTCCGGTGGCGCCTGATATACTGATGCATGAGCGCCACACTCAAGAGGGTGCCACAGCCAGCCCTAAGGATATCTCTAAGGCAAAAATCTCTGACGACTGCACACATGGGCATGCACACACCTAGAATGGAATGGACTTTAGCAGTATATCTCCAAGAACAACACTTACAAAAAGGTAAGTAACAGTTGTTGTTTTTTTTACTTGGAATGGAAGATTTAAGCAGAGTAACAGAACATAATAAACCAGATTGGCACATTAAGTCTATGAGAGGATATTATAAGCTAGATGTAACACTCCGCTGGCTTTTTGAAGTGGTAGCACTAGCTTGTGGCCTACAATCGTGAGAGGTTTCATTCATTCATTTTTTTTTCTTGAGGCTAAATTCAGAGGCAGATATGAAGTCTTCTGAGATATTTTTTTCTCATTTCCTCTCATTACTATTAGCATAATGAGAGAATTTCTGGATAGCCCAAAGGTAAAGTGAGAAAAAGAAGAAAGATTTGATATCTGATGTAATGATTTCCATTTACTGTTACACCAGAGCTATTTGGTTCATGAACTTTTTCCACATCCCCTGCAGAGGACTCTACAGTAAACATTTGAATTATGAATACTTTTAACAGGGCTACTAAATAATTCATCTCAATTTGCCCCTTTATTGCCAGAAGCAAACTCTTCCACCCCAGTCATTATATTGGGGAAAACTTCTTATTACAGCTGGTTGTGCCATATGTCCAGGGAGCCAACTGAAGGAGGTTTGATTTGACTGGAAAATAAGTAAAGCTGCACTGCTTGTAAGGTCACTTTTAGTCAGGTCTCAGTAGAGGCTCTGCCCAGAGATCCTTAAAACAAGCGTTCAGAGGTTAGTAGTGATGAGAAGGGGATTGTGCACAAAGAGAAAGATTTATTGCTTCTTGTTCTCTGTTTTGCCAGAAATATAGATGCCTTTCTTGTCCACTGAGATATGTTCTCATCATATCTGGCCCATCTGAATTTAAAGGAAAAGAAAGACTTCCATTTCAGTGCAGGAGGGAAGCCAATAAACTTAAATTACAGTCCTGAAGAACTGACCTAAAAAATTCAAACCAAAGAGATTTCCTGAAGAAAAGATCATTGTCAGGTAACAGCTCGGGATTAATGGGTTATATCTAATATTCAGACAAACTTTAAATGCTTTCATCATTATATAATCTCTCAGCAGGTTATAAATCCTCAAAATCAGTGAGTTACAATTCATGCCAATGTCCAATCTCTCAATAACTGGAAAGGACCATCTGGGTATACTCATGCCGTCACCTTAAATGTTGCTTCAATCTTCTCTGTTAGAAATGAGTCACTTCTACTAAGCCATTATATTCTTGTCAAAAGTACCAGACTGGTGTGTGTAGAGATGTTTCTGTCAGATCAGAGAATCATAGAAATGTAGGACTGGAAGGGATCTCAAGAGAACACGTAGTCCATCCATCTGTGCTGAAGTAGAATTAAGTATACTTAGCCCATCCCTGACAGGTGTTTGTCTAACCTGTTCTTTAAAACCTCCAATTATGAGGATTCCAAAAGCTTCCTTGAAAGCCTATTCCAGAGCTTAACTAAGCTTATTGTTAGAAAGTTTTTCCTAATATCTAACCTAAATCTCCCTTGCTGCAAACTAAGCCAATTATGTCTTGTCCTACCCTTGGTAAACAAGGAAAACAATTGATCATTGTCTTCTTTATAACAGCCCTTAATATATTTGAAAGCTATTGGCCTTTTCCTCTCTAGACTAAACATGCCCAATTCTTTCAACCTTTCCTTCTGGTAATGTTTTCTAAATCCCTTATAATTTTTGTTGCTTTCCCTCTGGCCTCTCCTATTTGTTCACCTCTTTCTTAAAGTGTGGTGCTCAAAAATGGAGATAATTCATCAGCTGAAGCCTCACTAGTGCTAAGTAAAGTGGAACAATTACCTCTCATGTCTGAGAGCTTGTCTAGATGGTTAGTTAGTGCACAGCAAGCTGGGATATAAATCTACAGTGCTGGAGCATGCTGCCCATTAACTATCCATGTGGCCCCTACTGCCATGCACTAAACGTTCCCTAGTGTGCTATAAAATCAACGTAGGTTAATGGGTTCAGAGCACACTAGGGAATGTTCAGTGTCTGGCAGCAGGTACACACAGACAGTTAGTGTGCAACACACGTATGCACTATAGATTTATACCCCCGCTTGCCACACACTAACTTGCCATGTAGACATGACTTTACATACGACACTCCTGTTAATACATCTCAGAATGACATTTGCCTTTTTCATAGCAGAATCACATTGTTGGCTCATATTCAGTGTGTGATCCATTATAACCTCCAGATCCATTTCAGCAGTACTGCTGCCTATTCAGTTATTACCCATTTTGTAGTTGTGCATTTGATTTTTCTTTCCTAAGTGTAGTTCTTTATTGAATTTCATCTTGTTGATTTGAGACAAAATTTCCAGTTTATCAAGAACACTTTAATTCCAATCCTGTCTTGAAAAGAGCTTGCAATCCCTCCCAGTTTGTCATTATCTGCAAATTTTATAAAGAATACTCTCCATTCCATCATCCAAGTAATTAATGAAAACATTGAATAGTACTGGACCGATGACAACTCCCTGCAGGACCCCATTTGATATGTCCTCCAAGTCTGATAGTGAAGCATTGATAATTACTCTTTGAGTACAGTCTTTCATCCATTTGTGCACTCACTTTATAATAATTTCATCTAGACCATATTTCTCTAGTTTGCTTATTAGAATGTCATGTGTGATTGTGTCAGAAGCTTTACTAATGTCCAGATCAGGGGTTGGCAACCTTTCAGAAGTGCTGTGCAGAATCTTCATTTATTCACTCAAATGTAAGGTTTCGCATGCCAGTAATACATTTTAACATTTTTAGAAGGTCTCTTTCTATAAGTCTATAATATATAACTAAACTATTGTTGTATGTAAAGCAAATAAGGTTTTTAAAATGTTTAAGAAGCTTCATTTAAAATTAAATTAAAATGCAGAGCCCCCCGGACCGGTGGCCAGGACCCGGGCAGTGTGAGTGCCACTGAAAATCAGCTCGTGTGCCGCCTTCGGTACACATGCCATAGGTTGCCTACCCGTGGTCTGGATATATGCAGTCTGCTGTTTCCCCCATTCACTATGATGGTTACCCCATCAAAGAGGGAAATTAAGTTGGTTTGGCATTATTTTCTCATGACAAATCCATGTTGACTGTTGCTTATCACCTTATAATAATCTAGGTTTGAACAATTTAGTTGTTTAATAATTTGTTCCATTGTCTTTCCAGATATCAAAGTTAGGCTGACTGGTCTATATTTCCTGCAGGTCCTCCTTTTCCTCCTTTTTGAGGATAGGTATTATGTTTGCCCTTCTCCAGTCATCTGTGACCTCACCTATCCTCCATGAGTTCTTCAGGATAATCACTAAGGGTTCAGAGATTGCTTTGGCTAGTTGATTAACTCCTCTAGGTTCTAAGAACTTGTTGGAAGGTCTGTGTCTTGCTATCTTGTTTTTCCAACAGATTTCTGCATAGTTAAAGTCCTCTGTTACCATCAGGTCCTGTGCTTTGGATAATTCTGTTGTTTGTTCTAAAAATACCTTATTCACCTTCTCTTTCAGTAGCTTATAGTAGATCCTACCATCACCCCTAGTTTTTGCCCATTTTATTTTATTTTATTTTTGTTTTATTTTCATTCAGATGCCATTGTGCTGTTATTTTCCTGTTTTGGAAATATTCTTTTCTACTTCACTTCCTATTCCACATGCTTGATAGAAAAAGTTTGAGTTTATAAAAATAGAAATCATTAGTTACTTTTAAAAAAACTATTTCTTTGTGAATGTTGTTTACTACTTGGTAAATTAGCACCTCTTCTTTGGTAAAGAGAGAACCATTTGATGCTATAGGCCAATGTTTCCCAAAATTGGGATGCCGCTTGTGTATGGAAAGGCCCTGGCAGGCCGGGCCAGTTTGTTACTTGTTGCGTCCACAGGTCAGGCCAATTGCAGCTCCCAGTGGCCGCGGTTCGCTGCTCCAGGCCAATGGGAGCTGCTGGAAGCTGTGCGGGCCAAGGGACATACTGGCCGCCACTTCCCGCAGCCCCTATTGGCCTGGAGCAGCAAACCACGGCCAGTGGGAGCTGCGATCGGCCTGACCTGCGGACGCAGCAAGTAAACAAACCGGCCCAGCCCACCAGGGCCTTTCCATACACAAGCGGCATCCCAAGTTTGGGAAACACTACTATAGACCAATATTTAAAGTTTGAGTGCCTAAAATTAGGCACCTGCATCCATAGAGATATGGTCATATTTACAGAGAAGCTTAGTTCCCCCAAGGTCCCCAAAGCTAAATCAATATGTGCTGCTGGGTGCTCAGCACTTTTGAAAATTAGGCTACTTATTTAGGTTCCTAAATATGGATGTAAGTGCCTATCTTTAGGAACCCAAGATTGAAAATAGTGGCTGTAGTTAATATTTTGACTTGCCTTCTGATTATTTGGCAACAACCAGTTTTCCTACTTGACTATCTGCTTTCAAAGAAACATTTTAAGATTATTTATTAGTTGGATTTATCATCAAAAGAGTAGGCTACAGAGCTTCAGTGTTGCTTTACTGCCAAATTAATTTATTTTCAAAAGACGATAGTCAAAATCTCAGTTTTCTACCAGCGGTCTTCATGCTTTGTGTGGTTGTCACTGCAGCACCATTGCTTTAGCATTTGGCTGTGATCCTCAGTCTCTGGCAATATTACTGAGATTTTTCATGCTAAGGTAGAATTTTCCTTTTATCAATGACCGTGACATCTGTGTATATTTGGAGGGTTCAACCAAGGCCTGTGCGCCATTCAGGTCCCATTTAATCCTGCAAAATGAATACATAAATGAGTGTGTTAGTAGTGCTATAATGCTTGATGGTGCTGTAATCTTTCATCTAGAGTAAATGCACAGTATTTCTAGTTTCATGTCAAGTAATGCTGGCTTAATTTGCCTGATGGATTGATGTGTGAAGGAGAAGTGATGCCACTAGATAATCAAATGCCCAAAGAATAGAGAGATGATCCTTTCGTTAAGTCTGCGTGGAATTCCCATGAGGTTGAAATCTCAGCTAGATATCCATAATGCAGTGTACTCATAGACTTTAAGGCCAGAAGAGACCATCCTGCTGATAGAGTCTATCACAAAATACTTGTAATAGTTCTTATTTGGCTACTCACTTAGAGAGAAGTAAGTTGGACTTACTTATACTTGCTTTGTTTATAGAGGAGCTTTTATCAGCACTGTTTAACACTTAGATACCTTAAGATGAATACAAACATGCCTTTCTGTGAAACATTTAAATACATTTATTTTTATTATTATTATTTATTAATTTATTTAGTTCTATAACCATAGCACCTAGGAGTCATAGTCATAAATCCAGATCCCAGTGCGCTAGGTGCTGTACCAGCACACAACAAAATGATAGTCCGTGCGCCAAGGAGCTTGCAATCCAAGTATAAGACAAGAGACAACAGCTGGATATAAACAGATGGGGGAGTGCAAGTAAACAATAAGACAATATTGGTAAGAATGATGGGCTGTGGTTCCAGCAGCCTAACCATTCTCAAGTTATTTGTAGTCATGTAATGACTGTCACTACAGAAAAAAACGAGCTGTTAAAGCTCCAAAAGGCAGATGTTGTCAAGCAGAATGTACAGCAATAGGGCTGTTTCAAGCTTTAGGATTAAGCCAGTTTTCTTTCAGACCTTAAAAGTTATTGTTTTAAAAAATGGATATCCTTAGGCAAATGGGGAAAAAGAAAATAAGAATAAATCTAAGTCTCAATGTAAGATAATGTAACCATATTTATTAGGTTTCCATTTCAGTTTGAAGATTACTAAAATAATAGTCTTACTCATTCTGGTTCCTTAGTATTAATCTCTTCACTAGGGGCCAGATTCTGACACCTTTACTCTGGAGCGGGATCTCAATTAAGTATCAGAATCCAGCTATCGTTACTGTTATTTTGCTAACCCACTTGCTCAGACGTCACAATGCACGTAATTTGAATGTTCTTCCATTTATATATGTTATAAATATTCTTCCATTTATATAAATTGTGGGAAGGATTGGTATCTTCTAAGATGAAAAATTCTATTTCATTGTCCAAAGGAGCAGCAGTCTCATACTATATGTAAGAACATAGCTTTATCAGCACCATGTCTCTAACATATAGCTTTTGGTATTCTACATAGGAGGTGTAGCCCAGCAGAGATTCAGTACAGTCTTTGAGAGAATATATATTGAGTGGCCTTAGTACATTGATCCATAATTTATTTCTCCATGTTGCAAATTCATAAAAGCATGGCTTATAAATAGGCTTGGCAGGATTCAATTTTAATTGGTAACTGTCAGTAAATGTTGATTTCAGCTGACACACTGAAATCACCCACCCCCCTAAAAATCAATCGGTAATAGCTGGCGTGCCTGAAGGGATAAGTTGTACTGGCCCTGCGGCCATTCAAGGAGCCCTCTGCAGCCCTGCTGATATAGGTTTGAGTGAGCAGGTCCATGACAGCAGATCTGCAGATGGATCCCTGTGTTGCCTCAGGGCTGGTGATACCTGTGACAGTGTACCCTATAAAGCTTTATGGGGGATGTGCTCATAAATGTATGTATGATATAACTGGAATAGAGTTTTGCTACATATGCCATGTATCATATCTATGTAAAGGTCACAGTCTATTGGTTATGTTCATCCTAGTTGTATGCAGGCGCCATTTGTGTGTTCAAAGTTATGAACATTGGCTGTATAATTGCTTGATTTCTAAGTAGCCTTAGTTAGAAACTTTGGTCACTTCTTGGGAAAGGAATGTGAAAATTAAGGCCTTGGCTACACTCACACTTTACAGCGTTGCAACTGGGTGTGAAAACCCCCCCCCCGAGCGCTGCAAGATACAGCGCTGTAAAGCATTAGTGTAATCAGGGCAGCAGCGCTGGGAGCGCGGCTCCCAGCGCTGCACGCTACACCCGTAAGGGATGTGGTTTACATGCAGCACTGGGAGAGCTCTCTCCCAGCGCTGCCGCTCTGACTACACTCACACTTCAAAGCGCTGCCGCGGCAGCGCTTTGAAATTCCAAATGTAGCCATACCCTAAATGTTCAATCAGGAAGCACTTAACAGACAAAAGAGCTTAGAAGACTCCAGTCCACATAAGAAGTCTACCTGAGGACTTCAAGGTAGCATGTGGGTAATGGATGCTACCTGCAAGTCTTGAGGCATGCATGGGCATGTGACTTGCCCATATGATTCCAAATCTCCATTTTGTGACTGGATTCTACACAGGGTGAGGAGGGGGTCTCCACCCACAAGAGAGATCCCTCCATTTGGTCTTCAGCTGGTTAAAAAAAGAGCCTCTCCACCCCCCAGGATACTTGAAGGAAACTGGAAAAAAGAACAGTAACTACAGGGGTTGTGAGTGATTGCTGGACACAGGCTAAAAGGAGATTAGTCTGTAAAAGGGAGCATTCTGGAACTGATGAGGAACTTATCTGTATTTAGTTTGATTAGACTTAGATTTGTGCATTTTATTTTATTTTGCTTGGTAACTTACTTTGTTCTGTCTGTTACTACTTGGAACCACTTAAATCCTGCTTTCTGTATTTAATAAAATCACTTTTTACTTATTAATTAACTCAGAGTATAGGGGAGCAAACAACTGTGCATATTTCTCTATCAGTGTTATAGAGGGTGAACAATTTGAGTTTACCCTGCATAAGCTTTATACAGGATAAAACGGATTTATTTGGATTTAGATCCCATTGGGAGTTGGGCATCTGAGTGCTAAAGACAAGCACACTTCTGTGAGCTGTTTTCAGGTAAACCTGCAGCTTTGGGGCAGGTAATTCAGACCCTGGGTCTGTGTTGGAGCAGATAGGAGTGTCTGGCTCAGCAAGACAGGGTGCTGGAGTCCTGAGCTGGCAGGGAAAACAGGAGCAGAGGTAGTCTTGGCACATCAGTTGGCAGCTCCCAAGGGGGTTTCTGTGATCCAACCTGTCACAATACCCAAGCCTCGAAAGCACAAGGTGTTGGGGGAGGCTGAGATTCTGGTGTGGCAGAGCAGAGACCCCTGGCCAGGATTGCAAGAAGGAGGAGGAGGACAACTCCTGCCCGCGTGAGAGGCCACTTCACTGCTGAATGACTTCTGTGGCCATGCAGGGAGCCCTGTGCAGCCCTCCTGTCATGGACTCCACTGTCTCACTTACCAGCTGGAGGATCTCTGCTCTTCCTCCCCAGTGCTGCCCTAACTAACACCAACCCTCTCCCCTCGCCCCCAAATGTAAAAATAAAAATAGAGGAAAAATCTTTAAAATGAAAACTGATAAAAATATTGAAATTTAGAAAAAAATAAAAATTGAATTCTGCCAGCGTGCTTATGAAATCAGTAGGGACAGGGACCATTGTAACCATCTAGTTCAAGCCCCTATATTACACAGGCAATATGATTCCCCTGAATTAATTCCTGTTTGAACTACAGCACATCTTTTAGAAAAGAACTCAATCTTTATTTAAAAATGTACAGTGGTAGCAAATCCATCAGAAGCCTTGGGAAGATGTTTCAGTGGTTAATTACTCTCACAGTTAAGATGTATTTCCAGTCTAAATTTGTCTAGCTTCATCTTCCAGCCATTGGATCTTGTTATAACTTTGTCAGCTTGAGTGAAAAGCGTTCTGTCATCAAATATTTGTTCTCTCTGTAGCTACTTATAGACTGATCACTTCACTCCTTAATCTTCTCTTTGTTAAGAAAACAGATTGAGCTCCTTAGTCTTTCACTAGAAGGAATTTTTTTTAATCCTACACTCATTCTCGTGGCTCTTCTCTGAACCCTCTCCAATTTAATTGACATGCTTCTTGGACTGTGGACACCAGAACTGGACGCAGTATCCAATAGAGGTAATATGATTTCTCTATTCCTATTTGCTATTCCTCTGTTTATGTAGCCAAGGCTACATTGTCTCAAGGGAGCTCATGTTCAGCTGATTAGTCACCATTACTCCGAAGTAGAGCCGATCAGACAAGACAGACAAGAATGTCAATTTCATTCAGCAGCTGCAGGTCCTGGGAAGCAAATTTCATTTAAAAAATACTGTGTGTTGGTGTTTCCAAAGCAATTTTTTTGAAGACTTCTTGTTTGCAAGAGATTTCAAAATGCTGAAATCTCTTGCAAACCAGAAATCCTGAGTTTCAATGGGCACTACTCCCAATTCCTTTTCAGTCACTGCTTTCCATGTATGCTTGACTTTACATTTGGGCATATTAAATCAATATAATATTCACTTGTGACTGTCTTAGCTAAGCAATCATTCAGTATCAATGACCTGTTCTCTTCAGAATTTATCTCTCCCCCATCTTTGTGTCATCTGCAAATTTAGGTAATGATTTTCTGTTTTCTTCCAGCTCATTGGTAACATTGTTAAATAGCACAGCGTTAAGAGCTGATCCTTGTGAGGCCCTACTAGAAACACACCCACTTGATGATAATCCCTCATTTTTTAAAATCCATGTAATGTGTGCCATATTGATTTTGTCATTCTAGTGTAATGAAAATGTCATGTGGTTATCAGGGTAAATGTCTGACTGAAGTCTATTATGTCAACACTATTACCTTTATCAACCAGACTTGTAATCTCATCAAAAAAGATACCAAGTTAGTTTGACAAGATCTCTTTTCTATAAACCTGTGTTGATTGAAATTATTTCTGTTACCCTCCTTTAGTTCTTTATTAATCATGTGCCCATATCAGCCATTCCATTAGTTTGACAAAGATCAATGTCAGGCTGACAGGCCTTTAATCCCCAGATCATCTCATTCACCCTTTTAAACTATTGGCACAATGCATTAGGGGATTGGTCAGTGGTGTATTTGGTCTGTCTGCTTTTTATTTTCCTTGAGGCTGTAGCTGGGCTGAAGGAGTGCCCCCATATTTTTGAAATTATTTTGCTTAGTTCATTCTGAAATCATGGTCTTAAGCCAGAATTTTGATCCTGCTTGTGCTTTTATGTGTGTGTATATATATATATATATAAGTCCAACTTAAGACCATGATTTCAAAGTGAACTAAGCAAAATAATATCTTAAGCTACAGTTTTATTTTTATATTTATATAGATATCTCTCTCTTTCTGTGTGTATATATATATAAACAGAAAGAGAGAGAGAAGAGAGTGACGTTTATAAAATACATTGGATACTGAATACAAATCTCCAGTTAGTGTACCCTGTTCTGGCAGCATTTGCTAGTGGGAAAATCACATTTTTCCAAAGCTGATTTATAGCATCTTCTCAGTGGCATGTTCTTCAAGCTTCCTGTGGAATAAAATAATCTTGCTTCAAGTTCCTAATAATCACATCACAACCCAGAGCACGTTTCTTGTTTAATGTTACAGCTTGACAGTCAAGATACTTTGAGCAGAAGATTTTCTTGCTCATGTCCTTCCATGCTGGTATGTGGTTGTCTGTCTTCTTTTGGGGGTTAACTAAGTGAATAACTTAGTGGTACAGGAACTGGCTTGAAGCACAAAGACTTTCTGGAATCACAAGTTCAAATTATAGCATTGGCAACACAGCATTTCATCATCATTATTGTTATTTATTATTAATTTATTTGTACTGAGATGGGTCCTCTAGGTTCCAACAAGGGATCAGAGCTCCATTGTACTAGACAATGTACAAACACACAGCAAAAGGACAGTGTGTGTGTGTGTGTGTGTAGAGAGAGAAAAATCTAAACTGCTTGCAAGCACATGGGTCTTTGATTAGTTACATAGTGCTGCTCATCTGAAGAGTACAAAACATTTTACAAAGATGAATAAGTGTTGTTATCCGTATTTCACACTTAGGGGAGCTGGTTGGAAAATTTCAGATTGTTTCTAAATGTCAATAGAAGACACAAAATTTCTATAATTTTTTGCAGTAATTTTTTTTCCATTCTTTTGACCAGGTTTAAAATTGATGCACAGGAAAGTTAAGTGCCTTGGTTAAGAGTCAGGAATAGAACCTAGCTCTTCTTGCTCCCAGTCCTGTGATCTAACCACTAGCCATTTTCCTCTGAAGAGCTGGCCTTCACTGAGAATAGTGTGGAGACCCAGTTCTCCACACGGAGCTCTAGGAAATATTGTGACACAGGCTGGCAAAATCCTGAGAGATCCAGGAAATTGTGATGCATTACATCTGAGCCTGAGTCTGCTTAAATCTGATGACACATCCCAGATTAAAAGACAATTCATTGAGGAGAGTCATGATCGATTATATAGTTGGGGTAACCAGGAAGATACTATACTGAACTAATGCTTTAGTATGCAGGAACTTGAGACAGCTATAGATATCGGCAAGAATACATCCCCAGCTAAATATCAGATATGTAACAAAGTTTAATATCTCTGAAAGCAGTTTGAGGGATCTCTTTGAATTATACAACACTATATGGGAAAAAGGAGTGATAAAGATAGGTGGAAATTCCAATGGGAAAACCAGGCAAACTATCCATAAAAGTGGATGCCTCCACATCCTGTCCAATTGCCCATATGTCCTGTCTTGGTAACATTGTGGAGAGAATGACAGATGAAAGATTGGTTGCCTGTTTTGAAAACAATGTCAGTATAAATAAGGTGCAGAGTGGTTTTAGGAGAGGAAGATGCACCATTGAATAGATTGTTAAATTAGAAACTGAAATACAAAACTGTATGTGGCACAAAAGGTTTAACGATAGCTGTCTTTCTAGATACTGAAAGGGCTTATGACATTCTGTGGAGGAAAGGCTCATTGTACGGAATAGGTGCTCTAGGGATAAGGGGAAGAATGAAAGGGTGGTACATTATTAAAAATGGTACATGACAGGGAAGTGTTATCACACCAACCTTATTTAATATTATGATAAATGATTTCCCAAAACAAATAAGTTCCAGGGTAGGTGTCACACTATTCACAAATGACTGTGCTCTGTGGGTTAGGAGCAGTAATATTGAGGTGGCAGAAAAGAGACTCAACAAAACACTACAGGAGACCTCTGACTGGGGAAATACATGGTGTTTTAAGTTCTCCATTGCTAAAGCCAAAGGATGAATTTTTACAAAAAGGCAAGTTGCAAAGGAATGTAAACTGTGGGTCTTTATGGAGAACCAATAGATATAGTTAAAATGTTAACATTCAACTCAAAGCCTAATGAATGCTTGGAAAAAAAGCAAATTAACAAAAATAAGCAGCCCCTTCCTTTCTATTAATGTGTGAAATCTCCCAATAAATGTCATAGAAAAGTCTCTCAAAGTCCTCCACCAAAGCCAGGGGAATCTGGAATTCATGTTCCTGATTTTTCTGAGGTATCCCAGGTTTCCTAGGGGTAGGGTGATAAGCAACCTTCACTGATAACCCTATACACTTTTCTTTGTTGTAGGACCCAAACCTGCAACAAGATCTGCTAATGAGGACTCTAGCATACATGTATAGTCCCAGTGAAGTCAGTGAGGTACCATAGAGTGTAAATCTGTGCTGGTTCAGGAACTAAAAACAAGAAAGGGGCACAAACCCAATTTAAATATCCTTTGCAGATCACCTTTAACTTTAGACAGTATATTTTGTGCCAAGACAAGTTCTACAAAAGAACAGCTCTCTCTATTAGAGAAATTGAAAGTTGATAAAAGTTAATTAAACTTTAGAAAGTTAATGATTTAAACAATTTGTTTAATTTTTCATTTGCAATGTAAAGGCATTGGCATGCATATAACTCCTGCACAAGCCCAGCATTTGATTGCTTTAAGTCTCTTAAGGCTTGATTCTGGCCGCAGCTTGACAGGTGTAAATCCTATAGACTGAGGGCACAGTTAGGTCTGTAGTAACACATTTTATGAAAAAGAGGAGACTCATTCACACATATGTGCACACTTTTTATACCTGAAGTTATTGCAACTGCATGTGGACATCAAGGGCTTGATCCTGCAGGGTTCTGAGAATGGTGGTCTTAGTCCAAGCAAAACTTTTACACAGCTGCTTCTCTTTAAATATATGAGTAGTCCGATTGATTTACATTGGACAACTCATACTTAAAATTAAGCAGATGCTTACAAGTTTTTCTGGACTAGGGCCAGACTGCTTAGCATCTCACAGAAGTGAGCCAGAACTGCAGAGCTCCAGCTGGCTTTACATAACATTGCTCCAGGGTATGTCTACTGGAAGTAGTGCTGGAGATATAGTTTCCAGTTCTGGTTGATGTACACATGCTATAGAGCTATAGCTCTAAAAATAGCAGCATAGCGATGGCAGTGTAGATGGCAGGATGGGCTAGCTGCCTGAGTAAGTACTTAGGGTCCTGGGTGGGACTGTACTCTGGGTAGCTGGCTCATCCTGCCAGTCCTGCCATTGCAGCTATCCTTTTTTTTTTTTTACTGCATTGGCTTGATCAAAGCTGGCCCAGGTATGCCAGCCAAGCTGGAAGTTACATCGCTAGCTTGAGTGGAGACATACCCTCAGTGAGGTCAGGGTTTGCCCTGTTGAGAAAGATGAAGAAGAGGTGAATGTCAATGGCCTTCAAAATAAGGTTGTGAAAAGAATATCACACTCCGTATACAACCTGGTTTGGTTGCCTTTTATAAAGACCTTTGGCTGTCTTGAAAAATTATCTTTGACAATTCATTAGGTCCTATGATCTATGTGCTTAATAATATACTACAAATCCTATAAGTTTTGTCATTGGCCATTGCTCTTAATGGAGGTCATGCATTTTTTGTAGCTGACTATATTAAAGAAGATTATCCTAATAATGGGAGGAAGAAAAGAACAGTTTTTTTTTAAAAGCTTGTGACAGTACATGACCTTTAGCTAGTTAAAGGGCAGAAAATACAGTTTTCTAGTCTTACATAAGTACGTTACCGACACTAAACCCTACCACAGACAAATGTGCTTGATCCCACCTGCCTGAGAGACTCTGAGCCCACACAGCTGCCGCTGACTTCAGTGGGAGTTCAGGGCACTCAGCACCTTGTGGGGAGGTGCCTCAGCATTTTACAGGATTAAGCTCTATAAACCAGAGGATATTTACTTCTGTGCATCAAAAATGTAATCCTCTTTTCAGGAAGATATAGAGAGAGTTTAATTTTCTCCAAAAAGGAGAACTGAAAAGCTACCATATGAGTTTCATGAAACCCAGAGCTAGATACTTACAGAAACACTCTTAGGCTAAACATTATGGGCTTGATCCTGCAAACACGTAAGGCTGGATTTGCAGAGGTGCTGAGCACCTGCGGCTCCCATTGCCTTGAGCTGGAGTTGTGAGTCCTCAGCACCTCTGAAAACAGGCCTCGACTGTACTAGCAGGCATAGTGCTTTCTGCTGTGAGACGTCAGTAATAAGCTTTTGCAGGATAGTGGGGGAGGGCCCTACATGTTTCCTCTCCTGTATCATCAATATCATCTTAACTTATTACTAATGAAAGAATTCTAAAAAGGAATCCTGTTTCCTTTTCTCATGTTGCTGTTTGTTTACCTTTTTGCCTCTTACTCAGCTTATGTAATGGAACTAGATGACTTAACTTCACTTTTGTTTCTAGTCAGTTTTGCTTTCTGGTTCCCATGTACTCTCACGGCACTGCAATGTTTGTACTGCAAACAACTATATTCATGAAATTGTTCTAAGACACATTTCTAATTACGCTGGCAAAAGTGCCGAAGTCCCATACTCAAAATGATTTAGGAACCTAAGTCTCATTGAAGTCAATGGGACTAAAACTACTAAGTGCCTGAGTCACTTTTGAAACTGAGACTTAGGCTACTAGGTCACATAGGCACTTTTCACAATTTTACCCTTGAAAGCATATTATAAATATGGGTCAAATTTTCAAGATGAACTTTACCAAACTGTAAACTCAAATGGTTCTGAGCACATCAACTACATTTGTATTCCGGCAATCCTTTCAAGTATTTATTTCCTCTTTAATTTTATATGAATCCAGCAACAGAACAGCCCAATCCCAGCATGAAAGCTGAATGGTCAGTTGATTTGTATTCTATTGTTTTTCTGTCAGGGATGTGTTTAAACGAAAACCAAACCAGCTCCTTTGCTTTCCAAGGGCTGTGAGAACAGGACTCTGACTCTTTTCTGAGGCAAATTAGAGAATATAAATGTCTAATTGTTTGATTAATATTTATTTGCAATAAATGAAAATGAACACTTGCTATAACTAGCTCCCTACAGGATTGACTACTGGTCGTAGGTTATTTACACTAATAGTCTAGCCAAGCTGAAGTAAGTGAGAAACTGTAAGAAATGTACATTGTAGTACATTCTCCACTGTATCTAACGTAGCTAGATGATAAATATTATACTCAACTTTCTAGTGCTGCAAGTTTCATATGTACTTGAATTAACTTAATTGCTTTTATTTAAACTGAACCTCTGCTAACCCTGCACAGCTCTCAGTGGTATATGATAAGGTAATATAAAAGAATAGTGCTTTTCTAGCCTAACCTTTCACTGATCGAAAAAACAATAGGCCACATACTATACTAGAACTAGATTGTGTCTGTCCCTTGTATAAATCCATGGAGTGAAAATGGAAAGTTCTTGGAACCTCCCAATATTACACCCTATTATTTGCTCATGAAAACAAAATTTCTGTACATTTGCTTTAATTTACAGAAAGAAAAGATGCCACATTTTTGGATGGTTTTATAAAAAGGAAGCTTGGAAATTATTGACTAAGTGGTAAGTGTATGAACTGGAGATATTAGTCATTGCCAAAAGTCATCATTAATGCACAGTTAAGTTTGTCCAGTGGGATCTTGTGCCCTTTCAGAACATCAAGTTTAGGAAAACTCAAACCCCTGGAAACCAGGAAATAAAGAGTTATGGTACACACCCAGACAAGCTTAACTCTGCCTCCCTGGGGCTGGCAATAGCTACTGGGAATTATATCAGTGCATTTCATCTGCATTCACTGTATTAGGTGGAGCTTTATTGAGTGGTGAAGGGATTACTTGGAGCAGTTTGGCAGAGCCAGGATTGTGATATTAGCAGCTCTGCCCCTTTGGGGGAGGTGTCTGAGCCATTCTCTCTCCTTACATACATGTGTACTGTGAGAGACCCAATGCGCATCATTTCAGCACTGTATTGTGTAGGTTATCAATAATAGGGAACAGGGGTCTTTTTGCCATGGGGACTATCAACAATAAGGTGGGATATGAGGGTGATGTGTGTGTTTAATGATGGGTGAGTGAATCTATAGTGTTAAATGGCATCCTGTGTGTAAGAATGAAGGAGCTGTAAAGGGGAGAAAGGGCCATAACATTTAGCAGGGAAAGAGTTTGAGTGTAGAACATCTAAGCAGGTTTTGCCATAGCAAAGAGAAAGCAGTAGATTCTAACCTGCAGTAATCATGTGCCCTATTACTTGAATGTCCTGTGCTGTCTGCAAAGGCAGAGCATGAGTATGTGTGTTATGAGCATTAACTCTTTCTCCCCTCCCCCACACCTAATTTGCAGAAGCATGAATTTTTCTGAACTCACTGTTTTGGGAGAGCACAAGATACCACAAGGCAGCCTCAACTCTGCGTTAACAAAGTTCTTTGTCAGTGTATTTCCTAGGGGTTTTTTTTAAACAGAAAGAGAAATGTTTTTTGTAGGAGTTAATGTTAATTTAGGCATGTAGGATTGCAGTTGAAGTGCTACCATGGCTAGCTAAAGGTAAAGGATGCTGTGTGATTCCTAAGTGGTCCTCCCTGCTTCTGTATACTTCATTATAGTGAAAATGTCTGGAGGGTGGAATTGCTGATAGAGCAGAGAGAGAAATCACAGATGTGGTCCATGACCCAAAAGGTTGACAGTTTTATTACTTGGTGGTTACAGTAACTTTAAGCATGTAAGAGAAGACACTTGTGTTTCTCTTCAACCATGTCCCCACCATCCTCTTGCAACATAGCCCCTCTGCCAATATTTCCTGCTGACCCTCCCCTTTCCATTTCATGAAGCCATTAGCACCGTAGAAGCTGTTAGCATGTGAAAAGTTGCTCCTTGCGGTCTGGAACCCTCTGCTGCTGCATACACATATCACAGACAGCAGCTTACTGGGAGGTTGCCGACTTCCTTGGTTATATAGCCTGCGCTGTATACCAAACTGGTCCCCGTACCCCACTATGACCCCCAATTGGTTCCCCCCCCTTCTTCAGACAGACTCTCAGCTGTGTCTCTCTGACACATCCAGCCAACCCGCTTCACCCTATACAGGGATGATGTGTACTTTAACTTGGTATTTCTTTATTTTCAGAGGTTTAAAATTTTCAGAGGTGTAACCCCAGAGCTTTTCCAGATCCTGGGTCCATCATGGGGGACAAGCAGAGAGGCTCAGACCTGCCCCAGAGGGACAAGACCTCCCTGATCCTGGCTCCAACATGTGGGGGGGAGGTCAGAGAAAGGATTTCACACACCCCCAGAGGGTCAGATCCCCCAGATCCCAGCATGCACAAGAGGAAGGGAGATCGGCTTTGACCCCTTAGAGGAGCAGGGATCCCCCAGATACTGGGGCACTTGGGAGAAGGACTCAAATACCACCCCCAAGGGGAGGCCCCCAGATCATGGCACACAGAAGAAGGAAGAAAGTAAGGCTGACAGGGGATCTCACTCCTAATTCCTCACATTCCCCCTAATCACCCTCCTGCATTCCCTTTTCTCCCACTCCCCCACCGCAAGCACAACCCCCTCTTTCCCTATCTGTAGGCGAGGCCTGGACTGACATGAATAATATAGGATTAGGGAAGATAGGATTTGTGAAGGAAATAAATTATTAGGTTGAAAACGGAATGTTTGTTTAAATAAGATAAGTAAATAGGTCAGTAGGCTAAAAAAGACAAAATGTCTGAGCCAACTAAGATAAGAGGGAAAACACTCAGGAAACTATTTACTATGAACTAGATAAGTAGGGACAAAATAAATTAGGAATGTAGAGATGAGGTAGAGAGGAAGTCAAAGTATGGACAGTGCATGCTGCTCAGGGACTGGTCCTGCAAAGTAACCAATCCAATCCAAGCGTGTGATGCGATGTATAGTAAATGCAATGAGATGTTGGAACATATATAAAGGGAGAAAGTTTCTGTGTAACTTTGGAGCTATTACGTACAGTGCACCCATCACCCCTGCATTGCGTTTGATCAACACAGTGTAGCACTGCTGTATGCCAAATAAAGATATCTAAGTGATGAAGGCTGGATTTGAACTCAGTTCTTTGGGAGCCACGTGGAAAGAGGTCTTAGAGGGAATCTCAACACTGTCCCTCCCACTCCTTTATGTTGTGATGAGTGGGCCTACACATTTACCCTAACTGTGAGCTCAAATGTAAAAAGGGAGTGAAAGTTCATAAGATATCACAATAACTTAAACAGATGTTGATGGGAAAAGGTGCAAAAGAGAGAGAGACTGAATCAGTCCAAACAAAAAGGCCTACTGATATAACTCGAAGACTGTGTTAAGATCATGCCTGGTAAACGAGAGATGTGTGGGACCAGAAATGAATGTACCAAAGCTGATGTGTTGGAAAGTAAGCCTAACTGGTGAACAAAATAATGAGAGGCTGGGCTATTCCACTCATCGCTCCCTTTTGGGGTCTATCATGGGGTACTCCACTCACTGCTGCCTTGGCACCTCCTCCTGGTCACTTTGGGGATTAGCTCCTGAGGTAGACCCCACCATCTGCAGTTTGCATGCCATCGCTCTGACTCTGGTCTGCAGCTCCTTTCACATCAGGACCCTCAGTGTCTCTTTCGTGACCTAGCCCTCAGTGTTCCCACTTCCAAGGAGTTCAGTCCATCACTGGTCCTAGGCAGTCTTCCCATTCACTGCCTCAGGTCTATATCATGCTCACGGTGGCAGGTAGGGTAACCTGGACCCGTCCTCCTTCTCCAGGTTCCAATCCAGAGATGCTCAGCAGTTTTAGGCTTCCTCTCTCTCTCCTCACTGCTTCTTCCCACACTTCTGGTTCCCCTCCTTTCTCTGGGCATATCAGCTCCAAATCTTCCTCCCTCTTCCCAGGGAGTGGCTGCTACTTGATTTCCTGTAGCCTTTCCCAGCACCCCCCAACCATGCCTCCCTCTTCCCACGGAGCGACAGCCTTTTCTCAGCCACCCAGTCTGTAGCCTGCCACCGGGCTTTATAGGCCATTCTTGTTCTCTCCAATCAGCTGTCTCCAGCCTGTTTGCAGCCTAATTAGCTGATTGGGCCCACCCAGCCGGACGCAGCTCTTGCAGGGCTAGTGTGGGGAGCTCACCTCATCACAGAATCATTGAAAAAAAAGCATTTGTGTGTGTGTGGGGGGCGGAGGAGGGAAGCTGGGTACTGTGATGCTGGCTGACTGAAAGTAGGGGAAGGAACAAGTGTCACCATCATGGCTGCTGCCCTCACCATCTTCTAGGACTCCAGGATTCAGCATGACAACATTGTGCCTTCATCCTGATCAGACTTGACCAGAGAGAGAGACCCAGATGACATTGACATCTCCACTAGCTCTGGCTAAATCCCATTCACCACCTGGGATGTCAGGCTGTCACACACACCCATCCCTCCCCCGTGTCTTTTTCCTCCCCCCACTTATTTCTTCTCTTTCTGATCTCTCTGTTTTTGCCTTCTGTCGATTAAGAGTCTAGTCCAGCCACCCAAGACAATATTTTGCAGCCCTGCTGAAACTGTGACCAGAAAGGCAGCTAAAACCAATGCCCTACACAGCCCGATGCTGGTACAAGTTTGCCAGGTCTTGGAGTGGCTAATAACAGTGTGTGCCAGGCCTGGGTTTTTCCAACAGTGAGACTGAAAGTAAAAATCAACACCAGAGACAGCAAATGCAGTTTCTATCTTTGCTGTTCTTCTCTCTTCCCTCTTGTGTGTGTTTTTCTTGTCTTTTAGGAACTGGGATCGGTCTTTAACAACAACAGCATCTCCAGCCCATCTCAAGCAACTTCTTCTCTTTTCCCTAAAAAGGCCAGTTATTAGCATCTTTAACACCATTTAACAGACTGTGAACTTTGGTTAAATGGACGTTGACTCTTTGGGCCCATTTATTCCCTCTAAATTAATACATCACCTCCCTCATCTCTCTGCGCTTTCCCACCTTGATACTATGCAGTAAGCATTCACACATGTAATCCATTTTCATTAGCTGTTGTATCCAGATTACATTTCCCCAAACTAAAAAGCCCCATTAACAAAGGTGGATAATAGTAACTTGCCTATAGCTCTTTCTCAGATCTCTGTCAAGGGTAGGGTTTGAACTTACAGTAACTACTGGTAGCATAGGTTCAATGGCCACAACATGGTCCCTTGAGCCACAAAGTTCACGTGAAGCCAGGCTCACTGGAAACCCTCTTAGCAAGTCTTTCTGCATATGTGCATTGCAATCTGAAATATTGTTTCCTGAAAGGGTGATGGGTGCCATGTACAAGCTAAACTAAATGTTGAGCGACTGAGCTCAGTTTTGGGATCCATGGTTGGAGTCCCAGATGTGTGCAAAAAAAGGTAGTCTGTTGACTTTATGAAATGCTCTTTCTCCCTCCTCCCCGATGTCTGTATGTTGGGAACTCCTGGCTGAAATTACCCCAAATTTGGATCATTAATGCTATCCTGCACTCCCATGCAACAAAGAAAATTTCAAGACAATCCAAATAAATCTCAGTATTTTAGAGCATGTAGAAGAGTTGTCCTTTAAAGAGAAAGGAGTTCTCAATCTAGGGTGACCAGATGCCCTGATTTTATAGGGACAGTCCTGATTTTGGGGTCTTTTTCTTATATAGGCTCCTATTACCTCCCACCCCCATCCCGATTTTTCACACTTGCTGTCTGGTCACCCTATCTCAACCTTAACTGTAGCAGATCTGGTACTATAATGAGAATACAAAAGATCAATTTGTGTCTAGTGTCAGTTGCATTAATTAATTCAGTAACAGAGATGAGAGCACAAAAATTGCCAAAACTCAAAGGCTTTTCTTTCATGAAATGATAATATGCACTATTTCTGAACCTTGGCATTACAGTGCCACTGTTTTGGTTGTTAGACTGATGTGTTATCAGGAAGAAGAATTATAGCAGCCTAAGATATTGTATCTCATTGTGGTCATATTAATCTCATTATTGTTGCTTTTAGAACTCTAAATGACAGCAGATAACTGTTTTCTCCAGTATATGTCCAGCACTTTTGCTTATATTTAGAATTTGGACATCTTCTGTCACAACTGCAGTTGTTGCTAGTCTGTGAAAATGCTAGGAAGAGCAGAACTGGTATGTTGCAACAACTATAGTCCTATGTTTCTTTCTGGATTTAAACTATTCCGTTTGATATTAACAACCCTTACAAAGATAGCTGATTTTATGCTGCTGCAGCTTCACTACAAACTGGATCAAATTCTACAGTATGGAATGGTTAAGAAGATTATGACTACAGAGCTCCCTTTCAGCTCGTGAAAGTTTGGATAGTTAGTATGTACAGTCAGTATGTTTGGTCCTTACCAGACCCCTTAAATGAAACTAATGACTTGTCAATACGGGGAAATATACTGGCCTGATTATATCACTGTAGTTATACTGGTATAACTCCTATGTGGACACACTTATTCCACAATAAGAGTGCCACACAGGGAGTTATATCAGTATAATTATACTGGGAAATTTCCTTCTGTAGATAAATCCAAGGCCTCAATCCTGTGATGAGATTTGCTGTTTTGGCCTTTAATGGGACTCTGCACACTATTGGATCTTACTGCAGGATAAAGGCTTTAATCTGTATTTTTCTTGGGGCATTATGGGTGTTAATTCAAAATCTTGAAGACTTTTGTTTTATTTTCAGACTACAACTTTTCTAAATTCATTAGCAGAGAGATGTTAACTTGGGGAAGTTCAGGGAAAATAAATCAAAACTGTTAAGGGCCTGGAGGAAAACTTCTGAGCTAATGCTAAAAGTATTACGTTTATAGAGTCTGGCCAAACACAAGTGTGACAGAGAGTCTGGACCTCTGTCCATAATCCACAGATCATGACAAAAGGAAAACAATCCCTCCTGAATGGGGCTTACCAATATGTTTGACTGAAACTAGCTAATACCAGCTATATTGGGCTGTGAAAGGTGTTGTCTGAGCCTGGTTATTAAATCTTTGAAAGGCAGCTATTACTGATAGGTAAGAGTTCTGTTCCTCAATAGACCGTCTCCTGAATGGTTGGGACTGAAACTGTTTGCCAAACCCCATTGTGTGTTTAGGTATCTGGAGAAAACTGTTTGGAAAGCAAGGATACCGACTCAGGATCAGCAGGCACAGGAGCAAGGCTTGGTAAGAGAGATCTCTGGACACAGCAGGGACTTGCTGTCCAGAGAGCAAGTGATACAGACAGGTAGAATAAAGTGGTCAGAGAGCTTTCAAGGGGTGTAAGCTAGTCAGCTTTTGTTTGTTTCTCTGTAAGTAATTGTAATTTAGTTTGAGATTTATAAATGAAGACTCAAGTATGGAAACCCCAGGGGCTTTTAGGCAGGAACTCGCAAACAAATACTTTGAAAGAAATTAAAAAGCTGAACCTTTGGTGAGTCAGGAGAGACAGAGGGTCTGCAGAGACAATGGCTGCACCCTGGTTCCAGGGCCCAAAGCTAAATCAGACCTACATAAACTGGCAAAAATGGGTTGAGTTTGAGTGGGATGATATGCATTTAGACTTTTGTTGTTTTAACCCTTTCCCCTCTCTTACTGTTGTTATGAAGGGGGGGGATAGCTTAGTGGTTTGAGCATTGTCCTATTAAACCCAGGGTTGTGAGCTCAGTCTTTGAAGGGGCCCACTTAGAGATCTGGGGCAAAATCAGTACTTGGTCCTGCTAGTGAAGGCAGGGGGCTGGACTCAATGACTTTTCAGGGTCTCTTCCAGTTCTATGAGAGAGGTATATCTCTGTATATTTATTATATTATATAGTACTGGTTTTAAAGAGGTTGTCCTTAGTGACTGCAGTTTCATACTTATCACAGGCTCCCAGAGAGAAGTCTATAGCAGGGTCCAAACCCAGTGGGGCCTGCTGAAGTAATATGGTTGGTAAAAAGGGATGCTGTAGGCTGGTAAATCCACTGTAAAAGTCGGGTGATTCATGGGGTTCCACTCTGAGAGAATACAGGTGTTGCTTGGAAGAAGAGCCTGGGCAAAGTACAGCTCCAACCCCGAACCACATAACAATAACTCCATTGCTTTGGATGATCAAAATTAGTTTGGACAATGCACTTACAAGTATCACTGTTATCCTCATACTTCTCTTCCCATTGTCTTTCTTTTCTTCATTCCATCCAAGACTTCGCAGTTAATTGTCTTAAATTAGTCTGTAAATTCTTTGCAGCAAAGAACATATCTTTTGTTATAATTGTGTACAGCACCTACCATAACAGGTCTCCAACCCTGACTGGGGCTTCTGCATGCTACTATAAAACATATAAATAATTAGCACTACTAATAAGGGAATAATTCTGCATCGGTAGGAAAATGGCCTTTGTCACTAATATAGATTCTGCATCTCTAAATCTTTGATTTCTGTGATCATCTTACTACAATTTGAAAGCTCAGTTCCTTGATCGCTTATATTATCTTAGAGAAGAATAATAGGAAACTATTCACATTATGGATTCAGTTTACTGAAAATTAAATTTCAAAAATGACATTTTTTATTCAATAGTCAACACACACGTCTGTATGTGCAACTTGCATTGTAATGTTTCACTTGCTATTGTATTTTTCTTTTTAAGAAAATAAGGACTCAATTCTACCACCTGCACTTACATCAAGTAGTACTGCAAGTAGTCCCTATGTACCACTCAGTGTGCAAAAGGGTGGCAGAATACATCCTAAAAAGTTTCACTACACGATTATATAAAATTCTCTCTGTCTCTCTCACAATTTGTACAGAAGTGTTGCTCCTGAACTGAGGGCCTTAATGCCAAACTTCAGCCCAGACTTTCATAGCTGAGCTCTAAATCCCTGGAAATGTCTATGGACTGTTATCACTTGAGCACCAGCGGGTGTCGCTATAACAATGTTGATGTAAAGGATTACAATAAACTTCAGCGCAGAGGGTATTCTCATTTGATAGTGCTCACTGTTAAAATACCTTAGCTGTCAGCTGTTGAGTTACCTTACCCAAAAGAACATTTGGGAGAACAGCTAATACCTATTAGAAAGGACACATTGCATGAGTAGTGAAGAACCTGTACTAAAAAATACAGAACACATTGTAACAACTCGGGTTGAAGGCTTTGATTTACTCTAAACTCTCTTCCCTGTACACAATAATTTACTTTCCATACCACAGAAGATAAAACATGGTAGCTAGATGGTATTGGAGGGTGTGGAGCACAGAAAACGGTAGTGCTTTCCTTGTTTCAGTGCCCTGCCCAATGTGCTTCATTATTATTTTGAAGAGTTAGAAATTAATACATTCTCCCAGGTACACTACAAAGCCTATTTCCCTCTCCCCTCCTATGGGGAAGGTTATAGATGGGGGGGTTCAGACTGAATTTGTAATGGTTTTGAAGAATTTCTAGATTGAAATTATCCATTTGAAATGTGTCTATCATCTAAAGAAGGGGGGGAAATGGAGAGGAGGAAGACTTAAAATAAAGCCTCCCCTAGAAGCATTCTTTTACCTTCTGCTGTACAAGGGAAGTGGAAAAAATACTTGGAGCAGTTCAACATAAAAAAAGCTAAAAATGAAATTGGCTTTTTTAATCCGCTCTGAATGCTTTCTTTCTTCGTGGGTTTTAGACTAGGCATATTTGGAATAAGCTTCAAACAAGGACTCTAAAGTTCAGCTCAAAGTGCCCCAAATAATTATATTTCACTATTTAATATGGGTGAAATTCAACTCTGTGCAGAGGGCCAGCAACAAGCCTGGTCAGCACTTAAGACTCACTTCAGCCCTTTGAGATCTGTACACTCACGTACAAATTTTTTCTTTATCTCTGAAGTGTAATCTTTGAAATCTCTGAGAAGTAAATTTAATATTCAGAGTTACTTAGGTTAAAAAAGCATGTACACCAGACCAAGGAATTTTGCAAAGAGCAATTCAAAAGATCACAAATGACATGTACATTGTGGGGAGAATATTTTCACAATTTTCATAAAACTTCAGCAGGTATGCCAGAGCTAAGCCTGTTGCTCTTTTTGCTATCAGAAGACATGAGTGCCCTGCTAAATTATCTTTTGATCCAAATTTAGGTGACGGAATCTTGTTCCAGTTTTTCAGCGTGCAGTTTTAAAATATAACATGGCTTTTTTTCCTTTTTAGATTGATCAGTGAAGCTTAAATAATATCATTTATCTGAAAAAGCGAATACCTGTTACATTGCCTCTTACATGCAGTGCCTGACAGAAAATCCCACGTGTGTAATATAATTCCAAGCTTCTTTGTTGAGACACTTTGAGGATTACAAGGGTTACCAAGTATCAGAGGGTAGCCGTGTTAGTCTGGATCTGTAAAAGCAGCAAAGAATCCTGTGGCACCTTATAGACTAACAGACGTTTTGGAGCATGAGCTTTCGTGGGTGAATACCCACTTCCTCAGATGCATGTAATGGAAATATCCAGGGGCAGGTATATATATGTGTGCTAGCAAGCAAGCTAGAGATAACGAGGTCAGTTCAATCAGGGAGGATGAGGCCCTGTTCTAGCAGTTGAGGTGTGAAAACCAAGAGAGGAGAAACTGCTTCTGTAATTGGCAAGCCATTCACAGTCTTTGTTCAATCCTGAGCTGATGGTGTCAAATTTGCAGATGAACTGAAGCTCAGCAGTTTCTCTTTGAAGTCTGGTCCTGAAGTTTTTTTGCTGCAGGATGGCCACCTTAAGGTCTGCTATAGTGTGGCCAGGGAGGTTGAAGTGCTCTCCTACAGGTTTTTGTATATTGCCATTCCTAATGTCTGATTTGTGTCCATTTATCCCCTTTCTAGATTTGGCAGCACAGAGCAGATGATCAAAGAAAACCAAGGTGTTTTGTAATCACCTCTCCTTGTTTTCAATTCTGCAAAAACAAGGTACCCATTTTCAGTTGGAATCACCATCTATAGCAATCATTTTGTCTTATCAGATGATCAGATTGGAGAATACTGTTCCAATAAGGTTTGCATGCATTTATTAATCCCATAATGGCCATTGTACTGATCAGAGATGTGTCTGTTTCAATGGTGGTAAAAGGGTATTTTAGCATTTATGAAACTGGATGCAAATTTTATATATACCCCATCTCTTTGTATTGGGCTGATTGAAACTGAAATGTAACAATGGTAAAGAATCCAGAGAGAGTCAATATCTTATAACACTGAACAAAGAATTTTATGGCTTTAAGGATACAGTAACATATCTTTTCCCTAACCCTGGATCTGAACCTCTCCCTGATGTTTAGGAGCTTTCAAAAGCCCATTTTAAGATTGTTGTAAATGTATTAGGCAAATGGAGACTTGCTTTGGTAAAGAGTTTTTTGCATCCTTCCTTCTGAAAAGATACAAAATGTATGTGGGGTGTGGCAGGGTGGGGCATTCCAGCTCAGGAGTCAGCTCAGACACCTTTCTGTCTCTCTCGCTCTCTGCAGCAGCTTCATTGAGGTTGCAACAGTTTTGGGGCTTCACACTAATTTGACCTATCAAGGTTTGGTCCAGCTAGTGCACAGCTGACATATGCAGGAGTAAGAGATTTACATGGCTTTTACTTCTGCATAAACATGAGGCAGGATTTGGCCCTTAGATAGCAAGACTAATGTGACAGAGGGAATAATCTTTGAGAAAAAGCGCAGGGAGCGGGTGTGGATCCACTTCAATATTTGATTTTTATTGTCCCTTTAGGGAAAAAAATGGACTGAGACTTTATTGAAAGAAAAACAAATTAGTATTTAATATTAATAGTAAATGGATATAGTATGACAGATGAAGCAACGGTCCTTTCACCAATTAGAGCGTGGGAAGATCCTTTAATATTAGTTGTAAACACTGCTGCATATATGGCTTTGAGAATCAGGGAAGGAAAGTGTACAGATTGAGCATTATATTATGAAGTGTTGATGTATTCTTATAAATTTTATGTCGTCTTGTCCCGAAAGATAGCAATGACTTTGCAGTATGTTGGTTATTTTTTTGTGCATTAAGGAGAAGTTGTCCTATTGGGACAATGTCTGTTTGCCTTATAGATGTACTTTTGTGTCATTTTTTTAATCCTGGTGAAAGAAACGCATGCCTCTTGCCTCAGGCCTTAGGCCTTTTTCAGATACAAACATGGTTATCAATGAAGTGCTTTGCACAAGGGAGCACTAGCTACTTTTTTGCCCTTAGTCAATAAAACAAGAGCCAGAACATTATTTTGGGCTTCCCAGTGATGGAATAATTCATCCTTTTGTCCCATTCCCTGTACCTTTTGGAAGTATGCCAAAGCCCATGCTATATTTGGATTGAAAGGCCTTGAAGGAAAAAAAGTACCTAAACATCAGAATAAGAAACCATTACAAATATCCCCAAACTTCTTTACAATAATTCATCTATAGATCTGAAAATGCTTTACAAAGGATCATTGGTCCCATTATATAAACAGTTGGACTTGTCTTGGTACTTGGGAATATGACTAATAGCCTAGTTATAGATCCACTGTTATAACATTTGTGAACGTGCAGTATATTTCCATTTATCCAAAACCCTGTTATCTGAACCTCCACATTAGCCAAATCCCTTCCTTGTCCCCCAGCATGAGATAAATGCCTTTCGTAGCATGTATCTCATGCTGGGGGACAAGGAAGAGATTTGGCTAATGCAAAGGTTCAAATAGTAGTGCATAGACCCCAGGCCAGGAGGTGGATGAGCCTATGTGGGGGACGACACCCTGCTGTCTTCTATAAATTTCAGTCATTCATCCACAAAATAATAGAACCTTTTTGGCAGAGTCTCATAAACAAATCATAGAAATGAACAACACCTGTCTTAAAAATTTAGTTTTGTATCTATGTAGGGAAAGATGGTAAGTCATTGCTGATGTGTTTTGAATTTCCAAAGGTTTTCAAGAAATTCCAAGAGCTTGGTCCAAAATGAATGAAATCCATAATCCAGCAATCCCACACAGCATGCCAGCGTTTCCTGGGAATTACCTTACATTTTGTACATATATCACTGTTGTGATGCTTTTCCTTTTTTAAAAAAATGACAAATTGTCAGAAGATTTTGGCGTTGTGAATTTCCAGTCCCTTATATTAATAGTATTAGAAAGAATTTTGTTCCAAGCACTGTGATGTAGTTGCCTGAGGGCGACAGTAGCAGATGCATATTAAAGGACATATTGAACATCTTCTTTAGTGGCTCTTTGTAACGACACTTGAGCATTTCAGTTGTGTGAACTCAGAGACCTGAAGGTGTGTGGGGGAGAGGGCACGCTAGCAGTGTGTACTGCCTGTGCTGCATCGATCCCTTGCACACAAGTAGTGAACAGGGATTAGGACATGGATGGGGAAGGACAAGAGATTTTGCTGCTACATGAGTCTTCCTAGCCGCTCTTTCAGAAGGTTTTCTTCGCACCTACTAAAACCAAAATCTTACTTTTTGTTTTTAAATGGACGTTTGCTTGCTATCTATCTATCTATCTATCTATCTATCTATCTATCTATCTATCTATCTATCTATCTATCTATCTATCTATCTATCTATCTATCTATCTATAAGATTTTTATACTGCCACTCCTCTGTAGTATCTGAGCACCTTATAAAATCAATAGCAATAATGAAATTCCTAGTGAACTGCCTGAAATGTTTGGCACTTCTCCCTTTAAGGGGTCAGAACTCTGCTTCAGGTAGGGTTTTGGGGTTTGTTTTTTTTGGGGGGGGTTTGAGAAGGATTGGCGGGGGGAAAGAGGTGCTTTGAATTGTGAGTTAGACTTATGGTAGAAAGACTTTTCTAAAGAGAAAGAAATGTTTCCTAAAGATGGCCAGACTCTGGATTTGCCTTATTGCTTCTGGCAATTTGTTCCATACCTAGATCCCCTTGACTGAGAATTCTTTTTGCTCAGTTCTTATGTGTTTTGTCCTGGGCTTTCTGATCTGCATTGTCACCGAGAAATGCAGCTGTCGTTGTGGTTCACAGATAGAAACGTGATCTGTGATGTAGTGGGCCTTGATTTATTAATTTTTTTGAAGACTAAAACTAAGGCCTTAAACTGGACAGGAGACAAGCCCAATGGTGGTGCAGCCACTTATTCTTCCAGCTGCAGCCTGTGCATCATATTCACATTCAGCTTCAGGCACAATTAATTGTCATAGAATTATAGAATTGTGTAACTGGAAGGGACCTGGAGTGGTCCTCTAGTCCAGTCCCCTGCACTCATGGGAGGACTAAGTATTATTTAGACCATCCCTGACAGGTGTTTGTCTAACCTGCTGTTAAAAATCTCCGGTGACAGAGATTCCACAATCTCCCTAGGCAATTTATTCCAGTGCTTGTGCTTAACTATCCTGAGGTTAGGAAGCTTTTTCCTAATGTCCAACCTAAACCGCCCGTGCTGCCATTTAGGCCCATTGCTTCTAGTTCTATCCTCAGAGGTTAAAGAGAACAATTTTTCTCTCTCCTTCTTGTAACAACTTTTATATACTTGAAAACTGTGATCATGTCCCCTCTCAGTCTTCTCTTCTCCACACTAAACAAAACCCCATTTTTGCAATCTTCCCTCATAGGTCATGTTTTCTAGACCTTTAATAATTTTTGTTGCTCTTCTCTGGGCTTTCTCCAATTAGTCTATATCTTTCTTCAAATGTGCCCAGAACTGGTCACAATACTCCAGTTGAGGCCTAATCAGCGCGGAGTAGAGCAGAAGAATTATTTCTTGTGTCTTGCTTACAACACTCTTGCTAATACATGCCAGTAAGATGTTTGTTTTTGCAACAGTGTTGCCCTGTTGACTCATATTTAGCTTGTGATCCACTCTGACCCACGGATCCCTTTCTGCAGTACTCCTTCCATGGCAGGCATTTCCTATTTTGTATGCGTGCAACCAATTGTTCCTTCCTAAACGGATTACTAACCATATGGCTACTGATTCTACTACGTCAAAGGCTGCAGAGAGATCCAGCAATATGAGCTTGAAAATCTTACCTGTGTCCTTCGTCAAGAGAAGATTGTCTTTAGCGCTGTTAGAGATATCCAGGATGTTGGCTGATGTCATGTATTGTTGGGAGGTTGGTCATGACTATTTTCTCTGCATTCTGCAGAACCTGAAGCTGTGATGCATGTCTAATCTGACCTGCAGGCCCAAAATTTTCCACCTCTTTCTTAAATATCTGAACCTCCTAAAAGATATTTTGCTCAGAGTGTTTATGAACATAAAGGCTTCTAGTGGAATTTCGTGCAGTCATCATTTTTCCCCCTTTTTAACTTGTGGGGATATATGAAAATATCAGCAAACTATCTGTGGTAATCACAAAGCCTGTTATTTCTATAATATGTATTGTATATATGCACAAACTGCAAGTTTTTGCAGAGAAAGCTATTATGCAGTTAGTCACAAGGACTTAAATATGAACGGACAGATTTGAGCACTCATCAATTGTTTGTTTGGTTTTAATATTCAGAAATAAAGCTTTCAAAAGTTAGAATCTGCAATTTGAGATGGAAAAATTAAGCACTCAAAAGTCAAGAAGGCAAAATTAAGGATGAAAGTGCAACCTTAATTCTGGCTCCTTGCACTTATGCCTCACAAGATCTAATTTAGAGCTGGATGAACAAACAAATTTCCAGTAATATTTGTTTAAATTCTTACATAAATTAATTTCAGCCATATTCACTCCCTTTTTTGCATTCACTTTATGACACATTTCTGTGAACCAGAAATGTTTGTGGAAAGTGGATATCACAGTGAATTCCACTACTCTCTCTGAAAGTACTTGCAAGCATAGTCTATCAGGAAACACAAACATTATCCTGTGACTTAGCTGTCAAAAGTCATCTAACTCCCATAGTTGGAATTTAGAATAATCGTGATCAGGCTATAGGAAAAAAACATTTAAGAAGTATTTATCAAGCAAGCTGAATAATGTATACATTTGTAATAAACACATTCTGTTTTAATATATTTTTGCAAGCAGAAAAGAAGATAAGCCCCTAACCTGCAAAAAGATTGTGTGAATGCTTAACATGAAACATCTTGAGTTGGTCTCATTGGTATGTGTGTATTGATCAGGTATGTGTGTAAATCTTTGCAGGACCAGGGCCTAATGTTAAATATTTCCTCAGTTTTGTATATAATATAACTCACCAGGCAATACATTTATTAAAACTAAAATTAAGGTTGCTGCCGTTTTTCACGTACTCCCCAACACTTACCTCACAAAAATACTAGAGTTAAAAAAACAAGAAACTAACAAGATGAGAAGGATGTTCTGAAGACATTAAGGGAGTTGAAGCATGAGTAGTGGAGCCAGGCACTCGGATGGCATAACAAAAGATTCCGCCTTGAAAATAATCATTAGTAACTGTTTATCACTGAATATTTTCCATCTAGCTGTGTGCAGGTTTGTGGGAGAGAATGAAAGATATTATGAAGCGCTAGAATAAATGAATGATGCCATGGAATATAGGGGCTATTGCTGCAGAATTTGGTTCCATGAATTGCCGTGGAGTACTTGTGAACTTATCATAACAAACCACGCCAACTTAGTCGTGATCACAGAAAATAGTCATCTTCACATTGTGGTAGGAATCAAATACAGACTCCTGTTAATATTTATAAGGGTCTTTCTAATAAATTCATGGGTTCACATATTATCATTCTAGTTCTTTAATTACACTGTCATTTGGTATTAAGTTGAATGCCTTACAAAAGTCTAAGTATATTACATCAACACTATTACCTTTATCAATCAAACTTGTAATCTCATAAAAAATACTAAATTAGATTGACAGGATCTATTTTTCGTAAACCCATATTGATTTGCATTAATTATATTACTTTCTTTTAATTCTTAAATAGGAACATATCATCTGGCCTTTTCCCAAATACAGAAGATATTTATTGAACACTTTTCTACATTACTATTGACAATACTACCATTTCCATCTAGTAATGAACCAATAACATTATTAGGATTCCTCTTGTAAAAACCCCTCCTTATTTATGGCCCATAACGCTGCTGTCCATATATTTCTTCTTGTGTCTTTTTTAATCCTTTATCTATTTTCTACAATTTGTAGCTTCTAATTTATATTCATTGCAATCAACTTCTCTTTTTTCCATTTGTTATATATAATTGTATTTCATTTTATTTTTTTTACAGCTGCTTTTACTTTCCCTCAAAGCCTCCCTTCAGCTTGACAGTTCATCTTTCAGCATGACCCATTGTAGTCTCCCATTTAACCAGTTCCTTACCCAACTTTTGATTCTCATCTCAATCTCCATCTTCTCCAGTTTAACTAATTATTTTACATGGGGAACTGTATCAGATGCTTTACTGAAATCCAGGTAGATTTGATCAACTGATTTTTTTAGACAAAGGAAATGCAATAATCTTATCAAAGAAAGAGATCATATTAGTCTGGCACAGTCTACCTTTAGTAAAACAATGTTGTATTTTATACCAGTTATCATTTACCTCTGTATTTAATTACTTTCTCTTTCAAAATTTGTTAGAAGACCTTGCATACAACTGAGGTCAAATTAATTGGCCTGTAGTTTCCTGGATTACTTTTTTCCCTTGCTTAAATATAGGTATTATATTTACAATTCTTCAGTTATGGGGTATGATCCCAAGTTTAAGGATTCATTAAAAATCCTTGCTATTGGGCTTGAAATTTCATGTGCCAGTTTCTTTAATATTCTTTGATATAGATTATCTGGGTCCCTCAGATTGGTTTGAACTTTCTTCTGTTTGTACTCAAATGTAATCAACTCATAATCACTTAAACAAAATTTTACTTCTGTGATCACTTTCTCTGTATCTGTCAACATAAGATCTAATGTAGAATTCTCCTGTGCTGGATGCAACATTTGTCTAATTAAGAAATTGTCCACTACAATTTTTAGAAATTCCAAGGATATTTTAGTAATGGCAACATGAGATCTCCAGCATATATCACTCAGACTGAACTCTGAGATAACGTAGATTTTTTTTCCTACACATTATAGATAGGTGCTTAAGCAGCTGGTCATCCCATTCTCTTATGTGATTTTGTGGTCTAGTATACACCTATTAGTATCCCATCTTGAGCTTTTTAGCAAAGGAGTAACTGACTCACTGAACAGGAGAAATAGTGAACATGATTATGCACAGTGTTAAGTATAAAAAGTAAATAGTCACACTGTATATTCCATTTATAAAGAGTTAACATATAAATAGATGTTTGAATCAATACTTAATCATTGGTATAGAGTTAAATAAGACTCCAGATTGTAAAAAACAAAGTCTCTCATAACTACCTATAATACCTTCTACCAATGGATTTATAACCATCTATAACTCATACACTGCTCATGTATGTAACATACTTACAGAAGTTATTAACCGTTTACAAACCATTTATAAAGGAAACCTTAATATAAAGTATAACCCAGTAAACAAAATTCTGGATGGGTGAGATTCTGTGGCCTGCATTGTGCAGGGGGTCAGACTAGATGATCATAATGGTCCCTTATGACCTTAAAGTCTATGATTCTATAAAATGAGTAAAATATTTTATATATGTGTTACTGGTATCATTACCAGGTGCAAAATTATTAGACAGAAATGTGATGTCTAATATCAAATCTAATTGACAGTATGTTGAATTTATTATGTATTAATGGTCTAAAAAAAGTGAACAGTGAGTTAACAAAATCTGCAGACAACAGTTTTAGATTAGTCAAGACTAGTGGGGATTGTGTGGAGTTTCGGAGGGATCTAGCAAAGGTAGGGCAAAAAACTTATCCTAGTGATGGGCAGCAGAATAGCAGATGGAATTCAGTGCAGGCAAATGCAAATAAATATATTTTAGAATGAAAAAATTGAATTACTCATGCATATTGATGGGTTCCAAAAATTACACCACAGCCCCAGTTACATCACAGAACTGATCTGGAGCAGAACTAAATATGAGATGAAATCCTGTCCTTTTTGAAGTGAACAGCAAAATTCATATTGGCTTCAGTGGTGCTGTGATCTCACCCATTAGGTATTTTTTTCTGTCAGTTAAATTGTAAGTTGCTCAGAGTAGGGCTTCCCCCCCTGTATATTAAGTACTGTCTAAACATATAGCAACCTATTAATAAATAATTGCCTAACAATTTCATTGCCTTTGGATAAAGGGAAAGAGAGAAACTAAGAAAAGGCATCTTACAAAGCTTAATAAGATGAGGCAAGGTTTTAGTGTAGTGTTTTTGGAGGGTATACAATAGCCTGGACTTGTGGTCTTGAATCTAAAATACTCTTTACATAGTTGGCTGAGCACAGACCAGAGAGATCTTGGTGGTTCTTGGCACGCAGTTTGCGGTGCCAGGCAGCGGCGTATTATCGCCTAGGCCAACAAGGCCTAGGCCAAGGGCAGCAAATTTGCTCGTGACCCTTCCCCAACTCCGCCCCTTCCCCAAATCCCCGGCCCACTTCCTCCCCCAGGCATGCCATACTTCCTTCCTTTCACCTCCTTCCCAGGCTTGCCGCACGAAAGCGCTGGGAGGGAGGGAGAAGCAAGTAGCAGCACGCTTGGAGGAGATCAGAGCAGAGGTGAGCTGGGGCCCGCGGGCATGGGGAGTAACCCGAGGGGGCTGGTAACCTCTCCCCACCCCAGCTCACCTCCGCTCCACTGCTGTCATTCCCTGAGAATGCCGCAACTCCCCTTCTCCCCCCTCCCTCCCAGGCTCGCTGTGCAAAAGTGCTGGGAGGGAGAGAGGGAGAAGCGAGTAGCAGCACGATCGGAGGAGGCGGAGCAAAGGTGAGCTGGGGCCGGCGGGTGCAGGGAGTGACTCTGGGAGCTGGGAGGCAGGGAGCTCACCTCCACTCCACTGCTGCCATCCCCCGAGCGCGCCACAACTCTCCTTCTCCCCCTCCTTCCCAGGCTTTCCGCGGGGGACCAGAGGTGAGCTGGCAGAAAGGGGCGGGGAAGGCAGCAATTTTTTGAGGTCCTAGGGGTGCCAAATTTGTTAATCCACCGCTGGTGCTAGGTATCACTTTGGGGATCCAACCCTGCACTGAACAGTCATAGAATGGACCACAGACTTCTTTGCTACCACTTAGCAAACAAACTGGGAAATTACCACATTGAGAACTACTAGTGCCTCTGAAGAGTGTGTTAATGTGTACAGAGGAAAGGTTAAAAGTTCAGAAAACAAATGAAGCTCTTAAGTAGAAGACAATTTTAAACAGAGAAATAGTCCTGGGAAGAGAGACAGAGATGGAGATTCCTAAAAGGGGGTGGAGATTTGAACTGTTTCTAGCAGTAATTTTCAATCTCTTGAATGTAATAATTAAAATGATATATCACTATATAGAATGGTATGATGGAAGGGACCTCAAGAGATCGTCCAGTCCAGTCCCGTGCATTCAAAGCAGGATTAAGTATTATCTAGATTGTCCCTGACAGGTGTTTGTCTAACCTGCTCTTAAAAACTTCTAGTGACAGAGATTACACACCCTCCCTGGGCAATTTATTCCAAAGTTTAACCAACCTGACAGTAAGGAATATTTTCCTAATGTCCAACGTAAACCACCTTGCTGCAATTTAATCCCGTCACTGCTCATCCTAGTCTCAGAGGTTAAAGAGAACAATTTTTCTCCCTCCTCCATGTAACCTTTTATGTACTTGAAAATTGTTATCATGTCCCCTCTCAGTCTTCTCTTCTCCAGACTGTATAAACGAAATTTTTTCAATCTTCCCTAATAGGTCATGTTTTCTAGACTTTAATAATTTTTGTTGCTCTTCTCTGGACTTCCCATATTTCCAGAGGCAGGTGCTTCAAAGGGAATGAACAGAACAGGTAATCATCAAGTGATCCATCCCCTGTTGACCATTCCCAATTTCTGGCAAATAGAGCCTAGGGACACCATCCCTGCCCATCCTAGCTAATAGCCATTAATAGACCTATCCTCCATGAATTTATCTAGTTCTTTTATTGAACCCTGTTATAGTCTTGGCCTTCAGAACCTCCTCTCAAGGAATTCCACAGGTTGACTCTGTGCTGTGAGAAGAAATACTTCCTTTTGTTTGTGTCAAAGTTCCTTCCCCACTCTGAACTCTAGGGTACAGATGTGGGGACCTGCATGAGAACCTCTAAGCTTAACTACCAGCTTAGATCTGGTTTTGCTGCCACCACCCAAATTATTTATGAGTCATTTGGGAGACTCTGTCTACCTCCCCTGCAGAATATCTCCCTTCCAAGTACTATAACCCTTCCCTGGGTAGCCTTGAGAGACTTCACCAATTTCCTGGTGAACACTGATCCAAACCTTGGATCTTAAAACAAGGAGGAATTAACCATTCCCCCTCCTTTTCCCCCACCAATTCCTGGTGAGTCCAGATCCAACCCCCTCGGATCTTAAAACAAGGAAAAATCAATCAGGTTCTTAAGGCTTTTAATTAAAGAAAGAAAGTTAAAATTATCTCTGTAAAATCAGGATGGAAAAACTTTACAGGGTAATCTGATTCAAAGAGTCCAGAGGAACCCCCTCTAGCCTTAGGTTCAAAGTTACAGCAAACAGAGATAAATCTTCTTAGCTAAATGGAACATTTACAAGTTGAGAAAACAAAGATAAAACTAACACACCTTGCCTGGCTGTTACTTACAAGTTTGAAATATGAGAAACTTATTCAGAAAGATTTGGAGAGCATGGATTGATGTCTGGTCCCTCTTAGTCCCAAGGGTGAACAAACCCCAAAACAACAAGCACACAAACAAAAGCCTTCCCCCCACCAAGTTTTGAAAGTATCTTGTCCCCTTATTGGTCCTTTGGGTCAGGTGTCAGCCAGGTTACCTGAGCTTCTTGACCCTTTACAGGTAAAAGGATTTTGGTGTCTCTGGGCAGGAGGGATTTTATAGTATTGTACACAGGAGGGTTGTTACCCTTCCCTTTATAGTTATGACAGTTTGTTTTAAACCTGCTGCCTATTAATTTCATTTCTTGTGTTATGGGAAGGAGTAAATAACACTTCCTTCTCTACTTTCTTCACACTAGTCACGATTTTATAGACCTCAGTCATATCCCCCCTTAGTTGTCTCTTTTCCAAGCTGAAAATTCCCATGGGATCTAACTCCCTGCGTTTGCTGAAGTCTGCCTTTTTGAAATACATTATTGTGGTTTTTTCCCTCCTCATATGGCAGCCATTCCATACCCCTAATCATTTTTGTTGCCCTTTTCTGAACCTTTTCCAATTTCAATATATTGAACAGAAGTGGATCCAGAACTGATCCCTGTGAGACCCCACTCAATATGGCCTTCCAGCTTGACTGTGAACCATTGATGACTACTATCTTGGAACAGTTTTCCAATCAGTATTGCACCCACCTTATAATATCTCCATCTAGGTTGTATTACCCTAGTTTGTTTATGAGAAGGTCACATGAAGCAAGTATCAGAGGGGTAGCTGTGTTAGTCTGGATCTGTAAAGGCAGCAAAGAATCCTCAGCTTTCTGACGAAGTGGGTATTCACCCACGAAAGCTCATACTCCAAAACGTCTGTTAGTCTATAAGGTGCCACAGGATTCTTTGCTGCTTTCACATGAAACAGTATCAAAAGCCCTACTAAAGTCAAGATATACCACATCTACTGCTTCCCTCTATTCACAAGGCTTGTTATCCTGTCAAAGAAAGCTATTAGATTGATTTGACACAATTTGTTCTTGACAAATCCATGCTGACTGTTACTTAGGTGTTTGCAAATTGATTGCTTAATTATTTGCTCCATTATCTTTCCGGGTACTGAAGTTAAGTGACTGGTCCAGAATTCCCCGGATTGTCTTTACTTCCCCTTTTTTACCCTAAAAAGGAGAGGAGAGATGGCTCAGTGATTTGAGCATTGGCCTACTCAACCCAGCATTGTGAGTTCAATCCTTATGGGGGCCATTTAGGGATCTGGGGCAAACATCTGTCTGGGGCTTGGTCCCCCTTTAAGCAGGGGGTTGGACTAGATGACCTCCTGAGGTCCCTTGTAACCCTGATATTCTATGATGGGCACTGTATTTTCCCCTTTCCAGTCCTCTGGAATCTCTCCTGTCTTCCATGACTTTTCGAGGATAATTGCTAATGGCTCAGATATCTCCTCAGATACCTCCTTGAGTTTTCTAGGCTGGATTTTGTCAGATCCTGGTGTCTTGAAGACATCTAACTTCTCTAAGTATTTTTTAACTTGTTTCCTCCACCCTCCCTTCCCCCCCCCATTTAACTTCTGATCCTACCTCATTTTCACTGGCATTCACTATATTAGACCTACAATCACTACAAACCCTTTTGATGAAAACTGAAAGAAAAAAGACAGATAACACTTCTGCAATTTCTATATTTTCTGTTATTCCCCCCACCCCAACTGATTTATGGGCCTACCCTATTCTGTCTTCCTCTTGCTTCTAATGTATTTATAGAAAAAAAATGTGTTACCATTTGTCTTTTGCTAGATTAATCTCACTTTGTGACTTGGCCTTTCTAATTTTGTCCCTACTTGTGTTATTTGTTTATAGTCATCCTTTGTAATTTGACTTTCTACTTTTTGTACAACTTTTTTTTTTGAGTTTCAGATAATTGAAAATCTCCTGGTTAAGCCAAGGTGGTCCCTTGCCATTCTTCCTATTTTTCCTATACAGTGGGATAGTTTGCTCTTGTGCCCTTATAGTGTCTCTTTGAAAAACTGTTAGCTGTCTTCAACAGTTTTTCCCCTTGGACTTGCTTCCCTTGGGATCTTATCTACCAACTCCCTGAGTTTGCTGAAGTCTGCCTTCTTGAAATCCATTATCTTTACTGTGCTGTTTTCCCTCCTACCATTCCTTAGAGCCATGAACTCTATCATTTCATGATCACTTTCACTTAAACTGCCTTTCACTTTCAAATTCTCAGCCAGTTCCTCCTTATTTATCAAAATCAAATCTAGAACAGCCTCTCCCCTAGTAGCTTTCTCCGCCACCTGAACTAAAAAATTGTGTCCAATGCATACCAAGAGCTTGTTGGATAATCTGTGCCCTGCTGTATTATTTTTCCAGCAGATGTCTTGGTAGTTGAAGTCACCCATCACCAGCAAGTCCTCTACTTTGGATGATTTTGTCAGTTGTTTAAAAAAAGTTTCATCCACCTCTTCTTCCCAGTTAAGTGGTCTGTAGTAGACCCCTACTATGACATCATCCTTGTTTTTTACCCCTTTTATCCTTACCTAGACACATTCAACAAGTCTGTCTTCATTTTCCATCTTAACCTCGATCCAAGTGTCTACATTTTTAATTTATAAGGCAAGACCTCCTCCCTTTTTTCCCTGCCTGTCCTTCCTGAACAAGCTGTACCCTTCTATACCTATATTCCAGCCATGCATATTATCCCACCAAGTCTCTGAGATGCCAACTATGTCACAGTTGTGTTTATTAACTAGAATTTCAAGTTCTTCCTGCTTATTTCCCATTCTTGCATTAGTATACAGACATCTAAGATACTGATTTGATTTCCCCTCTATCTTCTCTCTTGGCCCTCTCTTATTCATGCTATAATGGCCCATGCTCCTCCCCAGATTCCAACCCTTCTCTCAGGTCTCCATGTTTTGGACTTACCTATGGGCTTTTGTACAACATTAAACGTTTTGTTTCAGTAACAGAGATGGGATCATTTTATTGATTCTATAAGTAACAAATGTGTACATGCAATTTAGAATTTTCAGAGCAAATCAATATGAACCTTGCTCATGATGGATGTGGAAGTATTTCCTTATATATATTTTAACTACACTTACAAATTAAAAATACATGCTTTCCCTCATCTCCAAAGCTCCATATCATTGAACTAGTTCCTTCTGAAATTCCCAGTGTTTTGGGGGTGATTCACTATTTAAGAAATCTTACGGTATAGAGAGGCTAATCCATCAGAGCCTTTTATGTTGGCATGAGGAGTTCTCGTCTTGAAGAATTTTTTAAACATTAAGAAATTCTTGGCTTTGAAGATTTTTCACATGCCTAAAAAGGTTCAAGAATAAAGAAATATTGTCCCTGTAGCTTTCATGGAATATGGTAATATAATTGCTTATGCTGAGTTCTTTCTTAGGGCTTGTCTACACTTACCGGAGGATCGACGGGCAACAATTGATGCATCAGCAGTCAATTTAGCGGGTTTAGTGAAGATCCGTTAAATCGACCGCCGATTGCTCTCCCGTCAACTCCTGTACTCCACCAGATTGAGAAGAGTAAGAGGAGTTGACGGGAGAGCGTCTCCCATCAACATCATGTAGTGTGGATCCTGCGGTCAGTAGATCTAAGCTATGTCTATCTGAGTTACGTTATTCATGTAACTCAAATTGTGTAGCTTAGATCGACTTTTCCCTTTAGTGTCGATAAGGCCTTAATAAAGAAAAATGTTTACCTTCTCATCTATACTACTGCAACCCCATTGACTTCAACAGAGGTACTTCTGTGTGTGAAAGGAGAATTAGTCCCTAGGTTTTAAAATATCTCTCATTCCCATAAGGCAAAGGGTGCCTCTTGCAGAAGAAAGTCTCACAGCTGGAGTTCTGTCTCTTGAAAAACTGTTGCTACAGATTTTGTATGTAACTATTTTGACCCTCTTCTTTAAAGATTATTTGGCAGTCTGTTTACATGCCATGAGAGAGCATGTTCTTGGTAGAGAGTGTTGATATGCAAAGAATGACTTGACCTTCAGCTAATACAAGCTCTAACTGGTTTGGTCAGAGCAAAAGATTCCCTTTGGGCTCCCTGGTAGAGCACCAGGCTTTGGACAAAGAGACGTGTTTTGAATCTCTCTTGCAGCAATATGTGGAATACCCAGCGAGTCCAGACATTGCATGGCTAACTCCACTAATTAGTTAAGTCTGCTAAGCTGCCATAGTGTGTTACCATAAATCTTGCTTCTGGGCTATGATTCAAAGAGAAGCCCACTAGACCCTAAAGAGTTTGTTCTTTCTCTGACTGAAAAATAACAAGCAGTAAGAGCAGATGGCTGAGATACTATCCTTCTGCAAGTAAAGGGAGCAAGCAACCAGCTCTAGTAATCATACCAGCTTGTTGTTCCTAAGAATATTTATGGCAATGAAAAGGTTTACAGAAGCTGTGAGCTTTATGCAGCATATAGATGGCTAGCTATGATATAGTACATGCTATCAGCAGGTTTTGTGAAATCAGCTGGAACATGAGGATAGTCACAGATACTTAACCTAACAATGCAGCTCACTCAGGGTCTTAACACACAGTACACCACTAGAAGAAACTTCCCTTAAGTAATGAAACCACACAAGTGTCTTGCCACAGCTAATACACAGAACCGCAGGGCAGACTTAGCATTTTGGGACAGGCACAAAAAAACATTTTTGCTTCCCTTTCCTTCAGGTGCAACTGATTTCTGTCCTCTATAATCACATGGATAGAGCTGATGTTGGATTTGGGGGATGGTTAGTGAGATTATTGTTTGGGAAATGCTTTTATTTAAAATTAAGTTTAGAAGATATATATGTTTTAGATCCCCCTCAACCTCCTGCTGCAGAAGTAGAACTCAGTTGCCTTTTCCTTTGAGCCCTAGCAATCTATTGCATTGGTTTATGTTTTCAAAACAAATTCACAAAGAGAGAGGCTAGAAAATTCTCTCTTAAAAATGAAAGCTGAGATTCTCTTTTATATTTCAGGGTCCTCCAAATCAGAGGGACCATGCCCATAAGCTTCATGGCCCTTAATGGCCCAGCCCAGTGGAACAGAGACTTATTAAAAAAACTTTATTTTTCTCCACTTCTAAAACGCAGCTTCAGGGTAACGCCTGTTTCTGGTAAATGAAAACTCACAGAAAGATACAGAAGTTGACTTTATTTCAAGGAGAACAGAACTCTGAAAAAGTTCTCGCAACCTACAGTACACATATAGAGTAGCTTACAAGTATAGCCTGCCTATTTCATGCTGAGTTTAACTGCCCTGATGGGAAAATGACATTTGGCTCAGGCGAGAAATGCACTGCAGGGCTGGCATACTTTTAGGTATATTGTACCTATCAGAGTCCTAATGTCTGTATTTTGAGAAACAGAACAAATGTGTCAATGTGGAAAAGGAATCCCTTGTGCACTGATATTTTAACATATTTTCTTCATTAGTATTTTGATCTAGGCTATAACAAGTCTGGCCTTTGGCAAACATCAAATTATTCAGCAATGGTATTAAAATAACTTTAAAAGGTACATGAAAATTTATCCTTGTAAATAAAAACATGACGCTCTTATACTCCAGAAGTATAACTGTATGCATGAATGCTACGCCTCTTAAGAACTGTTTTACAGAGAGTGTATGTGGTCACCTAGGAGCTGTGTGCTATGGAAGAAATATAATTTGCATAACATTTTGCCAAATGCATGCAGTTAAGTCTGCTATGCTTGCTAGGATCAAGAGAGATAAGTGTTTCTCCCAGTTAAGATTTTGTATTGTGCTTGAGTTCAAGATATTAAATTACTTTAACTTGTTCAGAAATGCTTTATAGTTATCAGCCACACATGGAGTGCTGCATGAAGTTTTAGGAGGGGGTTATCAGTCTTAAATAAAAGCATTTAGCCACCCACAAGAAAGCTTAATATTATAAATTCAAATCCAGCTAAACTTTGTTAAGTTCACAAACACTGAATAATCTGTACATAATACAAGGTCATTAAGTCACTACATGGAAAGGATTTCTGCTTGTCTTCCCTAGGGGATGCTGCTGGCAATAGCCACACAAAATTTAATAAAATATCTGAGACAAACAGTTTTAATGCACAAGTGAAGCAGCTAGTTATGTTTTGTGGAGATATTACATATTATTTATGATAGCCACGGTGGTATCAAATTAGTGCATCATGATTAATAGCATTACAATAGATGCAGATTAAATTAATAATAAGTAGCAATTTACTGTAAAGCATTAGGTCAACAGACAATCCCATAAATGAGGGTTCCCAAATAGACATTTCATTCACATACAAATTGCAAAAAAATAAAATACCCCCCCCCAAATCTCTCCGCTGATAGGATTGATCTGATGGTCCAATGTAAATACAATCTGCTGTCATGAGGGGGAGGTTAATTGGATTTTCAAATTAAAAAGGTCAGCAGCAAAACAGGGTAAGTCTATCAAGGTCTGGGTTGCAGCACCAGGGTACTAAGTGTGAGTGGAGGAAGTGAGACCCTTAAATTCAACAGTTACTGATAATCACTAAACAGGACGACTGAAAATGTAAAAAAATTAGATCTGTCAACATCTTGCATGGGACTCCAGTGTAATACCAGCTGAACCTATTGACTTGGTAGGTAATTATTTGAGTTGGTGAAGTACAAAATTGTCAGACTGTTTAATTTGAAAAGTACTATATATTTGTTAATGAAAACAAACAGGGGCAGTGGAGGGTTGAAAGGCAAATTTAATACAGTAAGTGAGAAACAAGAGATGGAAAATATGCTAAAATTAAATAATGTATCTATTGCTTATTTGCGCTACCGTAGCTCAATAACAATAACTCTAATCCAATTCCTTGTACACAAAAGTAATGCTTCACAAGTCCATTGCTCAGTGGTAATTTACTAGGGAATACCTACAGGATGAACTAATTACATGAATGCTAAACGAATTCATTAAGAACAATGTTCTTACAATGCAACTCACCTGAATTGATTACAACTGAACTTTTAAAATGTTACAGTACTAAATATTGGCACCACAAAGAGGAAGAGTGAAAAGTATGTTACATTTGCATGACTCTTCCTCCATAATAGGTTGAGTGCTGAAGGCAGAGCCATTACTCTTACTGCCCTTTTCATCTCAAAGTTGCTGTCAGATTCACTTTCCTTCACAGCTGAGTTAGCTTTGCCAGGTTGTCTGGTTTTTGACCTGAACGCCCAGTTGAAAAGGGACCCTAGTGGCTCTGATCAGCACTGCTGACCAGGCCATTAAAAGTCCGGTTGGTGACACAGCAGGGTTAAGGCAGGCTCCCTGCCTGCCCTGGCTCCGGGTAGCTCCCAGAAGCTGCCGGCATGGGAGCTGTGGGGGCAGTGCCTGAAGGCATGGGCAGCGTGCAGAGTCCCCTGGCCCCTCAACTTAGGAGCCGGACACACTGGCTGCTGTGTGGAGCCGGGGCAGGCAGGCAGCCTGGCTTAGCCCTGCTATGCCAGGGACCAGGAGCTGCCTGAGGTAAGCATCGCCTGGCTCCTGCACCCCAACCGCCTTATCCAGGTTGGAACCCCATCCTGCACCCCAGCCCTGAGCCCCCTCCTGCACCCAAACTCCCTCCTGGAGCCCACACCCCAACTCCCTGCCCCAGCCCTGAGCCCCCTCCCAAAATCTGCTTCTAGCCCCAAGCCCCCTCCTGCACCCAAACTCCCTCTCAGAGGCTGCATCCCGCACCCCCTCCCACATCCCAAACCCCTGCCCCAGCCCTGAGCCCCCTCCTGAACCCCATCCCCCTCATCCCTGGCCCCACCCCACAATTCCCACATCCCAACCCCCTGCCCCAGCCCCAAGCCCCCACCGGGAACCTGCTCCCATACCTCAGCCCTGAGCCCCCTCCTACACCCAAACTCCCTCAAAGCCCGCATCCCACACACCCCTCCCAGACCCCAACCCCAGCCCCAGCCCTGAGCCCACTCCCACACTCCAAACTCATCTGCTTCAGCGGGGCAGGGGTGGAGCGTTGGGGAAGGAGTAGGGAAAGGGGGAGAGCAAGGGTGTTCGGTTTTTGTGCGATTAGAAAGTTGGCAACCCTAGCTAGGGTACAACATTGTTTTGACTGGAGTTAGATGAGAAAAGGTGACACCATAGTATCTGGTGCTCTTGTCTGTACATACCTCTTGGTCTTTCAACAATTTACTCAGTGGTCCTTAGTGTTGTTCAATAATATATCTAGTGTCCTCCTGCTGGCACTGATGATAAATTACTATTCAGGAGGTCCCAGATCTGGAGTGGTATTTAGGCTCCTTATTTCCATTGATTATAATATCTTTGAGGATCTGGGCTGAGGTCTTCTTCTGGGAATAGAGAATAGCACTAGCCAGAGAGAATCAATAGGATGGTTGTAACATCCACCATTCTAACGTCAAGAGGAACCTAAAAGAGTATAGGCTGCTACTGATAAGAAGGCATGACCACATCCCCTTCTAGTGAGTTTATCTCTTTCATTTTATTTTGGTGTATCAGAAAATACAAAATAAATTGAAATTACAAGGGTTTACCTGCAGCTGTTTGATATAGCCCGGGTTGGGGAAACCTTTAGGGTGTTCCTTGTGATGTCATGGCATTAGATCAATGGTTTTCCACCTGTGGTCTATGGTTCCTTGGGGTCCACAGACTATGTCTAAGGGGTCCATGAAAGTTTCAGATTCAGAAAAGGCATTGCGTTTTTCTGATCAATCAAAAGTATGTGAATACCCCCACCTACAGGTCAACACCCAGAAGTAGTGTTGTTACCATAGAAGCCCACTCTGTGTTTAGTACCCTTTCTCACTCTAAGGGTATGTCTACACTACAGGATTATTCTGATTTTACATAAACCGGTTTTGTAAAACAGATTGTATAAAGTCGAGTGCATGCGGCCACACTAAGCACATTAATTCGGCGGTGTGCATCCATGGTCCGAGGCTAGCATCAATTTCTGGAGCGTTGCACTGTGGGTAGGTATTCCGTAGCTATCCCATAGTTCCCCCAGTCTCCTCCGCCCCTTGGAATTCTGGGTTGAGATCCCAGTGCCTGATGGGGCAAAGATCATTGTCGCGGGTGGTTCTGGGTAAATGTCTTCAGTCATTCCTTCCTCTGGGAAAGCAACGTCAGACAATCATTCCGCGCCCTTTTTCCCTGGATTGCCGTGGCAGATGCCATAGCATGGCAACCATGGAGCCTGTTTTGCCTTTTGTCACTGTCAATGTATGCGTACTGGATGCCGCTGACAGAGGCAGTACTGCAGCGCTACACAGCAACATTCATTTGCCTTTGCATGATAGCAGAGACGGTTATCAGTTGTTCTGTAGTCTGCTGTTCCATTGTAAATTGGCAATGAGATGATGGTTATCTGTCGTTCTGTACTGTCTGCTGCTGTCATGGGTGCCCCCGGCTAAGGTTGGCCGGGGGCGCAAAGACAAAAATGGGAATGACTCCCCGGGTCATTCCCTCCTTTATGTTGTATCTAAAAATAGAGTCAGTCCTGCCTAGAATATGGGGCAAGTGTACTAGAGAACCAGAGAGCGCAGCTGCTCCGCGTCAGATCCCGCAGAAATGATGAACTACATGCCATTCTAGGGGGTGCCCCTGCAACAACTGCACCCATTGCTTTCCTGCTCCCCAACCCTCCTGGGCTACCGTTGCAGTGTCCCCCCATTTGTGTGACGAAGTAATAAAGAATGCAGGAATAAGAAACACTGACTTGTTAGTTAGATAAAATGAGGGGGAGGCAGCCTCCAGCTGCTATTAGTCCAGGCAGGACATTAAGCAGTGCGGGGGAGAGGAGCCCAACATCCCGCTGCTATGATAGTCCAGGCAGTACAGAATCTTTTCTTTACACATGAAAGGGAGGGGGCTGATGGAGCTCAGCCCCTAGTTGCTATGATGAAGATGGTTACCAGCCGTTCTGTACCATCTACTGGAATGACCGGGAATCATTCCTATTTTTACCCAGACGCCCCCGGCTAGCCTCACCTGAGGCCAGCCAGAAGCACTCACGGGCTGATGATGACGACGGATAGCAGTCATATTGTACCGTCTGCCACCGGGAAGGGGAGAATAGCGGATACTGCTCTTCACTGCAGCAGCATCGCGTCTACCAGCAGCATTCAGTAGACATAGGATGACATTGTAAAAAGTCAAGAAACGATTTTTTCCCCTGTTCTTTCACGGGGGGGGAGAGGGTAAATTGACAAGCTATACCCTGAACCACTCTGGACAATGTGTTTGATCCTACAGGCATTGGGAGCTCAGCCAAGAATGCAAATACTTTTTGGAGACTGCTGTGGAGTGTGGGATAGCTGGAGTCCTCAGTACCCCCTCCCTCCATGAGCATCCATTTGATTCTTTGGCTTTCCGTTACGCTTGTCACACAGCACTGTGCTGTGGACTCTGTATCATAGCCTGGAGATTTTTTTCAAATGCTTTGGCATTTCGTCTTCTGTAACAGAGCTCTGATAGAACAGATATGTCTCCCCATACAGCCATCAGATGCAGTATCTCCCGTACGGTCCACGCTGGAGCTCTTTTTAGATTTGGGATTGCATCGCAACCCGTGCTGATCAGAGCTCCATGCTAGGCAAACAGGAAATGAAATTCAAAAGTTCGCGGGGCTTTTCCTGTCTACCTGGCCACTGCAGCCAAGTTCGGATTGCTGTCCAGAGCGGTCACAATGGTGCACTGTGGGATACCGCCCGGAGGCCAATACCGTCAATTTGCGGCCACACTAACCCTAATCCGATATGGTAATACCGATTTTAGCACTACTCCTCTCGTTGGGGAGGAGTACAGAAACCGATTTAAAGAGCCCTTTATATTGATATAAAGGGCCTCGTGTGGATGGGTACAGTGTTAAATCGGTTTAACACTGCTAAAATCGGTTTAAACGTGTAGCGTAGACCAGGCCTGAATCAAATGCCGTACTGAGGATCTGCAACATTTTTCGGTGAATTCTCTTCAGTCAGTTTTCAGTCTAAGACGTCTATGGTAGGGATCCACAGAGCGCAGGATGAATTTCCAAAGGGGTCCGCACTTCCGTTTGAAATTTTTAGGGGATCTGCAAAGGATGAAACCCACTGCATTAGATGAAAAGAAGTAAGAGTATGTTGATACATCAGTTATATTTGCTAGATGTTTATTTGTTTCTTGATAAAGAGACATGACGTTGGTCTTATATCAGTTAGTGACACTGAAGGAAAATAAAGAGAATTAGTATACTGGCCCTCATTCCATTAAAGGGGCCTGGGAGCTAGGGACTTCCTGCTGCTGCAAAGTACATAGCTGTCTATGAGCAGCCATGTCCCATCTATCGTTCACTCTCCCATCTTCAGCTTTTTCTGCTTATCCACTGTGGCAAGGCTTCTTGTCAGGTGCAGAGCTGGGCGAATAACTGATTTTTTGGTGTGCTGTCAGTTCTAATTTTTTAAAAAGAAATAACTTGGTTTGCCCTGAATTGAATCTGAAAATTCTGGTGAATTGAAAAAGTCTGATTTCAGGCAAAATGAAACATTATTTGACCTGAACTGATTTATTTCTGGTCAGATTTGCAAGCAGGAAGTGATGCTGCTGCTGATCACCTGATAGCTTTTAGCTCAGTGAGAAGGCACTCATGTGGGAGGTAGGAGACACGGGTTGGAATCCTCATTCTGAGCAGGGATTTGGACCCACGTGTCCACCTTCCCAGGTGAGAGGCCTAACCACCCAAGCTATAGGGTAGCCTGAGTTGCGACTTTCTCCCACTGAAGCTGTTCCACTTTTGATAAAATACTTGAATAGTCATTGAACCAGAAAGAAAGAGAGCATGTGTATGAAAATGACTCAATAGTCCATTGGTTAGGTTGGCTAGGATACTTACCTGAGAGGGGGAAGCCCTAAGAACCTGTTCCAATGAAAATATGATTATTTATACCAAGTGGAACAATTTCAATATGCGAGAATGAGAGACTATTCTGAGAATAGCCAATAGTCTGATGGTTAGAGCACTCCATTCAGAGGTGTGAGACTTGAGTTTCCCACATACCAAAATGAATACCCTCATCACTGGGCTAAAAGTTGTAAGATAGACTTCACCTTCTCTGATGGTTTTGTGAATCTAGGTTGCCTTCCACCACAAAAAAAAAAAAAGGGTTCTGACTGAAGTTATTCACTAAATTCATGTTAAATTCACAAATAGTTTCAAGTCCACCCAAACTACATTTTTCAGTGAATAAACGATTCATCCAAGAATTTCACCAGTTTCTAGTCATGTGTGTTTGTTTGTGGGAAGCCTTGTGGCCTGCAGTGTAATGTCCCTTCAGGCCTGCTTCTTCAACCAGGCACCCAGGGAATGGGACTGGATATTTCACAATGCCCCAGTTCATTCTTGGGAAGTGACTGTAATGGTTAAATTGACTTTGTGAATGGAATCGGGGTTCCATGATGGTTAAAGCATGCCTTCCATTAGCCCCACTTGCAAACCTTGCAAGCAACAGAGGGAAATAGCAAGCCTCTGGCCCACCCCATGAAGAGTATGATAGCATGTAGTGAGGAAAGTTTTTGTAGTGAGGGTAAGCTGCCCTGGTTCCCCCTCAAAAGGGTTGAATAAGCTTTGTATCTTTATCCAAAGAACAGAAGCAGTACTAAGATCAGTTCAGTTTCTCTCCTCAATAATCCATACTCAAATATACCATGACAGGACTTTCAAATAATGACAATGGTTCTCCAGAGAGAAAAGAAGGTACATGTGACAAGGGATTGTGTGTGTGTGTGTGGGGGGGTATGCATGTTTGGAGGGTATGAGAGTGTAAGGAGGTCTTTTGATGGAGGGCTTGAGCTTCTCAGAAAGATATAAAGGTCATTAAATAAGGGTAAGGAGAAGGGACAACCAGTAATGGACTATGCAACTGACAGTGGGTGGGTTCCACTGGGGTAGGGAAATAAGGTGGCATAAGTTAAGGAAGGAGGTTTTGGGTGGGTGAATGGACAAGAATTTGAGGGGGGTTGCTGGCCACTGGATCTACAAATCACTCAACTGAGCAATGCCTGCCTCTTTATAATGTTCTCTCCATTTGCATCTGGTGTGGAATCCATCTCCTGGTATGAAGGGGATGTGAACTCCTTCTTGAATTTACACTTTTTTTAGTTTCCACCCCTACAAGGATTGCCTCCTGAAGCAGATGTGTAAATTACTTGGAAATATGTTGCATATGACCATTTTCCCTCTGACATTGTTTATAGCAATGTGCTGTTTTTCTATTGTATTACAATGTCATCAGCTTCATTTTAAGTCTTTTAAAATTTATTTCCTTTTAAAAAAAAAGAAACTGAATGAGCTGCGACCAGAGGAAAAGCCAACTGAGGGAGTTTGCCTGGGAACCATCTGAGAGGAGCTATGGTGAGTGCTATATTGCGAGGGCTGTGTTGTGAGCTGGTGTGGTGAATATCTGAGTGTCTGTCTGGTGTAACCATTTATTTGACTGGTGCTAGTTGCGGGAACTGGTTGATCGTTTGTTTGTTTGTTTGTTTGAAAAGTGTAAATTGGGAGTGCTTTGTTCCAGGTGGGCCTAGAGTGGTTGATTGTTCTTCGAGCCAGCAGCCTTATAAAAAAGCAACCAGTTGCGAACTGAGTGAGCTGCCAACAGAGGAGAAGCCAACAGAGGGAGTTTTCCTGGGGGGAGTTCCCACAGAGTTTTTTCCTTTCAGGCTTCTGTGAGCAGTAATTACAACATCTGAAGAGGCTCTTAGAAGGAAGACTATATGGATAGTAAAAAGAACAGGAGTACTTGCGGCTCCTTAGAGACTAACAAATTTATCTGAGCATAAACTTTCGTGGGCTACAGCCCACTTCATCGGATGCGTAGAATGGAACATATAGTAAGGAGATATATATACACATACAGAGAACATGAAAAGGTGTTGTGACCTGCACAGGATGTGCAATATTTGTCTTTCTCCCAGAGGATAGAAGTGACTTCATCTGTACAAAGGGCAAGCTGGTCTCCATATTGGAAGAGAAGGTTAAAGGACTAGAGACCCAAGTATCAACCCTGCATTGCATCAGAGAAAATGAAGACTTTCTAGATAGAAGTCAGCATTTGGTACCATAGGCACAGCATGCTGAAGAATCAGAGAGGGCAATGAAGAACAGGAAGAAAATTGGCAGCATGTGACCTCCAGAAGAAGGAGGAGAACCCATGTACCCTCAATGCAGATAGACGAAAGAAACTATTTTCAGGCTTTCTGCACAGGTACTATGATGGAGAAAGCTTTGGAAGGGTCATCTGAGGGAAGGGATCAGAAGGAGACTCCATTGACCGGAAGGCATGGGATGCATTGTCTTAGGGATGGGGGTTTTATGACCACCACTCCCAAGAGGAGGAGATGGGTTGTGGTGGTTGGGGACTCCCTCCTAAGGGGAACGGAGTCATCCATCTGCCATACAGACCAGGAAACTTGAGAAATGTGCTGCTTGCCTGGAGCTAGAATTCAGGATGTGACAGAATGTCTGCAGAGACTGATCAAGCCCTTGGACTGCTACCTTCCTTTTTCTCCATGTGGACACCAATGATACTGCCAAGAATGACCTTGAGCAGGTCACTGAAGACTGCGTGGCTCTGGGAAGAAGGATAAAGGAGTTTGAGGTGCAAGTCATATTCTCGTCCATCCTCCCTATTGCAGGAAAAGATCCAGATAGGGACCATCAAATTGTGGAAGTAAATGTGTGATTACACAGGTGGTGTTGGAGAGAAGGCTTTGGATTCTTCAACCATGGGATGTTGTTTCAGAAAGAAGAATTGCTAGGAAGAGATGGGATCTACCTAATGAAGAGAGAAAAGAGCATCTTCACAGGCAGGCTTGACTAACCTAGTGAGGAGGACTTTCAACTAGGTAAGCCAGGTATGGAGACCTAAGTCCTCAGGTAAGTGGGGAAGTGGGATACCAGGAAGAAATACAAGGAGGAGGGTGCAACAGGGGATTCATACTGAAAAAGTAGGGCAATCGGGTAGTTATCTTAGCTGCCTGTACACAAATGCAATAAGCTTGGAAAACAAGCAGGAAGATTTGGTAGTCCTGTCACAGTCAAGGAACTATGATATGATTGGAATAACAGAGACTAGGTGGGGTAAGTCACATGGCTGGAGCACTGTCATGGATGGGTATAAACTGTTGAGGAAGGACAGGCAGGGGAGAAAAGGTGGAGGAGTTGCACTGTATGTAAGAGAGCAATATGGTTGCTCAGAGATGCAGTATGAAACTGGAGAAAAGCCGTTTGAGAGTTTTTGGGTTAAGTTTTGAGTCGAGAGGAGTAAGGGTGATGTTGTGATGGGCATCTGCTATAGACCACCAGACCAGGTGGAGGAAGTAGACAAGGCTTTGTTCTGACAGCTAACAGAAGTTTCCAGATCACAGGCCCTGGTTCTCATGGGGGACTTCAACCACCCTGACACCTTATGAGAGAGCAATACAGCAGTGCACAGACAATCCAGGAAGTTTTTGGAGAGTGCTGGGGACAACTTCCTGGTGCAACTTATTGGTGTTGGAGGAACCAACTAGGGGCTATGCTCCTTTTGACCTGCTGCTCACAAACAGGGAAGACTTGGTAGGGAAAGTAGAAGTGGGTGGCAACTTGGGCAGCAGTGACCATGAGATGGTCGATTTCAGGATCCTGACAAAAGGAAGAAAGGAGAGCAGCAGAATACGGACCCTGGATTTCAGAAAAGCAGACTTTGACTCATTCAGGGAACTGATGGGCAGGATCCCCTGGGAGGCTTATATGAGGGGGAAAGGCATCCAGGAGAGCTGGCTGTATTTTAAAGAAGTCTTATTGAGGGTGCAGGAACCAACCATTCTGATGTACAGAAAGAATAGCAAATATGGCAGGCGACCAGCTTGGCTTAACAGAGAAATCTTCGGTGAGCTTAAACACAAAAAGGAAGCTTACAAGAAGTGGAAACTTGGACAGATGACTAGGAAGGAGTATAAAAATATTGCTCAAGCATGCAGGGATGTAATCAGGAAGGCCAAAGCACAATTGGAGTTGCAGCTAGCAAGAGATGTGAAGGTAACAAGAAGGATTTCTACAAGTATGTTAGCAGCAAGGAGAAGGTCAGAGAAAGTGTGGGACCCTTACTGAATGGGGAAGACAACTTAGTGAAAAATGATGTAGAAAAAGCTAAAGTACTCAATGCTTTTTTTACCTCGCTCTTCACAAACAAGATCAGGTCCCAGACTGCTGCACTGGGCAGCACAGTATGGGGAGGAGGTGAACAGCCCTCAGTGGTGAAAGAACAGGTTAAGGACTATTTTAGAAAAGCTGGACATACACAAGTCCATGGGTCCCGATTTAATGTATCCGAGGGTGCTGAGGGAGTTGGCTGATGTGATTCAGAGCCAGGGCCATTATCTTTAAAAATGCCTGGTGATCGGGGGAGGTTCCGGATGATTGGAAAAAGGCAAATATAGGCCCATCTTTAAAAAAGGAAAGAAGGAGAATCTGGGGGACTACCGACCAGTCAACCTCATCCCGGTCCCTGGAAAAATCATGGAGTAAGTCCTCAGGGAATCCATTTTGAAGCACTTGGAGGAGAGGAAGGTGATCAAGAACAGTCAACATGGATTCACCAATGGCAAGTCATGCCTGAGCAACCGGATTGCCTTCTATGATGAAATAACTGGCTTTGTGGATATGGGGAAAGCTGTGGAAGTGATATACCTTGATTTTAGCAAAGTATTTTTGCCAGCAAGTTAAAGAAGTATGGATTGGATGAATGGACTATAAGGTGGATAGAAAGCTGGCTAGATCACTGGAATTAACGGCTCAATGTGTAGCTGATAGCCAGTATCAAGTGGAGTGCCCCAAGGGTCAGTCCTAGGGCCGGTTTTGTTCAACATCTTCATTACTTGTCTGGATGATGGGATGGATTGCAGCCTCAGCAAGATGAGGGGAGAGGTAGATATGCCGGAGGGTATGGTTAGGGTCCAGAGTGACCTATAAACATTGGAGGACTGAGCAAAAGGAAATCTGATGACATTCAACAAGTACAAGTGCAGAGTGCTGCACTTAGGGTGGAAGAATCCCACGCACTGCTACAGGCTGGGGACTAACTGGCTAAGTGGCAGAAAAAGACCTGGGGATTGAGATGGATAAGAAGCTGGATATGAGAAGTTTGCCCTTGTTGCCATGAAGGCTAATGGTATATTGGGCTGCATTAGTAGGAGCATTGCCAGCAGATCAAGGGAAGTGATTATTCCCCTCTATTCGGCACTGTGAGGTCACATCTAGAGAATTGCATCCAGTTTGCCCCCCCCCCCACACAGAAGGGGTGTAGACAAATTGGAGAGAGTCTAGTGGAGGGCAATGAAAATAATCAGTGGGCTGGGGCACATGACTTATGAGGTGAGGCTGAGGGAACTGGGCTTATTTAGTCTGCAGAAGAGAAGAGTGAGGGGGGGTTGATAGCAGCCTTCACTTACCTGAAGGGGGGTTCCAAAGAGCATGGAGCTAGGCTGCCATCTCAGTGGTGACAGATGACCAAACAAGGAGCAATGGTCTCAAGTTGCATTGGGGAAGGTCTAGGTTGACTATTAGGAAACACTATTTCACTAGGAGGGTGGTGAAGCACTGGAATGGGTTACCTAGCAAGGTGGTGGAATCTCCATCCTTGTTGGTTTTTAAGGCCCAGCTTGACAAAGCCCTGGCTGGGATGATTTAATTGGGATTGGTCCTGTTTTGAGCAGTGGGCTGGACTCAATTACCTCTTGAGGTCTCTTCCAACCCTAATCTTCTATGATTCATTGATTCTATAAACGGTGGTGATGATTCACAAAAGGGAAACATTTTTCAGTCCAATTCAAGCAAAACATCTTGAGAAATAATTTTTGTAGACCCTGTGGAATGGATAGGATTATTTTCCAGCTTTGCATATTAAACATAACCATATACAGTAAAAACATATCAGCAAAAAAAGTGATTAAAGGTATGCATAAGGAGCTATACTTGATCTATTGTTTAACCATCTGTTCTAGTCTTGTAGCAATGAATTAATTTTGATGCAAACTTATTTGGTTATGTGTGAAGTTCAAGTTTTCATCACATCCCAGAATTGGAAATTTATTTTAGATGAGTTGTCACTGATGTAATCTGAAGAAGAACTGGACAGTTTATCTGATATAACAGGGAAAGAAAAGTTTATCTGCAAGTGTAATTGAACTGTCAATTGAAAGGTTATGTTTAAATACCAAGACCTTAGTAAGAGAAATGTTGAGAGCGAAAGAAAAGAACTTGAAAGATAAATTAATGACTTGTGTAAAATCCCAGTTAGTGATGGCCTAATTCTGTGAGGTGCTCAGGACCTGATAATATCAGGCCCTAAATGAATGTGAAAGTTTGTGTTTATTCTGTTTTCTCATTTCCATTTTTCCATATGATAAGTTTTGTACTAACTGACTAGTGAGGCAATGGATCAGCTACATTTGATAACACTGCTCTACAGTCAAAATGCTTCTGAAATAAATTTAGTCCAACTTTACTAATTCTGGGTCACTGAGAACGAAAATGATGCTTAAAATTTTTGATTGGCTCTAGTTTTCAAGATATGCTATTGGGTCAGTATATATGACCCTTGACTTGGAAATGACGGAGGATAAGTGAGTTATAAAGGGAAGGGACCTCAGTTTAAACCAGAAATGACTAAAATACATCTTTGACTGGATCTATGAATAAATCTATGACTGGGTTTGGACAGTACTTGCTTTTTAGGCAAAACAATGAATGATGCAATCTGAAGCTGGTATTGCATCATACATGATATGAATTGCATCATGTTGTTCCTAGAAGTCATGGGTGATGCAATCATAACGAAGCTTACATCACTCTGCTGAACAAATTGCCCTATATCAGCTCTAGAAATCATACAGTGTCCAGTGCTCTCTTATTTGTCAGTGTTTGATTTTGCAAAGGGACACATTTCTGTTTAGCCAAAGTGAGCAGAGATGCCTCCTACTTGTGTGAACAGTGCAGATAACTTCTGCTATGTTTGTGGTGAAGTGACTTTTGCATCACAAAAGCGCAGTATAACCACTATGATTAAGAAAGCCTATCACCTTGATTTTGGCTGCAAAATTGGAGATCAGGACAAGAGGTGGGCCCCACGCATATGCTGCAAGACTTGTGCAAGAAATCTTCGCCAGTGGTTGAACAGGAAAAGGAAATCTATGCCTTTTGCAGTGCCAATGATTTGGAGAGAGCCAACAGGTCATACCAGCAATTGTTACTTCTGCATGGTGCCTCCAGTTGGGAAAGGTGTGTCAAAGAAGAAAAAGTGGACTGTGCATTAGCCAAACATTCCATCAGCTATATGCCCAGTACCCCATAGAGAAGGACTGCTGGTTCCTGATGCACCAGAATCATTATCATTTGAGTCAGACGAGGAAGAGGAAGAGGAAGAGGATGAAACTTCTGGTCCTGAACCATCAATGTCACAGGACCCACATTTTCTCCCATCCTCCTCCTCTGAACCACACCTCATAACACAAGGTGAACTGAATGACCTTGTAAGGGTTTTGGAACTCCCCAAGAGTAAGGCAGAGCTGTTGGGCTCCAGACTACAGCAGTGGAATCTCCTGGCAGGCTATCAGGGCAAATGGAGCCCATCAATGCTTGCAGACTATTGCTGGACAGTGATAAGAGATACTCCATTTAATGAATACAAGAGACAAGCCAAGAAGCGCCGAGTAGACACTGAATAGGACTAAACTATGTACATAATAGTTTTTTGCCTTTTGTTTCATACTAAATTTTATTTATATAACCTTTCTGCTGATTTTTAAAGTGTTACATAAACAGGACAGGTGAAATATTATCATGTAAAGCAACCACAAACACATGAAAAGACCTAGGTTTACAATTTATGATTAAAATTCTACTATCTACACAATATACATAGACATAAAATGTAAAAACTTAAATATCTTAGAAACAGTAGCCAATCAGTTGTTTTAATTGTCATATTTGAATTCAGCACATCAAAATACATAATAAATATCACATTTTATCTCTGAAGCAGATGACATCTCAAAAATTGTAGACCAGTGTAATAAAACAAATGTAAGTACTCAAAGGAGAACGTGATATTCCACTTTCTCCCCAATCACATCAATTGGGCCAGTTTAAATAAAAGTTACATGACAGTCCAATCAAATTTAGCAACCAAAAATTGTTTTCAATTAGATTTTAATGGAAATGATGAAGTCAGCCTGGTGAATCTCTCTCAGCAGAACATTCCATCACTCAAGTGGCTAAATGGGTAAAGATACGATATGTAGAAACCATAAAAGGGAGAAGTGGGGGAGCCACTGAATATGAGAAATGTGACTGGGATGTGTCAAGAATCAAATCAGAGAAGGTACCAAGGTACAATATTTCTTAAGCACCAAAAATAGAATTTTAAACATAACTTTCAAGTTTATCAGCAGCTAATGTAGATAACTAAAGAAGAGATATGAGAATAGCAAGGAAAACAAAAAGTTAACCTAGTAGCATCATGGTGAGTAGACTATAAATTGTGAATGGAGGAGACAGAGAGTCCTGCAATCATAGGTGAAAAGTGAAATAAAACTAATACAAGTGCCTCAATTTCATCCCTTCTCTTATATATCATTTTATTAAATCCTGTCACTTGAGATAAAGCCATGCTATTTCTTAAACATGTCACAGTATTTATTAATTTATTTTCACTATTTTAGACTCACCCTTAAGGCAATCGCTGCAAATGGAAACCTTCCCAATTCTCAGATTTCTAACTTGACTTAGTAAATTACATTCTCAATGTGAAAAATCATAAACGTGGGTTATTATACAGGCAAGTATTTCTGAAATAGCAACTTCTCCCATATTGGGCCTGACTTTTCATAAAAATTGATGGATGCTTGTAAATTTCACAGCATGTGCATGTATGTTCCTGTCTCTCTGTGTTGTCTCCAACATAACCTAGGTTATAACTTTGGGCTCAATTTCTAGAACTTCAATGGCTCCAATATATTCTATGAATAATTTTACAGTGAATTCAACTTGTATTATTTTCTCTTCCCTTAAACCCATGCAGCTTAGTAAGAACATCATTCCAGCTCTCCCTGAATATATGATTCTTTCAAATCCCATCATTCATCTTTCCTTACAAATGTGGAAGGGAAACTCTGGGGAAACTAAGACATAATGTTGTGATGCTACTTTTCAAAATTTGACTCCTCTCTTTACAAATTCATAGAGTTGTAACATCAGTATTTATCTTTTTCATATATTTATTAATACAGATTCTCAATTGCATGTAGTACCAGAATTGTTTCTCATGTGTTTCTATATGGAGCTTCTACAAGGAAGTTGATGATCTCTTTTCACATATTGTGTGTGGATTTTGGTGGCGTTTTACTTACGTTGATTTTGCTCATGCTTTATGTGGTTTTGATTTTTTCTGGTTTGTAATGCACTGTTGGATCTATCTGGGTTTTATTTCTTGCAGTGGTGATGCTGTGTTTTTTTAAGCATTTAACTTTTTAAAAGTATTTCAAGGAATTTGGGTGTGGGAGAGGGCTCAGGTCTGGGGCAGTGGGTTGGGGTGCAGGCTCTGGGAGGGAGTTAGGGTGCAGAAGGAGGCTCAGGTCTGGGATAGGAGGTTGGGGTGTGGGAGTGGGTTTGGAGTGCGGGCTCCAGCCAGACGGCGCTTATCTCAGGCAGCTCCCCATTGGTTGCACAGCAGAGTTAAGGCAGGCTTCCTGCCTGTACTGGCTCCGCCTGGCTCCCGGAAGTTGCCAGCATATCTGGCTCCTAGGCACAGGGGCAGCCAGGTGCCTCTGCACCTGCAGGCGCTATCCCTGCAGCTGCAGAGCTGGTGCTTGGGGCGGGGGCAGCGCGCAGAGCTTCCCTGATTGCCTCTGCGCCTAGGGGGCTGCAGGGACATCAGCCACTTCTGGGAGCCATGCAGAGTCAGGGCAGCCAGGGAGCCTGCCTTAGCCCCACTTCACCGCCAACCGGACTTTAAGCAGCCCAGTCAGTATTTTGACTGGGTGTTCCAATTGAAAACTGGACACCTGGCAACCCTATTGATGACAGAGACAAGCTTTCAAGCTAACACAGCTCTTCTTCAGGTCTGGGAATACTTAGACAAGGCACAAGCCCCATTTCATCTTAATGCACCACTGCTGGTGGTCTTAGTTCCATTATTAATAGAAAGATGCCCGTATCACAAAACCACCACCCAAACTGGCATCTTGCTAGCATTTTGAGTGGCCAATGACCGAATGGAACTGGAAACTGAATTACCTCCTCATCCGTAGTGTTAACCCGAAAACAGATTTCAGGTGCCCTAGAATGTAATTAATCTGTTCTCATTAGGTATGGGTTTCCAGGGTGGCTAAGGAAATATTTGGAGGACATGGATACAGCCTTCTGATAAATAAATGATTGACACAAACAGTGTTCTTTCCAAAGCAAGACCTTTTTTTATTGATACAAATAACAGTCCCTGATACAATAACAATCTAAACACAAATCTCTTATAACAAGTTAAAACACTTCAAACCACAGTGCCTTATAGTATGAAATTATACTAAGTGGCTGCTCCCTGCTTACGGTGATCAGTCATTCACAAGTACTTGACAGCAATTTTTAATGTTCATTTGGTTTTACACATATAAATCCCTCTCACAGTCAACACAGATCCATCCATCCATCTGTATGAACTCCCTGCCTGCCCCCCACACATATATCTCCACACTAACACCACTATACTATGCTATAACTATTAGTCTGACATACTCAGCTGATTGCACAGTATCTTCTGTTTCCTCTCAGCTTTTCTCTTCCTTTCCTTTGTCTCACTCTTACCTCCTTCACACCTCTCACCCTTTACCCCCCCCCTCTTTTTCAAACCTTTCTGCTCTGCCCTTCTTCTCTCTCCTTGGTCTGCTGCCTCACTCTACTTTGCTAATGGTCACCTCTCAATCATTCCCTTTGACCATTATTTCCATTATGTCAATCATTGTTTACCACCTTCTTTTTCCTGCTAATTCTACTATGTGACCTTTAGCCTGCATTCTGTGTACCTCACAGTGTTATCATCTGTTTACCACCTTTTCCTGCCAATTTGTTTTTTAGTGCGATGTGACCACTTAATGGTGGTCTGACTCTTGCATATTTAAAATGGAAATCAGGAACACAAAATGGAGTTTCTCTGGTATCACTAGATGTGATCCCTCTAAGTCAGTGGCTCTCAACCTTTCCAGGCTATTGTACTCCTTTCAGGAGTCTGATTTGTCTTGTGTACTCCAAGTTTCACCTCATTTAAAAACTATTTTCTCACAAAATCAGACATAAAAATACAAAAGTGTCACAGCACACTGTTACTGACAAATTGCTTACTTTTTCATTTTTACTATATAATTATAAATAAATTAATTGAAATATAAATATTGTACTTACATTTCCATGTATAGTATATAGAGCAGTATAAACAAGTAATTGTTTGTATGAAATTTTAGTTTGTACTGACTTCACTAGTGATTTGTATGTAGCTTATTGTAAAACTAGGCAAATATCTAGATAAGATGATGTACCCCTTAGAAAACCTCTGTGTACCCTCAGGGATACACCTACCCCTGGTTGAGAACCGCTGATCTAAGTAATGGTTGAAGTGAATTATAGCCATGTTAGTCACATAAAACGTGATGAGAGGGAACTTGCACTAGCATAACTATCTTTATTACTGTATCCTATTTGGCCAGTGGATAACACATTTGAGTCATTGGGGTTTTCAATCTTCCACCTTTCATGATAATTTACAGGTCTAGCCCTTTGGTGTATTAAAATATTAATAAAGAAAATAATGTAATTGTTCACCACCACCATTTTAAATGTACTCAGCTTTTTAAGCTGAGAAATCTGCCATGTACCTCTCTGAATTAAATAATAAACTACCTTTTCATCTTAGTGGAGTGTTTACATTCTTCTGAACTATATCTTTACAAATCAGTTGTAATCAGAATCCTCCAAATGTCTCCTACTTATTAATAATACTCTAACTATATGCAGCTCTCATTTATGAATCCAGTTACTCTTTGAATAGAGTACAACTCTGTTTTGTTCCAATTAACCCTAAAATCTTGAGAGGACACTAAAGTAGCCTGTTAATATCAAGATGGATAAAAGAGATGTAGCAGGATCCCCTCACATAAATAAAATATCATATTGATGCACAACTAATTTGGACATTCTCTTTCCCATTTGTATCACAGAATATATCTCAGTTTCAAGGAAGTTATAAAGACAAGGCAAATAATAAGAAAGAGCAAAGACAGCTAGTTCCTAGAGAAAGAAAGAAAGATAGGAAGATAGATCTGGTTTTTGGTCACAACTGAGTTTTTAAATCCATTTTAAGATATTGATCATTAGAACCAAATATATTTTGTATGTGAATGAGATTACATCTATTCAAATTCTTCTCCGAATTGGTAGTGGTATGGACTAAATGACTCAATAGGTTTTTTCTATCTCTAGTTTTTATAGTTCTATCAAAGACTTTTTCTGCATCAGCACACCATGGCTATTTCAATGACTTAGAAGCATATATTAGATGAAGGTGCCTTTGTACATTGTCTGCCGCAATTCTACTTGTCGCTCATTGAATGAATAAGTATAGGCATAACCGTTCCCTACCTCACTGCCAGTATTCAAGACAGCAATTTACTGCCCAATCTCAATAAGGGAATATAGGTAGAATTTCCAAAAACAATGATTGAATCAACAATAATTCTGTTTGGGATTGGGAATCACTGTTGTAACATTGCACATACAATATGGTAATTGTCCACGGTTTGTACCTTCTTACACAACTTCTTTAAGGACTCTGTTGTAGCATGGTGGTAGGTGTTATATCATAACCCATGGTTTGGGGTGGGGCATGTCTGAAGAGGAGCCAATGTCAGCTCCTGGCAGCACTTGAACTTGAGATAGACAAAATGCACACACAATGGTAGCCACTCCTGCACCCTTAAACATGATACATTTCTCCCCAAGCTAACTCAGCTCTGCTTGCCAGGGCAGAATTAACCTTCTCCAGCCTTTCCTCCTCTATGAAGTTTGTAGTGTCACCAGTGATGAAAAATTCTTCTGATCCTTGTGTTCATGGTTTGCAAGAATTGATATTGTGATTCTGTTCAAAGTAGGATAGATGCCCCTGATGCCCTCTCCCGCTGCATTTTACCTAGGGATTCAGATGTGGAGAAGATTAGAGATTCCAATAATATCTCAGATTTGGAGCAGAGGGAGTTGAAAAGGTAGCAGCTCTGGATCTAGATTTGCATCTATTGCAGAGAATCCTACAAGTGTCAGTGGACTATTTCTCTGTCTGTGAAATTCACCCATATGCATAGAGTAAGCTCAAAGCCTATGCAAGTCCCATGTAATTCCCCAAAAGAAGATTTAAATGGTGCAAAATCTTTATACTGACCTTTCACACAGGGACAAATTTTACCCTATATTCACTGTGTTAATAATATTGAGCACTTAAGTTACATTTTCATCTGCATGTATTTCAAAGGATATGTCTACATGAGGCTAACAAATCTGCAGCTAGCCCAGGTCAGCTGGTTTGGGTTCAGACTCCGGGGCAGAAAAAATGTTGTGTAGACATTTGGGCTCAGTCTTGAGCCAGAGCTTTGGGACCCTGCAAGCGTGGAGGCTTCAGTGGTGGATTAGCTATGGGGCCAATGGGGCCAATTCCCAGAGGCCATGGCCAACTGGGGGGCCTGGGGAAAGTGGTCACCCCCACACCCCAACCTGCCTGTCCGGCACTCCTGGTGGGAATTGGGGTCGGGGCTTGGAGGCTTCCTCGCTCTGCCCACTTGGCGCTCCTTCTGGGGAACGGGGGAAGCCCCTGCTCCCTGAACCCATTTTCCCAGCAGGAGCACTGAGGGGGCAGGGGGAAGTGGGGATTGCAGGCAGAAGAGGTAGGGAGGGTCTCCCACTTGCTCTGGCCCAGGGCCCCACAAAACTGTAATCTGAGGCTTTTATCCCTATGTAGACACCACTTGGCGCTCCTTCTGGGGAACGGGGGAGGCCCTTGCTCTCTGAACCCATTTCCCCAGCAGGAGCGCTGGGGGGCAGGGGGAAGTGGGGATTGCAGGCAGAAGAGGTGGGGAGGGCCCCCACTTGCTCTGCCCCAGGGCCCCACAAAACCGTAATCTGAGGCTTTTATCGCTGTGTAGACATACTCAAAGTGCTTTACAATAGTAAGTGAGCATTCTTGTCCTCATTATACAGATGGAGAGCCTGAAGCATAGAGATGTTAATTGATATATCCAAAGTCATCCATGAGTGTGAGAGGTTCTCTGACCAGAAATGTGGCTTGCTAGGAAACAGTTGCAAGTGTGTCATCTGATCTTTCTGCATCACATGCCGGCTATTTTACTGTGGTGGGTTGAGAGATAGTCTCTTGCACAATTAAAAAACAAACACCATTTTATATATATAATATATATATATATATAAATTAACTTCTCCCCTTTTATTTCCTCTCCTTCTATCCAGTAGATGAAACTGCTGCTCCAAAACGTATTGGTAAAGATTTTAATATAGATTTGGATGTTGACAGAGCCAGGCAGGGCCTTCATTTTATTGCAAAACTGGTAAGGGAAAAATGACTGTACTTGTTTAATTTTGTCCTCTCTCTTCATCAGATTAGGTATGTTTTGGGTACAGGGAATAACTTCAATTATGGATTCCCTAGACACTGGAAGCAAAGTACTTCAGCTAACACAGTGGGTGATATTTTGTCCTAGTATCTCTGTTTGTAACATTAATTGGTAGGTTATCAAACATGCTACATCTGTATTCTACTGTTATAAGGTGGGTGAGATGCTGCCCCGACTTTTTGTTGCTTCATTGCAGATCCCACATGACATTTATCCTTGATACACTCCATCACTCACATTAATGAAGAGCTGGATTATGTCCCTCTGTCTTTTCTTGGTAGCTTCCAGCTCACGCAAGAAATTCTTCCTTGTCTTCCCCACCTTGCTTGTGTTCTTCACAGATTTTCATTGAGTTCACCCCAGGCTTGAGACACTGCTGAACTTGAGCTCTTTTAAAATGTAGATCAAGGTTTGCTAACCAGGCAGGCTCTGCTAGCTCTGCTAGTTATTTTCAGCACATTCAGTAAGCAGGAGAAAGGCGTATAAATATATTCAGCAAAGCACAGACAATGGAAGACCTCAGTGGAATGAAACCCTAAGAGATTTGATGTACTAGGGGGCTGGGAGAATGGCAGCTCTTGAATGGGTATAGAGACAACTCCATAACCACTACAAATGATTGAGCAGAGTTCTGCACCAAATGTGTATGGCTGAGTGCATGGGAACAATTTGGGGTTGGTTTAGGAAAGAGCAGTATCATGATTTGTAGTTGCACAGATTTTTGGGTACAAATGCTATTTCAAGGTCTGTGAAATTACTCTGTGGTCACAATTTGGGGGTAGATTCCTTTCCATCAACCCTGCCCATAGTTCATTTTGCAAAGCCCATTTATTCAGAGTACACAGGGCTGGGGTTACTGTCACCAATTTTCTTTAAATGCTCAGGTAGTTTGTGCCATCTACTGCTTGGCAAGTCCTTTGTAACTGCTGCAGATCTGCAATGCTGTTCCTTGAGGGAATTCCGTATCCTTTAGATAATGTTGTGTAAAAATGTTTAGAATCTTTTTGATATTAAACTTTTTAATTTTAATATTTCAGAGTTTAAAGTCCCTAAGTGGCTGAGGATAGAGTTTAAAAAGCCTTCAGTACTAAATCATCAGCATAAATCATAGGGAGTTAGCTACTATACATGGCTCTCTGATTAAGGTTAATGGGAGCCATTCAGTGGGATCCCTCTGAACCATTCTGGAAGTTTATCGCTTCATTTTTCAACTCTTTTGATGCTAAATATAAATCATTTTTAGCTACTATTTTTACTGAGGGTAAACGTTGACAATCTAAGATGCTCTTTTACAAAAGGTAAAATCCTATCACCTCTCCTGTGGCTGTGGAGAGCCCTCACTGCAGCAGAGCCTAACAGTTCTGCCATGAAGGATTTCTGGAGCCTGTGTGGGATTCCACAGCCCTTGGATGCCAGGGAGTGTAGTGGTGTAAGGACTCCACTGCTCACCCTACCCTGCCCCGCATCACAAACACACACCCTTCAATAGAGTGGGGGCAGGGGGTATCAGAGTAGTGGGAGCTACTGCAATCTCAGGGACTCAACTGCTGCAGATCCCCTTGCACCAAGACCAATTAATTGTGCCTGGTGCTGAGTTATTGGTTGCAGGAGCTATAATTTCCTATTATTATAAAACATACATCAGAAATTTAGTATGCTGATATTACTCATATATGAGCCTTTCAGTATAGTGTGCAGCTAGTACTCACTGAGGCATGGGGATATTTGCTTGCTGCTAAGTATTAGGGCAACCAGATCCCTGGTCCCTTCAAGGATGCATCTAGGGAATACTGACTAGTGCTATCCATCATTTGTATTGTCCCTGTGTCTGTGCACCTGTAGCAAACTGTGTGTCATCAATACCAGGAACTCATATCACAGAGAGTTACTCTTTTTCACATGCAGATCACAGGGAGAATTTGCCATAATGTGGATGGTGGTGTCCTCTGGACTGTATGTTTTTACTGATCCAAGTTATTCCTCTTAATGCTGGTTCCTGACATGACTCCTTGACCTGAGACGTGAAAGTACACTTTTAAAGTTTGCAGATGATACCAAGCTGGAAGGGGTTGCAAGTGCTTTGGAGAATAGGATTAGAATTCAAAATAATCTTGACAAACTGGTTTGAAATAAATAGGATGAAATTCAGTAAGGACAAATGCAAAATACTACACTTAGGAAGGAATAATTGGTTGCACAAATACAAAATGCCGAAAAGATTCTGGCAATTATAGTGGATCAGCAACTAAATATGAGTCAACAATATAATACTGTTGCCAAAAAAGCAAACATCATTCTGGGATGTATTATCAGGAGTGTTGTAAGCAAGACATGAGAAATAATCCTTTACTCCATTCAGCTCTGATAAGGCCTCAGCTGGAGTACTTTGTCCAGCTCTCATCCCCACACTTCGGGAAAGATGGGGGCAAACTGGAGAAAGTCAAAGAGGAGAGCCACCAAAATGATAAAGATAACATGACCTACGAGGAAAGATTGAAAAAAATGGATCTGTTTAGTGTGGAGAAGAGAAGACTGAGTGGGAACAGGAGAACAGCTTTCAAGTATATAAAAGGTTGTTATAAATAGGAGGGCGATAAATTGTTCTCCTTAACCACTGAGGGCAGAACAAGAAGTAATGGGCTTAGACTGCAGCAAGGAGGTTCAGGTTAGACATTAGGAAAACCTTCCTAATTGTAAGGATAGTTAAGCACTGAAACAAATGACTAAGAGAGGTTGTAGAATCTCTGTCATTGGAAGTTTTTAAGACCAGGTTAGACAAACACCTGTCAGGGATGGTCTAGATACTACTTGGGCCTGCTTCAGTGCAGGGGACTGGACTAGATGACCTATTGAGGTTCCTTCCAATCTTACATTTCTATGATTCTATGTGTTTAGGGATTGCCTGCATTATATGCCGCATTCTGCAATATTTGTTTTTACTTTTTAAACTTTGTTTTTAGTGTCTATCTTTGTCTTTTTTTTCTGTCACAAAGATGCACACACCACAATGTAAATCAATATGCTGCAGCCTAGTTAACTCAGCTTTGCAGAAAAGTGTCTCCAACCAAACTGTATGCTCAACTGTACCTTTTATATGATAGTCAATATAGGGCAGTGACCAATGTACAGTGCCTCCCTGAATTCCAGAATGCATAGGGAGAGCATGTGTGCTGTAATACCCATTACAGTGATGCAGCATGTATTCCCCTCATGATCTGCTGGCCAGTGTATAAAGGGGAATGGGCCATTGCCTCATCTTATCTCCACATCTCTTTTGAGGTGATTAGTAGGGTGTAGTCCTTATTTAGTCCTGCCTCAGTGCAGGCCTTGGACTAGATGATCTTTCAAGGTCCATTCCAATCCAACATTTCTATGATTTTTATATTCCTGTATCTTTCCTTGAAATGTGTCAATTTGGGGTGAAAATATGCTGCAGAAACCTCTTTACCTGATGTACATTTCACTAACAGGTATTCTGCAACATTCTTCCAGCAGCTATTCCAAGCAGGCTTAATATCAATGATCTGATGAATTGTCCATAGCCATCCAAGCAAAATTTGCATTTCTGATGGCTTGTATGTTTCCTGGATCTCTCTGTGTGTGGGTCCTTCAGATTGCCCAGTGGTCATCACATAGACCCTGTCTGTATAGGGTCCAAAAATAAGGCAGAAATACTGCTGTGTTTGTCAGATAGTTGGCAAAGCAGTGGCTGGGTACCAAAAACTATCATGGCAGACACCTTTTGAAAATTCTAAGGCTAAGTTCTCAACTAGTGTCCAGTGCCCAGGCAACTTCAGCACACAGAAGTTCTGTAAACTTGACTCCTGCTCTGGGCTCTCTATTCAAAGCTTTGTAAATTCTCCTGATTATTAACAACATCCAAAACTGAGCACTCCAGTTCCTTGCTCCAATTCCTCGATCTGTGTTTATACAGAGCTAGTGGACCCAACATCTTGTGTGCTAGCCACCTTTGAATATTAGCTTGCTATAGATCCCTCATCTATAAAATGGGGACAATAATGCTTCCCTTCTTCATATGGATGCTTTGGTGCTGGAACCAGCGGTGCTGAGGTGCTGCCACGTCCCCTGGCTTGAAGTAGGAATAACAACCCAAATACATGGTTTCTGGCTTTAGCACCTCCATTATAAAAATTGATCAAGCACCTCTGTATGAGTGTCCTGAGACTAAATTAATTAATTATTTGTAGAAATATTGAGATTTGCTATATTAGCACTCAGCATTATTGTTATAAGACATGAGATGTAAAATAATAATTGTATTTCAGCTTGGAGTCATTCTCAAAGGTCAAAAATACAATTATTCATTTCTAAGACTATAAAACATCTAGCAAAAAGTGTGGCATCTCTCTTTTTTTTTTTTTTTTGGTCTAGACCTGCAAAATGGTATAAAACCTCAAATATTAAATCACAGAGCCCTCCAGCACCTGTAAAACATCATGTACTAAATAAAGAATGTTTGTCTTCAATCTTTAATCTTTTTACTTCAAAATGATATATTCAAATATATTCATTTTATACCCTAAAGCAGCTCTACAAAATCAAAAGTTAAATAAAACTAATTTTTCTCCAGCCCTGGGCTAGTTTTAAAACATCAGTGATACTAAATGAAACTCCTGCCAGCCAATCACATTGATAAATGGTGGAATCCTACTTATGAGTAAAAGTTAAGAAAATAATACAACAGCAGCCCATCAGAAAACAGTTTATGGATAAAGCACAATGAATTATTGTTTAATCTGTGTTTTTATTAGTAAACTGTCTTCAAACTTGCTAGGGCACAGACCAAATACATTATTTAAGGCAATCACAATGAGACGGTAAAATCACTTCAGATATTGGTTGAAAACACATCTCTTCTTCATTGTCTCTGCTCTTTAATTTCTCTCTCCCTCTGCTATTACATTTTACATAACACTATAATAAGCATTTAGTGATGCAATTTATATGAAAGATACTGTCAGAAATAAAGTTGCAGCTGTCAGGCCTGAATAAAGATATAGCAGACAAAACCAGGTATGCCAACCTGACCAAAGTCAGGCTAACAGAGGTTTGTGGGAAATCCCTGAGTGGAAAAGAACTGAGAAGCAGCATGTCTCACGAAGTGCTGGGAAAAAGTTAGATAAGGGAGGGGCTGCATTCCTGGTATAGTACCAACTGTGCTGTGTTAGGAACAGTTCCTTTGAAGAACTGATAAGAAATCCCAGCCTCCTTGTTTTCACTCCTTGGTTCAGTTCTCTGTCTGTTTTAACTCCCCTACATTCCTAACTTCTGGTGCTTGCTAAGATATTGTTAATCACCTAATGCTGTAAAACATGTATATTAAAAGTGTCTAGTTTCTAGTTGTTAGAAGAAGGGGGTGGGTTGCTCCAGTGAATAATTTATGACGTGACAGAACTGTCTATATAGGCTTATACTAAGATGTAAAGAGGAGGCTGGTTCTTTCTGAAGACGAGCTGCTCTCTATTGATGCGTGCACTTGTCAATAAAGAGCTTTTGATCGGACCTTGCTGGTGTTGCCTGTCTCTCTCACGGTCAGACAACGAACTTTGCCCTCTGGGTTAGAGTCCCTGACATCTTTGGCGACTCCACCGGGACCCGTCTGACTCTCCGGCGGGGGATCGGACCCTGAAGCAACGCAGCGCGCATCCTCCGGTTTAGAGGAGCCTTGCCTGGTGATCTGATCTCTGCGTTGGCGATAAGATGTGTTCTGTGAACCAGCTGAAGCTCGTAGAAATCCAGCAACGTCCACCTACCCGTTGAGTAGGGTCAGGTTGTTGGGGTTAGAGTCCCTGACAACTTAGGTCTGGGTTAGAGTCCCAGTCCAGGTCTGGGTTAGAGTCCCAGTCCAGGTTTCCGCAGGATCCAAGTTGTCTGGGTTAGAGTCCCAGCCTGGGTTTGAATCCCAGTCCAGGTGTTCGAGTCCCTAGAGAGGTAAGCGAGCGCTCGATGCGGGGAGGTAGGGGTTAGAGTCCCTTTACCTCGACCCGGGGAAGAGGAGTTAGAGTCCCTTCATGAAGAGGGGTTAGAGTCCCTTCACCAAAATGGGACAAGTTGGCAGTAAGTGCCCGGGGGACGCCCCGTTGCCTCTCATACTTAGAGATTGGAAAGAGATTTCTGAGACTGCTGGTCTAGTTAAATTTAAGATGAGAAATCTGTGTTGGATCCAATGACCATCATTTACCTTTCATTTGTCCCCGACTAGAGACTGGCCGGAGGGTGAAACCTTTTCCACATATAGGACGAACTCCTTAAGGGATATTTTGGTTGATCTTAGGCCGGGACAAATGGATTATTTGTTTGTATGGTATAATTATAAACCCATGAAGGGACGGATAGCTTTTGAAGCTGTTTGTATGGAGAGCTCTTGTAAAAAATCCCCCATCATATGCCCCAGAGCCGCATCGGGAGGAGGACAATTTTGTTCCTGTTCTTCCCCGTCTGGTGGAGTGCAAGGATTCAAAAGCATGTTAGGGACAGTTCAGGGACAGAGCAGAATCAAGGGGGAGCTCAAAATGATGTTCCCTCATCTTCAAAGGAATCAGGCAGCCTCACCCCCTGTGTGCAGCCTCCAGCCAGCCTTTTGCAGACTTGGCCAGGAACTGCTTCTCAAACACTCCCAATATTACAGCAGCCCTCATCCTCGCCCTTGTGGACCCCTACTCGGTTACTTAACTCCATGAGAGAGAATATTTCTAAGACACCCCTGATATTACAAGCCTCATTGAGAACTTATCTAGTTCCACTGGTTGCTGGGGAACATGAGATGGTTTTACCCATACCCTGTTTGCAACTTCAGATTTGTTTAACTGGCAGTGCACTATGCCTCACTTATGAGACAATCCTGAGGCAGTGGAAAGAACGTTCTGCACAATCTTTTTCACTCATGTGCCCACTTGGGCAAATGTAAATCAGTTGTTAGATACTCTTATGACAGAAGATGAAAGACAAAAAGTAAAAGAAAAATAGGCAGGTCATTTGAATGCATCTTGGCTAATTACTGACCCTAATTGGAATCCCAATAATCCAGCTCAAAAGACAAAGTTGGATGGATTTTTGAAAGCTGTTTTGAATGGTATTAGAGACGCAGGGGAGGCTGCTCCAAATTGGAGCAAGGTGACTGCTTGTGTTCAGCGTCCAGACAAACACTCCTCTGGCTTTTGTGCTCGACTGATTTGTGAAGTTAGAAAGCATAGGAATTTGATTCCTGAAACTGATCATGAAAAGGAGATGGTTAAAATGGTTTTCATGTCACAATGTGCAAAGGATATTGCAAAGAGATTTAAAGAGCATCCAAATGGTACACAAGGGAAACGTTTGTCTAAAGTAGTTAGCATTGCTACTAGAATGTTTAATGGGAGAGAGGAGAAGAAAGAAAAAAACATAAGGAAGAGTGGGGGCTAGTTGAGAAGCCCACCCTCCTAGCTAAACTGGTAGTGGAACAAGTTGGTGCCCATGGAAGGGACAGTTCAGTGAGAAAAGCAGGATATGGCCCAGGCGGGCAGGCAACAGACAGAGAGATTGGAAAACAGGTTGGAAAATTTTGAGGGTGTAGTGGAAGGAAGGAGTAAGTAAATGTAAGCATGAGGATTTCAAATACCCAGGACAATACTTGAAATGGTGATTTGAGTTGATAAAAGTGGCTGTTGAGAGACAAGCAAGTGATTTAAGGGAGAGTGAGCTAAAGAGGAAAGTTCTTGGTGTCTTTGAAATGTTCATAAATAAATTGAGGCAAAGAAATTATTGAATTACAATCATTTAGAATTTAGTTAAATTAGCTGAAGAATGTATATAGTGCTATGTAATTGAAATTTTATTAGGCGTTAAGGGCACTATAAGTAGTGATGTTTTCTTTCAGTGTTTGAAAGCAGGCGTTAAAAGCCATCAAAATTCTGGTAAAGTTAATCATGTCGCTTTTAACGTAAAAATCTTTAAGCTGTGGATAGCTTTGGATCCAAGAGCAAGCCAGAAAGCATCTGTATTAATGCAAATTTTTTAACTGATAAGGTAGGAGCCACTGAAACCTGGGCTGCCTATGAAACACATAAAATATGGGGTAATTCCTCTGTTTTTCCTGAAATCAACAAGGGTATTTGTCTATTTTAAGCAATGATTGACTGCCAGAAGGGGTATACCTCTGTTTTTTTTGTCTTTCAGATAATCGGAGAAAACTGATGCCAGCTGAACAGCATTCAACGTACCATGCACTTACTAGCACAATAGGAATTATGTTTTGTGTTCTATGTTGTGAAAGTTGAATGAATTATATAGTAAGAATAGAAAGGATTAAAGAAATGTTGTCTGTACCTTTAAGCAAAATTGTTGGAATGTTGCAACCAGGTGTCAGGAATACAGACATTAACATAGAACAATTGCACCATTTAAGGGCAATTGGTGAAGCATTAGCCTTAGATCGATAACAGTTAGTAAGGAAATAGGATATGCATGCTGTGCCCCAGGTGAATTTTACTGTTTTGATTTCTTTTTCCCTTTGTCTAATTCCCGCTCTTTTATCTGTATAAATAAGACTGTTTGGGCCTTGCATGGCCACTCACATATTCTGAATGTTATTGGCGGAGCGCTGCGCTAAAAACAGAGTGGTCTGACAAATTGTGAGTCCTGATTCTAACTTTGACAATGTTCTGTCTTGTTGTGTTTGTCTTGTGGCCAGAATTGTTGTGTTTAGTGTTTTTATGGGATGGTCTGGTTTGGAATTAGGCAAAAAGGTTAAATTAAAATGCAGATACTTGTTTTGTTCAACTTGGAATACAAAGTGTTTGGATAAATCAGGAGAATGTGATATACTAAAGTCTAATGCATTTCCTTAAGTAAGAAAAAGAAACTTCATTGGCCAAATTGTTAATTGCAAAAATTGTTGTTAAAATTTGCATACCAACAGTCTTTGAAAGCAAAGACATGAAAAGTTAACCCACTCCCCATATTGTACATGGGATCCTTCTGGCTACCTCAGATTTCTAGCCAGAGGGCTGGGGATGGTGGGAAGCTATTGGACTAGAGGTTGTATTGAGTGAACTCCTCAAAGTGGGTGTGCTTGTCCTGGCTTGTTGCTCCAAAGTTCTGTAATAAAGTTATTTTAGTGAAAGGGTATATGTGGCATACATTGAATAATAAAACTAATGTACTGTATAATGGCAATGTTTATATGTCCGTTGTTGGGAAAAAGGTGTATAAGTGAAAAGTGGAAGTTTCCTTTGTAGGTTAAAAGAAACCAAGAAAGGAAGAAGGACAAAGAACAAAATAAGTTAACTGGAAAAAAAAATAGCAAGCTCAGGCTATAGATAAGACACTGACTCCACTCAAGGACACTGCTCACAGTTAAGACTTGGCTGACAATCAGGAAAAGGAGGGCTTGAATTTGCCCACGCAGCTATAAGGTTTGCAAAACACTGCCAGGCACTAATGAAATGTATTAGGTTTCTTTTCTCACAGGTAAAGAAGCGCTACCCAAAGACCCTAGCAGCCCTGCCACTCCTTGGAATCAGGAAACTGGATTGATGTAAAGCAGACGAAAGACTGCTCTGGTTTCACGCTGGAAAGACCCTAATTAAGCCCTGCTGATTACCAACACCACTGTGCAGTGCCAAAGATTGACTGCTTGGACCCAAGATTCTCACTGCAAAAAGACCCCTCCACCTCAGGTTCTGGTGGATCATCAAATATGGATCATCTGTCCCTTTTTAAAGGGATAATAAGTTCTTGAATTCAAACTAATTATCAATTTTTGACATTTTTATGTGGGATATCACAAAATTTCCCCACAACTTCACTACAAGCTTGTGGATTTCACCTACAGAGACTGATCAATGCCAAATGTGTTCAGGAGGCAATGCCGGGGTGAGGCAGCCAATACTAAAGCAGACTTGGTGGGAACCCAGGAGTAATGTATGCTGTGCCACCAGAACAAAGCAATGTTCCTGCTTCCCATCATTATGTATATTCCAGTTTTCTTTTGAATGATTATGCATATATACATTCCACTTCAGGTGTATGTGCACCCCATGCTCTCTAAGCAGAAACTTTTGCTAGTGGTACTAGAGAAGTGGCACATGTACCCTGCATATCCTCTTATATGCAGCTGAGCGTATAAAGGGCAGGGCTGCCCGGCATCCCTCTTAGTTCCTTCTTACTACCTATGCAGTCAGTTGAAGCTCCCTTTTTCTCTCAGACAACTGGTTTCTGGATAGCTAGTGCTCTTGATAATTGTAAATAGCTTCAGTGTTAGTTAGAGTTAATAGTTTATTCCCTTCAGGGGTAATTTTTTCCTATTTCTTATTGTGTTATTTTCTTGTTTACTGATTCCAGGTGACTTCACTGCATTAAATATGCAGAAGTCTTCAAGTTTTGAGTAAGGTGACACCTGCAAAGTTGCAATGCCTGCGCCTGATGGACAAGCTATTTGTAAGTTCTGTTGAGCAAGGAGAACTCAAGACGTAAGTGCTTGATTTGCAAGTCTTTTATATGGAGGGAGATTCCTGTCACCCACAAAAGCTCATGCTCCAATACATCTGTTAGTCTATAAGGTGCCCCAGGACTCTTTGCTGCTTTAACAGATCCAGACTAACACGGCTATCTCTTTGATACTTTGCAATACTTATTACCCCTGGAAGAGAGAGAGAAGTCTATCAGCTCAGTCAGAGTCCATTTGGCTGCTATATGAGCCATGTATCCTTCCACACAAGGATCTGGTGGGAAGATTACTCAAAGGTCTTATAAGGATTTATCTTCCAATCAGAGATTCCATGCCACCGTGGGATCTTAATGTGGTACTATTTCATTTGATGGGTCCACCATTTTAGCCCATGCCTTCCTATGCTCTATATTACTTGTTAGCTAAAACAATATTTCTGGTAGCTGTCACTTCAGTCAGAAGAGTCTCAAAGTGGTAGACTGTCATGGCCAATCTGCCTTATACAATATTCTGTAAGGACAAAGTATCTTTAAGGCCATATCCAAAGTTTATTCCTAAAATAGTCTCTGACTTTCACCTAAATCAGACAACATAAGTCTTAGTGGTTCTCCCAAAGCATCATTTGTGCAAAGATAAGAAGAGATTCCACTTCCTGGATGTGGAGAAGAGCCTTAGCCTTTTATATCCATAGAATGAGGGAATTAGACGATCACCAAGGCTCTTTATAGCACATGCTGAAAGCTCCCAGAGCAAGGCAGTTTCAGCACAAGAGATTTCTAGCTGGATTTCATCCTGCACAAAGTCTTGCTATGAACTAGACAATCTGGATCCCCCCATCAAAAGTGACTGCTTCTTCCTTCAGAGCACAAACATGTTCAGCACCCTTCCTAAATAATATCTCTGTTTTGGAGATTTGGAAAGCGGCTACGTGGTTGTTAGTGCATACATTGGCAAAACATTATGCCATCATCCAGGCCTCACAAGTGGATGCAGACTTTGGTAGATGTAGCCTGCAGTTTTTGTTCTGCTAAATTCTGAAGCCCCAGAATCTGCAAAAGAACTGGTTGAGAGTGACCTAAAATATGTCCAAAATCACTCAAAGGAAGAGCAACAGTTACTGTACAGGTATGTAACTGTATTTTCTCAAATTGTTCTGTATATTTCACAACCTCTCTCCTTCCCCTCTGTTTCAGATAGGTCAACCTTCAGACTTCAGTGCAAAAGAACTGAAAGAGAGAGGTCAGACAGCATCACTCTTTATACCTTTGGCTTCATGCATAATATATGCAATGTGTATGCATCACCCTGCCAATACTGCTAGCAAAAGTCCCCCATTTAGGGGGACCAGTTAGCAAATGTGAAAAATCAGGACGGGGGTGGGGAGTAATAGATGCCTATATATGAAAAACTCCCAAATATCAGGACTGTTCTTATAAAATCAGGACATCTGGTCACTCTACTCCCATTAGAATGGATTGGGTGAACATATGTCTAAAGTGGAAAATATATTTACACAATACATCTTAAAGAACAAAACAGTTACAGGTATGTAACCATTGTTTATCATCACAAATGTCCATTTGTACCTAATACACATAAATACCAAAGATCATTACTCTTTCACAGGATTGCTGCCATATGGATTTTATGGCAAGACAGGAAAGTGGGGATATGATTGAACATTTGTGAGATTGTTATGCTGCCAAAATAGCAAAGAAATACAACTATGCAGCTCCACTATAATTTAACATAGCCTGGCACCCCTTGTTTTGTTTGATTCTTGTTTCCCAGAATTGGTTAATGCAAAGAAAAGACCTATTCGGATTTGGCTCTGGGCATGAATCAGGAAAGGCAGTAGTTAGATGGGGAGCAAGTGCTGGAGCTATCACTAAAGGTAGGGGGAGAGTGTTGGAGTAGGAGGTTTGATTCCAGGAGTTCTTTTGTGGGATGGGGGATAGTAATTCAAAATAAATTGAACATGTGAAAATGTTCAGGGCATTTCTTCCTCCTACATTTGGTTCAGCATGAGAAATAGAAATGCTCCTGTTACCTGTTGTTTGTTACTAGGACAATACTGAATGGCAAGCATTACTTTTTATTTTATTTTATATATTATTGCATAGGATAAAAAATTTAGTGATGTGCTAGTATATATAATTTTTTAATGTGGCATCAGATTTGTCACAGACTCAAATCGTGCTCACTCTTGGCCCCATGCTGTCAGTGGGGGGTGCCCCTTTCAGTGAGACAGCCCTTTTCCTGGAGGTCCACTCTCTCTCAGGGTTAGGCCCCTCCACCTCCTGGAACTGCACCTCTCTGAGCCATAGCACACTTATTTCTCACTGTTGCCCGCCCCCAGGGCTTTGACTCTCTCTGGACCCCCGGGGCCTCCACCCCCCGAAGGGGACAATGCAGCCCTGTTCTCTAGACTGGAGTGACTCTCAGCCAGCATAAAACAAGAGGGTTTATTGAGTGTTGAACAGGGCACAGGAAACTCTCAGGGACTCAGACCTGGCCTCCCTGAGCACAGCACATCCAAGTCTCCCCTGCCTCCAGGTGGGCTCTGCCTGCTCCCCTTCTCCAGCCCAGAGCCCCCCTACTTCCCAGCTGGGCATTCGATATCACTGGCCCCAAACCCTGCCTCTGTCCGTTGTCTTCTCTCCAGGTAAACAGGGTCATAAACCAGGTCACCTGGGCCTCCTCTCCTCTCTTCTGTCCTCTGGCTCCTTCTGGCTGGAACCAGCTGGTTAGGTCACTGGGGTCCTCTCTTCGCAGCCCATTGTCCTCGCACTGGCCAGAACCGGCTGCGACTCCTGAGCTGGGCCTCTGGGTCACCAGGTCACTGAGGTATCTGTCCTCCAGGCCATTGGCTGGGGTCCCAAGTTCCCTCTCTGGTCCTCTGTAACAACAAACTACCTCTCCCCTCACCTCATTAAACCAGTAACACTCTGGGAGACTGAGTCTCACCCTCTCTGCATGCAAACTCTTGGAAAAACATGGAAAAAACAAGAAAAGCCCACACTTTGTCACGAGATTACATGTGGGATTTTTATATAAAAATAACCAGAGGGAAAAAAACATAGTAAACTAATCCAAATATTGTCCATCAGCAACACTGTACTGTAGCTTTATGAAATCATATTGCACTAAATATGCCCTACTAGACTCTGACTCATTAAAACTCCCACCTTAACACTGCATGTTTTTAACCAAAGTGATGTGCTAAATCAATCGTCACACATATATCAGCCTTAGCATGTGTAGCAAACCAGCTTCTTTGTTTCTGTCTGTTCAATTATGCAGTACAAGCAAACAAAGCCTTGTCAATTGCTTTATAAAAGCTGGAATGTCTCAGGGAAGAGAGAAAATCTTCCAGTGAAGAAAGGACGGAGGGGCAGCAGCACAGCAGTTCAACCTGAAACAGTGAATTCAGGCCGTTTGATTATTAGGAACTTGCATAGGGCCCCAGGACACCTTGGTCATGAATTTAACAACTGTTGTAGACTATTTCATAAATTATCACTCCCATCAGACTGACATAATATTCCATTTATTTATCCTACAAATAGCTGCCTCTTTGCTAACATAAGGGTGAGCCAAGTGAAGAACTCAAATGGGCATCAGAACTGGATTGAGGACACATTTTGGCACAACGTTTGAAGAGCATGCATAAAAAGAAATGTCCTTTCAGTGGAAGTCTGTAAATATATAAAAGCAAGCAACTCTAGAGAGAACTTGGCTAAATGTTTATTTTCTTCTTTCTAATCCATGCTTTACAGAATGTAGAGATATTTTATTGTAAATGCGTTCTTGTACCATGTTCTTGCCATATATAAAGAAATAGGAAATTGCTTCTGAACTTTAGATGGAAATTAGGAGAAAATATCTGAACATTGTTACAGCCATTTAAGTTACCTCATCTGCACTGCTTGTTCCTTTAGAAATTGTCTCTTCCTTCTGTCTTTGTTAGCCTCTGTTACAAGTGCAAATTGAATTGCTCTCCCTGATTCACCCTTTTGGGTGAAGAATGTTCTGATTAGCTTTGTGCTAGTAACTTTACAATCTGCTCTCAGTATGAGTAAGCGCACAGTTGTAGCTACAAAAACACTCTTCCGAAATGTAGCTGGCATTTCTGCAACTAGCCCAAAATCTGGAACTGACTCACCAAAGGGTTCAGGATAGCCATGAACTTCAGTGCCTTCGGGGCAAAATGGAAAACCCACTTTTTTTTACTTAACCCTCCGACAACAGAGTCATGTAAAATATATGCCAATCCTAATGAAACCCCGGCCCCTGAGTGCCATCAACATTCATTCATTCTATCTGCCTGACCAACTAGAGGTCCTGGAGGCACTCTGACTGCTGCAATCAAGCTGTTCCTGGGACAACTTGTCTGAGGGAAAATGCACACATCAAAATCCTCCCAAAACAGTCCTTTAATGTCCAGGAAAGAAAATCAAGGGTGGAAAAATATTCTACATGATATGTGGGAATTACAGGTCATTCTTAAGATTCAGATTTTCTCACAGTTATTTTTAGTGACAGTCATGGATGGGTTGTAGACAATAAAAATTCTAGACGATAAGGTAATATCAAGAACAAATCATGTCATACCAACTGTCAGGATTCCTTACCCACTCTGAACTTTAGGGTACAGATGTGGGGACCTGCATGAAAGACTCCCAAGCTTATTTACCAGCTTAGGTTAACAGTAAGCTGCCATCTTAGCACTAAGCATGTTCCAAATCTTAGGGGAGAGCCACTTGGAACTCTGCCTTCCCCCAAATATTTCCCAAGTCCCTAACCCCCACCTTTCCTGGGAAGATTTGAGACTAATCCCCCTGCCAAAGTCCTTACAACCCTTTTCCTGGGTAGGTTTAAGAGTATACTCTCACCAGTTAGTCCTGGTGAACACAGATCCAAAACCCTTGGATCTTAGAACAATGAAAAATCAATCAGGTTTCTAAAAGAGGGATTTTATTAAAAGAAAAGGTAAAGTTTATCTCTGTAAAATCAGGATGGAAATAACTTTACAGGGCAATCAGATTCAAAGATCCCAGAGGAACCCCCTCTAGCCTTAGTTTCAAAGTTACAGCAAAACAGGGATAAACCTCCCTCTAGCAAAGGAACATTTACAAGTTAAGAAAACAAAGATAAAACTAACACACCTTGCCTGGCTGTTACTTACAAGTTTGAAATATGAGAGGCTTGTGCAGAAAGATTTGGAGAACATGGATTGGTGTCCGGTCCCTCTTAGTCCCAAGAGCGAACACCAGCAAAACAAAGAGCACAAAATCACATGCTGGAGGAACTCGGATAAGTTAATGGTGACTGTGTCAAAGTCAGCATTAACTTGTGCCTGAAATCCCCTAGGAACAATTCCAAAGGGACAGTGCTGTAGAGAGTAGCCATCCTTCAAGCCCCGTTCCCTTCTTCCCATGGATCTCCTATAGAAGGGCCTTTTCTTCCATGCATCAGAGTACTTAGATCTGCTGTTTTCTGCATTTTTTTCCACTCTCAGCGCAAAAGAGAGCTTTTAGCTGACTGACTGAGGCATTAAGTAATCTCATATCAGAATTACCCTTGGTAGAAAGCATGGTCTCATCTGACTCTCATGCTGCCACGAGGTACTTCTAGCCCCAATCTGCCTCTCCAACAGTCAGCTTGTGCTGTGCCTGTCCTCAAACAGAGTTTCAGAGCTGAGTTTATAAACTGCCCCTCAAGTATGCCAAACTGTTTTGAGATGTGAAGACACAAGCTAGGGAAAACTTCTAACAACTAACTAATAGGTCAATTTTCCTTTTAATAAAGCCAAGATTGGATACATCAGCTTAACTGCCCAACCATGGAGTTTGTACTTTGCCAGCATGGAAACTGTATCCTTTCTAGTCTCTTCCACTGGAGAAGTGTTTTCTCAACATGTCTGCTCCCTCTGTGTATAGGTAGAAGAGGTAACAACACTCCACTAGATCTGTGGATTAGTCCTTCAGACTCAGAGTATGTCTACACCTACAATTTTGCAGCGCTGGTTGTTACAGCTGTGTTAGTACAGCTGTATAGGGCCAGCGCTGCAGAGTGGCCACACTTACAGCAACCAGCGCTGCAAGTGGTGTTAAATGTGGCCACACTGCAGTGCTGTTGGGAGTGGTGCATTATGGGCGGCTATCCCACAGAGCACCTCGTCCCATTTCGGCGCTGTGGCTTGTGGGAAGGGGAAGGAAGTGTGATTGTCTTTCCGCTTCCTGTTCCAACGCCCCGTGGTGCTTTGGTACACATTCCAAGCAGTGTGGCAGCATTGTGATTGTACAGCGCTTTTTCTGCAATTTTTTTTATAAATGGATCCTGAGCAGCTGACGACCTTATTGATGAATGTTGCCAGCACATCGCGCTTGGCAGTGGAGCTATTCCTTCAGCTGCAAAATGAGAGTGAGAGTGAGAGCGACAGTGAGAGTGACAGTGAGAGTGAGGAGTCAGACGATGATATCGAATCGCCTCACTGTGAAGACAGTACATTGCTTGTGGCAGTAACAGACGTGCTCAGCTCCGTGGACCGGCGCGTTTGGGCTCGGGAAACCAGCACTCAGTGGTGGGATCAAATCGTCCTGCAATCCTGGGATGACGAGCAGTGGCTGCAGAACTTTCGGATGAGAAAAGCCACTTTCATGGCACTGTGTGCTGAGCTCGCCCCTACCCTGCGGCGCAGGGGCACAAGATTTAGAGCTGCCCTGCCTGTGGAGAAGCGGGTGGCTATTGCAATCTGGAAGCTGGCAACTCCAGACTGCTTCAGATCGGTGGCGAACCAGTTTGGAGTGGGAAAGTCTACCGTTGGAATGGTGCTGATGCAAGTTTGCAGGGCCATTAATCGCACCCTGCTAAGAAGAACCGTGACTCTTGGGAACGTGCAGGACATTGTAGATGGCTTTGCAGAAATGGGGTTCCCTAACTGTGGAGGGGCAATAGGTGGGACTCATATTCCTATTCTGTCACCACCCCACCTGGCATCAGAGTATGTTAATCGCAAGGGGTATTTCTCCGTGGTTCTGCAAGCGCTTGTGGATCACCGTGGGCGTTTCACTGACATTTACTCAGGATGGCCTGGAAAGGTGCACGATGCACGCATATTTTGGAACAGTGCCCTGTTCAGCAGGCTGAGGGCCGGGACTTTTTTCCCAGACCGCAAGATCACAGTAGGGGACGTCGAAATGCCCACTGTGATCCTTGGAGACCCCGCTTACCCCTTAATGCCATGGCTCATGAAACCATATACAGGGAAGCTTGAAAGGAGCAAGGACCGGTTCAACTACAGGCTGAGCCGGTGCAGAATGATTGTGGAGTGTGCTTTTGGCCATTTGAAAGCTTGCTGGCGCTGTCTTTATGGGAAGCTAGATTTGGTGGAAAGCAGCATCACCGCAGTTATATCCGCGTGCTGCACCCTCCATAATATTTGTGAAGGGAAGGGTGAAAAATTCAGTGAGGAATGGACCTTCGAGGTTCGACGTCTGGAGGATGAGTTTGCTCAGCCAGAGAGCAGGGCTAACAGGGAGGCCCAGGAAAGGGCTTCAAGGATTAGGGATGCTTTAAGGGAGCAATTTGATGCTGAGAGCCAACAGTAATGTTTGATGCATTTGATGTGCTTTGCTTTACCTTGCTGTGTAATATTTACAACTTCCAGCAACAATAAAACGTAGTGAAAGAAATAGAAAAAAAAAACTTTATTCAACATACAGTACATAACAGGCAAGGGGGTAAGGGTGGTGGACTGTACATTTACAGGTTTTAATATGTCCTATTTTGATCAATATTCACTGTCTGCTGCACTTCAGGATTACTATGCTGCAGAATAATGGGGGTGGAGTGAACAGGGTAAGAATTATAGTTATCAGGGCTGGTAGGTGATCTTATAGGTGTTGGGGGCAGCTGGGGATAATACGGAACTGGCTGCTGGAGAAAGTTGTTTTGTGGAAATACTGGGGAACAAGGAAGAGGGCTTTGGGAGGGCTTTGGGTTACCACAGTACATATTTGTCTGCATGGCTACAAGAGACTCGAAAGACTCAATTTGGCGAGACAGGAGGCTTATCATCTGCTTTGTGGTTTTTTTGGCAGACAATTCCTTTCTCCTGCTTTCTGTTTGCCTCCATTCATGTACACTCTTTCTCCATTCATGTACAGTCTTTCTCCACTCATGTACACTGCTTCTCCATTCATAGGTCTTCTCTCTCCATTCCTCTGTCTTCCTACTTTCTCTGTTGTAGTGGCTCATTACAGACTTGATCAATTCCTCTTTTGATTTCCTAGGATTCCGTCTCAAGTTCTGCAACCTACGTGAGGCCAGTGATACGGCTGCAGTAGTCAAGGTCCCTAGAAAACAGAGAGAGAGAACCATGTAATACACAGAGGCATCACGGTTTATTATCACAGTTTGAAGGACTTTTTAGACTTTTGGTAGCATCCTTCTCACATACCTCACATAACACAGGGAGGGCAGGCAAGCTAAGTTATGGCGAGCAATGGGGTGAGTGGTTTTGCCCCGATTTCCCCTGGGGAGTGGGAATTGACCAAGGGTCGGGGGGGAAACGCGGTGCTGGATGCCTGCTCGGAGGGTGGGTGGGGAACACCAGAGCACACCGCGGGGCAGGATGCCTGCTCGGAGTGGGGGACAGGGAACACCTGAGCACACCGCGGGGCTGCCTACGTGCTGGGAGGGGGGGTGGGAAACACGGGAGCACACCGCGGGGCTGGATGCCTGCTTGGAGGGTGGGTGGGGAACACCAGAGCACACCACGGGGAAGGATATCTGCTTGGAGGGGGGGTTGGGGAACACCGGAGCACACCGCGGGGAAGGATACCTGCTTGGAGGGGGGGTCGGGGAACACCGGAGCACACCGCGGGGCAGGATGCCTGCTTGGAGTGGGGGACGGGGAACACCTGAGCACACCGCGGGGCTGCCTACGTGCTGGGGGGGGTGGGAAACACGGGAGCACACTGCGGGGCTGGATGCCTGCTTGGAGGGGGAGTCAGGGAACACCAGAGCATACCGCGGGGCTGGGTGCCTGCTTGGAGGGGGGGGTCGGGGAACACCAGAGCACACAGCGGGGAAGGATACCTGCTTGGAGGGGGGGTCGGGGAACACCGGAGCACACCGCGTGGCTGCCTACGTGCTGGGAAGGGGGGGGTAAAAACAGAGCGCCATAGGCTGGGGAACCGCGAATCTGGCGCCCTGCACTCAATTATCCCTAAACTCTCAACAGGGTTTCCTACTGCCAGACATATCATTGCTGCGTGTTACCTGGGAAGAGAGGGAGGGTCTTCTACAGGAATGTGGATACCACCCTGGCCCCTATGCAGCTTGCCTGTGTGCAGCCATGGTCCCCCCACCCCTCGCTGCACAATGGATCGGACGAGTTAGCCTGACCGGGACAGGGACCACGGTGGCTCTCCCGATCAATTTGAGAAAGCAAATTGCAAACGCTCTTGCAGCAACATTTCAAGAGATTACCGAGGCAGATTACAGAGACGTTATAGATCAAATCAATGGGCTATTCCACGTTTAGGCATGCATGCAGGCAGCCATAACCAAAATCCTCCTCTCCCAAAACATTGAAATCTACTTACCACGAGCACGATTCTCAGCTTCCTCCTCAACATCAGCTTCCAGCTGCTGCGACTGGCTAGCCTCCTCCGGGCTTGAGAAGAGCTCCTGGCTGCATGTGTCCTGGGACTCCGGGGTGTCTGCCTCCATGCCAGTAGCCTCACTGTCTCTGTCCTCTACAACATCCCTCACTTCTCCCTGCTCTGAACTCTCCATCGTGCTCCTAGGATTTGCAGTGGGGTCACACCCAAGTATGGCATCCAGCTCCTTGTAAAACCGGCAGGTTGTGGGGGCAGCTCCTGAGCGGCGATTTCCCTCACGGGCTTTGCAGTACGCACTCCTCAGCTCTTTAATTTTTACCCTGCACTGCAAGGCGTCCCGTTCATGGCCCCTTCTCATCAAGGACTGCGATATCTGCCCATACGTATCATAATTTCTCCTTCTGGAGCGCAGCTGTGTTTGCACAGCCTCCTCTCCCCAAACACTAATGAGGTCCTGCAGCTCTGCATTGGTCCATGCTGGGGCTCGTTTGGTGCGTGGAGGCATGGTCGCTGAGTGATTGATAGATTAATTGCACTCCACACCTGGCTGAGCAAACAGGAAGGGGATTTTTAAAATTCCCGGGGCATTTAAAGGAGGGGTCAGGTGAGCACAGGGCAATGGAGTTTGCTTGATTACCAGAGAGGCTTCTTCAGGTATGCTGGGATACCTGCTTATGCCACGGAGGTCAACAAAAACGCTGGTGAGTGTCTACACCTGATGACCAGTGCTGGTGATCCAGCGCTGGATCCTCTACACCCGAGGCTTGACCGGGTGTACGGCCAGCGCTGCAAACACGGAGTTGCAGCGCTGGTAGTGCCGTGCAGGTGTGTACACATCCTAAGTTGCAGCGCTGTAACCCTCTCACCAGCGCTGCAACTCTGTAGTGTAGACAAGCCCCCAGTGTGTTTGAGGGCTCTTTCACTTCAGAACCTCCCTCAGGGTAAGATAAATAGACTTCAACAATTGTTCATAGTATTTAAGTCTCCCTTGTTTACTATTGGGGAGAACTAGGGTGTATTATCATTTCAACATTCTGTATTACTGGTATGACAAGAATTTCACAGCTAGTGGTATGATATGAGTAGGGACAGTCTCTGTCAGCCAGATTTGTTCACAATTACCAACACTTAAAGGTAAGACAACATTTGTTATTGATGAGAATGAACAGTGAATTATTGCCTGTGACACATGGTTCAGTATAAATTAAATGCAGACTTCCAAGGCATGGAAGGCAAATAATCTACTACTTAACAGAGCTATGCAGCATTGAAATCAGCTGGGTGATGGTTTCCAGTTTTTGAGCTATACAAAGTAATGATGGGTTCGAGAGTTCATGAGTTAATGTGAAGAGCACTGGTATACTCTCATTCCTGAGGGCTTTCCAGAACAGAATCTTGAATGGCTGCAGATTTCTGGCTGGCTTCATGGTCCTTTAAACAAAAACCTATTTTATCCATAACACTGGTATCTAAGCATCCAATGTAAACAACTGCAAGGGCTCCCTTGGCATCATTACTGATGGCCACAAACCATTCATGGCTTGAGAATTGGCTAAATTCAAAGGTCCTGCTAAAGGAAGACTAATAAAGCAAAAGGCCAGTCATTTTCCAAAGCTGAAAAGTGATTAAGCTTCCCTGGTGTCAAGGAAAGGAGGCTTTTCTTTTGCTGACGGAAAAAAGGGAACTTTTACAGGGAGAATTATCTTGGGTTTGGAGATCCACAGTAGTATGCAAATATAATTAAGTAGCTACTCCTTTTAGTCATGCACTTTGATGCATTAGTTCATCATTATTTTTACTTTGAGTTCTTAGAACAAAATTAATAGATTGTATGGAGAATCAAAACTCTTTTGCCATTCCCCCAGTAGTGCTATAGATAACGAATATTAGCACATACTATTGTATATATTAGGTATTATTTTAAAAAAATGTTGTAGTACTAGGTTTTTGCAAAACAATATCTGCGGGAAACAGTATAATTAAAGTGAGCAGTGTTCTCTACTCAACATTATGTTTGAAAAACTGCAAAGTATCTTCCATCTCCTAGAATATACTGTAGAATTTTATAAGATCTCTAGAGAAGCCTTCAGGAGAGTCTATATTTGGTCTAGAGGGTTTATTAGGTGACTCAACAGAAATTGTTTCAACAGGCAGCCTACAACAGCAATTCTTATCGGAAGTTACAGGCTCAATCCTGTCCTCATTAAAGGCAATGACTAAATTCCAGTTGGCTTCAGTAGGAACAGGACTGGGCTTTGACATTTCTTTTACCACATTGGTATAGCAAAATGCACTTGTTTAGTGCTGTTGGTTTCTTATTTGGTATCAGAGTGCTCCTATCAACTATAAATAAGGATTATATTTATCAAACCAGTATTTCATGGTATTAAATGATGTACTACAGTATTAAGGCTACTGCATGGTAATTTAATATGCTCATTTCTCTAATGCTGTTGTGACAACTGCCATCTTGGCTGAGATGTGAGGGATTGAGCCTGGGAACTCCAGAACGAAAAGCATAGGGTAAATAATGAAGACTCCACAGGTGTACAACACATATTTTCTGTAAGGGAGAACCTGTAAAACACACTCAACAGTGGGTTAAATATTTCATCTGCTCACAGGAAACTCATCCCATGCAACTGAGGTCCACAGTGGATCAAATCCCACAGCAGCCACCGGTTAAGTGATGACCACTCCCTGGTTTAATGTGCTGGGGATTGAACCAGGGACCGCCAAAGCATGCAGTGCTACAACTTGACGTAAAGAGCCAAGATGTTATAGCCATGGACTGTAACAGTTCATATCCCCTGTGAATCAAGGTACAGGGGATTTGCAACACACACTAACCAATGGGTTATACTATATTGGGATTGAAGGGGTTATTTAAAATGCTTTGGATATGTTTTTCTTTTTTGTTTGGAAAATTTCTTGATGTTTTGGTTACTTTTGGTCATAGACTCATAGAAGATTAGGGTTGGAAGAAACCTCAGCAGGACCAATCTCAACTAAATCATCCCAGACAGGACTTTGTCAAGCCAAGCCTTACAAACCTCTAAGGATGGAGATTCCACCATCTCCCTAGGTAACCCATTCCTGTGCTTCACCACCCTCCTAGTGAAATAGTGTTTCCTAATATCCAACCTAGACCCCACTGCAACTTGAGACTATTAAACCTTGTTCTATCATCTGCCACCACTGAGAACAGCCTCGCTACATCCTCTTTGGACCACGCCCTTCAGATAGTAGAAGGCTGCTATCAAAACCCCACCTCACTCTTCTCTTCTGCAGACTAAATAAGCCTCCGGTTCCTTCAGCCTCTCCACGTAAGTCATGTGCCCCAGCCCACTAATCATTTTCATTGCCCTCTGCTGGATTCTCTCCTTTCTGTAGTGGGGAGCCCCAAAACTGGACACATTACTCCAGATGTGGCCTCAGCCATGCCCAATAGAGGGGAATAATCACTTCCCTTGATCTGCTGGCAATGCTCCTACTAATGCAGCCCAATATGCCATTGGCCTTCTTGACAACAAGGGCACACTGTTGACTCATATCCACCTTCTTGTCCACTGCAATCCTAGAGTCCTTTTCTGCAGAACTGCTACTTAGCCAGTCAGTCCCCAGCCTGTAGCAGTGCATGGGATTCTTCTGACCTAAGTGCAGGACTCTGTACTTGTCCGTGTTGAACCGTATATGGTTTCTTTTGGCCCAATCCTCCAATTTGTCTAGGACACTCTAGTCCCTATCCTTACCCTCCAGAGCATCTACCTCTCCCCCAAGCTTAGTGTCATCCACGAACTTGCTGAGGGTGCAATCCATCCCATCATCCAGATCACTAATGAAGATGTTGAATAAAACCAGCCCCAGGACCAAGCCCTGGGGCACTCTGCTTGATACCGGCTGCTACCGGCAACTGGACATTGAACTGATGATAACTCCCCATTGAGCCTGATAATCTAGCCAGCTTTCTGGCCATCTTATAATCTATTCATCCAATCCATACTTCTTTAACTTGATGGCAAGAATACTGTGGGAGACCATATCAAAAGCTTGGCTAAAGTCAAGATATATCACATCCCCTCCTTTCCCCATAGCCAGTCCAGAGTCCGTGTTCTGCTGCTCTCTTTTCTTCCTTTTGTCAGGATCCTGAACTCAACCACCTCATGGTCACTGCTGCCCAGGTTGCCACCCACTTCTACTTCCCCTACCAAGTCCTCCCTGTTTGTGAGCAGCAGGTCAAGAGGAGTATAGCCCCTAGTTGGTTCCTCCAGCACTTGCACCAGGAAGTTGTCCCCAGCGCTCTCCAAAATCTTCCTGAATTGTCTGTGCACTACTGTATTGCTCTCCCAGCAGGTGTCAAGGTGGTTGAAGTCACCCATGAGAACCAGGGCCTGTGATCTGGAAACTTCTGTTAATTGTCAGAAGAAAGCCTCATCTACCTCATCCTTCTGGTCTGGTGGTCTATAGCAGATGACCACCACAACATCACTTGTTGCTCTCACCTCAAAACTTAACCCAAAGACTCTCAAGAGGGTTTTCTCCAGTTTCATACTGCATCTCTGAGCAACCATACTGCTCTCTTACATACAGTGCAACTCCTCCACCTTTTCTCCCCTGCCTATCCTTCCTCGACAGTTTATACCCATCCATGACAGTGCTCCAGTCATGTGACTTACCCCACCAAGTCTCTGTTATTCCAATCACATCATAGTTCCTTGACTATGCCAGGACTGCCAGTTCTTCCTGCTTGTTTCCCAAGCTTATTGCATTTGTGTACAGGCAACTAAGATAATTAGCCGATTGCCCTACTTTCTCAGTATGAATCAGGAAGCCTCCCCTGTTGCACTGTCCTCCTTGTGTTTCATCCCAGTATCCCACTTCCCCACTTACCTCAGGGCTTAGGTCACCATCCCCCGGCGAACCTATTTTAGAGCCCTCCTCACTAGGTTAGCAAGGCTGCCTGTGAAGATGCTTTTTCCTCTCTTCATTAGGTGAATCCCATCTCTTCCTAGCAATTCTTCTTCCTGGAACAATATCTCATTGTCGAAGAATCCAAAGCTCTCTCTCCAACACCACTTGTGCAGCCATGCATTTACCTCCACAGTTCGATAGTCCCTACCTGGATCTTTTCCTTTAACAAGGAGGATGGACAAGAACACGACTTGTCCCTCAAACTCCTTTATCCTTCTGCCCAGGGCCACATAGTCTGTAGTGATCCATTCAAGGTCATTCTTGGCAGTTTCATTGGTGCTCAAGTGGAGAAGTAGGAAGGGATAGGGGTCCAAGGGCTTGATCAGTCTCAGCAGATACTCCATCACATCCTGAATTCTAGCTCCAGGCAAGCAGCAACTTCTCGAGTTTCCCAGTCTGGACAGCAGATGGATGATTCCGTCCTCCTTAGGAGGAAGTCCCCAACCACCACCACCCATCTCCTCTTCTTGTGAGTGGTGGTTGTGGACAATGAATCCCATGACTTCTGGTCGATGGGGTCACCTGATCCCTTCCCTCGGATGACCTTTCCAAACCATTCTCCATCGTAGTACCTGCCCAAAGAGCCTGAAAATGATTTCTTACCTCTATCCTTTATATAAGGATGACAAATCTAGTGCCAAAATGATACTGTAAATTAAAATAAAATATTGTTACTGAACCATCTCTCAGGGGTTACTAAACTTACTCTACACTTATGTATGAGATGGACTAATGGTTCTTCTGCTTCAGATATATGGGCCTTTCATCTTTAAATGAGTTTTTACTTTAGGCTATGTTTAGAGATGATTTATCAAGGAATCATTCAATCATTCAATAACAACTTTATCTGATCACAGACAAGATATCCGCAGTAGGTTTGTCTCATCTGCACTTTCTATGACTTTATATAATTCTTTCTAAATATTGTCTTCCTGGTTTCTACTTCATTTATAAAATATCTAGGTTTGGAAGGATTAGATTTTTATTGGTAAATGTCAGTAAATATTGATTTCACTGGACACACACAAACCAATGAAAAAATATTTCCACTGATGATCATCACCATTTTCAGATAGGCAAAGTAAGAAAAGTGCTGTTTGAAAACTTAAGAGTTTGATTTAACGGTATTTTGACATTTGATGTTGAGAATTGGTGTTTTCAAGTTATAAAGCTTTAACTTTATGAATCTCAACATATACTTTCATTAAATAATCATTTTGACACTCCTCTGCACAATTTTCTGTGGAAATTAAATTGATAAAAGTTGAAAAAATGCTTCAAACCCATAAATTTGCACAACTGTGAAAATTTTAAATAAAATTTAAAAAATGCTTAAAGATAACCATTGACATTATCTATCAAAAGGATAAAAAAAAAGAAAATAAAATTCTGTCATGCCTAAAAATAACCCATAATTCAAACTTTGAAATGGAGACATATTTATAGACCTGAAGAGAATAGATTTTCTGTAGTATATGTCATGCTCAGCAAGCTAAGATGACCACCTGATGATCATGTAGTCTCCTCAGGAGGCAGTATGTTTTCATAGTTAAAGTACAGGACTGGGGGCAAGGAGACCTGTGTTCTGTGTCCACCTCTGCCGCTGACTTGTTCTGTGACCTTGGCAAGTCACCTCAACTCTTTGCCTCAGTTTATCTGTCTGTAAAATGGTGCTGATAACATGTACCTAACTTACTGTACCTGTGTAAGGTGCTTTGATGAAAATATTTTCCAAGTATACAGGTATTAGTAAGGTATTGATTGTTCAGAAATTTCTATGGAACTTCCTGCATATCTTCCACACATACATAATGCTTATTGTATGTGGATATTCTGCAAAGTCACCACTAAAAAGCTGAATAACTTTTTTCTGTGGACATAGCAATTACTGAAGAATTTATCTGGAACATTTTATTACAGAATTATGAATAGATGTTTCAGCTATATTGATACAAAACTATAGAAATATTGCAGAGATTCTGAGGATAATTCAAGAGAAAAAAATTGCCTGAAACAAACAAAAAATTAACAATAAAAATCTACAACTTTCCTATTCTTCATTTTCTGTTGGGAAGGAATGAGAAATTGTCATTTCTGTCACTTGAGAGACATCTATGGATTTCAATAATTAGAAATTGCTTAAATGCATAGCTTGGATGCACAACAAATTTCAAAAGGATTTACAAAGTGTTTTTGCCTTGATCTTCTTCAAATCTGCAGCAGAAGGGCAGTAGCCTGTGACTTATGAAACTGTTACATATATTGTATACTATCTGTCTCATTAATCACAATAATGGTTCCAACCCTCTGTCAGACTTACTTCACAGGGGTAACAAATGCTGAAGTCTAGCCAGCGGTGAGTGAAGGTCACACCAATCAGGAAACAGTGAATGAAAGCTCACCGATATGTGCAGTAGGAGCATACGTTTCTGACACAAATTACTAAGGTCTAGCTGTGCCTTGCTTGTAATGAAAGATATAAACATTCAAACTCTTTCTCTGAAGATTTTGATACAGGCAGAGGGAATGTGAGTCTGACTTGTTAAAGTATAGATACATTTTTTTTCATTTTCTCTTTTTATCGAAGAAAAATGTGTTTTTTTTTTAAACTATAATGCGTGTGATACTGTAGGTCAGAAAATCTTTGTGAGTGGGCTCACTGCCACTACTGTGTGTTATTCTCCAGCTGAATTTCCCAAAGGAGTTAAAATTATTTTGGAGGACCGGGTTGCAAGTTCAGGGCTTAATATTTAGAATGGAAGTCTAAATGATATTCTTATACATAGAACTTTTCTTTTAATATGGGAAAGCCCATGTTTTTTCTGTTCATATTTATTAGACTTACTCCTTTTTCTCTTTAACAAGGAGAACAGTATCTTTCCAGCACCTCATTTTGAGCTCTGGACACAACACTTAAAACTGCAGGGCTGGCTTGTTTGTCATTCATTATCATTTAAAAGATGCCACAATAGCAAGATAAGAGAAGGCACTTTCAGATGCTAGACTAATTTGTTGGGAATAAAGCATGAAGCAGAATAATATCACTTCTTTTCATATTGATATTAATGCTACTGGATTGAGTCCCATACTTTTTTTTATTATAAAATTGAATACAGTAAATATATTATGTCACAGAAAAATTCAGTTTGCATAAAAAGATGTTGCACATATGATGGATGCTTTAAGATAAATAGATATAATATTTTTGTAGCTATGCTTCAAAAGGTACTGGTAATATATATGATAAATATCTTTAATACTACAAAGCGTCTTGTTTTTGTAGCAACTCTGAGATAATGGAAAATACCTTTTGCACATTTTTTCTTCTTTCTGGAGCAGAGTCCCCTAAAAGTGATAAACACGTACCACCATTAATAAACCAAGAAACAACAAAATTAAGCATGCTTGCCAACGGTCCCATTTTGGGATGGACAGTCACCAGTTTTTCACTTTAGCTAGACTTCCCCATATCTTTCCTGGCTGGCTGGGACCAGAATTTTAATTTTTGTTTCAATTCTTGCCTGTGGCCACTAGAGGCAGCTGCTGTTGCCGCCTGCAGGCAGGGAGACAACTGAGCAGCAGGCAAGAGTTGGAGAGAATAATTAGGCACTAGTTATGGGGTAAGAGAAAGGAACAACTCCTCCAGGAGACAAGAAGAAGGGAAGAGAAGAAAGGGAGGTCACCATAGAGGAATGAGGCAGAGGGACAATGGAAGGGAGAATAGCACAAGGAAAAGTTTGGAAGGTGAAGGGAAAAAGTAGGCTATATCCCACAAAGATGTGTGAGGAGAAGAATAGGCCTCTGGGCTGCTCCCAATCACACCAAGTAAGGGGGATTGCAGACTATTCATCTAGCCCCAAAGAAGATTACAGCTGGTAGTAAGGTAGCCAGGAGCTATTAAGGGGAGAGGGAGCTCTTGGGAGCCTCTGTAAGTTTAGCTGACCATCTGCACTTTTTCAACTTTATTCAGTTAGCAAAACAAGAAAAGCTAAGCAAAGACTTCACTCATACACTTTGTTTTTCTATCCTTCCTGTTACGTTATAAAAAACTATTAGATTTAAATAAGACATTCAGTATTGAAAAGTAAGCAGTCCTTTAAAATATAAAAATGAAGCATTTAACAAGAAAAATAGAATGAGGGAGGAAGAAAAGAGAACAAAGACAGCAGAAAGGAAGAAAATCTTTCCGAAGTAGGATAGGTGCATGCTGCTCAAGTACAGCTGAAGGTCTGGTCTTGTATATATTACAATAGGGGTCGGCAACCTTTCAGCAGTGGTGTGCCAAGTCTTCATTTATTCACTCTAATTAAAGTTTTGCATGCCAGTAATACATTCTAACATTTTTAGAAGGTCTCTTTCTATAAGTCTATAATATCTAACTAAACTATTGTTGTATGTAAAATAAATAAGGTTTTTAAAATGTTTAAGAAACTTCATTTAAAATTAAATTAAAATGCAGAACCCCCCAGACCGGTGGCCAGAACCCAGGCAGTGTGAGTGCCACTGAAAATCAGCTCGCGTGCCATAGGTTGCCTACCCCTGTGCTACAATGTAGCAGCATCATAAATTAGATCTGAATGTTCTATTTATTCACTCCCTTTCTAGAGATAATTTGGATGGATTTGTGGCTCTTCCATTGCTGTATTGTTGTGAGCTTTCCCTGTGACTTAGGGCTTGTCTATATGCCAAGATTGTACCTCTTTAACTATATCATAATAGTTAAAGTGGTACAACCCTTAGTATGGACACAATTGAATTGGTATAATACAATGCTTTATACTACTATAACTAGTCCTCTTCAGGAAGCGGAATAAGCTATACTTTTATAATACACCATTATACTGGTATAACTGCATCCCCATTCGGGGATGTACCAGTATAACTATTTTGGTTAAAAAAAAAATACACCCCTAACCAAAATAGTTATATTGGAACAAAACCTGTAGATCAGGCCTAGGAGCTGTCTCCTTTTGTAATTATTTGTGGGCTTTCAGTGCCATAAAAACAGCAGATGGTCACAGCTTTTGATTTATGTGGCAGGCCACTGTATTCAGCAGAAAAGTCTGCTATCTTACTGAAGCTATAACCATCATTTAGGAAGACCAGAGCCATGATGATATTGAGGGCAGGAGAGTTTGTACCAATGATAAAAATTGTGATTTACAGTCTTTGCCATTTAAAAAACACAAAACAACTCATGTCCCAAACAAATCAACAGTATCCAGCAGTTGCTACACCTTTTCTTTCTAACATTTTTGTTTTTCCCACACACTTACAATAAATTGGAAATAATTAGAGTGGGAATTCCTAACTTTCTAATGGAAAGTATCTTGTCAGAAACTGTTCATTAGTCAAGCCAGGAATACTTTCTGTACTTCTTCAGGATTAGTGTGTACTTGCATTAGACATGGTCATGAAAGGTCAACATGAGGCTCACATTTCAAATCAATTTAGGGGTAAAAGTCTATATAAAGTTAGTGGAGAAAACTGAAACATCAATAAGTAACTATAAATTAACTGGATATATTCAATTTGGAGAGTCATAAACAAATGTCTTCCCTCTAGATCTCACGATATACAAGGACGCTTTCAGAGACTCTCTAATTAAACGAGGGAGCAGGTTTGCCCAGTCAAGAGGGACACACTATCAACTAGTTAGGAGACTGAAGTTGTTTTTATCTTTAACACAGCAGTGTGACCTTTGAGGATTCCAGATATCAGGCTGCATTGTAAAGGACTGTTGGCCACATCTCTATATTAAAGATCAGCGTGGCTGAAATCTGCTGCAATTTATTAGCTGTGTGTCCCAGGCTTCTGGGAGGTTACCATAGCAGGCCAATATAAACCTTTCTATTTTATATCACTATGTCCATATCTTCTGAATGTGAAAATGAAGTTTATCATTATCTCTTTATTCCATTTGCACCAAAATAGGCAGTGATACCTACCGCAGAGGAAACAAAGGACTTTCATCTCCTCTGAAAGATAAATAGGAGCAATAGGTACATAGATCAAGAGCAGACATTGGTGAGCTAGTTCACCCACAGAGTTATAAACCCTCTGGAAATTTATGAACACTTTTTGTATTTCTGACTGAGGATGCTTCACGTATGTAGTTATGAAACTGTGGTGCTCTTTTCCGCATATTGCATCTTTAATTTTTCAATAATTCTTTGAATTGCTAGTTGGGTATGCAGGCAAGTTACAAGAGTAATTTGCCTGCAAGGAACCATCTGGGTTACTAGAGAAGAAAGGAGCCTTGAAAAAAGAACTGCACATTAAAAGGCAAATTTTGAAATCCAATTTTACTCAGTCCTTACAGAGCTGAAAACTCCCATTGAAATCAGTGTTAATTTTTGCCTAGACAAAGATTGAGCAAAAGCTGAGTAGGAGTAGCCACAACAGTACACAGTCCTCATGGGCCCCAGAGGTTATGGGAAGTAACTTATTTTCTTCAAGCTTTTTCTCAATGTTAAGAAACTTTTCAGGCAATTCCAGACAGTCAAATAAGTGAAGCTGTAGAGCAGTGGTTCTCAACCTATTTATCATTGTGGGCTGCCTATGCGGCCCACACTATGTTACCTGGGCCACAGGTTGAGAACCACAGCACTCCCCCGGTAGACTCCTCTGCCCACCACCTCCCTGTCATAACATTTTTTCCCAGATCTGGACCTTAGCGTCCAAAATATGGGTGTTAGCATGAAAACCTCCAAGCTTAATTACCAGCTTGGACCTGGTACGGCTGCCACCAGCTAGGAATTATACAGTGCCTAGCTCACTGTGGTCTCCCCAAAACCTTCCCTGGGGGACCCCCAGACTCAGATTCCTTGAGTCTCACAACAATGGGGAATAAACCATTTCCCTTCCCCCTCCTCCCCTCCAGGTGTTCCCTCCCTGGGTTCCTGGAGAGATATACCGAAGCAAGCTCCGTGAATCTAAACAAAAGGATTCTACCCTCCCTGTTTCAAGTCTTGGAAACACAAGTACCAAGAGAGCTAATCTCCCTCCCCCTCACCCAGACGGTATGCAAAGTCAGGCTTAGTAAATCTGACACAAAGAGATTTTCCCCCTGACTTCTTCCTCCCACCAATTCCCTGGTGAGCTGCAGACTCAATTCCCTGGAGTCCCCACTAAAGAAAAAACTCCAACAGGTCTTAAAAAGAAAGCTTTATATAAAAAGAAAGAAAAAGGACATAAAATGATCTCTGTAATAAGGTGACAATACACAGGGTCAATTGCTTAAAGGAAAAAAATGAATAAACAGCCTTATCCAAAAAGAATACAATTTAACACATTCCAACAACTACACACATGTAAATACAAAAAAACAATATAAACCTATTGTCTTACTATCCTTGTACTTACAACTTGGAAACAGAAGATTAGAAATAGATAGAGAGATGGAGATAGAAAAATCACTCTCAGAGCCGAGAGGGTCAGACACAAGACAAAAGACTCACACCCGAAACTTCCCTCCACCCAGATTTGAAAAAGTCTTGTTTCCTGATTGGTCCTCTGGTCAGGTGTTTCAGGTTACTGTTGTTACCCCTTTACAGGTAAAAGAACATTAACCCTAGCTATCTGTTTATGACACGCCCAAAGACCCCTCTACAGAGTAGGGCCAGGAGCAGAGCACTGGGCAGGGGGCCGGGTGGCAGGGACCCTGGACTTTGCTGTGTGGGGCCCCAGATCCAGCGGGGCCAGCCGGCAGCCCCGAGTCTGGACACCCACCACATGGGACCAGCCAGCAACCCTGACATTGTACCCCCACCGGGCCAGGCAACCTGGACCCCACCATGCTGGGCAGCCAGGAACCTGGACCATGCTGCACAGCCCGGCAGCCTTTAGCACACAGCTGGGCTGCAGCTGTGTGCTAATTGGGCCATATGCGGACCGTGGGTTGAGAACCGCTGCTGCAGAGCCACAAGAACTTAAGAGAGCACAGTCAGTATGCATTAAAACTCAAAGCCTGTAAAGTGTTAGGACTGGTGCAATCATTCATCTCTTTGTGTGAGGGTAATTACCTTCTAATACATTCGAACCATCATATTTTCCCAATAGGTTTGTTTTCAGGTGACTAACTTTAAACTTAATATATTTAACCAAAGTACAGAATAAACAGAGCCCAAAATAAAACAGATATTTTACAAAAGGTCAAATTCTACACTCTTTACTTAGTGTTCAACAAGTCAAATTCTCCTTTCAGCCAATGGGAGTTGATTGGATTAAGGACCATGGAATTTAGCCTGTTAAGACATTGCACCTAGGTATCGTAATCATTATACATTAGAATCCTCTTAACTTTTTAGGTGCATTACAGTCAGTGGGTATTTTCCTTGAGCAAAGACTTCAGGATTTGCTCCAAGCTTCAACATGAAATAAGTAAAACAAACAGTGGAATAATAACAATTATTATGTTCTCCTATCATATTTGTATTTGGGAAATGGTAAAGGAGCAAGTTATATTGTTAGTTCTACATTTGAACCAACAAGTGGTGATATACATTTCTGCATTATACAATACATTGCGTCTGACGAAGTAGGTATTCACCCACGAAAGCTTATGCTTCAATACATGTTAGTCTTTAAGGTGCCACAGGACTCTTTGTTGCACAATACATTATGTTTATAATACTTCAGACTGCCTGGGAAACATCTATGCAAGCATATCTGATTTTCAAGCATAAAGGAAAATGTGAAGACAAGCAAGTTGCTTTTCTGGCTTCTTGTGACTAGATTCTAACCTTAGCCTTTGTGCAGAATTTTCACTGCAGTTTATGGGAGTTTTGTGCATGAAACAAGACTGAGAATGTCTCTTGATGGATACAACTAATGTCATATATACACCAGACTGTATATCATGGTACATTTGAAGTTGCCCTTATTTTATTATGTGAATAAGGATTCAGATATGGCAAGGAAACTGGCACGTTACAATGTGCAGAGGCGTACTTGATGTGTATGCATATCTTTCCAAAAAGCAGAAGAAGTAGAAATAGAAAACCTTCTATGAAAAAAATGGATAGGAAAGCTACAGTAACAGATGACATTTAAAAGGGGTGCTAATAAGCCGCGGTGTGACTGAATCCTACAACTCAATTTCATTGAGAGGAATGGAATACTTAGCAAAGTGGAAAGAAATTTATTTTCTTTAGCACAGATAGAATAATAATAGGCAATGAAGTGTGAAGAAATCTAAGATGCATTGAAATGGAGATGAACCTAACGATGCTATGGTACTTAATTCATTATAATTGTAGCCCACTACAATATGTCATGATACGACTGATGACCTAACACAATGCAATGTGGATGCGTTTATAAGGCCATTTTAAATATTACTAAAGGGATACCTTGGCCTAAGCACCCTAGGATCTGTCTACCCGAGAGACAGCCTCTCTCCCTATGCAATCATGTGATTAGTGGAGCCACTCAAACTGAAGCTGCATTTATATAATAGAAAGAACAGGAGTACTTGTGGCACCTTAGAGACTAACAAATTTATTTCAGCATGAGCTTTCGTGAGCTACAGCTCACTTCTTCGGATGCATAGAATGGAACACACAGACAGGAGATATTTATACATACAGAGAACATGAAAAGGTGGAAGTATGCATACCAACAGGAAGAGTCTAATCAATTGAGATGAGCTTTGAACTTTGCGACTTTGTCCTCACCCACAACTATTTCACATTTGAGGACAATATATACCTTCAAGTCAGTGGCACTGCTATGGGTGCCTGCATGGTATGCCAACATCTTTATGGCTGACTTAGAACAATGCTTCCTTAGCTCTCATGCTGAAATAAATTTGTTAGTCTCTAAGGTGCCACAAGTACTCCTGTTCTTTTTGTGGATACAGACTAACGCGGCTGCTACTCTGAAACCTTATATAACAGAGAGAGCTGCTAGTAGAGCATTCTCTGTGAGAGCCTCTTAACTTTGTAATTTGCTTTCTACCCAGCTGTGGTCCAAAATAGTGGAAATTTGTTGACCTTCAGGGCATATTAAACGTGTATCATTTTGAGCATACATTTAGCAAGGATTAAGGTGGGAGAAGGAAAGGAGTTTTGGGTTGACAGTATGTGTATGCTGACTGGGCACAGGCTGGGTTGGATTGGATGCTGTTTTGTTTTACGGTTATGGCCTGTATTTTTAATCAAAGGTAGCATCTTGGGAGCTTGAAATAAGTGTATTTGATTTATTAAATCTAAACAAATTAAATAACCCCTTTCAAAAAGTCTTATCTAAACTGCGAATTACGTCTTGTCACCAGGGACCTGGTGCTGCAGTACTTTTAACACTCCCATCTATTTTTTTTAATTAATGCTTCATTTATCTATGCTTTTGAGAACAGAAAACTTCTTCCATGTTGAATTTCTTTCATTTTACTGTGTTCTATGCTTGTTTCTCATTACAGAGACAAGCCCAGTTTCATGCACCTTAAAAGTGTACTGACAGGCGTTTGAGTGCTGAAATAGAGCTAGTCAAACCCCAGTAATCACATCAAAGTTACCAGAGTAAGAGGCTCTATATTATATAAAAACAATTTCAGCACCACTAAATTAACAACACTAAAAGGAAAAAAAACCCCACAAAGAAGTAAATGGCGGGTAATAACTTATTGGAAGCTGTGATAAATGAAAGAGGTGGGAGCTCCCTTTTATGGACACCCAGCCAGCCAGTTAGCTAAAAAAATCCCTGTTAGTAGCTATTCTCTACTTGCTTTACCTGTAAAGGGTTAAAAAAGCCCATAGGTAAAAAAAAGGAGTGGGTACCTGAGCAAAAGAGCCAGTGGGAGAGCTAGAACTTTTTAAAATTAAAAAAAAACAACCTAACTTCCCTCTATCTGTTGTTCTCTGGAGAGAGGGGACAGGGCAGAGATAGGGCTAAGGCTATGCTGTAAAAAACTTTTTGTCAGGTATGGAAATCATCAGATCATACCTAAAAACTCCTCATGTATTTTCTTTTTTTGTGTTTTTAATAAAGTTTACCTTTTTTAAGAACAGGATTGGATTTTTGGTGTCCTAAGAGGTTTGTGCACATGTTGTTTAATTAGCTGGTGGCAACAGCTGACTTCCTTTGTTTTTCTTTCTCAGCTCTTCCCCGGTGTGTGTGTGTGTGTGTGTGTGTGTGTGTGTGTGTGTGTGTGTGTGTGTGTGAGAAAGGGCTTGAGGGCACCCCACAGGAAGGAATTCCAAAGTGCGCCTTTTCGGGTTCTCTAAAAAGGGGTTTCTTTGCACTTGGGTGGTGGCAGCATCTACCTATCCAAGGTCAGAGAGAATCTTGAATAATTTTGTATAAGCTGCAAACCTTGTTACTTCTGTGTTCACTCCCTTTTCCAGGTTACTAATGAATATGTTGAATAGTACAGAGCCTTGGGAGATTACACTGTTCACTGTTTGTTTGTGAAAATGGACCATTCAATCCTGACATTTGTTTCCTATCTTTTAACCACTTACTAAGCCATGAGAGGACCTTCCCCCTTATCCCATGACTATTTAGTTTTCTTAAGAGCCTTTGGCGACCTTGTCACAGGATTTCTGAAAATCCAAGTTCACTATATTTACTGGGTCACCCTTATCCACATGCTTGTTGACACCCTACAAGAATTCTAACAGATTGGAAGGCATGACATCTCTTCACAAACCATGTTGACTCTTCCTCAACACATGGTGTTTAGCTGTGTGTGATCATTCTGTTCTTTATTACAGTTGCTACTAATTTGCCCAGTAAGGAAGTTAGGCTCACTGGCCTGTAATTGCCAGGATCACCTCAGGAGCCTTTTTCAAAAAATTGGCCGATCCCCTCTATTTCTTCCTTCCTTCTTAGATGATTTTCTATTCTTAAAAATGGCTTGAGTGCTAGGGATGTTGGTAAATGTCATCTGGACACAGTCCAGTCTGTACATTCCTCGGTAATCAAGGCTGAGGAGAGGCCTCCCACACCTGATCATGCCTGCAACTCTCTCACCATTTCTGAAATAGTTGAGGACAGAGTATGTAGATCCACTCAGTGGTGGAAAAGAGTGGAAACTACTTGAGACATCATCTTTCTGAAAGTTGTTTTCCCACTGCAGAAGAATCCTGGGCTCTTGCAGCCCATATAAGGAATCTGTGGGTGAAACTGCCCTGACTCTCATCATTCTTAGTAACCCTATTCTGCAGCACCAAAATGGGAAGGTCTATCAACAGCCTGGTAGAATTCTACTCAGCTGCTCACCTAGGGTGAACCCTACAATCAGAGTGGTTCAGTGGAAGTTGCTGCTTAGTGCTGGTAACCTCAGACTGAGAGAGCAGCTGCTTCTATTACAGCACCAGCCTAGAGGAGGAGCTCCATGTGTCCTGTTTGAAGCGGTAGAGAATGAGATGGAGCAGCTGCAATTGCCCCTATTGAGTCCTCTTCCTCAGCACCTTGCTCTTATCTTTCCCTTGGGTCCACCTTGCACTGTTCCCTCCTCCTCAACCCTTGCTCCGCCAAGATGCTCTGCCGGATGGAACCTTGTGCCCTGCTTTATATCAGCGGAGCCAGGAATGAATCTAGACCAGTCGTCTGTTAAGAACATACAATTTAAGTTAAGACATGACAGGATGAGGATAGTAGTGAACACAATGGGGGATGGGAGGGCAGGTAGAATGAGGAATAAGATTTGAGCCAAACTTTTAAATTAAGACCTTAGATAATATATTGATGGGCACTACAGAAAACCCTAAGATAGATAAACACCCTCCTCTCCTCTAACTAGCTAACTAGCTCTCTGGCCATTTCTCCCTCCATCCTCTGCCCCTCAGAATTACTTCTGATTTATATAAACTGAACCACCCTAAATCCAGCAGGATTGGACTTCCAGATTCAAACCAATTCATGCCCTCTCTGAGTATCCACAGAAAGTGTGTACAGTGGATGCACTTTAAAAGTTTCTACCATTTTGAAAGATGTTTCTAGTCGGAAAGCAATTCCCTATACTTAAAATGGGGCATACTGCTAGAATCTGTACAAATGTTCACACTTGTAGGAACCTTTTCAAGTGTGCTGACTATATACCAGAGGGACATGGTAAGTGAGGTAATATCCTTTATTGGACCACCGTCTCCACTGCATACTGACTATATACCTGCATTTATAGCTCTGTATTGTTATTATTTGTATTACTCTAGTGCCTAGGAGTCCTGGTCATCGACCAGGACTCTACTGTGCTACATGCCATACAAACACAGATTGGAAGCTCTCTGTAACAGTTAGTCAGAGTGCAGGTGACCTGGCAGTTACTGCGGCACCCATATCTCCATCTCAAATGAATGTAGCCATGCACATTCCTGAAGAAAAGTGTAGATCAGAGAAGAGTGTGGTGGAGGTGCAAGAAACAGCTGCTGCTGAGCTTTGTTCCTTAAGTCTAGATGATCCAGGACTGTGGCCCTACTTGAGCAGTAGCCCGAGGGACTTCCTTGTACTGCATGGGCCACAGCAAGTGTTCACCGCTCCAGGCCAATGGGGGCTGCGGGAAGTGGCGGCCAGCATGGCCCAGAGTGGCAAACCATGGCCAGTAGGAGCCACGGTCAGCCGAACCTGTGGACATGGCAGGTAAACTTTCATGCCAGGGCTTTCCCTGAACAAGCAGCGGACCGGCTTTGAGAACCACTGGTGTAAAGTACTACTTCCTTTTAAACCTGCTGCATATTAATTTTATTGAGTGTCCCCTGGTTCTTGTGTTATGTGAAGGGATTCCTTTTTCACTTTCTCCACATTATTCATGATTTTATAGACCTCTATCATATTCCTCCTTAGTTGTCTCTGTTCCAAGCTGAAAAGTCCCAGTCTTTTTAATTTCTCCTCATATGGAAGCTATTCCATACTGCTAATCATTTTTTGGCCTTCTCTGCACCTTTTCCAATTCTAATGTATCTTTTTTGAGATGTGGGGGACCAGAACTGCACACAGTATTTGAGGTGTGGGCGTACCATGAATTTATATAGTGGCATTTGATATGTTCTGTCTTATTATCTAACCCTTTCCTAATGGTTCCAAATATTCTGTTTAGCTTTTTTTTAACTGCCGATGCATATTGAGTGGCTGTTTTCAAAGAACTATCCACAAAGACTCCAAGATCTCTTTCTTGAGTGGTAACAGTTAATTTAGACCCCATCATATTGTATATATTATTGGAATTATGTTTCTAGTGTGCATTACTTTGCATTTATCAACATTGAATTTCATCTGTCATTTTGTTGCCTAGTCACCCAGTTTTGTGAGATCCCTTTGTAACTCTTTACAGTCTGCTTTGGGCTTAACTATCTTGAGTAATTTTATATTGTCTGCAGATTTTGCCACCTCACTGTTCACCCTCTTTTCCATAGAATCATAGGATATTAGGGTTGGAAGAGACCTCAGGAGGTCGTCTAGTCCAATCCCCTGCTCAAAGCAGGATCAACACCAACTATAATTTATTACTATTTTATTCCAGATCATTTATGAATATGTTGAACAGCACGGGTCCCAGTACAGACCCCTGGGTGACACTGCTATTTACCTCTCTCCATTCTGAAAACTGAGCATTTATTTCTGCCCTTGGTTTCCTATCTTTTAACCAGTTACTGATCCATGAGATGACCTTCCTTCTTATCCCATAACTACTTACTTAGTTCAAGAGCCTTTGTTGAGGGACTTTGTCAAAGGCTTTCTGAAAGTCCAAGTGCACTAACCCAGATCACCCTTGTCCACATGTTTGTTTCCCCTCCCAAAGAATTCTAATGGATTGGCGAGGTATGATTTCCCTGTACAAAAGATGGATTGACTCTTTCCAACATATTGTGTTCATCTATGTGTCTGATAATTCCGTTCTTTACAATCATTTCAACCAATTTGCCTGTCACTGAAGGCAGGCTTATTGACCTATAATTGCCAGGATTGCCTCTGGAGCTTTTTTAAAAATTGGCATCACATTAGCTATCCTCTAGTCATCTGGTACAGAAGCTGATTTAAGTGATAGGTTAATCCAGATCCAAATGTTGCTGCTACTCCCTGGCTCTGTAATAAAGTTAATCAAATCCTTGGATCCAAACAACTCAGAAAATTAAGATCCTGGTTTGAATCAGTATTTGTAGCTTGGGCCTGTGTGTTATCTGAACTGTGTTCTTAAAAACTAAGCATTTTTCTTTTTCTTCCTCAAACTTAACTGTATATGCACCCCACGCTGGCCCAGCAAACAAAGGGTTAATACAGGCACTGCCTACCACTGTCTATTGGCAGTCTCACAGCAGCTAGAAGGATAAAAGGGCTGGGAAGCAGAAAGGTGGGGTGGCTACCAGAGGAGTGAGCAGGCTGGATAAAGGAACTCCTATCAGCAAACTGCTAAAGAGTTGCCCAGGGACAATGCCCTGAAAGGGACAAACAGGTCAACAGACTGAAGAGCCTGCAGAGGCCTGGGGGAAGGTAGGATGGAGCTCAGGGCACTGTCAGATTCAGCAAACCCTGATCCTGCTTGTCTTCCTTGAGGGCCCTGAGCTGGAACTCAATGGAGTGGGCAGGCCTGGGTTCCCCTACTTAAACCCCTGATGTACCAGAGAACAGAAAGGATTTCAGATTCCTGGGCACCATAATAGACTAACTGAGCCCCACTGAGCTGAGTGAGCCAGGGCCACACCCTGCTTGGCCAGGAGGGGGAACCATTGCACTGATGCACCAAACACATGGTACATCTAGACATACTGGAGAAGAGCTATTACTAGGTACTACAAGGCGCAAGGGCTATCCCTCAGTGTATTTTTTATACAATAAACATTTTGCTGTTTTAAAGTGAAAACATAAAGGTATAAATCTTCATTGTATATGTGCTGGGTACTTTCAATTTTATATTTTTTGTGTGTTGCTATAATTAAGTCATTGAAATTAGTCATGTTACAACAGGGAAAGCTTTGACCCCTTATTTGTCTTTGTAAGAAGCAATAGATAAGTTCGCATTCTGCAAGTTTTCTTTGCAACCAGTTTGTCTGGAAAATATTGAGATTTTTTGTTTGCTTGTGTTTTGTTAATGTGATTAAATTCTACAGCAGTAGAAAGAACTGCCAGAAAAAGTATTGGTCATGCATATCTGGTAGTACTAGCTCAATCTGATCTTTGGTAATGAGGGGCTTGATTGTCATCTTATAATGACTTTACACCTGTCTATGGGCCAGATCCAAAAATGGGATGACTCCATTGACTTCACTAAACTTTGGGTTAGTCCCCAATTTCATTAAACTCAATGGAATCACTTCTAGCTTACACTGATATAAGTGAGAGGAGAATCAGCCTTAAGATGTTTAATTATCCTGCAAAAGTGGCTGCAGTAAAATACTCTAGTGGTCTCATAAATTTTGGAAGTGCCTCTTCCTTCCCTTTCTCTCTGCCCATGGATGCCCTTCTGGGCTCTGTTTTTGGATCTCTCCAATTCTCTCTGGGTGATTTTAGTCCACTCATGTGGTTTCAACTACCATCTTCATGCTGACTCCTCATAAAACTACCTCTCCACACCTGATCTGTCTCCTTCCATCCAGTTCTATATCTCAGCCTCTCTCTGTGACACCTTCCTCTGGATATTTTCGTGTCAGTTTAATAGTGAACTCCTGATCTTCCTCTTCTATGCTCCCTGGACCCCCTGTTCTGTCACTGATAACACCACCGTACCCTATCTCTCAGGCTTATAACTTGGATGGAAGGAGGAGGGGCTCATTTTTCAACTTCTTCCTCTCCCCACATCCAGCCTGTGTGAAAACCCTGATGATGCTCCCTCCACAGAGTCTTTAAGATGAGAATTTTTATGTCTGCTCAGACAGTTAAAACTTTTGTCCATGACCTTATTTGTTATTTTGATTAGTGCAACTTCGTCTCTGGCCTGTCTGCTATCCATATTATTGTTTCCAACGTCATATTCTTTGCCTGTTGATCTGATCGTGTAATACACCTCCACCCCAAATCTTTCCACTGGCTCCCTTTCACCATCACATAGAGGTCAAACACCATAATCTCATCTTCAACACATAACTGCATAATTCTGTCCTCTTTAACCAACTTTATCTCTTATTGCATTGTCCTCACTTCTTCTGCTCTGTCAATGACAGCAGCCTGGATGCTCTGTACATCTGCTTCTCACACAACTCTCTCTGCACTTTCTTCTGTGCCATAGCTCTTTCCAAACTGATGTTCAAGGCCACTAACTTTTTCCTTGTTCCGGTCCCACCTTGAGACCATGTCTATTGCAAAGTCTAAAAGAGTTTATCAAGCTAAGACAATACATACAAAAGTAAATAAACCCGAAATCCAAACCAAACCCTTTCTTTTTTCTATCATGTTCTGCACTAACCTTGCTAACTAATCATGTGATCTTGTTGATCTCCTGGCCTGCCCTCTCCAGGCCCCTCCCTGCTGTATCATTACACCTTCCTTATATCACTACTTAAAACTGAGTTGTGAGCTTCCTGGGACAGAGATCACATCTGTCTGTTTGGGGAAGAATGTTGCACACTTTTTGGGTCTGTTAGAAATAAATAATTATTTTCGGTATTTATATGGCCCCATAATTGTAGTACCTAAGTGCCTCACAATCTTTAATGTGTTTTTTATTCTCACACTATCTCTGTAAAATAGGGAAGTTGTTCTCTCCACTTTACATATAGGAAACTGATGCACAAGGAGGCTAAGTGACTTTTTAAGGACACAAAGGAAATCTATGACAGAGCAGGGGCTTGAACCCACATCTCCAATAGCCTAAGCTAGTGCCCTAACCACTGAACCATTCAGCTATAAAAAAATGATTAAAGGCTAACCTTAGGGTCTTTCTGTTGCTCTTGCTGACATGGATGTGGTAGGTAATAACCTATCTTTGCAGAGAGATTTGCCACAGGGAGCTGGCAGTGATCAGGGAAGTTGCTGCTATGAGCTGGTGGGGTGACCGAGGGGCTAGAATAGTGCTTGCAAGCAGTTTGTTTGATAGCAGACTGGGTTCCTCAAAGGAGCATGTGTATATGAGGTGTAGAAGATAAGTACAGAGTGTGTCCACTTAGGTAGTTGAAATAATCAGGGGTTATGAGGCTGTAATACAGTGGTCCAAATTCATCCCTGGAGCGAGAGCTGGGAGTTGTATTGGTTTATTTCATGGCTGAATTTGGACCTGTACATGTGTTCCCAGTGATTAATCCTCATACATCTATCTATTGCTCTAGATCTATCAATCTAGATATATGTATGAAGGATAATCATTGGATATGCAGAGGTCCAAATTCAGCCATGAAATAAACTCAGTCAATCTATAGATTGATTGATAGATACACACACCAAATTCAGTTATGGAATAAACTGGTTTGGCTCCCACCCCTAACCTTATAGTAAATTTGTATCACAATAGTTCTGCAGTTCATTCACTGTACTTTACCTGTGATAGGTCACTGGTCTTTTATTTAATCTACATATATAAACTATTTCATTCTATGCTGATCTAATTGTAGAGAGCATTTGTTTTTGAAACCTCATACAATGCATGTGATATGGGGGCACTGGGAATCTAGCATTACTGCACTTTTTGAAGTGGTTTGTCAATACTTTATAAAATAACATGTTTGTGTAATAATGATCTAGCCACTCCAGTTCCATTTAATTCTGTTGGACACCCATACAGCTATAAATGTCATTCCAGTATTATAAATATATTTGTACACAAATGCATTTAATGGAGACATTGCACACTGAGCTGTCTTTATGAGGCCTGATCCAAAGCCAGCTGGTTACTTCTAGCAGCAGGCAGTGCTCCACCGCTGCTGCGAACCCTCCTGTTGTGGTAAAAGATAACCATTATGCTCTTCTTGATACAGGAGAGAAGAAATCACCCCCAACAGTTAAGGGGGTGAAGCCTCGTACCCCTAAGGCTGGGAGGTCTGCTGCCACCACTGATAAGAAACGTAGGGTAGTGGTGGTTGGAGACTCTCTGCTGAGGGGGACGGAGACACCCATCTGTCGCCCTGACCGTTCATCCTGGGAGGTATGCTGCCTGCCAGGGGCCCGTATCCGAGATGTTACAGAGGCTTTGTCGAGGATTATCCGGCCTTCTGACTACTATCCCATGCTACTCATCCATGTGGGCACAAATGATACTGCGAGGTGTGACGCTGAGCAGATCAAGACTGACTACAGGGCTCTGGGAGTACGGGTTAAGGAGTTTGGCGCGCAGGTGGTATTCTCTTCGATTCTTCCTGTTGAAGGTAGGGGTCCGGGCAGAAACAGATGCATCGTGGAGGTGAATGCCTGGCTGCGAAGATGGTGTCGCCAGGAGGGCTTTGGCTTCCTCGACCACGGGATGCCATTTGAGGAAGGACTGCTAGGAACAGATGGCATTCACCTTTCGAAGTGGGGAAAGGCCTTATTTGCGCACAGACTGGCTAACCTAGTAAGGAGGGCTTTAAACTAGGTTCGACGGGGACAGGTGAGCAAAGCCCACAGGTAAGTGGGGAACAAGACCTGGGAGATGGGTTGGAAACAGGAGGGAGCACGGGCTATAATGGCAGAGAGGAAGGAGGGTCAGGGCAAAGCTGGGAGGCAAGATCAAACCAGTATCTTAGATGCCTTTATACAAATGCAAGAAGTACGGGTAATAAGCAGGAAGAACTGGAAGTGCTAATAAATAAATACAACTATGACATTATTGGCATTACTGAAACTTGGTGGGATAATACACACGACTGGAATGTTGGTGTGGATGGGTATAGTTTGCTCAGGAAGGATAGACAGGGGAAAAAGGGAGGAGGTGTTGCCTTATATATTAAAAATGTACACACTTGGACTGAGGTGGAGATGGACATAAGAGACGGAAGGGTGGAGAGTCTCTGGGTTAGGCTAAAAGGGGTAAAAAACACAGGTGATGTCGTGCTGGGAGTCTACTACAGGCCACCTAATCAGGCGGAAGAGGTGGATGAGGCTTTTTTCAAACAACTAACAAAATCATCCAAAGCCCAAGATTTGGTGGTGATGGGGGACTTCAACTATCCAGATATATGTTGGGAAAATAACACCGCGGGGCACAGACTATCCAATAAGTTCCTGGACTGCATTGCAGACAACTTTTTATTTCAGAAAGTTGAAAAAGCTACTAGGGGGGAAGCTGTTCTAGATTTGATTTTAACCAATAGGGAGGAACTCGTTGGGAATTTGAAAGTAGAAGGAAGCTTGGGTGAAAGTGATCATGAAATCATAGAATTTGCAATTCTAAGGAAAGGTAGAAGGGAGTACAGCAGAATAGAGACAATGGATTTCAGGAAGGCGGATTTTGGTAAGCTCAGAGAGCTGATAGGCAAGGTCCCATGGGAATTAAGACTGAGGGGAAAAACAACTGAGGAAAGTTGGCAGTTTTTCAAAGGGACGCTATTAAGGGCCCAAAAGCAAGTTATTCCGATGGTTAGGAAAGATAGAAAATGTGGCAAAAGACCACCTTGGCTTACCCTTGAGATCTTGCGTGACCTACAAAATAAAAAGGCGTCATATAAAAAATGGAAACTAGGTCAGATCACGAAGGATGAATATAGGCAAATAACACAGGAATGCAGAGGCAAGATTAGAAAAGCAAAGGCACAAAATGAACTCAAACTAGCTATGGGAATAAAGGGAAACAAGAAGACTTTTTATCAATACATTAGAAGCAAGAGGAAGACTAAGGACAGGGTAGGCCCACTGCTCAATGAGGAGGGGGTAACAGTAACGGGAGACTTAGAAATGGCAGAGATGCTTAATAACTTCTTTGTTTCGGTCTTCACTGAGAAGTCTGAAGGAATGTCTAGTATAGTGAATGCTTACGGGAAGAGGGTAGGTTTAGAAGAGAAAATAAGGAAAGAGCAAGTAAAAAATCACTTAGAAAAGTTAGATACCTGCAAGTCACCAGGGCCTGATGGAATGCATCCTAGAATACTCAAGGAGTTAATGGAAGAGGTATCTGAGCCTCTAGCTATTATCTTTGGGAAATCATGGGAGACGGGGGAGATTCCAGAAGACTGGAAGGGGGCAAATATAGTGCCCATCTATAAAAAGGGAAATAAAAACAACCTGGGAAACTACAGACCAGTTAGTTTAACTTCTGTGCCAGGGAAGATAATGGAGCAGGTAATCAAAGAAATCATCTGCAAACACTTGGAAGGTGGTACGGTGATAGGGAATAGCCAGCATGGATTTGTAAAGAACAAATCGTGTCAAACTAATCTGATAGCGTTCTTTGATAGGATAACAAGCCTTGTGGATAAGGGAGAAGCAGTGGATGTGATATATCTAGACTTTAGTAAGGCATTTGATACAGTTTCGCATGATATTCTTATAGATAAGCTAGGAAAGTACAATTTAGATGGGGCTACTATAAGGTGGGTGCATAACTGGCTGGATAACCGTACTCAGAGAGTAGTTGTTAATGGCTCCCAATCCTGCTGGAAAGGTATAACAAGTGGGGTTCCGCAGGGGTCTGTTTTGGGACCGGTTCTGTTCAATATCTTCATCAACGATTTAGATGTTGGCATAGAAAGTACGCTTATTAAGTTTGCGGACGATACCAAACTGGGAGGGATTGCAACTGCTCTGGAGGACAGGGTCAAAATTCAAAACGATCTGGACAAATTGGAGAAATGGTCTGAGGTAAACAGGATGAAGTTCAATAAAGATAAATGCAAAGTGCTCCACTTAGGAAGGAACAATCAGTTTCACACATACAGAATGGGAAGAGACTGTCTAGGAAGGAGTATGGCAGAAAGAGATCTAGGGGTCGTAGTGGACCACAAGCTTAATATGAGTGAACAGTGTGATACTGTTGCAAAAAAAGCAAACGTGATTCTGGGATGCATTAACAGGTGTGTTGTAAACAAGACACGAGAAGTCATTCTTCCGCTTTACTCTGCGCTGGTTAGGCCTCAACTGGAGTATTGTGTCCAGTTCTGGGCACCGCATTTCAAGAAAGATGTGGAGAAATTGGAGAGGGTCCAGAGAAGAGCAACAAGAATGATTAAAGGTCTTGAGAACATGACCTATGAAGGAAGGCTGAAGGAATTGGGTTTGTTTAGTTTGGAAAAGAGAAGACTGAGAGGGGACATGATAGCAGTTTTCAGGTATCTAAAAGGGTGTCATCAGGAGGAGGGAGAAAACTTGTTCACCTTAGCCTCCAATGATAGAACAAGATTCAATGGGCTTAAACTGCAGCAAGGGAGATTTAGGCTGGACATTAGGAAAAAGTTCCTAACTGTCAGGGTAGTCAAACACTGGAATAGATTGCCTAGGGAAGTTGTGGAATCTCCATCGCTGGAGATATTTAAGAGTAGGTTAGATAAATGTCTATCGGGGATGGTCTAGACAGTATTTGGTCCTGCCATGAGGGCAGGGGACTGGACTCGTTGACCTCTCGAGGTCCCTTCCAGTCCTAGAGTCTATGAGTCTATGAGAAGTCAATGGAAAGATCCACATTGATTTCAATGGGTTTTTGGATCATGCCTATAGTGAGGTAATATAAGTGACCTAGATAGAATAAGTAATAAGGATTCATCCTTGCAGTCCTTACCTATTTATACTATCATATATAAAAGCTGGTAAAGGAAGCAGTGTCTTCATTATATTTCTGTAAACACTGTTGTACACAGTAGTTTAAAATATCATATGTAAGACCAAGAAATGGTAGGGGAATTTAAACACTGGAATTCAGGGTAAGTTGCAACGTTCAATAATAAAGAACTGTTCAAGTGAAACAGAGATGTAAAGAGATGGAATTAATTGAAACTGGAGGTCAAAAGAGTTAGAACATGTAATTCAGTCTATTTTCATTAAAATGGGATTGGCGTCATTGAGCGGTAGGTGAATAACCAAAAAGGAGAGGTAATGATGTTTAATGGGAGACTTGAAATGATTTGGAAATTATTCTTTAAATGGTGTTTTGCTTTCTTGATGCTAGTTTAATTATAAATGAAATACTCATAGCATAATGATGATAGTGGTACATGGCTCACTTGCAAATGATTTCTAAACAAATGCTGAAGCTAGAACATGCCCTTTATATTTCTGTGCACTCTCCATCATTTGATACATGAGAGTTGTGGCATTTTGATTTAAATGTGTTTGTACAAGAAGAGAAGACTCAGATGAAACACTGTGTTCAGAAGTACTTGGTAGTCAATTTCAGGCAACCCAAAGCCTATTAATAAGAAAATGGTCACATTGAAAGCAAATGGACACATCTTTCACACTTATCCTAATACATTTGGCTTGGATCATGAAGAAACAATATTAGAACTGGGGGAAGAGGGAGACAATTTTAAAGCCCAACGGTCACATTTTTAAAGAAGAGAAGGCATGAACATGCACACATGTATTGTACTCTTTCCTATCTGTTTGCATGCAAAAAGTGTTTTATTTGCATGTGCTGTTGTGGTAAATGTGGCAGGCAAATGTGGTTCACTTGGATTTGCAAGTGGAATTCGGTCATAAAATGTTGTTCCTAAATTATCTTAGTGATACTGTACCAAATTCATCCTTTTTGTAACTCTGTTGCCTTCTATGGGTTTACATCTAAGATAAATTTTGCCAGTTGTTTCTGATGCAAGAAGAATTTATGAAAATATGTAAGGCTGATGATATGTTGCATTGTACTGCTGAATCTATTGCAGAAAATGTTATTGTAACGTGACATCCCGTCCCAATATAAAATAGAGACACATACTTTTTTATTTTGATATTGATTCTTTGAGTTTCTCAGTCTTTACAGTTTCTGAGTCTTGTAATGTATAGCACAAGTTTAATATCCCATAGTTGTTTTTTCCAGAGTTAATATTTGCTATCATTTATCTTATCTATTTCGCCAAAAGTGGTTTTTGATTGAAGTTGATGACATATGAAAAAAGGATATTTTCCTGTTTTCTGAAACATTAAAATTATTGCTGAGGATTATTTATTATGACAATTTCAGCACTGGTTTTATTATTGTATCTACTTCAGTCACAAAGCAGAACTTCTGAGTCTAATGCTTCTCGTGATGGTAGCAGAGCACAAAAATGCCATCCTGTTTTGATTTCAATGAGACTAAAGTGAGCTGAACAGAATTAGGAATGTCATAGAGACTTTTGGGGTCATGACTCAAGATAAAACATATTTTGAAAAATTATCAAACAGTACAGAAAGTAGAACATACTTGAGATTAATGCATGATGCAGTCTGTTATTTCTGAAACAGAACATTACATTATGAATTGGTAATGGGATTGGCTAATAGCATGGTGCATTCTGGGTGCTTAGGGTCCCAAAATGAGAGAAAAGGCTCTTGCTGTTGTGGGTGTGGGATCCTGCATATATTTTTGAGTCTGTTTGTAGATAGACAGGGAATTGTTTAGGGTAAGGAGAAAGGGATCAACGAGATAAGCCCTCTACATAAATGGAAGATGGAGGAAAGGGCCAAGAGGCTGCCTTCACTACGATTTGTAGGTGAAGAGAAGAGCAGCTGGCTGACTGCAATGGGGACACTCTCCCTTTGAGAGTCTTCTAGCAGCTGGGTATGGTACTGCAGTCCTGTTCTGACCTCTGGCATCCCATGCAGGCTGCTGGCTAACCTGGGTGGGTCTTATGTGGCTTGGCCCTCTGGCCAAGTCACAGAATCCAAAGTCACTTTGCAGGCGATTTAGATTCAGCCCTTTGTTCAGGCTCTCAGATAAGCCCTGTCCCCTTTTTGGGGTTTATGCCACTGTGATGGGCAGGGACCCTGGGCCCAGCCACTACTCTGGGTTCCAACAAACAGTAACTACGATTTCATTTCACTGATTCTTCTTCCCTGGGCCTCTTTGTATCTGGCCCCTTTTAGTTTCTAGACGATATGGGGCAGGAACCTGCATCTGTTGTTTCTTATTGGTAATTGGAGGAAAGGTGAGGTTTGGGTGGACGCCACTTCAGGTTTTTGCTGGGAAATTTTTTAATGTCATTGGGATCCCAAAACTCAAGGAACACAAAACCAAAGTGACTGAAACCAAAACACAGAACATTTGCTGAATCCCCTGTAAAGTAAAAGCACAGAGTTCCACGTGTCTATGCAGAGCTGTGTATCCCTGGCCCCAACTTTTTGTAGCTCAAGTTAGAGTTCAGTTTCTCACTTTCATGAACAATACATTTATTCAAAAATTTGAGGAATAAAATGTTTTCTAAAATGTCTTATTTTGTTTCCTTTTTAATCCAAAACCTGCACTGATCAGAAGTTTGGGTCAGAATTTTTAAAAGCAGCATTTCTAAAAAGGCCACCATTACTCTGATTAATTTTATTTGAGCTCAACCTCCCTTTAGCTCATCTTCTTTAGTATTTCCTTTTGTTCCTCCCCTCCACCTTTACAGTTGCTTTAACTACTGAACCAAACAACTTTCAGCGCTCCCCATTATTTGTTTATAACACTGAGGGTATGTCTACATCCACAATTTTGCAGCGCTGGTTGTTACAGCTATATTAGTACAGCTGTATAGGGCCAGCGCCGCAGAGTGGCCACACTTACAGCAACCAGCGCTGCAAGTGGTGTTAGATGTGGCCACACTGCAGCACTGTTGGGCGGCTTCAAGGGGGGTTCGGGGAACGCGAGAGCAAACCGGGGAAGGAGACTAGCTTCGCCGCGGTTTGCTCTCGCGTTCCCCGAACCCCCCTGCAAACCGCAGGGAAGGAGACCTGCTTGCTCGGGGATTCGGGGAACGCGAGAGCAAACCGGGGAAGGAGACCTGCTTGATTACCAGAGGCTTCCTCAGGTATGCTGGGATACCTGCTTATTCCATGGAGGTCAAGAAAAGCGCTGGTAAGTGTCTACACTTGATTACCAGCGCTGGATCACCAGCGCTGGATCCTCTACACCCGAGACAAAACGGGATTACGGCCAGCGCTGCAAACAGGGAGTTGCAGCGCTGGTGATGCCCTGCAGATGTGTACACCTCCTAAGTTGCAGCGCTGTAACCCCCTCACCAGCACTGCAACTTTGTGATGTAGACAAGCCCTGAGATATCTCTGGTAGTGGAACTGTGTCTTTAAAGGCTGAACTTCCCAGACAGAGAGGCTGGTGGAGTGTTTTGAAGCTCAGCCAGTTGGAACCAAATGCAGGATAAAGCAAATCTCTTGCAAGCACCATAAGCACTAAGTGAGCACTGAACACTATGTGGTACCGGGAGTGAAAAAGGACAAATGAGGCCAAAAAAAAAATTGCCTTGGGGGCCCAGGAGCTACTACCGCTTCATGAAAATGATGCTCTACATCTCTCACAGGAAGCAATGGTTGCAAACAGTGGTGCCACAGGAATTTGCCCCATGATCATGTGAATTTGTCATCCCAGATGCACACATACTAGAGAGGAATAGGTGAGTCCTTCTCCAAAGACCAGAAGGGAGGGAGATAAGGGCACTGAGTTTGCTGTTTTGTCCAGAGAATCACAGGCAACAGCTTATTAAGACAATAGAGACCCAGGGCATGGAACAAGTAGATTTGCCACCTCTCAACAGCAGTAGGGCTTATGTTCCAGGAAAACATTGCAGCTCCAAGCAACAGTGCAGGGCACTTGAAAGATTAATTGAACATTGTCAGTAAATTTAGTTATTATGCTTTCTATAAATACTTGTAACTATGGTACGTTAGTGTTAAGTGCTATTAAAGTTTTTGCTTTTAAGGGAAGATATGGGCTCTTTTTGATGTTGTGCATAGCCAGCTGGAACTGTACACAGAATAAAGCAGAGCTCTTACAAGCACATTAAGTAGTGAGTGATCACCACACCACAGAATGGGAGGTACTGCATAACTGCAAAGTGTTATTAGATATGCTTGAGATGAGCCCAAGCCACAAGTGTGGCTCTGAATAAGGACCTGAACTTCCTCAAAGTTCATGAAGTTCTGATCCAGGTTTTGGTTTGGGCCCACCTCTGACACACACATATTGAGATGACAACTGCCCCAGTGGACCCTTAAAATATATATTGATATTATTTTCACTTTTTTTTAGTATATTGGTACTTGACTCCAATTTTACATGTAGTTAATCCTACTGCAGTTTTAGTGTGTAATAATATCTCATTATTTTAAGTTCAAAAATATAAACAATCTACATAATAAGATTCCAGGATTGTCACTCTGTCTGAGTATCACTCTGAAACCTGTAATGGCTGAGTCAGTTTGAAGTAAAGGAAACAGCTACAAGCATGGTTCAGAGCACTTTTTGTTTAGAATTTTACCATACTGAATCATCATTGGGCTTCACAATCTCTCGCTCAGGTTCTTAAGTGCTCAGCCATTTTTGGCTTTTTTACACTTTATAAATTATACTCATATGACAGCATGGGCTTTCACTTAGTATTATATCGATTAAATATATTTTAAGATAATTTTTAAATGTACTGTTTCATCTGAACAAAATTATGCTACACAATATTTTAACAAAATGCATCTACTGTTGTACATTTAATGTCTTTTTATGTTTAAGGTGTTGATTCATTGTGGTTGTTTATAGATAAAATTGGAGTAACACCGGTAGAAATATTCCTATTTAATCTTATTATAATAATGGGAAGATCTTGTCAGGTGAATTTTCAGTAAGTCATGAAAGGTAACAAAGTATTGAAAGAGACAATTAAAGGTTCCAGATGTTCAGAGCTTAATAATAGGACAGCCAGTGTTATGGGAAAAATGATTTCACAGATCTGGGAACAGACCTTCCAATTTTTCCTGCTGTGTGTACATGCTAATGTAATGAAGGATAATCCTTAGGCTTCTAAACTGTATGCAAGATAGTCAATTGTATTACTTCAGTTGGAGCTGTAATTAGGCATTTTAGCACCCAGGGCGAGCAAGCATATTTGTGCCCCCTACTGTTTTTTTTGTCATTTTTCTACCCCGCAGCTTTGCACCCCAGGTGGCTGCCTTGCTTGCCCCACCCTGGTTATGGTCCTTTAACTCTATACTTGTCTCCTTTGTGATCTTGGGCAGATCATATTTTTGGTACCTCAGTTTCCCCTTATACAAAAGAGGGATAATGATACTTACAGAGGGATGGTGCGGGTATAATTGACTGGTGAGGTGAAAGGCATTATCAAGAGTGCAAAGCAGAATAGTTCATCTCTCCAGAATGTGTACGTAGAAAATAAAGGGAAGCTTCCCCTGTAAACCAGAGTTCATGAGTTAGGAACCCTTAACAGAAAGCAATAATGAAGTGCTCTGCAATCATGATATCTAAGGCTAGAGTTTACAATGGAGTCACTACAGCATTTGGGAACGCTGCTGTAGTATCTATTTTATAAAGATTTCAAATATGCCTCTCTGGATCTTACTCCTCCTTACCACTAAAATCCATGCCCACGTGTCACTTCCCGAATCCTGCCTGCTAACATGCCCCAGTGAATGGGATCCACCACTGTAGCTAGACTCCAGCTGAGTCTACTCCTACTCTGTCAGTAATCTGCCTGTCCCACCCTAGCCTGTAGGAGCTTTGCTGAATTGCTTTCTTCTGGGAAGCATTCCTGCACTCATGTCCAGCAGGCATAAAAATCTCTTCCATCAGATCAGTGTTTTGCTTCCAGCAAAGACAGTTCAAGTTTTATGTGAAAGCAATTTCCCTATCTCCTGATGAATAACAACAAACCAAGGTCCAGAGGCTGGGAAGGAGAACAGAGCATAATTGACTCTTTTGAGTTTTGAAATGGGGTCTTAATGACTAGGTTCAAATTAGCCAGCATCACCTTTTCATCCTGGGAATTGAAATGAAATGTGATTCTCTATCGCTAGTCCAACTCCCACTACACACACAACCCCTTTAAAACATTTCTCAGATAAAGTAGGTATCTTCCTCTTTCACAGGCTCTGTTTTTTTTATTTGTATTGTCTGAATATTTGTATTGTCTGAAGTACATATTTAACTCCCACATATCTAAGCCACCTGTGTTTTACCTGCAACTCAACAGGAGGACAAGATCAGGAGCGGGGTCGGGGGGAGGAAAACAAAAAGAAATAGCTTTGGGCTGTTTTGTTTTTCCAGTGAAATTATAAAGTAATATCCCAAAGCAATTGAACAGTGTCTAAAGACAGATCTACACCACTGCTTAAGTTGGTCTAAGTTACGTCACTCAGTTACAGCAACCTAAGCCCTAGGTGCTATGTCCCTCTCCCGCTGACATAGCTTCCACCGGGCGCAGAAGTGCAGTAATTATACCAACAGCACAGAGCGCTCTCCGATAGAGCTGCATCAGTGCAGCTGCGCCAATGTAGCACTTCTAGTGTAGAGCTGCCCTAAGTGTCAAAAGAGCAAGACATGTTTCTCAGCAAAGGCGCAGGGCTGCGTGATAGGAAGTGCGAGTGGAACAGTGACACCCAAATAATAGTAATAATAAATACCTGGCATTTCCCATGACAGAATTCTGCAGTAATGGTTCAAAGCACAGCAAGTGCAGTGATAACAACTAGGGTCTACTGGGCTGGTCACAAGTTTGGGACTCAGATCTGCCTCCCAGTCCTAACCACTGCAGCAAGTCACTCTGCCTAGTCAGTTTCTCCATCTATAAAATGGAGATAACCATGCTACTACTCCCTTTCTGTAAAATACTTTAGGTAAGATCCATGAAGGGACTTAGCTGTTGCAATGCTCAGTGTCGCAGCACCTAGGAAATCACAGGAACACACTGTGATCCACAAAAATGAGTTAGGCACCTAGGCTCCCTGTGCAATGCATGGCAGAGATAAGTGCCTAAGAATGCCATCTGCAAAAGCCAACACTACTGCTCCCTACCTAAGCTAGGCAATGGGAGAGACTGACAACAGATGTGCTAAGCCCTGCCTGGTTCTCAGAGATAGGCACCTACATCCATGCTGCATTGAGGCACCTATGCCAGTTTAGCAATCCCCAAACAGGAACTCACAACCTGGAATCAAACAGCTCAGGCACCTACTTTGTGGATCCGACCCTTTGAGAGCTAGAAAATGCAATCTAACAGCTAAGTGTTATCACAGGCTGTAATGCTTTGGCTCGATGCTGCAGAAGAGTGTAACATAGCTCTTTATGTCCTCTGTGAGAAGCAGTGGAAGCTGGGCCGGCTCTAGGCACCAGCAAACCAAGCACATGCTTGAGGTGGCACAATTTCAGGGGCAGCATTCCGGCCACTTTTCTTTTGTTTTTGCTTTGGCAGTTGCACTCCGGGAGGGGAAGCCCGATTGCATGGCAAGTTTAAAACTGGATGATCTAACTAGGCTTTTTAATCTCCAGAGTCTGTGATTTACAAACATTTACTAATGAATCCACAATTGTCCGATGTGAGTGAAAAGGGGATTTGTGCCATTAGAGAGTTGCCAACCCTACTTGTGAGTGCAACCTAGTGCTGGGGAGAGCCTGCTTTGGCCAGAGTCACTGGGCCTGTGATCCTGTGTGTGTGTGAGGTCCAGTTGGATGCTGCTGGACCCAAACCTGTAGTGGGGGGCGTGAGATGCTGCTAGGCCCAATCCTGCCACCGCTCCCATTTTTGCACCTCCCTCCTCTGTGGCTCTGTGCCCTGGGCGGATGCCCTGCTTGCCTCACCCTAGTTATGGTGCTGACTTCAGTGAAAGCCAGTACAGCTGCACAAGAAGCCTATAATATTCGTTTAAAGTGCAACTCGACTCCTTCTGCCTCCAGCTAATTAAGGTTTGGCCTGGCCTTTCACTATTAATTCACAAAGTTCTAAGCAGTTTGTTCACTGGAGCATATGCTCCAGTGAAAGACCACATTACAGTTAAAGTGGCCTTCCAGCTGATATGCATTTCATTAAAAACAACCCAGAAAGAAATCTCTTCACTGGGGAATTTCTTGTTTCTGAGCCACATGTATCTAAAATGGCAAAAATAAACTTCCAGCATCTTTCTCTTATCTACTGCACAAATATGCTGCTGAAGGCAAATGTTCAGAAGAGCAAAAAAACTGAAAGGAAGTTCAATTTCCTGAATGAAAAGTTCAGCTCTGAAAAAGGCTGCCAAGGACAGGACATGGTTCTTTGTCTTATTTAGAACACATAGACCAGTTATTATTCATATTGTTACAAAAATATATTAACCTCATGAACCTGACAGTCACATCATTGTATGCACATCCTGTGTCTAAGCAAAAATAGGCATATAGATGTAAGTCTATTTTCCAGCTCCCATGTAAGGTTTTAGACATGAGACAAGGAATTTTTGGAGAGGTATGGATCCTTGCATATCCCTTATGTAAAGTCTTGGAACACTAGGAAGTTCCAGAAGACTGGAAGAAAACTTACATTGTGCCAATATATAAAAAGGATATATGAGATGATCTGAGTAATTATAGGCCTGTCAATCTGACACAGATCCTGGGCAAGATATTGTAGTGGCTGATATGAGACTTCACTGATCAAGCATTAAATGAGGGTGATGCAATTAATGCAAAATAACATGGGTTTATGGAAAATAGACTCTGTCAAACGCACTTGATTTTTTTTTTGGTGCGATTACATGTTTGGTTGATAAGGCAATAGTATTGATGTAATGTACTTTGACTACTGTAAATCATTTGACTTGATACCACACACCATTTTGACTGAAGAACAAGAAAGATATAAAATTAACCTGGCATACAGTAAATGGATTAAAGCTGGTTAAATGATAGATCTCAAAATGTAACTGTAAACTGGGAACCATCATCAAGCAGCTGTGTGTCAGCTGACTGGGATAAGGGCGGTCTAGCCTAGTGGTCAGAGCAGGCATCAGGCAGCAAGGACTGGGGTTAGAGCTGGAGGCTTTTGTTAGAAGCTGGAGCCAAGGGTCAAGCTGGAGGTGTGATGTTATTGATATAAACTGGGACTATATAGAACATGGTTTGCAACCAAGGTCCTGTAGTGGCACCAAATCTTATGTAAAGGGAGTCATATAAGGTATCTAAGACCAGGTTATGGGTTGCTGGTTATGATTATGCTGTCTGTATGTCTGTATCATTTTGTAGTTGAAGTTATGAGTATTGGCTGTATACTGTCTGTATTTCAAATTGGTACTATAGTTCTGGGAAAAATCCCAGATGAGTTGGTGTTAGCTCTGCCTAGTCTGCTGGATGGCCCATTAAGGATCATCAGCTACACAAGTGACCCATTGAGAGAAGGCAGATACGCCTTGTAACTCAGCAAGGTATGCAGGAACTTGTCCATGTGACTGCAGACTCCATTTTGCTGTAATTTTCCACAGTAAGAACAAAGAAGTGTTTTTACACCTGGAAGAGCCTATATAAGGCTGATGCCTCATCTCCATCTTGTCTTCAATCCTGCTTCTTACCTCTGGAGGGACTTTGCTACAAGCTGAAGCTCTACACAAGGGACTGATGACCCATCCCAGCTGGGGATGTTCCAGAGACTTGATTTGAACCTGCAGTTTACTCCATCACTGCTGCAAGCCTGAACTAAGAACTTTGCCATTACTGTATGTAATTGATTCCATTTAACCAATTCTAGCTCTCATCTCTACCTTTTTCCCTTTACGAATAAACCTTTAGATTTTCGATTCTAAAGGATTGGCAACAGCGTGATTTGTGGGTAAGATCTGATGCGTATATTGACCTGGGTCTGGGGCTTGATTCTTTGGGATCGAGAGAACCGTTTTCTTTTATTGGGGTGTTGTTTTTCATAACCATTCATCCCCAGGATGAGTGGGACTGGTGGTGATATTGGGAGACTGGAATGTCTAAGGAAATTGCTTGTGTGACTTGTGGTTGGCCAGTGGGGTGAAACCGAAGTCATTTTTGTCTGGCTGGTTTGGTTTGCTTTAGACCTGGAAAAACCCCAGCCTTGGGCTGTGACTGCCCTGTTTGAGCAATTGGTCCTGAATTGGCACTCTCAGTTGGGTCCCGCCAGAACCGCATCGTCACAGGAGGGAAGGCATTGAAGCAAGCAGGATAGCAGACAATGAAGAGTTCAAGGTGGGAGCAGGACAGAGGCAAGACTGGATGCAAGGCAGAAGTGGCAGGAGCAAGTAACACAAGAACAGGCACAGTCTCTTTTCCCTCCTTCACCATCTCTGTTCCTTTGTCCCAGCTTATTACCACACACAATTCTTTTCCAATTCTGCTCCCCCGCCCTCCACCTCCTCCATCTCCATTTCTGGTTCAGCCCTTCCCATCCTTTTCCTCTGTCAGGGCCCAATCCTACAAATCCTTACTCATGTAAGTAGCCCAGACTTCAAATGAACTACTCACATAAATAAGAACTAGTCATGTAAATGAGGTATTGCAGGATCAGGCTGTTCTTCTTTCCTTTTCTTTCCTTAGCTTCAGAGGGCTGTGAGGAACATCCTTTTATATAGGTATGTGTAACACTTGAATACACCTCACATTTGGCATCAAGAATAGAGAAGGACGCAACAATCTATCCTACAGGAAACTTGTTTCATTGGTTATGAAAGGTCATATATCAAGCATAGCAAGAAATGGTTGCCTCTGTAAACTCCAGAAATTAAAAACTCACCCAAAATGCTAGACTATGCCATTCCCTCTGAAGGATCTTCCCCATCATATCAGAATGCTCTACGGCTGCTGCATCTATACAAATGTATATACTCAGACTTTGTCCTTTCCTTTCTCTCACAATGCACCCCACACATGCTCATCAGCCCCAAACTGAAGTAAGAATGTCTCTGGGAAGGATGTGTGGTCTAGTGGTTACACCATAGGATGACTAGGGATAATAGAGGGATGTGAAACTAATCTCAACTGAGGCATAAAAGTTCATCTTTCGTAGTCCTGGAACCTTATGTTGTTTCTTGTTGTTTCTTGTGTGTTTCTCTACAGCATGAAATCCACTGAATAACATGGAGTTTCTCTGACAAAAGATGTTCCCTTGTTGCAGGATAGGTGGTTTTTAAGGCTTCAGATTGGTATGTTAGCCTGCATAGTTATTTGCTATGTTGTTGAGGTGGCAAAATTCAATATCTTCCACTGTTGTTTGCAGTGTTGAAGTTGGTCCAGTGAAGAATGTTATCTCACCCATGTTGTGTCTCTGGTTAAAATTCTGTAATTATTGGAGTTACTCTGCATCCCAAACTCCTATGAAGCTATTAGCATATCAGGTGTACCATGTCTCAGAGACAAGCACTGTAGGTGCTTCAGTAGCTAGGTCTTGTAGGCACTAGCCGTAGTAGGTTCCAATAAGCACTCAGATACATGGCTAAGGGAAGGGTTTTTACTAGTGCTGGTAGCAAAGGGGAAAGACTGTAAATGCCCTATGTACAGAGGTCTAAATAGTTACAGTTCAAAGTGAGCAAGAGCAGTTCCTGTTTCGGTCTCTGGGGTAGTCTGGTTGAGAGTCAGGGCTCTTCAGTCCTACTGCCTGGACTGCTCTCTCCAGTCCAGTCTCTATTCAAGCAAATAAATATTTGTGGATTTCCAAGCGAGGCTCAGCTGATGCCTCTCATTTGGTCCCTTTGCACTGGCTCCCTGCTCAGCAACGGCTGCTCCCCATAAATCCCACACAACCCTGGACCCAGCTGCGATGTATAGCACTGACAGCCTCTTTCATATTCTGCTCTTTCCACAGTTCCTGGAGTTTCTCTGCAGCTCCCAGACTCTCCTACTATGCTTCTCCCACTCCCACTCCCAAACAGAGCCCCGCCCTTTCTGGTTCTTCCCCCTTACCTGGCCTGGGATGAGGAAGTGCAATGGGGAGAGGGCTCATAGGAGATGTAGTCTGCTTAGCTGGGGGAAGGGGATGTTCAGTGAAGAGGGGGCTTTGGAGATCCATCACAGTTACATACCATAATCTGCATTCTTATTTGATTATTTTGATGCATCTTAGGGCATGTCTATATAGAGAAAAACCCCAAAGTAGCCACTGCCCACTAGCTACTCTGCATTAACTCCCCAAGTCAACATTCTTACTTCTCAATAACGGTGCCTTTGTGCTGCTTAGCTTATGTATTAAACTAAAGCACGCAAAGGGACTCAATGTAAAGTGAGAGCGTCCATGCGGGGAGTTAGTGCACAGTAACTAGTGAGGTTTAAATTCTCACCATAGTCTACGTCACACTAACCTCTCCATATAGACAAACCCTAAAATCTATACATACTGCAAACGCTGTATAGACAGCATCAGTTCTTGCTCCCACTGGAATCAAAAGTAGAAACTCTTGGCCACAATTTTCAAACGTAATCAGTGATTTTGAGTGCCTCCATTTTTGGCTATCCAACATGAGATGCCTTCAGGAGGTCAGATTTTTCAGAAAATGCTGAGTGCCCACCCTGTGAAAATCAAGTCTCTTTGAGACTTCTCAAGCTGGGCATCTTCAAATTGAGGCGCACCAAATCACAAAATTTTAAAGTGCCCAACTTGAGATGTCTTGACGGGCTTGATTTTCATAGGGTGAGTGCTGAGCACTTTATGAAAAATTAGATCTTCTCAAGGCACCTCTGGTTGGACACCCAAAAATGGAGGCACCCAAAATTAGTCATTACTTTTGAAAATCTTGGCTCTCCTAGACTTCAGTGGAGGTAAGATTGAGCTCACAGTATGAAACATGTTTACTTTGTTATTCTGTGTTTCTTACTGTGGGTACCCATGTGTCATTATAAAAGTTTTCTTTTCTTTTACCTAATTTGTGCATTTTCTTCTTCCTACTTTTTCCTCCATACTAGTGATCAGTATTCACACCTTTGTTGTGACTAGAACCTGAGAAGCAAACTTTTTTTTTTCTGGCACTAACTTGGAGGAAACTTGTTTTGTGTATGTGTTCAATCTTTTTTTTTAACAAAAAAACCTTAAATCCATAAACAATCACGTAGCCAATATATTTGGAGATGTGTATTGAGAAAATGTTGAAATACTGGCAATGATGGTGGAGGGATTATTCCTTGGACTCTGCTGATGATGAGAGAGTTAGTTTGTCTCCTCTGTGAATCCTAGTGGCATCTGAGCATACAGGATATTGGATTTGCTATTTTAGTGCTCCTCTAATAGTATGTTGGTCATTTAAAAGGGTGCTATAAATATCACTGTGTCCTGTTTTGATTTTTAATTCCTTTAATTTTGTAACAGGTTTTCTCTCCATCTGTTGGTATTTATTAGGGTCTTTTCATATAATCTGTTTCTTCCTTGCTAATTGACAATACAGAGAAACAATGAAACTGACTATATTTAAAGTGTTGTCAAATGCACAAAGTGACTGAGGCACAAATAAAAATAATAGGTACAAAATTATCAGACAGAACTGTGATTTTTTTCTAGGTTTCCACTATTCCTTTAAATTCTCCTAAACTCAGCAGGGTGTCAGGAGTTCTGGAGATACCACCAGCAGAGACCTCAGAATTCTTTGATCTAAGCCACCCAGATTGCGGAGAGGAGCTTGTAGAAATAAACAAAAAGAGAAGCATATTTCTAGTCATATATGGCAAGAGATTAAATTTAGAAAAATACATTTTTGTTAAGTAAACAAGTTGAAAAAAAATAAGTTGGTGGTTTTCCAATCATTTCCTGACAAAAATATTTTTTTCAAATACTTATTTATAAGACTTATTTAGTTCAAACCAGCATGGTTTCTCCTTTACTATTCATATTCACATATTAATGAAATTTGCATGATAATTTGTATAGCAAGCATTCTTCTTCTCCCTTGCAAAATCCTAGGTCTTTAAATGGCTTAAATAGATAACTCACATATGTCAGCAAATAGTTGGCCAGCATAAGGAGTGTTAGTCACCTCTATTGGCCCAAGGGGTGTGTATGCTGGTTGAAACCACTTTTCCCAGGAAGATTCACCCCTAGGCAGGGGGCAGCTCATATTTGTGTAAGCCACCTAAGAGATCATCATGACAGAGACTTACATTTGCACTGCCAGTTGCCTATGAGTCTTGCTGGCAGAAACTGCGCTGGGGATGTACTGAATTAACACATCTCCAGGCTTCCTTGGACATGCCCACCATCCTGGTTAGGACCACTCACTAGAGGACCACTTCTTCACTAGAATACACTGAGGTGCACTATGTCATCTGGGGCAGTACAACAACTGCCTGAGCATAAAAGACTTTCATGTGTTCAATAGGCATTTGTGACTTAGAATTGGGAGAAAAATTTTTTCCTATGAGGGAGGCAATATCCCACATACCATTTAGTGAGATTCTGGTTCAAATTTTTAATGAAATTGAATGCAAGTGTAAAAGGAAGGGGTCAATACTACAATGTGAAAATATCTCTGAATGACAGCATAAACTCAGACTCTGGTGATCAGAACCTATATCTTTCAGCATGTGGGTATATCTTCTTCTTCCAGTGCATTTTATAACATTGATTTACATATTTAAAAAAGAAGACAACAAAACAAAAAGGCACCTGATTTTTGCCATAACATTTCTTGTAATCCTGTTTATCTTGTGGAGGGTAAATCTTGTACAAAAAGATGATACCTTTTAGCTGAGAGATTTAATTATATTCGGGCCAACAAAATCAAATAGTTTCATTTATCTTATATAAAAATAAATTATATTTCAAATCTTGAGAGCTGTGATGTTTTAGTAGTGCTTTTTCACTTGAAAATGATCAGCTTTTTCTGAGCCTGTGAAGAATGGAGTTGTGATCCCAATAGTATATTAAATTACTTAAAAATTAACACTTTTTCTATGGAAGGTTTCATTTGTCCAAAACCAGTTTTAATTAACTGTTTGAACTAGTTATTCCTGCCCTCCCCCACTCTCTAGCTATATAAAATTGTTTATCTATTCTTTCTTACATCAGCTATAAGCTTAAGAAATAATAGATATTGGTACCTTGATATCTCAAGTCTTATAGGAATTACAATAAGTGTAACCCAACTGACTTTTTAAAATTAAGTAACTAACATCAGAAACCTTAATTTAAGATAACAGTGATAAGCAAGAAACTCATAATATCTGGCTTAGAAATACACAGTTCTAAAACAGTTTCTTTTGCATCAGCTATTAGGCAGTTCTTCTTTGTGTACTGGTCCCTATGGATATTCACTGTGGGTCTGCATGCACTGTGTGCCTGGGACCAGAAATTCATCAACTGCAGTGTCCGTTGGTCCAGACCTGCATCCTTTGCCTCCTTATACTCCCAGCCAAGGGCATAAGGGGCAACAAAGACTGACCATCTCTCAGTTTCTCTATTCATGGACCAGGATGGATCCCTTCTGTGGTGTCCATGGCCTTGATCTTTAGTTAGGTAGACAAATTGTAAATAGTTTGTTGGATATTTAGATAGTCATAGTACTAGTTAGCTAGATTACAGTTCAGGAGTTCCTCTAACCTTAGTTCCCCCACCACCTGGAACATCTATTATGCCTGTCTAAAGTTCTAATTTTTGTACTCTGCCTGTCTTGTCCCCAGGTCTCCCCAGTGAGCGACCCACATAAGAGCTGCCTATACTGCCTCTGGGAAGCACAAATTCTCTCAAGGTGTGGCGGCTGCTGCTTCTTTCCCCCTTGTACTAGGAAGTCTTAAGAATTCAGAATCTGTAGGCACTTTATGGAGCTCTCCATGAGGCCCCATTTAGACCCCAGGGCCTCTAGCTGCCTGTCTATTCTATCTTAGTTTCCATGCAGCACCCCTCCATCATATGAGCCCTCCAGCTTGGAATCCTCCAGTACGCACAAGGAGTCTACTTAATGGAATCATGAAGATGTCAGGGTGTAGTGGGGTGACCACCCGCTCCAGCCTGGAAGGGGTTGTAAAAGCCCTGCAGAGGGCAAGGTAAAACTCTGGCTGATTGGGGGAAGTGGCTGCAGCTGTGGCCACTCCACAAACTGAGCAACAGGGCCTTATAAGAAGGCAAAGGAAGCCAGAGGCAACAGTCTCCTTCTGCATGTAGAGGGAGAAGGGGGCTGGCTGCAGGGGGCTAGTGACAAAGTACTTGAGTGGAGCAGGGCTGGGGAAAGGCAGAGGATCTGGGGAGCTCCAGCCTGGAAAGCCCCAGGCTGCAGCCTAGCAGAAGGCTGTGACGAATTGGGAATGTTCTTAATGTTTCCCCTGAATACTGTGTTGGTGCCTCAGTGTCACCTATGCAGTTCTTAATATCTAGGTGGTGGGATAAGGGTGTGTGATTGCTGCAGAGCAAAGGGCCAGTGCACCTAAATGCCTGGTACTCTGTCTTCTAGCAACTGATGGCCTGGGCCCCTCCTCTGCAAAGGTGCCAATTGAAGGTGTTGGAGACAAAGGGATCAGGTGACCTCTTGGCCCGGGAAAGGAGCTGAGCAGAGAGGGGGGGCTGGAGGGGGTTGTGAGTCTGGAGATGGCTGAGGGCAGACGTGGGGATCTGGCTCACTGCCCCCAGAATGGACCCGGCTGAGGGGTCCGGTTCGCTGTATCTACAAGCTCTGTTTTAGACCCTGTTCCTGTCATTGAATAAACCTCTGTTCTACTGGCTGGCTGAGAGTCATGTCTGACTGCAAAGTGGGGGTGCAGGACCCTGTGGCTTCCCTAGGACCCTGCCTGGGTGGGCTTGCTGTGGGAAGTGCACGGAGGGGCAGAGGATGCTAAATGCTCCAAGGAGAGACCCAGGAGGTGAAGACATGTGAGTTTCTTGCCCTGAACAAGTCTGCTCCAAGGGAGAGGAGGCTCCCCAAAGTCCTGACTGGCTTTGTGGGTAGCTGTTCCAGAGCATTGCCCAGTGACTCTGTGACAAAGGCCAAGGCTACTAGGGGTTGCAGAGGGCAGCCCAGGGGTAGGCCAAGGCAGCAGGTCCAAACCCAACCTTGCCATTGATGAGTAGGCTGATACTGCAGTCAGCCCCAGGGCTTGGGGCTAGACGATGACTGGCAGTAGCCTGATACTGAGGCGAGGTGGGAATAGTGGGTGGGGGTTCCCAGAGGAGAGGAGACCAAGAGAGAAAGGGGTTACTGGCAGGGGGCAGCGGTTCAGGTAAAAGGGCACTGCGTCCAGAGAGGGACACGTGGGCCAGAGGACAGGCAGATCATCGGCCTGCAGAGGGTGCTCCAGAGCTGGAACGAGCTAATTCCCTGAAGTCACCAGCAGGAGGCACCGCAGGGGTGAGTTTGCTCATCTACAGAGAGGTAAACACCCTCACAAGAAAAGGAATATGTAACCCCACAGACCCTCCAAAAAGAGGGGTCCTCTGGCACTGCCTGAGACTCTGTGACCTGAAAAGCATGCATCTGGAGCTCCCAGAGCAGAGGTCGGTATCGATGGTACTGAAACAGCTAGCATTCCAGACGGTGCGCTGAATGGGTGGAATCAACCCAAACACTGCCCAGAGACAGAAGGACTGTTCTGCCTCTGCAACAGCAACACCAATCCAGCAGAAATCCACTGCTTCCAAGATGGCACTGCAGGTGCACTCTGCTGAGACCTCAATATGCTCTCCTTGAAGATCTGGCAATTGTCACGGATCAGGACTCTCTGATCATCTCTAACTCGATTCTACTGAGAGATGTCCAGACACAATCAACAAGGCATTTGCTGGTTCTGAGCTCCGGCTGTGAACTGGAGGCTCCAACACCATTGGTGTGTAATTCACCAGTTCCTGTCCCTGTTCAGGGCAAGATGCGTCGGCTCCACCACTAAAGCCTGATAACTCCTACTCACTTGACAAAAATGACCTCGTACTGACAGCCCCCCTGACAGCCAGGCTAGGAGCTGTCAGCCCTCACAATGTGCACTATTGGCCAAGAGACCCATGAGGCCCACCTCCTGTCCATCAATATTATTGGAGCCTATGGAACTGTGCTTTCAGGCACCGGAATACAAAGACCCTAGACATCATTCTCAACAATGGTCCCTTCTCAGAGAAGAACCAAAGTCCTCACAGGAGCACTTGGTTGAGAAGGAACAGCTGGTACCATCAGATCCACTGGCAATGCTTTCATCATCCTCCTCAGATGAGGCAGTGACACCAGCCTCTTCCTCATCACTAGATAATTACAGGCAGTACCAGGACCTCCTGGGAAGGATCACCAAATCTCTTCAGACCCCACTAGAGTAGGTTCAGAATCCTATCCACAAACTCCCCATCAACTATGCCATACTGCAGCCCACTAAAACAATTTGGCACACACATGCCACTTGTGCCTGGACCCTGAAGTGGAGCCAGAAGAAATACTCTGTTTCCCTCAAGGGAGTGGAATATTTATTTTACAACCCTAATTCCAACACCTTAGTGGTACAGGTGGTCCTGGAGTGAAGCAGGCTGTCCCATCCCTAGTCTACCTTTTCAGACAAAGACACCAAGAGACTAGATGTCTTCAACAGAAAGAACTTTTCATCAGCTACCCTACACATCCGTGTGGTGAATTACCAGTCACTGAGGTCCAAGTACGACTTCATGAATTACAACAAGCTGTTGGAATTTGATGATAATTTGCCTCAGGAATGTAGGCCCCAATTCCAGGCCATCTTGGATGAGGGAAAACTCGTCACAAGATCATCCCTCCAAGCATCTCTTGATAAAGTGGACATGATGTCATGCTCCATGGCCACTTCAGTGATTATGAGACAGGCTCAGGGCTGCAGGCCTTGGAGTTCCCCAAGGAAGTCCAGGGGACAGCAGAGGATCTCCCTTCAAGAGTAAAAATATTTTTAGGGAGAGGACAAATGAGTCATTGCACACTCTCAAGGACTCTTGTGCTGCCCTCTGCTGTTTGGGGATATCCTGGCACCCGATAGGAAATATTCCAGGTCACCCACTCTTAGATACTGCCCACCATCTCAGTCTTTTTTTCCACCAAAAGACTTATGAGCCCCCTAGAAAATGACAGAGGGTCCAGCATGGCAAGCACACTGCATCACTGCTCTTGCCCACTTCAGTCCTAGTCACCTAACAAGAAGGCATTTTGATGGGATGCTTGTCAGCCAGTCTCCATACCACCTGTTACCCTGAACTTCTTTGGGGGCTGCATGGCCTGTTTCCTCCCAGTGTGGCACCTTATTATGTCAGACAAATTATTCTTGCATATCATCTCAGTCAGCTACATGCTCATGTTCCTGCCTGTCCTCTCTATCAAAACTCCCCTCCCGGTCCCTTTTCAGGGACCCCATCACAAGAAAATTCTTAAAGAGGAGGCAAACTCCCTACTCCAACTCGGGGCAATAAAGCATGTGCCCTTGCCTGACAAATGGGCTTTTACACAAGATACTTCCTCATACCTCAAAAGAAGAGAGGGCTGGAGATTCATCTTGTGTGTGCGTGTATGTGTATATGTGTATATGTGTATATATATATATATGTGGACCTCAATCTGAAGGACATTAGTACATTTACCAAGATCACAGGAGATTATTCCACTTCACTGTGGCCCAGAACAATTTCAATACAGTGTGTTCCCCTTTGGCTTCTCGACAACCCTGAGGGTTTTTACAACAGTCCTCTCAGTGGTGACAGTGCACCCCTGCAGACAAGGCAGCCCAGTATTTCCCTACCTAGATGTTTGACTGCAAATGAGTCATTTGTATTGGCAAGTACAAGCAGCAGTCACCTTGGTGCTCATACTATTTCATGCTTTGGGACATCAGACACATTCAGAAAAGTCCACTTCAACCTGTACACAAGTTATAGACTTTATTGGAGTGAATCTGACCTTGATCATGGCAAGAACCTACTTAACTCAAGATCAATTTCTCACAACGAGGAACCACATCACCCTTAGCCCTCATATGATGGCCTGGTCCTGCTAGAACACATGGCTGCAGGCACCTATGTCACCCCTTTTACAAGGCTGCATCTATGGTGCTTCCAAGTCTAGTTGAGGACAGTCTATGTTCCAAGCAGGGGTTCTTGGACAAGAAGTTCTCGCTCCCCCAGAACATTTTGATGTTGCTCAGCTGGGAGGTCAGGGACAAAGTATGTTTTGGGATCCCCTTTATTCCAACATCGGATACAAAAACATTCATCATGGATGCCTCCCTATTGGGATGGGGAGTGCACCTAGATGACCAGACACGGAGTTTTCCCCACAGGAGTCCAGGCTGCATACGAATCTTCTTGTGCTTCGGGCAGTTCACAAGGCATGCAAGACTTATTCAATCCATGCAAGTCCAGGTCCGATCAGACAATATGACCACTATCTATTAGATAAGCAAACAGGGAGGAGCAAGATCTGCCCCACTCTGCAGACAGGCAGTCCAGCTCTGGAATTGGTGCATCTGGCACCAGATTACCCATTCAGCAGTACATATTTCAGGTGTGATGAACTCCTTAGTGGAAGAGCCTCAGCAGTCATTTTCAGAGGGATCTTGAGTGGGAGCTCCACCCATTGCTAGTGCAGAACCTCTTTCATTAATGGTCTGTCCCATTCTGAGACCTTTTCACAACCCAGGGAACAAGAATTGCCTGACATATTGCTCCAGAGCCACCCAAAGCCTCACCTCCAAGGGGTCACCTTCCTGGTACAGTGGTCAGACCCGCTGATGTACCCTTCCCTCCTATCCTCCTCCTACCCTGTGAAAATCAAGTTGGACAGGACCTTAGTGATCCTGATAGCTCTCTGGTGGCCAGGACAATTGTGCCTCCTGCCCTGGCATTCACCTACAACCATTCCCAGACCTACTATCTCAGAGTGAGAACAGGATGGACCATTCCAACCCAGCTTTCTTTCATTTGGTGGCATGGCTTTTGGATGGACAATGAGCATAGAGAGAGCCTATTCATAGGATGTCCAGTCCTCCTTAACATTATCAGGACACCCTCTACAAGGAAGTGCTGTGCCCCCAAATGGAAGTGATTTTCCCAGTAGTGTCAGTAATGCCACTTACCTCCTGAAGAATCCCATCCCAGAATGTCTTCTCTCATAGAAGATGGCTGGCCTGTCTATCAGTTGCCTAAGGGTTTATTTGGCAACTATTAATGCCTTCCATCCTCTGGCGGACAACTGCTCATTGTTCGCCCATCCCCCTACTGTGAAGTCCCTAAAGAGTATCTTAAGGACATTCTCTCTGACATCTAAATCTGCTCCTCCCTGGGAGCTGAACCTTGTCCTTTCCACACTTATGAGCCCACCATTTGAGCCCTTAGACTCTTGTTCCCTTTTACACCTATCTATGAAGGTTGCTTTCCTGTTGGTGATTATCTCCACTAACAGAGTAGGAGATCTTAGGGCCCTTATGGCAGGTCCTCCATACAAAGTCCTTCACAGAGATAAACAATCTTTGAGATTCCATCCAATGTTCATCCCTGAAGAGGCAGCCAGTCTGTGCCACCCCTTATGCCCTTGGATGGGAGCATGAGGAGCCAAAGAGTGCAGGCATAGACTAATGCCCATTGCTATTGAATCATTTCTGGCCCTGGGGGAACAGAGTGCATGGGAACCCACAGTGAATACTCATAAGGATCCAAATCTCAAAGAATTCCAGTTACTAGAAGACATGCATCCAACGAAGTGGGTATTCACCCATGAAAGCTCATGCTCCAATACGTCTGTTAGTCTATAAGGTGCCACAGAACTCTGTGCCTTTACAGATCCAGACTAACACGGCTACCCCTCTGATACTAGAAGATGATAATCTTCCTTTTAAGTCCTAGTTTTCCAGTGAAGTTGGAATATTAAATAACATTTGTATAGCACTGTCATGTCCTCAAGATGATGAGCTTCTGTTGGGATTTACACTGTCACTGAATATAGCAATGACTGTAAAACAGTAAAGTCTTATGACTTTCTCAAAAGTCTATACTTATATTTTTAAGGCAAAACAAATATGGACCCATTGCTGCAAGGTGCTCACCTTCTTAGGTGGCCGATGGGAGCTAAGGGTATTCAGGACCTTTCAAGAACAGGCCCTGGGAAGCTTAAGAGCACGCAGGCCTATCGTATTGGGACCCAAACACGGCAGCCTAGTAAGCGCTCCAGAGAGTGAGTTTTACCAGGGCTGTGTGTGATTTTCTCCTTATGATTATCCTTGTCAGTTGTGTCTCAGAAAGAGTAATTGTATGTGTATTAAATAGTTTTAAATTCAATTTAGAAAATAAATCAAGGTAACCTACAAGTATTAAAGAAATATTAGTGCTTAAACTTGTGGATTATTTGTGTGTTACATTAGTATAATGTATCTAAAAGTGCCTGTGTAATAATATCAACATCACATTACTATGACTGAAATCACTAATGCCTTATAGTTTCATTAGAATAATAAGTAAGTAGATATTACTTTAAAATGGGAGTAATCACACGCTTCTGGCAAAGGCATTTGTAATGATGACATGGCAGTTTTTGCATTTTCAGTAAATAATGCAGTCATCTTCTAGCACAATGATAATACATTTTATTTTTATGGTGTTTATCTGCTTTGTGGTTCCTATCCACTATAGTGTTCTAATGGCCTCACTAAATCTATGAAATCAGAAAACACAGTACAGATAAAAGAGGACCAGATAAAATCTCATAGAATAATTGATAGTCCGTCACCACATCATGCTACACAGCAAGACTGGATCTGTCACTGCTGCGGTTCTGTCCCTGTTTATTGCTTACATTTCAGGATGCTAGGCCATACAATTTCCCCCTGAATTTAATCAGAGGCAACATGTTTGTTGTTTCTTGGGGGGAGGGGGAGGGAAAGGGAGAGAAAAGGAAAGGAAGAGGAGTCTGGGAGGAAATTAACTTCCACATTTCTTTAAGAAACCCTGTCCTGCCTCCTCTGCAGAGCTTTGCAGTCATGTTAAGAATGGAAGATGTTAAATATGTTAAACATATCTACACCATGAGCAGGGCTGGCGTTCATGGGGTAGCAAGTAGGGCAATTGCCCAGGGCCCCACATCACAGAATGCCCCGTGCAGTTGGGTTCGGGCTTCAGCTTCAGAAATGTTGGAGAAATCCAATGTGGGGGGCAGGGTGGAGGCCACTTCTCAGTTTATGCCCTGGGCCCCAACAAGTCTAATGCCATTCCTGACCATGGGCTTGATTCACCCTGAGGTACACTGGCTTCCACTGCTGCAACTGACAAAGACTGGTTGCAGAAAACCTGTCTGGAGGTAGATTACAATGATGGCCCATAGCCAGCAGCTGAGGAGTGGATCTGGCCAAGGCACCTGTAAGATGGGACACAGTTGACCCCACTGCAACTAACACCCACAGTGCCAATAGGGTTGAACTGAGCACTATAACTTTTGCAGTAACTCCTGATGAGACACGCAGATTCCCATTTTTTTGTTGAGACTTTGCCTGGGTAAGGGAGCATTTATTCTGCTCTCTTTCAAGTTTCTAGTATGGGTGCAGAGGGGGCTCAGAATCTATGAGAAGCGTGGCAAGTTCTATGTATGGTCAAGAGGTGGGAAACCATTGATACCCCATCACTCCAAAACTCTCAAGAGAATGGGGAGAACAAGACTTTAGTCTACTGAGGCTCTGGCTCCTTCTCTGTATGTGTTCTTCCTTAGTGGTGGTTTCTGAAGGTGTTCCTCACTTGTATTAGTTGCTTTTTTATGATTCCTCTCAGATTCCTTCCTTCGGCCCATAGATAATACACATAGAGGTGAGAGGGAGGGAACATGCAGCAGCTGCCAGCACCAGCAAGGTACACTTTCAACTGCTGCACCTTCAGGAGGACAAGGAGTGGGGTTTCCAAAGGTGAAAGGCTCCTTTCCTTTGCCCTCCCTGTGCCTATGCAGAGGCGTACAGCTCTAGGAGCACAATCAGCCTCTCCCCACAACCCAACCTGCTTAGTTTATGGTCCTTCTCATTCCCCAAGATTCTCTCTCCTCCAACCCCATTTAACCTATGCTGGAGCTCTGGAGGCAAAGTGGAGGGTGTGAATGTTCCCTTAATTTAGGAAGAGTCTCAGAAGCAGGGAATGGGACTCTGCTTTTAGTTCCCATTTCTACCATGTAGGCCATTTGAGCAGTGACTTGAGTTGAGGCAAGGCCTGGATTTCAAAATCTGATACAAAGACCATCTTCCTGCAAGCTACTCCACATGGACAGATCCTTACCTTGGCCTGGAGCCCTGGTGAAGGTGTTGGGTGTAGAGGGGTGCCTACATAATGCATATTGTGGGATCAGGGCCTAACTTTGCACAGATTTAAATTTTTTAAAGCATTTGGATGTTAGTGTATATGTTGTTCCACATTATGCGAAGTGTGGTGTTCATCAAAGTTGATAGCATTTGCAGTATAGACAATTTGGTGACTAGCTACGGTGCTATTGGGCAGATGGGAAATGCCTAGACAGACAGACAGACATTTAGGAAGTGCACAGGGTTTTACACGGTTTGTTGTAGAACTCAGTAAGTAAAGTTCTCTCCGAGAACAAGCAACACGACTTGATCATGTACACCACAATTCCAACAAGGTAACTGGTTGCAGAGATGCCATTGCTTCCAAATCGGGAATGAAAAATGGAGACTTGTTATGACTGCACATTCCGATTAACACTTCTGCATTTATTTGAATCCAGTATGAGTGCTAATTGGAATATGCAATCATTTAATTCAGCTGAATGCAGATACATATATCTGAATGTGTATAATGTAAATATTCAGCCATGCAAATGGCAGTATAATTATTCTTTTCCCTGATGTGGCATGCATCTATATCTGTGTAGCACAACACCACAAAAATAGCTATAGTCCTGCCATCCTCCATCTCCTCATATTGTCCACCTACCATTTTGCTTTCTTTCTACATATATGCAGGGCAGACATGCCAAACCCATGGGGAAAACAAACAAACAAAAACAAACAAGCAGAAATTGGGCTTGTTTTTGGCTTAACTGGCTTGTGAGTTGCTTGTTGGCTAGTTTTAGGCTTGTAGCTTGTTGCTTCTTCTTCTTTTTTTTTTTTAACAGGCTCCCGGCAAGCAGGGACAAGCAGGGGAGAGAATCAGGGGTGCGCAGTGGATCTAGTCACATAAAGTGTATGGATTCTTAGGGATTGGCTTGTTTTTGCCTTGTTTTGAAATGGGATTAGCTTGATTTCTGGCTTATTGTGAACGTCGGGGTGCTTATTTACACGTGAAAGTTGGCAACTGTGATGCAGAGTGTTCTGTGCTTTCCTTCTACGAAGAGTTCTGTTTAATCTCTGTGCCTCAGTTTTCTAATCTTCTTGTAGGTTGCATCATTTCCCAAAACCCTTTGTCTGCCTTTTTATTTAGAGCAGAAACTGTTGAGAGAACTGTCCCTTGCTGTGTGTACACTGGGGCTGCTAAACACTACCGAAATGCAAATAATTCATAATGATGATAAATGTTGTCTGATCCCACAATGCTGTTCTTTAAGGGAACATGGGAGACAATAAGGAGATATTTTGCAATTCAGAAAAAGCTACAAATGTGAGAGTGACCTGCTGCTTTGCACCTTCTCTCAGAGATAGGAGTGCAAAACATTAATTAATTGCCAAATCATTGATAACTTTGAATTTTACTGAAGCAATTCTATGGTGGATGATGAGCTGACATAATTGACTGATTATAAGAGTATGTGCTTATTTTACCCTTAATTTGTGCAAGGAGGAGGAGCCCAGTTTGTATCCTCCACCTGTTGGAAGGATTTCTTTTCCCCAATCTAGATCCTATGCACTGCTTATGGCACCATTGCAAGTCTTGGTGCAGGAGACATGGGCTATGTTGTGGGTGCCGTAGGTGAGGTTGTAATGCAGATTGCAACAGCTGTTTCTGAGTTGCTCTTTACTGTGGAGCAACTCATAGTCCTCTGGGGACTACTATAAATTAGAGGCGCTGCTCTAATTTACTGGGGGGTGCGCAGACTGGTTCCCCAAACAGATCAGCATGATGAGGATGCACCCCTTCGCTGCCCCTTGAGGAGAGAGAGAGCACAAAGTCTCACCTGTGGGATCTTGTTAAAACCTAGGCTTGGTCTACACTACGCGTTTAAACCAATTTTAGCAGCGTTAAACCGATTTAACACTGTACCCGTCCACACTACTAGGCCCTTTATATCGATATAAAGGGCTCTTTAAATCGGTTTCTATACTCCTCCCCGACGAGAGGAGTAGCACTAAAATCGGTATTACCATATCGGATTAGGGTTAGTGTGGCTGCAAATCGACGATATTGGCCTCCGGGCGGTATCCCACAGTGCACCACTGTGACCGCTCTGGAGAGCAATCTGAACTCAGATGCAGTGGCCAGGTAAACAGGAAAAGCCCCGTGAAATTTTGATTTTCATTTCCTGTTTGCCCAGCGTGGAGCTCTGATCAGCATGGGCTGCAATGCAGTCCCAAATCCAAAAAGAGCTCCAGCATGGGACCATACGGGAGATACTGGATCTGATCACTGTATGGGGAAACAAATCTGTTCTATCAGAGCTCCGTTACAGAAGACGAAATGCCAAAGCGTTTGGAAAAAAAATCTACAGGGTACACAGTGCTGTGTGACAAGCGTAACGGGAAGCCAGAGACTCAAATGGATGCTCATGGAGGGAGGTAGGGGGTACTGAGGACTCCAGCTATCCCACAGTCCACAGCAGTCTCCGAAAAGTATTTGCATTCTTGGCTGAGCTCCCAATGCCTGTAGGGTCAAACACATTGTCCGGCGTGGTTCAGGGAATAGCTCGTCAATTTACTTCCCCCCCACGTGAAAGAAAAGGGAAAGAAATCGTTTCTTGACTTCTTTCAATGTCACCCTATGTCTACTGAATGCTGCTGGTAGACACGATGCTGCAGCAGTGAAAAGCAGTATCCACTCCCCTCTCCTGCCTGGTGGCTGACAGTGCAGTAGGACTGGTAACTGTCCTTGTTATCAACCCGTGAGTGCTCCTGGCTGGCTTCAGGTGAGGGTAGCCAGGGGCGCCTGGGTGAAAATAGGAATGATTCTCGGTCATTCCCAGTAGATGGTACAGAAAGGCTGGTAACCGTCCTCATCACAGCAACTGGGGGCTGAGCTCCATCAGCCCCCTCCCTTTCCTGTGTAAAGAAAAGATTCTGTCCTGCCTGGACTATCATAGCAGCAGCATGCTGGGCTCCTCTCCCCTGCACTGCTTAATGTCCTGCCTGGACTGTCATAGCACCTGCATTCTTTATAACTTCATGACACAAATGGGGGGGACACTGCCATGGTAGCCCAGGAAGGTTGGGGGAGGAGGGAAGCAACAAGTGGGGTTGTTGCAGAGGCATCTCCTGTGAATGGCATGTAGCTCATCATTTCTGCGGGATCTGACATGGACTAGCTGTGCTCTCTGATACACTGGTTCTCTAGCACACTTGCCCCATATTCTAGGCAGGACTGACTCTATTTTTAGAAACCATAAAGAAAGGATTGACTCGGGGAGTCATTCCCAGTTTTGCCTTTACGCCCCCGGCCGATCTCAGCCAGGGGCACCCATGATAGCAGCAGACAGTATAGAAGGACAGATAACCATCATCTCATTGCCAATTTATACCGGCAGCAGATGGTACAGAACAACTGGAAACCATCTCTGCTATCATGCAAAAGCAAATGGATGCTGCTGTGTAGCGCTGGAGTATCGCCTCTGTCTGCGGCATCCAGTACACATACGGTGACTGTAAAAAAAAAAAAGCTGAACGGGCTCCATTGTTGCCGTGCTATGGCGTCTGTCAGGACAATCCAGGGAAAAAGGGCACGAAATGATTGTCTGCCGTTGCTTTCCCGGAGGAAGGAATGACTGATGACATTTACCCAGAACCACCCGCGACAATGATTTTTGCCCCATCAGCCACTGGGCTCTCAACCCAGAATTCTAAGGGGCGGGGGAGACTGCGGGAACTATGGGATAGCTACGGAATAGCTACCCACAGTGCAACGCTCCGGATATCGACGCTAGCTTCAGACCATGGACGCACACCACCGAATTAATGTGCTTAGTGTGGCCACGTGCACTCGACTTTATACAATCTGTTTTATAAAACTGGTTTATGTAAAATCGGAATAATCGCGTAGTATAGACGTACCCCTAGATTGCAAGTTCTTTGGTGAATGGATTGTCTTTTTGTCTCTTTAGTCATTATAATGAACCCTGTCACAAGCCAGGTGGTTCTTTAAGGGGAATTGTCCTGTGAGCAATTAGCTGCCTCCTAGCTGAGCCAGTGAGGCCAGGGATCAGGTAGTAGCTTAAAGATTACCTGGTTCTCAAAAGCCAGCAAGAGCTCAGTTGCTGTTGGGAGGTTCCTACAGCAGTCAGTGGGTTAGGGAAAACTCAGTTTATAAATGACTCCCAGGCAGATGGCCTGCAGAGTGTAATCCTGTAGGGAACAGGGAGGTTTGCCTTGCCTCTGGGCAGATGGTCTGTGAAGTGTAATTCTGCAAGGAGTAGATAGGTCTCTGCAGAAGCCCCCAAGTAAGGGGAAGGGACATGACTGATGTGTTGAACTTGTGTAAATCTGACGAAATAAAACTTGAATGCCTGAAGAGAAAGGGACTGGAATCTCATAGGTAGAGGGTGTTTCTTGGAACATTGGCTAATGAATGAGGTCACAGGTGGTCTGATTAGTCCGTAGGTGTTACTGCAAAACAAATAAACACACTAAAATAATAGAAATGCATCAAAAAGTAGAAATGGAGTTAATTTCCACTATTCATATGCACTGTGGCAAAGGAACACCACTGCACCCAAAACAGTGCTTTAGCCCCTTCTGTTCACAGGACCTTCCCCTCTAACTGCCTGTGCAGCCTAAAGCTTCTCATATGCCTAAATGCAGCAAGAGTACAAGTTTGCTGCCATGATACAAATAAATACCATGTTTTACCTCTATTTCCCCTTTCTGGTGTTCAGGATGGGGTATGCCAGCCCACACTGGGCCAGAAGGGGTTAATTAGAGCTTGTGGGTGCAATCAGCCTCAAGTGCTACACCTGCAGTAAACCTGAAGACAGGAGTTAAGAGCTGAATCTAGCTCACTAAGAGCCTGAATAGGAAAGGAAACAGATCTCTGGCTGTCATTTAGGGATAGGGGACTGGCTGGGGAGAAAGAAGTGAATGGGATGGCTGGCAGAGAGAGCAAGTGAGCACACCTTCCTGAAGGAAGGCATCTCTGCAACAGAGAGTCTAAGGCAGTTGGGAAGGCGTGGCCGGAATTAAGTCTGCCTAGGACTCTCTGTGCTAGCGGAGCAACTTGCAGGGAGCAGAAAAACTCCATATGGTCACTGATTGCTCTGTGAGAGGAGTGGAGAAAACTCTCCTGCAACAGAACCATTTAGACCCTGGATAACAAAAGACTCGGATGCTCTGCAATGAGCCTTTGGAAGAGGCCTAATGGGAGTGGAGTTGATACACTATAGACTCATACCCTTTAAGGTCAGAAGGGATCATTATGATCATCTAGTCTGACTTCCTGCACAATGCAGGCCACAGAATCTCACCCACCCACTCCTGTAACAAACCGCTAACCTATATCTGAGTTATTGAAGTCCTCAAATCGTGGTTTGAAGACCTCAAGGTGCAGAGAATCCTCCAGCAAGTGACCTGTGCCCCACACTGCAGAGGAAGGAGAAAAACCTCCAGTGCCTCTGCCAATCTTCCCTGGAGGAAAATTCCTTCCCAACCCCAAATATGGCAATGATGCTGGAAAGAGGATGAGGCAAAGGCCAAAGAGAATTCAAGGTAGGAAGTGGTCCTGGGAAGTGGCAAGAGTTCTGTGTGGTCAGGCCTTGACTGCATAGTCAAAGGTGCCTAGACTGGAACCTAGGGGAGAGGGAGGGTGGATTCCTCTACTAGCATACCAAAGAAGGTGGAGTGGAATACCGCCCCTCTATCAGCAAGGGGTTAGAGCTACTGAAATCCCCCCCGCCCCCAGGAGTTGTGGGTCTGGACTAGAACCAAGGGTCCAACGTAAAGTTGGATTACTAGTTGTTGGATTACTGGTTTACTCTGGAAGCAGTGAGCCTATAGGTGACCCAGCTGGAGGGAGGGGTGAGTTATGAGAAGAAGCAGATGACTCCAGGGATGGAATGGGTGTTAGCAGGGGGTGCTAAAGGAGAGCTTGCTACACCACATGCTGCCACCTGGGATTGTGCTGGCTGATGAGTTACATACAGTGTAGTTTTAGACTTGCTTTTTTAAAACTGAAGGTTACTGAATGATCTGGTAACTAATTCACATTGCAGTGAATGCATTAGCCATGTAGCTCTGTCTCATAAATAAGTAGGTCTCTCACACTGCATGGAATGCTGGGCTTTGACAAATGTAGTTGTACTCACCTTTGGTTATTTGAGCTGGATACACAATCACTGAGCTATGCATACATCTGGATTGTCTTACACTCTGAAATAAGCACTGGCATTTGTTTTAACTAGCCATTATGGAATGCTTTCTTTCCTTCTCTCCTCCCCCCTCCCTCCCAATTTCTGGGAGAGCCTTCCTGTCGCGGAAAGTAGGTTTGCAAATATGGGATTTTGCATTGCACTGACTTGCACCAAAATGTCATGCATTGCAAAGCACATCTGCACAGTTTCCTGGAGGAGTAATATTGCCCTTCTAACTTTCTTTTTTCAATAATTTGCCAAATGGATGGGTATTCAGGGAGCAGCAATAGAAATGATCATAGTGCTGGAAAGGCTGATAAGGGTAAAAGCAGAAGTGTTTGACTGTTTTCACTAAGAGGAGATAGAAGATGCAATAATGAAAAATAGTAGAAAATGAACAGAAGGGGACAATCATACATTGGCAGGGGAAATGACTAGGTAACTTTTCTATCTCTCAATTCAGTGGGGTATTAGTGAGAGGGGAACACCTGTCCTCAGTTAGCTGGACAGCTTTTTTTTTTACTACTTCCACCTCAAAACAACTTGTGGAGCTGAGGTGACTGGAAGCTGCAGAATTGACTGTGTCTTGCCACTTGTTTTTTGTTTTTTTTAAACACTTTCACAGTGACTTTTTTTAGCCTGAGCTTTGTTACAGTTTAAGCTGCTAATGGCAGTACAAGCTGGAGAGAGATGTACCACTCATGCATGCACCCGAGAAAATGTGTGTAAAGTGCAGTGGCAAGGTTGCTGAAATGAAGTCAAATAAGATTTGAACAATTTTTGTGAAGATAGCACTTAAAACCAAACCCAAACTGAGATATAGATATTATATTTTGCATCTTGCAGTACAGAACAAAAAATGAACTGATAAAATCACCATCTTGTACAGAGACAGAACCCCTTAATATCAGCAAGTACAACCAAAACACATTTCTTCTTTTGGAACAGTGAAGGCTGTAGACCGACTTTGTGGAATCAGTGCAGTAAGTTATAAATGATGAATAAAATGAAAAACCTCTGCCTGGTGCCCACTGAAAAAAGACAACATTGTGCTATTTGCTGTAGTATTCAGCTCAGAGGTATCAAGGAAAGTCTAACCATTTTAAATTTGAGATTATATTTGACGTTACAATTTTTGTTTGCTTTCCTGGTTTAGAGAAATGAAATTGTTTTCCCTGGGATGCACCTGGCTACTTCAATTTTAGCTTGTAGGGACAGGGGTGGGTAGGTGGGTGGGGTGTACAGTGAGAGAGAAACAAACATATTTGTACAGGGCCTGGGGCCTTAGTCAATATCACAATACAAATAATTATGAATAACCATAAAAACATTTTCACTCAAAACTCTCCTATCCCCACTCAAATGTCCTTCACCCAATTTCATGTCTATACGATGTTGTCATGTTTCACTGGGTTCATCCTCATTGATATCAAAGAAACAATAGGCTAAGAAAGGTTGAGGTAGAGCTAACATAATCTTAACTGGGTACACACTTGTGGCAGCTTTATGGCTTATGATAACTGGAAGCTGCTTCCCATTTAGAGTAATAACCACAGTTAAGGCTGAATAAACTCAGAGACTGAGGGATTTATAGCAAATAAACTCTGAGGTTGAAGAACTTACTTGCCCAGGATATGGTGATAAATGAGTGAACAGGAATCACCCTTGAGGAGTTGCTGTTACACTGAACTTTTAAATTAAATGTTCAAAATTGAGAAGAATAAATAACTGTTTTGCTTTGTATTTTTTTTAAAGGCCGCCTGAGGGCCCACTCCTGCAATATGCTGAGCGCCTGGGGTGAATTTGAAACTTCTGTATTTTTCCTCATCCCATGTCTCCTGTGATGTCACTGCTTCTCCCTTTCATCTCTAGCCACCTTTTATGCCCTCCCCAGAAAGATTTCCTCCCCAGAATAAGTGCAGTGTTTCAAAAGTGAATGTGTTAGGGGAGGAGAAGGTTGGGATTTTCCAGATGTAAACCAAGTAATGACTGTTAGGGCTTTTTGCCTCAGTTTCTGCCCTGCTTTCCTGTGGGAAGAGAAGGGTGATGTGGTGTGAGGGAGAGCTGAACGACAGTGATAAAATTCTCATGATGATTGTTAGAAGGGTGGACCGGGAAGGAGGGAAATAAGCCAAAGGGATATTTTTAGGCAGTTCAACAGCCTAACTTTTTTTTGGGGTGGGGGGGAGGGGAAACAATGTGTGTGGTGGTAGTTTCTTTCCTATCAATATCAGAGGTTTCTTTATTTAGCTGTGAAGGGGTGGGAAGCTGAAGGGACAGCAGAATTATTCCACTCATTTGGGCTCAGATCTTACATCCACATAGCAAGTGTGAGTGAGTCTGAGTTGGCATAATTCACACACCAAGGAGCCAGCAAAAAGTGTCAGAATCTTCTTACACCTTCCTGTTAGTTGCTTTTCTTGCCACATTTCTCTTTTCAGCCCCCAGCATGTGTTTTAACACCCATTTATTTATCCTCAGTGGGCTAAATTAAAAGGTTATGGGGTGGAGCGGGGTGGGGAGAAGAGGCATGGCAAGTTATTTGTTGGTCAGTGGCTGTAGGTCTTTGTCATCTGCTGTATAAGAACTAAGTATTGTTATTATCCTAAGGCAGATGAAGCTGCTGTAAAAATACTTATTTAGATGGGGAGAAGGCCAAATTACACCAGTTAAGATTCACTCTAAACTTTTAGACCTTGTCTACATATGAAACTTTTTTCAGTGTCAATGAAGTGTGACTTGAATCTGATAGTAATACCACCATAACCACCCCCAAACACACCCCATATGGCCATTCTTATTTCGGTATAAAATGTGGGGTTGCCAACTTTCTAACTGCACAAAATCAAACACCCCTGCTGCCCCTTCCCCAAGGCACTGCCCCTTGCCTTCTCTGAGGCTTTGCCCCGGCTTGCTACACCCCCCTGCCCCCTCCATCACTGGCTCACCTACCATAAGTCACTTTAACTGGGTTTGTATAGGGGTTGGGGTGTGTGTGGGGGTGAGGGCTCTGTGAGGGGGCCAGGGATGTGGGGTTTAGGGCAAAGGAAGGGGCTCCAGGCTGAGGCAGGAGATTGGGGTGGGGGTTGGGTGGGCTCTCAGGTGGGGCTAGGAATGAGTTTGGGGTGCAGGAGGGGGGACAAGATGTTGGGGCAGGGGGGCACGGTATGGGCTCTGGGAGGGATTTTGGGTATGGGAGGGGACTCTAGGCTGGGGCAGGGAGTAGGGTTTGGAGAGGGTGCAGGGTCCCAGTGCGGCTTACCATGGATCCCGTGAAGCGACTGCCATGTCCGTGCAGCCCCTAGATGCATGGATGGCCAGGGAGGCTCCACATGCTGCTCTTGTGCCTGCAGCTCCCACCCCCACAGCTCCCATTGGTCACAGTTCCTGGCCAATGGGAGCTGTGGAGCTGGCCCTCAGGGTTGGGGAGCACGTGAAGCCTCCCTGGCCGCCCATGCATCTAGGGGCTGCAGGGAACTAGTTGCTGCTTCCAGGAGCTATTCTGTGCTAGGGCAGGCAGGGAGCCTACCTTACCCCTGGACACCCAGTGTGCTTCCAAATGGACTTTTAATGGCCCGGTTGGTGGTGCTGACTGGAGCCACCAGGGTCCCTATTCGACTGAGTATTCTGGTTGAAAACAGGATGCCTGGCAACCCTAATAAGATGGCTTTGTTTGGTTTAGCTTATATTGGGAAGGGATTTAATCTACGCAAAATGGCGCTCTGATACTGCATGGCAAGTTATTCTAGCATAACTATCCCAATATAACTAGTAATACTTGCCTGAGTACACAAGGCCTTAGACATAGCTCTGAATTTGATCCCCAGTCTTATCTATATCTGCACAGATGGTAAAACTCATTATTTTCCATAGCAAGATAATACTACAATCTTTGGGAGATACCTAGATATTTCTGAACTGGTTTCTGTCTTTTTGTCTGTCACTGAAGTTATGCACAAAAACTACATTAAAAGAACATTAAGATTGAAAAAATCAAGTACTAAAAAGTTAGGGAAAACCTAAATTAGTTTGTCTGTGCAACCTTAATTGAGCCCCCTTGTACCCATACATTGATACAGCCTTAAATTACTTGGACACATACTGTTTTTTTTCCACAAGACACAGCCTCATTCAGTGCATGGGATGGATGTTGCTCACTGAATGAGCAGCTATTCATTATTGTCTTTACTGCATACTCTTCAGACATGATCTGACTACAGAACTATTAACTTCTTCACAGTTTTTTTGATGGCACTTGTCACTATAGTGTTTGAGTGCTTTACATGCATTCATGATTTTATTTCCACACCACCTCTGTGGAAGGAGGTGGTATGTGATGGGGTGTCCACTCCATACAGGGCTAGAAGGGATTAAGGTGGTCAAGTAGGCCTATGAACTGCCCAGGCTGCGCCTGGAGGAGAAGCCACTGAGGGCTGGGACAAAAAAGCTGATGGCACCCAGCTGAGGGGGAATAGGTGGAGTCTATATAAGCCAGGAAGCTGGCAACAGAAGGGGTCTAAAGGGAAGTAGGCTGCAGTCACTTGCAGGGAGGTGTGTTCAGGACTATAGAGAATAGTCTACAGTTATTGCCTGGGAGGAGGGAGTTGTGAGGCTGGCAAATCCAGAGAAGGGGGAAGCCAAGAGGGTAGGAGAAGGCTCAGAAAAAGTAGCAAGGATTAGGAGTGCAGACTTTGGCTGTTGATTAGAGGGCCCCTAAGCTGGAATTTGGAGTGGAGGCTGGATCCAGCTTCCCCTACCAGCTGACAAGGATGTGGCATAGACCAGGCAAGGGACAGTGGACTGGCTGGAAAGACTGATACACCCTCAGAAGGGAAATACGTACGGTGACCCAGACAGAGTCACAAACAGGAGGCTTCAGTTCCTGGAGTGAGAGGGGTCTGCAGGATGAGAGGATGACAGGAGAGACACTGCCAGAGGAGGGCACAATGTTTGGCCAGAGCTAATCCCCAGAGCGGTCAGGAGGAGGTGCTACCAATGCTGACATGGTGGCATACCATTTTACAGATGGGGAACTGAGGCACAGAAGTTAATGTCATGTCTCTACTAATTTGGGATGCTCAGTTTGAGATACCTATGGCCTGATTCCACCCCTGAGTACTTAACGTTTTATACATTCAAAATACAGTCTCTATCAACACCAGTTGTAATTCTAAGTGCTCAGCCGCAGAGTCCTATGTTGAGTACTTATAAAATGAGGACACAATTAGCGGCAACATGTGAAAAATTTGGTTTGAATGACTTGCCCACATAGGAACTTTTAGGCATGAGAAGATGCCAGTTCTCTAGGGCAGAATTCAACTGCCTTAATCATAAAACCATACTTTCTCTTCCTTCACTCCCCTGCTTCATTCACTCCACACCTTCCATCTTCCTCAACAAATGAAAAAGGGTTCCTACAAACAATAGTTTTCTTCACTGCGCAGCCTTGAGTCATCACTAGAGCACAGTTCATCATGTGCATGGTCTGAGACTGTAGAAAAAATAGTATGTGATCATGTAATTAAAGACTGTCTCATAATGCGTGCACACAAGGGCGCTGAATTGCATAGGCAACCTCAATTTTAGCATTAGCTCACTTTTGAGTCCTTGCGTTGTTTGACCTTAATGGATTTTTACTAGTGCAAATGATAAGAGCATCAGGCCCAATGGCTTCCCTTGGATGCCACGTATATCTGCTTAGAAAAGTCATTTTACTAGCATGCTGAAGGATTCCCCCTCCCAAAGGCACAGTTTTACAGGGATAATTTGGAGGCTTTTTTTAGATTACATTAGATTTCATAGGCTCTTACTGAAGAAAGCAAAGCACTATATATCTGAAGGAACTTGACAAACATGAGCACATTACACTTCTGCTTTATGAGACAACATTAGACCCATTTACTTCCTTGTCATTATGCCAGTATTCTATTCTGCACTGTTATCATTACAGTAAGGGGAATGAAAGATGTGATCTTGCTTCAGTTAATATGAATCTGTATTATCAACAGGATGCCATATGGTGAAGAAGATTATGGGTTAGAATAAGGTTAATTTATTTTTGTAACCCGATTACTGTAATGTATGGTACTAAGAAAATACTACAACTCCTTAGCTATACTTCAGCATTTTGTATTGCCAAAAATCAAGAATATAAAAACTTACTTTCTTTTGTAGTTAGCAATAAAATAGCAAGTGCATATGACCCCATTAGATAGGGCATATGTTTAATAGGCAGTGTTCACATTTAGATGCCACAAAGGATTTCTGAACAAATATTAAAGGATGCCTCGCACCGCTGTAATAACTCAGATGTCCCAAGTAAGCATGGATGAAGGAAAAGTAAACAAATGATAGTGTCTTGCCTTTCATGGGTTTTACCTTTTGTGAAATAGATGTAGGAGATGCCAGCTGCAGACAAAAACACTAATTCTATTATTGCCTCTTTTCACCTGAATGGCTAATCAAGGTCTGTGGCACTGTGGGTTGTTCCACTTGGAAGGAGAAATTGAAGATGGAGCCTAGTAACTTTTGATGCAATCTTGTTTGTCTACAAAGAATGACAAAGTCCTGTTTTCCTGAACACACAACGAGCTAAACAAGAGAGGATGTCGTTGCTCTTGGCACCAAAAGCTTTTCCAGACAGCACCTCCCAAAATCTCCCTCTCTAGGCTTTTTTCTGGGGTGGTGCTTCAGCTGCTTGTTCACACTGTTTCTTTCTCTTGTTTCTCCATTCACGAAAACACGCCCCTTTACCCAAAGCCAACACCCTGCGGAGCCCTCCACTCACATGATCAAAATTCCTGGTGGGCTTTATACTCCCTTTGTCTTAGCTCAGGCTGCCTAGTTGTTCCTTACAAGTAGCTTCAATGTGGTTTAACCAAACTCACAATATCATAAATAATAAGAATGTGTCTTCGGTTACACTAGGCTCTGCTAGTTTTTTCAAGAGCTTTTGACTTGGAACTCCTCATCCTAGTGAGTTTTTATGCTTTTATGGAAAACTGGGAATTTGTAATGCACAGCTGCAGACTAATCAAGTCTGGCATCAAAGACGATTGACAAAGGGCTGATATTAAACTGGGCCTATGAAAGAGGAGAAATACAATGACTCAAAACTGGAAATTAAAGTAACCAATGAAGAAAGTATAGCTATTAAACTTTGACATGCTTTTCCACTTTTCCAAAGCATTTAGCACAAGACTGCAGAAGGCCATGGAAAATTGTTGCAATAGAATATGAAGCAGGTGAGTCTTATGCAGTTAAACTTTGCAACAAACAAATCTGTATAGGAGCAACATCTTGTTTACTCTATACAGGGAACTCACATACTGTTTTCTAAGCCTTATCACACAAACTTAACAGATATTTACTGGAAAATACAGCTTAGTACTGAAAAATAGGAAATGTCAACTGGAACCACTTTTTAAATGAGACTTCTTAATCCAAACCCAATGGAGTTACAGTAACTACAGTAATGTTTGAAAAAGCAGAAATGCTGGAGTGCAATGTCTGTAACTATTATGACTTGGTTTTCTGTGTATTGTTCTGAGTAAGCTTTCCCCACTGAACTTCAATCAGATCAGCACGTAAATGGTGGATGTGTGGAATTTTCTGAAATGCTTGCCCTCAATGGGAACCCTCTGCACAGCTTCAGATACAGCTATGGAGCATGCCTAGTAACTTCCACAGAACCCTCCTCTAGATGACTCTGGGCCCTTCAAGTGCCCTGGCCTGCTCTCTGCATGTGTGCAGGCGCAGAAAATTCAACAAAAAATCCGTGCCCCCTCCATTGCTTCTCTCTCTTCTTGACACACACATGTATCAAATGTTACAGTATAGACATGTGGGTTACATCAGCTCTCTGCAAGAACCGGTGCCATCCTGTGAGGCAGAGCTGTTTGCAGCATGTTCACAGAGGACGCGCATGCACTGTGTTCTCTTTTATGGAGATTTCGCTCTTGTTCTTGGTTCTGATGTTTGAAAGTACAAGGTTACTCTGTGTGATTAGAGAATTGCCCCAGACCTACTCTCTTGTTATACAGAGACACTCAAGAACTCCCTGCTAGATCTGTGTCTCCTTCTAATGTATCATAGCCATATGGCTGAAAGAAAAAAGTCCTTTTACTTTTGTGTAAGGAATAGACACTTAAAAGTTTCAAACTGACATTCAGGAGAATGTAGCAAAGTGGGACTCCATAGCTGTTATCTCCGTTACTTCATTGGAGCTTGTAGTTCTAGCATAATCAGATACTCTGACGTGTGCCTTTGCTGTAACCAGCTGCCTTGTAATTTAGTTTTACAATTGCAATGCTTTAGGAAAGGTTTATACCTTTATAACACATGACTAAAATAGGCTGAGTCATGGCTTACAGCTGGAGAAAACTACTGCATGGAGTTTCGAACGTAGCAGTAAGCAAACTCCTCAAAGCCTGTGGGCTCACTGCTGGATTTTGGAGTCAGCACATCTATTTTGGCAGTACGTGCTAAGGAGCAGCAGACATGTTGACCTCTCATGTAATCTGCATGGCCTGGGTTTCCAGATACTATTTCAATTATATTGGGCCACATAGATAGCTCTTCATCCTGTACTAGCTAGTTTTAGCTGGAAGATTTGAGTTTTATAAAGATGAAGCCTGGCACAGCCAAATTCAGCTTCTTTACACAACCTTGTATTACTAGAATTTGCATCTTCTCACTCATAAACTTCCTGCCTATGAGAATCAACAAGCCTGAAGTCTAGCAACAAAATTCTGTTTGGCCTAAATCTTCAACTCAGTTCCCAGATGACTAGCTGTTCTGGGCATTGGCTTGTTCTGAGGAAACGAGGGGGAAGAAATTCTCTTCCGCAGGCTGTGGAGTAGCTGCTACTGCAGACTTGTATCTGATATAGACACTGTAACCACAGTGTATGCCCTCCACAGGAGAAGGGCAGAAATATCTACTTAGGACAACACACCATATGTGCTGCTATGCAAGGGTCCATGATGGCAGAGAGTTCAAGGCCCCAAGTGGGTGTGTTCCTGTGCAGTTCACTCCAAATCCTTCTCCCTCTCTGCCCTAGCACAATGAAACTACTCCATTTCTGCTGCTGAGGGCTCTCCACAGGTGTTGAGCCTACATGCAAAAACAGATGTAAAAGTATCTGTTCCGTGCACATGTTTATGCTAAAGCTAAGTGACTTCAGGCATAATAATTAGTAAATTTCCATAGTTAAAATGCTACTGGTACTGTATGAAAAATACCAGTTTTCAATTATGACATGATGACTTCAGCAGCTAATGTGCTGAAATTCCAAAATTTCAGATGATGGAAATTGATTTCTATCCATAGTGAAAGTGACTGCCGAAATCTCACTGGAATTAAAAGGGAGAGGGGACCCGGGGAAAGAGAGATGAAGGGAAGTGAGATGATGGTGAGAATGGATGGTCTTTGACATACCAGAAATAGAAGCAAATGTTTTACGCCATTTTGAAAACTGGGAAATCAAGTTTTGCACTGGTATTAAACATTCACTTCCAGCCATGATGATTCGTGATTGCACGATTGTCCATGCTTCTTCAGCCAAGCACTGCTTCCTTGGCACGTGCACAGGCCTAAAATGAGAGTAAATGCTAGACCTTGGACTAAGTAACTTTTGATGTCATCAGGAAACAGTTTTACAGGTCTGGTTGATCACTCTTTATGAAAGACACTTATAATTCATATAACAATTCTAACTCATTTTAAATCATGAATTTACATGATTTGTGTCATATGTTCAATGTTAGTCAATACAGTCACTTTAAGTTCAATGAAAATCGTCTCAAATTTTCACTCATTTCTGTATAAATATATCAATATAGATTGTGGTACTCCCTGCTGTGGTAAGGCATTAGTCATGAAAACTGGCTTGTTGGAAAGACCACCTGATGAAACACAATAAAGTCAACATGATGAGACCCCATGTTTGCTTTTAGCTTCATTGCCATCACATTTAGCCTATGTGACTGAAGACACTCCAAATATTTGCTCTGATAGATTCTGCAGTTAGCTTAATTCAAGTAGTATGTTTTGATTTCAGAATGTGTGTAAAACCCTTCATAAGATGGATCATATTGCGTAGTAGTTGCTGATATAAGTTTGTTTCTACCAGTGACACCAAATTCAACTGCTTGCTTACCCACTCCCCTTGCAAACATTTCTTCCATGCTTCTTCCATAAGCATGGAACACCCTCCCTGGTATGATCTGTAAACCTGTTACTTTCTTTAAATTCCTTTCCCAATATCACCTTGTCTGCAGTGTCTACAGTAAATCAGACAATGTTTGGGTTTAGTCAGGTGAAGCATGTCAATATTTATAACAGACATAATTACAAAATTTAGAAGACAAATGTCTATTTAGTTGTCCCCTTCTTTCCCCACGTTATGTGCTGTTTATCATCTCAGATTGTTGATCTGGGACTGTACCTATGTAAGTTCGTATAGTGCTTAGCACAATGGAGCCCTGATCATGGCTTCCAGGGGCTACCATAATATAAATGTATCATTATAATAATTTTAATTTAAAAGTACCTGACTCATCTGGTTTTGTATATACTCCTAAATCCTCAAATTGTGGATGCTGCCACTTCATGGATGAGAGATGTTAAGGTAGTGGACAGAAGGAGGAGTAGGTGTGTTTGACAGATCTTTTAGCAAAAAAACTTCAATAATTGTATCTCTCTACAACATGGTGGCTGAAACTCCTAGGTGCTCATAAATTTTCTAATTTCAGTGCACTTGCTCTGCTGATAGATGACCATGGAATCACAGAACTTGGCTAACAGAGCATTTAAGCAATTTAAATGCAACAGTCAGCTGAACTGATGAAATGTAAGGTAACATTCAGAACAGGTTATTACTGACTGATCACAATCTGAATGCAATATATTTTTGCATGGAGGGGATATGTGTGAGGTGAGCCAAATAGAGCTGACATTTGTAAGATGGATGGTGCAGGAATAGTGGTGTAGGTTAATAACTACTTTAATTTTCTGAAGTCGGGAATAACCTTGGAAAAATTATTCTTAGATTGCAGCAAGAGGCCAAATGGTTTGTGAGTAGCTTAGTAGATATGGAGCATGTAAAGGTCACCGGTGTAAGGTTTTGTTCTTTCTGAGTTCATGTTTGCATGACTTGTGACCTGACTTGAACTGAAGGAAACCGTATGGCCAATTGCTATATAACTGGTATGGCAAGTAAAGCTAAAGGAAAGTCTGTAAGGCATCTTTATTTTATTGCTATTAAGCCAAATCCTGAAAAGTTTTAAAATCGTGGGATGGGCAGTGGAAAAACTGCTCTAACCAAGCAGGAGCTCTGGGAGCTGCTACAGTAGTTATGCGTACTTATGTTAGAGTAGAGGTTACATGTTGGAATGGCAAACTCACTATAGACCTCATCAACATTTAAAACAGACCAAAAGATGAGAATTCAATAATATCACACTCAGATGTGTATGCAACTGTTTTAAAAAAAATGTTTGCAAACATACAATGTTTGCAAATGTTATCTAATTGTCAATGCCTTGTGAGGTAGGTTAGCAGTAGTATTATTACAGGTAACATACCAAGCCAGAAAGGTTAAATTACTTGACCAAAGCCATAAAGTGAGTCTGAGACAGCATTAAAATGCAAGACTTCCCTGCTCCCAGTCTTGTGATCTGGCATTTAAATTAAACTCTTTGAGCCTCAGTATCCTCAGCCTGTAAGGGTGTTAAAATGATATGTAAATGCAAAGTATTAAGGCCAGCCATGGTCAGATGGGGTGGGGAGGAGAGGGTTCAGAAAGAAAAAGGCTGAGAACCCCTGCTCCAGATCATTTTGCTTCTGTGAGGATACACAAGGATGGTCACAAAGTGAACATTTTTCACAAATGTAAAACTTTTTAGCATAAAATGTTACATTTCCCACATAAGTTTCACGAATTCTAAATCAGGGAAATGTAGCTGGACTTTTTTTTGTTTTTGTTTCTCCCAAAAGTTTTGCCCAGCTTATTATTCATGAGCAGTAAGAGTCCTGGACTAAGGATGTGTCTGTACTGCAAGTGGGAGGTCTGATTGCAGCATTCATAGGGCATACTCACACTACTTGGCTGAAAATAGCTGTCCATGTGCAAGCCCACCTGGGACCCGAGTACATACTTGGGTGACTAGCCTGAAGTGCCACCTGTGCTGCTGTGGCTTCACTGCTATGTTTAGTGAGCTACCTTGGGTATGACTACATGTTCTGCAATCACACTTCCTGAATGCAGTGTAGATGTGCCCTAAGGAAACAAAGGGATGGTTAAATAGCAAGCTTTCTTCTTAGGTTAGTTCTTGCATGGGAGACCGAAGAGACAGATGATGTTGAGAGAGACTGAGATCCCAATACTTCTGGGAAGGTGCGGAACAAATATTTAAATACACAGGAACATGACTCTTTCTTGAAAACAAGAAGTGCCTTGCTAGTCTATATCAGGACACATTCCTCATTCAACACACACACAGCTGAATTTTATCTCTATCTCAGTATTAGGAGTGAGTCTGGCCCATTGCTAATCTTCATGCAAGCAGGCTGGGGCTGTTACGCATAAAAAATAGTCTGATTTTTTTCCAATTGAATTTGTCTATCACTTTCCAGTAGTATTGACAGAAAATTCTAACGATAAACAGATTTATGTTAACAGGAGCCTAACTGTATAGCATATTGGAGCTCCATCTCCTTTCCTTGGATCATCTGTGCATCTCTTCAGTACCAGAAGATTTCTTATGGAGGGAATCTTTTCCAGGAGTGCAGTGTTTAGCTGCTGTATATGTCCTAAAGTACTTTAATAGATTACTCTTAAGTTAACAAGTTACAGTATGTTTCACCACTTGTGGCTAAAATGGTCAGATTTAATACAGTGTGTACATATAAAAGGGCATATTCACACAAGCAAAAACTTGCATCTTTGCATACAAAATGACTAGCTAGACAGCTAATTACTGGATTTTCATTCCATATTCAAATACTATTTGCATATGCAAAAAGATGGGTATGCAAAATTATAAGCACAAATTTTGATATAGGGAGAAATTTTCAAAAATGTCAAGTCCCATTCTCTGTCTCTTTGAAAATAGGATGTGGGCTCCACTTAGGCATTTTTGAAAATGTTTACCTGTAGGTATTAGGTCCAATATGCAAATTTGTTTGATATAGTCGTTTTGATGTTACTTTAATCAAGACCTCTCAGTACATTTGGAATAATGTGAAGTTAAAATCAGTTTGTTTTTAAAAACTTTCCATGAAAATAAAGAAAATAATCAAATAAGCCAATAATTACCTGGTGATGATTTTTTATGTTACACAGACATATTCTCCAAGAGTGGATGCTATTCATACAGTATAAATAACTTTAATTTTTAATTCAGCCATGTTAAGCCAATTAAAATAGTCATTAACATTTCTTGATCGATTTTTCTGGTATAAGATCATTTATCTGAATATGCATAACTGTTGATTATATCCAGAAATTTACCACAGAAGTTCTGAAGGGAGTTGAAGTATTGACATATTAAAGTTGTTAGATAATATAGCAGCAGTAATGACATTATCTGTGTAGTTACACAGTTTCCAATGGAGTTGTTACACAGATATCATGAAATAATATATGCAGTGGCATTGGAGCTGCGCTGGTGGCAGGATAATAAAGAGACATGGTGGGTGGGGTAATATATTTTGTTGGACCAACTGTGGACAGAGAGACAAGCTTTTTAGCTTACAAAGAACTCTTCTTCAGGTCAATCCATCCTAGCTGAAGAAGAATTCTGCGTAAACTAGAAAGCTTGTCTTTCTCTCACCACCAGATGTTGGTCCAATTAAAGATATTATCTCACCCACCTTGTCTCAAGAATTATGGCATTTTGCAGTAGTTCTGTCCATTATTTGAAGTTCATTCCCAGTGTACCTGCATATATTAGATTTATCTTTAGCACTTTCACAGGCCTTGGGTGGCAGGCCAGTCCTCACCCACAGACAACCTGCCAACCTGAAACATATTCTCACCAGTAACTGCATACCGCATCATAGTAACTCTAGCTCCGGAACCAATCCATGCAACAAACCTCGATGCCAACTCTGCCCACATATCTACACCAGTGACACCATCACAGGACCTAACCAGATCAGCCACACCATCACCGGTTCATTCACCTGCACGTCCACCAATGTAATATACGCCATCATATGCCAGCAATACCCCTCTGCTATGTACATCGGCCAAACTGGACAGTCGCTACGGAAAAGGATAAATGGACACAAATCAGATATTACGAATGGCAATATACAAAAACCTGTAGGAGAAGACTTCAACCTCCCTGGCCACACTATAGCAGACCTTAAGGTGGCCATCCTGCAGCAAAAAAAACTTCAGGACCAGACTTCAAAGAGAAACTACTGAGCTTCAGTTCATCTGAAAATTTGACACCATCAGCTCAGGATTGAACAAAGACTGTGAATGACTTGCCAACTACAAAACCAGTTTCTCCTCCCTTGGTTTTCACACCTCAACTGCTAGAACAGGGCCTCATCCTCCCTGATTGAACTAACCTCATTATCTCTAGCTTGCTTGCATATATATACCTGCCCCTGGAAATTTCCACTACATGCACCTGACGAAGTGGGTATTCACCCACGAAAGCTCGTGCTCCAAAACGTCTGTTAGTCTATAAGGTGCCACAGGATTCTTTGCTATCTTTAGCAGAGGCTCTACCACTGTTCGAGAAGATTATGTGGCTAGGATTAAGAGAAACAGCCTACAAAACTCGGCAGTCTTGCAGAAAAATCACATTTTGGTCTTGTATACAGGCTTGAGAAGTGGGGGAAGATGGGGAACTTATCTGGATGGGGGAGAGAAGAAGGATCCAGTCTGAACTGTGTGTGTGTGGTGCTGACAGAGAATTTGGGGACTGTCTGAGAAAAGGCTCCTTCAGCTAGGGTGGATTGATTGAAAGCAAAATGGTTGAAATCATCTACATTAATTATTTAAATCAGCAAGAAGGAAACTGATTTAAATAATTGATTTTAATCTCATTTTGCATTTGTACTTTTTAGTTATTTTCCTAAAGAGAGGTTCATTCTTGTTGATTTGTATAACCATTAAAACGTGGATTTACAGCTAAATATACTCTTCACACTAAAGTACTTTTTTTGTTAACTGTGAAGATAATGCATCTACACAACTTATTTAATCAACTGTATACCTTAACATACATTTACATTTTTTTGATTAGGTTAGAAAATGGTGACCAGTCTTATTTAACATTTTTATTAGGGACCTTGGAACAAAAAACAGGAGTGTGCTAATAAAATTTGTGGATGATACAAGGTTGGAAAGTATTGCCAATATGGAGGAGGACCAGAATAACATTCAATAAGATCTGGATGACCTTGTAAACTGGAGTAATAGAAATGGGATGACATTTAATAATGCAAAATGCAAGGTCATGCATTTATGGACTAACAAGAATTTTCATTATAAGCTGTGGATGTATCAGACTTGAGTGTATTGTTGATCACAGGATGATTATGAGCTGCCAATGTGATGTGGCTGTGCAAAGACTAATGTAGTTCTAAGATGCATCAGGTGAGAGATTTTCAGTAGAGACAGGGAAGTTATAGTACTATTATACATGGCTCTGGTGAGACCTCATCTGGAATACTGTGTGCAATTCTGGTCTCCCATATTTAAGAAAGATGAATGCAAATTGGAGCAAGTGCAGAGAATGGCTACTAGGATATCTGAGGAATGGAAAACCTACCTTATGAGAGGAGACTCGGAGAGCTTGGCTTGTTTAGCCTAACAAAACAAAAGATGAGGACAGATAACGATTGCTCTTTATAAATACTTCTGAGGGATAAATACCAGGGAGGGAGGATTTATTTAAGTGCCAGTATGGACACAAGAGCAAATAGATATAAACAGTTTAGGCTTGAAATTACGGAAGTTCTAGAACAGCTTTTCCAGGGGAACAGAGGGGGCAAAAAACCTAACTGAGCTTTCTAAATGTATGGAGGGGATGGTATGAGGCTAGATGTCATTTTAAGGAGTCTCATATCTGCAGCTGATAGCAGCAAATGTCTCCAATGCCCAGTGATGGAACACTGTACGGGGAGGGCTCTGAATTACTACAGATAATTCTTTCCCACGTGCCTAGCTGATGAATCTTGCCCACATGCTCAGGGTCTAACTGATTGCCATATTTGGGGTCAGGAAGGAATTTCCCCCCAGGTAAGATTGGCAGAGACCCTGAGGGATTTTTGCCTTCCTTTGCAGCATGGGGCATGAGTCACTTGCAGTTAAACTAGTGTAAATGGTGGATTCTCTGTAACATGAAGTCTTTAAATCATGATTTGAGGACTTTAGTAACCCAGCCAGAGGTTAGGGGTCTATTACAGGAGTGGATGGTTGAGGTTTTGTGGCCTGCAAAGTGCAGGAGGTCAAATTAGATGATCGTGATGGTCCCTTCTGACCTTAAAGTCTGAATCTGAGGGCTCTGTGAAAGAGATGACAGAGATAGGAGCTGCATTATCTTTTGTAAATTGTAAATTCTGCTGTACCAGAGTGTGGAAATGTGCATCCTGCTCCCTCTGGGACTGTTGCCAGCTTGATTCCCTGCCCACTGAAATTGTGCAATGCCTTTGGAAGAGACTTCCCCATTTTCTGGCACCAAGAACTGAGTAGTTTTGGCCCTAGAAAGAAACTCTCAGAGTGTGCATCAGCCAAATGAAGTCTGGAGTAAGTGGATGTACAGCAGAGATGAGCAAAATTTTTGGAATTTCTGTTCTACAGGAAATTCTGACACTTCAACATTAGGTTTTGTTCTAAATTAGGACAAAATTAAGTATTTTGTAGAATGGAAATTTTGAAAGAAGTTACATTTGGAAATGCTTCATTTCAAAACTTTTGAGCCAAATGAAATATTTTGACATTGTTTTGATTAGTTTTTGGCAAAATAAAGATTGTTTTGATAGAAAATGCCAGTTGTACAGAAACTGTATTTTCCTTTGGAAAATTATTCCAATAAAAAATTGTCAACCAGCTCCAGTGTATAGTGCCTGTCTGAAGACCAGCTAAATCATTGGGTATCAGTAGTCACCCATAACTTCAATACTAGTTGTACTACTTTACCACTTGCACATACTTTCCTATCAACTTGTGCATCATGAACTGGAATTGTCTTTAACTTACACCAGTTTTATCCTGGTGTAACCCAAGTTATTTCAAAGGGGTTACTCCTGATTTACACCATAGGGAGAACACAATCAGGGCTGATGTGTATTTCACACCCATTTATATTATCACTCAGTTTTGGCCTGCTATCTCCTTTCTGCAGTGTCAGAATCCAGCTGCCAGAACTAGAGGAGGTCACTTTAAATTGATGTCCTACCATGTACTGGGATTTATTGTTGAATTAGCAGGGTTTGTTCTCAGAGAGATGTGGCAAAATTCCCAAAGTTAGAATTGGAAACTAGTGCTGTAACTGGTAGCAATAAATGGAAGAGGTGTCTCGTGTACTGTAACAAGAGAAACAGTATCCATTTTGAGTTCTTTTGTGTTTGACTGCTAAGGCCAAGTCCACACTATAAACTTACATCAGTACAACTGCATTACTCAGGGTTATTAAAATCCACACCCCTGAACAATGCAGTTATACTGACCTACCCCCCAGTGTAGACAGCACTAGGTCGAAGGGTAAATTCTCCCTTTGACTTAGCTATCACCTCTCGGGGAGGTGGAGTACCTAAACCAATGGGAGAACACTTCCCATCAGCAAAGGTAGTGTCTTCACAGTGAGGCACCCAAGCTTGCGGGGAGTGTGGTGATGCAACCCCTCACTGGTCTGGATTGCACCCAGAATATGACATGTGGCTATTGCCTTCAGCTGTAATAATTAGATTATAGAAATAAAACTCTGTTGAAATGAATGGGGCAGTTTACACTGCTCAGTTAGTTTCAATCTGTTTTGTGCATTGCTGGAAGATTATTTTTGCAACCAAGCATGCTAGAATAGAAATATATAAAACATGGAAACTTAAACTCTGTAGAAAAAGTTGAAAATTCACCAAGATACTCTATAAATCCAAGTGATCGGAAGAATTTTGACAGAGCTTTTTTCTAACCACTCTGTATGTTGTGTGCACAGGCTTTGACAGTGGATCTTTTCAGTTGTCAACACACTTGAGAATTATCTGAAAGTTACTTCTATCTGTAGAAAGACAAGACTGTCAGTGCAACAGAAAAGGTACAGGAACTGCCAGTAGGCCTCCTGTTTTTGCAGCAACCTCTCAGCTGCCCCCTTATGACCCTGTTCTACTACCTAGCCTGATCTAATGACACATATGCAAAAGAGAGAGATGCCCAGTTAGTTTCAGCTCTGTTGATTTATTTCACACTGCCTTTTTGTCTATTCTTATTAAACAAAAAAACAAAACAAAACAAAAATTCCACTAAATGTAAATTGTCTTGTTTCAAATCTTACCTGTGGAAAAGTCTGTCTACCACCAGACGTTTTCCTCCTGCCATTTAATGCACTTTCTAACATCTGCTTTTATTATCTTTTTGATTCCTCCATTTCTTTCACTTCTCGCAGAGCTTCTCTTCTAGGGATGTTCATCTCTGACCAGATTACACAACATACAGCCTACAAAATATAGGTTTGCAAATTTAGGAGAAGCTAGTCAAAGTGTTGCGTCCATTTTGTCCAGACATTTGCAAAAGTGTCTCTTAGATGTCAGAATTGTTCTTTCCCTGTCATGTATGTGTTTGTGTGACGGATATAAATACATACATATTAATATCTTCCACTTACATTTTTTCTGATGTGGTGGTATGTGATAAATGAAGTGGGGGAGGGATAAACTCCCTTTTATGGGCACCCAGGCAGCCAGTTAGCTATAAAATCCCTGTTAGTAGCTGTTCTCTACTTGCTTTACCTGTAAAGGGTTAAAGTCCACAGGTAAAGGGAGGGAGTGGTCACCTGACCAAAAGAGCCAATGGGAAGGCTAGAATTTTTTAAAATTGGAGGAAAAAAACTTTTCCTTTGTGTCATTCTCTGGGAAAGAGGGGAACAGGGAGCAGTTATGCTATGAGAAGCTTTAAGCCAGGTATGAAAAATCATCAGATCATACCTAGAACTATTTATTTGAAACCCCCAGATGTGTGAGTAGATTAGGAATGTTTAGAAAGATGCAATTAGGTTTATTTCTGTTTATTTCTTATGGCTAGTAGATCTTAAGGCTTTTACTAGATTTAAAAATTCCACTTAAAAAAATTAAACCAGCTTAAAGGTTATAAGCAAAACAAAAACCTAAGATCCAGATGTATTTTCTTTCTTTTTGTTTTTAATAAAATGTACCCTTTTTAAGAACAGGATTGGATTTTTGGTGCCCTAAGAGGTTTGTGCACATGTTTTTAATTAGCTGGTAGCAACAGCTGAGTTCTTTATTTTCCTTTCTCCAATCTTCTGCGGAGGGGATGTGAAAGGGCTTGAGGGTACCCCACAAGAAGGATTTCCCGAGTGCTCCTTCTTGGGTTCCCAGGGGTTTTGCATTTGGGTGGCATCTACTCTGCCAAGGTCAGAGAGAAGCTGTAACCTTGGAAGTTTAATACAAGCCTGCAGTGGCCAGTATTAATTTTTAGAGTCCTTGCAGGCCCCCACCTTCTGCAGTCGAAATGCCAGAGTGGGGAATCAGCCTTGACATGGTATATTTTATCTTTTATTGGAAGAGGCCTTGAAGTCACATGGAATATACAATCTGGATGTCGTCTATGAGCTGAACTGAGGAGGAGATGTACTGGGGCAGGGAGCAGCATCTTATTGTTCGTGTTACAATGAGGCTAGAAACTCCAACTGAGACTGGAGCCCAATTTCGGTAGACACTGTGTAAGTACATACAACTTACAATTCTAATAAATGAGACCAAGGACATGAGGAGAAACAGTGACCTTTAAAGATGAAATGATTTCGCCCGAAGTCACACAGCAAATCAGTAGCAGAGCAGGTTTATAGGTTGTCTTTCCAGTGCTAACTGAATGCCCATTTTAATGAAAACTAGTGTAGTAGTAGTAATTGGGGGCTAGCAAGCCTAACTGGTGAAAAGTGGCTAAAGGTTTATGAATGACTCTAGATGCTCTGTAACATTCAGCACAGCCCCTTGACTACTTTTTAATGTGCTAATTATCCTTGACAATGTAAATGAAACCCCACATTCCACTCTACCTGTGGACCTGGACAGTCACCAAACTGTAAAAAGGTGTTTGAAATTTAAATAGAAGTCGGACAGCATTTTAGAATAGCAGCACTGTAATTACCTAATTTATATGTAAGACATTTACATCGTATTTGCCTTCAAGATGTTATCTCCACTTTTCAGTGCTCCGCTTCACTTATGCCCCTAAAAACAGCAGCTGGCTCCTGCCTGTCTGAGAAGATACCTAAAGATCAGACATCATTGCTTAAATATTCCCTAGTGTAGCTGTTCAAACCTTAGACTGTTCAAGTGATCTCTAACATGTTGTTGTACAATGTATTTAACCTTTGTGTTGCTTTGCTGATCTGTAACAGTCTTTCTAATCTCAGAGCTTTCAAACCTTCATTTGCTCTCTGTTCTGCATATTTGTGAACGTAATACGCATGTTTCAGGTTCTTACATTTTATAGAAATTTGTGATTGGAGGAAAAAAGATATAAGTTTTGATATGTATATGCTAGGAGTAGAAAATAAGATTAGAGCCCAAAATAGCATTTCTATTCTTATTTCCTTCAATTTCAAGCAAAAATTGTATTACCTTTTTTATATAGCTGGCTCACCAGAGCAAGCCTCGCTTTGTTTTCACATTGTAAGTAGTCAGTAATCTTATTTTTATTAAATTTTCAGAAATTAGAGGCATTAACAGAAAATCCATGAGATTTGCAATAACAGCAAAGGATTTTGCATGAAATCATTGTTACTTTCTTATGTCTAGCAGCTAGAAAAAATATTCAATTTTTTTGCTCAGAAATTCATTAAAAAAACAGCTGAGCTTATACCTACAGAAATCAGAGAGCAAATGATTAGGTAACTGCCAGTCAGAAGGCAGATACTGCCTCCTGACTAACTATTTCCATATGGGAAAACATCATGGCCACTGATATACTGATTGTAACTTCCAAATATCCCACTTGAGGAGGCTGCTATGTGTGAGAAATGTAAGTTTGTTTGCAAGTCTTTAAATGGCACTTTAATTTCCTAATAATCTTGAATCTAAGCAGACACTTCAAGGAGATCTCCTATAAAGTAATTCCATTCATGAAGTTCAAGGGGCCAGGAGCTTCTCTTTCTATGTTAAGGGCAGTTCCACTTTAAAAGGTGACTTTGTGGAAATGGCCTACTAGTGTTTCCAGTTCCGTAGGTCAGTGACTTCTTTATCAAACTTCTTCCATATTTACTGGGTTTGGAAGTAAAAGAGCTACTGCTGCAAACTGGCCCTATATTCTGGCAGTCAAGCTGGGTTTTTTTTCCTTCTTGCACTCATCACTGTAATAAAGGGTTTGCAAAACAAATTATGACCTCAGATACACTTATACTATCCCCTCCTCTTCAGATTATCTGTGCCACCTGTGCAAACCCAGGTAAAACTAAGGTAGTGTTATGGGTATGGCAAAGGGCATAGTTTTAAGGCAATGGAATTACACAGATATAGTTGAGGATATAGTTTTGCCTTCAGAGCCTCTATTACTAGTGGGGATGTCCAAGTTAAAATGACTCCTGCAAACTATCCTGTGTTATTCTGGCTTCTGACAATGGGGACAATCCAGTAGCCACTAGATCACAATAATTCTAGATCTTCTGCCCTGGCTCTGTTTCTTCTGTGGCCTGCACCATTCCCCCAGAACACATGAATGCTGGGGCACAGGGAGTCCTTACAGAACACTGGTCCATGATGTGCAAGGTACATGGACCCTATAATGGGCTTCACTCTGGGGCCAGCAGATCTATTGGTCAAGCTGCAACCAAAAAACATGTCTCCAAGTATTGGGATGGCTCTTCCAGGCTGTTTGGAGGTCCTGGCAGCCAAGGTGCAGTTTGTCTCCCTGTCCTTGGTGTCCTCTGGGATATCTATTGGTAAGGAGGCAGAGAGAAGGATAAGGAGAGCTGGGTCCTCTCCACCAGGCTCAGTGTCGAAGGGGAGAAAACCAGAGTGGCTCAGTGACTTCTGGTTGCTAATCCAGATCAGCCTCCCCTGGGTTTATTCCTGCCTTCCCTGTTTTTCCTTCAGTTTGGGGCATGCTTGTAGCTGTCTGCATACAGAATGACAGTAATCCAGAGCATTGGGGTGGAGGGTGGGAGGAAGCTTCCCAGCTCACTTCCAGAGTCCATTTCTTCCCCCTGCTCAAGGGTAAAGGGGGCAGAGACAGGCTCCCTGCCAAGTCCCTGGTCTTGCCCCTATAGGTTGTTCTACTTCAGCAGTTACCACCTGTTTGCCTTCTTGCAGCCAGTCTCTTCTTCACTCTTTCCCCACCCTGACTGCCAGAACACCCTTTTAAGCAGGTCCTCCATAGGGAGCATGCCCAGCAGCTGCTGAGAGATGGGGCTGCCTTGGCCCATTACTATTCCACAACTACTTTAACCTTTGTGTGGGACCTGTGAACCTCATCACAGACCTAAAAATGTAAATCTCTTACATCTAGAAATCTACATCCATGGAGCAAAAAGAACTATAGTGACAAGGTGTGCAAGTAACAAAATTATCTTATCTTTCTCTATTGTAAACTTCATCCTTTCAATACCACTCGAAGCTCTTTGTTTATCCTTTGCAATGCTTGTCTGGTGTTGAATACTTGGGACAGATTGTTTTATGTAAAGTGCTTATGCAGCTTTTCCAGTAATAATAAAGTACTGTAGATTATCTGACAGAATGGGGAAAAATAGATAGGCATTGTAAAATGGCATTAAGCTACTGGAAGATGTTCAAAATGGTAGAAATGGACTCCAACATGTTTGTGACTGCTCTGCCTTCTACCAGGAATTCAGAATTCCCATAATCTACTAGAAATCCATGAGGAGGAGTTGTGAACCGAGTGAGCGGCAGAGGACAGGCAAACAGGGGAAGTTTGCCTGGGAGTTCCCACAGAGCATTTTTGCATTTCAGGCTTCTGTGAGCAGTAAATACAACATCTGAAGAGACTCTTAGAAGGAAGACATTCTGGATAGTGAATGATGAGCTGTTGTGACCTGCACAGGATGTGCCATGTTTGTGTTTCTCCCAGAGGACAGAAGCGACTTCGTCTGTATAAGTGCAACCTGATCTCCATATTGGAAGAGAGGTTAAAGGACTAGAGACCCAAGTATCACCCTGTGTCGCATCAGAGAAAATGCGGACATTCTGGATAGAAGTCTGCATTTTGGTACTGCAAGCACAGCATGCTGAAGAATCAGAGGGCAGTGCAGAGTGGAGAAGAAAATTGGTAACATGTGACCTCCAGAAGAAGAAAGAGGCGATCCCATGTACCTCAAATGCAAATAGAGGTAGGAAACTGGTTTCAGGCTCTCTGCACAGGTACTACAGTGGAGAATGCTTCGGAAGAGTCATCTGAGGGAAAGGATCAGAGGGAAGGCATGGGCTGCATTGTCTTAGGGATGGGGAATCCATGACCACAACTGCCAAGAGGAGGAGACGGGTGGTGGTCATTGGGGACTCCCTCCTACGAGGGACGGAGTAATGCAGACCAGGAAACTCAAAGTTTGCTGCTTGCCTGGAGCTAGAAATCAGGCTTGCTAATCTAGTGAGGAGGGCTTTAAACTAGTTTCGCTGGGGGATGGAGATCTAAGTTCTGAGGTAAGTGGGATACCAGGAGGAAACATAAGGCAGAGGGTGCAATAGGGGAGGCCTCCTGATTCATCTGAGAAAGTAGGGCAATCAGCTAGTTGTCTTAGGTACCTGTACACGAACTCAAGAAGCCTGGGAAACAAGCAGGAAGAATTGGAAATCCTGGCACAGTCAAGGAACTATGATGTGATTGGAATAACAGACTTGGTGGGTAAGTCATATGACTGGAGCACTGTCATGGATGGGTATAAACTGTTCAGGAAGGACAGGTGGAGAAGAAAAGGTGGAGGAGTTGCACTGTATGTAAGAGAGCAGTATGACTTCTCAGAGCTCCAGTATGAAACTGGAGAAAAGCCTGTTGAGAGTCTTTAGGTTAAGTTTTCAAGCAAGAGCAATAAGGGTGATGTCGTGTTGGGCAACTGCTATAGACCACCAGACTAGAAGGATGAGGTAGATGAGGCTTTCTTCTGACAACTAACAGAAGTTTCCAGATCACAGGCCCTGGTTTTCATGGGAGATGTCAATCACCCTGACACCTACAGGGAGAGCAATACAGTAGTGCACAGACAATCTAGGAATTTTCTAAAGTGTTGTGGATAACTTCCTGGTGCAAGTGCTGGATGAACTAAGTAGGGGCCATGCTCCTCTTGACCTGCTGCTCACAAACAGGGAAGAAATGGTAGGGGAAGTAAAGGGGGGGCAACCTGGGCAACAGTTCCATGAGATGGTAGAGGTCAGGATTCTGACAAAAGGAAGAAAGGAGAGCAGCAGAATACGGACCCTGGACTTCAGAAAAGCAGACTTTGACTCCCTCAGGGGACTGATGGGCAGGATCCCCTGGGATGCTAATATGAGAGGAGAAGGAGTCCAGGAGAGCTGGCTGTATTTTAAAGAAGCTTTATTTGGGCACAGGAACAAATCGTCCTGATGTACAGAAAGAACAGCAAATATGGCAGGTGACCAATATATTCTTGCCAGCAAGTTAAAAAAGTATGGATTGGCTGAATGGACTATAAGGTGGATAGAAAGCTGGCTAGATCATCGGGTTCAATAGGTAGTGATCAACAGCTCAATGTCTAGTTGGCAGCTGTTATCAAGTGGAGTGCCTTAGGGGTCTGTCCTGGGGCTGGTTTTGTTCAACATCTTCATTAATGATCTGGATGATGGGATGGTTTGCACTCTCAGCAAGTTAGCAGAAGAGACAAAGCTGGGCGGGGAGAGGTAGATAGACTGGAGGGTAGGAATAGGGTCCAGCAGAGCCGGTGCAACCATTTAGGTGACACAGGCAATCCCCTAAGGTGCAAGGATTTGGGGGGCGCCATTTTCTTTGGCAGCGACTGCAGTGGCCGGATCTTCAGCTGCCCTGGTCGCTGCTGGCGTTTAGGTGGAGGGAGCTGGCGCAGGTGGGCGCGGGGAGGGCCACCTGCAGCAAGTGTGGGGGAGCAGCATGCAGGGGAACTCCCCACCCCAGCTCACCCCTGCCCTGCCTCCTCCCTGAGCACACTTTGGCTGCTTCACTTCTCCCGCCTCCCAGGCTTGTGGCGCCAATCAGCTTAGTAGGGGTGAACTGGTGTGGCGGGGGGTGCCTCAGGGTGGAGGGTGCAGGGTGGGGAGGGTGCAAGGTGGAAGTTTCGCCTAGGGCATGAAACATCCTTGCACTGGCCCTGCGGTCCAGAGTGACCTTGACAAATTGAAGGATTGAACTAAAAGAAATCTGAGTTTCAACAAGGACAAATGCAGAGTCCTGCATTTAGGAAGGAAGAATCCTATACACTACTACAGGCTGGGGTCCGACTGGCTAAGCAGTTCTGCAGAAAAGGAACTGGGGATTACAGTGGATGAGAAGCTGGATATGAGTCAACAGTGTGCCCTTGTTGCCAAGAAGGTTAAAGGCATATTGGGCTGCATTAGTAGGAGCATTGCCGGCAGATTGAGGGAAGTGATTATTCCCCTCTATTCGGCACTGCTGAGGCCACATCTGGGGTATTGCATCCAGTTTTGCCCCTTCCCCACACACACACACACTACAGAAGGGATGTGGACAAATTGGAGAGAGTGCAGCAGAGGGCAATGAAAATGATTAGGGGGCTAGGGCACATTATTTATGAGGAGAGGCTGAGGGAATTGGCCTTATTTAGTCTGCAGGAGAGAAGAGTGAGAGGGGATTTGATAGAAGCCTTCAACTACCTGAAGGAGAGTTCCAAAGAGGATGGTGTTAGGCTGTTCTTAGTGATGGCAGATGACAGAGCAAGAAGCAATGGTCTCAAGTTGCAGTTGGGGAGGTCTAGGTTGGATATTAGGAAGCACTATTTCACTAGGAGGGTGGTGAAGCACTGGAATGGGTTACCTAGGGAGGTGGTGGAATCTCCATCCTCAGATGGAGGCCCAGCTAGACAAAGCCCTGGCTGGGATGATTTAGTTGGGGTTGGTCCTGCTTTGAGCAGGGGGTTGGACTAGATGACCTCCTGAAGTCTCTTCCAACCCTATTCCTCTATGATTCTATATATGGCCAATTTTTGCTCACTGATGTACAACTGATGCTCATAGAACACAATGTTCTGTCTAAACAGCTATACTGACTCAATAGATGAGAAATACATTTCAGCTACTGTATCTGCAAAATGAAAATCCTTCTACTATATGCAGTCTTTAATCTCTGTAACTGTCCAATATAATTTGTCATAAATGCCACACTCTTGTTAGGTCACATTTAAAAGCGCTTGTCATATGTTTATCTCATGCAATGCACAATGTAGTGCTGCAAATCTGAATAGCTTGACATTAATGCAGGACTAGTGCTCTAGGTTGAAGCTGAATCAATTACATGAAATTCCTCTGTTGGTGTGGAGTCTGGCAGAGCAGATGGCTTTCAGACTAGCTGTTGACAGCACATGTAGAATCACCCTGGTGTCAATGTTTGTTTTATCAACATATGTATATTTTAATTTTTTTTTTGCCCTTTCTCCTTCTGTTAATCTGTGGCATTTTCCCATTGGTCAGGAAAATGAAAGTATGTCTCTTGAGAGCTGGTGTCAATAGAACAGTTGAATGCATGCCAGAAGGTGCCACCTCCAAATCCCTTTATCAAGAGGCTAAATATATCAAATTACTGCTGCTGACCTAAGGTCTGGCAATCCAGGTCCATTCATCATTTTGGAGTCTCTGATGGTGATCAGTTTATTCGGTTTCTCTGTTACAAGCCAATAACACTTCATGGATAACCATGCAAGCAGTGCTGTTAAAATATATAGCCTGGTAGCACTACCACAAAGTGAAGGCTATTAAGTGCTGAAGTTGTTACACCCATTTCTTTCCCCTTCATTTATTTATTTTTTTGCTGCTGTTAAGTTGAACATCAGTAAGTTAAAATCAGTTGGAGAGTACTGAGATATTGTAAGAGAGCAGGGAGAGTTTCTAATATGTTGACGTTGGGATCAGTGGTTTACTCTCGAGGTGTTTCTAGTAATCAAGAGGAGGAGGCTGAGAAAAAGTGAAAAGAAATCAATTTAAAAATGAGCAGCAGAGGAGTGAAAGAAATCCCAAGGAAATTGCAAGAGCAGCAAAAGGTAAATGTGGAATGAGCTGTAAAATGGTGCAATGGCAGGGGTTTCATAAACAGATAGCTAAGGGTTAATGTCTCTTTCACCTGGAAAGGGGTAACAAAAAACACTTGACCAGAGGACCAATCAGGAAACAAGACTTTTTCAAATCTGGGTGGAGGGAAGTTTGGGGTGTGAGTTTTTTGTTCTTTGTCTTGTGTCTGTGCCCTCTCGGCTCTGAGAGTGATTTTTCTATCTCCTGCCTTTCTAATCTTCTGTTTCCAAGTTGTAAGTACAAGGATAGTAAGACAATAGGTTTATATTGTTTTCTTTTGTATTTACATGTGTGTAGTTGCTGGAATGTGTTAAATTGTATTCTTTTTGGATAAGGCTGTTTATTCATTTTTTTCCTTTAAGCAATTGACCCTGTATATTGTCCTCTTAGTACAGAGACTATTTTTAATGTCTTTTTCTTTCTTTTTTTATATAAAGCTTTCTTTTTAAGACCTGTTGGAGTTTTTCTTTAGTGGGTACTCCAGGGAATTGAGTCTGCAGCTCCCCAGGGAATTGGTGGGAGGAAGAAGTCAAGGGGAAAATCTCTTTGTGTTAGATTTACTAAGCCTGACTTTGCATACCCTCTGGGTGAGGGGGAGAGATTAGATCTCTCGGTACTTGTGTTTCCAGGACTGGAAGCAGGGAATCTCCTAGGATCGTCCAGGGAGGGGAGCCTGGGAGGAAGTAACAAGGAAACAAGGGGAGGGGGTTATTTCCCTTTGTTGTAAGACTCAAGGCATCTGAGTCTTGGGGTCACCCAGGGAAGGTTTTGGGGAGACCACAGTGAGCTAGGCACTGTATAATTCCTAGCTGGTGGCAGCCGTACCAGGTCCAAGCTGGTAATTAAGCTTGGAGGTTTTCATGCTAACACCCATATTTTGGACGCTAAAGTCCAGATCTGGGAAAAAATGTTATGACAAGGGGAAAAATAAGATTACATAAATCTGCAGCTATACCATATTCACTATTGCGGTATTGGTAGCTGGAGTTAGGAAAATATTTTCCTAGCACACTCATTGTTTCATTTTTCTTTTCCAGAGAGACCCTATTTCTCCCTGTCTTCCTTTTTTTTCATGTTTTATTTTATTTCTGATTTTATTTCCTGTAGGTTATACATACTATGAGACACACTGAGCATCTGCCACTTCAATTAATCTCAATAGGATTTGTAGGTGCTCCCATGGGAGCTGGTCCAAAACTCAATGAAATCAATTGAATAATTCCCACTGACTTTAATGGGGCTTTGGATCATGCCCAAGGTGCTCCACTGCTCCCAGAGTATGACTCATTGTTTTAATAATGTCAATTGTACCAGACAGGAGACTTGCCTGTTTCCATATTTTAGCTCAAATATTTGTAGAACTCTATCTCTTCTTACTCATGACCTCTTTATGTAATATCACAGAACTCCTTTGGGGGCCAACACTGTGAGGTGCTTCTGAGAGTGCCCAGTACCTGGTAAGATCGAGTCCTATATGAATATCTTCCGAACAGTGTTTCCCCTAGAGAGGTAAAGGGCAACGTGAAGAAGGCAGTGTTATAACCTTAGTCCCAGATCTGGACCTTAGCGTCCAAAATATGGGGGTTAGCATGAAAACCAAGCTTAGTCACCAGCTTGGACCTGGTACCTGCTGCCACCACCCAAAAATTAGAGTGTTTTGGGGCACTCTGGTCCCACTGAAAAACCTTCCCTGGGGACCCCAAGACCCAAATCCCTAGAGTCTCACAACAAAGGGAAATAATCCTTTTTCCCTCCCCCCCCTCCAGGTGCTCCTGGAGAGATAAACAGACACAAGCTCTGTGAATCCAGAGTGACTCCCCCTCTCCGTTCCCGGTCCTGGAACAAAAAGGACTTTCCTATTCCCCCAGAGGGAATGCAAAATCAGGCTAGCCAATTCAACACACACCGATCTCCCCTGATTTCTTCCTCCCACCAATTCCCTGGTGAGTACAGACTCAATTTCCCTGAAGTAAAGAAAAACTCCAACAGGTCTTAAAAGAAAGCTTTATAAAAAAAAGAAAGGAAAAAATATAAATGGTCTCTCTGTATTAAGATGATACAATACAGGGTCAATTGCTTAAAAGAATATTGAATAAACAGCCTTATTCAAAAAGAATACAAATTAAAGCACTCCAGCACTTATATTCATGCAAATACCAAAGAAAAGAAACCATATAACTTACTATCTGATCTCTTTGTCCTTACACTTAGAAACAGAAGATTAGAAAACAGAACTACTTCTCCCAAGCTCAGAGAAAGCAGGCAGCCAGAAAACAAAGACCTCAGACACACAATTCCCTCCACCCAAAGTTGAAAAAATCCGGTTTCCTGATTGGTCCTCTGGTCAGGTGCTCCAGGTGAAAGAGACATTAACCCTTAGCTATCTGTTTATGACACGCCCCCCAAATTGCAGACAGTGGGGAAGCTCACTGGCGGCGATTTCCTTCTAGAACTTGAAAATAAACAGATTAATACAACACATGCACCTTTACATATACCCCTAAGTATATAACTAACAGACTTCTACATTTTAAGAACACTTTTTAACTACTGGATTCTGGGAAACTCTCACGGGAGAGTGCATCAGCAACTTTGTTAGAAGCTCCTGTGATGTGTTGAATTTCAAAATCAAAATCTTGGAGAGCTAAACTCCAACGAAGAAGTTTCTTGTTGTTCCCCTTGGCAGTATGAAGCCACTTTAGTGCAGCATGGTCAGTTTGTAGTTGGAACCGCCGTCCCCAAACATATGGGCGTAGCTTTTCCAGGGCGTACACAATGGCATAGCATTCCTTTTCACTGACTGACCAGTGACTTTCCCTCTCAGACAGTTTCTTGCTGAGAAACACGACAGGATGGAAGTTGTGATCTGTTGCTTCCTGCATGAGCACTGCTCCTATACCACGCTCAGATGCATCTGTGGTTACTAGGAATGGCTTGTCAAAGTCCGGGGCCCTGAGCACAGGGTCAGGCATGAGCATCGCCTTAAGCTGGGTAAAGGCCTTTTGACACTCATCAGTCCACTTAACGGCATTTGGCTGGGTCTTTTTGGTCAGGTCGGTCAATGGGGCAGCGATTTGGCTGTAGTGTGGTACAAATCGCCGGTAGTATCTGGCCAAGCCTAAGAAGGATTGGACCTGTTTCTTTGACCTTGGGACAGGCCACTTTTGGATAGCATCCACTTTGGCCTGTAGGGGGTTTATGGTTCCTCGACCCACCTGGTGCCCCAGGTAAGTCACTCTGTTTTGGCCTATTTGACACTTTTTGGCCTTAACAGTTAGTCCTGCCTGCCTGATGCGCTCAAAGACCTTTTCCAGGTGTAGTAGGTGTTCAGGCCAGGAGTCTGAAAAAATGGCCACATCATCGAGGTAGGCAACTGCAAATTCTCCCAGTCCAGCTAGTAGACCATCTACCAGCCTCTGGAAGGTGGCGGGTGCATTTCGAAGGCCGAAAGGAAGGACATTGAATTCATACACCCCCCGCATGGGTGATGAATGCTGACCTCTCCTTGGCAGGTTCATCTAGCGGTACTTGCCAGTACCCCTTGGTTAAGTCTATTGTAGAGATGAACTGGGCACGTCCCAACTTCTCCAATAGCTCATCGGTGCCTGGCATTGGATAGTTGTCCGGACGAGTTACAGCATTTAGCTTACGGTAGTCCACGCAAAAGCGTATTTCCCCATCTGGTTTGGGTACCAGAACCACTGGAGATGCCCATGCACTGGTAGATGGGCGGATTATACCCATCTGTAGCATGTTCTGGATCTCCCGTTCTATAGCAGCTTGGGCATGAGGAGACACCCGGTAGGGTGGGGTTCTGATTGGGTGAGCATTACCTGTATCAATGGAGTGGTATGCCCGTTCAGTCCGTCCTGGGGTGGCTGAGAACAATGGGGCGAAGCTAGTGCACAGCTCCTTGATTTGTTGCCGCTGCAGACGTTCCAGGGTGGTTGAGAGGTTCACCTCTTCCACGCCACCGTCTTTTTTTCCGTCGTAGTAGACACCGTCAGGCCACTCAGCATCATCTCCCTGGACTGTAAACTGACAAACCTGTAAGTCTCTGGAATAGAAAGGCTTGAGAGAATTAACATGGTACACTTTAGGCTTTAGTGAGGAATTGGGAAATGCTATGAGGTAGTTTACAGTTCCCAGGCGCTCTTGGACCGTGAATGGCCCTTCCCATGATGCTTCCATCTTATGGGCCTGTTGCGCCTTCAAGACCATAACCTGGTCTCCTACCTTGAAAGAACGTTCTCTGGCATGTCTGTCATACCAGGCCTTTTGCTCTTCTTGAGCATCCTTTAGGTTCTCTCTAGCAAGGGCTAAAGAGTGTTGGAGGGTGCTTTGTAGGTTGCTTACAAAGTCCAGAATGTTAGTTCCTGGAGAAGGCGTAAACCCCTCCCATTGCTGCTTCACCAACTGTAATGGCCCCTTAACCTCGTGACCATACACAAGTTCAAATGGTGAAAACCCTAAACTGGGATGTGGTACAGCCCTGTAGGCAAACAGCAACTGCTGCAACACTAGGTCCCAATTATTGGAGAATTCGTTGATGAATTTTCGTATCATGGCCCCCAAAGTTCCATTGAACCTTTCCACCAGGCCATTGGTTTGATGGTGGTACGGGGTGGCAACCAAGTGAATCACCCCATGAGTTTCCCACAGTTTTTCCATGGTCCCTGCCAGAAAATTAGACCCTGAATCTGTAAGGATGTCAGAGGGCCAACCTACCCTGGCAAAGATGTCTGTTAGGGCCAGGCACACGGTGTTAGCCCTGGTGTTGCCTAGAGCTACTGCTTCTGGCCATCGGGTAGCAAAGTCCACTAAAGTCAGTACGTACTGCTTTCCTCTGGGCGTCTTTTTTGGGAAAGGGCCCAGAATATCCACAGCTACTCGCTGAAATGGGACCTCAATTATGGGGAGTGGCTGGAGAGGGGCCTTGACCTGGTCTTGAGGCTTACCCACTCTTTGGCATACCTCACAAGACCGGACATACTTGGCAACATCCTTGCCCATCCCCTCCCAGTGGAAGGACTTCCCCAACCGGTCCTTGGTTCTGTTCACCCCAGCATGGCCACTGGGATGATCATGGGCTAAGCTTAAGAGCTTCCCCCGGTACTTAGTTGGAACCACCAACTGTTTTTTGCGGCTGCCATTCTTCCCGGTGTCCACCAGAAAGAATTTCCTTGTATAAAAGTCCTTGGTCTATAACAAACCGGGATCGATTAGAAGAGCTGAGAGGCGGTGGGGTGCTCCGTGCCGCCGCCCACGCTTTCTGAAGGCTGTCATCTGCTTCCTGCTCAGCCTGGAACTGTTCCCTTGAGGCTGGGGTCACCAGTTCTTCCTCAGACTGTGGACTTGGGCTTGGTCCCTCTGGAAGCGATGCAGGTGAGGGGGTTGTTTCCGTTGCTGGTGAACCACTCTCCGCTGGTGCACCTGAGGGTATTTCAGGCTCTGGCTGAGCCTTTTGGGTATGGCTGTCTTTTGCTTCGGCCAGTTCTGGCTCGCTGGCGCCCTCTGGCGTTGAGGTTGAAGATGTGGTTGCACTTGCTGGTGCTGGTTGCTGTTCCAGTTCCGGGCCTGGGACTGGAGATACTGTGGCTGTTTCAGTGGTAGGCATGGAATCTGGGTCCACTACCTCTGTCTGGGTCTCTGGTAACACAGACGGGGCCTCTGTGGACGGCTCAGGAACAGGAATGGGTCTGGAAGCTTGCCTGGTTTGGCTACGTGTAACCATTCCCACTCTCTTGGCCCGCCTCACCTGGTTGGCTAAGTCTTCCCCCAGTAGCATGGGGATAGGATAATTGTCATAGACTGCAAAAGTCCACATTCCTGACCAGCCTTTGTACTGGACAGGCAGTTGAGCTGTAGGCAAGTCTACAGCTTGTGACATGAAGGGGTAAATTTTAACTTTGGCCTTTGGGTTGATGAATTTGGGGTCAACGAAGGATTGGTGGATAGCTGACACTTGTGCCCCCGTGTCTCTCCACGCAGTAACCTTCTTTCCACCCACTCTCAAATTTTCCCTTTGCTCCAAGGGTATTTGAGAGGCATCCGGGCCTGGGGATCTTTGGGGTGATGGTGGTGTAATGAATTGCACTCGCATGGTGTTCTTGGGACAGTTGGCCTTGATATGTCCCAGTTCATTACACTTAAAGCATCTTCCATCTGATGGGTCACTGGGCCGAGGTGAGTTACTGGAGACTGGTGAGGTGGAAGGGTAGGGTATCTGTGGCTTTACTTGGGTGGTATGTGGGGTCTTTGGCTGTCCTCGGTTGTAGGGTTTATGGTCTGTGTGCCCCCTGGGGTAATCGTTCCCCTTGACAGTAGCTTTCTTGCTTTCTGCCAGTTCCATCCATTTGGCTCCAATCTCCCCCGCCTCAGCGAGATCTTTGGGTTTTCCATCTTGTATGTACCGTGTGATATCTTCAGGAACACCATCCAAGAACTGCTCCATTTGTATGAGGAGGTTCAGTTCTTCCAAGGTTTGAATGTTGTTTCCTGTTATCCAGGCCTCATAGTTTTTTGCAATGTAGTAGGCGTGTTTGGGAAATGACACCTCTGGTTTCCACTTTTGGGTTCTGAAGTGCCGACGGGCATGATCTGGGGTTATCCCCATTCTGTATCTGGCCTTGGTTTGAAAAAGTTTATAGTCATTCATTTGCTGCTTAGGCATTTCAGCTGCCACCTCTGCTAAAGGTCCACTGAGTTGTGGCCTTAATTCTTCCATGTACTGGTCTTCGGGGATGCTGTACCCAAGACAGGCTCTTTCAAAATTTTCCAAGAAGGCCTTGGTGTCATCACCTGCCTTGTAGGTGGGAAATTTCCTGTGCTGGGGAGCAATAATTGGCGCCAGGTTGTTAGGGTTGGCTGGCACATGCAGCCCAGCTTTTGCCAACTCCAGTTCATGTTTTCTCTGTTTTTCCCTCTCTTCATACTCTTTTTTTTTTTATGTTTTTCCATTTCTTTTTGGTGTTTTTCCATGTCTCGGCGGTGGGCCAACTCTTCTTCTGCTTGTTTCCTTCGGTAGGCCACCTCTTCTTCTTCTAGTTTTCTTTTGTGTGCTGCCTCTTGGGCTGCCTGTTCTCTTTGGAAGGCTGCCAGTTTGATGCTTTCTTCCTTTTCTTTTATCTCCATCTCTTTTTGTTTTATTTCCAGTTGTCGCCTGTGTTCAGCTTCTCTGAATTGGTCTTCGGCCTCAATTTTTGCCTTGGTAGACATGGTTCCTGTTTTCTTGTGTTGGGGTGCCCTCCGGTGTTTCTCTTCTGAACTGCAGGCTCTCTGTTGCCTCCTGAAGTCTGCCTAGCAACAGTGCCTTTAGCTAATCTTCAATGTTAAGTAAACCTGAAAAACCACTTTATTTGCATTTATATAGTGCTGGTATGACTCTCAATGGGAGTGCTATTGTGTGACAAAAGACTCGTGATAGCCCTTAACGACTTCTTGCTTAACATGCAAGCCACAAACTGCCAGAGAGAGCAGAAAAAAAAAATTCTCTCTGGTTCCCTTTTAAAACCAAACTGTTTCTCTCTGCTAAAAAGCCCTTAGCAGAGAAAAGAAAAATATAATATTCCTACTGGCTTCTGCATTCTGTCTAGATCCCACCCGCTGCCACTCATGTTATAACCTTAGTCCCAGATCTGGACCTTAGCGTCCAAAATATGGGGGTTAGCATGAAAACCAAGCTTAGTCACCAGCTTGGACCTAGTACCTGCTGCCACCACCCAAAAAATTAGAGTGTTTTGGGGCACTCTGGTCCCACTGAAAAACCTTCCCTGGGGACCCCAAGACCCAAATCCCTAGAGTCTCACAACAAAGGGAAATAATCCTTTTTCCCTCCCCCCCCTCCAGGTGCTCCTGGAGAGATAAACAGACACAAGCTCTGTGAATCCAGAGTGACTCCCCCTCTCCGTTCCCGGTCCTGGAACAAAAAGGACTTTCCTATTCCCCCAGAGGGAATGCAAAATCAGGCTAGCCAATTCAACACACACCGATCTCCCCTGATTTCTTCCTCCCACCAATTCCCTGGTGAGTACAGACTCAATTTCCCTGAAGTAAAGAAAAACTCCAACAGGTCTTAAAAGAAAGCTTTATAAAAAAAAGAAAGGAAAAAATACAAATGGTCTCTCTGTATTAAGATGATACAATACAGGGTCAATTGCTTAAAAGAATATTGAATAAACAGCCTTATTCAAAAAGAATACAAATTAAAGCACTCCAGCACTTATATTCATGCAAATACCAAAGAAAAGAAACCATATAACTTACTATCTGATCTCTTTGTCCTTACACTTAGAAACAGAAGATTAGAAAACAGAACTACTTCTCCTAAGCTCAGAGAAAGCAGGCAGCCAGAAAACAAAGACCTCAGACACACAATTCCCTCCACCCAAAGTTGAAAAAATCCGGTTTCCTGATTGGTCCTCTGGTCAGGTGCTCCAGGTGAAAGGGACATTAACCCTTAGCTATCTGTTTATGACAGGCAGAAGATAACATTCATATAAAATACAGTTATGTTACCTCTGTCTTTGATTATTATGACGCTTCTGCGTTGTGGCTGTAAAGAGTTCACTCAAAGCATGTCTGTGTGAAGAGGTGGTGTGCAGCAAGCTGGGATATAAATCTACAGCACTCTAGCCTGACTTGTTCTAACTCCAACTCCTGCTAAAGCAGTAGATTAAAGCTCAGTAAGGAACTTGTATTGCCCAGTAGCAGGGTCTACTTGGTGACTTAGTGAATGGCGGGCTAAGGCACTGTAGATTTACACTGCAGCTTGACATGCACTATGCTCCATATTGACAAGCCCTTGGTCCTGGGTGGCTTTTTGCACTTCTGCAGGAACCAAAGTCAATGACTGTAGATAGCTAGTCACTAATGCTCAACAAACAATATAGGTGTCAATTCCTTTCAAGGTTTAACTCTACCCAAGCTCTGATCAGCAGTCTGTAAAAATGACATGCTGTTGCTTCAAGACTTTTCCTGGTCCTGCTTGCAGGCTAGGGGAGTCTGAAGGAAATGTGTGATCTAGGTCTTCGAGCAGTCAGAGCCAACCTAGAGAAAAATGGGTTGAATTGTGCCTCTGTGCCAGTGTAAAAGTGGGGTGAATCATGGGATTCCATTGAGGGAAGTGGATGTGCTGGGTGTATCATTGAAAAGTGTGCCCACAGAGAGACTAAGTGAGATATCAAAGGGGCAGCCTACCCTCAATTGTGGCAGACAAATTTTGCGTTAACCTGTCTCCCATTTACCATCGATATTTATATGAATGTTTAAGTCTCTTTACCTTATTCATTTACCAGTAGGCTTTAGCTCTTCCTCATACAGTAATTCCTGTTCCAATTTCTGCTGGATCTTACTTCATTTTCTTTCATGAAATGAAAATTAAGTTTTTTAACTAGAAAACCTATTGGAAGTTGTAACTGATTAGAAGACAAATATTTAGGGAGTGGAAAAAGACTTGTATCTTTTAGTTTAGTGGGATGAAAGTTGGAGATGTTCTTAGAAAAAGAAATGTAGATGAGAGTTTGTAATGTCCCATTTTTTTACATTTTAATTGGAAGTATCAGCACAATAGCAGCTAATCTATATACATTACTTTCAAATGAAAATACATTTGTCCATGCTTCAAGGAATTTGAAAGATTTTAGTGGGGGGTTTTATGCCATCTGTAACTAACACCACATAACATTTATCTGATTTGCCCTGGGAAAACAGAAAGGCAATCATCCCGGATATTTCTGATGGAAATGTTGAAAATAAATTACATATGAGAGTTTGTTTTTTATTTGTAAGTACATCAATCTCAGGATTAAAGGCATGAAATAGTTTGTTTAATGCAAATTGTCACTTTGAAAATAAAATATAATCAAATACAAATCTTTTAAAATAGCAAAACAAAATTAAGATGGAAGTGAAAGTACACTCAAAGAATAATAAAATACATGCAAAGATGATGTAGCTCACAGATAAATATAGTTAAGAAATAATCTGTTATAATAATGCTTAGCACCTTCCATCTGCGGATCTCAAGTCTTCCATTAACGTAGCCTCAGGAACCCATTTTATTTTATTATCTCTATTTTAAAGTTGAGAAAATAGAGGGAAAGTGATGTTAAAAACTTGATGTTGCTCTCACTGATGTAGGTCATTGTTGGTATTGGTTTTTTTAAGTACTCATGATGTGCTCACCTCTACATATCCAACTAAGGCCAGAAGTTGCAAAAACTTAAGTACGGAAGTTGATTCATATGAGTAGTTTATTCGTGTGACTTAGTTTGCTCATGTGAGTACTTCACAGGGTTGAATCTAAAAGAATGTCAGAGCTTTTCCTCTTGGCTACGTTGGGAGAAAGATCTGGACTTAAGTGTCTCACCCAAGGTCACACAAGAAGTCTGTGCCAGACCTAAAATACCTTCACGGGGAACAGTGCAGTTGTGGCCATGTTGGTCCCAAGATATTAGAGCTACAAGGTGTGTGAGGTAATATCTTTTATTGGACCATCTTCTGTTGGTGAGAGAGACAAGCTTTCAAATCACTACTTATAATGAGGATAAACAATCTGTTCTACTTTGCATTTTGCTGTAACACTTGGAGTACCTTTCCCAGATTTGAAGAAAAGCTCTGAGTGAGTCCAAAGCTTGTCCCTCTTGCCAACAGAAGTTGGTCCAGTAAAAGATATTCCCTCACCCACCTTGTCTGTCTTCATGGGGAACAGACATTTGATAAGTGGTGGATTCTTCATCCCTGGAAATGTTTTAAAATCAATATTTCATGTTTTCTAAAAATGCTCTAATTCAAATCTGAATAAATTCAAGGGAGGCCTATGGCCCGCATTGGATGGGAGGTCAGACTAGATGATCACAGTGGTCCTTTCTGTCTTGTAATCTATGGACTCTTAACCATCCATGCGCTTTACTATTACTTGTATTGCGGTAGCATGGTGAGGTCTTGTTCAAACTTAGGGCCCATAGCTTTAGGCACTGTACAAACACATAGTGAGGAGCAATCTCTGCACTGAAGAGCTTGAAATCTAAATAGGCAAGACAAAGGGTGGGAAGAGAAACAGACATTAGGGGAGGTAGAATAACTTGTCCAGTCCCCACAGCAGAACAGAGCCAGAGTCAGGAATAGTAGCCAGGTTTCCTGACTGCTATCCACTACAACATGCTGGTGCTCTTCCTTAGCTGTAAAATAGGGATAATACAATGTCTATAATAAAATAGTCCGTCCTACTTTCCTTCAGCTGTACAGATGGGCAGATTGACTGAGCCACAGAGGTCAAGAAATCAGAGGAGGACTCAGTATCAGACCTAGAGTTAGACCTCAGGAGTTTCATGCTCCTAGTCTCCTGCTCAGAACACTACATGCCTCTCTTTGCCTTTATTCTGTGTACATAAAGATTAGATCAAATCAAAATGACTGTGATAGTGAGGATTTTGTAAACTGCATTTTACTCTGTGAAATTAATTTAATAGTTCTTCACTGATTTGTCATTTGAGGCCTAAAATTATCATTTTAAAAATATTTTTCGTACAACGGCCCAAAAAAACCTCAACAATCCAAGCAGTTGCTATCAAGGTGCTCCCAGACCACCAGTGGTATGTCAGTTAATTTCTGGTGTGCTTTCCAGAGTGCTTTCCCCTCAACAATTGCATAATTTGGGGGTATTGAGGGATGTTTACAAATGCTCGTAAGCAGATTTTATTGCCAGTTTCCAGTACAGATTCCCATCTTCCCTGAAAGTATTAGCCAGGAATGGGAGTGAAGTGGGAGACAACAGAAAATGGAATACAGGCAAATTACCATGGAACATTTTATTTCAGGGACTATTCTATTTAAAATGTAACACAGAATCAAATTGCCAATTCAAATCATGTGTCACGAAGGGCTCAGTTCCTCCTTTTCACAGATGCATGTGGATATCTTCATTCCCAGATCTCGTGTACATCATTAAAGTGAGCATTGTCTCTAGTATGCTGACATTCCTCAGAATAATATAAAATATTCCTCCATGGGAGGCATTTGACTCCCTGGACATCTATCTATGGCCATGCCAATAATTACATTCCTTCACAAATGGCAAGATCTGACGTCACATGGTATTATTTTACATTGTGTGTTTCAGAACATTTTGCAAATCTGCTCCTCCCTACTCATCTGTATGTGTTTCTTATCACATCATCCCATCTGCTCCTCCTAAAATGCCAGCCTCTAATGCCCATTTGTATCTCCTACAAACATCCCTGTAATTTCTTCTTCATTGTTCCTAAGTCATGGAATGCCACAATGAACTAATACATAACACCTCCCCTCCTTACAGTCATTCCTCAAGACCCACTTCTACCATGATGCCTAAAAAAAATCCAACTGACATTGGCTAGATATATTACTCAGGCAGATGGAACTCACATTATTTATGAATTAATAATTTAAACATCTTCCAAAGAATTTTTAACGATCAAGTAGTACATAGATGTATGCTGTGGAAGCACTCCTTTTCTAGCAGTCTCATTACCATAGTTGTCTTCCATCCTCATCTCCCTTCCCTTTATTGTATGCTACATTCACTTCCTGTGGTGGCTTTTCAGATTTTGTTCATATAGATATAACTTTTTGTCTTTGGGTGAATTGGTCTAATTTTATTTGGCAATAATCCCATCCCGCAGGTGGCATTTAATGTGTTTGTTTCTCTAGCTTTTTGTCAAGATAGAATGAGTGAGCATAATAATTTGTGAGTGAGATTATTTAAGATCTTAACTCATGAGGACCAGCTCATGCTCACTCATGTATGCACCTCTCTATCCAATAGCAGTCTTGGGGCTTCTACACGTACAGTATTGCTGTTTGCTTTAAATTAATACTCTAAAGGTTGTTTAAGAAAAGAGTCTGAAATCCCCACTTAATTTATGTTTATATTAGAAAAATCAAGATCTCTTTCAAGGAAAGAAAACAATGTGTTCCGCTTTTTTCTAAATATCTTCTGGTTTTTCTGTTCCATGATGAATTAATTATGTATTATGTATCTGAACCAAAACTCTCTTAAGTCAATGGGAGACTTTCAAGTGACCTCAGTAGGGTTTTGGATCAGGCCCAAATCAAATCAATTATAAATCCATGCTTCACCTTCCTCGATACAGACATCTGCAGAAGAACCCCATGTGGTTTTTGCAAAAGTGACTCATCGGTGCATTACCATTTCTGTCAATATACTCCCTGCACTGGAGACTCACCTACATACTACACAGACATCTAAATGTAGTGGCATTGGTTTTCTACACTAATTGCTACTAAACTACATTTGCTGTATGTAGAGCCCTCAATATTTATATACAACACCTAGGTGTGGTTCACAAGAATAATGTAAACCCTTTATATTCATAAGCCCCTGCAAAGGTAATTGTGATAAAATGCAATTGTGAAAATGGCTTAAAATTAGAAGATTGAGGATCTTAATGAAAAGTAGATAATTGAAAGCATGCCATCAAAAGGTTCATTTGAACTCTAATGCAAGACCTTAACAGTGACTTCAGCAGTGTTAATGCAGATTAATTTTCAAAATGCATGGAACTGGTGACAGATGAGTTGCTCTGTTGATATAACTGATGTAAAAGCATAGGAGGTCACTGCTGATTTTTCATTAGAGTGCAAGTTTGATGACATTGAGACATACATTGCTTTTTTAATATCTGTTGGAGATGAAAATGAAAGCTTTACAGGGTGTTGAAGTGTGATATTGATAGCATTGCAAACAATATTAAAGTGGAGAGGTACGGAGAAGTCTTTCTTTTAACTTATTTTCATTCTTTTAAGATTTGGGATGGATGCAGTGTGTACTACTGCAACCTTATCTAGGTGTAGATTTTGTTTGCAAATGAATATACTGGGTGAGATGAAGATAGTTTAGCTCAGAAAGAATTCAAGGAATAACTTACTATTTCAGGGGGAAAGTTTGACCATAGACAGTAGAGTCTGAAAAGACCTGTAATTGTTTGAAAGTTTTTCCCTTGAAGCAATGATCCTGTCACTAATTTGAACTCAAAACTTCCACTGATTCCAGTGAAAGATCTTCACATGTAGAGATGACAGGTTTTGGGTCTCATGGATGCTCCACTTAGCAGTATATGATTTAGCTGAGTATATGCACATATATAGAATTGTAGGGTGGAAGGGACCTCAAGAGACCATTTAGTCTGTCCCTTGTACTCATGGCAGGGCTAAGTATTATCTAGACCATCCCAGACAGGTGTTTGTCTAACCTGCTCTTAAAAATCTCCAATGGTGGTGATTCCATAATCTCCCTAACCAGTTTATTCCAGTGCTTAACCACCCTGACAGGAAGTTTTTCCTGATGTCTAACCTAAACTGCCCTTATTGCAATTTAAGCCCGTTGCTTCTTGTCCTGTCCTCAGAGGTTAAGGAGAACAATTTTTCGCTCTCTTCCTTGTAACAACCTTTTCTGTGCTTGTAAATTATTTTGTCCCCTCAGTCTTCTCTTCTCCAGATGACAGAAACCTAATTTTTTCAGTCTTTCCTCATAGGTCATGTTTTCTAGAGCTTTAATCATTTTTGTTACTCTTCTCTGGACTTCCCACATTTCCTGAAATGTGGTACCCAGAACTAGACACAATACTTCAGTTGAGGCCTAATCAGCGTGGAGTAGAGCAGAATTACTTCCTGTGTCTTGCTTGCAACACTCCTGCTAGTACATCCCAGCATGGTGTGCTTTTTTTTTGTGCAACAGTGTTACACTGTTGACTCATATTTAGCTTGTGATCCACTATGACCCCTTTCTGCAGTATTCCTTCCTAGGCACTCATTTCCCATTTTGCATGTGTACAACTGATTGTTCCTTCCTAAATGGAGTACTTTGCATTTGTCCTTATTGAATTTCATCCTATTTACTTCAGACCATTTCTCCGGTTTGTCCAGATAATTTTGAATTTTAATTCTATCCTCCAAAGCACTTGCAACCCCTCCCAATTTGAAATATCTCTTTGAAAAACTGCTTGCTCTCTTGAACTGTTTTTCCTCTTACACTTGCTTCCCATAGGTCTTACCTACCAACTCCATGAGTTTGCTAAAGTCTGCCTTCTAGAAATCCTATATATAGTATATAAAATCATACTGTAATCTAATGGGCTCAGATTGAAACATGAGTTCCCATTCTGATTAATTGCATTGGCTATGTTCATACTGAACTGAAATCCAAATTCTGCTCTTTGGAGTATAGTCCCTCTAGAAGTGTGAATATCAGAAAACATGAGATTTTGGGTTAAAAATGTTAGAAGTATCTGAGAGACTGAGGAGCTGATGTCCTAAGTTCCCTCTAAGTTGTGCAGCCACGTAGCCGCACAGCTGTTTATTAAATGCTACAGCTGGGAGAGATGCCTCTCCCCAAACCCTGGACCTGCTGTAGCGCCCCGACTGCAACCCAGGCCAGCCCCAGACCTGCTGCAGCCAGGGGACAGGTGCCCCTCCCCTGACCCAGCCCCAAACCTGCTGTGACCGAGGGACAGGTACCCCTCCCCTAGCCCCGACCCAGACCTGCTATGGTAGCGAGACAGGTACCCCTCCCCTGGCCAGACCTAGCCTGGACCTGTTGCAGCTGGGGGAGAGGCACCTCTCCCCCCAGCCCAGATGATGTGGGAGAAAGACCTGGGGGGTCCTTTCTCCTCATCGTAGCACAGGGAGTCCCACTGTACCCCAAACCCAGAGCCCACACACCCAGCTGGAGTCTTTATCCTGACCCCACCCCAGAGCCTGCACTCCTAGCCTGAGGCCCTCATCCCCCTGCATCTCAACCCTCTGCCCCAGCCCTGAGCTCCCTTCCATACTCTGAACCTCTCGATCCCACCGCACCACATGGATTTTCTTATGTGCACCAATATGGAGGTGATGTGTGGTGCATATAACAAAATTCATTCTTGACATTCATGGGAAAAATTGGAGGGAACACTACTGATGTCCTATTTAAAAGTGGGACTGAGATGCTTTTGTACATTGTGTAGATCTTTCTTCTTGTTGTTTAAAAGTGGCTATTTGTTCACAAGCTGCTATCTGTATGTGCCAAATGTCAGATGGACATCTATAAAATGTGGGTTAGTAATGAAAAAATCATTATTTGTATTATGGTAAAGCCCTGAGGCCCCCAAGTAGAATTTGAATCCCCCTTGTGGTGAGCACTACACAAACATATACCATAGTAAAAAACAGTCTCTTCCTTGAAGATCTTGTCTAATAGCCTGTTCCTTTAGTGGGATGTGAGCAAGTGGAGTCAGTGGGTCTGTGTGGAGTTGGGAACTATTTTAACACAGAATCTAACTTAAGACAAGAATGATAAATCTAATATACAAAACATAAACTTGAGAGGAGAAAGACATACAACCGTTCAGTCCTCTCAACTCATACACATAGGCAACTACCTAGTCTGTGTAGGAGGGATATTAATATAAGCAGAGTGCACAATAGATATTGATCAACAAACTTGAAAAAGATTATGCTGCAAACGCAGCACTGTTTAGTAACTCTTCAGTTTTGGTAGTGGATGGTCCACTATATATATGTTTATATTTTTCTGCTGTTTCCAGCTGCTTTTGTAAATGGAGTTTTTGTTATACATTAATCCAGCCCAGATGAAATAAAGGAATTAATAACACAGTGTGTAGATGACATGTCATGATAATGATGAGGGCAAGCTAGCTTTGACAACACAATCAACAAAGACTCTACATTCAGCTCTGAATCGATAATGCACCATTAGTGCTGTACAGGATGGTGACATTCTGTACCGTATGTTCAAAAATTGCACAGCAGGACTGTTTTCCACAGAATGTGATGGAATCATTCATCCTTACTGACTGTGTGGAATCTTTGTTGTGCATCTAGTGAATGAGGCCCGTGTTCTGTCAGCTTGCTTGGGGACAGGTTGGAACCATTAGTGGGAATGGGTATGTATTCCTTCTACACATGACTGCATTTGAGACTGACTGGGACATGGTAGTCTACAGGCAACAGTTCTACCAGCAAGGCTGAAAGTCAGCAGTATAAAAACTGTGCAGAGCTTGTTTCAGCTGAATGCTGCCATTTGTTTCCCTTACAAATATGAAATAAAATTTGAGTGCACAGACAGAATATAAATGTACAGCAACTGGTGTATCGTGTCATTCATTACATACTGCTCAGCCACAACATACTCAACCTGGGTGTGCGCAGAAAAAAACACCAAGTACTGAAATGTCCAGATACTGCCCAAACATTCTGAGAGTTTTTAAAAAATCCTTTTGATTGTTCCTTTCCTGCACTCCCAAGCAGGTACAACTACTATAGAAATTCCTCACTTTGCTCTCTCTAGAGGAAAACCTTGCATAAATAACAAAATAATTATTATAAAGGATTTTTTAAAAGGAACTGCTTAAAATGACTGAGTAGCTTTTTTGTAGACCTCAAACTCCACAGAAGCAAAGCTTCTTTTTTCTCATTGAGACACATAAAACTGTGAGGATGTTATGGAGCAATATAGTAGCCATAGGAATGATTTTTGTGGTAGCTTACAAAGCTTTGTACTGTCTGTTAGTGTTTCCTCCAGGGGAGGTTTAAATGAGTTGTATGAAAAGCCAGCCCTGGCAGCAATAGATGCTACCCAAGACATAAAATGCCTGGCCTACCTGTATGTAACTGCTGCAAGTGTTCAGATATACCTGAACTGCATGTTTTGACTAGTGAATTTAGGTAACATGACAAGAAATACATTAGATGAAAATGTACTTGTATTATAAAATTGTCTGCATTTTTAAAAGCTTTTATCATACTGAGAGAGAGACTATTAGTCAAAATAGAATATTTTCTGAGTCACATTAGTCGAAATGCCCTGGAAAGTGAGCATGAAAGAGAAGATTCTTTCTGTTCCTAAATATTTTGATTGGTTATATTAGACTCTCAGAAAATATGGGAATTTTAAAGAGTTTAGTCTCACAAAATCACTGATTATGATATAACCCAGTCTTCAGATAAGCATGTGAACTGACTACCCAGCATTTAAATGTTCTAGACAAAATGGAGACTCCTGCACTGGGGTAAAGGGGTTAAAGTGGGGCCCAGCTGGGACCACCACTCCTCCATTATCCTCCTGGACCAAGAATTCTGCAGGGAAGAACCCCCCTCCCTCCCCCATGCTCTTTCACTGAGGGGCAGTAGGGTCACAGTTGTGCCTCCCTGCCATGGGGAGAAATTGCAGAGAAGAATCAGCTGGAGACTCCATCTGGTAGGAGCAGAAGCAAACCAAAGCAAGGACTTTCAAACATTCGGAGAACTTTCTACAGGTTTGACTGAGCTTTCTCTACTCTTTGCTGATTGTCTGTTTGCTGTCACCTTCTCCCTCAATGTCTCTTCTTCTCAGCTTTGCTTTCTATCTACCCCTCTTACTCTCTTCTCCCCTGCCCTGTCCCACTCACCCACTTTCCCTTCAGTGTCCCTGCTCCCTTTTCTTTTCTGCTGAGCTTATTCCCTCTAACTAAGCTCACAGTATAAATAATATGTGAACCTAATGAGACGTTTCCTGCCACCACACTGGTCACTCTGGGCTTTGTACTCCTTCCCCTAACCGATGTTTGTCTTGTCTAATTAGATTGTCAGGGGGAATTTAGATTTAGGTGTAGAAGCTTTTAATATTTTTAGTGAGGTAAAAAGTGCAGAGTGGAAAGCACATGAGCATAGATTTGATAACCTTTATAAATTGTTCTCCAATGTAATTTACTCTAAACAATATGGACCAAATTCTACTCTTGCTCAGACAGTTTTTATGCTGGTGTAACTTCATTGACTTCTGTGGAGATAGTCATGGGAATCAAGAGTATAACTGAGAGTAGAATCAGGTCCTGAGTTTATATAAAACTTTTTGAACTGCATGAACGTACCGTACAGTGTACCAGTGTACACCTATCAGCTGAAGTCCTTTATGCATTATGTAGCTGTCAGTTGGACAAAGTGACTCGTATTTTGTTTTACGAGATAGACAGCCTGAGTGTCCCCTTTTTGTCAAAGCAGAGTATAGTGTTTTTTGAATGGTATTAACCAAAGTAACTCAGCAGGAGACAGGAAAGCAGAGGAAAATGGTCTTTGTGATCATCATTATGTTTGACTCAACTAGACCTTGCAATAAAGATGTCAAAATCACCACACTGTTATAAGAGTTAATGGGCTAAGTTTACTCAGCTAGCAGAGTGGTGTGCAAATTGAATTTGAATAGGGGAAGGAGGATTGTCTTGTGGTTAAGTTACTGGCCTGGCAATTATGAGTTCTGGGTTCATTTTGATTGAGGTGACCTCGTTATCACCAGACTGATTCTGGCCTGCATATTTATACCTGCCTCTGGAAATTTCCATTACATGCATCTGACGAAGTGAGTATTCACCCACAAAAGTTTATGCTCCAATACAACTGTTAGTCTATAAAGTGCCACAGGACACTTTGTTGCTTTTTACAGATCCAAACTAACAAAGCTACCCCTCTGATACTTGACACCATGTTCAGAAGAGGGTATTTTCTGGGTATTTTGTTGATGGTGAATTTTTTAAACATGCAATCAAAGCAAATTTTGCTCTTGGTTACACCCCATGCAACCCTATTGAAGTTAACAGGGTTTCAGGGGTGAAGCCCTGGCTGAATTTGGCCAAAAGTCAATAATCACACATGAAAAACACATTGAGTGGAAAACTATGGGAGTGGGAAAAGGCAGGATGCTTAAAGCTTTTCTGTGGCAGAGCAGGTGGGAGGGTTTGACCCCAGAGGTTCATTGGTGGAGAGGAGTGGCCAGAGAAGCCATTATGCAGATCTGCCAGCTGCTTTGCACACAGAGCACGGATATTGGGCGTAGAGGCTACTGAGCCTGTGTGTGAAAAGCTCTGTATACATGAATCATCATAATACCTAGCTTGTAAAGAGAGGCTTACTGAGTCCTTGTAATACCCTTTAAGACAGTTTGGGCTAAAATTTATAAAATATTTCTCTCTCAAAATGTTGAGGATATAAACAGGGAAGTGCATGTATAAATCATGTAGTTACGTTCACTCAGCTACCTATTTTTGCATTTACAATTGCCTGTTTGCATATACAGGTATGTTTTATATTTGCAAATTAAATGCCTATTTAACAAATGGATTAATGTATAGATGGCATTATAATGTTATGCAAGCTTAACAGAAATCTGTCAAAATGCACAGCGCCTTCTGGAGTCAAATGCACAGCAACCTCTGAGGACCTGATATGTCTGGAGGAATCGGCTTTGTTAGTTATTCATTGCTGTGGGTAAAATATGTGCAGTAAGTCCCCCCACCCCCCAAAGTTCTCATGTCCCCCCCAAGAATACATTCTGTACCCTCCTCCCCCAGGGAACCCACCTCCCAGTTTGAGAACCTCTGCTCTAAATTATATTTCAATCTCCACCTGGCCCAGGATCAGGGGAACTAAAAATGACTTCTCCCTGTCTGCCGCTGTCATCAGCTGGACTGAGCGTAAACTCAGCCCATAGGAGGATTTGGCCTAGAGTGTATTGAACTATGTGAAATGTTCTCATTATGTTAAGCTCCAAATATGGAGAGTCACGAGGAGAAGGCAAAAGGGAGATCAACGTTGGAGGATTTAAATGAAGAGGAAAGGGGGAAAGTGAATATAAGGTCAGGGAGGTAGGTGGAGCAAGTTTACAGAGTTTTGAGAAGCAGGAGGGCAATTGTGAATTATATCTGTAGCCAGCTGGCTGCCAGTGAAATTATCTGAAGATAAGGGTGATACAGTCCTGATGCCTGGAGGAAGAGAGTAATCTGGTTGCAGCGTTCTGGACTCCCTGAGGTTTTGCTAGTGAGGATTTAGGCACACCATAAAAGACAATAGTCAAGACAAACCAAGATTAAGGCATGAAGAGTCAAGACTTTAATAGAAATGGAGGCAGACCAGCTCTGCATTTTGGCAGTGTTTCAGGTACGCTGATAAGGTAGACAAAGGAGATGTGAGAGAGAAAAGTCCATTTGGGTCAAAATACTTTGCGGCCGATGGTGTGACTGAGATCAGAATCTAGCCTTTCATGCATATTTATTGTAATACATTTCAAGAATAATGCTATGCACAAAACAAAAAATAACCATTTTCAAAGTGAAACTGTGTCTTCTCACCTCAAATTTTACAGAATTAATATTCCTTTAGATCTCAGTTTTCATGGACAGCTAAATTTCTGATCCATGCCTTAGTAATATGTATTTCTCAATGAGAAATACTACATAGACCACATATATAACTTGGGAAAGGGAAGTTATTGTGAGACCTTGGTGTAGTGAGAGATAAGCTCATGGGGACCAGGGACTCCTTTCATTTCTCTTCTCCTCCCTTCCCTGCCCACCCCCCCCAGTGTATCTCATCACTAGGACATGATGTAATGTTGCATCACCACATGATCTTGAGACAACCATTGTGGCCACTAAAATTGATTAGCTAGCCCTATTATTTTGATGTACTTTATTTCCTGTTGTGAGGACAAGGGTGAGAGGGAAGATTTTGAGGCAAGGTTAATAGGTCTTCATCAGAAGAGTGTATAATCTCAGGTATGCACTGTTGTTTATAAGAGGTTTGATTTTTTTTTTCACTTATACCAGCAATGTAGCACTCATTCACTGGCTGTAGAAGTTATGAAGAATTTCTGTTGTTAGAGCTGTAAATACTATGTTAGTCCCAAGCTAAGTGAGGCCGCCTTAACAAAATGGTGGGCTATTGTTTGGATATCCTTTGTTCCAAGGCAAACACTGTAACAGAATTCTTAGAAAGCACAGAAACTATAGAACCATTTCACCTTGAAGAAGCCTCCAGTCCAGGTTACTGAAGTCTCTTTCGGTGACTGACTTTCTTCTTTTAATAATTTTCAGTTGACTTGCACGGTACTGAGCAGAGAATACAAAGCTTGGTGATGTTGTTCTGGTATCGCAGTGCCACTCTTCCCAAAGTGATGTGGGGCCTTGACCTTATTGCTTCCTTACTTCGGAAAAAGTGAGACTGTAATAATGTTAGAGTTCAGAATCCCCAAAGGATACAAATACCATTTTCTCCTTGCTTTCTAGATGGGAAGGACAATGTATTTCATTTGTCGTTATTTGTGCAAGTTCCCTGGGTATAATTTGTGCTTCCAAATCAATAAGATTTTTTTTTTGTCGATCTCTGTCACTAGTTATGTGGAATACAGTCACTACATAAATCTGACTTTTTCAAATATATTTCCTGCATCCTCAGTATGTGGCAAAGCCTAAGCAAGGACAGAAAATTTCCTGTTGGTGCTGTCTCTTTTTGAGGCATGTGATCAGGTCCCATCATCAGAAATGGCACATCTCACATGCTGCTCAGTCAGACTAGTCAGATCCTCAACGTATTGGTGCTGAAAAGAAAAGTAGAATATACTGATGAATCTGAAAAGCGTGGAGACAAGTATAAACCTGCCCCAGAATCTGGAACAATTTAGCTTTGCAGAGAAGACAAGCAGCTCTGTCCTGCAGGATGCTGAATCCCTCCTGGGAGGTGATGGGTGCCCTGTTCAGGGTATTCAGGACCCAGAAGGTTTGGGTTCCAAATAAAGTTGTTTTTCCTAGTTATATTTGTGTATAGCTTACAAAATAATGAAATGTGGAATGTAAAATGCATGTTACCCTAGTGAATCATAAATCCATTGCTCATCCAGCACTTTAAATCTGCAAAGTGCTGTACAGACAGTGAGGTCAGATGGTAGCTTTTAAGCCATGAGGATGTTTGGAGCAGCTGTGCTGCAGCAGGAGTTCCCATGAGCTTGCTCAACCTGAATTTATCCCATTGGTTTCCACAACCAGATACTGAAGGATAGCAAAGCCCCCATACCAATGGGAGCAGCACGCACTCCCATCCACACCTAACAGGCTGTGCTGGCTGCTGGTGTGCAATGATCGCTGCTCCTCTCTTTGGGTGGGTAAAGCTCCTATTTACTTTTATGGTGTAGGATCAGGCACCTAGTGACTCAGTAGCAGCAACAGCGATACTGTGGTGGTCCATGCAACGTTGCCAAGCTCATCATTGGAAGCAAGCTTCCCACAAATCAGGACACACCTACTCAAAGTGGCACCAGCCCTTGCCACAGCAACAGATGAAAAAAGTGGAGACCTATCTCCACTGCTATGATGATCAATACCCTCCACAATTCATCTTTCAAAATCCACGGGCCCTACACATGACTATCACAACATGTGGTGTGCCTCATTCAGAGCTGTAAACACCCCAAAACCAACTATCTGAGTGAAATTAGACCATCACTATGCTCGTGAATGAACTATCACAGAAATATGAGACACACAAACATCATATCACTTGTGGGCGAACACCTCTCACAAAATGATCATTCCATATCTGACCTCTCAGCTCTTGTCCTCAAAGGAAACCTTCACAATACATTCAAAAGACAAGCCTGGGAACTTAAATCCATAACTCTGCTAGACATAAAAAATAATGGATGTAATAAAATGCTGGATTTATGGCTCATTACAAGCTGTAACCCACTCACCCTCCTTTGTCCTACAACTGTAGAGATATTAACTGCCTGCTTCAACTTTAATGGTCTTTTGCTGAATGTGTTAACTCCTTATCTGTTCCACTTTGTATTTGGCTGTGATGCTTTGAGTACCTTGCCTAGACCTGCAGAAGAGCTCTGTGTAGCTCAAAAGCTTCTCTTTCACCAACAGAAGTTCATCCAATAAAGGATATTAACTCACCCACCTTGTATCTTTAAAAAGATAAATGAAAACTATTAATATTTTCAAACCAAAGGCTGGAAATTGCCCACATGTTACATAACTTTAACAAGATCAGAAATGACCATATGTAGTGAAACAACCCTCAGATCTTCCACATAGTATTTTAAATGTTTGCTTTGATGTTTACTATATGTTTATTGTCTTAGTATATTATGATCTGTCTTCTGCCTGCTTTTTGGCCATTCTTACTTTATGTAGTTGTCTTAAAACACTTTATTGTACTGTTATCACAGAAGTATTTTTGCTTTAAGTGTTCTTTTCCTTTAAGAATTAAGTCCATGTCTGGAGCCAAAGAAAAATATATGAACTGTAATTTGAATGGGTATTCTGTTACTTTGAATTGTGTTCTAAAGGGCTGTGCCTCACCCTTTGGGAGACGATACAAAAGACTAGCTGGAAGTGCATGAACTGACCTCTCGGTTCCCTAAAGTCTCACTTTTCATTTTCAAATGAAAGCTAACGCTGCTATGGTTGCAAAGAAAATCTTCAAACTACGACCCAAGTGTAACTGATGTAGCAGTGTCTGACTGAATTTGCAGAGAGCCTGAAACAACAGCGCTGAGAGCTGTGAACTGCTCCCTTCGTTTTAGTGGATGTAAATTCAGGTGCCAGTGATGATACTTTAAATGTCAGCATTGTTCGCTGCTCAGAGCATGTAAGAAAGGATAGGAAACTATTTTATTGTGAAAGTCTAAATTGTGGATATACCTTTAACAATCCATGGTGGGATTGAAGGACTATGCAATTAGTTTCATTTTCCTGAAGATCAAACTGTATGTTTAGTGTAAAACTATATTAAATGCAGAACATTCTCTTCTATTGTGAGTTCAATCCTTGAGGGGGCCACTTAGCGATCTGGGGCAAAATCAGTACTTGGTCCTGCTAATGAAGGCAAGGGGCTGGACACAATGACCTTTCAGGGTCCCTTCCATTTCTATGAGATAGGTATATCTCCATATATTAAATAGGTGTGAAAATGGTCAACATTTCTTTCTTGTTCTTGTTTTCTGCAGCAAGCCTTTTCCAGAAGGAAAATTTCTTGTAGATCTTGAAACTTTTGCTTTAGTATTAGAGACTGTTCACATTCCTTAACATGTTAATGCTTCATTTTCCAAGTAACTGAACAAGCTGGACAAAATATTTTTGCTACATTTTAATACTGCAGAGCCTATAGCAGGTGGCTAAGTCAAAACAACTTATGAAAGCATTCTGATCTCCAGAGTAAGTATTACAATGGGAAAAGTAAAGCTGGCATAATTTACCTGCCTACAGTAGAATCTGAGTTATGAACTGACCGGTCAACTACACATCTCATTTGGAACTGGAAGTACACAAGCAGGTACCAACAGAGAGAGAGACAAAAAAGCTAAATACTGTACAGTTGTGTGTTTTATGTAAACTACTACTAAAAAAGGGGGGGGAGAGCAGCATTTTTCTGCTGCCCAGTAAAGTTTCAAAGCTTTATTAAGTTAATGTTCAGTTGTAGACTTTTGAAAGAGCAACCATAACATTTTGTAGAGTTACGAACAACCTCCATAGCAGATATATTTGTAACTCTGAGGTTCTTCTGTATTTATTTGCAGATAAAAAAACTTTCAGTTACATAGTTATGACACGAATCAACAAAAGTCATGACACAGACAGACACTGTCCTTTGTCACTGTGAAAAATAGATACAGCAGCAGCTTAAAGGCCTGGCCTGCTTAAATGACTTACTTTCTTTTATCACTTGTTTAAAATATTATATTAAATATTTTTTCTGTTGAATTTCCCCCAATTTTAAGAGCAAGGATAAAATGTTGTGGTTGGCAGATAAAGCCATCGGGAATAGTGGAGGGAGTGGAACATAAGTAGGAACAGGATAGTGCTTGAAAATTAGAGTTCTCCCCAGGGTTCATGAAGGATATGTAAAAATAAGAAACCAGAAATGAAAACAAAGGTCCAGACCCTTAGCTGGTGTAAGCTGGCATAGATGTATTGGTATCAATGGAGCAGTGCCATTTGGTATCAGCTGAGGATCTGGCCCAATGTTTTCAGGGGAAGTGAGTGGAAAAATTAATGACATGAGCAGTTGAATGTGAAGAAGCCATGGTAAGTTAAAATCAGTGAGGGCAGATAAAGTAAAGCTCTCAGAAAGAGGTGGTTGAAGATGTTCTTGTTTTAGTAATAAAGCTTTTCAATAGCTCTTTGAGTAATGAGATGTACAGAGGAGATTCAGAGAAACAAATGTAGCCTATAAGAAGGGGACTGGGAAAGAGCCAAGGAATTTAAACTAGGAAGTGTGACCGCGGCAGTAGATGAGACCCCAGACACCTTCTAAAAGTTACCATAAACCAGTGAGACTTTTCAGGTTAATCTTTTCTGACTGATCCGCTGGTTTTGTTTAGGTGACAACTCAGCACACAGAAGGGACGGGGGAAAATGATGGTGATGGGTAACCAAGTTTGGATGTCTTCTGGATAAACACTCCACCTTGATGCTAATTCCAGCTAACTAAACTTTCTCCCTCTTTCACATACTCTATCTGTACCTTTTTCTTCTTCTAAGGACACTGCTTGCCTCCTATTCCCCCTCTTTCCATTTATAAATTAAAATGTTATATCGAGATAAACTTTGAAATATTCTCAAATAACAATCAGAGCCCAAGCCCCACCCTTCACAGGGAGTTAGGTGTCTGACTCTGGGTCAGAGGGAGACAACTCCCTCCACTTAGGATTCACTGCCATTAACCAGCTCCTGGAGTTAGGTAACTAGGTCAACTCTTCCTGGCAAAAAGTGGTGGTGGTGGTACCACCTGTGGTCCCCTTATCACAGTGAATAGAGAGTTCACCTGGGATGTGGCAACTCTAGGTTCAAATCCCCATTTCTGCCCTATTCAGAGCAGGGGCTTGAACCCAAGTTTACCACCTCAACGCGAGTGCCCTAACCACTGGCACAGAATACTCTAGGGTGGGTATCTCCTGTTGCAGTTGTTCTACTTTCTATAAAATACATAAATATTCACAGGGCCAGACGGAGCATGGGAATGACTCTAGGGCCCAGTGGTTAGGGCAATCACCTGAAACCCAAGTTCCAGTACCTGCTCTGTGTGAGTGCTCTTACCACTGGGATATAGTGTATAAGTGGGCCTCCTCCTCTGTTTGTTTTGTGTGGGGGCTGCTCTGGTAGGTGGCCTCCAAGCAAATCTACCAGATCAGGCCCTAGGGGCGAGATGCAGGGGAATCCCCTGCCCAGTTTGAGGTTTTGGCCAGCATTTAGGCTTAGAAATTATACAGTTTTGTGCTTTCCCTAGGTGCTTTTTTAAGTGCCTATGAATTTAAGTGTCTACGAGGTTACGCAGCAGCTAAATGGGGGTTTGAGGGTCTAAATGTTGGACTTAGGGCACTTTTTAGGTCTAACTCCCTTTGTAGATCTATCCCCTGGTGTATTGGATCATAATGTTAAGTGAATCTGAAAAGTAAAATTTTTGCTTTCTCTTTTTACATTATTAGAATAGAAGAATGGCCAAACTGGGTCAGACCAAAGGTCCAGTGCCAGCTGCTTCAGAGGGAATGAACAGAACAGGTAATTATCAAATTATCCATCTCTTGTCACCCATTCCCAGCTTCTGGCAAACAGAAGCAGGGTTTTCCATCCCTCCCAACCTTGACTAATAGCCATTCGTGGACCTATCCTCCATGAATTTACCTGGTTCTTTTTTGAACCCTGTTATAATCTTGGCCTTCACAACATCCTCTGGCAATGAGTTCCACAGGTTGACTGAGCATCTTGTGAGGAAATACTTCCTTTCCTGTTTCTTGTGTTATGAGGAGTAAATAACACTTCCTTATTCATGTTCTCCACCATTCATGATTTTATATAGACCTCTCTTAGTTGTCTCTTTTCCAAGCTGAAAAGTCCCCGTTTTATTAATCTCTCCTTGTATTTGCTGAGGGAACATGGGATGTGGTCATGGGAATTAAAACAAGCTCTTTTTTTTTTTTTAGTAAAATATATGAAGAAGTTAAAGATATATTTTTAAGAAATAATTTTCATGAATTTTCTCTTAACTCAGCCAGTTACATATTTTTTACAATTTAAAATTGGACAAACTTAAGGAAGTTATAGGATTTCAACTATTTTTAAATTTTTAGGCTTTGTGGGAGGAGTTCTGCCCTTATATAATTAATAGAAGATTAACATTAGCATCCCATGAGTAATTTATCTAGTGGAATTTATTTCCATTGATTAGTCTGGACAGCCTCTTCTGATGATTATATCCAACTGATTTGTAGAACACTGAGCTCACCAAACCAGAAACTTGCATAAAGGCAGAATCTCCTCCTTGTGGTGATAAGAGTGAACTCTAGTGTGATTATCAGGGCAGGACAATCAAATTATAGTTGGGTCTAACACCTCCCCACCCCCCCAGCTATTAAATTTCATGCATGCAGTTGTTGCATTCAGAAAGATGCAAAATTACTTCCTGTCTGGAACTGAGCCAGGAAAATCACTTCCAGCCTGATCCTTACACCCTAGAATTGCACTGATCATTATAATCAAGAGAAAACACAACATCAGCATGAATGGCACCGATTTTATGAAAATAAGATTTAAGCAACAGCATAACTGTAAACAGTGATCACAACAAATTCTACCATACTTGTGGTACATTAAGATATTCAGCTGTTTTTCCAAATGAGTCAAATATAGCCTTTCAGTGGTGATATATTGGCCTTGAGCAGAAAAGTTGAAAAATGCACTTAATATTTTTGAAATGTTTCAGTATGGTGCAAGACATTACACAGTGCTGGCTCCTTGTTATGTTGCAAAGAATTCCCAGTACAATTTTAAACCTTGCTTCTCGCCCCTGCCCCCCAAACTGGTGGTGGGAAAGGATAAGGAGGATAGCAAGTTTTGGCTAGATTCACTTCCACAAACAGTGGAAGCCAGCTCAAGTGAGCGCTGTGCAGTGTGCAGATGAGAGAAGTGATGTAAGTTACTCCACAGTGCAGCCACTGGGTTAGATCAGATTGTCAGCTGGAGTAGATCAGTGTAGCTGCAGCTTGAAGAAGTCAAGCTCTTGAAGTCTATAGAGCTGCACAAATTTACAACAGCTGGCAATCTATCCCAGAGTCAGCACTATTCAGTAACTTACACCACTTCTCTCCTTTGCACTGTGCAGGGACCCCTGAGAGAGTCTGAGCCCAGCTCCTACAGAATTTCTGGTTGGAACTTGGAAAAGTATCCCACCTCTGACCTCATCCTCAGTTAAAGCCCCACCCCACCCTTAGTCACCTCCAGTGCTACCCTCAGCGCACACATAATCTGTGACTGCTAAGAAGTTATGGCTGCCTGCCTGTTACGAGTACCGTCTGCTATATCAATAAGCTGTTTTCCTGATGGCCTCTTCAGCTTGGATTGTTCAAGAGCTCTAGTTGTCAGTCATATTATTTCAGTCGCAAGGAATCCTTTTATATGCAATCTCTAATTTCCTAATAATATTAGTTATGTTATCCTGATACAAGTAACAAACCTGAGTCAGGTCTACTGAAGTCAGTGGCAAATCTCTGCTAAGTTGCAGCAGGAGCACCAAACTTCTAAAAGAAATCACCAAAATACCAGGTCTTTAGAGACATTCCTGATTTATTTGTATAACACAAGGGAAATTCAGTAGGGAGAGTGCATAGCATATTGCTTTCAATGCCTGTCTGGTGTTTCTTTTGTCCTGCATAGCAACTGTTGCTAGCGGGGGTGTAACTTAATCTCCAAACTAGAATGTGATTAAATGTAACTGAACATGTGTGAAGTGTGCTTACAGTTCTGTGTAGCTAGAAAACCAATCCCTGGAGTAACTTTGAGCTGTTTTTAATCACTTCCTCATGTAGTCTACATTATCTCCAAGAAAAAGGAGGCACAGGTGATCTAGTTACAAAGGGATGGTTACCTCTATTAGAAGCTTCTCAAAAATATAAAAGTATCATCCTGAATGTCATTCTTTAAAAGTGCATGTCAAAAACATAGGACCTGGGAGATGGACTGGGGCCTAGGAAAGTGCCAGATTCATTTAATAGAATCTCCTGGAGCAGGAAGAAAGTAACAGGGAGAGAGGGACACTGGGGAGGTAGAAGTATGGCATCCCAACTTCCTGGGTCCTCAGGATCCATCCAAGCAAACTTCCAGCTTGCAGAAGTTCATTTATTTAACACTGTTTCTCTGACAGCCAGGCTTCTCTAGGGGCAGGACTGCTTTTGGGTAGGAACTTACCCACCAAAACAAACCACCCTCTCTGAGTGGGCTACAGGGCAGAGCCCCTGGTGACACAGTGACTATTTTAGGCATGAATATCCAAAGGATTATCAGTTGCTTAAGAGGGGAGAATGATATAAAGGCTGAGTCCTCCCTGCTGTTACCCCCAGCCACGGCTTCCAAAACATTTCAAGACTTGATCCCCTGGTGCACCCACTGAGGGGCTTTTCAGGATCCCAGGGATTGGGGTAGGGGGTAGGGGAAAGAGAATCACAGACGCAGACTTACCTATAGTCCCTCCTACACCCCTGGATCTAGCAAACGTCATTCCCTCCTCTCTGCGGAACTGTACTAGGTGCTGAATAAATAATCACCACAAGATGAGCACTTATGCCGAATTACCTGTGTGCCTCAGGTGTGTTGGAGGTGCACGTCCACCAGCCAAGTGTTTTAAACCTTTCATGAATTGCTGATATTCTTTTAAAACCTCATGGGTCAAGATATGCGATTGATTTTATACTCTTGTATACAATTACATTAATAACTCCTGACCTGACTCTTTACACTGCATAGGCTTACAGTATAAAACTATAGCTGCAATGGACAATTTGTCTCTCTCTGTCTCGCAGACAAATGCAGGATATGGTTTATTTGTAAAATATCTGGTGTTGGCATCTGATATTTGACCTTTGAAATTGGTCACCCAAGTCACTAGTGGTGTGACTATTCATATTCAAGATCCAGTACATGTATTCAGTTGAATTATGCAGACCATATGGGATAAGTGGATTTATAAATACATAAATATCCAGAGCTGAAAAAAATGGTCAAAGGGATGTTGATCAACCTTCTCTTTCTCTATTCTCCTCCAGAAAGTTGAGAAATTCCCAGACAAATTTGTTTTAGAAAATTATGAGGAACTACAAGTAGATGTTATCATGGAAGCTCGAAATTTAGTCAACTATATCTACAAAACACAAATGCCAATGCATTGTATTTTACTGGCATTATATATATGACATTATCTTCTAATATGTTATGCTTTCTGTCCCACTTAAAAAAAATCATGATTATGCATAAAATAGTTTTAAAGACTGATTGGTAATACCTAAATTAATGTATTTATAAATATTTTATTCATATTTATGGCATGATTCCTAGCTGCTGCTACAGTACATTCTCATCTCATTATACAGCATGCTATAGAATACATTAGTGATAAAAGCTTAACGGTCATGACGATAGGACAAGATGTTACCATGCAGGACTTCAGAGTATGATGTTCTGAATTTTTATGAAAAATAATTTTCTGTTAAATACACTTCTCTAAAGCATGAGCAGGAAAATCATGTATTCTCATTAACCCTTTGAATACATGAACAAAGTAAGCATTTGAGAACTGCATGGCTTTGATGAGGCATTTTATTATTTTTTGAAGAAGGAATGGATGGAATATTAATCCGACCATATGTGTGCTGCTGCTGTGTGTGTGTGTGTGGTGCAGAAGAGATTAAATCCATCCTGAAAGATATTTTCAGTTACATTAATTTTAATTTAATATGAAAGATCCCCATTAGAGAGTGGGCCACTCTTAACAATACTGTTGCATCACCAACTCCAATATTCTAGAGGGCAGACAAGATCTATTGGGTTTTCTAACCAGAATAAATTCTGTCAAGCCCTGTTTAAAAAAATGCATGAGAGAATGTGGATATTGCTAAACAACGTATAGTAGTGATGTACAGCATATTCAGTTTGACTTAGGTGCTCTGCAGTTAAGAAATGCTCGAGAAATCTGCCTTGAAATGTAGTCTAAAAATCTGTGTTTGAATAGAATGAGAACAGGCGTTAGTAGGGGATTTCTGGGATGTCCTTGTTCCTGCTGGGTTTATAATACTGTGAGAAATAACCTTTTTTCATGATAATTCAGCACACTCATTTCAGGCCAAATTCAGGAAACAGACAGGAAAGGAAACAAAAGAGAGAGCTCAACCCTGAAAGTACTCTGCATGACCAATTGCCACTGAAGTCCTCTTGGGGACCCAGAGTGGCATCTGCAGGATTAGCATAGGAAGTCAATTAACTGTTTTCACCTCAAAAACGGATTAAATGGGGATAAGTAAGTTTTTTGAGTTTGGCTTGGAAAGTGGTTCCCTTAGGCCCATGTAGCCATAAATGACTTCCCCATTTCAGTAGACCCATACCATACATCCATCCCGGTCTCACCTGACTATGCCTGTGGCCCACCTCAGAGACTGAATTTCAGAAGTGCCTTTCTCCACTACCTGCTTGGAAAGTTGTACTTTGGCTCCACTCTCCAACATTCTTGTTTGATGTAGGAGGAGTTATGTGAGGCCACAGGACTTATGCATGCATGTGTTTGGTGTGAGGCACACGAGGTGGCAAATAGATTCTAGGAGAAAGAGCTGACTGAGGCCTCCCACATATTACTTGTGTGAAGTCTGGCAATACCTAGAGTTCCAGTTTGGTCCATTGTTGCTTTTTTTGAAGCAGACCACCCATGCAAAGTCATCAGCATAAAGTGACACTTCCTGATTTAAGTTTTGTAATGCTAGTTTACAAGCAGGAACATGAATTTATGAACAACTAGGGCTCAACGCTTAGTGAAGCTTACTGGATCCCAAGAGATAATTACCGGATCACCGCAGTAATAATTAAACAGACACAGTATTAAATGTGCTGTTCACAAAATTCCAGAGCTATTGATTAGGAACCACACAGGAACGTGAGACTTCCTTAACTTAAAATATTAGCTTGTACTTTATTTAACAAATAACTTTTACTTTAAAAGTGAAAAGTATGAAAACTTCTATTATATTTAAGGCCCTGATAATTATATATCATCCCTTTGACCATTTTTATTATTTTATTATTATTTTATTTAAGGAAAATGTATGCTGAAATGTCTTCTGGGTTGGCCTTGTATTAGTGAGGTGAACAATTACTCCATGTATTATTCAGTGCTAAACAAATTGAATTTTGCATTACACAGTCCATAAAATACAAATGCCTTCTAGCACCTCTTTGAAAGCTTAATAGATCTGTGTTTTTCTGGATTTTTTTTTCTACTTTGCGTGATAGCACAATTACTAAAATTACTCCACTGAAGTAGCTTTTCGCAACAGCATTATTTAATAAGTTCGTAGTATCAGCTGCATTCCCAATATAAAGGCTTCATTCACAAACTTACTTACAGCAAAAGGTGGTAGAAAGTGTTTTTTTATCAAATGATTTGAATAGAAATTAAATATTTTGTTTGCATTTTGTTTTGTTTTGTTCCAACATTTTGTTTCTACTTGAATTTTTTTTAAACTTTGTTTAACCTTCAATTAACTGTAATACTATGCTCATATGATATTTTAAAATTTTATATTGTGGTATTATTGAAATGTAACTTTTTGATAAGGTAAATTTGGTTTCGGAATTTTCTTTCTGTGGTATATTTGGTAATTTTGACTGTCTGTCATGATTTGGAATGAATGGAAAATGTGAAAGGTTAGAATTTCCAGTGTGAGGGAAATTCCATTTTTCTGACCTGCTCTAGGTACGTCATGTGGCATAGGGGACATGCCAGAGGTGAGGAAGACTGTGTGTTTGAGGGAAGAAGGATGTGTAGCAGATCGCTACTCGCCAAAGCAATCTTCCACTCAGTTAGGGTCCATTAAGGACCCCAAGCCAATGGCAGAACCTAAAACTTTCTGGGAGCAATCTGAAATTATGTTGGGGCTGGGATTGGGTCCTGACTCTGAGAATTAGGATTTTTTTTTTAAAGCCTGTAAATCTGGAAAGATGTCAATTTGTTGTCTTCCCTTAATGGGCTGTAAAATATTTGGACATTCCCTGGGCATAATATGTACTGGGGCTTAAGATGATGGTTTCTATCTCAGAAGTAGTTAGTTCATCATTTTGCTGTGGTGAAAAATGTTATGGTCATTGAAGAGTAGTTCCAGACCTGCATTTTCAAAATTTGTCTAATTTTGGATGCCGTAGTTTTGGGGTGTTCAACTTTAGATACGTAGGTGCAGCACACAAAATAACTGGGCACTTGTGAAACCATACTATATACTACAATCCTGAAATAGCCAAGTTCCCTGAATATTATTATCCTTAATTGCTTTTGCTTTTAAAGGTTGAATATGTTTTTTTTACTTCAGTTTAATGCCCACTCCCAGAATGACTGCTTCCTTGAATGCTGATCCTTGAGTCAAGATAAGATGGCACTGTAGCTCAATTTGCAGAATAGCTAATTATTCTAGTATTCTCTTTCCTTCCTTCCCCAATAGGTAACAGACAGTAAACCCACTGTAAAGATACAAAAAATGCAAATTTGAATGTGGATCTATTAAAAGCTGCTGTTTCCTGGGGAAGGCTGGCAAGTGTCTTCTATTGAAATGACTGAATTAGCTAATCAGATGACAGGATTTGGTATGAGTTTGGGGATATTATTACACATTTATGTTTTCTTCAGCTGCTATAAATAAGATGTGATGAAATTCTGTCTTCTGTGTCATTTTAATAGATAGTTAATTTGCTCTGCTCTCAGGTACAATGAGGCAGAGTGTTCTTTGATCTATTAAATTAGATTTTTAATCATTTACAGCTCATGCTCCCAGCAGTATTTGCATCCCCCCTCTTGCTCACTCTCTCTCTCATACACACAGGTATAGTCTTATTTATACACTATTATGTTCATGAGCATCTACATATACACTGGTACATGAATGCAAGTTCTGATTCTGCCATAGGCATATGCATGTGAAAAAAAACCCCGAATACACACATCCATGCAGTTATATGCTTGAACATGTAGATTGACTCTCACAGGTCTCAATGCAGTTCCCATTTTGATTAGATTTTTACAACTGACTTCTTGGGGCCAGGCACTCCTAGGCTTTGTCTACACTATGAGCTAGGGTTGTGAATCTCTGCTTGCGTACATGTATTTGTGGTAGCTTGATGAAAGCTAGCATGAGTATAAATAGCAGTATAGCTGCAATAGCACAGACAACACTGGAAGAGGCATGGCTTAACTTGCCAAGTACACACCCGCCTCAAACTAGTGGGTATGTACTTGGCATGGCTAAGGCATGCCTCCACTGCTGCTATCTGCCTACTACAACTATTCTGCCATTTATACTCATGCTAACTTGATGAGAGCTATTGCAAGTATGTATGCACAAGCAGGGGACTTGCACCCCTCACTTGTAATGTAGACATAGCCTTAGTTGCGGGTGCATAGCGTTTTTGAGAATCAGGACAGTTCTAGTCAGATGACTAAAATATGGATTTTAATGACTAAGTCAAGTCAGCCAAGTTTGAAAATGTTGACCTAAATCCTTCTGTTGACATCAGTGGCAGTTTTGCCATTGACTTCAACAGCAGCAGAACTGGGCCCTAAGTAATTTAAAAACAATTCTTTTCAGGCACAATGGTATTCTGTCTTATACCGTTCTCATGAGACAAATATGCCTAAGAGCTCTTTTTGTTCTGATTCATCCAGTGGTTTAGTTCTCAGCCATTTTGACTTTTACAAATTATACCTGTGTTGTATGCCATGCCAAGAGTCCTATACTATTGGGATGTCACAGGTCTGGTTAAAGGGGAGACTCCAGAGGGTCGTATTGAAAGGTGAATTGTCAGGCTGGAAGGAGGTCACTAGTGGAGTCCCTCAAGGATCGGTTTTGGGACCGATCTTATTTAACCTTTTTATTACTGACCTTGGCACAAAGAGCGGGAATGTGCTAATAAAGTTTGCGGATGACACGAAGCTGGGGGGTATTGCTAACACGGAGAAGGACAGGGATACTATTCAGGAAGATCTGAACCACCTTGTAAACTGGAGTAATAGAAATAGGATGAAATACAATAGTGAAAAGTGCAAGGTTATGCATTTAGGAATTAATAATAAGAATTTTGGATATACGTTGGGGGCGCATCAGTTGGAAGCGACGGAGGAGGAGAAGGACCTTGGGGTGCTGGTTGATAGCAGGATGACTATGAGTCGCCAATGTGATACGGCTGTTAAAAAAGCAAATGCGATTTTGGGATGCATCAGGCGGGGTATTTCCTGCAAGGATAAGGAGGTGTTAGTACCGTTATACAAGGCGTTGGTGAGACCCCATCTGGAATACTGTGTGCAGTTCTGGTGTCCCATGTTCAAGAGGATGAATTCAAACTGGAACAGGTTCAGAGACGGGCTACAAGGATGATCCGAGGAATGGAAAAACTGCCTTATGAAAGGAGACTCAAAGAGCTTGGCTTGTTTAGCCTGGCCAAAAGAAGGCTGCGGGGGGATATGCTTGCTCTATATAAATATATCAGGGGGGTTAACGTTAGGGAGGGAGAGGAATTATTTAAGTTTAGTACTAATGTAGGCACGAGGACGAATGGGTATAAACTGGATATTAGGAAGTTTAGACTTGAAATTAGACGAAGGTTTCTAACCATTAGGGGAGTGAAGTTCTGGAACAGCCTTCCGAGGGAAGTAGTGGGGGCACAAGACTTTCCTGGCTTTAAGACAAAGCTTGATAAGTATATGGAGGGGATGTTATGATAGGATTGTTAATTTGGGCAATTGATCTTGGATTACCACCAGATAGGTCTGCTCAATGATCTGCGGGGAGATGTTGGATGGCATGGGAACTGAGTTACTGCAGAGAATTCCTTCTTGGGTGCTGGCTGGTGACTCTTGCCCACATGCTCAGGGTTTAGCTGATCGCCATATTTGGGGTCGGGAAGGAATTTTCCTCCAGGGCGGATTGGCAGGGGCCCTGGAAGTTTTTCGCCTTCCCCTGCAGCATGGGGCACAGGTCGCTTGCTGGTGGTTTCTCTGCAGCTTGAGGTCTTCAAACCAATTTTGAAGATTTCAATAACTCGATCCTGGGATAGGGGTTGTTATAAAATTGGATAGGTGGGGTTCTGTGGCCTGCCTTGTGCAGGAGGTCAGACTAGATGATCAGTATGGTCCCTTCTGACCTATGAGTCTATGAGTCTATGAGTCTAATTGCCACGCCTGTGTGACAGCATGGGCTTTCAGATACTAGTGTTACGATAATATAATCGGAAGTTAAGATTTGGTAAATAACTATTCACAGAGTATATTCTTCAAAGGTGTGCAAATACAAAAAAATTACATTTTACTACTGTAAAGGTCAATTAATTGCTTGATTATAACAAGCATTTGTTTATTTATAAAACTATTTTATGAATTGTACTGTGGTGAAAAGAAGCAGAGTTATCCTGATACATTACATCTTACGAATATCATTGTCAAGTATGTGCTTTACTCATGACTTTTCTTAGCAAATACAGATCTGATGCTCTGTCAGAATCCCTGTGTGATGAAAGTACAATTCCTAACATATCAAAGCAAGAAGACCTTTTGAGTGGCTTGTAACATCTTTTTATGGTAGTCTCTGAAGAGCAAAATCATGTAGCACCTATATTTCCTTTGCAATGAAGAACTGTATGAGATACCACAGTAGTTTGAGATTCATTGAATGCTGAAATAATATATAGTGACAGCACGAATACAAATCAGAAACTAGGAAGTGTAGAAAATTTGATAAAGCAAGCAGAAGGGCACAAGGAGAAATCTGTGGCCTGCAGAGTTAATGACAATAAGAAGGAGCTTAAATATATTAGGAACCAAAAGAATCAGAACAATTGGTATTACAAATGGAAATGGTACAATTATTAATTGTAAGGCAAAAATGTTCAATAAATATTTCTATTCTGACGCTGATGAAACACTTTCTATTCCAATAACTCAGGAGGATGTTTAAAATGGCTAACAAATAGTTACTATTTAAACCAGCAGGTCTGCATAACTTGTGTTAAAGAATTTTGAAAGAGATGGTAGAGGAGCTTGCTGGATGATTAATGTTGATTTTCAACAACTTTTGGAACACTGGAGAAGTCCCAGAATGGATGAAAGCCCATATTGTGCCAATATTTAATAATGGTAAATGGGACAACCCAGGTAGTTATAGGTCTGTTAGACTGACATTGACCCTGGGTAAAATAATGGAATGGCTGATATAGAATTTTATTAATCAAGAATGAAATGAGGATAATGTAATTAATGCCATTCAGCGTGGGGTTCTGGAAAATAGATCTGCCAAAGTAATTTGATTTTTTAAAATGAGATTACAAGTTTGGTTGATAAATGTGATAGTATTGATGTAACATACCTAGACTGCTATATGGTATTTTACTTAGTAATGCACAAAATTTGATTAAAAAAATTATAATTGTAGACAATTAATATGGCGCATATTAAATGTATTAAAACTGGCCAACAATAGGTCTCAAAATGTAACTGTAAACAGGAAATCATACAGGGTGAATGTTTCTAGTAGAGTTCCACAGAGATTGGTTCTTGGCCCTGTGCTATTTAACATTTTTATGTGTGACCTGGAAGAAAACGTAAAACCCATAAAAGAAAGAATGTAGGTCATATTCACAGGATGGGGTGGGGGACTCTATCTTAGGAAGCAATGACTCTGAAGAAGATCTGGGGGTCATCATGGATAATCAGCTGAACATGAGCTCCCAGTGTGATGCTGTGGCTGAAAGGGCTAATGCAATCCTTGGCTGCAGAAACAGGGGAATCTTGAGTAGGGAGGTTGTATTTATTTCTGCGTATGACACTAGTGTAACCAAGACTGGAATAATGTGTCCAGTTCTGGCATCCATAATTCATGAAGGATATTGATAAATGGTAGAGGGTTCAGAGAAGAGCCATGAGAATGATTAAAGGATTGGAAAACATGCTTTATAGCAGGAGTCGGCAACCTTTCAGAAGTGCTGTGCTCAGTCTTCATTTATTCACTCTAATTTAAGCTTTCGCGTGCCAGTAATACATTTTAATGTTTTTAGAAGGTCTCTTTCTATAAGTCTATAATATATAACTAAACTATTCTTGTATGTAAAGTAAATAAGGTTTTAAAAATTTTTAAGAAGCTTCATTTAAAATTAAATTAAAATGCAGAGCCCCCTGGACTGGTGGCCAGGACCTGGGCAGCGTGAGTGCCACTGAAAATCAGCTCGCATGCTGCCTTTGGCATGTGTGCCATAGGTTGCCTACCCCTACTTTATAGTGACAGACTCAAGGAACTCAATCTATTTAGCTTAACAAAGGAAAGATTAAGGAGTGTCTTGATTAGTCTATAGGTACCTATAGGTGGAACAAAAAATTGACAATGGGCTGCTCCATCTAGGAGACAGAGGTATAATGAGATCCAATGATTGGAAGTGGAAGCTAGACAAATTCAGAGTGGAAATGAGGCATACATTTTTAAGTGAGGGATTATTAACCACTGGAACAATTTACCAAGGATTGTGGTAGATTGCCAGTCACTGGCAACTTTTAAATCAAGATTGGATGCTTTTCTAAAAGAGATGTTCTAGTTCAAAGAGGAATTAATTCAGGGAAGGTCTATGGCCTGTATTATATAGGAACTCAGACTAATGGTCACAGTGGTCCCTTCTGGCCCTAGAATCTGTGAATCTATTAAATCTATAAGCTGTATGATGAACTATGAGTTTGTGATAGCAAGGCTCCCTGATCCAGAAATCTTACTGAAAGGAAGAGAGATCAGTCTTAACTACCCCTATTGATAGTGCTGTATCCCTAAATGATTGCTACATGAGATCTGGCTGAAAACAGAATTTCCATTCCATGGGAAATTGTGAGATTTCAAAATTTGTTTTGTCTCAAATTTGGAAGATAAATCAATCTCATAATTTTTTGAGAAATGAAATATTCAAACATTTTATTTTGACCTTATTGAAATATTGTTTGTCTTGTTATATATTATAAATTTTAATGCAAATGTAACATCATAGTGGAAGTGATAAAGTAAAAAAACAATGTTTTGTTAAGATAAAAATATTTTATCAAAATTAAAATGTTTCTATAGTTTCTCATGAAAATTTTTAACAAAATCAGTAAATTCCTGGGAAATGTTTTGATTTAGTCAAATCAGCATTTTTCTGATGTAAAACTTGTAAATCTGAAAAATGTTGACCAGTACAGTAGTATGCGTTTATCTGAACTTCAGTCTGTTCTAGACCCAGCAAAAATAATTTGGAATAGATATTTTGCATAAAATTAATTTGTCTGGCTCTGGATGATGCATTCCACTTTTCCTCATATTGGTCCACTGAATGTAGATAAGATGTTCTCTTTATCCATTTGTTATTTATATGTGCTCAAAGGCCCAAATTGGGATCAGGGTTACATTGTGCTAGACACCGTACTAACACAAAGAAGGAGACAGTTATTGCCCCAAAGAGTTCACAGTTTTTAAGAACCAATTTTTTGCCACCATTATTCATATTGAATAGTACTTTATCAGCAAGTAGTTCCATTTACTCCATTCCAGGTACTATTCAATGTGAGTAAAGATGGCAGAATCTAGCCTTAACAGGTGACGGGTCAAGGTGGTGCTACTTGTGCTGGAGCTCAGGATGGAATGGTGAAACTTGCTTCTCTGTGTTCCAAGGAAGCCACAGAGTAGACTGATGACATGGTCAAACCACTGTAGCCATTTCCATCTAATTGAGTCCATAGTCTGCTGACCCATGTGGTGCACCACTTCCATATTGGTTACATGATGTCTCCTATGAATTCCCTAGATTCTTCTTAAACAGTGCTGGTGGAATGCATTCACCTTTCTGTTGTGTGCTTCCACCATCTGCCACATTTCTGAGGTGTACAGTAGTGTTGGAAGGATTAACATTGTACAAATCTAATTTTTAGTGCACAGATGTAACTTCCTACTATTCCAGATGTTTGATAAAAGAGAAAATGATCTATTGGCTTTACCAGATCGGGCCTTCACTTCTTCAGTGAGCTGGTCATTATCAGATATAATACTGTCAAGATAGATGAAGTCATTAACTCTTTTGTGCTTTTCTCCACCACTATGCCATCTAAGTAAATAGCCTCATAGGTTGCTAGTCAAAAGGTCAGGTATTGTAAATATATCAACTGAGAGTATTAACTACAGAGCATAAGCCACAAAATTCAGATCTAGATTTCCAGCAAACAAAGTTTCAGGGATCTGGCTTGCCTCGTTACACAAAGAGTAGGAAACGAGTGCAAAATTCAGTTGAGAACACTCTAATGTTGAGGGAAGAAATGGAGCAACAATCATGGCAGATTGCTGGTAACAGATTCTTTACATGCATACATTTTTGTCTCTCCATAGGAGGACTCTTCAGAATTGGGCAAAACATGCTTCCCAGTCTTGTGTGAACAGGCCCTGAGGGCCCCTAAACCTACTTAATGGACTTTTGCAGGGTGCATAATATTTTAAAGAGGAAAAAAAGACATACATCTCTCTCAGCAATGCTAAAACATACCTGTAAGCACCAGGGTGCTGCTATTCACTCCGAAGATGAAGCCCTGAAGCTAAAAACATTTTTTAGTAGACCTTTGAATTTCCTCAAAATGCAAAATAAATAGTAAAACTCTGTTCTTAATAGGTAATTACATTTTTCTTCTGATATAAGAGCTATAGAATATTTTAGTTAAGCATTAGATGGGGAGAAATCAACTTTATTTCTTACTGTCATTTAATATCCTGTGGCAGCTCAGTATAGATTAAGAACATCAGAATTTACCATCCCAAATCATTTAGGGAGACAAGTAGAGAAAATGATCTGGAAATTTGAGACATATACGGGTGGGAGTGAGGACAGTGTTGTGACACTCTAGCTAATGGTGAGCACAGTACTGACCACTTCACTCTGCAACAATCACAGCGCAATGATATATACTAATATAAGCTAGAAAAAATGCACAGAACTGCAAACATACATGCAATACATCATTCAAATTAATCCCTGGTGGAATTGTAATAACTTCAGTTGAGTAATGCTAGGGACGAATGGGGCCTATTGCATGGAATCAAATTGCAGGCTAATGGGTATGTTTTCAAAGTCATACATAGGACCCTATGACTTGTATAGACATTAGTAATAATTCCCAAACCACAAACTATTACTAGTTCATTTATTTCTGTAACCTGTCTGAGTGATGCTAATGCCAATACTTCAGAGGAAGGCAAAATGGCCATTATGCAGAATACAGAAATACTCAGTCTATTTACTAAAATAAGTATGTGTGTGTATATGTATGTGTAACACACACACACACACACTCACTCACTCTGCATAGGGGCTATTTTGATCCACACCAGTTGGCAAGAGGCCCCAAGATAGGGATAGCAAGTATGTGGCTGGTTTCAGCTATGTTGCTCATATGCACCCTCCACATTCACTTTAGGCCTGCCCGGTGCTGAAGTACCTCCCTAGCAAAGGAGGTGCAGGTAGTTACACTGCCTGAGCAGTGCAAAATGAATGGAGCAAGTGAGAGAATCTGCCTCTTCCTTTACAGAGCAACAAAGAGAAAAAGAAAGGTGCAATATAGATAAAATATATACAAAATAAACAATCTTGATAAGCCAAAACCTGTAGGAAAAAGCTCTCCCCTACCTGGGAATGCAGGCAACTACCATCACCTGACATTTGTGTCTGTCTCCAGACTGAAATCTACAGAGAACTGTATTATAATACTCCAGCTTTGCCTCTCTAACGACCTGAACCAAATCAATGAGAAATTTGTCTGAGAAAGCTTGTCGAAGCCTGTGGTTAGAAAAGTGAGTCTGTAAGTATCCCCCTTCAGCGGATCTAAGGTGGAGGATTATGCCTCAGGAGACAATAGGAGACTGAGGACTTTATCTCCCAGGATTTCACATGACAGACCCCCAAGTAGGATAGTGCATGAATTCTGGCCACTCCATTAGAGGAATGCAATTGACATTGAAACTGCCTCCAAGAAAACACAGGGTTAAGAAATGTCTCAAAGAATCTTGTGTGGGGGAAAAGACCACCACCCAGTTGATTTTGGATCAGACAGCCTGAGGCACCTTTATTGTTATAACAAGACTACAAACAAGTATGCATACATGGAGAGACAGCGTAAACCCATGCAAGGGGTAGGCTGCTCTGCCCTTTACAATTTTCACCAAGCTTATAAAGGCTGAAACTGCAAAAGTCACATATTTATATTTGGGCTCTATTGCTTAACACAGTATGTTAAAACTAATGTTTTACCTTATCTAACATAAAATATTATAATTGAGCAAGCCATTTCCACACTTATCATGCGTTTTGGCAGTGGGTGAGCTGGTCATTTTGTAACTCCACCTTGCAGTTACCGTAAGCAAGCAATAATTATCATACTATATTTTGCTTAAAGCAGCTGGCACTTAAGTGACCCCTTGTCCCCCTCCTAGTTCTTCTTTTGTCAGTGTTTCATACCCTGCTTTCTCATATCTAGTTTCTCCACACCCAGTGCCACAGTATTCAGATAAACAAGTTTTCTTTGAGAACTAAAACCATGGCTTTTATTTTGCATTTATTTAGCTTGCATGGGCCTATAAACTAATAAAGCTAAAAGCATATAATTGTTACAATATTATATGTTAAAATCACAGATGCTTATATCAATGGCAGGGCTCTGCAGCAGGGACTGACAGATTACTATTTCAAATCAGGGCCCTGATACAGCATCCGACCAGTGACAGCAACCTCCCAAAAAGCTTTAGTGGCAAGACAAGATCCCATATAAACAGTTGCAAAGCTCTATCCAATGAGATGGGGGGGTGGGGTTATGTTCCCTCACACTTGTAACCAGAGATAACAGCCTGCACTGGTATTGCTGTGAACTGGGACCTAGAGAAAGGGAAGCTTTAATTGACCCAAATTTGGGGAAAGTGGTTTTTGTTTTTAATTTGGTTCAAATAAGGAAACAGGAAAAAGTTCAGGCTGGTTTGTTCTGGCTTAAACGTTTCACCCGTTTCTACTAGAAAATGTTTCTAATGTCATTAGGCCAACGAATCAGTCCCATCTTTTGATCCCTTTGTTTTGCTTTATGGTTCAAAGGCTAAGGAGATTAGCCAGGAAACTGCAGTCAGAGATTCCTCTAATAAGGATGAATCTCCAACAGGCATAGCCAATCCCCTCAACTCCTGGTATAGGAAGGTGTATTGAGGTGGGTATGGGGCATAGATGGGGCATTGTCTCTTCTAGCCCCTACACCTCTATTGCACCCAGGTGAGTGCAGCTGAGAAACTAGCTAGCTAACTTTGGCATGACTGGATTATATTGTCTAGTTATACTGCTGAGCTTTTAAAGAGATCCATTTGCCTGGAAAAAAATTATGGGCTAAATTCTGGTCCTACTTAAGTTAATTAAATTCTGTTGACTTCATTGGAACAAGGTTTTGCACGAGCTAGGGGGGAGAATCATTTGGAAGGAACCAGAATGTGGAGATGATTAAAAGAAAATCTTTTTGAGAAAGCAAGACGAATATGACCCTGTCAAACAGACTGCCCATGAGACTGCATGTCGTAGTGGGAACATTTTTATCAGTTCTAAATTAGACATTTTCTGGAAAAATGGCCAACATGAAACTAAAAATATATTTGCACCTCTGTCTCAAATTCACACAACATATGTCTTGATTTCTGTGTTTATGAAGATACTGCTAGAATTCACAGCCTCTCTGTGGCTCATCTGTTTGTGAGGCTGATTTGTAAATTGAGTGTCTGAGCTGCTTATGCTAGATTCAGGAAGATCAAATGGACAGACTTCAGGAATATTTTAAATAATGTCTTTGAATGTCCATGGGTCCCAAATCCATCTGGAAATTAAGTAAGCCCCAGTGTCTAATTCATGTTGTTTGAGTTAATTGAGCAGTGAGGTTACCCCTTTCCATCTTTAAACATGTATACTCATTTTGATTACTTTTTTTAACAGAAAGAGAGCTAGTGAGCTTCCAGAATTGTTAAATGCTAGGGTGTCAGGAAGAAACTTTACAGGCAAAAAAACTTTCTGCAATCTCTCATTTACCAATATATAAACATATTTTCTACTGTAACACTGGTCAGCCTTTAGTCAGATATCTAATTCGCACTGCTTATGTGTAGCCTATCTGAAATGAACCTGCCACACTGTCTTGGCAGGATATTCTCCCCAAGCATATTAATCCTAGTACAGATTTTTTCTACAAATGTTTTCCATTAAAATATCCACTTAGAAGCTATAATCCGTTTTATTTCAACTTTGTGTTACTGAAAAAAGTTAGGTATTTAGCACTTGGTATTTTTTAAAAACACTTCTCACCATGTCCAGGAGGGAACTCATAAGTTCAATATTAGCAGCTGCTAATGTGAAAGAATTTCCATCAAAGTGCAGGAGTTGTCAATTCTATTGACATTATAATGAAGACTAGTTACCTCAGAGAGCATATTGCATGTCATAGTTGTATAGTAGTTTGGAAGTAAAATGATAAAAAAACAAAACAAAAAACACAACCCAAAACACTATCAGGTAAGTAAAGGAAGCAAGAGCATAACATTTTAAAAACTGATGCAAAAGTACTTCATGATTACTTCATGTGTTATGCTACAGACCCTGGTTGTCGGTGGGCAGATTGAACCTGGGACCTCTGGAGTTAATGCTTGAGCCTCTACCACATGAACTAAAAGCCAACCGACTCCGAGATAAGGCTGTTGAGCAGATGCATTAATCTCTCTCTCTTTCTGGTCTTTGTGCCAGTAGATGGGAGAGAACACAACACCCAGAAAGTGTGAGGGTTACACTAGCTCATCACTTCACATGGGAAACCTTCATTTTACCTTGTGCACCCAAAGGATTTACTTCCAACTTTCCACAATGATGTCCTAGAATATTTCTAAACTGCTTCTGGAGTCCCCTGATGCCATTTATGCAGATACCAACCTTCATGGGTGACTGACAAGCAGGGCGTCGCTAAATACATGCGTGCTGGCAGTTAAAGTAGCAGACAGACTATTTAAATCAATGGAATCATGCTAACTTGAGACAGCAGCAAATCCAGCCAAGTTGATTTATAACTATTACAAAGTTGGAGTTTTCAGTCCCATTTTCTAATTGCAAAGCTGGAATGGAGAAGTCGGATGGCAAACCAGTCTGAACAATATAACTCAAATTTTTTGACGTTTGAAAAACTATAGTTGTTTTTCCTCTTGTGCCACCTTTGTGTTCATTTCCTGGATCTGGTTAGGACTGAATGTAGAATGTTGAAATAGCATGAGAGGTGTTTTCAGCTGAACTGTGGGGGAAAAAGTAGTGGAAGTGAGGTGTTTTTTTTTTAAGGCTTGTTTTGTGAGGTTTCCACCCCATTACTGTAGACTAAAAATGTTCAGCTCAGAATCGAATATTCAGGGTGCTTATTAAAAACTAAAATAAACATTTGAATCAGTTGAAGTTCATTTGTGACTTCAACGCAAAAACCATCATCACATATAGCACTAAGTGGCATTGTTGACAATCTCTGTAGAGACATATTTTTATAAGCTTGAAGACTGAGCCAAAGTTTTCTCAGAACTTGGAGGAAAGTACTACAGTTTGGAAAACGTATTTTCTTAGGTCTTTGGAGATCTATTCTCTTAGACCAACAAAACGGCTATTATGGCCAAGTTGCTTTTTCTGCTGAATAAGCTGCTGAGCCATCACTTATGATATTGAGATGCAAAGCTGGATAACATTATAACTGGATAGAAATTTTCCCTCTTCCCTTACCCTCAGGTTGACTGAAAGCAAAGAAACTTGGCATTTTGCAAATAGCTTTTTGGAAGAAGTAATTATACTACATGACTCAGTGAGAGAAAGACCTTAAATGAAAATACATAGATAAATTTAATTCTTACTCCTACATTTCTGAAAATACCTTTGAAACTGAACATGTTTGATTACAATTGGGATTCTGCAAAGATGCATTGGGCAGAATCAAAAGCTGTTTTCTACTATAAGACCAATACCTTCATCTCCTCCATATCATGTTAAATCTCATGAAGGGCTAATTATGTACCCAAAACTCAATTACAACTTCTTCACAAGTCACTAATAGGAGACTGTAATATTGTTGTAATGACTATGCACAGATGCAAATGACAACATAACATGCTAAGCAGTGGACCGTCAACCCATAGAAAATACTGTTTGGACAGCAGTGTTCAACTTGTGTAATTTGGAATTGTCTGTGTGCATGTGGGGACATTGTAACTGGAACTGAAGTATATTCTGGTATATAGAAAGGCACACAAAAAAGTGCTCTTCAAGCATAATTCATATCTGATCAAGATGATTTAGCTATATCCAGAGAATGTGTGGACTGCATCAGTGGCAGGAAACCTCCCCTATGCCACTTCCAGGCTGGTGTTTGAATTTTAAAAGGGGCTACTTTTGATCATAGTCCAGTACAGCACCATAACAAGGTCTTTCACTGCAAGTCCATACACTTTGGGAACAAGAAGGTGGTTGCACTCCAAGGTTGTGCATGGGTGAGGTTCAATGAATCTGCCCAAAATCTGAAAACTTATTTTAAAGCATTTCTTGTAATGGAGAGAGGCTCCAGTAGTGGGGAGCTGCTGGAGTGAAAGGCTACAGCAATGGGGAATGGCTGCCTCCCCACTGTCAGAGCATTTCACTGACACATGTATCTATACACCCCATGCCTACTTTTCACTATAGCATGTAGCTACACCTATCCTACATGCTGCCATAAGAGGTGTGCTATGTAGAAATAATATAGGCATGTGAGCCAAAAGCTAAAGCAGTATGTCAGAAAATCTTCCATCCATTTCCTCACTTGTTGTCCCCTACTTTGATGAGCCTCCACCATTCCTTCCACAATAATTTTTGAAGGTTATTTCCATCTCTACACCTAATGTGACCAAAGTACATAAGTTTGTGTACACTGATTTTCTGCATCAGTATCTGCTCCTCTCCAGTAATATTTCTAACAAAGGCATTCATTTTTTTTCCATCCAAGAAATACACAAGAGTCTTCACCAGTACCATATTTCATAACTCCAGTTTTATGCTTGTCAGCAGCATTAACTCTCCATGATCCACATCTGTAAATCACCATGAAAAAATAGGCTTTTCACCAGCTGCACCTTCATGCATTTGGAAATGCCACTTTTCCCACATTTTCTTCAGGGATGGCAAAGCTGGGTGAGTTGTCCTTAGGCTTCTTCCAGTTTATTTGGAACAGCCTCCTTGGTTGGCTATATATGATCCAAGATAATTAAATTTATCTATTACCTCTGTTAATTGTGATGGCTGCTTGCATCCTGTAGTGGTTGATCATGTCAAGGTACGTGAATTTTGTTTTCGTGACGTTAAGGAATAGTCGACATTCCTCACTAACTGTTTCTACAGACTCCAACATTTGTTGCATTGCATCAGTGGTTGTAGCACAGAGTGTCATGTAATCAGCATATCTGAGGTCAGTTAAGAGGTATCCACCAATGGAAATCTCAGCTCCTTCCACTTTGTCAAAACCTTCCAATGCTTGTCTCGTAATAAATGCTGCTTAAATGTTGGAGGGTTGGGGACAAAATATATCTCACCCTGGCCAGTGGACAACCACTGACTATTGCCTACTGCTTGTCATGCCATGGTCTGTTTTTGGTGACAGTGACTTGCAATGAGTTCAGTGAGATGTTTTGGAATTCCCATGTCTGCAAGTGTCATCCAAAAACAGTTGTCAGATGGTATCAAATGCTTTTAAGTAGTCAACCCAGGAAATGATCAATGATTGACTGTACTCTGTTTTTTTTCAGTCGTATGCTGGATATTTGCAATTTGGTTATGTGTGCCACAGCCCTTCCGGAAATCACTTTGTTGTGGTGGTAGTTCTGCTTCTATCTTGCGTTTCATGGGATCCTGGGTTATGTAGAGCAGTACTTTGCTTGTGCATGTTATCAGTGAGATGGTACAATAGTTATGTTCTGTTATGTCTTCCTTCTCGTTCATCCAGTCCTCCAGCCAATTTCAAGACATCCATACATGATTACAGATTTTCCACATAAGATCAGTACTATGTTTATTAGTCACTTTAACAATTCTGTGAGCACATTATCTATTCCTGGTGCTTTCCCAGGCTTCATTTTCATAATAGCTCATACCACTTCCTCTCTGCAGATTGATGGTTGTGCCTCTGTACTTTCTTTACTGTCATCCTGTATTATGAGTGGTTTTAGTTGTGCAGACAGATTGCACAGAATCTCCAGCTGTGTTTAATATCATCATCCTCAGGACACTGTTCCAAGAAAAGCAAATATCATGCTGGGATGTATTAGCAGGAGTGTTGTAAGCAAGACATGAGAAGTAATTCTGCCGCTTTACTCCATGCTGATTAGGCCTCAACTGGAGTATTGTGTCCAGTTCTGGGTGCCACATTTCAGGAAAGATGTGGACTAATTGGAGAGAGTCCAGAGAAGAGCACCAAAAATGATCAAAGGTCTAGAAAACATGACCTATGAGGAAAGATTGAAAAAAAAATGGGTTTGTTTAGTCTGGAAAAGAGAGAGACTAAGGGGGCACATAACAGTTTTCAAGTACGTAAAAGATTGTTACAAGGAGGAGGGAGAAGAATTGTTCTTCTTAACCTCTGAAGATAGGACAAGAAGCAATGGGCTTAAATTGCAGCAAGGGAGGTTTAGGTTGGACATTAGGAAAAACTTCCTGTCCAAGTTATTAAGCAGTGGAATAAATTGCCTAGGGAGGTTGTGGAATCTCTGTCACTGGAGATTTTTAAAAGCAGGTTAGACAAACACCTTTCAGGGATGGTTTAGATAATACTTAGTCCTGCCATGAGTGCAGGGGACTGGACTAGATGACCTCTCAAGTTCCCTTCCAGTCCTATGCTTCTACGATTTTTGATCACTTTGCCTTGATTCTGCCATAATAGTTCTCCTGGGAGAAAGTACAGAAGGTAAATTCTCATTGACTTACCTCTGATTTGTGGCTGCCATTGGTTAAATCATGATTTAACTCTTTCACTTTTTGATGGCATTTCCTCCACTGAGGGTCTCACTACCCTTCTCAAGTGCTCATCCATCTTCAGGCACTGGCACTTCCTGAGGTTTGCCAACTTACTTAACAGCCACTTCGCCCCTGGCATTGGCCAGTTGCAGGTGGTATGTTATCTGCCAGTATGGTAATAGGCTATAGCATATTAAACCTACTCTCATGCATTCTTCCAAATTCTAGAAGTATCAATATTTTATATTAATTTTAATATTTGGCCCAACTCAATGTCTGTTATAATGAATTTGAGTATTGAAATGTATATCACGGGTTCCAGCAATCTCCCCTGTCAGGATAATTGATAATATAGTCAGTTCCCCATGGATTGTCTGGATGTCAGCATTAACTCAGTGCTTACTGCTCAGTGCATGCCAATCTTATCCTTTCTGCCAAGAAGCTCATAGTTTTGGGATTAAGTCCAGGCATTTTGTAGTATTTGGACTCTTTCCCATTATACCAATATGGCTTCCCTACAGAAGGAAACCAAGAAAGCTTGGTTCAGTTTATTTAGCTTTTTGGAAAGAAAAAGTTTCTGTTGCTATGTATATCTTTCCTTTGAATTTTCTTAGCGTAAGACAAGAAAAGCCTATTTCAGCTTAAAGGCATTTAACCTTTCACCTGTCTTAAAGATCTATAACTATGCATGAAATTCTGACAGATGGTGCTTGTTCAGTTATAAGCATGCCCACTCAAATATATCTGTCAAATCAATGGCCAGAAGGGCTGAACAAGAATGATTTGGAAGCAGTTTTGCAGTCTGTTCATCCAAGGCATTACCTGTAATAGCTAGGGAATTCTTGTGCACTGAACAACTTCAATTTGTGTTGTAAATATATGAGAGAGTCCTTGATGAAAAGTTCTCATCAGTGCCTGTATAGCTCAACATAAACAAAGTCGCCAAGACACTGAGCTGTTGCTCCCCTGGAGTTAATCCAGCCCACTTGTTTTTTGTAGCAGTGCTAAGGAATTTGGAAATGCACACATTATCTTTTGCTCTTTAATTTCTCTAGCAGTTTATAGGGACCCTTCTTTAAGAGAAAAGTGCTTTTTTTAGATCATAGAAGTGCAATAGATCTAGTAGAGCTTGGACTTCAGTAAAACATTTGACGAGGGTACCAGATGGGAAATTATTACTTAAATTAGTCAAGATGGGGATCAGTACAAAAACTGTAAGGTGGATAAGGAATTGGCTAAAGCAGAGAAGGCAATGGATTGTGCGGAAACATGGCTTATCAGACTGGAGGGAAGTTACTAGTGGAGTTCATCGAAGATCGGTCTTGGGCCAATCTCATTCAATATTTTTATTAACACCATTTGCACAAAAAGCTAGGAGTGTGCTAGTGAAACTTGCTGATGATACAAAGTTGGGGGACATCATCAATACAGAGGAGATTTAAATATTCTACAGGAAGGTCTGGATGACCTTGAAGACTCGTGTAAAAAAAAAATAGGATGAAATTCAAAATGGTACAAAGTACACTTAGGATATAATAATAAGAATTTCTGCTTTGAGCTGGACTCTCATCATTGGGAGCAACAGAGGAGGAGAGAGACTTGAATGTGTGGGTTGAACACAGAATGATTACGAGCTACCAAGGCGATGCAGCTGTGAAAAAGGCAAAAGCAATCCCAGGATGTATCAGGAGAGGCATTTCCAGTAGAAAGAGATGTATTGCGGTTGTATAAGGCAAGTGTAAGACCTCATTTGGAATACTGTCTACAATTCTGGTCATCCATGTTCAAGAAAGATTAATTTAAATTAGAACAGGTTTGGAAAAGAGATAGTAGGATGGTCAGGAGAATGGAGGGCCTATCTTAGGGGAAGAGACTGGAAGAGCATGGCTTGTTTAGTCTACCAAAAAAGGCTGAGAGGAAATGGGAATATGATTATTCTCCCAAAATAAATCAGGGGGGTAAATAACAGGAAGCGCGAAGAACTATTTAAGCTAAAGGACAATGTTTTCATGAGAACAAATGGATATAAACTTGCCATGAATGAATTCAGGTTGGAAATAAGAAGGTGTCTAACCAACAGAGGAGTGCGGTTCTGGAACAGTCTTCCAACAGGAGTTGTAGGATCAAACAACTTAATTAGTTTTAAGATAGATCTGGACAATTTAATGAGTGTGATTGTATGACAGGGTTGCTTATGATGGTAGGGGGCAGAGCTCAACAGCCCGGGGCCTTACTCCTGGTTTGTCTTATGTTCCTAAAAGCTCATGCTTCAGGGTTTCAGCCAGCCATCTACAGGGGCCAGGTACAGCCCCCCCCCCCCACAAGCCACCAATATATTTTAGGCTTTTTTAAAATTCTCTTTTCTCTGAAGCATCTGGGATGTCCAAGACTGGAGATGAGACATTGTCCAGGATGGACCAGAACTCTGAGGTTGCACACACCTTCCCTGTCTCAGGTGCTTGGCTGGCTGGTTCTGGCTCATGTACTCAGGATCTAATTGATTGCATATCTGGGATTAGGAAGAAAGTTTCCTCAGGTCAGATTGGCAGCAACCTTGTATATATTTTGCCTTCCTGTGCGGTGTGTGGTTTGGTTCACTTGCTAGGATTATCTGGGTGTATCTCATGTAATCATTTTCTTGTCATTTCAGGGGCCTTGGGCACTGGTGCACCTTGGTCCCTCCTATTCTCTACCTGTGGCACATAATGAGCGTAGTCTCCTGTGAGCTATGGTGCTTTGGTCTGATTTCAGTTGTTGGGTTTATTGTGCAGGTCCCAGGTGGTGTTGGTGGCCAGTTATTTACATGAAGTCAGACTAGATGATCTGGGAATTCCTTCTGGTCTTACACTCTATGAGCCTTGTTAGTCTTGACAAAATTAAAAATGGATGATGATCTCTGTGTTCTGTTGTTCTTGCTGCCTGGTGCATTTTTTCTATTAATATGTGTTTTTCCATTATAAGTATTTGACAGTCAATTTGAAAACTATATTATAGGATTACAATCTTCTTGGCCTTCTGCAAATCCTGTTATGTGGATATTGATCCTTCTTCCTTGTTCTCCAGTGCCTTTTTTGTCCTCCCCCAATTACTTTCTTTTTGCATCACAGACTTCTTGATAGTGCTCAATATCTGATGTCTGTCTTCCAATTCCTGTATTGTTTTAAAAACTGTCAGTTTATTATCCATGTGTTAATTTACATAATTAAGCTCACTACATTTTACTTCCCTAAATGTTTCAAGGTTGGGTTTTTCCAGACATTTGAAGAGTAGTAGTGCGCTCACTAGAAATGTCCATTTCTAGGTGTAGGTTGGGTTGCCTCTCTTCTCATTTTCTTCCTGCACTCCTCTAGTGTTGCTTTTTGTGATGAATCACCTATTTTCTGGTAGGAACCTTTTTCCTTATTTTATAATTGTTTCTTGGGAAGTCAGTTATATTTCTGGTAGGGCTTATGACAATAATATGGAGGGGGGCTCTAGAGAAAGTGGACTACTTGGAACATTTCACAAGAACCTTTTGCAGCAGTGGCTTGCTTTTCCATAATCAAGGGCAGCCACTTCCTCAGTCCCTCTCCCTCTCCTTCATTGGGTAGTTTAGCCGTCTGAACAAATAAAAATCCCCACCTCTTCCAGGGCAGTAAAAGTCTGAAACAAACAGTTCCATCACAAGTCCAAACCTACACAGTTCTTTTCCAGTGAGGAGCTTGCCCCACTCCAGGGTCAATTACTGTTCTGACTTACTCTTGGGCCTCTACCCAGTCCTTTCACAGACTTTTACCCCAGGCTTCTTCTCCAACTTTGTCGACTGTGAGTCATGCCCCGGGTCATGCACACTCCCCCGTGTGACAGACTGAATATGCTGAACAAACCTTTATTGAATTAAGTTAAACCTTTTCGAATTAGGGTTAATACCTTTGGGGGTATATTGTATTAAAAATGCAACTGTGTGTGGTGGTGTGGCATTGTATGTACTTTCTGTAGTAGGGAGGGGGGATGCTAATAAACTTCCTCCATTATTAGCCTGTGAAGCCACCCCTCTGGGGAGATATTTATATACTTGTTCAAACTGGATTCTCCAGAGACCGATAGACAAAGAAATTATATTTGGATAGAAGCCTGGTTTTCAAACTGACTCAGAGCTTTCTTCCTGATCCAGCAAAGGGACAGGACACCTGATCCATTAAAGGCCAGAATCCTTAAGGGAGGATTGGAATGATTTGGCCGGCTGAGGCCCCAGAAGACTGTGTGCTTGTTCTGAGCTGAAGCTCTGATGGACTTACAACCACAAAGAAAACCCTAAGGTGATGCCTGCTGAACTTATTAGCATGCATGTTTTTAATATATTGTTTCTGTAATGCTTTTTACTGTAAGAATAAAGTAAATTGCTTAGAAAGAGCTGTGTGGTAACTTACATCTGTAGCAATCTCTCTGTTTTCACTCTCTAAAGAGCGAGTAAACAGGTCTTTTCAGGCAGACTGTTTTTGCTGGGAATTACACAGCAAAAGGAGGGAACTTTGCAGCTTTGGAATAACCTGGTTGGAAGGGAAAGACCCTTGCGTCTCCACCAAGAAAGGCAACAGCTGGGGAGCTGAAAACCAAGAGTTAATGTCCTTGCTGAACCGCTGAGGGGAAATACAGGTTCAGTTGCCCTGAACTATGATGCCAAGTCACTCTTCTGCTGAGTAAAGGGAAGTTACCTGTAGTTATGGCTTCTGATTTTTGGTTTTACTTGACAAACATAAATAAAACACACCTGATACCAAAATAAATAAATAAAAATTAGTGTTTATCCAATAAACACTGTAAATGGTTATTGTCTACATGGAGCAATAATGCAGACTATGGTGGTGTGGTTTTGAAAGCATACTACCGTATTGCACATAAAATGGTTTATGTAGACCTTGCTGATGCACAATAAAATTTCCCTAGTGCACTTTAACATCATGCTGTTTGACATAGTGCTACATTAAAGTGCACTAGGAAATATTGCAAAGCATTTATGCATTATAGTATACACAGAGAGCCCCAACCCCCTGATATTTAGATGTCTGCATAAAGCTAAAAAATTGCTAAAAATAAACATCGGAAAATAAAATTAATAATAGAAGCCCTATTTCTAGTCCTTATTGTCAGGCCTACAGTTCTATTCAACCTCGAGACCTAAAAGTCCCAGAATGCCTTGATTCTGGATTGAACTAGGGTTCAGGGCCATGATAGACCTGTAGTCTCTCTGAAAGGACCAACATGCCCTGTGACACTTCAACTATTTTTCTTTGCTTCTTTACCTTTTGTAAATAGGAATACTGTACAGTTTTTAAAAAACGACCAGCACCTTCAGCTGTTATGCTCTCACTTGCCCACCTCCTGGCTTTTCCTGCTGTTGTGCATTTTGGAGGGCTACGGCGACAGGAGCACAGCAGTCGTGGTGTGGTGACACTGGGGTTTCAGGTCTTCTGCTCACACTTTCTCCTTTCTTGTGTGTGGCAGTTGCTTGTGGTGTGTGTGTGTGTGCGCGTGTGCAACAGAACTATGGCAGTCCTGTGATCCACTAATGCCTGGAACTGACAGCTTCTATCCTACTTTAAAATAACCAATGAGCAGAATGTTGAGTAACTTATTTAACCAACCTGGTTTCATGTCACAAATACTTAAGATATCTGGACTTTATTTTATATAGGATGACTATGAGCCGCCAATGTGATATGGCCGTTAAAAAGCAAATGCAGTTTTAGGATGCATCAGGCGAGGTATTTCCAGCAAAGATAAGGAGGTGTCAGTACCGTTATATAAGGCACTGGTGAGAACTCATCTGGAATACTGTGTGCAGTTCTGGTCTCCCATGTTTAAGAAGGATGAATTCAAACTGGAACAGGTACAGATAAGGACTACTAGGATGATCCGAGGAATGGAAAACCTGCCTTATGAAAGGAGACTCAAAGAGCTTGGCTTGTTTAGCTTAGCCAAAAGAAGGCTGAGGGGGGATATGCTTGCTCTTTATAAATATATCAGAGGGATTAATATTAGGGAGGGAGAGGAATTATTTAAGCTTAGTACCAATGTAGACACAAGAACAAATGGGTATAAACTAGACACTAGGAAGTTTAGACTTGAAATAAGACAAAGGTTTCTAACCATTAGAGGAGTGAAGTTCTGGAACAGCCTTCCAAGGGGAGTAGTGGGGGCAAAAGACATATCTGGCTTTAAGACTAAGCTTGATAAGTTTATGGAAGGGATGGCATGATGGGATAGCTTAATTTTGGCAACTGATCTTTGATTATCAGTAGATAAGTATGCCCAGTGGTCTGTGATGGGATGTTGGATGGGATGGGATCTGAGTTACTGCAGAGAATTCTTTCCTGAGTGCTGGCTGGTGAGTCTTGCCCACATGCTGAGGGTTTAGCTGATCGCCATATTTGGGGTCAGGAAGGAATTTTCCTCCGGGGCAGATTGGCAGAGACCCTGGAGGTTTTTCGCCTTCCTCTGCAGCGTGGGGCATGGGTCAATTGCTGGTGGATTCTCTGCAGCTTGAGGTCTTCAAACCACAATTTGATGACTTCAATAACTCGGACATAGGTTAGGGGTTTGTTATAGAAGTGGATGGGTAGGGTTCTGTGGCCTGCTTTGTGCAGGAGGTCAGACTAGATGATCATGTTGGTCCCTTCTGACCCTAAAGTCTATGAGTCTATGAGCCCTTTCAGATATGAATCACTGCAGACTCCAACTAGGTCAGGGATTACTTGCAATTACTGCTGATTGCTGAAACAGAGAAATCTGCAGCAAACCACCTTTAATAGACAGTCCTTGTCATATGCAACCATTGTAGAGTGTCCCTGAGCTTTGTAGTAAAAAACTGTTCGACTTGTAGTTTGCTTGACATTTTCATTGTATTTGGACTGTAACAGACCCAGGCCAGTGGGGTGCAGGAGTCTGGTACAGGGCAAATATACTGGTCACTGGGTGAGTAGTTTTCTGTTCCCTGAGCGACCACAGCAGGGTCTGCACTAGAGTAGTCAGGAACTTGCTAGAACCAATTAAGGCAGACAGGCTGATTAGAACACCTGCAGGCAAACAAGACAGGCTAATCAGGGCACCTGGGTTTTAAAAGGAGCTCTCTCCAGTCAGATGGAGAGGAGCCAGAGGGGAGAGAGTGCGTGTGAGGAGCTGGGAGCAAGAGACACAAGGAGCTGAGACTGAGAGGGTGTGCTGCTGGTGGACTAAGGAGTACAAGCATTATCAGACACCAGGAGGAAGGTCCTGTGGTGAGGATAAAGAAGGTGTTTGGAGAAGGCCTTGGGGAAGTAGCCCGGGGAGGTGTAGCTGTCACACAGCTGTTACAAGAGGCACTATAGACAGCTTCAAATCCATAGGGCCCTGGGCTGGAACCCGGAGTAGAGGGCGGGCCCAGGTTCCCCCCAAACTTCCCAACTCCTGATCAGACACAGGAAGAGTTGATCCAGACTGTGGGGGAGATCACTGAGGTGAGTAAATCTGCCAATAAGCACAGGACCCACCAAGGTGGAGGAGGAAGTTTGTCACAGGACATACAAGTGGTTGCATGAGCTTCTCATAAACAAACTATGGAAATGCAACCTAGATGGAGCTACTCTAAGGTGGGTGCAAAACTGGTTGGAAAAATGTTCCCAGTGAGTAGTTGTTAGTGATTCAAAGTCATGCTGGAAGAGCATAACAAATGGGGTCGCACAGGGATCAGTTCTGGGTCCAGTTCTGTTCAATATCTTCATCAATGAGTTAGATAATGGCATAGAGAGTATGCTTATAAAGTTTGCGGGTGATACCAAGTTGGGAGGGGTTGCAAGTGCTCTGGAGGAGAGGATTAAAATTCAAAATGATCTGGACAAACTGGAAAAATGTTCTAAAGTAAATAGGATAAATTTCAATAAGGATAAATGCAAAGTACACCACTTCAGAAGGAACTATCAGTTGCATACATACAAAATGGGAAATGACTGCCTAGGAAGGAATACTGCAGAAAGGGATCTGGGAGTTATAGTAGACCACAAGCTAAATAGGAGTCAACACTGCAACGGTGTTGCAAAAAAAACAAACATCATTCTGGGATGCATTAGCAGGAGAATTGTAAGCAAAACATGAGAAGTAATTCTTCTGCTCTACTCTGCACTGATTAGGCCTCAACTGGAGTATTGTCTCCAGTTCTGGGCACCACATTTCAAGAAGGATGTAGGCATACTGGAGAGAGTCCAGAGAAGAGCCACAAAAATGATTAAAGATCTAGAAAACATGACCTATGAGGGCAGATTGAAAAAAAATGAGTTTGTTTAGTCTGGAGAAGAGAAGACTGAGGGCGGACATAACAGTTTTCAAGTATGTAAAAGGTTGTTACAAGGAGGACGGAGATAAAAAAATTTTTTCTTAACCTCTGAGGATAGGACAAGAAGCAATGGGCTTAAATTGCAGCAAAGGAGGTTTAGGCTGGATATCAGGAAAAACTTCCTAACTGTCAGGGTGGTTAAGAAGTGGAATAAATTGCCTATGGAGGTTGTGGAATCTCCATCTTTGCAGATTTCTAAGAGCAAGTTAGACAAACTCCTGTCAAGAATGGTCTAGATAATACTTAGTCCTGCCATGAGTGCAGGGGACTGAACTAGCTTCCAGTCCTATCATTCTATAAGTGAGTTTCTTAGGCCTGGGCAACACTAGCTGGGGGAGGAGGAGTACGGGTGTCAATTAACGGATCGATTTATTGCGTCCAGACGAGACGCGATAACTCAATCCCTAATACATCGAACACTACCCACCGATCCGGCGGGTAGTACAGACATACCTTAGTCTTAGGGCCAGATTTTCTTTTCCTTTCCCTCTTCTTTTCTTTCCTCTTATTTGTGGAAATCTGAAGTAATTCAGCTGACATAATGGTGGAAACAGAAGAATAGTTTGGCTCCTAAATTAGACTACCCACATTTACAAACTCCATTAAATTCAACAATTGCGTGTGGCGGGGATCAATGAACTAATCAACATGCACAGAGTAATAGATATAGAATACAGAAAACTGAATAATTTACGTTAAAGGAGAGAGATGGTCAGGTTGCTTGAGCTATTCATCACAGTTTTTGGTTAATTGGTGAAGGATTCTGTAGGCAGTTCTCTTTCATGATAGGCTAATTGTATAGAATGTCAAAAGTATTTCTGCTTCAATTCACTAGAAAACTTAGGCTTTTTTTTCTTTTTTCAGAAAGATGCACCATTGGCTAATGATAAGCTAATAACAGGTCTATAGCAATGACATTTAATTTAGAGCAGCAGCATCAAGCTAGTAGCAAGAATGAAACATGCTTCAGGGAAAAATAAGTTCCTTGTTCTTATTGTTGGTGTGTCAAGGGGGCTGGGTACATACATTTGTGAGGAGTACACACTGTACTTTGTTTTTCTTTTTTCTTGCTGGATAGAAATTCTCACTGCATTTTAATCATCCTTTGTTGTTACTGTCAAAAAGCTACAAATTGTTGAGGCTGTGGCTATTTATCTATCCTTCTGGCTGTTTTTCCCATTACCCGAATATGTTAAGAGGGAATGTACTGCACTATGCTTTTGTATATTTCTTATCTCTGGGCTTTTCATACAAATCAGAACAGGAAGAAAGCCAACAACTGTCTAAGTTTCTATACAAAATATGTTTTAAGTACTCACTGTTATGGAGTTTTATCCTTGTTGCCTTTGTAAGATATGGCAGAGCATATGGAGGAGTACCTGCATTGTCAGAGAATTTCATCTATCCAGTTAGTTCCATGATTACACTTTACGTGAACGACTGATTGTAGTTCAAACATGTGACTATTTTTGAAAGTGAAATAATGGAATCCAAGCCAGAACTATGAAGACATTCTTTATACAGAAGGCAAGAGTGCTTTTTATGAACCTTCTATGTTCCATCTCCCATAATAGCTCATAACATAAGTAGAGTACCAATGATGTTGCAGGGTAAAATCCTGTAGAATATAATTTCCTTGATGCTTGCATAAATATGTTGTCTACTTGCCTAAACTTTAATTATTTTCTTCATTTAAAAGCTCCATGAAATTGGAGACAAATTTAATTAGTTTATACTGAATGTGATGTTGAAACTCTTCAGGATACATGTATAGAAAATTGATGTTGAGTTACTTAATGCACAGACAATCCAGGAAGTTTTTGTGAAGTATAGGTGACAATTTCCTGGAGGAACCAACTAGGTGCAGAGCTCTTAGAATCTTAGAATATCAGTGTTGGAAGGGACCTCAGGAGATCATCTAGTCCAACCCCCTGCTCAAAGCAGGACCAATCCCCAGACAGATTTTTGCCCTAAATGGCCCCCTCAAGGATTGAGCTCACAACTCTGGGTTTAGCAGGTCAATGCTCAAACTGCTGAGCTATCCCTCCTCCTTCTTGTCCTGCTGCTCACAAATAGGGAAGAATTACTAGGGGAAGCAAAAGTGGCTGAGAACCTGGGGGGAAGTGACCATGAGATGGTCAAGTTCAGAATCCTGACACAAGGAAGAAAGAAGAGCAGCAAAATACAGACCCTGGACTTCAGAAAAGCAGACTTTGGCTCCTTCAGGGAACTGATGGGCAGGATTCCCTGGGAGAATAACAGGAGGGGGAAAGGAGCCCAGGACAGCTGGCTATATTTTAAAGAATCCTTATTGAGGTTGCAGGAACAAATCATCTCGATGCGTAGAAAGAATAGTAAATATGTCAGGCGACCAGCTTGGCTTAACAGTGAAATCTTTGCTGATTTTAAAACACAAAAAAGAAGCTTACAAGAAGTGGAAAATTGGACAAAAGACCATGGAAGAGTATAAAACTATTGCTCAGGCATGCAGGAGTGAAATCAGGAAGACCAAATCACACTTGGAGTTGCAGCTAGCAAGAGATGTTAAGAGTAATAAGAAGGGTTTCTTCAGGTATGTTAGCAACAAGAAGAAAGTCAAGGGAAGTGTGAGCCCCTTACTGAATGAGGGAGGCAACCCTAGTGACAGAGGATTTGGAAAAAGCTAATGTACTCGATGCTTTTTTTGCCTCTGTCTTCACGAATAAGGTCAGCTCCCAGACTACTGTACTGGGCAGCACAGCATGGGGAGGAGGTGACCAACCCTCTGTGGAGAAAGAAGTGGTTTGGGACTATTTAGAAAAGCTGGACGAGCACAAGTCCATGGGGCCAGATGTGCTGCATCTGAGGGCGCTAACGGAGTTAGCAGATGTGATTGCAGAGCCATTGGCCATTACCTTTGAGAACTCATGGCGAGTGGGAGAGGTCCTGGATGACTGGAAAAAGGCTAATGTAGTGCCCATCTTTAAAAAAGGGAAGGAAGAGGATCTGGGGAACTACAGGTCAGACAGCCTCACCTTAGTCCCTGGAAAAATCATGGAGGAGGTCCTCAAGGAATCAATTCTGAAGCACTTAGAGGAGAGGAAAGTGATCAGAAACAGTCAGCATGGATTCACCAAGGGCAAGTCATGCCTGAATAATCTAATTACCTTCTATGATGAGATAACTGGCACTGTGGATGAGGGGAAAGCAGTGGACGTGTTATTCCTTGGCTTTAGTAAAGCTTTTGATAGTCTCCCACGGTATTCTTGCCAGCAAGTTAAAGAAGTATGGGTTGGATGGACTATAAGGTGGATAGAAAGCTAGCTAGATCGTCAGGCCCAATGAGCAGTGATCAATGGCTCCATGTCTAGTTGGCAGCCTGTATCAAGTGGAGTGCCCCAAAGGTCAGTCCTGAAGCTGGTTTTGTTCAATATTTTCATTAATGATCTGGAGGATGGCATGGACTGCACTCTCAGCAAGTTTGAAGATGACACTAAACTGGGAGGAGTGGTAGATACGCTGGAGGGTAGAGATAAGATACAGAGGGACCTAAACAAATTGGATGATTGAGCCAAAAGAAATCTGATGAGGTTCAACAAGGACAAGTGCGGAATCTTGCACTTGGGATGGAAGTATCCCATGCACTGCTACAGAGTAGGGACCGAATGGCTAGACAGCAGTTCTGCAGAGAAGGACCTAGGGGTTACAGTGGATGAGAAGCTGGACATGAATCTACAGTGTGCCCTTGTTGCCACAAAGGCTAATGGCATTTTGGGCTGTATAAGTAAGGGCATTGCCAGCAGATCGAGGGACGTGATCATTCCCCTCTATTTGGCATTGGTGAGGCCTCATTTGGAGTACTGTGTCCACTTTTGAGCCCCACATTACAAGAAGGATGTGGAAAAATTGGAAAGAGTGCAGCAGAGGGCAACACAAATGATTAGGGGGCTGGAGCACATGACTTATGAGGAGAGGCTGAGGGAACTGGGATTGTTTAGTCTGCAAAAGAGAAGAATGAGGGGGGGATTTGACAGCTGCTTTCAACTACCTGAAAGGGGGTTCCAAAGAGGATGGAACTGGACTGCTCTAAGTGGTGCAGATGACTGAACAAGGAGTAATAGTCTCAAGTTGCAGTTGGGGAGGTTTAGATTGGAAATTAGGAAAAACTTTTCACTAGGAGGGTGGTGAAGCACTGGAATGGGTTACCTAGGGAGGTAGTGGAATCTCCTTCCTTAGAGGTTTTTAAAGTCAGGCTTGATAAAGCCCTGGCTAGGATGATTTAGTTGGGAATTGGTCCTAGTTTGAGCAGGGGGTTGGACTAGATAACCTCCTGAGGTCCCTTCCAACCTAATATTCTATGAATGTAAAGGTAGGCCACATTCTAGGTTTTTGATTTGTAATCTCCTGATTTTTGTGTTATATATACAGGTATGAATTTAGCGCTTAGAAATGTGGGGAACAAATCTCATTGTTTAGACATGTTAGAGATGATTACTGAACAAAACATATGAAACCAAATATAAATTTTTTCTTCTTTAGTTTTTTTACATAATCTATTAAATTTGTTTTTCCGAGTTTTACAGTTATTAAATGTTGATCTAAATGGTTTTTACATTAGTGATGAGAGATGCAACGTGACTAACCAGTTTTGCAAATGCAATATATACCACGTTGCTTCTTCTGTTGCTTTTTTTGTTTATTTACTTTGTAACATTCACCTCTCTTTAATAAATTTGAGGTACAGTAATTATAGGAGTCCAAATCTTTTGTCCTTAGTTTGTAAAGTATTACAAGGTCATTGGATTTCCTTATATCATCAAAACAGCCTTAATTAAGCATAAGACAGTTGAAATTGACCTTCTGCCCTTTCAGCTCTGCCAGTGCACTGGAGTCTTGACCTGCAACACCTTTGTTGCTTCTGACTTAGCCTCTTGTGAACAGGAACTGTTCAGAGTGCTAAATTTAGGGCTAGTTTCAGACAATCAGACTCATTTCTGCTTATGATCTTAGCTAGGACTTAGTTTCAGATCATCAGAGATGAAAGACTATTGTTATCCTAAGATTTTCATAAATATATTGTATCTCATTACGAAGTTGTCAGTTGTTAATCGACTTGTAATATAGAGTCAACTGCACTCTTATCCACCAGCTACACTTAGAGATTGAGCTGAGAAGGCAACTTAAAACTTAATATAACTTCAAAACAGTGGACCAGATTGTCAGGTCGGGATAATTGCCATAGCTTCATTGAAGGCAACAGAGCTACACTGAATTATACCAGCTGCGACTCTAGTCCTTTGATTAAGAAAACATGCCCTGTATTTATTACATGGCTATTGTCCCAGATATCTGCTAATATCTCTGCTTTTGTTAACTGTCTGACATCTTGCCTTTTGAGAAACAAATCAACCAGATCCAAGAATCAACCAGAACCAGAAATGGAAAGATAATCACCAAGCTCCAGTAGTATATTTATCTCGAGATGGATCAACAACTTTGTGTGGGTTTTGTTTGATTGTGGTGTGTTAATATTTAAGGATCAACAATCATAAAATCTTGTTCGAAATGCAGTGGATGCTGTTCCTGGAAAATTCTTGGTATACTCTAATCAGCCAAAAAAATTTCAAACAAATTTTAAAGAATCTTTGCAAATATCTAACCATTGTCATTCTTGATTATTCCTTTGTAACCGAAGGGAAAGCATGATACTGTACACTACCACTTTGAGTGCTATTCTGTGATTATCATAAATGATTTTAGATTGTTCCACCAGAAGAAAATTCTCATTTCCTCATGATTATTTCCTCTTAGCCTTCTAGATCCAGTGTTTAGTAGTAATCACTGTTTCTAAAGAAGACAGATGATGTAACTCTGGTCTTAGTTTTGAACCCTAATGTAGAAGAATATGTAACAATTGTAGAAATTAGAAGAGGGTGGTGCTGATGGGATGTCCCCCTACAAGGCCTGGAGGGGTTAAGATGGCTAAGTGGGTCAATTAACTGCCCAGGCTGCACCCAGAGGAGGAGCCAGGGAGCAGGGAATTGATTGGAAGCAAGTTCAGCTAGAGGGGCCCAGGTAAGCCAGGAAGCTGGCAACAGAAGATGTGGCAAGAGGAAGTAGGCTGCAGTCACTCCCTGGGAGAAAGGAGTTGTGGTAGGAGTTAGGGGATAATCCACAGTTACTTCCTGAGAGGAGGGAGGTGAGAGGCTGGCCAATCCAGAGAGGATGGAAGCCAGGAAGGCAAAAGAAGGCTCAGAGAAAAAGCAGCAAGGAATAGAATAGTGAGGACCTTGGCTGTTGACCAGTGGCCTCCTGAGCTGGAACCAGGAGTAGAGGGCAGGCCTGGGTTTTTCTGCCAGTCACGGGGGATGTGGCACAGGCTTGGCAGAGGACAGCAAACTGCTTGGGATGGTTTGTCCTGGAAAAACTTTGTTACTCACCCCAGAAGAGCAACATCTATGGTGACCCATCTGTAGAGGCGAATCGTGAAGAGGAGGCTGTGGTTCCAAGAGGGACCGGGCGAAAGGACGATGGGAGTGACACCACAGAAGGAAGGTGCAATCCCCAGGGTGACCAGGAGGAAGTGAGTGGACCCCATAACAGGGATTATAAAAGAGTCACTTCACCTGAATAAACTGGAAAAAATACAGATAAAAATGTGTAAAGTAAAGTGTGACTGGAGAAAAACATTGGTTCTGAAAAGAACCAGTGGCTATGAAAAATGTGTAACACACATTAACTCAGTGCTGGTCTTCATTCCCCTATAACAGCTGGATCATATACAAACTTTAAGGTGTTGTTATCACCTTTAAACTATTCGGCCCATAACTGAGAGTTCCTGGGTTCAGTTCCTGCAAAGGAGCTGACCAGAGATGTCATTACAAATGCAAAATGCATGAAGCAATATTGTAGATAGTGGTACGATATGAAGACAATACATTACATGAAAGATTTTTTTAAAAAAAGAGAGCAATTTTTTTTTTTTACTTTTATAATTGATGCAGCAAACCTAGAGGTGCTGGGGCTATGAACTACCAGGCCTAGAGGTGCTGGGGCTATGAACTGCCAAGCCCAGAGGTGCCGGGGCTACGAACTGCTAAGCTGGAACACTTGTATAGTGGGGGTGCCAAGAGCCATTGAAGTAAACTGTAAACCCTGTATATGATAGAAACCACTTCAAGCCAGGGGGTGTGGCAACACCCCCAGCACCCTAGTTCCAGCACCTATGCCTAGAGGTGCTGGGGCTCAGCCCTGACAATTTAAGCATTGACTGCGCTTAGCTCAGGGTCTTTTGTCTGGGCTTTAAGGAGGCTGTGAAGTAGGGAGTGGGATGCCTCTGCCATCTTCCAAATGTGCATCTGATAAGAACCTGGCAGGATGAGGCCCTAAAATGTTAATTCCAGGGAAAGTTAAACGTAGCCAGTTTTGTGAATTTCCTTTAACGGAGAGAATCTTGTTGTTTTATCCTTTGGAAAGAATGTGACAAACAAAGCATCAAGAAATGTTACCAAATGGTGAGCCGGAGGCAAAAATAATTGAAACAAACATACTCTTTCCTTTCTTGCTTTGTTCTCCTCCTCATGCACAATTCCCTTTCACATCCAGTGAAAAATTAGAAAACAGAAAACAACTTCAACACTGTCTTAAGACATCATTTTTAACAGACATGAACCTTGTTTACAGTTATCATGGCTCCACAGGACTATAGTCTCTATAGATTTTAAAAGCATCATGCAGGGTTTTAGCCTCAGATTGCTTACTAAGGGTAATGGAGTCAGCAGATGAAATTAACATGTCATTTTAATATATTAATAAATCTTCACTTTACTTTAAATCAGTACAAACCCTGGCTTACAAGACCAGCAATATACTGCAAAAGGAATGAAATGTGTCTATTTTTACCTGTGACATGTTGTTATAATAATATAGCAATAAGCAATGGCGGGATGTAATTTTGGGGTTATTTGTGTGTGAATCAGCACAGTGTAAAACATAAGACCAAATGCCAACGTTTTACTAATGCACACAGGCATCATATATTGCTATTCGAGTATAAATCCATAATTCTGCATTTCATTTTTATTTAAAAAAAATTAAAACCAATTTTTGGCAGTTTATAAACATTTTTCAGGGTTGAATGGAAAGGACAATAAGGACAAGATAATACAGTAGAGAAAATATTATTGTGGCATATGGAAGAATCAAAGATCCACACTGGATGTTTTTAATGAAGCTGTTATTGAACATCAGACAAGTGAGAGACCTAAACAGCAGTCTAACTAATTTAGAAACCAGAACACTTATCTGCATAATTCTCTTATGACTTTCTTGCATAGCTGTCTCCCCACTAATTAAAGAAATAGTAGTATTACATTTTTCTAGGGCTGTTCAAACGATTAAAAAAATTAATTGCAAGATTAAAAACAGTCGAGATTAATCGCAGTTTTTATTGCACTGTTAATAATAGAATACCATTTTAAAAAATATTTTTGGATGTTTTCTTCATTTTCAGATATATTGATTTCAGTTACAACACAGAATACAAAGTGCACAGGGATCACTTTATATTATTTTTGATTATCTTTTCTACAGTGCATATATTTGTAAACAAAAGAAATAATATTTTTCAATTCGCCTCATACAAAGTACTGTAGAGCAACCTCTTTATTGTGAAAGAGCAACTTACAAATGTGAAATTATTTTTTTTACATAGCTGCACTCAAAAATAAAACAATGTAAAACTTTAGAGCCTACAAGTCCACTCGGTACTACTTCTTGTTCAGTCAATCATTAAGACAAACAAGTTTCTTTACATTTGCAGGAGATAATGCTGCCCTCTTATTTACAATGTCAGCTGAAAATGAGAACAGGCGTTCATGTGGCACTGTTGTAGCTGGCGTTGCAAGGTATTTACTAAACATTCATATGCCCCTTTATGCTTCGACCACCATTGCAGAGGAGATGCTTCCATGCTGAGGACAGGTTCTGCCCAAAGATCCAAAGCAGAGCGGACTGATGCACATTCATTTTCCTCATCTAAGTCAGATGCCATCAACAGAAGATTAGTTTTCTTTTTTTGGTGGTTCGGGTTCTGTAGTTTCCGAACTGGAGTGTTGGTCTTTTAAGACTTCTGACAGCATGTTCCACACTTTGTCTGCTCAGATTTTGAAAGGCACTTCAGATTCTTAAACCTTGGGTAGCCATGTTTAGAAATCTCATATTGGTACCTTCTTTGTGTTTTGTCAAATTTGCAATGAAGGTGTTCTTAAACCGAACAACATGTGCTGGGTTGTTATCCGAGACTTCCACGAAATATATGTCAGAATGCAGATAAAACTATGGAGCAGGAGACATACAATTCTCCCCTAAGGAATTCAGTCACAAATTTAATTAATACATTGGGTTTTTTTTTAACAAGCATCATAAGCATGTCCTCTGTAATCGTGGCTGAAGCATTAAGGGACATACGAATGTTTAGCATATCTGGCATGTAAATACCTTGCAATGCCAGCTACAATAGCGTCATGCCCTATACGCTTTGTATTCTGTGTTGTAATTGAAATCAATATATTTGAAAATGTAGAAAACATCTGAAATATTTATAATAAATTTCAATTAGTATGCTAATATTGTTTAATAGTGCAATTAAAAATGCAATTAATTGTGATTATTTTTAAAAGAGAGTTAATTTGTTTTGAGTTAATAGCTTGAGTTAACTGTGTTTAATTGACAGCCTTTGTTGTAACTCAATCAGAAGTCATGGCCTTGATGCAGGACTTGCTGGGTAAAATTCTGTGGTCTATATTATGCAGGCAGTCAAATGAGATTATCATAATAGTCCCTTTGAGCCTTAAAATCTGTGAATCTGTAGAATGTATTTATTTGTAATGTCTAAGATATGTTACTAATATTGGGTCATAATTAGCTTTAAAATATTCTTAAGCCTTTCAACGGACTCTAATTTGATAAACATTTCTTGTTTGACAAAATGGATTTCTGTTTAATTGTAAGTGTGCTGTAAACAGAAATTCTTAATTAGTTTGGCAGCTGAAATTCTTTGTCTTGCTTTGAGACTTGAAAACACCACTTTAATATTTACCATGTAATAAATACAGGACATAGAATATAGCACATAGAAACTTATTACTCATAATTGTTCATTATCAAGAAGAAATTGATCTCTTTGCAATTAAGTTTTAAATGGTTTGCATTAGAATGTGAGCATGCCTCTCTTTCTGTTTTACTCTCCCCTACCTGCCTGAAGGTACATTAAGGGAACTTGTCCCTTAACATCAAGAATGTCCAGGAGATCTGACCAACAGAAGGGACAGAGGAAAATTTAAGCTACTAGAATGTCAATGAAAAATCCTCTCCAGTGCCCTGTGAAGCCAATAGAATGACATCCATTGACTTCAGTGGGCTCTGGATTGGACCCCAAGAGCATGAAGATCTCAGTCTTCCCTCAGCTAAAGTTTCCACCAAAGACCACTCACTGAGGATATTGACTAAGGCCATGTCTACATCTAAAATTTTGCAGCGCTGGTTGTTACAGCTGTATTAGTACAGCTGTATAGGGCCAGCGCTGCAGAGTGGCCACACTTACAGCAACCAGCGCTGCAAGTGGTGTTAGATGTGGCCACACTGCAGCGCTGTTGGGCGGCTTCAAGGGGGGTTCGGGGAACGCGAGAGCAAGCCGGGGAAGGAGACCAGCTTCGCCGCGGTTTGCTCTCGCGTTCCCGGAACCACCCAGCAAACCTCAGGGAAGGAGACCTGCTTGCTCGGGGGTTCGGGGAACGAGAGAGCAAACCGGGAAAGGAGACCAGCTTCGCCGCGGTTTGCTCTCGCGTTCCCCGAACCACCCTGCAAACCGCAGGGAAGGAGACCTGCTTGCTCGGGGGTTCGGGGAACGCGAGAGCAAACCAGGAAAGGAGACCAGCTTCGCTGCGGTTTGCTCTCGCGTTCCCCGAACCACCCTGCAAACCGCAGGGAAGGAGACCTGCTTGCTCGGGGGTTCGGGGAACGCGAGAGCAAGCCGGGGAAGGAGACCAGCTTGATTACCAGAGGCTTCCTCAGGTATGCTGGGATACCTGCTTATTCTACGGAGGTCAAGAAAAGCGCTGGTAAGTGTCTATACTTGATTACCAGCGCTGGATCACCAGCGCTGGATCCTCTACACCCGAGACAAAACGGGAGTACGGCCAGCGCTGCAAACAGGGAGTTGCAGCGCTGGTGGTGCCCTGCAGATGTGTACACCTTCAAAGTTGCAGCGCTGTAACTCCCTCACCAGTGCTGGATCCTCTACACCCGAGACAAAACGGGAGTACGGCCAGCGCTGCAAACAGGCAGTTGCAGCGCTGGTGATGCCCTGCAGATGTGTACACCTCCTAAGTTGCAGCGCTGTAACTCCCTCACCAGTGCTGCAACTTTCTGATGTAGACAAGCCCTAAAAGACAAAGAGCATGATCCTTGGCTGGCCCAGTGCTGATTTCTGCTGATCTGCTAGTGCAAATTGTCCCTAAAGCTATGACTGGACATTGGAAGGAGCCTCTCTGCACAGAGAGGATCTTCAGCAGAGGATGAGGCTGTGGAAAGGAGTATGGCCAATGTCTCTGCTCCATAGGCAAGCCCCAATTCCCATAATGACCACTTGGAGCAGCTGGCACCAGTGTTTTCCCCAGAAGAAACTTCTCCCCCAACATATATTGAACATATTGAGTGTGTGGATCCTTCTGTTTTTTCATCATCAGGTTGCAACAGTATGCCATTGGGAGTCAGAGTATGGTTATGATATAATCCAAACACTCCAAGTGACCTATCCGATCTTGATCTCAGACGTGTCCAAAGCCACACTGTAATCAAAAATAAAATTGCTAGTTTTGAAAGTTACTCGTCCACTTTTTAAACTTTTTATTTAAAACTGCCTGGCCTAGAATCTGTGTTTTATAAAAATGTCTTGTTTTCCTACAAACAACCTAAAAATTAAAGGGTGTCTGATCTTAAATCTACTAAAAAAAGTCAGGATGTGACTATACTAAAATGCTGCTAAAATTGTGGTAAATTAGTAGGGAGTTAACTTGTAGTAGATATTACAGTCATGTAGATAGTGACAAATCCAATGAAGTACTCACTGACAATTGTTTATCTGTAGTCTGTCCTGAGAGTTTCAGTACTGTATACCATTGAGAGCATGATAAGGCCAAAAGAGAAACTGATATAGTTAGTGTCAGTATGATACAGACAGATCATTTCTGAAGTGAAAACAGAGTATAAAGGACACATACATTGGGTCAGATCTTCAGCTGATGTAAATCAGTGAAGTCAGTGGCACTGTACTAATTGACACGAGCTGTGGATCTGGCCTGTCTCATCAGGACTGGCGCTGACTCTCTAGACTGAATAAAAGTAATAGTAAAACCTAACTCTTACATAGCACTTCTCATCCATAGACAACAAAACGTTTTACAAAGGAGGTCAGTATCCATTATTCACATTTTACAGATGGGGAAACTGAGGCAAATAGAAGTGAGGTTACTTGTCCAAAGACACTCAGCAGGCAGTGACAGAGCTGGGAATACAGTCCAGGTCTCCTGAAGCTCAGTCCAATGCTCTTGATACTAGGTCACGTGATTCATTCCATATATAGACAAATCTCCTCAAAGCCATTAGTAGTCTTGCCTGTATAAAAAATGAGAAAAGCTGACCAGATTTGTCCCTAAAAAAGAAGATGGCATGAGCAGGGATTCAAAGAAGATTGAAAAATTCAGTGGGAACAAAAAGGGTGTCACTTCACAGCATCTTAGTGAGGCACACTCCAAGGAAGGGACTACTATACTCTTCCTTCCAAAGGCTGACACATTTTAATGTAATTCATTTTGAAGTAACTTAGTGCACAGTAATTAAAGAGTCACTAAATGTAGAATACAACTTGTGATTACAAATTTACGTAAAATGAGAAGATGTTAGAAATTCTGTTGCTTGCTTTATCAGAAAGGCTCTCTAATACTCTGGTTTACTTTCGGCCTCCAAAGTGTAGTCTGGGGTTGTGGTGATTGTCTGAATTGCTGGTGAGGCTTATGAGACAAAGACCCATGTTTAGGTTCACAGCACTTTTTAAAGGGCCTTTTGTTGAGCCATTAGAGTGTGTGTTGCGGGAAATGAAGATACGTTAAGTTCTTTGAGTCGTGCTTTGAATGATAGTATGAAAGTATTCAAAGTAGCAGCCGTGTTAGTCTGTATCCGCAGAAAGAACAGGAGTAAAGGAGGAATCCATTGAGTTAGGGCTCAGTTAGGGCTGGCTGGAAAAGAATTCTGTTTCATGAAAAGTTTTTGACATTTGGCTTTGTTCTGTACTGGCATGAAAACTATACCTGTGGAGATTTTTCATGAAAAAACATGAGTGCCAGACCAGACTAGCCAATAGCCCATTAATAGAGCTCTGACCTAGGCCTTGCACTGCCTGATTTGGAGCAGGACCTGCATCTTGGTCTCCCACATCCCAGGTGAGTGCCCTAACTGCCAGGCAATGGAGCCTGTGCCTTTCAATCTTTGGCCCAATTAATAGTCTGTGTATACAAAGTGAGCCAGCCAAGGGTGTCTAATTGCAGTGTAGAGATACCCTAGATGGCAGCTACCTCAGGCACAAGTGAACAATATAAGAACAGCCATACTGGGTCAGATCAATGGTTCATCTGGCCCAGTATCCTGACTTCTGACAAAGGCCAATACCAGGTGCTTCAGAGAGAATGAACAGAACTGGTAATTATCAAGTGATTCATCCCTTGGATCGCTTGCTTTGTTGGCTCTCCACTTGCTTTAGTTTGTTGGGCTAGCTGGTTTCCGTGGATTAACCATGTACTGTGTCACAAGAGTTGAAGGGGGGAAGGATTTACAGCTGCTTATAGGTATTACAAATCAAAGATGATGCCAGGTGTTTCAGTGGTGTCCTAGAATCAGGTGGTTTGTGCTATAGACAAATTCCTCAGAGGTTTTCTGTGTTAGTAAGGACTCTTTAATTTGGATGTTGTCAAAGCTCAGTTCTTTCCCCTAATGATAATGCTGGTAAATTGTTCCGTTTATAGGTCCTTGGGCCAAATTCTGCTTTTACTCAGAATGTATTAAGGCAAAATTCCCTTCTTCTGTGGACGGAGTGAGGACTTCAAATTTTGTCTCTAGGTTAAAGGTTAAATTTTCTTTGAAATGCTGCAAAACTTAGAACTATTTGTCAGATATAAAAATTTTCAGGCAGTCTAGATTTGTCATCCCACTTTCCTTTCTTCAGTTGGGGTTTTCTCCTCTCAGGCTGAATACCAGTGGCACTTCTGTAATGAACAGGGTACAAGTACTGTAATTAATGTAAACTGGATGCTGTTGTTCACTTTTCCTTCTTTTTAGGGTTGAACAGATGGCACCCTCCCTCAACATATCAGTTGGTGAGAGAGGAATTGACACAGCACAGATCATAAGCAATAACTTCATTATCTACACTAACTTCTCATGATGACCATGGAAAAAGCAACTGATGTGAACAGCTCAAAGTAAATGCTTTGGTTACATTGCTGACATTTTCTGCAGTAAAGAAACCACAGGGGACACGCTCTGACTTGATCAAACATTAACCAGCCATTCTAGCTGACTTTCAGTATTCTCAGGTGTATTTTTTTAAAACGTATTACTTTGAAGCACAGCAATTTTTTACAAAGTGGATCTCTGCAACATTTCTGCTTCATAGGAAGAGAGTAGCAAAAAGAGAGGTGCTAATGCAAAATTGCTAGTTGTGCTAGAAATGTCCTCTTCCCTTCCCTTCTTTCAAGCTCTATAATTACCTGAAGTTTAAAAACAGAAGATGTATCTACCTTAGAGGCTTATATGGCCTCTGTTACCATAGTATCTTAGCACCTCACCACCTTTAATGTATGTGATTAATAGTGCAGGGGAGCGCTCACTACCAATGCCATCTAGTGGTTGGTCAGGGGCATGGCAGGTTGACTTCCTGCTGGGCATTCCTCTCTCATACTGCCACTCTGCCTTGCAGAGGTCTGTGCTTTCAATTAGTCAGCCCTCCAGTCAGGTCACATTTTCAAGTCCACCCTTTTCAGGGTACATGTAAAGAATCCAATAATAAGGAGGTTTTCAGGATTAAGCAAAGGATTAAGGGCTTCCCCCTTGGCTCAGGGTCTCATGGTCTAGAATCTTGTGTCTTCAGGATCTTCCCCCAATTAGGTTTCCCACCAAGCAATAAAATTCTGTAGTTGTCCCTCTTTAAGGATTGTTCGGAGAGCCTGGGCTCACCTTCTCCACCAGGCTCTGATCCAAGGCAGCTAAACCCTGCACCTTGAGATGCTATGCAGTCCTACCAATCCCCCCTCTTCCCACAGACTAAAGTAAAGAACTAAACACAAAGATAGTTTCTAACCTTGAGAGAGTCACAAGTCCCTTCTTTATAGGCTTGGTTAAGTCACTATCTCCAGGCCTTAGGCAGCAAAATATCCTATTAGTCATGTGGCAGTTTCTAAAATGGGTGAAGTTTTGGGAGTTTATGGGCTTGTCTACACTGGCAATTTACAGCGCTGCAACTTTCTTGCTCAGGGGCATGAAAAAACACCCCATGAGTGCAGCAAGTTTCAGCGCTGTAAGGCATTAGTGTAGATAGTGCTCCAGTGCTGGGAGCTGTGCCCCTTGTGGAGGTGTTTTTTTTAGAGCACTGGGAGAGCTTTCTCCTGGCACTGCGCTGTGACCACACAAGGCACATTAAAGCGCTGCCGCTGCAGCACTTTAGCATTGCCAGTGTAGACTAGCCCTAATGTGTCCACTCTGTAAACCCCCACATCATATATCAGTTACTTCCTTTGTCTTTTCAGATGCATAGAAAGTGATGGAGAAGGGTTCAGAGAGAGAAAGAAGAGTTTTGGGATGTCTACCCCTTCTTTTTATAATCCTGGCTCCCCTTTGAGAAGCTTTCCATTTGGGAGCAAGGTGACAGGTAGTCTGTGTAGAAGGAAACTCCGGGCTGTTTCTTTGGTGAGATGTAGATTCTTGCCCTGCCCTCTTTCCTGCCAAAGAATGGCCACTTAGCAGGTACTGCTCCATGAGCCTTGTTTACACCTGGCTGAGGTGTGAGCTTGCCCTTTGTCTCTGAGGAACTGGTTTGGCCATTCCCCAAACTTATCCAGAAAACATACTTTTAGTCACAATCTCAGCTTATGCTTATAACTTCACATATAATGTTGCTATTTGCATTTGCCATGATACCATTGATCAGCAAACTGAGTTCTAAAATGATACCTCATAAGGCATATGTTGTACAAACATTATTACAATAGTGTATCGGGTATGAACACAGGGGTAAAGTCTGTCCCAACATGAATTACTAATGTAATGCTTCTCCGTTTGTGAGCTTTTGTATATATAATATACCACCTGGTTGGCCTGGTAGAAGGTTTAAATTTGTAACTTCCTATGTATGCAGTACTAACCTTTGAAATCTTCTAGAAACTGGCTTTTTAATTCACTGACACTAACGCATAGGTCAGTATTAATATTAGAAATGGCAATACACAGCTTCATACTGGGCTTCACTCAAAGTGCTCACTAAACAAAAAAAGCAATTTTCATATTAACATATAGATTTAATTTATATTTAATTTAGCATAAGTCTCTATACTGGTACAAAATGAAAAAAGGGTGGTAGGAGTGGTGGTAATGCTAACAATATGCTCTGGGAATTTTACCACTCCAGGGAAATTATAGTGTATGAAGACATGGAGGATACAAGCCCCTTAAATCTTACATCAAAGAGAGAGACTCACTACATACTTTGAAAAATGTGGTGTTTGTCAAGTAAATCAAAAGAATATAGAACTATCCAAAGCCACCAGTGTTGGACAGAATTCTGTGATGCTGGCAGCAGAAGCCAGGACAGATGAATTGTACTGGTGGCTACTGGACGAGATTTCTAGTTTACATTATGTGCCACCAATATGCTATCACGTGGGTTGCTTTCAGAAATACACAAGCAAGTCAAATTTGATGCATGTCTGAGTTGTATTGAACCCAGGAAAGAAAACAGACTCCAAATCTGATGAGAGAGCATCATGTTCACCTGCTTCTGTAATAATTAGAGCAAACATGTCCTGCTCTGATTGGTCTTGCTGCACTGTTTGCTTGAGAAAAACACAAGAAACTTCATAAAATAGACACATTTGAGAGCATAACCAGTCAAGGGTGGGAGTACTTGGAAGAGGATATGATGACATGTATTGCAGAATATCTGAGGAAGACTTGATTGCTAAGGATGCAGTTTATCACTCAACATGCCTTTCTTCCTACTTGAGTAAAATGAATCTTAAAGCAAAACCATCTAATTACACTGGAACAATACATTCATCTGATGACATTGCATTTTATCAGCTGATTGAAGAGCTAGACAATGGTCTTATGTACAAGAAGCTAGTCTCCTGTCCAAGCTGCTACAAAGATATAAAGCCCTACTTCCCACAGATGTAGAAATTGCAAGCCATTCCAGTAGCAAATTACAGGCAAGATTAGGAAAACACTATGTTCTGCAATTTCATTCCATGCAAGGCATGGACAAAGCAAGTGTACTGTCCTATGCAGTGCAATAACATTAATTGATGCTAGCCAAGCAGCTTGTAATCTGAAACAGGAACTTAAATTCACCCAAATGTTTGGATGCTCCTCTGGTGAGTGAGCCTGATGAGAATCTTTCAAATGAACAAGTGGCTTTATATAATTCTGCTTCAATCCTTTGCTCAGAAATAGCCAAAAGGAAAGACACAGTATTATCCAAAGCCAGGTGATTGTAGTTTACAGAGGTCAGCTTCTTTTTTGCCCCACTTGGAGCAGAAGTTTGTCCTCTGGTTGATAGTTAAAGAGGCATATAATTCAGCTAACAGAGAGTACCATTGTTCAGAAGATATTCCAGTTGTGGAGTGTATAGTATTTGATGCTGCACCTATATCTTGCTGCACAGCTACACCATGAATTTGGGTATTGCAATTTAACTGACATACTACATCTTTGTGGATTTTTTATCAGTTATGATGAGCTGAGGTGTTTCGTTACTAGTGCTTCAAAAACTGAAGTAGAAAGACTACTGTGAGGTTCGTTCATTCCAAATGGAATCATACCACTTTATGCTGCTGGAAATCTCATTTGTGAAGAAGGTGAAACTATAGCCATCAATACTGAGACCAGCACTGGAAAGAACACCTTGCATTCACTCTCTAGAATGGTAATTCAAGAATAGTCTGCAGATAAGTCCAGCATCACAAGAAATATCACTGAAGTGTGGGGAAAAAAAGTTACCTTCTCTGGACAATCAGAGTCTTTTATGCAGGGTGGAGCATTTGAAAAACCTAGACCACCTCTAGAACTGATTTGTCATGAAAAGGCACTTGAGTAAATAAACACTAATCACGTACAAATGAATGTTGTCTCCTCCTGTGCTATTTTAATGTATGTATTAGGAATTTTTGGGGAGATGCAGGATTGTTAGACCTTCTTATTGATTCTGATGTGTATGCAGCTTGTACTGCATTTCAAATGCTTGGTGGTAAACAATTTGACCATGCTCTGTGTGGCTTGACTCTAGCATTTGAGGCCATGAGTGCTCTGAAACTTTATTCGTTTGTTAAATGATGTGAGCAGGGAGGAGGCGCTCATGTATTTCCAGCATTTGTCTGGGAAATGTTGGCTGACTCAAAAGGTGTTTGAGTCTGAAGACATTGAATCCTTACAAGTCATTAAAAGGCTTAATGATGCTGTAACTCAGCATATGCTACCACTGCTGGAGGAATTTCAGACACAGGAGTATGCCCAGTCTCTTACATTCAAGTTCTGAGATAATTTTCTCCACATTATGCAGCTGCTAATTCTAAATGTCCATGCAGAGCAAGAAGATGATAGGAAACTTCACCTACAGACACAACATGCCATGCTTCCATACTTCATCACTGCAGAGAGGCCCAGCTATGCCAGGTGGATACCAATTGACATTCTTGATTTGCTAAATCTCCTTGAAGAAGTACACAGTGCCCTTGAATTTGGGAATTTGCTGTGTTAGACTGCTAGTTCTTTCGGTGGAATTTTACATGTTACAGCTCTTACCAACCAGGTCACCAACAATATGGTAATCCCATTTAATACTGAATCACATCTGGGTGTTTATCAAAGAGTATCATCGTGTTTATCAACATACAGATGCTCCCCAACTAATGTAAGTGTTCCGTTCTGGAACACCTTACATAAGTCAAATTTTGCATAAGTTGGGTACATATACCCAACAATTATGCGCCCCCCCCAAAAAATGCTTATGGAACTTTTTTCGTAAATGCAGATTTGCCTAAGTCAGGTTTGCATAACCAAGGAAGCATCTGTATCTACTCGATTGCATGTAACATCAGATGTACAAGAGTCTCTACTGAAAATAGCAGATGTTTGTGAAGAACAAATGGAGAGATTTGTGAGTGGTTCCCTTCATTCTGATCAGACATGTAGCTTGTTCAGCCCAGTCAAGAAATCTGGCATCAGAATATTTGCTGACGTGACCAAATCTGCAAGGGAGGGACAATCACAGTAGCCATCAGTTCAGAACTTGTTTTCTACAGAGCTGATGTTTCAATGGCAATTGTTCTTAGTCACCCAATTGTACCTGTGTCTATGTCCCTCTTCCATGATGATGGGGCAATGAGAAGAACAGACAAAGCTGAATTAGGGCATCTGCTGGAAGCTCAAGCTGAAAGAATCCATGAGCTAAGAGCATGCTACAAAGAAATCACAGTGTACATCAGAGATGCCATGGCTGTCATACAAATGATGGCTGGAGACAAAATTAGTTGCTGATCTTAAAAGGATTTGACCAAGCTAATTTGGTAATCAAAGTCTTTGATGGATATGACAGCGCCAGATAGGATCTAAAGTTGGATGCAAGAAATACCAGGTGATTGGTGGATGCCTTGTGCCTCTGTGGAAAATGTTTCTAAACATGGCATCCAACAAGCAGTCACTTGAAAAATTCCTCTGTGAATATATGGTTCAAAATTCACCTGAGAGTGCACCCAGTACAAATGTTCCTTCTTGCTAGAGGCTTTTCCAAAGGTGAAGTAGTAAAGTGCATCACCAGTAGAGGTGCTGAAGAAGCCCAATTATTGTAAAGTACTCAAGAGGAAGTGGACACAAGGATGCTTGTGCATGTTGTATCTGCCAGTATGGCTTTTTGGGTCTTTCTGTGTCAATGGAAAAATAGTAATTAAGTCACCTGATACAGATGTTTTGGTCCTTGCTGTTCACTGCTTTACAAAAATGGAACACATAGATGACATGTGGATTGAAACAGGCACCGTTACCAGCACAACTGACAAGTGTCGCTTCATACTCGTGTGTGCAATTTGTGATGTGCTCACTGCTGACTTCTGCAATGTACTTCCTGCTCTACATGCATTAACAAGATAGGACTCTGTCTCATGCCTATTTGGCATGGGGTGGGGAATTCTGTATTTTAATGTCCACACAAAGGGAGCTTACTGCATCAGAGATCTTGCCAAAATTGGGGGTAACCGATGGAGAAGCCCCAATTTCTGCAATAAGGAAGCTGGTGGCAGTGCTGTATGACCATAGCAAGAAAGAAAAGGAGACCCAAAGAGATCTGAATTGCTTACACCTCAATCTAGCCATCGAAAAGGATAAGTAATTGGCCAACCTCCCATGATGAAAGAGCAATTTTGAAGAGCATCTTAACAACAAGAGATTTGGATGTCTTTACACGGGGTAAACTAGGTATTGTATCATCATTGCAATGTGGATGGAAAAAATGTGGATAATGAACATTTCCTGTATTCTTCGGGAACCCAATGGCTTCTACAAGACTTTGTTTGTGCCTTTAAGTGTTGCTGCGCAATCAATTGTCTTTGGTCAGAACAGTCTTCAATGCACAGAGCTGCGTACGTGCCAAAGAATGAAGACTCTAGTTACCCACACACTTTCAACAGAGATCATAATGATAAACAGGATGATGATAGTGATGTTGACTAGAAATGTCACCAGTGCTACTACATTTCAATTGTACTTGCACAAATTTATTATGAGTGTAGCGCCCCCTCTCCACCCGGTTACCTTCTTTAATGCCAATCTGTGTACAGGTTTTGATGGACAGGCCTGGGATTTGCTGGATCCTGCCACCCACTCAGCAGGGTGTATTTTCTTTATTTTTTCCTATGAATTTATTTGGTGGTGCCACTACCCCCCTCGCTCCTTCCTGGCAGGGTCACCAGGGCAGCTTGGGAGGAAAACTTTAATCCAGGGTAATTCCCATTTACTTGCCAGATAGTTAGATTTCCAAGAAATAACACAAACACATACAATATATTCAACACAATAATTAGATTAAACGGGAAACAAATATACACAACAGAGTAAAACACTATTATTAGGGTCACCAGTGCCCACACTGCTAATACTTGTGACTTTCACCAGTCACGTGACTTGAGGTAGCAAATGTAAGATTAGAGTCCCGTTGGTACGTGTACTTCGGTGGGGCCTTTGATGACCTATGACCACAAAATTCTTCTTTGCAGTGGTTTAGCAGTGTGGCTGACTGGGATCAGTATAGCCTTAAGGACTCATAAGTAGGAGAAGGTGGTAAATTCCACCACAAGTTTAATATGCAGCAGGTTATAAAATCCCCAAACCCTTACTCCCTGGCTTGAGGACACAGTGGGATAACAGGGCCACCTGGACCCAGTGCAGCTTCTTAACCCTTGCCTCTCAGTGTGGAGTTTGCATAACCCAATCCAGATACATAAAGACATCTGTTGTCTTTTTCAAAGAGATGGTGGATTGAAAAAACAATCTGTAGTGCTCGCAAAAGCAGTACATTTTGTTGTTGACTTTATATTTAGAAATTTTGAGATTTTTATTATGAGATAGTGTTTATTACTTTGGTTTTGGAAGGATCTCCATATTACCAGTGTTGCAGACACTTACTACTATTTCTTCTTTCACATGTCTAATTGGCTAAAAGATCAGACTCATACCAGACAACAATACCCTTCCCATTCTCGTTGTGATTTGTATCCATATTCGTGTTTTCAGGTGTAGTTTCTCTGTTTCTGTGGAACATGGGGAATGGTTTGCTCAGTGGTTTGAGCATTGGCCTGCTAAACCCAGGGTTGTGAGTTTAATCCTTGAGGGTGCCTCTTAGGGATCTGGGGCAGAAATCAGTACTTGGTCCTGCTAGGGAGGGCAGGGGGCTGGACTTGATGACCTTTCAAGGTCCCTTCCAGTTCTAGGAGATATACCTATCTCCAATTAACAAAACAAAACAGTGCACACTAAGCAGTGAGACATCACTGTGTGCAGTGCCAAATGGAGCTGTAAAGGTTTACATTGTGCTAGCTGCTTTTTGGCTGATACTTTGTCCCCACTGTGTGTTTATTTCTTTGTGGCTTAAACTCTGACTAAAGGAACTTATCTTATGACAAATAATATGTCTGTATATATCTATAGTGATCCCAGTCTTGCCAGTGGAACTTGATGTTTTGTAGTTCTGAGAACCACTGAATACAGACACTGATTCCTTATCCCATGGAAGCTCAGACCAAAGGATTTTTCACAATAAATCTGTGAACTCTGCACTGTGATCTTAACTATCATTAATCAGAACACAAGTCCTTATTCAGACTTGACAAAATTTACTAAAAATAGTAACTGTATACGAATGACCACAAAATTATATTAAAATATATTTAAAACTTTACCCAATTTTACTTTTAGGTAAAATCTAACATTCTAATGCAGTCTCTAGACAATGCTGATGTCGGCCAAAATTGCTACTGTCTCAATGCTGGCTGGTGACCTACAATGCAAGAAATGAGTTGCTGGTCTTATTTCAGTTTTGGTGGACTAATTTTCACACTCTAGAAATCACCTGGTTAGACCCCAGCTGGAATTCTTGGCAAAGAGCCAAGATGCCTGAATCAGCGGAGACCGTACATTCTCATCACTAGAGATGACTACAGTAGATCAAAGCTGTGGCAGATGAATGGTGAAATGTGAGGAAACTTGGCGTAATGCCCTTTCTGTATCTGTTTCCTTGACAAGTGCATTTTAGTTTCCAGTGCGGTCAACTGGCAACTTATGCACACTAAATTCACTTTAATAAACAAAAATATCCCAGTCTTCCCTTAATCTGTGTTACAACTGCTCCTTCTCTTGGAGTACTATAATCATGGTTTAATTAAATAGTTGAGCTCAAAACAAGAGGCCATATCCTGAGCCATACCAGAGTTGTGTGCTCATTATAGCATGGGGTAGCAGGTGGAGAGGAAGTTGTGTACGTGTGTGCTCGTGTGGAGGTCACCTTAAACAAACTTGACAGACTCTCAATCATGGTCCGTCCTGGTACTAGACTTGTCCCTTTGTGCAATTTAGAGCAACCCCATAGTTTCTCTAAGTTTATATTCAATGTTTGAGCATTAAATGAGAGAAAGTCAAGACTGCAACATTCCTCCAAATATACTGTCCTTTCTCATACAGCAGTTCCTGAAAGTAGAGTTCTCTAAGTTCCCAGAAACTACCCTATACATAAGCATACTATCAAACTATAATACCCCCTATTGGGAATCTGTCGTAACATCCTTTTTGTCACATTTGAGATAGAAAAATTAAACAAGAATATTGTAACCTGTTTACATATTTAACATATAATTACCCTCCCTTAAATATATGTCCTCATATATATAATTTAACACAATTTAGCACCAACTTGTTTTTTAAATACTAACACTTAACTTTCTTGGCTGCTAAGGCAATTTCCTCTAGGTTGGGTGGGTCATTCTTTCACACCTTGTATTGTACAAAGCCTGGTGTATATCTTGCAGTTTGATGTTGGAATGAATGAGAGTCTTTCTGTCTTTCTTGTGTGACCTGTAGACTGCCTAGCACTTGTATCTCTGGCTGGTGTGTTTAGAGAACCTGTTCTGATATCTATCAGCCTCTTGTCAGCCTATGTTCCTTCCATGTCCTGCTGAGGAAGTCTCAGCAGAGTGCATATTTCACTGTCCTCCACATCCATGTTTGTCTTGTGTTCATGGTGGGCAAATATGTGCTCATTCCTTGCTATGTTATATGAACTATGATCTGTCTGTTCAACACATATAGCTGTTCAACACAGGATCTGCTGGTTATAGTTCTTGGAGGTGTATAGTTTGTTGGTCATAGTAGATGTTGGGTGTGTTGTCTTCTTTTTTTTTCTTTTACTTCTTGTAGTAATGCAAAGGCTATAGGCACCAAGGGACACATTTGTCTGGACATCAAGCATTGTACCCGGCTGCTATTAAAGCCTTCTGAGGGAGCGTCTCCATTCAAGAATGACTTGCCATATGATTTCTTTACTTTTTATGGCCTTTGTTAATAAAGTCTTAGCAATTTTAACTGCTGATATGGCTTTACCATTTGACTGGCTGTGGTGTAGTGGTAATGTGACTGAATTATCACTCCTGGGTAAATTGCATAAACTTACTGTATGTAAACTGAGGGCAGGGGGTCATCTATTGTCTGAAACTATGCAGTTCGGGATACCATGCCTGCTGAAATGCTTAATTGCTTTTTCTATGCTGGTCACTGCAGCAATGTCTGACAGTTTGCTTAGTTCCCAGAAATCTAAAAAAGTAGTCTACAATAATGAGGTAATTTGTGTGGTTTGCAGTGAAAAGGAACATTCCTACTTTGCCCCCAAGTCTCTTGGGAATACTGTGTATTTTCATTGTCCCTTTTTGCTGCTCGTCTTGCATTTCCCCACATGTATCACAATTGCTCACCAGGTCTTGGTTATCCTTGGTCATGATTGGTTAATACATGGTGTCTCTGTTCTTTTGGAGATGTGCTTGTATTCCAAAATGGATCTGATATATTCCTGAGGGAGTCTGGATATTATGATTCAATAGCATCATATATAAAAAGGCAATCTTAAAGGCTCATCTCAATAATTCCAGTGTTCTTGGTAGGCAGATGGGGCTTCTCTGTTGGTGTTCGGTCATCTTGACAGAATAATGCACATGAGCATTTGTAATTCTTTGTCTTGTACGGTTTCCTGTTCTTGAACATACTGGTCAAACTTTTCCCATGTGAACACTATTGAAAGCCATTCTTTTTCTATTTGGGTGTACCTTTGGGTGGAGGTTACTGTGATGCAAGAGCTACTGACTCTCCTTTTTGGAAGAGTGATCCCCAGGCCTCACTGGACCACATTATGTGGTTGCCTTTTCAATCACATTGTAATATTTCAGAATGAGATAGTTGGTCAGCAGCTCCTTGACACGTGTGATGGTTTCATCAGGTTGAGTAACCATATCCATACCCCTACGTTCAGTATTTGCCACAGGGGTTTGCACACATCTGAGAGGCTTGGCAGACATTTTGTTAATATACAAATTCTTCTAGTCTCTCAGCTCGTTTAATATTGTTACTTATGGGCATCTTCTATATTGCTTTTACCTTTTCAGAATTGGGTTGTAGCCTTTGGTCTGTTAGTCATAATTTCCTTTTGTTTTATTCATTTTAGATTTACTTCCTTGGCTCTTTCTAGCTCCCCAGATAAGCTTGTTGTCATAATCTGACAAAGTTTCCACCACACCATCTCTAAGTCAATATATTAGGATGTCATCAGCTATGACATTGATCCCTGGAATTCCTGTTCTAATAGTGGCGTTGATATTCTTCATCTGCAGGTTTGATCCCAAGTGGCATTCTCAACCACCTGTATCTACCTTGTGGTGTCCAAAATATGGTAAGCTACCAGCTTTCCTTATCTAGTAACACTTGCTTTCTTTGGCATCGAGAACTGAGAATATTTTTGCTTTTACCTAATCAGGTAACATTTCTTCAATTGTAGGCACTTGGTAGTAGGATCTTTCTGGTGCTTTGTTTTGAGTAGGGGTTCTCAAACTGGGGGTTGGGACCCCTCAGGGGGGTTGCGAGGTTATTACAAGGGGGGGTCACGAGCTGTTAGCCTCCATCCTAAACCCCTTTTTGCCTCCAGCATTTATAATGCTGTTAAATATATTAAAAAGTGTTTTTAATTTATAAGGGGGGGGTCGCACTCAGAGGCTTGCTGTATGAAAAGGGTCACCAGTACAAAAGTTTGAGAACCACTGGTTTAGAGTGTTTGGGTCTATGCAAATGTGCTGATTGCTCGGCTTCTCAATGGCTACTCTTGCTGCTTATCCAATTTATGGGCTCTGTGACTTTAACAATAATGCCTTCCTTTTCCATTTGCTTTATTGCTGCCATTGGTTTTTCTTTCAATCATAGAGTTGTCGTGATGTATGGCTGGAAGAGAACTTGAGAGGTCATCAAGTCCAGCCCCCTGCACTAAGGCAGGACTAAGTAAACTTAGACCATCTCTGAGGGGTGTTTATCCAACCTGTTTCTAAAAACCTGCGATGACGGGGGTTGCACAACCTCCCTTGGAAGCCTGTTCCAGAACATAACTACCCTTAATAATTAGAAATTTTTTCCTAATAGCTAACCTAAATCTCCCTGGCTGCAGATGAAGCCCATTATTTCTTGTGCTACCTTCAGTGGACATAGAAAACAATTGATCTCTATCTGCTTTTTTGGTAAAGTGTATAATTGCTTGAATACACTTTGGTTAGTTATGAAATATATTTTAAAGACCAAAGAACCAATGTCTGTCAGGTTTATTACTAAAAGTCAATAATAGTATAGTAAAGGAAGAAAGGCTCAGCATGATGCCAGTTTCTGGAAAGCTGTCCCATGCAGTCTTATTGAATTTATCTTACAAAGAAGGCTTGCTTCGAAGGTATACCCATACGCTATCCTATTTATACCCATCTGTTTATAAGGTACTATATGTGTTGTCTGAGGCTAGATTTTACCAATCATCTTTCTACCTTGTTTTTATTTCTCTTGTTCTGAACACATGCATTCTGGGTACCAAGGGCATGAAGCACCTCCTAGGTTGTACCAGGGCAGAACACTCATATATATTTAATCTTTGAGACATTCCAATACTGGTCTGTGAGAGTAGCTTCCTCCCTGTTACTATGGTAAAACACCCATATGTCCTGATCCAGACAATTTTCCTGCATGCTAAGGCCAAAGCTTATTTCAGCTAATGCAAGATATTATGTGATACTTAGCATAAGTGAATAGGATTATAGAAAAACATACGCTGTTATACTGATATTGTGTACTCAATGCATATCAATATATGTGGTGCAAATAATACATACTGATAATGTGATTATAAGCCTAGCATATATTAGTGGTCAACCCTTAACATATTTGAAGACTTATCAGGTCCCCCCTCTGTCTTCTTTCCTCAAAACCAAATATGCCCATTGTTTTTTTAACCTATCCTCATAGGTCAAGTTTTCAAAACCCGTTATCAATTTTGTTTCTCTCCTTTGAACTCTCTCCATCTTTCCTAATGTGTGGCACCCAGAATTGGACACAGTACTCCAACTGAAGCCTCACCACCGCTGAGTAGAATGGAACAATTACCTCCCACGCTGTATATTTAACACTCCTGTTAATACAGACCGGAATTACATTTGCCTTTTTTGCAACTGCATCACATTGTTGACTCATATTACATTTGTGATCCACTATATCACCCAGATCCTTTAAGCAGTACTCCCATTTACCCAGTTATTCCCTATTTTCTATTTGTATTTTTCCTTCCTAAGTGCAGTAGCATGCACTTATCTTTTATTAAATTGCATCTTGTTGATTTCAGATCAATTCTCTATTTTGTCAAGGTCGTTTTGAATTCTAAACCTGTCTTCCAAAGTGCTAGCAACCCCTTCCAGCTTTGTGTTATCTGCAAATTTTATAAGCATACTTTCCACTGCATTATCCAAGCCATTAATTAGAATATTGAAAGTACTGGACCCAGGACTGACTGTGAAGGGCTCCACTAGATATTCCCTCCCAGTTTGACAGCAAACCATTGATAACTTTTCTTTGACTGCGGTCTTTCAAACAGTTGTGCACCTGCTTTATAGTGACTTCCTATAGGGCACATTTCCCTAGTTTCATTATGAGAATGTCATGTGAGACTGTGTCAAAAGCCTTGTTAAAATCAAGCTATATGGCATCTACTGCTTCCTACTTATCTACTAGGTCAGTAACCCTGTCAAAGAAGGAAAATAAGTTGGTTTGTCATGATTTATTCTTGATATATCCATGCTGGCTTTTCCTTATAACCCGATTATCCTCTAGTCTGAGCTTTACAAGCCATTCATATGTGCTGTTTTGTACTGCATTAATGTTATATACATGCAAAATCTCATCCTGAGCCATTGTCTGCTTCCTCAGTGTAGTGCAAGCTTTGACATAACAATTTGTCTTACCATAGTTGTTGCATATGATCCCATATGGGGGATATTTTCCATTAACATGTTTTTCTCCACAGATCTTCCTATACATTATATCCACAGCTTTGTATTTGTGCATTTGCTTTTGCACACATTTTGGAGCATTTCCTTGTATTTTCATTTTACCTGTGCTACTTGGTGGATTCTGTGTCTTCTGCACTCATGCAATGTATCTGGATGTGAGTTTGCTCACTATCTTTGCATATGTCAATAGCTCTTGGTAGAATTAATGGGAGCTCTCTGACCATTCTCATTTGAGCGCCTGCAACTTTTGTCCCTATTACTAATTTGCTAGTTAATCTCTTAAGAGTTGATAGGCATGTGAGTCAGCCATTAGTTTGGCAGTATATTGATCTATTGTTTCTTCAGATTCTTGATTGCACTTGTGAAAAAGATCCCTTTTGTATTTGAAGTTTATTTTTGTGGGTTAAAATGCTTTTGGAGCACTTTCTAGGATTTTACATGAGTCCTCCTGGTATGCTGCCAGCATGTCCAGATGCTGCTGGAGCGTGTGGCGCCTTAGCCAAATACAGCTAATAGTGGTGACTGCTCTTATTTTGTTTTCCTTTTTATCTAGCCCTGTTGCAATTTCATAATTTTTCCACTGTAATCGAAAATATCCTTTTGCTAAACACATCCCCTTTCATGTCCATCTGCTCGGGGATGGAAATCTGGTATGCTGGCATAATTACTACTTTCTCTTTGGTGTCTGTTTGTCTGATTTGATTTTGCTACATTCCTAGTTTCCGATTTCATGTATTTGCAGGAGCTACCTCATTTTTGACATCATATTCAGTGTTCAAGCATAAAAAGAGAGAGAGCTAAGTCAGTGCAACACTCAGATTTTATTCATTCCTCCATATATACTGTCCTCTTTCATCCAGCACTTCGCTCTGAAGATAGCACCTTTCTTCTAGCCATTCCCTGTATACTGGGGTTTGGGAGGGTATTTAACCTGGAGTCACTGTGCTGTCTCTATGCCACCCAGGATTCCCCCTACTGATGGGGCCCGGGTAAGTCAGGTTTCCAGCTGGGTTGGCCCACTAAAGCCTCTCAAACAGCCATACCACAGGGGAAGAATAAAGCTTAGAAGATTTTCTTACCACGTTGAGGTAAAAGACTTTTCCAAATTCACTTCCATTTGAGCCCTGTAGAGCCTGATGTAATCACCCGTGAGGAAATCTTGTGCATGTGTCCCTAGTAATTTTTTTCTTTTACATTTTATGAAAAAAAAAAAAGAAGGGTAAAGCCCAGATCTACAGACTAAGGCCCAGATACTCATTGAGAGTTAGGTGCTGTGATGGGGTATAAAAATCTCACACTGGAGAAAAAGGGGCTAAGGCACAGATCTGGACCCAGGCAGCCACACCCAGCAACACCTGCAGAGCCTGCACAAGCTGGAGGCAGGGCTTTAAAAGGGGTGGGGGGCAGAACAGTTCAGAAGAAGGTAGTAGAAGGGAGCAGACAGCTGCTCTGAGGGGAAAGTACTGCCAGGAGCTCAGTGCCTGGGACCTTACAACACAGACTGTGCAAACCCACAAGGGAGAAGCAGGGGACAGTGTGTTCAGCTCAGAAGCTTTATTGGAGTGGCTTACGCTAGGAAGCTGAAAGAGATCAGAGTAGAAAGTGGTCCAAGGGTGCAGAAGCTTAAGCCCCAGGTGCTGGGTGTAGCTGCCCACCATTGAGCTCTGGACTGGACCCTAGTGGAGAGGGTGGGCCTGCGTGTCCTACCCACTCCAAGAGGGCAATACAACAAGATGCTTCAGATACTGTGAAAATGGGATACTGCAAAGGCTGGCGGTAATGAGGTTATTCTGAGTAAAACAAGTTATGAAACTGACATATGAGAAACAGTCCCACATATCCCTCCTTGAAATGATTAATACTAGGATGTATAAACTCTGCAGGACAGGGAAGTGTGTGGCAAAACAAGGATGGATGGAAAGAAAGTAGTTTCCTTTGCCAACTTCTTAGAAAAACAGGAATAGGACCAGGGGTGGGTCTAGCTCTTTTCTGCCCCAAGCACGGCAGGCAGTCTGCCTTCGGCGGCTTGCCTGAGGGAGGTCCCCGTCCCGTGGATTCGATGACTTGCCTGCAGGAGGTCCCCGGTCCTACGGATTCGGCAGCTTGCCTGTGGGAGATCCCCAGTCCTGCAAATTCGGCGGCTTGCCTGCGGGAGATCCTTGGTCCCACGGATTCGGCAGCAATTCAGCGGTGGGTACGCCGAAGCTGCGGGACCGAGGACCTCCCACAGGCAAGCCGCCGAATCCACAGGACCAGGGACCTCCCGAAGGCCCGCCACCGAAGGCAGCCTGCCTGGCGTGCTTGGGGCAGCAAAAAAGCTAGAGCCGCCCCTGCGAGGCACATGCTTGGAGCACTGGTGCCTGGAGCTGCCGCTGAATAGGACAGAGGTGACACATTTAATTAGCAGAAGAGGACTTTTTGGAAATGTCAAAAGCAGAACATTAATGAAAGGCTAGTAAATGTTTATGCACACAAGGGTGATCTAAGAATGCTTCATTACTGATTGATTCAAAGCATCCTGAAACTAACTGAAGTAATAAGAAACAAGGAGTAGTAATGATGTGTATGAATAGCTGCACATTTAGGATGTGAAACCAGCAACGTCAGAGGCTGTCAAGACTTGGGCCTTGAAAATGGTCTCAGACTCACGAGTTAAATAAAATATAGACAGGTCCATATATGTCCGTAATAATCTGATTGGAAGTTTTCATTAAAGTAGGGTATAGGAATGACATTGGTTCGGCAAATTTCCCAAAAATAGATTGAGGAGAAAGAACCCAAAGGAAAGGTACAATCTGTGTTTATCACTGAGGTACCAGCAGCATAGCTAGACCTCAGGTTGAGTTGGCTGTTCCATTTACAGCCTGGATTTCAATGTTTATTATGTAAGACATTTCAAGCTGCAGCAAGCTGAAATCTGGCAGGCAACTTGTAAACTGGCAACAAGTTCTTAATGCAGATTAGAACCTGTTGGTGTTTTGAAATGAAGTGTGAAAAGTAACTACTGTTATGCACAGCAGATATTTTCCTGAAATATTTTTGTAAAATGAATTCACCATTCTCTTGAGTGCAATTTATCCTTGAGATAATAAACTCATGTAATATAAATATAAGTGTTTGAGGACCATGCAGTCATGATATATGTTACTGAGAAATACTCAAATAACCACTACTGACTACCTGTCTCTAGTAATATATAAGCAGCTGCGTCTCCTGTCTGGGGTCTGTACAATCCCGTCGGAGGACAGGGTTGGGGGGCGACACTGCTGCACTGGAGGAGCTGCTGGCACTGACTCCTGAGAGCAGTGGCCTCATGTTCTTCTCCTTTTGCTGCTGCAGTTGCCGGGAAAGGTCTGCAGTTCAGCGGATACTGATTTCTATCTGCGGATATCCACATCTGCGGGTATAAATTTGTATCTGCACAGGGCTCTAAAAATTCATTCTTAAAATATGTCTTTCTGGTACAGCATACCAGCAATAAATGTCTTAATGGTATGGCGTACCTGGCCATACCAGCTTACTTGCACCACTGAGCAGGATAAGACTGTCTAAAATGGCATGTAGCCAATCTGCAACTGCTAGCAAATCTCTCCAACAGCTGGTGATGGGACACTAGATGGGGAGGGCTCTGAGAATTCTTTTCGAGGTGTCTGGCTGATGGGTCTTGCTCACATGCTGAGGGTCTAATTGATCACCATATCTGGGGCCAGGAAGGAATTTTCCTCTGGTTCAGATTGGAAGAGATTCTGAATGGATTTTTCCCTCTTCCTCTGACGCATGGGGTATAGGTCACTTGCAGGTTTAAACTAGTATCAGTGGTGGATTCTATGTAACTTGAGGTCTTTAAATCATGATTTGAGGATTTCCATAACCTCTGTTTGACTTACTGATCTATTACAGGAGTGGGTGGGTGAGGTTTTTTGCCTGCAATGTTCAGGAGGTCGGACTTTGTGGGTGGGGAGAAGTCCAGTACTGGTCTTGGGGCAGTTGGACTTTTGAGAAGGGGGTGCCCGACAGGAAGTCTGCACCCTGTGACTGAGCCTGAGAGGCCAGAGACAGCACCTGGGGATACTGCTCAGACTTGGGAGGCAAAGAAGCATGCAGCATCCTGTGTTTGCATCCAAACGCAGCAGCTCGGTGAGTGTCTAGCAGGAGAAGCTCCCCCCAGGCCTAAGAGAGCTTGTTAGCTGCAGCAGATCACTAAGAGGCGCTTTGAAAAGATTGCTTGATTAAAGCTAGTCCTCCTTCAACTGAAATTCATGAGTTTGCTTATTGACTTCATTGGGAGGGGGACTGGAACTTTAATGAGCACATGTGCAGCTAAGCCATGTAAATATTGACCTAGAGCTGCCAGTGGAAAGAAAGAATGTGGATGGGAAGATGCTAGAGGATTGATAAAGATTAATTATGATAATTATATGATCAAATTACATGTTCTTCAAATGGGTCAAAAGGCAATGCTGGCTATGCTAGTTGATAACATTACATTAAACTGAGTATATAGTATACTGTGAATTATACTTTGACCCTATAGTAACGTGACAGGAAATGATATTAACTGAGATGTAAGCCTTTAGTTTTTGTTTCATGAACTCATCTCAGTTTAATTTAAATTTTAGACAGTAATAAATAAATAATAGAGAAATCCCCATTTTTCCCTCTTGCTCAAAGCAATGAAAATGACGAGACCAGGGACCGTTTTCCTTCCAGCTGTGGAACAACAGCGATAATAGCCAGGCAATAAATTGGAAATGCAAAGAAGATCCATGGAGCTGTTGCTTACAGATAAGGAAAATTAAGAGCAGAGTGTTTCAACAACAACAATTCAGATATGAAAAAGAACCGTGTTCTGTGCTCTGTGAGCATTAGCTTGTATCTCCTTGCTCAGCACACTGATGATTTATTGCAAAGAACTGTCACCGAACCATGAAACCCATTCCTCTCATACATAGTGGTAATGAAGATTTTAATCTTCCCTTGGTCATCTGTTATTTTGTTGTTTTTATTTTTGCATCTGCTGGAGTGGGATTCAACTAAAGCTCATCTTGACTTAAGCACATGGTAAGTTATTTTTGATTGATATAACTGCTTTTAATTTAATTTAGATTTAATTTAATTTGTTATGTTTGTGCGTGATGTTATGGGACATGGATTATTGTAAAGCAGCAATATATTAGAATTACTGGAGGAAGAGCAGAAGGTAACAGGTTGGCATTTGACTGTACTGTATGTATAGTGTGTTGCTTGTTGACAGGTAAATCTTCACTAGTGTCACAATCAATGGGATTCCTGCTTTGATTGTTAACTTGAAATAACTCTTAGTTGTCACTAATTACTGATTAGTTTGCACTTTCATTTTGGATAATGACAAACCATTGTGCTTTGAAGATAATTGAATGTGTTTAACTGATTGTTGTGCCTAGAACCTGAGGAGTTTGAATATACTTCAGAGGTGGTGCATCTGAGTTGTGTCAAGTACCCGGTAGGCTCACCATTGCACATTGGCCAACTTAGAGTGGCATTGATGGTGCTCTTTGAAAAAGGCAGGTGTCTCTTTCTGCTTGTTGGAAATAGGGCTTCCTATAGAACAAAGTTCTGGAGAATAGTGGCCATATTGTCAAGTTACAATCAGCGGAAATACTCAAGATGGATCAGCTGGTGGAATAACTTTCTCTGAGGGCCCTCAGCTTTGGCGCCTACTATCCTCTTTGAGTCCAGAGTTGCCTGAGTTCAAACTTCAGGGCATGTTACAAGATTTATGTATTTGCTCAAGCTTTTGAGGAGAGTGTGATTTGATGGGAGCCAATTTTTGTGGGAGAGGGAAGTCTTGTTGGGGCTCTGTGTGGTTGGGGTTGTGGTATATTAGCTGCAGGGTTTATTTGCATTTGATCATCTGTTTTTACATTTTATGGCAAAAGTGCCTACAATGTATGTGAGGGTTGCTTTTTTTGTACATTAGAAAATGAAAGAAATAATAAAGAAAGGGGCTGAGAAAATCTGAGAATTTGGTTCTGTGTCAAATGTGGAGCGGGGTTGCTTGTGTTCTGAGGCCTATGGGTTTTCACCACTTAAAAAAAAAAGTCAAGTTTTCAATGGTCATAGTGCAAGAAATTTTAGTAGCTATTATGGACAAATTCTAAGAAGTTATGGACATTGTTAGTATCCTCAGTAAGGAGATGGATATAGTGAAAGAGAGTGAGTCATAGTTGACAGAGTTGCTGCAGAACTTTAGCCTACAAAGTATTTTCACAGGATTGTAAACTTTTATTCACCATAATAACTGCCAGGATTCTCACTGTATGAGAGCCTCACACAAACACCAAAGCAGATGTATTGCAGGTTTAATTGAAAGAAAGCTTGTGCTCTCTTCACAAGCTCACAAAAGTAAACTTTTCTTTAAAAATGTCTTATTTGTCTTGACAAGAAACAGAGCTCTCGGCCATGAGTTTAAGCAGCTCTGACATTAGGGTCAGTGCTGCTTTGGTAGTGCTCAAATAGCGTCCTTCTATATGCCATTAAGCAACAGTGGGACACCATTGCACTCCCTGGGACACAAGGTTTGCTCTCTCTGTGCCCCTCAATGCAGGTGGAGAAGAGAAGAGCTTGTAGCCCCACGTACCCATGTCCCTGTTAGGAGAGCCAGCTGAGAACACATACTGCATCCTCTCAATGGTGACAGCAGGAGATATACTTGGTTTATTTGTCAGGGAGCTCAGGGAGCAAATCTGCTCTCCTGAGAGAGAATTCTTCCTGGATATCCCCATGTGACAGTATAATTCCATCATACAGAGCTGTATCTTACAGGTTCACTAAACCCCAGTGTACATTTTCACTCACACAGAGTTGGGACCTTCTTCCCCTTCCATCTCCCAAATAATGGGGTCCAGATCATGAGCTGCACTTGAAGCCACCTTTACACACTCCCCCTTCCACCATTCCGGTCCTGGAGTCATACTGATATCAGGCCAGTCCCTGGTATAAATCAGAGTATGCTGCTCTAATTTACACATTCTATCCCAAATCCCTTTCTCCTGCCAACATCCCTTGTGGTGGCAGCTAGAATCCCACTAGCCATAGATTTTACCATATTGGGTGCTTGAATTAGTCAAAGCAGAGGCCAAGATCTGGTTCTATATTTCTATCACATTTTCTGCATTTGCCACTAGAGCAGAAATTGTTGTGCCCATTATAAGCAAGGAGAAATATGAAAGCACCAGACAAAGGAAGGAAATGAAACCCTCATAGCTGTTTGCTGGCCACTGTTGCTTAGTAACCCATTTGGTACCCACATGTTTAGCATGTTTGTTTCATCATTTCATTGTCATGTCAGGAGGAAAGATTCTGCTGTCACAACAAACAAAAATTAATTTTAGAAAAAGATTAAAATGTAGTTTGTTGGATTTTCTAAATCTTTCTTACGGGAAGTTTGAATTACTTTTTTCTGAATGTTTTCTTCATTAGTGGAACTACAGTAAGCCAGCTAGGTGCCAGTAGAAGTAGAAATAGAAAATGCAGGGCTGTTAATTCCCTCCCCTTCCTCTACCACCCCACCACACAATGTGCAGATGTGGCAATAAATGCCTTATCTAACCAATTAAGATTTTTTTTGCATTTTTCCCCTCCCTCTAAGCCTCAGCAAAAGTGCTAATTTTCACAGTAAAAGTAGTTTTGCACAGAAACTTCAGTTAGTGAGAAAGTAAACATACTTTTACCTTAGAAATGATTATCTGTATATTATCTCAGTGAAATACTTCAGATACTGTTATTACAATTAGCATTACTTTATTTTCTGGAGCAAATATAGAAAAAAAACCTAGTATTCCTTCATTGTTAGGGTTGTGAAGTCACCTACTGAAATTCCAGATTAAGGTTTCTGAAGCAATATAAATTTAGCCACAGATGTATGTTGTTGTACTGGTGCTAATGTCCTTCAAGCACCACAAGACTGCGCCTGCAGTTGTACCCTGCCTTGGGTATACAAGAGATTTATAGTTACCTGCTGGAAGGAGCAGCTACTTTCTAACCCAAGCTATTCCACCTGATGACCAATAGGGAGGTGGAGCTACCTGAAGGGACTGTGCACTGCCTCAACAGGAGCTCCTGGAGGCATTGTATTCAAACACAGCAGGTGCAGGGATTCAGGGGGAAAGTGGTCACCACACTATCCTTTGACAAGGTGAAGCCTGCACTTCCCTCATGCAGGCAAACTTTGCTGCCTGTGCAGAAGGTGGGCTAGTTAGGTAGGAGGAGATTTTCAAAGGGACACATGGAAGTGAATTGCCCAATGGGAGCTGAGTGACAAACTGCCCTTTGTGCCTCTGAAAATCTTTCTGTCATCCTGACACTTCCTGACATGCAGTTCTGCCAGGCTTAGTAAATATGCTGCCCATGACATTGACCCTCCAACACACACACACTGGTGTGTGCACATGCTAAACACATTTATACAACAATACCTTTAGCAAGGGATAGGAAAAGACAGCTTATTTGTATTTTACATCTCATCTTTTGTCTCTCTCCATGTTGCCCTCTACCTATTCTAATCTAGTTTGTCTTGTCCTTCTACTCTTGACTTTATGCCTTTTTGTTTTACACCACTACTCCATGTATATTGCCTGGGGGGTTGCGGAATCACCATCATTGGAGATTTTTAAGAGCAGGTTAGACAACATCTGTCAGGGATGGTCTAGATAATACTAAGTCTTGCCATGAGTGCAGGGGACTGGACTAGATGACCTCCCGAGGTCCCTTCCAGTCCTGTGATTATATGATTATGACAGAAAAACAGCCATTTTTTTTGTTCCAAGTGTCCTCACTCTCCACTATTTAATCCCCTCCCATAGATCTCACTTTTTCTTCTCTTTCTTTCCACTAGTGATTCTGCTTGTGTTTTTCCTTCTCCTCTCCTAATGTACTGCCTCAACCTCCATTTCAAAATGTCAGCATTTATAAGATTGATTAGCCATATAATATAACTCAGGTATTTTAATGTATTTGAAACCTCAACTCTCTGTTCCTGAGCTCCTTATTTTGTTATTTGTGTTTGCCGTCTGTCTAGTTTAGACTGTAAACTTCTGGGAGCAGGGACCATGTCTTCTTAAATCTTTGTTAACCACCATTCTAAATAAAGCCACATTACAAACGTTTATTATGTTAAGTATTAACTTGCTCTACACCAGACTTGCCATACAAAGGCAAATATTCTTGGAGTCTTCTCACCACACTATTTATTAATTGGAAGGTAGAAGAAGTTGCCCTTGATCTACAGGCATGTACGAGGGGAGAAAATATCCATACTGAGCCATGTTAATCCCTTCCTAGTGGAAAATTGCTCCCCCATTGCTGTGCCTCATGTATATTGATTTACTGACCAAACTAAAGTGTGACGATGTAAGCTAAGGAAAATCCTATTATGTCATCCCCAGAGCTCCCAGATTTTTGGTTTAGATCCTTGTCCTCCATTTTGCTGGCTTTGTATCTCTTGGTGTGGTAAGATAGGTGGAAAGCTGGCTCCGCTGTTTAGTTGAGAAATTCCCCCAGGGCTATGAAAATCTCATAGACTCATAGACTTTAGGGTCAGAAGGGACCAACATGATCATCTAGTCTGACCTCCTGCACAAAGCAGACCACAGAACCCTACCCATCCACTTCTATAACAAACCCCTAACCTATGTCCGAGTTATTGAAGTCATCAAATTGTGGTTTGAAGACCTCAAGCTGCAGAGAATCCACCAGCAAGTGACCCATGCCCCAAGCTGCAGGGGAAGGCGAAAAACCTCCAGGGTCTCTGCCAATCTGCCCCGGAGGAAAATTCCTTCCTGACCCCAAATATGGCGATTGGCTAAACCCTCAGCATGTGGGCAAGACTCACCAGCCAGCACTCAGGAAAGAATTCTCTGCAGTAACTCAGATCCCATCCCATCCAACATCCCATCACAGACCACTGGGCATACTTATCTACTGATAATCAAAGATCAATTGCCAAAATTAAGCTATCCCATCATACCATCCCTTCCATAAACTTATCAAGCTTAGTCTTAAAGCCAGATATGTCTTTTGCCCCCACTACTCCCCTTGGAAGGCTGTTCCAGAACTTCACTCCTCTAATGGTTAGAAACCTTTGTCTTATTTCAAGTCTAAACTTCCTAGTGTCCAGTTTATACCCATTTGTTCTTGTGTCTACATTGGTACTAAGCTTAAATAATTCCTCTCCCTCCCTAATATTAATCCCTCTGATATATTTATAAAGAGCAAGCATATCCCCCTTCAGCCTTCTTTTGGCCAGGCTAAACAAGACAAGCTCTTACAGTCTCCTTTCATAAGGCAGGTTTTCCATTCCTCGGATCATCCTCGTAGCCTGTCTCTGAACCTGTTCCAGTTTGAATTCATCCTTCTTAAACATGGGAGACCAGAACTGCACACACTATTCCAGATGAGGTCTCACCTATGCCTTATATAACGGTACTAACACCTCCTTATCTTTGCTGGAAATACCTCGCCTGATGCATCCTAAAACTGCATTTGCTTTTTTAACGGCCATATCACATTGGCGGCTCATAGTCATCCTGTGATCAACCAATACTCCAAGGTCCTTCTCCTCCTCTGTTGCTACCAACTGATGTGTCCCCAATGTATATCTAAAATTCTTATTATTAATCCCTAAGTGCATGACCTTGCACTTTTCACTATTAAATTTCATCCTATTATTATTACTCCAGTTTACAAGGTCATCCAGATCTTCCTGTATGATATCCCGGTCCTTCTCTGTGTTAGCAATACCCCCCAGCTTTGTGTCATCTGCAAACTTTATTAGCACATTCCCGCTTTTTGTGCCAAGGTCAGTAATAAAAAGGTTAAATAAGATTGGTCCCAAAACTGATCCTTGAGGAACTTCACTAGTAACCTCCTTCCAGCCTGACAGTTCAGTACGACCCGTTGGAGTCTCCCCTTTAACCAGTTCCTTATCCACCTTTCAATTTTCATATTGATCCCCATCTTTTCCAATTTAACTAATAATTCCCCATGTGGAACCGTGTTAAATGCCTTACTGAAATCGAGGTAAATTAGATCTACTGCATTTCCTTTGTCTAAATAATCTGTCACCTTCTCAAAGAAGGAGATCAGGTTGGTTTGGCACGATCTACCTTTAGTAAAACCATGTTGTAACTTGTCCCAATTACCACTGACCTCAATGTCCTTAACTACTTTCTCCTTCAAAATTTTTTCCAAGACCTTACATACTACAGATGTCAAACTAACAGGCCTATAGTTACTCAGATCACTTTTTTTCCCCCTTTCTTAAAGATAGGAACTATGTTAGCAATTCTCCAGTCGTACGGTACAACCCCTGAGTTTACCGATTCATTAAAAATTCTCGCTAATGGACTTGCAATTTCATGCGCCAGTTCCTTTAATATTCTTGGATGAAGATTATCTGGGCCCTCCGATTTTGTCCTGTATATCTCCACATGATATAGAGCTAGTATAGCTGACTCTAGGCCACGTTTTTTTCCTGGCCTGAGCAAGAGAGTATGTTGAAGGAAAGAAGTGTGGCTGGAGCAAAGCTGGTCTCTGGTGATTCCCAGTTGGTATAATGGCTCCTTTAGGGCTGCAAATAGCCTGTTCACTTTAGAGCTACTCTGAGGCACTAGGGGAAGTTATCATAGCTAATATTTCTGTGCTGCTCTCTCCCCCCCACAAAGAGGTAGGACATTAGTACTACATAGGAAAATGTGACAGGTGGGTGAGTTAGGAAGCAAATTTTATTTTCAGCCTCAGGTTGGATTTGTTGCTTAGTCAGTGCAACCAACATATTTAAGTACAGCTTAGATCAAGAGTTTTCCCTTGTGAGGGCAGCAGGTATACAACATGATTTGCTTTTAGAAAATTTCTAACCCAGCATGCCTTGAAACGGGAAAGCTGTACATTTTGAACCTGTGTATGCATAAAAGCATGAGCTTGAATATGAAATGGGTTCTTATTTCTAACGTAGTCTAGTCCTAGTGTCCAGATTTCTGTAACCACTATCACTGATAGAGGCATTCACAGTGGCACATTAATATGCGGACACATTTATTTATACTTGCCAGACTGCACAACTGATTCTCTTGTTGCTAAAGTCAAAGTACATGTACATGGTTCCCCCATCCCATATCACCAGTGTAATAACACAACACAGAAAATAGCCAGATGCTGTAAGGGGTTGCAAGATCCCAGAGTTTGTGGTTCCTGGTATTTGTACACTGTCATCGTTAGGTTTTTTTTTTTTTAACTGGAAGAAATATCTTTACAATAAAGTGCTAACAATAGTTTTGGAAGTGCTACAACTGCAGATTACTGGGTCTGGCAAACCTATACTTCCTGGTAGTTTTCTGTAGGGGGATACTTGACATCTAGTCATTGACAAGGAGTCATTTGGGGAAATGCCCAATAGTTTTCAAGGGTTTAGCCCTGCATCTTCACTATAAGTTTTTCTTAAACTTATTTCATTTTAGGTCCATTAAACTTCATAACTGAAACTCATGTTATGCTTGAACCATATTTTGGAGTGGAATCCCCCTCAGTACTGTAAATGAAATGAGTGAAATGTCTTGCTCACCTTTCTGCTCAGAGTGCAACATGTTTTACACTTTCTCACAGAACCCAGGTTCTGGAATAGATGTATTCATACCATTCTGTGACTAACTCCTTCTGCCCTCCCACTCTCCAATATACTATACAGAATGTGCATCTCTTCTCTATCTACTTATTTATAATAAATAAAAGTAGTACTGAAACTGAGTAGTTGGGACTCCAGTCAACATCCTATTGCCTAGACTAGTAAATGGATCATTAACATAAGATTGTTCAAAAGATGTACTGGTGTAATTTGCCCTCAGTGTTCTGGACAAACATTTGTGTCTAGATGCTATGTTGATTAGATTATTTCTAGCTACCTGTATTGATGATTCCCTTTTTCCATGGTACTTGCATTTTTTCTGTCCCAATACATTTCAAAAATTCAGCTGTTTACAGGCTCTTGCTACTTCTACTGTGTATGCAGCTAGACCTAAAGCCCATGGTTTTAGCCATTAAACCATATTGCACCAGTTTCTATTATCACCAAGATATCTTGCACAGAATGTCATGTAAACAGCTGACAATAAAATGAACAGGTACAAATGATGAAAGAAGGAAAAGAAATAGCTTTCCTTTAACTGCAGACTGTACTGTATTTGCATCAAGACAAGGCCATGAGCATATTTTGACTGTAAATTAAGGTTCTTTCCATCCCGTGTAGCTTGATTGGATTTTCTGGAGTCTACACTGTGTTTTGAATTACAAATTTAGAGTATTTTGTATATCTCAGCTCTGCATGCTGCATTAGAACAACAGAAGATCAGATGACAAAACTTAGAGTTCCCTTTCATGAAGGGAATTAAAAAGATGAGACTAGCATAACCCCCACCCCCCCCCAAGCTCCTCAGAGAACGTGAAAACATTGTGGCGTATTTGAACCACTGAAGACCATAGATATGAAATCCTTGCCAGGGAAAGCATATTTTGCAAGCATTTATTTAAGAAATTAAATGCTAAAAGAAGAAATAAACAATACATAAGCCACTCATAGTAAATCATAAAACGAGGATGAATTGCCCAGATCATTTCACACATGATAAAGCTGGACAGTAACGGGGACGACAGAAAAAATTCTGCAAAGTATTGCTAGCTGAAATGTCAAAAATGTCATCTTAGTGTTTTAGAAGTCTTCTAAAAAGTATTATACTTGCCAACTTTGTCATCTTATTTTGCTGTCATGGCATTTATCTGCTTTCTGACTTAAGTTAAGAGGCTTGTATTTCTGTCCTTTCTGGTACTCATAGATTGAGGACCACTGGAAAGTAGCAGGGTCTCCTGGGGCTAGAGGACATGGATGTGTCATGAGTGTCCCATTCATTTTAGTGGGTGATCCCTGAGATGTTTTTCCAGATACCAAATATCTTCACTTCAGATCAGTGCTCAGTAATATATATAAATAACTTTCACTGTTTATTCACAGGATGTGTAGTAGCAAAACGGTACTTGTTCTGTTCACCATCTGCTTCCATAAATTTCCCTTTCTGGAATACACATTGTTTCATTTCCTAAGATGCAGAGGAGCATCTAAATTTTTGGGTGTTTGATGGCATAAAAACATTTTGAGGTTCACCCATGATTTCTCAGTTTTTACACCTGAGCAGCTGAAAAAGAACAGAGTGATCTGGATAATATTCATTTTATTTAGTCAAAGAAGCAATCTCTGCACTTTTAGTTATGAATAATGTTCATTATCTTTGTTCAGCTACAGAAAATTCCTAAAAACTATAGCAAAAAAATAAGAATCCCATCCAGTCTTTTCTCTAATGAAGATGTGGAGCTTTTCACTAATAGGTTTGGTTCAGATTCTCAAAGGTATTTAGTTGTCTAATTCACTTGAGTTATTGTCCAGGGGTCAGCAATATGTCTGTACATGGACACAAGTGTCCATGGTAAAAATTTTGAGGTCCATCGTAATTTTTCAAAAAGTTGAATGACTGAATGACACAACCTCCCAAATGTCTGTCACTGAGTACAGTAATTTTGTCAAGTGTCCATCGTGCAAAATGGTGGTGCCAACTCTTGTTTTTATCTCTACATAGTGTGCGAAAGGAGCTTTCAGGACTGCTGGTAGATGGCTGCTGATCCTGATTATTATGATACAAAAGATAGCCTTCTTTACTGGCTGCAGAACTAGAGTTAGACATGTGGAAGTTAGCCCTTCTCTAGGGGTGAAGCCTATGAGTTCATCTAGCTCAGTCAAACTGTGTGGCCACTGGGTATAAAGAAATGTCATGGGAATTCTGAAGTTTCATTGTATCCTTGGTAGTTTGCTAAATGCCAGCGACCTAAGAGAGAATTTTGATATTGGAGAAGTCATGGTTTTGCTGCTTAACAGTTTTGTTTTGGAAAAGAGCAAACTAGAATGCAGCCTAAAAATTGCACTGTCACCTTAAAATAGGGATCGTGAGTACAACCACTGTCCCCAGCAAAATAGCGATTGTGAAGTGGGCAAGACAACATCAATTTTGGGTATGTTTTGTTTCGTTTTTTAATTCATGTCATATGGACTAGATTGAGGGAATTTCTCACCCATGTGCAAGTGAAGGATAACTAAATCTATAACTCTTGAGCATTGTGAAGCCCCTGGAGATATGGACAGATTGAAGTTAGAAAAAGGAGAGCTCATGTATGAGCTTTGCTGACCTGAACAGTTGCAGAGCTCCCTGCTGCACAGCTTTTCAGAATATATGGAAGGCTGACCTTTCCTCTGGATAAGTCAGCCCAGTGTGGAGCAAAAATCCATGACCTTCCAGGGCTTGAGCAGCTCAGAACACCCAATGTGTGCTGATCTAGCCGACTAAGCATACTGTGATAAAAATGCCAAACCACTACTGGAAAACCAACCAACTGAGATGGCCAGTCACCTGCTGCTGGCCAGCATAGTGATCTGTAGGAAAATCATTAAAGCTAGAGTACTTTGAAGATGTAGCTTAATATATCCTCAGAGTTTGCTCTCATTCATCTATTTCTCAGGAAGTCAAGGGTTACTAGGCTTCTTTTCCAGTTTCACTAAAATAATAAGTTAATATGTATCACCATGTCAATGATCTTGCCTGATGACACGGAAAAAATGTAATAATTTCATGACACAGTGATACAATGTTATAATAACATTGTATCTGTCCAAGATTATTTTTCCAGAAAAACACGTCAGCCTCAGTAATGACATAAAGATTCCACAAAACGTGTAGCAGGTGGCAACCTTCAAACTGTCTTTTTCTAATCTCTGTTGTATCAGTTTCTTCTGTCACAAAAGCCTCTCCTTCAGTGTGTGACATTTAAAATTTCATCATTCATGTAGTTGATTATCCATTCAAAAGAAGAAAAAGGTGCATGATCATCTTCTATCTGTGTCTATTTGCGCTTTCTCTTATGCAAGGGGACATCCTATGAAATTGAAATGGAATACATTTACAACTGATAAAAGGAAATGCTTTAAAGTAATGTTTAATTTGTATGTGGAATGTACTGCCATAAAACATCAGTGAGACTAACAGTTAAGCAGGATTTATAAAATGATTAAACAGCTATATGGGTAATGAAAATATGCAGTTAATTATAATAGATAGGATAAAAAGAGCAAGGGATATAAATCCATCTGTTTCAGTCCCTAAACCTGCCACTACTGGACAGGAGTAGGGAGAAATTTATCTTATGGGCATGTTGTTCCAAAATGATCCTCTAAGGGGATTTTTGCACCTTACTCTCAAATGTCTGACTCGCCACTTTTGAAAATGATACTGGATTAGATGGCACTGGCCTGATCAGGTATTGCAATTCCTCTGTTTTAAACGGTGCTTATTTGCGTTAAGACAAAAACATAAACATTTATATTTAGCCTACAGATCAGGGGTATTTGTGTCCTCATATATTGATTGCATTGTTATACCAATTATATCAGACCAGTAAAAACCAGCAGGATCTTATTAAAGGGGACAAGACAAAGATGCCACATTTATTATGATAATTTGATTTATGACTAATATCTTAATTCTTATACACACACATTATACCTAATACCCCTCTCACCTACCCCCACACACACCCATCAGATGTTCTGCAGCTGCTGCATAGTTACCAGTCCTGAAGATAGCTTAAGTTCATAGCTTGATTTTGTAGCTTGGGTTCGTAGCTTGTGGCGGCTAACTGGTCAGGAAAGCCAGGCACAAGGACAAGCTGGATCTCTGTTGGACAGGCACTGATGTCCTTCCATGTTGGCAGCAGAATATTACCCAGAGTCTCTCATCTCACCCTTCTTTTTTATAGGCTTTTAGTTTGGATTCAAAGTCTATAGGTCTTGCTGTGACACGCTGCCTCTGGGTTTAGACTGACCACCCATCAATTGCAGGCGTGACTTTCAGCCTTGAACCTGGCTTTGATCTTCCTTCTGTTGTCCTTTTCTTTTTAGGGTGGATGCTTCTTACTTTGTTTAGGGCTGTTGTCTAGGTCTTCAGCCGTTGGTATTTGAACTTTATCCCATCAGGACAGGCTGGGGCTGGAGGTTGATTCCATCATCCATACATACCTCATTCACACATCTAAACTAAACTAATAAGATTACAGCAGGGTTTGCAAAAATGAAGGTTGGAGGAAGCTTTTACAAAATGGAGTGAGTGTTTTAAAATGGGGTTTGAATTACAATATGGAACAGAAGTTACAGTGTGGGCAAGTGTAGTGTGGATGGTGAACAGAAGTTACATTAATAAATTAAAAACAATTTCATTTATCAGTTCTACAGCATTGTATAGAATCTAGATTGTGTTTACAATTATTTACTTGGGGCTTATCTGTATTTTAAAGCTAATACATATTAAGGTAAGGCATGAATTTAAAGTGTGGTAGCTCTTCCTGAATAACCTCCATCTGTGGACACACTTACTCTGGAATAAAAGTAACTTGTTCTGGTTTAATGGAGTTGTTCTGGTAGGATGCCATGTGTGGACAAGCCTTGAGTGTGGTAAAGAAGATTGGTGTGTTAGAGCTGTAGAAGATGAGTGACAAAACCCTGTATGTTCTTTCATGGAGGGAATGAAAAAGACAAGTCTACCAAAAAATGCGGAAAGTTCAGCATAGGAATGTTCACAAGCTCTCATAACATTCCTTATGATGTATGTGGATCATTAACAAGCACAAACAGAAAATTTTGCTCGTAGGATGCATGTTTATGTTGGCATTTTTTAGAACTAAAAGGATCAACTCAGAAGCTGTACTCACCACCCTTAACTTTTTCTGTTTTAATATATATTAGCTTTAAAAGTATTCAGATTTATAAATTGTGGAAACCAGCTGACTGAATGTATGGCAAATGCATGATTAACATGAATAGTTTGGCTATGGAACCCTGTTTTTAAAAATGGTTGATTAGACTGTGTGTGTGTGTGTGTGTGCGCGCATCCCATGTTTGCAAGAGGAAATGGGTGCTTAAGCACACAAATTAGTTAACTGCCTATTTAAGTGCATGTGTGCACATTAAATTGTGTCCCTGCATTGACAGCTCAGGAAGCTGCTTTGAAAAATGGGCCTATGGCTATTGTCACATCCCTTCATAACGCCATTACCTGCTTGTACAGTGCACACCTGGGTGTACTGCCAGTGCAATAGATATCTACTCATCTCTCTCTATCCACACATCTCCCCACCAAAACATCAACAGGACTTGTATTCTCCTATTTTACAAGCATTTTAGGGGTGGACCAAGTGACCTTCTGCCCCTCCTGAAATTTTGTGGATGACTAGGTTGCTTCTTGTCCATCTGAATTTATTGGGCCCAAACAATAGGCCAACATGGCATGGATTTCTTTTTCTATTTTCTGCTCATTCAAGAAGAATATGGACTCATTGTCTCCTTCCTCAAACCGAGTTGGTAGGGATAAGTTGTAGAGGATATATCCACTATGGCAAGAACTGGGATCTAGGAAATGTCATTTTAAACAGCTCTAAACTGCAGCTCTGAGAAACAGAACCATATTGTTTTCATAGAATAAGTGTGCTTCCTATTTTGGTAATGCTGCATTGTTCAGCAAAAGAGCCCTTAGTGAGATGTCCGTCCATTCACTATGCTTTGTTCTGAAAGAAAATGAGCTATATCATAAAACTCCTGCACTATGTGCATGTGGATGTTCTGTCCATGGGGAAGGAAATGTGTTGGGTGGTCCTCTTCCTCCTCCACTAGCACTAGTAGATTCCAGAAAGCTTCCAAGGAATCTGTGAGACAGAGACTATCTGATGCCCCGGCATATCAGATAATCCCATGAAAGTACCCAGTGGCTAGGATACCTTGAATTGCTTTCTACAAGCAATGTGAGATTAAAATTGGGCAGCAGCAGCCCTCTGTGTCTGAATTTAGAATTGTTCATGGCTCTGGAAGAAAGCTGCCTTGCTGCCAGGCAGGGCTCCTGCTCCTTGAGTGGGCTGTTCCTCAAGACTGGGGAACTGAGATGTGACTGCTTTGCTGGTGTGCACCCCCACAAGCGGGAAGGGGGTCCCAGAGCTCCTCCCTTCCCTCCAGGTGTTGTATATCCTGGGAGCAGAAGTCACCTTGATTCTTCCTTGTCCTGGAATCCTGCAGCTGGGAACCCAAAAGAATCCATGGGCTGGTTTTGTTCTCATGATTGTTCCAGCATGCCCTTGCTTTTTCTTGTTCCAGGCACGGTTGTATAGCAACTGCTCCCTTGCAGCTGACCAGAGAGTAAGAGGCTTTGCAAAAGCCGAGGCTTAACTTAAATAGGCAATGGGGGCAGGGGAAGAGAAGGGTGTCACACAGCAACCCTTTGCAGAGGTTAAGCAGAGAACAAAAGGGAGGAGATTATGGGGGATGTGCTCTTCTTTCCCCCGACTCCCACAGTGCATTTTGGTCTTCTCTTATTCCTCGTGTCCAGTCAAAGGTCCTCCCCTGCTAAAGGGGGTGAGAGGGTATTTTCATAGCTGAGTTCCAGAATTGGCTCTGCTTTGCTCACTCTGGAAGCAGGAGTCTGGGGTGCAGTCATGCCAGTGGGCTGCAGGCTATGTAATTAAAAACACTAAAAGAGAAACATATGCACACTTCAAAAAGAAAAAGATGCCCAAGTTTTAGAGGTCCAGGATGCTGGACTAGAGAGACCACTGTTATCACCCACTGTGGAAATTTCTATAACACTATTTGTTAGAAAAAGATTCATTGTAGCATCAGACCTCATATAGCAAAAAAGAAACATCTAGATGGGTTTATAAAGAAATATATCTTTGTGTGTGTCTTAATTTTTACCGTGTGGTGTGTACCTAAAGCTCTCTGTATAATTACATACAAAAATTATGTTAAAAGTATGTTATTTAAATTGCAAAGTCAAGCACTTGGAAAGTTACAAAATGTCAGATTTACAATTGTACATGAAACCTTAACTTTATCCCCTTACGCATCCAACCTGTACTCAGTGAGGCAGGGCTCCTGGGGAAAAACTAGTATGTAGTCATGGAATTAAAAAAACTGTATCATAATGCATTTTGAACAAAGAGGTGAATTAAGGTTCCAAGCACTCTGATTGGCTGAAACAATCCTGTTTCATTTTAATATGTTATCCTGTGAGAGTTTCACACAAGTTAAATGTTGTCTTAATGTCAATTTTAATGTTAGGATAGATTTGATTATATGCATACTTTCTTTATTTTATTAACATGTACCAATAGTCATATCTTACTTGAAATTGACTTTGATTAGATAGAGCATGAAGGCTTTCCAGCTCTCTGGCAAACATGAAAATCAAAACCAGTAGTGGTTAACTGGTTATGTTAAAAACAAGATGTTGAGGTAGATAATGAAGAAGATCACAAGAGAAAATGTTATTTGCTAAGATAGGTATCTAGAGAGAGAGGAGACTTCTTCTAAAAATAAACTAATATGTAACTAAAAAATTAATCCAAATTCTGAAAGCAGTTTAGGCTCAAAGTCATATTTAGGTACCTAAATAGACATGGCCTCATCTCTAAAGATGCTGAGCACTGCAGCTCCAATTAAGAACTTTATATTAAGATGCCTAAGGGTACATCTTTACTACCGGCCGTATCGGCGGGTAGCAATCGATTTCTCGGGGATCGATATATCGCGTCTCATCTAGGTGTGATATATCGATCCCCAAACGTGCTCCTGTCGACTCCAGAACTCCACCAACGCAAACGGCTGTAGCGGAGTCAACATGGGGAGCCGCGGACATCGATCCCGCGCCGTGAGGATGGTAGGTAACTCGATCTAAGACACTTCGACTTCAGCTACGCTATTCACGTAGCTGAAGTTGCGTATCTTAGTTCGATCCCCCCCAGTGAATACCAGCCCTAAGTGTAGATTTAGAAACCTTACTAGTCTCCCACCTTTGAAATTTTTCATCTCAATGCTTAATTAAGAAAGATATTTCTGTCTATGATTTTTGAGGGGGGGGGGGCTTTGTTTAAAATTATCGGAAAGCAAATTTATTAAAGCAGTGGGCAAGCCATTAAGGAAATAAATTAGTCTTTGATCAAGACATTTTCTAAGGATTTTTTTTCATGAAGTTCTTAGCATGCTGTTAACTAAGATATAGGAGTGTGGTTTTGACTTATTTTATTTAACAGTGTCCACCTGAAACAAAACAGTAATAAGAGTTTATTATGTGGTCTGCTATTAAATAGTAGATGGTGGAGGGAAATACTATGCTACCTGGCCTCAGACTAGGGAAAGAAAATGTGATTTATTGTAATGGGCATGTATGCCATAATAATAGGTAGATTGCCTGCTAGTGGCAGGTCTGGTTTGGTTATTAAACCTGAATATAAAAAAAAATATGCATGAAAGAGTTTAAAAAGGACAAGGAAGGCCACCATTGTAATTCTGCTAATTATATTTTCATAGTGCTGCAGCATTAACAGTATATCACAAGAGAAGTTATAAGCATGTGAATTGTATTTTGTCTAGTACCTTCTTTAGGATAGTTTGCCTACTAAAGTTACTTACTGTCAAGGTTTTTCCCCCACTTTGAACTTTAGAGTTCAAGAAGTAAGGACCTGCATGAACACTTTTAAGCTTAATTACTAGCTTAAATCTCGTACGCTGCCACTAGCCAGAATGTAGTGTCTGGCACACTTTCTGTTCCCCCAAAACCTTCCCTGGGGAATCCAAGACCCAAACCCCTTGGGTCTTAAAACAAGGAGAAATTAACCATCCCCCTTCTTTTCCCCCCAGACTTTCCCCTCCCTGGGTTGCCTTGAGAAGCTTACACAGATCCAAACTCCTTGGATCTTAAAACAAAGAGGAATTAACCATCCCCCTCCTTTTCCCCCCACCAATCCCTGGTGAGTTCAGACTCAATCCCTTGGATTTTAAAACAAGGAAAAATCAATCAGGTTCTTAAAAAAAAAGTTTTTAATTAAAGAAAGAAAAGGTAAAAATTATCTCTGTAAAATCAGGATGGAAAATGCTTTACAGGGTACTCAGAGTCATATAGAGTAGAGGGACCTGCCCCCCCGAGCCTTAGATACAAAGTTACAGCAAACAGAGGTCAAAAATCCTTCCAGCAAAACCATCATTTACAAGTTGAGGAAACTAACATAAGACTAATCCGCCTTGCCTGGCTATTACTTACTATTTTGAAACATGAAAGACTGATTCAGAAAGATTGGGAAAGCCTGGAATGATGTCCCGTCTCTCTCAGTCCCGAGAGCGAACAACGAACCAAACAAAAAGCACAAACAAAGACTTCCCTCCACCAAGATTTGAAAGTATCTTGTCCCCCTATTGGTCCTCTGGTCAGGTGTCAGCCAGGTTTACTGAGCTTCTTAACCCTTTACAGGTAAAAGAGACATTAACCCTTAACCATCTGTTTGACACTTACATATGGAGATTAATTAAACCTTGTTCACCACATACTTGTATGATTTTTGTGTTTCTTTTCAATAACTGAAAATAGACAGCATGCAAGGATAAGGTAAAGATCAACAAGATGTCTGCCTCTTAGATAAGAACTGCAAATCCCAATTAAATCTGGTAATAGATCAATCCAAAGAGCATGTAAGAAAAGCATTTATTGTATGTAGTTATCCATTACAACAAAGGACAAAATCTGTCTTCAGATGGGTAAGAGCTATAGTAGCAGATACATTTCTAATCCGTTTCTATCTTGTGTTAGCGGATATTGTTCTTCTGACAAATAGATTACTTACAGGCATCTTGATAATGTTTTTACCTAAATAAGTTTTTTTTCTATTAAAAATTAAATGCTGCCAATCTGTCTGAGGTTTAAAAATAGTGTAATCAGTTTTGCTTATTACTAGTGATCAGTTCAGTATAGTAGCTCATCGATAATATAAAAGTACAAAATACTCTGGCAGAAATACAAAAAGAAACATGAAAATGTTTGGGAGATGACCCTGACATTTCAGAGAAATCTAGTTACTTTTGGATTGTAGCTATTCAGACAGAAGCCATATACATGTATTATGCAGACCACAGCTTACTTGCTATGAGCATTGCAGTTTTTTCCCTTCTCATTCACAGAAGTACTTCATCTCCTGCCCAAAGGCAGAAATTCTTCACCCCTGGAAAGGTTATGGAGTCAGAAAAGCTGGCTATAGGGCACAAAAGTGTCATTGCAAAAAGTACAATATCTGAAAGGTTGAGCTTCAGGGAATATCATCACAATGCAGCTATTTGGTTCAGGAATGAACAAACATCCTGACAAAAAGTCTGGTCTAAGTAGAAGAAAGGCATGCAGGAATATGTAATAACTTCCCTAAAAATACTGTCTTGTTAGTTATATTTACATCCAGTTAATAGTACTGTATCAAGTTCTTTGTTGTATTTCTTTTGTTGTAGGTTGAGGTACATCAGGAATTGATTTGGTGCATTTTGTTAAATATCTTTCCTTGGATTACATTTTTAACTCTCAGGGTATGACTATGCTGCATAGTAAACCTGAATCTGTGGGTCCGCACCTGCAGATGTGTTCTTTCTAAGCTCACCCTTGAGCATCCTCATTGCATTGCTGTGCGAGCTTCATACGCATGCCAACTTGTCCATACTGAATTATACACATCTGAGTCAGACGTTATTGGTTCTGGGGATGTATCCCAGGATTCTTAGTGTCCTTGTTAGCTGTCACTGCTCTAGGGCTTGGTTCACGGTGTGTTGCGGGAGAACTTGCCTGTCCATCCTGTGACACTTGATGGGAAATTGTCTTAGCTCACCAACACATCCAGCTGAGCCATTTTTGAGTTTGTGTACTCCCTTCAACTGTAGTCAGCAACGTGGATCTGGCACTGGTGGAAGAATTTGTGCTCGTGGTTTCACTCCTGTTTTAGGAATCAGGCAGAGCATCTTTGACATGCTGGTGGACATTTCAGAGGTGGTATTTGTCCTAATGAAAGCACCTCTTGGAGAGAGGTACAGACGTGGAAGCTATGACCCAGCTGATGCTGATCATGCCTGTTGCCATAACTGCAGATTCCCCATATGTAAACCAGCACTTCTGGAACATATGTGGGATTGATGGGATCACATCATCATGCGGACCTGGGATGACCAGCAGTGGCTCCAGAACTTTTGCATAAAGAAACAGATATTTCTGGATCTGTATGATCAGCTTGCTCTGACCCTCCAGCATCAGAACAGCTGCATGAGGGAGGCTATGCCAGTTCAAAAACAGGTTTCTATAGCCATCTGGAAGCTGACTACCCCAGACTGCTATAGGTCTATTGCTAACCAGTTTAAAGTGGTGGAGGTTTATGAGGTGATCAGGACTGTAATGTATCCCAAAGTGGTGGGCATAAACAATATTCATGAAATAACTGCTGGTTTTGAGATAATCGGTTTTCCAAACATCTGTGGGGCTATCATCAGAGTTTGCCCTCCACAAGGTGAACATGAGTACATAAACTGCAAAAGGTATTACTCCATTGCTATGCAGGCCCTGGTCAGCCACAGAGGCAGATTCATGGATATTAACCTGTGTGCAATGGCAAGGTTTTCCAGAGACAAACTTCATGGACAAGCTGGGACATTAATCTCACCAAACAACATCGTTATAAATAGAGTCACTGTCACCACGAATATTCCAGAGCACTCCATGTACACCCTTTTGGCATGGCTTATGAAACCATACCCTGATCTCAATGTATTGGCAAAAGAAGGTTAAACAACATGGTCAGTAGCTGTAGGATGATGGTTGAATGTGCGTGTGGCAGAGTGAAATCCAGATGGCACAGCTTTCAGAACCATTCAGATACCAGTGATTGTGTCTTGCTGTACACTGCGCAATGTCTGCAAGGATAACTATGAGCTATTTTACTAGGAGTGGACCCAATATACTGTTGGATTATTCACACAACCAGAAGGGCTGGGACAGGCAGGCCTACGGGACTGTGGGATAGTGCTAGTGGACTCACTGCACACAAGCCTGATGACCCTGGGTTCAACTGCATCTCCATTGCAAAATGAGCAGGCTTGGATCCACCCCACAGTGGGACTCACTCTTATCCTGGTTGAGTCTGCAGGCCCAAGCCTGAAAGGTTTCTGGCACAAGTCAGGCAGCTTTGTGTGTGGATGGTAGGAGACTTGGGCTTAAACCTGAGTCTGAGCCTGGGTATTATGCAGTGTAGACATACTGTTACACTTCTAAGTATACTCTCCATATTATCTGTTATAGTTAGTTATTTTGTCACAAAATGATTCCTCAGTTAACTTTTTGCCTAGAATGTATAGATCTTCAGCATTTTCTGATGTTTTTATTTTTTAAATATAAAGATTCTTCTTGGTATTTTATATTAAATTTGTAGACCTATGTAATTTTTTTTATTAATAACAAGGGACCACAAACATGTAGGGATGGGATCTTCAAAAAGAGTCTAGAGATTTAGGTGGCCAGCTTCTATTTAAAAATTTATTTTTCTCCCCAAATTGAGTGGGAAGTGGGTGCCTTCCTTCCTTTGAAAATTCCAGTCTCTGTGTGTACACACACACCCCCCCTCTCTCTCTCTTCAGATGTCTTTTTAATATCTATCAAACAAAATTATTTAAAATATTTTTACTTTGACACATGGTAATTGTTGCAAAATAAACAAATTCTTACCATGGTATAGACTGACTGAGTGGTTTAGGCGACTTAGATATAACACTGCTGTTAAAATTAATAGATAATATGTGTCTAAATCTCCTAGACTGATTTGAAAACATCTCTGTATTTCCTTTGTATACTGTAGTGTGGAAGTTTTATACATGGCACTAAATGTTTACTTTTAAAAAGTACCCATTGAAGTTATGCACAGAAATCATCTCCTCAGTTTATCATTATTTGTTAATTTGTGGGAGCACCCAAACTGCTCAGCACTTTCCATTAGGCAATTTATACACAAATCCGCTTGATTCATTACAAGCAGCCTGGCAGAAGTGGGGCCTTTGGATGAACTCAGGAAGCAGCATGGAATAAGTTATAGAGGTGATTGTGTGAGAATTGGACAAAAGGGTGGGCAAGGCTCGGAGCAGTGGGAGCTGGTGGCAAAATGAAACTTGACCAAGGAGGATAACAAGCGAGGGTCAGAGTCACTTGGAATTTTGAAGGCAGAAATAAGGAGCTTAAATTTTATATGATAGTGAATGGGAAGCCAACGGAGGAATTCAAAAAGGGAAACTGCAGTCAAACTGATAAGCCAGCAAGATGAGTTTAGCAGTAGCCTTTTATATGGGCTGAGGAGGGTCAATGTATGTGTGTTTGGGAGAATGTTGTGTAATCTAGGCAGGATAAAACCAGAGCCTGAATTAGAGATTTGGATGTTGATGGAGAGAAAAGGACTGGCCTTGGAGATGTTAAGAAGGAAGAAGTGGCACATTTAGATGTAGATGTTTCATTAGTGACCCAGTGAAAGTAGTTTCAGAAGAGTGGAAATGTCAAAGCCAGATTGAAAATGATCCAAGATGGAAATGGAGGAGAACAAATCAGTGCATTGGTTGTATACTAAGGATTTTAGAGAAAAAAGAAAGGAGTGAGATAAGGCAGCACTTGGAATGGGAGGTGGGAGCCAGGAATTATTTTTCGAGGGTAGGAGAGACCAGGGCATGCATATATTGAACAGGGAAGGAACAAGAAGACAATGAGATTGAGAAGGAAGGGGTGGAGATGTGTGGGTGGGTGGGTGGGGGGATAAGTACTGGGTAATGAAAGTAAGGAGGTGAGAAAGGATAGGATCACTGGGGCATGGAGAGGGTTAAAGATGAAAAGGAGGCAGGAGCCTTCAAGATGAGTGATGAGGGACAAGGAGAAGGAGGAGTTTGGGGAGACGAGCAATGAGAGGGAAGAGAGGCAATCTCAGTGGATTTCTGCACAATTGACAACAGAAGTATGCTCTAAACCAGGGGTCTCAAACTCAATTTATCTTAGAGCCAGTACCAGTTCTCAAATCCTTCCAGCGGGCCAATATCACTCATGCTGTCCAGAACCTGCCCCAAAAAACTCTGCCCCCCACCTGCCTAAGGCTCTGGGATGGAGTTTGGGTGGAGGAGGAGGTCTGGGATAGGGAATTGGGGTGCAGGCTCTGGGAGGGAGTTTGGGTGCAGAAAGGGTGAGAGGTTGGGCTCTGGAAGGGAGTTTGGGTTGGGGAAGTGGTCTGGGGTTCAGGCTCTAGGATGGAGTTTGGGGGAAGGAGGGTGTGTGTGGGGAGGGGGTTCAGGCTCTAGGATGGAGTTTGGGGGCTGGGAGGAGGGAGTGCAGGCTCTGGGAGGGAGTTTGGGGTGGAAAGGGGTGTGTGGGGAGGGGTGCAGGCTCTAAGAGGGAGTTTGGGGGTGGAAGAAGGTGTGGGGGACAGGGCACATGCTATAGGCAGGAGTTTGGGGATGGGTGAGGGTGTGTGGGAAGGGGGTGCAGGCTCTCGAAAGGGGTCGGGGGTTCGGCACTTACCTGGGGCTCCAAGGTGGGGTGGGCCAGGGGGGCCTCCGCGCTCTTCTGTCCCCAGGCACCATTCCTGCAGCGTCCCATTGGCCACAGGGACGCTCGGGGTGGGGGCAGTGCATGGAGGCACAGCCCCACCCCTGGGCCTCAGGGAGGGGCCAGCAGCCACTGGAGTGAGCAGGCAGACTCTGCTCAGCTCCATTGCGCTGCTGGGAGCCCTGAAGGGGAGCGACGGGGGAGTGGCAGGTGGGGCCAAGGGAGAGACTGGCCCCAAAACTGCTGGAGCCTAGTGGGCCACACTGGGGAGGCCCACGGGCTGAGAGTTTGAGACCCCTATTCTAAGCTATATAAACAACCATTGCTTGATCTCTGAACTGCAAATACCATTTCCCCCTACCTTTACATACCTCTGGGTATGAAACCATTTTGTGTCAGGCATTAGTGGTGTGGTAGCCACTCATGGATATTTAGTGTGTGATGGTTTGGTGAATCTGTCTATGTACATCTTATGAATTCTGATTGATTATATGAACTATGTATGACTCTAGCCCGCTATGTATTAAGGAAGTGCACCTCCTTCACCTGGTCAGCCTCAGTGTTTCTTCCTCGGATGATGGGGGAGGTGGGCTCGAGTAAATCAACCTGATGCCAGAGGGTTTTTCTTTGCACTCTGGTTCTATTTTTCCATATTTCCATGGTGGGCCTCAGGGCAGAACCAAGAAGTTCTCTTAAGCAAAACAAAAAATGCCCCCAAACTTACAACTCAAACAGAAATACTTTTTCTTTTCCGGGGCATTGCCTTATCCCTGTCTTGGTTCCCGTCTTTCCCCATGCAGCTGTTAACTTAGTTTCTTTCCCGGGGGGGGGAGAGACAGCCTTCTACCCAGGAAAGCCTGTCTTTCCTGCTGCAACTGCTCCTGTTGCAGCATGTGTCTCATCTCCCCCCTCTTCTTTCACCAGAAGAGGGGTTTTAAAGGACACTGACAGCCTTAACTGGCCTCAGATGTCTCTAGTTAACTTGTGGTGATCTTTTTTCAGCTTATAAGGAACAGGGACTTCACCATTTTAGGGCTGATATATCTGCCCTCCACTGCTCCCTTATCTGTCAGGGCTGATTTTGTCACAGTTTTGAATCAGTCATTTGCTGCGGGGCCATGTCAAGCATCACACACCCTGTGTGGAAGTTGCTACAGGGCAATCAAAATAGCAGCTAACACAGAATGGCTTTGCCTGGGTACAGTAATGAATATGCTAAACAGATTGGCCAGCCTCAGGGAAACAGGTTTCTCCCCAGGCTGTCAAGGAGGGTGGTGGTGGTTTGGGGCAGTGGAATTTCCCCAGGAGAACAAAGAATGGTCTGTTAGAAGCTGCTGTTTAAGAGGATCATATTGTCTGAGCTATGGGGAATTTGTTGATCACTGCCCCTGAAGAAACTCAGGAGAGCTTTTTATAGAGTCACAGAGAGCAAACCTGAAGGGTGAGCAGGGTGAGAGGAAGGTCTTGGGACTCTGAAAAGAGTGACCAAAGCTCAAAGGGCCCTAAATGATGAGTTCACCGGAGAGAGGTTTTGTTATTTTTGATTGGCTTTGCAAGTTGCTGTGCTTTCTATAGAGGAGTGAAAGTAACTTTTAAAGGACTTACCAGTACTCCAGAGTCCTGCGGAGGGGGAGGGGCCTCAATTGGAAGAGGCATGGCCTCTATCGGAAGAGGTAGGGCCTTTAAATCCTGGGGCTTTTAAATCAGGATTTAAAGGGCTCAGGGATTAGGCTGAAGCTAGGAGCCAGGCCTTTTAAATTAACCCCGGAGCTACCAGCTACAGAGGCAGCTGGGGGCCCTGGGGTTTGGGCAGGGGTGAAAGTAATTTACATTTCTTACCCATATGGTCCAATCGCAAGCAACCCACCCACGTCTCCTATGTACTTCATGGATCCCTCCCATTGCATGACATAGATAGAGAAAATAAAGCTACTATTACTACTGCCAGTACTGTCTGTAATAAAACTTTACTATTGGAATAAGCCTGAAAAAGTGAAAACTCACTGTCACATTTTTCTCTGTGTCTTCCCTCCTCCTCCTCCAGCCAGGCTGCTGATGCTAGGCTCTGTGCTTTCTCCCTGCCTGGCACTCAGCAGCTGCTGCAGAGGCTTCCCTCTAGCTTGCAGCAGGGAGACTGCCTCCTGCATAAGAACAATTTAAACTCAGTTGTTCCCTGATGGTTCAGCCCCCAGGGTTAAGAGAGGTTTCTGGCATCTTTGTTAATTTCACTCCCAGTTGTTGGGGAAGGGGAAGCTGTGTGTGAACATGGCAGGGGCAGTTCTTTTCTGCCCCCTGGATGAGGGGGTCTCCAATACTACTAAAATACAATAGTAGGGGCCGGTTGCTGGGGCCGGGGCAGTTGGCAGCAGGCTGCAGCTGCATTGTTTGTGACACACACATACACATACATACTGTATGTATGTGTATGTGTATGAATGTGTCACACACAATGCAGCTGCAACCTGCCACTGACCAGCAGTGACACCAGCAACCAGCCCCTGTGGGCTGCTGCCTGCAGAGAGCCAGCAGGTGCTGCTAGGCTGGGTCTGCCAAGGAGTAAGTAACCAAGGCAAAAACCACAGCTAGCCAGCCAGGGAGGGGGAGGAGGAGAGGAAGAGAAAGTCTTGGGTGAATGAAGGGCAACTGAAATAGCCTTCATGAAATATACAAGATATTTAAAGAAAGTTTTATCAATTTCAGCCTCTTCACTCTGCAGGCAGGACAAAACAAAAAGAGATTTGAGATTGCACCCGCTGTCCTAAGGACATTTCAGGTGTTTAAATCACTATAGAAAGAGGGTGGATTGGAATGAAAACTACTATTTCTTTCAAAGGAAGCACAATAATTTCGCTGAATATTCAGTTTTCCCCTCCAATCCCTTTGTGGTTTTATCTATAGGGGCTATTTGCTTTCCCAGTTAATCTTTAGTTGCTTTAGCAAAATTGCTTTGCCCAAAATAAACCCTAATCATCATGACACATCTTTCCATCATGTTCTCCATGTTTTTAGTGTTGTTTTTTTTAAACAGTAACATTTCAAAGAGGATCTGCAAGCAGTTTGGACATCACAACCATGATCCTCTGCTGGAGAGGGAATGGGATAGATTTGAACTTGGAAATGGTTCCTGATTTTGATTGTGTTTAGGAGATCCCCTCATCCCATGGGGCAGAAGAACTGCCCCTGCATGGTCACACACACCCAACAACAACTGGGAGTGAAATTAACAAGGATGCCAGAAACAGCTCCTAACTCTGGGCACTGAACTGCACAGGGAACAGCTGAGTTTTAACTGTTCTTTTGCAGACAGCAATAGCAGGCATCTCTGCCAGTGTCTCTACTGCAAGCTAGAGCCTAGAGGAAAACCCCTGCTGGGGGGAATGGGGAGGAATTCAGAGCCTAGTCTGCAGCCTGGCTGGAGGAGGGGGAGGGAGGAGACAAGAAACCAATGTGACAGTGAGTTTTCCCCTTCCACCTGCTTTTATTAGCTCTGGATTTAAGCTGTGGAGCCAAATGCTTGTATTTGTTGTGTATGTTAGCAGGAGAGATGCCCTCATTCCTGGGGGCAGACAGGGACTGCCCCTACCATGGTCAAACACACCCTCCCCCCAGCTACTGTGAGTGAAATTAACAAGGAGGCCAGAAACCTATCCCTGGGGGCTGAATCATCAGGGAGCAGCTGAGTTTAAACTATTCTTATGCAGGGAGCACGCTTCTCTCTCCCTCCCTCAGTCAGTTTCCTTTTCTTACCGGTCCTCCATACCGGCTCGTACCAGCTTACTTTCACCTCTGTTTCTATACGAATAGAACATGCATGTCATTTTAAAAAGTCACTTTGCAAAGCCTCCAAGTTCTGGCCCCAGTCTCCCCCCGGCCACACACACACGGGGCCACCCAAGGCCTCTCTGCCTTCTGCCTCCACAGGGCCAGCATTCTCATTGGTGCCTGGGACTAGCCCAAGACCCCCCATCTGTGGCCCCCCTCCTCCCTCACAGCCCTCTTTACCCTCCTGTGCATGGGGGCTGGTCCTCTGAGCCACCCGTGCATGGGGCTGGTCTGTCGAGCCCTTCTGCCACATGGCCGCACATGTGGCTGCCCAAGGCCCTGCTCTCACACTTGTGTGTGGGGCTGCCCTTTTGCTTGAAATATCCATATCTTACACTGGCTTTGATTCCCATCTAACCCTGTACACTTGTGATGGGTTGGATCACAGAAACTGCCTTGGGGCTGCCAAGTGATGTGCCAAGACTACTTCTGACCCTGCTTTCCCTGCCAGCTTGGGACTCCAGCACCCTGTCTTGTTGAGCCAGACATGCCAGTCTGCTCCAACACAGACCCAGGGTCTGAACCACATGCCCCAAAGCTGCAGACTGAAAGCAAATTAAGAAGTGTTCCTGTCTTTAACACTCCAATGCCCAACTCCCAATGGGATCCAAACCCCAAATAAATCTGTTTATAAACCTTATACAGGGTAAACTCATAAATTGTTCACCCTCTATAACACTGATCGAGAAATATGCAGAGCTGTTTGCTCCCCAGGTATTAATACATACTCTGGGTTAATTAATAAGAAAAAAGTGATTTTATTAAATACAGAAAGTAGGATTTACCTGGTTTCAAGTAGAAACAGACAAAACAAAGTGAATTACCAAGTACAATAAAACAAAACTTGCAGGTCTAAGCCTAATACAGTAATAAAACTGAATACAGATAAAATCTGACCCTCAGAGATGTTTCAATATGTTTTTCACAGACTGGACGCCTTTCTAGTCTGGGCACAACCCTTTCCCCTCGTACAGCCCTTGTTCCAGCTCAGGTAGTAACTAGGGAATTTCTCATGACTGCAGCCTCCTTTGTTCTATTCCACCCACTTATATATCTTTTGCATAAGGCGGGAATCCTTTGTCTCTCTGGGTCCCCACCGCCCCCTTCTAAATGGAAAAGCACCAGGTTAAAGATGGATTCTAGTTCAGATGGCATGATCACATGTCACTGTAAGACTTCATTACCCACTTGCCAGCGCACACGTACACAGGAAGACTTACAAGTAAAACACAGCCATCTGCAGTCAATTGTCCTGGTTAAGGGCGCCATCAAGATTCCAAACGATCATTAATGGCCCACACTTTGCATAATTACAATAGGCCCTCAGAGTAATATTTCATATTTCTAAATTTCAGATACAAGAGTGATACATTCAGGACTGGCGCTAGGGGTTTTAGCGCGCTAGGCGCATGGCAATTTCGCTGCCCCGCATGCTGCTTCCGCGGCTCCGTTGGAGCTGCCGCAGTCATGCCTGCGGATAGTCGGCTGCTCCCGCGGCTCTGGTGGAGCTGCCGCAGTCGTGCCTGTGGGCGGTCCACCGGAGCCGTGCGACCAGCCGACCGTCCACAGGCATGACTGTGGCAGCTCCACCGGATTCGCCTGCTGCTGCCTCTGGCAAAATGCCACCCACCAATAATCCTGGAACCCTAGGCAGTTGCCTAGGCCCCCTAAATGGAAGCGCCGGCCCTGGATACATTTATACAAATAGGATGACCACGCTCCGTAGATTATAAGCTTAGTAATGACATCTTACAAGAGACCTCTTGCATGAAGCATATCTCAGTTACATTATATTCACACGCATCATCATACTTTCATAAAATCATATAGAGTGCAATGTCACAACACTAACTAAGCTAAACTTACCCAGGTGGAGATACAATATCCTGGGAGTTTTCATATAATTCTCTTCGTGTTTGGAGAAAGCTGCTTTTGCAAGTATGTTCTCACAATGACTTGAGTTCTCCTATTACTATGATGTGCAAATCATGTTCCTTTACTCTTTGGTTTGACACAGTAACCTTAGGGACATGCAGGTTAATGAGCAACTGATGAGGGATGAAACACAAGTTCCAGGGATTTCAGAGAATAAGAGTTATCCAAAAGTTCAGAGGTTATTCTGCACCTTTCCTTTCTTCCTCCCTTCCATCCTATCTCATCCTTTCTGTCTTCTCCAATGAGATTGTCATGCAGCTGGCCTGCCTTCAATACATGTTTTTAGTCTCTCTAGTTTTTCCTCTTCTGTGATCTCCAGTAGCATGTTTTCTCCTCCTCTCTGGAATCCTTTCCTCTTTGTAACCACCCTATGGCCTCTTTATCTATTCACTATCTCTGTAGTTCCTCCAACACACTTTCAGACTCACTTTGAAGTCTTAATGGCAGAGTTCAGCAATCTCTGGTCCTTCTGCATAGTTCAAACTCACTTCAGAATTTCCCCACCTATTTACTCCCATGGTATATTTCACTTTGTCCTTTCATCTCCAGTGAACAGTTGCATTCAGATTTTGCAGGGAGGGAAGAGAGCTAGCATTCAGCTAAATATGGTACAGAACTGATGGGTAAGCTTCAATACATATACACAGTTAGAAGTGTACAGCTCTCCGAGGGCCAAACTCCATAGGCAGCCTGTCAGAATGCTGGTGGTCATAGAAAATAAAATGTTGGCTAGGGTCCCAGTCAGGGATAAGGGTGAGATTTGGTTCAAAATCAGGACCACACTAACCTGTTGCACCAGACTCCTCAAGGGACTGATAATGGGATGTATAACTATAGCGAGGGTGTAAACAATATCCACATATTTGAGGGCATAAACAATACAAATGGAGAAATACTGTGTGGTGTGGTACAAGGGAGTATAAATAAGTTTAGTAGAATGAAACCAGATTTAGGCTGGGTATTAGAAAAAATGTCCAACCAGTCAGATGTAGGAAGTGAGGCATATTCTTCTAAGGAACATCCAGGAACTATCATTTAAGACCGTTAACACTTCACTAGGCAGATTGCTACAAAAATTGTTGTAGAGAATTAGCCTGAAAGCTCTTTTCCATTTCTAGTTTCTATAAAACTGACTTAAAGACTAGCAATTCAGTTAAAAATGATGTGTGATGTGTTGGCTCTTCCTATATGCATAGGGATCTCTGAGTCTCTGGAACATTGTATCTGTTCAGGTAACATTTGTTTCCATTAGCTGAAGCCTAAAATAAAGAAGTTGTTCTTTCAGTTGGTTTAGCAGAAACCTGCCATTGCTGAACCAATTGTTCTGAGTATGTAAACTGCTGCTGATTCTTGCTAATGAATGTAAGCTGTTGGGGCCTGATCTAAAGTCCATTTAAGTCAATGGAAAGACTCCCATTGGCACTTGGTTGGCAACCGTGATGCTTTATCTGCTTTTTTTTACAGAGGCATGGATTGCCATCTCATGCTCACATTTTCTCCAGGAGATTGGAACAGGGGCGGGGAAGAGAGGGAAAAGCCTATTAAGTTTATGGAAATGAGGTATAATTCACATAATGTGCCACCAAGGTTATCACACATAGTAATCAAACAAGACCAATCAAAGCTACACTGGCATCAGCAGATATATTTTCAAACACTGTTAGTCTCTGCAAACATACAAATGTGTCATTAGGAACTAAAGAAATCCTCATCAGCAATTTAGTGAAAAAGAACCCCACCAAAAACCCTCAGAACACCTGCTAAGCTATTTGCAATCATTACAGTCACGTTCCATTTGAGACGGGGCGGGGCACCTGGGGAATTCAGTTTACAGGAAGGATCAAATCTGCCATCTTAGGATGTTCTTTTCAAGTTTTGCTGATTTTGCTGAATAGTTTTTAAACTCACAATCACTTTTAATTTTTCTTATGTGTACACACTCTCTCTCTCTTATGAAAGACCCAAATTGGTGGCTTAGGAAATAGTAAAGAGTTTGGTAAAATTCAGTCCCAGCGTTCTTTATAAATTATTGGTGATGTGAGGTTAAGGAGCAAATTGAGAGGCAAATGCAAGCATATACAATGGCCTTTTTGCACATCTCTCCCCATATGTATTCAGAGCTGTGAAAAGTATTTACAGCACCTGAAATATCAAGTTCACAGAAATGTTATTCAAGATGAGATCTCTGCACAGTAACAGAAAAATTCCAGGTTCAAGTTACTTTTCAGTTTAATAGGATTCAGTATGGAGATTAGCAGTGAACACTTTTTATTTTTCGTTTACTTCATTATTTGGAGATGAGAAAAAGTACCACAATAAATGAATCATAATGGTGATATTTTAAGGGACTCAGAGCATCACAGCCCATTGCCAGATCTCATGGGAAATCATGCAAGATCCTGCCAGATGTTATGATTTAGACTCAGATTCCATGGTGGTAAATGCATAGAGAGAGAGGAATATTCCCAGTTTTTAAAGGAGTATCTGTATGTCCTTAATTTAATTTTCTTCTGGCTACCCTGTTCCATGCAGCTCAAGGCAGATTTGAGAATTATTGCCATTAATCCATCTGATCTACCAGCTCCTCAAAAGCAGCTCAGCCATAAAGAGTGAGTGCTGTTTTAGAAGTCCCATTTGAAAGTGGGTGTCAGTTGACTCATCACAGGAGTGATACTCTTGAAGCCCTGGGTCAAAATATGTGCTGTGAAAAATATACATCTTCGATTTTATCTTTTGATATAGAAAGGAAAGGACAATCCATTCCCGTTCCCTTAGGACTGAAAAGCAACAGATGCTTTAGGATAGACACTCTTGTTATGTATTAGTATTGCATAGTCTCAGGGTTGCCAATTCTTTCAATGTTAGTGTCAGTCTTGTGAATTTGGCATTTTTCTTATAGCCCCAGCTCTTTCAGTCATGGTTACATGAGAATCTCAGCTTTCATGACAACAACAACAAAAATAAGTTTGTAGCCCTCATAGTTGTATAAAAAGCTTGAAAACATGAACCCTCCTCACAAACCAGAAGGTAAATAAAAAGCATCCAAAATGTGCTATTTTAAAAAACCATGATTTTTAAGCTAGTCTTGTGATTTCTGTGTGAGGGGGGTTTCCAGTCTCATGATTGTGTGGGGTTTGCATTACTGTAATCAATCTTAAAAATGATGGCCCTAATCCTGCAGAGATTTACCCACATGATTGAGGGCTTGTCTAAATGAACAGTTAATGTAGGCGAGCTGGGGTATAAATATACACTAATGCTTTGTGTGGACCCTGCTGCTGCTGTGCACTGGAAGTTCCCTATTGTGCTCTGATCCAATTTACTGTCAAATGGGACTAGGTTCATTGGCATAGAGGGACTTTTAATGTGGGGGTAGCGGGGTCCACATGCACAGCCAGTAAGCAGCGCTCTAGTGTGCAGTGGATTTACACCCCAGCTTGTCCTGTACTGTCGGTTGATCTAGGCAAGCCTTCACTTTTTGCACTGTAATTAGTCGCGCTGAACTCAAAAGCAATCTCAAGTCTTTGTGTAATATAGAGAAACAATTTTAATGGTGCTTGTTGCTGACCTGCTGCTGGTGTCCTTTTATATATTTGGAGCCTCTTTTACTTCTAGACATATTACTCTATTGTGAGCCAATAAAAATGTAGTTTAATAAATCCTCTGTTTTTGCAGAGCAGCTTTACATTTCTCAATTATTGGTTACAGCTGATACACTAGACCAAAGAGATCTAATAAGAGCCAATTTTTCAGTAGGACTTCAGATTAGCCTCTATTTCTGTGGCCTAACCTTGGCATTCAAAACATACACAATCAAACTGAATTTGCATTTACTTTGTATGTCCATATGGAATCCATCCCAATCTATCGTGCGTACCTTTGAGAGTGTGTATAAAAATTATACACACATGAATAAAGGCTATGTTTTGAAATGCTGGCCCCCAGTTACAAATTCTAGCTTCAGAGCATGGACTGAAATTTTGAAAGAGCACTTTAATTTCACATTTTACATGGAATAATTAAAAATACACTTAAGAAATATCACTGACTTGAAAGATTCTTCAGCTTCCTGATACAGTATTCTCTCTCCTTAAAATCAGGTTTCCCATTAGAGTTGGTAGACTCAAAACTGGTGGAACATGCAGACATGTCCTCTCCCTGGGTTGCTCAATGTGTATGTGCAGGTTTACACTGCTCTCTCTACACTACCATGGTGCAGATTTCATCCTCAGAGTGAACTAGAATATTTGATGCGGCAAAGTGGATGACCTAGAGTCCTACTTCCTCCCAGGCCATCCTTGACTTCTTTCAGGTAATTTGCTTTTATGTAGTACCAGGAGTTAGACCTCAGGTCACAGCCATACCAGATAAAATATGCCACTGGTGCTACAGCTGCTCAGCAGGAGGTTTAATTGGCATGACTTTGAGTGTTCTCAGCATTAGAAGCATCTTGTTTAAACTAGAGCAGAGTTTCTCAACCCATGGGTCACAACCTGAAAATGGGTCACCAGAATGTGTCAAAGAGTTGTGAGGCTGGCTGGGCTTGGCCCTGTACTCCAGGTGTTCTGACTTCATGCAGGGGGTAACAGTGGCACGCAGGTTTGGCCGGACAGCACAACAACCATGTTTCATTTCCTAGAGCTGGAACTTCCCTCTGGAAAGTGCTTCTCTCTCTTTTACAGTGACTGGATAGATATTACATTAGATAGGTGGGTACTCAGCGCGGTGAAGGAGGGATATGTCATCCAGTTTACTTTCCTCCCTTTCCCCAACCCACCTTCCCTGTCCCTTTTCAGGGACCCATCTGATGAGGCTGTTCTACTTCAGGAAGTACAGTCTCTTTGTAAAATTGGGAGCAGCAGGGAAAATTCCTTACCAGCATAGAGGAAAAGGTTTCTATTCCCATCATTTCCCCAAAAATGAGATGGTCTAGCGGCCTTTTTTTTGGATTTGAGAAAGCTGAACAAATTCATCAAGAAAATCAAAGTCAGGATGGTCATTCTTGCATATATTTACCCTTCCTTGGAGATGGTTATGCTGCCCTCGATTTGCAGGATGCTTACTTTCATATGGCAATACAGCTAGCCCACAGAAAGTATCTTCAACTTGTAGTCAGGAACATGCACTACCAATATGCAATACTGCCCTTCGGTCTGTCCTCAGCCCAGAGGGGGTTTGCCAAGAGCAGGACAGCAGTAGTGGCCCATCTTCATAATTCCAGAATTCAAATATTTCCCTATCTGGATTAATCTGAGGAACATCAAAGGGATGGAGCCAAAACACTATCTTCATAACTGGATCTGTTCTTTCAGATAGGGCTAAAGTTAACTGTAGAGAAATTGACATTACTACTAACATAAAAAATAAATTTCATAGGGGCAGATCTCAACACCAAGACTGCCGAGGTTAACCTCCCACCAGACAGGTTGCTAACACAACTGAGGAAAAACAATCATCCGGTCATCCTTTGTGAAAATCTTAAGTCTGAGCCCAAGACAACAGTGCATTCTTGCCTCCAGCTGATGGAACACATGGCCTCATGCACTTACATGGCTGAGTATGTCAGAGTTCAACTGCAGGCCTGGCTTCACTCAGTATACCCTCCAGGCAGACACTCTAGGTATGTCTACACTGCAGCTGGGAGCGTGACTCCCAGCCTGTGTATGTAGATTCATGCTAGCTCCACTGGAGCAAGCATGTTGAAAATAGCAGTATGGACATTGCAGAGTGAGTAGTGGGCTCTGGCTAGCCAGCTCTGCTCAAACCAGCGGGTCAGATGCACTTAGACATACCCTATCTGGACATAATGATTTGCATACCTGCACGAGAGTTTCAGTCCTTGAATTGGTGACTAGATTCCCAGAATGTCTGCAGAGAGGTTTCTTCCTTACCCCCAGAGCCAACAATAACTCTTGTAACAGATGCGTCCACTAGGGGATGGGGTGCCCATCTGAGGCAACTTCAGTATCAATCACTATGGACATCAGAGGAGGCTACCCCTCATGTAAATGTATTGGAGCTTTAAGCCATTCACCGGGTCTGAGACTTTATCACTATCATCAGGAATCAAGTGGTTCAAATCCTTACCAACAATACCACTGCTATGTTTTTATCTGAACAAGCAAGGTCAACTCAGTGATCCCCTTCTCCATAAAGAACATTATTCTGCTATGGGCATTTCAACCTCCCAGGAGTGAGAAATACTAGAGCAGACACTCTTAACAGACAATAGAACACCATGAATGGTCTATAATTGCTTAGCTGATGACTTGTACCACCTTTCTTGGGTTCTTCTAATTTCAATTGCTTAACTAAAGAAAAGGACATGCACTGAATTTACTTTTACAGAGTTTTAATAAATATCCCTAACAGCAACTAATAATGATGTGGGATATAAGAAGCTAAAAAGGGTATCAGACTATGACTTGGCTAATGCAAAATAGAAAATCGGTTGATATAACTGATCAGGTTTTCAGAATCAAATCACACAACCACAATAGGAAATGGCACTTATACTCAATTGCTATCTTGGGAAGGTGATTTTGTTCTGATTTTTGACCGAGTCCCTTGGGCATCAGTTGTGCCAATTGGTTGTTATTAATTCAGCTGTTGCTAACACAGCTCAGGAGAAACAATCCAAAACCTAGCTTTCCCAGTGAATGGTTTTAGTCCCAGGATCTAACTAACACTCCTAAGCACCCAACAAACTCCTACACTTATGACATACTCTATATGCTGAGTGCAATTCAAAATGTTTGCACATTTGGTCTCATTTTACATCTGCACACATGAGAGCTTGAAAGGCAGTATGAAACCATTAGCTATGGTAGACACATGTACAGTATTCTGTAATCCTAGTTAACAGTAACATGTTCAATTTAAAGCTAGTTTATAGCAATCATGATTGGAACCTGTTACAAAACACAGACACACACTGTAATTTTGTGACAATCTTTAAAACACACAAGCATGTATACTTCTTTAGTAATTAGATAGTTTCAGGAAGTGGTCGATTGACTGATTGGGTCACCACCCCAAAGAATGTCTTTGTGTTACTTACCAACAAATATTTGCTCAGCCACCAGCCTTCTGCACAGTTACTATTCATAGCAGGAATTGACACTGCAAACACAGGTGAAGTGAAGGACAGACATGACGATAGTCTTTTCCCAGTGCGCTAGCACAAAACCCAAGTTACTGGAAAATAGAGACAATTAAATGTGTCTAGCCTGATATGTACTTGATGTTACCACGAGGACTCATAGGTGGCTGGCCCAAGACCTCAGCCTTCTCCCTTTCAGGTTTCTTTGGCTTTCGGGAAGAGATGTGCTGAAGGAGACAGGCATCTTGGTACAAACCTTGAACACTATTTGGTTTGCTCTGATTAACAACATAGCTCCCCGAGTCACTATCTGTTAGCTCCTTGTGGTGCATCCCTTGCTCAGTGTTGCAGATATACTTGCTCAAGTTGAAGTTTCTCCATCAACACTCTCCTAGCCGCTGAAATGTCCAGTTTAAAGTTCATATAATTTATATAAAGTCCATCCATATTCTTTAATGCTTTTTAAACTTGTTTTAAAAGTCCATTGTACAATCCAAAGTCACTTTAAGAACTCCAGTAGGCCAGAAGAGCTGTATAAATCTTCCATTTCTGTTCTTGTTTTAACAACCATGGTGGGATCTTGGCATGTGTGTCTGAGCTGAGTCTGTCCATTCTTAACCAAACAGTTACATTTCTGATTATTTTACTCTGTGATCAAGTGTCCTTATAAACACATTGTTTGGTTTCAGTTCCTTTTATTTAGTGCCTCTTTATGCCCGGGTGTATTTCATTAACTTGATAGTTTGCTTAATTGCAAACATTAGACTTATTTCTTCACTCTATCACTTAAAGTAAAAGAAATCCATATGAATGCAACCCCTTTCTTTCCTAACAGGATTGTCCATGAGGTAAACATTGCTGTTAAAATCTACAATTATTTACCCAAAGCTGTGTCACTTATAGTTGACTTCTCTTTTATACACATTTTAATTATAATATTAGATTCCATCAAGTATCCTTACCATTGCTATCAATTAAAACATTTTTGATAGCAGTTACTTCTGCAAGGATGGTGTCAGACCTTCTGGCATAAATATTCCTTGCTGAGCCCTCTTTCATGATATTCCACAAAGTCAAGGTCTCTTTTAGGCCACACTCTAAATTTAAGACCAAGATTGTTTCAGCATTTCACCTCAGTCAGACCGTTCATCTTCCAGTGTTCTTTCTGAAGCTTCTTTCTAGTGAGGCTGAAGAAAAGCTTCATACTTTGTTGTTTGGAGGACTCTGTCCTTTTTCCTAGATGGCACAAAGGCTTTCAGATCATCTCCTACTACTTTTTGTAGTCTATGCTGAAAGGATTAAATGGAAACCTGTTTCAGCTCAATGTACATCCCATGGCATGTGATTGTATCAAGCTTTGCTGTGATCTAGCAATGGTCTCTCTTCTAAGGGTAACGGTCATTCCACTTTGTCAGCTTTTTTGAGCAACATTCATATAGTGGACACTTGCAAAGCAGCAACATGGTTGTATATATGTACCTTCTTCAGAAACTACACCATTACTCAAGCTTTCTGAGATGATTTGAATTTCAGTAAGTCAGTGCTGCAGTCTCTCTTCACATAATCTAAAGTCCCACTACTTGCAGGGAAATTACTGATGAATCACCTACAGTGGAATGTGTATGTGCACAATCACTCAAAGGAGAAAAAGTGATTACTTACCTGTACAGTAACTATTATTCTTTTATGTGTTCTGCACATATGTATTCCACGACCCTCCCACCTGCTCCACTACTTCGAATATTCACTAGCTGGCCATGTGAAGAAATAGAGATGGAGGTGGTGGCCATTCCCCTTTATACCTTCAGCTCCCTGCACAAGGACAGAAGGGACACATCTGTTACATGTTAATGCTGTTGGCAGAAGTCTCCAACCTGAGTGCATTGGCCTCACATTCGCCTGCAGTAGACTATGTATGTGCACAACACATCTTGAAGAACAGTTACTGTACGGGCAAGTAACATTTTTTTCCATTCACAAGATACTTGTTTTCTGAACTTTAAAACATACCATAGTGCATTTGAGTTTGCTCAAGGACCACTTAAGATTAAACGTGCCCTGAAGCTGACCAAAACCTCAGTTCTTCAAATCCACTCACATATTTTGGGTGTTCTCACTACTTGAGACCTGTGCAAAAAACCAAACTACTAAGTCCACTTGCAGATTTGTGGTGGAAGTCCCAGAATATTATGGTTTCCTTGGTGCCTGGGGTCTACTTTGACTTTATCCACTATTTAGCTTGCTCACCTTAGAGGCCCAGAGAACAGTTCTCTGATGCATGTAGGCAAGCAGCCAGTTCAGAAAGTTTATTGTCAACGAAACTCCACTTCTGACCCTGAGAAAGCTGTCTAAGGTGTGATTTGAGCTCATTCACACCATTTGATCTATGAAAGGAAAGTGGCCAGCTGGGTGATTTAGAAGAGGAGCCCATCTTATACCTAAATCATTGCATTGCCTAAAAAGACAGCAAGGCACATGCACTGTAACTAAAAAGGATGAACACTCAAAGTGGCTTTTCATTATAAATGGATTTGTAGCTAATTTTCTCTTGCTCTTTCTCATTTACCTTATAGGGGACACTGAAAGAAGTCTGGTTTACTAAGTGAGCACTTGGGTAGGTAGTGTGAACCTTTCAGATCACCATGAAGGTGGCACCCCTAGATTCAGATATACATAAACTTTTCTGAAGAAGTTCAGCCTTTTTCTAATCAAAAGCAAATAGTCAACTTCAATCCACAGGGGACTTCAAATGAATTCTGTATTGAGACTTACCTGTTAAATTAAATAGCAGACTTTCAGCTTTGGGTAGCAATGCTATTATAAAAGCTATATTGTCATTTGATTTACCAAGCACTTCTCTGTGTTGTCTGCTGCTACAAACCCACAGTCGAAAACATTTGATATTGGTTCCAGTAAGTCCCTTAAGCTCTTGTTCTCAGGCTGACATTTTAATATGTCATCTTGCAATGAAGTGAAATATAATGCTGTGTCATTTCATTGTTTAATGGCACTCAGGAAAGTCTGGTCAAAATGTTGTGTATACATAAAACTTCATTTCAGAACCAGTGAAGATTGCTCAGTGACAATTGTGCAGTTCTCTGTCATTTATAAAACCCAAGCACTTAACAGCGAGGAAATGAATAGTCAGGAAAATCATAAATCTTATACTGCCTAGATAATAAGCAAATACATTGGGCTTGATTCTCTGCTCTGTTAGTCCAGTTTTGCAGCAGTATGACTACAATGAAGCATAAAACTGGGGTAACAATGCAGAATCAAGACCCATTTTATCACAACACAGATGGTTTGTTGATTTATTTTTATCTCAATTTTAGTATCTTAATATCATCATTTAAGTGATGTTGTATGGGAAATGTATGTTTCAGTTGTCAGTATTTGTCATTTCAAGTATTTGTGTCAAGGGTATGCTGTCTGTTTAAGGACATGTCTGGTCTAGCAGATCTCTGCTCTAATTTCTCTCTCTTTAAGGACAAGCATTTTGGGATGTATAGTGCCCGGGGTCAGGTGACTGTAGGCTGCTGCAAGGCATGCTAGAAGAAGTGCTAGGGAATAAAAAATGCAGTCTTTACTCTGGAAGAGGAGACATTAGAACTGTTGTGGATTTCTCCTCTGAAGAAGCATTCAGGCAAGGTGATGGAGGTCTTTGAAGAAGCAGGCTATAGAAGGATTTCTGATTTTACTTTAGGAATATTGTTGATTAAATGATTTATTAAATGGAGTGATGATGAAAGATAATCAGAATAATGTAATCTTGTTTTCTGAACAGTGGAGCTGGATGTGATCAAAGGAAAGCAAGTACAGGAGAATTCAGAGTTACAAATACCTCTGGAATGGATGTTGTTCATAACACTGAAATGTTCATAACTCTGAACAAATTGTTATGTTGGTTGTTTCAAAAGTTTACAACTGAACATTGATTTAATACAGCTTTGAAACTTTACTATGCAGAAGAAAAATGCTGCTTTTATCTATCTTAATATAAATGAAACAAGTACAAAAACAATTTCCTTACCTCATCACATCTTTCTTTAAACTTTCCTTTTATTTTTTTTCTGTAGTTTACATTTAACAGAGTATTGTACTGTATTTGGGTTTATTATTTTTTGGTCTCTGCTGCTGCCTGACTGCATACTTCCAGGTCCAAATGATTTGTGCGGTTGTCTGGTCAATTACTAAGTCTGGTGTTTGCAACTCTGAGGTTCTGCTGTAGTTAGGTCACTTAGTAAAGAGGTCCTGATACACAGTCCCCCTAACATGAGCTTCTCATAATATTTTCAGATTCTTATAACTGTTTTTGGTGCAGAGCTAAGGAATATGGGGGGGTGGGTGTTATAAACAGATACCTAAGGGTTAATGTCTCTTACATCTGTAAAGGAGTAACCTGAAACACCTGACCAGAGGACCAATTAAGAAACAAGACTTTTTCAAATCTGGGGGGGGGGGGGGGGGGAGCTTGGCTCTCTCTCGGTGCTTGTGTTTTCCAGGACTGGAAATAGAGAGGGTGGAATCCCTCTGTTTAGATTCACGGAGCTTGCTTCTGTGTATCTCTCCAGGAACCCAGGGAGGGAACACCTGGAAGGGAGAAGGGAAGGGAAATGGTTTATTCCCCTGTGTTGTGAGACACAAGAAATTTGGGTCTTGGGGTCCCCAGGAAGGTTTTTGGGGGGACCAGAGTGCCCCAAAACACTCTAATTTTTTGGGTGGTGGCAGCTTTACCAGGTCCAAGCTGGTAACTAAGCTTGGAGGTTTTCATGCTAACCCCCATATTTTGGACGCTAAGGTCCAAATCTGGGAATAGGTTATAACAGGGTGGAAGGGCCATAGCAGGATGTTTGTGGGTATTGAAGCAGTGTAGAGGATGTGGGGTTAGAGAGATGCAGGGAGGGGAGAGAGGATTAGAATGTGGAGTAATTAGGGTAAATAAGTGGAGAAGGGTTTGGGACTGTGGTATTAGGCAAATGGCTGGTGCGGGGGACTAATGGAAAGGGAAAGGGGTTGGAGAGGCTTTAGGCCAAAGGCAGGGGGGTGGGAGTTTGGGGAGAGGCTGGGAGGGGTGACAAAAGGAGTAGGTTGCAAGGGAAGTGGTGGTGGGGATTAGGGACAGAGGTACCTTTTAGCCGCACATTCTTGCCTCCATTTAGAGCCTGGTGCTCCCTCCCTTGTCCCCTTGTCCTGGCCTGTGGGGGGAGGTAACAGAAGCCAGAATGAGGCAAGGCTGAGGAAAGCCCTGTGTTTGTTAATCCATTAAAATACATGAGAGATTAATCTACAAAGAAGTCTGCAACATAATTGAAATAAGGACAAAAATCTGACCTAAATCCACAGCAGCAAACAAATAAAAGGATGAGGATGGCCTTCTTTTCTTAAATCACCGCATTATAGCACATTATTGAGTGGGCTTTAAACCTAGGAAAAGAGGATTTAGAACTGGAAGGAACCTCTTGCGTCATGCTCTCTGCTATCATAGGCAATCACATCACAGAGTCCTGTTCATAAATTTATCAAGCTCCATATTATAACTGGTTACGTTGTTTGATCCACTTCTCCTACTGGGAGACTGTTCCAGAACTTTGCTCCACTGATGGTTAGAAGTAATCTTCTAATTACTTTGGAATAACATCCAATGTCACATCTGTGCTACAGAACCCAGGTGCAGTGAGGTGAATTAACAAGCCATAGCTATTTTGTAGCAGAGTTATTTGAATTTTCGTAAATATCATAAATACACAATATGTCATACCATTCTAGTCTGTCTATTATCACAAATGTTCAAATTATTTGCATTTTTTAGAGAATGATTTAGCTCTGCAATACCACGTAATGTTAAAATGGAGGAGCTCAAGAGTCAAGGTACAGATGAAGAGCTCTTTAATGTCTTTGTTTTGGGCTAAAAAGAGTATGCCTTGCAGTCTGCTCCTGAAAATTCTAATTAAAAAAAAATTATGGCATTTTTCATTCTGTCTTTCCATCCTTTGAAAACATCCAGCTGTGATAATCCACCAAAGCTTGTATGATCATGGAATGATGGCCTTTTCTGTTGGCATATTTCCTGATCTGAAGAGGTGGACACAGAATGAACACTCCATATTCCCAGCATTGTACACAAAACCCAACCCTTTAAATACCTCAAGTGATCTTGGGCACATCTGTCAGCTGGATCACATGTGGCCTATATTGTCATGTATACTTGCTCCACAAAAGCAGCCACTATGTGGACTGCCCTATACCAAACGTGTGCCCCACTGGTCAATAGTTATCCAGGGTAGACAGTTTCCACAGTGTGATTGATTCTCTCACACTGAGTGGAGCTTGTATTCTGGTTTTCTGGAGCTGCACTGGTTGGGATAGCTCCTTCCAGATATAGAGAAAAGTCTCTGTACATTGAGGGGATGAAGGGGTGGCTATCTCACCAGCCCAGGAAAGAACCACAGCCATGCCCAAGTGTAGTTAAGGCCCTTGCCTCAGGGCGCAATTTATTCAAACACAAATCTCCAAAATAACATAAAATGAAGTAATTCCCCTGACCACAGCAGGCTGCAGTCCCCAGGGACCATTCCATTTCTCTCTCTCAGCCCCCAAAAGAGGACATGCTTCTTCCGTCTATCCCCTGTTGAGTTATGTGACAGGCAAGCAGCCAGTCCTTGATATTCTGCTATGTTTCACCCTGTCATTGTCTCCTGACTCATCTTAGTTCTTTAGCCATTATTATTTGTTCCATGTCTCAGGAATAACTTTGTCCCACTCGTCTGCACCGTAGTTATGATGGATTCCTGACCAAACCCAGCACTCTAACCAGTAAGTCCCCTTCGTTTAATTCATGGCAGTTTAATACCGGGCACTGGCGGCAATGGAGTTGCAGCATGAATTCCTTTAACAGCTAGTAGTTGACTACGTGGATTAGTTTACGGCAAACTGGAGGGTGAATCTACTCTGCACTCCCACAGACTAACTGTCCATATAGACCCTGCTAACGTACATTAACCATTCTTAAATGTGCTTTGATCTAGTTCTCTTTGATATGGGATGAACTGCTAATGCACATCTGCAGGGTCCACTTGGGCAATTAATCCATGGCAATTAATCAATTGATTCACACCCCATCTTGCTGTGAACTAAATGTTTGTGTAGACAACCCCTTAATCTCAGGCTTTGGCCCTCCATATGTTTTGCCTGAATACACTCCACTGCCACCTGAACCTCTTGAAATGCTTGGCAACAAATTTGTAGGACTGAGTCAGAAAATTGTAAGTTAAGAATGAGGTTTTTATTGTTCAACCTGGCCTCCATTTTGTACGTATGTTGCAGAAATGACTACATTTCCCAGGAGGTCATGGAGATTTGACTCTTTATTTTCCTCAAAATTATCTTGGGCTTCAAAAACACTGATCCAAGATTTGATTAACCTATCAATTTTCATAAATAGACTTACCATCTAGCTTCTGACTTCTGATATTCTGTAGTCTTTCTACAGCTTTTCCTCTCTATGACTGACAAAGAAAGACTCCAGTCCTGCAATGCAGTCTGCTACTGTGGTTCCTTACACACTTGTGAAGACACATTGACTTCATGTAGTCACAGTGGTCTTTGCTAACAGATCATAATGCAGGTAGAGCTAGTCAGGGCCTTTTCAACAAAACTTTTTTTTTTAATGGAAAATTTTGGTTTGTAGAAACTGAAACTTTTTGTGGAAACTTACCAGTTTTCATTAAAGTATTGTTGAGATAGTTTCTTAGGCCCAGACTGGAATATCTGGTCAGAGAGAGAGAGAGAGAGAGAGCCCAGCAGAGCCAATAGTTCAGTAAGTGGGACATTCATGTGGGATGTGGCAGATTCAGTTTCAAGTCCGTGTTCTGCCTGATTCAGACGAGGGACTTGATTGAGGTGTGTAGTCAGTTTCTCTTCTCCTGGTCTGGACCAATGAATATTTAAATATTTATACACAATGGAACAATTCCAAAAGGAGAGAATGAGAGGGAGACCGATTCTGCAGCTTGGTGGTTGGGGCATTCACTTGGGTTGTGGGATCCAGTGTTCAAATCTCTGGTCTAAAGTGGGACTTGAAACTGACTTTTCCACATTCCGAGTGGCTGCCTTGACCTATTACTGTTCTGAGACATGCATGCTCTAGAGGTAGTTTTTTTTCTTCACAATTTTTTTTGAATGGTCTTGGTTTCAAAATAAATGTTGAAACCTTGAAATTTTCGGCAAAATAGAATTCTTGTTTTCTGGCAAGTTCTAACTGCAGGATTGGCCCTATACTTGTCTTAATTATAGAGCTACTTCATTAATACAGAGAAGCACATCTCTAAATGAGAATTTGGATAGGTTGTTTGCATTCAGGGAAATCCCTTAATGCTTTGAGGGATTATACAGGGTAAACTATTACCTTTCTGACGGGATTAGAAAATGCCATGCTGGGAAAAATCAAAATATTATTTATTATTTTAAAAGTATCATCTAAAGTTTTAAGCTTCTTGTCTATGTTTAATGAAGCTTGTAAATAATGAGTAGCACTAGTCAATTAGTATTTAAAACAGAAGCTCGGTAGGTGCACTGCAATCTGGTAATGAAATGCTTAGTTAGAAAAATACTTTTGTAGTCTCAGTTTTGTGAAGCAATGACTAAATCCAGGAAGAAATTTGGTTTTTTGCAGGTTTGTATTATCTGAGGATGTTCCAAAAGCTCTTCATAATTGTTTTTCCAATTAAGTGTCAGTTTGCATTTGCATAGGTATCAATATAACTTGTGTATGGAGACACTGTGGATAAATTATGAGAAAATGACTGAGAAATTATGAGAGGCAGTGAGGAGGAAATATGAAAAGTTGGCTTGGGGGGAAATGAAATTTCTTTTTAGCAGTTTTAGGCTCATGAAAACATATGAAAAGTAAATGGATCTAAGTTTAATGTAGACTAGATTTTAAAGATTTTTTCTAAGTTCCCTTACTCATTATTAACCCCTTTTATTTGATATGCATAAAGTTAGGCGCATTATGACGATGGGGGAGTATAAAGAGAAACATGACAGCAATAACTTTCTTGGCAACAGAATGTAGTGTTGTAAACCCCAGATTATAACCATAGTCCAGTGCATTATCCAGTTCCATGACCACAGAAAATGCTGGTATATTTTGCTCAGCAGAAACAGCAACCATATAATGTCAGTGTGAAATTACTTTATTTTAGTATGAAGGAAATAGCAAAAGTAAAGTCTCCCTGTGTGACTTTAACTTTAGCAATTCTTGATTTTGCCGTACTTGATTTATGCAACCTTAATGTTTGCTTAAAGTAGCTTTTAGTGTGGAATGCCCTATTTTTGTAATAGTTTTACATTAGACTGTGAACTCCTTGAGCCAGATGTTCAGCCAGAGTAAATCAGCACAGCTGTAACAGTTTCAACACAATTATGCCAATTTACAGTTGCTAAGACTCTCCCTGTGTTGTCTTTGAGTAGTGGTAAGCATGTTAAAGATCATAATATCCACCACATTTTCTAGCTGTTCAAACAGCCTCTGGTCTTAGTGGTTGCTCAGCATTATGTATAAGGAAACTATCATCTGCTACTTAATGAAATGTGCATCCTTTGCAATTCTTACTTGAGTTAAGTAAGAATTATTATTTTCTTCTGAAAAGCCAACAACAGGCAGAATTTGCAGCAGTTACAAGCTATTGTGTTATGATTAAAATAGTATAAAGATTCCAGAAATTAAATTCAAAGCCAACCCACATAAAGTTATATTTCTGTTCAGAAAATAAGAATGGGAAAACACTTAAATTATGCCTTACATAATCTTTGTCATTCTTGGAAATGTGACCTTCTGAAGGGCCTGGCAGTGCCTGCTGTACTCAGGTAAAACTATTAACTTCCAACAACTGAGTAAGAATGGCAGAACTGAGCCCTATGTCCATGAATGATGTTACAACAATTGGTATTGCTTGATGCTATTTCTGGAACTAACAAGTTGAGTCCTGGTAGCTTAAGAGATGGAGAACTCCTGTATGTGCAAAATAGTCAGGTAATCAGAATGCAAGGGATGGGAGAACAGGTACAGATAAAATAAGCAGTAAGAACTGAGATTAATCTTTGTGCTGAATTTGAGCTAAACCAAATTTTATTTTATTTTTAGTATGAAAACATGGTCTGTGGGATTTTTAAAATTATATGTTTCTACTTCCCATTTTCATGTGTCTTTTTAATAGGTGGTAATTGACAAAATAGTACAGGCCCGAAACAGGAACACAAATGGGTCAGAAATCTCTCTCCCAACCACTGTTGGCCAGATTATACCACCTTTCTCAGTAAGTATTACAAGGAGTGATTAAGTCACAGAATCTGGCTCTGTGTTTTGTCGGTAGAATCCATTCAGCCAACTCTACCAAATGTCTATTGTTAAATTATGAAACAGCAACCTATGTCTACAAGTTTTGACTACTTGGTAATTGGGAAATGTTTACTTTTAGTGCACATATGAATACTTAATTTTATGTACTTATAAAATTCTATTACAGTAGATTACAACACAACAAAGCAACCATACACTACAGAAAATAACTACCACTCATCAATTAACATTAATTTATTGCAGACACATTAACCATTGCACAGTTTGATATTTTTTATGAGTTCATATTGCTTCTAATGTGTTTTATGGTTTAATGCGAATTTTAACTGCATGAAATTAGAAGTGTGTTCACATAGTTAGCCCAAATGATCCAAGAGTAGATTTTTTTAAAAAGTTAAATAATGAATACAGTTGATAGCTGAAGACCTCCCTGTAGTTCTGATGTATTGGTAACTTGTGTAGATCATTACAATTTTCATGGGTCATCAGTCTCAGATATCTGGAGAAACAATCTGTGTTGACTTAATGTTGATCCTTCCATTTCTACATTTATAAGAAAGTCTGCTTAATGCTTAATGCTGTTTCTAATTTTATACTACTTTTGTGTATTTTGACTGGATATGGAGCTAACACTGGCATTGGCATAAATTGAGAAGTCTTTCATATAAAGTTAGAAAAGAGTGGTACCAAAATTTAGTTTTTATCCTTTTAACTTTATGAATAGTAGAACAAGTGTTCTGGTAACAGTTTCCTGTCAAATATCTAGCTATTTCAGGCACATTGCACTGAAGATAAATATTCAGAGGATTTACCTGGTATATTAAATAATGTGAAAACTAATTAAAGAGGCAAATCCCTTGCATGCCAAACCTAAATTATTTGATTAGTCAGCCATTTTTATTTACTGTCCCCTTATCCATATTCACTACTAGATAGAGGTATGGCAACATACATTGTTGCAGTGTCTACTTATGCACATCTGAAGCCCTGTGTACGTAATTACTAAAAGACCTCACTCTTGCCTTCTTAAAGGTAGTTAGTAAATTTCAAATTCAAGGACAAACTGTTCACCAAAGTGACTAAGTTTGTTCAGTCTTTATCATGTTTACACTCTGTGCATTTGACATTTAACATAATCTTTAGATATGGTTTTAGATACACTGTACAGTGGAATTATATTTGGGATAAATTTGTGGCACAACTGTTGGACACTATGTTCTAAACAATTATTCAAGCAAAACATAGCACTTGCATTGCTAAGCCATTTATTAACATAAAGTATTATTACTTTATGTTAATAAAGTATTATTAGTGTTTAAAATGTTAATATTTTATTTATTGTGATAAAGTAATAAACTAAAATGTATTGCCTTCCAACACCATAATGTAGGTGACCAAGACTGAATTATTCAAATACTTACAGCAGAATTCTCTTTCAGTACTCTCTCTTTTTTACACCTGAATATATTTACAGCACTTATCTTCATTTGAAACTATGCCCCAGCTTCATAATCTTATATGACTTCACTACTTTCTAGAATACAGCACAGTATTCATTACTTACCTTCAGTGGTGCTATGCTTTCATCCAGCTTTCATCTCAGAACCTGCGCTATATCTGATTCTCCCCTGCTCTCCCGCCAGGTATTATAACGAAACTGTGGCCTTTATTGGTTGATAAATTACTCACTTGACCTGCTCCTTAAGATGTTTCTCCTCTTTGTTCCCACTCACATTGAAGTCAATGGGAATTTTCCTTTCAACTTCAATAGTATCAGAATCATGCCCATAACATGGTGGTGTTATGAAAAGGGATGACACCTTTGTTGCCATCTTGCCAAAATTTGACTTATTTACTAGATGGCTCTGAGCATTTGATGGTGATGTGTAGCCACATTTGTGCATTGGGAGCAGTGTGGAAGCATGCTGACCAGTGGGAGCTCCAGTGGGCACTGCATATGGCCTCTTGGAGCTACCATACTGGGAATACAAAGAGGCATGTGTCAGCTTGCTGTACTCTTGAAGAAGATGGAACATCTATTCCTCTGTTCTGTTCTGCGGAGGGGAGAGGGCCATAGCCCAACATCTTGTCCTTCCCCCTTTCTAAAATCTAAAACTGACAGCTTCACTAATCCTATTTGTGAACTTCAGTGCCCTGTTCCTTCTCCCTTCATTAGACAAACATGTAGGGGCCAGGACCAACAGGTCCCTTAACTTCTGTGCTGAATCATATACCTGACATCTCTAAACTCATGCCTCCAGCAATGCCAGGCTTACCTTGCTATGTGCTGCTACTTAATTTATTTGGACTCCTGCTGGGATATATGCTCATGTTAGTAACTGTGGAAGAATGTAGTACTCTTTCCCCCTGTAATTTATCTATGCTATCTTAATTTTTATGGATGCATTCTCGTTTCACCTTCTCTAAACCAACTTGTAGCATTTGTTTTCTGTCCTTTAATAAACTCAAGACCATATGTGACATGTTGAAACACTTTTTGTTGTAGCACAAGTTATAAAATAGTCTATTAAATCAGAAAGGCAATTTTCATTGTATTCTGAATAATCCTGAAACATGAGGGGAAACAATTCACACTATTCAATTGAACTGTTTTTTAATGTAGAGCTCTCAGTGTTTGACAATAACAGAGCATTTTGAAGGGATGTCGATTACTTTAGAAGCTAGGCCTGGGATTTTCAAAAGAGCCGTCAACAGGAATTGTGTGCTGAACTCCCTGAAGTTCTTTTGAAATCCCAGACTATTGTTGTTTTCTCTTATGGTGGTGGGGACAGAGAGCTGAGTATTAGAGGAAATGTAAATAAGGTGGACTCTCACCTTCCAGACAAGGAATTCATAATCTTGGACAATCTGGAAGGAGTTCATAGGGTTTTGTCATCTATTCCTTTCTTCCTGGGCTGTTATATTCCTCTCACATGTAGGTTGCAATGGTTTGGCTATCTAGTTACAGTTATCTACTTTCCTGTTCAAGGTTATAAATTTGTGATTCAGTAGTTTTGAGGTGTTTTGGTAACCTTAAGAACCAAATAGTATCAAGGGTAATGATGTATAATGTTGTGGATCCGTGTTACTACTTTTTAAATAATTGTACTTGCTAAGATAGATGTTGAAAGGACAGTACAGTAAAGCTGTAGTCCTAGTTGTTGATTTTAGAATGCAGATTGATATTGGATGGGAATGTATTTGTCAAATCAGCAGTACTGGCAGAAAAGAACATTCTAGAGCTTGCTAGGCTTAGGCAAACTCAGTAGCAGCTTGGCTGACTCTTGAATCGCATTGTAAAATATAACTGATTAGTAGGGCTGCTGAGTTTCGGTTTTATTTGACAAACAGATAAAATTCTCTCTTTAACAGGGTTGGTGTCCGCTCTGATTGGGTGTGTCCACAGTCTTTAAATCAGCCCCAGCACTGCCATCAGGCTATGCCCCCAGGGCTTCCTCCCTGGAGGCAATGGTTTTCCCTTCTTAGTCTGTTTTGGCTCCAGTCTTCAGCTGGGCCTTCTGACAGTTCAGTCCCCTTCTGGGGATTACTTATGTCCCGTTGTAGGCCCCTCCCCAGTGGCCTATGGCGGGGACCCAGGCCTTCTCACTACTCCGGGTCCCAGCCCTGGAACCCTAAGAATAGCAGCCATGCGCCACTATGTCCCTTTAGTAAAACTGCCTTCAGTTCCCTGGGCCACTTCCCCGAGGACCCAGCCTTCACTGCTGCCTTACCCTTACTTTTTCTAATCTCAGGCCCAGTAGCCAGATAGGTCATTAATTGTCTTCCCCATTAAACTTTTTATTTAGATTTAAAACTTCAGCAGCTGTTTATTGTTTTGGAGTGCTGAGAAATGTGCTCCATAGAGTTAGTCTACTGGTGTGAATGAAGCTTGGTCCAGCTGAATATTTTCCAAGAACCAGGAAAGCATCAAAAACCTTTGAGATCCATGGAGACACTTGGTACTCGGCAAGTAACCATGGATATCAGTAGCAGAGTGGTAACATTAAATTATTCCTTGTGCATAATTCTGCAAAACCCTGGACTGGGATTTAGTCTTTTTTAATGCAAAGCAGAAAGATTGAATTGGAGGATAAATGTTAGTGGTCTACAGCTATTCATTATTGCTACAGTGTTCTGGTGCTAGTTACAGTAAACAGGAAAAACAACACCACCATTTCATGTAGCTTGTTTGAAAAAAGAGAATTTCCTTTACCTAAATCTTAGGCTAATTGGGTAGCAACCAGGCCATTTTTTTTATGGAAAATAAACAGATGCTGCAGTTGTGTAGTAAGGAGAGAGGGTAAGATTATACATTGCTGTTGTGACAGCAAATCACTTTATCACCAAAATTCTAAGGGCTCATCTACATGGCAAATTAATCAAATTAACTAAAGGTGTGAATTAGTTAAAACACGTGTAAACCCTTATGTGGATACTCTCATTCAGAAATAAAGGGGTCTTAGTGTGATACTGTGTATAAGAAAGGTGACCATTTGTATCATAAATATAAATCCATAAATCTTATACAAAATGTCATGTAAGTTGTCAGTGGAAAAGTTGTTTGCTAAGCATGATTATCCTGTTTATATGCATGTATCATCTTTGTGTCTGAAGTTATGAATATAGGTTATGTGCTTATATCTTAAACCTGTGATATATATCTATGTGTTGATGGCCCATCAAGGGCACTCTAATTTCACAGCGGGCCATAGAAGAAATTTGTTCTGCCCAGATAGCAATTCCTGAGGATGCCTCATACAGCAAGAAGCCAGTGGCCAACCCCTGTGATTCAGCAAACCATTTCTTCTTAGTGTATGTGCAACGTGCCTCAGGTTGCACATACACCAAATTTGCCTGCACTGAATTTGGTCTGCTGGTTGGATCATTAGCTTTCTCAGCCTGGACTGGGTATAAGGACATGTGACATGCTCATGTGACCCTGGCCTCCATCTTGGGCTGGTAATTTTCCATGCTTCTGGGCTGTGGGCTTTGTTTGAGACAGTAAATTTCCAGGCATATGTCAAAGGACATAAAAGACCCCGGCGATATCTCCATGTTGTCTCTTTCCTTCTCTGATTATCTGGACTGTGGATTTACAACTAAAAGGAGCATCTTCAACTATGGACAGAGGACCTTCCAATCTTTTGGAAGTTACCGGAGAGACTTTACAAGCCAGCAGTCTATTCCATTATTGCTACAAACCTGATATAAGAATTTTGCAAGCATTTGTATGTATATGATCTATTAACCATTTATATCTATCTTCTTTCCTTTTATTAATAAATCTTTAGTTGGTTTACTAAGGATTGGCTGACAATGCAGTAAGATCTGAGATTCATGTTGACCTGAGGATATGTTTCTGATCCTTTGGGATTAGAAAGAACTTCACATATGGTGAAATGGGTTTTCAGTAACCTCTCACTGTGTTAGATTGGGATACCTGGATGGGAGCCAAGAGCTGGAATCTCTAAAGGGGACTGTGTTTGACTTCTGGTTAACCAGTGTGGTGCTGCAGAAACTCTTTTGTTACTGGTTTGGTGAATTTAATTATAGAGTATCCCCAGCTTTGGGGATTGCCTGCCCTATTTCTTGCAGTGTGCCAGGAGTGTGGCATTATCAGTGTGGTCTATCTCAGGCACCTGGTCACACTTAGTTTGCCTTAGCTTAAATTCTGGGTAAAGGGAAGAAAGGATTAACTGTAATTAAACTTTCAAGCCAGTGATGTACAGACTGCATTGCCCCTATAAAGGAGCAAAGTTTAAGAGTCTAAATTCTGGGGCAATATGATGGTTCATCAGGAATTAGAGAACTGGAGCTTGTGGAAACAGACCAGATCATGGGAACATCATGAGGCCAAAGCTGTAATTCTTTGGGCTACCCCATAGAACTGTCTAGTGGTCAGCTTTAGATCTTGTCTACATAGGAAGTTAAACTGCATTAACTCAAGATGTAAATTTAAAGTGCTTAAGCTCAAGCAAACTCAGGCCACTTTGCTTCTGAATGAGAGTTTCCACACAGTGGTTTAATGCACTTTAAATTCACACTTTCTGTTAATGTGCTTAACTTCTCTAAGGAAATTTCAGTGTAAATATATTCCCAAAAATCTATTATAAACAACACCAGAAGTCAGAGAAACCCAGAAGAGCCAGAGGTTCTGAGATATCAGAACTGCTTAAACTCATTTTGTTGTCAAGAGGCTTTGCAGTTCATGCACGGTGAAATCAATCCCTGAGCAGATGGCCAGTGCAAGGGCTGATTTTACATGACCAATTATTCCAGAATAGCGATGTGGATGCTCTTATTCTGGAATAAAAGTGCTTTATTCTGAATTTACATAATCCACATCCAAAGTGGATTAAACTAATTGAGTATAACAATGTCCTTACTGGGAGTTCATCCAGAATAGCTATTCAACTTTAAATTCACACCCTACCTTGAACTGAATTAACTCCCCTATGTAGACAAGCAGTGTAAAACCCTTCAACTGGCTATCTACTGGGGTAATATCACTAATGACCCTCTGTCAGGATTCCATCTTGCATAGTACATTATGTACTGTGCTAAAATAGTACAGGTGACTGTATGTGCAACATAGTGGTGACTTAAGTTATTTTTGCTGTTATCACCTAATAATGCAACATAAATAATACGTTTAATTTGGGTCAGCACAGTTGTCATTTCCAACTGAAATAAGGCACTTGATACCATTATCTAGTACTACATCTCACATTGTATGATCAGTTTCTTGTATTACCACCACTGAATGCTGAAATGCTAACACAGTGGTGAGTCAAAGATGCCACGGGAGCTGTAACATTATTTTATTGTTCAGGTATTATGTCTCAATGTTATTTTGCTGCCTTTTAAAAAAATATTTTATTTCCTCCGAGTTTCTTTACTGCTTCATAGAGCTGTCTTGCTGAAGCTTTTTGGCACAGTAATATACAGAAATATAATACTTTAATAAGTGGAAGCAGCAGTTATTGGCATGAGTAATTTTAGTGGTTTTAGCAAGTAATGTGTCTAAACAATTTTGATTTTTAAAGATATGGATTGTCAAGTCCTTGTCTAGTGAAGTGTCAGTCTGGAATGGGATCCATTGGCCGATAAGGCCAGAAGCCACCACTAAAGTGCAATTTTAGAAGTAGAAGTATAGTATTGGAAGGGACCTCAAGAGGTCTTCCAGTCCAGTCCCCTGTACTCCAGGCAGGACTAAGTCTTACCTAGACCATTGCTGACAGGTGTTTGTCCAACCTGCTCTTTTAAAAATCTCCAATGATGGAGATTCCATAACCTTCTTAGTCAATTTAATGCAGTGGTCCAAGCTCAGCAGACTAATCTTTTGTTTGTTTGGGACTTTCCTTTGGGCTTGTTACGCTGAAAGGGGAGTGAACTTTGAGAGTGACTCGGCTGGAGGGCTGAGTCATGTGAAACCCCCAGAGGAGACAGAAAACCTTAAGAAAGAGGAAAGTCAGGGAGTGCTTGCAGTGTTATGTATGGCCACTTGGGGCATGACAGAGCAGGCACCTTCTGTAACACTCAACCATAGTATAAAACTCATATTCTGAACATATTAGCAAAACCAAAAGATCTTTTTTCCCCTCTCCCCCAACCCTAGCTGAGATATGGAAAGTAGAATATCCATATTATCCATTAATTTGAGGATTTGTCCTCTTTTACAGGTACTTTCATTAAAAAAAAATAAGCCTGCTTAATTTTTCTATTCCTAAGTAAAGTCTGAGGAATTTTTTCAACTTTCTTTTTTACCTCAGATTACCTATTCTTTTGTAATACTGCAGAAAATTCTCTCTAACCACCAAAATGTTTGATATTTTTCCTCTTAATTTCTAAATAAAGGATAGTTCATGGCCTAATACAGCAGAGAAATTAACTTTGGATCACTGGACTGCTTTCTCGCACGTCTGGATCAAAGAGTATTGAGAAGCAATTAGAAACTTCAGACTCACACAGATAAAACAGATTTATGTCAGCGTACCTACAAATTCCCTACCAAGTGCAACTGTTAATATAGTGATTGCTTTTGCTGGAATTTAACAGATTGTGGTAACTGATTGCATTCCTCCCAAAAGGAAACTCTGTGTCTTCTTTGTTATAGTAGAGAGGGAAAAGCAATGATGCTCAAGAATTGGTCAGTGACCTAATCGCCAGCTGCCAGGTGTGCTTTGGATAGTTGCAGAGCAATTTGTAATACACAGTGCCAACATATTTCCTTAGTGGTTTACCTTTATGCTATAAGTTCTGATATTAAACAGTAATGTTGTGGAAAAACTTAGCTATTCCAGAAGAGCAAAGATCAACCCAGTGGTGTTTTTATTTGTTTGGGAGGGAAGGAAGCAGGTGGGTGATTATATGTTATTTCTGACTTCCCCCTTTTGATCTTTTGCATTATTCTACATTAATACTTATTTTAAATAAAAATGGTACAGAAACAATAGGCTCTAATTTAAACCTGTGAATGGAAACAAACTATTCCAAAACATTAAAGGTAACATCAAGAGATTAGGAAATCAAAACACTTCTTATACCTGTTATATCTATTAGGAAACAACAAAAGCTGTTCAGATGCCTAGAGTAAAAAGGGAAGGTGTGGAATCATTGGTGACTGGAGAGCAGAGTGTGGCTAGTAACCCTGGATGTTGAAGAGAGGGCAATGTGCACAATCATGCACTATGGTGGGGTCATGGTGTGATGTCTTGGACCTCTCTGTGCTGGGATCCCACTGAGCCCACCTGTCCCAGCAGCTCTCTGTGGGAGGACTCAGCTAGGGCATTGCCCAGCACTTACATGCTCACCCCCTTTGGGGTGTAAACCCAAAATAATATTGTCTTGCACTGTATATAGAGACCTGCACAGCACAAGTTTGTAAAAATTGCCCCCCTCACTCAAGTGTAGGGAGATATGCACAGCTCTTTGCCAGGTTATAAATAGAAATTTTTCACCCTAAATGTTGTTTTAGGCAGTTTGCAGAGTTTCTGCAGCTTAGAGTTGCAGTTATTTCTCTTCACAGGCTAGACCCCTGTACCAGCCTGGACTCAGCCCTTGCCTTTCCCCAGCTTAGTTCCTTTATTTCTTCAGGTGCTTTGACCAGTCTTCCTTCTTGGGTGGAGAGACAATGGAGAAGAGCCCTGATTGACTCACTTCCCAGGCTTAAGTAGGATTTACATAAGGTGGGAATCCTTTGTTTCCAGCAGTGTCCAAGGTGGTACTTCATACCGGGTGACATCATAGATGACCCTGTGGTGTCAAAGCAACATTTCAGGAAGCTGCTCAGGAAGGTGGGAGATTAGTATCTTCAGAGTTTTATTGTCCTTAATTGGACCACTCAGGCTGATCGCCTACTGTCTGGTGGGAGTTCCCCCAAGTACATACACAGTTGTAATTAATACATAGTCAATATTCCTAACTTCAGATACAAAAATGATAAATGTATACAAATTGGATAATCACATTCAGCAAATCATAACCTTTCCAATGATACCTTATGTGACATCTTGCATAAAATATAACTTAGTTATGCCATATTCATATCATAACAGTATTTCTGTGAAGAATATAGGATGTAGAGTCACACATGGTTTACTAAAATCTAGAAACTAGAAACTTCTGGAAGGTTGGCAGAGCATCCAGTAATGTGGTTCTGTATGAAGCTGCCTAGTGTGACAAAGTTCCTCCTCTACCTTGGTGGGTCCTGCGCTTATCAGCAGATTTGCTCACAGCAGTGATCTTCCCCTCTTGTGGAACCCAGTCTGGATCAGCTCCTCCTGTGTCTGATCAGGAGTTGGGAGGTTTTTTTTTGGGGGGGGGACCCAGGCCCACCCTCTACTCCAGGTTCCAGCCCAAGGCCCTGTGGATCATAGCTGTCTATAGTGCCTCCTGTAACAGCTGTATGACAGCTACAACTCCCTGGGCTACTTCCCCATGGCCTCCTTCAAACCCCTTCTTTATCCTCAGCACAGGATCTTCCTCCTGGTGTCTGATAATGCTTGTCCTCCTCAATCCTCCAGCAGTAAACACTCCCAACTCCTCACACACGCTCCTTCTCCTCTGACTCCTCCCTGGCTGACTGGAGTGCACTCCTTTTTAAACCCAGGTGCCCTGATTAGCCTGCCTTGATTGGCTGCAGGTGTTTTAATTAAAGTAGCTATCTCCACTGCCTTCTAGAAAGATCTTAATTGGCCCCAGGTGCCTTGATTAACCTGGAGCAACTGCCATTTGGTTACCAGGGTCCTAGGGATTTGTTTAGCCTGGGGCTAACATACTTGTTTCTCAGTACTTTACTGTAGCCATCTGGCCTTGCCCCATCACACTAGCTTATCTGATTTATAAGATTCTGGTGTTTATTTTGTCTAAAATTCCCTGGGAATTTTCATGTGTTCATTACAAAAATTAAAAATGGGAGAAAATCAGTGCAAAGGCTTAATTTCGCAGTTTTCTGGGTAAATATTGGGGGATGGGAGGACAGAAGAAAAGTAACAAATAGAAAAGAGGAAGAGTTTATGAAACCATTATCTCTAAATCCCCATTATAAAAATAAAACCTTTCTTTTAAAAAGTTCATTGTTGGTGACTTAAGATTCATATAATGGGTGGCAGTGCCCACTTTTCACAGATATGCAGAAAGTGTGCTGATCAATACTCAGATGGGTGATTTAAATGAGTGATTACCAAATATCAGTTTGTGAATGTAAATGATTCAACATGTCTAAAAGTTGAATGAATTGGCAGGCAAGCGGTGACTGAGTAGACCAAAATAACAAAAACTACTTTTTCTAAAAAAATGTAAATATTGTCAGATTTGTTAACAAAGTAGGAAGAATTGGTTTTCATTTCAGATCGCAGAAAAATCATTCTTTTCAAAACTCAAATGTTCCACTGAATGAACCTTTCATTATTGAAGTGTAAGGGTTATTGCTGAGTTTGATCTTGAAAGTCACATATTTTGAGTGCCCAATTCCCTGTTTCAGGCTTTTCAACATCAGTTTCATTAAGGAGCAATATCTATTCATCTTCCATACCCTAAAATGCCAAAGATCAGTCAGTGACTATGGCATAAAAACAACTGAAAGGCAAAGACTTGAAACTTAGTAGGAAAGATGCAACATTCTTTTCTGCTACCATCATGTTTAATGTAGCACAAAATGAACAATGTAATGAAATGTCTGAAACACTCTGTCCTGGATATGCTCTTCCAGACAGATCTAAATGCATAAGTCAGCTACTAGATAACTCCAAATGAAAAATTAGAGTGAGAACCAATAGACTCAACGCAGACACCAGTGCAGGAAGATTTGTCAGACCTGAGAGATGACACAATAGTGGCTACAAATTTTCCTATAGGGAAATATGCATTCCTACTTCATTCTATTGATTTTACATCTGAAAATAAAATGCTATTGACGGTATTCCAAATGAGACCAGACAAGGAGTTTTATGTGGTAGAATCACAGTTTATATCTTCAACAGTTTATAACCAGTTCTCTATTTGAGAATTATATTTACTGAGTACAGTACAAACACCTAGTAAGTTCCAGTCCAAAAGAATTTACAATCTAAACTAAGAATGGATATAATAAATGGACATTACAAGGGAATCCATCTCCCAGGAGGAGGGGAAGGTGAAAGATTCCCCTTATCGCTTTCCCAGGGGTTCATAGTGTGAGGCTGACAGGCCGGGTGCCAGTGTATGCCAGAGTCTCAGGATAATTCACTTGTATGTGAATATCAAAGAAGTGTTAGTATGTGTTCAAACTAATTCATACATATGCTAACAGAGATCAAAGGAGATGTTGATTGTGTTTTCATCTGTCTTTATCCTGTAGTTTGCAATTATATTACTTATATATTATGAAACCCTTTAATTAAATAACCCTAAATCCAAGGTGTGTTAATGTAATATTGTAGTCAGGTGTTAAAGCTTCCTGAAAACTAATGGAATGTTCCTTGTATTGTTTTCACTTCTCTACTTCTATTATAATGTGAAGGCAGGCATTTACATTACGTGTAGCCTTGTAACTGAATAGCCTATTAAATGCAGAGGAAGCCTTGGCGAAATGCAAATGAATTATAGAATATCAGGGTTGGAAGGGACCTCAGGAGATCATCTAGTCCAACCCCCTGCTCAAAGCAGGACCAATCCCCAAATCGCCCTCTCAAGGATTGAACTCATAACCCTGGGTTTAGCAGGCCAATGCTCAAACCACTGAGCTAAAGAGAAGAGTGTTAAAGGATCATTGTGTTCAACAATGGAAAATCACAGACTCAGTCTGCATTTCCTACTCATCAAAACCCATGTACATGAAGACACTATTCAGATTATTTTCTGAAGAAGCTATAAATGGATTTAAAGGAATGATCCTGAATCTCTGAATTGTTTGAACACTTACAGGGAAGCATTCCAGATGCAAGGTGGAGATCTCCAGAATTTTTCTGGATGATCCTGAGAGGCTTTTGAAAAGCTAGCAGATTACTACATCTCTGCTATAATTTGGATTTGATTCACCTGTAAATGTATTTTGCCTGCTTTAACCTCCCAATACTCTCATTTCTTCTTAGCTAATAAATCTTTAATTAGTTTACTGGAGAATTGTCTACCAGTGGTTTTGGTGTAAAATTCAGAGTACCAATTGATTTGGGATTGGGAATAATTTAATGTGATGTGATTTTTGTTTATATAATCTTTTATCACAAAGTCCAGTTTGTCTGGGTGGCCAGATGGGCTGAGAGCCTTAGGGAACTGTCTGTGACTCCATGGTAGTACCGGTATAATGATCCAGGACTGCACATTTGTTACTGTCTTGGTGAAGGCTAATTATAGAATATACCATCAGTTTGGGGTGTCTGCCCTATTTTCTGACAATCTGTGAATGGCACTCATAGTTGTGAACCACTCCAGATAGTGCGATACACAGATTCATGTCTGCAAGGCTAGAGGGACCATTGTGATCATTTGATCTGATCTTCTGGGTAATGCAGGCCATAGAACTTCCCCAAATTAATTCCAAGAGCATAACCTTTAGAAAAAACATCCAATTTTGATTTTAAAATGGTCAGTGATGGAGAATCCATGATCTCCACCAAGACTCTTGGTAAATTGTTTCAATGGTTAATTAACTTCACTGCAAAAAATATACATCTTAGATCCAGTATGAATTTGTCAATTTCTAACCATTGGATCTTGTTATACTCTTGTCTGGTAGAATGAAGAGCTCATTATCAAATATTTGTTCCCCATGTAGATAGTTAGAGACTGCAATCAAGTCACCTTTAAACCTTCTCTTAATTAAGATAAATAAATTGACACAGGGAACTCATTAACCATAAGACATGTTTTCTAATCCTTTAATAATTCTCCTGGATCTTCTCAGAACCCTCTCAAATTTACCAACATCCTTCTTGAATTGTGGACTCCAAAACTGGATCCAGTATTCCAGCAGCTGTTGCACCAATACCAAATACAGAGATAAAATAATCTCTCTACTCCTATTTGTGATTCCCCTATTTATACATCTCAGGATCACATTAAATCTTTTGGCCACAATGTCACACTGGGAGCTCATGTTTAGCTGGTTATTCATCATGACCTCCAAATCTTTTTCATAATCACTTTTTCCCAGGATAGGGCCCCCCATCTTGTATGTATGACCTACATTCTTTGTTCCTAGTGTGATAAACTCAGGACAGACAGCTGCAAGGGAGGGATAGGAATCAGTACCAGAGGGTTAAAAGGCCCTCCTCTTTATCAATTGAGAAGCAACCACAGGTCAATCAGGTTCAGCTGTGAAAGTTACCAAGGTAGCAAATTAGAATCAAATGAGGGGGGAGCCACCTGAGGTTAATTGGGATCAGCTGATTCCAACTTGGGGCTGCCTGAGACCTTTTTAAACCCTTCCCTGTGGAAGAAAGTGGGGTAGAGCAGAGAGAGAGGAGAAGTCCTGCTGTCAGGAGCAGCAAAACAGCTAGACCCTCCAGGAGGAGAGTTAGTACTTTCTCCCACAAGGGGGTAAGGATTTGCTAACCAGGACAGGTGGAGATATGGGGAGCAGACTTCCCCTGTGTCCCAAGGGGGACTACATTACCTGAGCCTGTCTCACCAGGGCTAAAAGCAGCAGAGACTGGGGAGACTGAGAAGGTGCCTTGCCACACTAGGTGTATGCATTTATGTTTGGCTGTATTAAAGTGCATATTGTTTGCTTGCACTCATTTACCATGCAATCCAGTGACCTGTATTCTTCATTATTTATCACCTGCCCAATCTTTGTCATATGAAAATTTTATCAGTGATGATTTTATGTTTTTCTTCCAGGTCACTGATGATAATATTAAATAGCATAGTGCCAAGAACTGATCCCCTTAGAAACAACCCTGCTCAGTAGTTTATTTCCATGTTTACAGTTACATTTTGAGACCTATCAGTTACCTAGGTTTTTTAATCCATTTAATATGCACCAGAATGTTTATTTTGTATTGTTCTAGTTTTTAATCAAAATGTGGTGAAGTACCAAGTCACAAGCCTTACAGAAGTCTAAGTATGTAACATCCACATTATTACCTTTAACATCCAAACTTGTAATCTCATCAAAAAGGCATTATTAGTTTAACAATAGCTATTTTTCATGAACCTGTATTGATTGGCATTAATTGTATTACCCTCCTTAAATTATTTAGTAATCCAGTCCTGGATCAACCACTACATTATCTTGCCTGGGATGGATGTCAAGCTGACAGGTCTATAATTACCCAGGTTGTCTTGAAATTACCTGGGTTAGTGAGGGAAAGGAAAGGCATGCCCAAGGAGCCCCTGAAGAGTCCTGAAGGGAGTGGATAAGAACATGGGAGATAGATTCTTGAAGTGGTGGGATCTCTCCAAAATAGGTTTTCCTCTTTGCTTTGTCTTATGGGTGTGGGTGGTCTTTGTCTCTCACTGCACCAGCACTTGGGAAGAGAAGAGATAGGAACCTTTTTTTTTTTTTCTCCAGTCAGGAGAAAATGTGTTTCTAGGAACACCATTGCATTTCTAGCTTGGTACTGTTGCAAACACCACCAGCTATGAAACACAACATAAACTCTGTAGTGCATGTATTTACTGCATGCTTTCAAAACCACATTTTTAAAGAGTTCAAAACTGGAGAAAACTAGTGTGTCCATCCCTAATGATAATTGGATATTTAATTTATTTAATTCAGGATGAAGCTTTGTTATTGTCATAACTATAAAGGGAAGGGTAACAACCCTCCTGTATACAATACTATAAAATCCCTCCTGGCCACTGGCACCAAAATCCTTTGACCTGTAAAGGGTTAAGAAGCTCAGGTAACCTGGCTGACACCTGACCCAAAGGACCAATAAGGGGACAAGCTACTTTCAAATCTTGATGTGAGGGGAAGGCTTTTGTTTGTGCTCTTTCTTTTGGTGGCATTCGCTCTTGAGATTAAGAGGGACCGGACATCAGTCCATGTTCTCCAAATCTTTCTGCAGGTCTCTCATATTTCAAACTTGTAAGTAACAGCCAGGCAAGGCGTAATAGTTTCTTTGTTTTCTCAACTTGTGAATCTTACCTTTGCTAGAGGGAGATTTATCCCTGTTTTGTTGTAATTTTGAAACTAAGGCTAGAGTGGGTTCCTCTGGGCTCTTTGAATCTGATTACCCTGTAAAGTTATTTTCCATCCTGATTTCACAGAGGTGATTTTTACATTTTCTTTTTAATAAAATCTTTCTTTTAAGAACCGGACTGAGTTTTCGATTTTCCAAAGACCTAGGGGTTTGGGTCTTTGATCACCTTGTAACCAATTGGTTAGGATATTATTCTCAAGCCTCCCCAGGAAAGGGGGAGTAAGGCCTTGGGGGGATATTTTAGGGGAGAAGGAACTCCAAGTAGTCCTTTTCCTGTTTCTTGTTAAATCACTTGGTGGTGGCAGCGTACCAGGTTTTAACCTAAGCTGGTAGAAATAAGCTTAGGGGGCTTTCATGCAGGCCCCACATCTGTACCGTAGAGTTCAGAGTGGGGAAGAAACCCTGACAGTTATGCAAAACATTATTAAAAGCAATAAGATCTAAGTACTTCAAATTACCTATTTTCAGTTCTCTACTTTCATCCTTACAAAGAATTTTCTGCTTCTCATAAACTTTTCCTGGCTACTGCTCCACCTACTTTGTGTAAGTGAGAAGCTAAATGGTTTATTTAGAACAACTGGTTCTAAAACTTTTCCTGGCACAGATGCTAGACTTATGAAGTCTATAGTTTTCTGCAGAAGTTCTGTTTCCTTTATTGAAACTGGCAAAGCAGCGGTCTTCTCCCACCATCAGCGTAGTATGCAGTGCCAATTCTTTACATATTTTGCTTAGTTTTCTAGAGTTGTATTCTATGTGGTCTTGCTAATTTCTTTTCAGCCAAAATTAAATCTGTCTTAAAATACTGTACAGCCAAAGACAGAGATGAAGCAAATCTTTTCTAGACAAACATATATAGTGAATTCAGTTATTCTCTCAAGGCATATTGCTTTAAATGAACATTTGAACAAAGTTGAAAATCCCTCATTTTTGCCCATCAGTCACGTTAGAGGTTAATTCTAATTTCATTGTTCAACATATGAACCACCAGAAATTGACATAAACTTTGCATTGGCAAGATCAGCACGAATTCCATGTATGCATTTTCCACTGAGGTACTGTAGTTCTTCAAAAGCTTTCAACTGGGTATGTCTGGAATGCCCTGAAGATCCTGAAAATGGTGTGAGGTACAACCAAAATTTGCTAGCCCTACAAAATCAATCCTTTCCATAATCATTCTGAAGATAGTATTTCATTTCATGCATATTTTAAAAACACAATGGACCAGATCCTGAAGTCAGTGAAGATATGCCAGTTAACCCAAGCTAAGGATGTGGCCGAATATTTTCCATATCCTTGCTGGAATAAACAAGACATACCATCCTCTTAAATTGCATTATTTCAAATAGCAGTTAAAAGTTATCTGCCTACATGTGATTAAATGCCTGGCTCCCTCAGATATTCAAGTGCAAAATCTTTCACTTACAAGAATGTCACATATATTCGACATTTTCTGGGTTGCTAACTAAAGGTCTATAAAGCAGTAATTAGATTACACCAATCCATTTGTAGTTTTCTCACCTTGACAAATACTTTTTAAAGGAGTAATATGAAAACAAATACAAGGTACTAAAAACAGTTAAACATATTTTGGTCAGCTGTTTGAGAACAGTGTGTATCAGAGCACAGCAAAAGGAAAATTCCTTATATAGAAAGTGAGACAGGCCTGCTGCATTTTGTAGCATCCTTCCCAGTGAAGTGAAAGACATGTCACACTGTTCTTTTTGATTGAGTCATGCTCGCGTCTAGTGACATATCAGAGCCAAAAAGCCAGCTTGTGAGATAATTTTTATTTCACGAAGAAGCATGCCACAAAATATTGTAACTTTAACTGCAGAATACAGCAGTTCATACTAGAGGAATATATAATATTGCTGGGCTACAGGTAACTTGTGTTTGTGACAATCACAAATAAGGTATAAATATATCATCTGTTTCTTGTTATTTATATATATGAATTGCAGATGCACTGAGCAGGAACGCAAACACATCTGGGACTAAAATTGTTTTATTTTTAAGAGATGCTCAACCATAGAGTCAGCAAACACTAGACAAGATCCATTGTGAGATGCTCATAATATAAATATGTCCATTAAAGGCTAAGGGCTAGAATTCTGTCCTCATTTAACCCAGTTGAGCTAAATGAGTTGCACATGTGTAACTGAGAGGAGAAAATGGCTTAGGGGTTCCATTAACCACTTGGATAACTATAATTAGTGGCCCAAAGCAACAGAGATCCCGAGTCATTTGCTGGCGTAGGAAAAGAGCTCTCTGAACCCACTTACAGCATTTCTCTCATCCAGCCTCTAAAACATCTTGGCACTTAGCATTTCAAAAGAGCACCACTGTCATGACCCCAGATTTTCCTAAGCCCTGGGCTCAGGTAACTGCTGCCACTACCAAGCTTTTCACTTGGAAATTTTGTGTCATCTCACTCTTCACTCTGCTCCCTTATTCCAGTGACCCTATCCCTTGGAGCAGGCTGCTTGCTGAAAAATATGGTAGTTGCTTTTCAAAGGCCATTGCAAACCCAGCCACCACTGCTCCACTCCAGAATTGCTTAGCAAACTCTGTGGTGGGGCCAGAAATGAGGAGTTCAGGGTGTGGGAGGGGGCTCCAGGCTGGGGCAGGGGGTTGCTGTGTGTGGTGGTGAGGGCTGGGGATGAGGGCTTTGGGGTGCAGGAGAGTGCTTTGGGCTGGGACCGAGGGGGTTGGAGGGCGTGGGGGAGGATCAGGGCTGGGTCAGGCGGTTGGAGTGCAGAGGGGATCGGGGTACAGGCTCCAGGCGGCACTTACCTCAAGCAGCTCCCAGAAAGAGTGGCATCCCTCCCCCCGCTCCTATGTGGAGGTGCAGCCAGGTGGCTCTGCGTGCTGCCCTGTCCGCAGGCACCACCCCCACAGGTCGAATTGGCCATGGTTCCCAGCTGTGGGGTGGCGCTTGGTGGGGAAGCAGTGTGTGGAGCCCCTTGGCTGCCCCTACACATAGGAGCCAGAGGGGAGACATGCCTGACACTGCTTCTGGGAGCCACGAGGAGCTGAAGTGCCGGAGTAGGGCAAGCCCTGGACTCCGCTCCCCAATAGGAGCTTGAGGGCCAGATTAAAATATCTGGAGGGCTGGACGCAGCTCCCAGGCTGTAGTTTGCCCACTCCTGATCTAGATCATCAGCTTTTCCCTCTTAACCACGGGAAAGTCTTAAGACAGATCCCAGGTCAGACTTCTTTCTGAGAAGGTGCTGAGTCCTATAACCTCCAAACTTGGTCTCAGTGCCACCTTCCCAATAGCCCAGACTCCAACAGATCTTCATGGACTAGTCTCTGGTATCCTCAGAGTACATTTCTGGCACCTTCATCCACATTACAGAAAATTCCACCTCCAGCTGGCAAACTTCAACTCCATCAGTCCTTTCCCAGCATCTGGCATGTGAACAAACAATCCATGGTGGCTCCTAGCAACCAAATGGGCCGCCTTAAAGTCTTCAGATATCAAATCACTGTCTCGCCTCCAACCACAGGTTTTACTCCTCACAATAAGTGACTCACCACATCACCTATCATTATCTACAACTACCACTACTGCATATTCTGACTGAGTGCAAATCACAGTAAGTCCTGGGAATGGCCACAAGGAGGCTTTCACAGTCTCTCCCTAAGAACCAGTGGTGTAGAGAGCCATTTTTTCCCCTAATGAGGCTTACAAATTGACTTTCACAAAAAGAGTCCTGACAGAGAGTAGTGTCCGTCACTACTTCCAGATCGATGCCAGAATGCAGTCGCAATCTTCTGTTTATGTTGCATAAGGAAGAACCTGATCTGAAGCTAACAGGTAAATCTGAAAGCTGTTCCAGAGCTTATGCCATTCTCATGTCATTAGTATCACAGTAGATTTATTTAGCAACCTCTGCTGTATCATATGCAATAGGGTTTGGTAACTTATATGGCTGTTAGGTCACGTCATAATATGTTTGCTATACTAATTTCCCCCATCTCCTCTGCTGTTTCTGCCCCAAATTAATTGTTTATTTCTGAACTGCTTTGTACTTGCTGAGAAGATCTCCTATAACTTCACCTTCATCGATCGATCAGTCCTTCAGCCCTTGTATAGATTGCGCCTATCACAACACGTCTTCCATTCTTCTCATACTTGGCCTTCCTTCTCCATGTGTGGCCATGTCTTTTCACAATAAAATCTTCCCATCTCTTTGGAGGTCAACTGAGTTGTCATTTCAGTTCCTGTGGGTACCACTCGGTGGCAGCTGCAGCCCATCTATTGTTAGTAAACCGTGCTATATACCCAGCCCATCGTGTTTTACTTTGCCTGCTGTCAACAACGACGTCCTGCACTCCACTCTGCTGTCTGTCTCCTATAACTACCATGGGAAAACTAGGCTGTTGCAGGCAGTGGTCACTCAATATTGATTCAGTGCCCTCTGAATCAAAAATGAACTTATTCCCCAGCATGGCAATACAGGGCCACTATGCTGTTGGGTGAGGTACCTTTTGGCTGTGATTTAACTGTTTAGAGGCAATCAGAATCTCTTGGCATTTTTTCCCATTTTGTTGCCCTTGGACTGTGCATAACCTCTCAGGGCTTGTCTACATCAGAAAGTTGCAGCGCTGGTGAGGGAGTTACAGCGCTGCAACTTAGGAGGTGTACACATCTGCAGGGCACCACCAGCGCTGCAACTCCCTGTTTGCAGCGCTGGCCGTACTCCTGTTTTGTCTCAGGTGTAGAGGATCCAGCGCTGGTGATCCAGCGCTGGTAATCAAGTATAGACACTTACCAGCGCTTTTCTTGACCTCCGTGGAATAAGCAGGTATCCCAGCATACCTGAGGAAGCCTCTGGTAATCAAACTGGTCTCCTTCCCCAGCTTGCTCTCGCGTTCCCCGAACCCCGAGCAAGCAGGTCTCCTTCCCTGCGGTTTGCAGGGTGGTTCGGGGAACGCGAGAGCAAACCGTGAAAGGAGACCAGCTTCGCCGCGGTTTGCTCTCGCGTTCCCCCGAACCACCCTGCAAACCGCAGGGAAGGAGACCTGCTTGCTCGGGGGTTCGGGGAACGCGAGAGCAAACCGGGAAAGGAGACCAGCTTCGCCGCGGTTTGCTCTCGCGTTCCCCGAACCACCCTGCAAACCACAGGGAAGGAGACCTGCTTGTTCGGGGAACGAGAGAGCAAACCGGGAAAGGAGACCAGCTTCGCCGCGGTTTGCTCTCGCGTTCCCCGAACAAGCAGGTCTCCTTCCCTGCGGTTTGCAGGGTGGTTCGGGGAACGCGAGAGCAAACCGCGGCGAAGCTGGTCTCCTTTCCCGGTTTGCTCTCGCGTTCCCCGAACCCCCCTTGAAGCCGCCCAACAGCGCTGCAGTGTGGCCACATCTAACACCACTTGCAGCGCTGGTTGCTGTAAGTGTGGCCACTCTGCAGCGCTGGCCCTATACAGCTGTACTAATACAGCTGTAACAACCAGCGCTGCAAAATTTTAGATGTAGACATGGCCTCAGTTTCAGTCTGCATAACTTTTGGTGAAATCTACTGGCCAGCTCATTTGGTACTATTTTGTGATCCTTGAGTTTTAGTGTTTGTTTGATGCTGTGAGCTAGTTGGATTCTGCTTCAGTAATAAAACTCTCTTTTCCTGCTCTCTGCCTTCTTGGCTCAGCTGTCATGGCCGTAGCCTGGACAGGCAATGAGAAAGTTGCTGCATTGACCAACACTTCAGTGGAGATGCCTAGTGCTGGAGATAATAGCTGTTTAGAGATTCACAGCAGCTGCAGCACCTGCTAACCACCTGGCAAAAGCTTAGCACGCCAAAGAAGGCCTTATAATGACCCTCTTTGCAGGCCACTTCAAGCTCTTTGTTTTCAGAAGTCCATCAATAGGCACAGCCTGGGCTGTTACCAAAAAGTATAAATATACACTGATATCTAGGCATAGATTATATATTAACCATATTTATTAAAAACACAGGTCTGAAAAGTTTCTCATGCAGATCTACAACAGAAATATATCAAAATGGAAGTTGTTTAACAGCACCCAGAAAAAAAAACAACTTTTGTGAATAATTTGAGGATTGGATTCAAAGAAAGTTCAAAATCGAGTCCTAAGTGATACTAATGGTTATGTAGGCACATTATTTATAGAATGCTAGAGGTAAAATACCTATTGCCAGAAAGGTTAACCCATTTGAATGTACATCCACATTTTTTAAAAAAAAAGCTTTACCTTGCCTTTGGCCACAGCAATATATGTCATGCTGCCTAAAGGATAAGAAAGTAACATTTTGCCTCTGGTAGATTTATAGCCCTTCAAAAAGCTGTGCTTCTTGAATGTTGTCAAGTACATTCACATCTAACTAACTGACATGAACCTGGCAACAAGTTTTGAATCACTGCCTGTTTTCTCTGAAAAATGAAATTTTAAAACCATTATTGTTGGAAAAGCAAATTGGACCTTCTTTTTCAAGTAACATATGAGGCAGTGGGAAATAGGCAGTGGTCATGACTTTTTTTCAACAATCAGCAGTTGCTAGTGGGCAGTAGTCTAAGAACCAGACCACTTTATAAAAGAGAAGAAGCTCGGCTGTGCATCCTACTACCAAGTTTCTCAAAAGCTCTGAGTACCTGGCTGACATTCCTGCTGCCAGGGCTGGTCTTACCATGAGGTGAACTGAGGCAGCCGCCTCAGGTATCAGACTCTGTGTGCGGGTGCCACTAGGACCCAGAATGTAGAAAATTGTATCTGCTGCTGGTGCATATGTATTCTGCACAGAGATGGTAGAGTGCTGTGCTGGAGGAAGGAGGGCACAAAAGACATAACAGGCAGGCAGGAGAAAAGGTGAGAGGGAATAACAGAAAGCAGCAGGAGCTGCAAGGAGAGAAAGGAGGAGGAGCCTCTGATGTACCTCTCTAGCAACTCCAGATCCTGGACTGATTTGTAGATTGCCACATACTTTTAGGGGCGAAAGAAAAATGCAGACCTGTTATTTACCAGGCTGCACGTGGCAATAGACTGTATAGGTAAGGGATGCAAGGAGAGTATGGGTCACGATGCAAACTGCAGGCACGCACACAACTAAAATTAATTAATTCAAAGTTTTATTGGGGATAGTTACAAGGGGTAAGGGAGCAGCATATGATTAGCTAATAGGGTTAATGGAACTTAAAACATACAATGGCTAAAGTATTTACTATCAAACAATATTTATAAACAAAGATGCAGTAAACAATATTTATAAACACAGATGCAGCATTTAGTAATAACCAATACTTACGAATACAAACCAACTCATAATGACCGGCAAACGTAGAAACTCTGCTTTAAACACGTGAGCTGAGAGAGGCTTCGAGGTGATCAGGCTCGGTTACGGGTGTGCACAAGGTACACAGGATTCATTTTTCTTTCTCCTCTTCTGCCTGCACATGGCAGACCAGCCTAAAGTACCCACTATGACATCATAGAAGTGTCATAGGGGACGGGGCCCAAAAACTGTGTGTGTTCGTTTCTGATTGGTACAAGCAAAGTTTACACCAAGTAGGGAAGCAGGTGCCTAAAAGTCTGGCTTTGCCCCCAAAAGGTAAGGAAATGCATATAGTTTAGAATGCGTTTAACACTGAATGACAAAAGAAGAGGCCAGGGCAATACCGGTAGGGGCAAGTTTTTAGGATGCAGACAGGAACTTATCTTAACATGATTAACACCAGCTTCTCAGGGAGATTCCTGTTTCCTGCTGCTTCCCTGAACCCACTTGAGGAGAACAGGCAGTCAACTGAAGTAGTAGGAGCCAGTTAGGCCCTCAAGATGCTGATATCTTCCCTCACTCAGGCCCTACTACCAGCCTGCTTATTTTTCCCCTTCAGTTGAGTGTTGAGAGTCACTGTAGTTGGCACAGACCAGCAGTAAGGAGTGAAAGAAGAAAACGCCCCTCTGGGGCAGCATTCAGAAAAAGAAAGAAAGTAAAGGAAGCTTTTCTATCTAAGCAGGAAGGAGCTCTCCTGAGATACATAGAGACAAATGTTCACTGTGAGCCTTCTGGCCCCAGTGGGGATGTGAGTGGTGAGGAGATGCCTGATCTTCCAGTTAGTCAGAGTGCAGGTGACCTGGCAGCTACTGCAGCATCCATATTCCATCTCAAATGGATGTAACCATGCACATTCCTGAAGAAAAGTATAGATCAGAGAAGAGTGTGATGGAGGCGCAAGAAACAGCTGCTGCTGAGTTTTGTTCCTTAAGTCTAGATGATCCAGGACTGTGGCCCTACTTGAGCAGTAGCCTGAGGGACTTCCTTGTACTGCATGGGCCACAGCAAGTGAAAAACTTCATGTTCCCCAAAGACAATGAAAATTGAAGTTTCCATCCAACACATTACTGGCGTGAAATCCCCAATGGTGACAAAGTGGAGAGGCCATGACTTATGTACTCAAAAACCCAGAATGCTGCCTACTGTTTTTGTTGCAAACTCTTCCAGTCTAATTTTCCAGCCACATTGGGTTCTACAGGAACAAAGGACTGGAAAAATCTGGCTAGAAATCTGGCATACCATGAGAAGGCAGCAAATCACCAGAGAGCATTCCATAGGTGGAAAGTGCTTGAGATAAGACTGAGGTTAAAGGCTGCCATAGATGATTAGCATCAAAAGAAGATTACATTAGAGTCTCTTTATAGGCAAAATGTTCTGAAAAGGCTCATTGCCATTGTGAGAATGCTTGCTACCCAAAACCTAGCACTGCATGGCACTTCAGATCAGCTATATATGCCAAACAATGGAAAATTCCTTAAAATTATGGAGCTGATGGCTGAGTTTGATGCTGTACTCCAGGAGCATCTATGAAGAGTCACCACCCAAGAAATGTACACACACCACTACTTTGGAAAAACAATTCCAAATGAGATCATACAGTTACTGGCAACAAAAGTCAACCAGAAGATTGTGGCAGATCTGAAGTCAGCGAGATATTACTCTGTTATTCTTGACTGCACACCTGACATTGGCCATACGGAACAAGTGACGTTAATGGTGCGTTTTGTAACAACAAAAGAACCTAGTGAAAATGTCCCTGCAATGGTGACTATCAGAGAACATTTTCTAGAATTCATTGACATTGATGATACTACAGGAGCTGATATGACAAATGTGCTGCTTAAAAAGCTGGAAGATACGGGAATTGCGATATCTGACATAAAAGGTCAGGGCTACGATAATGGTGCCAACATGAGAGGAAAGAACAGAGGAGTGCAGACACGGATCCGAGAGTTAAACCCTCAAGTTTTTTTTCTTTCATGCATTTCTCATTCACTGAACTTGGTGGTCAGTGATGCAGCATCAGCTTCTAGTGAGGCTGCTGAATTTTTTAATATAATTCAAAGCATCTATGTATTTTTCTCTGCATCAATTGATTGATGGCAAATTTTGAAGCAACATCTGGGAACACCCTCTCTGACACTGAAACCACTGAGTGCCGCACAATGGGAAAGTCGAGTGGAGGTGATAAAGCCTATCAAACACCAAACTGGGAAGATAGATGATTTTAGTTGCCATTATGAAGGATAATGCTATGATAGGAACTGTTCATGGGAGAACAGTGGCAGAGGGAAATGGAATCAGCAGAAACACACACAACTTCAAATTTCTGTGTGGCTTAGTGTTGTGGCATGACATACTGTTTGAAGTAAATGTTGTAAGCAAGAGTGTTGACCTTGATGTATCTGGAGCAATGGAACAACTAGACAAAGCATATCATACCTACAGTCTTACCAGTCAGATGAGGGATTTCAAAACATTCTGAATGGTGCACAGAAGTTGGCGGAGGAACTTCACACTGAAGCTATTTTCCCACCCATTCAAGAATACAAGGCTCACCAAAGAAGAAGACATTTTGATTACGAGGCATGGGATAATCCCATAAGAGACCCCAAACAATAATTTTTTAATGAGGTGCTAGATTGTGCAATAGAGTCAGTCAAAGAATGCTTCATGCAGGTCAAGGAACACAGAAGTATATTTGGGATGTTGTATAGTATTCCAGAACTCCTCATTATACCTTAAGAAGACCTACACCAGCAATGCAGGGCACTAGAGACAGCGTTGACACATGATGATATGCGTGATATTGATGCGAGTGATTTAGGTGATGAACTGAAAGCCCTTTCAAGATACATTTCAGTAGGATCAACTCCAAAGGCTGATCTGGAATATATGTGCACAAATAAGATGACTACTCTCTTTCCAAATGCTTCTGTTGCTCTGTGCATAATTCTAACACTTCCTGTAACAGTTGCCAGTGGAGAATGCAGCTTCTCCAAGCTGAAGTTAATAAAAACACATCTACACTCCACAATGACACAGGAGAGGCTGGTTGGCCTTGCAACCATCTCAGTAGAGCATGAGCTGGCCCGGACTGTGGACCTTCAGCAGGAAGCAGTTCAAATCTTTGCAACTAGGAAGGCACGGAAAGCAGCACTTTGATTATTCAAACAGATAAAAATGCCAGTGTTTACTATGCAGACAAGAAAAGTTACATTCACTGTTCAGGCATTTGAAAGTGAAGTGTTACTTAAAATTTTTGAACAAGGCATTTTAAGTTGTTAGTTCTCCTTAATTGGGGTAGTACAGAGCAGTACCATGAGAGGAGTAGAACAGGAAGAAGACAGAATTGAGACCTTTCAAAGTTTTGACCCAAGTGAGGGGGCATGAGGGGCATCATTTGAGCTCCCCACCTCAGATTCCAAAATTTTGTGGGCTGGCCCTGCCTTCTACTGATTAGATGTACTGAAGCCAGGAACCCACTGTGATTTCAAGAGGTTTGAGATTATAACAACATTGTTCGTATATCTGAGCTGGAATCAAGCCAGTGGTTTATATATAAAAATGTCACTGTCCTAATCCCCTGAGCCATACAGACTATCTCATGTAATTTTTAATAGTAACATTAATGATCATGTATTTTAGTACAAATAAATTTGAGGCACCCATGAGATCATTAATAGTGGACTTGTAGAATATAGTGTAAATGTCAATAAAATGTAAGCATAAATTTAGTGCAGAAGCCTGGTGTCAGATCATAGTCTCAACTGCTTAGAAAGAAATAAGAATCCATGGTCAGAGAAGCAGAATCTTTTTATGTCTGTTTTTCAGTTGACTTACTCTATAAATGAATGACCATTGGTGTTGGTGATATTTTTCATTTGGAGACTAAAGATGGTGAATTCTACCAAACTCTGACTCCCTCTACTTCTATAGCTGCTCCTAGTTACATTTTCCATGTGTAAAGAGCAAACGTATTTTTCAGTCTGGTGACTTATTTCACATTAAGGAATACAAGGTATTTTGGTTGTATACTTTTAAAATGTGAAGTCTCTATGACAGAGAAAAATCACAGTGACTAATTCTGTAATAGTCTCCACCTGAACTGAAAAACAAAATGTTAGCTGCCTCACAGCTGCCCCTGTACGAGGCAGGTAGACACCTCTGCATTTAAATGTGTGGAATATAGAGAACAGAATAACATTTCCTTATTCACATAATTACATACTCTATAACTCTCCTTCCTCTCCCATAACTCAGGACCTTCCACCATGTACACATCACCACTAAGGTAACAATTGCCACACTGGCTCAGACCAGTGGTCTATGTCATCCACTATCCTGTCTCCAGCAATGACCAATTCCTACTACCTCATAGGAAGGTGCAAGAAATTCTGCAGTAGGCAGTTATATAGTTGCCTGCTTCAAGGCAAATTTCTTTCTGAGGGTCTTTATGGATGCTCATGTCTATTTCCTATTCCAGCCACACCCTGCCTGGGGACAGTCTGTATATTTATCTAACTTCCATAGGGTCTTCATTGGGATGCCAGTAGGCACTTCTCACCTACAATTCTTCAGGGAGCTATGCCCAGTAATGTGACTACCTCCTCTAATTCTAGAAAAGGTCTTTAGGAGGTCAGGTGGTTTAACACGCTCTTCAGCGGAAGTGAGAGCCAGGATGTAGTTCTTGTTGCCAGTGGGTGAGTAATGGACCAATGGCAGGCAGCGCTCTGTTGTTCTTTATATGGGGTACAATGTGTTGGTCACAATACCATAGTTATCTGGTCATGGCTGGATTTTACCCTAAAATCAGGTAAAACTCAGTGGTTGGTTCTAAGCTTTGTTGTGAAGTTTTCAGTTCCTCTAATTCCAATTTTGGGAGCTTAATAAAGCTTTTCTGCATTTCATACACTCAGGGTTGGATCCTTAAGTTTTTCTGAGAGTTTCAATCAAGTCTACTTAGCAATTATGTTCAGGTCTACTTAGCAATAATGATTATAAGTTCTTTTGGGCGAGCCACTAGAGAACATAATTGAACACACAAGTAAGAGTGAATTAATTTATTAGAGGGAAATGGTATACATACACTTGAACCAGTACATTAGACTCTGGAGTGGAAGTATTTCAGGTCAAATGGAGGCATTTAGGATCAGGTACTATATTTTGCTATATTTTCCTACGGCTGTTGAAAAATAGAATGTTATATGCCTTGTCTCTAGAAGCTGCTCTTACTATTCATCAAGTGAGAGGAGTAAGGTGCCTGTGGTATTTTGTGAGGTATTCATGTATGTAAATATTGTCCCTCAATTAATTTTTAGATAGAATTTTCAGTGATTGGTTGGGAAATAATATTAAAGAATTAAAAATAATAGCAAATGATCATAAATTTATATAGATGGATTATTTTCCCAGTTCCTCTGAATCATAAAATTAATAGGCAAATTAAAATATTGCTTACTTTAATACCTTGATATGACAGTTTTGTTGCCATTTGATCAATTGATGGTATATGTAATGTATTAGTTGGACTATGTAAGGAAGTGCAAAACAGGTAACTCTCCTGCAGCTATCAATATCGGCTCATTAAAATATTTTCATATTGATTTTTCCTCTTATCTTGCTAATGCTTTTTGGCATACTTTTATGATGAACGTCAGCAGTTTTAGAAAAATTATGAATTCCTGACCACAGGTAGTTATCCCTTTCCAACGGAAATAGATTGTTTAAGTTCCATGGGTTCCAAATAGAAACAAATCAAGGCAAACAGGGTTTGGTCTGGATCTGGATTACATTGAAGTTAGATCTTAGAGTTTGGGTTTGAGGGTGAATAAGGGATAATATGTAAATTTGAATCTGAGTGCCGAAACCTAATGTGATTATTTTTGAGGGGTGTATGGGGGGTTTCAAATGACAGAGAACTTATTAGGTATGTTCTCTTGAGATTTCCCAAATATTACCTAAATTCTTTAAAATGCACTTGAGAGGTGAATCAAGTCATAATGATAAAATAAGCCTCTTCCCCATTTGGATGTGACAATAACCAAAACCAAAGTGGTGCGGTTAAACTTGGGCATTCTAATTTGTCTCTCTTCTCTTATCTCTGAAATCTGAAGGTGTTCAAATTCAGGTCTATGTCTTTGGTTAATCTTGGTCTCAATCAGTCTGACTGAATTCTACTTAAGAGACTATTAAATAGCCCCAAAGTGGCTGCTCCTATAATAGGAGGAGTATTCACTCATGTTGTTGGTGTTGGTTGCTCTTCGCCTAAGTAGACTGGAGCAGATCAAAAGGAAAGAGAGTAGACTTAACTTGCTAATAATAGAGCCATCTCATCATTTCTAATCTTAAAATCAATAGCAAAACTGTTTCACAATGTACTGTTTAGGCACCTAAGCTTTAAACCTAACAAATGGCACATTGTTTTCAGATCATTCCTATTGCTGTAATAAAAGCTGAAGACATTTAGTCTACTAGAGATCAAAGTTGTCTCAAGAGTTAAATTCAGTGACCTGCCAAATGAATCTGGCATTGTGCCTATTTGGTTCTTCAATGAAACTTAATTTAAACTTGTTAAACAAGAGCGTGGATGACTGGTTTCATTTATATCTGTCTATGTTATACAGTATGGATAAAGTGAAGGGCATCTCTATTGCTTTATTACTGAAAGAGTAAATTGTATCCATAGAAGTATTTTATCATTGGTTTTATTTACTATCATATTAATACACATGGTAGTACAAGAGTTCACTTTTATGTAGATAATTGTATATGCATGTACAAAGTACATTTGAGAAATGGGAAGAAAATTTTGATAATGTGATAAATCATCTTCCTATAAACATAACAAAAGTAATTATATAAATATTGGATGTATCTATAACACATGGGCATTATAATGATAATACCTTTGACATATCTTTATTCAGATTGTCCTTTATACCTTCAAAGAGACACTGACAATAATTTATAGATGGAATCATTAGCAAATGTATGTTTACTTCAAAGAACTTGTGCTCCCATATAGTCTTCCCAACTACTGAGGTCACCTCCCCTCTAAGGAAGAGATCCGTGTAGCTCAAAAGCTTGTCTCTTTCACCAATAAAAGTTGGTCCAATAAAAGATATTGCCTCACCCATCTTGTCTATCGGATTGTTAGTTGATCAACAACCTTGAGGTTCTTTTGGACTCCTTAGTGCTATTAGATGTTCAACTAGTGGCAAAAGCCAAACAACCATTTCTATCTTTGACTGATACTCCCACATACTGCAGTGTGGGGGATCAAGATAGATTAATAGAAAATAGGTGTTTGGACAAAATCATAAATATCCACTTTTGTTGTCTCAGATTGAATATGGCAATATGACTGTTGCCACAGACTCTCTCACTATAACCAAGTATGCAATTTTTTTCATTTGCAATTTATTTAGTCTATCATGAATTGTACACTATGTACACTGGCTTGGGATGCAGAATTTGCAACAACTCCATTCATATTTAATTTTTTTATCAATTACTTGGAAGGAAACATTAAATCATAACTGATAATGTTTGCAGATGACACAAAGATTGGGGGAGTGGTAAATAATGAAGAGGACAGGTTACTGATTCAGAGTGATCTGGATCTCTTGGTAAACTGAGCACAGGCAAACAATATGCTTTTTAATATGGCTAAATTCAAATGTATGCATCTAGGAACAAAGAACATAGGCTATATTTGCAGGATGGGGGACTTGATTCTGGAAACCAGTGAGTCTGAAAAAAAAATTGGGAGTCATGGTGGATAATCAGCTGAACATGAGCTCCCAGTGTGAGACTGTGGCCAAAAGACCTAATGAAATCCTGGAATGCATAAACAGGGGAATCTTGAGCAGGAGTAGAGAAGTTATTTTATTTGGCACTGGTGGTAATACTATTCAGGGCATGATAATCGACACAGAGGCACAGTGCCCCATCTTTCTGTTTAACAAACAATATGCTCCCTCCACACACACACACCATCCCAAGGGATTTGGAGGGACGAATGAAGCCCTTGGCCAAATTCTCATCCAGGTAATCCCATAGGGCCTTCAGCTCAGGTTCTGGTATAGCCACTGCTGGAATACTATGTCCTATTCTGGAGCCCACAATTCAAAAAGGACATTGATAAATTGGAGAGAGTTCAGAGAAGACCCATGAGAATAAGTAAAGGTTTAGAAAGACGAGTTAGGTAAAATAATACCTTTTATGGGACCAAGCTCTGTTGGTGGAAGATACAAACATTTGAACTACACAAAGTTTTCTTCAGGTCTGGGGAAAGAAATCAGTGCATCTGAGGCAAACAGACGTTTAGACAGACAGTTAAGTATAAGAGGTAACACGTTGTAGGAGGTCGTTTGAGATGGAGTGAACAGTAAGAGTTAGATAGCTATGCACAAGGGATTTGAAGTGGGCCATTAAGGGTTAGCAGGTAGGTGTGTGTTGCAGATTGCCGTAAAGAGTGTCCCTGTTAAATCTGTGATCTTTAGTGGCTAGCAGCATTATGAATTTACGTTCCCAGGCTCGCTTTTTGAAGGTGTTATGCAGGTTTCCCTTGAGGATGAATATTGAAAGATCAGATAAGGAGTGACCACTTTGTGAAAAATGTTTACCCAATGGTGTGATGGTGTTTTAGTCTTTTATCATTTTTCTGTGAGAGTTCATTTGAGGATAAGAAAACATGCCTTATAGTGATAGACTTGAGGAGCTCAATCTATTTAGTTTAACAAACAGAAGACTAAGGGGTGACTTGGTTAGGTTCTACAAGTATCTGCATGGGGAACAAATATTTAGCAATGGGCTTCTCAATCTAGTAGAGAAATGTATAACACGATTCAGTGGCTGGAAGTTAAAGCTAGACAAATTCACACTAGATAGAAGGTGTAAATTTTTAACAATGAGAGTAATTAACTATTGGAACAATTTACCAAGGGTTCTTGTAGATGCTTCATCACTTACAATTTTTAAATCAAGATCAGGTGTTTTTCTAAAAGATTTGCTCTAGGAATTCTTTTGGGAAAGTTCTGTGACCTGTGTAATACAGGTATTAACTAGATGATCACAATAGTTCCTTCTGGCTTTGGAATCTATGAATATTTTACTAAAATACCTGACTTGAAATTTCTTTAGAAATCCTCATTACTTTATTCTTTGAGGGAATCGGGTTTGTTTTTTTTTAATTCCAATACTTAAAGTAAAGTTATTTCTGAAAGCTGCTTTTGTACATTGTGGCTCTAAAAGCTGGAACAATCTCTCTCTTAATGGAAATGCTTACTTAACACTTTATATTTTCAAAGTACTATGCAAATATTCATAAATTAATCATCATAACATCTCTGTGATTTTAATACATAGAGAAAACAGGCAAAGACAAAGATTTTCAAAAACTTAATGGGCGCTGCAAAGTGCTTAGCTGTTTTGAAGATTAGGGAACTTTTAAAGTGCCTAAATAAAAATCTGGTCTTTGGTGGCAGAACCAAGATTAATGCTGAGGAGTTCTTGACACCTACCCCTGAGCTCAATTCACTAGTTTTAAAAGTTTGAATGAAATTATTATATTATAAAATTGTTTAAAATATGTGCTGTATGCATAAGAATGTGACTATTATGTATAATTTCTGTTTGCCTTCCAGTATGATGTACTGTTCCTTGCTGGAAAATATTTTCTTTATTCTTGGTGTAATATTGACAAGGGATGATGGAATGTTCTATAGCTATGTTGTTTGGTTCTGGAATTTACTTCTCAGGGCAGGTCTATATGGGCGCACACAGGAAAGTTAAGACAAATCAACTAACGATGCAAGGTCACTGTGCACAAATTAAAGCATGTTAAGTTTTTAATAAAAAAATGGAGTTTCTGCAAATTAATTTTTTCACAAAAATTGAGAAAGTATTCAGGTTTTCATAAGAAAAAATAAAAAATAGAAGGTTTCTAAAAATAAATCTGTATTTTTTTGCTGAAAATTGGACAAAAGAGAGTTTACATTGTCATCAATTTTTCATGGAAGAAGAGAGAAATTCCAACCAGCTCTATCTGTAGCTTTACTGGGAAGGATGCTATATTGATGCATGTTGTTCTCAACTTCCCAGGGACACTCCTTGTACAGAGATATTTGTTATAACTCATGGTGAGTTCCTCATTCTTGCTGCAGCCCATTTACTCTGAGGAAAAAAGCTGGAACAGTGTAAAGGTACCCTAAAATGATTTGGGTGTGAGAGATTCCCGTGGTGCGGGCTCTGTAGAAGGCAGGTAAATCTGAGCTCCAAGGACCTTTGGAAAGCTCCGGTGTACAGGGTGGAAGGAACCCATCAGGGGATGGGCCACAGCATGCAGCACTTCAGATTCCAGGCAGCACTGAGTCTCATATAGCAGCCTGAGGATACGGTACTGTAATTTAGGCCTGATCTACACTACAGCATTAGGTCGACACAAAGCAGCTTGCGTTGACCTAATTATATCGGTGTACACATGACAGCCTTGCTCCAGCTGATGTAATTGCCCTACTACACCGACATAATAACTTCACCTCCACAAGAGGCGTAAGGCTTATATAGGTGTAGTTAGGGTGACTCAGTGTCTCTGTGGACATCGTTACTTACATCTACTGGCTGTTATTCTTGTTAATTTCATGGCTCCACTGGAGTCCAATTGGCTGTCGTGCTCCTGGCGGGAAGTGGGGAGCTGAGAATCCAGTGGGGCAGCTGGGATCCCGGAAGGGAGCTGTGTGTGGAGCTGAGAACCCTGGCTCTCAGCCCCCCACACTGTCCCTCTTAAGTTGGTGGAAGCACTCTTGGTTAGGACACGCACCACCAACAGAAGAAGGGCAGTGTGGTGGCTGAAGGTCAACTTAAGTTTGTAGTGTAGACATGCCTTTAGACAGCCCCCCAGGGCTGTCTGTGTTACACTGGAGACCACTGAGCTATGCCAGCCCTGTCTTTGCCTTGCAGGTTAACATATATAACACATATCTCCTTCCTTAGAGGTTTTTAAGGTCAGGCTTGACAAAGTCCTGGCTGGGATGATTTAGTTGGGGATTGGTCCTGCTCTGAGCAGGAGGTTGGACTAGATGACCTCCTGAGGTCCCTTCCAACCCTGATATTCTATGATTCCATGAAGAGGTGCACCCTGACCCCAGCCCCTGACACTGGCTACTCACAGAAATCCCAGATCCTCTGCCCCCAAAGGAGCAGTGTACCCCAATTTACCAGTTTTATCTTGACCCACCTCTCCTATATAAAGCACACCACCAGTAATGAAACAAAAGAAGGTTTCTTTAAGAAAAAATAGAGGTTCCACAAGAAACAAGAGAGTGTGCTGGAAACAGATGGTTACAATAAAAAATGAAATCATAAAACACAGCTGTAGGGCTTACATTTATTAATAGTTACCTTTCCCATCTAATAGAGTAGGTTTCCCATATCCCAAAAGTTCAGTCAGTGGCTTCACAGGAACCAGGATCCAATTTTTCATGAAATAGCTCTGCTCAACAAGATTTCTCCTGTGAATGGATACAGGGTGACTCTCTCCACTTCACAGACAGAGCAATCCCTTATCTGGTATAATGGTCCCTTTTAACCTCCAAGTGGTTTTGATTGTTTGCAATTGTCTTTCAGAGTTTTCCACTGACCGTTCTGTGGTGGGGCAGGGGAAGACAATTGAACCTTGCATTACATCACCAGCTAGCCAGGGAAAGATGGCAACTCCCTCCTGCATGAATAGGTTGTCACTGAGTAATATTATTCACTGGTGACTCCTTTGAACTTTAAGACCATATCTGCACAAACTTAGGAATAGTTACATTATTCCTTTAATATCACCTGTGCACACTCATAGACTCATAGACTCTAGGACTGGAAGGGACCTCGAGAGGTCATCGAGTCCAGTCCCCTGCCCTCATGGCAGGACCAAATACTGTCTAGACCATCCCTAATAGACATTTATCTAACCTACTCTTAAATATCTCCAGAGATGGAGATTCCACAACTTCCCTAGGCAATCTATTCCAGTGTTTAACTACCCTGACAGTTAGGAACTTTTTCCTAATGTCCAACCTAAATCTCCCTTGCTGCAGTTTAAGCCCATTGCTTCTTGTTCTATCATTGGAGGCTAAGGTGAACAAGTTTTCTCCCTCTTCCTGATGACACCCTTTTAGATAACTGAAAACTGCTATCATGTCCCCTCTCAGTCTTCTCTTTTCCAAACTAAACAAACCCAATTCCTTCAGCCTTCCTTCATAGGTCATGTTCTCAAGACCTTTAATCATTCTTGTTGCTCTTCTCTGGACCCTCTCCAATTTCTCCACATCTTTCTTGAAATGCGGTGCCCAGAACTGGACACAATACTCCAGTTGAGGCCTAACCAGCCCAGAGTGAAGCGGAAGAATGACTTCTCGTGTCTTGTTTACAACACACCTGTTAATACATCCCAGAATCACGTTTGCTTTTTTTGCAACAGTATCACACTGTTGACTCATATTAAGCTTGTGGTCTACTATGACCCCTAGATTTCTTTCTGCCATGCTCCTTCCTAGACAGTCTCTTCCCATTCTGTCATGCTATAATTATAAACATCATCAAACTGCAAGTTTTCAGCAGGGACCTTACATGTTACCCTTTATAGACAAATGCCCTATACGCTGTCTATTTGATGTAGTAAGTTTGTCAGGTCTGAGATGAGAGTTATTTGCAAAGAACAGGGAGCCCAGCTGCCAAGGGGAAAACTGCTATTCGTCACAGCTGTCTGCCTGTCAAATTTCAAGTCCTTGCTCCAATGCATGGGGAATGCTAATACTTTTCAAGAGCTTTGAAATGATTTTTTTTTATAGCATCCTTGGAAATAACTCAATTTTTTTGGCTGAAACTTTCCAGAAACGGTCAGCCTGAAGCAGAAAATGTTCATAGAAAATTTCAGCCCAAATGGTAAAAGTTAAGCAACTTCTTCTTAGTGTATGCACAATGTGCCTCAAGTGGCACATAACCCGGATTCATCACTGAATTTGGTCTGCTGGTTCGATCATTAGCTTCCCAAGCTTGGAAGTACAGCAAGAATGCTGATCCATGCCCCCCTGTTCACTGAAAAAGAGTCTTTGATGGGAAGTGTTGGGCAGCCTTAATAATAAGCAGTGCTACCAGACTTCCTATACTATATATATATAGGGCAATTGACAATGACAGTTTCAATCTGGCTGCTTTGCCCTGCTCCAGTGATACAAAGCAGCCATAAACTCATTTTAACCATCTACTTATGCCAGTTACAGTGGCCACAGCATGCAAATATACACGGAGTCCTGCAGGAAATGGAGTGGATACTATTTTGATAAGCACTATATGAATGCTAACAAAAAATCAGGAAGTTTATATTATAATGTATCTGGACATGATGCAGATACCTCACAGTATAAGATTTCAGGAAATACATTTTCACAATTTCCTGCACTGTTTGAACACTGTGACAGGAAACAAACCATGGCAAAAGAGTGTCTTAATGAAAACCTTCAAGCTGCCAGGACATATTGTAACACAAAATGGGGCATAAAAAATAGATCTGTCCTGCAGGTCCCAGGCAAATGAGGATATCAGTGTGGCTGGAGCATATCAAGTAAAACAGCTGTTTTTGTTGTAATTAAGACTTAGGGCTTGTCAACATGGCCCAGCAGTTCAGACTGTAGGGGTGTAAATTATAGCAAGTTGCTAGCATGCTGCGCTGTAACTCCCATTCGTGGACATTGCAGGCATGAACAAAAATGTTAGTTACAGCGCAGCATGCTAGCACATGTCGCATTTTACACCCCTATAGTCTGAACTGCTGGGCTATGTTGACAAGCTCTAAGTCTTAATTACAACAAATTATACCTAGAGCAGAGCTTTGGAAAATAAATCCAATCTTGATTTAAAAATTGTGAGTGATGGAGAATTGACCATGACCCTTGGTACCTTAGAGAATCCTCAGTATATTAGATCAACACTATTACCTTTATCAACCAAATTTGTAATCTCATCAAAAAAGATGTCATTAATTTGACAGGATCTATTTTTCACAAAGCCACATTGATTAACATTAATTATATTACCTTCCTTTAATGCTTCATTAATCAAGTCCTATATCGGCCACTCCATTCTCTTGACCAGGATCAATGTCAGGCTGACAGGCCAATGATCACCCTGGTTGATCTGTTAACCCTTTTTAAAAATTGGCAAGCAGTTAGCTTTCTTCCAGCCTTCTGGAACTTCCCCTTTCCTCCAAGACTTATTGAAAATTAAAATTAATGGTCCAACCAGCTCATCAGCCAGACCTATAAAACTCTTAGATGCAAATTATGTGGACCTGCTGATTTAAAAATGTCTAACTTTAGTAGCTTCTGTTTAACATCCTCCAGAGTTACTAGCGGAATGGAAAGAGTGTTATCATTATCATGACTTCATCATGTGTTTTTTCCCCAACTATTGAACAGAAGTATTTATTGAACACTTCTGTCGTTTTTCCATTATTATTGATAAGTCTACCACTTCCATCTAGCAATGGACCAATACAGTTGTCAGGATTCTTTTTGTTCCTAATATATTTTAAAATCTCTTATTGTTCTTAACTCTGTGGACCATAGATTTCTCCTTGTGTCCTTTGCTTCCTTTATCAATTTTCTACAATTCCTAACTTATCATTTATATTCATTACTATCAATTTCCCCTTTCTTCCATTTCTTATATATATTTTTTAAATTTTTATAACAGCCTTTACTTCCCCTTTAAACCAAGTCAGTATTCTAACCATTATGGCCTTCTTCCTTGATTGTTGGATTGTGACTTTTTGGGCATCTAGTAAGTTGTTCTTACATGATTCCCAATTATCATTCACATTTTCCTGATTAAATTCTTCATCCCAGCTGATTTAGCTCATAATTATTTTCAGCTTTGTGAAACTGGCCCTATTAAAATAGCAAGTTACTGGTCTGGACTTTATTCTACTTGTATGTTACAAATGTAATCAAGTCACAATTACTTGTACCTAAGCTACCATTAATTTTTGTTCTGTGATCAGTTTTTCTTTATCTCTTAGACAAAGTCTAATAAATTGGCTGCAACACTTTTTGAATTAGGAAATTGTCATCTGTAATATTTAGAAATGCCAAATATGTGTTAGTACTGGGAGCATGAGACCGCCAGCATATCTGAGAGACAAGGTGGGTGAGGTGATATATTTTACAAGAACAACTTGGTCCAGTAAAAGATATTACCTCACCCATCTTGTCTCTCTAATATCCTGAGAGAATCACTGGCCACAACAACACTGCAAATCTGCGTCATATGTCACTCAGATTGAAATCCCTCATGCTCATGAAGGTTTTTTCCACTACACATTATAGACAGGTGCATAAGGAGGTGGTCATCCTGTTCCCTGTTGTAATTTGGTGGTCTCTAGCAGTGTGACGTTAGCCAGGATACAGTCTGGATGGATGGACAGCTGTGTCCCTTCAATTCTCCAACCTAAGGTGCCTTTTACACTGCTTTGCTGTGAGAGCAACCACTCCTGGTCTGCTCACACAAAGCCTCTAGCATGTAAATCACTCTGTCATACTGTATGAGTTCTCTAGACAGCCTCTCATGAATAACACTGCAGGGCAGCACTAGCAAACTCCCAGTCCCAGCTTGCCCCCCAGAAATGTGCATCTTGTACTGCCCAGCACCTTTGTGACTGCCCTCCAGAACAAGTTGGAACATGCTTTGGAAATATTATACCTTATATATCTTTACATACAATGTTGCCACATGTATTTTACCAGGACAATAATGATCAGCAAATCATAAATTTTCAAATGATACCTTACGCAGTAAGATTTGTCCAAAATTTAACATAGACTTGTAAAAGGGGTGAACGTAGGGGTACAGACAATCACTAGTAGACACCAGCTAATAACTCATCTTGTGCTTTATTTGTTAGGACATTGATACATAAGCATTCAATATAATTTCTTCTGACTCATAAACAGGTGATGTCTTTTTTGACATAGAGTGCCACTCCCCTTCTGCCCACTCAATCCTTCCTAAATAGGTTATAACCATCGATTTTAACATTCCAGTTATGCAAATCATCCCGCCAGGTTTCAGTAATAGCAATTAGATAGAATTGCTCATTTATGAATATAAATTCAAACTCCTCTTGTTTGTTACTCAAACTCCTACCATAGGTCTATAAACAGTTCAAGATCTTTTCTCTTTCTGTACTTTGGTTCCTTGATTAATTTTGTTCTCAACATGTCAATTTTGTGCTGAGTGTGCATATCTTCCCTCTTTTTACCCTTCACCTTTTGCTATTAGTTTAACCTTCTTCTGGCCACTTTAGCGAGCCCGTCCCCAAGGAGATTGGAGTAGAGACCATCCAAACTATATGCCCTCCTTTCCCCATAGAATGTGGACCAGTATTCCACAAAACAAAAACCAAACCCTACATCACTTACCTTGCCAGTGGTTTACTTCAAGAATCTTCTGCCTTCTGTCTTCTTTTACTCATGGTACAGGAAACATTTCAGAGCAGATTGCATGGACATTCTTCTTCAGAATACTTCCAAGTTCCATGAAGTCGTATAGTGTCAGAATTTTGTTTCTGACTCTGCAGGTGATTTGATGGATGCACAGGAACTATGATGGGTTCTGTTTTGAATGCTCTACTACCCCATAGGCAGGTGCCTCCCATTGCCCCTGGCCCCCATGGACTCCTCCAGTTACCCTTGTACCTCCCTTCTGCACCCCCAACCCCTGCGCCTTCTTCCTGCACCACCAACCCCCACTCTTTACCCCTGCCCCTCTCCAGTGCCCCTAAACCTGCCCCTCTCCAGTGCCCCTAGCCACTGCTATGTGTCCCCTGCACCTCCCTCCTGCACCCCAAACCCCTGCACTGTGCCCCCTTCACTCGTAACCCCTGCATGCCCTCCTGGACCCTCATGGGGAAACTGACCTGGATGCTACTCACTCCCCCCTGAAAAGCTGCTCCTGTAGGCTGAAGGAGGGAGCCAGGAGCAAAGTCAGCATCCAGGTCATTTTCCCTCACAGCACAGCGCAGGTGGGGAAAGTGACCTGGCCATGCAGGGGGCAAACATCGGATGCGGCATGGGTCACCTCCCTTTGATGGTGTGCCAGCCCACTGCCTTTGGAGCATTGGAAGCTCCCTAGAAAGGGGGGGGGCCACTGACGTCTGGCCCATGCCCACCTGTACTCTGCCCCCACTCCTCCCTGAGTCACCACGCCCACTTGGCTTCTTCCCCTGAAGCTCTGCCCTTGCTCCACCTCTTCCTGCTCCTGCTCAGTCTCTTCCCTTGAGGCCCCTGCTGCTGACTCCTCTCAACCTCTTTCCCGTGTTGCTCACACTTAAGGTAAGAAAAAAATGATGGAGCCATGGTTCCCTGTCCTCCAACCCCCTGTTCTGGCACCCCTGACATGGAAGTATTGTCTCTGTGAGTCAAGAACATGGATATTCAGAAAAAAAATTGACCCAAGCTCTAGAAAACCCATTTGGAAAAGTTTGTTTATAGAAATTATACGTATGTTGGAAATAAATGTAAAAATTACAATGATATTGCAGGCAAGGAAATAAGTAATAGAGATTCAGAGTCTTCATTGGCTGCCTGCAGTGACATACTGGGCCCTGATTGGTGGGAAGAGCGCTTGTTAAAGCAACCTAAGAGTACTGTGGTTTCTGCCAGCAATAGTCCTACTAAATCTCTTGTTTCAGACCTTGGTAGAACTGCAAGAGGGCCATCACAACCTCATTTACCTGAGTATCCAAAAGTTGCTTTTGGTCAGCAGAATTGTTCATTTACAAGGGAATATTACAAGACATTTTCATTTTTAGAGTACAGTAAGCAGGCAGATGCTGTTTTCTGCTTTCCTTGCAGACAGTTTCCAGTGGTTCAAAGGACCCAGCGCTCACTGAAAATGGAGTAAGGGACTGGGAAAGTATAAAACAAAAGCTTCAGAAACACGTACAATCTGCCGTACACAAGCAGTGTTCTGAAAAGTGATACATTTGAAAAAAAGTGTTTTTCAAAGTCAAAAGAAGTAGGCTCTGTGAGTGGCACAGCTGTCAAATTCTCACAAGATGGCATTACATGAAATCACAGAATATGCTGTAAAAATCACCAGTTTAGTGCTTTACCTGGCTAACCAAGGAATTGCATTGCTGGGGCACGATGAGAGAGAAGAATCAGCAAACTGTGGAAACTCTCTAGAATTATGCAATTTCTTCTTGAAATATGATAAAGCATTCATACTCACAAAAAATGAGGGGTTCTTTCAATCTCACAAGCCATGCGACTCAAAATGAGCTTTTGCAAATTGCTGCTGATACTGTGAAAAGTAATATCATTTAGAAAGTTTGGGAGAGTGGGGTTTTTTACTGTTCTTGTTGATGCAGCATGAAGTTTTAAGCAAGAAGAAATGACAGTCCGGGTGAGATACACAGAAAATCTGGAAATAAAGTAACAATTTCTGGGATTTGTTGATTGCTCTGAGTGAGGAGATGCTGATGCCATCTATCACAACACTCAGCAGTTCTCACAAGGATTGGGGATTGCAAACTTGTTGGTCATAGCACAGTGTTATGATGGGGTTGCTGTCATGGCAGGTCATGTAGGTGGAGCACAGCAAAAAATGCTTCACAATCACCCCACTGCTATATATGTACACTGCATGGCTCATAAATTGAATTTGGTTTTAGCTGAGGCCTACAAAGTAAACTGGACAGCAACAGGATTTTTTTTTAAAACACTTTAGAGGGCCCGTTTGCCTTCTTTTCACAGCCTGCCACACACTCTGCTTCCTTAGAGGCCCAGAAGATGCTTGGAGTGAAACTGGAATTGTGTAGTTTAAATGATATGAGATGAGCATGCTGATGGAAAAACGTATCTCCATGAGAGCACTTCTTAGCAGTTTGTTGGGACTGTCAGTCCCTCCCCACCAAAGGTTTATTGAGGCATCAGGTTTGTTGAAGGATGTGTAGAAAATAGATTTTTGTGTGTGCTTGATTGTTTTTTTTTTTACCATGTTCTTAGTCTGATTCACATAGGACCAAAGATGTGCAAACACAAGACACGACACTTTTTCAGGCCTCCAGTGTACTGCAGAGAACTGTCAAAGCATTAGAGAATATGTGAACCAGGGCTAAGAGGGATGATGTTTGGGAGGAAGTCCAAAAGTTCTATGCGCTGCATGATGTCCCTGTTACCCCTGGCACAGATGAAGAGTATGCTCACAAATGACCTGTGTGGGGGGGGGGGGGAAAGCTTCCCTTGACTGTTCAGTTGTTACAAGCATACTTGGAGAACGAGAATATCAGCGAGGTAAAAATGAGAGCGCTAAACAAAAGTGGGGTAGACAGCTGTATTTCCTGTGTTGGACACACTGTTAGGTGAATGTAATCACAGGTTTTCATTCCAGTCAATGGAATTAGTGGAAAGCTGTAGATGCTACACTGTGAGCCAGAGGCATTGACAAACTGCTCAGCCAAAATGCAAGTGTCCTTTCAATCAGTTCGACACTTGCTCATGCAGAGATGCAGTTGATTCAAATAGATTTGCCAGGGATCACTCTGGAAAGTCTGAAGGCAGCTGCTTCAAAAACATTTTATCCATATTTTACAAACCTGTTGAAACTGGCCCTTACCTGTTGGCACAGTTACCCGTAAGAGGTCATTTTCTGCCACGTGACGGGTATGATACTGGATGTAAGCCACAATGGGTCAAGAGAGACTGTCAGCTTTGTGTTTACTGCACATTGAGAATGACCTTACCCAGAGACATTAACCCTGAGCAGATCATTGGTGCCTATGGTGCGAAGTCCAGTTGCCGGATTTTACTCCAGTGCTATTTAAGGTAAGACTGCAGTTGGCTTTATTTTTATTTGTCATAGTAATAATGTATAATTTGCTGCCTTATTAAATACAATGAATGCTACTTATAATAATTATTATACCAATATAATGTCCAGGTGTATATGTGTCTGAGTGTTTACATATCAAGCAATACAGATCATTAATTTAAATTGGTGTAAACTGGTTGTTGTAAGCTTGTGGAGAAATGCGGTGTACTAGAGGAAAGGTTAATAGCTATTTTAACCCTACTGTGGTGTTTAAGAGTGGGCTGACACATTAATAGTGCTGTTAAACCGTATGTATCATTGAGTGATTTTGGGGCCTTTGGTGCTATAAATTATTGTACATCACAACTCTTAAAAAGACACAGGGAATGAATCTGGTTTACATTATTTATTTTTGTCCATAATTCTGATTTACAGCCTCACTAGAAACAGAGGGGCGTATGTGGGTATCTTCTTCCAGTCCTTGATACACATCACAGTGCTGCTGCTGTTGCTCTCTCTAACCCATGGTCTCCAGTGATTTCCTCCTCTCTTGTGCCACCACCATCTTCTAACTCTTCACTGATCAATTCTGTTAAGCAAATTGGTCTTCTTTTTATTTTAATGCACAGGTGACAGCATTTTGTGGAACCATGTTGGTCAAACAACTCATTTTGCATAGAGCCACACCTTTTCTGTCTGCTGGTACTTCTGTGAGACAGATGATGAGCTGCAGTGACTGTAACAGGATAAAACTCCAAGAAAGAAAGGGGGACTGCATTAGAGATCGCAGGTGTTTGCTGGTCTGTTCCCCAGTGCTGGGGGGTTTTGTCTTTTCCACTTCTTTCAGTTATTTGAATGCACATTTTCAACGGCATCTGTGTGTTTCTTGGGAAAATGGACACTCAGCGAAAGAGAGAATGTGTGTGGAAAGGGTCGGGGAGGGTTAGGAGACTAAACACATGTAAGAAGAAGTAATAGATTTATTTCTGAATAGGGACTTGTCACTTGCTGCTTAGTGATTGTTAAAATGTAGCATCACCTACCTGGGTAAGTAAGAAATTAACTTATTAAGAAAGACTGAGACACAACTTTGCTTCTTCTACCATCCCTAGTTCATTTTCTCCTCCTTTTGACTTTCTGCCACTTAATCACCCATAGAATTTGCATGCCTCTACTCTTTCGGTTCATGTCTGGCTTCGTACCTGTCCCTTCCATTCACATTCAACAGAACAGCAAGGAAGACTCAGAGTCAGGCTGGTGGGAGAGGACAGATGAAGGCCTGAATCAGGTGGGGAATCCTGCTTCCTCCATCACTCTGACCTGCACACATGCTCAGGAGAACAAACCCCAGAGGGTTTTATTTTTAAATAAAAATAGGAAGACAAATAAGCCTGAGTGTCTTCCTTTATACTGCGACAAAGAGTCCAGTGGCACCTTATAGACTAATGGAAGTATTGGAGCATAAGCTGTCATAGGTGAATACCTACTTCGTCAGACGCTTGTGGTGGAAATTTCCAGAGGCAGATATAAATATGCAGGCAAGAATCAGTCTAGAGATATCTGCCTCTGGAAATTTCCACCACATGCATCTAACAAAGTGGGTATTCACCCACGAAAGCTTATGCTCCAATACTTCTGTTAGTCTATAAGGTGCCACAGGACTCTTTGTCGCTTTTTACGGATCCAGACTAACATGGCTATCCCTCAGATACTTTCTTTATACTGATGACACATTTGTGCTAAAGCAGCTGGGTGTGCTCAGATGATTCAGACTGCTGACCACAATGAGTCTGAGTTTGCTGTTTCACTGGGGAGGAGGTGAGAAGGTGAGGTTTCCATCTCTTTGCTGCAGGAACTGTAGACACACACAGGGGCAATATGTGTATATATGGAGAGTGTGGGCTAGTGAATGCACGACTGAGTGTTCCCCAGTCCCCGCTTTAGCAGGGCTAGAGAGGACTCTTTCTCCTGTGGTGGTAGATGCTATAGTGTCTACTTCTCACTTGCTGGCCCAGCTGTGGGACTCCTCCACCTTCTATGCTGATGCCAGAGCAATTCAGCTAAGGGGTGCCAGAACAGGGGGCCAGCGGACCATGGCCCCTTCACTTTTCCCTGCCTTAAGAGAGAGTGATGTGGGAGAGGGGGCAGAAAGGAGTGAATAGTAGGTGGAGGAAAGACTCGGGGAAATAGGCGGAATGGGGTCAAAAAGAGGTGGAGCAAGGGTGGGGTTTTGAGGGGGAAGAGATGGAGCGAGGGTGGGACCTTGGGGGGAAGAGCCCAAGCGTAGGCGGAGCACAAGTGGGGCACTGTCTGGGTGCCAGTGCCCCCCTCACTTCTAGGGAACTTCTGGTGCTCGCATAGCCTCCCAAACCAAAGACTCACATGCTGCCTATATTCTTTTAAAACCTGAAACTTAGAGCATTTTCAATCCAAAATTGAAAATATATAGATGGAGACAAAGTTATACTGTGAGAGTATGAGTGTCTTAACTTTGGAAGACTGTGTTTGAATATTTTATTTATGATCTAATTCAAACTCAGCTGTCTCAGATGAGTTCTTATTCCATCACTAACCCTATTTCACCATGATTTGTGGTTTCAACTCACAAAAGCTCCAAGTCTGGAATATTAGCAGTTTTTCAGATCAGCACAGAGATTTATAGACAAAACTTCATGGAAGAATTTGTGCAGTACATAACTGCATTATAGAGTACTTAGCTTTAGCTGGTACTGTCAGTCACTCATTTTTATAATCAGTAACCTTCACCCCCTAACGCTAGAAAAAGTAGACAAATTTAGTGACTTTCCTGAATATATTAATTTTACACTTTACCCGTGTAATCAGGATTACTAGAACTGCTTGTGAAAAGTATATCTTCTTGATTCTTATTTTTAACTTATTTTTAGACTCCTGTATTGCTAGGAAACTGAAAATGGTAGTATCAGGCTCTGTCTGCTAGCCTTGATAGCTTTGGACTCCAGATGGATCAGCTGTCTTATCTCAGTCATTCTTTCTTTTTCACAGACTATTATCTTGTTGTTTCAGGACCAGAAATCTGTAGCTAAATGAATAGATAACCACATGTTCCAGAATTTGGATTTTATCCCTCCGGTTCAACATAGTATTTACCATCCCTTGGGAAGTATTTCCTCTTTAAAGTGTATCTGATTTTTGGTGGGAGTTTGTGACTGAAAGCACCCTTGTAAGCACACACTATCATAATAATCTTTGTACAAAATATGCCTTGTGAGGAAACATTTGAAAACTAATAACTTGCTGGTCAATAATAGCATGGTGAAATGCATGTTGCAACATTATATGTAAAGTTATGAATTCACCCAGTAGGAGGATGTTAGTATATGTTCAAACCCATCCAGCTCTGCCTAGACAAAAGTTGTTAAACAGATCTATCCTAAACAAAAAAATGTGTGTTTCCCTCAATTTACATATAAGTAGTAAACAGGGTCCTTGAGACAGCAAGAGGGGGAAATGGCAGGAGAGGAGGCAAATCTGCATTTCAGCATACATGGGGAGATGAGAGAACATGGAGCCACCCTCACCACCAGACTCCATGTTGCCACCTATACTGTTTGACTAAACTTTGTTCTGAGGGGTAATCCTCACAAGAATCCATTTCACAGGGTGATTGGGACTATAAAAGTGAGGGGCAAAAACACCCATGCTATCTCTCTCCCTATCTATCTCTCTTCTTTTTTCTTTCAAAATACAAAGGAACCAGTCCTTTGACTTTGGGGAAGATCATGACCTGAGAATTTGTTCAGCAGTGTTGCTGGGAACCTGTGGTAAGAATTTTACGTTGAACAAAGTCTGCCTTAAGTTTTAGCTAGAAAGTATTTTATCTTTGTTTTTCTTATAACCATTTCTAACTTTAATGCCTTATACTTGTACTACTTAAAATCTATCTCTGTAGTTAAATAAACTTGTTTTATTTTAATCTGAACTAATCCAGTGTTCAGTTTAAACTGAACTGTTGGGTAACTCCAGTAAAAGTAGCAACTGTTGAATAATGATCCCTCAGAGGGGCAATGGACTTCTAATATCTGAACTGCCCCAGAGAGGGTTGGACAGTGCAGAACTCAAGTTTTTGGGAAAATCTGGGAATAAGAGCGTGTTGGGGTCACCCTACAGGTAGTATCCAAGCCAGAGTGTGGCTGGTGTGTTGTTAACAGACTGCTGGAGTCAGATTTGCTGGACCAGGACTGTAGCTATACACCGACACTCACAGTGTGACCTGCATGTTGTTTGGCTGGTTGTGAGCAGCCCAGGTTGGGACCTCCAACTGCAAAGCATTGCGAGGCACCCACGTTTGCAGGGCAGGTGGTGGCACAACTCTTCACTGGTATGAACTGCACCCTGAAATGTGACAGATTGGGATTTTGTGGGTTTAATATCAAGTTTTTCATTATGAACCTTGGTTCTTCAAAGGTTATGCTTTGTTTCCTTCCATTTATTGGCTTGCTCTGAATGCAAAATCTTACTTTATTTCTTTCTGTGCCTTTCCTAGCTGTCACCGTTTAAATTAATTTAGCTTTCAGTTATTTAAGACAGTCCAATTAACTATGCAGTTGCACTCTAAGACAGAACAAAAAGTCAATACACGTATAGTTTTTATTCATTTTATTATGCTATATCTGCATGAGGAACACACATTATGGAAGCAGAAATGACAGTATATGAGAAGTAAAACTGCAAAGTTTGTGCTTATTCTGGTGCATATCGAATCACAAAGTACCAGAAATCTCAGAGGAGGTGTCATGGTACAATTCCCCATTCTGAACCTTAGCGTCCAAAAGATGGGGTACCAGCATGAATTCCTCTAAGCTCAATCACCAGCTTAGAACCTGTAGCGCTGCCACCAACCAGGAATTCCAGTGCCTGGTACACTCTGGTCCCCCCAAAATCTTGCCCGGGGAACCCCAAGACCCAGACCCTCTGGATCTTAACACAAGGAAAGAAAACCCTTTCCCCTACCGTTGTCTCTCCCAGGCTTCCCCTCCCTGGGTTACCCTGGAAGATCACTGTGATTCAAAACTCCTTGAATCTTTAAACAGAGAGGACAATTCACCTTCCTCCCTCCTTCTCTTTCCCCCTCCCAGACTCTTCCTGAGAGAGAAAGTAATCCTGACACAGAGAGAAATTAGCCTTTCTCTCCCCCTTCCCTCCTTTCTCCCCACCAATTCCCTGGTGAATCCAGACCCAGTCCCCTGGGGTCTCACCAGAAAAAAAAGCAATCAAGTTCTTAAACAAGAAAAGCTTTTAATTAAAGAAATAAAAAACTGTAAAAATTATTTTTGTAAATTTTAAAAAAATGGAATAGGTACACGATCTTTCAGCTGTAGACACTGGGAACACCCTCCCAGCCTAAGTATACAAGTACAAATTAAAATCTTTTCAGCAAAATACCAATTTGAACTCCTTCCAACCAAATACACGTTTGCAAATAAAGAAAACAACCATAAGCCTAACTCGCTTTATCTACCTAGTACTCACTAGTCTGAATCTATAAGAACCGGTATCAGGGAGATTGGAGAGAAACCTGGTTGCACATCTGATCCCTCTGAGCCCCCAGAGTGAACAACAACCAAATTCTAACAGCACACACAGAAACTTCCCTCCCTCAAGATTTGAAAGTATCCTGTCTCCTAATTGGTCCTCTGGTCAGGTGACAGCCAGGCTTACTGAACTTGTTAACCCTTTACAGTCAAAGAGATATAAAGTACTTCTGTGCTATTAACTTTTCTTATCTGTTTATGACAGGAGGCTATTTCTATGTGGTTGATTCTTGTATGATTTCTAGCCTGTATCATAACCAGTGGAACCGAAGTCAGAGAGCCCATGGTCCCTGGAGGGACTGTAATGGACTGGAAACAAAGGGAACAGGGAATACTGATACTTAGGCTGGAAGCAACTCAGCCACATGGACAGAGCAGTGCAGAGGGTTTAATAAAATTCCACTTTTGCATTCAGTTTCACTCTTTGCTAATGAAACTGTCCAGTTTTTATAGGTCCAAAATGTGTTCTAATAATTGGATACAATCCAAATAAGTGTCAAGCCTTCTGAGTATTAACTGAACAATTCTGACCAGCTTGAGGTTCATCCATTATTAACATTCTGAAGCTCTTTGTAAATGGTATTCTACCATGATAAGTAACAAAACACTTAGCGTTAGTAATATTGGACCAAATCCTGCAATTTTTATTCAAGCTAAACTCCTATTGACTTGAATGGGAGTCTTCCCTAAAGAGAAGTGAAGGATTTCACCAACAACACGTCTTCAGTTTATAAATTCAAGGTAATGGAATTAGAAGCACATTATTTTTAGTCTTTTCGAATGCTGGTGCAAACCTGGCACAAAAAAGCTTATTTAAATAAAGCCTTGTTGGCTTATAATACAACATTGGGAAAATGTTTTATTCTTGAATTCTTAATTTCTGTCTGAATCCATCACTAGCATGCTTTGAAATTAAAACTACAGGAAGTCAGTCTGTTTGGAAAGTCATTTAATAACCCCAGTGTTTGCCTTCAGTTAAAGTATGTTGGTTGAAAAGAATTCTTTGACAATCAAATATCTCCCTGGTATAGGTAATAGATATTCTGTGTGGGAAGGAAGCCTGTCTCTATTGATACTCTGCTTTATTTGGCTTTTGATGCACATCTGAAAAGTAATGGAATTGTGTGGAAATAATTAAATGTTACAGTAGTAGTTAATGTATTCAGTCTGTCCTGAAGGACTCAAAGCTGAAATATCTATTCCCTTTTATATTTAATGCAGAAAGGTTTATCAGTTCTTGTCATAATGATGTGAGGCACAACATGTAAACAATGTTTTGAAAGGTAGCACTTATCACATCATTAATAAAACATACAACAGGAGGCTTGGGACTCCTTTAAAGTGATATCCTAGGATTTTGCTAAATGTGAACTCCAGTTAGCCTTAGTGGGAGTTGTGCACTTAAATCTCCCTCCACAACTTTGAAGATATATTGCTAACTATTAAAGAGCTCAAAATCAAATGTTTTCTTAAATGCAATGCAGCCATTGCATTTAATGTGAATAGCGGAAGTGATCAAGGATTCACAAAGGGCCTGATTCAAAGCCTGTGGAAGTCAATTGGAATCAGTCTGACTTCCAGGGTCTTTGGATCAGGCCAAGGGTAATGTAAGGGAAATTGATGACTGAGTTCAGAGCCTGATCCTAGTTCTATTTAAAACCGTGACATTACTCCTACTAACCTCCGTGTGGCAAGATTATGCCCAATGTCTGTGAAAGTAGAAATCCTGATTTCTAATAGAAATATTATCCATTTAGGGCTATTAGATACACCAAAGTCTCTCTTGTCCAAAAGTGTTAGTGTCATCAAAAATAAGTGGATAAATTGGCCTTCATATAATCTTGCACCTGCCTGCATCTCTTGCTTTCTCTCTGTCTGCCCCTATTTTTCCTTTCATCGCCTTTTCCTGACCTCTACTTTGCAGTGTTGCAATAAGTATTGACAAAAAGGATTTAAGAATAAGTACACCATTACACAAGCGCTTATAAATACAACTGTAAGTATTCCATGAAATAGAACTTATGTATTTATAAGTACAAGTGCAAGTACTTTCAACTCCCATATTGCAATTGTCTGATCAATACATGGACAACCATCTAAATAATATAAGCACATGGTGGAAGAGAAAGAAGAGAGAGAAAAAGAACAACAATGAAATTTTAGTCATATACACAAATTAGCATGGAATAGCAATGAAAATAGCGCCTATAAATGTAAATAGATGTATAATTTTTCTTTCCATTATATATAATGTGTGTGTGTGTGATGATATTAGATAACTTAAAGTGCAAGGAACTGGACTAGATGACATCTCAAGGTCCCTTACAGTTCTATGATTATGTACAGGCAGAATATCATTCCATGAGATGAGCATTTTTCTTTAGGATATGTTCAAGGTTTATGCAGTTATTAAAGATGGTTCCTTCTTGGCAATAGAATTTGTCCAGAACTACTGAAAAGACTTTCCACAGTAGCAAGGCTTGGCAGTGTGGTATTAAATTTGATAGAACGCTTAGCAACAGGTGGATATTTTTTCAGTTGATCCAGTTCATGTGCTGGCTCATTGAGGAATTGCATCCCAGAGTCAGATGCAGACACCCCCTAACATAAAAAGCCATAGAACTTAGTGGCAGCTTTGGATATTGTAGATTGATCTATAGGCTTTGGCAGGGCATCGCAACAAACCAGATCTTTAAAAAATAAAGTTCCTCTCCAATTTTTCTCTGATCCTGATTCTGCAGCCAGTGCAACTTAAAAGGGCTTGACACAGAAGCAGCAATAAAGGACTTTGCATTTTTGTTACTCAGAGCAGCCTCAAATGTCAAAATATGCCTCAAACATTTTCTAAGTCCCTCCCTCAAATTATCTACCAAGCAAGAATTGTATTTTGGAGAAAATGAGTCTAGTCTGAATTTTAGCACAAGCATAGTAGGTAGAATTGCACCACAGAAACACTATTTTCTCCTCCTCCTGAAGTATGTTAAGTGCAGGGGCAATTGGGAACATCAATTACAACCACTCACCTAAAATTCTAGCTCTGGGTTGGAGAATTATGGCATCCTGAAGATGCTTCAATACAATATTGATCCTATCACGCGTATTGTAAATGCAGCAAAATAAATCGAACTCTGAATTCCATCTCATAGAGGCAAGTTCAGGGATTGTTTTTCCAAGTGTGTCATTGACTATCTCAGCACTCTTTTACCTTTGGTGTGCAGTGTTGCTTAAAGTAGAGCAGTAGGCGCACCCAAATTCAGTGTGTGTGAAAAACAGATCATACGTGGTGACAAGTAAAATATACACAGTCCGTCAGCAGTATCACTTGACAAAACTTTAGAAATACTCACATGGCTGCATCTATCTGAATCTTGCATGTCCATTTGCTTACTAGCATCACCCTCCACTTGCTTACCAGCATCATCCTCCAGCACTTTAGTTCCTGAAAAGAACTGGAAGGCTTTGACAAAATTGCTACCATTGTCTATAACCATGTGTTATTTTTGTCGAGTCCAACCAAACTGTGGCTGGACAGAGAAACAATCTTGTTGTAGGAATATCTTCCAACAAAGCATTGGAAACCTAAAGACTGCTGACTCGTTTGTTACGTTAGCTGAGTCAATCCACTGATAGGTAACACCCATTTAGCTTCTTGCTTGACTTGTGTAGACATATGACCCAGATGCCAATTTGTTTTTAACTCTTTCAAGAACCAAGTTGTGCTGTTCCACAAATGGATTTTTTTTACATTTCTGTACACATAACAGTGCCATTGGGAATAATTCCATTGGGTAAAGTGTGAAAGCGATTCCCTTCAATAATCTACAGGGGCAGCATGTCACTAACAGCAAAAACTGAGTATTAGTTTATCTATTTTTAATATGGACACTGGTTCATCAGAGTCATTGCCACAGAAAAGTATCCAAGCAGAGGGCCTTATACTTTGGGCAATCCCAGACGCTGTGAACAAGTCATCACCAGCTTGCATCCCAAATCCTTCCTTTGATGCATAATCTTCAAATATTTTTCTCCAGTGCTTCTCTAAAAAACAAATAAACACTATTTTAGTCAGAACTATATGTATATATTAATTTTTAATTCTTGCTCTGATAAAATCCAAAAGAAAAAACAAATGGTAAAGTCATGTATCAGACATGCCTAGGGTTACCACCTTGCTAGTCACACGAAACAGAACATCCTAGCGCTGCCCCTTCCCGAGGCCCGCCCCTTCCCCTCCCGTTTGCCATAGCCCTGTCCCTACTCATTACATTCCCCCTCCTTCAGTGGCTCGATCTCACTCACTTTCACTGGGATGGGGCATGAGGTTGGCATGAGGGAGGGAGTGAGGGCACTAACTGGGGATGTGGGCTCTGGGGTGGGGTCAGAAATGGGGTTCAGGATGCAACAGGGAGCTCTGGGATGGGGCAGGGAGTTGGAGTGTGGGAGGGGGTGTGGGTTCCAGCTGGGGGCACAGGCTCTGGGGTGGGGCTGGGGATGAGGGGTTTGGGGCTCAGTTGTAGAGTGCGGGTTTACCTCCAGTGGCTCCCGGTCAGCGGTGCAGTGGGGGGCTAAGGCAGACTGTCTGCCTGCCGTGGGACCATGCTGCACGCACCTGAAAGCAACCAGAAGCAGGTCCGGCTCCTAGGCAGGGTGGCCAAGAGGCTCCACACACCACTCTCGTCTGGAGACACTGCCTCCACCCCACTCTTAGTGGCCAATTCCCAGCCAATGGGAGTGCGGAGCCAGTGCTCAGGGTGAGAGCAGTGCGTGGAGCCTTGTGGCCCCCCCTGCCTAGGAGATGGACCTGCTGGCCACTTCCAGGGTGCAGCGCGGTGCCATCCATGACAAGTAGGGACTAGCCTGCCTTAGCGTCACAGTACCACTGACCACACTTTAAACGGCCCGGTTAGCGGTGCTGACCGGAGCCACCAGGGTCCCTATTCGATTGGGTGTTCTGGTCAAAAACCGGACACCTGGTCACCCAAAACATACCTGAATACTAGTTTTGTCAGTGTTTTACAAACTGAATTAGAGTAAATATGATATTTTTGGCCTTTTCCAGCCTAGTAGACCCCAATTTCAGCAAGCATATCAAAACAGATTTTGAAGAAATAATAAATATGTCCAATTGAGGGGAAAATATAGCTAACGAAAAACAGAATGGAGCATCTTTAAATAATAATACATAATTATTTACCTTCACATGTTTGGTGAAATTTGATGGCACTTTATGTTGGCTGTGAATTGTCTTCCTTTTTGGTTTGCACAAGCTACACATTTTTTCAATAAAATTCCCATCCTTTTCAACAACATCTGAGAAGTAAGTTTTCACTACAATTGGCAACACTTTATTTTCAGACTCCATTACTAACTGAAGAGATATTGCAGGATTAAAGACAACCAGTAAACTATTTACAACTCAGCTGGAAATGAAACAGGAAGTACAATCAATGATATAAGGACTGCAGGGGTGGCGGAAGGCAGACATAGAATAAGCAATTGTTTAGGCTCCTGTTTCCCAACAGCCCCTTCAGCACTGGCATGTGCCCAGTGGCTGGTAGGTGTTTCCTAACCCGTCTTGCAGGGTATGCGCTACTGGGTTCATTCTCTCAATGCAAGACACTGAGAGGTATGTATCTGCTTGCTCTGCACTCCTTAAACTCCCCTCCCCCATTGGCTCATCCCTCCACAGGGCTGGGCCGGGGAGTGAGTTTCCCCTTCACAATTGCAGTGACCATTCAGAAATGAAAGGAGCAGGACCTTCTGGGTTGATTCAACAACAGGCCAACAGAAAAAAACACATGGCAGTCAGAACTCAGGGCCTAAAGCACCCAGGCTGGGAGAGTGGGCTCTGGGGGCCAGTCAGAATCCAGGACAATTGGGAGGGATGTGATTTTTTTTAATAAAACTATTTTGAAAAAGTACTTGCAGATAAAAAAACGTACTTTGAGTACCTTTAAAATGTACTTAAATACACCTGCTAAGGACAAAATATTTAAGGCATTTAATACAAGCATGCAAGTGCTTCAGAATACTTAGATATGTACTTAAGTACATGGGAACACTGCTACTTTGCAGTCTATTCATGCTTCCCATGTTTGAACAATGCAGATCTGGAGAGCCCTCCTTGAACTACATTATATTGCAGGTTGTGAAGAGTTTCTTTCTACTGGCCCAATTACAAGAAGCAAACCGTAGTCAAGCATGTGAATATCAGATTATTAAAAAACCCATGCTGTCCAAAAGGACTCAAATAAAGGCTTTAATTAGGGTTAAATAATTAAGATTGTCTCTTTGGACTTAACAGTAAATAACTGCTAATTTGGACTATTGTGAAATTGTTTTTGAGGAAGATTCCAAGGTTTATAGAGACCGCATTCTGTGGTAAAATATAAGAAAAATGCAGCAGACATGTAATGTGACTACCTAAAGTTTGCACTGTTTTCTTAAATAATTGTGGTGTAAATAAGTAACCTCCTGGAAGCTGAATATACACTCTCCAAGACATTCATATGTCAAACCAGTCACTGTGCCATTGTTCTCCTGATTTATTTTATTATTATTCCTTTATGGTGTCAAATTAATAGCCGAAGTCCTTTATTTATCCATAGAGCAAGTACAGACAGAGTCAATGCCAGAATTAATTCCCTATACTTCTCAACTATTTATCTTAACTTAAACTTGACTGGAATAGCCAGCTCTAGGGCTCTGAAAAAAATTTAGGCTCCATGCCCATACACTTCTTGGCATCTCTGATGAGAATACCAGTATGTCCAGTATGCCTGTTAGTGCCAAATGTGATGGTGGGTTGTAATTAAGCCATCAATATATTTCGTTTAAACCACTGCACAGCTGTTAGACTGCTGCTCAGGGCTGTACTAGACCTCAGGTTTATGAGTCCCTTGTCCCATTACCAATTATTTCACCCATCCAGTTGCCCAAAACATTGTCAGTATTTGTAGGGTCAACCAAAAGGAATAATTCAGAAACTTTTAATATTTTAATATGCAACTTTCATTCCTTTTCCTTCCTAGCATATTCCCTCATCTTTCTCCAGCTTTCTTCCTATGTCTCTTTTTCTTAATTCCTTCAGTGTGTCAGTTTCAGTACAGACCCAGCATATCTCTGTAGAAATAACTGAACTTGGGAAATTTTGCCTTTGGAGTTTTAAGAGTATCTATTAAGTTTGTATATCTATAATATCCCACATATAAAAGGATTTATACAGAACTCAATATGTATCCAGCAAATACTCTGTTTAAACAGTGGCTTTTATGAAGTAAAAAATATGCAGTACAAAAGTGCTGAAATCCTGGCCCTACAGGAGTCAATGCCAAAGCTCCAATTGACTTTGTGAGGCCAGGATTTCATCCAAGGCGTACCTACATTTACAGATTAATGATACCGTGTCAAAAATTAGGTATAAAAAGGTTAACTGAAATGTCTGTTATAGAATTTCCAGTTCTGAGGGTGAATCTCAAAAATTTGAGTTCGGTTTACAAAATCAACCAACATTTCTGATGCATAATTCAAACTTCACCAAATTCTAGACCCTGCAAAAGTGGACTGGCGAGTTCATGGGCAAAAGCTTTTGTATAATCCTGTACTCTCTAAGGTATATCTGTTCATATGGCCACTAACACTGCAATATCAGAATTATTCCCATGTATGCACAATATCCATATGATGTAGAAAGGTGTTATCTTCATTTACCTTTGGGAAACTGAAGGACAGAGAGATTGTGACTTGTGCAGTGCTAAACAAGATGTTTGTGACAGACCTAGGAACTGAACCCAGCTCTTCTTAGTCCCACTGCAATCCCTTAACCACAAGATCACCTCATGCCTCCCACCCAGAAATATGATGAACACCTCCTTTCCCATAGCATTTCAGCACTTTTGATTAGAGACCCATCTGGAAGCTGAGATGCAAAGGTATTTAAAAATATTTCAAGTGAAAGCGTGCATCTGAACCTTAAAGTTTTGGTTGTATTTTGATTCTGGAAATGGACAAAATGTTAGGGACATTCTTTTTTCTATCAATTGTCTCATCCCTAATTTCCATATCTATTCATTTCTTAGCTAAACAGCTACAGATCTTCAGTTAAATAGGGTAGAAACAATTTTCCCTGTTAGAATAATCTCTATTTAGATTTAGTAGGAAACCTTGAAGATCTCAGTTGGTGACAGTTGAATTGCCAGCAGCTAAATTCCACTTAATGAATTTTCTCTGGCATAAACAGCTAAATTTCTTCCTCCTTGTAGCGAGGAGGTGGGATGTCCCACAGCTCCGTTTCGGGATGAACCTTTCCCAACCTCACTGTGAGCGGGGCCACCTGGGCCTGCACCCGCCCCTCAGAGGTCACGGCGCAGACCCAGAAGTATAAAAGCTCACCGGCGGAGCTCAGTGTGGCGCCAGCCACCAGAGAGACCAGACGTCTGTGACCGAGCTCCCGCTGGGGAGACAGCAGAAGGTCGCGGCCGGCCTGACGTCGCACCAGGCCAGCCAAGCCTACTCCTCGCTCACTACCCTGGGGAGGCCTGGCTGAGCCTGCCCCTAGCTCGTTACCCCAAGGAGGACTGGTCAAGCTTACCCTGCTCCCGCGCCTGCTGCTTGCCCGCTACCCCGAGGACCCACTGAGTCCACCAGTGAACACTTACCCGAGGAGCCAATGGTGGTTGACCCCTCTGCTGACACCATGACGAATTAGGTACTCGATGAGGGGGAGAATGGAAGTGGCCTGGGGGCAGCCGACCCCAGTCTGGCTGCAACACTGCCAGAGCCAATGTCAGTGTGTTGCGGCTTGGATCCTCATTGACAGCAGTGACTGCTGCTAGGGCCCCGGGATGGGACGCAGTGGAGTGGGAGGGCCTGCGTACCCCCTGCCACCCCTCCAGGGGTGGCAGACTCCCCCTTTTCCCTGGCCTGAGGAGGCCGCAAACCCCCTATTGACTTGCTATGTTTGCTGCCCTGCCCTGACCTAAGGGCCAGGCCTAGAACTACTGTTGCTCAGCCCTCCCTAAGGGCCTGAGCCTATTGACTGCTGTGTTTGCTGCCCCGTCCTGACCTAAGGGCCAGGTCTAGAAGTGTTGCTGCTCAGCCCAAGGGCTCGAGTGTAGTGACTCACGTTTGTTGTTGCCCCGCCCTGACCAGGGCCCGGGGTTAAGGCTACTAACAGCGAGGTGGTGGGATATCCCATAGCCCTGCTGCGGGACAAACCGCGGCCACGCCACGTCACATTTGGTACCAGAAGTGGGGACTTCTGCCCAGAATGTGGGCACGAGCCCTCGAACCCTGTGAGAAAGAGGTTGGAGGGGAACGAACCCCCCCCCCCGAGACATGGATCTGTCCCAGCTCTTTGCCTTTTGGACAGAGAGCCAGGAGTGACAGCAGGCGACCCAGCTGCAGCAGCAGCAGGAGCAGCTGGCTGCCCAGCTCCAGCAACAACAACAGCTGGTCGAGCAGCTAGGAGCCCAGCAGCAGCCACTGATTCGGGATTTCACCACCCAGCACCAGGACTTCCAGCGACAATGCTGACAGCAGTTTGCGACGGCGCTGTCCCGACCTGTAGACCCCCAGCTGGGAGGCCCGGAGGGGACCTCTCGGCTAAACCCGCCTGTAAGGCTAACCAAGATGGGCCCCCTAGACAACCCCGAGGCCTTCCTGGTGACATTCGAAAGGGTGGCCCAGATCGCCGGGTGGGCCCCTGACCAGTGGGCCACCCTCCTGGCCCCTTACTTGACTGGAATGGCACAGTCCGCGTATCGGGGTTTATCAACAGAGGAGGCCAGGGACTATACCCGGGTGAAGGCGGCAATTTTAGACGCTCTGGACATCAGCCCCGAAACCTTTCGCCAGCGGTTTCAGAGTCTTGCCTACAACGCTGGTGCCCGGCCCCGGCTGGTGGCACAACAGCTGAGAGACCTATGCAAAAGATGGCTACAGCCGGACCGGTGGAGCCCTGAAGAGCTCCTAGAACAGGTTATTTTGGAGCAGTTCCTCCACACCCTCCCACCGCAGAGAAGGTCCTGGGTCCTCCGGCACCAACCCCAGACGGTAGCCACCACTGTCGCCCTCATGGAAAACTTCCTTGCAGAGGAAAACCGCTTGGGCCAGGGATGCAGGACCGTCCTCCAGGGCTTGAGCTCCCCAACCCCAAGCGATGGCCGAACACCCGCACTGACCCACGGACACCCCCGCGGAGTCAGGAACCCCGGGCTCAGTGGCCCGTTGGGACCCCTCGGCAAATTCCTACAGGCACCAGACCCGGGACTGGCCGCGCCCAGCGGAGTCCTGCGCCGAGCCCGAAAGGTTGTGCGAACTGACCGGGACGACTCTAACTCGGGCCCTGTTTCTCCTGCGGGAAGCAGGGGCACCTTCAGCAGGACTGCCCAGCAATGGATTGCAGCTTTGGGCACGTCTGCACTGGCAAGAACCGCACCCGAGGGCTGCAGGCCACTAAGATCACAGTGCCTGTAACCGTTGGGGACTGCCAGACGCAAGCCCTAATTGACTCGGGCTGCGGACAGACGCTCGTCTGCCAAAACCTCGGCGTCCTCGAAGACCCCCGCCTGGAAACGATATGCTTGCAGTGTATTCATGGCGACGGTGGAGGGAGTCACGCGAACCCTCGTGGTCGGTTTGGCCCCACGGCTCACTTACTCCATAATCCTGGGGCGGGACTGGCCGAAGTTTGTGGTCGTCCTGGGGGCCTACACCTGAGAAGATCCAGACGTCACCCCCATCTTCGAAGGGGACCGTCCCGTGGGTCCGGCTGAGGAGACTGAAGAGGCCGGGCCAAAGAGCCAGGACTTCTCGTCAGGGGACCCCCTGCCGATGCCCTTCGATAAGCCCATGATCGACACAGATTTCTGCCGGGACCAGCGGGAGGACCCCGCCCTGGGCTGGGCATATGAGCAGCTCGCGGCGGTCGACGGCGCCCTGCTTGATCCCGCCCAAGCCAAACCTGGCCCCACTTTGAGCTGCGGCACGACCATCTCTATCAAGTAGATCGGGACTCCCGCACTGGGGAACTACTCAACTGTTGGTGCCTCGGGGCCACCGATGGGCAGTAATGAGGCTTGCCCACGAGGTCCCAGCGGCCGGGAACTTAGGCCAGGAAAAGACCCTCGCCCAGATCCTGGCCTGGTTTTTCTGGCCTGGGGTGCATCAGGAGGTGTGGAACTATTGTAAATCCTGTCCGGCGTGCCAGCTTGCTGCCCCCTCACGGATGGCCCCAGCCCCCCTCATACCCATGCCCATCGTGGAGACTCCATTTGAGCGGGTGGCGATGGACTTGGTAGGAGCCCTCCCGAGAAGCCAGGCCAGCTTTCTCTACATCTTTAGTCATCATGGACTATGCCACCCGCTTCCCCGAAGCTGTCCCACTCCAGAGCATCACAGCGAGGACCATTGCCGATGAACTGGTCAAGGTCTTTGCCCGCGTAGGCCTGCCCCAAGAAATCCTTTCTGACCAGGGTACCAACTTTACTTGCCGGCTGCTGTGGCAGGTCTGTGAACTCCTCGGTATCAAGCAGCTATGCACCTTGGTGTACCATCTGCAAACCGACGGCCTGGTGGAGTGGTTCAACCGCACCCTAAAAGACATGCTGCGCAAGTTCTCACCTGAGGACCTGCGCTGGTGGGACCAGTTGATCCCACCATTGCTCCTGACTGTCTGGGAGGTACCCCAAGCCTCCACCAAATTCTACCCCTTTGAGCTGTTGTATGGTCGGCAACCGAGGGGGCTCCTGGACCTCATGAGGGAGACCTGGGAGCAGACCCCCTCACCTACGCAAGGCCTTCTCCAATATGTCCTTCAGCTTCAGGGCCACCTGACCCATGCCGGAACTCTCGCTCAGGAAAACTTGAAGGCAGCGCAGGAAGCCCAGGCCCAGACCTATAACCGAGGGGCCCAGACTTGCGAGTTTCAACCGGGGGACCGGGTGCTGCTCCTCCTGCCCTCCAGTGAGTCCAAGCTACTGGCTCGGTGGCAGGGGCCCTACGAGATAGTTCGGAGGGTCAGATCGGTCACCTACGAGATTAACCAGCCCGACCATCGGAGGAAGACCCAGAGGTATCATATTAACCTCTTGAAACCCTGGTGGGAGCGAGAAGGCCTCCTGATCGACCCCTGCCCACCCGAGCCAGAATTAGGACCCCGGGCTGCCCCGCCCGATGACCTCACAACACCGCAGCTCAGGGAGTCATTCACGGACGAGCAACGAAAAAAGACCAGATGCCTCCTACATGCCTTCCATAAGATGCCTCCTACATGCCTCCTACATGCCTTCCAGCCGGGCTACACGACCCTGGAATATCATACCATCCAGACTGAACTGGGAGTCGTAATCTGAGAGGCAACTAGACCCTTACCTTATTGGATGCGCCAGGTCATCGAGGAGGAAGTTCGGGCGATGCTAGAGCTGGGCGTTATTGAGCCGTCACAGAGTGAATGGCGCAGCCCCGTAGTCCTGGTTCCTGAGCCTATTGACTTCTGTGTTTGCTGCCCCGCCCTGACCTAAGGGCCGGGCCTAGAACTGTTGCTGTTCAGCCCTGCCTAAAGGCCCGGGCGTAGTGACTCACGTTGGTTGTTGCCCCGCCCTGACCAGGGCCCGAGGTTAAGGCTACTAACAACGAGGAGGTGGGATATCCCACAGCCCCACTGCAGGACAAACCGCGGCCACGCCGCTTCACAATCCTTTTGACCTGGAGATTTCTTTTTTCATTGTTATATGAAGATAGAAACCCTTATTGTGTACAGTAAGTGGAATCAAAGGCAAGACTCAATTTTGAAACTTATTGGACTTAAAGTAGAGTTAAAACAAATTAATAATACAAAGAACCACAACATCCAGTCCCAGTTTAGTCTCCTATTCTTTCCCCAATTTTTTTAATAAAGTACATAACAGTGAAAATAGTCTGTGATTACAAAAATATAGGAGTGATGGCCATAGACTTTACCATACAGAGATGAGGACTTATTACCTAAACAAGCGTATACAGAATGATTAGCATATTTATAGATGGTAACTAAATATTGAAGTGTGCAGAACGTGTGTCCTTTAGGAGGATGGTCAGCTTTTCTGTGGCTACATGCCAGACATTTTCAAAATAAAAGTAAAATATTAACTCTTTGATGGGGTGTGGTATGAAGCTAGACAACTTGCTGTGGGAGTAGTCTTGTTCTTATAACAGAGTGGACAAAAATGCAAGTATTTGAAACAGCTAACTATTTGTTTGTGCCTGCAGATCACATAGACTGATGTCAAAAGGATAATTTGTGCCCACAATAACTGAGTTGCAAATGTTGCTGGTTGAGGCCTCTTCCAGCTTTGGTTCTAAACTTGCATCCAGATATTGTTACCTGCTATAAAGAGAGCAAGTTTTTAGGATTAAAACTATTACATGGAAATAATTAATGTAATGTGACTAAATATAAATAAAACCAAATGAATTTTCTGATTCACTTCATGCTTTGACGCCATGAATTTACCATTTCACTCCTTGAACAAAACTATACTTCCTTGTAAACTGATTATTTGCCTCCTTGAATTCCAAATCTCCATGTTCCATTTCAAATTTGTATTTGGCCCCATTTCACCATCTCACATAAAAACTGACCTTTGCTTTTACTACAGTAGGTTAAATTCCTGGGTGATGGGCCTGGAAAGACAACTGTAAATATTTCATTCAGAAAATATGGCTCAACTTGACTGAATTCAAGCCCACTAGTTTTTGTGAATTTTCAAACCTTGAGAACAGCTGTGGCTTTTTCAGTCACACAATGAATATATTAGACTTGTATTCGTGCCAGTACTCCTGAAGCACCATCCCAAAACTGTACATATACTGGAACTTTGTCACAGAGCATCTTGGCAGTAGGAGAGTTACACAGACTATTGTGTGTGAGGTCAAAGTTCTAAGCTCCGATACCAAATGTCACCATCTGACACTTCAGAAATGATTAGAATTGTCAGTTCACTTGTGATAGTCGTTGGAAGCATTTGACTGCTAAATACATTTGCAAAAACTAGAACCAGATCATCAATGATTTTGCAAAGCCAAACCATCCCCAAATTTGCAAAATGTATCCAGCTAAAACTATTTGACTTAGCTTTAGTTTCTATGAAGCCTTCATTTTGAAAATAGTTTTGATTTCTCTGAAATCTGCACAAGATTGGTGTTTCCTGTGTGTATATAGTTGTCTACTGCATATGTTTCTATTGATGCAGAATCAAATTCAGGTGGTCTGAAATACCCAAATTTAAAAGTGTTCGATTTGACCAACATGCTGTCTGGGCCCAGCGTATTCTGCAATGCGCTGACTGCACTCTGATTCACTCCTTGATGCAGAAACCAATGCTTCCATTTTAAAAAAAAAGAAAGAAAAATGATGTCCTGGCACGAGTGAAGTAAATGGCAAAATGCCAGTTGATTTTCTAGGTCTTTCTAGGGCTCCAAAGAAAACTTTAAAAAATACAAATGAAGTTTAAATTGATGTATTGTTATATTTTTGCAGCCAGCCAGCAGAAGTGTAAATGGCCTGCATTCATCAGAGTGTTAAGCAAAACTGAATAAAATAGTTTTAAAGACAACATTGTTGACTATTCAGCTGATGATTTTAGCAGGAACATCAGGCTAATATGCTAATCCCAAACAGTTTCCCTTTTCTCCCCAGATATCCCCTGCTACCATCTCCCCAGCTGTCAAAATTGACAGGTATCTCCCAACAGCTTTTATGATGCAGTTAGCCATTGTCAGTATACAAATCCGCAGCTTTATTGAAAGCTAAAATGGTGGGGACAGCATGAAATGAATGAATATCAATATCATAACGGGGCTACTGTACTGAAGTTATTTTACATTTTGATATTTAATTACATGAAAAAAATTGTGTATCTGCAGTTGTCACAGAGTTTCCACTAGAGTGCTGCAGAATCCAGGACCTTACTACTGAGTTTAGATCCAGTTGCCGTGGTGTACCTGGGCCTTGCATACAGTATACCATACCAATGGCTGTAGCCTACAAACAAAAGGCTTTTTCAACTAAGGAATGAAGTGATTTAAAGAGAAATTTTTCTTCTCTCTACAATACTTTGCATGCCTTGTTTTCTGTAACACTACATATTATCTGCTTTATTTTAACCAATTAATTTCAATTTGTTGTTTTGGATGTATATGTATCCAACAGCCAGTATGCTGAATAAATACATTTTAATTCGCTGCAACAATGAATAAATAACCACACTCTTTTCAGTGTAACAACTGTTAAACAATCATACTTTCTATGCAGTGTGAGTGTGCATTTATTTAACTCAAGCCTCAGATTGTGACTCTGAAATATAATTTTTCTTTTCACTTCAGAACTATATACACGTAAGCATTTGTAATTGTAATTCCATATCTTAGATATGAAATATTATGGCTTGAAAAAGAAGTTCTGTAACCAGACACTCATTTAGACTGGTTTCCATGGAAACAAGGAAGGGAAACTTTAGTTGTATCCCATGTGTCTATTCTTTTATTTGCACAGAAGAGAGATTACCTACTATAACAGTCACACTGTGGTTGGTTAAGCTTTTTTCCTATGTATGCTCAGTTTATGAACACATATCTGTAAAGGTGTAATTCATCCCTGTGCAGCGGGCCAGGCTTGTGTACCACCTAAGGCCACAAAATACAGCTAATGGGGAGTTAATTGATGCACAGTCTTTGAACTGGCCATCTACATAGGGATACATTTCACCCTATTACAATACGTGTGCAGACTTAAAATTAACAAACACATGTAAAAACAATGTAATTTGAAAAGGTGTTTTTTCTATTTACCTACCAAGATGCGAGTTCAGGTTTCAGTATTTCTCTTGCCACAGTTGCTATCACTGTCATGGTTACAGGCCTAGCTGCACCTCTCCAGCTGTCCCTTTTCTGGTCTCTGAGAGTATGTCTACACTTCAGTTAAATACCTGCAACTGGCCCTTGTCAGATGACTCAAGCTTGTAGGGCTTGGGCTACGGGGCTGGGACTCCATGAGGAGGGAGAATCCCAGAGCCTGGACTCCAGCCTGAGCCAAAATGTCTACACAGCAATTTTTAGCCCTGCTACCAAAGCCTCAGGAGCCTGAATGAGCTAACCTAGGCCAGCCACAATATATATTCCAGTATAGATGTACCCTGAGTGCACCCCTTCAGATCTTAGGGCTCATGATCTTACCTATCCCAGGGTGGGATTCTGCAATTCTCTCACTCTTAGATTTGGCCTTGGGTCACAGTACTCTGTGTATCATTTGTTCTTACTCTGCTGGTCCAACCAAGTTCAAGTACCTGCCGGGAGGAGGATTTTAGGACAGCCCACACATATCTTAAAGGCTTGCCATCTCCTGATGGTGATCAAGGCAGGCCCAACTTCTTCAGATAACCCACTGTCTCAGTCTGGATCCTCCAGATAACTGCCCCTCTCTCTTGAGAGAATGTTCCCTTTTAAACCTCCCATAGTTCTTTTGATTTCTTGTGTTCCCAGGTTTTTCTCTGCCGGACTTTGGAGCTGTGCTCTGGCTCCGCTCCAGGTCCAGGCAAAAACCTGCAGCTCTGCAGCTCCGTGCTCCAGCTCCAGGCTCCACTCCAAAGCCCTGTTTACCTGTCCTGACATTGTCTCTTAACTCTTCAGTGTTCACTGAGAAGGGACTTCTCCTGAGCCATGCTTTTTCCTTCCTGCTTGTGTTTGCCTGACAGCCTCCTATTAAACTGCATCAATAGTCAGACAATAAATAGCTCTAAATTACATTGTTCATCAATTATTACAAAACAACTCCAAATCCATCACAATCACAAATCCAATAAAGTGCAGAGGCTGCTTCTTAGGAAAACCTCAATTTTAGGTCTCGTCTGAAATGTTGTAACTTTAGCACCACGGTAGGACTTAACACCACTGGTTCTGTGTGGTGTGTAAAGAAAGACTGTTGTCTATCTAATCACCATAATTAGAGATAGTAAAAAACTTCCTGTGGAACCGTTTTGAAATTTCAAAGTTGTTTCCATTTTATAGGGTTTGAAATGGACTTTTGGGCTACTGGAAAGCTTTTAGTAAATAAGATTTCAATAAAGATTGATTCAAAATTTCACAGGGAATGGAAAAGTATCAGGTTTTGTATATTTTTTTTCTAAAAGAGGCCATTTTTTAAAGAAAAAACCCCTTTGTTTTAAAAAGCAATCCAGTTCTACAAAATGCCATTTCTTGAAGCACCTACATTTTTCTTGGAGGTATTAGATAACACTATGTGCTGAGCAAGCCTGGCACCACTTGAGAGATTTAAAGTAATCACAGGTAAAGGTAATATGGCTGCATGCTCCTGCGACCACTGGACAGCGTGTCCACCTGGTACTCCAGCCTTGAAACGGTTAATGAGGCTGAGCCCAGGACCAATTAACTTGATAGGCCGTACCGGAGGGGAACCAGCATGGATAAGTGACCACTGACTGGGAATAGAGCCCAGTTGAGAAGGAACAGGCAGGGCTATAATAAAACCAGGAAGTTGGCAGCAAAAAGGGGGCTGTGGTGTGGAGGCTTGTAGTTACTCTAGCTATAGTGAGGAACAGGAGGAAACCACAGGGAGAATAGAAGTGATGAGGCCCTAGCCCTGAGGGAAGAGTGTACCCAGAGGATGGTGGAGAAAGGGCCTGATAAAGGCAAAGTAGGAGCAGCCCAGGAAAACAGTAGCAAGGTTTGGGACTGTGCACAACTTCGCTGTACTGTCCCAGGGCTGAAATCCAGAGTAGTGGGTGGGCCCAGGTTCACTTACCAGCCCCTGGGGAAGTGGTGTAGCCTAGACAGTGAAGGAGAAGACTGCCCAGGATAGTCGTTCAGGGGGATTTTGTTCCCTCGAGAGGGGAAAACAAACAGTAACCTGGCTGATGGGACAAGCCAGGAGGGGTCAGCACCTTGAGTTGCACAGAAAGCAGGGGGTGGCAGATCTTGCAAGTGTCCAACATCCCCTTCTGCTGCTCCTATAAAAATCCAATCCCCAGAGCAGCCACGAGGAGGTGCTCAGTGGGAAGGAACCCCATGACATACTACTGAAGAATATTAAAGCAGAATTTTTCAACACCACTTATATTCTCTACACAGTCAACTGATCAAGTTTCAGACCTTTCAAGTTCAATTTAAGTGGGTTAGTGAATTTTTAATTTCATCTACTTTCCCAAGACTTGAAGTTAAAAAAAACTTTAGAAATTAAATGAACTATCTTAAATGTTACTGTGAACTTACAGACCAACTTGTGTAAGTGCACCTGAACTTACACAGGATTCGCTGGTTCACAAAAAAGAAAAAAAATGGTAACAGGATTACTTTACTTGCTGGAAATACCAGGTGACTGGTTTGTTCCATGTAACATCAAGTACTATTTCAAGTGCTAAATTCACCAGCAAGCAGAAAGGCTGATATTTTTTCTTAAATACATTTGAGGTCAGTGTGCAGCAAATGCATATGGAGTTGTATACATACACTTGCATAAGCAATTATGATTATACAAGCAAATTGCTAGTTAAGTAACCAGTCATGTGACTTGCATATGTAATTTTAGTAATTGCATAAGCAAATTAAGGCATGCAGTTTTGTCACCAGCAAAATGTATAAGTTTTGGTTCAAAACGCTTGCAGGAAAATTAATGAAATATGTGCAAAGCTTTGTGTCATAAACAGATAGCTAAGGGTTAATGTCTCTTTCACCTGGAAAGAAGTATCTGAAGCACCTGACCAGAGGACCAATCAGGAAACAGGATTTTTTCAACTCTGGGTGAAGGGAAGTTTGTGTGTGAGTCCTTTGTTCTTGGTCTTCTGTCTACCTCTCTCTCAGCTATGAGAAGTGATTTCTGTTTCCTGCTTCCTAATCTTCTGTTTCCCAGTTGTAAGTACAAAAAGATCAGATAGTGAGTTATATGTTTTTTTTTCTTTTGTATTTACATGTCTATAGTTGCTGGAGTGCTTTAAATTGTATTCTTTTTGAATAAGGCTGTTTATTCAATATTCTTTTAAGCAATTGACCCTGTATTTGTCACCTTAATCCAAAGAGACCATTTTTATGTATTTTTCTTTCTTTTTATATAAAGCTTTCTTTTTAAGACCTGTTGGAGTTTTTCTTTAGTGGGGAACTCCAGGGAAATTGAGTCTGTACTCACCTGGAAATTGGTGGGAGGAAGAAGTCAGGGGGAAATCTGTGTGTGTTAGATTTACTAGCCTGACTTTGCATACCCTCTGGGTGAGGGGGAAAGAAAGATTAGCTCTTGGTAATTTTGTTCTCCAGGACTGGGAGCGGGGAGGGTGGAGTCCCTCTGTTTAAATTCACGGAGTTTGCTTCTGTGTATCTCTCCAGGAACACCCGGAGGGGGGAAGGGAAAAGGTTTATTTCCCTTTGTTGTGAGACTCAAGGGAGTTGGGCCTTGGGGTCCCCAGGGAAGGTTTTTGGGGGGACCAGAGTGCCCCAAAACACTCTAATTTTTTGGGTGGTGGCAGCTTTACCAGGTTCAAGCTGGTAACTAAGCTTGGAGGTTTTCATGCTAACCCCCATATTTTGGATGCTAAGGTCCAAATCTGGGACTAGGGTATGATATGGTGTGCAGCGTTGTGGGAAAGATACAATCCAGAAGCCAGTAGGAATATTATATTTTTCTTTTCTCTGCTAGGGGCTTTTTAGCAGAGAGAAACAGTTTGGTTTTAAAAGGGAACCAGAGAGAATTTTTTTTCCTGCTCTCTCTGGCAGTTGTGGCTTGCATATTAAGCAAGAAACCATTAAGGAGCTATTAAGGGTCTTTTGTCACACAATAGCACTCCCATTAGGAGGCAGATACCAGCACTATACTCATGCAAATAAAGTGGTTTTTCTGGTTTACTTTACATTGAAAAAATTAGCTAGAGAAAGAAAGGGAAAAAGGCACTGTTGCTAGGCAGACCCCAGGAGGCAACAGAGAACCTGCAGTTCAGAAGATAAACACCGGAGGGCACCCCAACACAAGAAAACAGGAACCATGCCTAACAAGATAAAAATGGAGGCCGAAGAACAAATCAAAGACGCCAAGCACAGGCGAGAGATGGAAAAAAAAAAGGAACTAGAAATAAAACAAAAAAAATGGAAATAAAAGAAAAAGAAGAACAGATCAAACAGGCAGCCCATAAAAGAGAACAAGAAGCCAAAAATGCAGCCCACCACAGAAAACTAGAAGAAGAGGTGGCCCACCGCCAAGACATGGAAAAACAACAACAAAAAATGGAAAAACAACAAAAAAAATGAAAAGAAGGAAAAACAGAGAAAACATGAACTGGACTTAGTGCAAGCTGGGCTGCATGCGCCAGCCAATCCTAACAACCCTTCGCCAATTATGGTTCCACATCACAGGAAATTTCCCACCTACAAGGTAGGTGATGACACTGAGGCCTTCTTGGAAAATTTTGAAAGAGCCTGTCTTGGGTACCGCATCTCTGAAAACCAGTACATGGTAGAATTGAGGCCACAGCTCAGTGGACCTTTAGCAGAGGTGGCAGCTGAAATGCCTAAGGAGAACATGAACGACTATAAACTTTTTCAAACCAAGGCCAGATACAGAATGGGATTAACCCCGGATCATGCCCGTCGCCGTTTCAGAACCCAAAAGTGGAAACCAGATGTGTCATTTCCCAAACATGCCTACTACGTTGGGAAAAATTATGAGGCCTGGATATCAGGACACAATGTTAAAACCTTGGAAGAACTGCACCTCCTCATACCAATGGAGCAGTTCTTGGATGGTGTTCCTGAGGACATAACACGGTACATACAAGATGGAAAACCCAAAAATCTCGCTGAGGCGGGGAAGATTGGAGCCAGATGGATGGAAGTGGCAGAAAGCAAGAAAGCTATGGTCAAGGGGAACGAATACCACAGAGGGCACACCGACCATAAACCCTACAACCGAGGGCAACCAAAAACCCCACCTACAACCCAAGTAAAGCCACAGACACAGTATTCTTCCACCTCACCAGTCTCCAGTAACTCACCTCGGCCCAGTGACCCATCAGATGGAAGATGCTTTAAGTGTAATGAACTGGGACATATCAAGGCCAACTGTCCAAAGAACGCCATCCGAGTGCAGTTCATTACACCACCATCACCCAAAAGATCCCCAGGCCCAGATGCCTCTCAAATACCCTTGGAGCGAAGGGAAAATTTGAGAGTGGGCGGAAAGAAGGTTACTGCGTGGAGAGACACTGGGGCACAAGTGTCAGCTATCCACCAATCCTTCGTAGACCCCAAATTCATCAACCCAAAGGCCAAAGTTAAAATTTACCCCTTCATGTCACAAGCTGTAGACTTGCCTACAGCTGAACTGCCTGTCCAGTACAAAGGCTGGTCAGGAATGTGGACTTTTGCAGTCTATGACAATTATCCTATCCCCATGCTACTGGGGGAAGACTTGGCCAACCAGGTGAAGCGGGCCAAGCGAGTGGGAATGGTTACACGTAGCCAAACCAGGCAAGCTTCCAGACCCATTCCTGTTCCTGAGCCGTCCACAGACGCCCCGTCTGTGTTACCAGAGACCCAGACAGAGGTAGTGGACCCAGATTCCATGCCAACCACTGAAGCAGCCACAGTACCTCCAGTCCCAGGCCCGGAACTGGAACAGCAACCAGCACCAGCAAGTGCAACCACATCTTCAAACTCAACACCAGTGGGTGCCAGCGAGCCAAAACTGGCAGAAGCAACAGACAGCCATACCCAAAAGGCTCAGCCAGAGCTTGAAATACCCTCAGGTGCACCAGCGGAGAGCGGTTCACCAGCAACGGAAAGAACCCCATCACCTACATCGCTTCCAGAGGGACCAAGCCCAAGTCCACAATCTGAGGAAGAACTGGTGACCCCAGCCTCAAGGGAACAGTTCCAGACTGAGCAGAAAGCAGATGACAGCCTTCAGAAAGCTTGGGCGGCGGAATGGAGCACCCCACCGCCTCTCAGCTCTTCTAATCGATCCCGGTTTGTTATAGACCAAGGACTTTTATACAAGGAAATTCTTTCTGGTGGACACCGGGAAGAATGGCAGCCGCAAAAACAGTTGGTGGTTCCAACTAAGTACCGGGGGAAGCTCTTAAGCTTAGCCCATGATCATCCCAGTGGCCATGCTGGGGTAAACAGAACCAAGGACCGGTTGGGGAAGTCCTTCCACTGGGAGGGGATGGGCAAGGACGTTGCCAAGTATGTCCGGTCTTGTGAGGTATGCCAAAAAGTGGGAAAACCCCAAGACCAGGTCAAGGCCCCTCTCCAGCCACTCCCCATAATTGAGGTCCCATTTCAGCGAGTAGCTGTGGATATTCTGGGTCCTTTCCCAAAAAAAACACCCAGAGGAAAGCAGTATGTACTGACTTTAGTGGACTTTGCTACCCAATGGCCGAAAGCAGTAGCTCTAGGCAACACCAGGGCTAACACTGTGTGCCTGGCCCTAACAGACATTTTTGCCAGGGTAGGTTTGCCCTCCGACATCCTTACTGATTCAGGATCTAATTTCCTGGCAGGGACCATGCAAAAACTGTGGGAAACGCATGGGGTGAACCACTTGGTTGCCACCCCGTACCACCATCAAACCAATGGCCTGGTGGAAAGGTTTAATGGAACTTTGGGGGCCATGATACGTAAATTCGTCAACGAATACTCCAATAATTGGGACCTAGTGTTGCAGCAGTTACTGTTTGCCTACAGGGCTGTACCACATCCCAGTTTAGGGTTTTCACCGTTTGAACTTGTGTATGGCCACGAGGTTAAGGGGCCATTACAGTTGGTGAAGCAGCAATGGGAGGGGTTTACGCCTTCTGCAGGAACTAACATTCTGGACTTTGTAAGCAACCTACAAAGCACCCTCCGACACTCCTTAGCCCTTGCTAGAGAAAACCTAAAGGATGCTCAGAAAGAGCAAAAGGCCTGGTATGACAGACATGCCAGAGAACGTTCCTTCAAGGTAGGAGACCAGGTTATGGTCTTGAAGGCGCAACAGGCCCATAAGATGGAAGCATCATGGGAAGGGCCATTCACGGTCCAAGAGCGTCTGGGACCTGTGAACTACCTCATAGCATTTCCCAATTCCTCACTAAAGCCCAGAGTGTACCATGTTAATTCTCTCAAGCCTTTCTATTCCAGAGACTTACAGGTTTGTCAGTTTACAGTCCAGGGAGATGATGCTGAGTGGCCTGACGGTGTCTACTACGAAGGAAAAAAAGACGGTAGCATGGAAGAGGTGAACCTCTCAACCACCCTGGAACATCTGCAGCGGCGACAAATCAAGGAGCTGTGCACTAGCTTCACCCCATTGTTCTCAGCCACCCTAGGACGGACTAAACGGGCATACCACTCCATTGACACAGGTAATGCTCACCCAATCAGAATCCCAGCCTACCGGGTGTCTCCTCATGCCCAAGCTGCTATAGAACGGGAGATCCAGAACATGCTACAGATGGGTATAATCCGCTCATCTACCAGTGCATGGGCATCTCCAGTACCCAAACCAGATGGGGAAATACGCTTTTGCGTGGACTACCGTAAGCTAAATGCGGTAATTCGTCCAGACAACTATCCAATGCCACGCACCGATGAGCTATTGGAGAAGTTCGGACATGCTCAGTTCATCTCTACAATAGACTTAACCAAGGGATACTGGCAAGTACCGCTAGATGATCCTGCCAAGGAAAGGTCAGCATTCGTCACCCATGCGGGGGTGTATGAATTCAATGTCCTTCCTTTCGGCCTTCGAAATGCACCCGCCACCTTCCAGAGGCTGGTAGATGGTCTACTAGCAGGACTGGGAGAATTTGCTGTTGCCTACCTCAATAATGTGGCCATTTTTTCAGACTCCTGGCCCGAACACCTACTACACCTGGAAAAGGTCTTTGAGCGCATCAGGCAGGCCGGACTAACTGTTAAGGCCAAAAAGTGTCAAATAGGCCAAAACAGAGTGACTTACCTGGGGCACCAGGTGGGTCAAGGAACCATAAACCCCCTACAGGACAAGGTTGATGCTATCCAAACGTGTCCTGTCCCAAGGTCCAAGAAGCAGGTCCAATCCTTCTTAGGCTTGGCCGGGTACTACAGGCAATTTGTACCACACTACAGCCAAATCGCTGCCCCACTGACCGACCTAACAAAAAAGACCCAGCCAAATGCAGTTAAGTGGACTGATGAGTGTCAAAAGGCCTTTACCCAGCTTAAGGCGACGCTCATGTCTGACCCTGTACTCAGGGCCCCGGACTTTGACAAGCCATTCCTAGTAACCACGGATGCATCTGAGTGTGGTATAGGAGCAGTTCTCATGCAGGAAGCAACAGATCACAACTTCCATCCTGTTGTGTTTCTCAGCAAGAAACTGTCTGAGAGGAAAAGTCACTGGTCAGTCAGTGAAAAGGAATGCTATGCCATTGTGTACGCCCTGGAAAAGCTACACCCATATGTTTGGGGACGGCGGTTCCAGCTACAAACTGACCATGCTGCACTAAAGTGGCTTCATACTTCCAAGGGGAACAACAAGAAACTTCTTCACTGGAGTTTAGCTCTCCAAGATTTTGATTTTGAAATTCAGCACATCTCAGGAGCTTCTAACAAAGTGGCGGATGCACTCCCCCGTGAGAGTTTCCCAAAATCCAGTAGTTAAAAAGTGTTCTTAAACTGTAGAAGTCTGTTAGTTATATACTTAGTGGTATATGTAACGGTGCATGTGTTGTATTAATCTGTTTAGTTTACAATTCTAGGAGGAAATCGCCGCCAGTGAGCTTCCCCACTGTCTGCAATTTGGGGGGTGTGTCATAAACAGATAGCTAGGGTTAACGTCTCTTTCACCTGGAAAGAAGTATCTGAAGCACCTGACCAGAGGACCAATCAGGAAACAGGATTTTTTCAACTCTGGGTGGAGGGAAGTTTGTGTGTGAGTCCTTTGTTCTTGGTCTTCTGTCTACCTCTCTCTCAGCTATGAGAAGTGATTTCTGTTTCCTGCTTCCTAATCTTCTGTTTCCCAGTTGTAAGTACAAAAAGATCAGATAGTGAGTTATATGTTTTTTTTCTTTTGTATTTACATGTCTATAGTTGCTGGAGTGCTTTAAATTGTATTCTTTTTGAATAAGGCTGTTTATTCAATATTCTTTTAAGCAATTGACCCTGTATTTATCACCTTAATCCAAAGAGACCATTTTTATGTATTTTTCTTTCTTTTTATATAAAGCTTTCTTTTTAAGACCTGTTGGAGTTTTTCTTTAGTGGGGAACTCCAGGGAAATTGAGTCTGTACTCACCAGGAAATTGGTGGGAGGAAGAAGTCAAGGGGAAATCTGTGTGTGTTAGATTTACTAGCCTGACTTTGCATACCCTCTGGGTGAGGGGGAAAGAAAGATTAGCTCTTGGTAATTTTGTTCTCCAGGACTGGGAACGGGGAGGGTGGAGTCCCTCTGTTTAAATTCACGGAGTTTGCTTCTGTGTATCTCTCCAGGAACACCCGGAGGGGGGAAGGGAAAAGGTTTATTTCCCTTTGTTGTGAGACTCAAGGGAGTTGGGTCTTGGGTTCCCCAGGGAAGGTTTTTGGGGGGACCAGAGTGCCCCAAAACACTCTAATTTTTTGGGTGGTGGCAGCTTTACCAGGTCCAAGCTGGTAACTAAGCTTGGAGGTTTTCATGCTAACCCCCATATTTTGGACGCTAAGGTCCAAATCTGGGACTAGGGTATGATACTTTGGAACTTCCATAGTCATGAAAAAGGTTCTAACCCAGTGGTTACTCTTAGCTAAAGACTGTACCTGAACTGAAGCTGTTTTTGAATTGGGGTGGGGCTCAGTCAAGGAATCTTGATTTGCATCTGGATACAAGCTTGCCAAAATGTGAAAGAGCATTTGATTGAGTGGTCTGGTTAAGGTCTATTTCTAATTTTCATAGTATTCTTGCAGTTTGAGTTGAAAAGCTTTTAACATGCCAGCTGTTCTCTAACATACAAACAGAAAAAAACCCATGAAACATAAGTTCAGGTGAATTATTATCTAGTATCTTTTGCAAAGAAATAACTAGTCTGTCAAGGATAACTCACAAAGGGATATTGCATTCCAAATCTCGGGATCACTTCTACTTTTAACAAAATGGTTTGTCTTTTTCTCCTTTTCTTTATCCTCCAGCACCATCAGGTGCACAGGGCATCCACCAGTTTCTGCTTTTTTTTTTTAATTTTATGCTGGTCTGTTCAGGCTTTTGAGTGTCATGATGGATTTAGCTTATTTTTCTGTTCTATGTAGTATTTCTGTAGGTCACTCTCTCTTTTTCTGGTCTCCATGTCAGTTGATGTGGCAGTCATGTTTATGGCATCCTTACAACATTTCCTAAGCATGTGCAGCATCATCATCCTCTTGCCATGTGTTGCTTTAAGTTGGTATACTCCACTTAGAATTTCATATGTTATAATAAACTCTTTCCAATGGACTGTGAAAATCTTCCTCAGGTATTTAGTTTGCAGTGAGTTATCAATGGCTATTATGTGTTTCAATGATTCTGATCCACAGAAGACAGACATGATTCTGGTATTAAAAATTCATAGTTTAATATCAGTGCTGGTCATGCTATTTTTCCAAGTCTTTTCAAGTCTATGAAAATTGTTTGCTGTGGTTGATATTCGCTGCTTGACATGTAGCATGGTGTCACCATCATGGCACGTCTTGCTCCCCAAATAAGTAAAATGGCTGACTTCTTCTAGTGATTCTCTGTCTATTCCAGTGACTACTTTTGGAACACTGATACCCATATACGGTATTTTGTCTTCCCTCTGTTGAGGAACAAACCAACTTTTTTTGCTGTGTCTGCCAAAAGCTGAATCTTTCTCCCATTACATGGTTTACATGGCTAAGTGAGTGTGTGTATGTGTGTGTGGGGGGGAGACCTACAATATATTATTTCAGTGATACTGGACAGAAATTGAGAATTAGAATGAATTTCAATATAGATTCACTGTATGGCTAACCTACACCCTTCCTCCCTTAGGAAGACAAATCCCATTGACCTCATATCTCAAACCCTGATGAAGGAATGCTGCCTGGTTGAAATATTTCAGCCTCCTTGGCTTCTGGAAGTTCACTGTAGTAGAAGGTGGTTCTGGTTGAAAATGTAGACATGGGCTGTATGCTTTTCAATGTCATGTTTGAGCCTGTAGTGTTTCCAGTAACCATAATAATACGCCTTGGACTTGTCTCTTTCAGTGTAGATGAATGTGGAGTGTAAAACTTCTAACAGAATAATATCTATCTAAAATCTGAAATGCTAACAACAATTAGATAACTAATCAGGGAAGCAAATACAAAACAGTTCATTTCAGCAATTTAGCACTATAAACGGGAAGAGAGTAAAGAACTAATAATGTGTAAATAAAATCTGATTTAAATAATAAAAATCTTAAAAGTAACCTCCTTACCTTCCCCTCAAATCCATGATCTATATCTACCCTCGTTCTACAACCCAAAGCATGGATGTGGGAAGGTTCACTGCCCGCATGTTGCATAGCTCAATTCTGCAAGGGAGTTTGGCCCAGGATAGCAATGTGCTGCTACCCAGTTCTTCCTTTTCTTCCCCTTAAGTCACTGGGCTACACAGTGGTTCTATTGCCTCATTGCAGCCCTGTAGGCAATTGCCCCGCATCATGCACCTATTCTGTGTCCAGATTGGCCTTGCAGGCGAGGTACTGGCCTCTGCATTAGGGCTGTTGGGATAAGGACATACTCAGACTGCTCCACTTGTGTGTTTTTTATTTTAAAACCTGCCTTAAATCCACTCCGGAACAACAGATATTTTACCTCTGCATGATCCAATGTTTAATTTTGGTGGATGAGTCTGACTTTGATTTTCTAACACATTGAAGTTACAGCATAATTTCAAAAGGAAAAAGTATCCTACTGGGTCTAATTAATGGAAGCGTATGCAGAAGTGGGGTGTTAAACTATCCCACTGCTTGGAACAGCCTTTCACTTTCCATGCACTAACCCACTCTTCCTCTCCTCATGCCAATCCCCTCTTTAAAATATTTTGCTTTGCAAGCCTTTCTATATTAATCTCCTCACCACAGTGTAGCTGCACCTTCTTGGGCTTGAGTCAATGTTCCACATATTCTATTTAACAAAGTTGTAGTAAGAGGAGGCCCTAAGATATAAACCTTGGTATCAGAGGCCCGGTATGAGGCCTGAGACCTGAACTAAAATAATGGTCAAGACTTTGCTAACATAAAGCAAAGTTAAGCTGTGAGCCAGAGGCAGGGACTTTGAAGCTGGCAAGGAAAGGGCTGATGCTGCAAGAAGACACGTACCTAAAAGGTACTGAACACTAGATATCAGAATATTCACATACTTGCACATTCCACAAAGATAACAAGGAACAGGCTGACCCATCCCAGTGACAGGGCCAAAAGGGTAATATGATGGATAGAGTTGTTTTGTTTGAACCAACATGTACAAGGTGAGAGGTGGCACCTTACTACGTAGAGGGGTTGTACCTTGCTATGTAGAAGGGTTGCACTTCAGTACATCAGGAGTGATGTGTAACTTGTTTGTACTGGTGTATAAGAATGCCTCCCTGGGGCGGTGTCTTTGTCCAGCCTAGGGGGCAGTGGAAAGTCCCACCACTGACTGAGCTGAGTCCTTTTGCCAGGGAGCACATAAGTACTGGATAGCTGCACCTTAGCAGCACCTTGGACTTCGTTTGCCAGGGAGCTGGAGACTGTGTTTCTCTTCGACAATAAACCTGGCCGACGTGCCTTTGTACCTTACTAGAGTCTGTGGTCATTGGGGGTTCTCTTCGGGTCTGCTGTGTCAGCTATCTTCGAAGAGCTGGGACAGCACATAGAGGGAACACACGCATGCAGCCAAGTGATATAAACACTCAACAGAGCAGAGCACCACACCGGTAGCATCTGACAACAGGAGTTAGATTAAGCTCTTCTGGGGCAGGGACTTTTCCTTTGTGTATTGTCAATCCGTAAATGGCATGCTCATTTGTGGGCTCAGTAAATAATGGTAATTCTGATAGCTCTGCATTTTCACAGTGACACTAGACTATTTATTTCCCACTGACAGTACGGAAAAAAAAACTTAAGAGACAACAGAGTGCATTCCCCAAACATGTTGTCCCAGTTTCTCTGTGTATTGAAAGTGTAAAGACTTTTGTAACTTTTTTAAATGTCACTAGAACTGTGACATAGCATCTTGTTCATTTCCTTCTGCAGAAGAAAACACCTAAACCACTGTCTAATAACATCCGAGGAACCAGCAGCAGCAGCATCTCTATGGCACAATGAACAGTAAGGCCTGGGGACATATCATGGGTAAGTAATATTCCAATGGTGGAATAATTTCACAATACATGTTCTTTCCCATATGATAAATGTGTCCTGAGGGCATCTATTCGTGACTATTCTTGAGTGCCTTTGCTTCTGGTTCCTTATATGGCATCAGAAAAATGGCACATATATTGTCTGCAAAAGGAGCACTCCAGCAATATTTTAAAAGTTAAAAAACCCAATGACAGTCAATAGGACATACCTTCAATCAGTTTCATAAACTGGCACAATGACCAGGGGAGTATTCATTGAACGTGTGCTGTTTAAGTAGAAAACCTCCAATCTAGGTTTCTGCTACATTCTTCTTTTTACATCTTTCCACAGAGTTAAGCTTTGGTGTTTGTATTTCTGAATTTAACTGTGAAGTTTGAATTTATAGCTTGCTTCTCCATCCACTTCCCCATGGCCCTGGGTATTACCTAGAATAATTACCCTAGAGTAATTAAGAGTAATTCTTAATCTTAATTCTTATCATCAGTGTTTTTCCTATTAATGGATTAATAATTACTACTCCTACAGCTCATGTTAAGCCTACACACAAATTCTGTTGTGGCCCAATCTTGTTCTAATTGTGAATCAAAGTAAATGGTTGGTCATGGACTATCTCAACTAAAGCTTGGGAGGAACACTCCAACACCAGGTAGTGAATGATTCAGTTTAATTGGTGCTACAGTCGTCCTGCGGTTTCATTAGCCTGCTCCCTCAGCCTGTAAAGGGAAATAACAGTGTATCTACCAGCCAGACGCACAACCCCCTGGCCAGCAGCAGGTCTCTGCAGAGCTAGGCTCCAAGACTCTGCATCCAACAAAAGGCTGTCCTGGTGCAAGTTTTACTGTGGAGGTGGGTTTCTCACCCCCCATAATGGAGGGCCAAGTATTGTTCTTTTAATAGTTTAATACAGGGGTGGCCAACCTGTGGCTCCAGAGCCACATGCGGCTCTTCAGAAGTTAATATGCGGCTCCTTATATAGGCACCGACTCTGCGGCTAGAGCTACAGGCGCCAACTTTCCAGTGTGCTGAGGGGTGATCACTGCTCAACCCCCTGCTCTGCCTTAGACTCTGCACCCACTCCACCCCTTCCTGCCCTGTCCCCTGAGCCTGCCATGCCCTCACTCCCCCCCCAAGAGCCTCCTGCACACCACAAAACAGCTGATCGGGAGCTGCAGGGAGGGAGGGGAAGGCGCTGATCGGCAGGGCTGCAGGTAGGTGGGAGGCGTTGGGAGCGGGGAAGGGAGCTGATGGAGGGCTGCTGACATATTACTGTGGCTCTTTGACAGTGTACGTTGGTAAATTCTGGCTCCTTCTCAGGCTCAGGTTGGCCACCCCTGGTTTAATATCATCGTGGGGTTTTTTTAAAATGTTGTTCATCTTTCAGTATTTACAGTGCGGTATCCAAAGATTTGTTCTTGTTAAAGCTCAAGGAAATTCTTTACCATTCAGCTGTTGGATTACAATAGAACTGGGTTTCCAAATATGTTTTGGCAACTTCCCCTTCTTGACGATGTCTGAATTATCACTCTGGGCCTTACCTGGACAAAGGAAACACTCATATTGACTTTAATCAGTGCCAGATCAGACCTCAGAATATTGTTAATCATATTTTTTTTTGAATAGTTAAATAGTGGATTTCCTAAGGAAGAGGCTAGGAATGATTTGTGTCAAATGAGTTACACTTTTAAAAAAATATTTGTTTGATAGTGATTGTGAATTGCAAGCAAAAAACTTACATAGAAAAATGTGTTTTTTTTTAAATAACTCATTAAATCAACAATCAACTAATGCAACAAAGCACTTAAGCATGTGATTAGTCCCACTGATTTCAAGGGGGACTTCTCATACTGAAATTAAGCATGTGCTCAAGTGCTTACTGGAAAGGGTTTTGTGTGTGCAAAGTGAGAGAAAATAAAGTACATACAAAACTTTGAAGAATTTTCAGTTTGTTTGAGTATTTTTGAGAGCTACCATAGTACAAAGAAATTGCAGATGCAGCTTAGAACTGGCAAACACATTTCATAGCTGCAGCTCATCAGCATTTATAGTAGGTTCTGCAAAATGCACAAACAATTACTTTGTTTTCAGAAAATCAAATCCTACAGAACACTGACACGAAAGCATTAAGCATATCAGTGTAAATTCCAGCCTACAGTAGACCAAATATTAGAGATCAGCAAAATTATTAATTTGACGAGAGTTTAGTGGACAAGTTGAGAATAGAAATCTTATAAGGCAGCAGCAGGAACAGCACATTCCTGTTAGTTTATTTTCTTACCGCAGCTGTGTAAATCAAGTATAAGCTTAGTGAAGTCAATGAGGCAGATAATCCTCTTTCTTACAGTAGTGTAACACCTTTGAACATAGTGAATGCACTCCTGATTTACACCTGGATAAATTAACAGAATCAGGCCCTTTACAATTGTAGGAGAAACACAGTACGAGAGAGACATCCATCAGTCCCACAATGTACAATATCAGCTGGGATGGCAGAAAAGATTTTTGTTATTTTGTCATGTTCACAGGAGCGCCGTACTATTCAATGGAGTTTACTCTACAAGTCAGGCAAAGAAGGAATTATAAGTGGACAGGGCTGTACAGTGTTACAAGGAAAGTGTGTACATAAAACTAAGGATAACTGCAGTGTGCTCTTCATGGGTCTAAGCATTAAATCCAAGCAGAGGATGAAACTAATGAAGTATGCAATGACTCACCTGTTAAATAGAGCATCTTGCTTTGAGCATATTTTAGGAACTGCAGTGTTATTTATGGGTGAGGTCTTTCCAAAGCATTCTGTAGTGGCCTAATTCTGCTCCCATTGGGGGAAAAAGTACTTTCTGCCGCATAGACTTCAAAGATCTTGCATTCTAAGTAGAAAAAGACAGAAAAAAGAGGTAGGTTTTCCCATGTCCAATGGCTTCTGAGTGGAGCTCAAGGTATCATTCTTAACCTATAGAGGCTTAAATGATCTGGGACCTGTTTACCCGGGAAAATCTCTTATCAGGCTATCCTGCCCCAGTTGAGTTTGGATGATGTGCTCAAGTTGGTGCCCCCTGGCTATTTGAGAGAGGGAGCTGCCAGCAAGTTATTCTCTGAGGACCCTTTCTCTGTAAAATTCACAACCTGGTCCAAAACAATCTGAGCATGATCTTCCACATATGCCACAAACTCCATTTTAGTGGCCATGTGGTGAGGGTAACATTTTTGATTTTGCTTGAATATGAGGGATGGGAGGTTTAAGTTGTACAGTGTGTGCTGACATTTGAGTATATGGTAAGGAGTGGGAGAAATATGATACTCTTCAACTTTGTAATTAATTCAAAACACAATATAAAAAGATCGTTGAGTGCCCACACCTTCAAACAGATGTTTGCACTGTATTTAAAACAAATAAAATGTGTTTAAATTAGGAAATGAATTAACATTTATCATATGGAGAATTCTGATCTACGTACAGGTAAAAAAAATATTGTGCAAGTGTGTTTATTTAGAGTTACCATGAAAAATTCAAAGCAAGAAAGGAATCAAAATTCTGACTCAATTTGCTTTGGTCATTTGTTTTACCGTTAATAACCTTTTCTGTATCTTTCTATCTGCTTTGGGAGCAATTTGGTGCAACAAATGTTTCATGAGCAAATATGGTTGTATTACACTAATATATCAGGTGCCATGATATGAACTGCTAATGTAATCTGGTGCACCAACCTGCATTATGGGTTGTGGATGAACAAGTTGATGTGGGGACTATGTGGAAAAAGTGCTAATATGAAAGGCTTAGAGAAATATAGGTCTTGAATGTGGAGGCTTGAATGGGAAGGAGTTATGTTGTGGTGGGGTATAGGATGAGAATGCAGAGCTGGTAGAAAAAATCTTGTTCAAATGGTTTTCCAACAGAAAATACTCTTTTCACAAAACTGAAGTTTTCCATGCAAAATTTTTTATTTTTACATCAAGAAGATTGAAAAAACTTCTCACTGCTTGCCTGGAAGGCTCTTGCCAGTTTCGCTTTCTACCAGTGAAATTAATAAAAGTTTTCCCAGGGGACTGCTGAGGTGGAGTGCCCTGACTCTCTGCCTTCCGGCCTCTCTGGGAACTAGAAAGGTAGAACGCTCAGGAGCTTAACCTCCCTATCTCCCCTCTCCAGCTCCTGGAGCTAGTGAGGCAGCTGAGTGGCTGGGATCTCTGCCTTTCTAATAAGCTCTGTCAGGTTATTTTTCATGGGAAGAGATTTTCATTTTCTAGTCAGCTCTAGAATGCAGCTGCATGCTGTTATGTATCATTATGAAAATTGTACAGTATGGGGTATTTTGGATGCTCAGGTTTCCTTAATTTGTGTTCATAAATTTTTAAGGCCAGAAGGTTCTGTGATTATCTAATCTTTCTTCCTGTAAAACACAGGCAATAGAATTTAATCACTTGATTCTTGCATCGAGGTAATTTTCTAGGGACAGATCGCCAGCTGACCTAAGTGGCCACGTCAAAGCATAATGGGGAGTTATAAAGCATCTCCCTCCAATGGCCCTAGATGAGTCTTCCTGTATCTTCTGTATAGGCTTGGTGGGGCATTCAGGAGGAAGAAAGTAGAGGCTATGCAAGTAGGAGAGAATGCCAAGTGTTGAGGAATGAGTGGAGATTTTGCTTCACTCCTGGGTGTGCTGGCCAACACAAGTGAATCAATGTGGAAAGGGCCACTAGTAGTTACTACCCTCTGGGAAAAAGGGGTCATAGTTGCTGTGCCCTTGGCTGCTCCTGAGGCAATGCAGCAATGACACCCTTTACTTTGGCCTAATTATAAAAGAAGAATGTAGGTTTTAGTCATGGAGCTGATAGGGAAAAGAATTTGAGCAACCTTATCTGTACATTAACATAACATTTTATATACGGGTCTAATTGTAAATCCTGCTATCTTTATAGCAGGTAGAGATCCAGGGCTTGTGAACATGGATGGGGGTTATGGGGGTTAAATCAGATTCACTTTAGTTAATCTAGTTTGAAAATTCTTGCCTACACCTGGTACAATTCATTATAGTGCATTAACTCTGCATTTATCACCAACTCTAGAATCTTCTTTCAATGCTAAGCAGATGTCCACAGCTGTCAAAACTGGAATGCCAACCAGTGCTGGATAGAGAAGCTCGGGGGAACTTACTTTAAAATCAAGGATACCAGGAAAAGGTCCAGCAGTATAATTTTTTTAGGAGGAACTGGACAGGATTTTGAGCAAATACACCACTACTGAACCCGAGGAGGTTGTGGAACCTGCAGCCCCCACTCCTGTGCCCTCCCTGTCCACCTCCCACAGACAAGCAGCCAAAGTCAGAGGAGGAACATAAGAAGGCCAGTGAAGAGCTGTCTCCAGAAAGCCAGGCTCTCTGCAGGACTCAGGACCCTAACGCCAGCCAGGAAGCAAGCCCGACCCCTTCTGTGTAGGAACTGAGCCTGACTGGCAGCCAGAAACCCAGTCTGCGAGAGAGAGAGGCCACAGGGAACCTCCACATTCTTTGGAGCGAACCTCCGCATGTATCTATCTTTTCAATGTATTGTGCTATACTATATGCTATACTTCACTATGTGAAGCAGCCCCAGGAACATCTCCTGTGGTAGAAGTTGCTTGGTATCATCTTCATCTTCCTCCTTTACTGCTGCCGCCACATCATGTACTTGGTGGTGCAGCTGGTGAATGCAAAACCAAAGCCACCTAGCTTCAAGAGCTAAAACATGGTCCAAGCAGCCTCTGTGTATTTGCGGTTGCCAGCATAGTAAGCAAAGCACTGGGTCCCTGCTGGCTGACCACAATTTGAAAATGGTGCTGGCCTGTCCAGAAGGAAGCTTGGGAGGGAAAGAGAAGAATCATGGGATTTAAAAAAAAATAATTGAAACCACCTGGCTTCTGTTATGCATCCCTGTCACAGGGTGCACTCAGTGCTAGGGTGCCTCCTCTTGTCAGCTCTGGGGATTAGTTCCTTCCAGGTGCTGTGCCCTCCTCTAGCAGTCTCTCCACCTGTGGCCTCTCTCACTCCAGCAGCTGCAGCTTCCTTTTCATGAATTAGTCCTCCAGCCAGGTCACTGTGTTCCTCTCCTTTTGGCGGCAAACTGTCCCAGGCAGTCTATTCTCCACTGACTGGTCTGTGCCACATCCCCAGTGGCTGGTAGGGGAACCCAGGCCCACCCACTATTCCAGGTTCCAACTCGGGCCCTCTCTTCAGCAGCCAAGGTCTGCACTCATATTCCTTGCTGCTTTTCCCCTGAGCCTTTCCTACCTTTCTGGCTCTCCTTGCTCTCTGGGTTTGCCAGCTGTGTATCTCCCTTCTCCCAGGGAGTGACTACAGACTACTTCCCTGCAGCCTTCAGCTGCTCTCAGCTACTGGGCTTTATATAGGACCCCATCCAGCTGAATTTCAACTAATTGATCCCTGCTCTATGGATCTTCCTGGCCACCTTAATCCTTTCAGGTCTTGTGTTGGCGGACATTCCATCTGAATCCCATAATGCACAGTGAAAAAAATCCCTGAACACACAATGCTCATCAGCAAAGCAAAGAACAGAGGGATACCCTGTGAGAACGCTATGTGTTTAGTACATAGCAAGCCCTTGCCAAGTGTATACAAAGATGTGAATTGAAAGAGGACACAGCTGTCCCATGTGCCTGCTATTAGTTTAACTTGCATGTTGCATGTCAACTCAATGCAGATTATGATTAAGCCCGTGTATAAACAAACTCCAGGGGCTATGTTGAGTGATGCAGAATATTTCCTTTTGTTAAATCAAAACAAAATACTGCAGATAATTGAACAACTAAAAATACTTGGCTGAAGTTACAAAAGGGGTGTGTGTGTGTGTATGTGTGTTGGAAATTCTGTATCATTCAACTTTTTTCTGGGGCTATTCATTAGTTGAAAATTAGGATTCTGCTGTTTACAGCTTCTGGGCTTCTCACTACAAACCTTCATTGCTACCAGATGGCGTGAGTTATACTTTGACAATCTGTACACGCTGTACTGCACTGGCAGACATAGATTATTATTACACAGATCCTAGTAAAACATGGAAAAATGTAAATAATTATTTTGCCTTTAATATTATTTTGCCTAATTTGCAAGAATACAAAATAACAAACACTTGCGTATTTTAAATTGAAGCACAAAATGGGTGAGTATTATGTCATTCTATGTACACCCTGAATACTGTTAGGAAATGTCCGCCTTAGCTAAGCCCCCTTGTGCATATGCATTAGGATGCTGTCTTTAATTATCTCCTCACATACTCTCTTTTCCACAGAACCCCTGGCACAAACAGAACACTATAAGAGTGCTTTCACTTAAAGCTGTACTTTATTTTAATCTCAAGCATTTACACATGTCCGCAACAGGTTAGTAAAATACCCCAAAAATCAATTACCGAACTCTGGAGTGGTTTTCGAGTGGTGCAATGACAGCTGTCTGACTTGCCAGTCTTTCTTTCAGCTGTCATAGGGGACTCTATGATGTGTCCACAAAATGTTCCTAAAGAGTCCACCCATCCTTTCTCTCCTTATTTATTTGGGTTAGTGTAACAAAAACATGTGAATAAAAAGCTTGTTAAGCAAACAATTTCAAAGTTTAAGTAGGAAGTTTCTTCAAACTATTAACTAAACAGATATATTTGCAGAGTCTGCATGTCTTGAGGGCCTGAACAAACACATCCCAAAGGGCAGATATAGATAAGCTTCCTGTTTTTTCTACAAGACTTACCTCAGTAATTTCAGCAGGGATCTTATCAGGAAGGACAAAGGGTCGGCTCCCCGCTTGACTCTCTCCCCTCCTGGCATCTTGCTAAGGCTGTTGTACAGGCCCACTAAAGCAGGGGTTCTCAAACTGGGAGTTGTGACCTCTTAGGGGCATGTGAGGTTATTACATGGGGGGTCGTGAGCTGTCAGCCTCCATCTCCAAACTCTGCTTTGCCTCCAGCATTTATAATAGTGTTAAATAGAAAAAAAAAAGGGGTTTTAATTTATAAGGAGGGTTGCACTGATAGGTTTGCTATATGAAAGAGGTCACCAATACAAAAGTTTGAGAAACGTTACAATAAAGGCTTACTGACTTAGGCTGCTTTTGGCCATAAGTATGATAATTGATATTCCAGTTATCGATAGTGCTCCAGGCATTTTGCTGGTCCACCAAGATCTCCCCTGTACACTGCAGCACATGAGCTAACTGAGCAACAAGTGGTAGTAAAGGTTGTTACCTTCTCTATGGATCTGCCACTAAAGAGCGGCACCTTACTAATGGATTTCTGTGAACCAGTGGATTATCACCACCCCCAGAGAGTTCAGCAGCAGTGGCTAAGTCCCAAATCCCACAGCTCCAAACCAAGTATCACCAAGGTATTACTTGGCAACCAGAATGACCTGACCACCACAAAAGGGGGGAAAAATAAAGAACACAGTAGTACTTATAAAAGGGGAGTATCAGTATTAAATTTATCATCATCTATACCCAAAATCTTTAGCCCCATTTCCCCATAGTGATTTTACAGCTCAGGCAAGTCCAAAGTGTCTTAGGGAAGCAGGTCCCAGCCTGTGACCTATTCTCCCCAAACTCAGTGCCTCTTCCCCCCAAGATGCTTGGCTCTCCTCCTGCTCCTTTCTGGAGCTGTTCTGTTTCTTGGCACTCCATCAGTCTACAATCGTCTTGGGTGTCCGACTGCTCCTCTTTTTCTGGGAATGAGCTGGGTCTGGCTAATATAGACTCCTCCCATTCCCAGCAGTCTCTGAGAGGAGTGGTTAATTGGAGTTAGCTGCTTGGGATGGTTTTTTTCTCCCTCTCCCCTTTTGCCCCCCCAACACTACATGACAGCAAAGGACTGTTGTGATCCAGGAATAATGGGTTCAATTCCAGGTTCTGTAGGGTGTGTGCTCTGCCCGTCACATACTTCTCTGCTCCATCCCCTCAGCATCTTCTTGTTCCCTCCTACTCCTGTGCTGTCTCTCTGCTCCTAGCCTCTTTTGCTCCCCTAGGCTCTCATCCGGACTGACACAGCAGCACAGTGGATCCTGAGAACCAGGAGGAGCAATTGCAGGGAAAATCCTACTCAGCCCCTGAATCCTGGGATGGAGCTTGGTCAGTAACACAGTGGGGTTTGTCCAGGTAGCACATAGGAGCTGTGAGGGGATGGAGCATGCAGATGGACTCTTTGGAGAATTTAGCTGCCAAATTCAAACAAGTCTCTATTGAACGTGTGCAAACTGAAGTTTTTCAAAGGCTTATCACTTTACCAATTTTGAAAGAATTTTCACAGGCTGGACAAGATACATCCCTGACATCAGGGTGACCAGCTTGCCAAATTTGAAGTCTCTGCTCCAAAGCATTGAGAAGCTAGATCTCAATAAAATGCTCTTGCGATTTTTTTTTTTTTTTTGCTGGGCAAAACAATGTACATATCCCTAATCTTGTTCTCAGGAACTTTCCCAATCCATTCAGTCTGAGGCAAACATCCAGCATGGAAAATTGCAGATTGGCTGGCTTGTTTGGCAAATATTATAAGCAACTGGAAACAAGGTCTTATAATGGTAAGTGCTTAACCATAGGCATCACTATCTGTGCTGCCTAGAATAAGATTAAAATTTCAACTAAATAGAAGCATTACTTGAAGTTTTATGTGGTGGTTTAATTTCTGCAGGTATAAAATAATGATTTTTTTAAGGATACTAATTTTGGATTGAATATGATCTTATATTTAGTTATTCTGAGTTGCTTCTGCAGCACTGAGGACTCACTTTTGTGCACTGGAGGCATCAAAGAAACATTAGAATATGAAGAACATTGAATTCTTTGGTATAGTATATGAAAAGAAATCTATTGGTAATAGATAATAGGAGTAATCTGAAGTGGAAGCTATGATGCTGAATGATCGGAGTGGCGAGGGAAAGTGACATGGTAGATGCTTTCTGGACAGCATCTGGCAAGAGAGAGCTAAAGTACATCCCACAGGATATGGCCAGGTGCCTCTACAAAACATTGTAGACAAAACACTGAATGGAGGAGGAGGCAGTTCTCTGAATACATCACACTCCTCTTTGAATCTTTCAGTTGACTTCTTGTCCCTAACTGAATCATATGCAAGTTCATCATTAAGTTTACTTAATCTTGCCCCAATTTACATCCCTGATCTCATTTCCCACGAATCCACCTCTTGCTTTGTATTCTCTTTCCACAGCTTTCACTTTACCCCTTTGCTTTTTCCCCGCTCTTGTCTTTATCCATTCTGTCTTGCCACCTCCTGCACCCAGAAAAGTCATCCTGTCCTCCACAAAGCACACTCTCTTCTTCTTTTAAATGCCTTCATTAAAATCCACTCTTTCAAGCAATATCTTAAATTTAATAGACTATAAGCACCCAATCTACTGAGAAAAGGGAACATAAGCATCAGCATATAATGGGTTGAAGAGGACAAATCTGCCTCCCCCTCTAGCCCTCAAATGCCTTATTTCCTTTTATTGTGTCCATTTTTGCATATTTTGGTAGGTACAAAGAATATAAAATGGACTTACAGAGCTTGGGCTGTGGTCACTATCTCTTCTGTATATTGGTTTTTATACCATGCTCATCACTGTAATATCTTGAGCACCTTCCAGCAGTGAATTAAGAAACGTGGGTACATATCTGTCATGTGTTGTTTATTTTCTCCTCTTCTCCCCAGTGGCAGAAGCATGTGCCATGGAATGTGCTGTTTTGGTAGTGTTGGCGTTATTTTTGTTTTTAAATTAAAGTACCTGTTGCTGTGTATTTGTTAGAGAAGGCAAGGTCAAAGAAATGTGCTTTGCACTTGTAGTGGAAAGAGGTGAGGTTTGTGATGGTCGTTAGTTCCTGGGAGAGTTCTTTCTACAGCCTTGAACCGGCCCCTTAGGAAGTAGTCTCCCACTTTACTTTTATTGTTAAGAGTTTCAATGTGTAAGAGGAGTGAAGTTGTTTATCATAGTCTTCGTCCTGGAGCTTTAGGTGATTGTTTAGATATCCTGGGCCCAGGCTGTGGAACACTTTAAAGATAAGGGCTGAGACCTGGGAATTGATTAAAATTTTATAAGAAATAATTGTAAAAGCAGGTCTGAACATAGTTTTAGAATATACAGTGCCTCATTAGAGCAAATTCCATTTTTGCTTTGTTTTGTTTTCCACCTCCTAATACTACTTGGAATTCCATGTAAATTGTATGTGAAACTCTTCAATAACTACCTTCTTTTACTTTTACTGATTCAATTTCTATATTCAATGTTTGGCATGAGTAACCAGACCTACTTCATAAGTCTTTTGACACAGTTCATATATATGATCAAGGGTGCTTTTCTTATCAGGATTTATTTCCATATGCTATGAATTAGAAAAGAAAATTGTATCCCCTGTCCCTTAAAGAATAATAATTAGTTTTAACAATGACAATTCAGAACACTGATAAAGAAATCAATCCTCATTAAGTAAATTGATCAAGAGTGTAATTATTGTTCTATAGGCTAAACTCATGATCATTCGTATTTATTTTGGTTCAAGAGTAAAAACCATTTAATAATTTCTTTTAAAAATACAGGACTTTTAAAAAAAAAAAAAAGCATATTTGAGAGTACCCCACTCTGTAAGTGATCGCACTGAAACCAACAGGAGTATGCTAAAACTCAGTGTAATTAAAGGGGGCAAAAATCTGGACCATAGAAAGAAGGCACTGGTTCATATTTATTATTAATTATTATTATTATTATTTATTTTATTAATCAGAGGACTGATAAAAAGTATGAACAATATGACAATATTTTTCTATCAGTGTCATAGTAGCATTGTGACTTGTCACTACTTTGAATTGGCAGGCAGATTCTTGACACTTCTCAAACACCTTTCATCTTGAGGACTTGTAGTTTGCAGTTGTTAACTAACTGAGCCTGACAATATCCTTGTAAGGTAGGTTAGTAAAATAACCCACATTTTAGAGAAGGGGAAACTGAGACCAGGAATAGCTAAGTGATGTGCCCAGATTTATATGGCAAATTTGAAATAATTTAAGGTACAATACAATACTGCTCACTGTCAAAAATAGTATATATATACACTACACAGGAGCAGGGTCATGCAAGTTTGCCATTTTAATCTGCAGCTTTTCTGCAACTGCAGCAATTATGTTATTTTTCATATGCAAATCTGACAATTTTATATTTGTGCCTAAATCAGCGATGTTAAGTGTACAAGTTTGTTACAACTGGATTTCCCCTTCAATATTGGTTAAGCCTCACACAAGGATGTGATCCACTGTGCTAGCTTCCCTTGATATGTAAGTAACTGCTAGCTTTTTCTGTTTAGAGGATAAATAACATTTTTAAAACATTAATTATAATGCAAATATTGATCTTCAAAACCTCTTCTCTAACTGGAGTTGTAGCAAATTGTTGTAGTCCAAAAATAGGAGCTTAATGAGAGTAACAGAATGGCAGATGGAATTCAACACAGATAACCTCGAAATTATCATGGGGAGGAGAACAATAAAATCCATAATGTTGCAGGCATCTCTGGTATATTACAGTTATGACCCAGCATTCCCTCAAGCCTCCCTTTCATAGATAAGAGTATTAGTGATACAGTACATGGCTTCCTCTCCAGTGCAAATATGTCAAGTGTCAGGCCTCAGATGAAGGGAGAAACTTAGTGTTCACTCTTCAGCCTAATAGAAATGCTAGTGCCATCAGAGAGAAGGAATGGAAAGCTAAGTGACTGATTTGCATTTTTGTTAAAACAAGGACTAAATCTGCATAAAAATGAAGATAACGCCTTTAACAGAAAAAGGGCATGGAAATGGATTAAGATACAGCTGAGTGCTCAGTATAGACAGAGTGCTATAGAGAATTTATATGAAATTGATTAAAACTTGTTCGGAAGTCATGACAATCTGTGATTGTACAATCAAAAGTAGTTATTATGTAGCTAAAAAGCAAAATGACTTTCATACCTGTTGTCAGCCATTCAAAAAGAAAAAAGGAAACGAATCTGCACAAAGTGCCTGAATTATTGATATTTATGTCCTTTTACTCCCCTAAAAATGAGTGCAATACTATAATATTACCTATCTAGTATGCAAAGCAGTAAATGATCCTGAGAGAGGTGTAGCCCATTGAGTGCATGCAGCTGATGAAAAGATTTTTTCTTCCCGATTGCACATAGCTTATGTGAACTTACTGGTTAAATTCTTTGCAAAACTGGCACTTAATGTTCTAATTATTGCCACTTCAACATTGATTAAAGACACACATGCGATCCTATGAAAGATTTAGAAACAATCCACATGAGCAAAGGAGCAGACATTGGCTACTGTGTTAACAAATGGTTCCCTAATAACTCGTAACTCATTCTAAAATGATTGTTCAGAAATCACAGCCACCCAGAGGGGGGGCAAGTGGGGTAATTTGCTCCGGGACCCCCATGAGAGTTTTTCGGGGCTCCCAGAGCAGGATCCTTCACTAGCTCCCGGGGCTCTGGAAAACTCTCACAGATCCCAGGCTCCTGGAGCTTCTTCCACTCCAGGTCTTCGGCGGTAATTTGGCAGCAGGGGGTCCTTCTGCCCCAGGACCCACCGTTGAAGTGCCGGGTCTTCAGTGGCAATTTGGCGGTGGGGACCCCCCGCTGCCGAAGACCCTAGGGCCCTGAATCCTCTGGGCGGTCCAGTCATAAATTCTGAACAAAGTTCTGCAAAAATAAGACCTGAGGGTTTCTAAACACTTAGAAGTAATACACACACACATGTTTTTATTTGTGTTTAGCTACTGTATAATTTTGAATTTCCTCTGAATTTTGAAAGGAAAATGGTAAAATGTAAGTGAGCTATATGAGAGAGGGACCAATTTAAATTTTGATTTCTGCTAATCAAACAATGGATTCATAAACTGATTTAATTTAAAGTCCTTGCATATTTATCCATTTGAAAATCTGCTCATTTTCTAGCTATTGCATCTGCTTTGTTACAACAGTGACAATTTCAAGTGAACAACTGAAGATATTCGGATACAGCAAACATACCATTTTACAATCTCAATTCCTAATACATACTGAATTGTATAACATTTTGTTCAGTCATTTTTATTACACAGGTGAATTACACAGGGGTAATCTGGAAACTAATTTGATGTTTGTGGTAGCCTGTGCCAGAAAACTGAAAAATAAAATGGTTCTTCAAAGACATAGGAAGCTCAGAAGGGACATTTCAATAAAAGATATTGATCTTCCACAAGCTTATATCTGATCTTATCCCAGGTGTCAAACCTGAACTTCAATATATTTTATAAAGGGCATTAACTTTCTTTTGTGTGTATAAAAAGGAAACAGATAACAAACATGGCAGATCTGAAAAGCAATCCTCTGTGTAGCCAGTAGTGCTGCAATCTCCCCTGAGTGCTGCCTCTTCACACCAGCAGCATCCCAAACTTTGTCAGCATGGGTAACAGAGGCAGTGACAGCAACTGATGGGCTTTCTCCACCTGACTGGAACTTCCATCAGCCACTCCATTTATGAAAGACTGGGTTTTTGGAGAAGAGTGTTCTCACGCTTTCATTGTATAGACCTCATATTACTGAGAGTGTCTTGTAGACCACCTACTATCCCATTTGCAATGGTGTCGATCATTCTATCTTTTGGTCTGCTTCTAATTTCCCCTTCGCCTCTGTATAAGACTATGGAACTCACTAGTTTCTCCACGATGTGAGAATCAGGGCTGTTCGGTGGCCTTCACGCTTTACTGAGGGTCACTGATTGAACTTTCAGGTCTGGCACCTGCCTCCCTTTGATGGACACATGTATAATGGCCAAGAAGGTAAAACAGCTGGGAACTGAGCATAGGTGAGTGATATGGATTCTGAGATTCTGCATCCTTCAGCTTCTCTTACAGTAAATATCAGGTGACAGGCATGATGAGAACAGTATTTGTTCTGTCCTATTGATTTAGTGGTACTCAAGGTAGTAAACTTAAGCATGTGTGTAAGGGTTTAGAGGATTGGGACCAAAGAACTTCCATCAGAGAAGAATAAGGCTGTTACTGAGTGCTGCTATCATCACAAGAGATAACAGGTGTAAATTCTGTAAACTGCTGTATTTGGAGAATACCAAATTGAAGTGATTCATAAAAAGGAAAAGCAGAGTTGTTTATTGTAAGAAAATTCCAAAAAATAAGTTTTCTTTGTCAAAGCAAAGGTGAAATTACTAAGAAGCACAAAGCAAAAGAAGGCACTATCACGTAGCAAATGATGAATATAAAATCAAAGATACTCTGCACTCTGAAATGAGGCTCTGATAGTCACTAGATATTCAGGCATGTTATCACCTGTAAGCTCAAGAAGCTGTCCCTCCTTTTCAGATGTTTGAATAAGACTCTTAACCAAACAGATGGCATAACTCAGCTGCCCTCTGAGTCATTAAAAGTCTTCCTAATTAGTCCAAAAGCATAAGAAGTAGTTAGCTTATTTTAGAAACACTTCCCAAGTCATTCTTTCATTCTCCTTCACTCTTGCATTTAAGAGTACTCTGAAAAAGGCATGGATCTCATGACTGATTCTCCATTGAACCAGGTTTTATCTATGAATGATGACTGACAATGAAATAACCTCCTTACCTGGTAACCAGCTGCTACTAAAAGTATCACACGTAATCAGATTAGCAAACCTACTGAGACCTAGAAAAATGTAACTTGGAATTTACCCCCAAAATAATTGTCTATGTTTATACCCAGTGTGACTGAGGGCTGTGTATCTCAGAGTTCTAGAAAAATCATTTGCTACACAAATGATAACAAACATGCACTAATCACACTGTAATAAATTACAAACAGTTGAGGTAAAGCCTGGTGCTTTACTAAACTCAACTCAGAGTTTAATCACTGAAATCAGAGTGCTCATATATTTTGAGGCCAGAAGGGACCATGCTGGGATCATCTAGTCTGACCTGCATCATGAAATAGGTCTTCCCTGGATTAATTTCTGCTTCACATCTAATCATTGTGGTTGAACTAGAGCAAGAAAAATATCCATTCTTGACTTCAAGATATCCAGTGATAGGGAATCCATTGCAATCCATAATAAATTGCTTTAATGGTGAATTACCTTGCTGTTTAAAAAAAAAAAGTGCCTTAATTCTACTGACTTTGATATCTTAAACTTCCAGCTACTGAATCATGTTATATATTTGTCTGCTAGAATAAATAGCCCTCTGTCCCATTTCCTGAGGTAACCGCATCTCTGACTCCTTCTTTGCCTTCTTGAGGGAACCTCCTTTATGTCTCAGGCCACAGGCGCCAGCTTCCTCTGGGCCCTCGGGGTGCACAAGCCCCTGCTCCACCCAGGCCCCACCCCACCCCTTTCCCCACCCCCACCTCTTCCCACCCAGTTCTGCCCCCTCCTCTGAGTGTGCCCCATCCCCACTCCTCCCCCTTCCCCCAGTACCTCCTGCACGCTGCAAAACACCTGATCACATTGGGTGGGAGGCACTGGGCAGGAGTGGGAGCAGTTGATCGGAGGGGCTGCTGGAGGGTGGGAGGTGCTTGGAGGGAGTTGTCTGCCAGTGGATGCTTAGCACCCACTAATTTTTTTCCTGTGGGTGCTCCATCCCTGGAGCACCCACTGAGTCAGCACATATGTCTCAGGCCTCAAGCCATCACTGCCTTGGGGCAGAGTTCTGCAACTCTCTTCCTCTTGTCCTCGGTCTTAGGCTGCAGAATTCTGGACTTTATTGCGATTATCTCAGTAGGTCTGACTCCAGTTCAGCACCTGCAGTCCTACCTTCTCAGGGTCAATGTCAGTGTTATCTAGTGACCAGCCAATGTTGATCATGCAAGGAACTGTTTTTTCACCATTACAGAGAAAACATACCTTTAAAAACAATAAATATTTGCAAGGCTAGCTTACCAGACAGTCACTCATCTTCCACAGGGGGACCCTGATAGTGTTAAAATACCTCAGGTTCTTCCTGCAAGGCCTATCTCTCTTGGTGACAGACTCATGTTAGTTCTTGGATTTGTGTGTGTGTGTGTGCGAGAGAGAGAGAGAGAGAGAGAACCCCCTCTCCCAAATCTGGACTGTCGCTTTATATAGTTTTATAGATCTTTGTTTGACAGGCCTATTGAACCAGGTCAGACCAGAATATGCTATTTTCCCAGGGTGAAACTTCAACAGACTTGTTACCTGCATTAGGGTATTTGGATTAATTTCACCTCAGTAATGTTAGTTCCTACAGGAAGCATCTCTTAGCTCACCCATTAAGCCAGGAATACAATCACTATTTTCCCATAAAGATATACGTAATATTATAAAGTTGATACAGTAGTGTCTAAATGTTCCATGCGCCCATAGTGTCTGTCACATCTCAATATAATTGGCATGAAATAGTCCATGTTTCCACAGTAGTGGATGCTATGGATGAAATGGTATCAAATTCCTGGTCCTCGTATAGGTACATATAGATTGTGATCAAGTCCCCACTTTAACCTTCCTTTGATAAGTTAAATAAATTGAGCCTTTTGAGTCGCTCTCACTATTCTGGTCTGCTTCTTCTACAGCTTCCAAATGGTTGGGAAAGACTAAACTCTAGGTGTTGTGAGTCTATTTTATTGACAGGAACCATTGTGATGTTCACTAGATGAAGTTTTCCAGAGCCACATATGGGATGCGTCTACACTACAGCTGGGATGTGTAATTCCCAGCCCAGACAGCTGTACACACACCAGCTCTGCTCAAGCTAGTGTGCTAAAAATAACAGTGTGGCTACAGGGCCATGGGCAGTAGCTAAGGCTAGTGGCCTATGTACTTAAGACCTTGGGTGGGATTGTACTCAGGTAACTAGACTCCAAACTGCCACATTGCTATTATTAGTGTGCTAACTTGAGCAGAGCTAGCGCCTATGTATCTACCTGACCTGAGAATTATACCTCACACCCGAAGTGTAGGTATTATCGCCCATGTCTTCCAGATGTTGAAATAATGATGGTTTAAGTGATTTACCTGATAGTTACTGTAATCTAATGGATTACTCATGGTCCATGAAGACAGGAGATCTATTTTCTAGTCCTCAGTCTACACTCTGACTGTGTCATCTGGACCAAGTTATTTGACATCTTTGTGCCTTACTTTCCTTGGTTGTAAAATAGGGATAATTATATTATCTCATAGAGGAGTTGTTGGATCAAGCTAAATAATAGTTATGAAATGTTTGTATGCTGTGTGGAAATGTAATAAAGAATGTGTTTGAAAATGAAATAGATTCACAAAATGCTTCAGTGGCTCTAGTTTCTAGTCATACATTCATCTGAATAACCAAATACCAAGCTGACTGACAGACATTCTCGGAGAGTCGAAAGCTTTCCCGAATTGATTATTTTTATGTTAATCCAACTGAAGACATAATTTCACTGAAAAGCAAATCATTCCTGACTGTGGACACAAGCAACCTCATCAGCCATTCCAGTATCACAGAGAGGCATAATAGACATGTTTTAATTTACTGATAAAGGTTGAACCTATCAATAGCGGCAAGTAAGGTAAATTAATGCCTTACAAATATGACTTCCTGCTCCAAGCAGCGCTCAAGAAACCACATGTGAACTCTTCATTAATAATGTATGTAGTTACCAAGATATATGTCTTCCATTTTAGGATGTTTTATCTAAAAATCTGGGGGGAAATTCTGCCAGGTTCACAAAGAGTACAAATTATGTATGTTGCCCAAATTTTTTTCTCTTAGAAAAGACAGGTTGGTTTTTTTCCAGGTAAAAATCCTTTTTCCCTTAAACAATATATGATGCTTGAGCCCAGTAGGTACAACCCAGAAGAAAACACATAAAATAGCTAAGTTAACTAGTGTTCTTCTACCTTTACCAGAGGCTCTTATACTCTCTAAAAAAACAACGAGGAGTCCGGTGGCATCTTAAAAACTAACAGATTTATCTGGCATAAGCTTTCATGGGTAAAACACCCACTTCTTCAGATGGAGTGAAAATTACAGATACAGGCATACATATACTGGAACGTGAAGAAGAGGGAGTTACCTTACAAGTGGAGAAACAGTGATAACAAGGCCAATTCAGTCAGGGGGATGTGGTACAGTCCCCAGCTAAAACCTCTCCAGCACATCATCAATGATCTACAAAAATGTAGAAAAAGATCCCTCACTCTCACAGACCTTGGGAGGCAGGCCAGTCCTCGCTTACAGACAGCCTCCCAACCTGAAGCAAATACTCACCAGCATCTACACACCACACCACAGAAATACTAACCCAGGAACCAATCCCTGTAGCAAACTCCATTGTCTACTCTGTCCCCATATCTACTCCAGCGACACCATCATAGGACCCAACCACATCAGTCACACCATCATTCACCTGCACATCTACTAATGTGATATATGCCATCATGTGCCAGCAATGCCCCTCTGCCATGTACATTGGCCATATCGGACAGTCTTTACATGAAAGAATAAATGGACACAGATTGGGCATCAGGAATTGTAATATACAAAAGCCGGTAGGAGAACACTTCAATCTCTCTGGACATTCAATCACAGATTTAAAAGTAGTCATCCTTCAACAAAAAAACTTCAAAAACAGACTTCAAAGAGAAACTGCAGAGCTATAATTCATTTGCAAATTTAACACCATTAATTTGGGCTTGAATAGGGACTGAGAGTGGCTGGCTCACTACAAAAGCAAGTTTCTCTCTCTTGCTATTGACACCTCCTCATCAATTATTGGAAGTGGATCACATCCACCCTTACTGAATTGGCCTTATCAACACTGGTTCTTCACCTGTAGGGTAACTCCCTCTTCTTCATGTTCCAGTATATTTATGCCTATATCTGTAATTTTCACTCTTTGCATCTGAAGAAGTGGGCTTTTACCCATGAAAACTTATGCCCAAATAAAACTGTTAGTCTTTAAGGTGCCACCAGACTCCTCATTGTTTTTGTGAATACAGACTAACATGGCTTCCCCTCTGTTACTTATACTCTCTAGTGGAGTATTACGGGCCTTCCAGCTAGTGGACTGCATGATACAGTTGATTTTTCTGAATTACAAGTCCTAATAGATTAGCAGAAGCTTTAACTGGTTTTGTTCAGACAAGAAGTTTAGCTCCTTAACTCTTTTATATTTTAAAACAATTTTTTGCAGGGGTCTGGATCGTCCAGTTTAATTTCTTAATGTAAGCAGAATAGTTGAGAGATGTATTTTGAACATTAAAATACAATTTTACCTGACTGTTTATTACCACCCTGGGTCACATTTATTATTATTGTTGCACCTTTTTGACCCCAGAGGCTAGTCAATGTGGAGGCCCTGAAGCTGGGAGTAGAAATTTGTGACAGTCAGGCATTTCTTTGATGCAGTTTTGTCATTCAGTCCTCAGTTTTGTTTATTAACAAGGAAAGGACAGAGGCCTATGTCTCTGAATGCAGAACGAATAAAAGAGTAGGAAACAGCTTCTTTTGCTCCCAGCACCAAGAAAATTCTTTTCTGTCTGCAACCCTGATCCAAAAGCTTCTCCCCAGGTTCTTTCAGGGTCAGATACCATGCTTTCAGCTGCTGCTTCTGTCTGTCTCTCTCTCCCCCAGTTTGTCTGTTTTGCCTTCCTCTCTCTGTTTCTCTCACATCTCCATAACCAAAATACTCAGCAAAACCCCTCTGCCCATTCAATCCAAAATCCTGGGTGGGGTGTTCTGATTAACTCATCCTGACAGTTATGTTAATTGAAGGATGTGTTCACACCCAGTCTCAAAGAGATTTGTCATCAAAGCAGTCAGACTCACCGCTACCTCTCAGCATAACGTTATTATTTATATTACTCTATTTGTATCATAACTGAAATATAAAAGTCTCGTTGACCATCCTGTAACCCAACAAGCAGTTTGTATTACATGTGCATATGCATGATTACAAACACTAACCCTTGTTGTCAGCTTCTGAGCCTTTCCAAGACTTTCTAGGTCAATTTTAAACTGACATTTCTATTGGTTTAAACCTGCAGCTCAAAATTCCAGATCACGCTGAAGGTTTGAAAGTAAATGAAATTCAGGAAGCGAAAAAAGTTCAGACTTGTTCAATGATCAGTATTTTTGTTGGATGTAATAGAAGCAGCAAATGTAAAATTATGGTACAAATGTTAAAATAACACCCATGGGTATGACTGACAAGATACCAGACTTGTCCACTACTCAGAAGTTATCTGACTCAAACCTCTTATTCATTTGATGTTTGCCCACTACTCTCAGAAGTAGGTCTGATTGCATCAGCAAAAGCAACTGTAGCTGGATTGAAATAAGCATGTTAACAAGGCTCGGTTGCAGAGGTGGTTTTACAGTGAAACACGGTGCCCTGGCATGGGGCCCCCCAATGACAGGGGCCCCAGGGCTGGGCAACTGTGGGGGCAGAGGCTTGGTCCTGCCAGCTCCTGGGGCTTCTGCTGCAGGCTCCGCACTCACCAGCAGCCAAGCTCCCCTCTTCCCTGCCTCCCTCCCAGCACTTCCCTCGCCACCAAACAGCTGTTTGTCGGTGCTCGGGTTGCTCTGGGAGGGAGAGGAAGGAGCAGGGCTGCAGCATGCTCGGGGGAGGAGGCAGAGAAGAGGCAGGGGTGGGACCTTGGGGAAGGGAGTGGAATTGGGGCAAGTCCCCCTGCAGTCCCCCTGCACATACACCCCAGCCCCCTGCTGTGAGCCACTCAGGGCAAGGGGCTGGGTGGGGTAGGGAGTGGGAGCACCCCCACACCGCTGGCCCTGACTCCTGCACCTGCCTCTCATACCTCCAGCCCCCTGCCCTCCCTGAGTCCTGCACCCCCCCACACATCCCCACCCCCACCCTGAGCAGCAAATGGGAGCTCCTGCACACATCCCTACATCCCCACCTGCACCCCTTACACAGGGCGCACTAACTCTAAATCCACCACTGCTTGGTTGATTTGAGCAAGTCAAGCATTTCTTTCACTGTTCATTTATTCCATATATATTTGCATTTAATTATTTTTTTCAACATTTAACATTACAGAAGTTGCACATAGGAAATACAGGACCCTTGGCAGAGGAAGTGCTTGACAGACTCCACAAACAAGCCCTAGCCTCTGACATTAATGCACATCTCATTACAGAACTCAGGATCAAGGGAGGGAGAGACCAATTAAGAGCAGGCTTGAGAAGCAGCTACAAGCTCATCTAATTAAAGATAATATGCTAGATCTGGCAAAATTTGGGTTCAGGCCATGATGTGGGGTGGAAACAGCTTCAGTTCAGTAACACTGACAGATGATCTTCTGCTGGCAGTATTGGTGGACAGACATCATCCATTTTTCATCATCCTGGCGTTCTCTGCAGCATTTGACACTGTCAACCATGAGATAATAAAAATACCTATTTCTTAAATAGCACTTTTCATCCATTAGATTGCTTTGAAAAGATGATCAATGTCATTAACTCGCTTTCCAGATGGGGAAAGTGAGGTACAGAGAGACAAAAATGACATGCCCAAGATCACTCAGTATACTAATGGCAGAGCTAGGAATAGAATAATAGAATATCAGGGTTGGAAGAGACCTCAGGAGGTCATCTAGTCCAACCCCCTGCTCAAAGCAGGACCAACCCCAACTGAATCATCCCAGCCAGGGCTTTGTTGAGCTGGGCCTTAAAAACCTCTAAGGATGGAAATTCCACCACTTCCCAAGGTAACCCATTCCAGTGCTTCACCACTCTCCTAGTGAAATAGTTTTTCCTAATATGCGATCTAGACTTCCCCCACTGCAACTTGAGACCATTGCTCCTTGTTTTGTCATCTGCCACCACTGAGAACAGCTGACCTCCATCCTCTTTGGAACACCCTTCACAGAGTTGAAGGCTGCTCTCAAATCCCCCCTCATGCATTTCTACCCTTATACATATTTAACAAGTTTTTTCCATGTTATATTTTAGAAAATTTTATTAGTTTAATTGAGCGCTCATGTCATATAGATATTTCAGCACATTTCAGCTTCTTCATTGTATCAGTTGGTTAATTGTTTAATAATTAAATCAATTGGTTAAAAAACTGACAGTGTAGAGGTGAAGCGAAGGCAGTTATATATAAAACAAATGGTAGAAAGAGAAAATGATAGTAATGAATATAAATCAGAAGCTAGGAATTGTAAAAAATAGATAAGGGAAGCAAAGGGACACAAGATGAAATGTATGGTCAGAGGATTTAAAGCCAGTAAGAAAGAGTTTTAAAAAATATTATAAACAAAAAGAATCATAACAATTATATGGTTTATTGCTAGATGGAAATGATAGAATTTCCAATAATAATGCAGGAAAGGCAGAAGTGCAATAAATAGTTCTGTTCTATATTTGAGGAAATAAACAGATGCTGTAGTCATATCATATAACACTCTTTCCATTCCCTTAGTATCTCAGGAGTATGTTAAACAGCAGCTACTAAAGTTACACATTTTAAAATCAGCAGGTCTGGATAATTTGCACCAATGATTTTTTAAAAGATCTGTCTGGGGAACTTGCTGGACCATTAATGCTGATTTTCCAATGTGTCTTGGAACAGCAGGGAAGTTCCGAAAGACAGGAAAAAAGTTCAATTTGTGCCAATATTTAGAAAGGATTAATGAGATGACCTGGATAATTATAACACATTCAATCTGACCTTGATCCTGGGAAATTTAATAGTGCAGCTGATATGGGACTTGATTAACAAAGAATCAAAGGAGAGTAATATAATTAATGCCAATCTACGTGGGTTTATGTAAAATAGATCCTATCAAACAAACTTGGTATTTTCTGGATGAGCCTAAAAGTTTGATAAACTTATTAGTGTTGATGTATATACTTAGACTTCTGTAAGTCAATGAATGATACTTTCATGACTTGGTACCACATGACATTTTGATTAAAAAGCTAGAAAGCTATACAATTAACACACTAGATAGTTAAAAGTTGACTATGTGATAGGTCTCAAAATGTTACTGTAACCAGGGACTCATCATCTAATGGGTATATTCTGGTGGGATCCCACAAGGATCAGTTCTTGACTATACGCTATTTAACATTTTTATTAATGAACTGGAAGAAAACACAAATTAATACTTGATAGTTTGCAGATAATACAGAAATTGGAAAAGAGCTTAAATAATGAAGGGGACAGATCACTGATACAGAGTGATCTGGATAGCTTTGTAGGCTGGTTGCAAGCAAATAAAATATGTTTGACTATGGCTAAATTCATACATCAAGGAACAAAGAATATAGGCCATACTTACAGAATGGGGGACTGTATCCTGGGAAACAGTGACTCTGAAAAAGACTGGGGAGTTATGGTGAATAATTAGCTGAAATGATCCCCAGTGTGACATTGTGGCCAAGAGGGTTAATGTGGTCCTTGAGTGTATAAACAGGGGAATCTTCAGTAGGAGTAGAGAGTTATTTTACCTCTGTATTTGGCACTGGTGCAACCACTGCTGGAATACAGTGTTCAGTTCTGGTGCCCACTATTTAGGAAGGATGTTGATAAATTTAAGAGGGTTCAGAGAACAGCCACAAGAATGCTCAGAGGATTAGAAAATGTGCCATATAGATAAACGCAATCTATTTAGTTTAACAAAGAGAAGATTAAGGGGTGAGTTGATTACAGTCTGTAAGTACTTACCCATGGAACAAATATTTAATAATGAGCTCTTCAATCTATCAGAGAAAGATATAACAGAATCCAATAGCTGGAAGTTGTATCTATACAAATTCAGACTGGAAATAAGGCATAAATGATGAGAGTAATTGACCACTGGAACAATTTACTAAGGGTCCTGGTGGAGTTTCTGTCACTGACCATTTTTAAATCAAGAGTGGATGCTTTTCTAAAAGCTATGTTCTAGGAATTATTTTGGGGAAGTTCCATGCATGTGTTATACAGGAAATCAGACTAGATTATTACAGTGGGCCCTTCTGGCCTTGGAATCTGGTTCATTGATACATAATCTAGCATCTCATTGTAACAGATAAATCAATATGACATGCTGATAATTGCAAGTGCTGATCAAGTGTCTAAAAGAACTGTAGGTTGTCATGCTGAACTATAACTGCCTAACTAAAGTGGATACTGGAGTAAATTAAATTCTAGTTTATATTTAATAAATGATGTGACCATTTCCTTTGAAAAGCATGGAACATACATTGTCAAGTCCACCTAGAGCTAGGGCTGGGTGCTCTTTTATTGCAAATGAATTAATAAATAAGGTGGTGCACAATTTAATTTACTAGCATCTATATCTAATTTAATTTGTGATTGAAATACATTTCTTGATAAATATAGTATCTCCTTACTTTGAACAAGACAAAATATTTTTTAAAATCCCCACAAATTGGAAAGATACTGCTGACATCATAGGATTGGACTAAATAAATGACAGGGACATAATATAGCCCTGATTCAGCATTACCTGCACAGCAGGACTGATGTGGCTTTCGGGAGCACCACTGACTTTAATGGATACAGTATTCCACTTGTACAAACCACAATGCAGGATCAGGGTTTTAGTATCTATTTGACAAAGTTTGCCTTATCCTCTTACTTTACACTGATGTAAAAGTGCTGTAGCTCCATTGACAACAGTGGAGTTACTTCTGATTTATACCAGCATCAGTGAGTGGAGAACCAGGACCCATAAGTGCGCTATCAATGTGTGTGTTCAAGTAGTGTAATAAATCTTTCTCTGCAAAAGTGAAAAAGAATCACTTGAATCCTATGCGTTAGCCACCTTCTCTTGCCAGTTATGAAAAAAATTGAAATGTGCTATAGTAATTTTGCTAATTACCTCTTTGGATGAAGCAATCAAATTATATGTACCTGCTAGGGTTCCTGGCTTGATGTCTGTAATAGACAATTCTTGCTAATTAAGAAGTAGCTTCAGTTCCGCAGTCCTGTCTTAAGCATTTATTGGAAAATGCATCAAATATTTATATAAAGCTCATTGAAAAATAGGTTATCTGCTGCAACACCATCAACAAAAAATGAACAAATTGGTATGTGAAAAATTAATTTCTTGTCACCTATCAAATTAAAAAATAAAGAAATGCCCCATCTTCTTTAATGGCCTCTGAAACCTCTTGCTTCGTCCTCCCCAGGTCTGTCCTTCATTCCATTAGATCTTTTAGTCTGCACCCAAATAAAATATGTTAAAAAATAAAATAGAATCTTCTATCGTATGTACTTATATGGATCTGTCAGAAGGTGACTGGCCCTTTAAGGGGAGAAGGTTCCAACCCCACTTCAGACACACTTAGCTTGTCTACCCCAATGGAGAAAATGAGCAACGTCATGACAGGCAGATGAGGTCATGTGGCTAAATCAGGCTCTCTGGGATGGAGATAAGACATCTTTGGAGAGTGAAGGAATGACTCCAGCTAAGAAGCCCTGGGAATTGCTGCTTGACAGAGAGCAGGGAGAGACTCAAAGGAGTAGGGGGGCTGCACGAGTTGTTCCACACAGAGTGACTCTCCCTAGCTCTCAGGCAGAGGGAGTGTAAGCCTGCAGGGAGCAGGAGCCAGTGAGGAAGGCTGAAGTGTGGAGAGCAAGTCTGCTTGAGGAAAGCCTCAGTGGGGACTAGGCTAAGAAACCTGCACCAATGGCCAGGAGCCCACTAGGAAGGCTGGGTGGGAGTTCTTGAGTATTCTTGTGAATTTTATTAATACACCTGGACCTCCCAACGGGGTGTTACTTGACCCATGAAAGCCTATGGGAAAGATATTGGGGAGCCCAAGGTGGGGGGGAATGAGACAGTGGCTAACTTGAAAACAGACCATGTAGGTGGTGCTGTGACTGTCCTGATCACCATAGCTAAGGCTACAATTTTGGCCTGCACATTTTTAGTAAATTTCATAGCAGAGGTGCAGGAGAAAACAGGGTAAGTCACAGAAAGGTCACCAAATAATGTAGTTTTCTCTACATCAACATGCACCACAGCAGTGATGCTGAAAGGTGGTGTTGGACAACAAGCTCACCCCACACTCACTGCATGTGGTGGCTCCGGTCTTGCAGGTCTGGGCCTGGCTCCTTGCTCTGTGCATTGTAACTGGGTGCACAGGGTCACAGTGCCACTCAGGTTTGCTCCATTCATCTCTCAATCTCCATCTACAGAGGGGCAGAGGAGTCAAACCTGAGTGATGTTGGACCTCACGAGCCAGTTCACAAAGCCACTTGGTTGGGGGCCTAATCAAAAGTGTTTTTACAGCCAATTCCAAGATTTCATGGACTTTATTCAAATTAACAATTTCCATTATCTCCATGGCTAAATCATAGTTTGAAGTATTGTCTCTGAATACCTCACAGTCTCTTTTGTAGTTATCCTCATGATGATACTCATTTGAGGTAGATACATGCTATTATCACCACTTTACAGATCAATTCTCTGTGCCTCTATAGCCTAAGGGCCAGATTTTCATAGATATTTAGGCACCTAAAGATGCAGATAGGTGCTTAGTTGGTTTTTCACTTAAGGTGCTTAAATTCCTTTAAAATTCTGGCTATTAGTGACTTGCCCAGGGTCCCACAGAATGTTTCTAGTGGAGCAGAAATTGAACGTTGGTCTCCTGCCACCTAGGGAAATGGAGGTTGCTATACTTATTGTATACCTCCTACTATAACAAATCCTTCTTCTCATGTGTACAGATACAATGAATTCACATGTAGCGGGAGGAACAGAACTCAAGATTTTCTTTTCCAAAAAGGCAGGTCTCTAGAACTTGAATTAAAGCCCTAATTCAGCAAAGCACTTAAGCACGTGCTTGATTTTAGCCATTTGTGTAAGAACAATTGAAGTCAATAGGAGATATTTTCAAAAGGATCTGAATGAAAAGGTCCCACTTGACGCCAATAGACGCCAATACTCTCCATCCTCAATGAACTTTCTAACATGCAGCTTGTTGAGGCTGAAGTACCGGCTCTTAGTTGTAGTGCCACTGACTCTACAATAAACTACATCTACACTGCAATAAAACACCTGCAGCTGGCAGAGGTCTGCTGACTCAGGCTCATGGGGCTGGAAAATTACAGTGTAGATATTTGGGTTCAAACTGGAGCCTGGGTTCTGAGACCTTGCAAGTTGGGGAGAGTTCCAGAGTTTGGGCTCTACTCTGAGTCTGAATGTCTGCAATACAATTTTACAGCCCTGCAGCCCAATTCCTGGAAGACTGAGTCAGCTGACCCAGGCCAGCCATAGGTGTTTTGTTGCAGTGTAGACATTGTGGCATTACACCCTGTATTCTTTGTAGAGATATTGTTATGATGTGATTATGGCATAACTAAGATGTGTTTTATGCAAGATGGGTCATGTGAAATATCATTGAAGAGGTTATGGTTTACTGAATATGATCATCCTATTTGTATGCAGTATCATTTTTTTATCTGAAGTTAGGCATATTGCCTATGCATCTATTACAAACATGTTTACACCTGGGGAACGCCAATAGACAGAATGCAATCAGTCTAGATTGCTGGCTGGAAAGGGTTATTAGGAAGAACAGTAGGTCTTAGAAAACACTAATATCTCACTAGGGAGCCGTCCTGGGGACGCTGCAAACAACCTTTGAGTTATGGCTGCAGGGTCATGTGATCAAGTCACCTGATACTGGACACCATGACAATATTAGTATTTTTCCATTGACTGGGGGGTGGAAATCACACTGGAAGATAAAGGATTCTCATGATATGTAAAACCTATTTAAGGCAGGGGAATGACATAGTCAGAGTTTCCTCTTCATTGCATTCTTCCCAAGATGACTGTAAACATCTAAGAAACAAAGACTGAATGAGCGGAGAAGGACTGGAAGGTTGTCTAGCCTGTGAATGAAATATCTGAAGTTTTAAGTTGCAGGCAACTGCAGCTGGCCTTCAAGAATCTCTTCAGTCTGCCTAAAACAACATTTAGGGTGAGAAATTACTAGTTGGAATCAGTTTCTCTAGTATCTTAAGCTTAGACTGCGTTTTTATTTAATTTGTTGGGTAATCTGCTTTGATCTGTTTGCTATCCATTTTAATAACTTAAAATCTATCTTTTATAGTTGTTAAACTTGTTTTTGTTTTTTCTAAAACCCAGTGCATGGAATTCATAACTGAGGGGCAAAAAGCTCTTGCATATCTCTCTCCACATTGCGGGAGGGAGCAAATATCATGAGCTTATGCTGTACAATTCTCTGTGCAGTGCAAGATGGTACAATTTTGGGTCTACCCTGTAGAAAGGGGCGTGCACTTGAGTACTGGGAAATTCCTTAGCTGAATCTTCCCATGCAGAGCTGATCTCAGCACCTGTGTGTAAAGCTGAAGCTCAGTGTGTCCCTACCTGTATGTGTGTTGGTAAAGTGAAGTCTGAAGCCTGAGGCTGGTTTGCCTCAGCAATACAGGGCATGTCTACATAGCCGATGATAGAGCGCTGCTGTGGGTTTAAATAAGTAATAAAACCACCTCCGTGAGGGGAATAGCTACCCCTTTACAGTGCTGAACTTGCATCACTCAGGGGGGTGTTTTTTCAAACCCCTGAGTGAAGAAAGTTTCAGTGCTGCAAGTGGCAGTGTAGACAAGGCTACAGTGTGAAGAGAGCCCAGGCTGACAGTTCAGGAGGCTCAGTGATACCCCAGTTCCAACTGGCACCCCAAAGAGGGGAACATATCCTTTGGGTTAATAGACCCAATTTAGCAGACCCTGGGTTTGTTAAACTAGGGTGTGAGCATATACGCTCATTTGTAACCCCAGGTTAGGAATTGTTGAAACCTGGGTCCCAACGCTGGGCTCCAGCATCTACACTGCATTATGCACCCATGTCCCAGATTTCCTAGAACCTTCCCAAAATGTGGCTGCTCTAGCCCTTTGTTCATGGTGCAATGTGGGGAAACTTGACTGTCCAGAGGACAAAGAAAATAGGCCCATGGGATTGTGGGATACTTTTAGTAGACTCCCAGAGCATGAGTCCAGTGAGGCTGTGTCTACATGACAAAGTAATAAGGCTTGAACCCTGGGTTCCACCTTGACAAAGGCTTACACCCTTCGCCCCCATTGGGTACTAGGACTCTGAATCTAAGCAATTCATTTGTAGACAGAAGGGGAGTTATGCCTGAGCCTGAGTTCGAACCCTGAGCTTACATTGCAGTGTTGACATATCCTGTAAGACAGAGCCTGTTCAGAGCCTCCAAAAGAACAAGGATGATAACCTAGTGTCCTGGTGGGAGGGAGTGCCAAAGACACTGCTAGAACAGATTTGAATATCTTGTTTTCAATGGATGTTCCCTAAAAGGCTAACTAAATTTGTGAAGCTACAGAAACCTGGTCCTGAAATTGGATACACATGGATGGATCCCGCTAGAAGTCAATGGAGTGCTGCATATGGGTTAGCCCACATGGATCCAATCGTAGGACTGGTGCACTAGCCTATGAAACTTTATTGAAGGTGCCTAGTATCTTGCAACTAACTGATGTGGAAGTGTTTCTTCCTGAAGCTCCACAATAATACTTCCACCCTCCACAACTAATCCACACTGTTTGTCTTTGATCTATCTACTGTATTCTAGTATCTGACTCAGAGTTATGGCTGCCCTGTCTCTCTGTAAAGTAACTACAGAATCTCAACATATTTTCTCGTTCCTTTGTAAAAAATATTGCTGTCGATTTAGTTTCTTTCCAGGTGGTAGGCAGCTCTTCTGTTTCAAGTGTTATATTTTGAACTGACTTCTTGATGTTCCTTTATTGGTTTGCCATCTCCTTGGTGATTTTCCAGATGAACACCCATACATTTTTAAACAGAAAATATGTGGGGGTTTTTTTGTAAAATTAAAAAATGTATGGATGGTATAAGTTTACTTGGAACAGATTTTAATTTAGTCTTTAAAAAACTTCTGCTTCTGATGGAGCACCTTGACTAACAAAACTAGGGAAGTTCATCATTAAGATGATGCATCAGGTAAAACCCTAGAGAAGACATTTGTTTAAAAAAGCTACTTTGGAAAAAATTGCCTAATTCCCAGTGAAAAATTGAAATGACTAATACCAAAATTACAGCTGTGCAAAAATACCTGTTGGATTGTTGGAATAACATTTGTTGTATGACATTATTCATTGCTTTTCAGCACATTTTCAGGTTTCTAGTGTCTGTAGTTCTCTAGGGATTGAATCTGGGGGAAAAGGGGAATTGCACACCAGCTGAAAAACTGTAAATTCCTATAAATGCAACACACTCAAAGCAAACAACTCATACTTCCCTAAGGGTGGTCACGTATGCTATATGTAATCAAATTTCTATGCATGTCACTAGTTCTTCTGCCTGATTAACATGATATATCCTGTTTAGATGGTTGGGAATTTTTCATCAAAATAATTTTTTCAGTGTCCAGTGGGATTTCTGCAAAATCAGGACTTGAATTCAAGTGCCAGAAGCCTGCACTTTTGGAGATGAAAATTGAGTTCTGTTCCCCCTGCTGCATGCATATTATTTAGCTGAATTCATTGCATCTGTGTGTATGTGAAGGATTTGTTACAGTAAGAAATGTACAGTAACTATAGTAACCCTCTCTCGCAACACCAGCACTTTTGAAAATCATACTTGGTGCCTCGCTGCATCTTTAGGTGTCTAACTTTGTATGTGTCTTAATCTCCCGAGCCAGATCTACAAGGTATTTAGGCTCCTACTGTTCCTTGATTTCAATAGAAGTTAGAGGCCTGAATTTTTTTGTGGATCTGGGCCTCTGTCCCAGAGTTCCCATCTGTAAAATAGGGATAAAAGCACTTCCCTACCTCACAGGGGTGTTGTGATGAAAAATATAGTAAAGATTGTGAGACTTCAGATACCACAATGATGGGCACCATCAGTATCTTAGATATACAGCAGTTTAGTTTGGGTGCCTCATGCCCCCATTCTCTTCTATGGGTCAGACTCCCAGGCAGGACTACATTTCTCACAATGCATTGTAGTCTGACCTATCATTGAACTGCTGTGATGCATCATGGGAGTCATGTGACTCTGGTGCATCATGGAAGAGGTGCAGAGTCCCCAGCCTCCAGTAATTTAGCATTGGCTGGATGCTGGGTCAAATCTATGCAGGATATTCAGTCAGTATTTATATCAGCGCAGTACACAGGGTCTGACACACAGGGAAAGCAGAAGAGGGAACTGTCAGACACTTTCAGATGTCACTTCTCTCCTCCACAGCCTCCCTCTATTGACCTTTTGAAAGGAGCTGGGCAAGCTGGTATCTTCTTTTTCTATCTTATTTATTATTTGTGTTGATCATAGCACCTTGGAGGCCCAGTCATGGACTGTGATTCCATTATGCTAGGTACTGTACAAACACAGAACAAAAAGACAGCCCCTGCCCCAAAGAGCTGACAGTCTAAGAATGAGACAGATGGGTAGACAGACAGACAGACGGAGGAGTGCAAAGAAACAATGACATAATATTGTCTAGCATGTTGGGCAGTGGTCTCAGCACACTAGCAGCCTAACCACTGTTGAGTTTTTGTAGGCATTACAAGAGGAGAGTTTTAAGACAAAATTTGAAGGAGGCGAGTGAGATACTTTGGTGGATGTTTATGGGAGCTCCTCCCAAACAGGAGGGGCAGCTCAAAGAGGGGTTTGTTTGAAAAGATAACATTGCTTAAAGTGCTGGCCAGTGGAGGCTGACATCATGGGCAGACCAGAGGCAGGAGTGGATTTTTTGGGACTGAATGAAAAATGATAGGTAGAGTGGGTTTAGGTTATGAAGGGCCTTGAATGTGAAGACAAGTCGCTGTCCTTCTCTGGCAAAGAGGCCTTCTCTCCCTTCTCCCCACTGTGACTAGAGGAGGAAAAGCATCCTCTGAGGGAATATTGTTCTCACTTCCCCCAAAACAGCCTCTTAAGAGGGATGGGGAGGAGAGCTATGATGATTGCTGATACAATGGAGTGCAGTTGTTACAGGCTAGGTTAAACCTCTTTGAAACTGCATTGAGGTGTAACCACCCCCTTTCATTTCAGAAAAAGCCACTAAGCTCCTTTAAGTCATCAGGTAGCTGCAAAAATAGCAGCTCCCCACCCCCAAAGCAGGCGCATGTCAGCACTCAAAACAAGGGCATGTGTTATGTTTGTCTGGGCATATGTCTACACTACAGTGTCAGCTGACTCATGCTCACAGGGCTTGCGTTGTAGGCCTATCAAATTGCAGTGCAGAAGTTTGGTCTTGGCCCAGAGGGTCCCAGAGTCTGGGCTCCAGCCTGAGCCTGTACATCCACACTGCAATGTTATAGCCCAGCAGCCTGAGCCCCGGGATCCTGAGTCAGCTGACGTGGGCCAGCCAGGAGCATTGTATTGCAGTGTAGACATACCCTCTACGTCTGTGAGAGAAACATCAGAAAGACTGGAGAGGGAAGCGGCGAGGACATAACAGACACTGCCTGAACAAACAGTAGGAGCAAGGCCTGAGAGAAACCCTGGAAGGGCTTTGGAGTGAGAACTGATTGACAGAGGCTTGGCACTGTGAGCAAAAAAGTGTCTTTTGTTGTTTGATTCCTTCTGTGTTCAGGGATACCTGGCTCTGTACATTCTCTGTAAATAAACAGGATTGCACCAGGGATACGTCTCCATCATTAATTTCCTCTCTTAATGGAAACCACCCACAGGGACCTGAACGTTGACTAACTGCACAGTTCAAAAAGGGGTATCATTTTTGTATGACCATGCGTATTTCTCAGAACTTTATGGGCTGATATTCACACCATCCATATCCTTCAGTGAAATATAGTAATGAAATATAGTCATAGGATATGTGAGAGAAGCTCTCAACAACTCAGTGAAGTGTGCTTTGTGTTTACATTTCTGTTCACTGTACTCATACCCCTCGGAGTCCAGATGGAATTTCAGATGGTTTGTTGTAGGGCAAGACTCCTCTTTGCAATGGGAGCACAACATTAATAAAATGGAGCTTATGAGGGTAAGTCAGTCACATTTTTTTAATAGGAGTTAAATATTGTTTCTGAGATGTTAACATAGTAAGTATTGACCTAGTGTATGTCAGTCAAGTTACATTACTTTCTCTTTTAATTGTACAAGAATAAATTGTATGTAGGCTAACCTGCTCATGGAATTATAATTTAGCGTCTTTCCTGGAAAGGTTAAATTGGCTATTAACTGAGGTCACAGAAAAGGGATTAAACACTGTATTAAGGATGGATAATAATTTTCATTCTAGTCCCTCCTGTGACTTGATGCAGCGCTCAAAGACTGAAAGCAGCATGTGCTGCCTATCAGTCACTGGAGTTTTTGCCCAGCTTGAGCAAGAAAATAGCTGCACTTTAACCACCATATTTCTTTCCCCCATCCCCAAGGAGTTTTCTAAATGTTTCACATTAGAGTGATGGACCAACTGTAAACTTTCCACTACAAAGAATTCTCACATTAAAGTTCTAGGCTTCCTTACTGGGCACATTAAGGCTTTAACCTGGCAAGAGTGAGAGCTTAGTTCATCTCATTAAAATCAAGTAATTAGCTTAATATATGTAAGAATCAATCAAGAGGTAAAGAGTTTTCTTTTTAAATGTTAACCATTTTATTTCAGAATTCAGGTAATAAACTGAAGTACTGTATATCTCTATTATTTTTCTCCAGGGGTATCAGGGCCATATCAGCAGGCCAGGAAAATCTTTTGAGCAGTCCTCAGATATTTTTTTCTTAAATGAACCACTTGAAAGATGTTTCATATACCCATTTACGCTGATTGGTATTTCCCCACACATTACTCTGACCCACACAGAAATCAGTCTGCTTTTAGCTAGCTCCATTGTAGGGGTGTCATGTCAGAACAAAATGGGGCTGCAGCAGGGGAAGTTGTGTCAGCATATAAAATATTATATGTGATTATACTGTAGCCTGAAAAGTCAGGGGGGTGCAAAAAGTGGATGACATAATGGAACATATAGACCTATGAAAAAAATAGAGGAGGGTGCATCTGCACCCCCACCCCATAGCAAATGATGCCACTGCTTCAAACTCAGTTACTTCCAGCCACTACACAAAACATCCACTTGCTTCAGTTCCCCCTGCCCAATCCAACAACTCTCCTCACCGTGTCTGATTTCCTCTGCAGCCCCATTTGAGCTCCTGCCCTATGGATCTCCATGGCAATTGCAGCACGAGTCTAAGCAATCAGAGGACTAAGGCAGACTACGTCTGCAGTTGTTCCCACTTCACCCCTGGAAATCCCTTTGTGGTGAATCACAGAGCAGTAGTGATATTTGGTGCCAATGCTGTTTCTCTGGGTGAGTTATCTGAAAAACAAACAAACCCAACCCCCTTCACCCCCCCCCCCGTACCTCGCTTGCTTGACTTTGACCTTAATTTGGCCCTGTTGTGCATATTTATTATGATACAGTCTTTAATTCCAAAATCATATACTATTTTTACCACAGAACCCTGGCCTCATTCAATGCAATTTACATCAGTGCAAAGTGGAAATAAAATGCTACTTCCTGCATAAGTGCAGAATTATAATATATTAGGGCCCTACCAAATTCACAATCCATTTTGGTCAATTTCATGGTCACAGAATTTTAAAAATCATAAATTTCATGATGTCTGCTATTTAACTCTGAAATTTCACAGAGTTGTAATTGTAGGGGTCCTGACCCAAAAAGGAGTTGTGTGTGTCTGAGGGGGCTGGAGTCACATGGTTATTGTAGAGGGTCTTGTGGTACAAATACCCTTACTTTTGTGCTGCTGGAGAGTGGTGGCTGCTGGCCAGGAGCCCAGCTTGGAAGACAGAGCTGCCACTAGCAACAGGGGGGAAGTAAGGATGGCAGGGTATGGTATAGCCACCCTTACTTCTGTGCTGCTGCCTGCAGAGCTGGGCCCTCAGTCAGCAGCTACCACTATCCGGTTGCCCAGCTCTGAAGGCAGCGCAGAAGTAAAGGTGGCAATATTACGACTCCCCTAAAATAACTTTGCCACCCCCCTGTAATTCCCTTTTGGATCAGGACTCCCAATTAGAGAAATGCTGGTGTCCTCCCCTGCCAAATCTGTATAGTATAGAGTAAAAGCACACAAAAGACCAGATTTCACAGTGGGGAGACCAGATTTCATGGTCTGTGACATGCTTTTCATGGCCATGAATTTAGTAGGGCCTTAAATATGATGGTGCTGTATGCTGATTTGCACAGGTGTAAATGAGTGCATAAGATGCCAAGTAGAACCTGCCCAATTATTTTGAAAACTCTCGAGTTTCTACTAAAAAGGAAAATAACCAAGAGCCTGATCCAAAACTCATTGAAATCAGTGGGTATTTTTCCTATGACTTCAATGGGATATGGATCAGACCCAAATAAAATAATTACTAATGCATAAAAATGTTCTCATCTTTGAGGACTTGTTACAGGAGAGTAATGTTCTATTCCTTTTGAAAAAATGAGCTGTCCTCTATAGTAAAGTGAAGCAGGTCTCTCCCTTTGGGATTATTGGGGAGAAATCAATCCAGATTCAGTTCAAAGGCTTTTCTTCTTATCTTTCTCAGTAATTAACAGTAATTTACAATAATTGCTGGGATTTCCTTGCCTTGATGGTGGCAGCAGACAACCTATATATATCACCTGGGAGCCACTGTTATCTTCTATCAGAGATGCTTAAAGAAGTTAGTACTGTTTTCATTTTTATTCTTAATGACTTTAAATAGATATCATATCTTTAATATCTATTGTAGTTAAGATATGGTGAAACAGACTAGAAACAAGTTTATTGTATTAGAAACATTTCTAGGAAGAAATGCATGTCCTGCAAAGAACTCTTAGCACAGGGATCTGTCCACATGCTTGTAGATCAGGATATTATTGGGTTAAAAATAATGTATAGGTATCCTTAAGGTCCTGAAAGCTAGATGAGCTAGGAATACTACTTGAGGTCTGCATTCAACAAAGTGGGAAGCCGTACTTAATAATGTCTCTATTTTTCTTTTAGTTCAAATAAGCAGAGCTTTGAAAAAAAAGGGTCCCAATAACCTTAGTTGTTTGCCTGCAAAAATCCCACAGACAATGGGATGTTACCTTTGTTAGTTCTGCAGGATAAGGCCCCATCTTCCCTCCAAGCACTTGTTTTTCGCTTTTCAAAATGGAAAATGGAGTATTTTGCTATTTTTCATTAGTAACCTATAATCAGACTGACCCCTCCAGCAACAAAACCTGTGGGGAGAACTGAAATAACTCCCATCAGGTGGACTTAAGTAGGAGTCAAGGCTTTCCATCAGTGTGGATCTGGGCAGAAACAGGCCCACCTTGAAACAAAAGACAACTGTTCCTTCATGTGCGGAGCAGGGTTCTCTCCCCTTCCATCCCACCCATGGTAGTAGGGTCAGGAGGAATCGTGGGACCATTGGCTGGGTCATCTTTAAGGCTGCTCAGTGGCAACCACAAAGGAGACTACATACAGAATGTCATATTTCTAGCATTTTAAAAAAGGGGTTCCTTCCAAAAAATGCCATCTTTGCTTGTTACAATTCCTCTGTATCAGTGGCAAAGAACTGGGACATCTGTTCATTTTTCCCATTTGAACAAAAATGCATTCTCCTGGCCACTTGGCAAACAAAGTTAGTTTAGGCTCATTTTTGCAGGAAATCTTTATACTCTGCTCCTGAAAAACAGCTAAGTATTCTGATTACACACTGCAGTGATCAGCTGATGTCATTTAGAACAGGAGGGGGGAACTCAGGCACTTTTAGGGAAAACTGAGGATATCTTCCCGCAAGAATTGTTTTTAAATACACCATCCATTTGGTGCCACTTTGGTCTCTTACAAAGGTTAAAAACAAAAATTGTTTTTTAAAAAGCATTTTTATGAGCTCGGGGACCTGGTCCAGCCCACATGTGCCTCATTAACAGCTTGTCCTGGGGCCTGGTAGAGGGCAGCTAGTCCCTATAAAGAGACAGCAGGGAAGAGGAAGCTGGGGTAAAGGGAAGTTGTAGAGAATTAAAAGGTTCCTGTTAGCTGCAGGAAAGTCTTCAGGGAGTAAAGGATTCTATCTTGGTAGGAGTGGCTTCTATAAGCAAGGGAAGACTGTAGGAAGTAAGGCCTGGGAGTGGCCAATGGGACAGGAGGATTCTCTTTTGGGAGAAGTGCTGAGCCCCAGAACTGCAACTTGTTTCCAATTGTATAGAAATAACTTAGATCCAGATGGGAGATGCTGTGAGAACTTTGGTCTGGTGGAGTTTATTTAAGGAGCAGTGAAGAACTGAATGTCAAACGGGGTTCTGCAGAGTCACCCCAGGTGAGGGTGGGCTTGGGTGGCAGCTCCCCTGTTACAGAGCTTCATCCAGCCCATTGGTGTCCTCGTGTCTTCATGGAACTTCAGAGCATGGTCTGTGGCTTCATGTTCTTCCACCTTTTCCTTACTTCAAAATCTGAAGGGAAGACTCTACTGAGAGGCAACCATAAAGTCCTAGAAGAGGAACTGTACTAGGGAGATGCCTCCCTCTCTTCCGCATACATCCTTTTTACTGAGCTTGGGGGAATTTCACATACATAGAGCCTGCTTTCTCAGACTAGGGTTGGCTAAAACTTGTCTATTCATAGTAAATACCTGTTATGAAGATGAGAAGAAAATGTTAGTGACTTGAAACCAGGCAGTAGTAGGTGGAAATGAGCTTGCAGTGAAGGCCAGGAAGTGTGTGGATGGGTTCTTTCAACCATTTGTATGAACACACTGTATGCTCCATGGGGAATATAAAATAATCAGACTGCAGGGGCAAAATTATGAGTTTTAAATTTACAGCGATGTAAGGGTGGAACTATAGATTAAAAGAGTCTCATTCGCCTCTTCCTTGCACCTTGTGTAGTCATTTACACCTGTGCAAAGCGAGTGTAAAATGCAGTGTATAAGAGCTTGTCTACACTACAGAGTTGCAGTGCTGGTGAGGGGGTTACAGCGCTGCAACTTAGGATGTGTACACACCTGCACGACACTACCAGTGCTGCAACTCCCTGTTTGCAGCGCTGGTCGTACACCCGGTCGAGCCTCGGGTGTAGAGGATCCAGCGCTGGATCACCAGCGCTGGTCATCAGGTGTAGACACTCACCAGCGTTTTTGTTGACCTCCGTGGCATAAGCAGGTATCCTAGCATACCTGAAGAAGCCTCTCTGGTAATCAAGCAAACTCCACTGCCCTGTGCTCACCTGACCCCTCCTTTAAATGCCCCGGGAAATTTAAAAATCCCCTTCCAGTTTGCTCAGCCAGGTGAGGAGTGCAATTAATCAATCAATCACTCAGCGACCATGCCTCCACGCACCAAACGAGCCCCAGCATGGACCAATGCAGAGCTGCAGGACCTCATTAGTGTTTGGGGAGAGGAGGCTGTGCAAACACAGCTGCGCTCCAGAAGGAGAAATTATGATACGTATGGGCAGATATCGCAGTCCTTGATGAGAAGGGGCCATGAACGGGACGCCTTGCAGTGCAGGGTAAAAATTAAAGAGCTGAGGAGTGCGTACTGCAAAGCCCGTGAGGGAAATCGCTGCTCAGGAGCTGCCCCCACAACCTGCCGCTTTTACAAGGAGCTGGATGCCATACTTGGGTGTGACCCCACTGCGAATCCTAGGAGCACGATGGAGAGTTCAGAGCAGGGAGCAGTGGGGGATGTTGTAGAGGACGGAGACAGTGAGGCTACTGGCGTGGAGGGAGACACCCCGGAGTCCCAGGACACATGCAGCCAGGAGCTCTTCTCAAGTCCGGAGGAGGCTAGCCAGTCGCAGCAGCTCGAAACTGATGTTGAGGAGGAAGCTGAGGATCGTGCTCGGGGTAAGTAGATTTCTATGTTTTGGGAGAGGAGGATTTTGGTTATGGCTGCCTGCATGCATGCCTAAACATGGAATAGCCCATTGATTTGATCTATCACGTCTCTGTAATCTGCCTCGGTAATCTCTTGAAATGTTTCTGCAAGAGCGTTTGCAATTTGCTTTCTCAAATTGATCAGGAGAGCCACCGTGGTCCCTGTCCCGGTCAGGCTAACTCGTCCGATCCACTGTGCAGCGAGGGGTGGAGGGACCATGGCTGCACACAGGCAAGCTGCATAGGGGCCAGGGCGGTATTCACATTCCTGTAGAAGACCCTCCCTCTCTTCCCAGGTAACACGCAGCAGTGATATGTCTGGCAGTAGGAAACCCTGTTGAGAGTTTAGGGGTAATTGAGTGCAGGGCGCCAGATTCGCGGTTCCCCAGCCCATGGTGCTCTGTTTCCCCCCCCACCCCCTTCCCAGCACGTAGGCAGCCCCGCGGTGTGCTCCCGTGTTTCCCACCCCACCTCCCAGCACGTAGGCAGCCACGCGGTGTGCTCCGGTGTTCCCCGGCCCCCCCTCCAAGCAGGTATCCTTCCCCGCGTTGTGCTCCGGTGTTCCCCACTCCCCTCCAAGCAGGCACCCAGCCCCGCGGTGTGCTCTGGTGTTCCCCGACCCCCCTCCAAGCAGGTATCCTTCCCCGCGTTGTGCTCTGGTGTTCCCCGACCCCCCTCCAAGCAGGTATCCTTCCCCGCGGTGTGCTCTGGTGTTCCCCGACCCACCTCCAAGCAGGTACCCAGCCCCGCAGTGTGCTCTGGTGTTCCCCGACCCCCCCCTCCAAGCAGGCATCCAGCCACGCGGTGTGCTCTGGTGTTCCCCGACCCCCCCCCTCCAAGCAGGCGCCCAGCCCCACGGTACGCTCTGGTGTTCCCCGACCCCCCTCCAAGCAGGTATCCTTCCCCGCGTTGTGATCTGGTGTTCCCCGACCCCCCCCCCCCCAAGCAGGCATCCAGCCCCGCGGTGTGCTCTGGTGTTCCCCGACCCACCTCCAAGCAGGCACCCAGCCCCGCGGTGTGCTCTGGTGTTCCCCGACCCCCCCTCCAAGCAGGCATCCAGCCACGTGGTGTGCTCTGGTGTTCCCCGACCCCCCCCTCCAAGCAGGCACCCAGCCCCACGGTATGCTCTGGTGTTCCCCGACCCCCCTCCAAGCAGGTATCCTTCCCCGCGTTGTGATCTGGTGTTCCCCGACCCCCCCCCCAAGCAGGCATCCAGCCCCGCGGTGTGCTCTGGTGTTCCCCCGACCCCCCATCCAAGCAGGCATCCAGCCCCGCGGTGTGCTCTGGTGTTCCCCGACCCCCCTCCAAGCAGGCACCCAGCCCCGCGGTGTGCTCTGGTGTTCCCCGACCCCCTCCCCAAGCAGGTATCCTTTCCCGCGGTGTGCTCTGGTGTTCCCCGACCCACCTCCAAGCAGGCACCCAGCCCCGCGGTGTGCTCTGGTGTTCCCCGACCCCCCCCCTCCAAGCAGGCACCCAGCCCCACGGTATGCTCTGGTGTTCCCCGACCCCCCTCCAAGCAGGTATCCTTCCCTGCGTTGTGATCTGGTGTTCCCCGACGCCCCGCCCCAAGCAGGCATCCAGCCCCGCGGTATGCTCTGGTGTTCCCCGACCCCCCTCCAAGCAGGCATCCAGCCCCGTGGTGTGCTCTGGTGTTCCCCCGACCCCCATCCAAGCAGGCATCCAGCACCGCGTTTCCACCCCCCCCCTCACCGTCAGGACGGCGTGAACGCGGACCAAAGAAACCCGCCCCCCCCAAGCAGCTAGCTCACCACCTTCCTGTTCACTACTGTCCCTTCTTCAGGACACCAGCTACCCCCTGTACCCATTGCTAATAAACCCCAGTGACCCAGTGGTCAATTCCCACTCCCAAGGGGAAATCGGGGCAAAACCACTCACCTCATTTCTCGCCATGACTTAGCTTGCCTGCCCTCTCTGTGTTATGTGAGGTATGTGAGAAGGATGCTACCAAAAGTCTCAAAAGTCCTTCAAACTGTGATAATAAACAATGATGCCTCTGTGTATTACATGGTTCTATCTCTGTTTTCTAGGGACCTTGACTACTGCAGCCATATCACTGGCCTCACGTAGGTTGCAGAACTTGAGACGGAATCCTAGGAAATCAAAAGAGGAATTGATCAAGTCTGTTATGAGCCACTACAACAGAGAAAGTAGGAATACAGAGGAATGGAGAGAGAAGACGTATGAATGGAGAAGCAGTGTACAGGACTGGAGAAAGAGTGTACATGAATGGAGAAAGAGTGTACATGAATGGAGGCAAACAGAAAGCAGGAGAAAGGAATTGTCTGCCAAAAAAACCACAAAGCAGATGATAAGCCTCCTGTCTCGCCAAACTGAGTCTTTCGAGTCTCTTGTAGCCATGCAGACAAATATTTACCGTGGTAACCCACAGCCCTCCCAAAGACCTCTTCCTTGTTCCCCAGTCTTTCCACAAAACAGCTTTCTCCAGCAGCCAGTTCCATATTATCCCCAGCTGCCCCCAACACCTATAAGATCACCTACCAGCCCTGATAACTATAATTCTTACCCTGTTCACTCCAACCCCACTGTTCTGCAGCATAGTACTGCTGAAGTGCAGCAGACAGGGAATATTGATCAAAATAGGACAGATTAAAACCTGTAAATGTACAGTCCACCACCCCTACCCCCTTGCCTGTTATGTACTGTTTGTTGAATAAAGTTTTTTCTTTCTATTTCTTTCACTACGTTTTATTGTTGCTGGAAGTGGGAAATATTACACAGCAAGGTAAAGCAAAGCACATCAAATGCATCAAACATTACTGTTGGCTCTCAGCATCAAATTGCTCCCTTAAAGCATCCCTAATCCTTGAAGCCCTTTCCTGGGCCTCCCTATTAGCCCTGCTCTCTGGCTGAGCAAACTCATCCTCCAGGCGTCGAACCTCGGAGGTCCATTCCTCACTGAATCTTTCACCCTTCCCTTCACAAATATTATGGAGGGTGCAGCACGCGGATATAACTGCGGTGATGCTGCTTTCCATCAAATCTAGCTTCCCATAAAGACAGAGCCAGCAAGCTTTCAAACGGCCAAAAGCACACTCCACAGTCATTCTGCACTGGCTCAGCCTGTAGTTGAACCGGTCCTTGCTCCTGTCAAGCTTCCCTGTATATGGTTTCATGAGCCATGGCATTAAGGGGTAAGCGGGGTCTCCAAGGATCACAGTGGGCATTTCCACGTCCCCTACTGTGATCTTGCGGTCTGGGAAAAAAGTCCCGGCCCTCAGCCTCCTGAACAGGGCACTGTTCCGAAATATGCGTGCATCGTGCACCTTTCCAGGCCATCCTGAGTAAATGTCAGTGAAACGCCCACGGTGATCCACAAGCGCTTGCAGAACCACGGAGAAATACCCCTTGCGATTAACATACTCTGATGCCAGGTGGGGTGGTGACAGAATAGGAATATGCGTCCCATCTATTGCCCCTCCACAGTTAGGGAACCCCATTTCTGCAAAGCCATCTACAATGTCCTGCACGTTCCCAAGAGTCACGGTTCTTCTTAGCAGGGTGCGATTAATGGCTGTGCAAACTTGCATCAGCACCATTCCAACGGTGGACTTTCCCACTCCAAACTGGTTCGCCACCGATCTGAAGCAGTCTGGAGTTGCCAGCTTCCAGATTGCAATAGCCACCCGCTTCTCCACTGGCAGGGCAGCTCTCAATCTCGTGTCCCTGCGCCGCAGGGTAGGGGCGAGCTCAGTACACAGTGCCATGAAAGTGGCTTTTCTCATCCAAAAGTTCTGCAGCCACTGCTCGTCATCCCAGGATTGCAGGACGATGTGATCCCACCACTGAGTGCTGGTTTCCCGAGCCCAAACGCGCCGGTCCACGGAGCTGAGCACGTCTGTTACTGCCACAAGCAATGTACTGTCTTCACAGTGAGGCGATTCGATATCATCGTCTGACTCCTCACTCTCACTGTCACTCTCACTGTCGCTCTCACTCTCACTCTCACTTTGCAGCTGAAGGAATAGCTCCACTGCCAAGCGCGATGTGCTGGCAACATTCATCAATAAGGTCGTCAGCTGCTCAGGATCCATTTATAAAAAAAATCGCAGAAAAAGCGCTGTACAATCACAATGCTGCCACACTGCTCCGAATGTGTACCAAAGCACCACGGGGCGTTGGAACAGGAACAGGAAGCGGAAAGACAATCACACTTCCTTCCCCTTCCCACAAGCCACAGCGCCGATATGAGACGAGGTGCTCTGTGGGATAGCCGCCCACAATGCACCACTCCCAACAGCACTGCAGTGTGGCCACATTTAACACCACTTGCAGCGCTGGTTGCTGTAAGTGTGGCCACTCTGCAGCGCTGGCCCTATACAGCTGTACTAACACAGCTGTAACAACCAGCGCTGCAAAATTGTAGATGTAGACATACCCTAAAACTAGCAGAGAATTCTAATTGAGGAGCATTTACTGCCCTGTTTACACCTGCATTAATGACTACATCAGGTGCAAGGCATTGGTGACTCAAGCCCTAATTGCCTGACTGGAGTGAGTTGAGAAATGGCTCTTTATGTTAGCAAGAGAGTCTAATGTACAAAAAAGGGACAATCTCTTTTCATCAGGCCTCCTTTTATTTGCTCACTTTCATTGTTCTGTATAGATTCCTCCCCTCCCCCATTGTTCTGCTCCCTTCCACTCAATAATTCCATTGGCCTTAATGAAGCTCTATTTGAATCAAAAGCCTGAAACATTTAATTTTGGCACTGTGCAGGCAAAACCCTCAGATGTCAAAATCCCCTCATGTTGCACTTAAGTGCACCTGTGGCTGATGCCTGGAATGTGTTGATGGCTCAGGTGAGAGTAGCATCCAGCTGCTTCTCAAAGGAAGCATTACAGTAACGTGGACCCTCTGAGCCCAGTGCTAAAGAGATACTGCGGGATCTTCTTGCCCCAAAATAATGCAATCAAAGGAGATTTGCTCAGCAGGCGGTTTTTGCCAAGCTCTCTCAGCTTTGCTAAATGCATTACCACTCTGCAGGGGGTGTGCTGTTTACTCTGATTCCATTCACCAGATTTATATTAGTTACACAAATCCCCAGATATAGCCAGACCTTAGAAACAATAGGATTTCTTCCAAGGAGCTGCTGCAAACAAGTGAAAATGCCGCTGAGGCTCTGTTGTTACTGCTATGAAGAAATATGAGGGAAGAACAGCTCATTTTTAACTAAATAGGAGAAAATAATTAATGTATCTGAAATGGAGACATTTTCAAAACTGTAAAATAGGATCTTAAAGTTTACCAGAAAAATGCTGTGTACAAAATCCTATTAAATATAAATATAACTGGGAGTGTGCATGTTTTTAGAGACGCCCTCTGATTTCAGTTACCATCCTATAAAGAATAGGAAGAAGTGGTTAGAGCCCTGTAGAGGAGGTGAGGAGTAGGGTGCCCAATTCATTATTGCTCTTCTGCTCCTTTGTTCCACCAAGGACAGTAGGGCAGAGCTAAGTACCCATTTCCGGAGAACACCCTTTTTGCCTAGAGCCTTTGCACCTGGCTCAGAGCTGCCTCCACAGCAGCCCCAAGCATAGGAAGCATACTGGGGCAAGCCAAGGACAGAGCAAGATGGGCTGGAGGTGGGAGGAGGCATATCTAGGGCAGGCCTTGTGTGTTTCCTTATAGGGCCCATTGAAATGTTGGCAGAATTTAGGGCAGCTATTAGAAATACCTGCACTGGGGACCAAACAGATTGTGGGAGGTGCAAGCTGTCTCCCTTGTGTCCCTGCACTGGTGAGCTGTCCTCTGGATTCCCCTGCTGACTCTGTCACTTCTTCCTTTTGTGGCCTGGGTCAATCGGGTAATGCCTCACTTTCTGTGTTTGCCCATCTGTAAATGGGGATAATGCTGCTTATCTGCTGCATCTCACACACTGAGGAGAGAATATGGTTAGAGGCACTCACATGAGGTCCAAAGTATTGTTAAGGAAACTGTAAAAGACACATTTACATAAAATGGTCACCCAAAAGAGGCTATGCTATGTGACAAAGAATGAAGCATCTACTATGATTTGTCAAAGCAAACAAATCCTAAGGTCCAAGAAGTATTATCCAAACTGGCTGAACTTCTTGAATCTACTAGATTAGGGTGGAAGTCTCGGGAGGACAGACCGATATCTGTTACTTCATGCTTCTGGTCAGGCCAGAGATATCATGCGACTTGCTAAACTCCAAGGGGTAGGTTTGGATCCAAGGATTCAATACTGAACCCTTAAATTCCCCAAATTCAAAGGGGTTCAGATCTGAGATCCATTAAATACCAATGATTAAAGGGGAACACAGAATACAGCTCAATCTGGCACTTGTTTTAATTTTAACACAAAATACACTTCCATAAGTTAGCAAAGTTATTTAAAAGTGAAGAAGTGCTTATACTGCAGTTTAATTTCCAGTAAAAATATTGGTTCTATTGCTTCAGACCAGGAAAGCAATAGAACCAATTTTTTAAAAATATAAGACATTTAAACACATTCCAAGGTTTGGGGTTAGAACTTTTTTCAATCCTGATTTTTTTTTTAAAGCTTCTGGGCTAAGACTTTATATTCAAAATCAGCTAAAAGGAAATGTGTATGGATGGACCCTAAAGTGTAGGAGTTTACAAAGGAAATGCTGACCCAAGTTTAAATATAGTGGTGTGAATAATGCTACCCTGATATAGCATTACCATATGCATTATAACTCTGCAGCCATACATTTTCTTGAAGGTGGGGGAGGGGAACCAGCTGCAGTACTAAAACTTTTTATCTTCTGAAAATTACAAGGCAGAAAAATACTTAAGCCTCAGAATCTGGGTATCTCAAAAGGAATGCTTATTGAGACTGTCATAATGATAAACTATTAACTCCTTTTTGCCAAGCAGAGCTTTTAAACCAAAGACTTGGTTTTAACCTCCACTATGTAACTGTGCATTTCTTTGTGTATTCAAAGTTCAGCCAATCCCCTTATACACACTAGCAAATTTTCTAAGGTATGCAGTGGTAGGACATAGTGCTGCTTGCTCGTTGAGGGGAGAGGCAGTCTCTTAGGGTATGTTAACACTGCAGTTAGAAACCTGCAGCTGGCCCGTGTGGGTTCATGGTGCTTGGGCTAAGGGGCTGTTTAACTGAGGCATAGATGTTTGAGCTTGGGTTGGAGCCTGGGCTGTAGGACCCTGCAAGGTGGGAGGGTCCCAGAGCTCAGGCTGCAGCCTGAGCCCGAATGTCTACACCTTAGCCTGTTTCCCAAACGCCCAAGTCATTTGGCAAGGGCCAGCTTCAGGTTTTTAATTGCAGTGTAGCCATATCCTTGCTGCGCAACAGTGACCCATTTTGCTATGAGTGAGCTACAAGGATAAAAAGGTTGTATAAGGGAGAAACCCAAAAAACCCCAGTAATGGCTGGCCCTGCACAGATCTGCATTGATTGGGAAGGAGTGGGTGAAATAGGCTTTTCCCTCATCTTGTGTTCCTGCTCATGGCCAGCCACAGTTTTGATGGGGAGTGCTGGATAGGGCTGCTGGAAGAGCTGACTTTCCTAATGATGGCAGGAATGGAGGGAGATGTGGCCTTGCCATCAGTTGGCACCAGCCAATAGAGATGGTTCAGTGTTCGAAGAGAACCTTTCAACAGGAGGCTGATCAGCCGGTATGTAATGCCTCCAAAGTCCCGTACTGGCATGTCCAAAAATCATGAGATCCTTTAAATCTCTTGATTCTGTGCCAAAGTTTGGGGTTAGTTTCCTTTGCCTTCAGATTTTTGAGCCTTCAGGGTACACTCTGGTCACAAGTCAGGCTTTTCTCCACTACCATGAGGGCAGAACATTAGGGTTTGTTTTCTTTTAAACTAAAGCTGAAATTCGCACATAATTGTCTTCAAGACCTGGGCTTTAAGTAAGACATCAAATATTGCAAGATCTGTGAGTAATTGTCAAATCTGGCAATCCTAAAAGTCCCTAATAATGGGACTTTGCTTGAGTAAGGACTGAGGCTTTATCTATATCGAAAAGTGCATTGGATTAACTAAATTGATTTAAAAATCCATCTCTTTAAGGCAGTGAAAGCCCATAATATTCACATACTTAAATTGGTTTAACTCCTGCTTTGTGGGTTTGCACAAGTTTAATAAGATCAGTTTTTAAATATTCAGTTAAACTGATACATGTTTCTAGTATAGATAAGACCTGAGTTAAAAATGAGTGAGAAGCTCAGAATTTGGCCCAGTAAGAATATATTTGCTAACTTCTTTTAGTTAAACCCATTACCTTCTCCATGATAACTTGTACCCCACCAAAGCAGTGCAGAAAACATTCAGAACATCAGTTTTGAACAATCTGTACTCCAGGACAGACACAGCTGTAACGGCTGCACTGAAATGCAGTTATATTGCAGTTGCACATACTTCTGTGTTCAATTTTCAATTCTTTATTGTTTGTGCTGTTCTAGACTTATATTATCTTTTACATCTTCAAAGCACTGTCAATTTATTAATCCTCCCAGATAGTGCCCCCATCTGAGATAGGGCAGTATGTGTTATCTTCACTTTACAGATTGGGAATTTGGGGTAGGTGAAAATGATTTCTTCAGGGATAGCAGAGCTAGTCAATGGCAGGGCTGGGATTATTAGAATTTCAGGTGTTCTTGGCTTCCAGTCTCATTTTTATAACCATTAGGCTTCTTACCTACGTAAGAAAACAATGTAATGAGAATACTGAAGACTATTAATCCCACTGATTGTTCTAGTCCCTGTAGGATAATCTTAGTAGAATGAAAATACGTAGTGCACACATAGCACTTCACAGGCCTGTTTCTTCTGCTCTCATTTACCCTGCTGTGAATCAGGAGTAACTACTGATGTTAATTGAATTACACTGGTGAAAAACTGGTGCAAGTGAGAGAATGGACCTCTACATTTCAAAGCTCTTTGCAGCGCTTTGCCAGCTCCACCAGTACATTCTGGCTGCTTTGTTCTGCTCCAGTGATGCATGTAGTTGTAAACCCAGCCTAACTGACCAGTTAAATAATGGCTATTGCTAATTTGCATTGCAGAGCTCCACAGAGCAACCAGTGTGTACTTGTGAACCTAGTCCATTAATTATGTGACAATAATTAATTAAGATGATGCAACTGATTCATGAATATGAACAGGACACTGTCACTGCCGTATTATACATTTTATGCTTGTCAATCTTGGTGCCTTTTTACAGACTCCAAATTGACCTGAAAATAAACCTCAAACTCTCAGTAATGTTGTTCTCATCATGAAATCTCACCACAGGTGTATTACATGTTAAAATGGCCATAGCTTGTTTGAAAAATCGCACAGAAGATATGTAATTGACCCATATCAACTCTATAATATCTAGTTTGCCAAAAATAAAACCTTGATGGGTAAGTATAATTTACTGCTGACAAAAAGACTTTTTTGAGGGTTTTCAACTGATAGATTCCATTAATTCTTATTCCCTTTTATATGCACATTTCTATCCTTTTGATGACAACAGCGAAACCCATTAGCAGTGATTATCAATGACAGCACTGCAGCAAAAATGTCCTGTATTTCAGTAACTGGCAACCTGATGGGCTTGAATGCACAACGGAAAGATCTTTCTGTTTATTTCTTCTGCCCAGTGGCATCTCTTCTGAAAGTGATACCTTGTTTATAAGGTGTGGAGACACCAACACTGCCTGCTTTTAACAATATCCCTCTCTGTCCTCAGTATTTGCTGAACTCATTTAGCTTTAACCCTCACATAAGACCGAGCGGCTTATTGATAGTGCAGTGCATGGGAAACTTTATTTTGACATTATAAGGAGTGGCATGGCTAATTCCCATCATACAGCACAGAAACTCTTATTGTTTCACACTAGTTTCAGCATTATACTATATTTGCCTTTCATGAGAATTTTCATGAACAGGCTTATGAGTTTTTTAGAATGAAAACTTGCTGCTATTTGAATAATATGATAACTGTCTTTACTAGAACATGCTGTTTGGATGTGTGCTAATGAAAGATCAAAATACAAGGCCCAGTAAAGGCCTGGGTGAAAATGAGGCTCAAAATGTAACAAATTCAGATTGGATCATAGTGTCATCATCTGATTTTTGAGTTTGGCTACACTGGCACTTTACAGCGCAGCAACTTTCACGCTCAGGGGTGTGAAAAAACACACCCCTGAGCGCTGCAAGATACAGCGCTGTAAAGCCTCAGTGTAATCAGTGCTGCAGCGCTGGGAGCACGGCTTCCAGCGCTGCAAGCTACACCCGTAAGGGATGTGGTTTATGTGCAGCGCTGGGAGAGCTCTCTCCCAGCGCTGGTGCTCCGACCACACTCACACTTCAAAGCGCTGCCGTGGCAGCGCTCCCTCAGCGCTGCCGCAGCAGCGCTTTGAAATTTCAAGTGTAGCCATACTCTATTTTGTAAAGGGCATCAGGCTCTGGCCTTAGATTCACCTCTGGCCCCCACTGCCTTCTCCAGCCCCAGGCTTCAGACATGTAGTGGTGGGGTCCATCCACTGGCTGAGAGACTTGGGGCTCGGGTGCCATGATCTGGCACAGGATTTGGGGCTTGGGCCTTGGGATCCAGCAGCAGGTGCCAGCCCAGGGCTCCCCTACTCCCCCATTGCTCCTAACCCCCACTGCCTCTCCTAGACCCCCATCAATCCCTGCAGGTCTCCATGCCTCCTTACCAACCTCCCCATTCAGGGCTTACTCAGCCCAAGCCTGGGAACAAATTAAATCTGCTGTGAAAAGTGACATTACAAATGTTACTTTTCACAGCACACTTAGTAGCTAGCTGGGAGGATGTGAAAAGTGATATTGACATACAAGTATAACTTTTCACAGCAGCAGACTTACTACCTAGGAAGTCTAAAATAAAAAGCAACCAAAAAAGACAAGAACATGGAAATCACCTTGTGTTTCTGTTCTATTTAGGTCCAGTAAAGAATAGAGACAACTGTACATTATTTTTATTATTGAATCTGAAAAAAAAACCCAAAAAACCTACATAAATTACAATGATTTGGACATGTAAATGTGGATATTTTCTCGTCTTTCCTAAAGTTAATTCAGTATTTTAGGAAAAATTGTCAGTATGGCCTCCAGCAAGAGTTGGTGGCCCCAAAAATTTGTTGTGAAAACCTCTGACCTAGACAGGCAGGCCTGAAGATCTTAGTGGGGTGCTTTAAAACTCTTTTAATCTCTGCTTCTTTCCCCAGACCTGAAGACAATCTCTGTGTAAGCTCAAAGGCTTGTACCTTCCACCAACAGAAATAGATCCAATAAAAGATATTACCTCACTCACCTTGTTGTTTCTTTAAAACTGCCAGTTCTGACTGTTAACTTCATGATTTGCACTGGTGGTGAAATTGTTAATGTTTATTCAGAATAATGGTGCATAATAGTTTATTAAATTGTCAAACAGTACATCCAGAATTCCCTTATGTCTCATTTAAATGTAGCCTCCAGATGGTTCTAAAACACAGACCTGCACTTCAATAAAGAGTCTAATTTACTATGTGTCTCTAAGCCCACTAATCTTGGTTCATTAATTATGACTGTGATTTGGAGTACATATAAACAATGCATTTTGACTTGATCCTGAAGATATTACAACTTATGTCAGTGTGCAGTGAAAGCCTAGTTCATCCACTCAATCATACTGGTCTGTTTACACTGTGTGAAAAAAAGTTTTCCTTTTCTCAAGGTTACTGAAAACTGTTTGCAGCCACTTCCTTGGAGGAAAAAAAATAACCATATACAAACTTAGAAAAAACATCTCCAACTCTCTTGGTAGATTGGATGCTTTAGTTTAATGTCCTAGTTAGTATTTTATTTTTGTGACTGAATGTGCTCACAAAAGTAAAGTTCGAATAGCACTGGCTTGAAATGCCCAGTGCAATCACAGCTCTGTAGGCTCAAGCCAACTTTGTTTTCTTATCATCATTATTGTAGTCCCGGGCCTCTTTTGAGTCTACTCAAACTTAAATCTGGGTAAGTAATGAAGAAAACTTCTCCATAAACATTTAATGGAATTCAAAGTTTAATTCTGTTTGACCATGTTCTCAGTTTATGTCTTTTGCACAAAGATTTGTTTGAATGCAGACATAATCTCTTGCACTCTAGATATATCTAGTAAACTCTAGATATATCTAGTGCAGAACAGGGATATTTATATGACCCTACAGAGAAATAATTTGTATGTATTGATTATAAAGCCCTAACTGGCATAGGTTCAGTCTACCTGAGGGATCATCTTGTGACATTGCACTCCATATGATTTTATGAAAATGTGCTAATAAATGTGACTATAATGTAAGTGGAATATGCTTCATGCAAAAGGTCTTTTGTAAGGTATCATTACAAAGCTTATAATCTACTGAGTGTGTTCGTCCTATTTGTATGAATGTATCATTCTTGTATCTGAAACTAGAAATATGAAATATAACTCTGAGGCCCTATTGTAATTATGCAATTCTGGGCCATTAATGGTGGTTTGAAATCTTGATGGCTCCCATTAACCAGGACAATTGACTGTAGATGGCTCTGTTTACTTGCAAGCTTTTCTGTGAGTAAGGCCAGGAAGAATGAAGGCTTGGGGTCTCACAAGACATATGACCATGTCACTTGGTACTGGAATCCATCTTAAACCTGGTGCTTTTCCATTTAGAAGGAGGGATGTGGACCCAGAGAGACCAAAGTTTCCCTCCTTGTGCCAAAGCTATAAAAGGGGGTGGAACAGAACAAAGGGGGTTTCAGTCATGAGAAATCCCCTAGCTACCCCTGGAACAAGGACTGTACCAGGGGAAGGGATTGGGCCCAGACTAGAAAGGAGTCTAGTCTGTGAAAGAAGCTTATTGGAACATCTCTGAGGGTGAGATTTAATCTGTATTCAGTTTCCTACTGTATTAGGCATAGACTTGCGTTTTTTATTTTATTTTGCTTGGTGACTTACTTTGCTCTGTCTGTTATTACTTGGAACCATTTAAATCCCACTTTTTATATTTAATAAAATCTCCTTTTGCTTATTAATTAACCCAGAGCAAGTATTAATACCTGAGGGAGCAAACAGCTGTGCATATCTCTCTATCAATGTTATAAAGAGCAAACAATTTATGAGTTTACCCTGTACAAGCTTTATACAGAGTAAAATGGATTTATTTGGGGTTTTGACCCCACTGGGAACTAGGTATCCGGGTGCTGGAGACAGGAGCACTTCTTAAGCTGTTTTCAGTTAAGCCTGCAGCTTTTGGGGAACATGGTTCAGACCTGGGTCTGTGTTTGCAGCAGGCTAGTGTGTCTCGTTCAACAAAACAGGTTGCTGAAGTCCCAAGCTGCCAGGGAAAATGGACTCCGAGGTAGTCTCAACACATCAGGTGGCAGTCCCAAAGGGGTTTCTGTGACCCAACCCATCACACATCTCTTCTGCCCCTTCTCCCCCCTGCCCCCCATGCCATACTGCCATAGCTGTGGACAGAGAGGGTATTCAAGCTGGATACCCTCACTATAAAAGACAGGAGGTTCTTAGCTTCCTGTGAGGGCTCCAGGACTGTGGAACTTGTTCCAGCCCACCCCGTCCAAAATAGTCCGAATTTGGTGACTTTCCAGGCATGCTGCCGAAGATGTGTTTTGAGAGGATTTTGGGAGAAGGCTGGGGATGTGCGTGACCTCTTGGTGCTAAGTGGCAGAGGGAACAAGGGCACATAACATTTTGCAGACATTCCCTCAGTCAGATACATGCATAATCATTCACTGAACGGTGGCATGTGAGTTCTCTATCAAGAGCCAGTAGCCCTCTGGTCATTTTCATACTTATGAAATGCATGTAATGGATAATATTTAAGGAGTTAAGTATTTATACTAAGAATTATGTTCTTGAAGTTAAGGCAGATTACCAGGAAGTGCCATACTTGTTCCCAGAAAGGAACATTCCCAAAGTAACAGACACTTATCTCCCTATCTGGCCATTTATGTATTGAACGGTTCATAATGTAGACCTATTTCCACAGGCTAAATAAGATTGAAAAAGCTACAGAAGAGGAACTCTATGGGGGGATGCGCTGCTTTTGAAAAAAAGACAGGCTTGTTTGGGTATATGTAGGAGTATAACGAAATACATGGAATCCTATGTACTCACCTCTGAGGCAAGCAAACAGCGTGTCTGTCTCATGAAAGGAGGATTATAGCTAGCCTGGCTGTAAAATGCTACAAGGATTTTGGGTGAGTAATATTCTACAAGACATGAGTGTCTTGTAAGTCTAGGTTTTGGAATGCATGTTATGATTTCATTTTATATGTAACCGTTTGTTTCCAGTACTACTTCTCACTATCACTTGAATCTCTGTGATTTGTCAAATGACCATATACTTGTTTTCACTATATCTGAGTGCTGTTTGTTAAGCAGGGCAGTCATCTGAGATGGACGTGGTAAACTGGGGTATATTGTTTCTTTGGAGGCTCCAAATCTGTGAATACTGTGAGTGTCCAGTGGACCAGGGACTGGACACTCTAGGTAGAAACTGGGGAGGCTGCTAACCTGTAGAGCAGGAGTTCTCAAACTTCATTGCACTGCAACCTCCTTCTGACAACAAAAATTACTTCACGAACTCAGGAGGAAGAACTGAAGCCTGATCCCGCCCGAGCCCCAGTGACCCTGGTGTGTAGGGGGGGAGCTCAAGCCCCACTCCCTGGGCAGAGAGGACAAAGCTGAAGCTCAAGGGCTTCAGCCTTAGGCAGGGGGTGTACAACCTGAACCCTGTCGCTCAGGGCTGAAGCCCTCTTTGGCCTTGGATAATGGGGCTTGGGCTTGGGCTTCAACCAGTCTAAGCCAATCCTACCAACCTCATTCAAAGGGGGTCGCGACCCACTTTGGGGTCCCAACTCACAGTTTGATAACTGCTGTTGAAGAGAGACAACAGAGCCCTGGCAGGGAATGCTTGTGTTTCCTGGGGCCAGTGGAGTTGGAAAGCTGACCCCTGGCAGGCACAGATGAAACGTCCTCACTCTAAGGGTAGGTGTAGCGAGGTGCCTCACAAGCCTGGACACCTCTGGAAAGCATCACCATCTGCTTCTTAACAGATGAAGTAGTGGATAGCTGAGTTCCTGTTGAGTTGACCAGCATAACGCTGCTGAGATTGAATTGTTTTGGGAATGTGTTTTATGGCATCTAGTGTCTTGGATAGGTGTCTTTAGTTATTTAAATAGATGGTTACCCAGTGGCTGCAGGCAGGGCCTCTCAGCCCTGCTTGCCTCAGTTGGAAAGAAGGGGACAGGCAAGTAGAGATCAGTCACAGTAGCAGCAAGACCCTCATGCAGCGTCATCCAATAAGCAGGTGCTGTAAAGAGGCCGATGTTTGCTGCTGAGTAGTCATTCTCAGTGGCTGCTAATGAAGGATATATTTTGCTAATGAAACACAATCTTTCTAATAACCTCAGTTTGGTTAGGAAAAAGCAGAAGTTTTCAGTGGGTCAATGACTCTTGAGGAGGCACTGTGAGAAGAAGCAGCAACTATGAAAGGAGCAGGATCTGCTGAGGGAGGGCTAGCTGCACTGAGACAATTAACCAAACAAGTTTTGATCAAATGATGACTAACTTTGCCTTTATGCTGTCCATTTTTGGATTGATCTGATTTTTAGAGCAACTTTAGATGCCCATTCTTATCTGAGGCTGTGTGCACCCTTTGAGCAGGAGGTCTAATTTCCAGCTGGAGGATATACCTGCGTTGCAGCTGATTGAGCTGGAGTTCTAAAACTGGAAGTGTCACTACAGCAGCGAGAAGGGCTAATTGCCCCAGGTATGTTCCCATGCAAGATGCTAGTTGCGAGCTCGGGCAGCTGGCCTCTCCCACCGCTCATGCAGCCATGGCTACACTTCTAGTTTTAGTGTGCTAGCTCAGTCAGAGTTATCCTGGGTTTGTCTCCTCAAGGTGGAAATCCTGCCTTCCTGCTCAGTTGCAGGCATACCCTAAGTCAGTGGTTTTCAAACTTTTTTTCTGGGGACCCAGCTGTAGAAAATTGATGCCTGTGACTCAACAGACCTAGGGATGAGGGGCTTGGCATGTGGGAGGGGCTCAGGGCTGGGGCAGAGGGTTGGGGTGTGGGGATGAGGGTTGTGGAGTAGGGCTGAGGGTGCGAGATTTGGGGTGCAGGAGGGGCTCTGGGTTTGGGGGAGCTCAGGGCTGGGGCAGGGGGTTGGGGTGTGGAAGGGGATCAGGGCTCTGGGCTGGGGTGAAGGCTGTGGGGTGAGGCCAGGAATGAGGGGCTTGGGGTGCAGGAAGGGGTTCTGGGTTGGGGAGGCTCAGGGCTGGGACAGGGGATTGGGGCATAGACACCTCCAGAAGCTCCCGGTTAGCAGTGCAGCCAGGGCAGAGGTAGGCTTCCTGCCTGTCCTGGCACCACAGACCACGCTGCACACCAGAAGCAGCCCACAGCAGGTCTGGCTCCTAGGTGAAGGTGCACAAGCGGCTCTGCGTGGCTCTTGCCCACAGGCACTGCCCTCCACCCACAGCTCCTGTTGGCCGAGAGTGCGGAGCTGGTGCTCAGAGCAGGAACAGTGTGCAGAGCCCCATGCCCCCTGACCCCCGCCTAGAAGCCAGACCCGCTGCTGGCTGATTCCAGGGTGCAACACAATGTCAGAACAAGTAGGCACTAGCCTACTTTAGCTGGGCAGCATCACCAATGGGACTTTTAATGTCCTGGTCAGTTGTGCTGACCAGAACCGCTAGGGTCTCTGGGTGCTGAGCCAGGCGACCCAGTGCCTTACATACCATGACCCAGTACTGGGTCACGACCCGAACTTTGAAAAACACTGCCCTAAGTGTCTAAAGCCCTGATCCTGCAAACCCTCACATGTCCTTAAGTTTTATGTGCATGAGTAGTTTCATTGACCACAATGTAGTATGAGCACCTGTGTAAGTGTTTGACACTCTAATGCGAATTTGGATCTTTAGGAATCTAGGTATTTTTGGCCAAAACGCTTATTTTCTGTTTGTTTTTCTAAGGTGTAGTCAACACCAGCACACCTCCTGGGGAAACCAGACAAAAACAAATCCAGGGCATGCTTATTAAAGAGGAATTGTATTTCACTGTTAAGTTTCCAATAAATTATTTTAAATGGTGAGAAATTATTTTCTAAAATGAGAAGAATAACGTGTGCTTCTGTCTTAATTTCACTATAGATGAGCACTAGTGTTGGGGTGTGAAGTTTCTGATCCACAGTGTGAATTGCAATATTTAGTTCTTGTATTGTGTGAAAGCTCCACTGGCTGATTAATATCTTTATTATTTTGCATGTTTTATTTCAATAGCACTGTAAAGACATATAGTGCTGAGTAAGAAATAAACTCTGCAAATCTAACAGTAGTTTTTGCCCTAAAATGTTTTACAAGTGACAGGCTTGAATGGATACAATTCAAATAGAAACAAGCTGAGTGGTGCTATTAAACGTATGCTCATTTCAAACCCATAGAAGCTACTTTCCTTTTCCTTAAGAAAGCGGAAAGTTGAACACTCACACCTATTTGGCAAGCATTTTTTTTATCATCGAGTGCATCAGGATAACCATCTGTCAACCAAAGTTTGCCAGGAGTCAACTTCATCAGCAAACACAGCAACACTTGTGGGAAGCTTTCAGTACCCGCTGTTCAAAATGATGCTGCCCCTAGGCTGGAAATCAGGGTTAAGCACCTGTGGAATCTGCAAACAGTACAAGTAAAACACAGAATAGTTCTCTGAGGGTACGTCCACACTACAGCTTAAAATCGATATTAGTAAAATCGATTTTATAAAACAGGGTTTATAAAATCGATTTTACGCGTCCACACTAGGGCACATTACGTCGGTGGTGTGCGTCCATGGTCCCAGGCGTCCATCGATTTCAGGAGCGTTGCACTGTGGGTACCTATCCCATAGTTCCTGCAGTGTTCCCTGACCCTAGGAATTATGGGTTACTACCCCAGTGCCTGATGGGGCAAAAATCACTGTCGTGGGTGGTTCTGGGTACAGCCTCACCCCCTCCCTTCCTGAAAGCAGCAGACAGCCATTTCGCGCGTTTTTTACTGGGTGAATTGAGCAAACGCCATTTTACAGCAAGCATGGACCCTGGTCTGATCAGTACCTTGATCGTGGACGTTGTAAACAGTTCACGCATTCTCGTGCTGGCTATGCTGAACCATGAACAGCAAATGCAGGAGAAGATGCTGCAGCAACGGCAGCGCGGCGACGACAGTGATGAGGACCTGGAGCCTGAGTTCTCCGAAACCGCGGGCCCCCGCGCTTTGGAGCTCCTGATGATAATGCGGGAGGTTCTACCCATTGCTCGCCGATTTTGGGCCTGGGAAACAAGCACAGACTGGTGGGACCGCATAGTTTTGCAGGTGTGGGACGATTCGCAGTGGCTGCGGAACTTTTGCATGCGTAAGAGCACTTTCTTTGAACTTTGTGATTTGCTTTCCCCTGTCCTGAAACGCCATAATACCAGGATGAGAGCAGCCCTCACAGTGGAGAAGCGAGTGGCAATAGCCCTCTGGAAGCTTGCAACGCCAGACAGCTACCGGTCAGTCGGGAATCAATTTGGAGTGGGCAAATCTACTGTGGGGGCTGCTGTGCTGGAAGTAGCCAAAGCAATCATTAAGCTGCTGCTACGAAAGGTTGTACTATGGGAAACGTGCAGGTCATAGTGGATGGCTTTGCTGCAAAGGGATTCCCTAACTGTGGGGGGGCCATAGATGGAACCCATATCCCTATCTTGGCACCGGAGCACCAGGGCACCCAGTACATAAACTGCAAGGGGTACTTTTCAATGGTGCTGCAAGCACTGGTGGATCACAAGGGACGTTTCACCAACATCCACGTGGGATGGCCAGGAAGGGTTCATGACGCTCGTGTCTTCAGAAGCACTACTCTGTTTAAACGGCTGCAGCAAGGGACTTACTTCCCAGACCAGAAAATTACAGTTGGGGATGTTGAAATGCCTGTAGTTATCCTGGGAGACCCAGCCTAACCCTTGATGCCATGGCTCATGAAGCCATACACAGGCAGCCTGGACAGTGGTCAGGAGTTGTTTAACTACAGGCTGAGCAAGTGCAGAATGGTGGTAGAATGTGCATTTGGGCATCTCAAAGCTCGCTGGAGAAGCTTACTTACTCGCTCAGACCTCAGCCAAACCAATGTCCCCTTTGTTATTGCTGCTTGCTGTGTGCTCCACAATCTCTGTGAGAGTAAGGGAGAGACCTTTATGGCGGGGTGGGAGACTGAGGCAAATCACCTGGCCGCTGATTACGCACAGCCAGACACCAGGGCAATTAGAAGATCACACCAGGAAGCGGTGAGCATCAGAGAAGCCTTGAAAACGAGTTTCATCATGGGCAGGGTACGGTGTGACTGCTGTGTTTCTTTCCCCTTCATGAACCTCCCCCCCCCCATGTATTGACTCCTGCTGCAAGCAAGCTACCCTGCACCCTTCCCTAACAGCTTGCTTATGGAAATAAAGTTACTATCTTTTAAAAACCTTGTATTCTTTATTAAAAGTCAGTCCCTGTAAGCAACCCACCCTCCCTCTTGCTTTAAAAAGCATGTAATTAAAAATACACAAGTAGGGGTTTTGGAGGAGGACGGAAGGGAGGGAAGAAAAAGGCAATTAAGGAAGCCTTGAAAACGAGTTTCATCATGGGCAGGGTACGGTGGGACTGCTGTGTTTCTTTCCCCTTCATGAACCTCCTCCCCCCCATGTATTGACTCCTGCTGCAAGCAAGCTTCCCTCCACCCTTCCCTAACAGCTTGCTTATGGAAATAAAGTCATTCCCTGTAACCAACCCGCCCTCCCACTGCCTTTGAATAGCATGTCATTATAAGAAGAGTAAAAGAAATGAAAAGGTACCCCGGGAGTGGTTTGGGAGGAGTATAGGAGGGAAGAAAAAGGCCATTAAGGGCATTTCAATGTAATGACAGCCTTTTGGTTGGACTGTCCACGGGGGTGGAGTGGGCAGGTGCAGAAAGCCTTCCCCCACGCGTTCTTACACGTCTGGGTGTGGAAGATATGGGACATGGTGAGTACTGAGGGAGGTTAAACATGGGCTGGAGTGGCACTCTGTGACCCCGCAGCTCTTCCACCAGACTTCGGAGGATGTCAGTTTGATCGCGCAGCAGCTCCAGCATTGCAGCCCGCCACCGCTGATCTTCCTGCCGCCACATCTCATCTCGAGCGTCCCTCCTGTCCTCACGTTCACTGGCAGCGTTCCTGTACTTTGCCACCCAGTCTTTCCACTCCCCCAGATGAGCTCTTTCAGTGCGGGTTACTGCCATTATTTCTGTGAACATCTCCTCCCGTGTCCTCTTCTTCCTTATTCTCCTTATCTGACCTATCCATCGGACTGGGGTAGGGAGGCTTGAAAAATGTGCAGCTGCATGAGTGGTGGAAAAGAGTGATAGAAGGATCATAAGAGATACATTTCACAGAACAATGGTTATACTCTTTCACAGTGAACTACACTATTCACCGTACGTAGCACATGACACTTCACTACAAGGTTGCCTTTGGATTCTTTTAGTATTTAGTGCTTGCGGCTGTAGTGTCAGACATCAACACAGACGCAAGTCCGGGGATTACAAATCAGCTTGCTGGCGGACATGGTAAGGCATACATCTAATGGCAGTTAACCGTGCAACCTCTTTTATTCCCCCGTACCACTGGCTATTACCAGGTAACATTCATGCTTGGCAGCCAAACTGCTAAAAAGTACATCTTTTGCTTCTTTTCTTATGGCTTCAGAAAGGTTAAGCACTAAAGGAAAATTGTGATTGGTTTCCCCCCCCACTCTGCATGTCTGCTGTAATGGCTGGTCACTGAAACTTTACCACCTCCCCCCTCCCCCCCCTATGCCTTGGCAATTAGCAGCGATAATTCCTGCTGCCCAAATGCTAAAAAGGTCAGCGCCATTAGAGACACCTCCCCGTAGGAATGTGCTGGTTTTTACCCTCCCCCCCAATGGCTAACTGCTAGGGAAGGTTTTTTTTAAAGGAGCAGGAAAGCAGAAACGAAGAAATGGTCATCTCTGTCCCCTTAATAAACTAAATTACTTTTTAACAGGTGACCAGGAATGATATCACTCTCCTGAGGATAACAGACAGAGAAAAAGAAATAATGCTTCTTGAATGCCAGCAATCCCCGGGACCATACGCAGCTAGGTTTTGTCATGCAATGATACCAGATTACGTGCTCCAGGCATGGCGTGGTAAAGTTTCGTACCATGGTGGACGGAATAAGGCTGCCCTGCCCAGAAACCTTCTGCAAAGGCTATTGGGGTACCTCCAGGAGTGCTTCATAGAGATGTCCCTGGAGGATTTCCGCTCCATCCCCAGACATGTTAACAGACTTTTCCAGTAACTTTAATGCCAGCTACTGCATGCAAGCCTTCATGGCAAATCAATCATTAAAAAACGCTTGCTTTTAAACTATGGTTTTTACTTAAAAAAAGTACGCTCACCAGAGGTCGCTTCCATGGCTTCATTGTCTGTGCTAGTGGCTTGGGAGGGCTGCGATGGTAATTCTGGTTGGGTGAGGAAAAGCCCCTGGCTGTTGGGGAGAATGGAGTGCTGTGTGGTCTCTGCCATCTCGTCCTCCTCTTGCTCCTCCACATCTTCGCCGTCCGCAGAATCATCAGCAGTGGCTGAGATTACTACCCCCACCTCTGAATCCACAGACAAGGGGGGGCTTGTCGTGGCGCAGCCACCTAAAATTGCGTGAAGCTCCGCGTAGAAGCGGCATGTTTTTGGCCCAGATCCGGATCTGCCATTTGCTGCTTTGGTCTTCTGGTACGCTTGTCTGAGCTCCTTCACTTTAACTCTGCACTGCAACGAGTCCCTGTGCGTTCCACACTGGAGCTCTTTTCCTATTCTCAGGAGACTGCATTGTTACCTGTGCTGCTGAGAGCTCCACGCTGGCCAAACAGGAAATGCAATTCAAATGTTCCCGGGGCTTTTCCTGTGTACCTGGCCAGTGAAGTAGAGTTCCTTTACCTGTCCAGAGTGGCCACTGGTGCACTGTGGGATACCTCCCGGAGGCCATTAACTTCGATTTCCGTCCACACTAGCCCAAAATCGATTTTGTAAAATCGATTTTAGGGTTACTCCTTTCGTTTAACTGGAGTACAGAAATCGATTTTAAGACCCCTTAAAATCGATTTTAAGTGCCTTGTAGTGTGGACGGTTACAGCGTTAAATCGATTTAACACTGTTTAAATTGATTTAACGCTGTAGTGTGGACCTGGCCTGAGGTATAATAGTGGCTCTGTGCCTGTCGAGCAAATACATTTACTGAGGTGTGTGGAACATGGTATACCAAGTGATAAAACAAAAGGTGTTAGTGTTGTGCCTTGGGCAGAAAACAAGTAGAACCACAGAGTGCATCTCTGTAGTATTTTATTACATTAACTAAAGCTGCAGAAAAAAGAAAGGGAGCAAGATACTCATATTCAAGGTTTGAGGAACATGGATATGCTGGTGTTTGGTGTATAAGTGCAACAGTGACTGACAAGCTACAGGAAGTGAATAAAGGGCTAATCTAATTAATGGCTGTAGTGTATCTAAAACAGTATCTGCTTAAAGTGACAGATCCAGTAATGTCTCTTGTTTTTGCATATTTTCTGGTTTCTGAATTTCAGCAGCTTTTCTGATTTAGGAGACAAGGTGCACATTGGCTTCAAGTGGATTGCAAGTATAACTTGGAGCAAAATTTGAGCATACCGTTGTCACTCAAGTTTTTTTCTTTGTCCTCAGTAAGTGCTTATATTTTACAGATTACCATTTTGCCCAGGGCCATAAGGGATGTGCGTTTCAGTGGTACTCTTCAGTGGGATCTTTGCTGCAGGGAATTTTCTGTACATCCTGCTAAAGATACCTGTAATTTGCAATTGCATATGACATAAATATATTTCATTTACAGAATATATCTAATCTTATAATTAGGGCAGCGGTTCTCAAACTGTGGGTCAGGACCTCAAAGTGGGTCACAACCTCATTTTAATGGGGTCACCAGGGCTGGTTTAGACTCACTGTGGCCCTGGACCAACCCAAAGCCTGAGCCCCACCACTGGGGCCAAAACTGAAGCCTGAGGGCTTCAGCCCTGACTGGTAGGACTCATAAGAACATAAGAGCAGCTATACTGGGTCAGACCAAAGGTCCATCTAGCCCAGTATCCTGTCTTCTTATTCACATGCTTGTTGATCCCCACAAAAAAAGAGAATTCTAGCAGATTGGTGAGGCATGATTTCCCTTTACAAAAACCATGTTGACTTTTCCCCAACAAATTATGTTCATCTATGTGTCTGATAATTTTGTTCTTTACCAGTGTTTCAACCAGTTTGCCTGGTACTGAAGTCAGGCTTACTGGCCTGTAGTTGCTGGGATAGCCTCTGGAGCCCTTTTTAAAAATTGGAGTCACATTAGCCATCCTCCAGTCATTTTGGTACAGAAGATGATTTAAATGATAGGTTACAAACCATAGTTAGTAGTTCTGCAATTTCACATTTTCAGTTCCTTCAGAACTCTTGGGTAAATACCATCTGGTCCTGGTGACTTATAATCTTTTAGTTTATCAGTTTGTTCCAAAACCTCCTCTAATGACACTTCAATCTGGGACAGTTCCTCAGATCTGACACCTAAAAAGAATGGCTCAGGTTTGGAAATCTCCTTCAAATCCTCAGCTGTGAAGACTGATGCAAAGGATTCATTTAGTTTCTCCGCAATGGCCTTATCCTTGAGTGCTCTTTTAGCATTTCGATCATCCAGTGGCCTCATTGATTGTTTAGCAGGCTTCTTGATTCTGATGAACTTTACTATAACTTTCTAAGTCTTTGGCTAGCTATTCTTCAAATTCTTTTTGGACTTTCTAATTATATTTTTACATTTCATTTGCCATCGTTTATGCTCCTTTCTATTTTCCTCGCTAGGATTTATCTTCCACTTTTTAAAGGATGCCTTTTTTCTCTCACTGCTTCTTTTCCTTTGTTGTTTAGCCACGGTGGCACTTTTTTGATTCTCTTACTATGTTTTTTAATTTGGGGTATACATTTAAGTTGAGCCTCTATTATGGTGTCTTTAAAAAGTTTCTATGCAGCTTGCAGGGATTTCACTTTTGGCACTGTACCTTTTAATTTTTGTTTCACTAACATCCTCATTTTTGTGTAGTCCCCTTTCTAAAATTTTACAGATCCAGACTAACACGGCTACTCGTCTGATACTTTCTAAAATTAAATGCTGCTGTGGTGTTTCCCCTGCCACAGGGATATTAAATTTAATTATATTATGGTCACTATTACCAAATGTTCCAGATGCAGTCACCTCTTGGACCAAATCCTGTGCTCCACTTAGGACTGAATCAAGAATTGCCTCTCCTCTTGTGGGCTCCAGGACTAGCTGCTCCAAGGAGCAGTCATTTAAAGTGTCAAGTAACTATATCTCTGCATCCTGTCCTGAGGTGAAATGTACCCAGTCAGTATGGGGATAGTTAAAATCCCCCATTATTATTGAGTATTTTATTTTAATAGCCTCTCTAATCTCCCTGAGCATTTCACATCACTATCACCATCCTAGTCAGGTGGTTGGTAATATATCCCTCTTGCTATATTCTTATTCACAGAGCATGGAATTACTATCTATAGAGATTCCATGGTACAGTTTAGTTCATTTAAGATTTTAACTTCATTTGATTCTACACTTTCCTTCATCTATACTGCCATTCTTCCACCAGCATGACCTGTTCTGTCCTTCTGGTATTATTGTGTCCTATTGATTATCCTCATTCCACCAAGTTTCTGTGATGCCTACTATATCAATAGTCTCATTTAATACGAGGCACTCAACTTCACCCATCTTATTGTTTAGACTTCTAGCATTGGTATATAAGCACTTTTTAGCTGTCTTCCATAACATGATGTAATTGAATGGGACTTTTTTTCATCTGACTGTTTCTCATAAGATCCTACCTATATCTTATCATCTTCCATCCTCTCCTTCCTACTAGGACACAGAGAATCTCCATTAATAGATCCTCCCCTAAGGCATGTTCCTGTCCAAACCACATGCTCCTCCGTACCTGTCAGCTTTCTCCCAGCCCTCAGTTTAAAAACTTCTCAATGATTTTTTTTAATTTTAAGTGCCAGCAGTCTGGTTTCATTTTGATTTGGGTGGAGCCCTTCCTTCCTGTATAGGCTTCCCCTTTCCCAAACATTTCCCTAGGTTTCTAATAAATCTAAACCTCTCCTTCCTACACCATCGTCTCATCCACGCACTGAGACCCTGCAGTTCTGCTTGTCTTAACTGGCCCTGCATGTGGAAGTAGAAGCATTTCAGAGACTGTCACCATAGAATCATAGAAGATTAGGGTTGGAAGATACCTCAGGAGGTCATCTAGTCCAACCCCTTGTTCAAAGCAGGACCAACACCAACTAAATCATCCCAGCCAGGGCTTTGTCAAGCCAGGCCTTGAAAACCTCTAAGGATGGAGATTCCACCACCTCCCTAGGTAACCCATTCCAGTGCTTAAACCACATTCCTAGTGAAATAGTGTTTCCTAATATCCACCCTAGACCATGGGCGTCCTGGACTTCAATCTATTATCTAGCAGCCTAAATTTGGTCTCCAGGACCTCTCTCCTATCTTTCCCTATCTCATTAGTACCTACATGTACTACGACCACCGGCTCTTCCTCTGTACTACACATAAGTCTATCTAGATGTCTTGAGAGATCTGCACCGTTACTCACCAGGCAGGCAAGTCACCATGCGATTCTCCCAGTCATTGCAAACCCAGCTATCTATGCTTCTAATGATCCAATCCCCCATACTAATACCTGTCTCTTCATAAAAACTGGAGTTCCCTTCCCCAGAGAGGTATCCTCAGTGTGAGAGGATATGATGACTTTATCTGGAAGGAGGGTCCCAACTATGGAGTCATTTCCCTCTGCTCCAGATGGATGTTCTCCTTCCCTGAGACTTTCATCCTCCTCAACAGCACAGAGGCTGTCAGACCAGGCAGGGGTGGGACTGTTCTACTGTGTCCTGGAAAGTCTCACCTATGTACCTCTCTGTCTCCCTTAGCTTCTCCAGTTCAGCCACACTGGTCTCCAAAGCCTGTATATGGTCTCTGAGGGTGAGGAGCTCCTTGCACCAAATGCACACATATGCCACCCACCCATGGGGCAGGTAATCATACATGCTGCATTGGGTGCAATAAACTGGATAGCCACCATCCTGTTGCTGGACTTCTGCCTGCATTATCTTTTTACTCCTGCAGCTCATTCCTTGGTTGATGTTTTGTTTTGTTCGGGGGTGTTTTGGGCTTTAAATTTAAAGAATGTTATGTTTATCTAGCCCCCCTCCCCACGTTTCCCCTCTAAACTCCCTCGCAAAACTCCCATGTTAGCTGCTCCTGTTTACTAGCTCCCCTGGTAACTCAGGTTACAGGCCCCCTGCCTGGGGCTGAAGCCCTTGGGCTTCTGCTTTGGCCTCCCTGCCCAAGGAGTTGGGAGGCAGGTGGGCTCAGGCTTCAGTCTCTGCCCTTGGGGTCATGTAGTAATTGTTGCTGTCAGAAGGGGGTCGTGGTGCAATGAAGTTTGTGAACTCCTGAGACAGGGAATGCCTCCTGTACTGTGGTAATACTAATTACCCTTAAAAGATAAATAGCAACAGTTTAAGAGCAACAAATGGAGATAAGCACAGAATTTCAATAATACAAGCAGATCTTTTCATCTGATCTGGCAAAATAATGAGCACATTTTACTTATAGTAATAAAACCATTCACAGAAGTCTAGCTGGACTGTTGGATTATCCTCTCTTTGGTACGAGATTGAGTGGGTTCGAATCCCTTTGTAGCCATCCCAATGAGAATTTTCTCCTTCTGTGACACCCATCAAATCCTGTGATGTATTTTGTTATTTATGGATGAAAATAGCTTTAAATGTGGCAAGTATTAGTAGTCAATATTTCCCTCAGCTCTGCAGGCAGAGTGGAACCAGCATAGATGAGAACAAAGTATTGTACTGAAAATAGTCCGCAGAGGAAAAATATGTTTGTATAATGCCAGTATAAGTGGGCAGTCAGCGGAAGGGGCATAACTTGAAAGGGCAGAACTCAGCATATGTTTTTATATGGAGCAATTCAGAGGAAAAAGCTTTGCATATGGAAATTAAAATTATTATATGCATGACTTCAAGGCAATCATTCCCAATACACTATAAAGCCATTGCACTAGGTATAAATCTCTCAATCCTACACCAGTAAATATGCGTTAACAGATAGAAGACTGTCTAAATCCAGAACATTAGCTTTAAAGGGAAAACAAATCTACTCCAATGGTTTTGCAGCTTCTGGGAGCCTTCAGTCCTCCCTTGACATCACTATCCTCTCTAAGCATGTGGATTAGACCCAAGATCAAAACACCTCTTCTTTTAGAAATTCACTGATGTTGCCAATTTGCAAGTTAGCTGTATCTGAAAAAAGTCTAATCTCTCGTAGAGTAGTTTGTTTTTTAAAAAAAAAGAGAAAATGTAGGTGCCTGAATACACTAGTCAATTTCCATTCTATTGTGCTTGTTCTCTTCAAAGTAAAATGTGCGTGTGTGTAGGCAATGAACTGTGCAGGTAAATATCAAAATCATTTCAATTTCAAATGGCTGATTGAATCTTTTATTGTAATATAATCGTGGTTTTCTGGCCTTCAAAGAATACAAACTATCCTGGCCCCAGATCTGGCATTCAGATGTCACTCTATCATCTCCTTTGTATCCCTCTGTTTCCTATTATGAGGTTTTTAGGGCATTAACTTTGTCATCTTCAATAGAAGTGAAGCACTGAGTATACCTGTGGCATTTTATAAATAAAATTTTTTAAAAGTTATCGCTCAGACCTGGTCTACACATGACTGGTCCCTGTATAACTGTTGGTTAGTATTGTAGATTTTTACTAATACAGTTATATCCGTACAACCCCTAGCGTGGCCACAGCTACACTAGTATAAATTTGTGTATACCATTATATCTTCTTCCCTTTTACATACGGGAATAGCTATACCAGTATAAAGTATCTTTAGGCTGATATCAGTGCACTGCCACTAGGAGATTATACCACTTTAACTCTACTGGTATAGTTAAATGGTACAACTTTTGAGATGTAGAAAAGACCTTATTTAGTGAATTTCAGCTATAGATTTCAAAGCTCTTTAGAAAGATGGTTTCATATTATCTCTAATTTACAAATGGGGAAATGGAGTAACAGCTAAGTGACTTGACCTTGTGGTCATGTTCTCCAAACTCAGATCTGCTAAACGTAGGACCACGTTGCTTAATAATATACCAAATAAACTTCATGCTGTGATACCTTAGAGGTGAAACAGTAAATGAGAGTCTGATTTTAGTAGGAATTAGGTTGTCTTGAACAGGAAATGTTACTGAGAGAAACAAAGACTGCTTTTTCTGTAATGGCTTGCACAAAAAAGGATTCAACAAAGAGAAAATTGGAAGCCAAAGTGAAGTAGCTGGAAGATGCTGCAGCAAAGCTGAACCTAACCTTTGAGCAGTGCAGACTGAAAAAACATGTTTGAAAAAGGATTCAAGAAGGCACAAAAACAAATTCACGGATTTATGAAAGAGAGGAGTACAAGGTGTTAGAACATGGTGAGTCAGTGAAAGTGAAAATCTGGTAGTAAATGTTATTGGAAGAACTTTGGATGTGTACTGAAGTATAACAGAGGTATAACCAGGCAGACAAATATGTCCTACCTTCCATTTCGATTCAAACACCAGAGAAGACAACAAGCAAACAATAAGAAAACACTGCACACAAACATTCATGAAGATTGTTGGTGAATGACTCCAAATCATAATAGTCCATTAGACTTCTTAATACTGTCACTTCTCCATTTGTATTTGTAGTCTTTTGAATGTGACTACAGTAAAACTAGTGAAGGAGGTCAGTAGGAAGGCAATAGAAGCATTGCTTGATATGAAAACACGGGCTATAGAATAATAGGTATGTTAGCCCATGGTAGGCTTTAGCATCAGGGAAACATTGTAATAATTTCCTTCTAAAGCCACTGTATTGTAGACCGAGAACTACAGGACTGCTGAAAATTGGTCTAGTGAATGAGCCAGTGCAGAGTGCAGTGCATTGCTGGTGCTCTGCTAATAAGAACATTAACACTGTACCTATGTGTACACTTGAATTCACAACCACAAGACTGCTACAGTTCATAGAACTTTCTTCTTTGTTGTATTCTTTCTCTTTACCTTGAGGATTTACTGTCTTGGATAGTACAAATCGACTAATGCCTCTTCCATGTACAGTATGTTGAGGTCATTCCATTTTGGCATGCCTGCCATGTTAACAATTGTTGTTGTTTGTTGGTGGGTGGGTTTTGGTGCTTGTTTTTAGGGATATGTTTCTAACACCTGGTTGCAGAAGAAGAAAGTGAGAAGGCTGAATGACTTGCTTGCTGACTCCTCTTCAGGTTCCATGGTTAACCAGCATTTTGTTTGAACAGGGAGGACCCTGGGAAAGGGTTTCCCAAACTCAGTGATGGTATCCTGCTGATACTTTTTGTTTCTGTATCCAAGCACTCCAGGCTGTGAGCAATCTTGGCCCTCTGCTCTTTAGGGCTGCAGTGGGCTGCAGTGTTACTTCAAAGTTGCTGAGGAGAGATGCTGTAACCCAGTGGACCAGTCTGCCTCTATAATATTCACTTCTTTGCATTATATTCTGCTTTATTATATTCAGCAGAAATGCAAGGAACCTACAGGCTTATATCCTGTAAGACATTGGCTTCAGCAGCAGCCGCAGCTCCAGGCCCCAACACGTCAAGCGCGTGCTGGGGGCAGCAAGCCACTGGGGCAGCTCTGCCGGTTACCACGAGGGCAGCAGGCAGGCAGCTTCGGTGGACCTCCAGCAGGCATGCCGAAGTTGCAGGACCAGTGGACCCTCCGCAGGCAAGCCACCGAAGACAGCCTGCCTGCCGTGCTTGGGGCAGCAAAATGCCTAGAGCCGTCCCTGTTCAGCAGTTAGCATGAGACTTGAGGCCTATGAACTTTGGCATAGATAAACTTAGGTAACTCATAAGTTAAGGGGAACTGGAAATAGAGTGTAGGGGGGAATTTTGTCCATTATGACATCAGTGAACACAGAACATGAACTGACACCAGCTTCTGGAAGGTTTTTTATGGAGCATCCGACCGCAAGAGTGCCATGGCACAAATTGCCGTATATGATTATGGGATGAAATCATAAATGCACTAACCTATAGAAGGAGGACACCTTAACATTGGTAAGGGGAGGAAATACAAATAAGGAAGAGGGGAGAAACCCCTATTGAATATGCATTAGACATGGTAACGTCAGCGTAACATATTAAAAAAGTGGCATCCCAGGGCAGTAGGGGAGAAATGTAGCCCTTGGGATGGGCCAGAATGATAGCCACTGGTGAAGGTGAGGAAGGTGAGAGTGATGAGGAAGATAATGACTAACATTTCAGGTTGTTCTGTAAGGGATGGTGTGAGTGTGGATGCTCAGATGTACTTTCTGCATTATCTTTATCTACCTTACTGAGTTAGAGTGTGACTTTGCTACATGTATTAAATTATTTATTTGTAAATATAAAGGAGTTCCTATAGTGTGAGTGTTTCACTTGTACACAGGGCCGGCGCTTCCATTAGGCAACCCTAGGCAGTCACCTAGGGCACAAAGATTCAGGGGGCAGCATTTTGTACGCTCCCCATAGGGCGCGCGGGAGCTTCCGGTTCTGCTCCCGTCGCACCGAAGAAGGACCTTCTGCTGACGTGCTGCGGAAAACGGTGGCAGGCAATTGAGCAGCTCAATGACTGCCACTGTCACCTGCGGCATTTCGGCGGAGGGTCCTTCTTCGGCGGCGCGATGGGAGTGGAATCGGAAGCTCCCACGCACCCCGTGGGGAGCGCACAAAATGCCACCCCCCGAATTCTGCGTAGGGCGTCTGGCGCCGCTCCTGCTTGTACACATCGGGGTTCCCAACTATATAATAATTTTAATAATACTGGGCCTGATCTTGGGACAAGAACCTCTCAACCCTCAAAGTGATAACTGGGAATTTTTATTCATAATCTATAGATCAGGCTAAAATGCAGACAGTCATTGAGACCTCTCTACTGTTGTAATGACTGTCTCACTGAGAGATGCATTCAAAGTTTCATTGATCATATGCATGCAGATGTGGTCGCCCCATCTCAAAAGAGATATTTTGGAGTTCGAAAAGGTTCAAAAAAGGGTAACAAAAATGATTGGGGGTATGGCACAGCTTCCATATGAGGGGAGATTAGTAAAACTGGAACTTTTCAGCCTGGAAAAGAGATGACTAAGGGGGGCTATGACAGAGATCTATAAAATCATGACTGATCTGGAGAAAGAAAATAAGGAAGTGTTATTTACTTCCTTCTCATAACACAAGAACTAGGGTCACCAAATAAAATCAATAGGCAGTAGGTTTAAAACAAATAAAAGGAAATATTTCTTCACACAACACACAATCAACCTGTGGATCTCTTTGCCAGGGGATGTTGTGAAGGCCAAGACTATAACAGGGTTCAAAAAAGAAATAGATAAGTTCATGGAAGATAGGTCCATCAATGGCTATTAGCCAGGATGGGCAGGGATGCAAAACCATGCTCTGTAGTGTCCCTAGCTCTGTTTGCAGAAGCGGGGAATGAGCGACAGGGGATGGATCACTTGATGATTACCCGTTCTGTTAATTTTCCTCTGAAGCACCTGGCATTGGCCATTGTCAGAAGACAGGATACTGGGATAGATGGAGGTCTAATCCAGTATGGCCATTTTTATGTTGTTAACAGAGCCTAGTTTCTAATCCAAAAGGGCTCAGTTAAGCCTTCATGAATGGCTATCGAAAATATAATGCTGAACCATCTAAGCTTTCTTTTCACTGTTCTGTACAGTAATCAGCTGAAAACCTTGTTTGCTGGTGGAGCTGAGTCAGTTCTGCTCTGCAGTGATACTAGTTACTAAAGCTGATTGTTGTGTTTGATCTGTGATCACAGGAGTAATGACTTCTATCTGAGTTTCAGCTCTCATGAGAACTGTGAGTGTATTCCATATTTTTTCATGCAATGCATGAGGGTGGCTACAACCCCTAGAGGTCTTGTGTATGGGAAGTTAAAGGCAAGAGCTCCTCAGTGGAGGGTCCTCAATGATGTTAGTTATTCATTGTCTTAGTCCAACCTTATCAAAATGTATTAGCCTCCAGGGCCCAATGCAAAGTCTATATTTACACATGTATTCTCTAAACCAGTGGTTCCCAAACTTGTTCTACCACTTGTACAGGGAAAGCCCCTGGTGGTCTGGGCCGGTTTGTTTATCTACTGCGTCCACTGGTTCGGCCAATCGTGGCTTCCAGTGGCCATGGTTCGCTGCTCCAGGCCAATGGGAGCTGCTGGAAGTGGCGTGGGCCAAGGGACGTACTGGCCGCCGCTTTCAGCAGCTTCCATTGTCCTGGACCAGCAAACCGCGACTACTGGAAGCCGTGATTAACCGAACCTGCAGACGCAGCAGGTAAAGAAACCAGCCCGGCCCGCAAGTTTGGGAACCACTGCTCTAAGCTATGAGCTGAGTGTGTTAACTGGGAAAGGTTACTGTTTTTGTGGTGTTTGGAAGGCTTTCAGTAATGACACTGAATCAATTTGGAGTATTTTTTAAAGAATCATTAGTCATGTAGCCAGAGCTTAAAGTTAATGTGAGTCTGAAAAATACATAAATAAAAATTATGGTATAATTTAAGATGCCTTTTCAGAAGCTGTGAAACTTAATGTATTGAGCAAAATTAGGGTCAAACTCTTCCCGTTCACACCCCATGCAATCTCAGTGTAAATTAGGGCATATTTTGGCCTGGTTTGCTATTTGTAATCTATAGCTCAGGGGTAGGCAACCTATGGCACGGGTGCCGAAGGTGGCATGCGAGCTGATTTTCAGTGGCACTCACACTGCCTGGGTCCTGGCCACCAATCCGGGAGGCTCTGTATTTTAATTTTAAATGAATCTTCTTAAACATTTTTAAAACCTTATTTACTTTACATACAACAATAGTTTAGTTATATGTTATAGACTTGGAGAAAAAGTCCTTCTAAAAATGTTAAAATTTATTACCAGCACGCGAAACCTTAAATTAGGGTGAATAAATGAAGACTTGGCACACCACTTCTGAAAGGTTGCCGACTCCTGCTATAGCTGTTCTACAAATACTAACTCATTGTATCTTGAGCTCCTGGTGCCGCACTTACCCTTATGTCAGACAAGCCTTCAAAGATGGGGGGCTATGTCATGTGTCCTAGTGAATAGAACACTGGATTGAGACTCAGCGTATCTGGATTCTGTTCCAAGCTCTCTCTATGTGTGTAATATATACAATATACAAGAATCCTATTAGCTAGAAGGGCATTTGGGGATAGTTTACAATGAAGGGTTTATCACACTCAGTTGCACTTTTTTTTATTTTAATTAGTTCTACCTATTTCTAACTATGTGTCTGTACAGCATCTAATGCAGCAGGACCCACTCTTGACTGGGGCTGTTAGTCACTACAGTAATATAAATAATTCCAGGGTTAGACACAAAGTCAATTAGACTATATTAAAAAGCCTTGTTAGGCCAGGTTGACTCAATAGGCCATTTTTTAAAATTCGTCCTTTACTAGCTCTCATAACTGTCAGTTCTGCATGCCAATTCAGCATTTTTATGCTAAAATGATAGCACATGTAGATGTGCATGTGCTAAATGATTATGCATGCAAAACTGAAAAGGCAAAATTAGAGGTCAGGCTGATGGTACTTCAGAAATACAGCCCTATACACCACACTAGGCAGAATCTAATTTCTTTTTATGGACATTCCTTTGCTGTGCCAAACTCCCACTAATATCCCTTAACCAGACATCAATGGGAGTTGCACATAACATATGCATCTGAAGACAGAATTTTTCTTGATGCTATAACCCGTGGATGATCACTTGCACATCAATAACGTTCCGCCATATGCTTCAAATCTCGTTACTATGTATGTATGCATGTGTATGTTTAATGCATCCCTACTTACATGCCCACACAATAAAATTTATCTTCAGATAGTAGCTTTGGTTATATATAGAATTATGATACAATTGCAGGCAAAATCTACAGAAAAAAGGAAATATCTTAGGCTGTGATTGAAAGATGGGATGGGATTCAGTGGTGTGAAAGACATTGAAGGATGAGCATTCGAAGTACACAGTAGCTAGTGAAAGAACAAAGGAGGGTGATATTTCCATTGTACCCCCTCTCCTTAAAGGAGTGAGGCCAAAAGCATGGGTAAGAGGGGATGTGCGGTAGGGAGGAATAAGTGAGTGTGTGATCAGATGGGTCAGGAGGGGAACACTTTATGCGAATTTGAAAGCTAGGAAGCTGAAGTGCATGCAGTTGATATATGATCAGAGCGACAGTGTCCACTTTCCTGGAAGAAAGGTTCCTTTTTGCTATATGCTGTACTATAAATATAGATCACAGATATTTTATTTACAGTTCAGAAAATGAAAAGATCTTGTTCTGTTAAATTATCTCATTATAGTAATGGCCTCTTCACAAGTGACTAATGCTGCTAGTAGAAAATATTCCTTTTGGTGAGGGATAAACCCTTGTTATCACTGGACACATTTATTTCAGCTGATCCATCTACAAATAATGGTAATCTTAGCAATTTCCACTGTGGCAGAAATATCCTTGATTTTAATGGAAAGGCCCTAGTATTATCTGCAACAGGCTTATCTGAAGCTTGAAGAAAGAAAAGTTGTCATATTTTATTCTATTTTAAACTATACTTTTAGTTTGTCAAATATTTGCTCTATTGCTTGTGACTTTAATTGTTTTGTAAAACGATTTAGCTTGGCCTGAAAGGGTGTAGTTCTTTTGAAGAATTTTCTGTGTCTGGGAAAAGTGAACAAATTTACAGTATCTAAAGTGACCCTGATTAAGCGCACTGTTTATTTTACAAATTATGTTGGTGTCTAAGTTGTCGGATAAAATTGCTTCAGGAGAAGGGAGTGGTTGTCTGGGTGAAGGGTGAAGAACCCTCTTCCCTGGGAAACCTATTAGTGCTAACCTAGCTAAATTTAAAGTGAAACTGAATATGATTCCTTCTTAGTCTGTGGTGTAAATTTCTCTCAGTAATTAACATGCATGTGCAGTCTGGCACAATTAAGAACAATTGCCAAAGTCTGTTTAGGAGAAGCCGAGGGCTAGGATAAATGGGGTTATTGGAAGTCAAGATTAAGATTCTGAATGGAAGCTTGCATAGCATCTGACTACGTTGTGCCTCTCTCTGGCTAGTGTCATCAGTCTCTCACTTTCATAAGCATCCGATTTACCCAATTTTTCATTTAAAAACACAAAATTCCACTGCACACATATAAATAAAGATGGAAGTTTATACAAGCTGAAGTGCCTACAGGCAACAATGGTTCAACATAACGTGCTTTCAAAAGACATCTTTTTGAAGAAGATATTTCATTTTAAATTTCCTCTTTGGGGGGAAAAATGAGACTCCAGAGATCAGATAAGCTATGGCAGAAGCGGGAGCATAGTGTGAGATAGTTAATCACAAAAAAAGCAGGCTTATACTATTTGTTTTATGACTGTGTGTGTATGTTATCTGTGTGAGGTAGCATCCAGCTGGTGTGTAAAGAGCGAGCCTTTAAGATATCAGTACACCATCACCTAACAAAATAATGCCATGAAAAATAGCCCTAGATCATTTATAAGACATGTTCCTTCTATAGCTGAGAAACTTCCTCCAGAGAAATATTTACTAAGAAAAATATGATAGGAGATTAGGAAACATTTCCCTGGAAAATCATTAAGAATGCTCTAGTTATTATAGGAAATCAATAACTCCTACTGTTTTGTAACAGATTAGTTACCAGCTAGAAGGCATTTGAATATCGTACTGATGGGTGCAGTGACACATCATAGTGATAGATAACTGCTGACCTCCAGAGGAGCCATTTCCCTTTCTATAAAGTGGGTTTTTATGCCCACAGCATGATAACCTGAGCATGAGATAATAGAGGTGAAATGAAAATAGTAAACGGGCTTTGGAGAAAATATGTTAAATGATTTACTTTAAAGGACCAGTTGAATGTCTGGGGGCATATCCTGTGGTTTGTAGCACTGCGCTGAGATGCACCACTCTGTGAATCCTTTTACAGTGTATTGTAGGAGAACTCGTCTGTGTTTCCTGGCACTTCCAGCTTGGCATGCCTTACATTCTTGTTTGCGATCTCTGTTTCAATCAGAAGACACAGATCCAACTCAAACTGATAACCTGTTGGCAGCCTGAGCTCAGCCTGTGAGGGGACCTGGGATGGGAGAGGTGTGTGTGTGACCATCCCACTAGGAACTGGGAGGGGGCTGAGCCGCAATGGCAAATCCAGAGGAAGGGGCTTGGAGCCATTCAGTCCTGATACAAAGATTCCAAACAACAGAGAATCTACCAGTGGTCAGCTGCTTCAATGAATGGTTACTTCCATGTTAAAAACATTGAGCTTTTTTCCAAATTGAATGATTCTAGCTTCATGTTCCAGACTGTATCTAGTATCACTTTTTCTTTGGCTTTTGCTTCTTGAATCTTTACCCAAAGAATTTCACCCCCTCAATCTTTATTGTTGAATTGTCTTATGGATATTTCTGGCATAACATCATCACCCTTATTTTTCTTTCCTTTGTCTCTCACCCATACCCTTCATAACCTTATATATTGAAATATCTCTTATCTCATCCTCATATCTTTGAATTATGCCCACTACTCCCTACTATCTACAATTTGATAACACTGCCAGATCTTTTTCATAGTTCCTTTTAATTTGTGAATAGGTACTTTAGAACATTAATACTCTGCTTATTTTTCTGTTTCTGAATAATTCTAATGTTGTGTGTTGAAAGTATATGGCATATTATTTGAGGTAAGCAGAAGTCCCGCCCCTTTCTACTCATCTTGTTTAGACTTTACCATTTGTAGTAGACAATCTTACCAGTCACCTCATCACATATGGAATTTCCATGCCCTGTGAATCCCAAACACTCCTCTGTACATAACCAGTGAAATCTCTTTTTAGCAACTAATATCATCCTTGTCCTTTTTTTGACTCCCATTTGGCGCCTGCAAAATCTCTGAGAAAATCACTTCTGTTGATCCTGTCTTCAGTTCTCTTCTAAGTTTCCTCAAGTGTACATGCCTCTTGATTTTCTGCGGCTTCCTTTTCATGCCTGCTTCTTGGTCAATTGATCTCAGCTGACCTTTTTTCAGAATGTTCCTCTAGCTTGCCAGGGATGGACTAGCTAATGTGGGAGCAGGGTTTAATGGCACCGTATCATTTTTTGTATGCCATTTCTTGATTTCTGGGTCATTGTGAGCTTCTCCTAATGATTGACTGGCGATTTCACCTGAGTTTGAGCCGTATGCCTTTGATGCCATTCTTAATGAAATGTACATTGGCAATATCTACTTGCTGAATTCTAGTCCAAATAGATCATAGCTCAGCATGAATACAATAATACTGTGCTTTTTGGACTACCCTCGATCAGCTCTCAGCCTAATTTAAACTCATTTACAATCCTAGAGTATTATAATTCCATCTGACACTGTAGGAATGGAGTATCTTTTTTTTTTTTTTCCCAGCAGTAACTTTGGAAATTTCCTTTAGGATTGGTGGAACTTTAAGGTTCTAGAATGATAAATCACCTGATCTCATACATCAGTGATCCACATTTTACTTTTTGGCTTTCAGATAGACCAAGTGGGTTACTAATGTTCATAAGTAAAATAGCTTGCTCTTCGGAGTCCATTCATTATGCTAATGTTAAATATTTTTATATGGACTTGCAAGGGGCTTGATTCCGGAATGCATAACTGTGGAACATAGAATAAGGTAAAAGGTCATGAGCAAGATAAGAAGCATAGAGGGAACCCGATCTTGCCTACTAATGGAAGTTACAGTGAAGAGGGCATTGTCAGCTATTAAGTGCTGTTTGCATAGCAAGGATCTCATTTTAGTCTATGTTGTCTCAATCTCACCTATTCTCTATCCATCTCCATTTCCAAGAGGTGGGAGCAGAGCCTGAGAAGTCATACTACTCAGTGCAAAGGAATACATCTACCACTTACACTTTCACTGGAATACAACAGCCTTGCTTGCTCTGCTGCATTCTGTGCAAGGAATTGGATGATCATGCTACATCATATGATGTAGATTAGGTCTGATAGCATCTTAAAATGGAACTTTCTTTCTCATGTGCTCCTAAAACCTTAGACACTTTACATTGATCCCCAGCCATTCTCAAATGGAAAATGACTGTTTAATTCTGCTTGTCTGTCTGTCACATCAGAAATGCTACCAGTGACAATCAGGGCCGGTGCTACCATTAAGGCGAACTAGGTGGTTGCCTAGGGCACCAAGATTTGGAGGCGCCAAAAAGCGGTGCCCCCCATTTTTTTTTACAGCGTTCTTCCCCGAGTGTGAGGTCACTGCTCCACTTCTCCTGCCTCCCAGGCTTGCAGCGCCAATCTGCTGTTTGGCACTGCAAGCCTGGGAGGGGAGGAGAATTAGAGCGGGGGTGAAGTGTCGGGGAGGAGGCGGAGCAGAGGTGAGCTGAGGTGGCGAGGTGCCACACGGCTCACCGGGAGGGGAGCTGTCATGGGGGGGTGCCTCAGGACAGAGGGGGAGATGTTGTGGGGGGATGCCTCAGGGTGGAGTGGGGGGATGGGGAGCTGCCGCAGGGCTGGGGGGATCACAAGGTGGAAGTTTCGTCTAGGGCGCGAAACTTCCTTGCACTGGCCCTGGTGACAATCACATCAGCACTCTTGAGGAAAAGACTATTGTTTCCACGCATTTGCCATATCACATTTTGGAACCTAGTATGGGCAATGAGTGGCTATTTTATACTATCACCATCAAAAGTGTTAACATTTTTTCATTTTAAGTTCTTTTCAGTTAACAGATCAGACTGTTTAAAAATAAATTTGTTCCTTTAGGAATAGGTGCAATCTATTGTATGGATTCCGAATTGTTCTTTGGGACTGTACAGTTACAGTTATGTAACAGCACCCAGAGAATGCTTACTGATGTAATTCCTATTAGATATGAATCAATGATGTGATGAAGTCTCGTAACATTTAGCAAAGATGAAAGTGTATATTAAAGTCTAAATGCCTGGTATGCCTAGTATATATATGGTAGGATGTCATTAATCATTACCACACAAAGACTGAGATACTGGAGCCCCATGTATAAATGCATATAACAATGCATTGTATTAAATATGTCCATGTCAATGATCACTACTTATAGTTTAAATCCATTTAGATGATAAAGTTATTGCAGAACTTAGCAGTTCATTTTTTGAGTGAAGTATCCAACTTTGAGCTTATATGACTAGTGCTCCATGCTCTGCACTGGCTTCCCTGTGGTCTTTAAAGATTTGTCTACACCACACACTTCTTTTGGCAGTAGAGTGTGTAGAGTACATATGCAAGTAGCCCCCCAGCATGGGTTTGCATATGGTGAAGTACTGCTTAGGGGAGAAGAGTAAGATATGCCTGAAGCCTATATACTCTACATGGCTCTGGTCACCCAAACAGGGCTTCCCCATCTAAACCGCTGGTTTTAGTAGTGTAGTGTCTTGCTGCCTTCCTGACGTAGGAGTCTTTCCCTGCAGTGAGAAGGGCTCAGGCAGGAGGGAAAGGCAGCAGCTAAAGGTTCTGCCAGCTCCCCACTGGCAAAGTTTTTCTCTGCTGCCTCCCCACTGCCAGATCCTTTCACAGACACATGTGGCTACACACTTAAGCATGGATGCATCTTGCTTTTTACTGCAGTATGTAGCTACACATACAGGACCGGCGCCAGGGTTTCTCATGCCCTAGGTGCATGGCCATTTTGCTGCCCCCCACGCTGATCCTGCCGCTCCAGTGGACCTGCCGCAAGCATGCCTGCGAGAGGTCCACTGGAGCCATGGGAGCAGCCGACTGTCCGCAGGCATGACTGCGGCAGCTCCACTGGAGCCGCGGACCAACGGACCCTCCACAGGCATGCCTGCCGTAGGTCAACCGGAGCTGCCTGCCACCCCCCCGGCAAAATGCTGCCCCCTCAATAATCCTGGCGCCCTAGGCGATTGCCTAGGCTGCCTAAATGGTAGCGCCGGCCCTGTACACATACCCTATTTGCCGCCAACCCTGGTGTGCAATGTAGATGTAGCCTAAGGTATTGATTTCAGACAGAGAGAGAGAGCTGCTGGCAAAACATTCCTAATGAGGTTTCATCAACTTTGGAATTCACCCCCTCCAACTGAACTCTGATCCAGAATAGCATAACCTACAAAGCACGTTAGGACACTTCCTTTAGAGATAATGTTTGAGGAGGGGCGTGGAGTGGGTTTGTCTTTGGGAATTTGGGGAAGGGGAAATTTTGATTTGGTTTGTATTATATTCTGCTGCCTGTTGCTGTTTGTAGGAAGCAGGGAACAAATGATCTGTTTTGGTTCTTAAAAGATTGTATAATATATATTTAATTGATGGCAAGGTGCTAAGAGCCTGGAATAGGAATTCTTTTATATATCTTGTTTAAATCTAAATAAATAACCCATAGTTATTTGATTTACAATGGGGATGCAATACACTTGGTGCATTTCATGTAAAGTCTCTCTTTTAAAACAAATGCCATCTAACAAGATTTATGTTATACAGACGTTTTTCCCCTTTCTAAAATGTATGAGCACCCTAAGATACACATACACTTTGAAAAGATTCACCTATTCTATGCTATTAAATTTTAAAGTGTGATCTATTACGTCTATATAGTAAACTACAAAAACAATTTTTTGTAGCACGTTGCATGGCAATTTAACTGTGCAACTCTCATTAATGCTCATGGATATTGTGTAGTTAAATCACGCTGCACTGAAAATTCTATATACTCTTAAAGTGTCCTGATGTTTCTGAACTGAGAAGGAGCTGTGCTGGAGAGTAGGGGTGTATGTTTCAGTTAAAGGACAGCTTAGTTTAGATATAAAGCCTGATTCTGATGTGCTAAACAACTCTATATGTGTGAGTATTCCAACTGAAATCAAAACATCCAGGATAGAAAAGGATTAGTAAATGAAATGGCATGGGTCAGCCTAAATAAGGAGATTATTGTCCTTCATTGGGACTACGCACATGAGTAGTTACTTTTAACACTTTTCAGGATTTATTCCGTAGTTTACACTAAGGCCATTTCTCTGATTCTCAGATATGGATTTATGAAATATGGGAGCAGAAGGGAGCCATGTCTGAACATGGCTATTTCAATTGCTAATCCTTTATTAACCTAATTGTGTTGTTATTTTTTCAGTGGGAGGGGAAATGTGGGATATTTTATTATTTACATCACATTTAGAACCAAATTGTGCACATGCAGTCCTACTGCTTTCATTAACTGAGTGGTGCCTAAATTATCCTGTCCTTTTGGTATGGGATGAGGAAAGGTATTTTCTGCATTCCCATTAATGCTTTGAATTAAATGAGCATAGAGCTCTTACACTGTGGAAATCAGATTTCATGCAGAAACCCCTTTGATTTGGATGTAGCAGTATTGCTTTTGATACCAATTTCAATTAAGTACAGGCTGTTTCCTAGCTATTAAAAGGCATCAACTGAAATTAAAATATGCATTTCTTCCCCAGCAGTGGCACCTTAAATACTTGTTGTTGAGTGTGTACTGTAAGAACTTAATTTAAACACCTGTTTTAGCCCTGGAATATCCATCAAGATCCCAGAAAAAGAAGTGTAGGTATCTGGGTTAAAAATTATCTTGCTCTATTGCGTATGTATAGTAGTATATAGTGCAGACAACACTGATAAGGATAATGGTTCCATTAAGAGTAGTAGTTGACTTGTGTGTTGCTTTGTTAATGTCTCTAGCTGTGCAATAACTGCAAGCTCTAATGAAGCAGAACCACAGAGTAAAACACTGAGCCAAATCCTGCCTGTGGTGCCATGGTGCACGTTGGGGGATGCCAGGTGGGAAGGGCAAAAGAAAGGGCAGAGAAGCAGCTGTATAGAAAGACACACACGAGTGTATCAGCAGAAAGTGCAGCCTAGAAATCTAGAAAATGCTTAACAGGGGGCCCAACTGACGTATTTGGAACATCAGACTCCCAACCCCCCCTGTGTGTCCAGTTATGGACATATATGTGCTAGGGAGTGTGGAGAGGGAGCAAACAGCTCCTTTTCAGACCAGCTGGAAGCTGCCCCCCATCACAGATCCTCCCTCTCTTATGCCTGTGTTTCAGCACGAAAACTCAAATGCAGCTGGTACCATTTTGTTCTTTACCCACCCATTTAACGACCGCTTTGCAAATGGCTGAGACGTTGTCCCATATTCGAAGGTGGGAAATTTAAGGGAAATTTGACACCTTCCTCATACTGGACAAAAACCCCATGAAATCTGTGCAGTATTCTGTTACTAAAATCCTCCTCTCAAATTGCAGCACTTGGTAACCTTAAACATGACACCTGAGCAGCAGGTTATTTCTTTTGTAATTAGTCACAGAGAATAAATTGATAATTCCCAGCAGTGGAGTAAAGTATGAATTTGTGAACCACTAATTTTGGATCCAAGAATTCATGGGCTAGAAGCAGTCGCCAGGGAGTCATGGAGTCCTCCATAGTGACTAGGGAGCAGTACGTACCACTGGCAGTGAGCCATGACTTTCAGTAGCACTTTGAGTTGTGGTATGAGATCTTATGTTTAGATTGGCTCCATCCAGGGCTTTGGAGCTGTGCTCTGGCTCCGCTTCAGCTCCAGGCAAAAACCTGCAGCTCCGCTGCTGTGGAGCTGCTCTGCGCTCCAGCTCCGGGCTCCGCTCCAAAGCCCTGGCTCCATCCACTATTTTGGCTTAATCCCTGCCTGGTAATTCCTTTTAATTGGCATCAGCTAGCATCTTGCTGAAATCAATGAAAGCATATTACACGTTAAAATGATTTTTCTGTAGTAATTTCATTAACTTCATTAAGCTCTTATAGCCATATAGTGACATCAGAAGTCAAAATATTACACCTTGGTGAAACTAAAACTACAGAAGACAATGCTATAGAAAACTCCAGTCTGCTGGGGCACCTTGATGATAAAATGAGAGAACTGAAATAATTACAGCCACTAAGATGATGATGCCTCTGATGATTCTCTGCAGCTGCCAGAATGACTAGTTCTTTCTAGTTTGTCTCATGTCCCCGTATCTTAATTTTTAATTATTTTTTTAAAATTACAGAATAACTTATTTATGTGCTTTAATATATTTTTGTTTGCTTTATTTAATAATGAATAGCTCTGAAGTGAAATTCACATGTGGGGCTTTGCTGCCATTCATAAACCATTTCAGAAGCGGTTCTGCAGAGTCCCTTGAGTGAAGTATAACTTTATCTCCAATCCATGGCCACTTATTATCCTCTGTTGTAAATTAAATGTTTCAATGCGGGTGGTTTTTAACTCACTTCATCAGAGTTTAAGTCTAGATGCTGCATTCTCAAGGAATCTAAGTCACAAAAATGTTACCCCAGATTGTGTCTTCATTAGAGCTCAAGATAAATAGAGTAATGCCTATTCACTGCTTGAAGGGGAAACCATCATGGAAAACCCTCTTGATTCAAGAAACAATTTTGGTATAACTCAGTTTTCTGGTATTCTTCCCTTAAATCAGTATACACTAATGTTCCAGCACTATGCTTTTAAAGGTTCTGGACCAAATCATCAGCTGGTGTAAATCTGCAAAGTTCCATTTAAATCTTTTGGATGAGATGAAGACTGAGGTCCCAGACTGTTGTCACTATAGATCCAAGGCATTTTGCCAAGAGTAAGGGATACTAGATTAGGTCTTGATACATTTTCAATTGATCAGAGGGGTAGTTGTGTTAGTCTGGATCTGTAAAAAGCAGCAATGAGTCCTGTGGCACCTTAAAGACAAACAGATGTGTTGAAGCATAAGCTTTCGTGGGTGAATACCCACTTCGTCAGATGCACGTGAAGTGGGTATTCACCCACGAAAGCTCATGCTCCAATATATCTGTTAGTCTTTAAGGTGCCACAGGACTCATTGCTGCTATTTTCAATTGAGATTATAATGTCCTGCCCAGCTAAATTCAAACTGCCAGTGAATACTATATTATACTTTTCCTTCACTAAACTGTTGCATTTGTTTCCCAGTGACAGGTGGTTACATTTCAGTAGTGGGTGAATTGATTCCTATATATGTGTGATGTAGAAATACTTACATTCAGGGTATGAATTAAATTCTCAAAAATCTAGAAAGGTGAAATATCAGGTTCAATGTACAGTTTCTTACTGCAGTGTGATCACAGGTTTTTAGAGACATGTGAGTTTGGGAGGGGAGAGGGGAAAGTATTTAAAAATTGTGTGCTCACATTCCTAAACTCTAATATGACTGAACAATTTAAAGAGAACTGTGGCTATTAATAACACCTTCTATTTAAGTAGCAAAGAGTTCTGTGGCACTTATAATCTATAAGGTGCCACAGGATTCTTTGCTGCTTTTACAGATCCAGACTAACACGGCTACCCCTCTGATCCTTCTATTTAGCAGCCATTGTACTTTCAGTTCTTCCAAATCAGGCCAGAGTGTACCCTCTTGGGTTTTGCTCATCTTTGAAGATATATGTAGCAGAACAGGATTAGAAGTACCTTAGTTTTAGTCCTCCCTGATGAGAGGAATTTGTAGCATTTGGATTTTCTCTCTTTTAAGGTCTTTGGGATTCAGATTGGTGCCAGCTGAGACTGTGGCTACCTACCATAAATCTAGCTGGTAAGGTGGCTTTGCAGCTAAATTCCTGGCACTACAGGAAAATTGGTCCATTAACGATAAATGATCTAGCAAAAAATATTTTAAAATGCCTTCTATTTTTGCTTGATATGTTTTGATAGGGAAGCAGCCCTCGCTAGCATGCCATGTTCCCTGCTCTGGTTAACTCAGGGAAATAAAGGCACTGGTATGTGATTTATTAGTGGCAGTGGACTTACTATCTACCCCTCTTTGGGCTAATCAATGTATAGGGTTTTTAACCTCTAAAAGAGGATTTTTTGTTTGTGGTTCATAGACCCATAGAGTCACTGGATGATTATGCTTGAATTCACCAAACAAAATTTTCTAAAATCTTGAAGAGTTGCCATTTCCAGCTGCAGAGGGTGAGTTAAAAGAACTTGAAGATTCTTTGAAAAGGAATCTGAATGTAGTTTTTGTATGTAATTATGGATGGGACTGGTAACATTACCTCTTATTAAGGTTGCCCAACACTTCCCATTATAAGACCATGTTTTAAGCATCTTACAATTTTGCCAAATTTTAGCTTTGGGGCAGTAATTTTCCATGTTAGGTGTCTTCCCCGGGGTGAATTATTTTTGAAAATTTAAATTAAAATGGTCCAGCCATTTCTAAGAAATATGCTAGGGAAAAATAAATTGTTTCGGCTATAAAATGCTGGTGACCTTTTCTTTGAAAATGTCAAACACCCCCATGTTTTGGAGCAGTGACTTGAAATTAGGTGTGGAGCTGGACTTTGCATCAGGAATGATGTCTTTTGCCATCCCTTTGAAAATCCTCCCAAAATTGTCCAAGTAAAGCCTCTGAAGAATCAGTTTACACATGCTCAGTATAGACTTCTTAAATTTTAGCACCTAAATTCCCCAAAGATTCAGCTGCATTGAGCATGCTCCATCCTGGGGCTAAGCAGGACTTCCAATTGCAGTTCTGGGATGCTGCCCCTGCTGGACCCAGTAGGAAAGAGGAGGAAGGTGCCTGATTTGAATATACAGGAATAAGAGTGGGACCTGGGGAGAAGAAGAACAGATCTGTTGAGGAGCCAGATCTGACTCACTGGGCAAAAGGACTGCAACAAGAAGCTGGGGGCGGAATGGTGACATTGGACAAGGGGATTGGAAGGAAGATTGGGATAAGAGCATGTGGAGAGGCAATTGAAGGAAGCAAGTGTATGGGGGAGAGAGACTGATCAGATAAGGAGCCAGGAAGCATGGATCTAGCACTGGAATGGGCAAGGAGATGTAGATTGGAACTAGGGGTCCAGATGGAGAAAACTCAGATTGGGATGAGAGGCCTGAGGAGTAGAGACTTGTCCTGGTTAGGTGAGGAGAATGGAACTGAGACAGAGCCAGGGGTGGAGAAGAGAAGGAATGAGACAGGGACAGGTTGGAGATGATGGGACAAAAAGAGTCAAGCTTGGGTGGTGGTAGAGAAACAAGCTGAAGGATTTGAGACCCACTAGAGAATGCTCCCCTCCAAAGCCGGGATGGAACCCAAGATCCTTGTGTCTCACAATTCCTCTGCTGTCAGCAAATATCTATGAAAGCCACTGGCAAAGTTCCCCATCCTTCTCTAATGCTGGTCCACATAGAGGATAATGACCTACTAGTGCTATCAATTACTCTGTTAGCTCAAGAGGCAGAGGCTGTGTGGTGGATCTAAAGGTTCCAATCCTGCTGATTACCCATGTTGGTATCAATATGATACCATGTAATGGAATAGCTGATTTTTTTCAGATCTTTTAAAAGTCTGGGAAATGGCACCCAAACCATGTTAAAAGAACGTTGTTAAGGTTGCAAAGTCAAGTACTCAAAAGTTGGGAAATGCCAGAATTAAGGTTGCACAGGCCCTCTTACACATATCCAATATGAGACCATCTTTAAATCCTTTATCACATACTGTTTTACCACAGGACTCCTGCCTCATTCAGTGCATAGGATGAACCTGCTCAGGAGATGAAACAGGATTTTCTACTAACGGAGGCTGTTTTTCTCTGAGTGATTGTTATAAGCGTGTCCATCTTGTACACTGGTGACTGAGATTTTTCCCTAGTGGTACGCATGGGTTGGACATACATTTGTCCTGCTTCTCCTTGTGCCTGGACCCCAGGGTATAAAGGGTGGAGCTGACCCACCGCTCCTTCATTTCCTTCTTTCTGGCTGTGGTCAGTTGCAGCACATTTCTATACTTTAGTACAGTCTTTGTCTTTAAAAATCTGTATATACCTGGATGATTGGTTGATACTGGGCCACTCCAGTCAGCATCCATGGAATACTCCATCTGTTCATCTGCTTACACCTGATAAGTAGGGAAGAATCCTTCCTATCACTATTTTAAAGAATAGAGTTTATGGGCACTGTCCTAGACTCAACTTTGGCCAAGGCATATCTGCCAGAAGCCAGATTTCTGGTCCTCTGGACCTTTGTGCAACCTATCAAGAAACAGCCACAAACCAGAAAATGGCACTGCCTGAGGATCCTGGGGTACATGGGCACTTGCACGTATGTAATGCAATATGCCAGACTCCATTCCTGGTGCATGCAGGCATGGCTAAGGTCTGTCTTCTGTCCACGGATACAGGTGGAAATGCTTCTTGCCACAGTTGACAGGTTGCCACAAAGTGTCTATTATGCAGTCTTCAGTCCAGAAGATTTTGGACTATCTTTTGCATCTGAAAGAGTCAGGTCTGACAATCAATTTGATTAAGGTGCATTTGGCTGCAATTTCAGCATTTCACCCTCATAATGACTGTTTTCACTAATCCCGTGGCAACCAGGTTCCTAAATGGATTGGACAGGTTTTTCCAATCAATTTGGGACTCAGTCCTACCTTGCGACTTGAATTTAGTTCTGTCAGCACTTCCATTCATGCCCTGAGCCTCTTGTTCAATGTTACATCTTTTGACTAAGGTGGCCTTTATAGTAGCCATCACCACTATGAGAAGACTAGGGGAATTGCGTGCTCTGATAACTGATCTTCCTTATACAATATTCTACAAGTATCGGTGCAGCTTAGTCCTCCCACTTCATTTCTATCCAAAGTAGTGTCTGACTTCCATCTCAGTCAACCAGTATACTTAATGGTCTTTTTCCAAAGCTGCATGCTCATAAAGCTGGACAAAAGCTGCATACACTAGATATGCGTTGAGCTCTGACTTTTTCCCTGGACAGAACAAAGCCCGTTTTTCATTTCTTCTCAACTCTTTGCTTCCTATGTGGGGAGAATGAGAGGTTCTCCTGTGACAAAAGAGACTGTCTAAATGGACTACTAGCTTCAGTCTATCTCTAGGAGATTCCAATAAGAAGGAACTGAAGGCAGGGTGCTGTGACTCCTCCCTTTGTACCCCTCTCTTCCAGGGACAAGGGGAGGCAGTGTGCAGGTGTAGCTACCCCATGGGTATTGCAAGGGAAAGACTCCAGCACCAGTGCATGAGACATGTACACTCCTACACTAGAATGAATCTATGCAAAACATCGCAAAGAACATCAGTTATGATGAGAAGGTAAGTAACTGTGTTTTGTCTCTTGGATCCTTGCTTCATTTCTTACAGAAGTTAGGAAGATGTGCACTGAAAGAGGCAAGAGATTGCAGGAAGAGAAAGGATGGTCTTCTAGTTAAGGCAGTTGAAAGCTTCCCTGGAGAACAGGATTCTCTACCTGCTTTGCCCCAGAGTTCCTGTGAGATGCTGGGCAAGTCATTTAAACTAGACTTTTCAGAGGTGGTCACTAATTGTGTGTTCCATCCAGAACCCAGAGAAATGAGGGAAGACCTGGGGTCTGATTTGCAGAAGTGCTGAACACACATAAAGTGCTATATAATGCTAAGGGCTCTGAAAAGTCAGGTCTTAAGCATCTTGTATTGGACACTCAAAGTTAGTGGATTCCTTTGACCTTAGTCTCTCTGTGCCTCAGTTCTCCATCAGTAAGATGAAGATAATAGCACCCTCTCACCTAACAGAGGTGGTGTGAAAAGACATTAATTAATATTTGGGAAGCACTCCAATACTACAGCGAGGAGCGTGTATAGAAAAGCCCATCAGGCAACTAATAACTCTGCCTTCATAGCAGAGTTTGTATAGTGTGCAGTAAGTAAGGCCTTAGGACCACACTAAATAATGAGGAGAAAACACACTATTGAATAGCTGCTCGTTAAGTCCGCACCATGCATTGAATGAGGCAGGAGTCCTGTGGAAAAAAATAGTATGTTATCATGTAATTTAAAAGCTGTAACATAATATATACACAGAAGGGGGCTGATTAGGATTGAATGGGCAATCTTAATTCTGGCAATTCCTAACTTTTGAGTGCTTGACTTTGCAACCTTAAAGTTCTTTTACCATAGTTTTTTGTGTGCTCATTTTCCTATGCCGTAATTTGGCCCCTTGTGTATATGCATTATGATACACTTAGTTCTCAGTAGCTACTAGGGTTGAAGTTGTGCTGCACTTTCCAACAGCAGGTGAAACTCCTCTGATGGTTGTTTCCCTGCAATAAGGCAAGAAAGCCATTATAATTAAACCCCCACAGGAGAAAAAATGGCTGTGACGGGACTAGTAATGTTGACTTTGCTTCTGAAATTAGTGGCAGGGAGTGTAACACAGGTGACATTGAGAGTTCGACATGGTGGATCATTTTAAAAAAGTCTAATCACCACCATCGTATCCAGGCCATTACCTAAGCCCTCTCTGCTTATCCGTTAGGTTTCAGAAATGATTGCCCAATTTCACAGCTTTTTAATGAGGATTTTATTGCTGATATGTTCTTTGAATCATGGCATTTTCTCATGAACATTTTCAACCTTGCTTCTAATGTTTCACAAAGCAAAGATAGGCAATTTTACACAGGGTTAGGTTCCTGGTTTTTTTTAAAGGCAAAACCAAGATTGTTTTGTTCTGCTGTGGGAAAATATCTGGGGTGATTAATGTTTTCTTTCTTTTTTTAAAGCGGGCAAAATGTATTTTGAAGTAGAGATAACAAACTTGCTAAGTGGTTCTCCCCATAAGAAATTTAGTAAAGAAAAGTAATGGCTGGTGGTAGATTCATATCAAATCACTTCATATCAAATCACTTTAATTTTAGTGCAGTATGTTTAGAAATCTGGGGAGAGATATCAGACGCAAGAGCTAAAAACCTTCATCAGTGATACTTTCATCCAGGCATTCAGAATGTTATTATACTCATCATAATTACAAGCAGTGGCAGATTATTGCATGGGCCCATGGGGCTCAGCCAATTTGGGGACACCCAGAAAAATTGTTCCTCACCACGGCTCCAGGGCTGAAGGAGAGCTTGCTCCCCGCTTTGGCCCTGTGGCCACAGAGCTTCTCTGGCCTTGGGGGCCATAGCAATGGGGAGGCAGAAAGGAGTAAGAGGAGTGGAATGGGACATGGATGTGGGGGAAGTGGAGGAATGGGGCGGGGCTCCAGGGGAAGGGGTGGAATGGAGGTAGTGCTGCAGGCAAAAGGGGAGGGGCAGGGTCAAGGTTCCGGCACCAGGCCCCCCCACTTGCTCCAGCGCAGGGCTCCAGAAGACCTTAATCCACCTCTAATACAAGAGTGCATAAAGCAAGAGGCTTGCTAAATAAAGTACTGATAATTCTTCTCAGTGAAATGTATCAACTGAGGAAGGAAAATATTTAGGGACAAATTTTCCTTCTTAATACTGCTGCAATGTCATTAATGTCAAACTCTGCTTTCAATTAAACAGATGCCCCACATCCTGTTTTCATTGGAGTGGTATTTTGTGAAAATAACTATTACTGGTTCATTCTTATAGAGAGTAGTGACTAGATCACTATTTATGTATGACGTGATATACAGCTTGCGTCGGATGTCTTCATTTCATAGCCTTTTCTCCTGAACACTGTTTATTTTTTATTTATGCTAACTGCAGAAGCATACTTATCCCAGGTTCTGTAGCATGGATCTACAAAGGGACTTATGCATTGCAACACTCAGGCTATGTCTACACTGCACTTTCCTTGGTAAAACTTTTGTCGATTAGAGGTCAGGCCGACAAAGTTGCTGCCTCTTGTTGAGGGTGGTTTTATTTTCTCGGCAGGAAAGCTCTCTCCTGGCAACAAAGAGCAGCTAAACTGTGTACCTTACAGCGACACTGCTGTAGCGGCACACCTGTGTTGCTGTAAGGTGCACAGTGTACACATAGCCTCAGTATTGCAACACAACTTTTAGATGCCTATAAAATCACAGGAACAACACTGTGATGCACAAAGCCTGAGTTGGGTGCTAGACTCCCTCTATAATGAATGGGGCGAGATAGGTGCTTTAGAATATAATCCACAAAATCCAGAACATGAGGTGGCTAGACACCAGCCAATTAGAGTTTGTTGATGAAAGGAGTGTCCTGAACCCCTCCCTCTTTCACAGAGAGAGACACCACCCTGAAGCCTGAACTTCCCTGCTTATCTCTATTTGTGATGCACTAACTGCAGGAAGGAAGGTGCACCTCACCTAACTCTCCTGCAGGCCTTGATCCACGAGGTGTGCTCAGAGCCTGCCTAACTCCCAACAAAATGGTTGAGGTGGGGGCCGGGGCAGGAGAGAGAACCTCCTTTAAATTCTTTTGCCCTGTAGCAAGGGTACTTTACCCAGAATGTAGGAGACCAGTAGTTGAGCGAAAAGGAGTGGCTAAGGAGAGTTTTGTGAGGGAGTTTGGAAGTAGAGTGTAAAGGGGCTTTATATACACAACATTTTTTTAATGTAAAGTCAAAAACGCACCCTGATAAAAACAAAACATCAACAAAGCTGCAGGACAGAAAAGAATGCAGGCAGAAGTCAGCAACAGAGTGGGGGCTATCCAGTTTATTGCACCCAATGCAGCATGTATGATTACCTGCCCTATGGGTAGGCAGTATGTGGTGTGTATTTGGTGCAAGAAGCTCCTGGCCTTCAGAGACCATGTACGGGCTTTGGAGACCAGTGTGCCTGAACTGGAGGAGCTAAGGGAGACATAGAGGTACATAGATGAGACTTTCTGGGACATATTAGAGTAGTCTCACCCCCGATCTGACAGCCTCTGTGCTGTTGAGGAGGATGAAATTGGAGCAGAGGGAAACGATCGCAGAGTTGGGACCCTCCTTCCAGATGATCTCATGGTATCCTCTCACACTGATACTTCTCCAGGGGAGGGAACTCCAGTTATTGGGAAGAAACAGATGTAGGGAGGAGGAGTTAGATTTATTAGGAACTGGGGAAACTTTTGGGGAAGGGGAAATCTATACAGGAAGGATGGGTTCCACCTAAACCAAAATGGAACCAGTTTGTTGGCACTTAAAATTAAAAAATTCGTAGAGTGGTTTTTCAACTAAGGGCTGGGGGAAAGCCAACAGGTGCAGAGGAGCACGTGGTTTGGATGGAGACATCTCTTAGGGGAGGATCTATTAATGGAGATTCTTTATATACTAGTAAGAAGGAGAGGATGGAAGATGATAAAATATGAGTAGAATCTGATGCGAAACAGTCAAATGGAAGAGGCCCATTCAGTTACATCATGTAATGGCACACAGCTAAAAGTGACAAGTTTTTGAAGTGCTTGTATACAAATGCTAGAAGTCTAAATAATATGGGTGAACTAGAGAGCCTCGTATTAAATGAGTATATTGATATAATAGGCATCACAGAAACTTGGTAGAAAGAGGATAGTCAATGGGGCACAGTAATACCAGGATACAAAATATATTGGAAGGACATAACAGGTTGCGCTGGTGGGGGAGTGGCACTATATGTGAAAGAAAGCGTAGAATCAAATGAAGTAAAAATCTTAAATGAACCAAACCATACCATATAATCGTAATGGATAGTAATTCAGTGCTCTAATAACAAGAATATAGCAGTAGGGATTTATTACAGACTATCTCACCAGGATAGTAGAGTCACTGTGAAATACCCAGGGAGATTCGAGAGGCTATAAAAATAAAAAGCTCAATAATAATGGGGGATTTCAACTATCCCCATATTGACTGGGTACATATCACCTCAGGATGGGATGCAGAGATAAAGTTTCTTGACACATTAAATGACTGTTTCTTGGATCAGCTAGTCCTGGAACCCACAAAAGGAAAGGCAATTCTTGATTTAGTCCTAAATGGAGCACAGGATCTGGTCCAAGAGGTGACTATATCTGGACCGTTTGGTAATAGAAACTGTAATATAATTAAATTTAACATCCCTGTGGTGAGGAAAACACCACAGCAGCCCAACACTGTAGCATTTAATTTCAGAAAGGGGGACTACAAGAAAATGAGGAAGACAATTAAACACAAATTAAAAGGTACAGTGCCAAAAGTAAAATCTCTGCAAGCTGCATGAAAACTTTTTAAAGACACCATAATAGAGGCTCAACTTAAATGCATACCCCAAATTAAGAAACACAGTAAGAGAACCAAAAAAGTGGCGCCATGACTAAACAACAAATTAAAAGAAGCAGTGAGAGACAAAACGGCATCCTTTAAAAAGTGGAAGTTAAATCCTAGTGAGGAAAATAGAAAGCATAAGCTCTGGCAAATTAAATGTAAAAATATAAATTAGGAAGCCAAAAAAGAATTTGAAGAACAACTAGCCAAAGGCTCAAAATGTAATAGGAAAGAAAATACATCAGAAGCAGGAAGCCTGCTAAATAACCAATGGGGCCACTGGATGATTGAGCTGCTAAAGGAGCACTCAAGGATGATAAGCCTATTGAGGAGAAATTAAATGAATTCTTTGCATTGGGCTTCACGGCTGAGGTTGTGAGGGAGATTCCCAAACCTGACCCATTCTTTTCAGGTGACAAATAGGAGGAACTGTCCCAGATTCAGGTGCTGCAAGCTGAAATAACAGTTGCAGCTGTCCCTCATAACCCAACACAAATTTTATTGGGGATCGACTGGCTCAGGTTGTCCAGGGGTCTGTCAGCAGCAAGGAGGAATCTTGTGCTGAAGCCCCAGAGGGAAAGAGTAGTCACAGAAACTGCTGGGGAAAGGTAGAGTCTTTCTATAATTCCTCTTCAGCAGTGGAACACTGTCTGCTGACAAGGGTTGGTGTGGTTGAGGCCTGCTTTTACTTGGAGGCTAAAGATAGTCTTTTTTCCAGAGGGGAAGGGAGTGTTTTGCCTGACTGTAAGAAAACTGTCCAGGCTGAAGTTAAGCGGCGGGTGAAGATTCCATGGATTCTGTAACTGAAGGCAAACCCAATTCAAAGAGGGAGGAGGGTCCAGGACTTACCAGTGAAAGGTCTTGTTCTGGCTTTTAGCTGTGAACCCACAGCTGAATGGGGGACAGATTCCACTCTAGAGAGAAGTTGTGTACTTGGAGGGGATCCCAGAGAAGGAAGGTGGGGGAATACAGGAATGTCTCCCGACTAATTACAGGGAAGGGTTTGCCCAGGGGGATTTTGCTAGAGTGACGTCTGGGATCCCACACACTCAGCCTGTGACTCAGGTTTTAAGAGGAAAGTGTGTAATTGTCCTCCTCGAGGGGAGCAGACAGCTGACCTCTTGGGAACAGAGAGAAGGGTGACAGAGAGTACCCCAATCCAGGTCCCGCTTTTGCAAAATGTTGTTCCTCCTGTGCTTGTGAAAACCAGCTCTGTCTCTTTAAGGCAGGATGAGAGTATTTCCTATAGCACCAGTGTCAATGAAAATGCTAATGACCCACCTGATAAAGGGAAAGAGACAGGCATTTCCCAGGCAGATAAACCCCTCCCAGCAGCTAAGCATAGAACACTGAGTAATGAGGGTGAGAAACACAAAGGAATCACAGGACTAGGGGCTGATTCACACGTAATTAGCCCTGGAGAGGAAATGTATTTCCACAGGGGACAGGCCAGTAACATACAGGCTCTCCCTTTCCTTGCCAAAACCCCAAAGACCTATCAGGGCTTGTCTACATCACAAAGTTGCAGCGCTGGTGAGGGGGTTACAGCACTGCAACTTAGGAGGTGTACACATCTGCAGGGCATCACCAGAGAAAAAGAAGAGAAAACCTGTATCTAAACAAATACCATGGTACAGGGAGGTGATGAGAAATACAATAAATCCTGAACAAACTGGATTGTCTAAACAGAAGATGTGGTATGATGATCATACCTGGAAGCGCCTCCCTGTCATGAATTTACTGGCAATTTTACGTCTCTTACTACACACACTATGAGTTAAGACAAAGAATGTGGTACTGATAGTAAATACTTTAAAAATATGTAACGTGCATGATTTATGGAAGAAACCTTGGTACAGGCTAGGAGTGATAATGAGGAGGTCCTATAAGAATACTGTTTCTCAACTAGTACCTGTAAACAGGCTTTGAGCTTGGCACAGCAGGGAAAGCATAACAAGCCCTAGACTTCTGTGTGGAAGGGGAAACAGAGGTACACCACCTCATGGCATTGGTGGCTAAATGCCAAAACACCTACACTTTACAAGATACTAATATCTATATTGTGTTAACAATGCTTTACTCTAAAAGGCTTTCAGGCAACTTGAAAAAAGGCACCCAGAACTTTGTAAAAACATCTGTGGGTGACCCTACAACTTTTGGTAACACTAAGAAATTGGATAAATAAGAACTAAAGAAAATTTTAGGCACACTGCCATCGCATTGGTCAGTGACCAACCCCTCCAGCAGTAATCTAAGGGGAGAGGTGTGATGCTGCATCCCTATTCTTCATAAAAATATTGTTGTAATATGAATATGGCATAACCAAGATATGGGTCATGTGAGGTATCATTGAAAAGGCTATGATTTGCTGAATATGATTATCCAATTTGTTTGCATGTATCAGTTCTGTATCTGATGTTAGGAATATTGACTATGTAACAATTACAACTGTGTGTGTACTTGGGAAACGCCTACCAGACAGCAAGTAATCAGCCTGAGTGGGCAGTTAGGAAAGACAATAAGTCTATGAAGATGCTAATCTCTCATTTTCCTCCTCTAGAGTTCCTTTTAGGGCATGCTTGGGTGCAATCATAAGAACAGCTATACTGGGTCAGACCAAAGGTCCATCTAGCCCAGTATCCTGTCTTCCAACAGTAGCCAATGCCAGGTGCCTCAGAGGGAATGAACAGAACATGTAATCACCAAATGATCTATTCCCTGTCTCCCATTCCCAGCTTCTGGAAAACAGAGGCTAGGAACACCATCCCTGCCCATCCTGACTAATAGCCATTGATGAACCTATCCTCCATGAATTTATCTAGTTAACCCTGTTATAGTCTTGGCCTTCACAACATCCTCTGGCAAAGAGTTCCACGAGTTGACTGTTTGTTGTATAAAGAAATATTTCCTTTTCTTTGTTTTAAACATGTTGCCTATTAATTTCATTTGGTGACCCCTAGTTCTTGTGTTCTGAGAAGGAGTAAACAACACTTCCTTATCTACTTTCTCCACACCAGTCATGATTTTATAGACCTCAATCATATCCCCCCTTACTTATCTCTTTTCCAAGCTGACAAGCATATAATATGCATTTTAATATGGCTAAATTTAAATGTATGCGTCTAGGATTAAAGAGTACAGGCCATATTTACTGGATGGGGCAGACTATCCTGGGAGGCAATGCCTCTGAAAAAGATTTGGGAGTTGTGGCAGATAATCAGTTGGGCATGAAGTCCCAGGGTTGTGGCTAAAAGGGCTAATGCAATCCTTGGATACATAAACAGGGATACCTCAAATAGGAGCAGCAAGATTATTTTACCTCTGCTCTTGGCATTGGTGCAACTGTTGCTGGAATACTGTGTCTAATTCTGGTGATTCACAAATTCAAGAAGGGTGTTGATAAATTGGACAGCATTCAAAGAAGAGCCACAAGAATGATTAAAAGATTAGAAAACATGCCTTATAGTTATAGACTCGAGGAGTTCAATGTATTTAGCTTAACAAAGAGAAGGTTAAGGTGTAACTTGATAGCAATCCATATGTACTGATATGGGGAACAAATATTTAATAATGGGCTTTCAGTCTAGCAGAAAAAGATATAAAATGATCCAGTGGCTGGAAGCTGAGTTTGTCTTGCTTCAAAGGGGAAATAAGGCATAAATTCTTAACTATGAGTATAATTAACCACTGGAACAGTTTACCAAGGGTCAGGGTAGATTCTCCATCACTGACCATTTTAAAATCAGGACTGGATGATTTTCTAAAAGCTCTGTTTTAGGAATTATTTTAGGGTAATTCTATGGCTTGTGATATCCAGGAGGTCAAACTAGTTGATTACAATGTTTCCTTCTGGTCTTGGAATCTGTGAATCTATTCATAATACTGAATGATGATAGTAACAGCTCTGGGTCAGTTTCAAAGAAAGAAAGTTTCACATAGTTACTTAATAAACATTTACATTCAGTGGTGCTGGAACTAGGGGTGCTACTGCACCCCCTGCTTTGAAGTAGTAATAACAAATAACAAATACGTGGTTTCCATTAGCAGCACCCCCACTATAAAAATTGTTCTAGCACCCTTGGTTAGATTTCTAACAAAAGCTATTAAGTAGTAAATCTGTAGCTGTTTTTTCCATACAAACTTCTGCTGCTGTTGCAAATATTACAGTGCAAGTTTTCAGCCCAATATTTACACTTCTGTACTTTAGCACAGATGAATAAGCACCTTCATTCTTTACCTACCAAATTTTTTTTTCGGAGCTAAATCTCAATCTGTAGTGTGACCTAAAATGTATTGTGTGTCCTCTGAATTTCTTTAGAACTTGAAAAGAATTGCAGTGTCTCAGGGCTTGTCTACATCTGAAAGTTGCAGCGCTGGTGAGGGAGTTACAGCGCTGCAACTTTGAGGGTGTACACATCTGCAGGTGATCACCAGCGCTGCAACTCCCTGTTTGCAGCGCTGGCCGTACTCCCATTTTGTCTCGGGTGTAGAGGATCCAGCGCTGGTGATCCAGCGCTGGTAATGCAATGTAGACACTCACCAGCGCTTTTCTTGACCTCCGTGGAATAAGCAGGTATCCCAGCATACCTGAGGATACCTCTCTGGTAATCAAGAAAACTCCTCTGCCCTGTGCTCACCTGACCCCTCCTTTAAATACCCCGGGAAATTTAAAAAATCACCTTCCTGTTTGCTCAGTCAGGCGTGGAGTGCAATTAATCAATCAATCATTCAGCGACCATGCCTCCACGCAGCAAACGAGCCCCAGCATGGACCAATGCAGAGCTGCAGGATCTAATTAGTGTGTGGGGAGATGAGGCTGTTCAAGCACAGCTGCGCTCCAGAAGGAGAAACTACGATACCTATGGTCAGATATCGCAGTCCATGATGAGAAGGGGCTACGAACGGGACGCCTTGCAATGCAGAGTAAAAATTAAGGAGTTGAGGAGTGCATACTGCAAAGCCCGTGAGGGAAACCGACGCTCAGGAGCAGCCCCCACAACCTGCAGGTTTTACAAGGAGCTGGATGCCATTCTTGGGTGTGACCCCACCGTGAATCCTAGGAGCACGATGGAGAGTTCAGAGCAGGGAGACGTGGGGGATGGTGTAGAGGATGAATACAGTGATACTACTGGCGTTGAGGGGGACACCCCGGAGTCTCAGGACACAGGCAGTCAGGAGCTCTTCTCTAGCCCTGAGGAGACTAGCCAGTCCCAGCAGCTGGAAGCGGACGTTGATGAGGAAGCTGAGGGTCGTGCTCGTGGTAAGTAGACTGCACTGCTTTGTGATAGCAGGATTCTCGTTATGGCTGACTGCCAGCATGCCTAAACGTGGAATAGCCCATTGATTTGATCTATGACATCTGTGTAATCTGCCTGAGTAATCTCTTGAAAAGTTGCAGCTAGATCTTGGGCAATGTGCTTTAACAAGTTTATAGGTAGAGCCACCGTGGTCCCTGTCCCGTTCAGGCTAACTCGTCCGATCCACTGTGCAGCGAGGGGTGGGGGAACCATGGCCGCACACAGGCGAGCTGCATAGGGGCCAGGGCGGTATCCACATTCCTGTAGAAGACCCTCCCGCTCTTCCTTGGTAACACGCAGCAGTGATATGTCTGGCATTATGAAAGCCTGTGGATAGTTTAGGGATAATTGAGGGCAGGTAGCTAGAAGCACGGCTCCCCAGCGCAAGGCGGTCTGTTTCCTCTGCCCCAATCCACCCCCCCACACACCCTTCCCAGCACGTAGGCATCCAGGCGGGGTGCTTCTTCCTCACCTGCTCTGCGGTGTGTTTGTCCCCCACCCCCCCTTCCAAACGTGAAACCTGCTCTGCGGTGTGTTCGTCCCCCAACCCCCCTTCCAAACGTGAAACCGGCTTTGCGGTGTGTTCGTCCCCCAACCCCCCTTCCAAACGTGAAACCTGCTCTGCGGTGTGTTCGTCCCCCAACCCCCCTTCCAAACGTGAAACCGGCTTTGCGGTGTGTTCGTCCCCCAACCCCCCTTCCAAACGTGAAACCTGCTCTGCGGTGTGCTCGTCCCCCACCCCCCCTTCCAAACGTGAAACCGGCTTTGCGGTGTGTTCGTCCCCCAACCCCCCTTCCAAACGTGAAACCTGCTCTGCGGTGTGCTCGTCCCCCAACCCCCCTTCCAAACGTGAAACCTGCTCTGCGGTGTGTTCGTCCCCCAACCCCCCTTCCAAACGTGAAACCGGCTTTGCGGTGTGTTCGTCCCCCAACCCCCCTTCCAAACGTGAAACCTGCTCTGCGGTGTGTTCGTCCCCCACCCCCCCTTCCAAACGTGAAACCTGCTCTGCGGTGTGCTCGTCCCCCACCCCCCCTTCCAAACGTGAAACCGGCTTTGCGGTGTGTTCGTCCCCCAACCCCCCTTCCAAACGTGAAACCTGCTCTGCGGTGTGTTCGTCCCCCAACCCCCCTTCCAAACGTGAAACCGGCTTTGCGGTGTGTTCGTCCCCCAACCCCCCTTCCAAACGTGAAACCTGCTCTGCGGTGTGCTCGTCCCCCACCCCCCCTTCCAAACGTGAAACCGGCTTTGCGGTGTGTTCGTCCCCCAACCCCCCTTCCAAACGTGAAACCTGCTCTGCGGTGTGCTCGTCCCCCAACCCCCCTTCCAAACGTGAAACCTGCTCTGCGGTGTGTTCGTCCCCCAACCCCCCTTCCAAACGTGAAACCGGCTTTGCGGTGTGTTCGTCCCCCAACCCCCCTTCCAAACGTGAAACCTGCTCTGCGGTGTGTTCGTCCCCCACCCCCCCCTTCCAAACGTGAAACCTGCTCTGCGGTGTGCTCGTCCCCCACCCCCCCTTCCAAACGTGAAACCGGCTTTGCGGTGTGTTCGTCCCCCAACCCCCCTTCCAAACGTGAAACCTGCTCTGCGGTGTGCTCGTCCCCCACCCCCCTTCCAAACGTGAAACCGGCTTTGCGGTGTGTTCGTCCCCCAACCCCCCTTCCAAACGTGAAACCTGCTCTGCGGTGTGCTCGTCCCCCAACCCCCCGGCCAAACGTGAAACCTGCTCTGCGGTGTGTTCGTCCCCCAACCCCCCTTCCAAACGTGAAACCGGCTTTGCGGTGTGTTCGTCCCCCAACCCCCCTTCCAAACGTGAAACCTGCTCTGCGGTGTGTTCGTCCCCCACCCCCCCTTCCAAACGTGAAACCTGCTCTGCGGTGTGCTCGTCCCCCACCCCCCCTTCCAAACGTGAAACCTGCTCTGCGGTGTGCTCGTCCCCCACTCCTCCTTCCAAACGTGAAACCTGCTCTGCGGTGTGTTCGTCCCCCAACCCCCCTTCCAAACGTGAAACCTGCTCTGCGGTGTGTTCGTCCCCCAACCCCCCTTCCAAACGTGAAACCTGCTCTGCGGTGTGCTCTGTCCGTCCCCCACCCCCCTTCCAAGCGGGAACCGTGTCCTACGGGGTGCTTTTCACCCGGCCCCCCTTCCAAGCAGGAACCAAGGCATCCCACTAACAGGGGAGAATTTTAAGCAAAAGTACTCACCGCACAGCTAGACATGTCTTAGCTTTCTTGAGCTCTACAGTGTTATGTGAGGTATGTGAGAGGGATGCTACCTACAGTTTCCAGTGTCCTTCAAAAGTTGATAATAAACAATGATGCCCCTGTGTTTTACATGTCTCTATCTCTATTTTTTCTAGACAACTCGAGAAATGCAGCTGTGTCACCAGCCTCACGTAGATTGCAGAATTTGAGGCGCAATCCTAGAAAATCAAAAGAGGAGCTGATAAAGACCGTTCTGAACCACTACGACAGGGAAAGTAGGAAGACTGAGGCGTGGAGAAAAAGTTTACAGGAATGGAGGCTGACTGAAAGCAGGAGACAGGAATTGTCTGCCAAAAGAATAGCCAGGCAGATGATGAGACTCCTGTTTCGCCAAACCAAGTCTTTTGAGTCTCTTGTAGCCATGCAGACAAATATAAACCGTGATATCCCACAGCCTTCCCAAAGCACTGTTCCTTGTCCCCCTGTGTATCCTCAAAATACCTTTATGCAGCACCCAGTTCCTTTTTATCCTCAGCTGCCCCCAACACCTATAAGATCACCTAGTAACCAAGATATGTTTAGTTCTTACCCAGTGCACTCCACCCCAATCATTCTGCAGCAAAGTAATGGTGAGTTGCATCAGGCGGTTACAATTGAGTAAAAGAGGAAATAGAAAAACCTGTGAATGTACTGTGAACCAACCATACCCCCTTTCCTGTTTTTTACTGTATGACAAATAAAAGGATTTGGTTTGTATTTCTTTCCCTATGTTTTATTGGTGATAGAAATGGTTACTTATACACAGCAAGGTAAAGCAAAGCACTACACATGCACCAAACATTACTGCTGGCTCTCAGCATCAAATTGCTCCCTTATAGCATCCCTAATCCTTGAAGCCCTTTCCTGGGCCTCCCTATTAGCCCTGCTCTCTGGCTGAGCAAACTCATTCTCCAAACGTCTAACCTCGGAGGTCCATTCCTCACTGAACCTTTCACCCTTCCCTTCACAAATATTATGGAGGGTGCAGCACGCGGATATAACAGCAGTAATGCTGCTTTCCATCAAATCTAGCTTCCCGAAAAGACTGCGCCAGCGGGCTTTCAAACGGCCAAAAGCACGCTCCACAGTCATTCTACAGCGGCTCAACCTGTAGTTGAACAGTTCCTTGCTCCTGTCAAGCTTCCCCGTATATGGTTTCATGAGCCATGGCATTAATGGGTAAGCGGGGTCTCCCAGAATCACGATGGGCATTTCCACTTCCCCTACTGTTATCTTGTGATCTGGGAAAAAGGTCCCGGCCCTAAGCCTCCTGAACAGGGCACTGTTCCTAAATATGCGTGCATCGTGCACCTTTCCAGGCCATCCAGAGTAAATGTCAGTGAAATGCCCACGGTGATCCACAAGCGCTTGCAGAACCACAGAGAAGTACCCCTTGCGATTAATATACTCCGATGCCAGGTGGGGTGGAGAGATTATAGGAATATGCGTCCCATCTACTGCCCCTCCACAGTTAGGGAAGCCCATTTCTGCAAAGCCATCTAAAATGTCCTGCACGTTCCCAAGAGTCACGGTTCTTGTCAGTGTTCGATTAATGGCCCTGCAAACTTGCATCAGCACCATTCCAACGGTGGACTTTCCCACTCCGAACTGGTTCGCCACCGATCGGAAACAGTCTGGAGTTGCCAGCTTCCAGATTGCAATAGCCACCCGCTTCTCCACAGAAAGGGCATCTCTAAATCTCGTGTTCATGCGCCGCAGGTTGGGGGCGAGATCATCACAAAGTCCCATGAAAGTGGCTTTCCTCATACGAAAGTTCTGCAGCCACTGCTCGTCATCCCATGACTGCAGGACGATGTGATCCCACCACTCAGTGCTGGTTTCCCGAGCCCAAACGCGCCGGTTCACGGAGCAGAGCACGTCTGTTATTGCCACTAGCATTGTACTGTCTGCATATTGATGCGATTCAGTACCATCGTCCCTCTCCTCAATGTCAGTCACACGCATATTTAGCAGCCTAAGGATTAGATCAACAGTACGGAGAGATGTGCTGGCAATAGTCATTACTAAGGCATTCAGTACCTGAGGATCCATTCTTGAAAGAAAATGCAGAAAAACCGCTTTAGAGTCACAATGCTGCCACAGGGCTCCGCATGTGTACCAAAGCAACGCTGGCCGTTGGAACAGGAACAGGAAGCAGAAGGACAATCACACTTCCTTCCCCTTCCCACAAGCCCCAGCGCCGCTTTGGGACGAGGTGCCCTGTGGGATAGCTGCCCACAATGCATCACTCCCAACAGCGCTGCAGTGTGGCCACATCTAGCAGCGCTTGCAGCGCTGCTAGCGGTAAGTGTGGACACTCTGCAGCGCTGGCCCTATACAGCTGTACTAATACAGCTATAACAACCAGCGCTGTAAAGTTTTAGATGTAGACATGGCCTCAGTCTTCTCCAAACACTTCAGTGGTGTCAGAAAACAAAAGTCTTGTGGCTCTTCATAGCTACCAGCACTTCAGTCCTTTGATAATAGTTAACTGGTTCCCGAGCTTGTCCTCAGATAGGAGGTCTGTATCCAATAATAGTACAAGTACTGCAATAAGCATGTAAAATATCCATTTCCCTGGACTCTTTTATAAGGCTCTTGCACTATATCTTCCCCATTAGCTCAAACCCAGACTTTATTGAACTCTGCCTCTGTTCACTCTTTAACTGTGACAGAATCTCAGTTTAAAGTGGTTAGCTAAAAGCTATAGACTTCCATAAGCTTTGTAGTCTCTAGGGCATGGAAAATGCTTCCGTCCTATCTCTCCTTCTAAGTCCATGTAATACACTGCAATGGACCATGCATTAACCTAACTGGGGGTCTCCCAAGTAAATAAAAGCTTGAATAAACACTGACCTGTATCCAAAGGAGTACAGATATTGAGACCCAAACCAGCAACAAACTCCTCTGTGGTGTTTTTGCTGATATTCCTCTGATGAGTCCACTTCATCATCCACTAAATCTGGTGCTTAAAATCTCCCCTGCTTTGAGCTCTGACTTAGAGCAGGGCAACATTTTTCTACTGAAACTTTTTAACATGAAAGATGCAGATTTGGTGATGCTGAAACATTATAAAAATTTGTGTGGATTTTGCCAAATTATTTTGGTTTAAAAAAACCTAGATTCTTTTTTGGGGAAAAGAATAATCAGAACTACTTTTTTGACATTTTTAAAATGAAACACTTATTTTTCTATTCAAAATTACTTTTTGTTTTGAAATTTCCTTTACTTTTTTTTAATTTAAAAACATTTTAATAGCTCAAAATCAAAACAAAACACTTCACTTTGGGTCAAACAAAATGTTTTGTTTCCAATTTTTTTTTTATTTTTCAATTTGCTGAGAACTCTAAAAATTTTTTTTTGAGCCCAAGCAATTTTGTTTATATTATTCAGGATTGCCAGCAAACTGAAAAGCTCAATATGTGTACAGCTCCACTCATTGCACATGCATCTAGTTGCATATGCAAAATCTGGCACTTGTGTGTGCAAATGCATTAAAACTGGCATCAGCAAATACTGCAGGCACAAATGGGAAGGCTGGTTGAGAATCTGGGCTTTGACCCTATTGTATGTATTCTAAAGGGACAAAACAACCTCACTCCATGTCATTTCCTGAACACAAAAGAACATTGATGGTTCTGCTGCTGTTTGGGCCTTTCATGCTCTTGAAAGTATGTTACTCGTGCTAGCAAGCCACATCTGTTACCCATTTACCTACCTACTGCCTTGTCATATCCTCATTCTATGCTGCCTTGATTTTAATGGGAGTTCTAGACCTGGACTGCAACTAATATATGTCCCCATAAATGGAGATACTTGTATGTAACTACAAGGGAGCAGAGTTTAACCCCTGGAGAATAAATAAAAATTCCATAGGTGTGTTCTGATGGAGTATTAAAGGAAGCAATAAACTGCAAGATCTTTTTCTCGCATCACATACCCAGCAGGCTCCTGCCTATCAGTAAAAAGTTAATTAAATCACATTCTAGTATATAATTTGTTTGTTTATCTTAGTTTTTACATCATCTGCTGGCTAAATAAATACTCCTTCCGGTAGGTTGGAAGAAGGTGTGACTCCTCTTGCATACAGAGTATATTGTATCAGATACTGTGACATTATACACTTGGACAAAACAGTTGAATGACAGGGAGGGGAGAAAGAGGAAGAGAGTGGAATAGCAAGTTATAAGCATCTTATTTATTTGTCAAGCAGCTGATAAAATCAGGAGAGAAAATAGGAAAGAAGTTATTGGGCAAACTATGGGATTTCACACTGTACAAAGCTCTTCTTCTGATGATTTCTCATCACAAAGAACCTCTTCCCTTTCCTTCAAGCTGTAATCACTATTAAGTAACAACTTATCTGTTGCCTTTTTTGACTTGGAAAGGAGCTGATTACAAAATATACAGCAGGTGTGCACTTAAAAATCTGATTCTAGCTGCATTTTCCTATGTTAAACATAGGAAATCTCTCTGAAACCTGTAATATTTCCAAAAACAAAGTGGGCTTTGTACTGTGCCAATTGGTTGCTGCCCAGTATGTGCTGCTGGAACAATATTTTCTCTTCAGGCCACTATAGTTTTCCTAAGAACTATGGAGGAAAGCCAGTTCTTGTGAATATTCATCATAGAAAGTCATAGAATATCAGGGTTGGAAGGGACCTCAGGAGATCATCATGCCAAATGCAACTCTGCTGTTACTGTACCATATGACACAGCCCCTTCTGGTCCTTGCCATTCAATGGAGAGTCTTGAGTACATGATGTCTCCGGAACTCCCTGCAGTACTTCCCTTTAGAGCAGGGATGGCCAAACTTTTTGGCCCGAGAGCCACATCCGGATTGGGGAAATTGCATGCAGGGCCATGAATGTAGGGCTGGGGCAGGGGGTTGCACTGTGGGAGGGAGTGCAAAGGGTGCAGGAAGGGGCTCAGGGCAAGTGGTTAGGGTATAGGAGGGGATGTGGAGTGCAGGAGGGGGTTCAGGGCAGGGGCACAGGGATGAGTGCGGGAGGGGGCTCAGATCAGAGGGTTGAGGTGCAGGAGCGGGGTTGGGGTACAGGAGGGGAGTGAGGTGTGGCAGAGCGGCTCAGGGCAGTGAGTTTGGGTGCGGGGTGCAGAAGGGGTTCAGAGTGTGAGCTCTAGCGTGGCATCACTTACCTAGTGTGGCTCCAGGGTGGCAGTAGCATGCACTGGGGCCAGGGCACCGGGGCCACTCCCATGAGCAACTGGCACCAGGTCCCTGCAGCTCCTGGGGGAGGGGAGGCAGAGGGCTCCACATGCTGCCCTCACCAGTTCCCTGTTCCTGGCCAATGGGAGCTGCAGGGGCAGTGCCTGCAGGTGAGGGCAGCGCACGGAGCTGTCTGCCCCTCCCCCAGGTGCAGGCCACTTCTGGGAGCGGCATGGGGCCTGCGTCACCACGGGGGTGGCAATCCTGTGGGCTGGATCCAAAGCCCTGACAGACCGGATCCAGCCCGCGGGCCTTAGTTTGCCCACCCCTGCTTTAGAGGCTGTGTAATTCCCTCTCATGGGGTGATCTGTCTGAAACACTCGAATTATCTCCCCTAAGATCTTGACTAAAATTCTGTTTATTAGAAATAGACAAAGAAGACATAGCACATGAAACTGAATGAAAGCCAACTCAGATTTAAGTCATTAAAGCAAAACTGTATAGGTATAAGTGTTCATATGGAGGATAGAAAAATAATTTTTTCACAGCTTCAGCATTCTGTGTCAGTCGCTTGTCATCTGTCAAAATGTCTGACCATCACTCCCTCGCTGAGCAGCTGGAGTTCAGTCTGCCACCATTGTGTCCAACTCTGAGGTGAGCTTCAGTGACCCCCTGCACTTTCAGAGCAATTCTTCCAGTACGGCGTGAAGTATTGTAAAGTAAAAGTGTTACCTTTCATTTCAGCATTGACTGTGGAGTTCTTAGACCGTGTCTGCCTAGCGCTGTAGTGTTTGCTCAAGTGCTCTTAGTGTGGAAAGCAAAGTAGTCTCCCGTTTCTTGGGCAAACAGGCTTGTTTTGATTCAGCTGTTTCAATACCTAATCGTATGTTTCAATTTCATTGGTTACTGTAATGAAGACTTATAAAACCCTTGGATGAAAATGATACACCAGAGGCAAAGTAGCCTGGCTTCTGTCACAGCTCCCAGTGAGCTCCCCTTCCTAGCACTCCCTGGGATTGCTATAAGGGGAATCCAAGGCTCTGTGTTTTGGATCCCCTGGGTTGTGTTAAACTTCTGGGGCCCCAGCAGACTGCAGCATTGTTTCTTCCCTTGGCCTCTCTGGCACACTTCCTGGGCACTGACTCATGTCTGCTACCCTTTTCTGAAAATGGGACTCCTCCACCCACCTACCCTAGGCTCCTAGCACCACCACTGACCCCTGAGATACCCCACTTACTTAAACACACCCCTTTCTCAGAACTTTATCCTAAAGGTATGAAGCTTCTGGTTTTTGGTTTAAATCTCTCAGGGACACACAATTGTTGTAAAGCCCTCAGCACGTGTGCACATACACACTTTGCACAGTTTAACACCTTTATCCTTTTTTACACTTATTCATGTGAAGTAGAGGAGAGTACAGATCATACAAAACAGTTAGCACAAATGCATGTCCCTGCCTGAGTTTCCTCACCACTCCAGGGCATTCTTTGGGCTGAGGTCTGAATTCCTTGGATTGTCCAGAGTCCTTGGAGAAAATCAGGGCTCAGGAAAGTGGGTAGGGCCCCCTGCCCCATGAGACTGTCCTCTTTCTGTCCAGCTCCCCCCAGTTTTTATGTGTTTCTTCTGGTCATCTAGTCTTTTTTTGGTCTACTCCTGGTAAGTTTCCATTTCTCCTACGTTCCCGGCTGCATTCAGAGGAATCAGCTAAATTAGAATTCCAAGACTTGAGCTTCTTTTTTAGCATAATTTTTGTGTGGCTAAAGTACTGTTAATCTTAGGTAGTTCCCTTTATATGTGTCTGGTGTGTACCTGCTACATACCCCTTAGCAGTGGTGGATCCACATACATACAGGCATTCAGGATACAGCAATTTCTCATAATACAACTTCACAGTATCAATCAGAATTTACAAGTTGTACAGATGTAGCCCCAGTTCACCTCAGTTTCTATAAAAGGAAAGCATGGCTTTCAAATCTACTTTAGAGTACTTTCAGCATGTCAACAAACTAGTGAAGAAAGGGGAACCAGTTGATATTTAAACTTTCAAAAAAATTATCATAGCCCTTAAAGCAAACTATGAAGGAAACTAATCACAGAACAGTTAAATCCAAGACTACAATCCCAAATGCTTACACAGGTGCAACATTATTCATATGAATTGTCTCATCAGTCTCAGTGCGACTACTGTCTTTGGACTAAATATGTGAGTAAAGTTGCACGTGCATTTAGCTGTTTGCAGGATGATGGCCCACAAATTTATTCATAGAAATTATATGACAAATAACTTTAATTAAAGAATGAATTCAGGAAAATCATGATCTGTTCATGGACAATTCATGAACAAACAAGCAAAAAGTAAAATCTGTCCAATACATTATTCAGAAAGAATTAATCCACCAGCTCTACTCTTAATTTCCCTATGTAGCATCAGGTTTATTTTCAAAACGTATTAATGTATGCATTTTAATTAAATCTAGTTAATATCAAATTACTTTTAGTTTGGACAACTGATTTTATTTTCTGCCAGTTATGTCTGTAATGCTATTTCCATGTATCTGTTGTGCCATGCTTTGCTTAGATATTTCATATGCTGGATAATTCACATACTACAAAAGCCTCTACACGTTGCAGTGGGAAGAATTTCCCCTTTTTCCCCTTTGACATTCACAACTGCCAGTTTTGTGGAGCTAAAATTAGATCTCATTTGGAGAGTTTGGAAACGTTTCCAAACAAAAAGGGATTTTTCCTCTCATTCATATTTCCATGTAAATTTATCTTTTTGTTGTTCAATTTTATTTATAAACTCATAAAACGAGTTTATAATGAACACACTGATAGACTCTTAAATTATAGCATTGATGCCCTAGCAAGCAGGCACTGCTATAATCAAACTCATTAAAAGGCCAAGTAAAGGATGGGAATCTGCATATGAAAAGGAACATAATTTTCCTGATGGAGGTTTTACTGTCCTTTTACATTTGCATACACCCTGTAGTGTATAACCACCATTTGAAGATGAACTACTTAAAACAGGAGAAGGTTTTTTTCCCCCTTATCTCTTTAAGCCAAAGCAATATTTGAAGGATTGGCCAATTGGGCTTGTGCCTTTCAAAGTTCGTTCTTTGAAGAACTGAAGTACTTTCGTTTATCCAGAACAGCAGATGCACAACACACTTGGGGACAAATGAGATGAGTTAGTTGTGTACTGAATTTTTAATTATGTTTTCCTGGTAAAGACTTCAGAAGGAACTTTTGAAGATTGCAAACTAACATGGCAATAAGCAGTTGCCTTCATTTCAGCCATGAACAGGACTGAGCAGAAGGATCCATATTGGTTTCCATGTTCAGAAGTCACTGCAGGACATTCTGTTCTTTGCAGTTTATTAATTACCAGAAAGGAAAAGCACTGATAGAAGACAGTGTATGATCACATACAAACCTGGTTTCCATCTTCAATTAAAAAATGGTATTGCTATTTTAATTTGGACTGCAATTCCTTTTATAAAATCCCTGTTTTGTTTTTGCAACATGTATCCTTGTTATCAAATCCAGGAAGTCTAGGGGAAGAAATACTTTGAGATGCTCTCAAACCTCTGATGCAGATACAGGTCTGGGATATACGGGCTTTGAGTCATACATTGCTTTAGCTTAAAGAGATAAGGGGGAAAAAAAACCTTCTCCTGTTTTAAGTAGTTCATCTTCAAATGGTGGTTATACACTACAGGGTGTATGCAAATGTAAAAGGACAGTAAAACCTCCATCAGGAAAATTATGTTCCTTTTCATATGCAGATTCCCATCCTTTACTTGGCCTTTTAATGAGTTTGATTATAGCAGTGCCTGCTTGCTAGGGCATCAATGCTATAATTTAAGAGTCTATTCCTAATGCTTGGACTTTGAGGAATGTAATGTTTAAAAGTAAAGAGAGGGGATGCTAGAGACAGGGGTGGCTCCAGGCACCGGCGCAGCAAGTGGGTGCCTTGGGTGGCAAGCCGCAGGGGGCGGCCTGCTGCTCACTGTGAGAGCAGCAGGCAGGCGGCTTGCAGCAGCGCATCTGCTGAATTCCTCTGGTCCCGCGGCTTCGGCAGCAATTTGGCGGCGGGGACACTGATGCTATGGGACCGGCAGACCTCCCACAGGCATGCCACCGAATCCACGTGACCAGCAGACCGCCTGCAGGCGCGCCGCCAGAAGCCGCCTGCCTGCCGTGCTTGGAGCGGCAAAAAACATAGAGTCGCCCCTGGCTAGAGATTCCCCTTCCTCACTTTGAAAAAATTAGCTCAAATATTTATGTCTGGTATGAAAATCACAGCCTTGTGCTTTCACATATGTGCCTCTCCTGACATTTGAAACTCTCTTTCATAGTGCCTGGTCCAAGCTGGGGAAACTAATGATCCAATGAGCGGACCACATTTGGTGGTGAATCCTGGTCACATGCCATCTGAGACATGTTGCACATACTCTAAGAAGATAGTGAGGGCACCTCCATAGTACATCAAAATAGTTGTTCAATGCCCAGCATTGTACTGTTTGCTCAGTGAGTACCTTTTTATAAATATCACCTTGAACAAGCCTGTTAGTGGAGCGTGACACTTCAAGAAAGTGACTCGAGCAACTGGTTATCTTTGACTGACACCCGCAAGGCTGTAGTTTAGATTAGCACTGCTAACTCAAGTTACATACTCTCCATGTAAAAATTCCTCTATTGCTACATATGCTTAAGATACAAGCACCAAATAAGCCCTCTGAAAGCTCTGAATTATTTCACCTTGGAAGCCTTCCTCTAAAAGTACTGCAAGAACATTGTAAATATATCACCATTTGTACATTTAGACACCGCACCATCTCTCTTAGCTGTCAGCATAATTTCAAATGATGGATGACTATTAAGACCTCACAGAGCACTATTAAGTGCACAGAGCACTATTGAGAATCTACAGTTGCTCAGCTGAGGTTTGGTATATAATGCCTTCTCGCCACACTTTGGTTATCTAAAACACATTTTCTAGAGATCATTTAGGAACTGACTGTTAATTCACATATTAAACAAGTGAATGCTGCCCAGAAAAATCCAAGGTGTTTTAGGAAATTTTAAATATGACTTCCAGATGTTGCTTAATTTAGTAATAACATAGCCTTGTCTATGATTTTACAGGAAAATGAAATTTGTTTTAAATTCCCTGCTCTGTGGATACAGTCTGTGACACTGCATTATATCTGCCATACTGTGAGGACACAGGCTGCATCCTGCCATGTCCTAGCACTTTATGTGACACCAAATTCCCTTTGGATGCCTTCATGTGGATTCACATTTTGGAAACATCTTGTTTATAACCTCTGTCTGGTTAAAGCAACTGACAACCTAAAATGACTGTGCAGTCTATTGATGCACATGGCTATTTCTAAGACACAAAGAAATAACTTGTCCAAAAGTGGGGCAGTACGGTATTAGCTCTGCAGTGTGGGGGATGAGGGCATTATCTTTATACTAACGTTTTGCCGCTAGCATTTTTGTATCAGCCAGTGACTGAATACGTCCTGGTATAACACATAGTGGTCCAAAGATGAATATATCATCACAAAGATGAAGGCCTGTATTCATCACTAGACAGTACATGGTAGTTTTAGATACCTTAAAATCTAACAACTAGAACTGGTGATTTCAGATTATCTTCCTTGCTCTGCATTGTATATGTTAAATATCTACCACAGAGAAGAAATTAATAAAATTTCTGATACTCACATAAAAGCACTTGAACCCAATTCGGACCAGCTGATTAAGTGAAAATCTCCTTATCCCATTACCTACCTCTAAACCAGCCTTTCCCCTCTTTGTTCTGATGGTACAGATTTGTTGTGATAGTGTTTATTTAAATTTTAAAATGCAGACCTGGCTTGCACTGCTCTTATTATATTGGGACAAGATTTTATTTATTTATGTATTTATTTTTGCTAATTGTGCTTATTACATTGTTTCATTGATAACTGCATGGCAACACACTGCAGTATGGTAGCATGTTATCACTTCTTTGAGTCAAGATATGTTAAATCCATATCCTGACTTGAAGCTGCTGTGAGGTTCTTAAGGTGTTGCATGCCATGAACTATTAGGTGGCAAAATGTGCAGTAAAATACAGCAGATAGTACTCTTATCAAGATTTGTATATAGCGATGCCTACAATAAACCCTGCTGCTAAGCTGCTGCCAGAAAATATATGATTTTTCACAAGTTCATGGTTGCACTGCACCTTTTGCATTTTAGGAACCAAATCACATGACCAGATATTTATCCATACAAAGGGCCAAATCCTGCTCATTTTACTCACAGGAGTAGCCTCATTGTCTTCAGACTGTTCACGTGAGCAGGATTTAGCTCAAATTTTGGTGCCAATGAACAATACACAAGTCGACAAAATTAATGTGCCTAATTAAAACTACCTGTTCTGTGTTCCCTACAGACTGCCTCTGCTTAGTCAGGTCTTTCATACTGTGAACAGGTTTCTGTCTATATGCAGATTGGAGTTACACTGAGTTGACTTCATTTATGGTACCACAGCCATGGGTGTAGTAGGGGAGTAAATATACTTGGTCAAGTCTGAGCCAGCTTTGTTCATAAATGTTTTAAAGGTACTGGAGGAGCTTCATTCAGTGACTTATGAACTTGATCCTTACCCCTTGTGACTGTTAAAATCAATTGGACCGGTGTTGGGTGCACCTGTTTTAGATTGCTAAGAGGTAGCAGGGAACAGAGTCTGCCCGTCACTAGGCTTGTTGAAGAGACCAGAGTTGGACACTTGCAATTGACAGTTGAGCTGGGGGTGGACACTAGTAATAAAGTCAGTATCTGACATTTAAAAATGTATAAAAATGTATAATAGTTTAGAGCTAGTCAAATAATATATCCCATAATTCAAATAATTATTCTAATATTGTTTGATCAGGCTTCCTCTTTCTGTGAACCAACTATCATCCTGTCTCTAATCTTTCCTTTACCAAAAAAAGATATTGAGACGTTTGTAGTGAGGCAACTCTAATGTCATGTGGAGTCTTTAGATTGCTCTATCCCTTTCAGTCGGGCTCTCTATGTGGGTATGGTACAAAGGCTGTGATGATTTCATTGATTAACTGTTCTCCTACCAATATAGAATAGTCAAATGCCCATGCTGAGTCTCGTAGATCTATTAACCACCTCATCAAGTTTGTATCCTGTTAACCTTTCTTTCAATGTGTAAGTAAGGCCAATGAAGGAGACAGTGAAGTGATTGAAATCGCGGTGTCGTTAGTTTGCAGACAAAAACATGCATCATTTTCATCCCGTCCAAATGGCGCAGCATTTTTCTTCCTAAATGGTTGAGATTAGGACTTGGGTGAGAACTGCTCTCTGAAGTTTAATCTAGCAAGACAAACGTGATGTTCATGAGAGAGAAGGGGAGGATCTGGAGGGTGTGGCGGAGACTTGTGTACCTCCCTACCTCTCAGAAGTGGAGATAAAATCTATTGATGACTGTGAGGTGCTTAGATACTGTGGGGATAGAAATAGTACATATACCTTTGTAGCCAGGCACACGCTCATGTACAGGTTTAATATCATTTTATTAGCAGAATTTCAGCTGTCTGTTTCATATTTGCACATCGGTTGCACTCCATCAATCACCATCATTGCTGGGTTTCCAGGTGTCTGGAAGGAGCATGCCATTATATCATTCCCCTAATGCTATAGTGAGACAATAGGGGCTCATCTGCCTTACTTTCAAGGTGCTCAGTGGCCTGGGCCCAGGATACCAAAAAGATCACCTAAAACACCAGGCTGCGGGCTGTGATCACCTATTCCATTCCACAGGCACAATGGTAAAGCTCCTTTGTGCAGGAAACAAAGCTTTCTTAGGGGCCAGCCTTAGGCTGTGGAAGGAACTCTCCCAGGAACTAAGGACCATCACCAACTTCACCATCTTCTGCCTCAAATGAACACTTCTTCAACCTTCTCTTCTCTAATATAAACATACAAGAGTGTGTACACATGAAATGAAAGAAACCCTACCAAAATGAAACACTCCACTGTGTGCACAAGTCTCTCTCTGAGGAAAGGATGGGTGAAAGAGTGAACTATTGGTAGCAGATGTTATTTGCATCGCTTAATGCACTACAGGAAGGTGCTCAGATACCAGGGTGATGAGAGTGGTACAAGAAGCTACATAGAATAGAATAGGGCTAATAAACATGTAACTATGGTTTTAGTTCTCATAAAATCATTTCTTCAATGGTCATCATCTTACTGGGATCACATTCCAAGGGTTTCTTGTCCTCTGATGTTTGCAGTGGTGCAAAGGTGGAACATTTTCAAATGTTTCCTATGGACTGCTGTGATTTGGAGTCATTTTACCATTAACGGGCTTCCTGGATTTTTGGTGGCTTTTTTTCTATAAAGAATTTGCTTGTTTTCTTTCATGGGTCCATAAATGATACGAAGTGGTAGGCAGGATTTGCCATCCCATTTCTGCCTGCTTGGCTAGTTCCTCCAGCAGCTATTTTGTGTTTCTTTTTTCTATGCTTGCCACTGGATTTTCACTTGCACCCTGATTCTCTGCTTATTTTAATTCCTTTTTACTCTTCTTTTACAGTGCTGTCATTCTTTTTCCTTTTCTCCACTTCAGATCTTTTTCATGCACTTTTATTTTAGCCTACAACTGCTTGAAATTAGAGTTCACTTTCTAAAAATGACTTCCATCTTTTTCATTTTGGCTTCTAATTTCTTTTTCACAGAATCATTTTTGGTAATTTTGTCCTACACATGAGCGCATTATAAGTAATACATTGCTACTGATGCTGGTACATGCTGAGAGATCTCTCTTTCTTTTCCAGTTCTCCTATCAGAGACTCCAAATTTTCTTGAACGACACTGAAGTTCTTGCAGGCTGCAAGCTGTCCTCAGTCATGTGTGTCTGCTTCATTCATTGCAAATTGTTTTCCTTTTTCCTGTCTTAAGTTTGAAGACTGTCATCTGAGAAAGCATTCATAACAGAATGCTTCAATTTCATTCCACATTCATGACACTCATTTTCCAGTGGGCAAACTGATTATTCTGGTAGGTGGAGTTATGACCCACCACACATTGCAGATGTTTGCAAATGTTACAGGTTTGCTTGCTTTAGTATTCTCACAATATTAGCATTGTTTTCTGTGTCCAAACCTCTTGTTCCACCACTACTATAGCTGCCATCCTGCATCCAAAAGCCTATCTGTTTTGTTTTATGCCTTTATAATGTTTCTTTTGTATTCTTTCAAACATGGGAAGTTGCAAGTACCTTCTTTAACAAAGATGTGTCCAAAGAAGGGGTTGAGAGTCTGATTCCTAAATTAGAGTTTTTAGATAAAAGGACACAACTGAGGTTGGAACTGTGATGTGCTAATTTAGTGACTGCTGAGACAAAGGCCAAGTGCTGTAAAGGCAAGTACAAGTGAATTTATACTATATATACCTCATGTTGGACTGCCTTATTGGACCCAATCCTGCCCTCTGTACTCAGGCAAAATTCTCAAGGATTGAACTGAGTAAATGAGCTCTGTAAGAAATTTCTTGATGAGAAGCAAGGCCCTGAAATACATGGACGTCTGCAGAATCTCACAGTACAGTGTGTTGCTCAGACCACATAAAGTTCAGAGGAATCGACTGTGCTGAATCCTGAATAGATCACTCATTTTCTCCTGCTCATGTTGTTCAGTAATCGGACTTAAAATGAAAAGTTGTTTGAAAATAGAATATTTTACAACAACATTAATGAAAGTGCTTGTGTCTAGCTGAGAGGGTTGAAGAGTGAAAATCATTGCACATCCCATAGGGATGGGTCTGTACAGTTCAATAAGTATCTGCAAGAAGTCAATGTCCATTCCATATATTGGAAATTATCTTGCAGAACTTATGGAAAAGAAACATTTCTCAGCAATTTCCCACCAGCTTTTAAAGGCGTTCTTGACTTTTCTGAAGCTGGCGCTTTACATTTGTGTCTTTGTGCCTTCTTTCCCAAATCTCCATGTCTCTTAAACCTTTCTGTGTTTCCTTTATGTTCACTTTATTTTGCCCCCCACTGAGATGATAAAAGAAACACACTGTACATGAGGGATAATTCCTATGTTCTGTGGTGGCTTCACCTTTTGTAATTTTAAACTGAAATAAACTGAGATGTGGAAGAGGAAATCAGGAGAGGAAGGAGAAAGTTCAGGGAAGGTTCTTCTAACAAAAAAGGAATATATTATTTCCATTTGAAATGTTGGTTTTGAATGTATTTAAAAGTAAAGATTAGAATAAATCTCATTCTGTGTTGTGACAACTCCTTTACTCTCCAGCAGTGTGGGCTGTCACACAAAAAAAAATAAATTTATGCCATATAAAAACCCCCACATCAAGTTACAATGAAGTTTGTTCTTCTAGCCATGTGTGGAAGATTTATATGCAAATCTCCTCTATGTATGAATGAATGAATGAATGAGAGTCACCCAATACTGTAAATCCCTGCACATAAGTGGGGAAAAAGAGACTCCATAATTAGTCTCTGTAGCTGGGTGAATAGTTCATACGAAACATCATTAATCATAATTATTCTTATTTATCCTGCAACAGTGCTTAGGAACCCCAGTTATGGACTGTCTCTCTCTTTCACTAGGCCCTGTACAAATGCATAACAATAAGATAGTCTCTACCCCAAAGAGTTTGCAATATAAATATAAGACATGCAGCAGATGGATACAATAGGCAGACAGGAGGAGTGCAGAAAAACTCTGAGAGAATCCTTTCAGTATGATAGCCGGTGGTAAAAGCAACTTACACTCTCTTGTTCTGTTCAAAAATATCTGGGTAGAGCTGTGATTTTAATGTGTTTATTCACTGAAGAATATGTCTGAATAAATAATCTCTAATAAAGAGTCTTGTCCCACAGATAGTTTAGGAGCAGTTTGTTGCAAGTATTTGACATTCAGAATCAGATTGACAAGACACCTAAGTTACAGGTATGTTTCTTCTTTCTGTTTGGTTGAACTCTTGGACGTAAGTTTCCAGTGAGTATATTAACCATGTGTGACGAGCACTATCTGTAACACTCTGGTCACTGTAGTGGCTGCAGAACTGGGAAGACTGGCTGCTTTATTGAAGTTAATTAATCAGTTTCTGTAGGGGATTATTGATCCTTGGGTGGCAATTTCTGGGCTAATGAGGCAATTGGGGAGAATATATTTGGGAGGAACAGGGTAGTAAAATAGATGTCATAGGGTGAGCTGGGGAGAGGAGAGAAAGCTGCATGGAAGTCTCCTCTTCCTGCTGCACACCTGTGGCTGAAACTGAAGACTAAATGAACACCTAGTGAAAAGGAAATAGCTTGTGTGTGTTTGTGGATAAGGAACTTACAGAATGGGTGAAGGGACCCCCTTTCACACCATTATAGATTAAAAATTCACTGTCTATGAACATTCTGCAATATTTGCTAAAAATTCACCAACTTTTGCAGCTGCACAGCAGTGAGGAAGGTACAAGAGCTTGGCATGAGCAGGGAGAACTTTGGGGCCACATTTTTAAAGGTATTTAAGCACATTTTGGAAAATCCCACTAGGCACTTATTGGAATCTCTAGCCTTGCTTGCCGTGGAGTTCAAGCAAACATTCTGCTTTTTTGAGGCAGAATGACTTCCAGTGCATCCCGTGGGACAGGATTGCTGCAACATAATCACCTTGTCCTAGGAATATCAAATTGCTTGACATTAGTATCTCATTAGTACCTGTGGTATAGAAAATCAGGTAGACACTCTAAGGTGGGCCTCTTAGAAAACTTCATTTTGGAGATATCTCTTCAATGCTAATTAACATTGTCTGACACAACTGCAGCTGTAAACATGTTATAACCTCTTAGTAGCAGGGGTGTCAAAACAGTTACATTCTATCAACTTCTTCCACTGCCCATTCAAATCATTAGTTTGACAACTGAATTACAATGAAAAAGACTCAAAATACTTCTTTTTTATTCTCTGTATAGAAAAATACATTCCTGAAAACCAATCCTGCCTGGCTGAGTCAGGGTGCAGTTTTCCACTGGCCTGGAGAGGAGCAAGATTGGCCCTTAGAGATATAGGTCTTGTCTACACAGTATGGCAAATCGCATTAGAGAGGGTGTGATTTGTAAACCACTCTAACAGCCCTGTGTGGACCCTGCTAACATGCTCCAAAAGGTACCTAGTTTGTGTTGTGAACACACCTGCAGGGTCTACATGGGGCAGTTACAGCACAGCATTTCAGAGTGCTTTACAAATCACACCTCTCTAATGCACTTTGCCACACCGTGTAGGCAAGTAGTTATTCTTTCATTCTTTAAATTTACAGCCAAAATGGAAGGCAAATGAGCAGCTGCAAAACTACATCTCTGTACTTTCTTTTGAAGTTGCAACCCAGGAATTCTTTCACTTCACCTTTTTCAAATGCACATTCTGGTCAGGTATATTTTAAATTAGAAAGTAATTAGTTGGTGTTTAGAAGATATCTAAACAGAGCTGGTGAAGTATATCTGCATGCTAATGAGATGATATCATAAGTCTTTATAGCCAGAAGCAGGATTTAGAATATAGTGATGTAAAAAATGTCTAGGTCTGAGTCTGTCAGGCACTTGGCCTGGGAGGAGAAAATCCCAGAGGGAGGAATATAATCTTGCATTTAATTGAACAAGTGTATGATTCAAAAACAGTAGGAACATTACTAATGTAGTACTTTAAAGGGGAGAACAATGGCCTGGCAGTGGTGATTGTTGTTGGGTTGTACCTCTATGTGAGGTATGTATAGAAAACTAATAACGGGAAAGTTGTGTTATCCAGCACTTCACCAACCGGAAAGCTCTATAAACTGACAGTTCTGATCTTCATTGAAAGTCTGGTTTATAATCTGATTGGCGCGGGGCCGGCAGGGGGAAGGCATTGGGAGGGGATGCAGAGCACAGGCTCTGCGAGTGAGTTTGGGTGTGGGAGGAGGTTTAGGGCATGGCAGGCCAGTCTGCGCGTCAGCACTTGGGGCAGGGCAGGATGGGTCAGTGTGCAAAGCCTTCTGCCCTGCCTCTGCCTAAGAGCAGCCAGGACAGAGCACCGATTGTGGGGAACCACCTGAGGTGAGCAGCCTTCAGATCTAGCACCCCACACCCGCTCCTATACCCAAATTCCCTCCCAAAGCCCGTGTCCTGCACCCCATCCCACTCCCCAGCCCTCAGCCCCACACCCCTTCCCACACTCAACCCCCTCTCAGTTAACTGGCATTTTTCACTTACAAGTACCCCCCATTTCCCCAACATGCTGATTAAAACAGCTTTTATTGTATACAGAAAAATAAGCTCCCAAGTATTATTGATTAGATCAGGACAGGGCCTGTTTGAAAGACAGGGTGCTGCTCATACTGTGGAAAGTTGTAAAACAAAATGTAAGGATTAATACAATATATTTAAGAGATTTTTCAGATTGGTCAAAGAATGAGTAGTTTGCTTTATTCCTCCCTCTGGCCAAAGAGGGTTGGACTCTGCTTCTTCATTAATGTCACCACCTGAGTTTGCTGGAGAGGGTCACCAAAGAATAATTCAAAGCACTCCTGGCCTAAGAGCAAGAGGCCACATTTAGCATTTAAACTCCAGTATTTCACATGGTAGTCAATGCATTGCCCAGTAGCTAGAATACTGGATCAGTCTTGTTTAAGAAGCTTTAAGGAAAAAAGGTGTATTTTTTACATTATACATTTCTAGGGATTTAGGGCTGAAGAAAGAAGAAATGAAGAATCAGTACTAGTTACGTATTATTTTAGAATGGTTGTAGAGAAATATGTGGTTGGAAATTTGAAATAGATTCACAAAAGTAAGACATAAAACTGATTATTAATCCTTATACATGAAAAATTGGTTGTGTTTTGAACAATATGTTATTACTCACTAGCCCTATCCTCAAACCGGAAGCAGGACTCCAGGAGATCATGCAGGTGCAGAACTCCCCTATGGAAAAGTCTTACAGATTTTAACATGGATGAAGTCCATGGGGTTCTATAGAAACATAATAAGAGTTCTTTAGCAATTACTCCCTACAAAACATGCTATAGAGTAATATCCTTCAACAGGATTATTTTAACCATCCCATCTAATTGTATAGACTTGGTATAATTTCTCTATTCAGTTCTACAGAGTGGTTCAAAAGATCTATGAAAAAGTTGCTATTTTCTATTAAATTCTCTGTAGGACTTTATAAACAAAGGGCACATCCACCAATACAACCTGCAGAGTAGTGCAGCTGAGCTGGGCGGGGGTGGGACATAGATGGGCGGAGGGAGTGGCAGGGCCTGGGACAGAGGATCTGCTATTGTGCAGATTCCCCTTCATGGACAGGCTTTTCAGCAGCTCTGTGGCCTTGGATGCAGATTAAACCTACCCAGCTACTAAGGATAGGTGCTGTGTTTAAGGGATGCCCTGATGAGCTTGATGCAAACAAAACAAATGTAGCTCCTGCTCTGTGGAAATACCAGGCCCTATCTGACAAAATGGTGAACGTGTTTTTAATTGACTTGGGTCCTGGGAAATCTCATTGATGCTTCCTTCTCATTCATCTTATTCTCTTTCACTGCAACCAGTGGCCAGGGAGGCCAGTCGTGCTTTGGCTTAGCCTATTAGTGGAGCTATTTCTCAGAGTCAGCTACTGTCAGGCAAAAATGCGTGATGCAATATAAAGCATTTGAACTCGACTGCATATCAATATCAGACGTTGACAGCTTTTTTGCTATTCAGTACTCACCGGGCGGGAGAGAGAATGATTTACCTTACCAGCTTAAACATTTATGAAAAATAGATGCAAGTAATAGAAGACAGACTGGTTATACACAAATCACAGTTTGATAGTTATGGGGACCTAAACCCAGGCTCCATGCTGCCACAGTAACTCATTCATTAAAAAAGAATTCCTGGATCCCTGGTGTACTTTTCAGGACGACGGGGTGGGGTTTTTTGTTGTTTTTTGTTTTCCCAAAAAGAGTGAGCACAGAAGGGAGCTTTTGCAGAATTTCTTTTCGGTTATGACTGTTTTGTTTATCAAAAAGAACTTTGTCAAATTAATGCCTTTTTAAAAGGTAGAAATGCCAGCCCATGCTAACATGCTATAAATGCTTGCAGACTTTGAGCCTACCCCATGTTCTTCACTTGGGCAAAACTCCCACTGGCTTCATTAATTTAAAAGTCTTCGAAACACTTTGCTTGAGTGAGGAGTCAAGCCCGGATAGATTGAATCTCATGTAAAACACATAAAATATGTATGTTGCTTTTTTTGTTTGCTTCTAAGTATAACTGATTTGAAATAAATTGAAATCAGGCTCAATTACCATCTAATAATGGATAATAGGGAAGCACTTGGTCTAATGGACAGTACACAGGAGTGAGAGACAGGGGAATCAGTTTTATTTCCATCTCAGGTGCTGATTTACTATGTGATCTTGTTTTCATGCTCCATTTTGCCTGTGTCAAATGGAGATAATATACTTGCCCATATTTTAAAGAACTTTGAAATATATGAAAAGTACAGTATCAGCGCTATGAATTCTTATGTTTTGATTTGGTAAGGGATGCTTTGTGGCCCCACATTATGGACTTGCATGGCCCAATGAAAGTGGGGGAATAGTACCTCTCTATTAATGTGCTTGTGGGGGGAGGATGCTAGTTGATGTTGTGGTGGTGGGGGGACGTTCAGTGCTTGGGGAGGGGTAGGTGCTTGATTGCATAGCTATGTACTTATGAATGGCATGATGACTTATGTAATGGGGATGTGGTGGGGAATGATTCCCAGTGTGGATTTATATAAGGAGGTGAATAAAGTATGGGTTGTTGTATTTAACTCTCTAGAGGAATAGTGTTAGCTTACTAATTCCTAATTGTTCCTGCTCATTTGTTTAGCTTTATTATTTCAAATACTGATTGTATGATGAGATATGGTAATAGCAATAAGCTTTCTTGAAAATATAAAGTTTTATTTGTAGATGTATGTTAAAATAGTACAACAGTCACCCATTGTCAGGCAAGCCAGCTGACATTAGAACACCCAAACACCAGTTACAAGAGAACATTTCAAAAACAAACAAAATTGCATCAAAAAGTGAAAACGTGATAGAACCCCCCTACTGCTGCATGTCACATGGCCCATTTTCTCCTTTCCCTGTCTTACACACACTTGATGCCAAGGGCTGGAGGTATCTACAGGAGAGGGGGTCAAGATGGAGGGCTGCATGGGGTTTAGTTACCCAGCCCAGCTGTCCTTAGGACCTGATTGCATGGGGCACCAAGATATGGAGTTTTCCAAGCTGTTTCTGGCCTAAGGGTACATCATAGGGTCATCAGGCCATGATATGGGAGAGGCAGCAGGAGCTGGTACCCTTGCAGCTATAATTAAGATGAGACACTCAAACAGTTCTCTCTGCTGAGCTCTGTCCTCCTCCCTCAGCCGCTGTTCCTGTTCTAGGAGCTGCACAGCAAGTGCCTGCTCCTGCACTGAAACCCTGTCCTCAAGCTGTGCAATGAACCTGAGCCTTTCTTCCTGCCTCTTGGATGTTTCTTCTCCAGTCTTAAGGCTCTCTGCTTCTGGTACTGGACCTGCTTGTTGGCCCTCTCAAAAACTTCAACCATAAGTTCCTCATGCAAATGCTTCCTCTTGGAATGGTCCATGAAGGTACATTGGGCCAAGCTTGTACTGCACTGAGGTTGAGCTGTGAAGGTAAAGCAGCCAGTAGAGGTTGAGGGGCATGCAACAGGACAAGAAACAGATAGCTCAGTGGAGGAGCACAGAAATAATTCTTGTGGAATTTCAAGGGCATAAAATGTTACATTTCAAAAAATGAACTGCAATATATTGTGAAAGGGATACTTCAGTCCACAGAATCGCCCTGGACTCAGCCAGGTTAATCACAGTTAAAGTAGTGCAGAGATCATGGTGTGTTAAAAATTCCGAGCTGCTTCTGTTTAATAAGAATTGCATAACTTTTGGGGGGTGGGGTGGACGTGGTCAATGGCCTCGCTGCAAAAGCATGTTCTGTCAGTTCAGGTCTTCCACATTTTGGAGGGAATAACTGGCAAAGGGAGAAGTTATTCCAAGCTGCTGGTGGGGAAAAAACTGAAGCACATGCAGCCAAAGTATTTAAAAATATAGTGAATTAACAGCACATCTATGAGTGGAGTGGTATAGCCTCAGGGTACTGGGTTGCATAGTCCACCACTATTAAAATAAACAGGTATCCTGTGGTGCTCTTTTCCAAGGAGGTATGTCTGAGGGTCTGACTATGCCTTCTGAGCTGAGCTCAAAAAGTGTGCTTACTCACGAGAGGGGAACCAAGGGAGCTTTCTCTGTTGGCCTACGGGCTATTAGCTGACATTCTGGTCATGAAGCACAAAAATTCAGAAAGTCTTTATAGACTCTAGACCAAAAAAACTGGACTAGAATTTGAGCTAGCATCTTCTTCCTCTGAAGGTGCCCCATGAAGAGTATGATGTGGGTCAGTGTCATAACTTCCTGCTAATGAGGTCTGGGCCACAGAAGCTAGTTTCAGACTTTGTCAGTCTGATGGTCCTTCTCAAGGCGTTATAAGCAGTTGCCCTGAATTTCAAAGTGTGGGAACCGTTCAGTTTGATGAGATTGGATATTTTCCATGTTTACCACCACCATTTGGGTGTATGCTTCGCTCAGTGTATCATCCACTCATTGTTCTCAGTGATGATGGAGAACTGGGTTAGGATCTCTGACTCAGGTAAGGGAAGGGCCTCTGGTAGTTGGATGTCCTGTCTCCAGTAATGATGATCTCCCCCATAGCTGCAAGGTTTGCTGGTTCCAGTGGAACTGAGGATAGTGGTAGGAAGGTAATGGTGGCTGGAAAGGGTACTGAAGTCTCCTTTAATAACTCCCTCAAATAATTGCAATCTCAATTGATAATAATGGAATAAGTGATAGTTGGGCAGTCCAATCATCAGGGACTTCATATGTTCACCCACAGTTAGCATCATTTGAATGCAGGGATTAGATTTCACATCCCCAGGCACACATGGTAACAGGATGGTGCTTTGGGCCAACTCAGAGTTTGGGACCACAGGGCTCCACACCAGGGTCTGAGCACACCCTGAGTCCATGAGCCCTTCCACTTCTGTTCCATTCCTCCTGATGGGAATGGTCAGCTTTGCAGGTTTTCCTTGTCAAGCTTGGAACCCCAGGTCCAGATTTTCCCCAGGCTACACTGCATATAGGGGAAATCTTGGGACCAGTGCCCAGGACAACCATATGCAAAATACACATCTTGGTCCTAGCTTCTGTGACTAGACCCTCTTCTGGGTACTGGGGAGGCTTCCTTAATTTGGGATCCCCCTAGTTCAAGAATCAGCAATATTCCCTTCTTAAACTCCAGTGGATTGGCAATATCTCAGACTGGGCCATGGGTCAATAGCTCTGGACATTTGGTCCAGGGTATCTATGGTCCCCTCAATCTCCAAGGCTGAGTCTTGGTGAGGGGAGAGTGGGTTGAAGCCCCTCAAGACGTCTGCTTCCATGGCCCTCTTTATTATTTGGTGTCATGTGGCCTTTAGTCCCAGTGGGTCTCTGGTAGGGCATCATCATGGGGGTCTTGGCCACCAGATAATTTTCCATGAGACAAATGGCGTCAGTTGTTTCAGGATGTTGCTATAATACAGTCTCTCCCTCCCGCCCCGCCCCGGAGCAGTTTGTGCAACCTCAGTTAGGTATGGGGCCAGCTAAATGGCCCATTGGTCTAGGGGCCATTAGGCTACTTTGGCCACTCACTTGACGATCCCAAGGAAGGCCTTAGGATTGTCATCAGACCTCATCTTGGTAAGCTTTATAGGGGTGGGGACCACTGCTGGGACAAGTCTCACTGGCTCAGCTGTGGCAGATGGCTGTAGTATCATAACCACCTGCTGCTGTGGTTGTTGCTATTGGGCTCTGGATCACAGATCAACTGCTGCTACTGGTTGGCCATTTGTTAGAAAAGTTGTTGATGATGATGTGCATTCTATTCAGCTATCCATTTTAGCAGCTGATCCATCTCCATTAAGCTATTGGAGGACGATGTTTGCTTAAGGTTCCCACTCTCCCCTCCCCTCCTGACTCCCTTATGCAGAGATTAGGGCATCTGCCTCTGTTCACCCTTTTTTGGATAGGGTGCTTGGAGGGCAAGGCAACTTAAAGGTTAGCATACCTGAGTTCCAGCCCCTTGCTTCTCTGACTGAGTGGCAGAGGTGCCTGGTTCCTGACTTTAGACTTGGAATCTTCTGGCCTCTACCCACATCTGGTCCTCAGCCCTTACGGTGGTGTGGTAGGAGGACCTGGGTGTTCCCTCTCCACTGAGACCTGTAATGATCTTAGGGTTCATTAAGTAACAAACCAGTGAATGAGAAAGGAATACAATTTTAATGAAACAAACTGGAGAGCATCACTGGTGAACTGCTGCACACAGCTGTCAAACCTTAGTCCCAGATTTGGACCTTAGCGTCCAAAATATGGGGGTTAGCATGAAAACCTCCAAGCTTAGTTACCAGCTTGGACCTGGTACTTGCTGCCACCACCCAAAAAATTAGAGTGTTTTGGGGCACTCTGGTCCCCCTGAAAAACCTTCCCTGGGGACCCCAAGACCCAAATCCCTTGAGTCTCACAACAAAGGGAAATAATCCTTTTTCCCTTCCCCCCTCCAGGTGCTCCTGGAGAGATACACAGACACAAGCTCTGTGAATCCAAACAGAGTGACTCCCCCTCTCCGTTCCCAGTCCTGGAAACAAAAGCACTTTCCTCTTCACCCAGAGGGAATGCAAAATCAGGCTAGCAAATCCAACACACACAGATCTCCCCCTGATTTCTTCCTCCCACCAATTCCCTGGTGAGTACAGACTCAATTTCCCTGAAATTTCCCAGAAAAGAAAACTCCAACAGGTCTTAAAAGAAAGCTTTATATAAAAAAGAAAGAAAAAATACATACAAATGGTCTCTCTGTATTAAGGTGACAAAATACAGGGTCAATTGCTTAAAAGAATATTGAATAAACAGCCTTCTTCAAAAAGAATACAAATCAAAGCACTCCAGCACTTATATTCATGCAAATACCAAAGAAAAGAAACCATATAACTTACTATCTGATCTCTTTGTCCTTACACTTAGAAACAGAAGATTAGAAAGCAGAAACTACTTCTCCAAAGCTCAGAGAAAGCAGGCAGACAGACAACAAAGACTTCAGACACAAAATTCCCTCCACCCAAAGTTGAAAAAATCCGGTTTCCTGATTGGTCCTCTGGTCAGGTGCTTCAGGTGAAAGAGACATTAACCCTTAGCTATCTGTTTATGACTACAGCCATGCAGGATTCCCAAGTCCCACTTTCAGGGCACATTTCCAAATTCCTATGTTCATAATACTGTCCCTTATGAGGGAGCATCTGGAAATTATGATCTTCTACAAACATTTCTCTACATCTTCCCTCTTAAAGAAAAACAAATTAGCTCTTATATGCATATATTAAAACAGCTAACAACTATCTAATAATACATGCATTAAATTCTTAACCACTTAATACATTTCCATAAACCCATTGTCAACTACCTAGAGAGGAGAGGTTACCAGCACATCACTCTCCAGTGAATCTTTACCACTCACTTTCCTCAAATAGCCCACCTCCAGGCCAGTTAGCAAGTCTCTCTGAGTCTTTCAGGACATTTAATCTCCCGCTGTGATCTTCTCAGTATCAGCCTCTCATTAGAGTCTGAGTTGTTCTCTTGTTCCTTGACAGTTACTTCTTTGTGCATTGATGATAAAGTATCAGTCAGATGGGAAATGCCAGAGTCCACATCTACTGTCAATGTGCTGGAACTTTCTGGATTACTCATAGATCCCTTTGATTACATCGAAATGTGTCTCCCTGGTCTATCTGGACTACATAAGACTTTGGATGCAGCTGTTCTTTAATGGTACCCCTTTGACCTCAAGTATCAAAGGTGTGATTCCTCAGGCACGCTCCATTACCTGGGTTAAGAGATGGGAGATCACAGGCCCTTTGTCAAAATAATATTTCTGCTTCCACTTCTGATTTTCTTTTATCGTCTGTATGGTTTCATTGTTATGCGTTTTCAGCAAATTATCAGTAATGGATATAGAAATAGAAAATAGACCTGATCCTTCTTCCCATTAATAACTGAGCTAGAGAAAATTCATTCTCCAAGGGTGCACTTTGGTAAACCAGTAACACTTTATACAAATCATCCCCACTGTCAAAAGTGTTTTTCATAATGTTTTTCACTGTTTGCAGAGACCTTTCCACGTGTCCATTTGATTGCGGTAATTTGGATTTGATGTTTTGTCATGAAAATCCCAATCTATGGCAAATCTATGAAATCTGCACTGGAAAATTGTGGCCCATTATTTCTAAAGACTTTATCTGGAATTCCATGTTTGGAGAAGGTTCCCTTCATGCCTGCTATCACAGACTTACTATCAGTACCGTGTAGTATGAAAATTTCTGGATACAGAGAATAATAATTTGCGACTATTAAATCATCTGTTGATTTCCAGGTAAATAAGTCAGTGCCTACCTTCTCGTAAGGCCTTTGTGGGACTTGATGAGATCTCAGTGGCTCTGCTTGTTGGCATGGCTTGTATTTCAAGCACGAAAAGCAGTTTCCTACCACGTTAGCAACATGATGATTGATCCACGGACAATACAGCACCTCTCATGCTTGTCGTTTGCACGTCTCAATTCCTAAATGACCCTCATGGATCTTCCATGGCATTTCTTTTCGGAGGCTCATTGGAAGTACAACCTTACTGCCCTTGAAAATCACCCCATCACCATAAGTTCATGTCTGCAGTTCCAATAGACTCTTAGGGTATGTCTACACTACGGGATTATTCCAATTTTGCATAAAATTTTACATAAACCAGTTTTATAAAAGATTGTATAAAGTCGAGTGCATGCGGCCACTAAGCACATTAATTCAGCGGCATGCATCCATGGTCCAAGGCTAGCGTCGATTTCCGGAGCGTTGCACTGGGTAGCTATTCCGTAGCTATCCCATAGTTCCCACAGTCTCCTCTGCTCCTTAGAATTCTTTTGAGAGCCCAGTGGCTGATGGGGCAAAAATCATTGTGGCGGGTGGTTCTGGGTAAATGTCATAAGTCATTCTTTCCTCTGGGAAAGCAATGGCAGACAATCATTTCGCGCCCTTTTCCCCTGGATTGCCCTGGCAGACGCCATAGCACGGCAACCATGGAGCCCGTTCAGCTTTTTTTTTACAGTCACTGTATGTGTACTGGATGCCGTGGACAGAGGCGATACTCCAGTGCTACACAGCAGCATTCATTTGCTTTTGCATGATAGCAGAGATGGTTACCAGTCGTTCTGTACCGTTTGCTGCCGGTGTAAATTGGCAATGAGATGATGGTTATCTGTGCTTCTGTACTGTCTGCTGCTATCATAGGTGCCCCTGGCTGAGATCGGCCGGGGACGCAAAGGCAAAACTGGGAATGACTCCCCGAGTCAATCCTTTCTTTATGGTTTCTAAAAATAGAGTCAGTCCTGCCTAGAATATGGGGCAAGTGTACTAGAGAACCAGTGTATCAGAGAGCACAGCTGCTCCGTGTCAGATCCCGCAGAAATGATAAGCTACATGCCATTCACAGGGGGTGCCCCTGCAACAACCCCACCCCTTGCTTCCCTCCTCCCCCAACCTTCCTGGGCTACCTGGCAGTGTCCCCCCACATTTGTGTCATGAAGTTATAAAGAATGCAGGAATAAGAAACAGTGACTTGTTAGTGAGATAAAATGAGGGGGAGGCAGCCTCCCGGTGCTATGACAGTCCAGGCAGGACATTAAGCCGTGCGGAGGAGAGGAGCCCAGCATCCCGCTGCTATGATAGTCCAGGCAGTACAGAATCTTTTCTTTACATAGGAAAGGGAGGGGGCTGATGGAGCTCAGCCCCCAGTTGCTGTGAAGAGGACGGTTACCAGCCATTCTGTCCCATCTACTGGGAATGACCAAGAATCATTCCTATTTTTACCCAGGCGCCCCCGGCCGACCTCACCTGAAGCAAGTCAGGAGCACTCACGGGCTGATGGTGATGACAGATATCAGTGATATTGTACCGTCTGCCACCGGGGAGGGGAGAGGAGTGGATACTGCTCTTCACTGCTGCAGCATCACGTCTACCAGCAGCATTCAGTAGACATAGGGTGACGTTGAAAGAAGTCAAGAAACGATTTCTTTCCCTTTTCTTTCACATGAGGTGGAGGGAGTAAATTGACGAGCTATTCCCTGAACCACGCTGGACAATGTGTTTGAACCTACAGGCATTGGGAGCTCAGCCAAGAATGCAAATACTTTTCGGAGACTGCTGGGGACTGTGGGATAGCTGGAGTCCTCAATACCCCCTCCCTCCCTCCATGAGCGTCCATTTGAGTCTCTGGCTTCCCGTTACACTTGTCGCACAGCACTGTGTAGCCTGTAGATTTTTTTTTCAAAAGCTTTGGCATTTCGTCTTCTGTAACGGAGCTCTGATAGAACAGATTTGTTTCCCCATACAGCGATCAGATCCAATATCTCCTGTACGGTCCATGCTGGAGCATTTTTTCGATTTGGGACTGCATTGCCACCTGTGCTGATCAGAGCTTCATGCTGGGCAAACAGGAAATGAAAATCAAAATTTCGCAGGGCTTTTCCTGTTTACCTGGCCACTGCATTCGAGCTGAGATTGCTGTCCAGAGCTGTCACAGTGGTGCACTGTGGGATACCACCCGGAGGCCAATACCATCAATTTGCGGCCACACTAACCCTAATCCAATATGGTAATACCGATTTTAGCGCTATTCCTCTCGTCGGGGAGGAGTACAGAAACCGATTTAAAGAGCCCTTTATATCGATATAAAGGACCTCGTAGTGTGGACGGGTACAGGGTTAAATCGGTTTAATGCTGCTAAAATTGGTTTAAACGCGTAGTGTAGACTAAGCCTTATACTTGGACAGCAGCTGCTTACTTCTTCAGACTACCCTTTAATTTATCATTTCTTTAAGGATTCCCAATGATTCGTCTTCCTCCGTTTCCTCTCTTATTTGTTGCAGTTAGCTATGGGAATTGGCTTTACAATCAGTTCTACATAGGCTTGCATCTCTGTATGTAAAGTCATCTCTGATTTTGTGGGAGCCACTGCTCTGGAAAGTGCATCTTCAGTGAACATGAATTTATCAGGCACATAGGTCACAACCAAATCATATTTTTGCACTTTATCATCAATGTTCGAATCCTTAAGGTACAATCATTTAGTGGTTTGCTAAATAACACTCTCAGGGGCTTGTGATCCATTTCAACTTCCATTGTCTGTCCATAAATATACTGATTGAATCTCTCAGAGGCAAACAATATTCCTAAAAGCTTCTTTTCAGTCTGTGCCTATCTGGTTTCTGCCTCAGTCAGTCAGTGATTTGGAGGCATATGCCACTGGTTGCCAACAATCTTCATGTTTCTTGAAACCACTGCACCTAACCCAGACTGTGAAGCATCTGCTGAGATTTTAATAGGCCTTTCTGGTACATAGAACTTCAACACTGATTCTTCTATCAGTTGTTGTTTTAAACCTTCCCATGATTTCTCTTGTTCTGCACCCCAATACCATTCATTTTTATTCTCTGGGAGTTTTCTCAAAGCTACTGCTTTGGTAGATTAGGTATGAATTTTTTCAAGATAATTAACCATTCCTAGGAACCATTGGACATCTTTCTTTGACTGAGGACATAGCATCATTTCAAGACCTAACCCCCGGCCCTGTAGGAAGCAACAGAGGCAGAGTCCTCCTGGCAGTGAGCCTAAGTCTGCTGCTCTGGGCTACTTCTTACCTATGTCCTTTCAATTTGGGGCACAGGCCCTATAGTCCAAACAGTCTGTAGTGTCTCGCCTGGAGTAGCACCCTCTTGTGAATCTTTTTGCAGCATCCTGCCATTGCCTCAGGGGCCCTAGACAGGGGTGGATGTAAGGTTGGATGGGCCTAGCCCCACAGTGTCCTTAAGGTCTAATAGTAAAGTTCACTCACTGCTGGTTGTTTCCCAGTCTCCTCAACCATCTTTCTTAGTCAGAAACTTGGTGCTGCTCTCCCAGAGATTGTCCCAGTTGTCAGACTTGTCATGAAGCTCCCCTCATGTAGAGAGGCAGAACAACCTTTTGCCTCTTTGCCAGTCAGCCCTGAACTGAGGCAGATTTTCTCCTTTTCTTCCCCCCATCAAAGCCTGGCATTGGCTTTAGGTGTAATGGGGTGGGACTAGCTGGGCCTAGAGGGTCTCTTTAACCCCTCTTCTGCTGATGTTAGGTTTCTTTGCTATATCTTAAGTACCTTATAGTGATAGACTCAAAGACCTCAATCTATTTAGCTTAAGAGGAGGTTGAGAGGTGACTTGATTACAGACTATAAGTACCTACATGAGGAGCAAATATTTAATAAAGGACTCTTCATATAGCAGAAAAATATATAACATAATCCAATGGCTGGAAGTAGAAGCTAGACAAATTCAGTCTGGGTATAAGGCATAAATTTGTAAGGGCAAGAGTAATTAAACACTGAAACAGTTTACCAAGGGCCATGGTGGATTCTTCATCATTGGCAATTTTTAAATCAAGATTGGATGTTTTTCTAAAAGCTCTTCTCTAGGAATTATTTTGGGGAAGTTCTATGGCCTGTGTCATGCAGTAGGTCAGCCTAGATGATTACAATGGTCTCTTCTGGCATTGGAATCTGTTAATCTAATGAGGCTCTTGTAGGCTGCGGTAGCTGGTTTCTCTCTTTCTCTCTCTCTGTCTCTCTCTCTCACCAGCCAGCAGCAGGTCTGGCTCCTGGGCAGGGAGGCCATGGGGCCTCGCACGCTGCCCCCACCCCGAGCACTGGCTCCACACTCCCATTAGCAGGTTCCCAGCCAATGGGAGCTGGGGGGGCAGTGCCTGTGGGTGAGAGCCATGCTGAGCTGCTTGAGCACCTCCACCTAGGAGCTGGACCTGCTGCTGGCTGCTTCCGGGGCGCAGTGCGGTCCGCAGTGCCAGGACAGGTGGGAAGCTTGCCTTTGCACCCTGGCTGCGCTGCTCACTGGGAACCAATGGAGGTAAACCCACACTCCAATCCCATGCCCAATCCCCTGCCCCAGCTCTGAGCCCCCCCAAACCCAGAGCCCCCTCCTGAACTCCAACTCCCTCCTCCCAGCCCCACCCCAAAGTCTGCACCCCCAACCCAGACTCCTGCCCCCCTTCCACACCCCAGCCCCAGCCCAGAGCCCACTTCCACACCCTGAACCCCTCATTCCCAGCCCCACCCCGCAGCCCTCATCCCCACACCCCAACCCTTTGCCCCAGCCCTGAACCCCTACCCCTCCCCAAACTCCTCATTCCCAGCTCCATTGGATTGTGGGCATCAACAATTTTCTTCAACTGAGTCACCAGAATAAAAGTTTGAAAACCAGAACTACAAATCCCATAAGCCTGCTAAAGTTTCTCATTCTACAGTGTGCTTGCCTATAGTTCTTTGTGGTCAAGAAAGTCACTGAGGCGTTAATCTCTAGCTCAGTCATAATTGTATGGTCTCATTATTTCCATTCTTTGGCCACTTTCTGGTTTTCTGTAATGTTTTGCATTTTAAATTCTTCATCGATCTATATTATTCTTCAGGGGCTTGGATCTTCATCTTATTTTATCTCCTGTTCCCTTATACTCCAACACTGAAACATAAACCGGAGATGGCAGAAATCAGAGCTTTTGAGTGTGCTCCAAGACTGGGAATCTTTATGCTATTACATCAACTCCTTCTGTCTCTGATTAAAAGTAGGCTAAGAATCTGTGTTTCCTTGATTATTTTAATTGGCTTAAGTGAGCTTTGCATTCATTTGATCATATACCACTTTGTGATGCATATCCAGAATGACACTATTAATATATTTATGAATGTCAGCTAGATATGGAAGAAAGGCATCTTTTTGGCCTAAGACATTGATTTGAGAAGTTGAATTAATTCATGTGAAGAAAAATATTTCCCATATAATGCTCAGTGTTTGTGTGTTCTCTCATCTGTTATGTAAATTCTGGTAGTGCACTTTTGAGCTACCTAAGTGGCTTTAATTAGTGCATCTGAGATTTTTGTAACTTTTAATTTTTACTTTATTGAAACAATAACATATACCCCGGATGAAAGATTTTCCAATTTTTCTGTATTCTATGTTCTCTCCCTTTTTTGTACAATTGCTGCAGAGACCCTCTTATCCAATATATAACAACCAAATGTTCCTTTGCGCAGCGGTAGTCCATGTTCATAAGTAATGACTCTGTGCAAATTACAGTATGGGACTTAACAGGAAAGCACTGTAGGAAATTATTTCTTTTAAATTATAGTACTATAACTTCAATCTAAGGAAATTTCAGTCCTGCTGAAACGTGGGAAGAACAAGTAAATCTTGTTGGTTTGTTCATTCAGGTTCAATTTCAAATACTGTAGAAATAAAGAACTATCATAGTAAAATATGTGCCTTGTTCATGAAGCTAGCATATGTACTTTAACATAAAATAACCCTTACAAGATGGAGGATAGATGTTAAGATTTTTTATCTTCACTTATGAAATGGCATAATTAACTTGTTCTGTAAGTTAGCCCCTCTCTAGTCGCTCATGAAGATCGTATAGCAGAGGAGATAAAGAGTAGATGATTGATGTCTATTATTGTATGTATCTTCATAAACAAAAATGAATGAGTGGCACAGTCATGAGAGAATTATCCACCATGCTGCTCCATGATAAATTATATAAGAGATCAGCATCAGACAACATTATTAAAGTTCAGGGTTGTACAGCAAGTAACATACATGAGAAATAAGTAAATATCAATAATGTTATAGTTAAAAACCATAACTTTTTTAATGTATGGAAATAGTGAAATGTACATAATGATTCAAATCTCCTTGTAGATTATATAGTCTCTAACAAACCTACTCATGTTAAAATTTACTGTAGAGTTTCCAATAACAACCTTAACTCTGACACCATTTGAGGTTTTTCATGTAATACAAAAATAACATGTCTAAATGACTAAGGTATGTGATAGGAAGTATGCTGTGCAAGGAGCACACACAACATTAGCTTTGCCCCCTTGTGTATTGTGTGGAATGATACATTCTTTAATTACATGATTACATACTATTGTTTTCTTCTGAGCCCCTCATCCAGTGTTCAGGCTATGCAGTTCAAAATGAATGAAACCAGGCTTTGGTGTATTCTTGCCTCATTGTGAGACAAATTCTGTTCATGCTTAACCTAGAATAAATCTGGATTAACTCCATTGAAGTCAGCTGAGCTATTCTGGGTTTGTACCAATGTACCTGGAGAAAAAATTGGCCCAAGTGAGGATTTTGGATGCAGCATAGTTTGATAAGCAAGACAGTGTAGCGAAAAAAATAGTGGTCATGGTGAGGCTTGCAGGCTTAACAGGGGCCAGTGGATGAGGCAGGAGTGTACTTGATAAACGAGCAGCAAGGACTATATTATTTTATGGTGTAGACTCTCTGGTGCAGCGTAGCAACTTTATGATGCATTGCCAGCCCATCTGGCTCTAAGGCCAGTGTAATCAGTCTAGGAAGCCTTACCCTGGTGTAAGACTGATCATGGTAATGGCTTGGACTTGAAATAAGCATTCTTATATGCCTTCCGTATTGAGGCATAATTAGGAAAAGGGAGCAAAGCTAGGGCGTATCTGAACTTTATGGCTCATCAGATGCAATTCCAGCATCTTGTGGTTGTTTTCAGCTGTCTGAGAGCAGCTCTAACGTGGTTCAAGGGAAGCGGAGCTGCAGCAGGATCAGATGAATGCAAAGGTGAAGTTTAAGCTACCTTTGCATCTCCTTACTCCCTTGGCCTGCATTTTGTGTGCATCAGCACACTCCAGGATCTGGCTTATGTACTTAATATTTTTAAATGATTTTTAAGGAAGTATTTAATGTAGATGAATTCATATAATTTTGACAGAGAAAATTAATTATTTGATGCATGAGCAACTGCATTTTGTGCTGTTTTCCCTGCATGTCTGTTCTAATAAACTACCTAAAAAGAAATGTCCTCCTCTGTCTTGCTCAACATGAAATGAATGAGGTAAGGGGTCCTGTGGAAATAATAGCATGTGATCTTGTAATTAAGGACTTTATTGTAATGCAGACACGCACAAGGAGACAGAGAGTGTAAGTGTGGTTCTGTTATGAAAAGTGACTTTGTATAAATGGCATTGTAGGGTTCCAGTTTCATTGTCTCAGCATTCTCCAAATCCAATGTGCCGAGTGTTCAAAGAAAAGGCCTTGTTTTTTCTAAGTGCCAGCCCTGCAAACTCTCAGCCTGTGTTCTGAGAGTCAAACTGGGTTCTTTCCATCTTGCACTCCATCAGCGGTAATAGCTTCAGCAAGACAAATTCTACCTTCCTTTATATATTTCCAACACTATAGTCTTCATTGCACTCATACAGGTATAATTGATTGGAATGTCATAAACAATTCCACTGATTGAATAGTGAAAAGGTAACATTGTTACATACCTGTTTTCAGAGGGGAACCCCATTTTAAGGTTATACGGCTATCTTTAAGTTAGACTATTCCTAACTTTTGAGTGTTTAACTTTTCAACTTTTTTGAAGTATGCACATGCACACATCCCAGACCCAGAGCTCAAATCCATTTTGGGTGCTTTGCGTTGCTCCTGCAACCTGCGGATTCCCCCTTTGTAAGGAGAATCTTTGGATAGCATGAAATCAACATAGCATCTCTACACCATCCCCCATCTTGCCCCAAGGTTAAGAGGCATTTCCAAAAGAAAGGGAGCACGGCCGGTGCGTCCCACACCTTAGTGATGCCAAGTTATTCCTTGAGGCAGGGGGCAATTGGGCATAATTTAGAGCAGCCCAGAGATTGTTCTAAATTACATTGGAGAGCATACTGGTCCTCAGCCAGCATCAGGATTGCAGTAAAGCAGAAGTGCTGTTCAATCACTTTTTGCCATGCCTTCTTCAAGCTGCATCAACAGCATCCAGGCCGCAGCTGAGATTCTGGCCCTCTATATGATGGTGATATCCACGTCATGAATTGCTTTTAGTATGGACTCCTTGAATGTCTCACCTGCACTCTGCTCATTAATCAGTTTTAAGGACTGATATCTTGAGACTCTTTAGGGGAGTTTTATTACATTGGGGAGAGAAGATATCCAGCTTTCCAACAATTGCAGGTAATCAGAAAGGTGATACATATATCTGTATAAGTATTTAACATTTAAAATGATTCAGAATAACATCAACATAGATATCTTGTGTGTTTTTGGAGCCAGAACACAGAATTGATTAATGACTTATAATAAGCTTTCTTAATGTTTAATCAATCAATCCTGGGTGAGGTTTTGAAAGAGGATATGGTACAGCTATAAGTTGATAAATATGTTAATAATAATTGCCCAAAAGGACATTTTTAATCTTTTAATTATCTGAATAGTTGTTCCAAGATTTTGCACTAGTCTATTCTTGCATTAATGTAATCAGATACTTTTGAATAAGGATAGTTAATAGCCATATTTACGATATTTGAGCAAGTAATTCAGGACAGGAGATGAACTTGGTTCTGTCTGCATCTCTGTGATGTCTGACAAAGGCTTACCAAATCAGTGGAAGTATATCCATATACCATATTTTAAAATAAACTACTAAGAATTATATTTATAATAATAACTCAATGTCTGATATTTAGAAGAGATCTTGAACAATATCACAGAACATCCTTTTTCTCCCAATCATCTGTAGGCTAAAAACTGCTGTGGAAAAAGTGGTTGGAATCTGTGAATATAGTTAAAATTTTAATTAGCTTGCAGGGCAATATTTTCAAGAAATAAAGGCCAGATCTATATTGTAATGTGGTATATTAGCCCTTTAAAGATAAAGGGGGCCATAAGACTCCATTCCATGGAGCTGAAATGGCAAAGGCACAGAAAATGGCCACTGTTCCTTTAAGAACCCAGAATCAGGAACCCTGTAGAGTAGGGTGGGGCAGGGATCTGCTGTCTTCTAGTCAACAGGGAGAGCTCTCTGAAGGAGGGGAGTATATAAACTGCCTTCTCCATCAGAGCAGGGGAGACATTAGCAAGAGAAGGAAGCCACTGTCTCAGCTATAAGGCTAAATTCCAGCAGGAGATAGCTGTGCTCAGCAGAGGAAGATCTCTGTGTGGGCAGCAGAAGAAGTGGGAACAGGTAAGTGGGAACCTTTGAATTACAGTGATGGATTTTATTGATAGGACTGTTGTGGTCATTAAACCAGTCCCAAGTGGAGAGTTTAGAGGGTTTTTCTTATAAGAAAGGCTGTGGTGGATCTGTAACGGGTTTTTGAAGACTAAGAACACAAGGAGGATGCTGCAAAAGGAACTCTGGTCATAAGGGACTACTCAGGAAATGGTAGCTCTAGTACATACACATAGAATGTGAATGCACAAATATTCACCCAGGATTATGCATATGATCATCACAGTTGTTTGAGCAGGTGAAGAAATCATATGTACAACAAGATATTTGGAGGTCTAATTAGTGTTTTCATTCACATTTGCCTGTGCATCATAGTAACAAGCAGTCATTTGTGGTTGTGCTTTTGGATCATAGTCTGAAAGTGCTTGGAGACTTCTATGTGCAAACAGCAGAACTTCAGTTTAAAAACAAAACAAACAAAAAACCTTAGCCCTTACATTTATCAGAGAAAACAAAACATTTTCATTCACCTTCTCAAAGGTCCCTAATTCTGGTTTACTTCACAAGATTATTTCAAAGTCTACCATGATTGACTTTTTTTTTTATAAACCTAAATAAATAACTTGAATTAACTGGTGCCCTCACCGGCAGTTTCCATCATTAGTATCACCCTTAAAGACTGCAGGGAGTCCAGAGTCCAAAAGGACTTGGAGATTGAAGGACTTTCTCACCCTTAGACAGACTGATCAAGGAATATGTCTCCATAGCAGCTGGGAGGATGTTTTCCAGCATGGGTAGAGAGACACATGCTAGCTCTGATGAGCTACAATGCTAAAAATAACAGGTTAGTCATGGCCACATGTGTTGTAGCTCTGGCTATTCACATTAGTACCTACCCTGCAGAATGGGCAGGATTGTACTCGGGCAGCTAGCCCAAGCTTCTACCCATACTGTCATGACCACACTGTTGTTATTAGTGTACTAACGCAGGCAGAGCTAGTGCATGACTGCTTCGCCAAGCTGGGAAGCATCCTTCCAACTGCTATGTAGTTGTAACCTAAGAGTAAGCAAGTAAATCTTCTGAGTTACACTGATGAGGCAGTGTTCTGAATCTTGTACTGCCACTGTTTGTGCCTTGAATAAAGTGCTCAGGGCTTTCAAGCAGCCACCTTCCACCAGCGCCATCGTCCCAGCTGTTTCCTGTTGTAATTAAAAACAAAAATTAATGTTGATGGGTTTAGATCACAGAAATGTAGGGCTAGAAAGGACCTTGAGAAGTCATCTTGTTCAGCCTCCTGCACTAAGACAGGACAATACAGAATAAGAAATATCTCCTAATCTTTGGCTAGAAGCATACTGTGAAAGGAAGGACAAAAAAAGAAATGACAATAACAGCCTCCTAGCACAGGCCGGGGAATGTCCCTCTGGAGATTAGTGAGATGCAAATTAGGTTTAAAGTTGTCTCAATTAAATGATCTTGTAATGATCTTTAGGGTAACGAGAGAGTGTTTGAGACAAATATAACTATACTTGCTTTATTCTGAACAATTGTAATAACTACAGTAACACTGAGAGATAGGATTTTTGTTTTTTTCCAGCAAAGTCTTTTGTTTTTTTGGATATCTAAGGCTACATTTGAGGGTGAATTTTGCTTATTGAAACCATTATTTTCATTGGTAAAATATGATTCTTCAAGATCCATCCTCCAGTGCCAAAACAATCATTTCTCTTTTGTGCTCTATTGGCAACATCTGTTGATTTTGGAGGTGGGAATACAGCAATTGAAAGGTCACTAAAAAGGTAATACCGAGAGTGCAAAGAGGATGAATCTAATCTATCACTTTCCATTTATATTATATTCAGTGTCCCAATTCCTACTCTTGCTACAAAGCTGCAAGAAGAATTTGGTGTCTTGTGGTTAAAAATAGGCTAAACAGTTTGGCAAACATCCAGTTGTCAGTGTGTGTGTGTGTGTGTGTGTGTGTGTGTATATATAATATACACACACATGTAATGCGTGTGTGTCATATTATATTCTCAAAGAGTTACAGTGGATATTTTTCTGTGTACAGCTATGGAATATGGGCCAGATTTAAGAAGGTATTTAGTCACCTGCAGATAGGCCCCTTAATGGATTTTCAAAAGTGCCTTGGTGCCAAACTCCCTTTGATTTCATTCTGGGCCATTCACCGATTTCAATGGGAGTTAGGTGCCTAATGATATTTTCAAGAGCACTTATCTATATCTTTAGGTATCTAAATACCTTTAAAAATTTGGCTCTACAAAATCCTATGATCATGAAATTGTGAGTTACCTATCTCAAAAAAGCATACAGGGAAGCTCAAACTGCTCTGGGCTATGCACATGCTTCTTACATCTGAAACTACATCTCTGAACAGCACTGCTAAATACCCATGCTTCTGGATTAGTTTTCCTGATGAGATGTGGGATTATTTTTAGGTAATTACAATTAAAACTGCCTATACATACCTGATGGATTTTTAGTATGTCTGAGAGTCTGACTTTGCATATGCATTTCTCAGTCCACATAGCAAGACTCTGGGATAGGCTAAATTTTCAGCATTTAACCCTTCTGATTTGAAAAATTCTGTAGGATGACTAACTACACAACCACACCCAGGCTGTCCAAAAGGACATGTATCTCTCCCTAGTACACACAAACATTGGACCACTTTTTGAAAGTCCACAGGCAACATATTATACTTTTACATGCTGAATACAGCACAAGTTCCCATTCAGGTGTCTATGCAGCTTTGAAAATTCTGGCACTTGTACTGGAATTCTCTTGTACTGGGTTTGTCCCTTAATGAGATCATAGCACGATCTCTTCTTTCTGCTTTGTCTCACCCACAGTGGTCACTTATAACTGTGTAAGTTTGTTCCAGTGCATCCAATGCCTAAGACCCTAAAAGGACCAACTGCAAAGTGGTTTCCTATATGAACAGTAGCTACAAATATGCCAGCACTTTCTGTAACAATAATGAACACAGTAGTTTGTGCAATTACACTTTTCTAGATATTTTAGTGATATGTTCTGGAAAACAGATAGAAACTTGTTAAAATAAAGCTTGCTGAATTTTTTTTATAAACATGGAGCCTCTGTAGTTTCTTCAGAAGCTCTGACCTTTCTGGCATTGGGAGTGTTAAAAGAATCTGCTTTTAAAAAGCAGGTTCTTTTTAAAGGGGGGATTTTCCTGTTTGATATTGTTGAGAATCACTGGATGGTGCTATTACAGATGTTCTTGTAAGTTCTTTTTAGCTAAATATGTGGACATTTAGATCTTGGCAGTGATGCCTCAGTGTTAGCTGTGATGCAGTTAATCTTTTCAAAAGCTGTGTATCACCGGTAACTATTAGGACCCTACCAAATTAATGGTCATGAAAAACACGTGACTGACCATGAAATCTGTTTGGTTTTTTTTCCCCCTCTACCCCGCATGATGTCTGGTCTTTTTTGTACTTTTACTATATACTATACAGATTTCATGGGGGGCAGATGAGCCTTTCTCAAATTGGGGGCCCTGACCCAAGAGGGAGTTGCAGGGGGGACGCAAGGTTATTTTAGGGCAGTTTCAGTATTGCCACCTTTATTTCTATGCTGCCTTCAGAGCTAGGTGGTGGGAGAGCCGTGGCTGTTGGCTGGGTGCCCAGCTGTGACATCAGCAGCCCACCAGCAGCAGTGCAGAAGTAAGGGTGACAATACCATACCATGCCATCCTTACTTCTGTGCTGCTGCTGGCAGCAGCTCTGCTTCTGAGCTGGCTCCTGGCCAGCAGCCGCTGCTCTTCAGGTGCCCAGGTCTGAAGGTAGCTCTGCCTCCAGCAGTCGCGCAGAAGTAAGGATAGCAGTTCCGCAACCTCCCCTACAATAACTTTGCAACCCCTCAGTTGTAGGACCCCCTACAATTACAGCAATGTGACATTTCAGATTTAAATAGCTAAAATCATGAAAATTAGGATTTTTTAAAAATCCTATGACCATGAATTTGACCAAAATGGGCCATGAATTTGACCAAAATGGGCCATGAATTTGGTAGGGCCCTCATAATGATTGTTCACTGCCTAAGTCACTTTGACAGGAATTCTGTCTTTGAGATACCCAAGCAAACACACATATTAACTTCCCTCCCCCGCCCCCCCCCCAAACAAAAAGAAAGAAAAGAAAAAACTGGGGTGTATGCACATGGTTGTAAATTTTTCAAAAGCTCCCAAGTCTCAAAGATTTTCAAATGGACTTGGACTCCAAAGTGACTTATGTGGTCTTTGAAAATTGGATTTTAAATGCTTTTGAAAATTCTACCCTACACCTCTTTAGTAACAACATCAGAGTTCCACATTAGGCAAGTAAATGCTTTCAGGAAACAAGCCCAGTTCTCTTCAGGATGGTAGGGCTGGGATCTCATACAGGGTCACCAGTTCTATGACCCTTTGGTGTATAACTCTAGATCTGAACTTAACCGTTGTTTTAACAGTTAAATCATCTTTAAAGGGATTTTTATACAGTGAATAAAGGGTTAAATGTCCATGGACTACAAACATTTATTTTAACATAGTTGTGCCAATGTTAAATGCTATAAAAAAGAATAAATACATGTATCTATTTGAATGAGACAGGAAAGAGGGGCTTGTGGTTAAGGCCCTGAACTAGTTCTTGAGATGATCATTCAATATCTGACTCTACCTTAGACTTAATGTGTGATGTTGAGGCAGTTTCTCTGCTATATCCAGCTTCCACTGGGCAGAGAACAAAGGAACATCCCATTGTGGCCTCCTGATTCTCTGCACCTGCCCTAGTTTAAGGAGCCTAGAGTCTGTGCTAACTTGATCCAGTGGAGATAGTCACACCGAGTATACCCCTTGCACGGGTTCTGTGAGTTGTGTGTGCTGCCAAAGATATCCTCAGCTGTGGAATTAAGGGTGATGTCCATTCTCTGTTTCCCAATGAATCTGCTCCTTTCTCTTTGTAACCTATCTGTAAAATTGTTTATAATCCTTCCCTTATCTGTGGTGTCGAAATGCAAGCTCTTCGGGGCAGGGACTGTCTCTCAGTAAGCATTTGCACAGTGTCTGGCAGGGTGATCTCATTTTGGGGCCCCTAGTTGCTAGTATAATTCAAATAATTAATAATCCTGCCACTGATATCCTTATTGGCTCATTTTTAACATAGCTGGTTGAGGGGAGACCTTGTGTGTCAAGTTTGTAATGAAATCGTGTCCAGATACTACTGCTGCAGATTTGTGGTTAAGACCTCACTCTTCCTGTCAGAGCAAATCCTCTCTCTAGCTCAGTTGTTCTAACAGACAATGAGGCTGCAACTCTGTTAAAAGCATTTCCAATGCCTATAAGAAAGTAATACATTAACAGAGAATATGCAGTACCTACAGAAAGAACATTCAGCTCATTTACAGAAAGCACTGGATATCAGTACATTGTTAGATGCCCGAAGCACAACTCCATTACACAGATTTTTAAGATGGATTCTATTCATTTCATAAGCTGTTGTCAAACTCAATTAATTTAAAATGCTGCCTGCAGAGCCCTTGAAAATCCCATGACTCTTTAGGTCAGTTTCTATGGCCAGGGTTATAAAACTCGGGACAGGCTCCCTAAGTAGCAAGTTCCCTGCAGTATTTACACACCAGTATTAATCAGTCTCCCATCCTCTCAATCCCGTCAGCTGTAAGATTCTTGAGTTCTCTTCAATACCAAGTTAGGTGTAAAATATGTGATGTACCCTTTAATCTCTAGGGGAGGTTCCAACCTAAAAATATGCCCAAAGGAAAGGAGGTTTGTTCATTTGCATTTTACCAGTGACTGACCCAGTCACACCATGAAATGAAAGCGATGCTGATTATATCCACTTCTTTAATCACAAGTCAGACCTGAGGCAGGTAAAGAGAAGCATACTTGATAAATACTGCATTTTCATGGAAGGATTTTGGCATTAACTTTCCTCCCTAATAACTATAATAGCTGCAGGAGAGAACATAATACTAGCAGAATGCCCTTGGAGTTTATTTGATAGGCTGTGGATTTTTTCTGTCCTGTCATTGGATGTATAGTTGTGTCCACCAGCAACACTGTAAACTGAAGTCCTGTCAGAGTTTACACCATAAGCACTTTTACACCCTTAAAAGTTTGTCTCTGTATAACACCATTCATCTCAAAGAATCCCAGGGAGCTTTGCAGACTCTGATACAAGATATTTACAGGGACTGTTTCATCAGGCTTTGGCAGGGTGCAGCAGTCCACCCACATGGTGTAATTACATGGATTGGGCTCTTAGATTAAAGAACTACCCATACCACTTTCTGAAGCACGTACATCAGAAGTCATAGACGGTGGAGAGGAAATCAGTATCTGACAACCGTGTACCCCACAGTTTACATCCTAGATTAAAAATATAGAAAGTTGTGATATCAAACACCAGTCTGTGGTAAACCTGGGCAAACACTGGCTGTAATGTTGACCACTGTGTGACTTTATTGAAGAGGCTCCCCCATCCAAGTACTGACCTGATCCAATCCTACACAGATTGTGAAATCTGACCAAATCAGAACAAACCCTGCAAAACACACTTTAAAAATGGAATTTTCTATGCTGGTCATCTAATGCTGGTGCCTTTTATGTACAATGTAAAAAATGGAGCAGTCAAATTAGTCAAGATTTGGAGACTGGCTGCTTCGTATGAACAGATTTTTTTCCTGTATCTTTTTAATATAAATTCCACTTTGCAGGCATGTTGATATCTGGATTAGAGAGACCAGGTGCATGAGGTAATATTTCCTATTGGACCAACTTCTGTTTGGTGAGAGACACAAGCTTTCGAGTTTATGCAGAGTTCTTCTTCAGGCCTGGGAAACTAAGGCCTGGTCTACACTATGCTGTTAGGTTGACATAAGTTGCCTAGCAAATTTTGGGAAGTTGCTCTGAATCAGACCTGAGAACCTAATTGTAATAACTCTTATCATATACCAGGTACCCTGTAGGACCTAGCTAACACCTCCATACAACCATTTTAAGGTGAGTTGATATGATTCCAAACTCTGTTGGCTGTGAAATGCATGTCAGTACTCACTGCAAAATGTGGCAATGGTAAAGAATCACAGGAGGAATCACTTTTAATTATGAACAAGGAACAAAGGCCCAGATTTTAAAAGGTATTTAGGTGCCTAAATCCTAGGTGGAGATAGGCACCTAACCACAGCTGGAATACTGTGTCCAATTTTGGTCATCAACGTATAAAAATGATGGAGAGAAACTGGAAAGAATCCAGAGATGAGGGATAAAGATGATCAGAGGGATGGAACTGAGTATGTTTAGTTGGAAAAGAGGAGATTAAGGGGGATGTGATAGTGGTCTTCAAATACTTGAAAGGCTGCCATTAAAAAAGATGTAGAAAAGTTGTTCTCTTGCTACACTGGGCAGGACAAGAGGTAATGGGTTCAAAGTACAGCATAGCAGATTTAGATTAAATCTCTGGAAAATTTCCTAATTTAAGAGCAGTAGGATAATGGAACAGACTGCCTTGGGAGGTTATTGAAGCTCCTTCACTGAAGGTTTTCAAAAGGAGGCTGGATAGCCAGCAGCCTTGGCTGGTTTAGGCACAAGAATTCCTGCATATTGGCAGGGTGTTAGACTAGATGACCATTGCAGTCCCTTCTGATGCGATTCTATTCTACTGAAATCAATTGGAGTTGGGTGCCTAAACACCTTTAAAAACCTGGCCCAAAGACACCAACACAGGACAAGCAGCTTTATTAGGAAAACATTATTTCCTCTGAAGCTTCTGCCTCTGCTTCACTGGTAAGCTTCAGCTGAGTACATTTTTGTGGCTGTATTTTTGCCCAGCTTTCTGTGACGGACTTAAAGAAACAATGAACATCCTTATAGGTACTGGATATTTAAACATATATTTATTTCTTGTCACCCTGCAGAACTATGTTACCTGAATTCTTTCTCACACAAGCCTAGAGTTAACAGGGCCTGAGCTGGACACAGCAAAAAATCTACATAGTGGCACTGTTTTTTCTCTCTCTCAAAATCAGTTTAGACCTTTTTGTGAGGGGAGTAAAGCATTCAGGGATGTGCTGATGTCTGAGGTAACCACAATCCTGCGGCACTGCAGCCACTTACTCTTTCACCTCATTTGTGATATCTAAGAAGGTGTCCAGCAACAGCCACACAGCCGGTTTATTCCTCATTGGATAAACATGCTATTGTATTCAATTTGTTTGGAAATAGAAATAATAAGAGTAAAAGCTTTTTAAACAGAAGCATCAGTTCGTAACTTAAAGAATTTTATTGTTTATAAAAGAAACCATTTGGCTAATGTTTATTCTGAAGCAGAAAATAATGAAGCTACCTGTTTTCTACCTTTCAATGGCTGTTGCCCTCTGCAGGAAAATAATATACTAATGATGAGAAAATATGGAACAGAAGGTGGTGGATTTGCTAGATGCAGATTTGTTTTCAGGACCTAATGGTCATCTCTTTATTGACATTGTATCAAATCTGTTTGTGCTGTGTTACAGGCTCAACAGTTTGAATAATTATGAGCACTACAGCGCTAGGATAAATGTGTTGCCATTTCAAAGCCATTTTGTGTAGCTGAGTATCACTAGAATGGATTAAAAGTTTTCAAACCTGGCCCTCTTACAGCTAACAGACTATAAATTTAGGTTGTTCTTGAAAACATGAGCTGGGGAAATGACTTGTGATGAATTGGATTTAAAAATCCATATGTATCCAGTATTGAATCTTTAGGTTCTCTTTATCACTGAGCTAACCATATTTGTTTTAACTGCTTCCAGAAGTACCTACAGTAGTTACAAGAAGGGGTTTAATTCATTTTCTAATTTATAAGTAAAGTTGTTTGCACACATTAAGATAAGCAAAATGAAATTTTAAACTGGCTGTATAATTGGAGGAGACAACCGTGCTTTATTTATGTCTGGGAGCAGAATTCCAAACCCCTGATGGTTTGAGGGGAGCCAAGAATTATTAATCCTTATGAATCTTAATTTAACCCAGAATTTCCAGATCATTATGACAAAATAAAAATATACCAATAGCATGATTCTTTTTTGGAAGACTGATAGTTTTTCAGATATAATTCAATCTATATTCCCGGCCAATGCTCCCCCGCCCTCCCCCCAGCCCCCCAAATCTCTCTCTCACACACACACACACACACACATCTCAACTTTGTTATGTATATTGGCTTTGTTCTGATTCTCTGCACAAGGATGAATTTTGTCTTCATTTTATGTAGTAGACCTTACCCTATGTTTCTTATGTACCAGATAATATTTCCTTGTGTTGTTATACCTTTAACATTAGACACTGGCTCTCTTTAATATTCCATTAACTTCTTTACCTGTAGACTCTAACAAAATGTTCCCCAACAGAATAGTGGTTTAAACATAGACCAGGGATAGGCAACCTATGGCATGTGCACCAAAGGCGGCATGCGAGCTGAGTTTCAGTGGCACTCACACTGGCCAGGTCCTGGCCACCAGTCCGGGGGGGCTCTGCATTTTAATTTAATTTTAAATGAAGCTTCTTAAACATTTTAAAAACCTTATTTACTTTACATACAACATTAGTCTAGTTATCTATTATATAGTTATAGAAAGAGACCTTCTAAAAACGTTAAAATGTATTACTGAGGTGCGAAACCTTAAATCAGAGTGAATAAATGAAGACTTGGCAGACCACTTCTGAAAGGTTGCTGACCCCTGACAAAGACTCTTGGAGAAGTCTATTGTCTATTTCCCCTAATGCAGCTAGATTGACTCACCTGACACAACAATTCTAACTTAAATAGGCATTCATATAGATGCTGTTTTTATTACAGGTAAACAGAATGATTATAGTATCACTTTTTTATATAACCAGTAGAAGTGTACAATATAAGAATATATTACAGTGGAGGTCAAAATTCCTCATTTCTGAGAGAATTAATAGTTATTCAATTCCTACCAACCATTGATGTATATCTACATATACATAAATCTTCATGCATGTTAACTTATCCACATAGATGGAGAAATAAATCTGCATTAATGTATACGTGGAGAATTCTTTTGCATACAAATAAATCTGAGTCTCAGACCCTTGTTGGGACTCTGTATGGAAGGGAGACTGTGCAATAGGAGCAATAGGTCTAGAGGTAGGATGGGATGAAACATAAAGAATGGCTATTTCTTTGCATCTGGCAGATTTCCATGTAGAAAACAGTCAAGAATAAATGCAGCAGAAGGCCATGGACTTCTCCATCAGGCCTACATATGCAATAGGCTTACCAGCCCCCTGAATTAGACAAAAACAACAAAGCACAACCCCCTGTTCATCCAGGACTTGCATAGCAGTTAGCTGTGTGGTGAATTGAAGCAAATGATATCCTTTCCTCACATTCTCTTTATTCCTGGGCAGTTTGTTTGTTTATTTGCCCTTCTTCAGCAATGAAGCCAGGATGTGCAGTGAATATCCCATTGGAGGAGCCATTAGATACAGTACAACTTTTTGGCCAATCCTGTGACTCTTACTCCTAAAATGGGACTACTTCTATAAGGAATAAGAGTTACAAGCTTTATATTCTCAAGCATCCTCCATATAACAGATTTTTCATAAACTACATTTTTCCCAGTTACTCTTTTTATAGGCAATCTTCCATTAGAGACAGTGGATAGTTCAGCAGAGAAGGAGCTTTTATTTTTTCAAAATGCTCCATCAGGGCACTAACTGAGAACAAACAGCCTACTTGTTAACAAGTACCAAATAATGTAATACTAGCATGTAGAAGCAAGGGGAAGGTAAAGTGTAGATACCCAGTGTTAATTAGATCAGGACTCAGTTTTTGTCCTGTTTGGTTTGAACTGTTTTGAGTCTTACTAGTTTTATTAATCTTTTAAATTACTATCATAGCTCAGTTTAGGCCAGTCTACAGATAACCAGGATAAATCCAATATACAAGTGGTTCTCAAACTTTTTTTTTCGTGAACCACTTGAAAATTGGTGACGATCTTGGCGGACAACTTAATGATCTTTCCAAAAGTTGTTTGTACTGTTAGCTAACTATTGTAAAGCACTTTGTATAAAAGCACTATATATTTTAAAAAATAATCATCATCATTTTTTTTTCCACAAATAAAAGCACACAACTCATATTTTAATATCTGTAGTCTTACCTTTCTAATGCAATGGATGTGCCCTCTCTGCCCCCGCCACGGCAGCCCAGAAGCTGGGGCTGGGGTGGAAGGTCTCTTCCCTGCCACAGAGCTGAGGATGGGAAGGAGGGCTCTCTCTCCCCAGCAGCCAAAGCCCGGGAGCTGGGAAAAGTCACCTCTTTCTCTGGCCACCGCAGCCCTGCACATCCTAAATTCTCCCCACACCTGCACAGCTCCACTAATTAGGTGGACGGCCCTTAAAGGGAACTATCGACAGACCACCTGCATGGAGCTCACAGACCACTGTTTGAGAACCTCTATGACAGAGAGATATGGATTTTTAGATTAATTCTCTTTTTTATATGTATAATTGGAGATATACCTATCTCCCAGAACTGGAAGGGACCTTGAAAGGTCATCGAGTCCAGCCCCCTGCCTTCACTAGCAGGGCCAAGTATTGTTTTTTGCCCCAGATCCCTACGTGGCCCCCTCAAGGGCTGAACTCACAACCCTGGGTTTAGCAGGCCAATGCTCAAACTACTGAGCTATTGTTGTTATACATATTATCAGATAGACAATCTTTATATTTTATGACTAAATCCCAGTGCATTTTTTCCTTTTCCTGTGATGCTCAGTGAGCCACCTCTTAAAATTATTTAAACATAATATGTGGATGTAATAACATAGCTCATTAAGAAAATTAGTATTAGTTAAAAGTGATATATGTTAGATATAGAAAAGCACTCCCAAAGTGCTAGGTTAGCACATATAGATGGGACAGGGGTACTTGTTATAAACAATCTGCTTTATTAGGCCATTTATCTCTCCTATTCTATACAACTTTTCTTTACTAGGCTCTCCTAAGTGGAACAAAACCACAATTGCCTTCAAGTTCAAGTCATTTTTTTAAATTCTCGATGTTCAAAGTGTATGTGTTTTTCCAGACTATTTGCAAACTATGGCCCCACTCCTTCAAACCCTTATACATTTCAGTATTCTTAGGCTAGTGAATAGTCCCATTTGGTTCAATGGTAACAGAATCAGGCCCTTTATTACCACAGATTTCTTTCCCACATGCCCTACTATCAGACCCATTCAGCATTTTCCCATCTACTGCAGCCCGTATACTCATGTGTTTATAATAGTTTGAAATACCAAGATGAATAACACTAAAAGCTTATTACATGATAGTTAGTTACTTCAAAGAATATTTGTGTAAATCAGCAATAAAAGTTTGTGAGGAACTCCTGTCAACCCCTTACTCCACCTGATGAGCAGGTACTCGTAGGAATAAACGCATTGACTGCTGGATTAAGAGGATCGCAGTCTGGCCCGTAATCTAACCTTTAGAGGCTGAGAGGATAATTTTGCTCAGAAGCATCTGTGTGTTTATGATTAAAGTGACCTAACAGCTGCAGTTGCAGGTTAAAGAGTTATCCTTTTTCCAAGTGTTTTAAATAATTTAAAGTCTTTAAAATGTTGTTTAATGAGCATGAGTTTGGAATCTACCATTCTTTTGGCAGCCTCCATTATTTATAATGTGCTTACCAATGTTCCCTCTAATTTTTGACAGGCTGTGTGCACTAATAATTTCTTTTGGGCACATTTTTGAAGCAAAGTTCAAATTTGTGCACCATGAGGCAAAGGCACCCAAGCAAGTAAAATGCTTATACATTTTAAAAGTTTTAATTTGCAATTTGTGGTGATGATGATTTTACACCAAGTAAATGTTGTTGTTTTTAAATACTTAGAAAAAGGAAATTTAACCATTCATCATGAAGCAGAAGTTAGTTTTAAGCGTTATGCTTTATGATCTTTTTTTATAGACAATCATGAGCATATATCAAGCACATATTAATCATGATCATTATCAGTCCATAGGCTTCTGCCCGTTGGTGTCCACTTTCACCTTTAATTCTATACACGTCTGAAAAGATTTTGATAAACATATAATACAGACAGTTTAACAAGTATGCCATTATGTCAATTTATATGGGTTTCCAGATAGATACATCATAAGTAAAAAAAGAAAAACAAGACTTTGTGTTTTAAATTTAAAATTTTCCTAAAAAATATCAATAAATTATTATCAGCCAAGAATAAGATATGTAATTACAAATGCATTTTAATTTCCTTATTGGTCGAAATGTCAAAGACTGCTAAACTAACCTTACTGTTTTTCCCTGAGATCTTTTTCATTTGCCTATTCAATATAAACTCTGTCCAGATCTATCAGTCCTCCATCCAGCTGGTAACTCTTAATACACACCAGCATGTCCAAATGATCTACTTGTAAATGATTTCCGTAGTTTGTTTTTTAGAGTGTTCATTAAGTTAAAGCCATGCTCACAGTCTGCACCTGATGCTAGGAATATATTCCTCCAATATCCATCAACTTTGGAAGATCCTGAAACTGCTCGTTCTGGTGAGCAAATGTCACCATATCCAGTAAACTTAAAACCAATTGACTTTTGATTCTTTCAGCTACTGCAACTTTGAAGTCATTGTACTGACTGACTATAAAAATCTCTCCAGCAAAAAAAGTCTTTGTATTTTGAACATAGGGATTTGACCTGATGAATTCCAAAATTGAAGTCACATTTAACTATTGCTGCACAATCAAAAGCGGGCCACTCCTGGACTTCATCCTCTGGAAACCTGTCTGCTCAATGTGCGCACAAGATGTTTTTGAAAGTTAATATGGAACTGGTATCAATTTCATTGTTTTCTTGAGAGCTGATATCTAAGAAAGCCTTAATGTTGTCACTTCATAAGACTGAATCTCCAAGGTACTGTCTTCTGATCTTGTTCAGTTTACCTCGAGCAAGGTGAAATGCTTCAAGAGGTGTAAGGCTTTGTTTCTGAAGTAGCATGGATAGTGAAGCCAACTCTGACAAAACATCCTTCAAAACTTCTGTTGTTCAGTATTCCATGGTATTCAGCTTTTTGTAGCAGTATTTAGAACTTGGATCAGTATCTTTGTCTTGCTCAAAATATTCCAGAAGAGGATTATAGTTGCGAATAATTGCTTGAAGTGCAAAGTGACTAGATAACCAGCGCACTTCATTGAGTGGCCTGAAAGCCACTGACTCACATTCAGAAGCATCCACTATTTCCTGAATTTTGCATTTTCTCCTGGATGACTGACAGAACACCATGTAGACAGTTCTCATTAAGGTTTCAATGTCCAATCAGCTTGACGTCCTTCCATGCATTGGAAATCCCCAAGTCTTCCCGGTGTGCAACGCAATGTTGCTGGACTAAGTGTGGAATATCATGTTTCAGCTGAGCCGCCGCACCATTGAGTTTGCCCAACATCACGGAGACACCATCAGATGTGAACATCACCATTTTCATTAGATCAGTTGATGTTTTTTTAATAAAAAACTCTGATTGCTGACAGTATTGAAACAGCATCACATTCTTTCAGTCGTAATAGTCCACCAAACAAAGTTTTATAGTCTGCAGAATTTATGGATCAATATTTAAAGTAGAGTATCAAGTATCTGTTAATGGCTATATCAGTGCTTTCATCAACAGCTAGAGTATGAAACATTGCCGATGCTATTTCATGCATGAGGTCGTTTTGGACAATGCAGTTGATAATTTCAAGAAATTCAAAAGCATAATTTTTACTTCTCCAGCTCGCTGGTATGTGCACATACTTTTCAATATGGTCATTATATCCTGAACAGAAAGCACTGAGCTGTTCATTTTAATAGCCAACAACACACTGTCAATAAGTACCTTGATTTCTTCTGCGTTTGAGCACTTGCGTTCAAGATTAATTTGCCTCCTCTGCTTTTCAGCTGGACTGTCAAGAATCATGCTAAGCAATCTGCTCCGTAAGGAAGGGTTTTTGTTTCTAAGTCTTGTTACACCATCTATATGAGACTTATTTGACAGATGACACTTTAAGAAATCCAAGTTCCATACATCATTCCACATTCTTCCTGTTGAAAATTTTCCTGAAACTCTGACATCTCGACAATATACACAAACCACTCCATTGTCCTCATCATATGTGAATATTTCACGAAATTTAACAAGCATTACACTATGTGATTTCAGTGTAACCATCTCTATAGTCTCATCCAGATTTAAATGAATTTGCTGTTCTTTTATGCTTTAGACTTCTAGACAGTGACATTTTGGGACTGATTTTTTTTTTTTACCAGATTGGTTTATTTAAAATTAATACTTTTATTATATGACTACTATTTCAATGCACTTAATGGCATGACTTGACAAAAGGGCAAATGGGAGATCATTCAGATCAGGATACCGGAAGTTTGTGCATAGCAAAGAAAGTGGCAAATGAATGCGGGAAAATGGTAAAACATCACGAGTAAATGTGTGAAGTCCAATGCCTTTGAAAGATTTCAGTTACAAAAACACTCACCTGTTCATTTCTGGGAAATCTTTGCAGTTTCTTAGCTACTAAGGCCACGCATTTTGACTTATTTGCACGTACTTGAGTTTGTACACAGTCAAATGAACAGACTACAAGGAGATGGGATGGTCAGGACCCACACAGGATGTGATCATTCCACTTTCGAAATGCTGGTGGGGAGGGGTACGAATGATTCATTGCCCTCCTTTCCCTTCCCCCCGCCCCCTGCCAGCTAGTAGAATCTGGCTGTGTTGATAGATGGCAGGTGAACATGGCAGGTGAACAATGTCAAAAGTCGCCTGTATATGATATTTCAGCCTGGCTCTGATGTTTTATTTCACTTTTGTGCATCTGGTGTCTTGCCATGTGCGCAAGGTTTAGGATCTGTGTGCGCGTGCACACACGCACAGCTTAGAGGGAACAATGGTGCTTACTATAGATGGGCCTGAACCAATACCCCAGATCCAGCCGCTCCCCGTAAACTTTAGTAAGTTTGGTTCCAGATCCTTCATGGACACAGCAGTCATTCTTAGGTAGAGCTGTGTTTTTGGTTAGGCCAAGTACATGAGTCTTTGGTGATTTGATTTTAGCTTTTGTGTCAAGGGCCTGTGACAGGGCGTACCAGGCATTCTACTGTCCCCTGCCAGACACCCCACTGCCTTGGTCCCCCCCTTGCTAAAAAGCAGTCCTTTAAGTGAGTTTGGACCTCCAAGGGTTGTTTAGAAAGGCTTCCTGAGGAACAGTGGCTGGTTTAACCAGCAAGACTTGGTCCTCCAGAAGCTAGAACAGCTAGGCACATCTGGTGGCCAGTTGGGGCCCAACAGGCCAGATAAAAGGAACTGGTTGCTTCTATCAAATGGCAGTTCTGATTGACACCAGAAGAGGGAAGGAAGGATCATCCCACAGCCTTAACACAAGATGCCAAGCCTGGTCAGGGCCTAATTCTGACTGTACTTTTGCATTTAGCTCAGTGGCAAACTTTTGACATATTTTGTGGAGTGTAAGAACCAGGCTGATCATCCTTATAGATAATTGGGCTACTGAAAATTAGGCAAGCTCACTGTGCAACATACCCATTGGTTCAGGCAACCTGGTGACAGGGCCCCTGAGCCCTGGAAGAAGAGTGGGTATGAGCTTCAAAGTTCATGAAGTTCCTAAGTTTTGCTCAGCTGCTACATCTCCTGTGGGCGTACTGAAGTACATTGGAATTACCCATCTGCAGGCTTTGATATGCTATAGAAAGACCCTGGTAGCTAGAGCTACCGCAGTGTGGAGCTCAGGAGCTTGGCCAGCTTTGGTGGTGCTGCTGCTGCATTTTCTGAGGGCCTTCTAGGGCATGTTGGATCTTGGATGTATAGAAAGGCAGCTCCAGTATGCCTTAAATTGCTCACAACTCCTAAACCATTTTTATGGATGAGATTTGCTAACAACATAAACCCACAGTCCCTGAAATCCTTCTCAATCATATGTGCATAATAAACACCAAGCATCCAATTCCTGTCTCAGTTCCACAGTATCTTCCCGGTTACAACCATTGATACTCACCAAGAAACTCTATTTCCACAATAGTGGAGGAGGAATACGAATTTTTCATTAAACTATAGTTAGTTCTCACCTACAAGACATTTATTATAAAATAGCTATTGAGTCACGAACATCTGAGGCTTTACCTGAGCTCCAAAACATCCTCCTAAACCTCTTAGGGTTAAGTAGTTTGAATCACAAATATTTGCATACTGAAAATGTAGTAATCTCCCCTGTTATGGTCCATTTCAACATGGGCACTTGGCAGCTGATCTGGCATAGGGCTACCATTCATATCTCTAAGTTTGGAAAGGCAAAAAACATCTCTAGTCCCTCAACTCTCTGAGGAAAAACGTGTGTAGACATCCCTTTTCAATTCCATGGTATTAAGAAAGTCATTAAGAGTAAAACTTTCAGAAACCCATAAGTGACTTAGGCTTCTAAATTCCATTTACAAAAGTGACTTAAGTATTTGGGAGAAATAGTAGGCACCTCAATAAGCAGCTTCAGTTTCAGAAATTCTGAGCATCCGCTACTCCCATGAAAGCTAGATATCAATTAAAAATTCCACATAACTGCTTGATATAAAAATGATCTTCAAAAGGCAACATAATAACAAGTATCACCTGCAAAAGGTAGTGGTGCCCTCTTTCAACTGATCCCTGATATGTAAAGCAGGAAGTGCTGACAGTCAGAACTCCACTCACTATTGGAGGGGAAACCAGAGGTCTTGAATGTTATGTATATTAATCCACCACAGACCCAGCTTTCTGGGTTTATTGCCATCTGCACTTTGTCCATCTAACTAGCAATTGACCTGCAGGCATGACTCATAGAAGCAATAACGAACAGACATCTGCTCATGCTGTTTTTGTCAATGGCCATAAGTTATGCTGGCTATTTGTTTAGATTAAATATATTTGGTCTTTGGGCGCTATGTGGTTATATTACGCCCAAACTGTAATATGGAACATCAGTACTTCAATCTGTGGCATGCTGAGCATCTCCAAAGAAAGTTCATATTTGACTGTTTCAGGATAAAATAGAGTAATTGGGATTCAGACTTAAATAGAGTAACCTGGATTCAAAGAAATAACCAAGAATGCAAAAGTCAATGGACAAACACCATAGCAATCCATCCTTTGGTTGCACGTATGTTGATGTGAGAAGACATATACTATTTTTTGTGGGGAAAAGGGTGGAAACATTGGGGAGAGGAGAAGGTGGAATATCAATAGTCAGATCAAATAGAATCTTTCATATGTGTGCTCAAAGGACCAGGCTGTAAATGAAAATGATCCTTTTCCCCAAAAATCTTTACTCAGCTAGGAAATCGGGGAAAGAAATAGGCTTTTGCTTTCATTAGTAAAATTCACAAACAATTATGTACTCTAATGTCTGGGGATAGGATTGCTATATGCAATCAGATATAGTTCACAAAGGTCAACAAGTATCTTCTGAGGTTTCCTGGATGAATAGGGTAGAATGGCTCATTATGTTTTTTCTAGATATTTTTATGTCTCCTGCCATCATAGTATCTTGATACCACACAGACAGTAAGAATTTTATCATCTCGGCATGAAACAGAAGTATTGGCAGCTACATTTTACAGAATGTTACTGAAGCACAAGAAGATTAAGTAACTTTCCCAAGGTCAGCTGAGCATCGCACTTAGGTCTTAATCATAAAATCATTCAGTTTCCCTCAGCTTTTACTTTTATGGATATCTGATGATTTTGAGGTTTCATGCTCTGATATTTCTCTTCTAGCAAATAAGTCTTCTCAAGAACATTGATTCTTTGCCTGTTTCCCTTGCCCCCTCAACCAAAAAAAATGAATAAGGTATTCAAGAAACAACTTGAAAACAAAACAAAATGCCCTAATACACAATTTGGGAGCTTATCCACCATGTTCTGAATGTCATAATCAACCAAGTAGTCACTCTTATTCCTGAGACTATATGCTGTTGACACACAAATAAGAGGGGAATGTAGTGCAGGCTGATGAAATAATTAGGTTGGTGAAGTATCAGAGGGGTAGCCATGTTAGTCTGGATCTGTAAAAGCAGCAAAGAGTCTTGTGGCACCTTATAGACTAACAGACGTTTTGGAGCATGAGCTTTCATGGGTGAATACCCACTTCATTGGATGCATGTAGTGGAAATTTCCAGGGGCAGGTATATATAAGCAAGCAAGAAGCAGGCTAGAGATAACGAGGTTAGTTCAATCAGGGAGGATGAGGCCCTCTTCTAGAAGTTGAGGCGTGAAAACCAAGGGAGGAGAAACTGGTTTTGTTGTTGGCAAGCCATTCACAGTCTTCGTTTAATCCTGAGCTGATGGTGTCAAATTTGCAGATGAACTGAAGCTCAGCAGTTTCTCTTTGAAGTCTGGTCCTGAAGTTTTTTTTGCTGCAGGATGGCCACCTTAAGATCTGCTATTGTGTGGCCAGGGAGGTTGAAGTGCTCTCCTACAGGTTTTTGTATATTGCCATTCCTAATATCTGATTTGTGTCCATTTATTTTCCGTAGAGATTGTCCAGTTTGGCCGATGTACATAGCAGAGGGGCATTGCTGGCATATGATGGTGTATATTACATTGGTGGAAGTGCAGGTGAATGAACTGGTGATGGTGTGGCTGATCTGGTTAGGTCCTGTAATGGTGTTGCTGGTGTGGATATGTGGGCAGAGTTGGCATCGAGGTTTGTTGCATGGATTGGTTCCTGAGCTAGAGTTACTATGGTGCAGTGTGCAGTTACTGGTGAGAATATGCTTTGGGTTGTCTGTGGGCGAGGACCAGCCTGCCACCCAACGCCTGTGAAAGTGTGGGATCAATTGTCCAGGATGGGTTGTAGATCCCTGATGATGCATTGGAGGGGTTTTAGCTGGGGACTGTATGTGATGGCCAGTGGAGTCCTGTTGGTTTCTTTCTTGGATTTGTCTTGCAGTAGGAGGCTTTTGGGTACACGTCTGGCTCTGTTGATCTGTTTCCTTATTTCCTCATGCGGGTATTGTAGTTTTGAAAATGCTTGGTGGAGATTTTGTAGGTGTTGGTCTCTGTCTGAGGGGTTAGAGTAGATGCGGTTGTACCTCAGTGCTTGGCTGTAGACAATGGATTGTGTGGTGTGCCTGGGATGGAAGCTGGAGGCATGAAGGTAGGCATAGTGGTCGGTAGGTTTTCGGTATAGGGTGGTGTTAATGTGACCATCACTTATTTGCACCGTGGTGTCTAGGAAGTGGACCTCCTGTGTAGATTGGTCCAGGCTGAGGTTGATGGTGGGGTGGAAGCTGTTGAAATCGTGGTGGAATTTTTCCAGAGTCTCCTTCCCATGGGTCCAGATGATGAAGATGTCATCAATGTAGCATAGGTAGAGAAGGGGCGTGAGTGGACGAGAACTGAGGAAGCCATAAAAATGTTGGCATATTGTGGGGCCATGCGGGTGCCTATAGTGGTGCCACTGATCTGGAGATATATATTATCATCAAATTTGAAATAGTTGTGTGTGAGGATAAAGGCACAGAGCTCAGCAACCAGTTGTGCTGTGGCATCATCAGGGATACTGTTCCTGACAGCTTGTATTCCATCTGTGTGTGGGATGTTTGTATAGAGAGCCTCTACTTCCATGGTGGCTAGGATGGTGTTTTCTGGAAGGTCACCAATGCATTGTAGTTTCCTCAGGAAATCAGTGGTGTCATGGAGATAGCTGAGAGTGTTAGTGGCATAGGGTCTGAGTAGAGAGTCCACATATCCAGACAATCCTAGGTTGATGAATAGCATTGAAGCTATCTATTATATATGTTACCAAGTCCTATCAAAAACCGTATGAGGGAAGAGTAACTTCCTTAATGGAAATATATGTAGCATAGTATGTAACTTTTTTTTTTAAATTTTCACACCTGCTATGACTGAACCTATTATGCATGTTCCACAGTGAGGACCATTCAGTGGCCAGCTATTTCAGTTCTGAAAGATCCATACATCGGGCGATGACCAGTCAAAATTCTCATTGCAGAATGTAGCTGTATCACAGACAATTGAAAATATCCATATATCAGAGGGTCAGCTGGTAGTTCTCAAGTCACATAGGTTGACATTGCAATGGAGTATACTGGCCCTTTAAAGATAGAGGGACCAGAAGAGCCCATTCTAAAGAGCTGGATTGAATAAAGGCTCAGGAAATGGCTTGGTTGCAGAAGAGAGAAAGTGGCCCCATGAAATTAGGAGTTGGATGGAGGGAAAACCCCAGGACATTGTTCCTTTAAGGACCTGGGATCCAGAGCCCAGCAATTTAGGATGGGGGCAGGGCTCCCATCTCTTCCAGCCATTCAAGAGAAGCTCTCTGGAGGAGGGCAGTATATACACTCCCTTCTCCCTCAGCACAGGGGAAATAGTGAAGGAGGGGGAATGTAGGGTTACATACCAGCCACAAAGGGAAGGACCTGGCAGCTTTGGGGAGAGCCGCTGACAGAGGAAGAGCTTTTGGAGGGGCAGACGAGTTGGAGCAAGTATTAACTGTTGTATTATGATTTTGGACTTTCTGTGGGCACTTATTGAGGATTGTTTGGTTTATTTTGTGATGAAGGACTCTGGGGACTGGGAATTTTATGATAACATCCCTGCCTGAGGCTGGTTTAATATGAGCTATCACAGAGACAGTGGAGTGCTTAAGGGGTCCTGCAAGAGGGGGTAGAGTGCCTGAAAAGCAATGCCTGGCCATGAAGGGGTGCTTGGGTAACAACCACCCTGTTACAGACACAAATGATTGTCCAAGATGAGGTGGTTCTGAAGAGGATGCACTCAGAGGTGGCCCACCCGTATGTTTGCATGCAAGGCCTTCTCCAGAAAACATAATTGCTGCCAGGCCCGGTGCTACCATTAAGGTTGTCAAGGTTCCTTCCCCGCTCTGAACTTTAGGGTACAGATGTGGGGACCTGCATGGACACTTCTAAGCTTAATTACTAGCTTAGATCTGGTTTCACTGCCACCACTCACAAGCACTACTTTTCTTCCCTGGGTAGTCTTGAGAGACTTCACCAATTTCCTGGTGAACACAGATCCAAACCCCTTGGATCTTAAAACAAGGAGAAATTAACCATCCCCCGTCCTTTCTCGCACCAACTCCTGGTGGATCCAGATCCAACTCACTTGGATCTTAAAACAAGAAAAAAATCAATCAGGTATTAAGAAAAAAGCTTTTAATTAAAGAAAAGAAAGATAAAAGCAAACCCTCTGGGAGAGATTAGTATATCAGCTACTCTCACAGACAACAGATTCAAAACACAGAGGATGTTCCCCTGGGCAAAACTCTTAATACACACAAGAATACCCAAATTTGATAATTCCCTTAATGGTACCAAGACAAGTTACAAAGGAAATAAACAAACTTATTTATCCCTTTCTAAAACTTACTGCTCTGATAAGAGGCTGGTTCCTTGATCTTTTTCACTCTGGCTGAAACTGAGACTGACTAAACAAAGGAAAACTTCCCTCCTTCCTTTTGAAATATCTTGTTCCCCCATTGGTTTCTCTGGTCAGGTGTCAGCTAGGCTAGGTGAACTTCTTAACCCTTTACAGGTCAAAGAGGCATTAACCCTTAACTATCTGTTTATGACAAAGGCGAACTAGGCGGTTGCCTAGGGCGCCAAGATATGGGGGCACCAAAAAGCAGTGCCCCCAATTTTTTTTTTTTTACAGCGGTTCCTCCCCGAGTGCGCGTTCGCTGCTCCACTTCTCCCGCCTCCCAGGCTTGCGGCGCCAATCAGCTGTTTGGCACCGCAAGCCTGGGAGGAGAATTAGAATGGAGGACGCAGAGGTGAGCTGGGGGGGTGGTGCCGCACGGGTCCCTGGGCTGGGGGGTGGGGAGCTGCTGCAGGGAGGCATCATGGCAGAGGGGGAGCTGCTGCAGGGGGGCGCCTCAGGGCGGAGGAGGACAGGGAGCTGCCGCAGGGCTGGAGCAGGAGTGCAAGGTGGAAGTTTTGTCTAGTGCGTGAAACTTCCTTGCATCGGCCCTGATTGCTGCAGGATAAGTATCAAGGAAGTGACACTGTGATAAACAGATGGTAAAAGAGGCATTAACTCTTAACCTGTAAAGGGTTAAAAAGTTCACCTAGCCTAGCTAACACCTGACCAGAGGAACCAATGGGGGAACAAGATGTTTCAAAAGGAGGGAGGGAAGTTTTTCCTTTGAGAGTTTCAGTTCCAGCTGGAGTGAAAAGATCAAGGAACCAGCCTCTTATCAGAGTAGTAAGTTTTAGAGAAGAATAAATAGGTTTATGTTTATTTCTTTGTAACCTGTCTTAAGCAATTAGAGGTAGAATCAAATTGGGTATTCGGATATTATTTTTTGTGTAACTAAAATTGTGCCCAGGGGAACATCCTCTGTTTGAAATCTGTCTGTGAGAGTAGCTGGTATGCTAATCTCTCCCAGAGGGTTTTCTTGTACCTTTCTTTTCTTTAATTTAAAAGCCTTTTTTCTTAATACCTGATTGATTTTTCCTTGTTTTTAGATCCAAAGGATTGGATCTGGACTCACTAGGGAATTGGTGAAGGAGTCTCTCAAGGCTACCCAGGGAGGGGAAGGTTTTGGGGGGAAAGGGAGTGATCCAGACACTGAAAATTCTGGATGGTGGCAGTGATACCAGATTTAAGCTAGTAATTAAGCTTAGAAGTGTCCATGCAGGTCCCCACATCTGTACCCTAAAGTTCAGAGTGGGGAAGAAACCTTGACAGACACACAGTAGGCATTCACTTCTGATGAAGACATAATTGTCCTGAATTCCTAAAGTCACTGTCCATATTTCAGTGTCTCGGCTATGACCAGCAAATATACCATAGGACTAGAACAATCACCCCCTGATGTTTACTGAAATAGACACCAGGCTCAGTAGAAAATGAATTAAAATATCAGCAAGCATGAGACAGATGGGAAGGCACAAAGCATACAGAGCCTCAGAATGTAGAAAAATCCAAGGAGACAACTGACAGAGACAGCTATATGAATACCTCTAGCAGTGTGGAAACAGAAGAGATGAAGATAGGCTGTACTGCCAAGCATGAGGAGTGATTGGAAAAATTAAAGGAAAATGTATTGGAGATTATTAGAATCTTTAGTGCAGGACATTTAAACTTTCAGGCTCATTTGTATACTATCAGGGGTCTTTGTGTAACCGTCAATGTCAGCTGTCTCCTTCCCTTTTTGCTACATTCTGATGCTCTGTGCTTGGGCTCTGTTAAACCCCCAAGCTGGGGCCCCAGGGCCAGACAACGGGTGCTCTGGCCTCCATCCCCCAACAGATTTTTCCCCCAGCCCCCAGAACTGTCACTGGTCACGTAGTCGCTTAGAAAGCAGAACTTGCAACAGGAAAAGCAACCTTGTGGTCGGCCGGCCTGGAGGGACGAAGTTCCCCCACGACGGTTGCTTCCTGGGTAGAGATGTTGGGGCCCCTTGCCTCCCTTGTATGGGCATGAGCCACTCGTGACCCCGCAATTGGCTTATTATAAATTATGACGAAAAATTTGCTATATATTGCCGGCCCCCTCCCGGGGATGGGCGGAGAGAACTCGAATTCCCGTCGAACCGTACCCAGGCCTGATCAACCTGAGGGTCTCTCTCGGCTCACGCGTTTCCTGAAGCCTAACCGCTTGCCGGCCGTAATGAAACTTTTGTGGTTTGTATGTGTAAGTAGAATTAGCTGTTAAGTATAACTGTGCTGCTAGATAAAAGGCAAAGACTGATTCCAGCCGCCCCAAGGCTCCTGCTAGGGGAAACCCGTTGACCAGGAAACCTTGAAAGCAAGGGGGACCAGTCGAGCCTCACAATTTGTTTAAGGGAAATTAGTTGCTGCATTTATGATTACTAATAGCACCAATATCACTTTTACTAACCCCTGGAACGACCTGAATAATTACTGGGACTTGGAAAAATACCAGGGCCAGCTTCTATTTGTAATCGCAGTATTTGTATTATTCGTTTTGGTATTATATTGTAAGCCCAAGCTGTAACTAATCGTGTTGTCCCTTATCCTTATCTGTGATTCATTTAATAAACCCTCATTCTCTTTAACACTAAAAGTGATTGCTTGCGTTTTTCTCCATCGCTACCTTTGGGCACTTGACACCCCCCCCAGGGCATCCAGTGATCGAACCTCCGCCCTCCCCAACGCTCATTACCCGGTAGATAACGGGCACCTGGTGGCCATATCGGTGGAGCAAGGGGCGAGAGTAATCAGTAATCAACAGGCTCATACTTGCTAGATGGCTCACAGCATTAAATCATAATGCTGATAAACTGGAGAGGGTTCAGAGAAGAGTCATGAGAATAACTGAAGGATTAGAAAACATGCCTTATTAGCAATAGACTCAAGGAGCCCAATCTATTTAGCTTAACAAAGAGAACGTTAAGGAGTGACTTAATTAAGTCCATAAGTTCCTACATGGGGAACAAATATTTGATAAAGGGCTATACAGTCTAGCAGAGAAAGGTATAACATATCCAATGGCTGGAAGTTGAAGCTAGACAAATTCAGATTGGAAATAAGGCATATATTTTTGGCAGTGAGGGTAATTAACTATTGGAACAATTTACCAAGCCTCAGGGTGGATTCTACATCACTGATAATTTTTAAATTAAGAGTGGAAGTTTTTCAAAAGGATATGCTCTAGGAATTTTTTTGGGGCAGTTCTACGTTCTGTGTTAGGCACGAGGTCAGGCTAGATAATTCACAGAAGGGACCAATGTGATCTATTAATCTTCTTTAAAGTTTTCAACTTCCTGTATATGATATCATTTATGAGTCAGCATGCCCCATAGGCCAACAACAAGAATACAACCAATGGCAGCAATCTCCCCACAGTATGCTTTCACAGGACTATGTTAAATGTACTTTCTTTTCCCTTTCAGAACAAAGGATGGATATGATGGTCCTCTGTGTTCACACTGCATTTCTTAAGTGGCTGGAGAATGCCCCTTCATAGTTCCCCTGCGTGTTTGGGGACTCTCTGACAGCATAAGCTTGGCAAAGGTAGCTCTGCTGCCTCTTGCACTAGCTCCATCACCCAGCTCTGTTACCTCTAGTGTGGAGGGGGTTGGGGGCTGTGGAGGAGACTCTGCTGCCACAAAGCCCGTATGCCACTGGCATAAGTTAAAGATGTCTCCCTGCAGCTGTAACTCACTCTGGGGCCAAGTGATTACTAATCAAGGAGCTGCAATCCGCTCCTGTCAGCCTAACCCAATGTGCCCAAGTTCTGCTCAGGCACAGTGGAGAATCATGTCCGAAGTGTGTATATGCGCGCGCACACACACACACACACACACCACGTAGCCTGCACTAAAGTCTTAGCTCATCTATGTTTGGGCTGGAGTCAATATTGGCTGACTGGAAGCAATACACAACTGGCTACTGTTCCTCAGAGTGTGGGTGATCATTGGACGCAAAATATGGCAGCAAAGGATACTTCATTAAAAAGGGGCATGGCTATTAATGCAGAATCCCACACTGCAGCAGTGAGGGATTCTACAATTAATTATAAGTGCGTGGGCAGTTAAGTACCATAGCTTTTAAGTTAATGAAGTATTCCTCTGCAATCAGTTATTGCAGGCATGCCAGAGCACTTGCTGCCCTTATAAGTTCCAAGCAGCAGCAGGTGATTCCTATACAGTGTTTCTCAGGTTTCAGTTTTGATATTTGCAGTTCTTAAATACTAACCAGTCATGTGTGAACAGCTATTACCGACAGAGATGACAGCCAATCACTTAGATTGTTGGCAAGCATGTTTTGAGCAATGGGTACTACTTTTTATGCTCCACTTATTCTGAGGTGAGGCTGAATTTTAAAAAGATGGGGCATGAAGGGGGCAGTTTCAGAAGATCTGTCACAGAAGCTTGGCAGACTTGTGCCTTGCTCATGCTGATCCTTTCCCTCAGGCTGAAATGCTTGTTTGACAGCAATACTCCGATAAAGCAGCACACAGCAAGGAGCTGATTCATAACTTGCCTTTCTGAAACTGGCAGTCCAGTTGCAAAACCACACATCCACATATAATCCCTCCCTACAGAAAGTTAATTTGGCAGAACTGGGTCTCCACTGTTAAGGCATTGCTGCAGTTCCCTAGGGCTGAGCTATTTATTGAGGATGCCTGATAAAGGAATGATGTGCATAATTGCTTGCCCTTTTGAAATGCATCTACTGAGGCATGGAGCGACTTTTATAATCCACTCCATACATTGGATTTGATGAAGTCTGTGGTCTGAGGTGGTTCATCAGACATAATTGCCTCCATAGGAAAGCAACAAGCTCCATTTGTGAGGCAAATATTCATTGAATCCCGCCACCCCTATTCATACATACATAAACTCACAAATGTGTACACAAAACCTTAATTTTTTTTTGAGCTCCATTAATCCAAATCACCATGTTATCTAAAAATGCCTTTATGGCCTCAGCCTAAGAACTTTCTTCACTGCTTCTCTAAGATTGCCTACTTATGATTAATGGTGCTATGACCTCTGTGTTGGCACAGTCTGCAAAAATAAAAATAGTCTGCAGTATTGTATCTTCCCCAGACCAGAAGAGCTTTGTTGTACTTTTCATCAGCAGAAGCTGAGCCTGACAATAACACTGCATTTGATCTAGCTGTCCATTTGTGTGAGTGCTGTGGCCAAAGAAAGTGAGTTGTATTAGATTTCACTTACAAGCTCAGGATAATGGGGTGCTTATAAAATACATGGACAAAAAAAACTGTTACTCTGAAAAGGCTGTGAGTACATATCAATAATTTTAATCCATACAAGAATGTTATAGTTGGTGGTTGTTTGAACTGTCTTTAAAAGCCAGGAAATACTCAGTTAATACTAAACTTACATGAAATCCAAGTATTTGAAAGTATGTAAATTCACAACTATGGGGACTAAACTACCTTCACTCTGTCGTTGCAGTGGGTCACTATTAAAAATAGCTTCACAGTTGTATATTCATGAGTGTGGGGGATTTTAAGCAGTGATGGCCAGAAAGAAAAAATGTTCAGTTCTCAAACTTTCCACCCTCTTGGATTTTACACTTGTCTATCTGAATGTCCTTGTGCTAGAAATTGAGATGGCAGTCTCCCCTGAACAAGTTCTCAAGATTGCTTCATTTCTGTTGAATTTGAAATCCTCTGGGAACAGCCTTCTTTCAGTATCTTGTTAGCACTGTTTGCATTGTCCAAGTGGAATCCATAATATAGTCACATGAGGAAAATAAGCATAAAAAATAAAGTGTAATCAAAGTTTTAAAATTTAAAAAAAGTTCTCTTTGGGAGTGGATGAAGGTTCCTGGTAGCTTTTCTTTCAGAATCAGTTCATCCATACAGTGCTTACCTTGAATGTCCAAATATCTTTATGGCAAACTTGTCAAACACATCCATTGATTTGGTGCACTGCAATTTGAGTGCCCAACTCAAATATCTACACAGGATTTTAAGAGGTGCTGAGCTCTAGCAGCTCTCATCGACTGACTTTAGTCAGAGCCACGGATGCTCAGCATCTCTGAAAAATCAGGATTAGGTCTGTAAAGGTGGGTACCAAAAACTGAGTTTCCTGAATTTAATGGACACTTTTAAAAACAAGAAAATGTTTTACAAAGGCAAACCTGTAGGAAGATTGTTTTCCTTGTGAAATGCTCTTGAACTAATTTTTTTGGTTTGCCAGTACAACAAAATGTAGCTCTGCCTGTAACTCAGGAACTCTGTTACTACATTTTAGGACTAAAGGACCCTGGATTACAAGGTACTGTAAACAAAAGCCCACCAAACCTTTATCATTTTTAAGTCTGCATTTAATACTGCAACACTTTTACCTATTTGAGTTAAAGTACATCACAGCAGTATTAAGACACAATTTATTTTCAAAAGGAGATTAATGAATCAAGGTGATATGAATTAGCAAATTAGTAATACAAGGTAGCTTGCTAAAAGGCACCATACTTTCAATGAGTCACATAAATATAATGTTTTGTCATAAGGTCTAATTTACTGGTACTTAGAGTTCTGATTTGTTGGGGTTTTTCTAAAATACAATAGAATGATTGGTACTTCAAAAATTAATATTGCTTTGAGAGTTTGGATCACAGCTTGTTCTCCTGTGCCCCGTCTGGTCAACCAAGATGTTTTAAATTAAGTTCTCAGAAAGACCCAGTTTGAGTCTTTTTAAAACATTGTGTTACATTCTTGGAATTAACTAGGAAGTAGCTACTGCTCCTTTATTTCATCCAAATAGTAGCTGACATTTTAATGTATCAGTAACAAGTCATCTGATTTCCAATTTTGTAAAATTATTACAGCTATCACATGTTATCCTTCTTGTTGAGGATAAGCTGACATGTCCATAATAATGCAAACATCCAAGTTCAGAGAGTTATAACTGAGGGTTTGTCTACATAGTATGTTGGTATGCACCAGCTGTGGTTTAAACTCTAGTGCACACCAATGTATCATGTACTAACTGGCCGTGTGGATGTTGATGGTGCACACTAAAAGTTCTCTTGTGCACATACTAGGAACTTTTAGTATTACCCAGTAGGGTCCACACAGGCTAGTTAATGTGCATAGGGTTGGGCACACTAAAAGTTAACGTCCCAGCTACACAGTGTAGACAAGCCCACAGTAAAATAAAATAGTGTGGGTCCAGATGTAGATTTAGGGGACATGTGATGGGGTGGTACCCACCTCTCTCAAGCACCCCCTTCTGGAGACCCCTATCAGGGTTTCTCACACAGTTTTTCAGTGACTCAGCCCTCCAGCTGAGTAACACACACACTGTCTGTATGCAAATCATACCAGACCCCTTCCAGGGTATCTCAGTACCCCTCAGTTGGTGTATCTCTAGCCCTCTGTGGGCTCAGTCTTTAAGTTGTCCCCAGCCCTAATATAAGCCATACCCCCAGGGCTTCCTACCTGGAGACCCAACCTTCCTGCAGCCCTCCCCAGCCTCAATCCTTACTCATTCCTAGCAGCCAGCCAGGAGCTCTCTCTCCCCCAGTCCTTGCCAGGAAACTGTGTTAGGGTCAATCTCAGCAGCCAGCCAGGAACTCCTTCTTAGCTCCCCTAACCCCTACCCACACTGAGCTGTTCATGGCCTTGCTGCTATTTCAGCCAGTTAGTATTCCAGTCTCCTCTGCTCAAAATCCAGGCAGTAACTAACTGCCATTCCACAGTTCCTTTTATATGTCCCTGCTGAGCCCTGATTAGCTGCCCTCTGCAGCCTGTCTCATTGGCTGCTTCCCCACAACCACTCTAGGCTGCTTAGAGGACTCTCTTCTGCTCCTCTCTGGGATAAGATGTGGCAGGGCCTAGTCTACCCCATCACAGGACACTTACAAAATACAAAGTGATAAGGGGAAGTGGGATACTGGGAGGAAACACAAGGAGAAGGGTTTAATAGGGGAGAGGGGCTCCTGATTCATACTGAGACAGCAGGGCAATTGGCTAGTTATCTTAGATGCATGTACATGAACGCAAGAAGCCTGGGAAACAAGCAGGAAGAATTGGAAGTCCTGGCACAGTCAAAGAACCATGATGTGATTGCAATAACAGACTTGGTGGGGTAGCTCACATGACTGGAGCACTGTCATGGATGGGTATAAACTGTTCAGGAAGGACAGGCAGGGGAGGAAAGGTGGAGGAGTTGCACTGTAAGGGAGCAGTATGATTGCTCAGAGCTCCAGTATGAAACTGGAGAAAAGCTTATTGAGAGTCTTTGGGTTAAGTTTAGAAGTGAGAGCAACAAGGGTGATGTTGTGATGGGCGTGTGCTATAGACCACTGGATCAGGAGGATAAGGTAGATGAGGTTTTCTTCGGACAATTAACTGAAGTTTCCAGAAGACAGGTCCTGGTTCTAATGGAGGACTTCGATCACCCTGACTTCTGCTGGGAGAGCAATACAGCAGTGCACAGACAATCCAGGAAATTTTTGGAGAATGTTGGGGACAACTTCCTGGTGCAACTACTGGAGGAACCAACCAGGGCCATTCTCCTCTTGACCTGCTGCTTACAAACAGGGAAGACTTGGTAGGGGAAGTAGAAATGGGTGGCAGCCTGGGCAGCAGTGACCATGAGATGGTTGAGTTCAGGATCTTCACAAAAGGAAGAACAGAGTAGCAAAATACAGACTTTGGACTTCAGAAAAACAGCCTTTGACTCCCTTAGGGAACTGATGGGCACAGTCCCCTGGGAGGCTAATATGAGGGGAGGAAAGGAGTCCAGAAAAGCTGGCTGTACTTTAAAGAAGACTTATTGAGGGTGCGGGAACAAACCATCCCGATGTGCAGAAAGAATAGCAAGTACAGCAGGCAACCAGCATGGCTTAACAGTGAAATCTTCAGTGAGCTTAAACACAAAAAAGAAACTTACAAGAAATGGAAACTTAGTCAGATGACTAGGGCGTAATATAAAAATATTGCTCAAGCATGCAAGGGTGTAATCAGGAAGGCCAAAACACAACTGGAGTTGCAGTGAGCAAGGGATATGAAGGGTAACAGGTATGTTAGCAACAAGAAAAAAGTCATGGAAAGTGTGGGACCCTTAAAGAATGGGGGAGGCAATCTAGTGATAGATAAGGTGGAACAGGCTGAAGTACTCAATGCTTTTTTTGCCTCGGTCTTCACAGACAAGGTCAGCTCCCACACTGCTGTCCTGGGCAACACAGTATGGGGAGGAGGTGAGCCTTCCTCAGTGGTGAAAGAGCAGGTTAAGGACTATTTAGAAAAGCTGGACATACACAAGTCCATGGGTCCAGATCTAATGCATCCGAGAGTGCTGAGGGAATTGGCTGATGTGAATGCAGAGCCATTGGCAGACCGGTCAGCCTCACCTTAATCCCTGGAAAAATCATGGAGCAAGTCCTCAAGGAAAGCATTTTGAAGCACTTGAAGGAGAGGAAGGTGATCAGGAACAGTTAGCATGGATTCTCCAAGGGCGAGTCATGCCTGACCAAACTGACTGCCTTCTATGATGAGATAACTGGCTCTGTGGATATGGGGAAAGCAGTGGACATGATGTATCTTGACTTTAGCAAAGCTTTTGATATGGCATCCCCCGATATTCTTGCCAGCAAGTTAAAAAAGTATGGATTGGATGAATGGACTATAAGGTGGATAGAAAGTTGTCTAGATTTTCGGGCTCAACAGGTAGTAATCAATGGCTCGATGTCTAGTTGGCAGCCAGTATCAAGCAGAGTGCCTCAGGGGTCGGTCCTGTGGCTGGTTTTGTTCAGTATCTTTATTAATGATCTGGATGATGGGATAGATTGCATCCTCAGCAAGTTGGTGGAGGAGTGGTAGAGGAGGGAGGAGTGGTAGATTCGCTGGAGGGTATGGATAGGATACAGAGGGACCTAGACAAATTAGAGGATTGAGCCAAAAGAAATCTGATAAGGCTCAACAAGGAAAAGTGCAGATTCCTGCACTGAGGTTGGAAGAATCCCATGAACCGCCACAGGCTGGGGCCAACTGGCTAAGCAACAGTTCTGCAGAAAAGGACCTGAGGATTACAGTGGACGAGAAGCTGGATATGAGTCAGCAGTGTGCCCTTGTTGCCAAGAAGGCTAACAGCATTTTGGGCTGCATTAGTAGGAGCATTGCCAATAGATCGAGGGAAGTGATTATTCCCCTCTATTCAACACTATTTCACTAGGAGGATAGTGAAGCACTGGAATGGGTTACCTAGGGAAGTGGTGGAATCTCCGTCCTTAGAGGTTTTTAAGGCCCGGCTTGACAAAGCCCTGGCTGGAATGATTTAGTTGGTGTTGGTCCTGCTTTGAGCAGATGGTTGGACTAGATGACCTCCTAAGGTCTCTTCCAACCCCAATCTTCTATGATTCTATGATTGGTCGTACTGGGTCAGACCAAAGATCCATCTTGCCAAATATTCTGTCTTCCAACGGCGGCCAATGCCAGGTGCCCCAGAGTGAATGAACAGAACAGGTGATCATCAAGTTATCCATCCCCTGTCACCCATTCCCAGCTTCTGGCAAACAGAGGCTAGGGACACTATCCCTGCCCATCCTATCTAACAGCCATTGATGCACCTATCCTCCATGAATTTATCTAGTTCTTTTCTGAACCCTGTTATAGTCTTGGCCTTCACAACATCCTCTTGCAAGGAATTCCACAGGTTGACTCTGCATTGTGTGAAGAAATACAGTGAAACCCTGCTATAACATGACATTTGGGGTCCAAAAACTTCTATCGCGCTAAATGCGGGGTCACGGTATAGCGAGGTTTCAAACCAGTCAGTTTGTCAGTGGTCCCCAAAGCAGTGCATTGATGTGCACCACCTAGTGCCCCTAGTGCTAGTGCCCAGCAGGGGAGAGGAGCCGTGGCCTCTTGCCTGCTGGGGACAGAAACTCTGGGGCTGTGGGCACCGATGCTCTCTGTCCCCGGCAGACACAGGGCCACAGCTTCTCTCTGGCTTCAAGAGAAGCCGCAGCTCCTTGTCTGCTGGGGACAGAGAACTCCGGGGCTGCGGGCTCCGGTGTTCTCTGTCCCCGGCAGGTGCGGGGCTGTGGCTTCTTTCTGGCTTCAAGAGGAGCCGCGGCCCCTCACATGCTGGGGACAGAGAGCACCAGTGCCCACCGCCCCGGAGTTCTCCCTCTCTGGCAGGCAGGGAGCCATGGCTCCTCTTGAAGCCAGCCCCACACTTGCCGGGGACAGAGAGCACCGGAGCCCACAGCCCTGGAGAAGCTGGAGAGAAGCTGAGGCCTGTGCCTGCTGGGGACAGAGAGCACCAGTGCCCGGAGCCTTGGAGTTCTCTGTCCCTGGCAGGTGCAAGGCTGCAGTTTCTCTCCCCTGCAATGATGTTGGGGACCACTGGTACTGTACAGTACTGTGAAAACATTATCTAAGTTGTATCTGCCTTAAAGGGGAGCCAACCTATGATCACGTTATATGCAATTTTGTGTTATAACGGGGCGCGTTATAGCGGGGTTTCACTGTACTTCTTTTTTGTTTGTTTTAAACCTACTGCTTTTTAATTTCATTTGGTGATCCCTAGTTCTTGTGTTATGAGAAGGAGTAAATAACACTTCCTTATTTTCTCCACACCAGTCCTGATTTTATAGACCTCTGTCATATAATAATAATTGGAGATATACTAATCTCCTAGAACTGGAAGGGACCTTGAAAGGTCATCGAGTCCAGTCCCCTGCCTTCACTAGCAGGACCAATTTTTGCCCCAGATCCCTAAGTGGCCCCCTCAAGGATTGAACTCACAACTCTGGGTTTTGTAGGCCCATGCTCAAACCACTGAGCTATGCCCTCTTAGTCATCTCTTTTCCAAGCTGAAAAATCCCAGTCTTATTAATCTCTTCTCATATACCATGCTGGGCTTACAGTGGCTCCATGGAGCTGGGCCCATGCTCAGAAGGGGCCCCAGCCTGCTCTGCTTGCACTGAGCCCTGAGACCCTGCTGGCTCCCCCCGCCCACCACTTGCTCCTCTTGGCCTGCCCACCAGCTGCCTGAGGGCTCCTCTCCACCCCCTAACCCCACCCCTCTGCTCCTCTCAGCCCCCTGGCCAGACACCAGTGCACCTCTGGCTTGGGCAGTCTCTGCTTCTTACCACCTGTGGGGCCCCACCTGTCTCCTTGGAGCTGAGCTGCCTGGGACTGGTGCAGAATCTTTGCCAGTCTCAGCCAGGTGGAGGGGGAGACAGTGGGGGGAGCTTGGCTGGGCTCCTCCAGACAGGTGCGTCTTGAGGGAGCCCAGCCGGACTGATCGCGCCACTCCCAAGGGGCCAGAGCAATTCCCTACCCTGGGACTGGCTCTGGCTGCACTGCTGGCTCAGCCTGGCAGACAGTCACCTCACAGCAGGGCTGATGAATCCAGCTGGGAGGCAGAGCTTGGGGGAGTGGGTTTGGGGAGTATGGCAGAGGGTGCTGGGTTGTGAAATGGTGGGTAAGATCTGTGTGTTTTGGGGCACTAGGGAGTGGGGGTTCTGTGGGGGGTGCTGGGCAGTTGTGGTGGAGCTGTGGGCAGGGGGACAATGGGTAGGGGTGGTGTTGTGCAGGGTGCTGTGCATTTGTGAGTGGGTTTGAGGGGGTGCTGGACATAGTGGGTCTGGGAGGGCTCTGGCAATAGGGAGTCTGGAGTGTTGGGTGGGGGGCTGTGTGGCACAGCATAGGCCCACCCCTGAGTGGAAGGGGCATGCTGGCAGCACAGGGCCGGGTGGGTCACTGTGTCTGGCAACTGCTGGTTTGTAAATAGTGCCCTCACATTGGGCAGAGCAGGGCCACCCCTGCCATGCCATGCCCCATTGCCTCTGGCTAGCCCCTTGCTCCGGGGACTGACCTCCCTGCATCATGCTCCATTGCCCCCATGGGGGCCCATAGATATGTTTGGCACTGGGCCCACAAAAGGTTAATCCAGTCCTGCTCACATGGAAGCTGTTCCATTCCTCTAATCATTTTTGTTGCCCTTTTCTGAACTTTTTCCAATTCCAGTATATCCTTTTTGAGACAGGGCGACCACATCTGCATGCAGTATTCAAGATGTGGCTGTTCCATGGATTTACAGAGGCAATAAGATAGAAAATATCATATCTATCCCTTTCTTAATCATTCCCAACATTCTGTTCCCTTTTTTTGACTGCTGCTGCACATTGAGTGGATGTTTTCAGAGAACTATCCACCGTGACTCCAAGATCTCTTTCTTGAGTGGGTAACAGCTAATTTAGACCCCATCATTTTATATGTATAGTTGGGATTATGTTTTCCAATGTGCATTACTTTACATTTATCAACATTGAATTTCATCTGCCATTTTGTTGCCCAGTCACCCGTTTTGAGAGATCCTTTTGTAGCTCTTCGCAGTCTGCCTGGAACTTAACAATCGCGAGTAATTTTGTATCATCTGAAAATTTTGCCACCTCACTGTTTATCCCTTTTTCCAGATCATATATGAATATGTTTTATAAGAGTGGTCCCAGTGGAGACCCCTAAGGGACACCACTATTTACCTCTCTCCATTTTGAAAATTGACCATTTATTCCTAACCTTTGTTTCTTATCTTTTAACCAGTTACTGATCCATGAGAAATTTACTTTGTTATCCCATGACAACTTACTTTGCTTAAGAGCCTTTGGTGAGGGACCTTGTCAAAGGCTTTCTGAAAACCCCATATCTGTAAAAGCCTGATTCATAGGAAAGTCAGGGTTCCCAGACTGCCGGGTGCTGCAGGCAGAGGAACCTCTCTGATACTACCTACTTGAGTGAGGGGACATTGGCTGTTGCCTGGACTCCAACAGAAATAGCCTGACAGGGAGGGTTTGTAGGGGGGGAAGTGGACACCCAGGGGGTGGGGGCATAGACATAGCAGGGACCAGATGGGGCAGTATTAGTGAGCGAAGCAGAGACCCAGAGAGGAATGGAGGCTGGTGGTGGAGAGTGAAGCAGGGACCTAAAGTGGGGGAACTGGGTGGGGTGTATGTGTGTGAGAAGGGACTGATGATGAGGTGAAAGGATGGTCCTGGGTGGAGGGAAAAAGGAGGGCTAGGTGGGGAACCAGTTGTGGGAGGAGTGGAGAGGAGTCAGGGATCCAGAGGGTGGGGGATGTGGAGAAGAGAATGGGGGGGACCACAGAGATCATGCCATGGAGGTGGGGAGCAAATGCAAGATATGGGAACACAGAGCCCCAGGCAAGATGGAGGGCGTGGGGGAACTTGCAGGGAGTCCCTGGAATAGGGAGGGATGGGATGGGGGTGGGGCATACGAGGAGCTTGTGGTGGGGGAAATGGAGGGATGCAAGGAATCCCTGGTGCTTGCAATAAGCTCAGCCTATAGAAGCTATGAAGCATGTGACTCTCAGGTTAAAACCTGTGATCAGTTGGTTAGAGGTGATCATCGTGGAGAATGCTAACAAAAATAACATTGATAAAATTATATTATTCTTGGCAATGCAACCTGAAAAAGGAAAATGTTAAGGAGTCTCTGTATGTCTTCACATTATTTCTAGATTTTGCATGTCTATAGTTCAGGGTCTGTTTTTAAGATTTTTATTAGTCTGCATTAAACAGAAATAAAATAAAATATCACATCTAGCTAGGTACAAAGGTAATCATAAAAATATTTACAAATGCCTTGAAGTAATTAGTTTTACTGTGATATTCTCCTTTGTCTGAATTTTAATAGCAACCACAGAACGAACCCTTCTGATTTTGATTTTTTTTTTGAGGGGTCTATTCTTTGCAATATATACAAATGCGATGGACAGTAGTTTATTGTAAGACTAATATATTGTAATTTTGTGAGCTGGGTATCTAGCCTCCATTTTAAAAACTTTGGAAAGAAGTACAGAGGATAAAGAAGGAAGACTATCAGGCCTTCCCTGCCCTCAGCTGGAGGCATCAGTGCCCTGGCACTCAATGCCCAAAGAAAATCCACTTAGATCGGACAACCAACAGGACAGTTCTCCAGAGGCCTAGATTGGTCAGGAAGACATGCTGACCCAGCAGGCCAGTTAAGAAGGCTTGCCTGCTTTTGCTCAGGAGCAGAGCTGGGTCAGACTGGGACAGAGGAGGAGGGGCCAGGGCCTTACCCTTATTGTTGCAACCAACCACCTGCATTCACACCCTTTCTGTTTAAAGAGTCAGACACTCAACTCCTACGTTGCTATTTGGTTGATTGTTTAAAGACTGCCAAGCCCACTGCACAAGCTACCCTGCCTCAAACAGGTGGCCAGACCTTGCAGGCTAAGGTGAGGAGCGCCTGCAGTACCATGTGTGACCCTGAATGGAGTACTGCAGAGCAGCACCACCTCCCACAATAAATCGTAAGTTCTAATATACTTTTTAGTAACAGTACTATTGTTAATAATATACAGTTCTAATCTTTAGACCACAACATACTTTACAGAGGTAGATAAGTTTCTATATTTTCATTTTAGAAAGAGGGGGAAACTGAGGCAATAAAGAGAAGGGTCTTGCCCAATATCATATAACAGGTCAACGGCAAAATTGAAAATAACACCCAGGCCACCTCATTATCCTCCAGACTATTCTGCCTCTCAAAATTATTTCACAAAATTGGGCAAAAATCAGCAAAAGTTTCAACACTTGCACCTTTTGAAAATGTTTTTCTCTCCAGGTTTTTTTATTGGTCTTAATTCCCCCTCCTCGTATACCTTGCGTGCTGGCCGCTGAGAGTCACAGCGTTGGCACTTGGGAGCAGAGAGACTGCTCCTTCATTGCACCCTGTGGGTACCCATCACTTCCACAGAGCCAGGGATCGCTCGGAACAATAGATAGGAGTTGGGGAGGGATTAGCACAGATCCTCCCAGCATTCCCCCAGATGAAGTTACTTGTCACCATTTTCATTCAGGGCTGTGGCTCCATGTCACAGTTTAACCTTCAGAAACAGAAACAGCCTTTTTGTCTTTAAAAAGCTTTTCTTAAAGACAGTTAATTCCCCACTCCTCTCGCCCCCCGCTCCCACACGCACAATTTCACTCAGATTAAAATAAATCCATTTTATTGAGGAATAACTGAATAGATGCCTGCTTTTTGGCCATTGCTACCCAAAATGTATTGTTGTCTTTCTGTTGAGTGCTACCAGAATTCTGGGCCCTTTGTAATGAAGGAGAAATTGGTGATGAGGAGTCTGAGTATACTCTAAGTGTCATTCGCTTTATTCATACAAATACATCAGTCCTGGAACAGAAATGGTCAAACAGCATATAGACCAATCCCTCCTTTCAGAAATCTCAGCCTAACACCAATGTCTGCTTCCCACTGAGCATCTCTGCCTCAAGAACTGATCCCAATCAAGCAAGAAAGCAAACTCTCCTGCGGCTCATACAGCTTTGTGTTTCGGAACTTAGGGGTTTTTTTAATGTAACACCAACACGCTACATGTCATCTCAAACTGACAATTCACTGACAACAGTAGGAAAAAACTTGGAATTTTATGTGTAAGTGTCCCACCTGGCAACAACTGTTACTGTAGCTTCCTATTAGAAGTGTAATAGATGGTCAGTACAGCCCACGCAGAAACAAGGATATATGTTCTCTCCATAGCCTCTGTATGATTCTTGTAGCCTTTGAAAATACAAATACATAACTTGTGATGTGAAAATTTGTGCATGCAGCCACTAGTACTGTAAATATAAAATCATTGTCATGCACAGAACCTATCTGCACATGTAAATTGAGCACAAACTATATGTTTGCATGTGTAAACAAATCCTGTCATTTGTGTGTCAAGTAATAATGCACAAAACTGGTGCCAACATGTCACCTGGGCCTGTAAACAAGTGGAAGTTCCTCTGAGGCCCTACTGGAAATTTGACTCTGATATTTGGACTGTATCCTAAGATGCTGAGTGGCCACAGTTCTGTTGATGTCAATGGGATTTAAGGGCGCTCAGCATCTTGAAGGTTTAGACTCGTGATGCATAGACAAAATGGCTTGTTCCCAGTCTTTCATTGCACTTTATGAATAAATGTTTTAAGATGGAGGTTATGCCATAAAATTGCACCTATGTTTGCTGGCACAATTTCTCAATTTTTGTGCTCAGTCATAGCAATGGAATGAATTGTTGTGGGTCTGCTTTTATGTCTGTATTTTGGCCAAGCACTTCAGGCCTTCCGTTTTTTTTAAACATGGCCCTGAAACTTTCTTAGATTACATGTTATCTGTTGCATGAATTGCAATTATGTTTTTATAATATCTATAAAATATAAAAGTCCTCATAATGCCATTGACATTGAGAAATATTACTATTCGGAGCTCCCTAAATAAAGTTCTGTTTCCTTCATATTTAACTTATCTCACTGAATAAAATACATGTTTTGATTAACTGAAGCATCTGACTGGGTCAGGCTGTCCTGAACTCTAGAAAAAAATATTTTGTGTAGCCTGATGACTCTCTTCTTAGCTTGTCTACTGGGAAAATATGACTATATGTAAGCCATCTGTAAAGTTTCTTTTCTGTCTTCCACAGCTGAGAGAGGCAGTTGAGTTTTCCAAGGTTGCCTGGCTGGCAAGAAATAATTCTTTTCCCTTAGGATAAAAAATGGTGTCCATGGAGCAGATGGAACAAAATATCTTATTTTAATTCTCTCCATTGTACTTGTAGGGATTTTTCTCCTAGTGTCTGCCATTATGGCATCTTAGCTCCAACAAAGAATACATGAACAGGGTTTGCTGAGCTGTATTACTGTCTGGAGGCTATAGAAGATTAGGGTTGGAAGAGACCTCAGGAGGTCATCTAGTCCAACTCCCTGCTCAAAGCAGGACCAACCCTCACTATATCATCCCAGCCAGGGCTTTGTCAAGCCTCGTCTTAAAAACTTCTAAGGATGGAGGTTCCACCACCTCCCTAGTTAAGCCATTCCAGTGCTTCATCACCCTGCTAGTGAAATAGCGTTTCCTAATATCCAACCTAGACTTCCCCCACTGCAACTTGAGACCATTGCTCCTTGTTCTGTCGTCTGCCACCACTGAGAAGAGCTGAGCTCCATCCTCTTTGGAACCCCCTTTCAGGTAGTTGAAGGCTGCTATCAAATCCCCCTCTTCTCGTCTGCAGACTAAATAAACCCAGTTCTCTCAGTCTCTCCTCATAAGTCATGTGCCCTAACCCCCTAATAATTTTCGTTACCCTCTGCTGCACTGTCTCCAGTTTGTCCACATCTTTTCTGTACTGGAGGGCCCAAAATTGGACGCAATACTCCAGATGTGGCCTCACCGCTGCCAAATAGAGGGGAATAATCACTTCCCTCAGTCTACTGCCAATACTTCTACTAATGCAGCCCAATATGACATTAGCCTTCTTGGCAACAAGGGCACACTGCTGACTCATATCCAGCTTCTCATCCACTGTAATCCCCAAGTCCTTTTCTGCAGAACTGCCACTTAGCCAGTCAGTCCCCAGCTTGTAGCAGTGCATGGGATACCAACATAGGATCTTGCTCTGATGATGTGGTACAAATTCAGTCCATTCACACAATTCATAGCTATCCCTTACCACATATTTATGAATAACATGAGTTTATGCTTTGGTGGCTTTTCTTTTTCACTTAATGTATAGCTTTACTACAGATGAGCAAATAACAGATAGAAAAATCATTGGTTAAATTACTTGCAAATTTCTTGTCAGAGTAGATCTTGGTTTGTAGCTCAGCCATACTGTTCACAGTTTCAATTGTGAGAGTTGATTTTTGTCATGCACACAGGGAGCACAATTTTACCATGTGACTTTGGGAAGTAATGCAGAGGCACTTTTAAATTTCATATTAAATTATACTATACGATTGCAGTGTATTGTAATACAGAATTGCAATACACAGTATGTTCTGCATGTGTTAATTACAGTATAAACTCTATTTTATTAACTAATTGGGAATTGAGGAGTTCAAAAAATCAAAGTTCATAAAATTGAACATCTCAAGATTACAGTAGGTATGATGCATATGTTGCAGTATGGCGCTGTGCACTGCTTTCTTATCCTTCAAACCACTGCAAAGCAATTTTTAATACACTGAAGGCATCAGCATCTGAAGAGATGTTCACTTGTTCTTCATATAACCGGTCATGTGTAAGATTGGTTTTCTCAAATTGAGGTTCAACTATATATAAATAATGTGGTGTTTTTTCGATAGTTTGTCCAGAAAACTTGTGTAATTAACCAACACAGTATGAATTTAAAATGTCACAATCAAATATACAAGTAAAGTCAGAATTTGCTTTCAGCAAATATTGAGGAATTTAATCTTAAAATTTGCTTTTCGCAAGTATTTGCATTCGTAAAGCTTGAGCAGACAGATGTTCTCAAACTGAACACAAAATGTTCATGAGCATGGCTGAATCAAAAATCACTCGTGAATATGTAAGACAAATATTTCCATCTAATTGTTAACTCTAATATTAAAGTCTTTGAATGAAATAACATGAACCCATTTTCCACTTGGTAGTGATAGTTTTGCAGTCAGCTTTGCAAACTAACATTGTAGAGTTCCAGATCAAATTTGATGGATCAGAGTAAAATTTCAATTACCAACCTACAAACTCATGACACCGCTTAACATTCAGATCCCATCCTTTGTGTATTGCTCATCCCCCGTAATAAAGGCATCAGAATTTGATTAACAGTTCTGTAGAGATTTTGAAAGAGTCCATCTCTCTCATAGCTTTGTTGGCCCTGCCATGCTAACAGGAATGATTTACAAAGAAACATACTTTTTCAGCAAACAGATATGGTTCAGAATGCACACAGTGCCAAATCCTGTTCCTGTTGAAACTGCTAGCAAAACTTAAGGAGTTCAGTCAAGTTAGCTTATCAAAGAGTAAGTTGAGAGGCAACTTGATCATGGTCTGCAAGTACCCACACAGGGAGAATATAGTATTTTGGGTGGGGAGGGGGGGAGTTCTCTTTAAGTGTGCAGACAACAGCAGAGCAAGAGCCAACGGCTGGAAGTTTAAGTTAGAAAAAATTTAGATTGAAATGATCCAACTTTTTAACAGTGAGGATAATTATCCATTAGAATGCAAGGGAAGTGGTTTATTTATCATCACTTTTTAATAATGAGCCTGAATAGCCTTCTAAAAGATATGCTGTAATTCAAACACAAATAACTGGATTTGATAGTGTTAAATTACATAGTAGGGAAGGATAATCCCCTCCACTGCATGAATACTGAGTGATATTCACTGACCTATGCTATGCAGGTGTTCAGAATAGATCTATCATAGTCCTTTCTGATCTTAAACTATGATTCTATGAAACTTTCATTATCTTCAGTGGAACTGGGAATTGATCTGAGTAAGATAGTTGCTACCATTATTACATTGTTGTTTTTTATTTTAACCTGACTTTAATCTTACTTAGTATTTTCTTCATTCCCTGAGGATAATATGCCCAATGTGTACTCTGTTTATCCTTTCTTTCTAACAGGTATTCTTAAAGCCTAGAATTGTTCTAATAGTGTTGTAATAACACCCTTCCTGTACTAAAATTAACAAGAATAATCATCGTATTCTAGATTGTTTAAACAGAAACTTGTAACATAAATTATGTTTGATTTTATTATATTTCTCTTTTGCTTTATCTCAACCAGTATCCCAGGGGTCGGCAACCTTTCAGAAGCGATGTGCCGAGTCTTCATTTATTCACTCTAATTTAAGGTTTCGCGTACCTGTAATGTATTTTAATGTTTTTAGAAGATCTCTTTCTACAAGTCTATAAGATATAACTAAACTATTGTTGTATGTAAAGTAAATAAGGTTTTTAAAATTTTTAAAAACTTCATTTAAAATTAAATTAAAATGCAGAGCCCCCTGTACCAGTGGCCAGGAGCCAGCCAGCGTGAGTGCCACTGAAAATCAGCTCATGTGCTGCCTTCGGCATGCATGCCATAAGTTGCCTGCCCCTGCATTATCCTCTTGACTCTTATCTCTGTAGCCTAATGATTTTTCTATTTTAACTAGGGCTTTTGGTTAATCGGACTTAACTCACACAATTAGCTAAAAAAATTAATCGTGATTAAAAAATTTAATAGCGATTAATTGCAGTCTTAACACTAAAATTTCAATTGGTATTCTATTGTTTATTATAAATATTTTTGGATGTTTATCTACATTTTTAAATATATTGATTTCAGTTAAACAAATATCAAGTGTTCAAGGTTCACATTATATTTTTATTACAAATATTTGCACTGTAAAAATGATAAAAGAAAATGTATTTTTCAATTTACCTCATACAAGTACAGTAGTGCAATCTCTTTATTGTGAAAGTGCAATTTACAAATGCAGATGTATTTTTGTTATATAACTGCACTGAAAAACAAAACAATGTAAAACTTTAGAGTCTACAAGTCCACTCAATCCTATTTGATAGAATCATAGAATATTGGGGTTGGAAGGGACCTCAGGAGGTCATCTAATCCAACTCCCTGCTCAAAGCAGGACCAACTAAATCATCCCAGCCAGGGCTTTGCCAATCCTGACCTTAAAAACCGCTAAGGAAGGAGATTCCACCACCTCCCTAGGTAACCCATTCCAGTGCTTCACCACCCTTCTAGTGAGAGAGTTTTTCCTAATATCCAACCTAATCCTCCCCCACTGCAACTTGAGACCATTACTCCTTGTTCTGTCATCTGGTACCACTGAGAACAGTCTAGATCCATCCTCTTTGGGAACCCCCTTTCAGGTAGTAGAAAGCAGCTACCAGATCCTCCCTCATTCTTCTCTTCTGCAGACTAAACAATCCCAGTTCCCTCAGCCTCTCCTCATAAGTCATGTGTTACAGCCCCCTAATCATTTGTGTTGCCCTCCGCTGGACTCTTTCCAATTTTTCCCCATCCTTCCTGTAGCATGGGGCCCAAAACTGGACACAGTACTCCAGATGAGGCCTCACCAATGCTGAATAGAGGGGAATGATCATGTCCTTTGATCTGCTGGCAGTGCCCCTACTTATACAGCCCAAAATGCATTAGCCTTCTTGGCAACAAGGGCACACTGTTGACTCATATCCAGCTTCTCATCCATTGTAACCCCTACGTCCTTTTCTGCAGAATTGCTGCCTAGCCATTCAGTCCCTAGTACGGGATTCTTCCGTACTAAGTGCAGGACTCTGCAATTGTCCTTGATGAACCTCATCAGATTTATTTTGGCCCAATCCTCTAATTTGTCTAGGTCCCTCTGAATCCTATTCCAACACCCCCCCCCCACGGCGTATCTACCACACCTTCCAGTTTAGTGTCATCTGCAAACTTGTTCAGGGTGCAGTCCACACCATCCTCCAGATCATTATTGAAGATTTTGAACAAAACCAGCCCCAGGACTGACCTTTGGGGCACTCTGCTTGATACTGGCTGCCAACTAGACACGAAGCTATTAATCACTACCCGTTGAGCCCAACGATCTAGCCAGTTTTCTATCCACCTTATAGTCCATTCATCCAGGCCATACTACTTTAACTTGCTGGCAAGAATACTGTGGGAGACTGTATCAAAAGCTTTGCTAAAGTTAAGCAATAACACATCCACTGCTTTCCCCTCATCTACCGAGCCAGTTATCTCATCATTAAAGGTAATTAGGTTAGTCAGGGCATGACTTGCCCTTGGTGAATCCATGCTGACTGTTCCTAATCACTTTCCTCTCCTCTAAGTGCATCAGAATTGATTCCTTTGAGGACCTGCTCCATGATTTTTCCAGGGACTGAGGTGAGGCTGACTGGTCTGTAGTTCTCCGGATCCTCCTCCTTCCCTTTTTTTAAAGATGGGGACTACATTAGCCTTTTTCCAGTAGTCCGGGACCTCCCCGATCACCATGAGTTTTCAAAGATATGGCCAATGGCTCTGCAATCACATCTGCTAACTCCTTTAGCACTCTTGGATGCAGCGCATCCGGCCCCATGGACTTGTGCTCATCCAGCTTTTCTAAATAGTCCTAAACCATTTCTTTTTCCACAGAGGGCTGGTCACCTCCTCCGCATGCTGTGCTGCCCAGTGCAATAGTCTGGGAGCTGACCTTGTTTGTGAAGACCAAGGAAAAAAAAGCATTGAGTATGATGATTTGTTCCTGCAACCTCAATAAGGATTCTTTAAAATACAGCCAACTCTCCTGGACTCCCTTCCCCCTCTTGTTGTTCTCCAACGGGATCCTGCCCATCAGTTCCCCGAAGGAGTCAAAGTCTGCTTTTCTGAAGTCCATTTATTTTGCTGCTCTCCTTTCTTCCTTGTGTCAGTATCCTGAACTCGACCATCTCATGGTCACTGCCTCCCAGGTTCCCATCCACATTTGCTTCCCCTACTAATTCTTCCCTATTTGTTAGCAGCAGGTCAAGAAGAGCTCTGCCCCTAGTTAGGTCCTCCAACATTTTCACCAGGAAATTGTCCCCTACACTTCCAAAACTTTCTGGATTGTCTGTGCACCACTGTATTGCTCTCCCAGCAGCTATTGGAGTGATTGGAGTCCCCCATGAGAACCAGGGCCTGTGGTCTAGTAACTTCTTGTTCAGCCAGTCGCTAAGACAAGTCTGTTTACATTTATGGGACATAATGCCATCCGCTTCTTATTTAGAATTCACCAAAAAGTGAGAACAGGAGTTCGCATATGACTTTTGTAGCCGGCGTTTCAAGGTATTTACATGCCAGATATGCTAAACATTCATATCCCTCCTTCATGCTTTCACCACCATTCTAGAGGACATGCTTCCATGCTGATGACTCTCGTTTAAAAAATGCATTAATTAAATTTGTGACTGAACTCCTCTGTTTTACCCACATTCTGCCACATATTTCATGTTATGGCAGTCTCAGATGATGACCCAGCACATGTTGATCATTTTAAGAAGACCTTCACAGCAGATATGACAAAATGCAAAGAAGGTACTAATGTGAGATTTCTAAAGATAGCTACAGTCCTTGACCCAAGGTTTAACAATCTGAAGTGCCTTCCAAAATCTGAGAGGGATGAGGTGTGGAGCATGCTTTCAGAAGTATTAAAAGAGCAATACTCTGATGCAGAAACTGTAGAATCTGAAGCACCAAAGAAGAAAATCAACTTTCTGTTGATAGCATCTGACTCAGATGATGAAAATGAACATGCATTGGTCCGCTCTGCTTTTGGATCGTTATTGAGCAGAACCCATCATCAGCATGGACACGTCCTCTGGAATAGTGGTTGAAGCATGAAGGGACATATGAATCTTTAGCGCATCTGGCATGTAAATATCTTGTGATGCTGGCTACAACAGTGCTATGTGAATGCCTGTTCTCACTTTCAGGTGACTTTATAAACAAGAAGCAGACAGTATTATTCATGAAAATGTAAACAAACTTGTTTGTCTGAGCAATTGGCTAAACAAGAGGTAGGACCAAGGACCTGTAGACTCTAAAGTTTTACATTGTTTTATTTTTGAATGCAGTTATTTTTTGTATATAATTCTACATTTGTAAGTTCAGCTTTCATAATAAAGAGATTGCACTACAGTATTTATAGTAGATGAACTGAAAAATAAAATTTATTTTTACAGTGAAAATATTTGAAAGAAAAATAAATATAAAGTGAGCACTGTGCTCTTTGTAATAGAAATCAATATATTTGAAAATATTTAAATATTTTGGACTTTTTCTATAAATTCTATTCTATTATAGTTTAACATCACGATTACTTGTGCGATTAATCACAATTTATTTAATTGCACATAAGAACGGCCGTACTGGGTCAGACCAAAGGTCCATCAAGCCCAATATCCTGTCCTCTGACAGTTTCCAATGGCCTGTGCTCCAAAGGAAATGAACAGACAGGTTATCATCAAGTGATTCATGCCCTGTCCCAGCTTCACCCAAACAGAGGCTGGGACACGATTCCTGCCCATCCTGGCTAATAGCCATTGATGGACCTATCTTCCAGGATTCTATCTAGCTCCCTTTTTAACCCCGTTAATCGTGATTAATTTTTTTAATTGTTTGACAGCCCTAATTTTAACCCCCATGTATTTTTCCTTATCAGTCTGCACAAACGCTGCATTTATTAAGTTTGATCTCTTGGGACCTGATCCAACTCTGCTTTTTTCCAAAGGAAAAATGCCTATTGACTTCAACAGGATCTAGGCCTTTAGTCCATTTTCAGACTTATTTGCAATATTTAATTTTATTTCCAATCACTGGCACATGTCCCTAAAACACACATCTCTGCCAGTTTAGTCACATTGTTCCTCATAATTTGTCTTCACTTTTGGAACAAACTGCAGTCAGGGATGGTCTAGACAGTATTTGGTCCTGCCATGAGGGCAGGGGGCTGGACTCGATGACCTCTCGAGGTCCCTTACAGCCCTACAATCTATGAATCTTTAATACTGCAACTTCCTTTTTCTTTATTTTTACCAATATTGTTTACAGGCAATATATTGTTAAAAAGAGGGGCTCCTAAAACATCACTGGGCTATCTGTACTTCTTCCTGTAATAATAAGTAGGGCTCCATGTTTGTCATGGAGATCGCGAAAGTCACGGATTCCCTGACTTTCTGCAACCTCTGACTTCTGCAGCAGTCAGTGTGGCTGACCGCAGGGACGCCCATGCAGCTGGCCACAGGCCAGTCACACCTGCCACTGCTAGAGCTGCTCCCCAGCCAGCTGCACTGGCCACTGCTGGAACGGTCCTAGGGCCAGTCGCACCAGCTGCTGCTTGGGCAGCTGGGCCCCTGGGACTGCATGGAACAGCAACTGGTGTAGCTGGCCCCAGGACCACCTGGAGCAGCTGCAGGTTGGTGGCCCCAGGGCTGGCTGGAGAAGCTGCTGCTCAGCAGCCCCCCTCAGAGCAGCAGCCTCCCGGGTCTGCCCTTCAGCAGCAGCACCCCAGCTAAAATTTAGTCAGGACAGGTCATGGGCCGTGAATTTTTGTTCATTGTCCATGACCTGTCCATGACTTCTACTAAAAATACCCATGACTAAATTGTATCCTTAATAATAAGCTACTATTATTACCATCTTTACTGAGTGAAAGTATCAAGGATTGGGGGGGGGTTGTTTGTTTATAGGCACAGGCAGCTGCTACTGGACCAATTTAGGTGTTTTCAACCAGTAATTCTATTCCTATAGGTAATAACATAGTATCAGTGATTCTACTCAGAACTGCCACACATTGTGCATCTCACAGGGCAGGCAATTGTTCTTGCAGACCTGGTGAAATGTCAGAGACAGTCTCTACCACTACAAGCTACCTTGCTTAGGGGATACTCACTGAGACTGTCAGTTGTCCTCTCACTGACTTCACTTTTGTGCACTTTGCAACCCTTTATTAATGAAGGCCTCACACCCCTGCCTAAACAGGAGGTAACTCTCATTCACCTATCTTACGGATAAGGTAACAGGGAAGGTGCAGGTTGCTACATTAGGCAGTACTCCTCATATAGAGACTGAGTCTGCCAGTACCTACATACCAGTGGATCTGGTCTTCAGCTAAAGTGGTAGGGGCTCATGCTTTTAGATCCAGAGGTGTCAAGTTCATTCTCCACAGACTGAGAAGTGGGGATGTTAATCTTGGCTATTTTGTCTCTAACCATTATCCCCTCTCAGCTGCTAGACTCAGGAATCCTGATACCCAACATTCCAGGGTATTTCCACAAATAGTTACATAACCAGCTAACAAAGTGTGTGTCCTCTCTCTCCTTCTGTGGATTGTTCATAATGGGTAACTGTCTACTACTTCACTACTATAGCGGAGAAGGTCAGTGCCATGGCAATGAAGGTTGTGGCATTTAAACCTTTGGGATTATTCTAGATGAAAAGCATATATCCTGTAAAATATTATTTGTCATGCCAAAGATTTTACATGAAGCGACGATGGACAGACTTCACTGAAATGAAGCATTACCCACGCAAGTCACATTACCAAGAAGTAGACTCACATTTATGCATTATATTGCAGCCTTTGTGGAAGCAGACACATTTTTTCAGCCTTGTTGCTGGAACGTGAACTTTCATTTCCCCACAGAGCTCACAGAGATATTTATGAAAAAGTATGGTGCAGACCCCAAAACTCTGAAGAATCTAAGCTGTGGAGCACAAAATCCATTTGCATGGCTTTCTGCCAGAAAGATGTGTTTGCTGCATACCAAATTAAATTATTTTTATATGTACATAAGGAACAACAACACTATATGGACAGATTTTTTTTTCCTGGTGAAGAATGAGCCATGGATGTATTTCCTGGAAATACCCCAAAGTCTATTGGAGCAGTGCAAGCTATACTTGATTCCCTGATGGACTTACTGAAAACAATTGACATACAAGTTGAGCAACCTTGCAGCCTTCAGCTTAGACAATGCTGCAGTAATGGCGGGGGGAAATTATTCAGTCCTCTTGAGGCTGACGACAGTGAATCTTTCTTCTGTCAATATTGGCTGCCTTTACCACTTGGCAGATCTGTGCAGCAAGTCTAGATTAAAGGCATTATCAGCTCAGTCAACATGCTGATCTCTGACAATGTTACTTTCCAAGCAGTTCCAAGAGGCAAACAAGTAGTGAAGGGCATTTCTGAAGCCAATTAAAATATTTACATGTATATTTACAATAAGGCTTAGGGGGCCTGTTCTTCTCTTGGTATACAAAAGCTGGGAGCAAGGTACCTCTTTTGCATAAGGTCAGGAGACATGGAACTCCTTGGGCTGTGAGTACAGGAATCATTTACCAGTGCTCACAAAGCCATGAGTTACAAAGCACCTGCCATGGTCAGGTGACACTATATCATTGTCCTAATACATCAATAACCTGTTGTATAGGGTTAGATGTTCACAAGAGTATACATTTAATTATGTGTGCACTTAGATGCCTAACCTGCATGTGAAAGTGCAGTAGTTGTATGACATTAGTGTCACACACATGCGCACACACTTTTTTTATGGCCAAGCCATCCTGGAAATCTGGCCTCAAATTACCTTTATAGAGTTACTTTCTTTTCATTGCTGCTTAGCAAGTTATTAGCATATAGAGGCATATGTTTCCTTTTGCTTTTGATGGTTTCTTCTCCTTGGTGCCTTCAGTGCTGTGTCTGTGACATTGACTAACCCAGAAATGATTGTGTTAGCAATGGTGTTGGATTAGGACATCACTGAATGAGTCAGGCAGAAAGCAGGTAAATCAGGAGGAGATAGAGGTTTGCAAACAGACAGCAGTTTATGGGCAAAATGGGAGAGGAGTAAGCATAGGATGTTAAGGTGTGCAGCAATGCAAAAGAACTTGACAACCTACTGCATGATTTCTCTATTTACCAACCCTCAGAAACTGACATTGTTATGCAAGGGCCAGTAAACACAATAATGCTCACATAAAGAGGCACTGACCTCCGAGTGATGTGTACAAAGGGGTTTGGTTAGAACAGTTTTATGCATTTAAATATGGAGCCTGAAACAATGTTCTGCCGGGTGGGAAAGAAAAGGACTGAATTTTGCAATTCCCAGTGTTCAGCTCGCTTCAGGAGATTCAAGTGAAGGGAGACCAGGCTTAATTTAATGCTTGATATCCATAAAATTTCCTAAAGGCAGCAAAGGATGCAGCAGTTGCTAACAAAAAGATAGGCAGCAGCTCAAGCAATTGTGTAAAGCTGTCTGTAGTCCTCCTGTGTTCATCGCAGACGGTATGATTCTTACTACATTGCATGTCACAGTTTGCCCAGAAGGGGAGGCAAAAGGCAGATGGGCTGTTCACCACCACTGGGGCCACAGGGAGGCTACTTGAGTCTCAAGATCCTTGCAATAGCGTAGAGTTAGGGATGGTAGGCAGCACTGCCGAGCAGGAGATGGATGGAATGGAGTGACAGAGGGTGCTTTCAGATATTTCAGTCTAATCACTTCACAAAGGGTAAAGTATAAACATTTTGGGAGGTCATCCAGAGATTTCCACAGTGAAGGGGGTTGTGATCCATGCGTCTTAAAAATCAGCTCAGTCCTCTAAATTAGGGTTACTATGTAGCTAGGTCTTGACCTCCTTTTGGTGCTCCAATCTCTGGGTGGATTTTTGAAATTCAAACACATGTCTGTGATTTTTTTTTCCCTTACTCTTTCTTTTTCCTCGCCTTCAGAGCTGGGTGGCCGGAGAGCAGTGGCCGCTAGCCAGGCACCCACCTGTGAAAGCAGCACCACTGCCAGCTGTGTATGAGTGACATGGTATGGAATTGCCATAGAAACTGTATCCCCTCTTCCTGCAGCTCCCCTTCCCACTGTCAGTGTCCTCTATTTGGGAACTTGAGATGTGTAACCCTACTCTAAATGTCTAAGGATTTAGGAGCCTAATGTTCAGCATCCAAGCTGGAATTTTCAAAGGCAATAAGGGAGTTAGTCCAAAACACAGAAATGTAATGGGGGTTGGGTGTCTTACTCCCTTAGGGTCCTTTGAAAATCCCAGCCCCAGATTTGACAATGTTGGCCTCAACTGCATTGTTGCTACACTGAAGCTCAAGAAAGGGCTTTTCATCTATTTTAGAGCCGGCTTAAGCTATGTAGGGGCTGAGTTCTTTTTTTATTTTCGATGTCACTGTTTTAATGTTTAGAAATTATTCAAAAGAGTGGTTTGCTGACAAATGTGCATCTGTTACTCAATAGCTCCAATGAAAACACCAGCTCAGGGTTTGGATGTGTTGTGGTTTTTTGTTTTTTGGTTTTTTTTCTGGCCAGTCTGTCAGCCATCTGTAAGGGACTGAAAACATAGCAGGAAAACATTCCTGGCCTGATCTAGGGCGTGATCCTGAATGGTACTGAGCACCCTCTGCTCTCAGTCAAACAAATCTTGAAAATGGAATCTGGCTCTGTATCATTCACTAAAGTCTGATGTTTCGATGAATGTCTGTCACACTCCTTCATTCAGAACACGCAGCTGCTTTCCAAACTTCAGGCCATTACATTACTGAGAATGAAGGAGCTTTAATTGCATTAAGATCTTCTAGGAGCATAACCACAGTAGAATTGCTAACGTTTTGCTTTGGCTAAGCAGCAGTGTTCTTTCTTTTTGGGGTGTTTTTTAGTCTATATTAAAATCCAAAGGCACTCATGATGATGGGCAGAACTAGAATGATTACTGGAACTGCATTGACCTGTACCGATTCACAGGTTTTGCAAATTGTTTACTTTATCAGCCCAGTTTGTCGTCTTATAACCTAGCAGACTTTGACACATACACATGTGCATTATGGATTTACACCAGGAACTATAGCTTTCATCAGCAGTGGAGATGAGTGAGTCTAGCAAACATTCTCCTGCTACTCGGAGGGAGAAGCAAGGCCAACGTACCTGCAATTAAAAACACTAGTCAGGAAGAAAAAATAGACTTTTTCATTCTGAGGGCAGGAACCTCAGCTGGTATGAATTGATTTAGCTTTATTCAAATCAGTAGAATGATACTAATTTACACCAGCTGAAAATCTGGCTCTCTGTTCCTACCTCTGTCACCATGTGTCAACCAGAGTGACAAGTAGAATGACAACCTGGTGGAACTTTTCTTTCTGTTCTACTACGTCAGGCTTCCTGCTGGCTTGCATTTTTTTAGATAGACCTTTTTATTTGTTTGTTTTTTTGTTTTTTTTGATGGAAGGCACAATTGGCTGTTTTTTAGTATTTGGTTTAGAAAGTAAAACTGAAAAGCTAACCAACTAACTTTCTCCCACACTAAAAGTTATTACTGAGTGATTATTAACCTCTGAAAAGCACAGATTATAGTGGTGTTGGTGTTGGCACCATAGGCAGCTAAAATGGGCTTTACTTCGCCCACATGGCCCTCACTAGGTTGTGTATTAAACAGACTCTCACCTTTTCAGTAAGGGAAATTCAGAAACTTGGTACATCTGAGTGGTAAGCATGGTGCCTTCATCCAACCTACCATTCTGGGCTGCTATTTTTCCTATTCATTTTCCCTTCCCACTCCCTGTGATGATATTACAGAGCTCTGTGGGACAGGGACCATCTTTTTGTTCTGTGTTTTGTGTAGTGCCTGTCACAAAGGAGTCCTAAGCACTACACAAATAACAATAATTAATAATTATAATAATGGTGACACTGACCCTCATGGCAAAAAGTCAGCAGGCTCCTCTACCACCTGTCATAAACAGATAGCTAAGGGTTAATGTTCTTTTAGCTGTAAAGGGTTAACACAGGGACCCAAACACCTGACCAGAGGACCAAACAGGAAACAAGACTTTTTCAAATCTGGGTGGAGGGAAGTTTTGCGGGTGAGTTCTTTGTTCTTTGTCTTGGGTCTGACCCTCTCGGCTCTGAGAGTGATCTTTCTATCTCCTGGCTTTCTAATCTTCTGTTTCCAAGTTGTAAGTACAAGGATAGTAAGACATAGGTTTATATTGTTTTCTTTTGTATTTACATGTGTGTAGTTGCTGGAATGTGTTAAATTGTATTCTTTTTGGATAAGGCTGTTTGTTCATTTTTTTTTAAGCAATTGACCCTGTATATTGTCACCTTAATACAGAGACTATATTTTATGTCCTTTTTCATTCTTTTTATATAAAGCTTTCTTTTTAAGACCTGTTGGAGTTTTTCTTTAGTGGGGACTCCAGGGAATTGAGTCTGCAGCTCACCAGGGAATTGGTGGGAGGAAGAAGTCAGGGGGAAAATCTCTTTGTGTTAGATTTACTAAGCCTGACTTTGCATACCCTCTGGGTAAGAGGGGAAGAGAGATTAGATCTCTCGGTACTTGTGTTTCCAGGACTGGAAGCAGGGAATCTCCTAGGGTCGTCCAGGGAGGGGAGCCTGGGAGGAAGTAACAAGGAAACAAGGGGAGGGGGTTATTTCCCTTTGTTGTAAGACTCAAGGCATCTGAGTCTGGGGGTCCCCTAGGGAAGGTTTTGGGGAGACCACAGTGAGCTAGGCACTGTATAATTCCTAGCTGGTGGCAACGATACCAGGTCCAAGCTGGTAACTAAGCTTGGAGGTTTTCATGCTAACACCCGTATTTTGGACGCTAAGGTCCAGATCTGGGAAGAAATGTTATGACACCACCACAGTTTTATTCTAAAATAATGACAATTTATCAGTGATTCAGGTTTCAGCTTCCCTCTAAACCACAATTTCATGCTATGCATGTTATTTTCAGGCTCTCTGCAAAATAAATATTAGAGTCAAATGAGAAAAAAACATCATCCAGACTAGCTCAAAACTCACCCTCCTTTTTGAATCTCAAAATAAAAATAATAATCATCAACCATATTTTCTTTATATTTTACTCCTGAAACTTCTCTGCACATCTGAGTTCTGGTCCAACCAGAACTTGTTGTAAGTATGAGTCAATTCTGATGAAACTTCCAGCTCACATTTGCAGACCCAAGATATTCATATGTCTTTTCACAAAGCATTCAAGATTTGGGATAATTTCTGAAGCTGTAAACCTTTCCAGATGCACCCCTCACTATTATTCCTTGAGACAATGGGGCTAAATTTTGCTCTCATGCAACTTCTTTGGAGTCAATGCACAGGTTTAAGTGAGAGAAGAATATGGCTCTATTTATTCCAGTCAGCTAATTAGGCCATAAAGAGGGGAGCTTTAGGCTGGAGGCAGCTAATTAGAGGGAGGTTCACCTGTGCAGGAACAAGGGGGTCCTATAAGCCAGATAGCAGGCTACAGACTGGGTGACTGTGAAAGGGCAGTTGCTCCTTAGGAAGAAGGAAATGTGCTTGGGAGCTGCTGGAAGAGAGGCAGCAGCAGTCATCACTCACTGGGAAGAGTGAGAAGGGTTCTTGGAGCTAGTACTCCCAAAGAGAAAAAGGAAACCAGTGTGGTAGGAAGCAGTCCAGGGAAGAATCAGAGAGGAAGCCCAGAACTGCTGAGCTGAGAGTCTCTGGACTGGAACCTGGAGAAGAGGATGGGCCTGGGTTCCTGTACCAGCCCATTGAGGGTGTGGTGTAGACCTGAGGCAGTGAATGAGAAGACTGCCTGGGACTGCTGATGGACTGTACCCCAGAAGGGGGAACTCTGAGTGACTTAGCTGGAGGACTAAATCATGAATGAGAAGCTGAGGGTTCTGGAGTGAGGGAGGAGCTGTAGACCACAGGGAGAGTCAGAATGACAGCATGGAAACTATGGAAGAGAGTGTCTACCTTGAGAGCCAATCCCCTGAGTGACCTAGAGGAGGTGCCAGACCAGTGGTAAGTGGAGCACCCCATGACAATGACTTTTTGAAGAAAATGAGTTTGTATTGCTTGTTTCTAACCTGATCTGACCTAATATATCAGGTACATATAGGTTGCTATGTAGGTAGGCACTGCATCACATCAAAACAAGATTAAAAATGCAATTTGTGTCCTTAGTATTTTGGCTCTATACATAAGTGTATAAGAAGAGATCATTTCCCCCATTTGGTGCAACTCTTAGCACTATGTCACAAACTAGAAGTGGAAAAAAATAAATTTTTGCTTGGCCAATGGTACAATTATATGCTAGTTAAGAAGCAATTTTTAATCCAACTTTTTTTGTGGAAAACTGGGATTATAACAGAACAAAAATATTAGCAGGAGGGTCTGTTTTCCTTAAACTTTCAGGATTTTTTTGTAAAATCAAAAACTTTGTCTCTAAAAAGAATTTTGGGGTCAGGATTGGCAGTTTTCAGCTGAAATGTTTTGTTTTGTGAGGTTTTCAATTAAAAGTAGTTTTTTTGGGGGGGCAGGAAATTTTTTTTTGACCAGTTCTAATAGGGGTAGCCCCATAATGCCCCAGCATGCAGAAGAACATGCCCTGTTCCCAGGGCCAGTGCAGCCATTTAGGTGACCTAGGCGGTTGCATAGGGTGCTGGCATTTGGGGGGCACCATTTTCTTCGGCAGTGACCACAGCGGCCAGATCTTCGGCTGCCCTGGTCGCCGCCAGCATTTAGACAGAGGGAGCTGAGGCAGGGGAGCGCGGGGAGGGCTGCCTGCAGCAAGTAAGGGAAAAGTGAAGCAGCTACGGCATGCTGGGGGAGGAGGCAGGGCAGGGGTGAGCTGCTTCACTTCTCCCATCTCCCAGGCTTGCAGCGCCAATCTGCTTAGGCTCTGCAAGTCTGGGAGGCGGGAGAAGTGAAGCAGCGAAGGCATGCTTGGGATGCTCATGCTCGTACGCAGAGCAGTGGGGGATGCCTCACGGTGGAGGGTGGGGAGCTGCCACAAGGGAGGCGCTTCAGGGCAGAGCGGGGGAGCTGCCGTGGGGTGGGTGCCTCAGGGTGGGGGTGCGGGGGGGGGAGGGTGCAAGGTGGAAGTTTTGCCTAGGGCACGAAACATCCTTGCACTGGCCCTGCCTGTTCCACCTCTCTTTGTGGGATGCAGCCTGTTGGCTACATGTTGGTCCTGCTCCATGATGAGAAGCACTGCCTCTTCCTGTACAGTCCCTACCCCCATTGGCAGACTGTGATTCTGCCTAGCCCATATGTTGGCCATGCAAGAAGAAGCTTTTCATGTTCCCCTCAACCCTATTGTACACCTATATCAGTGGGAGGTGGAATCTGGCCCTACTTTTTTATGAATGGAAAATAACATACGTGACATTGATATTAAATGTAGCAGAGACTATGAGATTGAGTCACTGGATGGCAATGAGAAGTAATTTTGCTGTGGGTTTTTCATGTGGTTTCAGGTTATTATGATTGTGATGTAACTGCTATATATGGCTTATCTGAGCCCTTAAAATGGTTTGAGTTCTTTCTCTGCTTCAAAGTTCATGTAACTTAAACAAAGCTGAACAAAAGAACATTTCTGCACATATGAGCTTGAAAGAAAAATTGCATGAACCAAGGAGGACCTGTAAGAGAGGACTGTTCAGCAGTCCTTTAGTTTGCATGTAGAGTACACAAAGTGACTGAAGTATCTATGGTTTATACTTTAGAGGACTCGGAAACTGCGAGATTCTAGACTCAGCCAAACAAAGGAATTGAGGTAAAGCCTGATTGCGTGTCTGTGAAGGCCTTTTCCTGAGATTTGATGGTTGGAATTGTTGCAGTTCTGTGAGCCTGTTTCTCACCATGTTACATCAGTCTTTGGCCAATGTGACTAACTCCACTTAAGTCAGTGGAACCACATGGGCATAAAACAGGAGAGTCGGCCATATGTTTGTTACAGCTCCACAAGGCCAAAAAAATTCTAAGGTAGGTAGAATACTGTGGGCCAGAGCTTCATGGTCTTCTGTAAATCATGGAGATACTCTAGACTCACAGCACTGTATGTAGGAGCAGAATCTGGCACAGGGTCTTGTTCTGGAGCAGAAACTTTGGCCTGATAGTCTTACTTTTAAGATTTTCCTAATATCTGGTGCTCAAGTTTCAGGAGCACTGGTTTTTTTTCCTGGGCATTTGCTTTTATTAATGCAGGATCTGTGAGCCTTTGCAAAAAATCCTAAACATGTTACACATTGCTGACAGCGGGTTACAATATGTCAAGCAAACAACATTTAGGACCTGATCAAAAGTAACTGCAGGCCTCTGAACTGCATGAGCCCGAGTTCCTGAATCTGCAACAGGCTGATGTTTTCCATTTGTGATTTGTCTAGTGTATTCTTGACATGCAGGCCCTGATTCTGCTCACATGTATGTTGGTTCTTCTGGGGAAAATAAATTAATTGGAATGAACTAGAGCAGTTGCTGCTGCTGCTGCTTCAGTTTGATTTCATTTATTTTAGGCTGTGTTTGGGATTTAGCTTGTGCTGGTAGAGATAGTAGTAGTATCTAGGTCCTTTATTTGGCATAGTCTAATTAGGATTTTTTTTAGAATTAGGATGATGAAGGCCTGGTGTCCTAGGAGATGGTAGAAATGTCAGCCATGATGGCAAAGGTAACTTTACTAGCCTTCATCTGTTCTCTTTTCCTGTTTTTTTTTAATTTCCCACAAAGTCCTTTTCTTTTTAAAGGATCCAAAAAGGAAGCGATGGGTGGAATAGCCCATTCCCTCTTATTATTTTTGTTCACCAATTAGGCCTAATAGACACCATATCAATTTCTGTTATTAATTTCCAATGTTTTGTATTTTCTGTTTCTACCAAGCATGATTTTAAAATAGTCTTTGAATTACATTAATGTGGCCTGTTGTTGTTGGGAGTAATTTAGTTTTTTCTATCTGACATTTTTGCATCTGTTTAGAATATTTATTATTGAAAGCAACTTAAGTGACTTTTCATTAAGATTTCTTGTTATAGGTTATTGTAAAAAACTTATGAACACTGTGTATGCTTTCTACACAAAGGGTAAATTTGGAGGTTCGATTATTATAACAGATCTGACGGTCCATTCTCTGAAAAACTAACTCTCAGTAGATTGGGATCATGTGCAGGCTTTGAATTATATACATGTGTCTTCCAAAGGATGATGCACTTGTTCAAAAACTCTAAAACAACTTTGCAGTGAACCAGAAAGGAAGTGAACAAGATGGTACACACAAAATTCATATCCGCTCTGATTTCAGTAAAAGATGATCAAAATAGTCCTTTTAATTTGACATAGTAACTAATATTACCCATTTGACAGACAATCCTTAACCTCTTTTAGCTAGCTCAAGCCTTTTCATAGGCAAACCCAGGTTAATCAAATCACAGAACAACCATGTATGATGAGAAAAAAATTTCCCCAGCAATGAAATACTTTGGAGATAGTTTTATTTATAACAACTTTGAGTGACAGATTATTCTATGAGCAGTGTGTTCTTCATAACAACTACAGGCCTGATTCTCCATTGCTCTGCATCATGCTAGTTGTTTGCATCTGCACAAGTGTGTAAAAAGCTGCCAAGTCAGAATGGTAGCACTGTGCCCTCACTTTGTACCAGGGTGAATTACCACACATAGTGCAGGGTAATGTAGAATCAGGCCCTAAAGATACAGTATAAAGAATAAAATGAAGGAACATTGTTTTATATTATAACTATGAACAGTGACCTGAAATATTGGCTGGGTTCACGGCCAGATCCTGAGCTGTTTGTTTCACACTGTCATTTTTAGGCAACCAGTGAAATCAATTGTTGTTTCTCTGGGTAGAGACTAGGTGGAACTGAGTAAGGATTACAGGAGTTGGCCCAGAATGTCTTAATAAAAAAAAACTCTTGTATCCAGTGTGAAACTGGAAAAAAATCCCGGCTGAAGTCACACTAAAACTTGAATTCTACTTTAATCAACATTATGAGCAAAAATATGACCCGATGCGGAGCACCATGGTTCCCATTTACTTCAGTGAGACTGACAGATGCACAGCACTATCATGAGTAGGTCCTTTAGGTCCAATCTTGCCCCTTCTGAAGCTGATAGGCACAGAATCAGGACTATGATTTAGAGCAATGTGTTTCTTTGTTTTCTTACAGCTCTGGGAGTTAATTATAGGATCACACTTAGCTATGAATTTCTTGGTTTGGTCTGATGATTGGCTTGCATCACAGCTTTTATCCAGCTCAAATGTAATTTGTCCATATTTTGATGTAAGAACATTTTTGGAAACTCTCTTCACAGAAACAGAAACACAAACAAAGAGGGATGTTAAACCATTTTAACAAACAAAGGGGATGTGTAGAACTTCCTAAGATAATTCCATAACTACAAACAGTAAATTGGGGCATGACCTGTGAACCAAACTGTCCACGTAAATTCTCTTTCCAGAAAAAATAGTCAAAGCCCCAATATAGAATCCTTTCTCCCAAAGCTCTCGATCATGCAAGAGCCTAAGCACTTTCTGCAAGGTGCTGTGAGCACCCTTAATTCAAGCTGATTGAAGCCAATGAAGTGAGCAATGACTTCTAAAGTCAGTAGGAATCAAGGACACTTGGCCCTTTGCAGGATCAGGCCCTTTGTAAGTTATTTGAAGGCGACTTTCTAATGGGACTGTTTTTCCCTTGGTGAAGGCCCATCAAATATTCAGGAGACTTCATACTTGCAGTAAAGGGAGTATCAATAGAGCCCTAACTCATATACCCTTACTGTATGTAGTAGACACAACTTTTCCTTACTCCTTTCTGATCTCAATTGACAGTTACTTAAAGATTTATAATGCCCATCTGAATAATATGATTTTAACCTAACTTTTAAAATCTTCTTTATGACAGGGTATGTGTTTTACCAAAAAATGTTAACTATGATATTGCTTAAACTTTCTCTTGGGACAAACAGAATTAATTTATAGACTGGGGAAAAAGTGCAAATATGTGAATACCAAAAGCTGCATTAATTTAAACAATTTACTTCATTGCACGAAACCTAAGTGGTACCTCATTTTATATAGGGAATATTCAGAATATATTATTCTTTAAGTATTTAGTGGTCTTTAAGTACATCTGCAACTGGATGTGGCAGTAGGCAGCAGCATTAACACAGCTGGAAATCATTAGGCTTGTACAGTAAATCCTAATTTAGGTAAAGTCTACTGATGACATCCTGCTACAGTTTTGAGGGGCTTATGACACATCTTGCTTAGACCTGTGGCTGTTTTGTCTGCTGTATTTCCCCCCTCGCATCCCCCCGCCCCGAGGTCTTTCAGTAAAGCAGCTTAACATGAGTTCCTGTCTGAGAGTCCTTCTGGGAGCACTAGCGTGAATGCATGAAAACTGCTAGGCCATTATTTGATACTGTACTAAGCTCCAGAAATTGCCCTTTGACTCAAATATAGTTTTGTTGGAAAAAATCAAGGACCACATTCTGTAGTCAGGTAAGAAATGTGTGTCTGTAAACTTTCACACTAAAGAGTGTGAGCAGTTTGAATCATGTCACTTGGGTAAAACGTGTGTGTGAATGCTGCTAATGGAAGAAGCTACAATGCTAGAAATTTACAGGCAGCAGAGAGGTTGTAATTGACAAAGGCAAAGAATTAAATGAAATTGTGTATTTTGTGAGGGCCCAGTTCTGCTTTCACTAGATTACATGAGAGTTTTGGCACTGACTTGACCAGAAACATGTATCAAGCCAAAAAGGGGCAGCTACAAGACCAAGTTTCCTATATTAAAATGTATTTATATATGGAGATTACTTACTGCAATCACTTAAAATTCATTCCAAGTTGAAAACAGACAAGGGTAAAACAATGCATAGTGTCAATGTGTGTGTATATATCCTCAGTATTAGAGAAACAATGCATGGTATTTCAGTGTGGTTCAAAGAATATTTTATGTATGAGTTTGTGATGACCACAGTTTTATTTCTGCTTGTGAGTTATGTGGGTCATCACAGACAAGTGCCAATAAAGCCTTTATACCACATCTCAAGTGCCAGATGACTGGACCAATGGGGTTATAGTGAAGAGTTCCTGTCTTTGGTAGTAAATGGCATGGTATCACACTTTCATCTGTGCCAAGCAAAGTATTGTGTAAGATCATAGTCCAGCATATATCAGAGGCAGTTGATAGTCTTCTCAGAAAACAGCAAGCTGGCTTTCAGAAAGGGCGTGGATGCAGAGACCAGATCATCACTCTACGTAACAGAACAAAGTGTAGAATAGCAACGGCAACTCTACATAAACTTCATAGACTTTGAGCAGGCTTTAGATTGCGCCATAGGCTGGTCCTGTGAATGCTTTCTGCGGGCATATAGAATCCCTATCCGTATAATCAACATCATCAAAAGCTTTTATTTCAACTTTACATGCAGTGTTGATCAGTTTTGAAGTCTAAACATGAGAACGTCAGAGGCATGTCTGCAATCCTCTTCAACACTGCCATCAACTGGGTAATGCAGCTTACAACAAAAGACTTGCCAAGAGGCATTAAATGGACATCCTTCTCATCCCTTGAAGACCTGGACTTCACAGATGATCTCGCTCTCCTATCACATACCCAACACCATATACAAGAAAAAACAACCAACTCAAAGCATTCAGCCAGCAAATTGGACTGAAAATCAATCTCAGTAAGACAGATATCGTGACCTTTAATATTGCCTCGCCATCACCAATATGGATAGAGAATTAGGTTCTCACCAATGTAGAAACATTCACATACTTGCGCAGCACCATCAGCCAGGATGGTGGAACAAGCCAGGATATCTGGAACAAAATCAGTAAAGCCAGGAACGCCTTCTGGAATTTAAATACAGTCTGGAAATCATCCAAATACAACACCAAAACCAAACACAAGACTTATCAGAGCTGTTTACTTTCAACTTTACTTTATAGTGTAGAATGCTGGGGAATGAAAAAGTTTGGACATGTCATACTGTCTTCATTCCATACAACCTGCCTCAGAAAAATCCTCCATATCTTTTGGCCTAGACCAATCTAAAACCAAGATCTATTGACACAGTGCAGCCAAGAGGATGTGAGTGCCATCATTGCCAGCAGGCATTGGAGATGGATTGGCCATGTGCTTCAGATGGAAACTGATTCCATCACCTGAGTAGCAGTAAGATAGGGGTAGTAATTACCCACATCAGAAGGGCAATACATAACTTGTTTTTGTTGATGTATAAAATTAAGCTTCAAAGGTAGTGTCTCTGTCTGGCCTAGGGAGGAATGGAAAGTCTCACCGTTCACTGAGCTGGTCCATTGTTATGGGCATACACGTAGTAGTGGTCCGGTAGAGTCTGTAGGATACTAGTACCGTGCTTCGTCCACAATAAACCAGGCCTGGTATCTTTGTACCTTAATGGATCTTGTGGTCATTGAGTGGTTCACTTGAGATCTACTGTGCCAGCTACCTGTGCAGAGCTAGGATGGCACACAAAGAGAACATATGCAGCCAAACATCTAACGCCACCACTGTTATACAAGCCCTTGTAGACGACAGAGGTTGACTTATGAATGTCAACATGGAGTGTATTGGGAAAGTTCATGATGTCAGGCGGGGGGGGGGTGGATTTTGCTGATTGGGGCACTATTCCCACCAAATGACATTGTCATAAATGGAGTGACAGTCTGACATTCCGGGATGCAATCCAGACCAGTAAGGGGCTGTCTTACTCTGGCTCTTTCACATGGAGGGCCTCACAATGCTTTGCACTTCAGGCCATCCACACTTTGGAGGACATAACAGTTCTTGTGGTATCCAATTGGAGATGTTATTCCAAGCTGCCACTAGGAAACTGACAGTATGTGCAACCAAAAAAATCAAGCACGTAGTGACTTATCTACAAGTGGAGTACGCTGGTAAGCTACCAAGGTGGCCTTGCAAAATACAATTCAGCCCTTCCCTGAAATGTGACTATCTAGAGTAGCTGCTTCTAGCAAATTTTGCAGCTATTGGGATCTGGGATTGGGCCAGAATTCATGAGGAAATCAACAGGATGATGCATTAGTTTCCACGTGGATTAGCCTCTTATGGCTATATGTATGCAAATACACACAACTCCATAGGCATCCTCCTTACCCCCGTCTCCCACCTTGTGCCACCCTTCTGGAAAAAAATTTGGAAAAAGTTGAATTTGGGACAAATGATTTCATCGCCTACAGCCACCCTCTAACTGAAATGGAGTAGATTTGTAAATGGAAAACCCTTCCATCTCCCCCTGTGTCCAGGTGCCTTGTTACACTGGTGAACGATTAGAGCGGCATACTTACAGGCACAGCTGTGTACGGTTATTTTTAAGAAACAGGAATGCCATCACAAAAATCTACCTTCTGAAGGGAAATTCACTTTCAAGGTGCATTTACCGTTTGCATTTCCTGACTCCCATTTTTGAACTGCATGTGGTGGGGAGTAGTGAAAGGGAGGAGCCAAGCTACCGGGATATAATCCACCACTAGTGGATACACACATCTTGCTGGGACTTCTTTTTACTTTTGCCTTGGCTCATAGAATGGAAATCCCTTCCATTACTGTTTTAATAAACATTAAAACGGATCGAGACATTTACTGAACTCAGGGGAGGCTTCTGTCCCCTCTGTGTCTGCTGCTTTTCCTCAGGGGAGGCATCAAAAAGCTCTTTCAAGTACAGCCTCTGGCTTTGGCTTCAGTAACAGAGTGACTTTACTGTCCTAATTTGGTGCCTGCTGTTGATTCCGATGTGGGATTCTGGGGCCAGCAGGTTGCCATCCCAACTGACCAGATCATCATGCCCCACTGTTGGCTCCGCTCTCAGCACAATCTCCAGCAGCTAGTCAAACTCCTCGTAAAATAAGCATAATGATGGCAAGGTGCAGTTGTGGTCCCTGGTTTTCGTGTGCTCCGTCTTGAGCTGCTTAATTTGTTCCCTGCTCTGGTCACCCGTCCAGTAAATTTGCAACACTTTTAGATGCTTTGCTATTTGTGGGATGTATGATTAGGGGCGGCTCTAGGCATTTTGCTGTCCCAAGCACGGCAGGCAGGCTGCATTCGGTGGCGTGCCTGTGGAGGGTCCGCTGGTCCTGCTGCTTCGACAGACTGCGGGAGGTTCTCCAAAGCCGCAGGACCAGCAGACCCCCCATAAGCATACCTGTGGGAGGTCCGCCAAAGCCGCGGGATAAACGGACCCTCCGCAGGTAAGGCGCTGAAGGCAGCCTGCCTGCTGCCCTCGCAGTGACTGGCAGAGTGCCACCAGTGGCTTGCCGCCCCAAGCACTTGCTTGGCATGCTGTAGCCTGGAGCCACCCCTGCGTATGATCATTCCTGGGACTCTTATTAAAGTCCATTGTTTTGCTAGCCTCACAAGAGATTTACCAAAATCTCGCCTGGCTCCTGTGACCATGAAGCAGCATGCTTTGCAAAAGGCTGCTTCTGTTGAGTCTCCATTGCAAACACAGATGGCTCTCTGGTGGTGTGTTTGAACCTTGGTGGTCAGAAGAAACGGAAGGGTTAATGCTGACTCACTGAGTTGCTGCAGTACACTGGGGGGAGGGGAGTTGCTTCCATTTTCACTGAGGTCAATGGGAGATTCTTGGGATAGAGAGGGTAAAGGAATTTGGCCCATGGGATTGTGGGATGCCTTTGACAAACTCCCAGTTCCTGAGTTTGTGAGGCTGGGCACTACATCTACAATGCAAAGCAATAAGGCTTGAACCCTGGATCCCAACTTGACTCGGGTTTGGACCCTCCACCCCAACAGCATCTTGGGACTCTAGATCTGAGCCCGAATCTGAGAGATGTGTATAGACAGAAGTGGGGGGTTGGGCTCAAGCCTGAGTCTGAGTCCAGACTTACATGGCGGTGTAGACATACCCCCGGTGTGTCGTCTTTGTACAGAAGTGCATATTCCTAGATGGAACTACTATAAGGTGGGTGCATAACTGTTTGGAAAGCCATTGCCAGAGAGTAGTTATCAGTGGTTCAAAGTTGAGCTGGAAGGGCGTATCAAGTGGGGTCCTGCAGGGATTGGTCCTAGGTCCAATTCTGTTCAATATCTTCATCAATGATTTATAATGGCATAGGGTATACTTATAAAGTTTGCAGATGATACCAAGCTGGGATAGGATTAGAATTCAAAATGATCTGGACAAACTGGAGAAATGATCTGAAGTAAATAGGATAGAATTCAATAAGGATAAATGCAAAGTATTCTGCTTAGGAAGGAACAATCAGTTTCACACATACAAAATGGGAAATGGCTGCTTAGGAAGGAGTACTGCAGAAAAGGGTCAGGGGCTTATAGTGGACCACAAGCTAAATATGAGTCAACAATGAAACACCATTGCAAAAAGAGCAAACATTCTGGGATGTATTAGCAGGAGTGTTGTAAGCAAGACACAAGAAGTAAATCTTTCTCTCAAGCTGAGGCCTTATCAGTTCAGAACAGAGTATTATGTACAGTTCTGGGCACCACATTTCAGGAACAAATTGCAGAAAGTTAGAGGAGAGCAACTAAAATGATTGAAGATCTAGACCTTTACCTATGAGGAAAGGTTTTAAAAAAATTGGGTCTGTTTAGTGTGGAGAAAAGAAGACTGAGGCGGGGGACATAACAGTTTTCAAGTACATAAAAGGTTGTTACAAGGAGGAGAGTGAAAAATTGTTCTTCCTCACCTCTGAGGATAGGATAAGAAGCAATGGGCTTAAATTGCACCAAGAAAGGTTTAGGTTGAACATAGGAAAACCTTCCTGACTGTCAGGGTGGTTAAGCACTGGAACAAATTGCCTAGGGACATTGTGTAATCTCCTTCATTGGAGAGTTTTAAGAACAGATGAGACAACACCCAGGAGAGGTCTAGTTATTAAATAGTCCTGCCTTGAGTGGCGGCACTGAACTAGATAACATATTGAGGTCACGTCCATGAGTCTGTGATTCATGGACTTCTAACATCTGCATGACAATGAAAGTTTTTAGAATAACATTTACGGTTTTCACAATAGAATTAGACAGTCTATATCACAAAAAGAATAATGTACAGAAACCATTTGGACTTACTAGTTTGGGCTTTGAATTCAGCGAGTCTGGGATTTGGCCCTGTGTATTAAACAGAAGTTGTGCTCATAGGGCTTGATCTAAAGCCTATTGAAGTCAATAACAACATTCCCGTTGACTTGAATGGATTTACGACGAGGCCCATGTATAATTGGTCAAAACTGGTCTTCCAAAGACTAACATAAATTACTCATGCTAAAGGTAAGTATAACTGGTGTTTTAACCCTGGACTTTATTTTTAGCTCTACCCCCTTCTCTATTTTTTTATCACTCTGTTTCTCCTCTTGGTCTAAAACCTATAAAAACTCAAATATAATTTTGTTCAATAAATTTATCCCATTGGCCACCCCTTAAAACTTGATTTTAATCCTTTAATCCTCTAACTCCCTTAATTAAATCCAGGGTAGTTTAAATTTTTATAAACATCTTCTGGGGATTATACATTTTAATTGTACTTATATGATGAATATTTAATATATATGGTCATATAATCAAGAACAAAAATTTATAATCTGAAATAAAAAGTTCAATAAAAATGAAAACTATAGGAAGGGTGTTAGGGAATTAGAAATGACAAATAAAAGTGGTCACATAGTAAATATTGTGACTTCACACTTAAAAATCCAAACAAGTTACCACAGTTGAAAATATGATGGCCTCTGAACTTTATGGAAGCTTGTGCTATATATCAGGGGTGGCCAAACTGGCTCGTGAGCTACATGTGGCTCTTTTACAGATAAAGTTTGACTTGTGGCACCCCCAAGTCCTCCCTCCCATTCTCCACCTACCAGACTGTTGGGGGGAGTGGAAAGCTCAGGACCTCTGCCTTGCAGCAGGATTGTAGGGTAGGGGCTACTGCCCAGTGGGGAGGGCTGCAGCGACCAGAGAAAGTGGTGCCTTTCCCCAGCTTCGGGACTGCAGCTGCCAGGGAGAGACAGCCCTCCTTCCCAGCCCCAGCTTGGGGGCTGCTGTGGTGGGGGAGAGAGGGCACATCCATTGCATTAGAATGGTAAAACTACTGATATTAAAATATGAGTTGTGTGTTTATTTGTAGAACAAATAATATTTGGATAGATCATTAAGTGGTCCACTGAGACCCTCATCAATTTTCAAGTGGGCAGCGAAAAAAAAGTTTGAGAACCACTGCTTTTAAAAGAACCTGATTTCAGAAAGTACTGAGAACTGAATCCCTGAAAGTCTCGCTCAGGCAGAGTGAAGAGCTGAGCCCACAAAGTCACTCAACACCCAACAGAGTTTGGGCTTGATCCTGCACATTACAGGCAGAGAATGTTCCATGTAGTGGGACCTATCCTCTGCCCTTTTCTTCACCATTTGCACTTTTCCCAGAGTGGAGGAGTCTTCAATAGAGCCTGTCTAGCCTGTTCCTACATTACCCTCCTCAGATCCATGTCTGAGGCAGGGAAGAGGAGTGACCAGAGTGTGCTATGCTATAGCCCTTTGGAGGTTTTTGCCAGTGGCCACCGTTCAAATCAAAAGTCAAAGTCTTTGCGTGAAATCCTGGCTCTACTGAAGTAAAATGGCAGGATTCCCACTGATTTTAGTGGGGCCAGGGATTTGCCCTTTATGTGTAGCAAATGAAGTGTGGATTACATGATGGCTGTGTGGTCAAAATTTGATTTAATTTCCATATCTATTAGGAGATACAGAGGCGTATGTGCTAACAGTGGTGGGCTTAAAGGACTGGATAATTTGATCATTTTACTAATTGAGGTCAGGAAGGATTTTTCAACTGTCAACTCTACAGCTTTGCCTAACTGGCTAGGGACACTATGCACAATTGTTTGTTTTATCTTCCTCTGAAACATCAGGTATTGTTTGGTAATAGCTGGACAAATAGATCACTAATCTCAGCTGTGAAGGCAAATCCTGAAATTCTGAGACAATGTAAACTCAGCAGAGTCATATGAAAAGACTCTGCTAGTTTGGAGTCATGACTGGGGAGTTAAAGAAGAAAGAATAAACTCTTAAGGAATCATTTAAAATATAAATGGACTATAAAGGATATGAAACATTTGAAGATTAATATCCTAGTTTAATAAGGTCTTTAATGGTCTTCTTGCTTTTAAGCAAATTAAATGTTTTGCTATTTTGTCATTACTCTTGTTGTTTATCAGGTTGGAAGAATGACCATCATTCAAATTAATGAGATGTTGAGTTTCTATTATAATAATAATAATAATAATAATAATAATATAATATATTTTCACATAAAGGATAAACTGGGGAAAAAAGTAATTGCAAAAGCCTCTGACAGAGGAATCTTGTATCACAAATCACCAGGCCTATGTATCCAAATACACTCTGCATGTACATGCCACCCTTTTGTGTGTTCAGTGCAGATACCCTGCACTGCAAAACATTGATCCTTGTGGGTACAAAGTCTAGTGCTTTTGTAGTGGAATTTTGTTTCTAAATACCATCTATTTTGCAAATTTAGCTGTCTTGACCATAATGAGAACATTTTGCCTGATTTGAATAGAGATATAATCCCACATGTTATGGATAGATTATCCAGTACAAGAAGAACTGAATTTCCAGATGTAAGTGATCCTATTTCTAACACAGGAATTCTGGAATACTCATCTCTTTCTATTAATATACTGTGATCACATTTGACTGGTCCATGAAATTTTTTACCCCTTCCTCCAACACAGTAGTTGGTAAGATTAACATCTGTAATGCCTCTCATCTTATCTGTAGATTAGCCAGTAGGCAAAATCTGTGAGATTTTATTATTCCTCTATTTCTCTGTCCATTTAAGGAAATCACGCCTTTTCTTACAATCATTGCTTGGGCTTCATTCTGCTCAGATGACTGAAGTGTGCTACAACCCATATATTTTAGAACACCTTATGAATATGTGAAATATTTTTTTGTATGCTGTGGCATGTGCTATATAATTCTTGTTAGGAGTGCCATCCATTTGTATATTTAAAATTCTGAATTAAATTAGACACCCACTTGCCTGTTGGGCCCAATCCTGCTCCCACTGAAGCTGATAGGAGCTGTCATTGGTTTCATTGAGAGCAGGATCTAGTCCTTGGTTGCCTGTTTAATCATCTGTCAATTTTGAGGTGTATTCTGCCACTCTTGATCACTGTAATGGGGTGGACTGCCCCACTCCCTGTGAGTGTAGGCTGCGGCAGGACAGGGTGCCTGCACAGACAGGGAGCCAATCAAGGAAGGGCTTATTGTGAGCCAATCAGGGCCCAGTTTGAAGACAGCCAGTCAGGGCCAGGCTCAGCCCTATAAGAAGGCTGCCCAGGAAGGGAGCAGGCAGCCTGTCCCTGGCCTTCGAGAGGGGAAGGTCAGTCTCCAAAGGTGGGAGACTAGCTGTGACAATGCGATTCTGGCGGGACCCAGCCGAGAGTGCCAATTCAGGACCAATCGCTTAAACAAGGCAGTTACAGCCCTAGTCTGGGGTTTTTCCACCTCTAAGGCAAACCAAACCAGACAGACAGAGAGGACCCTGGTTTCACCCCACTGGCTAACCACAAGTCACACAAGCAATTTCCTTAGACACTCCAGTCTCCCAGTACCACTACCAGTCCCTCTCGTCCTAGGGATGAATGGTTATGAAAACCAACACCCCAATAAAAGAAAACGGTTCTCTCGATCCCAAAGAATCAAGCCCCAGACCCAGGTCAATATACAAATCAGATCTTACCCACAAATCACGCTGTTGCCAATCCTTTAGAATCTAAAATCTAAAAGTTTATTCATAAAAGGAAAAAGACAGAGATGAGAGCTAGAATTGGCTAAATGGAATCAATTACATACAGTAATGGCAAAGTTCTTAGTCCAGGTTTGTAGCAGTGATGGAGAAAACTGCAGGTTCAAATCAAATCTCTGGAGTACATCCACAGCTTGGATGGGTCATCAGTCCTTCTTTCAGAGCTTCACTTTGTAGCAAAGTCCCTCCAGAGGTAAGAAGCAGGATTGAAGATCAGATGGAGATGAGGCATTAGCCTTTTATAGACTTTTCCAGATGTAACAACCTCTTTGCCTTACTGTGGAAAGTTACAGCAAAATGGAGTCTGCAGTCACATGGGCAAGTCACTGCATACTTTGCTGAGTTACAAGGCATATCTGCCTTCTCTCCATGGGTTAATTGTGTAGCTGATGGTCCTTAATGGACCATCAAGCAGGCTAGTCAGAGCTGACACCAACTTGTCTGGAATGTTTCCCAGAAGCGAGTTTAAAATTTAAAATACAGACAATATAGAGCCATTACTCATAACTTCAATTGCAAAGTGTTACATAAGTACAGACACTGTAATTTTAACCAGCCACCCATAATCTGGTTTTAGACACTTTATATGACCCTCTTTGCACAAGATTTGGTGCCAGATTATATCAATAACATCACACTAGCACCACAGACAGCACAGTGCTGGCCAGGCTCGGGGAACAAAAGGGAGCTCTAGCCCGTAGCCTACAGGCCCTGAAGGGAAGGGCCTAGCGGGAGCAAGGAGACATAGGGGAAGCGACCCAGGGAAGCAGACAGAGGAGGGAAGAGAGAGAGAACAGCGAGGCTGCCACCAGAGGGTCCTTGGGCCAGGACCCAGAGTAAAGGGCGGGCCTGGGTCCCCCCTTCCCCCACTTGCAGTACACCCAGCCATTGGCCGTAGGGAGTGGCCATTATACTACGCCAGATCCCTGACAAGAGGGATTGGACTCAGAGTGTGTGGTTGGACATAGTGGCTGGGGTGTAGGACTGCTGCTCACCCCCCCACTGCCCGGAAGGGGGTGCGGATGGACTAAAGGGTGCTGCTGGAGGGCAGTGGCCTCGAAGAGGATGCCACCAAGCAGAGAGCAACGCGGGTCCAGAGACACCAACAGAGGGCAAGATGATGGATAGGATACCACCAGGAGGAGGCGCTCTGCTGGACAGAGCTAATTCCTGGAGTCACCAGTGGGAGGCGCCAGGTGGTGAGTCCCAACCTGTTACACTCACCCTGAGTAGTGTTTCAGGACCCGATCCAAACCCTGTTGAAGTCAGTGAGTTCAGGCCCTTAGTCTACAAGTAGACCTGATTCATTTCAGTGATAGTGCTCACAGACTGAGTTACTTCATATTCTAAGTAAGGATGGTAGCATTTGGCCCTTAGGTTCCTAGGCCCAGCATTTGAGTCAATGTTGTTGAAATAAGCTATCCCCTTGTTATGGAAGGGCTAGTTGTTACGCCATAGTGAGTGTCTGCAAAAATTTGCAGCCGTATTATCATTATTATAAGTTTGCGTACTATTTCATATCATACTCTCGACATTTCAATCCCTGTCTTCCTATTCTTCTTGGCTGTTTAGTCTTTACCTTCCAAATGAAGAAACAATAGCCTGACAGTTTTTAAGTACTAAGTAATGAACTTCCTTAAAGAAAATGTAAGTGTTCGTTCCTTCAAATACAGCTAGTACTCTTTTAGCTACTTGTCATTATTTCTGCTCCATCTCATTTGTGCAGGGACTAGCATTTTGTGCTTGGTATTGCTTGTTTTCTGCTTTAAGATTTCTCCTCACCCATCTGGCATTTACTCTATTTGTTTCTGCTGTTGGGTCAAAATAAAACATAGTTGCAGATTCACTCAGCTGAAGTGTTCTGAAATGCCTCTCTCGTTCTCTAATCTGTCTTTTTTTAGCATCAAAGAGTGTTTTGGCACCTTATAGACAAACATACCTATGGGAGCATGAGCTTTCGTGGGTGAATACCCACTTCGTCTTTTTTAGTTATGTTTCTCAAAGGTGTACTAAGATTTACTAAGAACTATTCTTCTATCTCACTTACTCACCATGCCCAGAAATTAGTGCCTATCAGAAGGAGAGCTAGATCTGTCTATATAATCAATTTTTCCCACATTCATAGAGTTTTGAAAAAAAGCCTCACTGGAAAAAATAAATACCAAAAAAATAGCAATTTCTCCTCCCAAACCCATTGTTCCTAGAGGGTAGGTCCAGATATTTAAGAATATTTTGCTTCATTTGGTTGTTTTGATTTCTGTTCAGTGCATGGCCTGGGTTTATATTACTGGAAATCCTGCTTTTTTACAGCATCTGTGGCTTGGTTGTCTGCCTTTCCATTTACCTATGAAAAAGATCATTATGTTCCTGATCTCCTGAACAAGTGCTTCAACTGTGTATTTATTTATTTCATATTGTATGTGGTTGCATCCATTTGTGCCACTGCATTTATTAGGCCTAATTGCCATGCTGTCTCGTAGCCTAATAGATTACCATGATTGTACTCAGTGACTCAGAACATTTCATTTTAAATATACACCCTCTTTCTCTTTTCTGGAATTCACACTTCGAAATAAACCTTTACATGAAATAGACTCATGCTAGGGCTTATGTGTATACCTTGCAAAAACCTATCAGCTATTTTCTTGAAATTGAGATAATCCATTATTAACTGATTCTCCTGACTCAACTATGAAGTCAGCTAGTATGTGTTTAATCTTGAAGTAACTCTTGGGTTACTGATTTTTCTTGCATGGTGCATAAAAAATACCTGTTTTAAAACAACTGTCTTGTTCATCTTCATCCAGCATTTCAGTAAGTTGTCTCACCCCGTGCGCTCTAGATTCTCTTCTGTTTCTTCTTTGACATCATGCCCAGCTAGTTTCCACTGTTAATTGTTCTTCTAGACATGCTCCCACTAGGACATGGAGGATCACAATTTGTTGTATGTTGGTTAAGTGGATATACCATCCAATCAGGAGTGGAAAGGATACCAAGCTTTTATGAAACTCACCAACACAGAATGAAATGCAAATTGCAGATATTTGAAGAAACTGTTTGTTCACCGTTTGCAGACATTTGATGAACATATCCATGAATAATTTTGAATAACACAATTTCATGATCTGTTCAAGAACAAACTGCCAACATTAAATTTTGTCTCAACAAATTATTCATTGTGAACTATTTGCTCAGCTCCATCTGTGACTGAAAGGAGTTCTGTCCAGATGTGTCCTACTGTCATCTTACTAGATGGAAGTCTTTTATACAAGTTCTGTTCTGCCAAATATCTCAGGGGACGAGGATGTAACAATTTTAGTTATTAAAAGTCCACATATAGGGAATAAGACTGCAGAGGTGATTGTGGGGGAAAATGTTATTAAAATGTCCCCTTTCAGCATCTTGATGCCTCAAAATCATCAGTCAAATTATTTTGAATTAAATCCATTCTCCTCTTCCACTGGCCTCTCAGAAACCCCAACTTTCCGCCGCTTCTTTCACTACTGCCTCACCCTCCAGCGAAGAGACCCTTTTGTCTGTCTTCTTCTCAATCTCCAGTAGCCTACCTAATGCTTCTGAGAGGAATTGCCTTTACACATTGCCCTGAGAGCTCTTCTTTCCCACAGCCTCCCCATCTACCATGACAGGCCCATGCAGAGTCAGAAGGCCCTTCCTGCTCCTCTGCTGTTCTATCTTCCTTTCAGCACCAGGGACACTTCCTCCTCTCATACCATTGCCCATCCCTCCGTAGTGTCTTGGGAGCGCTTCTTCCTCTTCTTTTGCCACTTGTTTATGGCCTTTCCTTTTTTGCTATTCTGGCCAGGCTGGCCTCTGCATCATGTGACTTAGTGATGCTTTTTATGGTTGCATGGAGTGCAGGCAAAAGCACAGACAGACGGCAGCCCCTTCTCGTTCTGTAGCTCCCAGGCTCAGATTAGTAACATACTGGTTGGGCTGGCTGCTGTCTCATGCACCCTCTCCCTTAGTTCTCTTGAATCTGCCCTGAGGAGAAGATATCAATCATACAACCAGGCCAGATCCAAATCTGCTGTCACAACTGGCCTGTAGAAGTGAGTGGAATGTTCTACAGGGTTGGACAGGGAGGTGGAAAAAAATAATATAGCCACTTTCTCTTCTGCAAGCTGGCAGACTGCATCTCACCTCATAGGGAAGCTGCTGCTGTAACTCACCTCAGTTTGTCTATTGGGGCAGGTCAGCTACACTGCTTCATGTTCCAGAGAGACCCTTCTAGTGCCATGGCCAGCTAATATCAAAGACTACTCTACAGTTGTTCTCCTCAATAGTTGTATATATGAATAAAAAGCGCAGAATTTAAACTAGGAAAAGCAAAGTTGTAGGAAGATGCATGAGGATATCATGAGTCGAACCCACAATGGAGTTGACAGCAGGCTTTTTTTCTGATGTCAGAATATATTAAAATGCAAGTAAAGAGTTGCACAGCTACATGCAGAAGGTCCAAAGTAAAAATCAAACGTGCTTTTAAGAGAGACATGGGGATGGGAAAAGCCATTTAATGCTCTACATGCTTATAACTCCGAGATACCAGCTACATGACGAACATCATTCTCCAGTACATCTGCTCCAACACTCTCTTTTAAAAATTTACCTTTTTTCTCCTCAGAAAATAGTTGCTGGAAGTGTGGTTTCTGAGGAAAGCTCCATTTTTCCTGAGGCTTTAAAAACCACTATGGTGCTGCTGCTCCCAAATGCAGTGCAGATTTTAGTGCTGCTCACAAAGCTATGATGAGGACACAGAGGGCTAAATTCAGAGGGCTATTTACATGAATCTAACAGTCTAAGCTGTTGTAACTTAAACTTCTAGCCCCCTTAGTGGGTAAACTACACCAGCTTTGACCCACTCGGGTATGTCTACACTGCAGTCAGAGGTGTGATTGCAGCATGGGTAGACATACCTGAGCTAGCTTTGATCTAGCTAGCTCAAATAACAATAGCCATGAAGCTGCAGCAACTTGGGCAGCGCTAGCACTGGCTGTACAAGCTCACCCAGGACCCTGGGACTGTGCCCAAGAGACTAGCCCGTGCTGCTGCAGTTTCACTGCTATTGCTACCAAGCTAGATCAATCAAGGCTAACCTGGTTACCTCTGCATGTGCTGCATCATATCTTTGATGGCAGTGTAAACGTACCCTAGAACCTGCCTCTGAATTTGGCAACAAGAGAGGTATAGCATAAACATACAATATGTCATGTCCACTATTAAGAGACCCAGCTGTGTTTATGATTCCATGAGTGCTAGTCCCTCTGACACAATGCCATTGTCTGTCAGGACAGAGTTTGACTAGAAAAACTCCATGCTAAAGGATAGAGAAAATATTCACACCCAAATTAAAACCAGTGCACTATTCATTTCTTTGTTACTAGATTAGCATTTTTGATATGTTACCTGAAATTTCTGTAACCTAAGAATTATTTTCTTTGCTGTCTGTGAATGCACTTTTATAATTTTACCCAGTAGATTGGGTATTGAAAATAAAACTTTTTGCTCTGTTTCTTGCCATTTTTTGTTTAAAAAGGCAATGTTCTTCTGTGAAACTTCTATTTTTGGCAAAAATAGTAAGATTGAAGAATCTTTTTTGTTTATTTACAAAATACTGAGTCCTATGATGCAGCTGGACTCATAAAACAATTTTAAATAAAACAGTTTATTTGTGAGGATGTACCAGGTGTTTGCTGCCCCTTGTTGGAGGCCCTGCTGTCTTGGCACTCCCTGCCCAAAGAAGATATCCTTTAGGGGTGAAGAGGAGAATGAAATGTAGTCCTCCAGGAGCTTCCTAGAAAGGCCAGCCAGGATGAGTATCAATCCTCCTGCAGCTAAAAGGACTAGGAACAGGAAGAAGCCAATTAGGGCCCGACAGGCAAGATATAAAAAGGCTGACTGCTTCTTCCAGTGGTCAGTTCTGGGTGAAGCTAGGACAGCATAGGAAGGATCTCCCACTGTCTGAACTCAATAAGCCTCGCCATCCCAACACCTTTTTGAGCCAATAAAAGACTTTTTTTTGTTTACTTTGTGGGATGTAAGGCCCGGGTGGGCTGTCCTGAGTCAAATATTAATTTGACTGCTGTAGGATTAGGTGAGCCTGTGACAGTATCCCCCTTAACATGTGCATTAATGATAATGGCAACCAAATTTTCACATGGACTATGAAAATGAGACTTGTGGTGCCATGTTGGAATAGCTGGCTAAAAGTCCATTTACCTGCACCTATACCCAATTTTTAAAGTGATTTTTTTTTAAACCAGGCTGTGTCTGTTACTAGCTATTTAGTAATAGTAAGTATAAGGGATATCAGTTTTCATGTCACAGCATGTAAGCAACCACTCAAGTGCCTGAGGTTAGGAAAAAATTTCCTCCGTATTTGTTATTGCAAACATGTTCATGATAGAATTTTTACATCTTTCTCTGAAATATCTGGTACTAGCCACTCGTGGAGCTGGCATAGCTAGACTGACCATTGGTTTGATCTAGGTTGGCAGTTCATGTTCCTATGTCCTAACGTACGTGTGTGTACAAGAAAAACCTTATGGGGGCCTTTCCATGTTTCATAACATGAATCAATTAGGTGTATCCTGAGCATTCCCATGAAGGTTTAAGAAAGTCTGAGCAGGCCTCTATTTGTGATACATGGACAGAGCATTTTTGTTATCCCCGTCCTTTATGTGACTGTGGCATAAGCTTTGATGTAGTCAGAGTTTCTGACGTTAGTACGCCTACTGAAAAAGCACATACCTGAATAAAATTTTCAGCATCAGGAAAATGTTCTTCCCGGTACTGAACATAACTGCTAAAAATGCTGCTTCTTAGAGCCATGTACTTTCAGGAACAAGAGATCTCAGTGGGGTGGATTCCACAGTTCATCAGGCAGTAAGGGAGGTGTCAGCTCATAGGTCTGGCAGCATTTTATTACTAACAGTGCACGATGCACAAAGCTTTAACCACTGGCATTAATGTATATTGCATGGTTTAGTCTCTATCTATTGAATTGAAAGTGCACTCCCTGCTGCCAGTCGGCATTAACCTAACCCTGATAATATCACCGTATCTGCATCTGAATTGAGTTGCTGTTCTTCTGGAATCAGCACTCTGAGTAGCTTTTTGTGTTTCTATCCAGATCAAACACTTTTATTAAAAATCATAAAAGTGTGTTATTTTCCAAAATCCACATTTTACATATGCTCTGCTTTATTATACTTAAAACACAAAGTTGTTAAATCTGCTGACTTACTACAATATTTTTCTCAGGATATAGAAGTTAAAATTGGCATGAAATCAAAGGCAACATGCTCCTCAAAGGAGAGACCATATCTGTGTAGAATACAGACTTCTTCCCTTTGTGTTAAATAAGAATGAGAGAGGTTTTTTTTCCCTCAAGATCTAAATGTTTATAATGGGCCTGAACTCCCAAATAAAAAGTGGTCTTGTATTGCTGACACAGTTACACAAAAGCTGGAAGTAAGGGCATGGCCCTGTGCCCATTTAATTTAATAGTGAAACTGCTGTTTTCAGTGGTGCAGGATTGGGGCCTTAATGTCTAGCTGTTTGTGCATCACCCTGCACATGGAGCTGTAGCCAAGGCTGAGATGGCTTTAAATACAGGGGCTCCCAGCAAACCTACCAAGAGTGGATATTTGGCCATTTGTCACAATATTGACTGGTGTCAGTGTCATTCTCTCACTGTAGAGACATTTAATATGGAGGTTGCCTTTCCCAAAATGATGCTTTAGCTCAGCAGACACAAAGAACTTGATGCTCCCACTGAATTCACTTGGAGTTTTATCACACAGACAAGCTGGGAGAAGAACCAAAGGTAGTAGCAGTTCATGGATGATTCCAGCCCATCTCTATTACAGGGCTGCCCAGAGGGGGTGGAAAGTGGGGCAATTTGCCCCAGGACCCCATGAGAATATAGTATTCTATAGTATTGCAGCTTTCTTTTTTTATGGAAGGGGCCCCTGAAATTGCTTTGCCCCAGGCCCCTGAATACTCTGGACGGTCCTGCTCTATTAAACTCTTCTTCATTCTGTAAATAGGATTGTTCAGGCAGATGCTATCACTGGCCAAAGTTGGGGTCAGAATGAGCACAGACAGGCATTATACTTGCATCTGTTATAATACAGCACAAGCCTTGGAAATACCCCTAATATTTTTATGCTGAATCCTCTCCTAAACTGACAGTATCAAGTGACTAGCTGGAGATGGCTTTCTGACTATACAAAATCACTAGACTAGATCGAGACACCCATATGCCTTTATTCAGTTTGTTTATAACCAAAAAGCAGATTTAAAACTAACTCTAAATGAAAAGCTTATTTCCTAATGAAAAAACTCTAACATTTTAAAATAAGTGAAAATTAATTAGTACTAAATTATAGTTGAATCTCTCTAGAATTATGTATTCCACCCACTTGAAAACCTAAAGAACTCAACACAATTTGTCATGATGATGATTACCAATGGGAGTAATAATAGTTAGCCATTTTTTGTAAAGTGTACCAAAAAAAGCATAAGTTTGGTTGGAGACTTAACAGAATATAAATATTTAAGTTGGCACTGTAGCTGCTGCTACAGCCATTAAACCCAAATTTGAAATATCAGAAGATTTTCGAAGACTTAAGTCAGATTGTCCCTAGCCCTTCTATATCAGTTCTTATACCGTACTCATCAACACAGTATCTGAGCACATTTCAGGAGTTCATTCAGCAACTACACATTTGTCACATGCTGTTTGTTTTCTCATCCACTCCCCGCATGAAGAAGAAAGTGCAGTGGGTTGTCTTGTTTTGGTAGGCTATGTAATTTTGCGGGGAGGTCATTAAATATAGATATAGCTGTTGTTATGTGTCTATATTAGAGAAGGAAAAGTCAAAGAAATGTGACTTGCATTTAGAGGGAAAAGTGGTGAGGATTGTGAGGATTCTTAGTTCCTAGGGAGTTCACTCCACAGTCTTGAACTACCCCCAGAAAAAGTTCTCTCCCACACGGACAAGTTTTCAACTCATTGTTGAGATGTTGACCACAGTCTTCATGCCAGAGTTTTAGACAGTCTTTTAGATACCCTCAGAACAGGTCATGGAGTTCTTTGAAGATAAGGACTGCAACCCTGAAATTGATTTGAAATGCTAATAGAAACCATTGTAGAGAGTGGAGGACAGGTTTGATATATGTGCAGTAACCTGCGTGACTTAGGAGATGCTCTCAAGCATTCTGAGCTAGCTGGAGTTTCCTAAATGCTGAAGGCTTCATGCCCAAGTATACTGCATTGCTGTAATCCATCAAAGAGGTGACATAGGCATGAATAATTGGGGCCGGGTCTTTGTCTGCCAGGGTGGGATGGAGTTTCCTAGCCAAGGAGAGATATGGTAGGAAGTGTTAATCATGGATTATACTATATGAAAGCTCAGCATCAGCGAGGAATCCAAGAGTACTTCTAGACTGTGGACTGAACTGACCAGTTGTGGATGTATATCGTCAACCAGTGGTGACTTTTGAAGAGCTTATAGCCATCGTGCATACTTTCCTCTGTCCACTAGCGTCACCTCTGTCTTCTTCATTCTAGTACTGCGCTATCTTGGTGGTAGTGGTGTGGTGAAGTATAGTGTATCATCTGCATATTGCTGGCACTTGAGTCTATGTTGTTTAACCAGTTAACCTAAGGGTTGCATGTATATGTTAAAAAGGACCACAAAGAGAACCAATTCTTGTGGCACTCTGCAACTGAGGGATCTAGTGGTGAAGGTGCAGTTTCCTATCTCTGCTTGTTGGGTGTGTCCCTACAGGAAGGACTCCAATCATTTCAGCACATTACCCTGGACCCCATCTCCTCTCTCAGGTGAGGCAGCAGAATATCACAATCTGTAGTGTTAGACGCTGCAGAGAAGTCCAGGAGGATGAGAATGTATGCCTGACCTCTATCCACTGACAGATCATTCATCAGCACCACAAAGGCAGTTTTGGTTCCATGTCTTGGCCTACATCCAGATTGTGCCAGGTCTAGAATCTTAGCTTCCATTAGATGAGCTGGTAGTTGGTGTTTGGCTCAGAATAAGGGGGATTGACACTGGGGAGTGGTTCACGGGGGCTGAAATGTCCAGGGTGGGTTTCTTCAATGATGCTTGGACCATTGTGTATTTGAAGAAGGAAGGCAAGATTCCTTCTCTGAATGAGGAGTTGGCTGTTTTGGTCAGGAATGGCACCAGTAGTTCATGACTCCATTTCTTTTTTCAGCAAAGTAGAATGATAGCTCTTTGCAGCACTTGGTGCTTGGCTCAGATCCAGGCATTCAGAATTAATGAAGTGGTCTACCACCTTGAGTCACTCCTTAGGGTAGGATTTGGCAGCCTCAGTGGAGGCTAAAAGGAAGATTATCTTGGCTTGCAATACTCAGCATATGCTTTAAGGAATTTTTTGTGGTTCCTCTGTGAATCATCTTTTGTTTTCTGCAATCAGTACTTGAGTTTCCACCCCACTCTCCATCCCTTGCAGTGTGTCAGTAAACCAGAGAGATCAGGGTGGGGAGGAAAGGGCCATTTTGAGGCTGAAGCCAGTGTAGCATGGTGGCAATTCACTAGGTCCTCAGTTACTTGTCTTGTGAATGGTGTGCTGGACTTTAGCAGGCTTTGGAATTTGTTGGCATCCATGAGTCTTCATGGTCAAATTAGGATAACTGGTCTTCCTTGTTGCTTTGGTCTCTGAGCACTGCCTAATGAAGAGATGGTCCACCTAAGACAGTGACTGGATTGTGATGTCCTCTATTTTGACATCTGGGTGGAAAATCAGGTCCAGGATGTGACCAGCTGTGTAGGTTGGACCAGAGATGACCTCTGGAAGTCCTAGGAGGCAAGTGAGGAGATAAGTTTTAGGGCTTTTGTATCTGTGGCCTTGTGCTGGGAGATTTCAACATGCATATCAACAGCAAACTTAGTGTATTTTGCCACCATTGCCAAAAAGATACCAGTGGTCTCCCTTTTTTAATTCCATGGGTTTGCAAGATACACAATGATTAGGATTAGTCACCATGCTTCTGTTCAGGGGGTGTGTAGGAATCCAGTTGGCAGGGAGGATATGGAACAATGAGACCAATCCTCCATCCACACAGGCCCATAGACCTGGCTACACCAATCCAAAGGATTTTGCAGCTTGCACACTCATTTGTGTTCTGGTGAAGGATTTGAGATGCTATTTCTTTCTGGTGGTTGCTCTGTCATTATGCAGCTCATGGAGTTTCCCATCCTAATTTCTCTCAGTGCCCTCAAATCTCTTTTTCCACAAAGAGGTCTTTCAGGGGAAGCTCCTTCAAATTAATTTTGCATTTTAATTTTGTCCCGCTTCTGGCAGTTTTACTACAGGAGAGGAGGATCTGTCCTTTAGATTTTTGGCTTTGGCAGCAAACCCACTATGTTTGTGCCAGTTAAGCTGTCCACAAACTGAAGAGCTGGCTGAATAATGCAAGAAGCTATTCACAAACATCCATTTGAATAAAACTTGTGAAATCACTTCATCAGGGTTCACAGCTTTGTTTCTTGTTTGCAAACATTAATAGTCACACATTTTTTGTTCACATGTGTAACCTGCTATTCAGTTTGTGTGTCCCCCTCTCTCTTTCCAATCCACAGAGGATGTGAGTCTGTTATAGTCCCAGCGAGTGACTCTTTTGCTCAAGCAGGAGAGACTTATTTTTTTAGATCTAATTCCCTGATTCAATCCCCAGTTTGTTAGCCAGGATGGCAGCTGTCACACAGGAATGTTCACAGAAGGCAGAGTAGTGAATATGTGAAAATAAGTATTTTTGCCAAGTTTCAATCCTGAAATGATTTTGTTCAAATTCCAGTTAGGAAATACCACTCTCACTAAATAACAGTGTCCTCTTGTCTCTTGTCGGATACTTACATTGTAAGCTCTTTGATGCCATTACTGGATTCTTGTTGTGTATGCGCAAGCTAAAACAAATTGGCCCTGATCATTCACTGAGGCTTCTAAGAGTTACTGCAATACAAATATTAAATATCAATATTGAATAGTGAACATATTGAGTGAATAGTCACAGGGAAGACTGCAAGAAAAACCATAGGATGAAATATGTTTGCATGAAACTTTAAAATCGTACGGTTTTGAAAAACTTAATTTAGTGAAAATCAAAATCTGCTCACAAATTATTTGTGAACAAAGAAATTCTAAATTCATCAAATTATTATGAACAGTTAATAAAGATATAGCTATATGTTAATAGCATTATGGTGGGAAGTTAAATTGAGAACTATTCTAATACTGACTTTTTAAAAATCTTTCTGAAAATTCTTTTGATTTCCTGATTGGTTTTTTTTAAACTTAGTCTCTCTTTTTTTGTTTTTGTGGGATATGTACTTGTTAGTTCTCATGCTAATTTCCCATCTCCCTCCATTTTTTATGTTTTTCTGTCTTGGTATTTAGGGGTAATCAGAAATCAGTCTTAATGGCATGAAATGCCAGCTGCCAAGATGAAAGATTAACTCCCTCTCCTCCCCCCACACCCATATAAACATTTCACAGTTGGCCAAGGCTTTAGTATTCAAAAACAGGTGCCTAAAGTTATTGCCCATTATGTGGATAGTCTCTGATATTGCAGAATGCCACACTTGCCAGCCCAGTGGTCTGATCCAATACAGCTAAACAGTTTGTTCCTTTTGAGTTCCAGTGGCTAGAAATGTTCTTCTCCCCCTCCCCTCCCCACCCCTTTTTCTCTTCTTTGTTTTTATTGAACTATCCAAAAAACAAAGCCAGAAAGAAAAGCACAGAAGAGAGAATACATTACATTATTATAAGCAAATGAAGCATGGGTTCTACTGAAGAGCAATGTGTAGCATATGTAATACATAGAGTACTATTTGCATTTTCAACTAGTAAGTTTTAATGAAGAGTGATGAACTCTGAAGATTGACATGTGCCCTCAAATTTGCTTCTCACCCAATGCTTTCCACTTCTCTCTTCCTATTGTACAGCATGAATAGAGGAGCTGTAGCTGCCTTTGAGTGGGAGATGAAGCAAATCAATCACTTGTCACTCTGCAGAAGTAAACTAGTCACAAATGATGAGTGCAGAGTTATTGATTTCTCCCCTCTCCCCTGCAAGGAAACAGCTGTTCAAAGTTTACAAAGGAAAGAAGGCAGTGTGTGGAGTCTTCTTTCAGACTAGTGCCATATTATTGGCGCAGCAAACACTGCGGACACACTAGCACGACAGATTAGCCAAAGCTAATCATAACCTCAGGGGTGAGAATAGCCTGTGATTCTAGGTCTAACTCTTTCACTTAGTCTCTCTGTTTCTGTCTACTCATTGTAAAGTAGTATAATACCACCTGCCTCATAGGGATTTTATAAGGCTTTAAATAATTATTTAAAGTATTTTGAGATTCTCCAGTGAAATATTCTATACCAGCACAAAGTGGTGTTTATTTAGGAGGACTCAATATTATATGTGAGACTATTGCAGGGAAAGGCTGAAGAAATTTGGGAGAGAATTTGAACCTGTCATGGTATAATTCCCCACTCTGAACCTTAGTGTCCAAAAGATGGGGTACCAGCATGAATTCCTCTAAGCTCAATTACCAGCTTAGAACCTGTAGCGCTGCCACCAACCAGGATTTCCAGTGCCTGGTACACTCTGGTCCCCCCAAAACCTTGCCCAGGGACCCCCAAGACCCAGACTCTCTGGATCTTAACACAAGGAAAGTAAACCCTTTCCCTCACCATTGCCTCTCCCAGGCTTCCCCTCCCTGGGTTACCCTGGAAGATCACTGTGATTCAAACTCCTTGAATCTTAAAACACAGAGGAAAGTCCACCTTCCCCCGCTCCTTTTCTCTCCCCCTCCCAGACTCTCCTTGAGAGAGAAAGTATTCCTAACACAGAGAGAAAATTAACCTCTCTCTCCCCCTTCCCTCCTTTCTCCCCACCAATTCCCTGGTAGATCCAGACCCAGTCCCCTGGGATCTCACCAGAATAAAAAAACAATCAGGTTCTTAAACAAGAAAAGCTTTTAATTAATGAAAGAAAAACAGTAAAAAATATCTTTGTAAATTTAAGATGGAATATGTTACAGGGTCTTTCAGCTATAGACACTGGGAATACCCTCCCAGCCTAAGTATACAAGTACAAAGTAAAATCCTTTCAGCAAAATACCAATTTGAACTCCTTCCAACCAAATACACATTTGCAAATAAAGAAAACAAACATAAGCCTAACTCGCTTTATCTACCTAGTACTCACTGTTCTGGACATATAAGAGACTGTATCAGGGAGATTGGAGAGAAACCTGGTTGCATGTTTGGTCACTCTCAGAACCCAGAGAGAACAACAACTGAAAAGTAACACCACACACAAAAACTTCCCTCCCTCAAGATTTGAAAGTATCCTGTCCCATGATTGGTCCTCTGGTCAGGTGACAGCCAGGCTCACTGAACTTAACCCTTTACAGGCAAAAGAGATATGAAGTACTTCTGTTCTATTAACTCTTACTTATCTGTTTATGACAGAACCATCAAGAAAAAACAACCTGTCTCTGTTCTAGTCCTACTAACTATAACAAAATAAATGTTATACTTGCACATTTGCTGATATAGGGTTCCATCCTGCTCTCACTGAAGCCAATGCTAGAACTTCCATAGGTTTAAAGGGTGCAGGATCAGAGCCTCGTGGAAGATAGCACATGGTGATGTCTATTTCAAATTGACACCAAAGAGCAGACCTGGGGAGAAGGGAGGTGGCTAAAAACACTAGAAATAACACGAGCTGTCTGAATACTGACAAAATACTATTAGTAAGTAATCTATTTTCTGATAGACAGGAAAAGTTGACAAATATTGTTTGGCCATTTGTAGAGGTGGTCAAATCATTTAAAAAATATTACAAACGATTTGTCAATTGGTGAGTGGGAGGGAACTATTGACAAAAATTATTCCCCGACATTATTCAACCAGCTATGCTAATACTAACAAATTTGCGTCACTTCACTCTCAAAGAGAAACCTATGCAATTTTGGACTTATGCCTGGCAAGGCTCTGACAAGAGGAATTTTCAGGTTCCATTCATAATGGTCAAAAGCAGACAGGTGGTGTTTCAGTCTACTTAGATCTGTGATGTCATCCAGGCCAGCAGACATTATGTGCATTATCTGTCACCAGGGCCTCCAAACAATAAGAAAAACATTTATTTTTCTGTACAACAAAGGGAATTGCACATGCTCTGGATGACCACTTTGCTGATCACGAGCATAACCTGTATCTTAGACTTTTCCATCACGCTCACTTTATACTGTTGGCTGACAGAGTATGTCTACGCTGCCGACTCTACACTTGTCCAGGCATGGGTTGTGCCCAACCCTCACACACACACACCCCTGTCCTCACTGAAACCTCGAAGCATATGTCTTGGGGCGAGTAGATGCTCACCTGAGGGGTCTCAGTATGTGCTCAGGTGAACTGTGGCCTGCCCCACTTTCCAGTGTGGATGTGAGGAAGGTGGAGGTACCAGGTCTTGAGTTCCCATAGTCCTCCATTTCCATTCCCCCAGTGTTCTGTACCCACATCTTCCTGCCCCTCAGTAAAGGAAGTGGAAATCTAATTAGTCACACAATGACTATGCAATACCTTTAGATGGGGTGCTCCAGAAGAGGAGGTTCAGGCTGGTGGGGGAGCCTGAGAGGGAAAGAGGAGGGTCAGGCTGATTATAAAGGAGAGAAGGGGGCTAAGAGTGGAAGAAGTGGATCAGTCTGGGAATAGTGGGGTGCCTGAAAGGGGAAGAAGAGGGTCAGGCTGGTGGGGGATGGGAATTAGCCATTTTTTTTCTGCCTCTCAGAGGTGGCTCTGACCAGGTCTGATCCAGCCACCCGCCGCATCATGACTAATGACAAGGATGGATGGGCTAAACTTCAGTGAATGGCATTGCTCAGGGCCACTCAAGTTTGATGCCCTAGCTTGATGCACAGGCAGGTCTGGCACCCAAGGCAGCGGGGCCTCTTCTCTGTCTAGTTTAAGGAAGATGTGGGGGGGGTAGGCCCAATTTCCAAAGTGCTCAGGGCCCCAAAATGCCAACACAGTGCTGGATCTAGGGGAAGAGGGAAGGGCACAGAGGCACATGCGCACCTCATCTATGCAGAAGAGCCCCATGCAGAGGATCTCCATGCAGATCTGAGGGCCACAATCCCCCCTAGAGTTATGCATCACTTGTTGAATGTTGTTTACCATTGTACAGAACATGAAAAGAGATCCCCGTCCTCCCCAATGAGCTTACAGCCTCAGGCCTCCATACTGCAAGAGGCCAAGTCCCTTCTAAAAGGTGCCAAAGTTGACATGATCACATGTCCTGATTTTATAGGGACAGTCCCAATATTTGAGGCTTTGTTTTATATAGGAACCTATTATCCCCCATCCCAATCCTGATTTTTCACACTTTGTGTCTGAATTGTGAGGTTAAGCCCTGAATTAGACACTGACCTTATCTGACATAAAGAGAAAACTATAGGAAGGAAACCTGCCTATGGAAAACTTCCACAAACTTTTATTCATTATGTATGTGTCGCAGCCCACGTATGCTAAGTATAAAAAAAAATGTTCACAGAAAAGGACAGAAAGAGGTGATGAGCAATTCTAGCTCTGTTGAACCTGAAGTGAAAGCCAATAATAACCTAAATGATTTCAGGAGCTTTCAAGAGCATTTCTCCATTTTCTTCAGCTAAATTAAAATGAACCCACATGCTCAACTGTGCTTAAGCAAAAATAGTTACCATGGTTACAGTGGAGGTATTCTAAATGTAGTACAGTATATGAAGTAATCAGCTAAAATGACTATGTACAAACTGATGACAGATGGCCATGCAAGTTAAAAATACTGGTAAATAGAAAATCCCCTCAGTAAAAATAAATCTTCAGGATTTATGCCTCTGCCTTTATTACGTAATTATTGAGGTGACAGTAATAGGGGAGGGGGTAAAAATGAGCAGCTGAAATTTCATCCAAAGCATTTTAGTGCTATTTATGAGGCATCAGATACAAAGTAATAAACTAATAATACATATAAACAAACTAATCACGTTATTATAAAAGTCAGAAGAACAGCTTGTTAGAGAAAGTACCACTTGGGAAGCATAAGGAACATAAACCAAAGAAAATGCATTGACTGATACAAAGCAAAGAATCCAACAGACTATATTTTATCAAACAAGCTACAGTATACAATAAAGCCCCCCTTTGCCCCCTCCTCTCCCAAGTTTACTACCCTTTCCTATTTCCACATCAGAGAACAGTATCCAAGCCTTTAACAAAAGAACACCAGGAATTGCTGCTGTTTAGAGGAAAGTAATTTGGATTGTAAAATGGACCCCTTTAAATTGATCTCATCCATACTCCTTTAAATTGATCTCATCCATACCTGTTTGCTCAGCCTTCATATTCTTATTCCTCTTTCTTGGTCTGTGTCTGAGATATAAATTCTGTCTTTAGATATGCAGAAGGGGAGTTATGTATGTGAGAGCAGGATTTGTTCCTCGAGTACCTGACACTTCATAGAAAACATGGAAATGCATTTTATTTAGAAATATGCCTATTTATATCTTACACAGTACATGTTCTTTTATTGTCCCCTGTAAGAGAGTAGAGAAATCTGACCCTGTACCTAGGCAAGAAGGGATTAATGGCCTATCCTGAAGATAGGGGCTAGAATCAACCTCACATTTGCCAAAATGATCAAGCCTGGAAGGAGAGCCTCCAGCTGCATTTAATAACCAGGAGAGGACAGATTATATAAAGGTGGATGAAGCAGGCCTCAGTGATGACTGTCCAAACAACGGAACACATATCCTTAGACGCAGTAGGCCTGAGAACTATAGACAATTGGCAGACGGAGAGCTTTTCTTGAAGAAGAGAGTACTTTGCCAATAAACTGATTGACCATTCTCTGTGAATGGGACAGACTGTCCCCTGGCAGTTCCGTAAAGAGAGGCACAGCCTCAATGTTCATTTGATTTGATTTCTTCTCAGGAAGGGATCTCAGCCTGGACAGTGGGACTCTGTTAGTTGATTGGCTTGTTTGAATTAAGAGGATGGATGATGGCGTCCTCCCCAACTATCACCACCATGTGCCCATTAACCCTAGCTGTGGTTAATGAGCATTCCCGGATAGGACACCTGTATGTCTGTCTTGTATGTTGCTAGGAACACCTGTCTGTCATCTCTGTTTCTTAACAGTTCATTTGTTCCTGCTGTTTATTCCCTCAAGTGAGATAACTACTAATAATGGGGAAACTCGGTAGATTCACATGTTGTTTGAGTAAGCATTCAAAATGTGATTGTTTATCAACAGCTCATCAGAGTCATCTGAACTTTCATAGGCAGGGTAACCAGACAGCAAGTGTGAAAAATCGGGATGGGAGTGGAGGGTAATAGGAGCCTATATAAGAAAAAGACCGCAAAATTGGGACTGTCCCTATAAAATTGGGACATCTGGTCATTCATAGGTCCTAAATTGTAGATAGACTCTAGACACAAACTTATTAGTTCAGCGAAAACAGGATGTTTGGAAAAACTATCAGCAATAGAAGGAGGAAGCTTGTCACTCAAGCTGGAACTAAGCTTTAGCTATAGTGGCCACTACCACAACCACTTGACAGAGTAGGATCTTATTAATTTACACTGGTAACTGGGAGACTCATTGCAAAGTATAGGTTTGGGAATTAGTACGAAAGAGAACAAACAGAACAAATGTGAGGCGATTGTTTCACAGTGCACCCTGTTCCTTTGTTTAGAGAAGTGCCAGTTAGTTTTAATTATATCACAGTATAATAACGAATATTCTGTAGTATTTCTCTGCTGCTTTTTCCGGGATATGACCCCACCCAAATACACTATGTTGTGGAAAATTGACCACATGATTGATTTTGGATCTGATCAACCTGAGGCTCCTTTATTGATTAATCAAACATGCGTGCACGGGGGAGTCAGCCAAGGCAGCGGACACCCCCCGTCCCAATAGACAAAATATGAACGCTTATATAGGATAAAACCACAAAAGTGCATGTACTTCCCTAAATTTTAACATCCATGTAAGGAATAAAGCAAAGCAAGTTTTCCTGTTTTTCTTAGTCTTACCCTTTGCGGTTTTTTGCTCTGTCACCGGGCAGCTATTAATCACAAGCTGTTACAAACGGTTAGTTCTGCTTTTATAATGTCTTTTTGCCCTTTTTCTGCCTCCCCTCCTTTCTTGCCTCCAGGCATACATACAGTTTACTGGACCAAAGTTTAGGCCTGGACCTTTTTTCCCCCCACAACTACTATTAAATCTTTGCCAAAAAGTTATACAGACCACCAGTCCTTTAGTGTAGGTGAATTATGAGACGTATGAAATAGTGAGTTTCTATTATGTTACAATTAGAATTTGGTAAACAGAGTAAATTGCCAGAAGAATCCCACCAATGAACCAATATCTAAGACTAGGATCAGGCAAAGTTGAGGAGGGAGCCTCAGATACAGGTGTGCCCCAGAGGACAGGTTCCCTATCACCCCAGGCAAGTTTATCTAGTGAGACTGGATCTTGTAATCCAGAGGATGTGGCATTATTTTAATAACTTCATATAATCTAATAAAAAATGGGAGGCAAAGCTGGATAGTGTTGGATACCAGAAGTATCAAAAGTCTAGTCATTAAGTGATCACTTTAAAAGAATTTCTTTGTCTCAAGGAACATAGGAGAATTTGAGTTAAATAACTAAGACATTGCCTAATACCCTATTTCCAAAAGTACTGTTAAAATAAATTGGAAATGCTAGTAAGTAAATGTAGAGCTGTTAATCATTACTCAATACAGTTAAGAAAGGACACAGTGGGTACTAATAGATTTATTTCTTTATTGAATTTTTTGAAAGCAATATTGGATAGTCCATGTAATTGGCCGATATCAGTTGATGTGTCTCCTGGTTATCTGAAATTTAGTAGCTGTTAATGGAATACTAAGAAAGGAAGTTTGTTGAACACATCTAATTATCTTTTTGAGTGTTGGTGATAGAGAAACCTTTATCTTTGTATTTAATAAATTCAAGTCAGGTATTCTAATATGCCCCAATGGAACAAAGAAAACTCAAGGCATTTTTGAGAATCAGATTCATACTTTTCAAGGATGACTTTACCAAATTAGGTGCTGAAGTAGCAATTTTCTTCCGAGTGATATTATGGATTTTTTTTTTTTTACACATTCAGTATAGCAATGCAATTCACTTGCAAACCCCTGCACTCAGGGAGTGATGCTCAAGCCAATGGGACTTCATAGAGATGCAGGAGGTTGTATTTGTGGCCATATTGTGTGATCAGGTCCTTAGAGAAGTAGTAATTAATGATAATACAAAAAAATCTTGTCCTCTAAATCATGAATGGCCCATCATCATCATCAGTTTGACAACTCGGGCTCATTACTCACTTTCTTCAGTCCCAAGAAAGAATTCTTGCCTTCTAAAATTTTAACTACCGTAGAACCTCAGCATTATGAACACCTCAGAAATGGAGTTATTTCGTAACTCTGAACAAAACGTTATAGTTCTTTCAAATGTTTACAAATAAATATTAACTTAATAGAGCTTTGAAATTTTATTATGCAGAAAAAAAGCTGCTTTCAATCATCTTAATTTAAATGAAAAAAGCACAGAAACAGTTTCCTTATCTTGTCAAATCTTTTTTTTTAATTTTCCCTTTATTTTTGAGTAGTTTACATTTAACACAGTACTGTACTCTATTTGCGGTGTGTATGTGTCTAAGAACAAAAGACTGGCCGTTCTGGGTCAGACCAAAGGTCCATCCAGCCCACTATCCTGTCTACCGACAGTGGCCAATGCCAGGTGCCCCAGAGGGAGTGAACAAGGGTGAAAGTAGAAATAGGGACTTACCAGTGTAATCCTTCTGCCCCTCTGAGTTGGCAGCAACAAGGGCCGGGTTCAGTATCCAGGGGTTCCGTTTCAATAACACAATGCAAAACCAACTCGAGCCCCCATCCAGTGACTTGGGAAAATCTTACACACACCCCTGGGCGCCTCGAAGAGGCAATACTTCCCCTCTTGCAAGCACAGAGTCTCGGTGTAGCAGAAAAGGTTTAATTACATGAGATAAACAACAAGCAGTAAATTGGGAAAACACTTCAACTAGAGTTCATAGACCAAACCGTGAGCAAAGACCCACCCCAGGAAATTGGGCCTTGTCCTTTTCTCTGGGCTCTTGAGTCCAGAAACCCCCCCAAATCACCCACAGTCCCAAAAGTCCCACAATCCGAAAGTCTCTGTCCTGGGTCAGTGCAATCCCAGAGTTCAAGAGTCTATCTGCAGAGGTCGCCCGCCCTGTCAGCCTGGGTAGAAAGGGGCACCTTACGTGGTCCAGGGCCAACTGCCCTGCCTCTCCGTGGGGTTCTGCTTCCGCCTTCTCCACGAACTGCTCTGCTCTACCAGCCACTCCACTCTGCTCCTCCAGCCGTCCTCACAAACTGCTCCACTCCACCAGCTGCTCTGCTCTACCAGCTGTCCTGTGATCCACTCCAGCTGTCCCCACAAACTGCTCGTCTCTGCTCGCTCCGTGGGCCGCTCCAGCCATCCACTCTGCCAGTTGCTCTGTTCCACCAGCTGTCCTGTGATCCGCTCCAGCCGTCCCCACAAACTGCTCCACACCACTCTGCCAGCTGCTCTGTTCCGCAGTATAGCTTCAGGCTCCCCTACTAGTTAGCACAGTACTCAGTGCTTTCAGCTCAGTAATTCCAGCTCTTTAGTGATTTCAACTCTTAGGCCACGTCCAGACTAGATATTAAAATCGATTTTAGATACGCAACTTCAGCTACGGGAATAACGTAGCTGAAGTCGAATTTCTAAAATCGAGGTACTCACCCATCTGGACGGCGCTGCATCGATGTCCGCGGATCTCCGTGTCGATTCCGGAACTCCGTTCGGGTTGATGGAGTTCCGGAATCGATGTAAGCGCGCTCGGGGATCGATACATCGCGTCCAGACTAGACGCGATATATCGATCCCCGAGCAATCGATTTTAACCCGCCAATGCCGCGGGTTAGTCTGGACGAGGGCTTAATGGTGTCAGCTCATAGTAGGGACGCCCCAATGCTAGTGCACCATTAGCCCAAAGTGAGTTCAGCTCAGTAACCTGTATCTAGATTCTTAAGGGAATAAAAAAATCAACTCTGATATTCCACAGTGGAGAGAGGAGGGGGTGGAACTGGTGCTTCTGGCTCACACAAAGCGCCTACACCACCAGCACAGATACCTGTCCCCCGCCTCTCTCAATTAACTGGGTTTTGGAACCCATGTCCCTTGTCTAGCAAGTGTCACTTAATTTATATTGAGACATCTCTGTCATAAAGCAGTATCATAGTTCCTCATTCACAAAAACGGGTGACAACACTTTATTCCTCTTGCCCCAGTAACAACGAAATTGGAGATCCCAGAGCTGTCAAAATAACCATCCCAGGCTGCCATGGGCTATGCTAGATGGGATGGGTGTGCCAATACAATACCTAAAATTCCTTTCCACACTCCTCATAATTCACCAACAGATGTCAGGGAAGGGCTCATCCTGACTCTTCTTACACCAGTATGGAGCTGGGTTGGGGCTGGCAGAAGGAGCAGAGATGGAGGAGTCAGAGCAAATCCCGGCCCGCCCTGTACCGGTAAGTGCCCTCCCCTGCTGGGGTAGCAGCGGCAGCCGGGGGCTCCGGCAGGAGTTTAAAGGGCCCAGAGCTCGGCCGCCACTACTGCCTCAGGCCCTTTAAGCCCACTGCTACCCCAGGGCTCTGGCAACAGGGTTCCAGGGGCTATTTAAAGGGCCCAGAGCTCTCCTGTCTCTACCACCCTGGGCCCTTTAAATAGTCACCAGAGCCCTGCTGCTACTCCAGGACTCTGGGGGCTATTTAAAGGGCCCAGAACTTCCCTGCTTCTACCACCCTGGCCCTTTAAATAGCCCTTGGAGCCCTGGGTAGCGGCAGCGGGGCTCCAGCTGCTGTTTAAAGGGCCCAGGGCAGTAAAGGCAACTGGAGCCCCGGCCCTTTAAATAACCCCCAGAGCCCTGATGTCACTATACTAGGGCTCCAGCAGTGGGGCTCTGGTGGCAATTTAAAGGGCCTGGAGCTCCAGCCACTGCTGGGAGCCCCAGGGCCTTTAAATTGCCGTCTGGGGAAGCTGGGCTACCCCGGTACAGCGCACCGGCTTACTTTCACCTCTGGAGTGAACCTAACAGGTAGTGATCAAGTGATCTCTCTCCTGCCATCCATCACCATCGTCTGACAAACAGAGGCTAGGGACACCATTCCTTACCCATAGTGGCTAATAGCCATTAATGGACTTAACCTCCATGGATTTATCCAGTTCTCTTTTAAACCCTGTTATAGTCCTAGCCTTCACAACCTCCTCAGGCAAGGTGTTCCGTGTATGTGTGTGTGTGTATGAGAGAGAGAGAGAGATCTCATTTGAAACCAGAAGTATGCAGTGTGTGGTTGACCAGTCAGTTTGTAACTCTGGTGCTCATAACTCTGAGGTTCCAAGGTATTGCTTTATCTTAGGATAACTAATGCCATAATCCAGCAAGGTGCTCAGAATGAATGGAGTCCCATTGGTTCAATGATTATCACAGATTATGGCCTTTAAATAAATGTACAATTGGAAGCAGCAATGTTTTGAAGTATCTTGGTAACTTTTATGTATGGTGATGCCATCAAATCTCAGTCTATTAAACCACAGTATTTCTGGTCTTTTGGGTAAATTTTCCATGACTCTTGAATATTAACCATACTATATGAGGCTAGTTTTTAACAATTTCTAATTTATGCAAATACTTAAAGGGTTGGATTTTCAAAAGAAGTTTAGCATTGGTTTAACTGCTCCTATTGAAGTCAATGGGACAAGATGAGCACCTTTGAAAATCCCACCTGAATTATTTTAGAATGAACAGTATCATTTCAACTACCTGACCACATGCAGCTAAGGAATACAGTTCAAATGTCGAACATCAGAGTCACAGCAAATTGCCTGTGAGCAATCAATACGTTTTTTTAAAAAGCTGCTGAAATTCAAATAATGAATAAAGTTGAGGTACAGTACCTGATATTTGCACGCAACTGTTCCACAGGCAGAGAAAGATGCTGAATTGTTAGGTAAGTTATTCATTCCAAATCATTTGCTTCGCTTTAATTAGAATGTATTTCAGAGTTTTCCATGAAGGGAAAGTCTCACTTGTTCTTCTAATTCTTTGTCATAACATATTACAGAGGGATCTAAGTTGGGTGCTTGATTTCATTTAAGTTACAGAACATACAGTAACACCACTTGGAGTCTGTATACAATATTGCCTCTATAACTTATTACATTGTTGAGCTAATGTCAGGGCCAGCGCTTCCATTTAGGGCGCCAGGATTTGGGAGGGTGGCGGACTGCTCCGGTGGACCTCCCGCAGGTGTGCCTGTGGACGGTCCGCTGGTCCTGCTGCTCTGGTGGACCTCCCGCAGGCGTTCATGCGGAGGGTCCGCTGGTCCCGCGGTTCCGGTGGAGCATCTGCAGGACCGCCTGCGGGAGGTCCACCAGAGCTGCAGGACCGGCGAGCCGACGCTGCGCCTAGGGTGCCAAAAACCTTGGCGTCGCTCCTAGCTAATGTGTCCTGAATGAGATGGAAGGATACGTTCTAGTCACTAGAGAGCACTACCATGTTCAATCATAGCCAGTAGAAGGCATCCTAGAATACTGGAGAAGAAAGCAATAGCCTGAGGTCAGGGGCCTAGAAAAGCAAGCTACGTGGAGAGTTTGATCCAGTATTGGAGCAGTAGCAGCAGGCCAAAGGCATTTTATGAGGTTCAACAGTCATTTTAACTGGTTTGCTGTGATCAAAATAATGCTAACAGCTTCTGTTAGTGAATATTTTTCCAACAGGTACTGATTTTTCTATAGTAACTTTCCTAGTGAGATAGTTATAACATACATTTGTAACAGGAATCTGGGAAAATGCATAATTGTTCCTAAGAATCCTTGTCAATCCTGTTGAAAGAGGAGGCTATTGTGTAAATGCTTGTATCAAAAAGAGTGTTAATAGTCTCATTGCCCTTACAATTAATATTTCCCCTATTTTGCCCACCTTTGGAAGATTAGCATACTCCCTAGTTGATTAGTAAACCACAGATTAACTATTGAAAAGTTAGTGTCACTGGATCCTGTAGTCAAGAGGGTTGGACTTCAGGGCATTCCCTCCAGAAATGTCTTAATGTGCCTTTTTTTTGTGACAAAGGAGCTACATAAAGGATGAATTTAGTCCCAATTTTTAATCCAGGAATAAAAAGGAAAATTAAGAAATCTTGTTCATCTGAGAAATCCCTTGTAAGGGTGTCACAATGCAGTTCTGGGTCATACAGTTGGTGACAGGATGAAAGGCAAAAAGAAGTTTGGAGAAAACAGGATATTTTAAAGTTACATAAAAATGATTGAGACTTCAGGTTGAGACTCCAGTGGCACAATTCAGGTTATACATTTTTTAAAAGAGTGCCTCTTTTAAGACCCATTCTTACAATATATGAAAGTACTTAGCATGAGCCGAGGTCTAACCACCACTACATTCTAATTTGGACTGAGCTTGGGGAGACTGAAGACTAGCTTATGTTCCCTTAGCTCCACCTCTAGTCTCTAAAATGGTAGTATAATGACACTGCCTGCACAGTTTAGGTAAACCCACAGAGCAGAAATGTGGTTAACAAATATTAAAAAAAAAATCTTAGAGTTAATAGAGTAATACAGAGAATTAAATAGTTTTCCTATGAAAAGGTGAACATAGTTTCCAGATGTGCACGTCACTCTGACCTTATTACTTTCTTTGATTTTCTGTCCTGCTGTTGATATCTGTCTGGACATCACTGTGATCTCACATCAGATTTTACAACATTTTAATGTCATTGACTTAAAGGCATTATTACTTATTTTCACATAGGCATAAGTGCGATCAGAATCAGGCATTCATTCTTTTTGTGCAGGCATAACACACAGCACTAAAGTCACTGGGGATTTGATTTCACAATAACTCATAATTTCCTTTCTTGGTCAATATGTGGCATGATTGTTCCGGAGTATGTTCTAGTTGATTGCTCCATGCTTATTTTATATTTGACTACATGGTAAAAACATCATTTTCAATTAAAATGAGTAATAAGAGAATCCATCAGCCAAGAAGGGATGGAAAACAGTATTCTAATATTTGCTGACATATCTACAGTTTGTAGAGTTGTCATTTTCACAAGTTAAAAATAAAAATCTATTATGGTTCCTCTGGGGGGTTCAGAGGCTAAACTATTCTTGCATTAAAGAAAATGGGATTTCAAATATCATTGGGGGAAAGGACTCTTTGTATGACCTGCTATGCTAACTATCCTATCTAAAAACAATTTCTGAGGCTGATCAGGAAAATCTTATACAGCAAACAAATATGATAAATTGATAGAGGGAAGTTCTAAAACAGTGCAGCGTGTGAATTTAAATTACAGCTACTGAAATTGCTGTATAAAATGTACTATGCTGGATATAAAGTTATATTAGTGTTTCTAATACAGAGGAACTAAATTCCATTCTGTCTTTGAGCTGCATCGAAGAGAAAGGTGGCTTCTTTTATCTATGACCTCCATCTATGCTGAGAAATGTAATTTTTCAGAAAGATATAGAAGTCATTTTAGGCTAAAAATTTAGGTATTTAATCAATTTAATATGTTGGATTTTGTAAAACTGTAAAATCAGAATGCTGATACATTTCTATTTCTCTAGAGTATTATTAGGTTCTCAGATACTATAGTGATGAATGCCATAGAAATGCATATAAAATAAATTAGAGACTAATTAAAGTTATAGAAAGCTCTGAATGAACAATCAATGCTTTACAAAATTATGAAAGCCAGATTTCCTACTTCCCCATCCATACTTTTATTAATCTGAATTTATGCCAAAACATTGTTAAACTATTGTTGTATTTACAATAGATGAAGGAATTTGAGCACACGGGACACAAACCTTGCAAATCCAGGCAGGGAAGTTACAGAAAGGCATAAAGATTGCCACCTCTGATAGATCATTCCCTTTTCCTCTGATTTCCTAGAAGTGCCTCTAGCTGGGAATTGAACTCTACAGGTCTAAAAGACAGAGAGGAAGAAGGAGGGCCCGACAGAGCTTGGGGAGAATGTCTGGTCTCCACAGTATTGGACTTTGACCAATTCCATATAACTTTCATCCTCTGTGATGTGAAATACTTAATCTCCAGGGCAGTGACAATGCTGCTGAGGTGCGGCGCTGAAGGAGGGAAACAAGGAAGCAGTGTAGAAATCTGAAGTTGTTAGATCTCCAAAGAGCAAAACTGATCATTAGAGATCTTGTTGGTTTGGGAGGCTGAATCTCTGCCCACTTATTGGAATAGGCACAGGCAAATCCCACAACCTAAGAAAAGAATACATCAGAAATTCTGCATGTGCAAACTTTGGAAGCTTCCTGTCTTCTACATAGGTGTAGCTCACATAAAAGATGATACAGCCCTGTGCTGGAAGGAATAGGTTTGGAGGATGATATGGTGCCACGTTGGGGGGTTGGGAGGGTTTAGAATTACTTTCTTTTTGTGGTGGTATCCTGTGCATATTTTACAAATTATTTTGTTGTTCTGCAAGACGTTAGCTCTTTTTTACACTGTCAGTGAAACAATCCTTTCCTCCTCTCAAATTCAGATTGTTAGTCCCCTTGAGGTATTAGCTTTCTGTACGTTCCTGAACAAATCTTGCAAAATTGTAATACATTTGTAATATTTTTCTGATGTTTGATATTGAGCTACTGTACTTACCATTTCTTCCCACATCTTACAGCCTCTTTGGGAGAATATTAATGTTTTACCCTGACTTCAAGGATTGATTTTTTTATCCAGAAATATCTTCCAACAATGTCAGCAGTTTGCTCATTTCTCTTGATACTTTGCAGTGTATTATACATATGTGTGTACGTTAAGCAGTGTATACAATCTTTTCACAAAAATGTCAGCCCCACTATATCAGGAAAGAAGATTTTATTTCAGCAGTACTGTGGTCACTCCACTGCAAAGAGAAAATAAACTACTAGTTCTCCCACTGTTTGTAGCTGATCAGCTTTTGTTTGTCATTTATGATAATGTACACAAAGAAACTAAGTAGTTGAGGAACAGTGTGTTGGTTTTTTGCACTTCTAACTTGTTTCTATGTAGGCTGACCAGACAGCAAGTATGAAAAATTGGGACAGAGGGTAGGGAGGTAATAGGCGCCTATCTACAACAAAGCCCCAAATATCGGGACTGTCCCTATAAAATCGGGACATCTGGTCACTCTATTTCTGTGCTAGATATGGTTATAGATGTCCCAATCCTCTTTACCATCTTGTTTGTTTAAAAAAATAATTCTACTTACCACTTTCCCTACTTGTCCATCCCTACTGAGCCATGGTCATTGACCCTTGTAGCTCTCTTCCTTGGTTAAATTCAAAGGGGCTGAATTTCAATTGCAGTCTCTCCAATGATTTCTGAAAATCGTCCCAATGTTTTGTAGTAAGGTTCACCTGTGCTTTAAAGGATTCCAATCAAAATTCCTTTGGGATGTCATGAAATGTGGATGAGCTAGTTACTGTATATTGAAACTTGTAAAAAAAACTATTTAATCGATTGATGATTTATTTGTTTTCTGTCTCTAGGTACACTTTCCCACCTAACTATCTTTTAAAGTATTTTTTTAAAAATATTTTAAACAAGGTCCCTTTGGGAACTTTTTTCCCTTTCAGCTTTCTGAAAGTCAGAGTTGTATCTGCTCCTTCCATGGGATTTTGCTCTGTACATGACTCAAATCAGATAATGCTGTGACCACCAGATGACTTATTTTAGTAGGGAGATGGGGACTTAAGATTTTAAAACATTGTTCGAGTCTCAAGAGAAAAGCAACTAGAGGAACTCACAGAAATGGAGTTGTTAAATGGGGGTGCTTTTATTCCAGGTACACACAGTCTCTATCTCTCTTTTTTTCCTTAAGAAACTTGACTTTCAGATGAACAATTGAGTCAGATACAGAAACCTAGGCATTTTGCAGGCTTGTTTTTCATCCACAGCCAACTGGATGAGTCCACAAGCATTTCACAAGAACTGTATGCCAGGAATTCCATATCTAGCATATGGCTCACTGCAGCTCTACACATTTGTATCCACTGTCAGCGGTACTGTAAGGATAATTCTTAAGTAAGTATATGTCAGTTCCTGTAACTGGTTGTATGTGACTTAATGCAGCCCCGAGGATAGAGTAATGATGTCAGCATTTCAGTTTGCCTGACTGCACAGCATTAAATCAACGGAAGCCGTGGAGGAGGAGTAAGCAGGAAATGAAACAATGACAGAGATAGGTATTTCCAGGGAAAATACCAAGGGCCCTTAACGGTGAGTGAGTTATTGGAAAAATCCCTACCAGGCTGTTAGGGGAAAATGGCAGGATAGCTCAGTGGTTTGAGCATTGGCCTACTAACCCCAGGGTTCTGAATTCAGTCCTTGAAAGGGCCATTTAGGGATCTGGGGCAAAAATCTGTCTGGGGATTGGGGCTTTGAGCAGCGGGTTGGACCAGATGACCTTCTGAGGTCCCTTCCAACTCTATAATATTCTATGACAGGCCTTATTTTTTCAAGCCAGAAACTAAGACCAAAAGGATACTAAATTGTTCTCAGGGGCAAAGGAGTGGGGTGCTGGCAGCAGCTTTTCAGGGAAAGATGTTCGTATAGGTAGAGCAAGCAGCAGGGCTGTGGAACTAAGGCAGAGACTCTGCAGAATGTGCTGGATATAATGGGGCTCACAAGGTTTGAGAGAGTTGATGAGCTGTAGGCAAGCCCCAGGCATGCAGGCCTGTAGTGGGGTCAACCCTTCCTCCCTCTTTGCTGTGTACATTGGAGTGAATAGATAATGTCTGTGTGGAAGAAGCCATTCTGAATCATTTTAATCAACCACTGGTCACAGGCACCCAAACAGGAGTGTCCTGCAGGTTCTACAGGTTCTGTGGTGTTAACATGATTGGAAAAAGGGGGCTGACTCTCTAGGATCCATTTTACAAGTGGCACCACCACTCCAGCCCTGAAGGGCTTAAAACAGCCCTAGGAGAGGGCTGTGGTAAGGAAGAACCTGGGCTGATTGGGGAAGTTGCCACAGCTGGGCCACACCCCAATCAGGCTGCAGCTGGCCCTTAGAAGAGGGCAGTGGACCAGGAAGCAGTCAGACTCTCTCTGTTTCAGAGAGAGCACAAGCGTGGGCATGTGTGCCTGGCTGCTGGGAAACTCAGGGTACCTAGATAGGGCTGGGGAAAGGCTAGAGGGGCTGGCAACTCCCCAGGCTGCAGGGCCTTGTCCAAGGCCCCGTAGAGGTACTGGGTTGCAGAGAAAGGCAGCAGGTCCCAAACCCCCTTGCCTGTGATGAGTGGCTGACACTGCAGTCTGCCTCAGGGAGCAGAGGCTAGTTGGTGATTGGCAGTAGCCTACGACTGAGGTGAGGTGAGGATAGGGGGTGGGGGTTCCTTGGGGAGGGGAGACCCTGAGACTGAGGGGTTTACTGCCAGGGGGAAGCACCCTAGATAACGGGGCACTGAAGTCCTGGGAGGGACACGGGGGGCCAAGCGGCAGTGGGACACTGGCCTGCAGAGGGCCCTCCAGAGGTTGGAAATGCTAATTCCTGGAGATGACCAGTAGGAGGTGCTGAAGGGGTGAGTCCCACATCGCTGCACAGCACTACAGGGTTCCACCTGGAGAGAAGTGAAGTAGCAGAACTTGTCACCTGAGGGAGTGCACCTGTGCAAGACTGCAAGAGCATACATGAGCACTACTTGCCTCTGTAACCATGACTGGCCATTGGGGTTGGGGGTGTTGTAGCCTGGTGATCCAGTCTGAAGTGAGATGAACTGCAAAGTTCCACTCTGGAGAGAGTGTAGGTCAAGGCCTGTTGCTTTCAGGGAGTGTCTAACAGAGCGATCACAGTTGCAGCTTACCCGAGTCATGTCCCACATGGACAACATGTTTCAATAGAGATGGTCTCAGAAACCATCTCACTTCCCATTTGCAATTACATAATATCGCTGTGGCAGCTACAGCACTTGCATTCATGGAAAACTAATATTAATGTATTTTAACTCTTTGTAGTACAACTTAAGAAATGGAAAAAGAGTCAACACTATGTAACAGACTGTGGTTAATTCACCTCTAGTGGTCTATGGGGAGCCAGTTGAAGAGTCTCTTCTTTTGCTACATGATGCCAGCAATTGACAGTGGGTTTCAGAGCCTTTCATATCTGGATCTTTGCCAGTCTTCATCTGGTCCAGGTCAGCAGTAGCCAGTTGCCCCTACTATCTGATGACTGTTTGTTGTCTATATTAAGTGAATTGGTGATCGGAGTTCAGTTTCTGCTGGGCATCATACCAGGCACAAGTGGTGATGGTCGTAGCAGAGAGTCTATTCAGTTCTTGTTCTATCAGCTGTAGAGGTAGTCCTGCCAACTCCAGTTTGATACACACTTGACAGTGTGAGGAAGTTTGGACCAACAATATCCATGCAACATCTGTTCTAAGATAGAGAGGGCTTTAACATCAAAAGCTTTCAATTTGGCATAGCTTCATTAATATTAAACTCATTTTAAAAGTAGGAGAGAGGGTGAAACAAAAATTAAAATATTTATGTGCAGGAAATCCAGAAAATAAAGACATTCTAAGCTTTGTCATGCTAGCTTTCAGCATGGAATAAATTGTATTTCCTCAGAACAAAATACATATTTATATACTGTATATAGCAGGAGCATATTTATAGAACACTTCATAGTCCTATGAAAAATGTGCCTTACACTTTATGCAGCAAGGAGATATAGATATGGGTAAGCACTTGTGTTTTCTACAGAAAACACACCTGACTGTTCTTCAATAACTGAGTTTATTTTGGTAAACTGCAGTGTTAGGAATTTGTGGCCCTGGGTGAAACATGGCAGCTACCTCTTCTTTGTCACTTTTTTCTTCCTGATGGAGATCCAGTTCTGAAGCATTCTCTCAATTGTTTACAACACACATTAACAGGTGTGTTGTAAACAAGACATGATAAGTCATTCTTCCGCTTTACTCTGTGCTGGTCAGGCCTCAGCTGGAGTATTGTGTCCAGTTCTGGGCACCACATTTCAAGAAAGATGTGGAGAAATTGGAGAGGGTCCAGAGAAGAGCAACAAGAATGATTAAAGGTCTTGAGAACATGACCTATGAAGGAAGACTGAAGGAATTGGGTTTGTTTACTTTGGAGAAGAGACGACTGAGAGGGGACATGATAGCAGTTTTCAGGTATCTAAAAGGGTGTCATCAGAAGGAGGGAGAAAACTTGTTCACCCTAGCCTCCAATGATAGAACAAGAAGCAATGGGCTTAAACTGCAGCAAGGGAGATTTAGGTTGGACATTAGGAAAAAGTTCCTAACTGTCAGGGTAGTTAAACACTGGAATAGATTGCCTAGGGAAGTTGTGGAATCTCCATCTCTGGAGATATTTAAGAGTAGGTTAGATAAATGTCTATTAGGGATGGTCTAGACAATATTTGGTCCTGCCATGAGGGCAGGGGACTGGACTCGATGACCTCTCGAGGTCCCTTCCAGTCCTTGAGTCTGAGTCTTAAGAACATTTCTTGAAGTAAACAACATATTAATATTTTTCCTCCTTCACTTAGTGTCATAGTGATAGTTTCCTCCACCTCCTAGTGGGAAGGCCCCTAATCATTCTACTTGTAAAGGCATAGGTTCATTTCTCCTGTCACAGGCTATGAAGTGCACTTCAGCAGGAAGTTTACAGTTGCTAGCATGGCTGCCTCAGGAAAAAAGGATCAAAGCCAGGCCTGGCAGGAAAAACTCTGGAAGGTCCTTGGGATGAGTTCTAGGTTTTAGAATGCAAGTTATGATTTTATTGTATATGTAACCATTTGTTTCCAATATTTCTACATGCCATCATTTGAATCTCTTCTCTTAGTTAAATAAAAACTTTTTCTGGGTTCACTATAAATACATCTGAGTGCTGCGTGTGAAGAGGCGCGGTTAGCAGAGGTAGAGCTGGTAAGATGGGGAGAACTGCTTCTTCTGGAGCAACAAACCTGAATACTGTACCATATGTGTCCAGTGAAACAGGGGCTGGATGCTCCAGAGAGAGGCTTGAAGTGTTCAAGGGTTGGCTCATGCTTATCACAAACATCCAGAGGGACAGCAGAGGTTGAGGAGTACTTGTGTTGCCCATGGCCAGTGGAGCCAGGAAGCTGACCCATGTCATGTGCAGACATGGCTTCCTCATGCTGAGGACAAGTGGTAGTGAGGTGCTTTACAACCCTTGCTGCCCTGGGAAGCATCACACTAGGATATTTGGTGCCTTGCACAAAATTTCAGCTATTAGTCTGGAACTGGAAGTTGAAATTAAAAAAAAAAAAGGTGGGGGGAATCTGAGAGAAGCTCCCCTTGCAGTATTTCTGACCAGGGCAAAATTGGGAAGTACTAGAAATCTTATGATGCTAAGTGTCCATACATCTATTTCAGGTGGAATGTGCCAGACAAAAGATTGAGTTCAGGCCCTGAAGAATTTATAATCTGCAGGCATAACTAGGTGTAATGCAGTATCAAACAAACAGTCAGGACAGATACCAGACAGGCAAGCACAGTGCAGCCTGGTCACATGAGGGCTAGGAGACTGCAGGAAAGAAGTAGGTATTGAAGAGGAAATGGAGGAGCACAGGGGGCTGTTCTCAGCTTAAGGGATTTCATGGAAGACACTCTAAAGGTGAGCGTGGGAGAAGGACAACAAAGTAAATAGAGAAGAAATGAAAGAGTTTTGTGAGAGATCCTGGGCTGCTGAGAGCTCCTACCTGGCTCCTCAACCAAGGGGTTTGAATAAGTTGTGATTAAACAAAACCCAACAAATCCCTGAAGCACCTTAGGGTCACTCATTTCTGCTTATATGTCACTGTAGCTTCCAGGCAGCAATAAATGCATATTTCCAGTTTGCATAGGTTTTGCACACTTGTTAGTATACAAAACAAAACCTTATTATTTCAGAAATGGTCATCTTAAGTGTGGCATAGTATTATGCACCATTTATATACTATTTGGCAGTAACATAACCCCACTATGGCCCATACTGTAGCCGCCTCCTTTCTGTGACAAGAAGCAGAGCTGCCTGGCTGAGGAAAGGAATAGATGCTGAATGTTTCTAAGGCGTGGCACACTAGGTGTGTTTTCCCTGATGTATGACACCTCAGTGAGCTCTGCACAGCCCACTATGTGGGGGAGTAATTAACTGTCCCTATCTGGCCCCATAGGAACACTCTCACCAGGGTATTATTGTTTAGTGCCATTTCCAAAAATAAAAATGTTTGCAATGTTTTATATTTCTTGATATTTGTTCTAATTTACACAATTGTAAAAATGAAATAATTCAAGGTTGTGCTGCTGAACAATGAAGTACTGCCAGCCCGCTGAGATATTTCGCTCTTATGGCTCATCCCTGGCAATCTACAGTGCCTGCTGACAAGGTTGCCGATTAATGCTAATTGTGAGAGTGGTTTTGTGACTGGACTCAGTTCAGAAGCTCATTTGGCATTTTTATTTTTTAAAAGTGTGTCTATTCATATGATAAACCTTAAGCTTAAATAATTGCATATTAGACTCACATGTCTGTACTTTCTGGACTGGTATGATGGGGTTTTTTGCCATTTCACAAATTAATATTTTCAGTCTAAGGGAAACAAGAGTGGACAGATTTTATGTCAGGTGAAGCAGAAACATGGTGAAAGGCACAGCTGAACTGGGCACCAGGGGATTTAGGCGATTGTCTTTTGTGCTACTGTGTTGTTGCTTGAGGGAAACCAATCACCCACAAAGTCATAGGCCAGATTCTGACTTTAGTTAACTCAGTGTAAATCTTCAATAACTCCATAGTTTTAATAGAGTTACTCTGGATTTACACTGGAGTAAATGGATCAGAATATGGCTCAATATATGGAGATATAAAGTCTATAGGACATTTTCAAGGTAAAACTACAGGGTCCCACAGTGATAAAAATTAATGGATTAATGCAACCTGAGGCTACGTCTACACTACAGGATAAATTCGAATTAGCTTAAACCAATTTTATAAAACAGATATTATAAAGTCGATTGTGCGCGTCCATACTAGGCACATTAATTCGGTGGTGTGCGTCCACGGTCCAAGGCTAGCGTCGATTTCTGGAGTGGTGCACTGTGGGTAGCTACTGTAAAATAATGAGGCCAATAACGTCGATTTGCATCCACACTAACCCTAATCCGATATAGTAATATCAATTTTAGCGTTACTCCTCTCGTTTTGTAGGAGTACAGAAATCGATTTAAAGAGCCCTTTAAATCGATATAAAGAGCAGTGTAGTGTGGACGGGTGCAGCGTTAAATCGATTTAACGCTGTTAAAATCGGTTTAACAGCATAGTGTAGACCAGGCCTGACAGTAAAAGGGATTTTTTTTTTGTTAGTGGGGGTTAGCTGGGAGCACTAATGTTAAGCTAATCTAAGAAATTACTTTGATATGGAAACTTTAGTGTGGGACATATTCATCCCTGGTTCACATTACCTTTAGCAGAAAATCTGGTGTGGTGAGCGTATCAAATTGTAGTATTCGTAGGGCAGCCAACTTCTCTCCAGTAGCAAGTGTTTGCGGCTGATCCACTCAGCCCAGAGTGTGGGCACAAAGGCTGGGGATGGGGCATGGTAAAGGTACCACGGAAATGTGGTAATTTAGTATACTTGAGAAGCCTCTGCTAGTGGGGATTCTATAGAGCTCTCGGTAGAGATAAAGGGCCTGATTTTCTGACCTGCAATTCCAGATGAAGTCTGGGGGAGATTTTTCAGCACCTTTGAAAATCCTCAGCAAAATCCCCCATTCCCAGAGCACAGGCAGCAGTATGAGAAGCCATCCACCCCCCTCATCTGAGAATTCTCTGATCACAGCTGCCCAGGCTGGTTCTGGGAGGGGCATTTTATCCCTCCATGCAACAAATGGTATGAATTGGTTCCCGTCTCTTCAGATGAGGACTCGTAAAATTTTAAGTCTGTTCTATACTTTTGGTAAACAGTTTCCTCCAATCAATAACACCTCAAGCATCAAGCCCGACTTAGCCACTGCTCCTGCTATTCTTCTCTGAAAAGCAATCAACAAAATATTACTATTGGACTGTGGACAAGGGAAGTATTATGTTGTAGTGTCAGCTTTCATTTAGCTAGAGCTACAAAAACCCGAGAAACCCTCTAAAATCTCCCTTCTCAGTGAATCTTACTCTCTACAGCTCTCAAGCCCTGAAAAACTTGCACTAAAATGCACAGCATATTGAAAAGCAGGGTGTCATTTAGGACAGAAAGAAACACCAGAATTAAATCACAGACACCAGCAAATCTGGTGCTAATTACCAGTGATGGATCAAAGAACAAATGTACGATTTAAGAGGGAAACTTAGCACTTGAAAATTCATCAGTCAGGCTGAGATATTGAAAGATGCCTATAGGATTCAGATGCCCAAATCCCATTAAGGGCACCTTTTGAAAACCCCAATTCACTTTACAGTTTACAGGAATTACTCACTCTTCATCTTTTGTGCTCAAAGCTAGCTGAAGTCAGCATTTAGTATCTGTAAAGGAGTCCTGCTTTCCCAGAGTATTTCACTGAAAATAACAACTCATGTTTGTCCGTCACCACGTTAATAAAATGCAAGGGGAAAAAAAAGAGGTAAGAGTAGCTGACATTTCAGCTGACTCTGCTTCTTCAGGCACAACATACCAAGGGTAGGAACTAAACTATTTCCTTTGTGCTGAGACAGCACAAAAAGAATAGCATCCAGCCACTTGCCCACGCTGCCAGAGCAGAATGTCAGTGTATAGGATGTATACTCACTGCCGGCTTCATCTTTAGCAAGAAAAGCAAACACGCAGCACTCCCCCACCCCCAGTGTTACAGCAAATCACTGTAGAGCAGGATCTGAATGGCCCTTACATTGCTATGCAGTGAGGGAGAAAGTATAGTAGCAGGCTACCCGTCCCCTGTGAAGCCTGTATAAAGGCGAAGCAATTCTTTGTCTCTTGGGGGGGGTGTGCATAATGCCCCAAAGAGGCATGAGGAGGAATAGGAAATAGAGAAAGGGCTCTGCCCCCCAACAATGTGCCGGCCAGCCAATGAAAAGCAGTTTGCTGCACCCAAAAGGGGATTCAGTAGAGAGGTGGAGGCCTCTAAGTCCTATAGTAAGACTGTTAAATAAAGAAGAATGCAGCAGTGGGCATGCAGCCAGTGGGTGTGCCCGGAAGCAGTAATAATAGCTCCTGGTGCTCCTACTATGATGGTGTAGAACCACACAGTCCCTGACTGGGCTCTGCCTAAGTGGCACATTCTAGTCCTAAATTCTCTTCCATTATTCACCTAGTTCCCTTAAAGAAAGGGCAAATGTAAACTTAGCTTAGTGAGCAGTACTAGAATAGATACTTGGATCAAGATATGGCTTTATATTTTGGCAAGATCACATATTATTGAGGTTCTTAAGGTAAACTCTGTAGTTCTATTTGTAAGTTCATGTTCCTTTTTGAGGGGGAGGGGTGTGGACACATTTATTTGCATGCTCATCTTTTTAAATGAACACTAAACTGTTCTTGGTTTGTATTATACAAAGTGAACAAAGAGAGACAGAACAGATATTTTTTTTGTCCGTTTGGTCAAGCTGACCAATGGTTCTGACTGAGTCTTTTGTAAAGATTCTGTTTTTTAAATTGTATGATTATTTTGAAATTTGGTTTCTGTGACTGATCTATAAAGAGATCAACTGTTTTCATACAATATAATCTCTTTCCCCAGAAATTCCTTTGGAAAATATAGTTTAACTTTACCCATAGTAAAGTCTAGTAAACACAAACATCCAGCATGGTGGATATTTCGCAAGATCTGAATCACAATTTATTCATGAGAAGAGATTTGCTGTGTCAAGTTTCATAGCTTTAGGAGTCTCCAGATAAGTTTAGCTTTCACAATATGATGAGTTCATCAGAAACTAAACTATGGTCTGTCAAGAGAAATAAGCCTGGCAAATCCTTAAATAATGGTAAAAGAATAAAGCCATGATTGTTGCTCAAAAATATAAACAAAAAGATATTTCTCATTGACAGCAGATGTTGATATTTTTCACATTTAAAAAACCTGCGATTATAACAAGAAGCAGATAAATAAAATTGATAAACTATTTAATGAGAACTAAATACAATGAGTTATTTATTAGTTTTGAAGTATCCCAGCTCACAAAGCTGTATGCAGAGAGTTCCAATTGAAAAGAAACTCATTTCTGATCTGCTCTCCTGCTGATAAACTGTAATTGGGAGCTGATTGAATATGAGGAGGCTTTCATTCTTTTCCTCCCAGTCTGACCTGACAGTCCTGGTCATTTTCTGTCAGAGGTTGAAATAGACCTTCTCAATCATCAGCAAAATGCATTTCGCTTGCTGAGAAAAAGCACTTCACTTGTATCTTGAAGCACTTCTCATTTACTAAGCAAAAATGGGATGCAGCACATGATGGAAGCAATTTGAAAGTTAAAATTGAGCATTTTAAATAGAAATTTGCAATCAGTGCTGCATATTTGATTATTTCCTCAACCTCTGCACAAAGGCTATCCTAGAAGTCATCTAACATTATCAAAGGCAGGATCTTTCAGACCTTTATCTGTTTTGCTTTAAGTATGAAGAGCCCCAATATTGGAAGATAAAGGACAACATTTTTGTCTCCTATAAATGTAACTGAAATAAACAAGCAGTAAATATGATCACATTGCATGAAGTCCGAGCTGGGCTTTATTGCCTCCTTGATTTGAGGGAAATAAGAAACATAAAGGAGACTCTCAGCTTTCATTAAAAAGGACATTTTTTAAACCAAAGATAGCCTTGAAAATGTAAACCAAATGTTAGGGTTGAAAGCACCTCACTGATTCTTCATAAACAGGCTTGGCAGAATCTGATTTATTTTTTAAAAATGTCACTGGATAATATTGATGTTTGTTTTTAAGCTTTTTTCATTTTTATTTATTTAAATGATCACAGTTGTGGAGAATTCTGCGGGTTTATGTCAAACAGTAATTATTTAATGACAGTAGATGTTGAGATTCCAAAAGTTAAAGCTTTATAACCTGTAAAACGCAAATTGGCAACATCACATGTCAAAATGTACAACTGTAAATATCTTTAAAACACACTCTGTCGTCAAGCAGCATTTTCTTTCTTTGCCAATCCATAAATTTCACTTATCACTGACAGAAATATTTTGTTGTCAGTTTGCGTGTGTACAGTGAAATCAACATTGCCAACATTTACCGATTAAAAAGCTAATCTTTCCAAGCTGGTTCTCAGAAAGCACTGGTTACACACGTCATTACCTCACAGTGGGGCAGAGCTGGGCTCCAGGGTCTGGAACCATAGCCCACTGATATTTGGGAATATCTGGCAATGATGGCCAGGTTATTGCTGACAGCACTAAGCGTATGTCTACACTACAGTTAAAAACCCGTGGCTGGCCTGTGCCAGCTGACTCAGGCTCACAGGGCTCAGGTTAAGGGTTCTGTTTAATTAGGGTGTAGTTTGAGCCCAGGCTCTAGGACCCTGTGAGATGAGAGGGTCCCAGAGTTCGGGCTGCAGCATGAGCTGGAACATCTACACTGCAATTAAACAGCCCCTAAGCCCAGGGCCAGCGCTACCGTTTAGGCACCAGGATTATTCGGGGGGCGGCATTTTGCCGGCATGCCTGCGGAGGGTCCGTTGGTCCACTGCTGTGGTGGAGCTGCCGCAGTCATGCCTGCAGACAGTCGGCTGCTCGTGCGGCTCCGGTGGACCTCCCACAGGCATGACTGTGGCAGCTCCACCAGAGCCACGGACCGGCGGACCCTCCACAGGAATGACTGCGGCAGCTCCACCGTAGCCGCTGGATCAGCATGGGGGGCGGCGACATGGTTGTGCACCTAGGGCACGAGAAACCCTAGCACTGGTCCTGCCTAAGTCTGAGCCCCGTAAGCCCTGAGTGGTGTAGCTATACTAATATAGGTCTGTAGTGTAGATCTGACCTGAGAGAAAGGGACAAATCCCAGCTTTAACACTAAATCCTCTAGCATTTATTAACTCATAGGCCAAAGTTTTCAAACATATAAATCCAGAAGTATGGCTTCAGATCCTTAACCTTCATTTTGACTTTCATCCCTCTGTGTTTCAGTTCTCACACTGTGAAATGGGAATAGTATTTGCCTACTTCACAGAAGGGTTATGACAATTCAGAGATTTGCAAGTTTGTCATGCCAGTTCTGTTGTAACCTGGTCTACTTTAAACTCCATACAACAGAATCTTCGGATGGACAAGCAAGGCAACTCCAACAATGTGTATTGAGAAGCAAGTTTGCATGTAGATAGGTTACACGTTGACACTTCGTAAAGAAGAAAATCCTTTGTAGTCACCTTAGAATCCCTTGGGGTATGTGGAGGTCTTCTGGAGGCACATCAACTCATCTAGATAGTTGCCTAGTTTTACAACAGGCTACATAAAAAACACTAGCAAAGTCAGAACAAACTAAAATTTCATAAGACAATGACTTGTTTATATTATTCTATATACAATACACTGAAATGTAAGTACAATATTTATATTCCAATCGATGTATTTTATAATTATTTGGTAAAAATGAGAATGTAAGCAATTTGTCAGTAATAGTGTACTGTGACACTTTTGTACTTTTATGTACTTTTATGTCTGATTTTGTAAGAAAGTAGTTTTTGAGAGGTGAAACCTGGGGGTATGCAAGACAAAACAGACTCCTGAAAGGGTACAGTAGTCTGGAACTGTTGAGAACCACTTCCTTAGAACAGACTTCTGGATAGTTATGTCTGGGCTTATGCTCATTTATTCCTTGCTAGTCCACAGATTCTGTACAAAGAGGTCATTCATTTTGTGGGTCAGTTGGTAGAAGAAAATAAAGGGAATCTCTAAATCTGGAGAGGCAGTTGACCTGTTTATAACTTTTTCATTTTTTGAATACTAACTGTTGTTATAGAGTCAAAACTTCTTGTCATGTTCAAAGCACTGTAACTCCACCCTGCCTACATCTATACAATTGTATCGTGCGCCATTCACGAGTCTCCCGTACTACCTTTGGGCAAACCAAACTCCCCACAAAGCTTTTCCTTCATTTGGCCAAAACACAATGCTACACAGGAATGAAAGTACTTACCACACTACTTTTGTAATATATAATGTAAGAAAAATATGAGGAGAGATTAATAGAGAAGTTTAGAAATATTTAGTTACCACAAAAGGTGGGTGAGGGGGGAGAAACCAAAGCACACACATACACATGTATAACGCTCAACCAGACTACTCTCCTAAAACAGCACAGTGTATAACATAGAAAACAAGACATTCTAATTAACCATAAATTATCTATACCAACAACAAAACAAGATTAAAAAGCACCACCTCTTTCTAGGCAAGAAATCAAATAACATCAATCTCAAAATCACAGTAAACACAGTGCATCATGTAATCTCTGCAAAGAACATGTATTGTCTGAATAGTGTTTTCCACCTACAGCCCAATCCTGCAGTCCCTACTCAGTCAAAATTTCCCTGGTTTCATTTGATCTTCAGTGCTTTTCCCTCTGTAGAGCAGCATCTAGCCTGTGAATAAATTTCACTCCAGGAATTCAATCTTATTTACCATATTTAAAAATGAGTTGTGCATATTATGTTAACATTCAAAAAGTTATGGCTCCTTGGTGCTTAAGAATCTTACTTGGATTTGCATTATTAAGGAATAAATTCCTGTTCTAATTTAGCTGGCTCCTTGGTGGTTGACTGCCCTTTGCCTATGAGACTGTCCTGATCCCCCTGTTTTTTCCTCACTTGTATAGTCAAGTTAATCATAACCAAACAGCACCAGTTTATCAAAGGTAATGATAATGCCATTCTATTATCTTATGCCCCTCATTTCATGGTTTTCTACTGGTGCCCATAATTGTGTCCAGTGCCTTTCACATAAAACAGATTGCTAAAGTCCCTACTGGACATCTTGGTGTTTCTAGCTCTTTTTTTTTTTTTTTTTTTTCCACTTATAGAAACTGTGCTGGGTGTAGGCCTTCTAGGGGGCTTTTTGAGGTGTGGTTGATGTTGTGGAAGCTGGAAAAAAACTGAGTTTTGTTAGCAACCACTTTAACAGCGCATTCTCTATGCTGATTTACTAATATCACTTAATCTAAATAAAAATAGAAAGTAGCAGCTGGTAACGAGGTGAGTGTATACCCATATAAAGGAAATCAGGGTTAAGATTTAGATGACTTAGATATGAAATGTTTAGCATTCATTTTATTATATTTCATCCTCTTATGCCTAAGTTTTGAACTGGTCTCCAAATGATGGCTAAGCTTTCATATCTTATGTTCAGACTACAGCAAGAGATGGATGCAATGTAATGAATTAAGGATAGCATTTCAGATTTATCTTTGATTTACTTTATTTTGATCAGTGTAAGTTAGACCCTTTGCTTATTTGAACATTTTTCCTATTACTGTAATATATTATGTACTAATCTCTTTGATTTGTAGACATGTTTTCTATGCCCCTTTACCATGCAAGGTAGCCGTAGGTTGGCAAGTAACGATAGTCAATAGAAGTTGTGGCTTCTAAATGAAAATATGTAGTGCATATTAACTGGATGTGCACATGTGAGTGCACATAAATTAAATGAAATATATATGTGTGTATATATAATATATATTATCTACAACATTGTTTTAAATATATAATTCTGTTAACTTCCCTATGTACAATGTACTTTTGATGGAGATATCAAGTTATTTTCTTTTTGTGGGAGAGTTTTCTAGGAAAGCTATCTGTACATTAATCTGTCATTTCTGAATGACTCCAGAAAGCAATCCCTTAAATCGCCAATTAAGTCTTTCTGACAGACTCCTATTCTCTGCAAATTGTTTGTAAGAGCATTGAATCAACTTGTCAGCAATTTAATTTGAAGAGATGTGCAACAAGCAATCACTTGGCAGTCACTAGAAAGTTATAAATGCAGTTACATGATCATCTCATAAAATACAACATTTAGTGATCTGAGATTTACTAGCATTGAAAAAAGGTGGTTGGACCAGTTTGTGCTTAAATAAACTTTTTGTTCTTTGTTGATTCTGGGGTTTCCCCTGTAAAAACCTGTATCCAGAATTGGAGAGTGGTATAGAGTGCATCACTTCTTGTGTGAGTAGGTTGTATAAATTCTAAAAGAAGCATTAATATTCCACCCAATGTTTAGAGAATATAGCAAAACCCGGGTCCTTTTTTAGTATGATTTCAGTCCAATATTGTGGTTCTCAAACCAGGCATGTCATCTTTTCCCTCCCAGTCACTCAAACGCCTCCCGTCCCCCACTTCCCCCTCCCCCCCTCCAAAAAAATAAAATAAAACAACTATCCAAACAAAAGAACTAAACATTCCTTTCTGGTCTGTAGTTAGGCAAAGATAAGGCCTTGTTTTTCAAAATGTGCATGCATTAAAAAGTACATACAATTATTATATGTCGAATTTGCATGCACAATTGTTGTGATTGCATATGCAAATGGTGTATTAACACACATAAATCGTAGGACTGGAACGGATCTCGAGAGGTCATCTAGTCCAGTCCCCTGCACTCATGGCAGGACTAAGTATTAGCTGCTAGACTATCCCTCACAGGTGTTTGTCTAACCTGCTAATGGCCATTTAGAAGCATTAACTTAACATATCTACGTGCCATTATCCAATTGGTACATGCAGCCTATGGGTTGCACTGGATTCACACCTGCTTCTGGAGAATTAGCAGGTATTTACAGAAATGCTATCTTTTGCCTCTGACTCACTTGGTGGTTGGAACATTTCTGTTCAGCTGTGTATTTCACCACAGTATTCATTCTTTTGTCACAGCCATATTAGATTATTACAAGGCTCTCCACATTAGTTTTAGCCTAAGGGTTTGGCTACACTTGCAGCCATACAGTGCTGCCACGGGAGCGCTCCCGCGGCAGCACTTTGAAGTGCAAGTGTGGTCGCAGCGCCAGCGCTGGGAGAGAGCTCTCCCAGTGCTGCAGGTACTCCACCTCCCCGTGGGGATTAACTTGCAGCGCTGGGAGCCGTGCTCCCAGCGCTGGGAGCCGTGCTCCCAGCGCTGGGAGCCGTGCTCCCAGCACTGGGGCACTGTTTACACTGGCGCTTTGCAGTGCTATAACTTGCTGCGCTCAGGGGTGTGTTGTTTCACAGTGTAGCCAAGGCCTAAGAGATACTCAGAACCTTCCTCTTTCTCTGTGTGATTCTACCTTTATCAGATGAGGTGTTTGAGCTAGCAGACCCACTGCTCTCACAAGCTGGGTGGCCTGCAAATTTCTTGCTGCTTAAGGACGGGCAACTTTACACCCAAAAGACTATCATAGTTCATTTGTTACCCAATTAGGAGAATGCCTCCTAGTTGGTGGTGGTGGTTTGGATGTGTACAGTTTCTTTAAATCTGCCACAGGGCTAGGGAATTTTCTGGGCTGAAGGTCTACAGTGAATCAGGGAGACAGAATAACTTTGTGGATAAACCTGTTTGTCTTAATCTAATGAAATTCCTTGTCTGATATTCCATTACAGTGTCTCTTTCTGCCAATCATTAGCAGTCACAAGACAGTGTAGTCTTTCAATAATGGAAGCCTCTTTTAAAATAATTTAACTAACACAAGAAATAGTTTATTAATAGAGCTGGCTGATAATTTTCTGTTGGAATGATTATTCCTATGGAAAATGTAGTTTCCACAAAATGAAAATTTTCTGAGGAGAAATAATAATTTTGTTGAAAATTTTCAAATTTCCATCATAAAAAATCTAAATTCAATATTTTGTTTGATGTCAATTTGACCTTTGCTGACCTGCAACATTTTGTTTCAAGTCAGTTCAACATTAGACTGCATTTCCCTATTGTGGCACAGTGCCGAACAGTTGTCATTGAAGTGCCCATTCTTTCCATGAGCCTCCCCAGCAGGTTGCATCTCCCATGATGAAATGTAGACACCTCTCTGACCAAGGTGCATGGTGCATCATGGGAGTCACGTAATTGTGGAAGTATCGTGAAAGAGGTAGTCTGGTCTGAGAGCCTGGCACATAGAGAAGAATGGGGCATCAAGCTCCCGAACTACAACTCCCCTGAAGCAGTGCACCACAATAGGGAAATGAAGTGTAATTTTGAATTGAGCCAAAATGAAGCATACTGAGTTAGTTCAATAAACTGAAACAAAATGTTTCTATTTTGGGAGCATAGAAATGTTTTGTTTCAATTGAAAATGTACTGTGAATTTTTCAGACGATTTCACTCTGCGGGGAAAAAAAACACCCTTTTGTTCCAATTTGGGACAAAAACAAATGTTGAAATATTGGATTTTCCTAAAGGAGGGAAATCCCAATTTTTGACTAGCTTTACTTAATAAGCACAACACTGATGCTGCTGTAATCTAGCCTGGCTGTATTCTCTTTCTCTGCACCTGACTAGACCAGGATGGAATTTTCATTAAAAGTTTAATTGAAAATAGCCTTTTAAAAATAATAATTAAAAAAATACAGAAAAATTATTGATTTCCAAATGAAAAATATATCAAACATTTTTTCCAAAAAATGGGGGTGGGGGTATTGGTCCATTTTGAGCCTTGTGAAATAAAAAATAGGTCTTTGAGGTTTGTTTTCTGTGAAGTTGTTTTTCCAACTCTCCCACTGACTGTGTGTATCTCAGAGTGTCCACTGTTAGAGAGTTATATGTCTGCATATGCAGTTACAAGATATAAAGAGCACCACCTACAGGCAGATAAGTTTAGGGTATTGTTGATAAGCTTTTGTGGGCAGAATAAAGTTGTTGCTGTCACATTGCAAGATGGTTTCTTAGCTGTGCAGATGTTAACACCTGCAAAAAGCATAGCAACTTTAAACTTCCTACTGAAGTGCACCTCATAGCCTGTGGTAGAAGGAATGAATCTATGCCATTATTAATAGAATGACTAGGGTCCTTCTCACTGGAAGGTGGAAGAAACTATCACTATGACAATAAGTGAAGGAGGAAAAAAATGAATATGGTGTTTACTTCAAGAAACATCATGCTTCAGGAGACTTCATGCAGTCTCTTCAGTGAAGGATGCAGGGAGGTACCTCTGGACTCTAGGTGTACACCAATAATGTATTGTCTTTACATACAAACAATGTCCCCTCCTGCTGTTTTATCTCTTCCTCTACATTTCCTTTCTTGAAGATTTCACAGTCTCTTGATGAGCAATGCTCAGACGGAGATATGCATCTATTGCTGCCTGTCTGGAAGGAACCAGTCTGAGGCATATAACTCCCTATTTACCTGCCTTCACTCCAAGGCTTTGAGAACTAATTTCCAGTATAGAAACATAACTCCTTAAATATTATCCATACATACTTTTCAAAATGAATGATGACCAATGGGCAATAGGCTCTCGGTAGAGACCTCACATGCCACCCTTTGGTTAATTATTATGCATATACCTGACCAAGGGGGTCCTTATAAAGCTGTATGCATCCCCTGTGCCATCTACCAATTGGCCTCAAGAGGTCCCTGGGTCACACCTAGATTTACCTGGAAAAAATGGTAAATATTAGATAGCACATCTTTGTGCACTACTGCCTAAATCTCAGGATTTGTTCCAGGGTTTTGATTTCACCAGTGAAAAGATGGAATGGTCAAAGAAATTAACAGTGAAGGAAAGGAACCAAATTCCATATACCCTATGGTATCACATAAATGCTCAGTCAACTCCAGATGGAATTTAGCCTAAGTTAGAGCTTGAGTAAATCTTGAGAGAGACCAGCATAGAGATAAATGGAGAGGCCCAGAAAGATTAAACAGAAAGGTGTCACTTCACTGGCATTACCTACAGAGTTCCCTGAGCAGCATCTGCAGCATGCTGGGTAAGTGCCAGGAGAGATTCCTGGAACCAGTCCCACCATTGCTTCTTAAGCAGCAAAGAGACTGTGCTGATAGCTATGGAGAGGTATCTGAATTTGTGGCTCAGTTTCCAGTGGGTTGCAGACAATCTCACCTCTACGTATCAGTAGTTCCATATACTGACACCATCTCCACCCTGAATTCCAGCAAATGACATCACCATTTTGTCATTTATATGCAGCTTATGGGCTCACGCCAGCTCCCACTGAAGTAACCTTTCCACTGACTTCACTGGGAGCTGCAGACTCAGGCCATATGAAAATGCATGAAAATTAGAACAACCAAGTTAGTCTCTTTTTCCAATGCAAAAAAAAAAGTACCTGTTTGGTTGGGATCGCTTTGTGGGAACATGTTGTTAGTCTAATTTTCTTGCATTTAAACCCATCACACTTACAAATATTTTATCATTTTTTCCCAATTGGCTTCACGTTTTTCTTTCATGCATAACTTTATCTTGTGCACAAGGACTTGACTCGAAAGCTTAGTTAGCCCTGGTTTTCTGAGATGCACTTTATTTAGCATCATAAAATGGTCTTGTCTATGCTAAATCTGCAATGTGCTGTACTGTATATTGCTAAGAACAAGTCTTTTTTTAAAGAAAGGTCATATATTAATATTCATTGTGCTTTATTTTTTAAAAAATCTTAGCACATAAACTAGTGAATTTAAATTATCAGTGCCTTTAATCCTTTAGGAGTTGTGGCTTGTTTAGCCCTAAATTGTCCCAAATTTTCAAAAGCATTGTACTGATATCTAGAGAGTTGGGATGTCTGTTTGGTTCCTTGGCTGTCTCTTTTCTCCCTTGAAGTCATTCAGCCTTGTAAATGGGAGAGATCAGAAGCTTATGTTGGGTAGTGTGTTTTTATGTTCACATCACTTTTTTGCATAGTTTACAGTTTGTCAAGATCTCTTCTCAATGGATCTGAAGATCTAAAACAATCAGTGGGTGTTCAAGATTCTGATGTAATTTGAAGTGTCAATCATGGTCATATAATTACAGGCATATCAAACTTATCAAAGATGTTTACAAGGGCAACCGCATTTGACTCTTATTGTAAGACTTGCTGCTCTCTAGTCGTACTTTGTGATTACCTTTTATCCCTGCTTTGCCAGAAGGCTAATACAGTAGCTGCTGCCATAGCATCATAGCTGCTTAAACAACAATATGTTTCAACAAGTTAAATATTTGTATAGATTCACAGGGAAACATTTTAAGAACTTTTTAAAAAGCTGGAGCTTGTAAAAAAGGAGACAATAAACAGTAAAAATATGCCTCCTACCTCTGCAGCCTCACATATTGTTGTAAATTAAGGGCGATATCTGCAATCTTGATGGAGCTTAGACTTCTGCTTACTAGACTGGTAAATGGGGGCATGCATTTTATGGCATGATCCAGCCTTCCTTGCACACTCAGAGCTCTCATTGACTTCAGTGGGTATTCTGTCTGGGCACAGAATGCATGATTGGGATGAGATTTGGGACTCTGAGAAGCTATACTCTTGGATAAGAGTTGGGAAAAGAGGCACTGATTGATTTTTGCAGTGGTATGTATCACAGTACCTGTTGGATGCTTGCCTGGCCTCTTGGCCAGAAAGAGATCGATGAGAAATAGGCACTGATTCAGAGAGCAGGAAAGGGAATAGCAATGAGGTGAGTATATAAAGTTTGTTCTTGCATAGAAAGGAGACTATTGCGGGAGACAGAGACAAAATACTGCCAGAAAGGAATTTTTGAGAAAAAATATGAAGTGATGTCTCTTCAAATTTCAAAGTTTGGGCAGATCCTCCTAACATTGTGTGTTCATTTTAATTTGTGTGTTCAGTGTGTTTTGTGTTCAGCATCTTCCCTGAAAAATTACTTGTACAAAAACTCGGGTGGAAAATGTGTCCCTTGTCTGAACCACACAAGTCTGCAAAAAGCCATCGTATTTTTTAATCTTCTGCAGCAAGTGCAAAAACTTGATATATTGTTGGCTGAATCAAGGCTCAAAGAGTGTAAATGCCAGGACTAAGCAATATGCTAGGATTGAAGTGCCCATTAACAACATTGGTTTGCTGCAAGCAGATGAATATGGAGCACAGAGCAGCAATATAACCAGCTAATTATCTACCCCCAAAAAAAAAAGAGAGAGGAAGAAAAGACAAGCCAAATTTCTCATGGTAATAGCCAATCACATTTTATTTTTCATTTAAAAAAACAAACAGTACTTGAAACACAACACAAGAAAATTCCCATTGATTAATTTGTTTTTCAGCTTGTGGAGCTTTCTGAAGCTGTCAAGTTGTATTTGGTAGCTTTAGTCGTGATGATGAAATCCAGTTCATACATCTCAATATGACTGACAATATCAAGTACAATTAAGCCACAACAAGTCATTAGTGGGGATAGAACATAGGTTCATAGACCTTAAGGCCAGAAGGGCTCATCATGATCATCTAGTTCAGAGGTCCCCAGAGTGTGAGGTATTCCCCCTGAGGGGGACATGGAGGAATGTTGGGGGGATACAGTGGGGCCCAGGCTAGCCCCCACGGGGGTAGAGAGGGAGCACCACCGAGCCCCTCCCCACCCCCAGCTCTGCACCCCACCCCTAGCTCTGCTCCAGTCCTGCCTCCAGACACGTCCCCAGCTTCCAATCCCATGCCTGGCCCCATCCCCAGCCTTGGCGTGGCTCTGCTCTCGGCCCCCAGCTTTGGCCACTGGCTGCAGCTCCATTCCTAGCCTGGGGATGAGGCTGGGAGTGGAGCCGCACCTGGCTGTTGGCCCAGATGCAAGCTCCCACTGCAGACTGGCTGCGGCTCTGCTCCCACTCCCAGCCTCAGCCCCTGGCCGTGGCCCCAGACCCCTCCAGATGAGGCCCCATCCTCAGCCCCCTTACCCCATCCATGTCCTCCTCCCCAGGAGCTGTGGGTAAGGGGAGACATGTTCCTCCAAAGTTCGGGGACTGCTGATCTAGGCCACAGAACCTCACCCACCCACTCCAGTAATAACCTCTGGCTGAGTTACTGAAGTCCCCAAATCATGATTCAAAGACTTCAAGTTACAGAGAAGCCATCATTTACACTATTTTAAACCTGCAAGTGACTCATGCCCCACATGTGCCACCTTGAGCACCAAAAGCACATACTCCTACCACTCTAGCTAAAGGCATAGCCACTAGCGGCTTGTAGCTGCAGGCTTCTCTGGTCCAGCCAGTAGAGGAAGATATGGTCACATATACCTAGCCAGTATGTTGTTATACTAGCATAGGGCTTCTCTAAAAATGGAAGGGAGGGAAAAGGCTAATTATTTAAGAGTTGTTCAACACAATCTTTCACTCATAACCAATAGGAAGTTTAGAACCAGCTGTTTGATACCCATTGCAACTGGTGTATTAAACGTATTGCCTTGGCACAAGGTGATGTGTACATCCAGTGCACTGTACTTTAAGTTTTTTTCACCTTTTTTGTTGCTGATTTTATAGATTTATTATATTTAAGTTAGCAAGTCAGTCTTAACACAGTGTGTAAACCCCCTTCAATAAAACATTACTTGAGCAGACTCAGTAACTGAGCCTCATTGCCTTCCTACTGATATTGATCTCTTGTCTCACATTTGAGAATAGCTCTGCTGCTAGATTAGTCTCAACCCTGCCATTAGATTCCATAGACTCTCGTTCCTTGCTCTTTTATAGAGAAGAAATTATTGCATTGTGTCAATAAGTGATTATGACAGAAATGAGCTGAACTGCTTCAGGAAAAGCCAAGTTCATCTGAATATGGTGGGGATTCAGAAACCTATGGCTAGAGCAGGATAGCGCATGTGTGTTTTTAATAAATTTAATTTTGGTGAAATGCCCATTTCTGAAGATTGAAGTCATCTAACCACCACAATAGCATAGGTAGTGGGTATCACACAGCCCACATTCCACCCCGAGGCCCTGCTCCCATGTCCTGCTCTTCCCCTGTGGCCCTTCCCATGCTGCTCCTCTTCCTGCCCTTGCTCAGCCTCTCCCCTAAAGCCTGGTGGGCTGGTACTCAGGGTGGCTGGGACAGGCAGGTCACTATGTGGGGCAAGTTGTCTGGACTCAGGGCAACTCCAGCTGCGGTGGGGGATCAGGGCTCTGGCAGGGGAGAGGGGGCCTTGGGCAGAAGGCCTGGGGCCAGGGGTTAGCCTCCCCGAACAGGAGGTTCACACGCCACCCATGCACAATAGTACTGCAGAGAAATACTGCAAGCAACACTGCAAGTCCCCAGCACTAGCCCAGTACCCTGACCTGGGCAGACCAACTACAGGGGCAAAAGGGTAACTTTGCCTCTGTGGCCATTCAGTTTGTGGCGTCTCTGCTAAGACTGCCAACAAGGATGCCAGGTATGGTTGTTGGTAGTATGAGGTGGAGATAGTAAAGATGCAGATTATTAAGAAAAATTTGCTTAGCGTACTCAGTGCCTGTACCTAGGGTATCATCATCCAATTTCTTTTTGTAGACTGAAATGCCATAAACAAACTTCTGTTCAATCGTTCATTGAAACAGTGAGTGATAAAAGTGAATGTAATAGAAAAGATATATTGGTGTTACACTAGACAAATACACATTCAAAATATTTTCTTGTGCATAAAACCCACTAATTCACTTGACCAAGAGTCAAGGCCCTTTTCATTCACTCCTTTATTAATACTTGACAAATTGAGATTGTTCATAGAAAGCAAATGTGCCATGGATTTTTGTACAAGTTTATATCTGAGTCATCAGCAGTGCTCATGTTGCCATCTTGATAGCTCTTTTGCTTTCCTCTTCCTGGCTATAAAAATATCACACAGGCAGTGAACGAAAGCAATATAACATGACCATAGGTGACCATTTACCCATGCAAACTGCAAATGGGTGACTATTCACATAAATGCCAATAGCAAATAGCCTGCCAACAGTCTACAGGTTAAAATTTGTTCACATAACCAATTCGTCGTAAAATTGCATAAGGGTGCAAATTCTTAAACCACAAACTGTGATAACTTCCAAACAGAAAAAGAGGATAAATTTATTCAATTATTTGTTGTGAATTGTTGAGCCAGCTATATTTACGCTACCAAGAACTGCATTTGGTTGATGGGAATGAGGTGAGATCAGGTTGTTCAATATTAAAAAAAGGAAGAAAAAAATTGGTTATATGTAGGGACATATCCTACTCCTGTAAACAGGACACAATTATTAGGAATGATTAAATCTATTGTTTAATACTGATCCTCTGTTTTTGCTTGGACAGTCTTAATTCATTTTAAGCATATATCTAATATGCATAGTGAACATATTTAACACAATTCATAATCACAATACTCATAAATGCAGAACTAGAGCAGGTCAAATACAGTGGGGGGGGGAGAAAACAAAACAGTGTTTGCAGACATCCATATGTATTCCAAATGGCTGTTCATTGCAGCCATGTGCTCTTTTTAATTAGCTATTTGTGCACATCTGTATCAATGAGGACCGTTGCATGAATGTTTGGGAAATGATGGTTCTACATACAAAGGTCAATATTGCATGTGAACAAGGAGAGTATTCAAAACTAAGTGTTCTTCACTGTTACTTGGTATTTATTTGCTATGGACAATTTATTTTGCTATTTAAAAAGTGTCTCATCTAATCTGTGAGTAGAAGCAATATAATGTAACGTGAGTGATCAGTCACACACCACAAATTAGGAATTGCCAAGAGGCAAAGCTGATATTTGTGAACACCTATAGGATAAAACTTTTTTGCATGTTCAGCAAACACTTATGTTTGTTTCTTATTTACACTAAGGTTCCTTTGCACAAAATTTGTAAAAATCTAAGTAGCTTGTAGAATAGAAAAAAAAAAAGCTAAATTTTTCAGCTGCTTTATTTATTCACAATTAATCATTCAACTGGCTCTACCCAGTAAAACAACGTTTGCAACACAGCCAAAATTATCCTCTGAGTCTACGGTGAAAGTACGGAAGCACGTAATTGCTCTAATAACTCGTCTCAGTCCCCCTCTACCATCACTGTCGCTGTCTGTGTACAGATGGAACACCCTGTTCTGAACATCATCCTGCAAAGCCTGCAAGAAATAAAACACAGCTTAGTGAGTCCTATGCCCTGGCCAGCTTAATGACTGGAAGCCAGTCCCTTTAACTCTCCACTCCTTAGAATTTTGTCTGAAGGATTGTTTGCAAAACTGCAGCCTCAGAAACAAAGCCTGGATGTGACTAAAAGTTCCTCTAGCCAGCTGCTACCTGGCTTTCACAAATTCCTTTTTTATAAGTCACAAATAGTTCTCAGTTATATGGCATTACAAATTCCCAGTGTAGGAATATGACAAATTATTAACCAGCTTTGAGATTTAATTTAAGGGAACTAAAATTTTAAAATAATGTTAAATTTCTAAACAGGCTGCCATGAATGCATCAATATTAATCCAGGCACAATAATGATAATAGTGATAATTCTAACAATGTCCTGCTAGTTACTAGATAACACATAATTAAAATATAGATGGGTGAGTCTTGTGCTCTGGCCAATATAATCAATGGAAGTTGTTCCTCTTAGTTGGCCCTTCTTCAGGATTTTATTAGGACTGGTGCTGTCACTCAGACCATTTGGATTTATAGCAACAAATACTAATAACCTGGTATTCCAGCACTGGCCAGTATAGTGTGTTCTTTGTGCCCACCAGGTCTGACAACTTTTATGAGCTATAACCTACTGGATACCACTGTTCATTACATTATCCCCTTCAAAACATAGTGCTTCTAGAAATGACCCAGCTGTAACTGTAAAATTTGCATCTTAACAATGAGATCACAGGATGATGTGACAATTAAAGACAGGTCAACCTCAGTAGCTGCAGAGTCCTGGTTCACTTCAGAGGAAAATCCAAAAGTTTGGCTATTATCCAAAGCTTAATTAAGCTACATGAATCTCTGCAGTCTGAAAAATTGGGTTGGAAATTTTGTAATAATAATATTCTAGTAACTGCTAAAGACATAGTAAGAACCATTCTAATAGTATTTTAGTTTTTCTGGTGCTAACATTAGCTAGTAAACAGTAGCAGGGGAAACTTTCTTCTCAAGGGAGGAGATTACTAATTTTTTTCCAGTGTTTCACTGAGCCCTATTCCCAGACTGGTGACCAGAGATATCTGTATTCAAATACTTATTCCAACGAGGAAGGGATATTTGCTGGCTGTATCATCTCTAGTTATATCACAGTGCAGTTCTAATGCATGTGGTGATAGCTATTGTAATATCTTTTTTTTTTAATCTCCTTTTAACATATCACAGTATTGGATGGATGAAGGATACTGTCAAAAGCCCAACATTAAAATACTGAAGCTAACCTGGCTCCTACCTGAATAGAAAAATGCTGAGTGTTTGGTGCTTAATGCAAGCCTAATAACTTTATCTAATTGCTAGTACTGCTGACAGTGCACAGACCCTATTACTTTCCTTCCTCCAGAAACTGCAACTTTGTCCAGTGGATAAAGGCAAGATGCTAAATCAAGACTCATGTTTGGGGGATTTTGTAAGTGCTGATATTGTCCTGCAATTGCCCTTGCTGCAAGTAATCTATGCATGGAGGGGACATTGCTCCTTTTTAATTTGCCCCTTTCATTTTTAAAAAAATTCTATGTGGGCTGCTATTGCCACTGATGGCAATAAATGGACTAAAAATAGTTTTCTGTGGCTCATGCTTTTGGTTCCAAGGGCAGTGGAAAGAGAAGGAGAGTCTCACAGACTAGTGTTTGGACATGGTTTATTAGTTTTGTGGATTGCTATAGACAGCTGAGCATGAGGAGCAAAACCATTTACACCAATCCTTTAGATTTCCATTTGAGCTTTATGTTAGCTGTTGCTTTCCATTGGAATTGCCTTGTGACTTAATTCCTCACCCTTTCTGGCTGTCTTCTCTACTAGTTTCTAATCTCAACCCCTCAGCACAGCCAAGTTCACTTGACAGGAATGAGCCTAGCATCACTCTGAGGCACCATGGCAATTAGGATTAGTTGGAAAATCCAAACCGTTTTTCTACAACTTTTTTTGTTCCACTTCAAATTGAAATTCTGTTTTTTGTTTCAGGATTTAAAAACAGAATAAAATTTCATTTTCAAGTTTCACTTTTGGGGGCAGTGGTCTCTTTTCTTTCCCTCTTTTTATCCCTCCCCCTTTTTTCCACTGGACAAGGGGAGAAAGACTTAGAGTGCAGGAGAACAGGTTTTACTTTTTTGTTCCCCCATCTTTCTCACACAGTGGCTTGTCTCTATTGTAGGAGAATTTAGTCTTCCCAGTCAAAAGTTTAAACCATCATCACCCAGTCCATGTTCTAATCAGAATGGCCTTCAGTACGGCATTTGTCACAATGCCTGAAAATCAGCTTTACAGGAAACTGACAGCCCAATCATTCTGCTGTCATTGAACTCAATGAGCATTTTGCCATTGATGTCCACAGGAGCAGGATTACATATCTGGCTAATGTTGATCTGCTGTATTGTCCATGTGTGGTATATGGGATAGAACCCAGGGGATTTAGCATCAAAAGACAGACCACTTGAATTAAAATTATCTCTCAGCTGCAGTAGCACTAGGGTTTGGTTTCGTCCTCTCAGAATGTCAGTCATTAGAGGCAGATATGTTCAAACACACTCAAACAGATCTGATACGACATCCAGCAAAGGACCTACCCAGTCCAGATTACAGTAACACATATTCAGTATGGAGCCACCATATAATTTTGCTGTCATCTTTTTTCACTATTACTACTGTTTCTATTCATAAGAAGATATGGATTCCATGCCAAAACTGACAGTCCTCCAGAATAATAATTACAACAGCTTGCTTTCGAGACCTATTTTCAACAAGTAACTAGGGCTACTATTACAACAACACAGCAGTAGATGTCATGTGGAAATTGACAACAGTGTAAACTGTGAGCTAAGATTGAAATGTTAAAATCTCACAAATCTACAAAAGGAAAAAAAACCAAATACACCCACATGCATACCTTTATACCAGTTGAAAAAGGCTTCCCTCACAGCTGCTATTTGTGGGATAGTTTGCAATCTGCCATAACCTGCTCTCATAATAAACAATGTTATTTCCTGGACAAATGACAGAAAAATATCACTAAAACCATGTAGTAATAGGTGGTTTCTAGTAAGTTCCTGAAGATTAATACTACTGTATTACTGCTGTTACCTTTTACATACAAAATATATCGATATATCAATATATATCTATCTGCCAAGGAAGGAAAAAGGAGAATTCCAACTGTTCAGTGAACACTAAGCTTTTCATATACTGAGCTCTGCTCATCAAATTCTTTCTTGTTGATGCAGTGCAAGAAGAGTTCTTCATGTTCTGAGTGAAATTACTTCATTCCTTTTTGTTTCTTTATTAACTGGAGTCTGAAGTAAATCCTCTGGATGAAATATGGTATTTTCTCCTTCTGGAATATATTTCATTAACTCTTATTCATTATTAACAAAATATAGCTACTGAAAATGAAAATATCCTCTCCAGTCTGGAAAGTGAAAGTTGGAGTAATGTGTCATGATTAAGGCTTTCAGTATCTAAACAAAGTAATAAGATGCATAAGTGCTGTATTATGGTGCCACAAAAGTTCTTTCTGTCTGATTGCTGCTGTTCAGATCTATTGTCTAATCACCTGTCTGTGCCACCCACCAGTTCTTTACATGTTACCAGTACTCTCAGCAATGGACTGATGTTTCACAGTCCTACGTAAAGTAGCTGCTTGTGAGATGAAAATAATTATTATAGCCAGTGTCTTTAAAAAAAAAAAAAAAAAGAATTGAAGCTATAACTTCAAATTGAATTTTATGTCACAGACTTGCTCCAAATCTCTTGTGTCCATGCAAAAGTGTAAAAAGCAAAAAGTACTTAAGTGAACCTGTATTAAACTTGGAGCTATTCCACGCCAATGTGTATTATTATGGCCACTGTTACTGATGCAGTGCATTGCACAGGAGCTATTAAGAATCACACCTTTTTGGACTCGCATTTTCTTCACTTTTTAGCAACACCAACAGTCCCCGGGGAGCTCTGGAGCTTAGTGCATGAGCTTCTACCACAGGAGCTAAAAGCCAACTGGCTCTGAGATAAGGCTGTAGAGCAGACTCATTTTCTCTCTCTCTCTCTCTCTAAGCCCACGTCCAGACTAACCCGCCGTATCGGCGGGTTAAAATCGGTTGCTCGGGGATCGATATATCGCGTCTAGTCTAGACGCGATATATCGATCCCCGAGCACGCATACATCGATTCCGGAACTCCATCAACCCGAGCGGAGTTCCGGAATCGACACGGAGAGCCGTGGACATCGATCCCGCGCCGTCTGGATGTGTGAGTAATTCGATCTTAGATATTCGACTTCAGCTACGTTATTCACGTAGCTGAAGTTGCGTATCTAAGATCGATTTTCCTCCCCTAGTCTGGACGAGGCCTAAGTGGTCTCAGTGCCACTAGATGGGACAGAACACTGCACCCAGGAGGTGTGCGGGTTACACTACCTCTCACACATTTTCTTTATGTACATGACTAGACATGTAATCTCTGTAAGACTTTTCCTTTTAAGTGAGAATGACGCCTTTTCTCGATTTTTCTAAGGTCTCCATCCTGCCATTGAGGCAAAGCACTGAGTTAGAGGCAGTGCAGAAACTCATGGTCCTCTGGATACTCCAGGAGATATTGTGCCTCAGAAGGCAGGCCCCTTTTGGAGCTGCCTGGTAAATAGAGGGATTCTGCCTTCGGCGCTGTAGCTGGATGCCTGGGTCATGGCCACCGTTAATTAATTGCACACTATGTGAGTGTCTGATATTCCTGGGAGCACTCACAGGGGCTGTACTTGGCCAAAGCCCTTGTGAAAGAGGGCAAGAAAAAGGAAGGCTCCTTGCCCCCTCCCTATGCTCCCACATTAAGGCCAGCAAAACCTGCCCCTAACTTGTATAAATATATTTGTGTTGATAATGTTACACTTATTTGCTGAAACATGTAAATACTCTGTATTTGTAAATGGCTCCTACCCACACAGGAACTCAGCATGAAAGCGCCACATTGGGGGACCTGCAGGATCAGGCCTCAGTTTAAAATGATTTAAAGGCTGAATGCCATAGACATTTAAGGCACAGAACTAATTTTCTGCCTATTTGCAACACATCTCATTTCTTCTAAGGGGTCTGATCCTGAAAGTGCTGCCACTCCAAATTCCTCTTGCCTTCAGTGGGAATTGGGTACAGCATACTTACAGGATTAGGACTTTGTCAAAATCTCCCAGATTCTAATTTGTAATTGGTTTTTGTATTTTGAAATACAGAAAAAATAACCAAGGTTGGAATTTTCAATAGGTCCTAAGGGAGTTACACAATGGGATTAGAACCTCTGCCTCCCTTGGGCTTCTTTGGAGATCCCAGTTTAACCATACAAATATAGGGTTCAGTCCTGCAACCTTCACTTGTGTAATCCCATGGAAGGATAAACATTCTTTGAGCTATAAATGCAGAAAAACAAACTTTGATGGGTCAGATAACCCCCACCCTGCCAGTAAGGGGCCTAACGAAGGCCTGTGGACACAATTGCCCCCCTCTGCTACATCAGCAGTAGAGCTCAAGAGTGCAGAAGTGTCTTAGGAAGAAGAGACCCAGCTCAGTTAGGGACTGACCATGCAAGAAAGCAGAGCTCCTCTTCTTCCTCAACAAAGGAAGCCTGCTTTCAGCCAAGAGTCTGAGGCAGCTTGCTACCTGCATGAACCTCCTGGGGGATGGACAATTAGGCCAAGGAAAACTGAAAGGAAGTCCTGGCCACATGGAGACAAGCCCTGAGTCGAAGAGCAAGGTTCTGCTGATAAATCTTTGGATGACCCTGGTTTTGAGTTCACTGTTTTCCTTTTATTTTGGACTCTAATACCCTGGAAAGAGTATGACTCAAGTGCTCTATAGCCAGAGGGCTAAGACGCCACGGCACCGGTCCCTGGGGGACCCACAGCTGGGTGAGTCATGCTTTGATGGGACATAAGAGGATAACATCTAGGCAACTTGCAAATGTGTAGGCATGGCTCTATCCCCTGTATAAGGGAGCAGGTCAGGATTTAAACCTCCCAAGTAGCATGAACATGGAACAACTATTGAAATGGATGGCAGAACAGAACAGAACTGCTGACACCAGCAAGTCTTGCAGAGATGGCCACCCAACAGCAGCCACTGATCTGAGATTTAGCTACTCAGCAGCAACAGCAAAAACAACAGATGGTACAGCAGCTCATGACCATGTTGCAGTTTCCTGCAACAACTATACCATCTGGTATGGATCCAACAGGTCCCTAGTACCCATCAGGCTGACAAAGATGGGACTTGAAGATGATCCAGAGGCCTTTCTTGAAACATTTGATCAGGTGGTGGCAGCGATAAAGGGGGCACTGTACTAATAGGCAGTCTGACTGGCCTCATACTTCATGGATGGTGCAAACTACCTATCACAAGTTAGACCCAACAACAGCATGGGATTATGCATGGTGAAGGCAGACATTTTGAATTTGTTGGGCATCTCAGAGGACACGTTCTGCCAGTGATTTGGGAATGAACAATTTCCTTCAGGCACGTGTTCCCACATGATGGCACAGAAACACTGAGACTGGTGTTTGGTGATGGCTCAGACCCAAGGCAAGGACAGGGATTCAAGTAGCGGAAACAATTCTGCTTGAACAATTTACTTGGCTATTCCCTGCTGGAGGGAGGGATTGGGTATTATGCCACCAGCCTGAGACAATGGCTGAAGCCATCCAGCTAATGGGGAACTATATGGCAGCTAGGACATCTGCAGCAACATCCAGAAAGAGGTCCCCTGGGACCACAACTAGGGGAGTTGACATCCCTAAAAATCCCACCCAGGTCCTCCCTCGCCAGGATTTAAACCTGGGAAGTTGCAGGGCTAAGGCACCACAGCACAAGACTTGTGGGGGGCAGCCCCCAACCACTGGGAACCTGCAGGCCACAAGGATGAACCATGTAGGCAACGAAGTTACACCACGTTTTGAATGAATTGACCAGATCAAATGACAAGCTCTTTCACTAAGCAAATGTTCATGATCATATAGATACTAACTTTATGATACAGATAATACGTTGGTAGTTTCTGATAACTTTTCAGCCACTTCTTCAAAAAAGCCCAACACGTGTAAGGTAGAATACCTCACTCAGGAGTGCTATTAGCTCATACAAGCATCTATAATCCAACAAAACAATGGTAATGTAATTGGACAGTAAATTGCCTACAGTGTTCGTGTTAATTTAAACTTTGGTTGAAATTGTTTAGCTTTTTACTGACCAGATTCAGCAATCCTTACAGCAGAAGTTCCATTGTTTTCAATTTTGAATGAAAACTACATCCTGCAATAGGTAACTTGAGGCATTTTAACGTACAGTAGTATGTCATTTATAGAATACCATGAACAAATCCATTCAAAATTATTAGAGGTTAAGAAATGATTTCTTAGGGTTAGCATTTGCCAAATTAAAGTGCTAACCTTTCCTTTCTTAGCTAAGTGCTTAAGCTAGTAGCCTTCTCTCAACTTTCCAATCATCTCTCACACAACATCTTTAGCCAATTTGAATATGGTTTTCATGGTGGCAATACTCTGAACCCAATTTACCTGTATAGTTGACATGTATTGGTGAAAGATATTGTTATATTGAGAAAACAGTAAGGATATGGAATTGCCCATCAGAGAAACGTGGTCTGAGTACAGGCTCAAAAGCCAGGAATTCCTGAGTTCTAAGCCCACTTTTCCAACTGACATCTTTTGAATTGGGCAAGTTTTGTCACTCCTCTGCCTCAGTTTCCCCATCTATAAAATGGGGATGGGTACTTACCACCAATATTTCACAGGGAGCATGAATTAATTAATGGTTTCTAAAATGCATCACATTCCAGTACTAGGAAAAATAATACAGAAATAATAACCTGCACCCACAGAAAAATCCCAAGGCACTAACTTTTATTCATAAAAGCCAAGCAAATTTCTGGGCAGCAGCTTTAGCCCATTTGGGGTATATCACTTCATACATAAAGGTATTTTACCACCCACTTCAGATGAAAATATAAATTAGTCTGAGAGCGAGACATGCTAACGAATTTGGTCTTTGAGGAATATCTGCAGTAGGCATATGCCTATAATGTTCAAGACTTTGAACCCGGGAGTCTCCTACCTTACACCCAAAAGTGCATTGTTAACTAACCAAAAGGACAGGGGTTACAAGCCATGTGATTATGGTTCTGAGTCCTTAATGCATTCATATCCTAAGGTGCAGTTTGTGCATCTTGTTAGTTTGTTTGTACAGCATCTAGCACCTTGGGGTCCTGGTCTAATACTGCCACAGATGATGATGATCTGCGTAGATATTTTTTACTTACTGGCAGATAATTTCACTGCAGAGCAGAGCATCTCACTTTCTTAATGAGGAAAAGGAAACTAGGCTGTATGATGTGTACTGCCTCTCAGAGCACAAAGAACAGTGAGTTGAGCACAAACCAAAACCACAATACTGACCCTTTAGTAATCTGTTTAGTCACATTAGCCATCCTGGAAGCACTAATCTGAGCCCTAGTCACCACCAGGATCTGTGACCCTGACCCTTCTCAGCTGATGAGAATCGAGAACATCTGGGGGCCCTGCTATTCGAGATTGTGACCACCACCTTGGAAGAAGGGAATCTGCCACCGCCACCCTAAAGCTTGCAATAGTCTGACCAATACTAAAGAAACTGTCACTTGGAGTTTGCAATCTTGCAAACTTGACTACCACTCAATATCAAACCTCTGCTCTCTAATCAAGCTGTGCAATGAGTTAGTTAGCAGTCTCCAGTGTCAGCTGCCTGTCCTTGGGGCCTTTTCAGTCAGGCTTTAAGCCATAGCACATAACAGAGCACTTGTTGCTGTGGGGGATAACCTCCCCCCTATCAACAAGGGCCAAACCTCCATGTTCATGCTGCTAGATCTCTCCATAACCTTGAATGCTCTTTTCCCACTTTCAAGAGACTGGAAGTTAGAATAGACAAAATGGCTCAAGTCCAAACCCTGAAAGTGGTAGTGGGCAACAGACCTTCACCTGCAGGGTTCTACAAGGCTCAAACTTCTCCCCATGTTGTTCAACAGCTATGGGAAGCCAGTGGGAGAAATTGTGAGACAATATGGACTGAAGTGCCACCAATACATGGGCAATACCCAGCTGTACATTTCATTTACATCAAACATAGAGTGCACCATCTTCCCAGCTTGCTTGATGCTTTGCTGAGATTCATTTGTGGATGAAAGGCAGCTGGCTGAATCTGCACCTGGGCAAGACCTCTGACTATGGCTCAGGTACTGTATCTGACACATTGGGTGTTCTGGAGTTCAGTCAAAGCCCAGCTCTGTTCTTCTGGCAATGTTATTTTACAGTATAATTTTAAGTGAAAGTCTAGTGGCATTTTGAACATTAAAACAAAATGTTTAGGTTCTAAATCTAACAAATTCTAACAGTTTCACAGCTATGCTTGAGCCCAAAAGACCTGTGGTTGGGCTGAAAAATAGTCCAACCTTTTCAGTGCTGTGGGTTGGATGCTAGTTTGGTGGCACCCATGTGGGACACATACAGAAATATAATTCCACATTCTAGAATCAGATTTTTTTTTTTTTTAGTTAGGATTTAGCCATTTAGGCTAAAGAAGTAACATTAAATTCAAATAAGAGAAGAGATGAGCTATTAGTAAGAACCTGAGGAAGGGTGGGGTGGGGGGTTGCACTAGTGTCCCATTGTGGACATCAATATTTGTAATAGCAAGTTGGGGACAGCAGCAAAGGGTCTCACACGCTGGCACATGGTTGTCCATTACTCTCAATGAACAAGCAATCTTCTTCCTACTTAGTTTGAAATACCCATTTCTCTGCATTAGCTTTTTTTCTTAGTTGCAGCCATTGCAGTTACTTGTACCCTATTGCACCAGACTGTAACATGCGATGTTTAATTCCTTGCAGCACACACCACAATAAACACAATACACAGATATTCTCACAGCAGAGACTTGAAAGCAACTATCCTGACTCAGGGAGGAGAGTCTGGCAATGGCCTTACAGAGCATGGAGGCACAGTGGGCCTGCAGGGCTGCATGCAGGTGAAAATCATTCAGGGGCCAGACAAAATCATCCTGCAGGTTCCAGCCCACAGGCCCAGGTTGGACCACTGGCATCTCAAATAGCTAAATATTTAAATTATCTTTTGACACCATGTAGCGTTAGATCACAACCAACTACTTCCTTTCAAACTACAGAATGACATTTGACTTTAGAGTCACCTAAACAGAATATCACAAAGCCAGATTTACAGTTGCCTCTGCAACCTTAATTTTTCTGCATCATGCATATTCATTATGATACAGTCTCTTCACATAATTGCATACTATTTTTCCACAGGAATCTTTCCTCATTCAGTGCTCAGGAAGGACAGAAGGCAGAGTTGCATAAGGAGATAGGGTTGCGGTTGTACAAGCAACCATGAATCTGGAATTTCCTAACTTTCAAGTGTTTGACTTTGCAACCTAACTGTGTGTGGGAGGGGGGATATTTCTGACTTTGGAAGTGATTGGTAGCTATTTAGCACCAAAATTCAGGGTTTAAGTGCAGTACCACTGAGGCTGACTCTGTAATTCTTTCTTAAAAGACCAAACTCCCTCTGCCAAGTGTAGGTACATCTCCACCCCAATATAACACAAATTTGGATATAATGCGATAAAGCAGCACTCCAGCAGGGCGGGGCTGCACGCTCCAGCAGATTAAAGCAAGTTCAATATAACGAAGTTTCACCTATAACACAGTAAGATTTTTTTGGCTCCCAAGGACAATGTTATATCGAGGTAGAGGTGTATGTGACTGTAAAAACACATGCACGTAATTTGCCCTGCTATATCCCATTTACACATAGTTAACTGATGAACTTAAGGAATGTCAGTATTGCTCAGCTAGTTTGAGGTGAGATTTTCCCTCTGATTTCACACGCTGTCTTCAATAAGTCTTTGATATCCAGTTTCTTTCTCTGAGTTTACATGCTGCTGTTAGGCTTCCATCCAGGCTACACCCTTACAGAGACAGCTCTTTGATAATTATCCCTACAGGATAGCTCAACATGTAAAGGAGTGTAGACAAGTTATATATAGTGCAAGCAAGTCTATTTAAGCAGCCAAAAACAACCCATCAAGCAGGTTCAAAATCTACGAAACAATATTTCACTCAAGTCCCTGAATGTGTAAGCGGCTCCTTTTAGCAACCTTCACACTGGTATTCAGTGGGACAGCTTGACTACTGAGCAGGTGGGTGGAAGGGGGATTAACTAGTAGATGATTTAGGGCATCTGTCCCAAACTTTATTGTCATATTTTAATGTTTGGAAATTTTCACCAGCAGCCTCCTGCTGCTCACACTGAAGTCTGTGTGCAGTCACCACCATGAAAAATGTTTTGCAAGGGAGCTGGAAACCACAAGGCCTCCATCTGCCTGGGCATTTTGTGTTTGTTCTGGTGAATAGAGAATTTCATAGAGGGGTTTAAAGACACTCCGCACAATCACCTTCTAAGGTAGGTGAACTCTGGCCATTTTACACAGAGGGGTTCTAAATCATTTACCAGCTAGTCAGAGATGAAGTCATTGTGAGAGCCACAACAGAACATGGGAGTCTCTTGCCACAATACATCTTGTGATAGTCCCTCCTTGTGGTCGAGGTAACTCTGACTGCTCAGTAAGGGAATTAGTTCAGCTGCAGGCAGCTGGCTAGGATGGAGGTTGCCCCAGTACAAATACCGTCTATAACAAGCTGGGTTATCTTGTACCCCATAACTATGGACTGGTCTGGGATCCTCCCCAAAACAGGGAACTACAACCGATGAGTTTCCTGACCCCAAAAGCCAGCTCTGGGTATTGTAGAGGGAAAAACAGTGACAAACTTTCAGGTCTAGCAATTATGCTCTAGAATATTTTTGCCAGAAAAAGAGTTAGGAACTTATTGGGTATTTTAGAGAAAGCTAAGGTATTTCTAGGTCTACCAAACTGGTGGTAGGCAGCATGGCCAAGAGCCTTACGATCCTGAAAGATTGGCTCTGGAAAGTGACAAGCATCCAGCTCTCTCTCTGCATCCATGACTGACTTTGATTAATGTTTAAAACTATATGTTCAACAGCATTCATATCTTCTCTTCTCTTCTCCCAGATCTGTGTATGACTCAGGAGCTCCTTGCAAAGTATAGCCTATAGAGAGAAGATGTTAATTTAATGGAATATTACCCCTCCACCATTCGTGGTGTAGACAGACCAATCCTTCAGTTACTAGCAGTAAGAAGTCAGAGTGTACCTTTGGGAAGGGCACCTAGAACAATCCATTGCAGTCACATTTGGCAGCCTTCTTCTGTTCTTGCATTTAGGAAACCACCATTTTGTCACCAACTCTCCTATAATTAGACAATTAGTTGTGATATAGGAATAACGGGGCTCTTTGGAATTGCAGGGGCTTTTGCCACTTCCACCATATACAAATCTAAAAGCCCATTCCAAAGTGACCATTCAGGGTGCAGAACATTTACACATAGCACTTTCACTTAGAAAGCATGATGCCGGCAGGACAATGACAGGATTTTTGCCCATTGCAGCCCTCTGCAGCAGTGCAACCATTTTGGATTTTCTCACAGACATATCTGAAGCTTGAATGGTTAAAAATGTTTCTCTGAGAAAGCATAAGGGGCTGTAAAATCTCTCTCTCCCAGTCATCATCTTCCCTATGAAAAGTGATTCCCTGGTGAGCTCAGTTCTAAAAGTGACTTTCAGGATGTTCCTTGGAGCAATATTTGGAGAAGCATTTTGAAATCAGTTTTAAAGCTTGAAACGTGACTATTAGGACTCCTTTCTCATGCCGGATCTACACTGGAAACTTTTCCTAGTATAGTAACGTGGGTTAAGATTGAGGGGTTGTTTTTTTTCAAGTAACTTTTTTATACTGACAAAAGCCGTAATACAGTGGATGTAGTTATATAAGCCTAAAAGTGCTTTTGCTGCTGTCGCTCATTTTGTTTGGAGAACTGATACAAGCTATACTGGCAAAATCACTCATTTGCTGGTATAACCTCCATCTACCAGGGAGGGTTTTGCCAGCATAACTATACCAGCAAATCTTTTCTACTGTAGACTAGGCTTCAGGCCCTGGTTCAACACCTTTGAAATCAGTGGAAAGATTCTCACTGACTTCAACGGGAACTGGATCGGTCCCACACAGTAAGAAAAATTCCTTCTGCTACTGCTGACATTTTAAAATCTTTTCTTTAATTTTGCAAAACCACAAAGAAACATTTTAAAATGAAAAAGAACTTACAGCCTCAACAGCTGCCATAGGGAATCACTTGGAATTGACGACATCTGTTGAGGATCACTTCCCTCCAGCCCCATTTCAAACTTAAATGCTTTTGCTTTCCATTTAGAATTTCTCTGTATTCATTGCCTGGTCTTAAACAATCATCTTAGAAAGAAAATAAAGCTTTCTAAACTGCGAGGAAGTTGCTTGTTAGTGGAGCAAATCTAATACTGCAACCAAGCACAAATATTGATTTGATATAGATTTGATTCTTCTTTTGAAAAGAGTAAGTCCTTTTTTAATCTTATTGGGAAATCAAATTAAGATAGTGTGAAAACTACATCCCACAAACAAAATGTCCCATCCTTGAAAGCAGGCTATTTATTCTGTATCAGAGATCATAAACTCAGGGCAAGAGAATGGGAATTTTGCCATTGACTTCAATGGGGCCAGGATATCAGCCTTCATGCTTATTATATACCACTTCTGTGCCACATTTTCTGCATAGTGATTTTTTTCAAAACCACCTATAAAGAACGTCACTGGCAGCTGGGCAAAGGCTGACAATTGGTAAGAAGTTGAATTCTAGTAAAGCTAAATATAAATCAGGAAATTACATCAGTTAGTGAAAGCACATAGTTAACCCATTTGTCTGCACAACATTGTCTCTCAAGGTTTACTCAGATTAACTCTAATTATATCACATCAAGATACTGGAAAAGAAAAAGCTCCCTACAAGCTGCTGTACATGTGTGATAAGAGCTGATCAGAAGTCACACCAATATTCTTCACCTCAAATACTCTCAAACCCTTGTTGCTTAGCACAAAGGTAGATTCTCCTTAGGATGTCTGCCTTTTTTTCTACTTGCTCTCTCTAGAGTTTATTATTTAAGAGCTGAGCATACTGCCTGATAATTAATTAGTCTTTAGGCTAGATCCTGATGTCCCTGCGCATGCTGAGTAGTACTGAACTCTTGTGAGTTCTCCTCTTGATTTCAGTGGGACTATTTTCAGAGTTGAGGTACTGTTCAACACACCTGAGGGCATCAGAATCTGGCTTTTTGGTCTGAATAATCTTTTGTGTGTCCTGTTGCTCACCCCGCCAAAGTAAATGAGGGATAATGGAAGTGATATTGCTCAAAGAGGTGCCTGTTGTGGAGTCTGATTTTTTTTTCTCCTGCATCCATCATTTCTCCACTCCCGTCCTAATGCAATGGACCTACTGCTCGGCTGCACACTATACAGTTGTTTCTTTCCCACTAGAGCATGATACATTTTCAAGTGAGTTCTTGTGTCAAAGGCTTCTGTGTGAAAACCCTCCTTTCCCATATATTTTGTTTCCATCCTTCATTGTTATGCCTAGGGAGGTTGTGGAATCTCCATCACTGGAGATTTTTAAGAGCAGTTTAGACAACCACTTGTCAGGAATAGTCTAGATGATACTTAGTCCTGCCATGAGTGCAGGGGACTGGACTAGATGACCTCTCAAGGTCCCGTCCAGTCCTATGATTTCATGATTCTATAAACAGCAGCTTGCATAGCTGAATCTTTTTATTCTAGGGTGGGGAGGAAACATCTCTAAATTATATGGGTTTTATTTCCAGGTGGTTTATCTTCTCCCTTCTCTTCCAATACTAGTGCCCTGTTGCTGCATAAAGATGCTTCTTATTTCTTCTTTAGTCCCTATTATTTCTTTGGCATTATTCCCTGGGGAGCTTTTCAGAACCTGGTTTTGCCCTAAAGCTCCGACTTTGAGATCTTGGATTTCTCTGAATTATCATACCATGTTCAAAAGTGGAGCATCTGACCCTTTCTTCTGAGATGGTGTAGGTAATACCAACTTTCTAGAAGCCTTTCCATAAATAGGCACTCTGCTTGGCTCCATGCTTAGTGGCTGTGACATTCCCTTGTCTCAGCTGACAACAAAACCCAACCCTGTTTTTGTGTTTTCCTGCCATGATCCAAGTATTAACGTTTCCCAGCAGCATTTTTTCACTTCACAGGTACAGATCCCACCAATTGAGTTTTCTCAGTGAAATAACTTTTATCTCTTCCATGTACATGTGTTTTTCCCCTGCTCCTCTTTTATTTTATTGGCGGTGGTGTGGGGGGGGGCGGGGGTTAATCTGTTCTTTTCTAGTATCAGGGGGTAGCCGTGTTAGTCTGTATCCACAAAAACAACAAGGAGTCTGGTGGCACCTTAAAGACTAACAGATTTACTTGGGCATAAGCTTTTGTGGGTAAAAATGAGAGTTTTTTACCCATGAAAGCTTATGCCCAAGTAAATCTGTTAGTCTTTAAGGTGCAACTGGACTCCTTGTTGTTTCTGTATTTCTAGTGTGTTCACTACTTTTTGCTATATACAAGAAAAAGTTGGTAGAGTTATCAGGAACAACCTGGAAACTTGAAAATAAAATGTCAATATTTTGTGCCTACATATTTTTAAATTTAGTTATAACTCTCAGAATTCTTTTTCCAACCTTGCCCTGGGATGAGTATCACTACTGTTGATTATGTGGAAGAGGGGGAGATTAGTTATACACTGGTTTGAGCATTAGCCTGCTAACCCCAGAGTTGTAAGCTCAATTCTTGAGAGAGCCATTTAGGGATCTGGGGCAAAAATATGTCAGGGATGGTACTTGGTCCTGCTGTAAAGGCAGGGAACTGGACTCAATGACCTTTCAAGGTCCCTTTCAGTTCTGTGAGATAGGTAATCTCCATATAATGGATACAGGCTCCTTGAGTGGATGCACACTTTTAGTTTTAAAAAAAAAATCACAAGGATAAAATAAGCAAAAGAGGATGGTTGAGAGTATATTTTTCACCTTTTTGTGAAACCAGTGGAAAAGCTACACTAACCTGGTCTGGTTTTACATTAGAAGCCTCTTCCCATCATTATATATCTACCACAGCAATTACACCCATTTTCTTTAACATATATATCAGAGTGAGTATTGTTACCTTTTCCTGTAGTGCTAGTACTGGAACTAGTGCTCCTTTCTTTTAGCATTTTAATCCTCCTTTGGAGCACCCAATTAGCATGGTCAATTAGCATGGACAGACTACTAAAAAGGCCAGAGTGCTGTCAGGCTAGTAGCTACCATCCCCTAGACTAGACAAATCAGTGATCACAGCATCTGCATTGAACTGAATTTCTCTCACTAGTTCTCCAGAGTTTTGCTTGCAGGAACTCTCCGGAGTCTGGGTACAAGAGAACAAAATCTCACTCGGCTAAGTCCCGAGCGATTGAGTGAGAGGTGCTGGGGCTTCATCTCCAGTGATCAGCTTGGAAATAAGTGTCTCGTCCCTGAAGAAAAAGGAAACAACTCCAGCCCTACGAGAGTGCTCTGAGCCGGCCATAAGTGCGAGAGGTGAGGCTGCGCCCCTCCCCTCTGTCAGCTGTGGCCCGTCTCTCTGAAGTGGAGATTGTGCGGACGGCAGATGAGGGGCCAATGGCAGACACTCATGGTTTTGGCAGAGGGCTGCGGTCCTCGCCTTACTACCGCTCCTGGACCGTAATTCTCTTGAAGCTGCTCTGTAAGTACCCGAGAGACTGGGGAAATATAACCCCCCCCGAGAGGCCCCTCCGAGGGGCAGCTGAGGCGCCCCGATGACTACAAAAAGAGGGGCTAGGGAGAGGAAATAAATTCCAGGCTGAAACGTGCTACTGTCCCTTTAAAACCAGTTCCTCTGGGCTAGGGCTAGGTCTGAGTCAGTCGTTAAAGCCCCTTACTGCCTTTTGGCTTACGTCATCCCTAAACTGTCACAAGCCAAACGAGCCAGCACTCATGATCCAATGCTAATGATGGGTGGTTTTGTCAGCTGGCCATTGGTGGCCTGCCTCCTGCTCTAGGGGTCAGCGTGCGCGGGGAGGCCCTTTAATGAAGAGCTCTGCCTAGGTGCGGCAGTGCTCTAGCGTTTTTGAGAATGGAATCACGCTGGAGCATGCTGCACTGATGGCATTTCCAGCCCTTTCACTCTAGACACCGACCTGCTAGCCAGGTCAATCGAGGGACCTTAGAGATGGCTCCCTCCTGCAAACACGTCCTCGGTTTTTGTCCTTCCACCCAGTGCAGAGCGTGTACGCTTCCTCCTAGGGACAGGGGGACCACCTCCTCTGGAGCTATCGCTTCTCTTTGAGTAAAAGGGGGAGAGTGAAACTAACACATCGATCTATTGGCTACGATAAAAGTTTTCAACTTTAGCAAGTTTCTTTTAAAGTTTCTGAAATGCCTGGGAGATTCTGACCTCTGCTGCAAGCAAAAATTGCGAGGGGGTGAGGGGCTAGAATGCACCGTTCAGATTAAATTTAAACAGGCTTTAAATCTGAAATATAAGTGAGATATACATAAAACCACCAACCCACTCTCTCATACCCATACACAGACGCACGTGTGATTGTATCATTGTTTCAAACACACGCCGGCTACTGGATGTGTATGTGGAGATAGATTCCTTATAGATTAAACAAAATTAAAACTAGTCACTTAAAACGCACTTGCTGGTTCTTTGAACTCAAGTCAGAAGATCTTCAATTTCAGTGGCTAAATTTTCAACCTCATAAATGACTACATTAATTTTTCTTTTTGCACTTAAAAATACAACTTCGTTTTCAAATAAAGAAAATCCAGAATGTACATGTAAAGAGTGATCAGTGAGAAAAAAGAAGATAAGATTAAAATTCACTTTAATTGAGAAAATGAGGTCAAATAAATGTTCTTATAATAAATTAGACTATCTGAACATATTCAAAGCATTGCTATAATTTAACTTTGAAGGCTGTTTAAATTCATAAACGACTTGACATTTACATTCACGTGAAGCACAGAATTAACATTCCCATTTACCTATAGGTAGTACAGATTACGACAAACTAAAGAAGAAAAATATATATTTTTGGCTCAAGCATTCGATCTCAAACTACCTTCCCAAATACAAAGAATTCAACCCGTTTAATAGTGCAAAATAATATGCAACCCTGTCAGATCTGAACAGAATAACAGATCACGATGCATACCCTGTATGAAACTAAGAGGCACTGTACAAAATGGACATTCTGGCAATTCAGTTGAAATCACAGTTTAGACTACCCCAATTTCTGACTCAAGAAAGAGGTGTTAGTAATACCTTTCAGTACAAGTCAGGTTATTTCTTCATTCTCATCAAAAGCAAAGTATCAAAAATAAAAAAGAATAAAAAAAAACCTCTGCAACTTTCTTGAGTCAGAGGTGGGTTTTTTTGTTTAAGGGGAGGGGAGAATTAGCATTGGGCCAAGTATTCAGGAAAGTTTTGTTGAACTGCCAAGAAGTCAGAGCTGACAGTGTTTGTTTACTTTGCCACACTTTGCAAGTGAAGTGATTTACACTTCACTTGCAAAGTGAAGTACACTCTACTCCTTGCTATAGTATGAGTGTTTGTTCGGCAACAATACCGTAGCTAATCACCTGTGCTGGGAGAGAGACTCATTGATTTAGCCCATAATTGCCCTTTTCGCTACACAGCATTAAAATGAGATTATTCTGGTTTGGCGGGGGGAAGAGGGCAAGAGAGAGAAAGCAGCACCTAGAAAATAGTTTCAAACTTGAGGAAAACGCTGCACGGCTGTTTGTTTCCCAAACGAGCACTGTGATTCCTAGTAATACTTTTAAGGTGCTTTTCAAAATGAAAACCTGCGTCTTATTTTCAAGAATTTTTTATATATTTATTTGCGCCTGGTAGTCGCGCAGATGGGTTCCGTGGGTTTTCTTAATGAGAAATCCTCGTTCGATTAGGGTGGTTTTTAAAAAAATCTGTTTGTAATTAGGTGAATTGTAATGACTTCATGTTTAGCAAAATCCTTCTCATGTAAACAACGTAACTCCCATGCACTGAAAGGTAGTAACGTAACAAGCGGGCTATTATAAATACATGATACAGACATATCAGTTAGTAATGTGATCAGAAGTACCTTGAAAGGTTATAAAATTGTGTTCCCCCCCAAAAAAAAAAAACGAAATTCACTTTTCAATCTCGCTGCCAGCGACGTAACTTTTAGGCCCCTTCTTCCACTATGGAAAGAACTGCTTCAAACCCTCCACGTTCGTACTTACTCGACCAGATCTAGGTTAGACTCAGAGCGCTCTGCAATCTTCTTTTAATCCAAGAAAAACAGACAAGAAGGTTTTATGCATAGGATGGTTTATTTTACCGATGCTACTCGGGCAGACAAGGTGAGTAACAGCGACCACAAGCAACGATCTGCAAACCCAAGGTCTACCCAAAATAAATACAAGTGGCGAAATAGGGTGTCATTACACAGGCTGAGTACTGTGTAAACTCAGAGGAACAGACTGTGTTCAGGTTAGTTCGGGAACACGTGCCGGTCAGTCAGTTTCCAAAGCGCTGAATTGCAAGCGCTAAGTTTGCAGTAGTTCAGAAAGGGGCTGAGTGAGTTTGTAACGCTTTGAGAGGCAAGGGATTGGAATCCGGAGCGGCATTGTCTCCCCGGGGAACGATGGCAAACGCTGCACCGGAGTCTGAACTACTTGGATTTGCCGCGCGCTGTGTGTTGTCACGAGTCGTGGAGGAGACGCTCCGGTGCTGCGCGGTAAATTGGAGTTGCCCCTGCCGCAGTCTTGGGGAGAGTGGTGACCGGTGAGGGGGCGGGGAAAGGGGGCACAAGCAGATACTCTAGTAGCACAAGAGATGTGGAGTTGGATGAAGCAAGTGCAGGGAGCCCCCGAGAAGAGAGTGTCCTTCACTGCCTGCAAAACTTGCACTTGATAATTTTCTTAAAAGCACTTTGGAAATCTTTGTTGAAATAGGCGTAGATGACGGGGTTGAGGAGGGAGTTGGAGTAGCCCAGCCAGTTGATGACAGCCCCCAGCCAGTCCGGCATGTAGCACTCACTGTCACAAAAGGGCAAGACCAGGGCCACGATGAAGAAGGGCAGCCAGCAGAGGATGAACGTGCCCATGATGATGCCCAGGGTTTTGACCGTTTTCCTTTCCCTGGCCAGAGCCATCTTCCTCTTGGCCTCGGTGCTCCTCTCGTTCTTCTTCTCGAAGGACGGGGCCAGCGGGGTGCTGCAGGGGTCGCTGGGCAGGGGCAGATGGGTTTTGGAGGAGTTGTGATAGTGCTGGACCTCGATGACCTCCAGAGCGGCTCCAGCCTCCCCGTGCCTCACGGCCCCGTTGACACACGCGTTGGGCTTGGGCTCCACCGTCCGCTTCCAGCTCTTGCTGGGCTCCCCGTTGCTTTTCTTCTGCGGGCTGTCCGGGTAGACCGTCAGGCAGGTGTCGGTGATCTTCTTCTTCTCCGCTTTCTTGAATGTCTTGCGGATCCGGAACCGGGCCGCCCTGAAGATCCGTCCGTAGAGCACCAGCATCAGCAGCAGGGGGATGTAGAAGGCGCCGAAGGTGGAGTAGATGGTGTACCCGTGGTCCTTGCTGATGGTGCAGGCGTCGGGGTCCGACCTGTCCTCGGGCGTCCGCCAGCCCAGCATGGGCGGGATGGATATCAAGAAGCCGATGAGCCAGGTCAGGCTGATGAGCACAGCCGCCCGCCTGGGAGTCCGCTTGTTGACATAGTCTATGGGGTCGGTGATGGCCCAGTACCTGTCCAGGGCGATGGCGCACAGGTGGAGGATGGAGGAGGTGCAGCACAGCACGTCCAGGGAGATGAAGATATCGCAGGTAACCTGTCCCAGCGTCCACTTGTTCAGCACCTGGTAGAGGGCGGCCATGGGGAGCACCAGCACGGACACCATCAGGTCGGTGACGGCCAGGGAGCCTATGAGATAGTTGGCCACGTTCTGCAGAGAGCGCTCCAGGGCTATGGCCGCGATCACACAGGCGTTGCCCAGCAGGGCGCAGAGGATGAGGGTGCCCAGGAAGAGGGAGGTGAGGAGCTGGTAGCTGAGGGTCACCGCGGCGCCCTGGCCCCTGGCAGAGGACTGCTCGGTGGGGGAGGTAGTGGTGTTGGCCACATCCATGCCGGGGCAGCTAGGAGCGCATGGGCAGAGCGCGGCACTGTCACTCCTCCGGGCTCGGGCTGGCAGGTGGGGAGCGCTCCGCTCTCCTGCCGCGAGTCATCGCCTCGGGCCCCCGGGCGCGCCGCGCAGCCAGTGCGCCTGGCCACGCCGGAGAGCCATGGGCGGGAGCGGCTGCGGGCATCCAGGGAGCGTCAGGCGGCGGAGAGAGGCTGTGCCTGTCCAGCCCGATCCTGCCCCGGCACTCCCCTCCCAGCAGGCGCCTGCCGGGCTCCGAGGGGCTGGCACCGAGCAGCCTCGCTCGCGCTGGCTGCTTCTCCCCTTCACTCTCTCTGGCTGGTCCTGCTCCCCCTCCTCTCCCCTCCCGCTCGCTCGCTGTTTGATCTGCGCTGCCTCTCCCCCCGCCCCTGTCCCTGCTTTCGCTCTCTTCCCCCGCCCCCTCTCCTCTGGGGTGGCTCTCGCTGCTGGGCTGCCATTGTACTCCGGCCTCTTTCATCAACCGCGCGGGCGGAGCATCCTCTGCACCCGCTGGGCCAGTATCGAGCGACGCGAGTCCCCCCTCCTTCCCCGTGTTCGTCCCTCCCAGTCCCAGAGGAAAGCCCAGGCAGCCCGTTTGGAACTAGCTGGTGCCTCCACGCTGTGCGCTTCCCAGCTATCTCCAGCGTCACCCTGTGATCCGCGCCCAGGACCAGTCAGCCCGGGGTGGTGGCGTTCCTGGTTACGGAGACGTGGGCTTGCACCGTCCCCAGCCCTGTGGCCAGGAGCCCGGCACGCTGGCGGGGGGAAGGGGCTAGGCGGTGCCATGCCCTGAGTGATGCCAGCTGTGGCTACGTGCCAGGGCTGAGGAATGGGGGGGGGGGGTGGATGAGGCACATAACTGAGTGTGTGGCTGACTCCTATTCCACTCCCCGCGCGGCTTCAGCCCTTTCCTTCGCGGATCGCTTTTAAATGCAAACTCCTGCCCCAGCGGGAGTCGCTCTGTTGGCCTCGTGGAGCCGGGAGTGACAGGGAAGGGGTCCCCTGCCTTAGCTAGAGCAGCCGGCTCTGCGGAGGCTTTTCCCGAGACTCAGGTGAAACTCTTCGGCCGCTGCCGCGGGCCAGCTGTGTTCAGTCGCTTCGCGTTCAGCCTTCAGCACCCGGGACAGCGCCAAACTTCAAGGGTATTTGTCGCCACCTGCAGGTACACGGCTGCGGGCTTGCCAGGGATCGCGGCTCTCACATACCTGAGGCGACGGGGTCTGGGAAGAGCTCACTCAAGGCAGCTGGAGGTGACTTCTCCGCAGAAGTCATTCTCCCTCTGCAGCACTTCAGTTCCTGGAACATGCGGCTTCGCTTCTCCAGGGGGAAAGTTTTAAATCGAGTTGCCCTTCCCCGGGGGCCCTTGCAAGTCGCGCAGCAAGAGATGCAAAGGCGGGACCTTGGAGTCAAGCAGAACCAACCCAAACACGTACTTTTTGTATCATATACTTGGGGAAATTCTGCGCTTTATTTGCATGCCACACACAGATCACAATACATTAAAAATGTTCCCACATTGCAGTTTATCACTCCAATTTGAGGTTATAATTATTTGGCTCCTCTACTAGATGGCAAAGGGTTTTTATAATTGCTTGAATGACAGGAACAAATGAGTGGCAGTCTGAATTACAAAGGAAAACATGTATGCAAATATGGTGAGTGGCGGGAAATATGCATGCCTCGAATCTTCAAGATACAGGTAACGCTCTCATTTTATTGAGTCATGTATTTTAAAATCAAAGTAAATGGCAAAGTGCTACCAAGGGAAGTGTGTGGACCACGACGTGTGTATAGCTAGGTACACACTCACGGTAGAGGTAATTCTTCGTACACTGTATCAAATGATGGTTCTGTCATCAATGATCATGAAACTCTTGGGCTGTTAGATGGGTAGCAAAGCAATCAATAAAGCAACTTAAAAAAATCAAGATAGGTTGATGTACAGTAGTGTGGTGTAGGTGTCCTGTGATGTATTGTTTGTGCACGGTTCCTACTCAATCATTTCAAAGTACTGTAGCAATGAACCCCCTATTCATGGTGATTCATGTCATTTCAGCCAAAGCCCCGAAACAAGCAGGACATTCTATGTCATCGGCGCCTTGGTACCAGTGCGCTGAAATCTGATGTCAACGTTCTATTTCCCTCCAAACACAGCAGCGCCTGGCTATCTTTCTTAAAGTTGCATTACAGGAAATTACAATGCAACAAACTATTACAATCACGATCCACAGAAAATAAAAAATAACGTTACAGTTGCGCTTGATAAAAGAGGGAAAGGCTAGGTCTGAAAGAGAATGAAATGAGAAAAATATCACTGGGAACAATCTTAAATAAAAATAGTATCAGCTTGACATATCACAAATAAATAGGTTAATATCCAGTAAACATTCCAAACTGTCAGAAGAGTAGGAGACAGCTTCTGATCAGGGATCACATGCAAAGTTTTATGATTGAGAGGTTTAATTTTTGCTTTAGATGGAAGGCAACATTACTGGGAATCTTACTTAGTATGATTTTTATCCTCTTGTCACACAATAATTTTAATGTCGTGAAAGGATCTTTGAGATGAGTTTGCATTGCTGACATGCAAATGTCTTGTCAGACAATTTCCAAATAAATTACATTTATAATTAGGACCAATGACCCACACATTCATACTTGTTAATCTGTACTTAGGAGTGGACCCCAAAGATACTGTTGTGTTCAGAACTTTTTCAGGTTTGGATAACCTCTTTAGTTCCAGTGTGACTGATTGCGTAGAAGAGAGGCAATGCAGCTGCAGAACTTAACTTTCAGGCTTTCAATCATTCCTGCTTGAAATCCCTTGGGCATCTAGAGCTGATGGGCAGACATAGTAGTAGCCTACAATATTTTCTGGTTATATGCCCTATGCCCCATTGTATGAAAGGTGAGGGGAAATAGGACATGTCAATGATTGATACTTAGGTATGGCTTACTCCTGAACACAACAGGGCTCAGACATTATTTCCTGGCTAATTACAGGTGAAAGTCACAGCACAGTAATGGCTTCCAGGGGATTAGATCTAGTTTTAAAGAAGCAACAACCCAGTGCCTCTGGCTAAGAGGTAATTTTTATCAAGCCTGGGCAAACGGGTGGACCACAACACTGGGAAGCAAGAAGCCTGGAGTTTGAATGCAAATTCTGCCACAGACTCCTTGTGTAGCCTTGGGAAGATAACACAGGTCAGCACTGCCAAAGTGTCCTCTGATTCTAGCTGCTTCAGTTATGGGCTGTAGGGTTTGTTTTTTCAGAGGCACAGAGGACTCCAATTGATTGTTGAGGAAGTCGGTAGCAAAAGCGATGGACATTTCTGAAAATAGGTGTTTTATCTAGAGCAGATCAAACAATGGGAAAATGTTAAAACACACACCCACCCTTTTTTTTTTAATTTGAAACTTTTCAGCCAGATCTAGTCTTCACCTGTCTTCCAGTTACATCGATAAAATGGGTGTGTTCTGGGGGGAGAGGCTGAATTAAATTGTGGCCAGTAGAGGAAGCCATCTCCATGAGAGGGAGAAGTGGTGCAGGCAAGTCGTGTGGTGGCCTAGGCACTTTAACATAAGTCTTGAATATTACTAAGCATGTAAATAATGGAACAGTCCAAATGAGGCCTAGCTTCTCTACTGTTCCGCCCCGACCATGGCAAGATGAGGACTTAAAGGACTCTGCTGCCCTTGGCAGTATCCGCCTGGGCCATAATCCCCGCTCTAGACAGAGGACACAAGGCACAGTGAGAGTTAATTCAGTTGCTAGTACATTATCCCACATGGATTTCCACTCAGGCTTCCATCAGGTCTCAAGAGAAGCATGTCATGTAGCATGCTCCCCAGATCTGTCCCTGCCCTACTCCTGACATGCCACTTCCACACCCTCAGAGTAACAACCCAGCAGAGATGCTGCTTCCCTTCCCCCTCAGCCACTCCAGCTCCCACAGAACACTACCAAAGGCATAACTTGCTCAGCTCTTGAATGTTTGGGACTGGTGCCCTGGATGAGCATGAACATGATTATTTATTTCATTTCAAAGATTATTCTGTATTTCAGAAAATTTATTTCAGTTGCTCAGTATAGAGAAGGAAATAGACTGTTTCTAGTTGCACCATTCCTGGTTATGATGCTACTGAGGATGGTGTCAGACATTGCTTTGAATTTTATACTTGAATACTAGCAGATTGCAGTTAGCTACTTTTTTGTTTCACTTGCTGTCCTAAATTATTATTGCTGCCCAATCAAAAATGTCAATGTTCATAGGGTGAGTCTCCTGTATGCCGAGAGCTCTCTGAAGAAACTTAAGTTATAGCATAACCCTGAGAGAGGACAATTTACGCCTCCTTGCACTGACCCAGAGAATCTGGGTCTCTCACTTTAGTGACTGAAAATTACATGAGAAGCATTAGGCCAGATCCTCAGGACTGGCCCTTCTACACGTGCTGTAGCTCTAGAGGGGAAAAGAGTTACAAAGGTATTGTAAACCATCCCTGCACTTTCCTCATCTTCACACTGTTGAGCACAGGTCTGGTATCACAGAGCAAAAAAAGCCTTAGTTGTGTCAACTGCAATGATATTCAGAGGAGCATTCTGCCAACCAGAGGTCACCAGAGTGCTGCAGAGTTCTAGCCACACCCCTATTTTCCTAATCACACCACCTTTGCCTGGGTTTAGGATCCAGTATTTTGTGATTACCATTTGTCAGGGGAATACCCATGCAGTCAGTTAAACCAATATTAAGGGAGCTTTACACCACCTGAATGGTCTGAGGCAGCCTTAAAAGGCCAGAATGTAACCCAATGATTTTAAAAGATATAATGTTATGCTTGTAATTGCCTTAGACAAATATACTCTCCCAGGTCATTTTTCTCATCTGACATTAGCCAAATAAATCTTTATAAAAAGAGCTCACTGTTACATAATTCTAGAATGGCTGACTGCAATAACACAATTGCTTGGTAGAATCAGTCTTTTACTAGCTGCTAACTAAGATGACTGCATCTACTTCTCAGTAAACATTTACATTCATCTTTTAAGAGCAAGCCATAAAACCAGTTTACTATAAAAATTATTCATTTTTCTGTATACATTGGATTCCACTAATTTGGCAATTAAGTTGTAGCTGGACAATTGCTAAAACAAGTATTAACAATCCATTCCAGGATTTATAAGGATGTTCTTAATCTTAAATTGATATTTATTTTTATTTTTATTCACTTCACTTTTAACCTTTCAGCTTTCCACCCTCCCCTTTTCTTGGATAAATTGCAAGAGGTTTATTTCCCCCCTAAAAATATAGAATAGTCTGTACTATATGCAAGAAAGACCTTTATTCAAATGACATGAAAAGGACTTTGAATAAATATTGGCTTCTGGATAATGATTTGTGAAGAAGTCAATAGGAATTGCCATTTCTGAAAGTAGGAGATGTATAGCAGCATTCAAAGGAGCCAAAGTAGTAGAAAGAGAAGTGTAAGTGTTTTAGAGTGCAGTGGCAGTTCATCATTTCCCTGGCTATGTTCTTATAGGTCTCAGCTTCAGGGATGTAATAAAACATTAAACCTGTTTATCATTTTATCAGAAATAAAAAAAATAATGTTCTTGTGTTAAATCACCAAAGCGTAGATGTTACTGGTGGCGTCCGGCTGCTGTCATGTCAGAGCTTTATGCAACATGGAAAATTAAAGATGAGTTATGTAGGATCTTTTTTTCCCTCCTTAATCAATAAAAACGTCTGTTCCAGTGTTAAACAGCATTGCTTCTGAGGGAAAGAGACTGTATTATTCCATGTGTCACATAGGATTTCCCCAAAGGAGTTCAATGACTTAGTAAGTCAAGTATGTGGTTTTATTCCCCAAACAAAGATTTGTGTCAGTCTGTGAAAATTTACTGTGCAATATCTTATTTAGCTATGAATAGAAATACTATTTTAAACCAAATCTGTGTATAATCTCCTAAAACAATCACAGACTATACTGTATGTGTAATGGTAGAAAAGCCTAGTAGAAGAAAAGGTATATTCAGTGTATATAAGTTAAATTTTAGGAAGGAATGAGCTCTACTGACTGAATTTATCCTGTTAATTGGATAAAGTTCTTGCAAGTGTTTATAAAACAAATCATTTGTTTTATGCCCAAATATCATTAATGTCTAATCACAGTGAGGACATGGGTCAAATTCCAAAACTTACTGCAAATATAGGGGAAATTACTTTTCCAATGACATCTGTCAAGACCATCAAAACTGTATTATTCTAAAAGTTGTTCTAGTCCAACTGTTCATATGTTCATACTATCAGAAACCTCACACTTGAGGTACTTATAAATAAGTACTACATTATTGAAAAAATTAGTTAGAAAGCAATTTGCCCTTCAATTATCCATCTAGTCTTGTGTCCATGATTCTCTTTTAACTCCAAGAAATGACAACTCAAGCAATTAAAACAGCCCAGGTAATTCGTATTTCACTTTCTGCTCTTTACAGCAGAGGTTTATGCTCACTCTTTCCATACTAACAAGTGCAACACAGTTGTGAAATTAAAACAAAATAATTCTTAGGTTTGCAAAAGAAAATATTTGTGCGTCTATCTTCATCTTTTCATTGTACCCTTTGTATTTCTCTCATGGGATACAAACAGCTGGTTGAATCCCTGAGATCACTTGAAACTGCTGGAAGTAGCTATGTAATGAATGCCGTCTAATTGCTTTGTCTGTTCTGGGAATAAGTACAAAGCAACTGTATGCACTTCTTGGTTTTGCTTGATGCCTCCTATAAAAAGAGCCTGCACTTTTTATCTGTTCACAAAATAAAATCTGAGAGCATTTCAAACATGCTGCTGAGAACGTTCTGAACAACTAGAGTTTGAAACAGCCCATTGACCAGGCCTTCACCTCGATATTTTTAGAAGTCATAGTTTATGGCCATTCATATTAGATCATCAAAATGGATTGTACACAACCTACTCATTTCAAGATCTTCCATTTTCATTTAAAACAAACTGTTTTTCTAGGTAATGTATGTTTCATGTTAATTATTTAGGGCTAGCCAGTCCTTTTTCCCTCTACCCCAGGATAAGAGGTGGCACATAACTGCATAGTCCCAGAACAGCCCAGGGAAGGAAGGAATTGTGCATCTAAGAGGAACAATTCCTTCCCTGCTTTCGGGGAATAGTAGTAAGCTACTAGCCTTTACCAGTAGTTGATTAATTATCCTCCATCCTACGTCTAGCTCAACTATGCTGGCCACTGCAATGGGGGTGAATGCAGAATCTCTTTCCACCAATGCCCTTCAAGGGGGAGAAGTACCAGGCATGCAGCCCCAGCTTTCCTCCCAAGCCCCTGCAGGGATATGAATGGAAGCCATGCAGGGGCATAAAGACCAATTTATTCCCTATTGGTCCCCATAAATCAGGCCACAATCTGAATTCAGTTTAACCAAAAACTTAACAAAAATTCTTCATGGACTTTTCTAAATACAGTTAGTTGCAATTAATGCTACAACCATATAAAATTGTGCATGTCTATCCACTTCTACCACTCCTGTTCCACCTCCTCTTCCTTTTTAGGAAGAGGTCAGTATTGTGATTCTTGACTTTGAATTCAGGCTTTTTGCAGCTAAATTTTATTTGCTTTCCATTTTGTGTTTCTGTGGACCTTTCTGGTAAAATTTATAAGTTAATACTCCAGCTAAGGCTTCTTCGGGGGAGCAGTGGAAATTAGGAGTGAGATGTTGTTTTTTGAACAACACCCAAATAAATCTAGTTTTGTTTACCTCAATGTCAAAACAAAATTGCCATCTTGGGGATAAATTATGTTGCATCCAATTATTACTGGACAAGGAGGGATAAGGAAGAAGATATTTATAGTTCCTTATTCTGGTGATAATACGATCCAAGGAAAATAATCTGCCTGGCTTCTAAACTACATAGAACTGGGTTCTGAAAAAACAGTATCTATGATCTTACTTGTATAGCTCAAAGACTAGAGGGATTTTCTGTTGAATTTGGGATTTATAGCCTCTAAACAGTGATTAAAATATCATTGTTCAGTATTTCAGTCTAATCACAAATTAGTTAGAATAACAGTTAGATAAAGCAGGTTCTGAAAAAAATCAGGGATGAAATCCTGGCCCCACTGAAGTCAACAGAAAAACTGCCATTTGAGTGGAATGGAGCCAGGACATCACATGAGGTGCCTCCAAACACTGAGTCAGGTTCGTCTCTCAGCTACAATGAAGCAAATCAATTGGCTTTAAATTCTTGAAATCAAGGGAATTGCACCAGTGTAACTGACAGAAGGATTTGGCCCAGACGCTCACAAGCAGTTTTCTATCTGCACTTAGGTGATGCCCTACCAGTTCAAATCAATGGTCCCTCTTTCTATGACAATGGCCAACACCAGAAGTTTCAGAGAAAGATGTAAAACTGCATAACAGACAAGTATGCATGAAAATATCTATGGGCTATATCCTAATCTCAGGCAATCTGAGATTGATGCATGTTCTGAAGCAGGAGGGTTTAGATTTATATCCCTTATATACATTCTTATTCTAGCTAATATAACCGAGAGCAATCTTCTTAGTGATATAAATCTCTTACTCTTTTTGGAACCCTCCTGTGTGCTCTTGGCATCAGTGCTAGATTTGGCAGTGAGTTCCACAGATTAATTTTGTGTTGTTTTTTTAAAAAAAAGTCATTCCCTCTATCAGTTTTAAATTTGTTACATCTTAAATTTAATTGGATGGCTTCTTGTTCTTCTCTTATGAGAAAGGATAAATAGGAGTATCTTCTATATAATAACCATAATTTTATATCTCTCTCATGCCCCTTTTTATTCATCTCCTTTCTAAATTAAATAATCCCAGTCTTTTCACTCTCTCTTCACATGGAAATCTTTCCGTCCCTCCAAGCTCCTCTTCTGAACATCCCACTTGCTGCCATGTTTTTTATTGCAAAAGTTCCATCCCCAGAAGGAGTACATTTTTGAATAAGGCTACAGGGTTAAGTCCTTTCCTTTTGAGGATAAACATGAATAAGTGTGAAATTTTCAAATACCTGTTCATGACATCTGGGCAGCTAATTTACTTGATATTATGTTCTGGCTTTTCAGAACTATGTATGCTTCTATAGGCAAGGTTTCTCGCTCCTTGCAGTAGGATACCCAAGGCATGTATAGTCAAATTGTAATCCTTAGTGGGTTATGTACAACTTTCAGTTTCTCCAGCATGTTTCTCTCCAACTTTTAAATACACAGCAGGCTTCCTAACCATATCTTATCAGTGATAATGTTGACCATCTTATTAACTCTGAATGCTTTACCTGATTAATTGTTAACATTCAGATGAAATAGCAGAGTCCTAACAGCAAATCCTAAACAATGTTCCTGAATTAAGAAGCTTGAGAAATGGTTAACGTTAACCTTTTAAATGTATGGGACCAGATCCTCAGCTGATGTAAATCAGCATAGCCTCACTGAAATCAAACACATAATTAACCTGTAGAACTCATTGCCACAAGCTATAGCAGAGGCCAAGAGCTTACTGGGATTCAAAAATGAATTAAACATGTCTATAAATAACAAAAATATCCTCTGATACATAAGAAAGGGTAAAAAATTAACACTGATTTTCACTGAGTTATGTCAGTTTACACCAGCTGAGGATCTGGTTCATTCAGATATTGTCTAGGCTTCTATGTTAGCTGTGTGGAGGTAAGAAGAAGAGGCTGAAAAAATCAGCTGGTAGAAGGCACCCTGCAGGGTCTCTCTAGTATGCAATTGCCTCTCAATTATTCTTTAGCACTTAGTAAAGCAATGCTGATAGTAACATTTTAAACCTGGACATTCTCTGCCCCATTTTTTTAGGGATGGGGAATAAGACAGTTTCATGAGACACAGGAAGGTGAATGGAAATCCATGATTATGCTAAGGTGTGTGGACAATTGTGAAAATTGTGAACATGAAAATATTTGCCAACTGATAAGTGGGACAGTCACTGGAATATCTGCCACGCTGCATCATGACCGTGAGCCTGTCACAACGCTGATCACCATATCAGGAGGTACAGCCTCCAGGGCTGCATGCTTGATTTGGATGACAGACAGTTTTTGCTGCATCAGTGCACAAATTGTTCCCAAACAGTTCACTCTTACCATAACAGCATCCTCTGTTTTCTGTGGGAACTTGAGTTGCCTCCTGCATGAGTGACTGTTGTATAAATAAAGGCTATCTAGGAGAAGTTTCAATTTGTACCCATTACATTTGCTAACTTTTTTTTTTTTTTTTTACATTTTCCATTCAATTGCCAATCTTTGTTCACTGAAGCTGGATCTGCTTTAGTTTCTTCCTTCTCTGATGATATTAGATGCGTGATCCACCTCATATGTATCAGATAAGTGTCCCAATAGAGGAATATCAATTAATCATAAATTAGGGGCAAGTCATACAGTCTTTGCTCAGGAAAAATCCCCACTGACTTTAACATGCATTTTGCATTCATAAGGGCTGCAGGATTAGCCACTATTTATGGAAAGCTGCCTAATGCCACTCTTTTCTTAAAAACAATTGATAATCAGGATTATGGAAAGCATAAATACTTCCACAAAGGGTCTTTGGAATCTACGTTCACATGACAACTATTTTCTTCTAGGCACAACTTAAATTCTCTCCAATCAGAGTGACTACTTATACTGAAGATATGGACCTTGAGTCAGCAAGGTATTTAAGCACTTGTATAACTTTAGGCACTTCAGGAGGCACCAGGCCAATGGAACTATTAAGTATGCCCCTGAATTTGGGCTTATCTCAGGAAAATACTTTCTAGTACTCAAAACTGATGTAAGAATAACAGGTAAAATCCAAGCCCCAATGAAGTCAATAGGAGTTTTGCCATTGACTTCATCGGGACTAGGATTTCATCCAACATGTATTTCAGGCTTATCATTAATTGAATCAGGATCTTGTTCATTTTTCCAGGACACAACAAATCTCAAATCCAGAAATGTTTGAGCATAATCAGAAATTAAAATCCATAAACACATATTTGACTTTATCTAGAAGAACATGAAACTTGAGAGGACAAAGAGCAGGAATAGTATTCCCAATTCAAGAAATGACCTTGTTATTATTAATGTTGTTAATATTGTTAGTTTATTTTTCACTTCCCAAATGCATGTTAGATACTTTGAATAACTACAGTGTCATTTCTTATGTAGTTTGGGTTAAGGCCCCAAAAAGAAGATGAACCAAATCCTGATCGCCTGACTCATGAGTCATGGGAGCAGATATTAACCTTAGGCTGGTTTATCTGTCCTGGAGCACAAGCATCTTTTACTTCACAAGCAGCCAAACCCTGATTTTATCACAGAAAGATGAAAATATTATGTTCAGGAATTGAGAGTCTCCTGTGCTATCCCAGAATTATTTCTCAGTCAGAGCAGATACAGTTGTGGAACTCAAGAAAGACCAGAAAATCTAGATGCATTTATAGTAAAGACCAGAGCATCAAAAGTTGTTTTAATTATTTGTTTGAAGTGTTGCTATAGCCATGTTGGTCCCAGAATATTAGAGACAGAAGGTGGGTGAGGTAATATCTTTTGGTGGACCAACTTCTGGTGAGAGACAAGCTCTCATGGTAAACAGAGATCTTCTTCAGTGACCTGTGTAGTTCGAGAGCTTGTCTCTTTCACCAGCAGAAGTTGGTCCACCAAAAGATATTACCTCACCCACCTTGTCTTTTTAATCATTTTCAGTTATAACCAATTCTCTGAAAATAGTCTCAGCTCCTTCAATTCCCTCTTCAACCTCAAAACTCTGATTATTAATAAACATGTATTTGATTTTCTAAAATTCCTACTTTTGTAGGCAAAAAAATATTTGTAAGAAATACTAAGGGTGAATCTGACTTAACTGACTCAATTTCAGATTTAAAGCTCTCTGGGGTGGTACTCACTCATAAATTATCTGCACTGTCTCAAATGCTGTTTCCAGTATAACCAACCTGGGGCCATATGCTTCAATCTTGGCATCCAACAAGATCCCCATGGAGTTGATTGCAAACAGAATAGTTTTCATGGAGATCTGAATTTCTAAAATTCCAACAGCAGCAAGTTCTAAACTGATAGCAAAGCAGGTAGGGCTAAGTCATTACTTAAATGGATGGTTTAGCAACTACCACAGATGAACTACTGTTTGTAACTGCTTCTCCAATAGTGTTGGACCCTGTCCTAAAACAGAGTTTCCAGGAGCAGTGTCTCTGCCAAGGCTTCTCTAGACACATTCATCTATGGATAGCATAAAGGTAATTGGCTGATTTGTCTCTCTCACACAATGAATTTACATCAGCATAACTCCAATGACTTCAATATACTTAGTTCTCAATTATACCAGAGTAATAAATGTCAAGGCCAATGGGTACTGCAAAGCTCAAAGGCAATTTCCAAGTGTCCCACTAGCTGAACAGGACTAATAGGCCACAGGCTGCAAATTCACAGCCTAATTGAACAGTTCCAGCCTCTTTAAACCCTCTTCCTAATACAAGTGGCCTGATTTCTGATTTCTGAGAAGTACATTGGTGTTTGCGTGCCCAATTCTAAGATTTTGTACGTGTGAGAACTTGGACATCAGACAATTATTAGTGCACAATTGTACTTTCAAGAGTGTCTGTAACAGGACAAATTAAATAGTTAATAGATCAAATGTTGATAGGCGGCACTCAAGATCATGTACTATAGTTCCTAGGTTTCATAGGACCCAAAACATATTGTTGTACAATGCAAATAGCTTCCTCTTCGCAGCTCTTTCCATGAAGCCTTTAGCAGCCGCTACAGGACATTCCATCTCAAACTAGAACAGCCCTGAGGCTGAACCAGTTCCCAACCGCTCTAAGGACTGGGAAGGCAGAAAAATGGTGGAAAGCCCCAAATGCCACTCCACCTATCCTTTATCACTTGGCAGGGCTCAGACACATCTGGAAATGTTGTACAGTCTGTGAAATTTTTGTGGCTTCTTCCTCCCTGCCCCAGTTTTGGTGAATCTGAGCCAAGGGAGGTATTATTTGTGCAGGGCATTGTGAGAGCTGCCATGCAACCACACATTGTCCCAGATTTGAATCTTTTTTGGTGCTAAAGATTTGGAAACAACAGTGGAGGGCCAGAAGAATTCTGCTTGGAAAACATTTAAAAGTTAACTTGCCTCTCAGCCTATTGAGTGTGGGGATGTAAGTTAGTCATTCATCTACAGAAGTAACAAGATTGGCTTTCACACTGGAAAAGAAATGAGTCTTCTATGCCCGGATCAAACAACAAGCCCAGTGATCTGGCTGACTGGAGCTGATAAAACTTACAGCTGAGTTGTGAAATGGCCAAAATTCCTCACATCTTCTTGTGACTAGTACTTGGAAAAGTTGGGCAGAAACCTTAGTAATGTAACAAAAAAGGAGGTCAGGAGGACCCTGTCACTAAATAACAAGCAGTTAAAGAAAGTGTCAAAACTGTGATCAAAGTTTGATGTTAAATGTTTCTTTGTTGGAATTACAAAGAAGTGCAATAAAAACCACTGACTGGAATTTATATAATCCAACAATAAAGAAACTGGCAATTTGAAAGAATAATCTTTCTATTAAAAAGGAAAAGACAGGGTTTAATATAGATGGGTTATAATGTTCACAGGGTACATGCTTAAGTATGGAAGCCTGGGGTAAAAAGCAGGGAAACCCATGACTAATTATCCGGTTCTCAAAATAAATGCTAACGCGTCTTCAAAGATGATGATTAAGACACTTGTGATGAAACTACATCAAGGGAAAACTGATCCAGTCTATACTCAGTAATCTGCCCCCTCCGCCCTGCGGCCTCAAAGGCACAGCCAGTAGAACTGGTGCAGTTTTTCTGGGTGGAGAGAACAGAATTAGGCCAGGGCTGAGTTCTTTTGAAAATCTCACCTCAGCGTTAAGAAAGTACTCACTGGCGAAGTGTGAGCTTTAGATATTAAATTATTATTCCCACTGTTATTTCCAGTGTGAAAAGATTGGTAATATCCAATGGCACCACCCAAGTCTGCAGCTACAAACATACAAAATAAGGACCAAGACAGGAGGCCCAAGGTCCAATCAAAATTGCACACTTACATTTTCCTGTGCAAGTGCCACAAATGTAAACACAGCTTGGTGGGGCCTCAATAGACAATTACACTGGCAATTGACCAGTTTGTCTGCTCACTAGCAGTAACTGCATGGGCAAATGTGGGTGTATAAACTTATGTCTCCTTTGTTATGGACTTCAGGCCTTTTTTATCTTGACAGTTTGTCCAAAACGACTCAGCATCTGAAGTTCTCTCTGCTGGAATTAGTGAGGGCCATATGAATAATTATGATGTTGGTCTAGAACTGCTCCCATTCATTGCACTGTTCTATAGTCCCCTGTCAAACTGCTCACGAAGTAATGTCTCCAAGGCATTTATGAATTTACATTAAGAAGCATGTTTTATTCAGCTTACTAACTGATAATCTGCAGAAAATGACCTAAATGGAATCTGACTTGTCATTGGCTAGCCTTGATTGATTTAAACAGTGGTGACTTTAGACATAGGTTTTAGTCATCCCCTGACACATCCTCTTTGCCTGTCTTCATGCCTGTGGCAGCACATCAGTATCGTTACCAGCCAGTTGGAAGACATCTTTCACTCCTCCAACCTAAAAATATAATCTGTTTCTGCCTGCTGAGAGGCACTATGCAATGCTGGGTGGTTCTTCCTCAGCCCTTATGCTAGAGACCCAGGCATGAAGAATTAGGGGCAATGAAGAGGATCTGAAAAGTGTGAGATCAACAAAGAAACCTGGAAGGGGTTCCTTGGGGTAATGGGGAATCTTGGAAACTTTTGCTTGGTTCTGAGTTTCATCACAAAAGTTTTGGGCACAACATCTGCAACTTCCTCTGTAACATGCTGTCAAAAGCATATTGGAGGGAGGGTTGCTTTATCTTTTATCTTAACACATAGGATTGACTTTCCATTGGTTATAGGACTCGGGGGATTTTTATATTTTGCTTCAACACCTAGAGGGGATTTTTTCCCAAACGACAAAAAGGGAAGTTGATTGAATTTGCTTGACAGTGACACTGAATTTGGCTACAGATTAGAAGCCTTTGACAGCTTCACTGAAATTAGAGATGAAACTTCACTGAAATTAGCAACATTCACAACATAGAAAAAGGTTTGGTAGATAGGTATGCCAAGACCTCCCCCGCCCCTGTACATATTTGTTGAAGTAGCTTCAATTTGGTTAGTGAAAGAGCATGTTGGGAAGTAGCAAAAAGAGCCTTTTTTCATAGATTCATAGTTTCAGGCCAGATGGGCCCGTTAGATCATCCAGTTTGAGCTCCTATATCTCACAAACCATTACCCTTTGCCCAGTCCCCATGCATGGAGTCTGTGACGGAGTGTTCACCCCACACTTGCCCTGAAAGGGTTAATGCAGATTGAGAAAGGGGCTAAGTCACCCAACAAGCTGCAGCTGGGGGGAATCAGGTAGCTCAATCCCTTGACTGAATGAGGGAGCCCAGCTGAGAAGGAAGGAGCTGGGCTGGATTGACAAAGGTGGGAAATTGTTAGTAGAAGAGAGGCTGCTGGAAAAATCAACAGTCATGCCCTGGAAGGAGAGTTTGGGGTCTGCAGAGATGTATAGCCTTTAGTTACGTCCTGGGAGGAGGGAGCAGTGAAGTCGGCAAACCCAGAGAGGGCGGGAGTGCCACATGGCAAGGAAAGGGCTCTAGGAAAGGCAGTGAAGTCCAGGAAGGAACAGACCTTGACTTCTGGTGAGAGGGTCCCTGAGCAAGAATCTGGATTAGGGAGTGGGCTTGGGTTCCCCTGCCAGCCTCTGAGGAAATGGCATTATGAGGCAGTGAGTGGGAAGATTGTCTGGGATTGTGGAAGAAACCCTTTGGTACTGCGGAAGGGGAAAACATGAATAGTGACCTGGCTGGAGGGCTGACTGACAAAGAGGCAACTCCTGGGTGAGAGGGAGGCTGCAGTAAGAGAGAAGGATGGAGAAATGGTGTGCAACTGTGGGATGAGGGTTTGACCTCCTGAAGCTAACCCCCAGAATGGCCAGAAGGTAGCACCATTCTAGCAGTGAGTAAAGCACCCTATCTCAGAGCCCAGTAACTTGTGTTTTGATTAAAGCATAACTTATGCCTAGCTAAAGCATCTCTTCCATAAAAGCAGGCAGTCTTGATCTGAAGACATCAAGAGATGCAGAATCCGCTACTTCCCTTGGTAGTTTGTTCCAGTGGTTAATCACCCTCACTGTTATGAATTTATGCTTAATTTCTAAACTGACTTTCTCTGGCTTCAAAGTCCAGTCACTGATTCTAATTTATGGGAATTAGAATCTTCTTTATAATTTTTTCCTTCCAGTATATTTTCTGGATTTTTAGCTTTAGGATATTTCAAAGGACATAGTCAATGTATTTTTAATAACTTCACACCAATATTTTCTCCCTATTTGAGTATCTCTTTGAAAGTTTGCAATACATGTCCTCACCATTCTCTCCTATTCCCTGCCCTATTGCCCATTTATCAGTCATGCACACTGGTTTGTTGTTTTAGGGCTTCTCACAAGCGCTGAACAGCTTCCACTGATTTCATTGTGTAGAGTAAAAAGCAAACAAACAATCATTCATTTCTGAAAATAAAAACATTAAAAATGACTCTTCTTTTGCAAGGAAGAAAAGGCATATCCCACTTTAAACCTTGACAAAATCCTTTTCAGCTTGTGATGCTATAATTAAATGAAAATTAATTCCATGTTACTGCATGTTACAGATACATATTTAACCAAAACAACCACACTTTTAAAAAAGTATTTTGGCAGTGCTCAGTATTAAATTATAGAGATTACTTTGCAAAGCAATGACTTTGGAATCAGTTAACAGGTATTATTTGTGCTAAACAACACCAGAGCTGGTGTACGAGGGGTAAAACCAAGGAATGGGTTGACCTAGCAGTCAGTGGAGTGTCATGCTGTACCAACACAGATCTGTTCTTTCAGAATGTAAGTTGAAAAAGCTATCCTTTCAAATGTGAATGAATGGCCATACAGTATTGCCTTATTGAGTCCGTAAGCAGAAAGATTGAAACAACAGCCCCCAGAGAGGTGTGGATTGCTGTACTTCTCTCACTGTGTTGCTCTCTCTGAAACCTAATGATGACAATTTAAATATCAGCATGGTTAGCTGTTTCACTGCTGATCATTTGAGGAGAAACAGCAGCTGTATGAGGGACACCTGCAACTATGGATTGAGTTTGGGTTTGTGGGAGTAGAATGCTGCCACTTTTTTTCCTCTGTGTTGCCCCCTGGGTAAAGTACTTATTCTATCAAACCAGTATCTAAGTGTAGCATTTAAAACTCAGACGTCTCTCTCATATGCTTGAGTGCATATCCTTTCATTGTCTGTTTCACTGCCTACTCTACTACAAGCTGAGAATGGTGGGCAGGAATCCTTCCTTTGAGTTAGGAATTGTTAATAGAGCAGTCCTATGTCACTCTTCAGAACCAGTTATGATAATGTCTTTTCTAGCGCTAATTGAAATAGATGCTTTATGCTGTTCTTTTAATTTCTCTAATAATTAGCATTGTCTTTTATCTTTGTCAGAGGAAAGTGTTGTCTAATTATTAGAGCAAGAGTCGCTTGCATGGGCGTGCTCTCTCTCTCTCTCTCTCTCTCTCTCTCATATGCACGTACATACCCACCCACTCTAGGCTAAGAACACTGCCTCACAGCACTGGTGCTGCTAGACAATATCGGACCAAGAATTCTACTAGTCATAAGATGACCAAAGACAAAAGAAATCCACAGTTTCATCAATCTCTCCTGCCTTTCAGCCCTACATATATACAAAAATTCTGGAGTTACACCTTGGGAAACATAAATGTAATGGTATATTTTTTCCAATTTGTAGAATAAACACGCAGTGCCATATTAAGACCAGGTTCACATTTATTTCCACTAGTGGAATGCCAGGAGCCCTGGAGGCAGAAATTTCCAGGGGTTTGCATATATATACACCTGCCCCTGGAAATTTCCACTACATGCATCCGATGAAGTGGGTATTCACCCACGAAAGCTAATGCTCCAAAACATCTGTTAGTCTATAAGGTGCCACAGGATTCTTTGCTGCTTTTACAGCTTTCTGTTATGATACTAAAGAAAAGTTCTTTTCCCCCATTTTTCTTTGAGACTGAGATTGAGGGTGTAATACAGAACATTAAACCACCTGCAAGTAATTCCTACAAAGTGAGTTGTTTCCATATTTCTTAACACGTTCTTCTAGAGGTGAGAGAGTTGAAACAGACCAGTTGTCCCCATCGTTGCAAGAATCCTCAAGCATAGCTGCTGAAAGAAGGAACTGTGAGGCAATGGTAGCTGATATTTGTTACACTGGTCTCCTTCGATTACATGTATATAATTTGGTATTATAGCTTTAATTTTTAATTCTTTTTCTATTCAAATTGTCTTATGGAGTTGGACTTGATCGTGAGTTATGGGTTATTCTACAGTGGTTCAATAAGAGAATTAGTAAGATTGGATGCTGTAATCATTTTAACATGTTGCAGACAGGGCTGGCTCTAAGCACCAGCATCCCAAGCATGCACTTGGGGCAGCACTTTTCAAGGGGCGGCACTTCGACTTTTTTTTTTTTTTTTGCTCAGGGCAGCAAAAAGCCTGGAGCCAGCCCCAGTTGCAGAATGCCCCATGTAGATGCAAAGATTGGATTTTTTCCTTAAGGTTGTGGTTAGCCTCTTAAACTTATCAATTACTGATAATTACATGTCCACAGTTACAATAATTGTGATATTACACTCAGCTGAATAAGATAGAATCAAAAGTAGACCATCTTCTTGCTTCCTAATAATTTACAGACACATTTTCATACAGTGAGGTCCAAAGTCTGTGTGGCTTTTTATGTATGCATTTGTAGGCCTACTTCTGTGTGCACAGGTAGGATATTTGCATGCACAAATGATAGTCAAGCACCTAAATGTCCATTTGCCACTGTAAATGCAGTACAGGCCCAGACACAAACAGGTAATGCAAATGCACACTCAAACGTCATGTTCTTTAGTTCTCACTTTATGTCCATAATGTCTCTCAGGTATGTTTAGACAAATGGCAATTACCTCAGTTCTTTCATCTTTTTCTTTAAATGCTGTATGTTTATATTCCTTTAATTTGTGTACCTGAAATCATCAGTGAATAATACCTTGGCCTTGTAATGCTTTGCAAAGAGATTGAGTGTTGAAGGTGAGATCATCTCACAAGTTCTGTAGTAGAAGGAATTCTTTCCTCCATCCCCCCCCCCCTAAAAAGGAGTGGGGTCATCTTATATCCATTAGTCTCTCACTAGACCCACAGAGAGCCCTCTGCAGGTCCAGTGGCCCACATGTTGGGAGGGAACAGAGAAGAGTTAGGAGAGGGGGATCATTCCCATCTCCAGCAATCAACTGGGATTCTGGGCAAAAAGGAACATAACCCTAGTTGGTCTTACATTTTATAGACCCCTCTCTATACTGTGAAGTTCAGCAGAATAATAATAGCGAAAGGTAGCAAAACTAGGGTGCTGTGATACATGTTTGAGAGGCTGGTTTTATTCCTTGCATTTGTGTAACATGGTCTAAAATCTTAGACAGTTTGTCTGCTTTACCTGCTAAGACCATCTGTCCTTTCTTTATGCTACATAAATCATACAGAACTAACATAGTGATGCAATATGAAATTACTGTACTAGTTATTGCCCAGATACCACAATGATGGGCGGACTAAAATATATAGATAGTGTTGTAAATCTATCCATGTTGCATACCTAATTCTACAACATACAATACTTGTTATATCTTATGGGCTTTATTCCCCATCACACTGTACTTAGTATATTCATTTACACTTGTACAGAGTAGGTGCTAAAATGATTCCAGATCAGAGTAGTAGCATTTTATGGCCACTCTGTTTAGGAGTAAATCAGTACACAGCATGGAAAATAATAAGAGAATCCAGGCCTATTTTTTTTTAATCTTCCTTACCTTCTGGAGTTTGATAAAAAGTGAGAATTGCCTTCTTTCTTGTATTTCAATACCTCTTAAATATGGCTGTAAATCATACCCACCTGTCAGTCATGCTTGTTATGGAAGATAAAGCACTTACGGGTTGCCAGCAATGTCTTTTGAGACATCACTCTTTCCCAATTGCTACCCCAGTATTTCTTCACTGTAAAAATAACTCACACTCATGACCACACTTGCAGAGGGTTCACACAGCTTTATCAGAGCCTCTCATGCAGATTTATTCAGTTATTCCTCTTATGATAGTCTCTGTAATGGAAATAACTTTCAATAATGTATTGCTTTCATCAGAACCATCAACACTGCATGAAGTTGTTAAAATAAAATCCAGTTACGATTATACAGCAGGCTCCAAAATATTCAGTTTCAACTGAGTGCCCTGGGAGTGAGTATTGTAATATACTGTATATGGAGAAGACATCAAAGATCCTAATCAGATTTTACAGCAAACAAAATAGTTAAAAATAAAAATCAGTTACCAGGCTAAAGACTTTCCTGTCAATCACTTACACTTTTCCATGACTTTATATCACCACACATTACAAAAGAAATGAAATTTCAGTTCTAATTCAGGATAAGTACCAAAATCTAGCATAACTGTAAATTGTGGGATAGCAGAAGGAATAAAGGGCTACTGTATTCTCTAAAAATCCAGCAAACTTTCATAGAGCCAGAGCCACACTGCTCCCCAAAAGGACTTTTGGTTTCAATTCTGTGCTCCCCCCCTTGCCTCTCTCAAACCACAGCCACCAGCAGTCCAGCTACTGAGAGAGGGGAAGCCCATTATACTGCTCCTCCATCATCTGCCCAAGAAACATTCAATCCTGAACACAGTGCACTGTCCACCCACAAGAGTATGGGTGGGTTAGGGATCTATGGGTAGGCAGGCCACTTAAGGAGCCTCTACACTGCAGTGGGGAGCCAGCCTCCCAGCCCGGCTAGACAGACGCACACTAGCATGCTAAAAATAGTGGTGTGGACATTGTGACACCAGCAGAGGCTTGGGCTAGCCACCTGAGCTAAAGCCCACCCTGCCTTCAGAGTCTGAGCTAAGGCAGCTAGCCCAAGCCTCTGCTGGTGCCGAAACATCCACCCTGATCACTAGCGTGATCCCCACTAACCCAGGTCTGTCTACCTAGCCTCAGGGTAGCTAGACCCTTAGAATCCAAGCAACATGGACATGTCTTGGGTGGCCGGCAGATCCTTTGCAGTCATCCTGAGAGCTCTGAATTGCTCACTGAGTGTAATTTGCATCACATCTGTAATGATACTGGATTCCTTGAAGGTCTGCTCCATTAACCAATCAGACGCAGCTGGTGCCTTGCATAATCCTATTGGCATTGCAGTGAACTGCCACAAACCCTGGCCCCTGGTAAAGGCAGTCTGCACACAGGGTGACTCTTCTACCTGAGATTACCAGCACCCATTGTGGAGATTCAGCGAAGTGAACCATTGGGAGCTACTCATGCCTCCAGCGTATTGTCAGTACATGGGATTGGGTGTGAATCTTTGTGGGTCACCTCATTCAAGTGTCAGTGAATGACACTGAGCTATGTCATGCCATCTTTCTTGCCCAGCAGTATCCCAGGGACTGCAGGATGGTTCAGTAACTCCTGCAACTGCCATCCAACAAATTTTCTGTTCAGTTTCCTCTCTGTGGAGCAGGTGCGTGTGACATGGGACTTGCTTAATACGCTAGGCATTAGCTATGCTGATCTCACATTTAACCAGGCTAGGTTGCCCCAGATCATCTGGCTGCTGGGAGAATGCTTCTCAACTGCTATAAAATCATCCTTTGACCTTGTCATCTGAGCTACTGCATGTGATGCATCTCCAGTGAGCCTGCCAGAACCCATGAGCCCTCTGTTTTGAAATGGGAATCCACTTTCAGCAGACAGACATCCCTCCTCACTGTTCATCACCGAAATAGAAGTAGGTTCTGCAACAGCATGAAACAGCTAATAGGTTAATTTTTATTTATTTGTTTGTTTTTGTTTTGTTTTTTAACACAGGCAAAGACTGTCACCAAGCAAGGGATTGGGCAGAAACAAACAAAATTATCAATGTAAAATAGATGGAAGGAAATATTTCCCTAAAGCAGTGAGAAAGCACAGAGAAAACATGATGTAAAGCACTGAAACTTAGGCAATTAAGCAGAGGCAAACTAGGGAACAAAAATTCACTGAGAAGATTTCCCAAGAAATAATAATAGATGGTTTATTTCCTTGCAAGCAATTCCCATCAGTGGCTATTAAGAGCTTCCTACTCAAAATGTCTCACTTAGAATCCTAACAATGAAAAGATAGTTGAAGTGTTTTCAAACATGAACTAGTTTCCATAATTTCTGTATTTTATTCTCTTTAGCTCACAGCTGAGTAAACTCTTTCATCAGTATAGCATTTTCCTAGTAGAATAATAGAACTGGTCTAACACATTTTCTTTGTCAGTTGAAATTCACTTATGAAGTCTATGGCAAGATCTCTTTCCCCTCTGTTTTATCCAACCTGACCCTCTCCTGTGCTATTCACCAGTGCAGAACCATAAAGTTATAGGGCCCATACAGCAGAACTCTCCATTGATTTCAATCTCCTAGACCACTGCAAGCTCTGAAAACCCTTTCCCCTCTGTGAAATGTATCACCAATTTGTCAACTCAAAGAGCTGGTCATCCTACTCATTACAATTCAGTAAATCATCTCATACCTCTTAAATTACTTGGCCATCTTCTTGCTCACATTTGCCCATAGAAGCATATTTTTGACACAGCTGTGCATGAAGAGAGCTTTCTCTGTACCTGAGATCTGGGTACCTGTTGGGTTTCTGGGCTCAGATCTGGGTACCAAGGCAGTTACTTTTTCCATACTCTGCTTCCTTAAAATTGGAGTGCACATTTTAGTTAAATGCAGGGACTGCAACTGTCCCAGATCACAGCCAGATACCATTTCAGCTTGGCTTAAAGAAAAGGGACAAATCCTGTGCCTTAAAGTCTGGCTCCCACAGATTATTTTATCCTGTAACAAAATGTACTGTATTTTTTCAATCTTCAGACATATATCATGACTCATTCTTGATCCCATGAGGAGCCTAAAGTTACAAGAAACCCTCTAGGAAATCCTATGTGATGTAATAAGGCAGAAAACAGAGAAATTACTCTCTTGAATTTCATAGAGAATGGTATCTTTTCTAAAAGACTTTTTAAAACAATTCTATAAAATTCTGTAGAAGGAATTTATTCTCAAATTATATAGGGTGGTTTAAAGAAAATAAGTCCATGGAAAGATTATGTTTTCCCTTTATGGGACTTTCCCATATTAAACAGTTCTGGGGAAAAGAATAGAATCTGACAATAGAGTACACTGAATTGTGATAGATTTTTTTTTTTAATGTGAAGCAGGTGGATCCAGAAGATGGTTGGGTGGCACTCTCTCCCTATGCCCTAAGGGGGCTGGCCCAGACCCGCCGAGCCTCTCTGAATGTTCCTTTGGATCCCTCTAGGGAGGCATATCCCACAGTTTGGGGACCACTGAGCTAAGGCCTTTAATACTCAAAAACTATCAAAAAGCTTATTCTTCTTTATAATGTCGGGAAATCAAAGAATTCTATCATCACAGGATTTCACTAAGTTTTCCATAGCCTCAGGCTTGCTGTGTACTAATTCAACATGGGTTCTCAACTTGGGTGTTGTGAACAGGTTCTTGGAGGTGGCAATCATCCCCCTTTTCTTGATAGCTAGATGAGAGAGAAGATGGGTCCCAAAACCCTTTTTCTGTTGTACCAGTGGAGTCCCAGAACACAAGGACAAAAACCATTATTTTTGGTTGCTGATTCTGTTTGCTCATTTTAAGAGAAATCAAATCTAGTCTTAACCCAAAGGACCTACTTTGTAGTGATTGAATCCAGAAAAATTATTTTCCAGGGAAACTTTTGAAAGCAGCTATGTATGTCTGCCTGGAATCTCAAAACTCCTGTCTGCTAACTTGCCTAGGGGGTTACAGCCTATGGGACGATGAGAGAGACTGGTGTTGACGTGGGGCAGGACTATGACACTGCCTCCTCCCCATCGTTCTCTGTCCCCTTTTTGGTGACATGCACTCCAAACGGCAGGGAAGCCCTGTGCAGTTGTTCAAAGGGTCTCTGGTGCACCCCACCACCCTTGTGCAGGCTCTCACAATGGCCACTCACAATCTGGTCCTCAACTTTTCTTTCCTCCATTTGAGAATCAGAACCCAATCTTGTCAACTACACAGATGGTTGTTTGCATGTTGAATTCAGTTGAGTCATCCACGTTATGTCATTTTCTATAGCAGGAGCTGTGAAGGCCCCAGGCTGGACAGCCAAAGGAAAAAAATTCCTTTTATGCTACATAATGCATAAATCATATGCTCTTTATCACATTATATTATACTGTGTATTGGTTGTATAATTTATAACATAGGGTGACATGATTTATGCACTGTGCATCATACAAGGTTCTTGGCTGATCACCTCACTGTCTGGCCTAGGGCCTCCCTAGCATTATGTTGAATAATGAGAACACGTGACATGGATGATTTCATCCACTCAGATGCACTGCAATAGACGGCACAGGGAAGACTGAAGATTACAGTGGTAGTTGCATATATTGTATACTTCTCAAACAGGCCCCACTGTGCAAAGACAAGCTGAGGCATTGATTACTCTCCAGCAATTTTTTTTTCAACATTGTGCAATCCATTGTAAAGCACCAACAGGTGGAAATGCCTGGGATTCGGTGAGTCTCCTATTCACTCTCAACATGGGATATTTATAGAGGAGATTCCACTATGAACAACTAACTATCCCATGAACGCCTGCTGCTTTCCAGAGGATTACATTAGTTTAATGTCTGTCTGATGCTAGTCTGACATGCTATGACATGGCATGGCATGTTACCCACTACCACTACTGACATGGCATGAACTATGTAAAAATAATTTTAAAAGAAGAAAAAAAATTCAAAACAGAACTTTCATTGTGAAGCAAATTTTTGAAATTTCTCCAAAACTACATTGTTGGAAACGATATTTTTTTTAATTTCAAAACAATTGTTTTCCACAGGAAATGTCAAAATTATATGATTTCAGGACAAAAATTGGTTTCTTCAAAATGATGTTTTCCGATGGAAAACTGTTCTTATGAAAATTTTCTGACCAGCTCTTACTGTAAATTCAAACCCTACCTTTGGAAGAAATCTGGAAATTATCTGCAGAGAAGTTGTTACCATCTACCTATCTAAGAGGTTTTTGTGTGTGGGGGGGGGGGGAATGTGTCCTCCTAATTTGTACAGCTAAATTAAGAGAGGTTCTCACTCTTTTCTAAAAGATGGGAATGTATACATGTCTGTGCAGATATTGGAGAATGATAGCTGAGCATGTTGCTAATTTTCCACCTGTAGAGGGGATTATTACAGCACACAGCCACCATTGATTAGTCAATTAGCATTGATTAACTAGAGGAAAGTTGAAAGACAGGATATTGTAATCATATTTCCAGTGTGCTGAAGATCAAGGAGTTCCTGATCTGCAGCTCCTAGCGTGAGCTGCTTATCATTTTAGCAGATTCTTATACCGCTTATGGTGAAGAGCTAGGGAATATGGGGGATTGGAGCAGTGAGGAGGAATGTGACGGCTTGTGGAACAATTCGGGGGGGGAGATTGGGAGAGTGCAAGGAAGGGAGGGGATTAGAGGGTGGAATAGATGAGGGAGTTGGGCTGCAGAAAGGGGAGGGGAGATTAGGGAAGAGGATCAGTGGGGATGGGTTGTAGGGGAGAGGTCGAGGGGTTCAGGCCATGAGGAGAGGATTAGGAGAGTAGTGGGACTCTGGATGTAGGGACATGGAGAGTGACAGAGGCAGAAGGAGGTGATTAGTTCAGGGGCTCCTGTCAACTCCACATTCTCTCCTCTCATGTATGATGGAAACTAAAGGGGGCCTGCCCCTCTGAGCCTCTCTCCCTGCCCTTCAATGTGAATTGGCACCCGAAGAAGCCCTGCCCCTCTGGGGTGCGGGTGTGAGCCCCTCTCCCTAATCACCTGTCTGAACATAGCTGGAGTGCATGAGGAGAATTCCAGTGGCTATTGCCAGCTCTAGGGGACAGAGTTAAGGTTGTGTTAGCATGTACTTTAACTCTGTAATTCTTGGTTCTCATATGTTTAAGTTTAGCTGAACTGAACATTCTGGAAGGGCACAAAATACCAACAGGCAACCTTAACTCTGCTCTTAAGGGTTTTTTTAAGGTGGGGATGGGGACTGGTGAATACAGTATATATTGTAAAATCCACTACTTAGAAAGGTTCACATCCTTACTATTACATCAATATTTAAGCACTCATAAAGCCAACATTAATTTAGCTAATTAACATGTATACTAGAGGCATTATTTTGCTGTCACTACTTTAGTGTTTTGTTCTACTTGTGTCATGTCAGCAAAGGAGTCGCAAGGTTCTCTTTCTTCTGAAAAAAATGTCCCAGGTATCCACGATCATGTTAAAGTATCTCAGTGGTATCTACGATCATGTTAAAGTATCCACGATCATGTTAAAGTATCTCAGCGGGATTTCTCTCTCTAGCTAGGTATTGATTCTGTGCTCACCACTTTAGTATGTCAGCACAGATGTTTTCATTACATAGCCACAAAATAGAGAATAGATTTTAAGGGGGTAAAAAAATATTGTAGGGAGCATTACTGGATGTTTGCCCATCTCACAGAAGTTTGCATTGTGGGATGAGGGGAGTGAGAGAAACTGCATAGATATGAGAATGGAATTCTGTAATGCATATGAGTACTGAATTTACAAAAGTCACCTGGTGGTGGTTACATGTCTTGCAGTGTAACAAATCTTGGGGAAACCACAACCTGCAAAAAATCCATCTCTTTTCTGTCCATTTAGATCGAAGTACAGCTGTGGGGGATGGGGAAAATGTTGGTCAAACTGAAAGGATAATTTATTCAGTGGTTAGGAAAAAGATGCATGAAATTCATGATTATGGGGCCCTGTACTCCTGGGACTAGTGAGGTGATGTCTGCCTTGGCAAAGCATTAAAGGAAAACTGTATCAATTCAGAACCTCATAGCCTTTTCTTCAGATAAAGGTACAAGCAAACAGACCCAAGATTACTAATCTTGATACAGGTAAACATTAGCCCTCTGTGCAATTTAACAGTTAATATTTGTATAGTAAAGTATGAGCTAGTGGTTAATGCACAGGACTGGGAGTCAGGAGATCAGGATTCTATTTCTGGCTTTGTCATAGACTTCCTGTGTAACCCTGGGCAAGTCACTTAATCTCTCTGTCTCTCTAATTCTCTATCTGAAAAACGAAGATAATAACCTACCTCACATACATTTTGAGAGACTTAATTCATTAAGGTTTTAGAAAGTGCTTTGACATTCTCAGATAAAAGTTACTCTGAATCTATCATTAACAATTATAATTGCCAATTGTCATTATTGTAATTTCACTGATATCCTTCCAGTGCCTGTGGTAAGGAAGCTCATGAGAAGGCTGAACGGACTTTAAGAAATCATTATATGCAAACTTGATTGGATTCTGCTGAATCTGATTGGAATATATATATATATATATATATATATATATATATATACATACATATATACATACATATATAATCACTTCCTTCTCAATCATAGAGAAATCTGCAAATTGAAGGAATTCGTATTGCTTATTAAAGTTGTTGCTTTTAAAACTTGTCCCTAATCACTAATGAATTAAATCTTAGAACTATTATGTGTTGCCATGGTACCTGATTTTCAATATTTCTTTTTATGGATATCTCATACTCTTTAATCATAGAATCAAATTAATTTTCTTTCCATAGTATCCTTTAGAACCCCTGTATCCCTATAAATCAAAAACTGCAATACAGAGATATCAAGTTATTACCATATTATGGAGTTATTGCTATGATTGTATAGCTATATATAGACAGATTGCTACAAGAGGTTGCATTAAGTTTACTTAAGATATTATGGTTTTACATCTATTTGATAATCTTGAAAATATGAATCCTTTAGAGGAGGTCTAAATGAGGTCACCTGTGTCATTTTACCAAAGGACTTATACTGTTATCTTTGCTAGCTGTTACTGTTGTTGGGTACATTTAGACCAGAATAAAAGATGTTGGGGGGTCGGGTGGGGAGGGGAGGCTTAGAATGTGTTAGCTAACACTTTCACCAACAGTTTTTAAAACCCTAGTGTACATAGGGCACGTTGTATTTTAGCGTGTATTAGCTAGCTAAGGGGTCCCATTGGGGGAAATCAGAAGGTTAATCTTGACCAGCTAATACATAGACTCATAGACTCTAGGACTGGAAGGGACCTCGAGAGGTCATCGAGTCCAGTCCCCGTTAAAATACAACCTGTGCTGTCTACACTAGGGTTTAAAAAATGTATTAACTAAACACGTCTCTTTAAAACACCTTTTATCCTATTCTAGACAAACCTATACAGAAGACCAGGTTTGAAAATAATCGATAGGCCTGTACTGATGAGAATATTGAAGAAAGTCCCTTTTATATGACTGTTTGCTGCAGGTGTTTCACATTAATTGTGCAAAACTCAACTGGTAACCTTTAACTGTCAAGAAAATCTGTGACTGATGGAGCTTGTCGGCTAGACGTATCTGATAGGACAATATCAATTTGAAAGATTAATTTTAAACATAGCCATGTGATGTTCAGTGCCAAAATATTTCTGTGCGAAATATTTGACACAAGTGTCAGTCCAAACAGCACTGATTAAATTGTCTTTCCAAAATTCACATTGGCTCCATCATGCTTTCCAGCCTCCTGTGCAAAACCACAGTGAACCTTCAGTATAATTAGGAAAGTGATGTAGCTTGGATTTCAGTCTCTGATCATAAAGAACCTGGATGGTTGGGTAGCAAGTTATGGATGTCAGGATTTTGAATCTTAGCCGATAGACTAGATGCAGTTAAGAAGGCAATTCTTATTTATAAATAGAAATTGGCCAGACTTGTGATAGTATTGTGAGAGTTGACAAGATGACTAACTTATTAACAATAAGCCTGTGATGCTTTGAGGGCCTATCCAGACCAGTAAGGGGTTCTGTCACCACCTTCCCTGTCAACCTGAGTGCTCCTGTGCTGTGCAGCTTTGGCTCCGAGCCCAGACACTGGCAGCCTGCTTATAGCTCAATGGCCTCACTCTGGTTTGCACCAACCTGGTTACTCATTGAGGGTGACCCCAACAGCCCTCCAGTCCCGAGCAGCCCCCAAACCATCTCCCCTGCAGTGTCCAGTCCCTCTCACTGGACCCTGGCAGAAGTCATCAAATTTTCTGCGAGAGAGCACACATCAGCCTGTTAATTTTGGCTTCAGATTTTACCCTTCAGTTTGAAGCACAGCGCTGAAAAGGTTTTGTAGTAAAACAAGATTAAGTTTATTAACAAAGAACAGATTTAAGTGATAATAAGTAAGAATAGGAGACAGAGGAAAGGTTACAAATAAAACAAACACAACTTGCTTTCTAGTGACTAAAACGTTATTCTAGCAATTTTCAACCTTTGCCAAAGCAATTTCCTTACTTGCATCCAGTTTTCAGCATCCCTATTCTGCCAGATTAGGGGACCCACCTTTCATAGGCTTGAAGAGTGCTGTATCCTATCATCCCCTCAGTGATGAATACCCCAAAGTCAGTCAGCAATCCCTTATGTCCCCAAAGTTCATCTTTGTTTTCAAAGTCAGGAAGACAGCCTCTTGTTTTTCCTTTCCTGATTGATTTCCCATCCTCCGCTGATTTGATGTAAATGTAGATTCCATTGTTTGGATTCCACAATGCTTAATTTACACTGGTGACAAGTAGATGGCTACCTTCCCTCCTGCCTGGGAGAGAACCTGTTTTCTCCCTTTGTTTAGTCATGAACTTTAAAGCATAATATCAGTGAGTATCCATAATTCCTCATGTGTGTAATACCCATACATTTCACAATATCATTGATCATCCATGTGTCACCATCTTAAATAACACACATTTTTACAGTAAAGTAATATTGTGTAATCTCAGTTGATTCACTTGCATATTCTTTAGGGTTCAGACCCTCTGTTCTCCTGCTGGATGTCTGGAGCCTGACTGTCAACAACAATATTAAGTCCATCGTCTTGTCCCAAGACCAGAATGCTTCTAGGGCTGATAGTTCAGTGTTGCTCAGTCCACCTCAGACCGAGGAGCAGCCCACCTTTTTATAGCTTCCAGCTAGAGGGCCCTTCTCTTAAGACTGATCTTCCTGGCAGGTATTGCAGTACAGGGCTAACTTCAACCTGTGTCTGAAAGAAATCATGGATCCCTTCCTGTCTTCAACGAGTGATGGTGTTGGGTTTTTTCCACCACTCCCATCACGTACATTTTTTGCATGACAGTAGTATCCTGGTGCAGCACTTCGGTGTGGAGACTGCTGCTAGCCACTCTCACATATATATTATTCCACTTTGCGTTGAGAGATATGATTCTCAGGCATCGGAATGGGACTCATAGGCAATTGAATAAATCCTTTGGTATTTGAGAGAGAGGTGTGTCCCCAAAAACTAAAAACAGTGAAATATATACATATTTTTTCACAACATTCATTAAATTTAATTTTAAGAACACATATCCCCCATGACATGTTTACTCACCTGAAGATAAAATAGTTTATAACGACGGAGTAACTATAAACAAATCACTATGAAAGAAACAAGTGAATATGGAAAGAATACTTTCATCTTGCTTTTTACATTTTTTTTCTTTATTTTGGTCTTTTTTGTCCTTTTAATTGGCTTTTTGAGTCATCTAATATAACTGACATCCTCAGGCACAAGTGATACAATTTTTCACTTTCTTAACGTTAATTTTATTAACTTCAGTTCTCCTTTTTTTTCTTCTCAGATTAATGTTCTGAAACAAAATTAAAAATATGATGGAAAGGCAATCGTGAGACTGGCAGAAAGGAAGAGACAACAACAGAGACACAGGCCTTGCCTATATACAAAAGTTTCATTAGTTTAACTAAATCAATTAAAATTGATAGAATTAAACTGGTGCAAACACAATATAGGTACACTTAAACCTGGTCAACCCATGTGTATATTTGTTTAACTTACATAGGTAATTTACTGACTCAAGCTAAACTGAGTTAAATTAGTTTAAGTGAACCTACATTAGGATTTTAACATGGTTTAAGTAAATTAATTTTAAACTGTTGCAACTTTTGTGTACAGACAAGGCTACACACACTCCAGCCACAGACACAAGCTTAATGTGGGCGAATGCTAAAGATTGCAGTGTCAAAATTACGCTTATTTTAACATGCACAATGGAGCAAATCCTGCCCTTGCCTTTGTCAGTGTTGTCATAACATTTTTCCCAGATCTGGACCTTAGTGTCCAAAATATGGGTGTTAGCATGAAAACCTCCAAGCTTAGTTACCAGCTTGGACCTGGTAAAGCTGCCACCAGCCAGGGATTTACAGTGCCTAGCTCACTGTGGTCTCCCCAAAACCTTCCCTGGGGGACCCCCAGACTCAGATTCCTTAAGTCTCACAACAAAGGGGAATAAACCATTTCCCTTTCCCCTCCAGGTGTTCCCTCCCTGGGTTCCTGGAGAGATATACAGCAGCAAGCACAGTGAATCTAAACAGAGGGATTCCACCCTCCCTGTTTCCAGTCCTGGAAAACAGAAGTACCGAGAGCTAAGCTCTCTTCCCCCCTCACCCAGAGGGTATGCAAAGTCAGGCTTAGTAAATCTAACACAAAGAGATTTTCTCCCTGACTTCTTCCTCCCACCAATTCCCTGGTGAGCTGCAGACTTAATTCCCTGGAGTCCCCACTAAAGAAAACTCCAACAGGTCTTAAAAAGAAAGCTTTATATAAAAAAGAAAGAAAAGGACATAAAAATGGTCTCTCTGTATTAAGGTGACAAATACAGGGTCATTTGCTTAAAAGAAAAAAATGAATAAACAGCCTTATCAAAAAAAGAATACAATTTAAACATTCCAGCAACTACACACATGTAAATACAAAAAAAAACAATATAAACCTTATTGTCTTACTATCTTGTACTTGCAACTTGGAAACAGAAGATTAGAAAGCCAGGAGATAGAAAAATCACTCTCATAGCCGAGAGGGTCAGACACAAGACAAAGAACAAAGAACTCACACACAAACTTCCCTCCACCCAGATTTGAAAAAGTCTTGTTTCCTGATTGGTCCTCTGGTCAGGTGTTTCAGGTTACTGGTGTTACCCCTTTACCGGTAAAAGAACATTAACCCTTAGCTATCTGTTTATGACAAGTGTGGAAAGTCTTCTGGTGGTGGAACTGATGATGTTCTGCTCTGCATGCGTGGGTAAAGGCAGTAGAGGCTGTGCATGCATTCATGCCCACACAAACCTTTAGCTTCAGGATCTCTTCCCTTAGTCTACTTGCCCCAAATTCCACTTTAACATTATATGCATTCCCTAGTGGCTTCCCTCTTGGGACCCTGCTGCATGCCCATTGAAGAGGAGTGCCCAATGACAGGACTAGCAGTAGGGTATGGAAGAGGTAGCACAGCAAAGGAGGTTCTTGCATTGACTGCATCCACCCCATGAGTGTGCAAGTGGCAGCTACAGTCAGCCACAAGACACTGATTGCTAGCTGCACAGTGACAGGATAAGCCTGTGTCTCTTGCTGTGCAGCCAAACCTTCTAGTTGTCCAGGGCCTGCTCAAAGTCATATAGTATGTGCTTCTAGGCCCCCAGTGCCCAGCTGTAATCGAGAGAATGTAAACCTAAAGCAACAGATTATGTGCAACTAGCTTGCAACGTGCAATGCAGTGGGACAATCTGACAACTGCTGCACCACTTGCAGTTGTCAATGCCTCCGCTTGAGCTCTGGCTAAACCATGGAGTGGGAAATCTTGAGACCCAGAACCTAATACAGATCTCTGTGCCAACTCTGGAGGTGGAGACAGAGTTCTGATATCCCTGGCCCCTTCCTTTCTTTTCTCTGTGTGAAAGAGAGAGAGAGAAATAATAATGGAGATATACCTATCTCCTAGAACTGGAAGGGACCTCGAAGGGTCATCGAGTCCAGCCCTCTGCCTTCACTAGCAGGACCAAGTACTGATTTTGCCCCAGATCCCTAAGTGTCCCCCTCAAGGATTGAACTCACAACCCTGGGTTTAGCAGGCCAATGCTCAAACCACTGAGAGAGAGAGAAGAATTGTGGAGTCTATTTTAACTCCAGAGAAGGTGTATAAATAATCTGAAAGGAAAATGTCCAGCATGTAAGGCTAACAGACTCTGGGTATGTCTACACCTACAATTTTGCAGCGCTGGTTGTTACAGCTGTATTAGTACAGCTGTATAGGGCCAACGCTGCAGAGTGGCCACACTTACAGCAACCAGCACTGCAAGTGGTGTTAGATGTGGCCACACTGCAGCGCTGTTGGGTGGCTTCAAGGGGGGTTCGGGGAAGGAGACCAGCTTCGCCGCGGTTTGCTCTCGCGTTCCCCGAACCCCCCTGCAAACCGCAGGGAAGGAGACCTGCTTGCACGGAGGTTCGGGGAACGCGAGAGCAAACCGGGGAAGGAGACCAGCTTCGCCGTGGTTTGCTCTCGCGTTCCCCGAACCCCCCTGCAAACCGCAGGGAAGGAGACCTGCTTGCTCGGGGATTCGGGGAACGCGAGAGCAAACCGCAGGGAAGGAGACCTGCTTGCACGGGGGTTCGGGGAACGCGAGAGCAAACCGGGGAAGGAGACCAGCTTCGCTGCGGTTTGCTCTTGAATTCCCCGAACCCCCCTGCAAACCGCAGGGAAGGAGACCTGCTTGCTCGCGGATTCGGGGAACGCGAGAGCAAACCGGAGAAGGAGACCTGCTTGATTACCAGAGGCTTCCTCAGGTATGCTGGGATACCTGCTTATTCCACGGAGGTCAAGAAAAGAGCTGGTAAGTGTCTACACTTGATTACCAGCGCTGGATCACCAGCGCTGGATCCTCTACACCCGAGACAAAACGGGAGTACGGCCAGCGCTGCAAACAGGGAGTTGCAGCGCTGGTGATGCCCTGCAGATGTGTACACCTCCTAAGTTGCAGCGCTGTAACCCCCTCACCAGCGCTGCAACTTTGTGATGTAGACAAGCCCTCTTTAAAACATCGTTAAGAAAACTCAGCTGACTCCAAAAGAGAGAAATGCACTGGCCAAGTAAAAAATAAAAAGACAGAGCATTGATTTGAGTGATAGAACAAAAAAGCAAATCCCTTAAAATATATCAGGTGGAACAGGCTGGTAGATGTACATGGAAAAAATATCCTGTAAAAACTACTTGTAAAAAGCAGAAACATGAATGGATGACATGACAATCCAGTACTTCATCATTTCCTAGACATTAGACGGTAGAGAAAGACATGCAATGATTTTTACTTTACACTCCCACTTAGTCAAGGAAACACTTGAGGTTAATATTCATCATTGTTTCCAATACCAAGCTAAAGACCTTCACAGTTGCCCTCTTCAGTACTTTTCCTCATGTGGAGAGCTCAGCCATGTGGCAGCAGGCCCTGAGCTCTCTTCTGTTAGCTTTTGTTTTTCATTACTGCTAGTGCAGCAGGGCCCAAACTCCAAAACATCAGCCTGGGAAAAGGGGAGACATTTTGCCATTTCAAAGTAAAAATGATACCCCATGAATTTATGGAGCTCAGTACCTGCCAGGAGATTGTGGCCATGAGTGCATTGCCCAGCCCCAGACCTTCTCATGCACACCTCTAATTTAGCTGAGCTGTATTCAGCACAATACCATTTTCTAGCCCCTCAGTACTCATTCAGTCAGCATTGGACCAGTCTCCCAGTAAAGCTCATTGCTGCCTGATCTCTGCTGTAAACTACCCAGGCTGTCAAGGGCCCCCGGGGCTGCCTGGCAGCTGGGAATCAGTCACATACACAGTCCACCTTCTTTTCAGTAGGGAGACTCCTTGCAGTGAGGGCTATGGGGAGGGGGGTAGTGTAGTAGTCAGGCAGCTGAAAATGACCTGATGATCCCTTTCACAAGTGATACCCTTCACAGGCTGGATCCTTCCTCTTCAGGGCAGTTTCACACCAGGATGCTGGAACAAACGCATCCGAATTGACTGTCAAATCTAGTCCTTTGCCATTAATTATTGCCTTAATGTAAGTAAGGGAGTACAGCCCCCAATGTTTCTGACATGTATAATGCACATTTTTAGGTAGTGCACAGATTACATTAGTGTTAGTGCTAAATTCTGCCCTCATATACACGTCTTACTCCATTGAAGTCTGAGAGAATTTGACATTCAGTGATGCACCGGAGAGGTCTCCTATTCACACAGCAGAGCTAGCTCAGCTATAGAGGAGAGACCAGACCTCAGTTCTGCCTTGTGCATCATCATGGGGGCTGTATGAACAGAAAGGCCCCAGTTTGACTTTCAGATCCCAGATGAGTTTGAAATGTTGGTAGTTACAAGGCAAAAATGCTTTTTTCGAAAGCTGGGCAGATCTTATATGGAAGTCATTGAGAGCATACTTGTGACAATATTTTATAACCACTTATCTGAGTAAAAGCTGACTTTACAGACTTCATGAATATAATAGTGCACGGAACACTGTAGCAACAAAACTAACTATGGCCATTTCCAACTGCTTCGGGCTTTTTGTATAGAAATGTAAATGTAAGAACAGCAGAGCAGAGGAGGAGAATGTACGTCTCTAACCATTTACTTGAATTAGACTCTTAATAGATGGTAATGAAAGTGTGCAAACTGGCTAATGCATAACATTGCTGTAGCCCAGACAGGAGAGGTTTAGTTAAGCTACAACCTGCTCACCTTGGGACATCAACTACATTAGTTTACTCAGAAAGATAACAGAGAAATTCTGTAGCATAGGGTTCAAACTAGTCTTCACAAATGTGGAGCCCTTTTGTTTCCCAAACAATCACTTCTCTAGCTTTTCTCCTAAACACTACAAGGGGAGCTGGAGTTAATGCCACTTTCTCTGAAGCCTGGGTAGCACCAGTACACCAGTAACATGTTGCATTTTATATTAATTAAGGGATCTGTGATTAAACTTGTAATAAGAAAACAATGTTTAGAAAGCAATTAAGATGAATATTGATTTTTTGCACCATATTTCTCCAGGATCATAAATGTGTAACTGATTGTACAAGCAATTATTGTCCATTAGGAAAATGTAATTTTGATTAACTGAATTCTGAATATTAATGGTATAATTAGAATAATTACACTTATAATTATTCTGATATTAAAAGAGATAGGGAAAAAAACTACGTAAGTCAGAGCCCAGAAAAGAGCTGGGGAAACCATGAAATTAGAAGGCCAAGAGGCAATGAGATAGGGTACAGATGACCCAGTCTTTTTGCAACCAAGAATCATACCTATGGCTTGCAAAGCCAAGTAAAATATGTGCACCAGATGCAAGCAGCTCAAAGCTCTGGGTGCCCAAGTGGAGTGACACAAGGCTATGATTGCAGAAAGATAAGCTACACAGCTGTACAGTGAGAGAATCTGTTGGTATCTTAGAGGAACTCTTGGACAGAACTAGATGCCATAGTTCCTCAGATGAGTGAACTAGAAACTTATTTTATTTAAACAATCAACAAAAATCTTATTGGCTCTTCAAAAGATTTTAATGAAAAACCTTAACAATCTTAAATATAGCAGTTTAGCTAAGGGCCAAATCCTGCTTCCCTTGCTCCTGGAAAGTCTCACTGAAGTCATTTGGACTGTTCGATCGAGCAAATATGTGAATTTTTTTACAACCATAATTGCTCTGCAGCAAAGTCGATTGTTTCAAATAGAAAGAAATAACATGTGCGGAATACAGTTCCTGAGGTTTTAAGATCAAAATGCAGTGTAAGTAAGTGCATATAGAAGATAAACCTGAACGTTTTTAATTACTGAACTACTTTTTCAATTAGAAACATAAGAGAAATGTATTGATACACTAGAACATTTACAGCACAATGCCGTAAGTTGGCAAATCATTGTTAATGTTTCTATTTATTCTGTGAAGGAAGATAGTTTAGTCTTCTGACTTTGTTTCTGGTGTTCTGCTAATTATACCACCTGTATTTTATTTTCCACTGACTTGTTAAATTCTGTAATATCTTCCTATCTATTTTATGCCTAGTCTGCTGGAAACTTCGCAGCAAGTGATAGAATGTTTTAAAATAGGAATCATAGCAACCCTATGAGCTAATCCTCATAAATAATCTCCTAAACCAATTGAGACAGAAGAAAGACGTTCTAGCTCAAACTGAGTGTGGCTGTAAGTAATAGAAAAAAATAAAATTTAATTTTGGTCTGTAACTTCATTATTTCAACTGCTCTTCAAAGGATCTGTCAGACAAGACAACTAGTTCCAGGTCAAGAGTGCAATAAAAAAAGAAAATCAGGTCTATTGTTAAGAAACATGTTATCCCTGGAATATTTTGTCTGTGTCTTTATAGCTCAGTCTGTGCAATGGCTGCAGTGCAGAGCCTTAATCTGACCACTTGACTCCTCCTGTCTGGTGTACCATTTAATTGCAGAGTTATTGGTATATAAAATGCAGTCCTGTTACAGCAGCTTCGGAAAATATTGCTGCACCTATAGGTCTGTATCATTGCCAGTATTGATGCTTTAGGAGTGCATAAGATATAGGAGTTTGCTAAGGTGGAGATTTTTTTGGTTTACAAGAATTAAAAAGCTTGGCGGTGGTGGGGGGAAGGTTTGTTTTTGTAGAATTTTACAGATCATTTGCCAAATTCTGTTTCCACCAAAGTCAATGTAGCAAAACTGCCATTCAGTGGCAGCAGAAGCATTCACGTGCACTGAAAATCATCTACCAGGCAAACTTGCTAACATTTTATCACAATTTTTAATATAAATGTCCAATGTATAGCAATTATAATTGCATGCCCTTCCCCACCTCCTTTGTCTCTTTTCTTTGTCTGGATTGCAAGCTCTTAGGCTGAGGACTCTGACATTTAATAACCTACACCAGAGATCGTCAACCTTTGGCATGCAGCTCATCAGGGAAAGCCACTGGCAGGCCGGGATGGTTTGTTTACCTGCCGCGTCTGCAGGGTCAGCCGATTGCAGCTCCCACAGTTCACCAGCGGAGTTCCTTGACAGGCTGTGTGCCAAACGCTGCCAATCCCTGACCTACACCTTTGTGGAACAGTTGCCAACTTTCACGCGGTAAATAAGTACCCAGACTTTCACAATAAGCCAAAATCAAGCTAATCCCATTTCAAAACAAGGCCAAAACAAGCTAATCCCTAAGAATCCCAACACCCCCAACACTCCGTGACTAGATCCCCTCAGCGTGCAGTATGGGACTGTGGTGGGCCTGCTGTGTACTCCTGACTCTCTCCCCTCACTTGTCCCTTGCCCCTGCTTGTTGGGAGCTGATCAAAAAAAGCAACAAGCTACAAGCCACAAATTAGCCACCAAGCAACTCATAAGCCTATTAAGCCAAAACAAGCCTAATTTGTATGGTTTTTTTTCCTGTGGGTTTGGCATGTCTGCTTTGTAGTTGTGATGAGTCAATAAACTTCCTATCTGGGTGTTACATAATATACTTTATATGCAAGGGAAAAACTGTGGAAATTACCCCTATACTCCAGCTATAAGTGGTCTCTTCCATTACTCAAAGGGCTTCCTTCTGCAGCCCATATTCAGGGAAACCTCTGAAATGCATAGAAGTTGTGAATCAGAAGGCAGCTAGCCTTAAATGCTCATTCAGTTCCTACTCAGAGTCGATATATTTCCCTCTGTTTCTGAGGTTTGCATTATAGTTTACTGACTACATTGCACACAATTTACAGTCAGTACTCTTCTGGTATTTGTGCAGCATTCGCCTCTAGAAAATTCACAAATTGTTGTAGTGTGAAACTCTTTTTAATATCTTTTCTGTATAGTCTCTCTTGATGTAGCTTTACTTGTGTACAAGGGACCTGATCAAAGCATACTCAGATTCAGAAAGGATGAGTAACACAAAGGCTTGCCCAGATAGAATCCTTCCATGAGAGGACACTCTATATTTCTGTTCAGGATTTACTTTTACTTGGTGTTAACAACTCTTAGCTTGATGGCAAGGAAGGAAATTCAAAATATGTTTTTGGAGCCTTTAATGAGAAGATTTGAAATTACTTAAGTTTGAACAGTCAACACTTCTTAATACTTAGGAGAGGAGAGAAACACCTTTAGATCTTTAAGATGCAGGATAAATCTTTAGCTTCTCTAGCCTACAGGTTCATCATATTGGCCCTTTTCTCTCTGGCTCTCAGAACATAGACTAACCTGGCAATTAAAGAAAATCTTGTTCCATCCATGTCTGAAGATTCTTGCTTCAGCCCAGCTCCATTGATTTTTCACAGCCTCAAGAGCACCTGCAGCTGGTAGCAGCACGTGGCAAGAAGAATACAACTGCAATACATTTTCCAGTGATGTAGGCAGATGTTAATGTGGCCTATAGGAAAGCCTTAGCAGTTTTAGATACAGAATAGGACACCCAAATGTTCCTCCACCACTGCTGCATGTGCCATCTAGGATTTAAAGCATAAATAGAGGGATTGGATTGGATTTAAAGAGGGAGTTCCCCTTGTACTAGTGATGGGAGCCCTGCTGGGGGGATGATGTGGTTGAAAAACACTTGGCTGCTCATTTCAGACATATATGGAATATATTTAACTTAGACTAATGTGATTAACAATTTAATATCTTTAACTTGCCTTCCTTGTGTTAAAGTGCTTCCCTGACACCTTTGTATTTAATCAAGCAGAATATTGTCTCTGAGAGTTAATCATTGTCTTCTGATTACATCATTGTATTTAATACATTGGTTGATCATGTAGAGTGCACAACATCAGGGGGCTGGCAAAACAATGGCCTTCTTGGGTCATCTCACATTATTCACATAATAAATAATGGCCCTGGAATGGAGGAAATAGTTACGGCTGCCTCTCTGTTAGTACTAAAGTAATATGGCAGAGAATTCTCAGGCTGTCATAACCTAGTCCCAGATTTGGACCTTAGCGTCCAAAATATGGGGGTTAGCATGAAAACCTCCAACCTTAGTTACCAGCTTGGACCTGGTAAAGCTGCCACCACCCAAAAAATTAGTGTTTTGGGGCACTCTGGTCCCCAAAAAAACCTTCCCTGGGGACCCTAAGACCCAAATCCCTTGAGTCTCACAACAAAGGGAAATAAACCATTTCCCTTCCCCCCTCCAGGTGTTCTGGGAGAGATACACAGAAGCAAGCTCCGTGAATCTAAACAGAGGGATTCCACCCTCTCTATTTCCAGTCCTGGAAACAGAAGTACTTCCCTCTTCACCCAGAGGGTATGCAAAGTCAGGCTAGTAAATCTAACACACACAGATTTCCCCCTGACTTCTTCCTCCCACCAATTCCATGGTGAGCACAGACTCAATTCCCTGGAGTTCCCCACTAAAGAAAAACTCCAACAGGTCTTAAAAAGAAAGCTTTATATAAAAAGAAAGAAAAAAGTACATAAAAATGGTCTCTCTGTATTAAGGTGACAAATACAGGGTCCATTGCTTAAAAGAAATATGAATAAACAGCCTTATTCAAAAAGAATACAATTCAAAACACTCCAGCAACTACACACATGTAAATACAAAAAAACATATAAATCCCTATCTGATCTTTTGTACTTACAACTGGGAAACAGGAGTTTAGAAAGGCAGGAAACAGAGATCCTCTCATAGCTGAGAGAGAGATAGGCAAAAGACCAAGAACAAAGGACTCACACACAAACTTCCCTCCACCCAGATTTGAAAAAGTCTTGTTTCCTGATTGGTCCTCTGGTCAGGTGTTTCAGGTTACGTCTTTCCAGGTGTAAGAGACATTAACCCTTAGCTATCTGTTTTTGACACGCCCCCCAAATTGCAGATAGTGGGGAAGCTCACTGGCGGCGATTTCCTCCTAGAACTTTAAAATAAACAGATTAATACAACACATGCACCTTTACATATACCACTAAGTATATAACTAACAGACTTTTACATTTTAAGAACACTTTTTAACTACTGGATTCTGGGAAACTCTAACGGGAGAGTGCATCAGCTACTTTGTTAGAAGCTCCTGAGATGTGCTGAATTTCAAAATCAAAATCTTGGAGAGCTAAACTCCAACGAAGAAGTTTCTTGTTGTTCCCCTTGGCAGTATGAAGCCACTTTAGCGCAGCATGGTCAGTTTGTAGCTGGAACCGCCGTCCCCAAACATATGGGCCTAGCTTTTCCAGGGCGTACACAATGGCATAGCATTCCTTTTCACTGACTGACCAGTGACTTTCCCTCTCAGACAGTTTCTTGCTGAGAAACACGACAAGATGGAAGTTGTGATCCATTGCTTCCTGCATGAGAACTATTCCTATACCACACTCAGATGCATCCGTGGTTACTAGGAATGGCTTGTCAAAGTCCGGGGCCCTGAGCACAGGGTCAGACATGAGCGTTGCCTTAAGTTGAGTAAAGGCCTTTTGACACTCATTAGTCCACTTAACTGCATTCGGCTGGGTCTTTTTGGTTAGGTCGGTCAGTGGGGCAGCGATTTGGCTGTAGTGGGGTACAAATCGCCTGTAGTATCCGGCCAATCCTAAGAAGGATTGGACCTGTTTATTTGACCTTGGGACAGGCCACTTTTGGATAGCATCCACCTTGGCCTGTAGGGGGTTTATGGTTCCTCGACCCACCTGGTGCCCCAGGTAAGTCACTCTGTTTTGGCCTATTTGACACTTTTTGGCCTTAACAGTTAGTCCGGCCTGCCTGATGCGCTCAAAGACCTTTTCCAGGTGTAGTAGGTGTTCGGGCCAGGAGTCTGAAAAAATGGCCACATCATCGAGGTAGGCAACTGCAAATTCTCCCAGTCCAGCTAGTAGACCACCTACCAGCCTCTGGAAGGTGGCGGGTGCATTTCGAAGGCCGAAAGGAAGGACATTGAATTCATACACCCCCGCATGGGTGACGAATGCTGACCTCTCCTTGGCAGGTTCATCTAGCGGTACTTGCCAGTACCCCTTGGTTAAGTCTATTGTAGAGATGAACTGGGCACATCCCAACTTCTCCAATAGCTCATCGGTGCGTGGCATTGGATAGTTGTCCGGACGAGTTACCGCATTTAGCTTACGGTAGTCCACGCAAAAGCGTATTTCCCCATCTGGTTTGGGTACCAGAACCACTGGAGATGCCCATGCACTGGTAGAGGAGCGGATTATACCCATCTGTAGCATGTTCTGGATCTCCCGTTCTATAGCAGCTTGGGCATGAGGAGACACCCGGTAGGGTGGGGTTCTGATTGGGTGAGCATTACCTGTATCAATGGAGTGGTATGCCCGTTCAGTCCATCCTGGGGTGGCTGAGAACAATGGGGCAAAGCTAGTGCACAGCTCCTTGATTTGTCGCCGCTGCAGACATTCCAGGGTGGTTGAGAGGGTCACCTCTTCCACGCCACCGTCTTTTTTCCCTTCATAGTAGACACCGTCAGGCCACTCAGCATCATCTCCCTGGACTGTAAACTGACAAACCTGTAAGTCTCTGGAATAGAAAGGCTTGAGAGAATTAACATGGTACACTCTGGGCTTTAGTGAGGAATTGGGAAATGCTATGAGGTAGTTCACAGTTCCCAGGCGCTCTTGGACCGTGAATGGCTCTTCCCATGATGCTTCCATCTTATGGGCCTGTTGCGCCTTCAAGACCATAACCTGGTCTCCTACCTTGAAGGAAAATCCCTGGTATGTTTGTCATACCAGGCCTTTTGCTCTTCCTGAGCATCCTTTAGGTTCTCTTTAGCAAGGGCTAAAGAGTGTCGGAGGGTGCTTTGTAGGTTGCTTACAAAGTCCAGAATGTTAGTTCCTGGAGAAGGCATAAACCCCTCCCATTGCTGCTTCACCAACTGTAATGGCCCCTTAACCTCGTGACCATACACAAGTTCAAATGGTGAAAACCCTAAACTGGGATGTGGTACAGCCCTGTAGGCAAACAGCAACTGCTGCAACACTAGGTCCCAATTATTGGAGTGTTCGTTGATGAATTTACGTATCATGGCCCCCAAAGTTCCATTAAACCTTTCCACCAGGCCGTTGGTTTGATAGTGGTACGGGGTGGCAACCAAGTGGTTCACCCCATGAGTTTCCCACAGTTTTTGCATGGTCCCTGCCAGGAAATTAGATCCTGAATCTGTAAGGATGTCGGCGGGCCAACCTACCCTGGCAAAAATGTCTGTTAGGGCCAGGCACACAGTGTTAGCCCTGGTGTTGCCTAGAGCTACTGCTTCCGGCCATCGGGTAGCAAAGTCCACGAAAGTCAGTACATACTGCTTTCCTCTGGGCGTTTTTTTTGGGAAAGGACCTAGAATATCCACAGCTACTCGCTGAAATGGGACCTCAATTATGGGGAGTGGCTGGAGAGGGGCCTTGACCTGGTCTTGGGGTTTTCCCACTTTTTGGCATACCTCACAAGACCGGACATACTTGGCAACATCCTTGCCCATCCCCTCCCAGTGGAAGGACTTCCCCAACCGGTCCTTGGTTCTGTTCACCCCAGCATGGCCACTGGGATGATCATGGGCTAAGCTTAAGAGCTTCCCCCGGTACTTAGTTGGAACCACCAACTGTTTTTACGGCTGCCATTCTTCCCGGTGTCCACCAGAAAGAATCTCCTTGTATAAAAGTCCTTGGTCTATAACAAACTGGGATCAATTAGAAGAGCTGAGAGGCAGTGGGGTGCTCCGTGCCGCTGCCCAAGCTTTCTGAAGGCTGTCACCTGCTTCCTGCTCAGTCTGGAACTGTTCCCTTTAGGCTGGGGTCACCAGTTCTTCCTCAGACTGTGGACTTGGGCTTGGTCTCTCTGGAAGCAATGTAGGTGATGGGGTTGTTTCCGTTGCTGGTGAACCGCTCTCCCCTGGTGCACCTGAGGGTATTTCAAGCTCTGGCTGAGCCTTTTGGGTATGGCTGTCTGTTGCTTTTGCCAGTTTTGGCTCGCTGGCGCCCTCTGGCGTTGAGTTTGAAGATGTGGTTGCAATTGCTGGTGCTGGTTGCTGTTCCAGTTCCGGGCCTGGGACTGGAGGCGCTGTGGCTGTTTCAGTGGTTGGCATGGAATCCGGGTCCACTACCTCTGTCTGGGTCTCTGGTAACACAGACGGGGCGTCTGTGGATGGCTCAGGAACAGGAATGGGTCTGGAAGCTTGCCTGGTTTCGCTACGTGTAACCATTCCCACTCGCTTGGCCCGCTTCACCTGGTTGGCCAAGTCTTCCCCCAGTAGCATGGGGATAGGATAATTGTCATAGACTGCAAAAGTCCACATTCCTGACCAGCCTTTGTACTGGACAGGCAGTTCAGCTGTAGGCAAGTCTACAGCTTGTGACATGAAGGGGTAAATTGTCACTTGGGCCTTTGGGTTGATGAATTTGGGGTCTACGAAGGATTGGTGGATAGCTGACACTTGTGCCCCCGTGTCTCTCCACGCAGTAACCTTCTTTCCGCCCACTCTCAAATTTTCCCTTTGCTCCAAGGGTATTTGAGAGGCATCTGGGCCTGGGGATCTTTTGGGTGATGGTGGTGTAATGAACTGCACTCGGATGGCGTTCTTTGGACAGTTGGCCTTGATATGTCCCAGTTCATTACACTTAAAGCATCTTCCATCTGATGGGTCACTGGGTCGAGGTGAAAGAATAGTGTGTCTGTGGCTTTACTTGGGTTGTAGGTGGGGTTTTTGGCTGCCCTCGGTTGTAGGGTTTATGGTCGGTGTGCCCTCTGGGGTATTCGTTCCCCTTGACAGTAGCTTTCTTGCTTTCTGCCACTTCCATCCATCTGGCTCCAAACTCCCCCGCCTCAGTGAGATTTTTGGGTTTTCCATCTTGTATGTACCGTGTTATGTCCTCAGGAACACCATCCAAGAACTGCTCCATTTGTATGAGGAGGTGCAGTTCTTCCAAGGATTTAACATTGTGTCCTGATATCCAGGCCTCATAATTTTTCCCAACGTAGTAGGCGTGTTTGGGAAATGACACATCTGGTTTCCACTTTTGGGTTCTGAAACGCCGACGGGCATGATCCGGGGTTATCCCCATTCTGTATCTGGCCTTGGTTTGAAAAAGTTTATAGTCGTTCATGTTCTCCTTAGGCATTTCAGTTGCCACCTCGGCTAAAGGTCCACTGAGCTGTGGCCTCAATTCTACCTCTGGTCTTCAGAGATGCGGTACCCAAGACAGGCTCTTTCAAAATTTTCCAAGAAGGCCTCAGTGTCATCAATTGCCTTGTAGGTGGGAAATTTCCTGTGATGTGGAACCATAATTGGCGAAGGGTTGTTAGGATTGGCTAGCACATGCAGCCCAGCTTGCACTAAGTCCAGTTCATGTTTTCTTTGTTTTTCCTTCTCTTCACTTTCTTTTTGTTGTTTTTCCATTTCTCGGCGGTGGGCCACCTCTTCTTCGGCTTGTTTCATTTTGTGGGCCACCTCTTCTTCTTGTAGTTTTCTGTGGTGGGCTGCATTTTTGGCTTCTTGTTCTCTTTTATGGGCTGCCTGTTTGATCTGTTCATCTCTATCTCTTTTTGCTTTATTTCTAATTCCTGTTTTTTTTTCCATCTCTCGCCTATTCTTGGCATCTTTGATTTGTTCTTCAGCCTCCATTTTTGTCTTGGTAGGCATGGTTCCTGTTTTTTTGTGTTGGGGTGCCCTCCGGTGTTTATCTTCTGAATTGCAGGTTCTCTGTTGCCTCCTAATGGGAGTGCTATTGTCTGACAAAAGATCTGTTTGTCACAGCTTAATGGTTCCTTGCTTAATATGCAAGCCAGAAACTGCAAGAGAGAGCAGAGAAAAAAAAATTCTCTCTGGTTCCCTTTAAAACCAAACTGTTTCTCTCTGCTTAAAAACCCCTAGCAGAGAAAAGAAAAATATAATATTCCTACTGGCTTCTGGATTCTATCTTTCCCACAAACGCTGCCACCATGTCATAACCTAGTCCCAGATTTGGACCTTAGCGTCCAAAATATGGGGGTTAGCATGAAAACCTCCAAGCTTAATCACCAGCTTGGACCTGGTAAAGCTGCCACCACCCAAAAAATTAGTGTTTTGGGGCACTCTGGTCCCCCAAAAAACCTTCCCTGGGGACCCCAAGACCCAAATCCCTTGAGTCTCACAACAAAGGGAAATAAACCATTTCCCTTCCCCCCTCCAAGTGTTCCAGGAGAGATACACAGAAGCAAGCTCTGTGAATCTAAACAGAGGGATTCCACCCTCTCTATTTCCAGTCCTGGAAACAGAAGTACTTCCCTCTTCACCCAGAGGGTATGCAAAGTCAGGCTAGTAAATCTAACACACACAGATTTCCCCCTGACTTCTTCCTCCCACCAATTCCATGGTGAGCACAGACTCAATTCCCTGGAGTTCCCCACTAAAGAAAAACTCCAACAGGTCTTAAAAAGAAAGCTTTATATAAAAAGAAAGAAAAAAGTACATAAAAATGGTCTCTCTGTATTAAGGTGACAAATACAGGGTCCATTGCTTAAAAGAAATATGAATAAACAGCCTTATTCAAAAAGAATACAATTCAAAACACTCCAGCAACTACACACATGTAAATACAAAAAAACATATAAATCCCTATCTGATCTTTTGTACTTACAACTGGGAAACAGGAGATTAGAAAGGCAGGAAACAGAGATCCTCTCATAACCGAGAGAGAGATAGGCAGAAGACCAAGAACAAAGGACTCACACACAAACTTCCCTCCACCCAGATTTGAAAAAGTCTTGGTTCCTGATTGGTCCTCTGGTCAGGTGTTTCAGGTTACTTCTTTCCAGGTGTAAGAGACATTAACCCTTAGCTATCTATTTATGACACAGGCTTCACTGTCTCTCTTCTGCATTTTTGATATCTTTAACATTTTCTCCAGTACTGTCTTTAAACTTCTTTTTGAAGAGGTGCTGAGCCCCAACAGCATTTATTGACATACAGTAAAGTTCTGTATGCTCAGCCTTTCTGAAAATCAGGCCTTAAGTTTCTAACCTCTACTTGTGAAAATATTGGTTAAATGTGAAACCTGTGTATCCTCTAATTGAATGGGGCTGTGATAGGACATAAGCCCCACAATGGCAAATAAATGGTTAACATGGAGTCTGAGGGACCAGTTAGCCCATTCTGTGACAGCTGGAGGGGAGATTTCTAATTAAGTCTTAGATCCAGCTGGGGAGAACCAGACTGGGTGGTTCTTATAAGGAAAGGACTTCAGGCCCAATGGGAGAGAACCAAGAGAGGACAGTTATGGTAGGGCTGTTATACCTTGGGGCTGGTCCTGAAGAGAGAGGACAGCAAAGGTAAAGGGGTTTCCAGCAGCTGTAAGAGATGCCCAGAGGAAGCTCCTTAGTAACACAGCTACACAGAGAGATGAAACTTCAGGGAGAGGGGACTAGAGAGTGAAGCTCCATGACGAATGCCTGCAAGCAGGCAATAGAAGGAGGAATATGCAGTAAAGACACTGTGTAGTGCAGCTGATATACTATAGGATGCAGCTCACTTGGCTACTGCTGGGGACTCCTGGCCCTGCAGTACACAGATTGCAGGCAGCAGTAAGAGGAAGGGTAGAGGGTGAGGAACTGCAAACTTTTGAGGTGCTAACTCAGATTTCCGCCACTGAGGCAAAGAACAGGGATTCCTCCACATGCTCCCTAGAGCCCCTGAGGTACACAGAGAAGGGACAGAAATTGAAATTCAATCAGAACACCCCAAGCAAGACAGTAAAGGTTTCTGTGCACCTGGTCCCCCAGTTCTTCCCTTCCACCTCTGCCCCGATTCTCCAGCCCTCAAAATAGGGCTTAAACTGGATGTAAGTGGTACAGAGGAGTTCCAGATATGCAACTACAAATGAATAGAGCTGGTAATTATCAGCACAAATTCGCAGTATTGCTGCACAGTGGGAAAAATCCTTTTCAGTCTGAACTAACAGGGTAGGTAAACTGACTCTTAATTGTCAAGTAAGTGAAAATTTAGCTTATAAATCCAGTAACTGATGGTAGGTTCATGATATAATCTGTGTTCTTTTAATAGGCTTTATTACCAAAGGTGTTTCTATTGATCAGCCTTCTGCCAATAATCACAGCAGATCTTTATTTGAATGTATATAGAGAGGAACTAGGTTTGATGCCCTGAATCCAAATCAGCTCACTGCTGGTTTGGAAAATATGACCCTATGTGTACGTATCCTTAATGCATAGATAGTACTGGACCAAAAGTTGCAATAGTATGAATATAATACTCATTGAAATTATCTATCTAGTCAGATGTTCATACCTTGCCCATCACAGTGAAAACTTTGCATCTCTATGGAAAGCGTGAAAAGCTGCTCCAGGCCTTCCAATACATTAAGTGTTGAGTTAACAGCCAAGCCCCTCTGGGATGGACGGGCAGATATGAAACTAATTATAGTTGCCATTCCTCCTTTTTTCTGTCATTTTCTCTCCCACTTCTCCCATCAGCCAGCCAATCAACAGATTGGAGAGGCACAAGTGAAAAATAACACTTGACAGAAACATACTCTAATGCAATGAAGGCTGCTTTTACTTCCTGGGGAGGAAGAGCTTATTACCACGGATTGGGACTAGGCTGCAGTCCCTACCTAACATGGCATTAACTGAGCATCCAAATCAGGACTATACAAAAGGGAAGTAGGAGGAGTTTTTGTTTTCCTTCTCAAATGAGCAACATTCTGCACCCTAAAAGGTCTGGGCCTGAAAGCTCCATTTCTCTTAAAGAAGACTTAAAGCCAGGTAAGGTCTGACTAAGACACATTTAAGAGCTGCTAAATGTTGAAAGTCCTGCAGAGCGCACGCCTTTTTTTCATGCAGCCAGGTCTTTGTGCAGTTGCTGGAAGAGAACAGAGCCTGTTCTGAGTGTGCCTGGTCTTTGAGTAGGTTCCTAAGACTGGGATCGCCCACTGTTCACCCAGGTACTTTCTTGTTCATACAGGGACTGGCCCCCATCTGAATAAACAGTCATGGGATGTGGTGAGAGCCATATTAAGCCTGGGGTTGGTAGTGAGGAGTGGAAGGTGGAGCTGGCCTGCTGAATAGTAGTTCAGAGGGAGAAAAAACAAGCCTTTAACAAAATCCCAGAGGGAAACAAGTGCATTCTTCATGATTGGTGTTTAATATTGTATCTCTATCGGTTACTTTAAAAATGTCTGAGACTCCTGGATAGCTTTGGATGCTTACAAATCAGGGAAAGCTTTTGTTTGTTTATTTCAACCGTGAAATAAACACATCAGCCATGAGGAGAGACACTTGATAGGGGATTACTGACTGACCAACCCCATATATTCTTTACACATAGAAACAGATATAGCCAGTAAAAACCAATAAATTCCCTCTCCTAGGGAAGGTAATAGAGACATTTATTACATTTGGTATTTACAAGAGCGAATGTCTCTCTCTCTCTGTCTCTATCAGGAAGCACCAAAGGCAAGGTTATTTACCGGCAAACAGGGCTACTCCTCACACTGAGATGCTTAACAGCCAAGCACAGAGAGGGACATGAGGATGTAAATGTGGCAACAGTGGAGTCATACAGGGTGGATCAAAGGAGAAAAACCATGAAATAGAAAGTACTTGGTGTGCCAGTCGTATTATCAGACTAAATACTCAGTATCCCCAAAAACTCAACCAGCAGCACCAGGATGTGTATAAGGTTTGCTCTTTTATCTTATGAAATTTCAATAAAGATAGTTTTATAAATTTTACAGTTACAGAGGAGGAAGTGCTCTTGCTTAGCGGAGACTTGCTGTGGTGAAGCTTGAGAAACCCTGTTTTAGCTTGTGGATCAGTTCAGTGGTGAGAGGATTTGTATCAAAATAATTAAAATGCCGGTGCACAGCTACTCAGTGTATTTCCCTTTAGCTCTAAATACATTTTCCCACGTTGAAGTTTTCAAGGGGAAACCAGTCTAATGTGCTTTTATGGATTTATTAAAAGGCTATGACGCTAAGCTCGTATGTCATGAACCAATTTACTTCTAATTTCTCTAATCCAATCTAAAGCAATGCAATTTAGGGTTGTAATTGAAATTAAATCAATAGATCAGTGGTTCAATGTATCTGGCTGGCCAGTTACTACAATGAATAATGACATCAATTTATTAGATTAACACAAGAATTATTCAATACTTTACAGGAAAGGTAAGAAAGAATGCTTTTATTTTAATCTAGTCAACTGGGCTAAGAGTGTGCTAAAAGCAGTCGCTGAATCTCCCCTTTGTTTTAAGAAAGGTAAACAGATTTCTTTATAGCTTCCCACTTTGGTGTTTCATCTTAGCCTATGTCTACATCGCACACCTTATAACGGTGCAGCTGTGCCACAACAGCCCCACCATTGTAAATGTAGCTGCTCTTTGTCACCAGGAGAGAGCTCTCCTGACAACAAAATAAAACCACCCCCAATGAGAGGTGGTAACTTTGGCAATGAGAGAGTCTCCTGCCAATGAAGTGGTGCCCGCACCAGTGCTTTTTGTTGTTAAAACTTTTGTCATTCTGGGCTGTGTTTTTTCACATCCATGAGTGACAAGTTTTAACGATAAAAGTACAGTGTAGAGATAACCTTAGGGACTAGTCTTTGGTCAAGCAGTCTCCATTGTCTATGTGCTCTCTCTGAGAAGTCTTCTGGGATGGCCAGTGGGAAAGTGGATTCCCTTTAACGGGCCATCAGCACATCTGGCTATTCTGTTGTTGCACCTGAAAGGCTGGTTGTGTGTGTTCCCAACTTCACAACATATTTCAAACACGCACACACACACGCACACACACACACACACACACAGCAAAACTGCATAAATCCACATATGATGATAACATATACAACCCAATAGGATATTAATGTTCAACTGATCAAGACTTTTAAAATGATATCTCACTAGGCATGGTTTGTACAAAACATATGATTATATGACAGTGGTGAATGTGGGTGTTCTAGGGTGCTGCTTTGAAGTATAGAGAGTCACAAAGTTATTAACTGTCTTTACCTTGCAGGTAAACAATAGGTGCACCCCAGTCCGAGAGTACCTTTGAAGTGTTCCCCAGTGATATCCAGACCCTGACACCAGCTATTCTCAGAAATCCCAGCTCCTCTGCCCCAAAGGAGCAGTGTACCCAGGTTTTACTTTCAATCACTGCTCCTGTACAATGCACAACACTTATAATAAACCAAAAGGTAGTTTAAATAAGAAAGAATAGAAATTCCACTAAAAATTAGAGTGAATGGAAACAAAAGGTTACAAAAAAACAAAATTATAAAATATAAATGAGGGCCTATGCTTATTAATAGTTACTTTTCCTTTCTAATAAACTAGGTCCCCCACCCCCTCGCCCCAAAGTTCAGTCTCTTGAGAGCTTGGCTGGCTTCAGAGGAACCAGGATCCAATCTTTCATGAAAATCAGCCTCACTCACCTAGACAGATCCTCTGCATCCATTCACTGAACAGCTTTCTTCAGCCTGTAATGTACTGAGTCAGGGCTTTTGTCTTTATTTGCAGACAGGGTCATCCCCTGTCTGTTGTAATGTTCCTTTTTAAAGCCATGTGGTTTTGATCACCTATGGCTTTGATGGTCTTCCATTGACTGACTGACTGACTTCTGGATTGGCCACCTTCATTACATCACCAGCTGGCCAGGGAGAGGTGACCATTCACTTCCCTTTGAATGGGCCATCGCTGAGACATATGATTCCTGGTGCCTGACTTTTACTCTAAGACCATATCACATAATTTTTAATATAGTTACATTATTCCTTAAATATCACTCCTACACCCAAATCACAGTGATTGAGTATTAAGTTACAAGCTTCCAGTACTACCCTTCATGGATAAATACCTTGAAAGTAGGGATATTGAGTGTAGTGAGTTTGTTACGTCTGAGACAGGAGTTGTTTGTAAAGAACAGTGAACTCTGCCTGTTGGCACTAATGGGCCTCTGTTTCACAGTACCCTATCTGCTAGGCTAAAGATTATGAGGGAGGTCATCTTTTTTAGCCTTGCATGCAGCTAGGGCATTCAGCTTCCTATCTTTCCCTGGTTCATGGATCACAAGTAGAGATAAGCACCTCCCTGCAACCAGACTTAGGTGCTTATCTCTGGAGGGGCTGGGCACACACCCCTTTAGGTCAGCATCTCCCATGGGCTGACTTAGCAGGCTCCTCACCTAGCATGCTGACTTTGTGGATCACAATCTAAGGTGCCTATCTCTCCCCATTCATTGTATAGAAACCGAAGTGCCTAACTGAAGCTATGTGAACTGCAGTGTCATTTCTGTGATTTTTTTTCTAGATGTCTAAAAGTTAGGCACCACGATGCCACATCTAACTGTGCTGCTCTATGGGTCTGGAATCTACGTCTACAGGGTCCAGGGCAGCTGCCAGGGCCACCTGACCATCTTGGTGAAGCAACAAATAGCAGCCTATAGAGCCCTACAGATTTAAGCACCCACCCACACATGTCCTGACTGATGGAGCCTAATGCATTCCCTGATTGGCCTAGGCATGCTATTTAAGGCCTAGGGAAGAAACATGGAGGCTGTCTGTGTAGCTAGGTAGATCCCTGGCTTGCTGCTGCAAACAGACCCTCCTGATTCCTTGCCTTGCTCCTGACATCTCACTCTTACTAGCTTGTAATTGTGAGGATCATGTCTGGAGCCTTTTTTAAAAAATCAGCATTACATTAGCTATCCACCAGTCATCTGGTACAGATTTAAGTGATAGGTTACATACCACAGTTAGTAGCTGTGCAATTTCATATTTGAATTCCTTCAAATTCTTGGGGGAATACCATCTGGTTCCGGTGACTTATTATTGTTTAAATTATGAATTTGTTCCAAAACCTCCTCTGACACCTTAGTCTGGGACAGTTCTTCAGATCTGGCACCTAAAAAGATATTAGAATTGGAAAATGTACAGAAAAGGGCAACATACATAATTAGGGGAAGGTAACAGCTTAAAGATTAAAAATCAACAGAAGAAGTGCTTCTTCACACAAAACAAAATCAACCTGTGGAATTCATTGCCAAGGGATGTTGTGAAGGCCAAAAACATAACTGGGTTCAAAATAGAATTAGATAGGTTCATGGAGGGTAGGTCCATCAATGGCTATTAGCCAAGATAGTCAGGGACACAACCCCGTGAGCAGGGTGTCCCAAAACCTCTGATTGCTAGAAGCTGTGACTGGATGACAAGGCATGGATCACTTGATAATTGCCCTGTTCTGTTGATTCCATCTGAAACATCTGACTTTCGCTGCTGTTGGAAGACAGGATACTGGGCTAGATGGACTACTGGTCTGATCCAACATGGCCATTCTTATGTTAATCCCCAGGAACTGGTTTTGCTCTGAATGCAGTATCAAAAAATCAGAGAAACTAAACTTGGAAAGGCCTGCTTGGGCATCCAGAAACTACATTCCCTGCCAGTGCTGAATTTTTTTATTTTCTACATTTTGTGCTGAACAGAAACATATCCATGTGACAAGTCAGTGCAATGTCTCCGTTAACTTTAGCGTTCTGATGATAATTCCAATGACAAAAATACATTTCCTTTGTGTGCCACCATTCCTGTTTGATCTTGACTTTCTATTTTGGTGGTGGCAAGTTCAAACTCCTTTATATTTGTAAATATTTTACTTCTTATAAAAAATGTCTTTGATTGACAAGCATATAAATAATTGAATAATACTTTTCATTTGATTTCTAAGGTGCATTTGTCATCTTTCACCCTCTATGTTAGACTTATTGAATTCTGGAGACCAGTGAGGGTAGTTTCTTGGGATTCTTCTGTGTATCAAATCAGTTGTAATTAATTATTTAATTCAAATCTTTGTATATGTGGAGAATGTTATCAAAACAAAATATCAAGGTAAAAATACCCTTTCCCTTTAAACCACCCTGACAGGTACTTTTACCTACAGATACTGCCACCATGCAAACAATGGGATGTGAAATGCAAAGCGTACCTAAGTGTTGTGCAGTAACTGCCCCATGTGGACACTACTGGTGCAAGCTAAAAGGTACCTGGTTTGTGTCAACATAGTCCTCTTTCAAACAGGACTGCATTTCTGTGGACAAAGTACATAGATGAATAGAGAAGAGTTGCAGCATGCTCTGAAGATCACTGTAGTTAGGCTTCCTTAGACAAGGGGTTGGTGAGGAAACTATTTCTGGACTCGAAGGCTTTCTATTGAGAATGCCTTGTGCCCAGTGCCCTGTTGTACAAATCAGCAGCCTGTCAACTCCTGTTCCCAAATTCTAACCCATTGCATAAGAGGATGGAGATGCACCTACCTCCCTGTAGCAATATAGTCATATCAAACCACGTATATTTCACATAGAAAAAAGTCATTACCCCATTTTATAGTTGAGAAAATGTAGGCAAAGAGAAGTTAAGGTCTATGTTTTGAAATGAGTTTGCTAATTTTAGATGCCTAAATTGAGACATCTATGAGTTTGAGTTTTGAGAATGGCTGAGCACCTGACATCCCTTTGAAAAAAACTGAAGTTGTGAATTCTCAGGTCTCTAAAATGGGCTCTAAAGGCTAGACACACAAAAGTATTTCGGTGCCCAGCTGTTGCTTTAGGTGTATAAATCCTAGAATTAGGCATCACTGGTATTCACAAAACCCCCACTCAGATGCCACCAAATGCTGTAGGCACCTAGACTTCCTAGGTGCCTAAGTTTTTTGCCTAGGCCTCAGTGCCCATGTTTCTACATCTGAGCAGATGTACTACTGCCTCAATCTAGGTGACCAGATACCTAAGTCCTAGTGTGATGCACAAACCTGGGATAAGATAGGCAGGGGAATGAATGCTAACTCATCTGTGGACATCAAGCTTGTAAAGTGTGCTCAGAGCAAGCTCACACAAAAGGAGGCAGCAGCCTCCACCCCCAATAACTTTTTGCCCAGTGGCTAGGGTACTCACCTGGGATGTGGGAGATCACCAGTTCAAATCCCCCTCTCCGTCTGAAAGGGGAGAAGGAATTTGAACAGGGAATCTACTACCTCTTAGGTGAGTGCCCCAACCCCTGGGCTATGGGATATTCTAATGTTGGGCTCCTTCAGCCTCTCCTGTAAAAATTGTTCCACTGTGGATAAATAATTGAAGCAAGGGCACTGAATCATGGATCTCCTACATTTTGGGGGAGTACTGTAATCACCAGGCAATAGCATTCTTCTCATTCTTGTGTGAGCTTTCACTTTTTGTCTAATCCAATGACTCTTTATATATTTATCCACATTGGAACAGCTTCAACTGGAGACTGAGTGACTAAAAGGGAGAGTGAGGGGCTAAAAATCATGAGCACATCTCTTCCCCTCTCCTCCAGTGTTGCAGTGCCTACGTTCCTTTGTGAAACCTAAATCAGTGAACATTCTGCAGGGAGCTGGACTAGATGACCTCCTGAGGTCCCTTCCAACCCTGATATTCTAAAATGTATCTGTAAATTACTTGCTTAGGACACACTGTGATCTTGTGGACTATCTGTAAAAATGGAAGTCAAGAGGTTTGTGTCCAAATCCTGGTTCTGACAGTGACTTCATGTGTGACACCGGGCATTTCACTTAACTTCTCTTAGCTTCAGTTTCCCTGTTTGCAAAAGAGAAGAAAATATTTACCTCTTTGACATTGGCAATTTAAGGCCCAATGAGAGAAAGTACTTTGTTCTTATATAGGAACATTAGAGCAATGGCAGAAGAGAAAGATGGGGAAAAGAACTCAGGTCTCTCTGCTCATTAGCTTCTCTACCACAAGGCTTTTGGGACGGCTTCATCTTTTCCTCCAACTTTTTCAAAATTCCCATGTTCAAACTTTCACACACAAGTAACCTTTCAACTTTTTTGTTTATTTCACTAAAAACAAGTTTTATAAAAACGTGAAATGTCATGGGTGAAAAATAAGAAGTGCAATAAAGTATCACAAAAAATGTTATTCTTTTGTTTGTTTGTTTGCCATTTTCACCTGGGTATACTCTTCGGATATATTTCAAATTATAAAGTGTATAGATAATAATTCAAACAATTCTCATTATTTCTACTCTGTACTTTAGTGCTGCATATAGAAGCTGAATCTCATCAACATGTAAAAGATTTGCTTTCTGAGACCTCCAGATCACTCCATAATTTTCTTCTATCATTTGTGCTTGATTCCAAACTAGGAGGCAGGGCATCACAAAATTTTAGCAATCTATAAATTAATATATTCTCTGAATCATTAACGATAAATACTGAATAGCTCTGTTCCTACTACTGATTTTGTTGAACTCTATTTCTTACCTCTCTCCAGTTTGATGTACTTTGACATGTTATTCTTAGTTCATGGAAACTAAGTGAACTGATGTTGTACCTAAACTATAGAAGCAAGAGAACATGTTTATGATTTCCTTATTTTCATTTTAACAAACTTCTGAATATATGGGAGAAGAGATACCTAGCTATAACTGGTAAAAAGCAAGCCAGGTTTTAGACATATTCAAGGCTTAAGCTGAGGTTCATGCCCATCTTTATTTTGTCTGAACCAGTTCACCTCTGTCTACCTACTCTTTCCTGTTTTTAGTAGAAACTGAAGGAAAGCAGTTGTTGAATACTTCACCAAAGTCCTACGCTTTTTGTTTCCACTCATTATTTAACAACAATTCTTTCTTCATCATAGACACGTTCTGAGAACGGAACCATCATTGATTCCTACATTTTACATACAAGTTCAAAGTTTAAACTAATAAAGATTAAAGTTACTTAAGCAACAGCTACTGAGTTGTATGTTCTATCCTGGAGATTAATGACTGGTTGTGAGATGTTGATGGACCATGGCGAAGTTGAGGGTCATTAACCCTATTAATTTCCAGGAAATGTCCTTCATGGCAGTCCATTAAAAGTATTAAGAACAAAAGTTCAACACTATCATTTTTGGTAGGGTTTATATTGTTGCTTGTTTACAATATATTGATCATTATGAGATGCCCAGTTTTCTGGGCACTACTACAGAATAATTGCGCAATGCGCCAGTCAATCTGCTTGTATTAGTTGTTTGCTGCTTGTTCATAATTTTTTTTCCAAAACAAGTCATAAAATTAATGTTAACCAATAAATCTTTCTGCACAAAAATGTATCATTTCAATCTATACTCTAATGAACTGACATGAAAAATTATATAATTCAGTAACAAAATAAATTGCCCTATTAAAGGCTTAATATCATTCATCAATATTTGATTTGTAGCAACCATCAATAATAAATGTCATCACAGTCCAATGATTTAAAATAATTCCTCAGTAATGTCTTACACTTCTACTCAAATAATCATTATTTCTGCATCCTTGGTTCTTAGACTCTTTAAACTTCTTTTCTAAGATGAGAAGAATCCCAACCAATGCAAGAAATTGCTTTCTCTCTATATAGTTTGGGAGCTGGTTGTCTTTGACATCCCTCCCCCATGCCAGTGCATCATAATCAACATCATCATTGCTTTGTCAGGAAAGGCGCTATTGATTACAGTCTGTTGGTGTTTTTTCTCATGGACTTGAGTCAGGGCATACTTAATGGAGGGTCACTGGCAGTGGAACTCACTCCCTCTGCTGGTCTGTTAAAGGCTATGGCATTTGCAGCGTGATGAAAAGTTCATATTTTCAGCCAAGCCCTTGGCAGATGGGTCTAAACTAATGTCTACACATAAACAACAGCAGCAGCACAGCTGCAGCGCTCAGCTGTAACACTTCAGTGCAGGCACTACCTATGTCAGTTGAAGGGTTCTTCCATTGGCATAGGGAATCCACCTCCCCAAGAGGTGGTAGCTATGTTGATAGGCAAATTCTCTTGTTGATCTAGTGCTGTCTACACTAGGGGTTAGGTCCACAGAGCTATATCTCTCAGGGATATGCATTTTTCACAGCCTTGAGACATGTAGCTATGCTGATGTAAGTTCCCAGCATAGATTAGCCCTTAGGCAATGTCTTCTGATCTCTCATCTGGTTGGTGGCTGATTATCTGGAGCAAAGTTAGTACTGACAGCCATTATGTTTGCCTTATGTAAGATACTCCTGGGTGCAATGTGGGCCTCAACATGTTTCCGCTGAATTCAAGTAAGGAAAGGGAAAGAAGATAATAGAAAGAAAGATTTTAATAGAGAAGGGAGAAGTTTGACAAAGGGAAGAGAAGAAATAATAAAACGGAGCAAAACTGGAAAGGGAGAAAATATGGAACATAAATAAGAAATTAGGAGTGTATAAAAATGGAAGAGACAATATCAAAAAGGAAAATAGGACCTTGAAGATAGAGGAGATATAAGGAAAGTCTTTGAAGGGGACAAAAAGAAATTTAGAAAAATGTTAAACAGAGAAAAATGTCTGAGGTAAAACACATGCTAGAGAGGATGGAGTAAAGATGCACCAAAATATACTGTTAAAATAAAATAAAAGAAAGAGAAGGATGAAAAAAACCAGTGGAAACAGAAAGAGCCAAATTCTGTACTTATTTTCATCTGTGCAACCCTATGGAATGCTATGGATTTATCTAAGTGCAACTGAAAGCAGAATTTGTCCTCCTGAGTTTATTTTATAAAGATATATCCCCAAACATTGTCAAAACACACATTGGCTTTTACATACTAGAAGATGAGGACATGATGGTGGAGGAGGAGAGGCTAGTGAGATCAAGTGAGGGGTGTTGAGGGCACATGGGTACAGGAGTTCAGTCTTCCTTCACTTTAAGGCCAGAATAATCACACTAACTATTTCTATCTGTTTAGGTTCTTTTAACGATTCTGAGGCTAATTCCCAAGGGTCCCGGAGGGACAGAATTTTTGATAGTAGGCCTTTACCTCTGGAATTAAGAACCGCAAGAAATTCATTTAGGCTGGAACCTACCTACATTCAGGTAAGTGACTTTCTCCAGGTGTTTAAATAAATCCCTCATTTTCCTTATCATATTGTTAAAAGGTCTTCCTTTTCGCTATTCTTTTTAAAGTTGTGGTGCTGTAGGAAGTCAATAGATGTTAATTTGTATATGTAGGAAATGTTTTTAACTTAATCTAGAACGTGTATGGTGCCCCCAGATATTGTCTGGTTTAGTGCTGTATAAAAGTTTGTGATAAATTAATTTTGATTGTAAAGTACAAACAATTCCTACCATTTATCCTCTGATCAGGTCAAGTAAGGAGAATCAAGCATCTTTATCATGGGATATCTCTGTGGAAATATAGATATGTTGTGTTACTCAGGATTCAAATACAGGAAGATTCAATTGCTTCACTTATTCCTCATTAATTACAATATTTAAAATGTGGTGTAGCATGCTAATTTATAACAAAGTTACTGTGCTGTGTTATCTCATAACATAGTAGGTAAGTAACATGTGCCTCCCGGGAAAGAATAACAATGTTAACATAGAAATCAATAAACTGTTATTTCCTAGAATGTCAGTGATGTTAATAGTCCAATTAAAAGGAAAAAGATTCCCAATGCCTCTTAAAGCAACCTACTGGGACACAGCCAGGGATCTTGAAATTCTGCAAAAAGAGGAGGGAATACTGTGGCAATGCAATGATAATGAGAAACCCGAGGATCAACTGTTCGCTGAAGAATGGCAGCTCATCTGAAACAAGTGAGTACTTATTAATTTATTGTTATTATTTATTGTTTGTCTTCTGGTAGCATCTATGAGCCCCAGTCATGGACCAGGACCCTACTGTACTCCAAAGAGTTTACAATCTAAGTAAATTATAGTGGACAGGAGGGTCACACACACTATCAGTAAGACCAAGTTCCAGGGGTTCCCTATATTAAAAACCCTTCTACCCAACCAGTTTCATGCACACACCCTCCTGAAATAAATTCCTTTTCTGTGCACAGTAAAATGTAAATATCACTTCATTATAAATTGTAACATTCCTTGTCCTCACTTAAACCCAATCCCACCACGTCTCCCTTTACTTCTGAATGCATAAGGTCACATGTAGATTATAAACAAGTTGGGAGTGAGATTGTCTTTGTCTGTAAAATGCCATGTACTTAGGCCCCAGTCCTGCAATTTACAATGCACAGAGTCCCCTTGTCTCCTACCCACTGTAAATGTCAGGATCACGTCCTTTAGGCACTCTATAAATGAATACATACTAAGATACCTACTGTATTGTATTCTCTTAAAGTATTTTCTTGCTTAAATCTACCCAGATTTTTCCCTCTATCCAATTTACACTGTAAACTTTCATATATTTGAAATCCTGATATAGCATTAATCTAGATCAGTGTTTGTCTTCTTAATATAAGTCAATTTAGTCTGTCTCTTGGCGTAGTCAATAAAATGGCACACATACAGTGATTACAGCCTAGATCTTTCTCCAAACTTACTCTAGTTCAAACTAATATCTGCTCCTAGGTTATGTATTGACATGTAAGATTACGATCTCATAGACTTCAAGGTTGGAAGGGACAATCATGATCTCAATAAAGAATCAATTTAACACTTTAATCAGTTTTCTGTTTATATAATGACTTTTTCCTGTCTGGCCTTTAGAAAATATATAGAAGATAAACATAGTCAAAACCAGCTTTTATACAAGTTTTAGAACAAGCATTCCAAGGTGTTTTACAAAAGGGCAAATTCACAGAACTGAGTTGGCCAACTGAAAAGCTTTAGAAAAAGAACATTTTCATTACAAGTCCACTTCAAACAAAGATACACCATTAGATAGTCCAGTCCCATTGATCAGGGAACTCAAAAATCTGACAGCCTAAAAGGTTTAGGCTCTGATAAACTGAAGTTCATATTTAAGAACTATAGAGATGATCAAATATTATAGTCATTGGAAGCCATCTAGACAGAGATTGATAATAGACAAATAACTAAGGGAAACAAATCATTCATTGTAGATCTCACTGCAGAACACATTTTAGATGAACATATGACAAAAAGATTACTTGGTATATCTGTGAGATGAAGTCAGAGGCATCATACTATGATTATTCATGGTATACTTGCCATTATTAGAAATGAGTGTGGGAGGTTCTTTTGAATGTAACAGGATATTTGAACACAGCATCCTCTTACAAAGATGATGCACCAACACACACTTGTTTCTTTTTATATTCTGTAAAATTACAAATGCCAAGCTCTTCACAATATTGATAGGATTATGAGACTAGAATTCTAGTTTCAGAGCTATAGAATGGGGATAACTGGCTTAAATGATAAATGCTAACATTTTCAAATAGTGACAATCTTTTATTTCCTCAGCTGAAAGAAAGGTGTGACTGGAGATGTCATGTTTTGAGCGTAAAATGAACGAGAGTGCCATCATGAGACATTCCCAATTATTTGTTTGATTATTGAAACTGAAAGCATGTACTTAAACATGCTGATTTTAGAGTAACTGCTAAATATCTAAATGCCTTTTACTTGCAAATTGATTACTGTTACATATTGAGGGTTATTTAGTTTTATAAAGTATAGTGCCTTTGAACATACTGTACACCGTAGAGAGGGAATTCAAAAATGTGCTAATGGAGTCTATTGAAAGAATGTGAAACAAATATAATATGCAACTGAGAGTACTCACTAGAAATCCCTGCAAAATAATTATTATTCATGCAGAAAATACTTGACCCATAGTGTGTTCATTTAAATGTGCATTATGAGATAGGTACATAGGTCTATCTTCAAACATCATTATGTGACTTCTAAATTGTTTGGAAATAATGCAGTTTTTTCAAGATGTGCATAGCTGCATTTCTTATAAACATCCTACCCAGCCAAGGTGATTTGTCCTTTGTTTTCTAAACGCAACATGTAAAAGGAGGAATTGTGCTTAAAGCTGCATGTCTTAAAACAGAAAATAGATTGTATAGTTTTCTTTGTCAGTCAAATGACTTATTCCTTCTCTCGACTTCTTTTTCTATTTATTTGACATTTGTCAGTTACAGGATCAGATTCATTAGACATATGTATAAACACTGATTAAAAACGAAATTGATTTAATGATTCTATAAACTCAAAGCAATTTCCAGTTTGACAGGCATAATTCATTTAATTTATATGTATCTCAACTTAGAAGCAACTGAAACTGATATGATCTAGGGGGAGTTATATCAAGTTCTGCTCTCCAAAGCTATTTCTACAATGGAGAAAAAGATAGTTGTAAAAACATCAGAATTTACTGGAGTCTTGTATAAATTAAAGCTCCCAGAAATAGGAATTTTTGAACAGAGCTGGTTCATGAAAAATCTTCATTCCCGTTTTTGTCAAAATTTCATTTTATTAGGAATTTTCCAACAAGGTCTACAGCTGAATAAAAACTGGCAGTCCACAGATGCTTCTATCTCTTATTGATCAAGAAACTCAATCTATAGAATTAATGAGGCTCCCCTTTACCAGAAATGATATAATTACCCTTTAATCCTCCCATTGCAACAAACATGTTTAGGTTCTTACAAACAGATGTTTCATAGGAGACAACCTGGACAATTAGATCCAACCATCTTTTAGAATAGTCTCTGAGAAAGTTACTTCCTTGCCATCTGCTGATGTAACTTCTTCCTTTCTGTTGTCTCTGCTGTTATCCTTTCCACCCTTATCTCTAGGGTACCACATGAGGCAGGAGCTCCTCTAGCTCCTGTGTGGGAAAAAGAGAGCCAAACCAGGTTTCCCGCATAATTCCTGCAGACCCAGCACATAGTCCTAGCAGTCCACCCCAAACTGTGGGGGTCAAGCTCCCCCTAGTCTCTGTCTGGACCCAAGACATAGCAGGTCTGGCCCATTTCCCATGGGATTACAGCCTTCTCCAGATGCTAGTGAATGTAGTAGTTCAAATGAGAAATTAGTAGCTAAGTGCTGAAATTTCAGGGTTCAAACCGTGCGGATGACGCATGATAGGGGGTTGTTACAGTCGTACATGATATAACTTGTACAGCTTTCCTTTAAAAAAAAAAGGAAGGAAGAAAAACCTAGGAAATTATGTACAAAAAATCCTGCATTAAAAAATACATATTATTTGTGTGGCAAAGTCAAGCATTCACAAGTTAGGAAATGCCAGATTTATAGTTGACCATGCAACCTTACTTCAGTCCCTGTGTGCAGCTGCATTATAATACAGTGTTTAATTCCATGATCTTATCCTATTTTTGTGCAGTGGATCACTGCTTCATTCAGTGCACAGGTGGACCACAAGGTTACACAGGCAACCTAATTCTGGCATTTCCTAACTTTCAAGTGCTTGACTTTACAACCTAAATAATGTTTTTAACAGTGTTTTTATATGTCATATAATAAATATTATTATATTCCTTTAAAATGCCTTAAAGAACATTTGGTGAATATAGGCAGAGTACACTCTCATTTGTCTAATAGGACTATCCCCAAGGTCTGGGCATTCTGGAACTGGATATATCAGCCAAAATGTCCCATGTGTCACCTGATTAGAGAAGTTACTATTGAGTGTATGTAGCGTAATATCAATTCTACTCAAGAATTATATGGAAATGAGTGATGTGGCTTTATGTTAACTACATGTTGTATATTGGCATAAATCAGTATGTGCCAGCAAGCTAAGTTGTGATGCATAGGTGGAGAGTACCAGCCTTGTACCTTCTCCACCTGAAGTCTACCATCTTTTGAGAAGATACCTACTTGTTGCTGAAGGCTGCATAGTACACTGCTACCTTTGCTCCACATATCTGTCTCGATTAGGTCTTACATGGCCTGCATCACCATAGGATCTGAGCACCATACAATCTTTAGTGTATTTATCCTCACAATGCCCCTGTGAGGTAAGAAAGTATTATTATCCCTGTTCTACAGATGGAGAATTAAAGCACACAGAGACAGAATGACTTGCCTAAGATTACACAGGAAGCCTTTGGCAGATAAGGGAACTGGACCTGTCTCTCCTGACTTTCTTGTGAATGCCTTACATTCTGGACCATCCCTCTTTACATGAATCTCTGCCTACACCCAGGTGGAATGATCATGCCCTGGATTAATTACTCCTACATGCCCTTACGCCATAGGAGAGAGTGATATACATCAATGATGCATACATTTGCACTGAGATTGAGATAGAGGTGGGAGGCAAACCTGCTGAAAGTCTCTTGGTGAGGATAAAAGGAGTAAAAAATGAGCATAATGTTCATGTAGGTGTTTACTAAAGACCACCTAACCAGGGAGAAGAGGTGGATGAGGCTTTTTTTAAACGATCAACAAAATCATCCAAAACACAGGACTTGGTGGTGAGGACAGTCTTCAACTGCCCAGACATAACACAGCTGGGCACAGATTATCCAAGAAGTTTTTAGAATGCATTGGGGATAACTTTTTATTAAAGAAGGTGGATAAAGTGACTGGGGGAGAGACTATTCTGAGAAATATATCCAAGAAGAACCTACTATAAGTTGGGTGCACAACTGACTGGAAGACAATACTCAAACAATAATTATCAATGGTTCACAATAGAGCTGAAAGGGCATATCAAGTGGATCCTGCAGGGATCTGTCTTGGATCCGGTTCTATTCAATATCTTAATAAATCATTTGGACAATGGCATAGAGACTGTATACTTATAACATTTGCAGATGATATCAAGTTAGGAGGGGCTGCAAGAGCTTTAGAGGACAAGATTAGAATTCAAAATGATGTTGACAAACTGGAGAAATGGTCTGAAGTAAATAGGATAAAATTCAATAAGGACAAATGCAAAGTACCACACTTAGGAAGGAATAATCAATTGCACAGATACAAAATGGGCAATGATTGCCTATTAAGGAGTACTGCAGAAAAAGATCTGGGAGGTGTAGTGGATCACAAACTAAGTATGTGTCAACAATGTAATACTGTTGCATTAACAGGAGAATTGTAAACAAAACACAAGAAGTAATTCTTCCATTCTACTCAGCACTGGTAAGGCCTGAACTGGAATATTGTGTCCAGCTGTGGGCACCACACTTCAAGAAAGATGCAGACAAATTGAAGAAAGTCCAGAGAAGAGCAATAAGCATGACTTAAGATCTAGATAACTTCACCTATGAGGAAAGATTGGAAAAAATAGGGTTTGTATAGTCTGGAGAAGAGAAGACTGAGAGGGGACATAAGAGTCTTCAAGTACGTAAAAGGTTCTTATAAAGAGGAACGTGATAAATTGTTCTCCTTAACCACTGAGGACAGGACAAGAAGTAATGGGCTTAAATTGCAGCAAGGGAGATTAAGGTTAGATATTAGGAAAAACTTCCTAAATGTAAGGATAGTTAAGCAGTGGAACAAATTATCTAGGGAGGTGTCCTAGCAGAATTTTCATCACGGAGGTTTTTAAGAATACATTAGACAAATACCTGTCAGAGATGGTCTGGCTAATACATAGTTTTACCTCAATGCAGGGGATTGGACTAGATGATTTATCAAGGTCCCTCTCAGCCTTACATTTCTAAGATTCTGATTGTAAATTGGGTGCAGACATTCTGAATATAGATGCACTCAGTGTGGAACTACAACTATGTTTAAAGTAAATTTATGTATTTTCAATATTAAAGGATCAATACTAGTATGTCAGAGTAGGCAGAGAGATCTGCCTTTCCTTGAGCTTTAAAGTAATGCAGCCAGGCAGAAATCTTAATCCTAACAAGTTTTTGCATTCCATAGAGATTAAGAAACATTTAGTAACACACAGAAAAAATATTTACTAGCTATAACCAACATTGTCTACTGTGTCTCTCTGTAGACGCAAAAACCAAAGTCTGATAACTTTGTACAGTAAAAGCTGTTTTATTTGCATGTTGGGCGAATGGGAGTGCCGGTAAGTGAAAAATGTTAATTAATTCAGAAGGAAGGAGTTTGGATGCAGACTGGAGCTCGGAGTTGGTTCACAGGAGGAGGCTCGAGGTGCTGGATCTGGGGGCGCTCACCTTGGGTGGCTCCCTCCAAGTAGTGACCTGTCCTGGCTGCTCCTAAGCAGAATTGTGGGCAGGTGGCTCTGCATGTTGGCCCCCGCCCAGAGCACTGGCTCCGCAGCTCTCATTGGCCGGGAACCATGGCCAGTGGGAGCTATGGGGGCGGCACCTGGGGGTGGAGGCAGTGCTCAGAGTCACCAGCTGTGCCTCTGCCTAGGAGCAGCAGGGACAGGTTGCTGTTTGTGGGAACTGCCTGAAGTGAGCACTCCTGAATCTGACACCCCGAACCCCTTCCCACAAACCAACCCCCTGCCAACTAGACTATAAACCGGACTTCCAATGATGATCAGAAATGCCAGTTTATAGAGCTTTCCGGTTGGTGAAGTGCTGAATAAAACAGTTTTTACTGTATATATTTACTGGTCAGCCTTTAGAGTGACTGGCTCATATCCACCACAACAGGAGCTTAGAGGTTCTGGAATCCATGTTGCTTATTGAAAGCAATGATCAATATATGTTAACTTTACCTAAAAAATCAACAGTGTTCCAGTTCAGGCACAGTTTATAGGGGCAGTTCTATGAACTGCTGGCAGGTGGGTCACAGAGTTGCCTCTCTTTTACTCCAGGAACTCCTCAAGTTTGGAACCCTTATGTCTGGGTAGGAAATACCCAAACCGCATAGTTCTCCAACCTTATGTATTTCATAAACTAAACTAAATAACTAAGAAAAGCATAAAATACGTATAAATAAATCATATTAAAAGGAAATGGGTTAACATCAAATCATCTAATTAATTAGCAGGTTGATTAAATCTAAATAAACCAACCAACACTTTCTTATAAACTCGATGTAATAATGTGCAAAGACAACAATCTTGTTTAGTTAAAAGTCCCAAAAGTAATAGAGTATTACCAATTTCAAAGCAAGTTGATATATTTAGGATCCAGCCAAATAGCTGACGCAGTTAGGATCAAATCACTCACAGGTTAAGCTAACTTTGAGATTACAGCTCTGATGCCAATTAAGGGAGTCTGTCCAAATAATTGATGGTTAGAGAATAGCCAATCTCTCCTCCCTCAACACAGAGTTCAGTGAAACAGTCCAATACAATTCAAGATGACACAACTTGTTACATTAATATGCAAATAAAAAATGTAGGTGAAAATAACATGATTTCTCAGCATTAAACACACGCATAAAATATATATATTTGATCTTTTAGAGAGCAAAGTTGTTTAACCTAGAACTGCTTTATGTATTTGAAGAACTATTCTATAGATGCCTTTCTCACATAAATCCTGTGGGTTCGAGAAACATTATCTCTCTATCTCTCTCTCTCAGCCATTTGCTGGCGTTAAGAACAAATGAAAGAATGCTGGTGTGTATTATTGGCAGCGGTAGGAAGGAGCAGCATTGGCTGCACAACTACCTACTGGTCTGGCCCCCCTGGTCCCTTCAGTAAGTTGTGATGAGGGGCCTGCTGGCATTGTAAGCCCTACGTGCACAGGAGGATTGCAGCACTACTCACTCAATTTTGGCCCCATTGCCATCAGGACAGAGGCACTGTGGAGGCAAACCTGACAGTGTGATACAGCAAATACTAGACAGTGAGGGTGTGGGGGCAATGCTGCTGCTTTTTGTTGCTGCTATAGGGCTGACTCCTGCATTAGGGTTCCTGCCCAGGAACCTGCTTTGCCTTGCCCCACTTCCAGTAGCCCGAGTCCCCTCTCAGGGATGGGGAATGACACTGCATCTGGGCGGGCTGGACTGGAAGGTGGGGGCTGAGCATGGCACGGACTTGGTGGGCGAAGTGCAGGGGCCAGTGACTGCAAGCAGGGATGGCTCTATTGGGATTGATGGTGGGTATCTTTGGAAAAATCTGGGGGGTATCCCTGGTTGATCACGCTTCAATAGCTACACTAATATTTTTTGCACAGTAGTTCGATGAGAGTTAGCATGACTACTGTATTTCTCCTTGAGTTTGGAATCACATTCCCAGCTCCACCATTAGACATACCCAGAGGAACATCCCTCTTTTACAGACAGATGCTTAAATCTTCCCCTTTATATTTTGCTATTCAGCAGCTCAACTTTGAACAAAACTTTTTTTCACACACACATAATCCGGGAGAAAGGCCTGCATATAATAATTGACCTTCCCCTCCCCACAAATTGTAATTTACTTTTTAGGAAACCTTTTTTTTAAAAAAAATGAAATGATATCTTAACTAAATCTGCCTTGGTTTAGCTAGTGGGCACTGGCTCTTGCGGAGGTCATTTCAGTGATGTAAGCACTTTTAACAATTTTTTTCAGTAGCCATGCACAAAAAAGCACTAGATTTGCTGTATCTAGGGAATCCCTTGATCTTCTTAACTTCCTTTTCCCCACACAGAGTAAAATTTTCAAAAGCACACAAGTCACTTAGGTTCCTAAATCACTTAATAGCTTTGAAAACATTACCCAAAGTTTATCCTGGCCCTTGACCAGGCATACCAATTTTCAGGTTGACCTGATTATGCATGGAAATGAAATGAAAGCAAATGTTGTTTTGTTAAATAAGCTGGAGACCATCCCTTTTCTGTACGGGAAAGACTCCAGAATTGCATAGTAATATAATGACCCTACCAAATTAGATTTGGATCTAACTCCAAATATCTGTAAAGCATTATCTCCCAGGGAAGGGGAAGAAATTACATTTTGCTACAATTCGCTTTGTAACCAGAAATGTTCTTAAGCCGATGAGTCAAAAGTGAAAATTAGGTGTATGCTTTTCAAAAGGTAGTGAAATGCACACAGATTATCATTGCCACACAGTAAAATGTATTTATCAAAACAGAATATAATTCCTGTCTCTCAAGCTAACTGCAATATGTAACCACTCAATAGTAATAGTAAAAGTGCCTAGATATCGTGAGGGGGCCCTAGAAGTTCCTACCTAATAATAAGAGGATAAGGAAGCATCATTGCCGATTATTATTAGATTTAGTTGGGGTTGGACCTGCTTTGAGAGGGGTTGGACTAGATGGCCTCCTGAGGTCTCTTCCAACTCTAATCTTCTATGATTCTATGATACCTAGCTCTATGTGGAAAAGAGAAATCACAAAGATTTAGGCTGGAATTTTCAAAGGGGCCTATGCAAGACAGGCACTCAACTTGATCCGAATCGTGTAAATCTAAACCACTTTAGTTAAACAAGTGCAAACCCTTGTGTGAACACACTAGTATTTCAGTTGGAGAGAGGCGTGCTTTGGTTTTGGTTAAATTGATTACGAATAGATTTAGGCTACACATAGAGCTAGTTGAAAATTTTGATGATACAGTTATCCAGCAGAAAATACTGATTGTTCAGAATCAAAACATTCCCTGGGAGTTGTCAATTCTGTTGAAACTTTTAATGGAAACCAGCCTGGCTGGCTGGCTGGCTAGCTAGCTGCCTGTCTGCCTGGTTTCCTGCCAGTTCACACACAACGTCCAGCTTCTCTGCAGCTTGCCTGAAAGGCTGCAGGGGAGCCCAGACTTCCAGGCTCCCCAGCTCCCAGAGTGTCCAGCTCCATGGCTAGTGGGATCTTTGGCTTCCCAGCTGGTAGGATACCAGGGCTCCCCAAACTGTCCTCTTGGCTGACTGCCAGGCTCCCAGGCTCCCTGAGTGGCCAGCTTCTCAGCTGGGGAAGCAAATAGCACATGCATACACACTCACCAGGCAAGCAGCCAGCAAACCAAAAATGTCCATTTCAGTTATCCCAAATTCAGAATGAAAATCTGTTCAAAATCTTGAATATTTTGTGGAACAGAAAATCCCCCTTTCTGAACAGCTCTAGCTAAACCAAAATAAGCGTGTCCACATAGGGGTTTAACTAAATGAGTGCATGTTGTGTGTGTAGACAAGGCCTAGGATACTGTGTGCCTTATAACAACTAGTTGGCTCCCCACAAGATCAGATTTTTGGTGACCTAGTGATCAGACTTGCTGAATAAAATTCACCACCTGGTTTGAATCATTCATTACAATTAACACCCTTTCCAATGTATTGGCCAAGATTTTGACCAAATCTTTTATTCTGCTTTGAACAGTGATACTGCATAACTAAACTAGCATTGTGGGAGATTGTATTCCTTTTCTGTAAATCAAACAGTTATGCTGTTGACCACCTTTTAACAAGGAGCTAACTGTTAGCTCTCCCTTACTAATGTTAAAGATTGCTGTTTGCCCACGAGAACCAAGCATGCTGGCCACCCACAGTACACTCTTATAGCATCCACCAGCAGCAAATTAGCAAAATAATAAAATTTCCAAATACCCTCCACTCCCATTCATCCAGTATCTCACTGGAGTAGGCCCTAAACTAGTTACAAAACAGTTGTAGCCTGGTCTTTAATTAACTCCTCCTTGTTTTTCTATTTGATTTCTTGTTTCTCTCTCCTCTTTAAAGAAACTAGTGAGACCCTCCACTTAAGTGCCTGTTAACCCACAACAGTTCAGCTCTCATGTATTTCTTTTGTATACCGCTTCTTTCAGTTTTACTTTTTAATATATTGTACATTATTTAAAATTATTCCAAAATAATCCTCTCCAGCTTCTATGGACGATGACTATTCAATCATGTCAGAGCCAAAACATCTCTCAGTTATTTTTGTGAGCAACCGATGTGCTCTACTGAGCAACGGAGAAGCAATTAGCACAGTATCCCAACAATAATCATCACTCTAGACTCACAAAGGACCCCGATGATCCCTCTTTTCGGAAATAAAAGAGACAGCTTTTGAGAACAGGGAGTAGTAGCTCGTTGACAGATATGCAACGAGATGGAAAAAAATGGTTCATTCAGCTCATTTTCAAAGACGTTACCATGCTGTTTAATTTCTGTGAGGTTTGAGTTCAGCAACCCAATAATATGGTAATATCTTTCCTCTAAGCTGCAATAGCTGAAAGCAGGGCTATTCTGGTAGATCTATGTTGTGGTGGTGCTCAATATTTAAAGCACAATAGTGTCCAAAGGCTCTAATGAGGATTGGGGCCCCATGTGCTAGGAACTGAACAAATATATACAAAACCATGGTCTCTGCCCCAAGAAGCTTACAGTCTACATAGTTGTGTTGTTACAAGAAAACTTGTCAGAATAACAAGGTGGCAGACAGCACTGTCAGTTTTTACCTGTGATTTAAACAATGGTCTTCACACATTCCAGCAGCAGAAATTTCAGGAAAATAAGAATTCAGAAAACTGACACTGTGTACTGTTGTGTAAACTGCGGCTTGTTCCCAGCTGGGAGTATTAACTGTTCAATGTGACTAATTGTGATCAAAGGCTATCTTGACCTGTCAACACATTATACAAAATTGTTCATAAAAATGAGCACAGATTATAGTTAAAGAAATTATTTGGAAACAAAAATGAGAGAAATTGTCTAAAAGGTAAAAGTGAGGCAGCCTGTTCCTTTGGCACAGAACCATCACCATGAACGAGGCTGCCAAAGGGCTCTACTCTCAGATGAGGAAAGAACCCTAAACCCCAACCCTGCTTCTCCAGCATTCACCACCACCTGCTGATCAGGTGGTCACTTTATAATGCTAACTCAGTCATGACGAAATGGTAAGTGCTATCTCCTTTCCTTTCTTCTCTCCACCTCTCTTCCAAAGCAGAAAAGGGTGACAGGGACATCATGACAAGACAGACGACTTACCTGAAGGAAGTGGATGTCTGATGTCACTGATATTTCCTCCTGCTGGATTCTTTTCATAAAATTGCTCACTGATACTTTGTCAGCAATGATGGTAAAATGCACCAGACTTTTTGTCCTGCAAGAGTTCAATAGGCATATTGACAAAGACAGATGCAATTGTCCCAAAATTCATCTCCTCCCTTGCCTTGCTAGAACTTTCATAGGGTATGTCTGGTCGAACCCATGCAGCTGGTCATACCCTGGACTTGATCTTTGTCATAAATGTCAAGATTAAGGACATCCAAATCCAGCCAGCCACCTCCATGCATAAGATCAATTCTCCTGATTCAACCACGAAGGCTCATAGTCTTTGACAATTTCCAAAGCCTGCTAAAGAACAACAACACTGAACCCACAAGACGTGCAGTTGAGGATCTGGCGAATCGTTATTATTGTACACTACCCTTGACTATAGACATATTGGCCCCAAACAGTTCCTCCCTCCCCCCCTACCTATACAGATCTCCTTGGTTTTCTGACACCTGTGCTGGATGAAAAGAAGAGGGGTGGAAACTTGAGCACCAATGGGAGAAATTTCTCAAATCCTATGCTGAGGCTGTATTATAGGTCAAGAAAACCTTCCTATCAACCTCAATTGATGCTGCCAAATCCCTCCCAAGGAGCCATCCAGGATAACTGACAATTCAATCAATCCTGAGTGCCTATAACCTGCATCTGAATTGGGCACCAAGCACTGTGAAGAACGATCATCCTACTTCACTGAAAAGATCATGCACATTAGATTTATGAAGGTTTCTCAGATGGCATGGATCTGTTCCACCTATATCCATCAACCAACTGCATTCCCAGAGTTGAGTACATTCAGTCTTCAAGAAGTTCTGGACACCCTAAAGAGTCTTGACCAAGACTTGTGAATCTGACCCATGCCCTTCATTTTTTGTGAAAGAAAATCTTAAACAACTAATGCAATTCCTGACTGAAATAGGAAATGTGTCATTCAAAGAAAGAACTTTCCCCTGTTCCTGCAAACATGCAATAGTCTGACCAATACTGAAGAAACCCACCCTGTGTACATCAATTCTCCCTGTGTCAAATCTTCAATTCCTGAGCAACCTTATAGAAAAGTTGGCCAAAGGTCACATACAAACTCATCTAATTGAAGCTAATATTCTAGACCCAGCATAATTTCGATTCAGGATAGGACATGGAACTTAAACTATTTTAATGGCACTGATGGATGATCTCCTATTGTCCTTTAATAGAGAACAGACATCCATTCTCATCTTTCTGGACTCCTCTGCAGTATTCAGCATGGTTGACCATGAGACACTTCTGTCTTACCTGAGAGAGGGGGCAGAAGTCCAGGGTAATACGCTAAAATGGTTTGAGTTCTTCCAGAAGGGATGCACCCAACAAATAGTGATGGGAAATTGCATCTCCACCACTAGATCCTGCACTTGTGGAGCCCCACAAGGATCAATTCTCTCTCTCTCTCCAGTCCTATTCAGCATCTACATCCAACCACTAGGTGAATTGGTCAGATGACATGGACTCAAATGTCAGCAATATGCAGATGACACAGCTCTACCTATCCTTCACTACACCACTATCAACAAGATATCCCAGTGCTCGGATGTGATCAGCTCACAGATGAAGCTGAACCTGAGTAAAAGAGAGGTGATACTGGTGGACAGAGAAGAGTACTCTGAAGAGTTTGAACCCACAGTACAATCTCCTTTTGGTTGCAGGCACACATCTATGATTTGTCAGTTTAGAATTCCTTTGATTCCTCATTTACACTAAGCTCTCCTGTAGCAGCATCCATGAGTAAAGTTTTCTACCAACTCGAGCTGGCTAGAAGACTCAATTCGTTCCTGTTGGAAGATGACCTGACCTCAGTTATTCATGTCTCTGTCACTTCTCAGCAAGTCTACAGCAAAGTGATATAGCTGGGTCTGAAGCCTTTTGAATTTAGCAAACTCCAACTAGTACAGAACACTGCAGCAAGTCTTCTCTGCAACACTGGCTATGGCAAGCATAGAAGACCTGTCCTCTGCTCTCTACACTAGCTTCCCATAGAATTTTGAATCAAGTTTAAGGTCTTGATCTTTATCTTCAATATGATCCATGGGCTGTGCCTAGAATATCTAAAAGACTGTCTAAGTCTCCTGGATGAAGATCATGGAACAATGCAACTCTCTACAGTAATGGTGAAGCTCGTCTGTGCAGGAGACTGAACTTTCTTGGGTGCCAGGCCAAAACTGTGAAATGAATTCCCCCAGGAACTAAAGATCCTCACAAATCTAATACCACATTGCCCTCCAAGTGCAAGGTTCATGTCTTTGACCTTGCCACCTTTTCATAAATACACAGCAATGTGAATTTTGAGACACCACCACAACAAAGAAACAAAAATCACCTACCAAACCGTACCAAAACAAGTCACTCTACTGCACACACTTCTCCCCCTGCAGAGAGTATAGTAAACAAATACATGACATATGTTTAATCATGTTGCTTAATGCACTACTGGAAGTCACTCAGCTACTACAGTGATGACAATGGTGGTATAAGAACCTATATAGAATACAATGTACTCTGGATGGGTTTGAAGTGAAAGACTTGAGATTAGGAGTTTCAAAAGCTCCTGGTGAAGTCACTGGAGTGAAATAACAGGCCAAAATGTTATTGAGATGTAAAGAAGTTCCCAAATATGGATGTTTGTTTTGGTTGGCTAATTTCAATGAGACAAAGTTGTCCCCACTTTTTGAACAGGTTTTTTTTTTCCAGATAGTACTTGGCAACTTGGTTGGGAATGAGGAAAGGAGGAAGAAAAGTGTGACTTTGTAACACCAAGCTTCACCATCATGGTCCTCACTTGCTGAGACCCTAGGCCAGGGATTAACAACCTTTGGCATGTGGCTCGCCAGGGTAAGCCCCTTGCAGGCCGAGGGATGTACTGGCCGCTGCTTCCCACCGCCCCCATTGGCCTGGAGTGGCAAACCACGATTGGCCAAACCTGCGGATGCGGCAGGTAAACAAACCAGCTCAGCCTGCCAGGGTGCTTACCCTGGTGAGCCACATGCCAAAGGCTGCCGATCCCTGCCGTAGGCTTTGCCATCTCACCATGTTCCTGATCCTGGGAAATGTCCAGACCAGTCTGGATGAGAAGGGAGCCAGCTGATAGCACCTTCTCCATTGAGTCAAATGATACTTGAGCGACACCTGGGATATGAATCTGATGTTGCGCCTTGTGGATGTCCAGCCATTGCTTCAAGCTCAACATGGCTAAAACAAAGCTCTTAAACTTTCCTTTGCCCAAACCCTCCCTGCTATCTCTTTCCTCAATCACTGAGGATAACACTACCCTCCTGCCTGTTACTTACCCCAGTAATATGAATGTCACTTCAACTCAGGCCTTTCTCTGGGACTTCACATCCAGGCTAAATTTTGCCAGTTTTTTTCGTATAACACCTCTAAATATGGCCTTTCTTATCCATCTGCATAGCTAAAACTCTTGCCCAGGCTTTCATCATCTTACATACCAATTACTAGAATTCTCTAGCCTTGACAAATCAGTCTTGCCCCCCATTTAGAATGCTGCTGCAAAGATCATTTTCCCAGCCAGTCACTTTGACTCTGTCACCCCTCAGCTGGCTCCCCCACCCCACTCAAACATAAGCTACTTATATTCATTTCTAAGGCTCTTCACAGCCCATCTCCATCATGCCTATCATTGCTCATTCACTATCAGGATAGCAGCTCCTGCCTCCAATCGACCGATTATGCCAGCCTCCGTCTCTCACTTGTCAATTTTTCAAACAAGCACCTTTGTGCTTTCTCCCAGGCTGTCCCTCATTTTCCTCTTCCAAATCCCTTGTTAAAATTCTCCTTTGCTGTGATGCCTATAAAAAAACCTCAGAAATGGTTAGGCTGCTGGTGTGCTGAGATGAATGCCTATCATGCTGACAAATACTGTTTCCTTGTACTCCCCTGTCTGTCTGTCCATCCATAGGTTGTCTCTTGGCTTATACTTAGTCCCTGCCCCAAAGAGCTTACAATCTATCTTTTTGTTTTCTTTCTACAGCAACAAACATAATGGGGTTCTGCTATATAATTAGTGCTCCTACATGCTACAATAGTACAAATACTATACAATAATCATATTATTTTCTCTCTCATAAGCCTCTTTCTTCTGATGCCTCTTTCCTATCGTTGGTTCCTGGCTGATAAAAGCTTGGCTTAGCCAGTCTGGACAATTCTCCTCTGCACCAGTACTATGACCAGAAAAACAAGCTAAAAAAATGGCTTAATCACGTGCTTGAGTTTGCCAAGTTCCGGTGTGACTACTGCAGTTGTGCATAGGATTCTGTGGCAGTGTGAGATTCTGAAAATGAATAATAGTCTTTTTTGACCTGCGTGACTTGCCAAATTTAGATTCTTGTAGTTTTTTTCCAGTTTCAAAGAGAAATGGTGGATTCTGGTACCTCTGATGCAATCTTGTTTGTTTACAAAGAATGTACAAAGTCCTGTTTTCCTGAGCACAGCTGAAACCAAAATAAAGGGAGATTTTTTCTTTGCTTACAGCCGCAACACACACACTTACCCAAATAATGCCCAGCCAATGCCCTCTGCCTACATGGTTCAAATTTGTGGGTAGTCTCATATGTGCCATTGTTTTAGGTGGCTGCGTAACTCTCTCTCACAACTATCTTAAATGAAGGGCAGCTGCTATGACCACCAGCCTCAAGGATGCTTCACTGAACCCACAAGAATATAATTAGAACACTATCTCCTGTTTTACTTATTTAGGCCAAGTCTACACTAGCGAGCTTTCAGCGACACAACTGTAATGATGATGCAGCTATGCCACTGTTGTGATCACTCATGTAGCTGCTCTATGCCAACGGGAGAGAGCTCTCTTGTTGACATAGTAAAATCACTTCTATGAGTGGCAGTAGCTACATCGGCGGGAGAAGCTGTCCCGCCAACATAGTGCTGTCCATACCGGTACTTCTGTTGGTGTAACTTATGTTGCTCAGGAAGCGTGTTTTTTCATACCCCTGAGTGACATAAGTTATACTGACAAAAGTGGTAGTGTAGACACAGCCTTAGATCTCAAATTCCCCACGAGGGTAGAGGTGGGAGGCACTTTGCCATTGGGAAAAGCACATGCTAGATATTTCTGCTAAAACGATGAGTAGTGAAATAGTTAAGTGTTGAGATTTAAAGTGTTTTTAGCTTACAGAGTTGGTGACCTATTGTGATGAATGGGGATAGTGCACACTACTGAACTATAGTTTCAGTGTTTGTGAGATTACAGGAAAACAACAATGCATCAATTTTTCATGTTCATATTTTCAAGATTTTCTCCACAATCAGAAGGGCTAGAAACATTTTAAAAAACTAGAAGCTTGGTTTCAGGATCAGTGTTCTACAGTGAGGAGAGGATTCTGTGGCAATTTTACAACTCTAGAATACATTGGCACCTTTTTATACCTTATTAACCAACCATAGAATATCTATGATGGGAGTCTGCAGCATCAGAAAGTAGATGCACTCTCTCCTTCACTGAAGGAGTCTGTGAGCATTCAGCACAACCCCAAAACATTAGTAGAATTTTCCAAGGATAAGGGATGTAGCAAGGGCAGCTGATAAATATGCTAGCTGACTGGATCTGCATGACAATCCATCAGTGAGGTTCCTAGGCTCTAGGGAGTCCTATAGCCACAATCTTGAAAGGAGGGCAGTGCAGTGATGGAAACCACCTGTTTTTCCTGGGGATGAACCCTATCTGGAGTGCAAGAAGCAAGACTGACAGAAGGAGTTGAAACCTGGGTCTTGTTTAGAAATCGGAACTTTCCAGCCTCAAGTCCTTCCTTGCATCAGGGAAAAATGATAGGTCACTGTATATTAAAATATTTACCAACAGACCACTCTGTCCTAAAATGGGAAACAGATGACTTCATCTTTAAAAGAGGATTTTTTTACATAAATACTTGTGTGGGAGGTGGCTTTACCTTATAGCACTATAAAAAGATGCCATGTTTGATCATTAACAAGTTTTTAAAGATGAAAAAATAGAAGTAGCATGCAAATATCTGTACAGACACTGAATGTATACTCCAGTATGAATGCAAACTCAGGGAGATTAAAATATACTTCTACCCCAATATAATGCTGTCCTCGGGAGCCAAAAAATCTTCCTGTGTTATAGGTGAAACCGCATTATATCGAACTTGTTTTGATCTGTGGGAGTGCGCAGCCCTGTTCCCCCATCCCCCGAGCACTGCTTTACTGCGTCATATCCAAATTCATGTTACATTGGACTGCATTATATCAGGGTACAGGTGTAATTGAGACAGGGATGGAGTAAGGACTATTATAAACTCAAGTTCATGATTTAGTATTAAAGGTGTAAATATTTTTTGAACAATAGATGATAACAGCAAGTTTGGGTGCAAGATAAAGGCAAATTTGGTATACATTGAGTTTATGTAGACTGAGGAAAGAAATACAGGCAGCAGGAATATACTACTGATCACTTTGCCAGGATGGTGACAGTGATTGTGAAATGCCCAGGGAGCTTAGAGGGGCTACAAAAATAGAAAATTCAATAATAATGGGGGATCTCAACTATCTCATATTGAATGGGAACATGACACCTGAGGATGAGAGGCAAAGATAAAATTTGTAGACACCGTTATTGACTGATTGTTAGAGCAGCTAGTCCAGGAACCTACTAGGGGAGCAGCAATTCTTGATTTAGTCCTAAGTGGTCCACAGGATCCGGTCCAAGAGGCGAATGTAGCGGAAGAGTCACAAGAATGAAATGCCTGTAAGCTGCATAGAAACTTTTTAAAAACACCATATTAGAGGTTCAAACTATATGTATGCCCCAAATTAAATAAACAGTAAGAGGATCAAAAAATGCCACCATAGTTAAACAACAGAGTAAAAGAGGTGGTTAAAAACAAAATGACATATTTAAAAAATTGGAAGCAAAGACAGCGGGTGGAGCCTGCCCTTTGGGGAGGCTAGCCCCCCTACGGCCCCTGCCCACTCCCCCACCCGGAGGTGCTGTCATAAACAGATAGCTAAGGGTTAATGTCTCTTTCACCTGAAGCACCTGACAAGAGGACCAATCAGGAAACAGGATTTTTTTTCAACTCTGGGTGGAGGGAAGTTTGTGTCTGAGTCTTTGTCTGTCTGCCTGCTTTTCTCTCGGCTTTGAGAAGTGATTTCTGTTTTCTAATCTTCTGTTTCCAAGTTGTAAGGACAAAGAGATCAAATAGTGAGTTATATGATTTCTTTTCTTTGGTATTTACATGTCTATAGTTGCTGGAGTGCTTTGAATTGTATTCTTTTTGAATAAGGCTGTTTATTCATATTTCTTTTAAGCAATTGACCCTGTATTTGTCACCTTAATACAGAGAGACCATTTGTATGTATTTTCTTTCTTTTATATAAAGCTTTCTTTTAAGACCTGTTGGAGTTTTTTTTAGTGGGGAACTTCAGGGAATTGGGTCTGCAGCTTACCAGGGAATTGGTGGGAGGAAGAAATCAGGGGGAGGTCTGTGTGGGCTAGATTTACTAGTCTGACTTTGCATTCCCTCTGGGTGAAGAGGAAAGTGCTTTTGTTTTCAGGACTGGAATTACAGAGGGTGGACTCCCTCTGCTTAGATTCACGGAGGTTGCTTCTGTGTATCTCTCCAGGAGCACCTGGAGGAGGGAAGGGAAAAGATTTATTTCCCTTTGTTGTAAGACTCAAGGGTTTGGGTCTTGGGGTCCCCAGGGAAGGGTTTCGGGGGGACCAGAGTGCCCCAAAACACTCTAATTTTTTGGGTGGTGGCAGCAATACCAGGTCCAAGCTGGTAACTAAGCTTGGAGGTTTTTCATGCTAACCCCCATATTTTGGATGCTAAGGTCCAAATCTGGGACTAAGGTTATCTGACAGGTGCCCTGAGCCAAGGCATGTTATGAAGGCCAAAAGTATAACTGGGTTCAAAAGCATTAGATAAGTTCATGAGGATAGGGCCATCAATTACTATTAGCCAAGATGGTCAGGGATGTAACCCCATTGTCTGGGTGTCCCTAAAACTCTGACTGCCAGAAAGCAGGATTTGATGACAGGGGTTGGATCACTTGCTAATTGTCCTGTTCTGTTCATTCCCTCTGAAGCATCTGGGCATTGGACACTGTGAGAAGACAGGATACTGGGCTAGGTGAACCAGTAGAGCCATTCTTATGTTATATTCTATATGGATGTGAGACGAGGACAAGCTGAATGAGGAAGATTTGTTTAAAAAGCCTGATGGGAAAGTTTAAATGTCCCATTGAAACAGCAGTATTTTTGCTGTAAGTTTATTGTGAATTGTTGAGCTATTTGGTGTTGTACTGAAAACCCCAGCTCCTGAAATCCTGTGATTACAAGACTCTGCTTTCATTAAAAAAGTATCTAGTTCTTGTGGTTTTGGAGAAACGCTTGGAAACATGATGGCTCAAAAACCTGAAGGTAAATAAAATGAACCTTAAAAGTTATTACTATTACAAATCTAATGTGTTTTAAGCCAATCATGATTTTTTTGGAGCCTACCTCATGATACCTGAACATGAGGGGTTGGCAACACAGCTCAAAGACAGTTTCTAATAGGGGATGCTCATATCAGATGATTCCTACAAAAAAATTGACTAACAGTTATACTGTTCTCCTGCTGTGATTCCTGCCTGTCACTGATAGTGTCTCATTGTTTTCTTGTAAGCCCGTCTGTGTCTAGCCATCTGTTGTCTCCTGTGGTATAGTTTGTAAGATGTGTAGGGACTGTGTGTTTGTACAGGGCCTATCCCAATGTGGTCTGGTCCCTGCCAGGGGCTCTGGAATACAAACACTAGAGTGTCTTCATCTGCTGCTCCAGCCAAACGGCCATTAAACATGCAGCTGACCCCTGGGAAAGGATAGAGCCCTGCCCTAACATCCATTCCGGCTGAGTGAAGAGGCACCTTGCGCTGCCCTGTTGTCTCTCCCTCACCCCAGGAGACGGCGGGGGGGGGGAGGGGAATCAGCAGTTCCATTTGTTAACTCTGTCACACATTGGCGCTCCCACCCCGTCTCTCAGCCCCCGCACGCTCCCCGCCGCCCCAGGCTGCCCCATGCCCCAGCACGGAGCGCTTTTCGCTGCTGTTTGTCTCCCGTCTCTTCCCGTCGGCAGCTGTTGCACCCAACCCGGAATCTCCACCAGCACCCGGCCCCGCGCCAGCTCGAGCGGCAGGTCCCGCGGCCTGACTGACGGACACCCCCGTCCGGCGAGCGGTAAGCGAGGGGCGCTGCTAGCTCCGCCTGGCCCGCTGCCCCTATGCCGGGGATGGGGCGGCCGCGCCCGGCGCCACCCCCAGCGCTGCGGGGCAGGCCCGGCCTCCGGGTGGGGCTGGGCGCCCCTCATGGGGGGTGCGTGGGCTCCGTTACCGGGGGCGGCGCTACGTGGCCAGCTAAGGACCGGGGCGGGTTTGGCTGCGGGGTCGCTGTCAAACCGGCCGAGTTTCCCGAGGCCGCCGCCGCTGCGGGGTCCCCTCCCCACGCGCCTCCCCCGGGGAGAGGAGCCGCAGGTTGCTTGTGTGCTGGAGGAGGGGAAAACGCGCCCGTGGCTCCCTCCACGTACCCCCCCCCCACACACACACAGTCCTGATTTTTCACATTTGCTGTCTGGTCACCCTCCCACTGGGGCTGAGCCTCCAGGGAGCTGGCTGGAGTTCCTGATCTCGCTGCTTTGTGCAATGAAGAAATAGCTCTGCTGTCAGTGCGTCCCCGAGGCCAGCGTCAGCGACCCCCACGATCCTTCGCCAGCGCTGCTGGTAGTAACAGCGGGCTTGGCGAGCTCTATGGACTTCGGGTTCCTTCTGACAAAATGCAATTCAAATGGTTTGTGCCTCCTGCTGTCGAGATGAAGGGTGGTAAAGACCAGCAAGTTGGAGCGTGTCTAGCACTACAGCTGCACCACTGTAGTGCTTAAGGGCATGTCTACATTTGCCATTTAAAGTGGAAAAAGTCCCTCTTGTGCAAAAACCATGGGAGCATCAACATTTGCCAATGACTTTTTGCGGTGAAACTCAGAAGTTTCACTGCAATAAGAAAACCACCTCCATGAGAGGCATCCTGCTCTTACTAGTGATACTTTTGTAGTGATATGCAAGTGAAGACACATTCTTCCTGTTTACAGAGCTTTTAGCCTCTGGAGAATATCCTGTAGTGTGTAAGTGACCACTCTTGCCCCAGCTCTGCTGCCAGGTAAAGAGACATCCACCCCTCCCCGTGTAAAGCCCCAGGAAGTTTGCGCCTTCCTGTTTTCTTGGCAAGTGCTCACTTATCATCTGGTCAGGTGACAGTGCCTGCTCCATGGAGCAAAGGATCTCCTGCTTGGATCAGTGCTGAGCTACTGGAGCTGATCAGTGCGTGGAGGGAGAGGAGGCTGTGGATTTCTCCATTCAACCTATGTAACAGCATTATAATATTTTCAGACATGTCTTCACAGAGCTATCCACAATGCTAACATCTTGTTTCTGAGAAATTAAACTAATTCAGAATGCACTCTGGTGTATATTAGTTGTTAAAGTTTTGCTTTCCAATTTGAATTATTTTGCACTTGTCTATGTTGAATTTTATCTTCCGTTGTATTGCCCAGTTGCCTAGTCTTTTCTGGCCCTTCTGAAGGTCCTCATGGTCATTACAAGTCTTGACTAATCTAAATAATGTTATTGGCAAGTGTCTCTTCACTATTCACTCCACCTTCTATGTTGTTAGTTACCTACGTTGAACAATTGTGTGAACCCTGATTTTTGGGGTACCTCACGACTAACCTCTCTGCATATAGGGGTGGCTTGAACTTCAGGTTCCATTCATATTCTGGCTATGATTATCCTTTTAAGTTCACAGTGCTCTTAAGCTAAAGGTTTCTGAGCATATGAGGCAGTGATTTAAATGTGACATTCTCCAGCCTATTAATTTAAGTCAGCTATTATAGTACAACACTGTACAGTTAAAATTGCTATGGTACTACTGTGGAAGTACTTAACAAAGAAGCAGTCCCCTAAACACTACTCATTTTAGTATAGACTCTTTGCAAAATGTCAAAGTAATCTATTGTTAAGACTGTACTGTTCTCCTCCTTATCAGCCACTTCAGTAAGGATTCGTATTCTGCTTCTGCAAAATACAAACCCCACAGACACATTTGTGCCAAGTCTAGCACTAAAGAAGCAGAGTTCATTATGGAAGATTATATGCAGGCATTTACTTTAAAAAACAAACCTTTTGTTACACAGATCTTTATTTGCAACAGATTGGGCTATAAGTTGTCTGTTTCCTCCATAGTGAGAACTGAAGAAAAGCACAGGTGTGCAGAACTTTAATATACCTTCAGGAATATTCTCATTAAAAACAACTGCTAGGGCACAATAATACTGCAAACTGCTGTAATTTGTTTCTCCAAGTTATTTATTTCCATTTTTTAAACTATGGTTGATGTAGCTGTACACTAAAGGCATTGTCTGACAGAAAAAGTAGAAAGGAAGGAGACAGTTACTGTAAATTTCTTATTATGAATGCATAAAATTAACTAAAATATCTTTGCATATAGACACGGGGCAGTTAAGAAAATCTGTTTTGAAAGTGCTCATATTGTGAAGGAACAAAAAACAAGTGATCATCTATTTAGCAAAATAAATGATTGAGTTTGTGCCAGATGTTGTTATAATAAGATGGATTCTTTTAATGGTATGAAAAATGGAGCATAATGTAATATATAGATAAACAGGCCTTGCTTGAATACAGGTAAATGTCAAGGACTAGAGCTTTATTTGGAAACTTCTGAAATACAAGCTAGTCAAAGACACTCAAAACTGTATACAAAGAAACACCCCTTGCAGTCCTTATAGATTGTTTGTACTCTGGTGCATTGTTGGACTAAATGCATAATTATTAAGATATATTATAAGATAGACAAGAAAGATCTACCATTAGTCAAATAGATCATAGCTAATTTTGTAATATTATAAATGCATAGTTTGGAATTACATTTTCACAATACATTTAAGGTGTGTTCAAAATTATATTTGCAGGAGCACTCTCTGAGTGGTATTCATTACGTTTCAAAACCTGAGTTTGAATTGAATACTTTCTTGAGAGAGACATTTAAAATTCGTATACCCTTTGACTGCTGCTTTCAAATATGTCATATGCTGACGGGCTGTTAAAATAACCGTGTTGACAGTAACTGTGTAAGCAAAACTCAAGATACAGGGATGTCCTGTATGGTTCAAAGCATTTGCATTTTATTAAATTCTTGCCATGTGCAAGACAAGGTCTTGAATGTGAATATTCTGTTTTTGCTTAAATGCACCTACCATGAGCTTTCGTTCAACTAATATTGATCTGAAGCTCCTACTTAATACTAATACTATTCTATTAGTTTGTCTAGAAATAAAAGAATACTGGAGTTGTAACATATGTTCATACTTTACCTGTGGATTGAAAGCTGCAGAAACCTATGAAAAGCACTGAAGCGATCGGTCTTATTACAGTGGGTTTTTTTTTTAAATAGTCTGGCTGTATGCTATAATCATAGTTACCATTTAAGTAAACCAAATATTGTTATAACTAAAGCTTTGGTAAGAGAACAGAAGCCTAGTTTATTGTGGAGGAAAAAGCAGAATGAAGAGCAAGTACTTTCTGCTGAAATAAGTACTTAGTTTTTTGACATAAATATGTGGATCATTTCATTGCTTTTCCTTTAATCAGATAATCTTTCTTCAGAAACCGAGCAGACAGATGACATGCATCTTAGCCTGTTGCTTGTTAGAAAGAAATGCAAAGGAAGGCAATAGGCTGTACAAACAATTTGTCAGATATCTCTGTGTATTATTAATGAAAAATCAATAGAAATAAGCATGAAATTGTTGACTCATTTGCAAATTGATATTGCAGGCACCCACAGAATCCCTTCTGTGATCTTTTGCCACTAATTTTAAATGCTGATTTTAATTTCAATGTTCAATTTCGGGGCTTAGAGTAGGAATGCCCAGAGCACCAGGATCCAGGAGGCCCTTTAAACATAAATCTTAGGTTTAAATTTTAAAGTAGGTGGCCCAAGGAAGTCAGAAAAAGCAGGAACAGGAGATGGATTTCTGGGAGGGCAGGGGGAAAGGGAGAGTTTTATGAGGTCACTGACAGAAAGATTGAAAGCGAAGAGCAACAAGAATGATTAAAGGTCTTGAGAACATGACCTGCGAAGGAAGGCTGAAATAATTGGGTTTGTTTAGTTTGGAAAAGAGAAGACTGAGAGAGGGGACATGATAGCAGTTTTCAGGTATCTAAAAGGGTGTCATCAGGGGGAGGGAGAAAACTTGTTCACCTTAGCCTGTAAGGATAGAATAAGAAGCAATGGGCTTAAACTGCAGCAAGGGAAGCTTAGGTTGGACATTAGGAAAAAGTAACCACCCTGATAGTTAGGAAAACACTGGAATAAATTGCCTAGGGAGGTTGTAGAATCTCCATCTCTGGAGATATTTAAGAGTAGGTTAGATAAATATCTATCGGGGATGGTCTAGACAGTATTTAGTCCTGCCATGAGGGCAGGGAACTTGACTCGATGACCTCTCGAGGTCCCTTCCAGTCCTAGAGTCTATGAATCTATGGGATGGGGAAGAGTCTTCAGGGAAGAGTCATAGAGAAGACCAAAGAAAATTGTGGAATACAATGATGAGCAAAGACAGAGTATCAAATGTCATCTCTTTCTGTTTGGTGGTGTCTTAATTTAAGTCTCTGTCTTGCAAGTGGGCTGATCCTTTGGCCAGAGTGATATCCCTGTTGACCATAGTGGTAGGAGTCCTCTCACACAGAGTAACTTGCAGGATCAGAGCTTTAGATAGTAAACTCAGTGGGGAAGGGACCTTGTCTTTTTGGTATTCTAAAAAACTATGCATATATATGATGCTATATAATTGTTTACTCCTGGGGGAAATCTGCGCTACTGCGCAATGCAGAATCTTGCAGAAATGAACATTGTGCCAGCTGAATTTTCTTTCCCTCACAGAAATGGCCTGCAGTTCTGCGGGCTGCCATTAGGGGCCAATGGACCCAGCAGAGCCCAGCTCGCATATAGAAGGCACTGCCGGGGGAAGGGAAATGAGCTAAAGGGTCCCCAGCAGCTGCAGTTCCCCGCATGCCCTGTGGGAAGGAGACAGCGGCATGCAGGAAACTCCACACAAGCCTGGGACCAAGCATCAGGCTATTTCTCCCTCTGGATCCCTGGGCTCTGAGTGGTAGAGGGGCAGGTGTCTGAGCTAAGGGGCCCCGTGCTTTGGTTTGGGTGTATTGGCTATGGGTTCTGGGAGGGAAGGGTTGTGGGGGTCTGGCCCCTCAGCTGAGCTCTAGGGGAGGAAGGAGGCCAAGATACAGGAACTGGGCTGTCATAGGGGTTTCTTTAACTCGTCTCCTGGGGGAATTTTTATGAGTGTCTCTATTGTTACAGACATACTTGCTGACAGGTATTTTGAAATAAATTACCAAAATAATTGAAACTGGCATGATTATGTTGTAGTATTTTGACAAATAAAATTTGCAGAATTTTAAAATATTGTGTGCAGAATTTTTAATTTTTTGATGCAGAATTCCCCTAGGAGTAATTAGCTGAATGAAAAGTAGTATACAAAATCAAAGTAGTAGTAGTATATGTTTCTAGTGTGAGTAGGGACTGTTCATGTGACTAAGAATCACAGGCTGACACCTTCTGTAATTTAAACAGATTATAGGTGCTTAAACAAATTATACATTTTTATTGTCTTTATAGCTCTAACAGATAAACAGTTGAAGAACCAGACGTTAAAATGAATAGCCTAGAAGTTGACATGCTTCGTTGCTGGAAGTGTAGAAAATACATAGCAAATTCTGATTGCCTCATAAAATGTAATGGAAAACAACTATTTGAAGTAAGTATAGCTTCTTTATTTTTTTCATTGCCATTGATTTAGTACCTTTATATAATAAGATTCCAGGAACATTGCTGTGTGTCACTCTGCAGCCAAAATGTCTGTACAGCAGGGTTTCTCAAATAGGGGTCGCCGCTTGTGTAGGGAAAGCCCCTGGCGGGCGGGGCCGGTGTGTTTACCTGCCCTGTTCGCAGGTCCAACAATCCGCAGCCAGTAGGAGTCGCGATCGGCCAGACCTGCTGACAGGGCAGGTAAACACACGGGCCTGGCCCACCAGGGGCTTTCCCTACACAAGCGGCGACCCCTGTTTGAGAAACCTTGCTGTACAGTCAGTATGAAGGAATGAAAACAGCAATTAGTGTGGTTCAGGGCTCTTTCTGTTTGGAATATCACCAGGTTGAATCATCACTGGATTTTATTGTCTGTTACCATCCAGATTTTATGTTCTTAGCCATTTTGACTTAACAAATTACTCCTGTGTGGTGTACAGCTACAGTAAGGCATGTATCTATGCCATTCCAAGAGTTTTAACCAATGCGATGTCAGAGGTAGCTTAATCACCACCCTTACTTCTACAGCTATTTTGCATACTTCAGTTTCATTGGTAATATGAGGGAGACTGTACAGGTGGTAGATTACTTGACCCAACTGCCACCTGCATAAATCAACACAGATCTCCCGTCATAACCGCCCCGCCCCCAACCGACACAGCAACACATCCCAAACACAACATCACAGTCAGCACATGCAGTAACTCCAGATACACATAGTCCCTCACCACAGCACACACCCCTCATTTGCAACTGACACAAATCAACACAATTATCTGTCAACCTGCACTGGGAGGCTCGCTCCTGCAGGTAGTGTAGACATACCTTTTGTGGCTCTGGTCCCTAAGCCCAGCCCATTTCCTCCACATTTCACTAATGGCTAGCTTGGGCAGCTCTCCATTCAGAGCTTTTTTCTGGCTTCTGAGAATCCCTTTCTTAGGCTCCTAACTCTCCCCACACAATGCATGGGGAGTCTGGGCACCTGACTTGGGACTGTGAATTATTGGACAGCAGGGAACCTAGCAGTTAGGTGCTGCAATGCCTAAGTCCCCTTTGTGAATCTAGACCTTGGTTATTACCTTTATGTTCTGCAGCATGAAGAGGGTTGATATGCCTTATACATTTGTATGCTAGCTTTTATGAATGTAGATATTTTTATTATTCATGTAAAATAAAAAAACCTCTGTTTGAATCCCGATAAACTTGTTGCCTTAATATCTTGTAGCAGTGTGTTCTGTGGGTTTCATACTGACATGCATTTTTAGTAAAGTTAAATTATATATGCTGGATATTTCTGCGTGTCAGACTGACTGCTGCTATTTACTTTAAAAAGGTGGGGCATAGGAGATGTGATAAAAAAATATCATAACTCATCAGAGCTGACATCTCTTACAACAGAATGGCCTACACATTTAAAATACTACTTTTTTTTTTAATTTACAACATCTTAATTAAAAATAATCATACAGAAAACAATGGATAAGCACCCCCTGCTGCTTTGCAACAGCAGTTAATTATCAAGCTGTCTTTCCAAAGATATTCACCACCCCGCTGACATCTTTTATGATGTTGGATCAAAGAGAAAAGTAAACAGAATACATTATATTGATTTTCTGATGCACCAGAAACACTCTAAAATGCCATGGTTGCCGCTGGAGAAGGATGTAAGGAGTAGGGATTGACATTAATTTTCATTCTTTTAAGAGAATAATATAAACAGTATAACATTAAATATTGCTTTACAGCCAGTCAGTGATCAGAGATTTTATGCAGTTACAAACTCACAAATACATATTGGTTTCCATAACTACACAGTTTAAAACCCTGGAGTCTCATAGGCTGTTGGTCTCAGAACTCATCATTCATATGTCCATAAAAATATGGCTATCTTAATGTATTGATTTTTTCACATTATTTTTATCTCAATTGTTACGCCCAAGTTCTGGCCTGAGGCATATCTGTAAAATGGAGCCCAAACACTTCTGTAGCCACAGAATCACATATGAATGCTGAGAAGGGGTAAGGTTGCTAAGTATCCATTTTTTTGACTAGAACGCTCAGTTGAAAAGGGACACTGGCAGGCAGTCAGCACCACTGACTGGGCCATTAAAAATCCTGTCAGTGTCACAGCGGAGCTAAGGCAGGATCCCTGCCAGCTGTGGCTCTGCGCGGCTCCCCGAAGCAGCGGCATGTCCCCCCTTCAGCTCCTATGCGTCGGGGCAGCCACGGGGCTCTGCACGCTGCTTCTGCCGCAAGTGCCGGCTCCGCAGCTCCCATTGACGGGGAACCGCAGCCAATGGGAGCTGCAGGGGCGGCACCTATCGGTGGGACAGCGTGCAGAACTGCCTGGCTGTGCCTCTGTGTAGGAGCCGGAAGGGGGACATGAGACATGCCACTGCTTCTGGGAGCTGCTTGAGGTAAGCACCTCCTGGAGCCTGCACCCATCATCCCTGAGTGCGCCCCAATCCTCTTCCCCAGCCCAGAGCCCCCTCCCACTCTCTGAACCCCTCAGTCTCAGCCCGGAGCACCCTCCCAAACCCCTCATCCCCAGCCCCTCCCCAGATTCTGCAGCCCCCGCCCCCCCACACCTCAATCCCCTACCCCAGCTCAGAGCCCCCTCCTGTTCTCCAAACCCCTCATTCCTGACCCCACCCCAGAACCTGCACCCCCAGCTGGAGCGCTCACCCACTCCTGCATCCAACCCACTGCCTCAGCCCAGAGCCCCCTCCCGCATCCTGAGCTTTTCATTTCTGGCCCCATCCCAGAGCCCTCACCCCCAGGCAGAGCCCTCACCCCCTCCTGCACCCCAACCCTCTGAGCCAGCCCAGTGAAAATGAGCGAGTGAATGAGGGTGGGGAAAGTGAGCGGGGGGGGGGGATTGGAGTGAGTAGGGGGACAGGGTCTCGGGGGGGTAGGGCAAGGGTGTTTGGTTTTGCGCAAGTAGAAAGTTGGCAACTCTAAGAAGGGGTAACCCTCTAAAGGCAGTGAAGTAGCTCCAGTAGCAGCCACTCCATCCCACCTCCTCTCCCAGGATGGAGTCACAGATTGTGTCCACAGTTAAGATATGGAAACAAGGTGATGAGGAATGATGTCAGTGGAGACAGGGCTTTCCTGGCTAACCAATGTAGGAGACTGGAAATCCTCACCAGTTGACTGACAATTGGGAAAAATGAGCAGGCCTCTGCATCCCAAGTGTTCCTGACAAAGTTGACAGCCAGTAAGTGAACATGTTGCTATTGGTCCAAGAACTTACCAACTATCCCATGGGTCCTGGTGGTAGTGGGAAGGCTGAAAGCCTGATTTTTCATTTATGATAATGCCATCACCCTTCTAATCATATGAAAGGGCCCTAAAGTGTGTGTAAATATAATGTACTCCCTCTTTAAGGCCATGTGACAAGGCCAGAGCTGTGTAAAGTGGCCTTAGTGTAAATGAAATTCACCCTGACCGTGTTGTTACAGATGTTCAGGGTCTGGGTGTGTGTGGCGGGGGGGCTGTTTGTTTGGTGGCTTTCAAACAAAAGGGTATCTCTCTGATTTAGGATTAGATTAAAATGGATTTTTGGAAGGACTTTAATGTAGAAACTTGTCAGAGTCGGATACAAGATTTTTTCAAAAGAAATAGTTTAAAACTATGGTAGCACTAAAGGGATAATTAAGTACAAAACAGCAGTTAGAATTCTTTTTTTTTTTGCTGTAGGATTTTTAATAGCTTTTGAAGTTTGCTTAGTTATTGGATTAGAAATGTAGTGTGTGAATAAACACATTCACTGTTTCACAAGAAGAATAGAAAATAATATATTATTTCCTCAACAAATCCATGTAACTTTTATTGAGGAGAATGGGAGTTATGGTAGGTGATTACATTAAGAATTTATTCTGTCCTATACTTTATCATTGGGACTACACTTCAGTTTATGATTGAACGATATCTTCCAAGTTTTCCCAATCAGAAAATCTCTTTCATAGTACATTAACTACAGCATCTCAGAATGCCACTTTTGTTATTTCTCATGTTCTGAAGACATTCTTTGTGTTGCCTTTGTATATTCTATGTTCTTTAATTCTTTAATTAAATTATTTTTAAAGTCTTTTCTAATGATTTGGTGAGGATCTGTGATCCCTAAAGTGTGTAAAGCAGGGATCGGCAAACTTTGGCATGCGGCACTGGCGGGCCAGGCCCGTTTGTTTACCTGCCGCGTCCGCAGGTTCGGCCAATCATGGCTCCCACTAGCCGCGGTTCACCATCCCAAGCCAATGGGGGCTGCAGGAAGCAGAGTGGGCCGAGCGATGTACTGGCCGCCGCTTCCTGGAGCCCCCATTGGCCTGGGATGGTGAACTGCGGCCAGTGGGAGCCGTGATTGGCCGAACCTGTGGACGCAGCAGGTAAACACACCGGCCTGGCCTGCCAGGATGCTAACCCTGGCAGGCCATGTGCCAAAGGTTGCCGATCCCTGGTGTAAAGAAATGCACTATATCTAAAATTCCCTAGCTACTTTCCTGTGTGTGTGTGTGTGTGTGTGTGTGTGTGTGGTGTGTGTGTGTGTGTGTGTGTGTGTGTGTGTGTGTGTGTGTGTGTAAGTAAAATATAGTGTGGGCTGCAAGACATATGGCCATATTTTTAAAGGTATTTAGGTACCTGGTGGGATTTTCAAAAGTACCTGGGCACCTACTAATTTCAATGGGAGATAGTGAGATTTTCAAAAGCATCTAGGTGCTTATCTGCATCATTGGCCACCAAATACTTCTAAGATATGACCATGAGGTGTTAGTGGCAACTCTTATTTGGTGAGAACACCTTAAATAAATGGGCTTTGTATAGAGAAGTGGTCTCCAACCTTTTAATGCCCAAGATAATTTTTTGAATTTAAGGGCAACCCAGGATCTACCCCACCCATCTCCAAAGCCCTGCCCCACTTACTCCATCGCCCTCTCGTCACTCGCTTTACCCCACCTTCACTCACTTTCTCCGGGCTGGAGTAGGGGATGGAGGTTTAGGAGGGGGTGCGGGCTCTAGGCTGGGGCTGACGGGTTCATAGTGTGGGAGAGGGTTCTGGGCTGAGCCTGGGGCAAAGGGTTGGGGTGCAGGAGGGGGTATGGAGTGTCGGCTCTGGGAGAGAGTTTGGGTGGAAGAGGGGGCTCCGGGCTGGGGCAGAATGTGGAAGTGCAGGAGGGGGTACAGGATGCTGGCTCCAGGAGGGGGCTCTGGGCCTGGGGTAGGGGTGCAGCCTCTCACCGGGCAGCACTTACCTCCGGTGGCTCCCAGTCGGCAGTGCAGCGAGGCTAAGGCAGACTCTCTGCTTATCCTGGCCCAACACCGCTCCCATAAGAGGCCAACATGCCGTCGCGGCCCCTGGGAGGGGACAGGCAGCACATGGCTCCACCCGCTGCCCCTCCCTGCAGGTACCACCCCTGCAGCTCCCATTAGCCACAGCTCCCCATACCCGGCCAATGGGAGCTATAGGGGCAGTGCTTGCAGGTAGGAGCAGGGTGCAGAGGGAGACCCCCAACCCTGGTTCCGTGGGGTGGGTTGGCCGCTTCCAGGAGTGGTGTGGGGCCTGGGCAGACCCACTGCGCCTTGTGAGATTGCAGTCGACTGGTTGGTGACCACTGAGAGATGTAGGGGGGAATGAATTCTTAGACCCTAGCTGTGTGCTGTGTGCCTCTCCAATGTAGGATTTTTGTCTAGTGCAACTGTTTAGTAGCATATCTACCACCAGGCCCAAAAACTGTCCTCTGAGCTATGGTGGACCAAGGCCCACCCCCAAGACTGTGCTCTGATATGTTTTGGGGTCTGTGTCCCTTTCACATACTGCATTCCTCCCTCCTCCAGCCTAGCAGAACTGCACTTGTTCCACTTGTTCCACTGCATTCCAGTCGTTCTGTGATCCTTACTGGACTGGAGACTATGCCTACTATATTTGTCAAAGGGTTTGGGATTTTTTGGTTTTGGGGACATTGCTAATAGAGAGTTGACACTATACCTGTTATTTATGGCAACCAGTTTGCATGGATTCCACTTAACCCTCCCAGTTGCTAAACAACTTATTCCATGTTCTTACTTCATATTCAAATATTTAAATTTAGGTAGCCTCTAATTAGCTTTGAAAACTTATAATTTGAAGGTGCATATATATACCTGCCCCTGGAAATTTCCACTACATGCATCTGACGAAGTGGGTATTCACCCACAAAAGCTCATGCTCCAAAACATCTGTTAGTCTATAAGGTGCCACAGGATTCTTTGCTGCTTTTACAGATCCAGACTAACACGGCTACCCCTCTGAATCTGAAGGTGATATACATCTCTGGGTAGAAAAGCTTATTGTTAGCTTATTGAAATAGAAAACAACCCTTCAATCTTCCTTTAACTTCCATCAGAATATTTCTTGCTATGCCTTTAGGCTACAGAGTACATATGTAAAAGATTTACTCTTTGCTAAATCTGTTTTTAAATGTCTTCGTTTTATAGACTGATTTTCAGGGGAGAGGGTAAGAGAGGGAGACAGCCTTTTTAATGAAAAATTGTTTCTAGTGGAAGAGTATATACAAGTTAGTGTACAGGGTAGGAAACTTTTTTTAAAACATATTTAGGTTTTAGGACTTTTTTTATTTTTTAAACTTGGAAATTCCTACTACCTTTCTATATGAGTAAGGTAGATTTTTTTCCCCCTATGTTTTGTATGATTTACATTGTGAGTTTCAGTGATGCTTAATGCCTGACCGTGCTGCCATTTGATTTTTCCTTTTTATTTAAAAAAAAAATCCCCAGTCCTCTATGCAAAATGAGGAGTGTCTCTCCCACAAAGTGAAGCTAAAGATTTAAAACTGCTTTATAATAATCTATGGCAAAATAAGAATATTTCAGAAAGCTGAAATTCTTTCCAAAGTCAGCAATATTTGAGAATTAGTTTGAGTTCTCCCAGATGGCAGCCATGGGCATCACATAAACACCTAGACAAATAAAAAATAATAGTATTAGCTGTCAAGAATAACTTTCTTATATTTTCTTACCAAAGTCTTTTCATCTTTGCAACTATTCTTTTAATGCAATTGTTTGAATTTGTTCTGAAATGCTATAACAGTAGCATTCTGTCATTGATCTCTACAGTATAAACCTTTGCAGTGATTTAGGAGATTATGAAAGCTATTTTGTTCCTAATATTTTAATAATAAATGAATAAAATAAATGAAATATGAATATTTTCTATTGTTGCTAACAGAGGGAATATGTACTACAATTAGGTACAGCAGATGTACTTTTAATTTTCTCTGTATAAAAATTCCACCAGAAAAGTTACTCTGCAGACTGCACAGTTGATAAAACAACTCATCTAAAAAGAAAGCATCATTGTTATTTTTAAAAACGAACAATTAAACTGCTATTTTAAAAAAAAATGTTTTAGCTATAGATTTCTTTTATCCTTTGACATCTTTCTAGCGCAAACAAAAACTTGACACAACCAAAAGACAAATGACTATCTAGTATTGTATCCTGTTACTGGTGTTAAAAAGGAATGTGTACATATAAATTGTAATTACTTAACATTAATTGATCAGTTAAACAATGTAAATAACTTTTCAAGAGTTACTGAAATTACATAGTAATCTTCTCTGGATGGTGCGCTAAAATCTGCCCCCAAAATAATCAGAATTGTTTTGAGTGACTTGTATGTTAGAGACATAATGCACATAACTTGTTCAAATATGCTATAATACATTTCTGTCTGAACCTTTTTGCTATGCACATTTTTGATAGTCATTTAGGAATAATCTTTCTTTATACTGATCTTTTCTCAGAACAGTTATGGCCAAATTCTGCTTTCAGTAAGACTAGTGTAAATTCAGAAGTACTCCTTTGAAGGCAGTGGAGTTATTCTGGGTATTCACAGTTGTAACTGAAATTGGAAGGCTCAATTATCACCCACATGAAGACCAGGAAATTTAATAAAAAAACCTCAATCTTGTTAGACTTCAGGCTGGCCAGCATCTCGTCTCTGATGCCTTACCTGTCTGAGGTTGACATAGCTCCCATTTACACTTAGTGTAATATAGAAAGTTTGTTTGGAGCAAGGGAATCCAAACTTTCCCACCATATAGCTATCTTATTTTTGGAATATCTTTCCTTCTGGTGTATGTTTTAAGAGATGTGTTCTTTCTTTATCAAAAACATCAACATTTATTGAATGTATTCCTTCACTCAAAAATCTCCTGTCTGGCTACTGTTAAGTACATTAACCTTGTTTGCAGTTCCTACTTTCTGTTGCATGTTTTTCTTACATTGCTGCCTTGTTTTATAGAGACATCCTTGGACCTTCTTAGTTTCCAAAGACTAGGGTTATATATCTTCAGAAAAGAGAGACTTAATTGTCTATTTCTGTCCTTTAAGTTACTGCACGTTATAAGCGATTACCTTTCTCCCGCCTCTACAGAGTTTGAGGTTTTGAAACATTTTGTTACTTTATCATTAAGGTGTTTTTAATATTGTGGGAGTATTTTCACCTCCTCCTGGGAAAGGAACTTATGGTCAGAGCACTTGGGGGCATCAGTATTCCATTGGTTCATGCTGGATTCTTTAGAAATTAGTGTTCGGGGAACTCCATTTTCATCACTCATAGGAATATGGAATTGAAACTAGTGCTCTGCTGTGACATGTCAACAGAGGATAACAATTAAAGGTAAATAATTTTTCCGGGACATTGAAAAGCGAGTATTGCGCTCAAATGATAAGTTCATCATCTACAAGTTGTCAGCCAAACTTTTTTTTAACTACCCAGGCTGAGAGAAGACATAATGGCAGCTGACTAATAAATAAAGAAGACTTGGAGCGGTGGAAGCTTTAGGAACAAATCTTAGGATCAGATACCAGGGTGATGAACATGATCTAAACATTTAGATAGAAATCCTGACTCTTGTGCAAAACTGGAGTAAATTTGACTTTGTGCAAGTCTTCTCAGTGGACCTCAGGAAGAAGACAGAATCTAGTCTTTCCAGACAGCAGTGTATTAGCAAAGCAACTTTTGTAGTTTCTGGAGCTCCTCCACTAATGGACAGAGGATCTATGTGTAAGGAATCCATTTGCCATGTCTGTGATACCTCCTCCCTTCCCCTATTTCCAGCACAATAGAACTATACGTGTCCTGCTGAGTTTCATACTTTATACATGCTGCAGTGACTTAGTCCTATGTCCAGTAACTTCAGAATGAAAGGATGGTGGCTGGTTGTAATTACTTAAAGTGCAGTTAGTAAAACTTCAACAATTTTAAGGCTCAACTGCTGTCTAGAAATATTCTTAGTTACAAATACTTGTTCATCACAATTTTGTTTCTTCTTTTTGATTGTTCACATTATTGCCATTGTAACACAGTAATATACCTTGGTAATACACTTGTCTATACTACAATAACCAGCATTTTAGAACAACAATTTTAAAACTACTTTTAAGATTATGCAATGGCCTATTCTGGAACAGATGAAAGAAAGAAAGACAGAAAGAAAGAAATATAAATATATAAGACAGATGTTGCCCTGGCCTGGCAGAGAAGCTATTTTTTAAATTAATGTCCTAGTACACTTGGTTGTAGTGTAGACAAGGTCAAACATCGTTCTGCCAGATCAAAAAAAGGCAAAACTAGCTATTTATATTTTCTCTATGGTATGAAGGAATATGTCAGAGAATCTGTCTACTGTCTGCAGAACCAGAAACACACTGTAACTTAAAGCAGTTACCCGATTACAGGTTTAGTGGGTGCACCAGGATCTATGGATTTAGTAGTTAGTAACTAAATTAATCAGTTCATGAAGTGCTTTATTTTTTTAAACAGTTCTCTCCCCTACCTCATTTTCTAATAATTTCCTTTGTATTTGATTCTAAAAGCTCTGTTCTAAGAAACGAATACATACATGAATGTTGATTAACAATGTAATCTGACTTTATTTAACAGAAATCACTTTATTCAGATACTTCTCAGTATACTTGCAATGTATGGCACATGAACTTGGAAGCTCTTCCAGACTGGGTAAAATGTGCAATAGAAAAGGTAGGTTCCTGGATTTATAAACATATCATTTGTATTTTATTTGGAGAATAAAGAGTGGCAGCAGGCATTAGTCAGGGCATCATTTCTGATGTATCAGATGGATATACTTCTGGTATCTTGTATAAGGGGGACTGTTTCTTGAGTCAATCACATGCATTAAGGCAGTGTTCTCAACCAGGGGTACATGTATTCCTGGGGGGATGCAGAGGTCTTCCAGGGTAATCAACTCATCTAGATATTTGTGTAGTTTTACAACAGGCTACATAAAAAGCACTAGCAAAGTCAGTAAAAACTAAAATTTCATACAGACAATGACTTGTTTATCCTGCCTTTTATGCTATACACTGAAATGAAAGTATAATATTTATATTCCAATTAATTTATTTTATAATTAAATGATAAAAAGGAGAAGTCAGCAATTTTTCAGTAGTAATGTGCTGTGACACTTCTTTGTATTTTTATTTCTGATTTTGTAAGCAAGTAGTTTTTAAGTGAGGTGAAACTTGGGGGTATGCAAGACAAATCAGGCTCCTGAGAGGGGTACAGGAGTCTGGAGAGGTTGAGAGCCATTGCATTAAGGTGCCATTGACATATAGTACTGTATTTGTTATTGTATTTATTTATTTGCATATATACTAATATATAGAAACAGGATCTTGTTCATTAAATTCATTAAAGTTTGTGAAGCATTCTGATACCCATAGTGTTGCACAGCATAAGGAAGCCTATGAGGAAATTAATAATTCTGTCTTCAGAGCAGGGTTTGGATAGTGTTCAGTAAATAAGACATGAGGAGGAAACAAAATATTAAATAGTGGCTCATTAGGTGAGTACCATTCAGTCTGTGCACTGAATGAGACATGGGTCTTTTATGAAAAAAAAAAATGTGATCATGTAATTAAAGATTGTATCATAATATATATGCATAAATGGAACAAATTAGGGTTGCACAGTCTTTTCCTAATTTTAAGTGCTTGACTTTGTAACCTTAATGATGATCTTTTAACAGTTTTTTAATGTGTAATTTCCTGGGTTTTAAAAAAAGTAGACAGAAAAAACAGTAATTCCATCGTTTGGCATCATACTGACACAAGATTAATCAACAGGGTTGGAGCCTTTAGTTCTTCTTTGAGTGGTTTCTCATGTCAATTCCATTCTAGGTGTGTGCGTGCCATGTGCACAGTTGTCAGAGACTTTTGCCTTAGCAGTATCAGTAGGGTCGGCTGTGGCACCCCCTTCAGTGCTGCACTCATGATTGGTATATTAGGCGCTGCCAACCATACGTCCTCTCAGTTCCTTCTTACCACTTGTAACAATTGGTTGGAGCTCCTTGCCTTGTAGATCGCAAGAGCATTTGCGGTTCTTTACAGCCTTTGTTATCTTCTTTGTATATTGTTTGTAGGTACTTAGTTAGTTAACTACCAACTTAACCTAACACTTAATTTAAGAGTCCCGGCTGGGACTTCGCCCCAGACCCCGCGGGGCATGCCCCACTCTCCTGGCTTCAAACCATGCTCGTCATGCAACAGGCCGATGCCTATCAGTGCTCCCCATTACAGCTGCTTGAAGTGTTTGGGGGAATCTCATAGAAAGGACAAGTGTCGAATCCGTAAAAACTTTCAACCTATAACCCTAAAGGAGTGGGCTATCCGCTTGAGGGCTCTCCTCCTGGAGGTTACACTTCATCTTGCATTGGAGCACTCCCACTCAGATCCCACGCCGACCACTTCGGCATCGGTGCAGAGTGCACCACTGGCACGGGATTGTGCCGGTCCCCTTAACCACCGGTACTGGCAAGCTTCCTATCAGAGATCGCCGCGGCCCAGGTCACCCTCTCTCAGATGGTCTCCCAGACCTTGGTCCCTGCCTGGGTGAGGCCACTCCTTGTCACGGCACTGGTCTCCTTCCCCCTGTACCATTCATTGGGCAGGCGCCATTCCTGGCCCTTGCCTCGCTGGTTGCAGACCAGAGTCAGTCAGCAGTCTCAGGCCTCAATGACGTTGCCCTGGTTGCTGGAAGGGCAGTGGTCCAACTTGGATTGGAAGTTCAGCTCTTCACCAAGAAGAGGTGCTTCACCACCGACTCGTGAGACCAGTGCATCACCCGTAGCGACAACATGGCACCAGGAACTGTGGCCCACTCAGTGGCCATATTGGAACCTGTGGGGCATGCCAGTAATGCTGGTCCCGTGTGCCTGCCAGCCCTCCTGGCTGCTTCGGAGAGGGAGGGGGAAGCTGCTCCTCCGCAGCTGGTGCAGTCATCGTCAGACCCGGATGAAGCGCTGGCAGGTCACTCCCAAACAAGCAGTCCCCCCGATGACTTCAAGTGACACTGGGCCCTCCTTAAAAGGGTGGCTGCTAAGTTGAACCCACAGATTGAGGATGTCGTGGAGGAGTCCGACCACCTCTTTAACGTTATAGCCTCCTCCATCCCGGCCCGAGTCGCACTGCCCGTCCACCTCGGGTCCTTAAAAATGCCAAATTGGTGTGGCAAACCCCCTTTTCCATTCTGCCGACTTCTAAGAAGATGGAAAAGAAGTATTACATCTCTGCAAAAGAGTTTGAATACCTCTACATGCACCCTCCAGCGGTGTCATAAACATACAGCTAAGGGTAGCATAAAATCCCTCTTAACCCTGTAAAAGTTAATTCCTCTTTTCCCTGTAAAGGTTTAAGAAGCTCAAGTACCTGGCTGGCACCTGACCCAAAGAACCAATAAAGGGACAAGATACTTTCAAATCTGGGGGGAGGGAAGGCTTTTGTTCTGTCTGTTCCGTGCAGCTTTGGCCGGAGCAAGATCAAAGAAGCAAGCAATCCAACTCCTATAGAGTTAGTTAAGTATTTAGCAAGGAAATGTATTAGATTTACTTTTATTTGGCTTATGAATTTTCTCTGTGCTGAGAGGGAGGGTATTCCTGGTTTTCTTTTTGTAACTTTAAAGTTTTGCCCAGAGGGAAACCCTCTGTGTTTTGAATCTGATTGCCTGTGAGATTATCTTCCATTCTAATCTTACCGAGGTACTCCTTTAGCCTTTTTTCTTTAATTAAAATTGTTGTTTTAAGAACTTGATTGATTTTTCATTGTTTTAAGATCCAAGGGTTTGGGTCTGTGTTCACCTGTAGCAATTGGTGAGGATATATTCTCAAGCCTCCCCAGGAAAGGGGGTGTAGGGGCTTGGGGAGTTATTCTCAAGCCTGCCCAGGAAAAGGGGTATAGAGGTTTGGGGGGATATTTGGGGAAGGTGGGGCTCCAAGTGGCCCTCCCTAAATGTTTGTTTAAATCACTTGGTGGTGGCGGCGTTACCTAATCCAAGGTACAAGGAAGGATCTGTGCCTTGGGGAGTTTTTAACCTAAGATGGTAGAAATAAGCTGAGAGGGTCTTTCATGTGGGTCCCCACATTTGTACCCTAGAGTTCAGAGTGGGGAGGGAACCTTGACAAGCAGCGTCCCTGTTTGTGTCTGCTGTGAATGAAAGGGACAGGCAGGGCCATGTTAGCGGCACACCAAAGAACAAAGAAGCCAAGAGACTTGATTTGTTTGTCAAAAACATTTATTCAATGGCCAGCCTACAATTCAGGGTGTCTAACCACCCGGCTTTGTTAGGCAGATACAATTTTAACCTGTGGGACTCCCTTAACAAGTTCAAAGAGGCCCTCCCACAAGATCGAGCCCAGGAGTTCGACGCTTTGGTAGACGAGGGCACAGCAGTGGCAAGGGAAGCCCTCTAAATGGCTGGGATGCTACTGGCTCAGTGGCCAGGGTGGTCGCCTCGATGGTGGCCATGAGGTGCAGTTCCTGGTTGCAGTCCTCCGGGTTGTCCCAGGAGATGCAGGCCACTATTCAGGACCTTCCGGTTTGAGGGGGCGGATCTCTTCTCCAAGCTTACAGACTCAAGGATCCATGGCCTTAAAGACTCCCGGGACTCCCTCTGCTCCTTGGGCCTTCACACTCCTCGACAGGACCGGAAGCCATTCTTTCCTCCGTCTCTTCTGCCCCCATAGTCTAGGTCCTGGAGAACTCCCCAGTTGGGTTTCTACAGGAGAAAGGAGCGAGGTAAGGGGTCTAAGCAGTGACGTCCATCATCTTCCTGCCTGTCTGCTCAGCCTGACCCTCCCATAAACCAGGAGAAGTCATTTTGAGGGTACGGTCGAGGACGATGCCCCAGTCACTTCACTGGATCCACCCTCCCTCTCTTTCCTTGACCGCCTCCACCCCTTCCGATAAGCCTGGTCTCAGCTAACCTCGGACCTTTGGGTTATACCCTGCAGTTCATAGCTGACCCTCCCTCTCACTCCCCTCCCCGTTCCTCTGGAAGGTCGTGTTCCTGGTTGCAGTAACATCTGCCCACTGGGACTCTGAGATTAGGGCATTCACTTTGGAACCACCCTATATAGTCTTTTACAAAGACATGGTCCAGCTGAGGCCACACCTAGTTTTCCTGCCCAAGGCGGTCTCTCAGTTTCATACAAGCCAGCATATTTTCTTACCTATCTTTTTTCCAAAGCTGCATAATTCAGAGGAGGAGGAGGAGGCATGTAGGCTGCATTCCTTCTACATGGAGAGAGCCAAGCCATTCTGCAAGTTGACACAATTGTTCACCATGATGGCCGACAGGATGAAAGGTCACCCAGTGTCCACTCAAAGAATTTCTTCTTGGATCACTGCCAGCATTCGCTACTGCTACTATCAGGTGAAAGTGCCAGCCCCAGTGATTGTAACCACCCGCTTGACCAGGGCACAGGCCTCTTCGGCAGCTTTTCTGGCTCAAGTGCCTATCCAGGACCTCTGTAGGGTGGCTACCTGGTCGTTCATTCACACGTTCGTGTCGCATTATGCACTTACCCAGCAGACCCGGGACGATGCTGGCTTCGGCAGGGCAGTATTACAAGCCACTAAGCTGTAAACTCTGAGCCCACCTCCAAGGATACTGCTTGTGAGTCACCTAGAATGGAATTGACATAAGCAAGCACTCGAAGAAAAAATGGTTGCCTACCTTTTGTAATGGTTGTTCTTTGAGATGTGTTGCTCATGTTCATTCCATTACCCGCCCTCCTACTCCTCTACTGGAGTTGCTGGCAAGAAGAAACTGAGAGGGTGTAGGGTTGGTGGCACCTAATATACTGACGCATGAGCGCAGCACTCAAAGGGGCACCACAGCTGACCCTACAGATACTGCTAAGGCAAAAGTCTCTGACAACTGTGCATGCATGCGTGCACACGCCTAGAATGGAATGGACATAAGCCACACATCTTGAAGAACAACAGTTACAAAAGATAGGTAACCATTTTATCTGTGGCACAGACTTCTGTCACTTCAGCTAACTGATAAGTCACATCAGCAGTAGGTTGTCATCATCTGCATGGACTGGCACTAGAGGGGTGAGTCAAACACTTTGTCACTGGGTTTCACAGATAATTGCAGACAGCAGAGAAATGGTGAACTCGGGGATCTTGGGTTCCCATCCAGGCTCTACAGCGAAGTGTGCTCTAGGGGACACAGACCCTTCTGTCTGCTCCCTAAGCTTGACTGCTTTTGCCTGGTCACCACCAACCTGTTTCTGTCCCAGTCCCCTCTCTTCCTCAGCCCTGGTCCCAATCCCATGCTCATTTGCCTAACCAGTCTCAGTCTCCATTCCTCAGGCTTCTCAACACTGTTCTGGTCTCTTTGCTCAGGCAGTCCTTGTATTCCCTTGAGTTCCACCTGTGTTCCAGTCTACACCACTCTCGCAGTCTGTAACCTTTCCTCCACTCCTGGTTCCTCATCCAATCTCTCTCCTCTCCCCTCTGAACTCCAGTCGTTTTCTCCCTCCCTGACTTCTTTTCTTAGTTTTTTTGTCCAGCTAGTTCCAGTTGTCCCTCTGCAGCCTAGCTCCTTATCAAAATCTTTCTCCTTTCACCTGCTCCCCAATTCTCTATCCTAATCTGTTCACTCCCCCTACTCTAAAGCATGGGGGCACTAGAGCTTGTTAAAGAAAAGGTTTCCAGAAAATTTTTTAACATTACAAAACAATTTATTTTCCCTTAACCTCATTGCCTGAAATGGCTATACCATTTTAGCTGAAACCTCCCAAAAAAATTCAGCCTGAGGCAGACACTAGTTATGGAAACTTTTTGCCCAAAGTTTGTCAGAGTTATAAGCAACAGGCTGAATAATGGGAATTGTCAGGCAACCTTAATAATAGGCAGTGCTACCAGCTCCTCCTATAATATAACTTTAGGTTCCTAAGTTAGAAATATCTAGCCTATATCTATAATGTTGTCTAATCAATTAGGCCTTAATCCTGCAAACACTAAGACGTAGTTACTTTACTCATACAGATAGCTCCATTGAATAAATTAATATATTAATTTGAACTACTCCATTCGTGAGTAATGAATATGCATGAGTGTTTGCAGGATTGGAGCTTTAGTATGTATTTCCCTTCAAAAAGAAGCAGTGGCATAATAATGATAAAATATTGTTGATAATTTCACTTAACTCCATTTTAAAATTTGCTGCTTAGAGAATGTGTTTTAGTACCTACAATGTTCAGCTTACCTTTAGTGATGCCAGTTCTGCTATGGATTTCTCATTTTCAGTGTATTTGCTTGTACCTTACATTTGTATTTAAAGTACAAAATAACTCTTTTGAATTTATATGATAAATGGAGCTTTATTCATTTTTGTGGGAAATCTCTTCCCACTGTATTTGGTTCACAAAGGTGTATCAGCACTCAGAAAACATAAGTGTGAAATTATACCTGCTAAGTCACCATTAGCTTTGTGGATTGATTTAATCATTTTAAAGAGCCTAATGTTTTATTAGAGTGAGGATGGTACTGTATTACTATCTATAACATTTTCTAGGAATATTTAAGAATATTTTTAAGCAGCTATATTTTGAAATGTGTTGTCTTTCTAGAGGTTTTGGTTTTTCCCCCTCTATTTATAAAGGACAGCTTTCAAAGGTCTAGTTTTATTTATGTTTGGTTTTGTTTTTACTGTGCAGTCTGTTTTTGTCTCACAAAACAGAAAGTGGACCCCTTTGTTGGAGGAAAAAATAATCTAGTGGTTACTTTATTTTTTATTTGCAATGAATTCGTTGGTTTTTTCTCTCATCTATAGGCGGAGTGGATGATTGGAAAACTGAACTGCCCATTCTGTGGGGCCCGTTTGGGAGGCTTTAACTTTGTCAGCAATACAAAATGTTCTTGTGGCCTGTTTGCAAATATACATCTCTGCAAGAGTCGGATTGATTATCAGCCAGCTTGTTCATTTAGATTAGCAAGATCATCAGTAAAACACATGTCACTTTGCAAAGTTCCATCTGGTTCTAATAACAAAATACAGCACAGTGTGACAGGTGGAACTTTGGGACCCAGAAATCAAGGGCTTTCATACATGGCCAAAAACACACATGGTACTGGAAGATTAGCAGAAGCACTTTGCCTGGAGGTGAGATCAGCCAGCTTTGAGATGAACAATAAAAAATTGCACTTCAAAGTGTTTAATAAAAAAAAAAGTCCTTCAGCTTCATGGCCTGTGAATGAGAGATGCACCATAAAAACTTGTCATAGAAAAACGCACAGTTTGGATTTGAATATCAGAGAGAGACATGTTTTGTTGCCTTGTTTGTATGGCGTTTCCAATAAGGGGCCTATTTATCACAGGCAAAATGAAACACAACCCATTTACCCAAGAGGTAGCTTGCAATTAGACTCCAGTAGAAATAATAATTCCTTTCAGGGCCTATATAATTCTGATACTTTTGAGCTACCAAAAAAGTTTTCAGTTACTTCCTGCAATACATTAACCTGTAGAGAGACAGAACGTGACTGCAGTTTTGAAGCTTCTGATCAATGTTCTGCGGATGTCACTGCTGACCAATTGTCTTTTATGATGGATCTCTCTTCATCTGTGAGTGCTGTAGAAGAGGACATTGGACAGCAGCACATCACATCTGTTGATCTTCTGCAGCCTGCCAATTTTTCCTTGGTTGCTGTCAATCAAAAGCTAAGCAAAAGAGAGAGAAACAAGTTGAAGAATTTGAGGAAAAAACAAAGAAAGCGGGAAAGGTGGCTTCAGAAGCAGGTGAGTGTGAAAAATGACCCACAACTTTGCTTGTACAATTTGGTGTGTCAGTAAGAGAGGAGCTTGAAGAAACTTTTTTTTTTTTTAAATGTTGCCTTTTAGTGCCTGTGAAAGATTAATAGTACTGTCCACAGCCAGGCATCATGAAAACAAAAGTTGTGGAACCTTCCTATATACTTGGTTTTTCCAGTTCAGTTTTTTCTCTACTGCAACAATACTGCTTTTTGACTACAGAACCACATTTTCATGAATGGAGATTGCTAGTCTAGTCAGTTTCTGTCACATTTCTTGTAGTTTTATGATATAGAAACAAATCTGCAATAGTATTCTAATACCGCAAAACTTACTTGATGTGACCAAAGCAAACTTGAACCCAGGTCTTATAAATTGCAAGCACTGACTCTCAGGATTTCCTGACTACAAAGTTAATGTGACACACTTTTTCACAAAAGTAATGACCAGACAGGTAAAATTTGTAAAAGCTGTGTCAGAAGACTTATATTTAATTATTACTTATCATAAGATGATTATATATAACAATAGTAACAGATTATTTTCAATATAAGAGATAACAGCCTTTAAGAATTTTTAAAAATTGAAGGGGTCTGATTCTCTGCTCCCTTGCAGCTGTTGTGATATTTACCCATGTGCAAAGAGGGAATAAAATCCTACCATTGAGATCTGATAACATTTTATATTTGCTTTGTACAGATGTGAATAGGGTGACCAGATGTCCCGATTTTATAGGGACAGTCCCAATATTTGGGGCTTTGTCTTATATAGGCGCCTATTACCCCCCACCCCCATCCCGCTTTTTCACACTTGCTATCTGGTCACCCTATGTGTGAAAGACTACACAATGTGAAAGTGGTATATAGGCCTTGCACTAATCCTCTGCACAAAGTGTATTTCACCCTTAATATATATACCATTGTATAGGCATAATTTCATTCCAATTGGATTAGGTCTATGAGTCATTTAGACTCATTACAATACATTGTAAATGGAGCCACTAGAATACCACAAAAACTCATATTAAAATAAATGAATTGATTTCAGAATTGGTACAATGGTAAAAATCAGTCTGGACAAATGACTATGCAGGTGCCGCTGCTGTGTTTCTAAGTTAAATACAGTGTTCCAACTTGTATCTGTGCTGGGCTTTGGGACAAATCACAAGATTTTGCACTGTCCCATGAAACCTATCATATTATAGCTGCAATTTTATATTTCTTTCAAGAAGAGAATTCTCATTGCCATTATGTGACAGTTCAAAATTTTTGTTTTGGCTTTAAAATACCTCTCTGAAATGAAGAAGAAAAAAAAAGCTTTTAAAACTTTGAGTGAGATTTTCAAAGCTAACTGAGGGGATTTGGATGCCCATTTCCCATTAATTTAAATGTTAGGTTAGATATCCAAATCCCTGAGGTAGCTTTGAAAATCTCAGCCTTAATTGTTATTGTGGAAGGAGTCCAAAATGGCAGCTACTAGGACATTTTGTGTGTGGAATTTCACAGGCTCCAGAGTGAAAAACCACATAAGACCTACACAGCCACCACACTTTTTAAAAGTAATGTCTGTTAAGCTTCTCTCTGCAATGTTTTTTTTTTCTTTCTACTTTGAGGGCTTGAAGAAGGAGAAATGCATTTACAAAATTCTTTCCTTTTTTAACCCTCACCTCCCCAATTCCTCTCTGTTTATATATTTGATGCATCAGATGATGTTGTTACACATGATAAACCTATTTATTGAATGCACAAATTCAGAAGAAGGTGTTTAGCGATACGTGTAAACAACATGTTTACTTTAACTGAGCTGGTATTGGTCATATGTTGTTATGTTTGGTTTTTGCATGGCATTGGTCCTCAATTATAGCCAAAAGTTGATATAGTATTTTAATTTTAATCTTAATATTTTAACATTTTATAGTGTAATACAATGAAAACACCAGTTTTTATTTTTAAAGGATTATCTGTATTATGGAAGCCTGACTGAAGCCTAGGTTATTACACCTTTCATCATAGGTGCTGACTCTGGGGCTGGAGCACCCATGGGAAAAAAAATAGTGGGTGCTCAGCACTCACTGGCAGCCCCGCCGATCAGCCCCTCCCCAGGGCCTTCCAGCCACCAGTGATCAGCTATTCAGCGATGTGCAGGAGGCACTGGAGGGAAAGTGGGAGAAGCGGGGGCAGGAAGAGGCAGAGCAAGGGTGGGGCGTGCTTGGGGGAGGAGATAGAACAGGGCAGGAAGAGGCAGGGCGGGGGCAGAATGGGGGCAGGAAGGGGTGGGGAAGAGCGGGAGTGGGAAGAGGCAGGTGGGGTTGGGGTCTTGGGGAAAGGATGGAGTAGGATTGAGGCCTGGGGCGGAGCAGGGATCGAGCATCCCTGGGGACACCAGAAAGTCAGTATCTCTGCTTCTCATGGTGTGATAGTAGCCACATAAATGGAAGCAGAATCGGTAATCAGCAGGATAAATGTTAATTGGGAGGTTATGGTCAGTATAATCTGGGAGAAAACTAATTTTGTAATGTTCTTGAGTAAATTATTGGTTCGTTACCAGATGTAGGCATTGCTGGAGCCACTGACATGTCTATAAGTGTGAACAAAAGTAGACCTTGTCAGAGTAGCAACACTAGCTGACCAAGCAAACATATTTCTGAGAGGATGTTGCAAGAATACACAGACCTCTCATAAAGATGAGGCTGGGATGTCAGGATAATGGATGAGGATGTTTTGGTCAAACTATGAGATATGTGGTACAAGGATGGTAACTAATATGGAATATAATATGTAACTTGTTTGTATCAATGTATAAAAGGAGAGTGGAAGAAGAGGAATCTTTGTATTGGTTAGGGGGCATTAGCTTGAATGAGCTGATACCTTGTCACGGGCATATGTGCATTAGTGTTCTTATAACCAGTGAACCGTGGTACTGATACCGTGCTTGTCCAAGTCTTCGCCACCAAACTGAGCCTGTGGTCTTTCTGTATGATTAACATTGAAGTCTGCTGAGGCTGCAAGCTGTGCTAATATGGATAACATTAGAGCTCCAGGAATAGCACAGGAGCTACACAGAGATACAAGAATAACACCAGAAAATAAATTTAGTTTTATATGTACTGTAAGGCTAATTTTCTTATTTAAGCTGGAGTACCTTTTTATGTGAGTTTAGCAGGGGAGGCTATTTAAAATTAACACTGGAATGGGTTACCTAGGGAAGTGGTGGAATCTCCTTCCTTAGAGGTTTTTAAGGTCAGGCTTGACAAAGCCCTGGCTGGGATGATTTAGTTGGGAATTGGTCCTGCTTTGAGCAGGTGGTTGGACTAGATGACTTCCTGAGGTCCCTTTCAACCCTGATATTCTATGATTCTGTGAATACTCTAGATACTCAGGATGAAATTCTGGCCCCATTGAAATCAATGGCAAAACTCCAGTTGACTTCAGTGGAGCCAGGATGTCACCCTCAGTACTCTAGTTTTCTCAAAAGTTACAAGCAATATTCACTTCTGTGTTTTAACATAACAGTTTTGAGAAAGTGATGCCTACTTTTAGTTTTTAACCTGTAATAATAGAGTTTACCGGCTGAGTCTTCATATCTTTGATGTAAATATGAAAGAAGAGGGATGGAATAATTTTGTTTCAAAAAGAGTGGGAATTGTTATTGAAATCTGATCACTAACATCACTGAGGATATTTCTTTTCAGTAGCTTGTCCGTAGATACTGTTATTCCACTGAAATCTCTTTTCTCAAAAATGCCTCACTTTAACACCCTCACATTTGGGCAAGAAACTTCTACTGCCACAGGTTAAACAATCAAAACTTGAAATGGAAATTGCTGTTTTTTAGAGATTTTAGAAGGGGTCAAGATTGGGCTAAAAAAGGAATGCAAATCTGGTTCTTTAGTTGTAGAACTATCCATAGTTCTATTTTTTTCGTTCATTTATCATTAGAATGAACGATACTTTGGGGCTGAAACAAAAACAAAATTTTGACATTTTCCAAATGAAACATTTTCATTTGAAATGACTTGACTTTTCTAAATTTACTTTGATTTCATTAAAATATTAAGACTTTTTAAAATAACTCAGATAAAAAGAAATGTTTCATTTCAAGTTGTACACAGTGTTTCTTTCAACACCAAATCAAATATTTTAGACTTTTGGAATGCCACCGAACCAAAAATATCAGTTATCTGCACAGTTCTGGCTATAATAACGTAGAGAGATTTTTAAGGTATATCTGCTGAGTGGGAAAACTAAAAATTAGATTTCAATCTTAGTTCTGTATTTCCTGACTTCAGAGTGCTTGATTTCTCAACCTTAATGTTGCATTAAGACTAGTCTTATATGTGGAATATTTAAATGATTATTTATAAAATGTGCTTTTCAGGCTCTCTCATCACACATGGCAAGCTGTGCAGTCATCACACCCCTGCCCCTGTGATATTACTTTCCCATAAGAGTATGGACTCAGAAGTGAAAACCACACTTACAGAAATACATGACCTAGTCCAACTTGTCACAAAAGAAGAAAATCCTCCCTCCTTACCATCACACCTCTTTCTAAGCCTGCCCCCCTAGTTAATCTGCAAACCTGGCCCTTCTTCCTAGGCTTCCTTCGCTGACCCTACCATGTCACTCCACTTTGTACCATCCTACTTTGGACCAGAGGATGTGTGTAGTGCCACAAGTGGACTTGTGTTTTGAACAATGAATTGTTCTGTAGTGTCACATTCCATGATTTTGAGCTTGCTTGTTACCACTTACTTGGCAATCAGATGATAAAAATTCACAAAAATGAAAGTGCATAAGCTTATAGGGGGTTGATTGAAAGAGTTTAGATTGGGAACATCTTACTGCAGTGCTCTTTGTGGGAATCTCTGTGTAGGACTTTTTCCTGATGTGAAGTGAATTTATCTAATCCTTCTCTATATAAGTGTATTGTGTATTTCATTTTTATTTATTTTTAATTAAACCTTTTCCTCCCATTATCAGCTTGAGAGAGAGATGATATATTTTCAGACTTTGGATAAATTCGTCTGTAAATACAGAGGTGTATTCTCTGGATTTAGCCCATTGAAGGCAAGTGAATTTTTCCTGTGGTACACTGAGCCATCCCCACTGCAGCCGCTGGCCCCAGCACCTCGCCTGTCTGATCTGCGCCACATTCAGCCCCCCACCTTCCAGTCCATCCTGCCCAAGTGCAATGTCACTTCTCATTGCAGAGGGGAACAAGTTCTTGCTGAAAGTGGGGCAAGGCTGGGTAGGCCTCCAAGAGAGAGCCCTGGTGCAGGAGCCGGCCCCGCAGCTGTTGTGAGAAGCAGCAGTGCTGGCTGCCTGACTGCCTAGTGTGCCCGCTCAGGTTTAACCCTGTGGCTGCAGAACTAGACCTGAACGGTGCTGCCATCCTTCTTCCCTCTACCCCACCATGAATGCAGGGGTTCCAATGCCACTTACTCAGTTTTGGTCCTATGACAGAGGGACTGCAGGGCCAAACCTGAGTGTACGTAATGTTCATACGGCTTGTAGGTACCACTGCCAGTTATTATGGTAAGCCAGACTATATCAATACATTTTGTGTGTTATAATGAGGTACATGTTACAGTGTTTATAATTGTGTTAAAATTCATCAGCCTTAAATCATAAGTAGTCTGTATAGAGAGTTCTATAGAGGACTGCATAGAATGAGAACTGCATAGAATGAGATGTAATGACTAAATTGTGTTTTTTAACAGCAGGGGGCACCAAACTTCCTCTAACTACAAAATGATGGAAAATTGTTAACTTCTATCAAAGAACAGCATACAGTATAGTTAAGGAACAGGTTTGGTACAGTACAGTATATTGTTAGAAAGGTAATAGAGTACAACATTTACAGTGTTTATTTCTAACAATCGTATGTTTTAAGAATAACAGTGGTGCTTCTTGGTTACTATAGCCAAGAATCTGCCAGCATTTCTATTATAAAATGTCTTTATTAAGAATCTTGTTATATGTGTACTTATACCGAAAGCGTGCCCTGGCCTGAAGCTTATGATAAAATGTCTAAAAGGGCTCATCCAGGGGACTGTCTTTTTGCCTTTCTTTAAATTTGATTTTATTTAGTTTTACAGTTTTTTAGTTACAGAAAGAATATGTGGTTTGTTCAGAATTTACAGCATCTCATTGGAAAGGGTCATTGAAACGCAGGTCAAGGAAAAGTGTTGAGCTTCAATTTGTAACTTGACCACTGATCTGTGTTTTTGTATCTCTTCAGTAATATATTGAAGCTAAAAAGGGTCTGTCATACAAAGATACATGTTGATCAATTTTTAAAAGGTTAGTTTTCATTATGCTACTAATGTTAATTTAAACTCAGATTAAACAGGTAGATAAGTAATTATGACAGCTTTTAAAATGCAAACCTCGCAAGATGGTCTTGTGGTTAAGATGCTGAACTGGGACTCAGGATGACAATCTAAAATTTGGTCATTTTGGATGAACCAGAATCACCTCTACTGATGGCTACTGAAAGACTCTTGATATTGGATTCTAGTTTCTTGCTGGTATTGAACCATTCCCTGACACAGACATGCTTTCTGGTGCCCACTCAAATGGATAGATTCGCTGCCCATATTCATGATCATCTGCCCTATCTCTCCCCTGGACTATGATGAGGGAGCTCCTCTGACTGCCAGATTTCTGTTCAGGATTCACTCAATTACCAGTCCAGAGCTGCCTCTCCCAACACCTTCTCCTTAAAGGAACCCTCAGGGCACAGGCCACCCCTAGCTCTTCCTGGTCTGAGCATTCATGGGTGCCTGCTACCTTCCCATATGAACTTCCCCACTGGTCATTCTGGGTTGCATGGGCTATCTGTAGGGAACAGTTCTCCTGAGCTCCTAGCTACACTCATAAGGAGCATCAGAGGCAACAGATCTCTACCATCGGTCATCTTCTCAAAAGGAGTCTTTTGAGAGTCAGTGGATAGATGTAGCTTTTTATCAGACCCTGCCACTAATTTCTCTTTCTCCTCACCTGATGATGCAGTGATATCACCATCCCACTCAGTCATTCATGATTTTAAGCAATATCGGAATCTCATGATATTGCAGATTCTCTTCAGATCCTGATGGAAGAGATTAAGGAGGTTTCAACATAAACTGATTAACATCCTTTGTACTGCCTCCACTGGTAAGATAACTCTGCCTACAAACAAGGTTCTGCTTGAACTTGCAAAGACAATTTGACAGACTCCAACTACAATACCTTCTACTGCAAGAGAACTGATAAAAACTTCTATGTTCCCTTTAACGGATCAGAGTCCCTATATTCAATTTCATGCTCTGTGGTAGTTAATGCAGTCAATGAATGTAATGAGCAACACCACTTTAAGATTCCCCTATCATGATAAGGACCAAAAGAGGTTTGATTTGTTTGGCCATAAAAGTTATAATTCTGATTCACTACAATTTAGAATCCCCAGTAACAACTCCTGATGACTAAATACAACTACACCAACTATGGGAAGTTCAATGCCTTTATTGACCATCTGCCACAAGAACAACGAGAGCAACGTCAGGCTATCATCAGTGCAGGCCAGTTGTTAGTGAGGACTTGTCTTCCAGCATCCCTGGAAGCAGCTTACATTGCAGCATGCTCAGTATCAACAGCAACTGATATGTGCCGTGTTTCTTAACATCAGTCATTGGGGATCCTGAGAGAGTCCACAATACTGTTGGGGATCTCTCCTTTGACAGATTCAAACTATTCAATTAATCCTCTGATGAGTCCTTGCACTCTTAAAAAAGATTCCAGGACTTCCCTTCAATCTGCAAATAAGAGGAAAATTTAGCAAGTAACTAACAGCACAGATGTCTCACCCCATTCTCTTCCCAGTTGCCATGACCAACATGTCTCGGGCTTGGGTCCATAGGATTCATGGGAGCAGCCACACTCCAACCCTCCCTCTGTGACAAGTGACAGACGTGTCTCTCGTTGGATGGGGAGCTCATCATCACAGTCAAATTGTCCACTCAGTAATCCATTCCTCACATCAACTTACTGGAACTCAGAGCAGTCAGATAGGTCTGCAAACACTTCCTACCTGTGATCAAAGGCTGATCTGTAAGAATATTGACAGACAACAGAGCCCCCATATACTATATAAATTGCCAGGGAAGAGCAAGATCAGTTTTTTGCTCAATATTAGAAAATAATCAACTGGAAAGACATACCCTCAAAAGCGGAAGAGGTTCCATCACTAGTGTTTTGAACAGCTCCTTCTGAATTTGAAGAACTCTGGACTGTTCTGTTAGAGTTCATTCAGCAATTACAGCTTTCCACCCCATAGTCAAAGGGCTCTCAGTCTTCATGCACCCCACCACCTCTCAATTTATTAAAGGGTTATCAAACTTTTTCCCCCATGCTAGACAACCTTAGTCTGGCATGGGATTTAAATTTGGTCCTTAATTCCCTGATGAGGCCTCCCTTCGAACCACTGGCTGTGTCCCTGTCTGTACCTCTCCATGAAAATTGCATTCTTAGAGCCTATTACGTCTGCTAGGAGAATTGGAGAATCAGGAGCTTTAATGGCTGACCCTCCCTACACCATCTTTTATAATGAAAAGGTATCTTTCTAGACATAGCCCTGCTTTTTACCTATGGTCACCCCAGATTTCCACATTAACCAGGTCACTAAGCTTCCAGTTTGTACCAGAAACATCTCCAAATTAGAGAGGAAGCTGCTTATCATACCCTAGATGTCAGAAAAGTCTGAGCCTTTTATTTAGAAAGGACACAACTGTTTAGGGCCTCCCCCAGACTGTTTTTCTCTTTCACATACAGAGTAAGAGGGTAGCATTCTGGTATATTTTATACATGCTTGTTTAAAGTCAAACATGGACCCAGGAAAATTCCTTTTTTCAAACATTGTTTGGGATTAGGTCATGGTATAAAATTTGGCAAAATGTTTACATACCACACTTCTAATCTTATGAGGAGCTGAGCATCCTCAACTCCTATTGAAGTAAATAGGAGTTGGGGCACTTGGCATTTCATAGGAGTGGGCTTCAAAAGAAACAGCTTGATTTTAAAAAAGGATTTGCTAAATTTTAAGAGCACACATTTTTGGTCAGTAATAGTTTTCTTTTTGGCTCTGGGAGTTCTTTTTTCTGTGACCCTTTTTAATTTGAGAGGCACTGCATGCTTCTTGCATACAGAACAGAGTTGTTATAAGTGGAGAAAGAGCTCAACAGATGGTAAAAAGAAACTCTGCAATACTAAATGAATTTTGTAGAAAGAGTGTTTTTGCAGAAGTACTTGTAATTTGATTGTGTGCCAACAAATGAATGTTACTGTTCTCAGTAGTGTATAATTTATGAGAAATCATTTTGAATAATTTTTCATTGTTTTGAGGCTTGGTTTTCAGATCTGGGCTCTGTTTTTGTAAGCATAATTTTGTACACTCAATTCATGCATACTTTCTCCAAGCAAGTCACTGCAGGTGCACAAGTGTGTGTGTATAACATTTCATAAACAAAATTCCATCCACAAAAATGGAGGCATGGCTTGAAATCCACGAGGTAACTGGAACGTATCAAGACTGAGATAATGTCTTTGAATATATACATGTGTAGCTTCTTTGTATCACTTGCTTTTTTGGTTTTTTGTTTTTTTGATGTGATGATTTTGAAGTTAAACTGCATTATTCTCCAGAGTTACTGTTTCAAATAATGGGCCAAATCCCTGGTGTAATTCCAATGATAGGCTTTGTTATATTTCTTATGTATATATTTTCAGTAGTTGTGCAGGTGGTACAGAGTCTCGCCATTAGAGCGGGAGCTCAGAGAGGCATTTTGTGTAGTGTATGCTAACCTTTTGGGGGTTGCATTGTGTGCTCCTCTTTGTGTCAGACCACATTTGCTGTCTGTAATGGCCCTGTTTCCTTGCTGCCCCTTTCTGGGATAGTTTAACATTGCTAACTCACTGCTGCTCTTGTCATCAGAATAGCAGAAATACTGCAGTTGTGCCCAGCACTGCACAGGTTGGGTGGAAGACTCCATCATCTGCCACCTTTCCCATCATTGCTGAGCCTGAGAGCTTGCTGGACATAAATGAGGCAAGGAAGAAACTAAGATATTTTGAGGCCTGACCAAAGTTCTTTGATATCAGCATATATTTCATTGATGGCAGTCAGCTTAGAAGTCAGGCAGTTTATGAGTGACGTATTTGCTGACCCATCGCTGTTAGTCCAAAATAGTGTTGATGAAGAGTTTAGGGCAGTGACTCTCAACATTTCCAGACTACTGTACCCCTTTCAGGAGTCTGATTTGTCTTGTGTACCCCAAGTTCCTCCTCCATTTAAAAACTATTTGCTTACAAAAATCAGACATAAAAATACAAACGTGTCACAGCACACTGTTACTGACAAATTGCTTACTTTCTCATTTTTACCATATAATTATAAAATAAATCAATTGGAATATAAATATTATACTTACACGTCAGTGTATAGTTTATAGAGGAGTATAAACAAGTCATTGTATGAAATTTTAGTTTGTACTGACTTTGCTAGTGCTTTTTATGTAGCCTGTTGTAAAACTAGGCAAACATCTAGATGAGTTGATGTACCCCCAGAAGACCTTTGCATACCACCAGGGGTATGTGTACCCCTTCTTGAGAACCACTGGTTTAGGGCCCAAGAAATGTTTTAAGTGAATATTGCATACCTCTGACTTGTGGAAGCATCAAGTATTGGAAACAATTATTTTATGTTTTTAAGTAGCAGTTAAGCAACTAATGTGTTTTAGAGTTTTTTAATACTTTTTAGTAACATGGTAGATACTGAATAAATGTAACAGAGGCCTTCGGAGCTAAAATCTGGACTGCATAGGAGCATAATAGAAAGCAGGAACTCAGTAGCAGTACTGCATGAACATGAAGGAAGTCCTTAGAAAATTTGTTAGATCTTTAATTCTTGTAGTGGCCAGGAGATACCTTCCTCCCTGGCGACAAACAATTTTGTTTTAAGTTCGGAAAGCCAAGTTGAACTTAGAATGGCCACACCGCACATTCAGTAAGGTGGGGAATGTTACCTGGCTTGCCAGGGAAACGGATATACCTCTTAAAGGGTTAGAGAAGCACAGAGGTTGCTGCACACACTGCAAGTCAGTGTGGGCATGCTCACTCATCCCCCAAGTAACAGAAGAGAGGGGAGATTTTATAGGTGCAAGCTGGGCGGGAGAAGCCCTCTTTCACCCAGACCAAGTGGAGCAGCAGCATGGATTGGTCCTGCTTTGAGCAGGGGGTTGGACTAGATGACCTTCTGAGGTCCCTTCCAACCCTGATATTCTATGATTCTGTGGAGTAGCAAGGACTCTGCCTCTGCAGTGTGCATGGTGCCGTGTGGGAACAGGACATTGAGAGTGGGGAAAAGGGGTGGAATCCCCCACCCTGTAGACCACAGAGGGCGAAATGGATGGGAACAGCAGGGGAAGAGGAGTCAGTTAGTGAAAGAGCTTGGAGCTGTATCAGACCAGCGGGGAGGAGAAAAGGACCCCAACCCACCCACAGCTGCTGTAGCAGGCAGGCTGTGGGAGAAGGTGAGAGGGATTGGGTTTCAGGCTTTGCTTCAAGCCAGAGCAGGTAGGCAAGGGTAGGATGACTTCCGTCTTCCAGCTAGGCATAGCAGGAGTGTAGAACAGGGAGGGGAGGGATTTTCAAACCCAGCACAGGATGACTGGAATGGGGCTAGAGAGGCCATGGGGGGACCAGGCGGTTGGATCCTTACCAGTTGGGCTGGACTGAGGTTGGAGGATCTCAGGCTGGTCTGTCAGTTTATCAAAGGGAGTCTCCTCCAGGAGAAACAAACACCCCTGTGGGTGAGCTGGCTGTGTTTGCAGGTGGGACAGGCACCAGAGAATTGATTCAGGTGGTTCAGGCGGTTGCTTTTTAAATTGTTTCCACAGCACCGCAGGGCTTGCAGGGTGTAGTGGGTTGCCCAAGAGCCAGGACGTTTGGCAGAGGTGAGTCTGATCAGCACCAGATGGAACTTTCAGGGGCAGGGTGTGTAGGTGAGTCCTTGCCACCCAATGTGGCAATGGGTGTCTGTAGGGGGGACCTTAGTGGGTTTCAGCGATCTGGCCCCCCTTGAGAGACTTACATGGGGCAGGGGAGGTTGGACCTAGCAGGGAAATAAAGAGACCTGGGGGAGGATCGGGAATCCTTAGAGATGTCTGGAGTACGCACACTTTTTGTAGATGCTAATGGTATTACACAGCTGCTGCAAGCTAACCTGCAGTTATTTCAGCAGCTGGGAGCACACATGGTTGTGGGGTCGGGAAGGGGTAGTAATGGAAGCCCAGCATGGTCCCGAGTTTGGGAGACAGACAATAGGTGGGTTCAACCTCTCTCCAGAGGATGGGAGCCCCTAGTGGTGGGAGATTTCTGGGCATCTTTCGAATCATCCATTAACAGAGACTGTAAATTGGTGAGATAGAGTTGCTGCCCCAAGGGAGGCTGCCGGTGTGTGTAGGGGGGGCGGCGAAAATGCCCTGAGGGTGCGCCAACAGTCAATCATGAGGATGATAGGGTTGCTGACCTAATGGGAGTTCACCTGGCCAGTAGCACTAGGGATAAAATTTTGAGAGGTGACTATGTAGACATATTATCTTTGTTGCACAGGGAAGTACTGACAGACAGTAAGCTAGGACAATGAAAAATCTGAGCAGCCAGGGGTAACTGGAGCATGGGAAAATTGGGAGGCTGCTTTCCTGATCTATACAGGAGTTATTGCAGAGGCTTACCCAGACAGAAGCCCAGCATTGTTTAAATATACGGTCATAATCAGATGGTTATATAATATATTTGTGGCATGTCTTGGTTTAATTATGATTAACAGTTTAGACTGAGGGTGACAACACAAACTGGGATCCGGTGGGACATATCACACCATATGCTGGTATTGGAATGGAATGGATAACACCACAGCAAGCCCAGCAAAGGCTTGAGGCGTGTAATGATATTTTCTAGGCATTCAATGAAAGTGGTTGTTTTCATAGCATCTGCAAATTCAGGCATGCTTGCAAAACATGCTTTGGGGCTCATAGCCAGGGCCGGCTCCAAGCACCAGCTTATCAAGCAGGTGCTTGGGGCTGCAACTCCGGAGCAGGGCAGCACTTACAGGTATTCGGCGGCAATTCGACGGAGGGTCCCTCACTCCCGCTCAGAGCGAAGGACCTCCTGCTGAATTGCTGCAGATTGTGATTGCAGCTTTTTTTTTTTTTTTTTTTTTTTTTTTTTTTTTTTTTTTTTAAGGCTGCTTGGGGTTTCAAAACCCCTGGAGCTGGCCCTGCATGTAGCCTATTTTTGACAGAGCAATAAGGGAAGATCGCAGTGGGGGAATGGGCTGGGAGATAGGTCAGGTGCCACCCACAGGCCCATGGGGCATTAGCAGAGTATGGGAGACAAAACACAGGGAGGCATGAAGGGTGAGCTGAAAGCAGTGAGTTGGACAAGGGCACCATCCTCAGTTAAGATGGAGATTTTAAGGGTGCTTCTTTGGAATTACCCTAACAAAGTAGGTGGGGCATATTTGTGGGATGGGTTTATTGTGTGATTTAGCATCCTCTATATGGAGAAAAGAAGTCATGTGATGTCTAAAAATGTGAAGTCCTTGGTGGGGATGTGCCATATTGTAAAGAAAAAGATTACATGGGAATTAAATGAGAATAGTGTAGCAAGGCCATTCAATCAATTAGGTATACAGAACTTATGGATTTGTCCCCCTTTGGTTGGTCCCTAAGAAGGCTCTAGGTGAATATCGATTAATTCATTACCTGTCATACCCACAGAGTAGCTCAGTTAACAATGGAATAGATCCAGCTTTGTGTTCTGTGGCCTAGTCCTCTATTGATGAGGTCATGCACGTGGTTAGGTCTTGAGGCCCAGGGCAATGATGGCTAAGTGTAATATCAGTTAAACTTTTTGACTGCTGCCAGTGCATCCATCAGACTTCAATCTTTTGGGTTTCTCTTTTAAGGAACAGTTTTTTTATTTTCATAAAGCTACGCCCTCCAGGGGATGTGCAATATCCTGTTTGGCATTAGAAAAATGTAGTACATTGCTACACTGAACAAAAAATGGTCTAAAGTGTACTGTTTGCTGTACATTTTTTAGACTATTTTGTTCACAAGCAGGGCAAAGTTGGACAAGTATGTTAACCTGTTGGACACCTTTCAGGCCTTTGCTAAAAAATTGGGGGGTCTTCCTATCAGAGTTAAAACCAGAGGGACCTTCCACTACACTGACCTACCTGTGAAATGAGTTAGATACAAAGGCTGCCATATTGCGGCTCCCTCAGGATAAGCTTCAGGAGCTACTGAGCTTGCTTAGGAGAGGTATAGGGGGCCAAGTGAGTTACATTTGGTGAGCTGCAATCTATTAATGCACACCTTAACTTTGCTTGCCAGGTGGTGGCCCAGGGCAGTTATTCTGTGCCTGGCTGGCAGTGGCCACTACAGGCTTAGCAAAACCTCACCATTTTATGAGAATTCCTGGAGAGTGGAAAGAGGATTTGGAGTTGTGGAAACAGTTTCTGAGCCATGTTAATGGTGTATTGTTATGGAGAAAGGACTGGTTACTGGAGGTTGATTTTAAATCACCTTGAGTGCTTTGGGAGTTGTGCGTTTTGGGGTATTTTACCAAGGCAGTTGTGTACCCAGCAATGGCCCTCCACCTGAATGTAAAAAGAGAGTTCAGGGCCTGATGTTTCTGGAATTTTTTTCCATTTTGGTAGCAGCGGTTGCTTGGGGGAACAGAGTTGCTAATAAAGAGTGTGTTTCTGGTGTGCCAACATGGTGGTGGTATGTTGTTACTCGCCAGTCCTCCAGATCACACAGGGTCATGAGGTTGGTACGGGCTACAGTGTTTCAGCCTTAATATCTGTTCATCGTCCAAGGATGTGCTTGAGGTTGATAAGAGCATTGCAAACACATTAATTCATTTGCAGATGGACAGATTTTGGGAGGTGGCACCAGGAGCCAGCAAGGAATCTGAGTGGATGCTGCTAGCACTATGTAACCTTGGCGTATGATCATCGTCAGTGTAGCAGTGTTAGCGCAGAGGTTGGTGACTCTGCAAGTGTTGCGGCACTCTGAGAGAAGTTTTGATAAGTTTGTGCAATTTCAGGATCTGGAAGCCCAGTCACCTATGTGGCCTCTGTGTGGCCCATTACAGAGGAGCATGTGCTCCATAGTTAAGAATGCCAGTCTTAACTGACACCATCTCCAGTGGCCTATCAACCCTTATGTTTGTCAGTAGACTGAACAGTTACTCAGATCCTTGCAGCAGTTTCTTAGTTTGAAGGTTTCTAGCGGAGTGGTCACAACCCACTGGAGCCAGGGAGGATACATGTCCCATCATAGTTGATATGCTTAGGGATCTGTGTTGATCCTGGAGAATGTACTTTGCTGTGGACAGGAGGTGGTGGTGTTCAGGGTAGCATTTCTGGACTAATATGTTTTAGAGCTTTTAGGATCAACGAGTTAGTTCCTGGGTCCTTTAGGGATTATTCTGGAAGGGCCTTGGAAGGAGAGAGAGACACTGGGAGGGGCAAACGGTTATATTAAACTTGCAGAAGTCAGATACAGATCAAGGAGGCCAGAGTTAATCCATAATCCTACAAGCAGGGTGATGAGCCCTGTGGAGGCTTTGAGGGCACATGTGATGATAAGACTGAGAAGTGGGCCCCTCTTTATGCACTGTGACAGGAGGGCTCTCACATACTAGTTTGTTACGGGTTGTGGCTCCCAACCCAAGAATTTGGTTCCCACCCATTCAGGATTGGGGAGGAAACAGCACTAGCTACGCTGAGTATGGGGGCTAGAGCAAATCAGGCAATTGGGCCTTGGCATTCACAAGCAACCAGAATGTACGTGAGAGCCAAGGTGGGAAATCAGAGTTAATTTTCTGTTGTGTTTTCATTCCAGAGGCAGGAAGACAGGCCAGGCAGGCAGTGGTGTGGTTCTGCAGACATAGTATTGCCCACAGGCGGGCTTCCAGGTTGTCTGAGGGTTTGCAGGTGGGGCTCAGTGATGAAGCAGTTCTGAGCTGACGTGGAAGGAGAGGGATGTTGTGGGACCAGCTGACGCCTCTTCTTTATACTATGGGAGCCCGTGAGTGGGCAAGAGATACAATTGTGGTGTCGCTAGGGGAAAATGATCTGTGAACATGTAAAGAGGTAGCCTTAATGATCAATGCTAAGAGGGGCTTGGGGCAGACCTTGGAACGTTTCCCAGGAGTGAAAATTGGTTGGACATGCTGCAGTGCAAGGTGTGACTGGGAGCTGTGAAGCCCCCTCAGGTCGACAAGGCTAGGAGGTGTGTGAATAGGGAGGTGGCCAAATTCATGGGAGTCATAACGTGTTAGTAATTTCACATCCCGACATAGCATAAGGGGCACCATAATTGTTCAGGGAGAATGGGGTTCACCTGTCAGGCTTGGGGCTGACATGTTTTGTCGATATTAAAGGGAGCATTAGGAGATGTCTGGGAACCCAGCTAGGGGTGGGGGGAGGCAGCCAAGCTAATTGCTGGCTCCTCCTTGTGGCGGCTATCCAGTGAAGGTACTCCATAAGGAAGGGATACAGTGATCAGATAAATAGCTTAGTAAAGGGTTTAGAGTTGTTTGTTAAATGGAAATGGGGGTTTGTGGCTTATATGACTGGCCATGCAGGAGTCAACTCCACCCTCCTTTATAGCCCACCTTTAACCCTCATGCAAGGGTGGTGGTGCTCAGGTCCCAGCAGTGGGTTGGCTGGGGAACAGGATGGAAAGAGGGATGCTGAGGAAGTCCTGTTGGTAGATTTTAAAATGATTGTAGCATTATCTGCACTGTATACTTTTATCTGCCAGATACTCCCAAACAGTTAATAATAAAGTTGCAGGCTAATTAAAGCACATCCAGTATTTCCTGTCCTCCTTCCATTATAGCCAGATGATAAATAGTTTTGTAGTAACTAAAGTACCTGTGAATTTTATTTAGACTCAGTCACTTTCCTTGGAATCTACACTAACAAACGTCCAGACCTGGGCATTCCACAATTACACTGAGTAGGAAACAGTCTTTTTACAAAAGAATAATATTAATTTTTACATTTTCTTAAAAATTACCACTTTGTGCAAACTCTGAATAATCGCTGGGAATTGTAAGAAATTGCAAGCATCAATAGGATACCAGACAATAAAACAGAAAAATCATGTAAAAACTAATAGCAACTGTAAATTCGATAATATAGCAGAGGTTCCTATAGTGGAATAATTTAAAATAGCAAATTACTGGAGAGGAATTGTTGCATATGCCACTGGAAAAGACTACAGATATGTTGCATGGTAGTCTGCATCTCACAATTAAATGTGCTGTCAATAAGCTGAACTAATTAACTGGAGTCTGGATATGATTAATCTAGTGATCCTGTGCAACACAATAATACATTTATCTTATACATCTGGCATTAAACAAATGAAAAAGGTTATTGCTTAGCAATTTATCCATAGTAGCAGAGGAGACATTTTCAAATTAGACCTTTGAATATGAGACAACTGCAACCCTTTCCCCTTTACCCATAAAAGATTTGGTACTTTTAATTGAAGCTGATACATTTTGGCATGGCGATTTGTTTGAATTCATTTGTCAAAAATAATTACTATGCATTTTTTTTTAGTAATAGTCTAGCAGCTTTTGTGCAAAACTAATCAAAATATGTTCTGAATATGCATGCAGTAACTGCATTTTTTCATGAGTTTTTTTTCTGTGTATGCATTCATTTGTGGTTTTGACTTTTCATAAAGGTATATGCACTTCTGAGTATGCCACAGTCTGTTTATTTGCTATTTTATATGTTTATTTTCTTCTAGATTTATGAAGTATAAAGAAATCATAGTTCAAAACAAGGAAGGACTTACTAAGAATCAAAAGCTATACAACATCAGGGAAAGTTTTCATTTGCAAAACCTTCCAGTGAAAAGTCTTGGTTAGTAACAGATTTTCACATTTATATTAAGTTCCAAGTCTCTCAACTGCTTGCAAAATACTTTAAAATTACTTACAAGATAGTATCTGTTTCCTCTGGGAAATAGGTAAAATTCAGTCAGAGGTATGTAAGTACCTGTCAGAAGACCCTGAGCTGCTAAGGGTAAGTCAAACAAATATACAGTCCAGGTACTAAAATTAAGCACCTCATTGTAAGGTCCTATGTCCTGAATCCTCAGAGATACTTGTAGTTGCAATACCTAACTTTTAGTTGCCTAGAAAATCACAGAAACAACAATGTAATCCACAAAATGTCACTTAGATGCTGAGACTCCCTGTACTTTGAATGAGGAGCGACAGGGCCTTGAAAGTGTGATCTGCAAAAGTCAGCACACTTGATAGGGAAATATCTAAGTTAGCCAATAGGAGATGTGGATGACGGGTGTGTTAAGGCCCAACCTTTTCATGGAGTTAGGCGTCTATGTCCAGACTGCAAAGAAGTGCATATTTCTGCTTGCAGTTCATAGCCTGAAAACCCTCTCCTGGAGCCAGGAGGCTTAGGGGCCTATGTCATTTCTTGTGAGAATGAGTTAGACATCTGCTTCATTCCACACAATATTTCCAGAGGAGGTGGTGGTGGTGATGCCTACCTCATAACTTTTAGGTCAGGGTACATCTACACTACGAGATTATTCTGATTTTACATAAACCGGTTTTATAAAAGAGGTTGTATAAAGTCGAGTGCACGCGGCCACACTAAGCACATTAATTCGGCAGTGTGCGTCCATGGTCCGAGGCTAGCGTTGATTTCTGGAGCGTTGCACTGTGGGTAGCTATTCTGTAGCTATCCCATAGTTCCCGCAGTCTCCCTTGCCCCTCAGAATTCTGGGTTGAGAGCCCAGTGGCTGATGGGGCAAAAATGATTGTCGCGGGTGGTTCTGAGTAAATGTCGTCAGTCATTCCTTCCTCCAGGAAACCAACGGCAGACAATCATTTCATACCCTTTTTCCCTGGATTGCCCTGGCAGACGCCATAGCACGGCAACCATGGAGCCCGTTCAGCTTTTTTTTTACAGTCACCGTATGTGTATTGGATGCCGCTGACAGAGGCAATACTCCAGCACTACACAGCAGCATTCATTTGCTTTTGCATGATAGCAGAGACGGTTATCAGTCGTTCTGTACCATCTGCTGCCGGTGTAAATTGGCAATGAGATGACAGTTATCTGTCGTTCTGTACTGTCTGCTACTATCATGGGTGCCCCTGGCTGAGGTCGGCCGGGGGCACAAAGGCAAAAATGGGAATGACTCCCAGAGTCAATCCCTCCTTTATGGTTTCTAAAAATAGAGTCAGTCCTGCCTAGAATATGAGGCAAGTGTACTAGAGAACCAGTGTATCAGAGAGCACAGCTGTTCCGTGCCAGATCCCGCAGAAAGGATGAGCTGCATGCCATTCACGGGGGGTGCCCCTGCAACAACCCCACCCCTTGCTTCCCTCCTCCCCCAACCTTCCTGGGCTACCGTGGCAGTGTCCCCCCGATTTGTGTCATGAAGTTATAAAGAATGCAGGAATAAGAAACAGTGACTTGTTAGTGAGATAAAATGAGGGGGAGGCAGCCTCCCGGTGCTATGACAGTCCAGGCAGGACATTAAGCAGTGCAGGGGAGAGGAGCCCAGCATGCCGCTGCTATGACAGTCCAGGCAGGACAGAATTTTTTCTTTACACAGGAAAGGGAGGGGGCTGATGGAGCTCAGCCCCCAGTTGCTATGATGAGGAGGGTTACCAGCCATTCTGTCCCATCTACTGGGAATGACCGAGAATCATTCCTATTTTCACCCAGGCGCCCCTGGCTAGCCTCACCTGAAGCCAGCCAGGAGCACTCACGGGCTGATAACAAGGACGGCTACCAGTCCTACTGCACTGTCTGCCACCGGGCAGGGGAGAGGAGTGGATACTGCTCTTCACTACTGCAGCATCGTGTCTACCAGCAGCATTCAGTAGACATAGGGTGACATTGAAAGAAGTCAAGAAACGATTTTTTTCCCTTTTCTTTCACATGAGGTGGAGGGAGTAAATTGACGAGCTATTCCCTGAACCACGCCGGACAATGTGTTTGAGCCTACAGGCATTGGGAGCTCAGCCAAGAATGCAAATACTTTTCGGAGACTGCTGTGGACTGTGGGATAGCTGGAGTCCTCAGTACCCCCTCCCTCCCTCCATGAGCGTCCAGTTGAGTCTCTGGCTTCCCGTTACGCTTGTTGCGCAGCACTGTGTAGCCTGTAGATTTTTTTTTCAAACGCTTTGGCATTTCGTTTTCTGTAACAGAGCTTTGATAGAACAGATTTGTTTCCCCATACAGCGATCAGATCCAGTATCTCCCGTACGGTCCATGCTGGAGCTCTTTTTGGATTTGGGACTGCGTTGCCAACCGTGCTGATCAGAGCTCCACGCTGGGCAAACAGGAAATGAAAATCAAAATTTCGCGGGGCTTTTCCGATTTACCTGGCCACCGCATCCGAGTTCAGATTGCTGTGCAGAGCGGTCACAGTGGTGCACTGTGGGATACTGCCTGGAGGCCAATACCGTCTATTTGCGGCCACACTAACCCTAATCCGATATGGTAATACCAATTTTAGCGCTACTCCTCTCGTCGGGGAGGAGTACAGAAACCGATTTAAAGAGCCCTTTATATCGATATAAAGGGCCTCGTAGTGTGGACGGGTACAGCTTTAAATCGGTTTAACACTGCTAAAATCAGTTTAAATGCATAGTGTAGACCAGGCCTCAGTCTTTAGAGCGCTTACCTAGGAGATAGGAAACACAGATTCAGCTCTGCCTGAGAGAGACAGAAGAGGTGGGAGGCATTTGTTCAGATCCTTTCTCCCCCTCAGGCAGAATTGAACCTGGGTTTTCCACCTCTCAGGAGAGTGCTCTATCCACTGAAATATGGGATAGTCTGATGGGGTGGAGCTCCTTCAGTCTCTCTTGTTGCAGCTGTTCTGCCTTTCAAGAATCATTGGATCAGGGGACAGGATCTTTGAGTCTCCAATCTCCCAGGTGGGTGTCCTAACCACAAGGCTACAAAGTCAGTCTCACTCTCTCACCTTCTGGCCTTAGGCAGGAGATAGGCATCTGGATACCTAGAGTGAGGCAGCAGCATGCATGCAGAGGCAGAAGCATAGATGCTTAGAAACTTTTACCCTAAAATTGAGACCCTGAGTCAGTTTAGGAACCTACATGATTTGGCGGTAGCCAAATGCGGATTTGTTGAGCTCAATCTCAGCTAAAGGTGGGGCTTAGGTGCTTAAACACCACGTTTAGGCACCTAAGTATTAATGTGGATGTGGGCCAAAAATTCTTCATGTTCCATTCAGGTGAATGGGAATTTAGAGATCTTGGTTAGCAAAATTTGGGCCAATTATGTCATAAGAACTATACCAGTTATGTCATAAGAACCAAAATGTCATAAGATCTATACCAGCAAGTTGAATGTACTGAATGGTTTAAGAAAGGAAAAAATACCAATTTAGTAGTAATCTTACATGTTCAGAAATTACAGCTAATTAGGGATGAGCAAGATTCATAGACTCTAGGACTGGAAGGGACCTCAAGAGGTCATCGAGTCGAGTCCCATACCCTCATGGCAGGACCAAATACTGTCTAGACCATCCCTGATAGACATTTATCTAACCTACCCTTCAGTATCTCCAGAGATGGAGATTCCACAACCTCTCTAGGCAGTTTATTCCACGGTTTAACCACCCTGACAGTTAGGAACTTTTTCCTAATGTCCAACCTAAATCTCCCTTGCTGCAGTTTAAGCCCATTGCTTCTTGTTCTATCATTACAGGCTAAGGTGAACAGGTGTTCTCCCTCCTCCTGAAGACACCCTTTTAGATACCTGAAAACTGCTATCATGTCCCCTCTCAGTCTTCTCTTTTCCAAACTAAACAAACCCAATTCTTTCAGCCTTCCTTCATAGGTCATGTTCTCAAGTCCTTTAATCATTCTTGTTGCTCTTCTCTGGACCCTCTCCAATTTCTCCGCATCTTTCTTGAAATGCGGTGCCCACAACTGGACACAATACTCCAGTTGAGGCCTTACCAGCGCAGAATAGAGCGGAAGAATGACTTCTCGTTTCTTGCTCACAACACACCTGTTAATGCATCCCAGAATCATGTTTGCTTTTTTTGCAGCAGCATCACATTGTCGACTCATATTTAGCTTGTGGTCCACTATAACCCCTAGATCCCTTTCTGTCATACTCCTTCCTAGACAGTCTCTTCCCATTCTGTATGTGTGAAACTGATTGTTCCTTCCTAAGTGGAGCACTTTGCATTTGTCTTTATTAAACTTCATCTGGTTTACCTCAGACCATTTCTCCAATTTGTCCAGATCATTTTGAATTATGACCCTGTCCTCCAAAGCCGTTGCAATCCCTCCCAGTTTAGTATCATCTGCAAACTTAATAAGCGCACTTTCTATGCCAACGTCTAAGTCATTGATGAAGATATTGAACAGAGCCGGTCCCAAAACAGACCCCTGCGGAACCCCACTTGTTATACCCTTCCAGCAGGATTGGGAGCCATTAATAACTACGGTTTGAGTACGGTTATCCAGCCAGTTATGCATCCACCTTATGGTAGCCCCATCTAAATTGTATTTGCCTAGTTTATCGATAAGAATATCATGCGAGACCGTATCAAATGCCTTACTAAAATCTAGGTATACCACATCCACCGCTTATCCCTTATCCACAAGACTCATTATCCTATCAAAGAAAACTATCAGATTGGTTTGACATGATTTGTTCTTTACAAATCCATGCTGGTTATTCACTATCACCTTACCACCTTCCAAGTGTTTGCAGATGATTTCCTTAATTACTTGCTCCATTATCTTTCCTGGCACAGAAGTTAAATTAACTGGTCTGTAGTTTCCTGGGTTGTTTTTATTTCCCTTTTTATAGATGGGCACTATATTTGCCCTTTTCCAGTCTTCTGGAATCTCCCCTGTCTCCCATGATTTTCCAAAGATAATAGCTAGAGGCTCCGATACCTCCTCTATTAGCTCCTTGAGTATTCTAGGATTCATTTCATCAGGCCCTGGTGACTTGCAGGCATCTAACTTTTCTAAGTGATTTTTAGCTTGTTCTTTTTTTATTTCATCTTCTAAACCTACTCCCTTCCCATAAGCATTCACTGTGTTAGACATTCCTTCAGACTTCTCAGTGAAGACTGAAACAAAGAAGTCATTAAACATCTCTGCCATTTCCAAGTTTCCTGTTACTGTTTCTCCCTCCTCACAGATGAATTATATTAAACAATGGTGCTATTCCTTCCCCTTCATCCCTAAAAAATCCCAACCTTTTCTCAAAACACTTCTGAAACCCAGACTTTTAACTCTGCATAAGTATAAATGTTTTAGTTTATAATTTGAGTAAAGCATTATAAACAAGGAATGTCTAGCAAAAACAAAAAGGATGGTGCGGCAGCAGTCCAAAGGACATTTTACATCCAAAATCACCAAGTAAAAAGACAACAGACTCTTTTATCTTCATCTGGAGAGCAACATGTCTCAGCCCTAGAAGTGGGAGAGATGGGGTACAGCATGTCCTTTGAAATACACTACTAGAAAAGTAAACTTTGGCAGTGTCCATATCATAGTTGAAATTTTAGATACAAAATCTGATTCACTGGTAACACAAATAACAGATTTGGAGAGCTGGTTAATGCCAGTAAAAAGAAAAAGCAGAAATCTCTGATTAAAGCATGAAAAGGGGTGTGAGTTAATCATCACGCAGCCATCATGAAAGACAGAAAAAAAAACCTTAAACAGAGTGGAGAATCAGCTTGGCTAGAATGTTAGACTCATCAGGTTCCCTGAATTGATTGGAGCAAATGAACTTGGAGCAGGAATGATTGGTCCCTAATATCTCACAACTTGATATAGCAGAAGATCCAATATATACTGAAAGAGCAAACAGGATTAGAAGAAGCATTGTGTTTAAGAATCCTGGGTAGGAGATAGAAGCAGTCCTTTTTTTGTACTCTTACAGACATCTGTGACAAAGTGAGAATTCCAGAACCTACTAGCAAAGCAAAACATACTACTATATATAAACATTCTTATAATGTTTTATTCTTTACAGAGTTAAACCCAGAAACAAAGGCAAAAGGGAAAGCATTTTCCTGTTTAGGAAAATCTTTAAAAAGCTATTGCTGAAGCAGCAATTGGGTCAGATATTCAGGTAAAGAACATTTCTTTTGGGTGACTGATTTAGCACAGTGGCTCTGGAAGAGTTAAATAAGGGGATTCCACAAATGATGTCCCCCAGTTTTTATAAGACACTGAGGAAGAAGATGTCATCTTTCACTGCCTTCGTAACTGTTGTCTATATTTTTTTCTGTTTTAAACCAGTTTAATTAATGTGTAAAATGTTTGAGATTTTATTAGCTATTAAACAGTTTGGGGGTTAATCCTTTTTGGATGAAATAGATTATATATAAGGAGTTTATTTTGTTTTGATCACTAGATGCATATTGTTTAGATATTTGTTTGGGCCACTAAATACAGACACACCCTGCAGTTCTTCCAGGCTATCTAGCCACCACATTTTAGTAAATAGAGCTTGTTCTAGTTAAGGTCACCCCATGCAAGATGGGTCTAAATCCTAGTCTGGACTGACAGACACGAAAGGGAGTGCTGATTAGGATACAGTAAAGATGAAGACAGATTTCATCATTCGAAGTAGTGAAGTGGAAATTGATTATATGCATTGGAAGAAAAAGCATCATATAGGAGAACTATTCTTGGCAGATGTAGATTTGTCTTGGATGGTCACATTCCTTAAACAGATGATTACTGAGCCGAAAAACAAAAACACCATCTTCATAGTTACTGTGGTGATATATTATTGTTTTCAGCTACAACACAACAGAAGACCCTTCTGGTTTATAACAGTAAGATTTCTTTGCAGGATATAAACAGTACATCCATGAGAATTCAGGATAGCTTGAATGCCTAATTACTGTACTTTTCTACATACTGTGCTAGTGACTATGCTAATAGTTATGCACACTTGCCAATGCTTCATTTTCCTTAAATTAGGTGAGTCTATATATTTTTAGAGTAAAGAAATATAGTGAAGGCATCTAGATGATTATGCCAGTGTCATTCTCAAAATGAATGTATTCCACATAGAGTCATACATTTCTAGACTAGGAAGGTCCATTGTAATTATCTAGTCTGATCTTGAACAGACTGTAATTATCTGGGAATAACTGCCAAAATACACAGTGTATCCCCCCCAAAAAAACAGGAGATTTTATTCACTGAGGTTCTCCGTCAAAACCCAATAAAGTCAATGAAAAGACTGTCACTAACTTCAGTGGACTTTGAATCATGTCAGGAATCTTGTTTGTATAGTGCCAATAACTATAAACAGCTTTAAATAGGGACATTGCTATGAGACAGTGGCTGGTAGTCTGGAATATTAATATAATCATTTAACTGCGTTTTTAATAACTATTTTAAATATTTACTGAACTTGTAAAAACAAATTCAGCAAAATGTTGGACTTTAAAAAATGTTTTTTAATAATAGACCCTGTGTTCCTGAATAGTAAATGAAGCAAACAAAACGTTGTTCTACTTCTCAGTAGTGCTTGCATTATGAAATAATTTAGACCCTGATCCTTCAGTCCTTGTGCCAGCACAGAGCTGCACTGAAGCTCAGGGGCCCACTTGCACACAGTGAAGTGCAATGTTAGGCCTGATGTTGTAGTTGCTTCACACTGGTGAAAATAACACTCATTCCTCATCAATAAATTGACTATATCTATCTTTATTTTAAAAGAAAAGAATCATCAGCCATTAAGAAGTGTTCCCTCCCTTTTGCCCCTTATCCAAAAATATATACCTTTGGAATATTTTCATGTATATTGATTTTTGTAAACACTATAAACTTATACACTGTTAACAAAAACTTTCAAACAATATTAACTTCAAAAACATTTTTAATCTTTTAACTGCACAAATGATTTTTCATTAAAAGGAAATAGAAGAAGGGTGAGAGCACAGCTGAACCAAAGTAATTCCTAATAAATTCTTACTGAAAATATTTTGCAGCTCCACACAACATATACTGTATGTGATATAAAATCATACAATGTATATGTTTCCCAAAATCTTAGGATTTAAACTGAGTTAGCCATTTAAGATCTGAGCAATAGGAACCAATGGTATGCAGCACCTTACAAGATTGAGCTTTTGGTACCAAATTTAATTCCAAGGGCTACATCCTGAAGTCTTCACGTAATTCAGCACAGAGCAAAAAAGGTGAGCCATATGCCATTTTGTGCATGCCTCTGCTATGAATTGCATTAGGGCTACTTTGAAACACGGGAGCCTCTAAGAGCCATAGACTGACCACCTACCTCAGGATTTGCATAGCAGAGTTCTGACCTAGCTACAGCTTGTTTTCAGTAATCATACTTCCCTTTCCCCTCAATATCAACAGTAAGGAGGGTATGTAGTGTATGGATCCCTGTGAGCAGCATGCCACTGTAGCATCAGCCTTGCACATGGTTGATGCTGTCTGGGCCATTTACATAGCTTTTGTGACCAAAATACACAGAGTTGTAGTGGAAAGCAGATGCAACACATCCTAGGATCTACCTCTGAATATTTTTAACCCATTTAGTTTATAGTATAATACAAAACTTACATTTGTTATTTGTCCTACTAGGTAGGTAGGTAGGCAGGTGTGTGTGTGTGTGTGTGTGTGTGTGTGTGTGTATTGCAAGAACATCGTTGTAACCATGAGAGTATCAGTAAAAGAGACTTGGTCATTTGCCATTATAGCCTCTCACTGATATATATCTTCAATTGAATCGTTTTGTTACGTCCATCTATATGAATCATAATTGTTCTCGGTGGAAATTTATAAGACATTATACCAGTGATTTCCTGTGAATGGAATTATGTTGAAGCTTGTTGTACAATCAGTTTATTGATATTTTGCAACACAGACACAGAAATGTAGTTTATTGATCCATTGTCTACAGTTTGCTAAAATGGACTTTTATGTCTTCTTTGGAGCCGCTATATTTTTACATGCTCACATGTACTTAATGAACCATTAATCCATGGATTATTAGTATATTATGTATCCTCAGGATATGTTGTATTGGAGCATGCTGAGGGAATCTTTATTTTATGGTTCTAGCCATGTGCAATGTCTCTGTACTACTGTAAATATCAGTTACATTTTTAATGGAAAACAGTGATCAGTAGCTGCATTAGAAATCAATTTTTTAAAAATTGTTCAGAAATAAATGCCCTCATATATAATATATGGAATCTGACAATATTCTGTAGAGGGAGAAAAAAGAGAGACTACTATGGCAGGAAAAATATGTAGAATTCTTTTAATAAATAAGTCCTTGATTAGGTCTATGTATGTTTAATTCAATGAATGGGTGATAGATATTACTGTAAAATGTTGAATTTTTTTATATCTGATAGGATGGATCCTAGCTTCCAGTTCTATTCCCTTTATGCCACTCTGCAATCTCAAAGATGATGGCAGTTGTCTCAACAGCTATGTCACTTTCTTCCCACAGGCATAGGGGTGTAGCAGGAGGCAAAACAGTTGTGACCAGAGTGGGTTGCACATCAGAAATCCACAGCCAATGGAACGGTTCTTAAGGAACTGGTATAACTAGCACAACTGAGGATATGTCTTCACTGCACAGTTAACCTGGGCTCTTACCCAGGTTTTAACCCAACTTCCTCTACCATTCATATATGAAAAACCTCTGACCCTGGTTAGAGGGCTTTAAACCTGGCCTAACTTACATGGCTGGGTGGGATGGGTTAGAGCCTGAGGTCCACTTTAACTTGGGCTGGAGCCCACACACTTTGCAGTGAATTCGCAGGCAAAACCATTTGAGAGCTGATAGTCTTCAATGCCTTCCCACAATTCCCTCTTGAAGGACAGACAAGTTCTCCTGCTATTGACACAACTGATTAGGAAAGAATCTTAGACTGTCTCAGCACAAGAACCATGGGATATGACCACAGACATATGGTCAAGTGTAGAAACGATGAGAACACAGTAATGTGGTTAGTACTGTGCTATGGGAACACTCTGACCTGAACTAAGCTAATGTGGGTGTGCACACTAATGTGCCAATCGCCTGAGCTAACTGTTCAGTAAAGACAAACCCTGAGATGAGATTTAATCCTCAGTTGGTCCCAAAATCAGGGGACCTGAAAGGCATATTAAGGCACCTTTTCTTCTGTCCCTTCCCTCAAATCCTAGGTCCTCTGCTAAGTGTAGCCTGAGTAGAAGTGGCGAACTAACCATAAGAATATAATAAACATTGCAAACCAGCAATCTGGGAAAGATTAGTTATAACAGATTTACAAAAATAATCTGAAATTGCAAAAGTTATATTTTTATCCTATTGTAACATAAAAATGTCCAAATGGTTTTGAATAAAATTAAAAAATCACTGATTGACATTCTCTGGCAGATTTTTAACACTAAAGTTAGAAATTTCTGAAAATAAGGGTGTGTTTTGGGAATGCTGACACAACCTTAACTATAGCATTGACCCATTAATAAAAATTATATTGCATAATAGTACCGTTCTCTTATTATATCTAAGTGGGTACATTTTTCTTTTGCTATTGTTGTTCTTCAAAATAATGGCTTTTAGAAACATCTGGCTCATTGCAGTCTCTTGAAAAATTGGCAAAGGATGCATAGTTGATACGTTTCACCACTGCATAACTGTGATAGTGGGTGCTGCTTTTGTAAGTAATTTAAAATGCCGCCATAATATGCAGTTACAAAAACTCACACAACTGAAGTAAAAAAAAAAAAATGGCAGAAAATCAGATCTAATTCTTGCAACACTATGCCCTGTTTTATTCTTTTCCTTGAAGCTTGTCTGGCTTAGCTTCATTGTGCAAGATTAGAAATTCCTCTCCTAAACATAAGAAAATGGTTTTGTGCTCTTTCTCCAGCTAGAGAAGTAAAGAGTCAAAAGGTTGTGCTACGTCTGAACTGTTGTCCTCTTCATGAATCTTATCTAGACCAGAATTTACATTGCCTTCTGAGGTGCCTAAGCACCACAAAGCTGCATAACCTGGATACATTCTAGGCTGACCTAGTCAGGAAAAAGAGCAGAGCAGCGTGGAAGTGCTAAAACAAAATCATTGGCTGTGTGCTTAGGATCTCATGAGCACATGTAATTATATAGTGTCCCTGTATGAATAGTAATAGTTTTTTTACTAAAGTTAAAATCCAAAAAGTTCTATTTATAGCCAACATTTATTTAGCTATGTAGCTTTTCCTTAGGAATGATTTATAGCAGCTTATTTTAAGGGCTGATCTACACTGCGAGGGAAAATCGATCTCAGATACACAACTTCAGCTACGTGAATAACGTACACAACTTCAGCTATGTGAATAACGTATCTAAGATCGAATTACTCACCGTCCTCACAGCGCGCGATCGATGTCCGCGGCTCCCCATGTCAACTCCGCAACTCCGTTCGGGTTGGTGGAGTTCTGGAATCGATATAAGCGCGTTCAGGGATTGATATATCGTGTCTAGATGAGATGCAATATATCGATCCCCGAGCAATCGATTGCTACCCGCCAATATGGCGGGTAGTGAAGACGTAGCCTAAGTCTTGAAGAGTTCCAGTATTCTACAGTTTTCATTATTCTTTTATAAAACCCAATAATGTACCTCACAATATAGCTAAAATACATGGTGTCTGCTTCAAGGACAGTCTTCTTCAGGGGCATACAATCTACTTTCAGAAATGACTCAGTGGAAGGGAGTAACAAAACAGCAGGGAGGAGATAATAGGAGAAGGACATGAGTTGGAGCAATAGAATTAAGCAGTTACTCAACAAATGTTTGTACATAGCATGGGGCAGCAAAAACCAAAAACAAAAAAATCCCCCCAAATAAAATAAATTCTTGTTTCTTCTAGTCATTGTGACAGAAGTCGGAGTTAAGGAGAGGGTAATAGCTGACCATACCATGTCAGGAAGGGATATTCAGTGTGTACAAAGCAGTATGGGAGGAAAATATTCTTAGGGCTTGGCTACACTAGAGAGTTACAGCGCTGATGATGGCTTTACAGCTCTGTAACCTACTCCCCGTCCACACTGGCAAGGCACATACAGCGCTGTATCTCCCTGGCTACAGCGCTGGCCGTACTCCACCTCAGCCTGGGGAATAACGACTATAGCGCTGCTCTTGCAGCGCAGGGGTGCCAGTGTAAACAGTGATTAATCTTACTACGCTGTAACTGACCTCCGGAACCTTCCCATAATGCTTTTTAAGGAAAGATAACACTCTTTGTTTTGTTGTGATGCCCCTCTTTGTTTTGTTGTGAACTCGGGCTCCCGGAGCTGCTTATCTAAAAAACAAACACAGCTACTGTTTGCTCGAGCAGAGACCGGCAGGGGGATCAATGTCCACAGCTAGTGTTTGCTTGAGGAGAGAAGCAGCCTGGAGGGCGGGAGGGGATGTCCGTTTTGGAGTAGCTGCTTATCTGGTCTGAAGGTTATTTGCATTTAGTGAATGAGAGAGGGGTGGGGGTAGGGGTCGAAACTTTTAAAATGATTGAAGGTAGGCACTGTGTATCTTCAAGTCCTTAGAACTAGCAAGACAGGGAGCTGACACAGTGTCAGTTCCAAAAATCCACTCTCTCTGTCTCCCCCACGCTCCCTGTCACACTCCACCCCACCCCCCTCTTTTGAAAAGCACGTTGCAGCCACTTGAACGCTGTGATAGCTGCCCATAATACACCACTCCCAACAGTGCTGCAAATGTGGCCACACTGCAGCGCTGGTAGCTGTCAGTGTGGCCTCACTGCAGCACTTTCCCTACACAGCTGTACGAAGACAGCTTTAACTCCCAGCGCTGTACAGCTGCAAGTGTAGCCAAACCCTTATACAGTTGTTTTGAGAAGCAAACGAACAGTGTAGAGTAGGAGACGTGATGAGAGACATAGGGTGAAATGATTTAAATCAGCAATTAGGGTTGCCAGTTTTGGTTGGATGTATTCCCGGCGGTTTTATCACACATCATCATCTTTAATTAAAGATTAATCTTTAATTCTTGGCAATTCCAGGGCAATCCTGGAGGGTTGGCAACCGTATCAACAATCAGGAAAGTTTGAGTAACATCATTGATATTAATCATATTTTATATTTGTACTTTGTAGTGATTTTCCTAAAGAAAGGTTGATTCTTACTGGTTGGTAACCATTGAAATGTGTTGATTAGCAAGCTAAATATAGTCTTTACACTGAATTTGGTGGTACTTTTTGCTAACCAGGAGGATACAGTAGATCTATAAAAATATAATTGCTGAAATAAATGTGTAACTTACATTTATTTAGATTCTCAATTTTTGCATTTTTATTATGCTAGAAAATGATGCACTTTTATCTACCAGATGATGATTTACATGTGATTTGTGTCAAGCTATGCTTGGATGAAAATTCAAACAATAATCCCAAAACAGCATTTTAATTTTTTTATTAAATAAAACTACCTTAAATGTGCTGGATATATATGAAAAAATGTGTTGCATTTAAAAATGATCTATTAAATAAAGGAAGTATTATCTGAAGTTAGTGAATTAAACTGATTGTTTCTGTCCATCATGTCCTTCAATATTTTAGAATCAGTAAATCTCCTCCTCTCACACCTAGCTTTTATTCATAGATAGGAAGAAGAAAATAAACTTTCCTGCTTTTTCACCTTCCAATTGATTTCCTAACTTCAAATGAACATGTCATTGAACTGAACTAGTTTAATGAACTGAAGTGAAGAAAATATTCTCTTTGCACCTGAAGAAGAGGCTACTGCTGTCAAAAGTTGGTTTTGCACTTCAGCAAACTCTGGTTCGAGATGGTTAGCCTGTGACTTCCATCAGTTTAGTGGTTTGATATACTTTGCTGCCAAAATTTTAAACATCTACTGATTGATATTTTTATTTGCAATTTAAATGAAATTAAAATGTTATAAGCAGCTTAGGTCTTAAGGTGGGTTTCATTTTGAAATTTTATTTTAAATAAGAGGTTGTGTTTTTTTTAATGCAGTGTAAATAAAAAAAATAACTTTTTTTTAATGAATCAATTTTTATCCACCATGGACCCAGAATCAGAAACACTGTGAGGGAAGAATTATAACAGGCCTTCACATTTAATCTTGATTTGGTGAAAAAGGAAAAACAAATGTTCTTTTTTTAGGCAAAAACTGCCATTGTGAGCATGCTGAATATGGAATGCAGAATTAGGCACATTGGGAGTGGGGGAGAGGTGTGGCAGAATGCATTTAGTGATTTTCACTGATTAGAAATAGGAAAACTTTTCCAACAGACGTGCATTATAAAAGTTCACGTAAATCATGTGGCTGACTTAATTAGTATATGAGCTACTTAATGCTGCAATTTCTCCTTATTTTATTTTCTTCTACTTGCTAGCAGCCACAGCCATTTTGTCCTCTAATATATGAGAACTATAGTTGATGTGTGTCTGGTGCAAAGCAGGAATTAACTCCACATTTTATAAGGTATTTTTTTTAATAAGGTATTTTTCTCCAGTTGAGTTAAAAGAAGTTGTATTGATTGTGGTGTTTTGGAGCAGTCTAAATTATTAATTTAGCTTCATTTGGCAGGTAAGAGTTTTCAATCAATGATCTTATGAAAGACTATGTGCTTTTTCAAGAGCTATTATCTTCATTTTTAAGATATAATAGTATTAGTGAATATTTTATGTAATGTCTGCATAACTAAGTAACTGTGGTCGAAAACAAAGTATGATCTCAGTCTAAAATGCCTGCTTGACAAAAGTACAGCTGCATGAAAAGCAAATCTTTCATTAAATTGCCAAGTGCCTATGGCGTTTTTCTTGAGATAATGGCCTTCAAAGTTAAACAGTTAAGTGTTTTGCCAGCTGACCGTTCTGCACTATCCAGAATATGTTTTCCCTTCAAACTTTATTTAAATTAAAAATAAGAGAATCTTCTTCAAGGTGGTATATGCAGATTCTCACTTATGAAATTCACCTTCTGGTGCTGCTCAACTTTAGTAGATGTCCAGAAAAGTAATGGCAGTTGGTACTGGATAACAGCCCCCTTATGTCTCTGAATATTTGCAATTGAGGTTATAAGAGTCCATGTACTCCTTTTTCTTCCTTTCTCTGTGCACACAGGGATATTTTTGTTCTGAAAGTGTTCCTTAGAAGAGCTAAGGTTTTTAGGAGATCAGCAAGACTTTGTAACCTTTCTGGATCAGTGTAAAGACTTACTCATTTCCGCTCTGTGCGGGTCTAAATGTATTGGATTGTGCACTGAGATATGTTATGCCTTTAGTAGGGTGACACTACTTGTAGATCAAGAGATAAGGTGTTGATGGCCTGCTTCTGTAGCCTTTTTGACATAGTTAAACACCGCTGCTTTTTTATGTGGAATCTAAATCAGATGTTTGTTTTAGGAGGGTGGTTCTGCAATCCTTGTTTAAATAGGAATCCCACGTCTGTATTTTTAAGTTGTATTCCCATAGGAGGAAATATGCAGAAGCCATCTAAAATAAGAAAGAAAGGTTATTTGCCATCAGCATCAATTGCTGACTGCGTATTCACACTATCTACCCACCTTCTGCAGCCCAGCACCTCCCACAATTCTGTGATGCTTGGGCTGTTGCAGTATCACTGATCACAGCCATGCCCACTTCCTCATTGCCTCCAGAATTCCTTTGGAGGTCATTTGGGGTAGAGGGCCAAATGTTATTTTTAATTATGATCCATGGGCTGGGGTATAAATTCAAGACATGGTATTCCCCGTAATGCACAGTGCTTAGTAATAGTAAACGAACATTTAGTTATTTAATATTTGTTCAGCACCTTAATGTCACATTATCAGTAAGAATATTTTTTTTCCTTTAGCCACATTGCTATTTCTGCCTTTGTTTCTGTTCCATCCTCATTCTCCTTTCTTTGTTTACCTCTCCGTCTTTCCTGGTTTTGTGACACTTCTCTGTTCTCTTCTCTTGCTTTTTTTTACCCTGCAGCAGCGCCCAGTTCCCAACTGAGGGCAAGTCAGTACTTAAAATGCTGCATCAGTGCAGCTGCACCACTGTAGCTCTTTAGTGAAGATGTTCCTATGCTGACAGAAGAGCTTCTCCTGTTGATGTAGTTAATCCACCTCCATGAGAGGAGGTATCTATGTCAACGGGAGAAGCTCTCTCGTCAACATAGCACTGCCTACACTGAGGGTGGGGGGAGAGGAAAGGTTAACTCAATATAACTACATTGCAGGGTGTGGATTTTTCACACCACTGAGTGACATAGTGATACCAATATAAGTCTGTTGTGTAGACCAGGCCCAAGTCTGCTTCACTCCCATCCTATGCCCATTCCATTCAAAATAGTTAATGCTGACATTTAATTGTGATCTGGACTTTAAAGTTAATACTCCAATCAAGTTAATGGAGAAGAGATGTTCACACCTCTGGATGATTGTTTCAGGCTATCTGCACACTCAGGTTACTGCATCGGTTACATTTGGTTCACATTCAAAATGTTGTCTCAACCGCTATGAGGACAAGAAACTTACTTCTTTTTGTAATTACAGCTTGGATTGTGGAGGATCTGAATGTGTCATGTGAGCCACATTAATATTCATGTATGCTAGATCCCGCCCATGGACTTTGTTTCCTGAACTAGGGCCTTAGCTTGAAATCTGAGGATCCAAAGCACACTCTAAAATGACAAAAAGACTTAGTGTGCAAGTTCTGTCCCTTCGGAAGTAATTATCACACACTTTTAACACTGGCCTAGGTATATTTACACAATAAACTGTAGAGGTTTGGAATTTCTTTTCATAGAACTGTGAAAGGACTCCCAGGGAAATTAAACCACAAAAATGATTTCAAATAACATTTTCTATTTGGTTCTATATGGGTTTCTATTTGATTCTATATGGATACCATGCTCATCATGGCGTTTGAATGCCTTCCAGTCGCCTATTAAACATGATGTTCAGGATGGGACATGGGCATCCTGGCCTAGGGATTAGTGTCAGGCACAGGTCGAGCTGCCAGGAACCAGTTACCAGGAATCAGGCTGGGTTGGAATGCCAGGTGATCAGAATTGAGAGACAAACTGGAGGGCAGGGATCAAGAGTCAGTTACCGCGAGTCAGGCCAAGTCAAGGTATGAGGAGATCAGGTTTGGGCAATGGAGCCAGAGGTCAGGAACCAGGAGGTAGTTACCAAAAGTCAGGCCAAGTCAAAATACAAAGAGATCAGGTTCAGGCTACAGAACTAGATGGCAGGAACCAGGAAGCAGTACCAAGGGTCAGGCCATATCAGGATACTAGGAGGTCAGGGTGAGAAGTCAGAAACAGGAACACACCAGACCAGTGGTCAATGGCAAGATGAAGCTCAGTTGTACAGACAGCTTTCTGTTTCGTTCTCTGGCTTAATAGGGTCTGCGACCCAATCAGGAGCCGTGGAACTCTCCCAGAGTGTAGGGGCTAGGCTTGTGCCCCAGTTGGGCTTCCTGGATCCCAATCACAGCTTCTATCTGTGAGCTGCTGGTTGGAGAATTGGAGTGTGATGTCTCCTAAGACCTGCATTCAAGACCCAGGGGGCCTGGCACATGACTACAAATCTGTCACATGTTGTTTGTTCTCTCATCCTTTCCCCAAGGGGAGAATTGTGGGGGGGGAAGGAGTGTCTTGGTTTGGTAGTGTTGGGAATTTTTATTTCTTTTAAAAAATAATGTACCTATTGCTATGTATTTTTGTTAAAGAAGGCCCTGTTCAAATAAATGTGGCTTGGACTTGGAACAGAAAGGTTTGTGATGGTTCCTAGTTCCTGGGAGAGTTCATTTCACCATCTCTTACTGGCCTTGAGAAAGTCCTGGCTCCTGCAAAGACAAGCTTTACTCTTAATATTGAGAGTTCCATTGTGCCAGAGGAGTGTAGTTGTCGACAATGGTCTCTGTCCTTATTTTAAACAGTCTTTTAGATATCCTAGGCCCAGGCCATGGAAAGCTTTGAAGATAAGGACCGAGACCTTTAACATGATTCAAAATTCCGTTGGAAGCCAACGTAGAGAGCAGTGGACAGGCATGATGTACTCATGGTAGCCTGTGTTGCTGAAGAGACATGCCGCAGCATCCATGATTAGCTGGACTTTACTAAGAACTGAAGCCTTCCTGCTCAGGTATGTTGAATAGCTGTAGTCCAGCCCAGGGATGACAAAGATATAAAAATCACAAGAGCTAAGAAGTGGGGTAATATGGTCATGGCTTGTTAGAGATGTTCTTTCATCCTTAACTTTGAATTTCTTTGCTTTCATGGATTGTGTGTTAGACACTTAAAGCTTAGATGTGCCTTGAAGAATCAAGGCTGTGTCGGTGATGGTACAGAGACATTTCTTTCAGAACTCTACACAGCATGGGGATACATGATGACTAGATCTGCTGGCTGGGAGTTGGCATAGACTCATAGACTCCAGGACTGGAAGGGACCTCGAGAGGTCATCGAGTCCAGTCCCCTGCCCTCATGGCAGGACCAAATATTGTCTAGACCATCCCTAATAGCCATTTATCTAACCTACTCAAATATCTCCAGAGATGGAGATTCCACAACTTTCCTAGGCAATCTATTCCAGTATTTAACTACCCTGACAGTTAGGAACTTTTTCCTAATGTCCAACCTAAATCTCCCTTGCTGCAGTTTAAGCCCATTGCTTCTTGTTCGATCATTGGAGGCTAAGGTGAACAAGTTTTCTCCCTCCTCCTGATGACACCCTTTTTGATACCTGAAAACTGCTATCATGTCCCCTCTCAGTCTTCTCTTTTCCAAACTAAACAAACCCAATTCCTTCAGCCTTCCTTCATAGGTCATGTTCTCAAGACCTTTAATCATTTTTGTTGCTCTTCTCTGGACCCTCTCCAATTTTTCCGCATCTTTCTTGAAATGCGGTGCCCAGAACTGGACACAATACTCCAGCTGAGGCCTGACCAGCGCAGAGTAAAGCGGAAGAATGACTTCTCGTGTCTTGTTTACAACACACCTGTTAATGCATACCAGAATCATGTTTGCTTTTTTTGCAACAGTATCACACTGTTGACTCATATTAAGCTTGTGGTCTACTATGACCCCTAGATCTCTTTCTGCCATACTCCTTCCTAGACTGTCTCTTCCCATTCAGTATGTGTGAAACTGATTGTTCCTTCCTAAGTGGAGCACTTTGCATTTATCTTTATTGAACTTCATCCTGTTTACCTCAGACCATTTCTCCAATTTGTCCAGATCATTTTTGCACTCCCATTGTCACCAATGGATCTATCCTCAAAGCTCACACAAGAACTGACATTTTGTCCCTGGATGGGAGGCTCCATCAACACACACACCCCTTTAAGGATACGTTTATACTGCACATTCTTTACAGCAGGCTGTAGAGTACATACACTATACACACCCCTAGCACAGGTATAAATAGCAGTGTAGATAGTGAAGCACTGCTTAGTTGAGTAAAGACATGCCTGAACCCTGTTGGTATGTATCCTACAGAGCTCTCTAAATGCCAAAGCAGTGTCTTCTCCAGCCACACTGCTACTTTTAGCAGGGTAGTGTCCCACTGCTTCCCTGTTGCTGGAGCCTTTTCCTGCCACAGGGAATTGGGGAGGAACCTATCTCTGCTTCCTCTCCACCTACACTCCCCAGAGCCTTTCACTGACACATGTAGCTACACACTGCAGTGTGGATGCAGCCTGCTTTTCACTGTGATGTATGGCTACACATACCCTACATGCTGCCATCAGTGGTATGCAGTGTAGATGTACGCTAAGATTGCACTTGTTCTGTTAGGTAGTATTCAGTAACGTGGCAAAAGACAATTCCACTGAAACCACAAGAGGAAAAGAGTGAAGCGTAGTGCATTTTATTCCTTGAACCCAACAGAAATATAAACAAGTCTGTGATTAAAATGTAAAAGAAAATTTAATTGCTATAAACATGCTCTGTTTTTGATTAAGGAACTGACATAAATCACATTTCTGATAATGATTTCTTTAATAATAACAAGTATGTGGCAGGCCAGCAACCAATCAAAAGCTGGCACACTAATGATGGTACTTTGCATGCTTTATGGAACTGGGTTAATTGTCTTCCTGGAAGTTATAGTTCCTTTTCAGAAGAGGTTTTTGTTCTCTCTGTGGAGGAGTGGAACTTGGGGTGCTGCACTCTGGAAAGAAATAAAAATGAAATTTATTCTGCAAATGTCTTTAAAACATCTGTTTTAACACCTTTATGTATTTGTACAGCTGTTTAAAATATACAGAACTAAAGAACACTCTTAGCTATAACCTCAACTGTCAAAATATAATTTACCCAGCAAAAGAAAGCCTTCCCTTATTCAGCCACCTAAGACTCTTAGCACATCCACTCACCATAAGTCCAAGAGAAAAAATGTGAGTCTTACAGCATTCCTTAAGATCACACATCAGAACTCCGGCGGACTAGAGGAGAGGTCCAATTTTAAAGTTCAGGCTTTTAAAAAGAGGCTATTAAAGAGCTATCCGTAGTTGCAAGTGCCGTGGTATTTCATGGGGAGGAAAGAAGTAGCTCGATTCCAAACTTCTGCCTCACAGTAGTCACATCTGAGCAGTGTAGACAGTTTCGATATTAATGTTTATCCCAGGACACTGGTCAGCATTCTATATATCTAGTTGGGGAAAGTTTACAGGATTTCACTTGGGAGATGTGAATAATGTGGCATGTTCTCATTGGAGACCTCTCTTCTGCAGAGTTTTAATAAGGTGATTTTGGATTTTCAGGAAAGATTATTTTTTCTGCTTTTTTCTAGGTGTAAATTTGTACTGTCTGTATAAACAGATTAATTAAAAATGAAAATACACTTTGGTGTCTTGCGTGTTCATATATTAATGGAAATGCCAATGTTTTCACATGTATACGAATCTGAAATCCGTTAAATTCTGATAATCTGAATACATATTTTTGTATCAGATTGGAATATAGAGCTTTGACACAAGAAGTAATTTAATAGAGTTATTTTGCAGGGAATCTGTTTAAAGAATGGATATCTCCTTTCTATTAAGTTTCTCTCATCGTGGAGCATATTTTAAATAACTGTATATTCACATTAAAATGTTATATAACAGTTGTGCATTGCAGCTAAACTATCTCCCATTAATTCTACAAGTTTCTAAACTTGCTTGTATCTTCTTAGTGTCACTTTTGAAAGGGCTTTTAAGCTGGCAGTAGTGAAATTTCTATTCTTCATTAGCCTTTCATGGCTGAGACTGCAAAAATTGATAAATATTTCTACTAAGTGGAAATGATATTCATAATAAGTTTATGTGAAGTATGGTAAATATCCTACCATACAAGTCACTAATGTGAGACAGTTTTGACAGTCACTGAAAATATTTCGAACTGTTTTCTCTATAGTGAAAATACTTATTGATGTTACCAATATTATTATTTAGAATTACAGTAATAGTGTCTGTAACACAATGTTTTAATAACACATTATTTTTTGTAAGATGTATTGGTTATCCCCAAGCACCCATTCTCTAGCCATAATCAGCCAGTTAGTTTTTTGTATGCTTCACAATAAACGTGTGTCTTTAGTAAAGATGTGAACCTATTAGTATCCCAGAAGCGAATATATGCTATACATTCAATACAACCCATAGGGTGCCAATTCTGTTGCTTCGCAAAGTGGTGTGTGGCTTTGTGGTGCCCGTTAATGGAAAAAGGGGTATATTCATAGCTACACAGACAGGTGGAATAACACGTCAAGATGGGGTGGGGTGTCTAGTGTGGGGGAAGGGATATCCCAGCCTTCCAGAAGATTTGCTTCTACTGCAAAATGTTCAATAAACTAAATGGCTGATTATGCCTAGGATGGAGTTTCTTGAGGATCATCTGTATATCTTACAAAACAAAATTGTTTTGTCATTAAAATATTTTATTACCAATTTGGTATGTTTTACTCTTTTTCCTTACCCATTGTCTATTTGTTTGTCAGTCCCCCTTTTAGATAGTTTAGTCTCCAGGGCACAGACTATGCTTTCTTTTATGTTTAGAAAGCAGCAAATTGAAAAAAAACTATTGGAAACAAATAATAATAATGATAATCTATATCTAGAAAGCATTTTACCATAGAGAGAGAGATGTTCTGGGGGCTTCATCTTAAAACCATCCAGAAAGTGAACCCAGGGGAGAATACACTAGCCCACTTCTTAAATTGAATGCCTTGATGTGAGCATGTTCAACCAGTTCTCCATAATCTGCATTGGTCACCAGTGGATTTTTAAAGACTGTTAAGGAGTCTGTATAAACCTGTAAATCCTAAAGTTGCTGAGGGCCTAACTCAGTGAGAGATCACCAGATTCCCACAGCTGAAACCAGCAAAGGTCTTTAAGGTCTTCGAGCAGTTACTTGCATTCCTGGCCACCTGAGTGCAGGCTCCCGGGCTAGCTGCACTGCCACCTGCACTTCCTGAACCAACCCTATCCCTGAATCCCCTCCACACTATTGTATCTTGCAGACTATTCAGCCTTTGGGCAAATCAGGGCTTGGCTATTCCATGTCACAGGCTAGTATATGGAACAGTTGTGGCCCACACATGCAAAAACACACCTTTTTCTGGTTTTGCACAGTGTTTGGTTACTGTGTTGTATGTTTGGATGGCAGCTGGTTTACATGTCAAGTTTTTACATTGGTATTTTATGTTAAATACATGTTTAAAATAAAGTGTTGAATTTGTGCACCAGGCTGCATTAGCAATTTTTATTATATGTAATGAAGTGGAACTTCATCACGGTGCTCCATAAATTATGGATTTAAGTACAGGGCCAGTCTCAGTAAAATTATAAAAAATGCAAGAAAAGTCATCACGGTAATCCATAAGCATAAAAAAATCTCCATACATTTCCGCACACTATATGTAAAGGTACATTAAAAGTGTTTGCAAAATTCATAATAAAATATATTTAAAAATGCTCCCTCAGATGCCCCACACCCAGAAACAGCACAATTACTAATACTATTTCACTTTCCGTCCTGCATGGGACCATGTATGCCCATTATGTGGGTGCACAAAGCATCCCTGATTTCTGTTGCACATTTGGATCCAGCTCCAGTAATGACAGGTGCACTTTCTGGCTGTGTGTACCAGTTCAGCAATCTAGCAGTGCCTTAAATCCACTCTTGGCAAAAAGATTCTCCCTTATCGTCTCAGACATTGTGCAGAACACTGCAGGCCACAATACGGCAGTCAGCACTGACGACACTGGCATTCAAATGTTTCTGATGGCAGTACCAACAGAGTTCAGTCTGCCAAATGCACATTCAGCCACCATCCTATAGCCACTGAATGTGTAGCTGAACATTCTTTTACCTGCTCCTCTGAAAATCAGGGTTTGTTTTTGTAACCCATGGCAAAAGGCGGTAAGCGGGGGGGACCCTAGAATAACAGCGGGGCCAGTGACTCCATTTATAACAATATCATTCAGTGGGAATAATGTCCCAGCTTGTCCAGGAAGGTAAAGTCCCAATTTCCAGAAAACCCTGACATCATGCACCTTGCCAGTGCATCCCACATTAGCATCCATTAAACTGCCTCTGTAGTCTCTCAGGGCATCCATAGCACCAGAGTAATACCTCTTGCAGTTTATGTACTTGTTTTCCTTGTGACGGGCAAACTATAGCAGGAGTCTCATCAATGGCCTCAACACAGTTTGGAAAACCCATTCTCTCAAAGCCTGCAGTTATTTCAGGAACATTTGTAGTGCCCACCACCTGTAGGTAAACCACCATCCTGGTTGCCTCACAAACCTCTGCCACAACACCCTCGCAATTGACTTCCAAACTGATTAGTAACAGACCTGTAGCAGTAAGAGGTAGCCAACTTTCAGACCGTTGTAGCAGCCTGCTTCTGGACCTCATTTGTGTTTCCTGGCACTAAAGGGTCAGGGCAAGCTGATAAACCTCCAGGAACGTATGCTTCATCATGCAAAAGTTCTGGAGCCACTTCTGGTCATCCCAGGTCCACATGACAAGGCGATCCCACCAGTCTGTGTTTGTGGCCATGCTCTTACATACCAGGACTATGTGGCTATGGCAACAGGCATGAGCAGCATCAGGGGAGAGGTGCTTTGGCAGGTCAAATATTGCCACTAAAATGTCTACCAGCATCTCACAGATGCTCTGCATGATTCCCGAAATAGGACTGATAGCATGAGTTGGAGAAGTTCGTCCACTGAGTTGGGATCATGTTGATGATGACTCTGGCTCTGGGAGCATGCAGATTCAAAAAAGGCTTTGCTGGATGTGTTGGCGGGCTCAAACCATCTCTGATCAAGTCAGGCAGGATGGACTGACCACAGTCCACTATGAAGCAAACCCTAGAGGCAGCTACAGCTGGCGAGGGTGCTAGGACCTCTGGGATATGTTGATGCCTCCCCAGAAGCAGAAGATCTTACTTGGGTCTGCGTAATGCAGTGTGGACGCATCAGCATGGTTGGGTGGCCTGGATTTATAATGCAGTGTGGATCTCAAGCACAAGCTTCGAAACACCAAGTTTGCAGGTGCTCGTCCCACAGTCCCAGGCTTACTATGCAGTGTAGACATAGCCCCCAGTATTTAAGTTGAGCATCTGGCTTTAGAATGGGATGGTGAACCAGGAAAAAAAAAGAGAGAGAAAGGATGATCAGTCCCCCCTGCATGTGGCATTTTTAGTGCTCTTCATTCTCCCAAAATCTGGGTCTGGCTTCCAATTTATGCCTCTGAATAACTGAGCAGGATTCTTGTGGAATGTGCAAGTGAGCACTCATTGCTTAAAGGAATATAGCCATAATAATTGTGCAGTATTAACCAAGCATTGTGAAGTGAGGGGCAGGTGGTAAGGAATGGGGCAGTGCATGCATGCATGGTATCCCTTTTGAATGCCACATTTCCTACTTCTGCTCATTAACTGCAATACCATACGGTCAGTACAGGTTTCATTCCTACTTGAGAGCCTAAGTCATTTTTTGTTTTGTTAAAAACAGTAGTTTAGCTTTTTATGTAAATCCATTACCTCCGAAATACAGACATACTTCCTCAAATGTGTCCCCTTTTCATACTTTTCTCATGATCCTTTTCAACCCTGTGGAAATTCAGCAAAATATTCGCATTGCTGTGAATACCAGTGCAATTTCACTTGTTTTAGCCACACTGGGGTCCCAATGTACACAAGGTAATAGCAGTCATCAGCATTTTGAGCAAGTGTCTTCTAAACCTATTCAAGGCATGTTTAAGCAAAATGGTGCTTAAACTATTGGTGACCCCTCAACAATGGGAGTCCTGGGACTCCGACGATTTGTAACTCCAGTGAAGCTGTATTGGTGTTAGCAATGATGGGGAAACTTTGTAAAATTTCTGTAGTGTAGATGGGCCAATGTTTGCAATGTTGAGTAGTGTTCTGGGAGGGGAAGGTCTAAATGTACAATGTGGCAAGTGAACCTGTCTACACTTGGGTTTTTTTTGCAACTTCTGATCCAGCAGGAGTTCCTGTTTTTGAGTGCCAAACCCCTGTTCATCCACTTCAGCACTGATTATCCTTAATGTGCAGGAACAACCACTTGCTGAGATCTTGAAAGTATTAATAGAGCCACTTTCAATAAAATATGACAGGTTTTTAGTTTTTTGTTTGGGTTTTGTTTTTTAAGTTTGGTGTTAAGTACTTTGTACAAGTATTTGTTCTTGATTTTCATTCCACTGTAGAGTTGACTTAACTATTTTTATATGACTACTGATTTTATATAACTTGTGATTTTTCTATATCTATTTTTAACTGACTGACATGAGTTTGTTGAATAAGTAGCCTCATTTTTTCTTTGATGCTCTGGCATCAGTAATCTGTGTGTCTGGTCAGAGCCTACAATGTAGGCACTTGTGTCAAATTCTGCTTATTCTTCTGCACATCAGCTGTATTTCCCTAGAATAACAAAAATACGTTTGGTATTTTCTTCTGATAATCTTTTCAGCCGTTTGAAAATTCCCAAAACCTATCACTGGATTTAGTGGTTTGCTGTCTTCTATTTTCCCAGATACAGGAGACCGTGTTCAATTTATGTTCTGATTGGTCAAGATTTTTTAAAAATGAGGCCCTAAGTTTAGGGATCTCAGTAAGTGGCGTAGGTTTCAGAGGTGCCTATCACCCAGTGCCTCCCATTGAACAGAACTATTTAGGTACCTACTGATCTGAGCTCTGAAATCAATGCAAGCAGCTTGGTGCTTACAACATTTTCAAAAGGTGTTTATATATACACCTGCCTATTTAGATACGGAAATCATATATTAAAGCTGAATTTTACCTTTAAAGGGCTCCCCATCCCACTTTCTGTTCTTTTTTTACTTACTGTATGTGGTTTCTTACACTGTTTTCATTTTTATTATATTATTTGTTTTTGCTCTTGGTGGGGGAGGGCCTAAGAAGGGAGCTTTATCATTTCAATTATTTGAGCAAGAAAATACAGGAAATTAATTTGATATCTTATAGGAGGTTTACATATATACATGGTGTTGCCTTATATATTAAAAATGTACACACTTGAACTGAGGTGGAGATGGACATAGGAGACGGAAGTGTTGAGAGTCTCTGGGTTAGGCTAAAAGGGGTAAAAAAACCAAGGATGATGTCGTGCTAGGGGTCTACTACAGGCCACCTAACCAGGGGCAAGAGGTGGATGAGGCTTTTTTTAAACAACTAACAAAATCATCCAAAGCCCAAGATTTGGTGGTGATGGGAGACTTCAGCTATCCAGATATATGTTGGGAAAATAACACCGTGGGGCACAGACAATCCAAAAAGTTCTTGGACTGCATTGCAGACAACTTTTTATTTCAGAAGGTTGAAAAAGCTACTAGGGGAGAAGCTGTTCTAGATTTGATTTTAACAAATAGGGAGGAACTCGTTGAGAATTTGAAAGTAGAAGGCAGCTTGGGTGAAAGTGATCATGAAATCATGAGAGTTTGCAATTCTAAGGAAGGGTAGAAGGGAGTACAGCAAAATAGAGACAATGGATTTCAGGAAGGCGGTTTTTGGTAAGCTCAGAGAGCTGATAGGTAAGGTCCCATGGGAATCAAGACTGAGGAGAAAAACAACTGAGAAGAGTTGGCAGTTTTTCAAAGGGACACTATTAAGGGCCCAAAAGCAAGCTATTCCGATGGGTAGGAAAGATAGAAAATGTGGCAAAAGACCACCTTGGCTTAACCACGAGATCTTGCATGATCTAAAAAATAAAAAGGAGTCATATAAAAAATGCAAACTAGGTCCAGATTACAAAGAATGAATATAGGCAAACATCACAGGAATGCAGGGGCAAGATTAGAAATGCAAAGGCACAAAATGAGCTCAAACTTGCTATGGGAATAAAGGGAAACAAGATGACATTTTATCAATACCTTAGAAGCAAGAGGAAGACCAAGGACAGGGTAGACCCACTGCTCAGTGAGGAGGGAGAAACAGTAACAGGAAACTTGGAAATGGCAGAGACGCTTAATGACTTCTTTGTTTCGAGCTTCACTGAGAAGTCTGAAGGAGTGCCTAACATAGTGAATGCTTATGGGAAGGGGATAGGTTTAGAAGATGAAATAAAAAAAGAACAAGTTAAAAATCATTTAGAAGAGTTAGATGCCTGCAAGTCACCAGGGCCTGATGAAATGCATCCTAGAATACTCAAGGAGCTAATAGAGGAGGTATCCGAGCCTCTAGCTATTATCTTTGGAAAATCATGGAAGACAGGAGAGATTCCAGAAGACTGGAAAAGGGCAAATATAGTGCCCATCTATAAAAAGGGAAATAAAAACAACCCAGGAAACTACAGACCAGTTAATTTAACTTCTGTGCCAGGGAAGATAATGGAGCAAGTAATTAAGGAAATCATCTGCAAACACTTGGAAGGTGGTAAGGTGATAGGGAATAGCCAGCATGGATTTGTAAAGAACAAATCATGTCAAACCAATCTGATAGCTTTCTTTGATAGGATAACGAGTCTTGTGAATAAGGGAGAAGCAGTGGATGTGGTATACCTAGACTTAGTAAGGCATTTGATACAGTCTCGCATGATATTCTTATCGATAAACTAGGCAAATACAATTTAGATGGGGCTACTATAACTGGCTGGATAACCATACTCGGAGAGTAGTTATTAATGGTTCCCAATCCTGCTGGAAAGGTATAACAAGCGGGGTACCGCAGGGGTCTGTTTTTGGGGCCAGCTCTGTTCAATATCTTCATCAACAACTTAGATGTTGGCATAGAAAGTACGCTTATTAAGATTGCAGATGATACCAAACTGTGAGGGATTGCAACTGCTTTGGAGGACAGGGTCATAATTCAAAATGATCTGGACAAATTGGAGAAATGGTCTGAGGTAAACCAGATGAAGTTTAATAAAGATAAATGCAAAGTGCTCCACTTAGGAAAGAACAATCAGTTTCACACATACAGAATGCGAAGAGACTGTCTAGGAAGGAGTATGACAGAAAGGGATCTAGGGGTTATAGTGGTCCACAAGCTAAATATGAGTCGACAGTGTGATGCTGTTGCAAAAAAAGCAAACGTGATTCTGGGATGCATTAACAGGTGTGTTGTGAGCAAGACACGAGAAGTCATTCTTCCGCTCTACTCTGCGCTGGTTAGGCCTCAACTGGAGTATTGTGTCCAGTTGTGGGCACCGCATTTCAAGAAAGATGCGGAGAAATTGGAGAGGGTCCAGAGAAGAACGACAAGAATGATTAAAGGTCTTGAGAACATGACCTACGAAGGAAGGCTGAAAGAATTGGGTTTGTTTAGTTTGGAAAAGAGAAGACTAAAAGGGGACATGATAGCAATTTTCAGGTATCTAAAAGGGTGTCGTCAGGAGGCGGGAGAAAACTTGTTCACCTTAGCCTGTAATGATAGAACAAGAAGCAATGGGCTTAAACTGCAGCAAGGGAGATTTAGGCTGGACATTAGGAAAAAGTTCCTAACTGTCAGGGTGGTTAAACCGTGGAATAAATTGCCTAGAGAGGTTGTGGAATCTCCATCTCTGGAGATATTTAAGAGTAGATTAGATAAATGTCTATCAGGGATGGTCTAGACTGTATTTGGTCCTGCCATGAGATCAGGGGACTGGACTCAATGACCTCTCAAGGTCCCTTCCAGTCCTAGAGTCTATGAATCATGGCATTCATCACATCACTGAGATGTTAATACTTTGGTAATTTCACAAGCCATCCTTGTAATTTTACAACTGCAACAGACTGACAGATATGGTAACTTCAATTTCTTGAGAGACTATCTGATTAAAAACACTGTAATAAAGTGGCCATTACAATGCAATTAGTATAAAATGTTCACTGTACAGCTTCCCCCTGTAAAATGATTACAGTTTTTTCAAACAAATAATTGTAGTTGAAAATAATGAGAACGGTAAGAGCATCTATATAGGTCCTTTCGTTAGTGAAATATGTTTCTGTTTTAAACTCTGCTAAAAATGGAATGATTAGGAGAAATTACTGTTTGGTATGCAATATGACTGTAAGTGTTACAACAAAAAGAACACAAAGAACACACTAACGAGAGAACTCCAAAAGACGAGAACTATGCTCATCCCTACAAACCAGTTCTCCCTACAAAAAGGGCAAGAGTAATTTTGAGTCAATTACTTGCACCTTGTGATATGAGTATATAATTCCTGTAATGACAATAGGCTGGCATCACAACATCCTACTTGGTATTCATCAGACTTTGTCATTGTGACCAGAACCTCTTTGATTATCTCATCTCTAACCTTTCTGACGTTTGACTCTTATGTGTGCCATTTGACACAGACAGAGATAATTCAATCTATTATACAAACAGGCTCTTTTGCAAATTGTACCTATTAGTGCTCATAAAGTGGCTAAAAGTTAGGGACTGGAGTCATTGAAAAAATGGATATGAATAAAATTGCATTTTCAGTGCCAGCAAAAATAAAATTAAAATAAAAATCTGTTCCCATTGCTGTTTTTATTTTAACTGTTAATAAGTGCAAACTCTTATTGCAAATATTGTTTAAATGAAAATGTAGAGCACAAAAGCACAGAAAAGTAATTCTAGCAAACTATGTATCCTACATGCAGCTGTGTCCAATTGTTTTATACTAGTTTGTAATGTTGCTGTGCATTGTTAAAAGATGCCCTGATTAACACTGCGGTGGCTTCATTTTAGTGGTGGGCATATAGTCTGTATAAAAGATGGGGCTGTCTGCAGGGTCTTAGTTAGAGCCCCTTCTCTTGAGAATGTTCTCCTCTTACTTATAAAATAGCCTGTATCACTTGGCCATAAGGACATATTGCAAGGCTCAATTTTTTAAAGGGGTTTTTGTGGAATGAGATGCTGTATGAGTGCAGAGCTGATAGTTAGAGATGGTGTGGTATTTCTTTTATTTTATATATGATGTATAATTTATTTACTTATTTGTATAACTTGTGGGGTTTCTGCTGGTTCTCTTTTGTTTATATTAATTGTGATTTTAGTTAATTTTCCAGGTCACCTAAAGGGAGAAAGACTTATGTTTTTTTAAATCTAAATAAAAAATATAGTAACAGAAATATGCAGCTTTTCATCTAAGGATCTCAAAATGCTTTACAAAGGAAATAAACATGAAATCCCCATTTTACAAATGGTTAAACCAAGGAGCTGAGGAGACTTGCCCAAGCTCATACAGCAGATATAGGAATAGAACTGATGTTTCCTGAGCTGTATAGTCTAATACCTTAGCCACTGTGCCAAATATGTTGTTTTTAAAGCAGTGTATGATCGTTTGGCACAAAGATGCTATGTAAATGTAACCTAGGATACATATCTGAAAACTGAATTATTTTCAAGATGCAAAGATTATGAAATAATGCCTGAAGATTTGAGTGCCAAGTAACACAAATTTGAATAACCAGTTTTGCAACTATGTACTTCCTGTACACCTGAGTATTGATTTATCAAAGATTTCTAGTGGGAATATTCAGTTATGCATCTTCTCAGCACTTAGGGTTTGCATGTTTATTTCGTAGAGATTTCTAACATAACTGTAAATTCCTTTCTATAGTGCTCACTGTATGGGAATAATTTCTGAAGTTAAATAATCCTAAACAATACAGTTGATGTTCAAAAGATACTCTAAATTTGTTTTTCATGCTTAAATAATGTTTTCAGCTGCTCTGCATTCAAGTAGCTCAAATAATACACATTTCAATAATTATACAGATTTATTTTGATGTTTTGATTATGAAAATATAGCTCATAAACCAAAAAGCATAACATCTCCAATCATATCTACATTTCATTTGTAAGGAAATAAACAGTGTAACTGTTTTGACATGTTTATTTCTTGGAGCTGAACAAATTAACTATATGACTTTACTGTATAGAGCATGTAAATAATATAATGTCCTCTGAATATCATGCATGGTTTGCTATAGCCATTGTTTGTGAAAGGAAAACAAATTATTCCTTTTGGAATAGTACTTCTGAATTAACAGTATATTCAATTAGCAAACACATTTTATTGTAAAAAATGATAAGGCTGTATCAAGGCTGAAGTGCAGAAGGTGGGGGCCTGCAAGGATTTTAAAAATTAATACTTGCCACTCCAGGCTTGTATTAAACTCCCAAGGTTACAACTTATCTTTGACCTTGGATGGTTAGATGCTGCCAGCACCCAAGTGCCAACACCCCCTTATTGAAACCCCAGGAGGGCACACCTGAGAATTCCTTCCTGTGGGGTACCCTCAAGTCCTTTCACTCTCCCTCCAGGGAATAGCTGAGAAAGAAAACAAAAACAAAAATAGCTGTTGCCACCAGCTAATTAAACAACATATGCACAAACCTCTTAAGGACACACAAATTCAATCCTGTTCTTAAAAAAGGTAAATTTTATTAAAACAATACAAGGATTAAGCATCAAGATAGCTTCTTGAGATTCAGCTTAAAGGTTACATGTAAAACAAAAGCATCTGGAGTTAGCACAGAGGAGTCCACAAGCCTTACAAAATAAAAGAAATAAGCCTAATCATGTCTTTCTAGATATTCCTCATCTACTTACACATCTGGGGATTTCCAATAAGTAGTTCTAGGTATGAGCTGATGATTTTTCATACCTGGCTTAAAGCTTCTGATAGCATAACTGTTGCCCTGTTCCTCTCTTTCCTGGAGAACAACAATAGACAAAAGGGAAGTTTTTTTCTGATTTTAAAAAGTTCTAGCCATCCCATTGGCTCTTTTGGTCAGGTACCCACTCCTTTCTTTTACCTAGCCAGGGAGACTTTTTAACCCTTTACAGGTAAAGCAAGCAGAGAACAGCTACCAAGAGGGACTTTATAGCTAACTGGTTGACTGGGTGTCCATAAAAGGGAGCTCCTCTCCACCCCCCCACCCCCGCCTTCATTTATCACAGGCTGAAAGTGTGTTTCAGGTCTGGTCTACATACAGATGTTGCCTGGTTCTAACTAAAGATGTGCCATTAAACTCGTGCAACTTTGTGTGTGGACACTCTTCCAACAGGTTAAATGCAGTTTACACAGGTTAGCTTGTTCCTGTAATGTATAGGTGCAAGCTAAACTAATATAAGCCAAGTTTAAATCTACTTAAGAGTATCTACACAAAAGGATGTACAGGTATAAAATCACACCTGGGTTAAACTGATGAAACTTCTGTGTGTGTAGAAGTCCAGCTAAAACTCTCAAAACCTAGTCTCCAAGAATCCTGCATTTTTTAAGCTCTGGAAATGAACCATTAAAGGATCTGTCCTCTTCCTTATACCTAAATAATCCATCCATATTCACTGTTGCCTCACCCAATTTACACTGCACATCAGATGTAACTTTGACCCTCAAAAACAAATGCAAGGATATACCAATGTAAAAACTTAGTAACTTTAACAAACATTAGATTTTTAAAGTTCTAATGTGAAGCCATTCTCTAAAAGAACTTCCTGGTTTGACCTCTGGGAATCCAAAAACATCCAAGCATAACTACATTTTCCTTTCTTTATACAAGCAAGATTTACAGGGAATAAAACTGCTGCTGAAACACCCAGGAGAGCAAATTCATTCTTAAAAACCAACAACTTCTTCCATCATGCTTGCATGGGAAATGCTCCTTTATCCATTCTCTGGGAATGAGCAGAGGAATATGATTTCTGTCACTATTTTACGAGGATAGTATAATAACTGGATCGTAATAAAAATTGAAAGTATTAGTTTTCCTATGGAACTCATGTATGCATTTTTCTCGTTGAACCACTCACTAGTATGAACGCATTGTGTGGTTCAGCTTTGGCATATGCTTTAATAATTTTGAATACTTTTTGTTTGCCACCCAGTTGCCATCAATTTTCTAAGACCATTCTCCTTAAACTTTGCTCAGAACAAATTTTTTGGTGCCAGTGCAGCAATGTGCCACATCACATGAATAATAGATTCATAGAACTTCAACGTATTTGGTCATCAGAGCCATCTCTCTGCCAATGCAGATTTATTCTCTAGAGTAAGTTTTCTTGTGCTTTGTCCAGTTTATTGTCTTAAGTCCCAAGAGATGATGCTTCCATTACTTCTATTAGGAGATTATTTCACAATTGGTTGGCTCTCATTATAAGAAAAGCTTTTCAGCCATTCAGCCTAAATGTTCTTCCTTAATTTCATCCTGTTATTTCTAGTTATATGCCCAGTCTTTTTATGATCTTCAAATGCTTTTACACTGTTATCATGTCCCATTAATTGTCTTGTAGCTAAGCTATACATAGTAACCCTTTTATGGTAATCTGAATTTGTCTGTTTATTTATTTATTTATTACAAACCAATCCCTAGACCCCGAATCACTTTTATTGCTTTTCATTAGACTTCTTCCATTTTCTCTCTGTTTTCTAGTACTGAAATGCACAGGACTGAAGGCAGTGTTCCAGGTCTGGTCTCGCCAATGTAATGCAGAGAGACATGCAGCTCTGTTTTGAGACAATTCAAAATTGTCTTATGTCTTTCTTTTGTCCATTTCACATTTCAAGATTATATCTAGTTTGCTGCCATCTGTCACCCAGATGTCAGGTTTAACATTACTGCTTTCTAGATGTCGTCTATCACAGAGAAATTCTGAGTTAAAAGACAAGAACAAGAATCCGGCTCCATGATGTGAGACTATAGGAGGTGTCTTTGTGTAAAGAATGTCTGGGCTTGGAGAGTGAAGCAGCAATTATTCATTCCATTACTACCATCTGGTAATTGATTCCCAAAGCAACTTTGATGTCTGTATCTTTCTCAGACAGAAGTCACTGCAATGCAAGACATCCAAGAGAAGCAGCGGCTGAAAGCCCACTGGTGGATGCAAACATAAGCCGACTCCATGGGTGCTCCAGGGCAGAAAGGTGGATTGAGCATGCTCCCCCCTTGCCCCCCGGCCCAGAGGAAAGTCAGTGCCAATGCATGCAAACCCCAGAATGAATGAGTACAGGAAAACTACAAACTCTACTAGACTGGCCTTCAAGTTGGGGGTGTAGCCTTTTATTTTATTTGATGTTAATTATACTAGTTGGGAATTGGTCCTGCTTTGAGCAGGGGGTTGGACTAGATGACTTCCTGAGGTCCCTTCCAACCCTGATATTCTATGATACTACAGTGGGTTCGGCTCTAACAGCTACAGTTTCAAGTTCAACAGAGTTCTCTCTCTTTGTTCTGTATCTAGAGCCCGTAGAAACCATAGGCAAGTAACACATACAATCACAAAAACAAGGTCCACTATCTCTTAGCAGTTTTATTAAGGTTGCCAACAAAGTTATAAATGTCACAGCATAAAAAATTCCTAAATATATCCATGTATTAGTTATAACTATAGACATACTCACATCCTCCTAGATGGTGTTAGAGTCTGATGGCCCTTTCATGGATTGATCATCAATACGAGGATGCACCTTAAAGACTAACAGATTTATTTGAGCATAAGCTTTCATGGGTAAAAAACTCTGCATCTGAAGAAGTGAGGTTTTTTACCCACGAAAGCTTATCCCCAAATAAATCTGTTAGTCTTTAAAATGTCACGGGACTCCTTGTTGTTTTTGTGGATACAGACTAACATGGCTACCCCCGATACTTAATATGGGGATGGTTCCTGTTGGAGGTTTCCCATAGGAATCTCTATTTTCCCGCTCTGGGCATTCTTTTTTAATACAGACCGGTTTATGCGTGAATCCGCTTAATGCACAGTAGCTCTATGCCTCCCAGTGCTACCTATTTAACATGTGAGACTCATTAACACACGGAACAGTGACTTGCTATGGAGCGCTACAGATTTGCCCACTAACTCACTGACATAGAAACCAACAGGAAGTGCAGAGTGGAAACGTGTTGTACATCTTTACTGCTGACGGGGGGCGGGAGAGGGACAGCAACATTCAAGCACTGCCGCAATAGTGCTTTAAGGACGGGCCTTTGCTGCGGCAGCGCTTTAAGGATCCTCAAAGCGCTGCTGTGGCACAGACCGTCCTTAACGCGCTGCCCCTTCCCCCGACCCGTGGTGGCGGCCCTGCTGGTTGGGACCCTACCAGCAGTGCAGCCGATGGGAGAGGCAAAAAGGGAAGCTAGGCCACTGATGGGGCGGAGGGAAGGGAGGCGCAGCAACTTTAAGTTCTCTGCCCCTTTTGTGTCCCCCCCCCTCGGCCGCCGACAGGCGAGGAGAGGGCAAAGGGAGCAGCTGCCCCGGGGCCAGCGATTTAAAAGGGCCCAAGGCTCCGGACGCTGCTACTGCAGCAGCAAGCCCCAGGCCCTTTAAATCACCATGGGAACCCCAGCCAGCATGGACCAGGTGGCCTGGAAGGGCTGGCTGGGGGATGCTGACCCCTAGCCCTGCCCCGTCCACCTGAGGCCCCACCCCTTCCAGGGGCCAGAGCTGCCCCCGCCCCATACCAGTAAGTGTCCTGAGTTACTTTCACCCCTGTGTAGTAATAACAATGTTTTAATTAGATTACACATTTGAATTTATATTCTTGCAAAGCGCCGTTAACAGATAGGACTGCAGTATTTGGGATGCTGTGAATATGTATGTAATCCTAGATAATTATACATGTATATATATAGATATTTTAAGATATTTCGCATGGATCTCTTAACCCGCGGTCCGATAGCAAGTGGTTGTGACAGCTTAACTCCCGATATCCGCGCATAAACGGGTCTGTACTGTAATGTGATTGTGTCTATACCTACATTCTGTGCATGTACATGAAAGTGTCAACCCTCTCTTTCTTATTGGTCTGTGTCCCCTAGAAACACAAGAGATCCCGAATTCTATAGGCTGTGCAGGTTCTCATTAATGTTGACGTACCACCTGTATCCTGCGGTTAAGACACGTGCAGGAGACAATATTGGCTTTTACAGCATTTTATAATTTAAAATTTAATCTTCCTGCTAGACTTCTGCAATATTACCACTTGGTACCTCTTTTCCCATAATCTTAGAGCATTTGGTTATTTCTCAGTTATTTTCTTATGTCAGGATTTCTTGTCTCCAAGGCCTAAAATAGTTAAGCTAAAATCTTGCAGGCCTCAGCCTACAGATTCTTGTATTTCAGCTTGTCTTACTTATATCTAATACATGTTTCCTTTAAATACTGATCAATCTTATACACCTATAATCCTCCAAATTAACTCTAATTAATAGACAATAAATATAGATGATATAACAGGTTGATTAATCATAGCATCACACAATAAATGAATAATAAACTAAAATCATTGGCTACAGGACCAAGCACCAAAAAGAATCCATGGCCAAAAAAACATTTAAAAATTGAGAATCATTCTGATTACTGTATCCATAATCACAGTATAGAAATATCCTCTTCATAATGTGATTAACAATACTGAGTGTTAAGGGCTCCCCCCGGGATGCCACCTGAAACTAGGGGAACATTGAGCCCCCCGGCCAACCAGTCTGGGCTCCCACTCACCCTATAATGCTGTGACAAGCTGCAGACATGCTCCCGGTCTCTCACTTTCACTAGCACAAAGGGAAGGACACACACACAGCTGTAATAACATTCAGGCAGACTTTCTGACCAGTCCCTACATGGGAAGGCTGTACATCTAGGGTACTTACCAGATTCTCAGGTGCACATCCTCTCTGGAGAGTAAACTCAAAATGATACAGTTTTGCACTGCACAGCGTAAGCTCATGAAATTCACTCCCTCCCTCAATATGGAGGAAGATATGCAACTGCTTTCTGCCCCAAGTTATGATTTCCACACATTGGTCTTAGACAAAATAAAAACAAGTTTATTAACTACAAAAGATAGATTTTAAGTGAGTATAAGGGATAGCAAACAGATCGAAGCAGATTGCATTTTGTTTATTTGCAAGGTAATCTAAGATTAATATACTAAAGAGATTGGATATGAATAGCAAATTCTCATCCTAATTGTTGATTTAGGCAGTTTGCAGAGATTCTTGAGGGCAAGCTGCTCTTGTTTGTAGCTTAAATACTCCAGGTAGTCCTTTTGCCGGCTAAAAATCCCTCTAGCCTTGGTCCAACACTTCTTACCCAGTCCAGTCCTTTTTCCTCAGGTGTTTCCAGCAGTCTTCTTGGGCAGGGAGTCAGTGAAGAACCATGATGAAGTCTTTCCCCTGCGTTAAATAGTTTTTGCATATGGCGGGAACCGTTTGTCTCCAAGTTTAGTTCCCATGCCTTTCAGTGGAAAAACACTGGTATTCCAAGATGGAGCCCAGTAGCAGGTGACTTGATCACAAGACCTCATAGTGTCATAGCAGCCATAAGTCAGTGGCTGTTTGTAGCATCCCCAGGAAGGCTCTCTGGAGGGAGATTAGCTTCTTCTAAGACCTATTGTTCTCCCTAATGGCCCTTGCCAACCAGCAATCTAGACTGATCGCATTTTGCCTAGTGGGCATTCCCCAGGTGTAAACACATTTGTAATAGATGCATAGACAATATTCCTAATTTCAGATACCAAAATGATACATTCATACAAATAGGATAATCATGTTCAGTAAATCAAACCTTTTCAGTGATATCTTACCTGACTCATCTTGCATAAAATACATTATGATATGATTATAGGTTAACTATAATGATATTACTATGAAAAATATGGGGCGAAATGCCACACTGAGTATTCTAGACCAGTTCCAATGAGCATTTTATATAGCAATACAGTCTTTTTTGTTTTGCATTCTTTTTTTAAAAATTAACCATGTTAATCTTTTTATATATATTTAAGTAAACTATGCTTATATTTTCAGGGACTTTGATACATTAATCATTAAATCCTTGTGTTGGTCAGTATACTGCACCAAGGTTAAATGTAATATTCCCTTTTTTTTCCTGAGTCCAGGCAGACAAGTGTAAAATAGCAGATGTTAAACTGCATTTCCCATTTCCTTGCCCTGCCATTCAAAAAAAGTCTTAAATCCTCTGAATTTGGCTGGAATCGCCTATTTAATTTTTGAGCAGCTTTGCAAGAAAGCTCACAGAATAAAATTCTGCTATATTAAACTATAACAGGGCAGAAAGGCTTGAAATCATTAGGGCTCATTATTCAATCCCTTAGAGGATTTTGCAAGAAGGCTCTCAGAGAAGGGAAACTTTGCCAACCTGAACCCAAAAGGCATAGCATGAAATAAGATGCAATGTGCTAATTATAAGCCAAAAATATACTACATCTTTTCTAAGGTAAGACACAATATGTCTGTGTCTCGTAATATTCATAGTCATATCAAATGTAGCTTCTGTGAGAGAGAAGATGTACAAAGTTGCTCCATATACTATGAAAACACGTGTGCAGGTGTTTCCTTGGTCATTACTAAAAATGAAGTGGCTTACTTATTTCCTTTTAGTATATTATTCTTTGTGTGGTACTTTAAAAAAAGTTCTACTTGAATAAGAAATGTGGTTTTTAAAAAAAATAAAATTAAAAATCACTTTTTTTGAACAAAATATAGATGACTAGGTTGTTTTGGTAGGATATTCTGGAAGTAGAGGTTAAAATATATTGGGCCTGACTGTTGTCAGTAATTTCCACTGACTTCACTGAAGTTTCTTCTCCTGTACCTCAGTGGAAGTGAGGAAAGTGTTTTCAGGCTCAGATGCTTTAAAACGTTTGGTCAGATGATCCATTGGGACTGGCTGCTTGGTAGCTGGCCTCACTCAGGGAGGAGCCACAAAGGACTCTCTGAGCTGGCTTCCAGTCTGATTACAAACAGCAACTTAGAACAATCCCAAGGTTCTCTAAATTGTCCTGGATGCAACAACCACTATGGGGTTGGTCTGGGAAGAGAACTCCAGCAGTGGCCTTTTTCCTTGACATGTCTCTCTGCCAGGAGGATGGCTGCAATGAGTGGCATTGTAGTGCCGCAGTGGGATGTGAAGTAGAGCCAGATATCCAGCTTCATGCCACTGGAGGATTCCCCGGCACAGGAGTATGGTGGGGCAGCTTCTGAGAGCTTGTCCACTCATTAGCCTCCAAGACCTAATCCACTTGGTTCCTGAGAACTCAGCTCAACTCTGAATTCATCACTGAGGTTTCTTTATTAGCATACAATCAAACTACACTTGAGTCGATCAGGCTCGGTTGTATAATGTCTGGGTACAGGGCTTACCACACATCTAAAGTTATACAGAAACTCCCTTCCTTTATATATATTTACACATGACATTACGTTCACCATTCATTGTGTCACATATTTTGGGATTGGTTTGGTGACTTTGCAGGAACCAGTCTCAGTACAAAACTCTCTGTCCATGTGCTGTCAATATTCGCATTTACACTTTATCTCATCTTTATGTTCCCAAATTCTCTTGCCCGTTGTTATCTTGTGTTTAGGTTCCCTAGGTGTTTCCCCTCTTGCCTTAGCTAGCTCACACATTCTGTCTTTTAGCTTACTGACCCTGTGAACCTGTTTGGATGAAGTTTCCTACAGTAGCCCCAGCAATTTTTACATAGGTTGTACTCTGTAAAGAAGAAAATGAGCTGTACAAGAAACGTTTCACTTTATTGTTTCCCCTGTCTTGTTGGAAAACTTATGTCTGAATCTTGTCGGTGCCAGTAATGTGGATGAATTAGCTATAGGTTAATCACTACTAATAGTGACTATGGTCAAGACTGTATGTTTATTAGCTGTAGCCATATAATATTAAATCATTAATTTAGATTGAAATTTACCCTCTTCCTCTCACACAGCTCCCCAGAAAAAGCTTGTCATCAGGCTTTGGGTAGGGAAATTAAAAACATTAGGGAAAGTATTGGAATCTGTGCTAACCTTAAACTATGGACACAGTGCGGTGCTGCAACACATCTTCTCTGTGGCTGTTATTACAGCCTTTTGGCTAGAATAGTGGCAGTTATGATGGGGCTGTGATTGCTGGTTATGCATAAGTGTGGATTCTTTAGTTCTATAACAAGGTTGCTGAGTTCTTGTGTCCACTCATTGTGTTTTCAGGTATTAGACCCCTGCTGGGAGTTGCTGACTCTTTTCTTGCTTCTGCTTGGTAGTCTATCCTCCCTCATATCCAGACTAAAGTCATCTGAAAAGAGGTAACTGAGACCTAGAATAGAGAAACCCTAGGAACAGTGAAGCTTGGATAGAAGACTAAAGTTTTGTTGTTGTTACTTATAAAGCTAAACCCCAGAAAAAGGGATAAATTTGGACTGCATTGATGAGTATTTGTGTAGATTCCATTCAGAACAGGGTGGGAACTCTGCCCCCCTTCTCTCTCAGTCTGCTATCTGGAGACCTGTTATAATGATAAGAGGAGTTGGTATTCTGCATAAAAATAATCTTCATATGCTGTCTATTAACTGAGATTATTCCATCCATACTGTTTATGATGGTTGATGTTATGGTGGATGACAATAAAAAGATCAGATGCATTGTTTAGAATGCTGTGATTATATTTATACAGAGCTGCCGAAACTGTTCCAGACATCGTTTTGCAACCATTTTTCCTGACAGAATGATATATACACATAGAGATCCAGCATACTGAGAGAATGCCAGAATAACTCAGCTATTATGTCAGTGCAGCAGGTCAATTGATAGACTTGCAGATTCTGAGGCCAGGAGGTACTACTGTGATCTAATCTCACATATAATACAGGCCATAGAACTTTCCAAAAGCAATTCTTAGAGCATATCTTTTTGAAAAACATCCTATGTCATGACCTTAAGATTAATATGCTGGCTATTTTCATAAATACAGAATTAACATTTCCGCACAAATAGATTGTATTAGTTTTATAGTTCTTCATGTAAGTGAAATGAATAGAAAAGAGGCTTTTTTTATCATGTAGCAGTACTTTTACTAATAGAGGAAAATATATATTTTAGACAGAAAGACAGTGATTGCTCAGATGTATCTACTAAACCAGAGGTTCTCAAACTGTGGTCCACTGACCACCAGTCGTCCGCGAGCTCCATTCAGTGGTCCGCAGACAGTTCCCTCTAAGGTGCACTCCTGGGCGGCCGCACACAAGAGAATGAAGGGCTACTCACCTAATTAGTGGAGCCATGCAGGCATGGCTCCACTAATTAGATGCTTGGACCCTGGAGAAGACGCACATGTAAGGTGAGGTGGTGGCCTTGGGGGGAATAGGAGGTAGGTGGGAAGGGGCAGTGGGGTGAGAAGATGGGGTGGGAGGAATTTCATAGAATATCAGGGTTGGAAAGGACCTCAGGAAGTCATCTAGTCCAACCTCCTACTCAAAGCAGGACCAATCCCCAACTAAATCATCCCAGCCAGGGCTTCGTCAAGTTTGACCTTAAAAACCTCTAAGGAAGGAGATTCCACCACCTCCCTAGGTAACCCATTCCAGTGCCTTACCACCCTCCCAGTGAAAAAGTTTTTCCTAATATCCAACCTAAACCTCCCCCACTGTAACTTGAGACCATTACTCCTTGTTCTGTCATCTGCTAGCACTGAGAACAGTCTAGATCCATCCTCTTCGGAGCCCCCTTTCAGGTAGTTGAAAGCAGCTATCAAATCCCCCCTCATTCTTCTCTTCTGCAGACTAAACAATCCCAGTTCCCTCAGTCTCTTCTCATAAGTCATGTGCGTCAGCCCCCTAATCATTTTTGTTGCCCTCCGCTGGCTTTTCCCAATTTTTCCACATCCTTCTTGTAGTGTGAGGCCCAAAACTGGACACAGTACTCCAGATGAGGCCTCACCAATGCCAAATAGAGGGGAATGATCACATCCCTCGATCTGCTGGCAGTGCCCCTACTTATACAGCCCAAAATGCCGTTAGCCTTCTTGGCAGCAAGGGCACACTGTCGACTCATACCCAGCTTCTCGTTCACTGTAACCTCTAGGTCCTTTTCTGTAGAACTGCTGACTAGCAACTTGGTCCCTAGTCTGTAGCAGTGCATGGGATTCATCCATCCTAAGTGTAGGACTCTGCACTTGTCCTTGTTGAAGCTCTTCAGATTTCTTTTGACCCAGTCCTCTAATTTGTCAAGGTCCCTCTGTATCCTATCCCTACCCTCCAGCTTATCTACCACTCCTCCCAGTTTAGTGTCATCTACAAACTTGCTGAAGGTGCCGTCTATGCCATCTTCCAGATCATTAATGAAGATATTGAACAAAACTGGCCCCAGGACCATCCCTAGGGGCACTCCCCTTGATACTGTCTGCCAACTACACATGGAGCCATTGATCACTACTCATTGAGCCCGATGATCTAGCCAGCTTTCTATCCACCTTTTACTCCATTCATCCAGCCCACATTTCTTTAACTTGCAAGCAAGAATACTGTGGGAGACCGTATCAACAGCTTTGCTAAAGTCAAGGAATTTAGGATGTTCAGGGCTGCAGCAGCCAGAGAAAGAGGCAACTTTCCGCAGCTCCAGGGCTACGGTTGTTGGGGAGAGACCCCCCCCTTTCCAGCCCCAGCTTGGGGCTGCCGTGGTGAGGGAAAGGGGGAGAGACCCCACCGCTTCCCAGCCCAGCTCAGGGGCTGCCACAGCAGGGAAGAGGGGGTACATCCATCGCATTAGAAAGGTAAGACTACTGATATTAAAATATGAGTTGTGTACTTTTATTTGTAGAACAAAAAAAGGTTAATTATTAAGGGGTTTTTTATATAGCTCTTTTATCCAAAGTGCTTTACAAACAACATTTGGAAAGATCAGTAAGTGGTCCACAAAGACCCTTAGCAATTTTCAAATGGTCCACGAAAAAAGAAGTTTGAGAACCACTGTACTAGACTATAGTCCTGTTCGCAGAGTGAATATTACTTTGTCTATCATTTAATCTTCCTATTTAAATACATCTGCAAATCCCACCAGTATGTTTAGTACATGTGTAACTCCCAGCACAGCATCACATCAATTTGTGAAATGAAAAGGAGATATTTAATGATGAGGAGCAGTACACTGCTTCATACTGCAGCTTCTTCAAAAAACCTGGTGTGTTCTCTTTGAGAGAAATTCTCACAGAGAGAGTCCATGCAAGGCTTTATGCACTATTTAAATGCTGTGTCAAAGCTTTAAGTGGAAGATAGGTGCTTGTGCAGGATTCTGTTCTGGGATTAATTTCACCCTCTGTGTGAAACACTGATTGAGATTAAATTAAATTAAATTATTGATATTAAGTATTTGCTTTACTCCTAGATCAGTGTTTCTCAAACTGGGATGGCAGCTTGTGTAGGGAAAACCCCGGCGGGCCTGGCCAGTTTGTTTACCTGCCCTGTCCGCAGGTCCGGCCAATCGCAGCTCCCACTAGTCACGGTTCGCTGCTCCAGGCCAATGGGAGCTGCTGGAAGCAGCGTGGGCCAAGAGACTTACTGGCCGCTGCTTCCAGCAGTCCCCATTGGCCTGCAGCGGTGAACTGCAGCCAGTGGGAGCTGCGATCGGCTGGACCTGCAGATGGGGCAGGTAAACAAACCAGCCCAGCCCGCCAGGGGCTTTCCCTACTCAAGCGGCGACCCCAATTTGAGAAACACTGTCTTAGATGCAATGACACTGTCAATGAGTGGCCTCCTCTTGGGCACCCTCTCCTGGTTTCATGGCAGACCTGTAAGCGGCGCCGTGCCTCATTTTCCCCTTTTGGTTCCTCAGTTAACTCAAAACAGGCTTTTTACAAGTTCTAGTAGCAGCAGCCCTCCTTAGGCTCTGGTTTGTTAACTTAACTTCCAGATTTAAACACAAAAATCTTCCCTCCAGCCTTAAGGTGGAAACAGCCCCAAACCTCCCTGTTGTCTCAGAGTTTTTCTACATTAGCAGTCTACTCCCAGCCCTTCCTACCTGGGCCTTAGTATCTTGGTCTTAAGATCTTCCCTGGAGGAGCCGCTCACTCACTGCAGTCTCTACACAGATCCCTTCTCCTCTCCCCAGTTGCAGCTTCCTATTGCTCATATAGTGGAATCACCTGATCCAGCCCAGGTGTGCCTCTAGTAATTAGGGTTGGCTATCCCCAGGCTTTCAAGCCATTAAGAGCTGAGCCACTCTGTGACACACACAACCCTTTGAACCTTGCCCACCCTATGGCAAGTTCTACCTTAGGGAATGTTTTATTTCTTTCATTGGCCTCTGTTGGTCTCACTCTGCAGCCTCTGCCCCAATCCTTTCATCTGACTACTTTCAGATAGAAACTGCCCTCTCTCCAAAGGTGCCTACATCTCTGCCACCTAAAGACGAAGCCTGTTGCTTTTGTCCACCACCACCAGCATATCAATTTGCCACTTCAAGCCCTTCTTATCCATGGCTAATTCGTCCTTTTCTTCAGGGCCAGCTGCCTAGCTTCTTTAAAAGCCGCTTGTTCCTTCTGATATCTCTCCATCAAGGAGAGCAGCCCATTAATGTCCCTTCCCAAGAACATGGTACTGACATCCTTTTCGCACCCAGCAGGCCTGTCCTGACACCCTTCGACGTTTCTATGTACTGATTATGCATCCACTTTCCTCCTTGACAGTAGTGGGGTCTTGCAAATCCTGTCGAGTTCTCCAATGTCAACAAGTGACCTCCTCCCGGGTTCCCCCATGTGGCCTCAGGGTAGCCGTGCAAGCAGCCCCTCACCTCAGTTTCCCTCTTGGTTCCTCAATAAACTTCAAAAAAAGGCTTTTACAAGTCCAGTAGCAACAGTGCTCATTAGGCTCTGCTTTATTAACTTAAAGTTCAAATTTAAACACAAAAATCTTCTCTCCATTTTTAAACTGGGTGCAGCCCCAAACTCCCCTGATCTCTCAGTGCTTTTCTGCTTTAGCAAACTACTCCTAGACCCTTCTGAGATGGGGCACTTCCTCTGGTCTTAAAGGGTCTTGCAGGGAAGACCCTCTCACTCATTGCAATCTTTTTCTCACTCACCTCCCCCTGGGTTTCAGAGCCAAGCAGGATCATCTACACAGCTATTTTTAGCGCTGTAGCGGAAGCCACACAAGTCCACACATGTACATGCATGTAGACCCGGCCTCTGAGACTCCCTGCTACAGGTACATTCACTAAAATGTTTTAGTTGCCAACATCAGAAATAGCTTTAATGGTTACCATAACTCATTTTAAGTGCAAATTAATATTGATTGTATTAGTTTCAAAATCAAAGTCAAAATGATGAAGCTCATAGAATGATAGATACTTCCTATTTTCTTGCTATATGAACAGTAGGCATAAATTCTCACACGTTAACAAGGATTTGATTCTAAATACGTAGAGTATTTTTATGGCCTTCCTCTATATTAATCTTGATAATTTAATTCTTTTAATAGAAATAATACAATTTTAATTTATTTATTCAGTGAAACAGTTGCCACTAGCTTCTGTTTTCCCAAGAGTTTAACGTGATAAATATAATTCTTCTAACAGCAATTTTCAGGAAAGTAATAATATCTTGAATTGCCAGTTTAGATGTGTATTCTAAGAGGCAACAGCTCAATTAGTGCATGGAAAGATCAAGAGGGATTAATCAATCAACATAACAAAGAGTGCCTAAATAACTTCATATCTAATTACTTAGATTAAGCTGAATGTTGTCATAACTTCTTTAAAAAATAAAACACATAATCTGTTTTTGGCACAGGCTGCATCTTTATATGAGTACAGCATCCATCACAATGCAACCCAATGCTGATTGGGAATTCTGGGCACTACCATAATATAAATATATACAGTAGTGCTGTCGCCCTGTTTGTCCCAGGATATTAGGGAGAGAAGGCCCAACTTCTGTTGGTGAGAGACACCAGCTTTGGAGGTTACTCAGAGCTCTTCTTCAAGTCTAGGAAATGTACTCAAGACTGTCACAGCTAAATAAAAGGTAAAACATTGTTTAGCCTTAGCAGTTAACACATATTTCGAGGGACCATTTGAGATGACACCACTCCAGTCCAGTCATAGGGGGAAAGGGAAAAACAATGATCAACATTCCCCACAACACACCTTTCGAGATCCATGTGTCCTACACTTGCCTGTTACAACATGTGGTGCACTCAATGGCCCAATAACAACTATGTGGGTGAAACAAGACAATCACTATGCTCTCAACTGAACTCACACAGAAAAATGATAAAAGAGGAAAATACCATATCACCTGTAGTTGAACACTTTTTACAAAGGAGTCACTCTATATCTGAACTTTCAGTCCTCATCCTCAAAGGAAACCTGCACAACATCTTAAAAGACGAACCTGCGAGCTTAAATTCATAATTTTCCAAGATACTAAAAAAATCATGGGCTGAATAGTATCAGAGGGGTAGCCGTGTTAGTCTGGATCTGTAAAAGCAGCAAAGAATCCTGTGGCACCTTATAGTCTATCAGACGTTTTGGAGCATGAGCTTTCGTGGGTGAATACCCACTTCGTCAGATGCATGTAGTGGAAGATTCCAGGGGCAGATATATTTATGCAGGCAAGCTAGAGATAATAAGATAGTTCAATCAGGGAGGATAAGGCCCTGTTCTAGCAGTTGAGGTGTGAAAACCAAGGGAGGAGAAACTGGTTTTGTAATTGGCAAGCCATTCACAGTCTTTGTTTAATCCTGAGCTGATGGTGTCAAATTTGCAGATGAACTGAAGCTCAGCAGTTTCTCTTTGAAGTCTGGTCCTGAAATTTTTTTGCTGCAGGATGGCCACCTTAAGGTCTGCTATAGTGTGGCCAGGGAGGTTGAAGTGTTCTCCTACAGGTTTTTGTATATTGCCATTCCTAATATCTGATTTGTGTCCGTTTATCCTTTTCGTAGCGACTGTCCAGTTTGGCCGATGTACATAGCAGAGGGGCATTGCTGGCATATGATGGCGTATATTACATTGGTGGACGTGCAGGTGAATGAACCGGTGATGGTGTGGCTGATCTGGTTAGGTCCTGTGATGGTGTCACTGGTGTAGATATGTGGGCAGAGTTGGCATTGAGGTTTGTTGCATGGACTGGTTTCTGAGCTAGAGTTACTATGGTACCATGTGCAGTTACTGGTGAGAATATATTTCAGGTTGGCAGGTTGCCTATGGGCGAGGACTGGCCTGCCACCCAAGGCCTGATGATGCGTTGGAGAGGTTTTAGCTGAGGACTGTATGTAATGGCCAGTGGAGTCCTGTTGGTTTCTTTCTTGGGTTTGTCTTGCAGTAGGAGGCTTCTGGGTACATGTCTGGCTCTGTTGATCTGTTTTCTTATTTCCTCATGCGGGTATTGTAGTTTTGAGAATGCTTGGTGGATATTTTGTAGGTGTTGATCTCTGTCTGAGGGGTTAGAGCAGATGTGGTTGTACCTCAGTGCTTGGCTGTAGACAATGGATCGTGTGATGTGCCTGGGATGGAAGCTGGAGGCATGAAAGTAGGCATAGCGGTCGGTAGGTTTTCTGTATAGGGTGGTGGTAATGTGACCATCACTTATTTGCACCGTGGTGTCAGCTCAGGATTAAACAAAGACTGTGAATGGCTTGCCAATTACAAAACCAGTTTCTCCTCCCTTGGTTTTCACACCTCAACTGCTAGAACAGGGCCTCATCCTCCCTGATTGAACTACCTCATTATCTCTAGCTTGCCTGCATATATATATATATATCTGCCCCTGGACATTTCCACTACATGCATCTGACGAAGTGGGTATTCACCCACGAAAGCTCATGCTCCAAAACGTCTGTTAGTCTATAAGGTGCCACAGGATTCTTTGCTGCTTTTATGGACTGAATAAAGACACTGGATTTATGGTTTGTAACAACCATCTATACCCCATTTAAACAGGCCCCTTCCCCAGCTTTTTACCCCTTTCTCACCTATGACTGGAGGGATGTTACTGGGCCACTTTACCTTGGGTGTTAATGGGCCACTTTACCTTGAATGCTCCCTTGAAATATGAGTTAACTACTTATACTAAACAATCTATTCCATCTAGTTGTGACACTCTGATAATCTAGAAGCCTGTCCGATAAAATATATTGCCTCACCCACCTTGTAGCGCTCTAATAAAAATATGAAATAAAAATACATTATGTGATTGATTTAAAAAAAAATACTGTAAGCCCAATGCCAGGTGTGCATAAAGAAGGGCAAGAAATAGGTAAATATGTTCTCTACCCCCTTTATTGGTCTTCATGGATGTTGCGTTTCATTTGTTCCACAGAAAGAGTGCTTTGTTCTTTAAAATAATATTAGACTGAATGAAATTGATTAATTTTTCTTGTATCAAACCATAATAAAGGGTATACATTTAAATGTTCTTGAAGTAATCCAGTCATGTCTTCAGATACTGTTTTCACTGAAAATAGATTATGTTAATGATAGACTCACTTAACTGATACTTTAAATAGTATATGGCAGTAACAGATCATTGGGGTTAAATTAAAAATTTTGAAATGTTTTTTTCCCAAATGATTATAATGAATTATTTTGATAGGAAAAGTTAGAACTTCACTGAGAATGTAAAAAGGACACAGTTCTCTAAGCAATCAGAAAACAGACCTGCACTTACCAAATAGCTTTTTCAGTGTGAAGTATCTCACTTCCTTGCAATAGTTTTAGATAGCTGTTTGGGGAATAAAAGAGCTAGAATAAGATACTGACTGTAATCCATCCCAATGTGCATCTACTGCTACTGCCATGTAGAGGCTCTGTGAACCTTCTGGACTGCACAGTATGTATGCTGTTCCCTCTTTTAAGGAGGGACTTCCACCTCAGATTTATTCATATAATGCTATTTTGGCCTTATGTAGTTGCCCAAGCATGTCTATATCAGGTCAATTACCTTAACATAGAACTGACAACATGCTCATTATGTCTTTGATGTCCTATAACAAGGCAGGTTCTTCTCTGGCTGAAAGAAATGATCTTTAAATGCAGTTTTAGTTTAAGACATTCATAGATGTTTAAAGCCCAAAGGGCCCATTATGATGATCTAGTATGAAATCCTAGAGGGTGATCATTGTGAAAGCACTTGCAGGACCAGAACATGGGATTACAGAGATCTGAGGCAGCCAGTGCTTCTGCATGATCATCAGGAGCTCAGGCTATATTTCTGCTGGGGGACTCTGTGAAGCTAGATACTGCAGGAAGTAGTGCCCAGTGGGGTTTGAGTGGCAGCCCCCTGCAGCCCACTAATTGGCCCATGCCAGTAAAAAAACAGGAAGTCATTACAGGGAGCTGTCTGAGAAATGATGTAGATCATCTGCTTGCTTCTGCTCCAAACCTTGCCTGTCTGTGAACCTTAGACTCCCGCTCCTGTCCCTGATTGTCCCAAAGTCTGCTACTACTTGCTTCCTGTCTGTAACCAAGTGCTTGACCCTGACTTCCTGGTATCCTAACCTAGTTCGACTCTGACTCTGCTACATGTCTCCAAACTATAACTTGCGACAAAGAGTCCTAGTCTATAAGGTGCCACAGGACTGTCTGTCACTTTTTACAGACCCAGCCTAACATGGCTACTCCTCTGATACTTGACTATAACTTGGTAACTAACCAGTACACACAGGCTGCCTGTGGCCTGGCCCTGACATAGTATCTCTGCTGTAATCTTGCAGACGCCTTTATGAGTAGGAAGAGGATAGAGCTAGTGTAATGGCCTGTGTTTACAACATGGTCTGACCCATCCCCAACACTGCAAGGAACATACACATACAATTTTATCCTTGTACAGTGGCCAGACACAGTCTGATCGACAAAGTTCAAATGAACATATTGTAATAACTGGTAGCTCCCAGAACAAACATCTACTAAGAAGGAAAAGCTGTTATAAACTGGCCCGTTTATCCAACATACCAATCCTAATCACGATCAGCAGCAAAGGAGAGTTAGGACTAATCAAGTTTCCAGTTGGAATGTCTTGCTGTTCTGCTATATTAGCTGTGCGTTTGTCTTGGTTTCTTACAAAATTCTCATCACACATATAATAATACACCACCATAAAACATAATTTATTTTGACAGAAAGTATCCAAATATCTATCCAAAAACAGATTTTCTTTTGCCATCAAGTGTACTCTAATGGCTCAAATCATTTCCTTACAGCTTACCCCCATGCAGGGGGCTGGAAACTCTCTGGTTTGCATTCACTTAGCTTCTGCTTGATCATTTTGTAGATGATGGAGTTTGTTCCCTTACTCTGTATCATGGGATATGAAGAAGTTCATCCAGTGAAACTATCTTGGGAGGTCTGGTGGAGCTAGTTATGCAATGGAATATCACCTGCCCTGCAGTCGTGGTTTCCATGGCATGGCAGTACACTCCTTCAAATACAGTCCATACACTAGAATGCATAAATTTCAATGAATTTGAACTCTATGAAAAGTTTGAGTTCTATTATTAAATCATTCAGGACAAAGAAAAGACTGACACTGATGCTAAATTTCTTAAAGGACCTGGTTTTTAATCTACTATTATTAAGAAACTAATTAATGGACTTACTTTTAAATTCTTGGAAAAATCACTCTGTACCCAAAGAGTTAGTGCTGTAAGTTTAGGGAAGAGATGCTGTATTTTTCATACTAAACAAAGAGGTTTAAGTGGAAGATGGAACTCAACTTTAACTATGGAGCCAGGACCGGCCTTTACATAATTCTATTTCAGAATTGGCGGCACAGTGAGTTCTTTGGGATGTCAGTGTATACATTCCTTGTGAGAGGGAAAGAGCTCCGAACAGAGGTCATCATAAATGTATGCACTGTATGTGGGGTTTGGAGGATGGCTTTTGGTAGATCTCTGTAGAAAACATGTTTTTAAAATAAAAAGATTAATTTTTGTTCAATTAAATAATCATCTGAGTGATCTTTTAAATGTTTACACGTTTTATATTGATATTATCTTCTTTAGTTGTTAATCATTTTACGAGTTTCAGTTTGAGTGTTTACCCAATGTATTCATTGTTGCCTTGTTTCTTATCTTATAAGAGATTAATCAAAAGTTTATGCACACTACACATAATTAATCAATGGCTCAGAAACTGTGGTCTGTGAAGTATTTCATCATTTTAGATGACCAATCCCATTCCCTATAGCTTCTTCTAACTATGAGAACAAGAAAAAAGAAGATATGGTATCTGCTTTACACAAAAGTTATCTGTAGAAGAAAGTAGCATTTTAGTTTTTCCCATGAGCAATTTATCCAGCACAAGCTGCAAGCTGAAGCAGAAAAGCCTGAAAGGAGGACATGGCTCCTGGCAATAGGTAACTCCTGAGAGCTGCTTAAGCTACTTTGCTCTGCTCTAAAGTTTTTAACTTGTTTTTGGATTTTAGTGAGAGTGGCTGTATAGGGAGAAATTTAGAGTGCAAGTAGCATAGAGTGAATTATTAACTTATAATACAGATATGTAGGCCAGAGGCATTGGTCTCTCTGCTCCTCTCTGATCTATAGATTTTAAGCTTAAGTTTGCCAGAAGCGGTGCGAAAAAGAAGGTCTGCATGAATATACTTGTCAACCAAAACATGGTGCCTGAAGGTACACAAACCTCAAAGGGCCTCTTGGCCTAATTTGGAAGAACTTGAAGGAGAGCTCTGTGTAGCTCGAAAGCTTGTCTCTCTCACCAACAGAAATTGGTCCAATAAAAGATTTTACCTCACCCACCTTGTTGTTCTGATAAAATGTGTGTTTTATATTTAAGAGTTTGAATGTTTACATGTTGATGTATCCCTTTTGTTAGTAATTTAAAGTGAGAGAGCTTTTGTACTTGCACAATTAAAAAAAATCCAATTCCAAAATGCTAATCTTACATTAATTAGATGGGACGGTGGAGTCCACTGCACTCTGTTGTATCAGCTTTTGGTAAATACAAAGTCTACAGGATAGGAGCCTAGAAATAAATAAATGGTGCTGACTTTCTCCTCCTTGTGTTATCAGTCACTCACCATTTCAGTCAAGTATCAGAGGGGTAGCCGTGTTAGTCTGGATCTGTAAAAGCAGAAAAGAATCCTGTGGCACCTTATAGACTAACAGACGTTTTGGAGCATGAGCTTTCGTGGGTGAATACCCACAAAAGCTCATGCTCCAAAACGTCTGTTAGTCTATAAGGTGCCACAGGATTCTTTGCTGCTTTCACCATTTCAGGGCAATTTATTGACATAAATATCATGAAATAGTAAATTAGCTACCAGTCAGGCTTGGAGCGGTGCTTGCGTTGCCCAAAACATACGCAGGTATCTTTAGGCTTTTGTGCCTCTGTTTCAAAAGTGACTTATGTTTATTTTACTCCAAGGCCATTTAAAATAGTCTAACTTTGATCATTAATTTTTGCTTGGTTAGTATTTTTTCCAAATAAATTTTGCATGCTTTCTGCACTCTTAATTTGGGACAGGTATTTTTGCAAGATGATTCTAAAAGTATAGTACTGATTTTTGTCTTCCCTTTTTTATTTCCTGCTGAACATGTACATTTTTTGAATTTACTCAGTACATTCTAAGACGGTCAAATGTATTTTTTTTAAAATAAGTCACTTAACAGGGAGTGATTTTTGCTATTTTGGTATCACGGGATAAATGTTTTTGTGGGACTTATTGCATAGTTTACCTCTTTGGTCTCAATTACTTGGTTGTAAGTATTATCGCTCTACCAATATTTCCTAAATCTGGTACTCCACCTCAGACCTCTCCTCCTTCATTCAGCCTCTCATTTTCAGTGGTCTTTCTAACATTTCTATCTGAATGTCCAGCTGCCAATTCAGGCTGACCATGGTGTACAACTCCACCATCCAGTTGTCCCCACTCCTTTCTCTGTTACTATATATATTGGTACCATCCTTCCAGTTACCCAGGTTTACAACCTCATTCTCATTCTAGTCTTCTCTCTCACATGCTTAACCTCTTGGTTTCCCCACCTGCGTTTAAATGTATCCCTTCATCAGGGGCAGCTCTAGGCATTTTGCCGCCCCCAAGCACGGCAGGCAGGTTGCCTTCGGCGGCTTGCCTGCAGGAGGTCCTCAGTCCCACGGATTCGGCGGCAGCCTGCGGGAGGTCCGCCGAAGTCATGGGACCAGCGGACCCTCCACAGGCTGCCGCCGAAGGCAGCCTGCCTGCTGCCCTCGCAGTGACCAGCAGAGGGCCCCCCACGGCTTGCCACCCCAAGCATGCACTTGGCGTGCTGGTGCCTGGAGCCACCCCTGCCCTTCAGCTCTATTTCTGTTTCTGGGGAACATAATGGATAGAGCACTGGACTGGGACTCAGGAATCCTGAGTTCTGTTACCAGCTCTGCTACTCACCTTTTGGATGATCTTGGATAAGTCACTTTTTTCTGTGTCTAAGTCCCATCTGTAAAATGGGACTAATGCTACTTGCCTCTTTTTATAAAGTGTTTTGAGATTTCAGGATCAAAAGTGCTATATAAGGCTTGAATATTACCGGGGGGCTGATGCACAGGTCCCATTTCTGAGTAGCAATGAAAGGTTGTCTGAGGCTAGTACTTGGCATAAGGGTGTAACGCTTTAGTGCTCATGCATTCTGCAGACCATATGGAAGGACCAGGTTGGTCCTCCTACAAGTAGATTAGCTTATGAAAATGTAGAGCAACTGCTTTTGGCAAAACCATGCACTTGCCAAAATTTTTGAGTCCTTATCCCCACTGGAGCATGCCTTCCACAAGTGGACAATGTTCTTTCAAAGGCAGAAGAAATGCACATAGTGTTTTTATGGTTTTTGTGGTTACTGAATTTTTGTGTTAAACTTAGCAGCTCTTTATTGTTATAAAATTACAGAGAAAATATTAAGATTTATAGGAAAGGCAGGAATCTGTGAATTGCTATATTTTTATCCAGTTTTTTTGGTTCCACGTTTCCCTTTACTTTTAGGCTCCCAGGTCTAATGTCCATAATTGTTTCCCTCAATATGCTTATTGTAAGAAGCATTTCTGTCACATGAGGATGCTTCGTTATCTCTTTGAAAGAATTATGTATTAACCATTGGGAATCATACCTTTATTTCTTAGATATAATACAAGACCACCTTCCCTCCTGTTTGACTGATCCGGAAGTTTTAAACTGAGCTGTGAAGAGATTTTTCTTTTTTTTCCTTGCAGACTCTGAATGATAACCTGAATACAGATGATGAGCATGAACAAAGAGGAGATAAAGAAAGCTACCTCTGTGCAGTGTGCCTGGATGTTTATTTCAATCCGTATATGTGCTATCCATGCCACCACATCTTTTGTGAACCTTGCTTGCGGATGCTTGCCAAAGACAACCCAACCAATACTCCATGTCCACTGTGCCGTACTATAATTGCCAGAGTCTTTTTCCAAACAGGTATAAAAATGAAACTTTTTTAAATATAGAAAACACTTGTAACTTTTTTCCTTTTCCCATTTCTGGGCTGAAAAAATATGCAGCTAAAAATATAGCAAGAGCCCTGCTAACAGAATACAGTCAGCTAAATTCTGTTGTCATGTATAAATAATAATGAACATTTCGGTAAATCCAGATATAAGTATATTCAGAGCAGAATTTGGCCCAGTGACACACATCATTAATGACTCCATAGTTAAGAGTGCATTGAGATTTGTTTGCATTTGAAGTGTGACTAAAATCCCTCTATTTCAGACTTTAGTGGTTGCATTTAATTTCAAGTTTTGGTGCAATAACTCTTCCTGCGCATTCCTTCTTAAATATTTATTAGCTTTTGCAGAGGAAACACTTTAAAAATGTTTCCTTTTTGAAATTTACCCTTGACATCTCGTTTCTTTGGCTCAGTGTAACTTAAGAACCACAAATTCCAAACTTTATACGTGCACGCATTGTCAGAATATGTCCCTAAAGGGCAACTTTTCAAATTTTACACTTAATCACAAAAAGAATTATTTCTCTATTCATCTTAAACTAATTTCATCATAAACTAAAATAAAACCTAACAGAACTGTCAAGTCCACCATCTAATTCTATTCTTTGACCTAGATCCTCAAAGGTAGTTAGATGCCTATCTCCCGTTTTGCATATAAATACCTTGGAGGGTCTGAGCCTTAGACACTGGCCAGCCTGCCCCCCAGGACTTCTGAGCTCTGCTCCTCTGATTCTATAGAGCTCGGGAGGCAAGGTGAATTGTAGTTGTTGTTCAAGGTGAACAGGGGTGGGGAAAACAAGGGATGAGTAGTACTATGGGAAATGAGTGAGTTCTTTGGGGGAAAGGTGGGGCAAAATTGTAAATTCAGAACAAGGCCAGTGGATCTTCTGATTATGCAAATCCACTGACCTTTACCTCCAATAGCAAGGGCTACTGCAGCCCTAGTCTTCCTCCCTAGTCTTTTTGGAGCCTGCGTACACCAAGCTCAGCTTTCCCTGCTTCAGCACAAATGAAAAGATTTGGCCTTTAAAAAATTCAGAAAGCACCCATCACTGACAAGGCATCTAGGGCTGTACATAAAACTGTATAAAAGTTTTTAAAGTAGTAAACAGAGCCCAATGACTCTGTGTATCTGAGGCTTGATTTTCATCTGAGCCTTACATGGCATCTGTCTTTTAAAGGCATAATTTTAAATTGTGGGCACAACTTTTAGTAGTCAATGGAAGCCACATTGACTTGGCCCTGGAAGGGAATCCCATAGTTCTGGTAGCCAGTGCTTGGATTTAAAAACCTTTCCTCTTACCTACTGATTCTGCAAATCTATCTCTTGAATCTGCAATCCTGTTCCTTGCTATGGTAGGGGAAACATTTTAAAGATTTTTTTTCTCACTGTTGGTTTCTTTGGGTATATTACTATAGGCAGGTTGATGTGGCCAGCAAGGTCCTGCCCATGCTGGGTTGTGTTCCTATTTTCAGAATATTTTAGAATAATAAAATTGCCCCCCAAATATTTCTTAAGTAACTAATGGCTGCTTGAGACTAAACTCTTTATCCCAGAGGGTTATTAATCCCATCCACCAAGAAAGTGTCTTTGGTTCCAATCAGCATTCGTTTACTGTTAACCCACAATATGGGTGTGACTGTAAATCAGGGGTGGGCAAACTATGGCTCACAGGCCGAATTCGGCCCACCAGCCATTTTAATGCGCCCCTCAAGCTCCTTCTGGGGAGTGCAGGGATCTGGGGCTTGTCACGCTCCAGCCGGGGAGCCGGGTTGGGTGCTGCTCCACACAGCTCCTGGAAGCAGCAGCATAGCCCCCCTCCAGCTCCTACACATAGGGGCAGCCAGCGGGCTCTGCTCTGCATGCTGCCCCCGCCGCAAGTGCCATCCCCGCAGCTCCCATTGGGTGAAAACTGCAGCCAATGGGAGCTGCAGGGGTGGTGCCTGCAGATGGGGCAGTGTGCAGAGCCGCCTGGCCATGCCTCCACTTAGGAGCTGGAGAAGGGACATGCCGCTGCTTCCAGGAGCCACTTGAGGTAAGCACTGCCTAGAGCCTCCCCCCCCAAGCCTCCCGCTGTGTCCCACCCTCTGCCCCAGCCCTGATCCCCTTCCCACCCTTCAAACCCCTCGATCCCAACCCAGAGCATCTTTCTGCACCCCAAACTTCACATCCCCAGACCCACTCCAGAATCTGAACCCGCAGCTGAAGCCCTCATCCACCTGCACCTCAACCCCCTGCCCCAGCCCAGATCCCCCTCCTGCACTGCAAATCTCTCATCTCCAGCCCCACCCCAGAGCCTGCACCCCCACACACACACACCAATTTTGTGAGTATTCATGGCCAACCATACACTGTCCCAGATGTGGCCCTCCTCAGGCCAAAAAGGTTGTCCACCCCTGCTGTAAATAAATGTTCTAGATAATTTTTCAATCCCCAGTCCTGTTTACTAGGCTTGATAACTGGTATTGTATCACTGTGTTTAAAGGAAATACCAGAATGTAACCTGAATAATGGAATCACAATCAGATGTATAGACTCTATGTTCATGAAAATGCTTTTATATTTACTAATGTTTACCAAAATTACCTAATTGTACATGCTGTACATTGGATCTAATTGTGTATGTCTGTACTTTGGGTCATCACTACTTTGTAACAAGGATTGTTTGAGTAAGTGTGTGATGTACGCTGCCTGTGGTCACTTATAGCTTGTCTGCATCTATTTTTAATGTGTTTTCCTGCTTAATTTTAAAAGTGGAATATTTGTAATTCCACAAAGTATTTTTTCTTGGTCTTAATTTCATTTGCCGGTAGGAAGCTTGGAGATAAGGAGGTTGAAGAATAAATTTAAGAAGTATGCTTTCTATATCTGCAAAATCTCATTCTCTTGTGATCTTCATCAACTTGAAAAGATTTAAAGACATAGTAATTACAGAGATGTTATACAATAGAGAAGACATTTTTATTTTTTGTACTATGCATTTGTCCAAATACCTATTCTGAATGTATTCATTTTATAATTATATCTTCTTTTCCATTAATTACAGAACTGAACAACTCCATGAAATCTTCCTTCCCAAAAGAATATTTAAAATTAAAAGAAAGCTTTCAAAAATCAAGTTCTGCAAAATGGCCCCTGCCCAGCTGCAGGAAACCATTCAGAATTTGGGAAGGTAAGAAAATTGTTGCAAAAAACATTACTGTTTGGACAATATAACACTGTAGACATGCAGAGTCTAGTTTTCAAGCATGTTCATGCATTCTAAAATGTGCAAATGTTTAGTTATAAATCTAAATGTCCAGTGTGCATGCACAGTTACAGTAATGGTATAGACAATTGTACACACATTTTGGAAAATCTTTTATAAACATAGAGAGGTATTTGTTTTATTCTCTGTGAAAAATTTCCATCCCAGGTGTGGTCATTAGAAAGAAACCACAGAATCACTCTCTTGTAAAAGTATAAAACGCCAGTTTAGAAATCTATTAAATAGGGCCAAATACTGCTGGTTTTCTGCACATGAAACAGAATAAGAAATGCTTAACCATCATTTTATGTCCTTTGTTCTTTTTTCACTTTGCAATACTGTATCTATTTATGCAGGAAACAATAGTCTTCTTGTAACTAATTTAACACCCAAATATTTGCTGTTAACTAAAAATTATTTAGTGTCGACTAGAGGATTAAAATGTCTGATTTTTCCCTCTTCCCCAGTGTATCCCTTTATTTCAGTCCAAGGTCTCTTCTTTTCTTGGGCTCCATCTATATTTGCTGATATAGCTGGTGGTGACACCAGGTGATCAGAATATTCTAGTTGTGCGAATACTTCTCCAGAGTACTGTCTTGCCAACAATAGTATTCCAATAATTTTTCCTGTTTTTAAGACCAAGGCTCTTTGATTCTAAAAATATGTCACCTATTTTTAACTTTCTTGGTGACTCTATCGAGTCCTGTTTGCAGGTCAAATAAGTTGAATTCTAGGTTATTACTTATAAAACTGAGTCAGCCAAGGTCATCATTTTGACTGAAAACAACAGGAAATGCTCCAGGGCATCAACATTGTGCATGTAGACTTGTGAAGTTTAATGGTTTGGGAGGACTTCTTTAGTATTGCTCACAGGCAAAAAGCTCCTGATAGCAACCAAGAAATAGCAGGCACATGACTTTCTTTTCTTTTTTTCTTTCAGCCATTTTTATTTTTATATTATATTTATGCTGGGTTTATCGTGTTATTGTAACACAGTAAAGAGCAAACATGGGCATATAGTCGGTAATGTTATTTCACTCATTTATTAAGTGCCAATTGCATGCTCAGCTCAGACAGAACATAAATAAATAAGGACAAGATCACTGCCCTTGGGGGACTACAGTCTAAGATGCCACTGGGCAAGATGCTGGGCATAGAGGGAGTTGGGCACGCTTGGCACCTATCAGAATTGCTGTTTGCAAGATCACGCTATAAAAAGCAATGATCAACCAAGCACTCACTAAGCTCTAGAGAATGGTTATTGCTTAGACTATATTTTTGTTAATTGGGGCAGTAACCGCATAATACTGAACTAGGTCAGCGTTCATCCACTTTGTGGAAGAAATGGATTTTAAGGAAGGAGTTGAATGAAGAGAGTCTGAGTTTCTGGGATAAGGATTTCAGGCAGGAGGTGAAATTAGAGGAGAAGGAGAGAAGGAAACAAAAGATGCAGTGAGTTTGGTAGTAGTGGTGGATGTGATTAGAAAGTAGCAGTGATGTAGGGAGGGACCGGAATGTCCAGACCTTTGAAACTGAGGGTTCCTTTCTGTTTGTAGTACAGTACTTTACTGCGTTGCCTAAGTATAAAAACACATTTTGTGGCTATGGAGGAAGTGTTCAGAGAACTGACAGTATTACATACCCAGCAGCTGTAGTAGTTAGTACAGAGCTGGTTTTTGTCTTCTAATTTAATGCAGGACAGGCTTCCCACAGGACAGAAACACCCCAAAATGTGGTGTTCAGCTTTAATAGTATGGAAGTCAGAATAAATGAACCTTGAAGATGATAGCCTCCCATCAGAGAATGCCAGATCTGATGAGAGTGTAAGTCCACAATGGATTTGGCTAGATGTCAGCAGAAGGAGGCTTTTGACAGCTGAACAGACTTTAGATTATGTTTATCTAAAGATTTATTTTATCTGAACTGATCTAAACTTGTATAAAGTGCAAGATTATTATAGGCTTGAGGTCTGGACCAACAATTTTATTTTCTGAATTTATTCACTGATCTAAATGATCCCTAGACAGCGTACAAATCATAATTGCTTTGAGAATTGTCCTGAAAAATGTTAAATTGTTGTATTTCAGAATCTAAATAGCAAAAAAGAACATGTTCACAGATTCTTATTTTCTTTACACAAAAATTCTCAGTACTGTAGCTTTTCTATTTCTAGTCCTGAGAACTCCTTGCTAGCTTTTCTTTTCCAAGCATCAATATAGCACATCTCCACTGTGATTGTTTCTCTTAGAACAGATAAAATATTTATTATACTCTTTATTTTGGAAACCTTTTTGTCAAATGCAACCAATTGCTGTATGAACCATATTTTAAATGGAGTGCATTGTATATATGGGTGCCCAGATGTCTGCGCTTTCAAAACATTCAGTGTTCAAGAAATGATGTATTGTTTAGATGGAGTATGAATTTTCATAATAAAACACCTAATCCGTTTGAAAGAAAATATTTTTAAGTCTTATCTTTTTGAAGGTTGTATTAAGTACATAGAACATTAAAATCTATGGGGTCATGGAAATAGTAAGAAGGGTTCAGGCAAAGGAGGTTATTCATACAAAGTCCACTCCACCAAACATGTTTGCATTTGTTTAATCTGTCTTGTTTAGCGACATCATTCTCCTGGGAAAAAACAGGAAGGGAAACAATGAGTACACCCCACAGTTTTGGCAGATGCTTTGATTTTGCCAATTTGTCATGCTGTGTGATATAAATTTTAACTGGTAGGAGCTTAGTTAGAGCCTAGGGACAAAATTTTTAAGGGCCTCCCTTTTATACATAATTCTTTTGAATGTATAACTCATTTGCATGTGTTAATCAGTAATTAGATGCCCTGATATTCAGTTTGCATATGCAAATGCCTGTTTGTATTTGCAGATGTGCTAACTGCACATATTAAAGAGGGACTTCAAAATGTGCTGAAATATTTCACAAGAGTGCATAAAACTGTACTGTAAGTATACAATTACTGAAAAATAAACTCATCAGAAATGTTTTGATGAAAGATCACTTGTGTTATGTAAGAGCTAAACCAAGAGATTAGATTAGATTCTAGCATTCATTTTTGCTTTTATTTTTGAAGACGAAATTGTAAAGTAACTCTTTCTGGAATTGAAGAGCCTCTGCAAAACCAGAGCTTAAAAAGATATTTAAAGAAGGGACCAGATTAATATTTTTAAATTGTGGTAAGTGTAATTAAGTAAATACAAGCCTAGATTGACTTTTATACATTGGACGTAATAAGCCAAATTCTGCATTCGTTTATATTTATATAAGCCCCTTAAATTAAATGAGACTTCACAGGTGTAGTCAAGAAGACAATTGAACTCACACTATATAAAACACTCATCAAAGCCAGATCCACTTATATACTATATTAACTGGTATTCTAATATTCAGTTAAATCGGGGTTCTCAAACTTCATTGTACCATAACCCCCTGCTGACAGCCAGAATTACTACATGACCCCAGGATGGGGGACTGAAGCCTGAGCCTGCCTGAGCCCCACTGCCCTAGATGGGGGGAGCCAAAACCCAAACGTTTCAGTCCCAGGCAGGGGGACCTGGAATCAGAGCCCTGCCACCCAGGGCCGAAGCCCGAGGGCTTCAGCCACGGGTGATGGGGCTTGGGCTTGGGCTTGGGCTTCAGCCCTGGGCCCCCACTTGTATAATGCCAGCCCTGGCAACTCCATTAAAACGGGGTCATGACCCACTTTGGGGTCCTGTCCCACAGTTTGAGAACTGCTGAATTAGAGCATTACACTGTTATAAAAAATTAACGTGCTTTCTGTCTACAAGGTAATTATGCTGGTGTGGCAGCACCCCTATAGGCAAGTCTTCTAAAATCAGCTTGCTTAGTCAGATTCCTTTGTAATATGATGTGCCTAAGGCGGTGCATGGTAGGATTAGTGACCCACATTGGGGTTATTAGAGCTAGGGTTTGTGGAGATATAAGCCCTGGGAAAAATAGCCATTTTTCAAAAAGTTTCTAGATTTTTCTTTTTTTGTGAAGAGCTAGAACTCAAACTATTGTTGTGCTGCGGATCAACATGGTCTCAATCTGTCGAATTTTATCCAAGGCACAATTTAATCTTTGGGTGGCCCAAACTGAGATCAGTATTAAGGAAACATACACTTTTTACAGTGTGCAAGTGCCAGTATAGAAAAACAGCTAGACAGTTTCCATTCCTGCCAGTTTATGTGCCTTAAAACTTTACTCTTATATGTCCTCTAAAATCTAAAGTTAATTGGATTGTTTTTAAATTTGGTGAGCCTTAAGGGAGCTCAGGGTAGGACTAATGATCCAAATTTGGAGTCTTTTGATTGGGGGTTCCTGGATTACATCTCTGTCCCGTCTCCCCTCACCCCCAAAGAAATGGTTTACGTCTTCTGCTTGCACTGTTAAACTGAGGGCTTGTCTACACATCTCTGCAATTTGGACTACAGAGTTGTGAATTGCAGCACATACTACCACGCTGCGCTGTGGATGTTGCAGGCACAAACTAAAAGAAACCTAGTTCTCATTAACTTAGTCCTGTTTAAAAAGGCAACATTAATGCAAACTATTTACCTGGACAGCACCATAATGCACTCTGCAGTTCATGCTCTGTAGTCCAAACTTCAGGGCTGTGTAGATGTAGTCTGACACATACTAATGAGTGGATGAATCACAGATGTCATTGAGATTGCTGGCTGTGAACTCACCATTCAATTTGACTTGTCTAAGGATAAGTTAATCACAAGCCCTCACCTAAGACAAAAGAAGTTTTGGACTGAGTGGCTGGAATTTGCTACAATTTGTGAGTCCTTTTGAGGGGAATATAATCAAAGTCTTTGGGGGGAAAAAATCAGACATTTGAATGCTTCTTAGAAGGGTGAAGGGCACTAGTGGATGGAGGAGTAGGGGAAAGGGGAATTGGGGTTTGAGGCTGCAGCAAGGTGAGGGGTGTTATGGGTCACAGGATAAATGGGAATGGGAGGTAGGGGAAGGGAGAAAAGTTAGGGGCTCAGGTAAGGGGCACATGGCACCCCACAGCTCTGCCAGCGCACTTCAACCCTTCCCCCCACCCTTCCAGCGCTGCCAATGCACCTCAACCCATGCACAGTCAGCAATTCACTTAGGGCATGTCTATGCCCCAGGCACTACAGCAGCACAGCTACAGTGCTGTAGCTATACCATTGTAGCACCATAGTGTAGATGCTTCCTACAGTGACAGAGCATAACTGGATCATAAGTACCCTTTATAAATTACTCAGGGTTGTTTATTATAGCATACTTCTATAGGCATCTTTGATTCGTTTTGAGGGGTTCTTTTACCTGGACATCTGGATTCTCACAGATGTAGCGGTGCAGGGGATAATCAAGTACAGTGCAATACTTAATAACAGGCATTCCTAAGCATTGCAGACCCTCAAGGTCAGTTTAAGGATAGAACCTTTCACCTTCATAGGTATAGGAGACAGAAGATAAAAGCTAATGTTATGTCAATTTTTAGAAAGGCTTAATAAATGGAATGGCCCAGGATGACTCCTGGCAGCCTGACATCAATCCCTGGCAAGATAATGGAGTAGCTAATACGGGACTTGATTGATAAAGAATTAAATGAGGGTAATATAATTAATGCAAATAAACATGGGTTTGTAGAAAATAGGTCCTGTCAAACTACCTTGATATCTTGTTTGAGAAGATGACAATTTGGTTGATGAAAGTAATGTTGATGTAATATACTTAGAACTCTCTAAGACTTTTGACTTGGTAAAACATTTCGATTAAAAAATTAGAATGATATAAAATTAACATGGCACATTAAATGGATTGAAACTAGCTAACTAATAAGTCTCAAAATGTAATTTTAAATGTGGAATCCTCATTGAGTGGAGGTGTTTCCAATGGGGTCCCACAGGGATCAGTTGTTAGCCCTATTCTACTTAACATTTTTATCAATGACCTGAAAGAAAACAGAAAATTGTCATTAGTTTGCAGATAACACAAAAATTGGGGCAGTGGTAAATAATGATCATTCAGTAATCAACGATGATTACTCACTGATTCAGAGTAATCTGGATTGCTTGGGTAAAAGCAAACAATATACATTTTAAATGTACACAACTAGAAACAAAGAATATTGGCCATACTTATAGGATGGGAAGCAGTGACTCTAAAAAAGATTTGGGAGTTGTGGAAGATAATCAGTTGAACATGAGCTCCCAGTACGATGCTGTGGCCAAAAGGGCTAATCCAGTTTTTGGGTGAATAAACAGGAGAACCTCAAGTGCGAGTAGGTAGATTATATTACTTTTATATCTGGCACTGATGTGACTGCAGTTGGAATACTAGGTCCAGTTCTGGTGTCCACAAGACAGATGTTGATAAATTGGAGAGGGTTGAGAGAAGAGCCATGAGAATGATTAAAGGATTTGATAACATCCCTTACAGTGATAGTTTCAAAGAGCTCAGTCTATTCAGTTTAACAAAGAAAAGGTTAAGGATTAACTTGATTGTAAGTATCAACATGGGGAAAGAAATATTTAATAAAGGGCTGTTTGATCTAGCAGAGAAGGATATAACCTGATCCTGTAGTTGAAAGATGAAACTTGACAAATTCAGACTGTAAATAAGGTGTGAATGTTTAACAGTAGTGTAATTGATTGGAGAACAATTACATTGGAGAAAATGAGAACAAAAAGCTTGAACCTGATGCAGTAGGAAAGGAGAAACTGGTGGAGGCATTTGGAGAATGAGGTGACATGATTACAATGATGAGCAAGGAAGCTGAATTTAACAATTGGATTTTGAACAAACTGGAGCAGGAATATGTGTGTCATTCATGGAAGCCATAAATGCTGAGACTACGGCCTGGTCTACACTGGGGGTGCGGATTGATCTAAGATGTGCAACTTCAGCTACGAGAATAGCGTAGCTGAAGTCGACATATCTTAGATCCAATTAAAATTACGTACTCTGCGTCCTCACGGCACTGGATCAATGGCCGCCACTCTCCCGTCGACTTTGCTTCCACCTCTTGAACTGCTAGAGTTCAGCAGTCAACGGGAGAGTGATCGGGGATCGATTTATCGCATCTACACTTCACATGATAAATCGGTCTGTGATAGATTGATCGCTACCCGCTGATCCGGCGGGTAGTGTAAACATACCCTGAAAGTAAAGTCAGGACATAATGAGGATTTCGGTTAGCATTTTAGCTGTGTGGATGGAGAGAAAAGTCTGAATCTTAGATATGTTTAGAGGAAAAAGTGAAAACATTGGACATGATCTGGATTTGCAAAACAAAGGTTGGGAGAGTCAAAGGTGACAATCAGGTTACAGGCCTGGTGGGATAGGGAGTAAGGCTCATCAACAATATGAAAGGGAAATAGGGTATCTGGCGATACAGACATTTTAAAATTTTAATTATTTTTGTTTTAAGTGAGTTCTGTCTTGATAAGCTTTACAATAATTTTTTTCTATAAAATTGAAAGTTTTGCAAGATAAGCTGTTTGCTTTATGGCCTTGCTCCTAAATATATAAAGATTACGTTGTCTTGTTTGCAAGAATGGTAACATCCGGTCATAAAATGTTCAAATTTAATTTTAATTTTGCTGATAAATAAATGCTGAGTGCCTGGCTGTTGCCAAATCTTTTCAATTTATATTTATAGGATTTTGGTCAAACTTTCCATAAACTGGTGAATTTATGTCCTCTCAAGACCTTTTACTTAGACAAGACCCTATCAGCTTATTCAAAAAGTGGTCTTTTATTTTGTGTTTTTGATATTTTAGGGGGATCCCATACTTACAGTCTCTCTGGTATTTAAACAACAAATATTTTTAAATATACTGGCTTAAGCAGGACATTGGGTAAGGATGACCCAATTCAAGCATGTTTGGACCAAGTTACATGCCTCCAAGGTAGACTTTGCACCTCATTTCTCTAAAGCCTTTAGAGGGCAGCACTGCTAAATGGAGTGAGCAAAGCTCAAAAATCATAAGACTCAAGGATTAGCCCAAGAAGCCTCATCTTTTGGGTCAGCAAGTCATCCAAGGGAAGACTGAAGTTCCAGAACTCCAAGACCATAGGTGCTGGAATTAAGGGTGCTGAGGGAGCCATGCTGTCGCATCCCCTGGCTGGAAGTGGTTTCCATCATATGCAGAGTCTATAGTTTGGTTCAATGGCTCTCAGCACCCCCACTATACAAATTGTTCTAGCACTCCTGCCCAAGACTGGTCACTTCAGGGGGAAGAAGTCATGACATTAATGAATAGGCTTCTGCAGCCTTTCAACAGTCTCAGCACTTAAAGAAAGCCCACTCATGACTAATGCTGTTCTAGCAGCAACACTGTCTGGCTGATTGACTAAAATTCCAGTTCCAATTTCATGAGACTCCAGAACACTGGGAGAGCTGAAGAGTTCCACTGTTATATCTTAAATATCCTGTTTTTCCTTTTCTTATGTTCGTCTTGTTTTTTATTAGCTGAGAGATGGCCCAGGCTTTTTATTTTATAATTTTGGAATGTGAAAGTCTGATTGTATGTGTGCATGAGCACCGGTAAAGTGTACATGAAGAAAGTGTCAGAAAGAAACTTCCCCAAATGTAAAAAGCCTTAAAAGATAGTCTCAGAAAGATACTCCTTAAAGTATGATTTGTATTGTTCCTTTAAATGTCCTAAGAATTTTAAAGTTGTCAGCTGTAAACTACTAAACCAGCATTGTCAAACTTCCAATTCTCAGTGTTGTTTTATGGCCTGTATTAGAATCTCTGCTGAGTGAATGGGGGGAAAGGAGTAGCCCCCACATAAGAACTGAAGTCTAAGAAGGAGGCTTTTTATTTGGCTGTGAGGTTGTGGTTCAAACATTAGATGATGATTTGGTATCAGTATGAAAATATTTAACCAGCTCTAAGTTATAAATTTGATTGACTCAGTAAAACTGTTTAGTTGGAGTTTATAACCAAACAGGCAGCCGCCTCTTAGATCTCTTTTTTAGGATTTAGAAGGATGGATTATTTGTTGTATTCCTCTGATGATTTAACTAATTTCATTTAATTCCAGTTCAGTATTGATGCTAACTTGTTGATTTGAGTTTTATTTGATAGTTGTATTGCTTTATTCTTAGTTTAGTATTAATAGTAGCTTAGCTTTAGTGATTTTGTTTTTGATTTTGTGCTACAGGGCGAGTAAGTAGCTTCTCTCTGAGCTGCTTGGATTGTCCTAAGTGCAGGAGCAATGGCAGGGGCTGCAGACGGGCAGGGAGTAAGAGGAGCCAGACCTTCATGATCCCCTCCACAGGGGAATGTAAGCTGCACCTTGAAAAGGAGTGAGGCAACTTATTTCCCTCCCAGAGTGAGGGGAGCAGGGTAGGAACTGTAACTTCTAGTGGTGCCTCTGATATGGTGCAGCTCTATGCCCCCTAAACAGAGCTAAGACTAAAAGTTCTATCTAGCCCTATGTGTGCAGAGCGACCTATTGTATGACATCCTTGCATGTTCATTTACTTGTTTTAAGTATTTGGATTTTGTAAACTGTGATACATAATTTATATTATTGTTACTTAACTGGTAAAGTTTTGTGGTTTTAGAAGAGGAAAACAGGATTTGCCATACAATTAACATCTGGTATGCTGCCTTAGGGCAGTCAATACCGTATGCTTCAGAAGAAGGAAAAAAAACCCAAACCAATCACACAATGCACCTGTTGCTAGTTGGACAATCATGTGCCTAGCAAGAGGGTGTCAGAATTCCATCCTGACTCCTGCAATAACTGTGTTGCATCCTGAAATGTAAAATTCAATTACTCCTATTTTAGCATGCATTCCAAGATGCAGAGAAGCCAATAAGCTCATGTCTCTCAAAGTATTAATTATAGAATTAGCACAGATGTCTGGATGGAGAAAGTACAGGTATTCTAGCAAATCTCCCCTCACAACCCTCAGTTCTTCTTTCATGTGCTTATGTCCAGGGGAAGAAAGTCTGAGACAGAAAAACACATTATTGCTAGCTTTACATTATGAATGTGGGGAGGAACTGTGCACAGCCACTTTCTAGTATGGGCTAAATATTTTTAATGAAACTGGTCAATGTGGTGCACTGAAAAAATAGCAAACAACTTCTTTGTTGACATTAATAATGCTAGATTAAGAGTGTACATGCAAACCACCTGCATAAGTTTTACATGGTTTTGTGTAAATTCATGCACTCCAGAAGGTTCTGTAAGGTCATGCACTACAGAATCTCTGTCCTTCACTATATTCTTTACCAATCTGATCCCTCATTAAGATACACTATTCAGCTTTCTGGGTTGTATTTTAATCAGTGAGGGCCAAATTATTACTCCATAAAACAGCATGTGGTTATTACTGTCACTTATTTATATTTGGTTATCTATTTAATGTTCAGAATATTATTGCTGCTTTGTGTGGAATACAACAAAACAGACAAAAGCATTCTATTGAGGTCCATGGAATGTAAGTCTATAAACTCAAATTAATGATAGCAAGAGTTAGTGTGCAAATACCTAACTTATAAATGGGAGAATAAACCTTATTGAATGGCAGTTCATCTTATTTACACTGAAAATCTCACCTTCATTTCCTGTCCAAACTAAGGTTGCCAGTTTTCTGCGGCAGCTGTAAAAGTTTGTAATTTTGAATTAAATTACATTAAATTAATCTTGCAATATTTCAAAGAACAAAAGACTTCAGATGAACAATGGTAAAAGGCTGTTTTGAAGGCCTATATATTACTTACGAGAGGTGTAAATTGCCTAAGAGTTTGGCTGTGCATTTAACAGTGAAAGGTTAAAAAGAATGCTGAACTCAAAAAAGCGTTGTTTTTTTTAATATGTTTTGCCTTTTAGCGTTTAAAACTTGGAAACCTATGCTGGAACTCATGTAATTTTATATATGTTAAGGATTGTGGGAGTCACTACAAAAGAAGTATTGGTGATCCTTTGTAAAACCTCAAGGAAAAGTATTGGAAGTTACAATGTGAAATAACTACTGTATGTATAAGAAATAACTTTATTGGAGCAAGAAGTTAAAGATAAGATTTGTATGTAAACAATACATATGGCCCTTAGGGTCCAGAGCCCAGGACTGCAGGACTACCAGGCAACTTGTATCACCAGGGTGCCACTCAACAGTAACTGTAACCTGTTTGTGCTCCATTCCCATGACCTGCTGTGGACACAGACCATGGGAAGTTCTACTCAAGGGTTTGACAGACAACAGCCTCAGGGCTCCTGATTGGCTCCCTGCCCTATGTAAACCCTAAGAGCACCCAGGAAGTGTTCAGGCAACAGTGTGGATATCTTGTAGTTACCACGACCCTTCCTGCTCCTCAATTCCTGGCTTTGACCTCATCTTGATTTGGACTTTGCTTCCGGACTTGGACTTTGACCCTGGTTATTGACACAGGCTTTGAACCTGACTATGAACTCCTCTGCTAGTCCCAGTCTCAGGTTTGTCCCTGCTCTGACCCTTGCTGCTGACTGCTTTTGTTGGGATCCTGCCACTGTAATCCGATACTTTACTTTTTTATTTTTAAACATTGAGCATTTTCCAATATAATTATATAGATTCTGATTTCACAGTTCTGTGGGCAGTATAAAACAGCGAGAGAATACAAGATTGCTATGGAGCTACCAATAGTTATGTTACTTGATAAGAATCAATGTTTTTCCTATCAACTGATATCTGGGGACTAAATTTCTCTAAGTTGCCTTATTACCTCTTTTCTTGTAATATCCAAAGAATCAAATCTATATCAATCATTTTAGCATTAGCTTTATGATAAATTAAAGATTATACCACAATTTTGACTCTAATTTGATTTTCTTTCCATTGTTATGTTAGTTGCTTTATGACAGGGTCTCAATGAATGAGCTATAACTATGCAGAATGTAGTGGATATTTGGCACTCCTACAGAATCAGAGTGATTGGAAAAGCAGGTATAAATGATATAAGCCCAACAGTATGTCCATCATTTGGTATCACTACTGCTCAAATCCTGATGGAATACATGACTGTCACAAGTCAATTTGGAGATTATTTAAGGATGTCTGGCAACCTGCATGTTAATGGAGCTCAACTGAATTTGCAAATGAGTAATAGTAATATGTATAAGCAGAGAAAATAACTTTTTCAGTCCATATGAAAGTTAATCAGATAATGGTAGATGGACATCCAGCATATTCTCTGTGACTCTGCCAGACTCCTTGTGGCCGACCTGGTGTAATTCTGCTATAGAAGGGGGTGGGCTGGATAGGTGGGTGACCAAGCAGGGACTGGACATGGGCAGATTGTAGGAGGGGCAGTGAATCCACCACTGCACAGATGCACCCATCCTCCCACTCCTTTGAGAACTACATAAATCTCCAAGAAGGCTGCTCTACTCATTTGCTTAAAGTAGCCTCCATGAAGTTATGGAGTAGCCTCCTACTCCATAAGAGTAGGTTAGATAAATATCTATTAGGGATGGTCTAGACGGTATTTGGTCCTGCCATGAGGGCAGGGGACTGGACTCGATGACCTCTCGAGGTCCCTTCCAGTCCTAGAGTCTATGAGTCTATGAGAAGTGGCTCTTCAGCTGATCTCTCACCTGCCAGACTGGGAGGAGGATTCCAGATCTTCATACCCCCAGGCATCTGTCCAGCTAGTAGGGCCAGGTACTGGGCTCTGGACTGAGCCAGATCAACTATGAACAGGACTTGATACTGCTGTCAGTGTAAACAATGGCAAAACACTCATTAGTTTCAAAGGGATATGGTTGGGCCAATAGTGTTAATATTGACTTTATGATACAATAATTAATTGATGTGCAAAAGAATTGTCAGAATTTTATTTGACTGATTTTGATTTATAGAAATGCTAAAAGGGGTACACATCCATATGGTGTAGGTGCCATTGTCATAACTTAAAAATATATGCTATGACAATTTAAGATAACCCGCCAGAGGCAATTCACTGCTCTGACAATTACAATTCTCTTCCCCACCCCCATTCCATTTTTAGATGCCTGGGAAAGATCAGTCTTGCAATGATCCCCAATGGTTCTTTGATTCAGGCTTTTTCAGATTCAAGGGGGAGAATTAAATGTCAAAATCTAGAAGCCTTCAGAACATGCCCTGCCAGCAGCCTCTCTCAATTTCTGTATATCAAACCATACTCTGTACTCCTGATACTCTGTGTATTTCAATAAATATATTAATTAAAATAAATATTCATTTTTAAACAATGGGTTTAGCTTACAAATTCTCCATTGCTAAGAGTGAGTGTGTGTTTTCATTCATACAAGACACAAATGTAATGTAACAAAACAAAATGGGTGATATTTTACTGTTAGAAAAATAGCAAGTGATATAAAAAGTAAATGCTTTTTACAATCATTCTGTAAGTCTCTTAATGATGTTTTTATAAATGTAATTTCATAGTGAAATTAGTGAAACCAGCAGACTATTCTGAGGAATTTCTCCATTAAAAATTTTTTTGTAAAGAGCAATTATAAAATAGCAATAAACCAAAGAGTGGTAGTACTACCTAATATCACCACATCAGTGCCTTGCATTTCACCCTACTGGTAGGTGTAGTTTTAATTGGGAGAATCACTGCATTCTTTCATGTTAACTTCATGATTCCAATGTTGCACAAGCATGTCCAATATAAGTATTCTTTTTCAATTGTATATTATTCTGTCAGACTTTTCTGTTTTTTAACTGAAATTTTCCTCAGCTCAAAGTGACTTATTTCTTTTAAGCTGGAGCAAAATGGGTTCAGACATATTAAAAATGAAGAAAAAAATGTATTATTGTTTGCAACTTCATTTTGACTACCACTAGATCTTCAGAATGAGGTTGTAGAAACTTGAAATTTGGCAGGGATATATGTAACAGATGTGCCTTTTTTCTGTGCTTTGTGAAAATCCTTTTTGATTTCTGTGACTTATAAGGGCTAAAAAGCCTACTTTGCACATGGACTTGTTTCTGTTACACAGGAACAGGTTTTTACTGAATCTGCCAATGTTCCAGTGACACTCCGCATGCTTATTCTTGTGATTTGGGTGGAAATTCTCGTTCAATGTCTGATTGTGCTGGCATATTTATGAAAGTTGAGTAAAACTTGTTTTAAGCTACAGGGGCTTGGAGATCATGATTTGAGAGGATGTTTATGGAATGAAACAAGGCTCCTTTTGGAGCTCTCCAACTTTCTGCTGAACGCCAAAGAAACCCTGCCTCGTTCCATACAACATGGAAAAGCTACAGTTGAATAAGATCAGGATCACAAATCTGCTTCACTCAGTTCATAAAACGGGACACTCATTGAAGCATGTCTCCTCTTCACACAGAGGTTCTTCTTGCAAGGTCGCCTCAGAATATGCATAATAGGCAGGACAGAAAGTTCTACTGCTGTCTAATAAATAACACTTGCTGTGGTATGCTACTAAGAACACATGATAGAAATCTTTCTTTAACTTTTTTTTTTTTAATATCAGCACTTGAAAGTCAGTCCCACAGTGAATGAGGCAGGGGTCCTGTGGATAAAATAGTGTGTCCTCTTGTTAAAAACTGTATCAAAATGCATACATACAAGGGAGCAGAGTTAAGATTTCACAGACAACCTTAACTTTGATATTTTCTAATTTAGAGTGCTGTACTATGTTTTCTTCAAATGTGTATATTTAAATTAGGAAGGTCATTGGTTCCCCACAATGCACCTTCATGAGTTTTCAGAGGAGTTAGATGGAGAGGGATGTGGAACAGGGTGTCAGCCATGGTATGGTTCTCTGGACTCCCACATGCCAACATACAGCACCGGCCCTTCAGCCCCAAATGAACAGATATGGTTTCAGTAGAGACTTGCGACCCTACAAAGGCCAGTAGGGTTGAAGGTGGTTCCTATAGCCTTCTTGAGGCTTATGGGCATTAGAAGTGGCCCCAAATGAGCTTCCTAAAGGTAACTGAAGATTCTTCTCTCATTCACACCTTGATAGGTTCACATTTAGATGGAGGAGGAGGCCACCCTGATCATCTTCTCCCGGGCTTTCTGCTCACTCCACCCCTCCCCTAAAGTTTGCAGGATCAGGGCACTAATCCTACAGACCTCAAGTGACTTGTAGAAAGTGGGGTTGGATGAGAGCAGGAAGCCAGAGGAAGTAATCAGGGAGTTTTTCCTCCTTCCTTTGAAAATCTTGAAGTCTGTAGGAGGAAAGAGCCCCCCATGGCCCTTTGGGCAGAAAGATTCTTTTTTCTCTGTTTGACCAGCCTCCCTTGCAATCACTTATGCTTTGAGTTCTATCTGGGCAAGGAAACAGGGGACTTCATTTGTATTTTTTCTTTCAGGTTTAGATCTCCACCAGTAATGTGACATTTTATACTGACATTTTATATGTGACAGTTTATACAGTAATGTGACATTGTCATGCTGAAATTGCTGAGCTATGTTCAAATAATCCAAAGTTATGAACTTTTGAAATTAGATTTCAGTCAACTAAATTTTGGACCTGGACACCAAAAGAGAAAATTTCACAAATACTTAGTGCTTCTGTCCCATTTTCGAAATGACTCAGGCACCTGGGAGCCTAATTCTGATTGAAGGTCAAAGGGATGTAGGCTCCTATGTGCCTGAATCACTTTTGAATATTATACCCTAGATCGTAGCTGGATGGGTCTAGTAAACTAGACTTTATAGTCTTTTCACTTCTCTAGTTTTCTTCGGGGAGGGAGAGGGGGAGCTTTTTGGATGGGATGGTTTTGGGAGGGGTGCTTGTTCCAAAGAAGCAAAATCTGTTAAGTGTTTTTGAACACCAATAAATTCCCCTATTTTTAGGGTGACATAATTCAGGAACCCTTGCCCATATCATGAAAATTTAGTAGAAGAGTCTACAAGTTTTGAGACAAATTACTTTTTTCATAGTTTAGAGGGATTGCCAGAATCAGAGACTTATATTTAGAACTCATTTGCAACCCTAATTATGCAGTGATTGTCAACACACTAATTTTTGTAAGATGGCCCAAATGGCCTTTTCTTATCAGAAATTACTCACCTAGAATCACGCTTCTAAAGGAGACAACAAGCACAGTGTAGATTAAATGATTTTGCAGTAATATTTTTCATAATGATGTAGTGTGGAAAAATGTAGCCCCCAATTTCTATGAATTAAACGTGTCCAAGTAGGTTTTCAGTGTATTTCAGGGCAAAGGAACATTTTTTGTTCTTTACTAGTGCATGTTGAGAGCAAAGATTTAGTTTTTAGCCTAGTTGTACTATGGTCACTTTCAACTGAATCTTAATTGATTAACAGATGGTAAGTTAGGGTATGTCTACACTGCAGCTGGGAGCGAGTCTCACAGTGGAGGTAGACAAATTGTGCTAGTGTGGCTCAGAATAGCTAGTGGATGTGCTAAAAATAGCAGTGTGGATGTTGTGCCTCTGGCATAGACTCAGGCTAGATGCCCGAGATTAGACTCAGAGGATAGAATGGGTTTGAGAGCTGGAGCTACTGCCCAAGTTGCAAAGTCCACACTGCTATTTTTAGTACACTAGCTTGGAGACACATCCAAATAATAGGGAGTTAAAATCTATTCCATATGTTGGGTGTCAAATCCTGATTGCTTTGCTCATGAAAATCACTCGTGTGGATAAAGTGAGCAGGATCTGGTTGTATATATTCTCAATGCAGTATCAGAAGCATTTCTGTGGGTTTCTACAGCAAGAACAATTATAGAATAGCAGTAGTTTCCTATATTAACATTGCTGTTCTTGAATGCAGAATGATTACATTATAAAGTCTAATCCAGGATAAATTTAATGCAGGTTGCTTAAAGTAAATCACATAGAGATACAAATCAAGGATTATATTTCTCTAAATCTTTTAGGCTTGAGCAACTACCCAGTCATAACTAATGTCACTAAATGTTTGCATAATTATACTTTGATTACAAGATTATTCAAAATTGTTGATGCAAAAATAGCCTTCTAGCATTTTGTGTTGTATTTACTATAAGAGTGGAAAGAAATAAAAGCAAATCACACACAGCAATCTTGATTAGGACCCTCTGGAGAGGATAATATACACTGAGGCTTTATGTATAAAAGCACATAGTTATAACATTGGTGATAGAACTTAACGTCAATTGCAAATTCATTCAAAAAATGGAAATCAGATCAAAGAAATCCAGATTTATATTTGGAAATGATGTTTAACAAGTGTTATAAAAGAGAAGCAGATAACAATATGCTTCTAAATGTCAAAACTAGATTTGAAATACAGGTTTTGACTCAAGATGTGTTTTTTATTAAATTACATCTTTGTAGTGTCAGGAAAAGTTGTAAACAAGACTGCACTATTTTTCAATCAGTAAAGGTAATGTTTTCCAAATGTAAACATAAGCAGAGCCCATGCCCTGCAAAAACTTAAGCCTCTGCTTACCTTTAAACATGTGAGTAACCTCATGGATTTCAATAGGGCTACTTAATTTCTTAAATGAGTATACGTAAGTCTTTGCAGGATTGGGGCCTAAAATAGCCTCCCAGTACAAATCCATAGAATAATTTTTCCTCTCCCACAGTAGTTTGGTATTTTTTTAAACTATCAGTTGAAATTGTTTCCTTTATGAAGTCAATGGGAGTTTTGACATTCACTGCATTGGAGTCAGAATTTCACCCATAATCTCTTAAAATGCATGGGGTTAAGCTGTTAGGGGGGTTTACAGACTAGTAAACTTTATCTATCCATGGTAAATTAGTCAGTTATACTTCTAGATGTTTAATAATTCTGTTTAGTTGATTATTATATAAGGTAACCAGAACAGATTCTACAAAGGAAATTTGTGCATCACTAGCAGACTAGCACTTTTTGAATGAATCAGTAAAACAGTGGATATAGGAAAAATCAGTTGATTTGATTTATTTGGACTTTTAAAGAGGCTTTCAGAAAGTTCTTTTCAAGAGATTACTGAACAAACTGAGTAGTTTCGATTTGAGAAGCAAAGTATTTTCATGGATCAAACTCTGGCTAAGAATCAGGAGAAAAAGAATAGGAATAAACGGTCAAATTTTGTCCTGCCTGTGAATAGAGGCAAAACTGTTACAGTATAACAGAGTTTAGGGAAAGACATTCTACATCCATTTAATGAGGGGAAAACCCCTGGCAGAGGGGAGTGCTTTCATAAATCTTTGGCTCCTGGGTCTGCAATGGACTGTACTTTTGGGGGTTATAGAGGGCCGCCCAGAGGATTAGGTGGCTTGGGGTCTTCGGCAGTGTGAGTTGAAGACCCGGCACTTTGGCAGCGGGTCCTGGGGCAGAAGGACCCCCCGCCACCAAATTGCTGCTGAAGACCCGGAGCGGAAGAAGCTCCGGGGGCTTGGGCCCCGCGAGAGTTTTCCGGGGCCCTCGGAGCGCATGAAGGACCCCACTGCAGGAGCCCCGAAAAACTCTCGTGGGGGCCCCTGTGGGGCCTGGGGCAAATTGCCCCACTTGCCCCCCCCCCCCCCCGGGCAGCCCTGGGAGTTAATCTGTTTTATTGGGTAGGAAAAGTAACTATTGATAAGCTTAGATTCAGATTTGTGTTTTATGATTTTTTTTGTATTGTAACCACTTGCTTCCACCACTCTTTATTTATAGTAAAATTTTTATTCTTTCTTAAAAAAATCTTCTGTTTTATTATAAATACTCATAAGGGCTATGTGGTTTACAGGAGTAGTGGGTTAAGATAAAACTTAAACTGAGATGCACTGTACCTTTGGGGATAGAGGATTTGAAATTGCTGTGGGTAGCCAATCTCGGGGGCTGGATATCACAGGGGAATGATTCAAAGGGATTCGATGATTGAACTGCACCTATTTGTTAACCTACAAGGCAAAGACAGGGCTGGCATAAGCCTACAGGAGAATGCTTAAGTGGCTGAAGGGCTGGCAGCGTCAGGAATGCCCAGCTACCATAAGATGCCTTTCATTAGCAACAGTGGGTAAAAAAGTGACTCAGAGTCTTGGGTGCCCTGAGATCCATCATAGTTCTCTCCAGGAAAGAGGGATGTACATTGGTGGTGAGATGTGCTGCTTCTATTCTGCATTCGCTCTTCAGATAGAGGCTATTCATTTCTGATGCTCTCAATCCAGCGCCTTTAATAAGCATTGTATTCACTTAAAATATTTTTTTTAAAGAATAAGTGGACTGAAGTGACATGATCTGTTTTCCAGCAGGTTTCCAAAGGCATACAGATCCTGTAGCAAGAAGGCACTTCCCACATGCTGCTCACAGAATGGACTACATGGATTTTGAGGATGATAACCGTGGATGGTGGTTTGACATGGACATGATGATAATCTACATTTATTCTGTTAACTGGGTCATAGGATTCATTGTTTTCTGTTTTCTTTGTTATTTTTTCTTTCCTTTTTAGGGGACCACATTGTTTGTTTAGTAAAACTGAAGCATCATGCAAACAAAGACAATGTAAATAGAAATGGTTTGAAGTAATGAATGCAGATCTTTCTATGTGGTCTGGAGTTTTTATGATTCAGAATTGTATTAGCCTGCACCAAACATGACATGGGGCTTATGATCTAATTACTGGATGCTTCTGATATAGGCATCAAAGACTTGTGCTTTGCTGAAAACATAAAGTAAAGTCCTGGCCACATTGAAGTCAGTGGGAGTTTTGCCATTGATTTCAGTGGGGCCAGAGTTTCCACCCATAATTTGTAAAATCACCAGTATATAGAAATGAACCATCAAGATTTGTTTTGAGGAGTTACTGCTCAGAGGGCTGCAGCATGGTCTGAACTGAGTTCAGTTTTTGGCTCTGTACTTTGCAACCTTAAGCAAGTCACATCATCTACTTGTGCCTCAGTTTCCTTACATGTAAAAGAGGGATGATGGAGGGAGGATCTTCCAGCACAGACAGTGGATGTGTCTCAAAATTAATTATTAGCACCTTTCATGTGGAAGGATCCCAACTCACTTTAAGGTCTATATATGTATATACAGGGATCAATCACTCAGTATTGAAATGCAGCCCCTTTTGAGGTGGGATGCAACCGCCATTTAATGCTAGCCACACTACAAAACATTTTTTAAAGTAGGGGCAGTGGAAGAACTTCTCCATCTGATGCCATTGGAGGGATTTCTGATACTGTAGTAAAATGTCAGTACACAAAGATAGGACACAGTGGCTAAAACACCTGTGTTTGAGAAGTACAGGGGACTGTTTAATTTCAAGGGACTCAGTCCTGTAAGTTACTGAGAACTCTCGCCCTGATCCAGGAAACACTTAAGCATGAGTAGTCCCATTAACTTCAGCATTTGCATTGGTAACCTCAGGAGCAGCTGCTGGTTGTTCTTTCAATTTAGCTAAGACCGTTCCATCAGATTGCTAGGTGGAACTGAATAACTGTAATGGGACTGCCCATTAAGCATGTGCTTAAGTATTTTGCTGGCTCAAGGCCAGAAATGAGCAAGGCCTCACACTTGTAGCTCATCTGACAGTGGGCACCTCTAGCAGCACATTGGCTCCTAGCATTTACTTTTCTTCAAGCTGCATAAAATAACTTCTGAAGATTAGACATCCCTTTGAGGATTTTTTTGCAGTTAAAATACCTGTACAGCTAAAACTATGTTGACTGAATAGATTTGGTCACTTTCTTTTAATATTGCTCTAAAGGGTAGTGGGAAGTGTAATGATTGAAATTCACCATCAGTGTAGTTGTGGGCCAAAGGAAAATTAAGGTATGCAATTACTTCACCTCTAATTACAATAGGTTGTCTTGTACTATTGATAGATGATCATTAGGCATAACGTCCCCCCCACCACCATTAAAACTTTAGAGGTTTTATTAAAACTCATGGCACAATAAAACTCTCAGCAAACTTGAAACATGTTTCTCAGCTATGCAAGAACTCAAGTTGTAGCTTTTGGTTTTTTAAACTTGCAAATCAACTGTTCCTGGCTCAGCGAAGAGAAGGGATGTGAAGCACCTTTTCAGCCAAAATATATTTGCACTTCCTGAGGTCAAAAAGCATTCGACTGAAAGGATATATCATGAAATAATTGCTTTAGCTAATTTAACTAACTTGGTGCTAGTTTAAAATGTGAAACACGATTTTTGGGGGGAAAGTATTAAATCAGATTTAAGAATTTAAGTAGGGTGTTTCTCAGATGAATATATCAATTAGCTAGTATTTCAAAATGTACTCACACATAAGAAATCTATTCCAGACAACTCCAATTAAGTGAAAGTAAACTTATATAGAAAATTTCTAGTAGCATTTGATCATGGGTTTATTCTGAAAGATGAAACAGGAAGGGAGACAGTTAAATGTAGTATTGCCTTCTCCTTGTGTACAGTTACAAAAGTTGATAATTGTGGGTGGATGGATACACTTTTCTAAATTTAGTATAAAAATTATTTTATATAACATTTCTAAGGTGCATATACATATTAGTCAAACTGTATATGTTGTCTGTACTGTTGCTTTTGTTAATGCTATTAATTGCAAAGAGTAATGAATTAATCAGAAATAAAGGAGATGGACTTAGTGTTTCAGATTTGTATATAAAGCTGTTTCTCCTTTAGAAAGACCGAGAAGGGGTAGAATGGTTGTAGTTGCTTTTCTCTATTGCCTCTTTCTCTTGAAAATGTTAGTTCATTATTACGGTCTCAAATGTGCTTCCATTGAAATGTTGTCACAAAAATCCTATTGACTTCAGTGGGAACTGAAGTAGGTCCTTTTGTGAGCAGTTTAATTCTTAAGCACTTGGTCTTGTTCTGGAATGTATTTTTATCTATTAGGTTATTACAATAAAATTTGCAATAAAATCTGAAGTTGTTTATAATATTTTTCAGTTGTGCCAATAGATATTGAGTGGAATTAAATTTGAATATTTTTTTCAACCAATTTCATGTTTCTCTTTTAATTCGGTTTTTGGGAAGCAGTAGAAATTTTGGGGGAAGGAGAGTTATAATTAACACGATTATCTTTTTTCATGCTAGCATTCTTAATTGTTTTTGTACTTTGCGTGGAAACCCAAAGGGACTAGAAGCAGTGAACTATCAAGTTTGTCATAACCCACAGTGGCATATCAACTCTTTATTCTGGGTCTGAATCCATACTGTGGATGATTTAGTACTAAATACCCATGTTATTCTTCCAAACAGATATAACTGCATTAAACAACAGCATAACGTGAGAGACCTAATGAGCTTTTAGCGGCTGGTGCACAATTGCTCATACATGAGGTTTCATGCTCAGCTGGTGACAAACTTTTGATTAGCAGTTGCACTTTTACCCTCCATACCCCCATAGTCCCCTACTTCTCACCATTAAACATTTTTAAAAACTAGGAAATTAATACACAAAAATTTCTTTATGAAGCACATAGGCTTGCAATGCACGACACATTCACAGACATATACCCGTAATGTAACAGACAAACCACAAAAGCAAGAATGTGAAAGGATCACACCTTACCATTACCACAACTATCAAGGGCCCCAGACCATACTCCACAACCTAACTCCACTCTAGCCCCAGAGATGCCAGCATTCCATCAGCCCCCTGTGACCCAGGGAGCCCCTCAGTGCCAACTGGCAGAGGGTACACCATATCATAACTCTCATCTGGCCTTACATGCTCATTGCCCCAACTCACTGTCATAATCTATATCTAAAAGTTGTCATGTACGGTGTCATATGCAAACTGGTAACATTAGTCTTTATCTGTATGGGTGGTATATAAAGAATTCTAGATGTTTGCTGAAAATATGTTCCTCAAATGTGTTTCGTGGACAGTGCTGAAGCACAACCTGTCCTACAAAGGAATGTTGTTTTGCAGGCTTTGCCATGTCTCCAATGTAAATTAAGCAAGATGTGAACTGAGACAATGAAAAACAAATGTATATGCAAGGTAAACAATGCCATCAGGCAAGCGAATGGTAGCGGGGGGAAGATGACCAGTTAACAGTCTTGACAAGGGATAGAGACAGCACCCCTAGGAAGCCTTCCTGCCTCTTAAAATAGGGACAATGAACTTTGAAAGCTAGAACAGAAGGCAAGAAGCCATTATGTCATCCTTCACCTGAGGAGACAAAGAAAAGTGCTTTGGGTTCCATGTTGAATCCTGGCTAAAGATGGGCCAGCTGAGCTGGAAGAATGACTGTAATGAGAAAACTATTTTGAACAACAGACTCTAGTTTAAATTCAGTTTTAGTTTTAGTTTTTACTTTTGTTTGTAACCATTTGTATCCCTAGTCCTTCTATCTGGTATCACTTAAATCTAGGTTCTATTGTTAATAAACTTGTTTTACGTTTACAAAACCACCTCAGTGCAGTGTATTAAACTAAAGAGTAAAACCCTCAGCTTATCTTGCAAGCTTGTGTGTATTCTGTCTCTTTGGAGGTAGCAAATTTAACTTCCGTGAGGGTGCAGTGAGATGCTACAGGGGAGATAGTTTTGGGGAGACTCAGGACAGGAAGGGCGATTGGGGTCACCCTGCAAGGAGTAACCAGGTTGATGGAAGCCAGGGTGAGACCACTGTGCTGTGAGCATGCTACTGGCGGCAGGGCTCTCAGCCAAAGCTGCACAGCCACAAGCACCCTTTCCTGGTCTGGATGAACCCCTGAAGCATCACAGGCCCTTACTCTCTGCATGCACTCATCTCTTTTTAACAAACTACTCTTGTCCAACACAACCAACTCCTACACAACACATACTAGTGCCAGGGACAAGTACTCAGGGTAAGAGGTGTGTAAAAGGGTGAAAGAGGCGCAGAGGTTAGGCTATATTGGGTGGTCTGTTGTAAAAGGTAGTTGTGCTAATGGCCAGATATTTACTCAGGGGGGCAGGGAAGAGAAGGAGCAAGTATGGACAGTTAGGGGGCTTACTTGAGCAGTTCAGTCTCTTTTGTGGGTGGGGGTGGGGAGGTGGCAATCTTAACTGCTTCACAGTAAAGGTTTTTCTGTATTAGCAAATGAATCCTCACAACAGGCCCCCCCTTTACACAGGGGGAAACGGAGCTGAGAGTTTGATTCTCCCAGTGCCACAGAGGGAGTAATTGTCAGCGCCAGTATTAGCACTGTGACGTGTTTGGCTCCCGCTCCTGTCTTCAGGCAAAGTTGGTCGCTTTGGTTTCTCTTGTAATATTAGAGAGTATGAGGAAGCTCACATTACCACTCCCTATCAGGTGCCTCTTCTCTGGCTAAATGGAAAAACTGAGTTTCCAGTGCCATCAGCACCTTTCATGTTTTGCTTAATTGTTTTTTCAAGCCTGCAAAAGAGCTAAAATTAAAAAAGCAATGCAGAGCTGAAACGGCATGTCATAAAAAGCCCTCTGTGAACAATTAATTCATCTTGGGAGTAAAAGGCTAACCTGTTTGAGGCATCAAAAGAGCATTGGCAACAAGAGCAGGAACCTGAAAGAAAGTTTCTACTCCACATCCACATGGTCCCCAGCACTTCCTTGGACAACACGGAAATTTCATACCTAGCTTGTGGGCATAGGGGAGCAGGTATTGTTTCCTTCATGGTATGTTCCCTCCACCCTGTAGAAACCCTTCTGAAGTTCCAACTGTGTAGGTGGAAAGCGGTGCAGGTCACTGTCCGGTGTGGGGTGCAGAAATCTGAGTTTTTCACACACACTCCCATCTCTCACCCACCTTTTTCTGAGGTTTGTGTCGGGGGCAGGGAGTGAGGGGAAATACTTCGGATGGAGGGAGACATTCTGAGGGCTGTCCTGCCTGGCATGCAGGGCCAAGGTGCAGCCTAAAGGTAAGGAGCTCTCCTTGTGGAGGCTCCTTCCCTCTTATTGTTCTCATACAATCATCGATTAAGGAATGAAACAATTGGACCTCAGCCTTTACAAACTTTAGCCATTACTGTATAGGATGCTCTAATGGAGGTATTTTTTTTTTCAATATCTTCTGAAATTAGCTTGCTCATATTTCCTGTAATGCACGTATGGCCAAATTCTGCCTATAGTTACACTCGCGTAAGCCCAATGATTTAAAAAGGGGAAAATCTGAAGATCTACTGGATTAGAAACATGCAGGTTTCTTTAGCATTTATCTAACTTTAGTAATTTAATTCTGGTAAGCATACTTAACATCCAACAATAAAGTAAAAGTGCTCTTGGGAATTACTGTCCTGCATTATTCAGTGAAAGCTTAGCCGTAAACTATAATCTTTAATCTAGGACACTATACTTATTACTTGATTGTATTTTTATATGGTAAATTATTATCAGAGGGGAAATTGTTCCTAAAATTGGGCTGCAGGGGTATCTGGGCTGGTGATGGGATTTCATTAAGCTTCTTTAATTAAAAATTAACAGTCAAATCTTATGGGACAAACAGCTTCATTTCTGATACATTCTGGAGAAAAAATGCTGAATAGACCAACAAATATGATCTGAAGAATGATCCTGGACTTTTTAGTAGATATGTACTTAGTAACAAAAAGTCCAGGGCTTGCTTCTCAAAGAAATCCTATCAGCAGGACAGAATTAAATTGGAATTCAAAACCACTTTTTATTAGGATCAGATTGTGCCATCTGATGCATGCATGAAATTCCCATTCAAGTCACTGGAAGTTGAGTCAGGACATTTGAAGGCAGAATGTATTCCTTTGAAGTTCCTTATGCAAAAATTCCTGAACGCTGTCAGTGTGTCGAGTGCCCTCTACAGACCGCCATTCATGGGATGCACATCTGTTGCAGCTCAGACAATGGACCCTTTGATAGCAGTGCTGCTGGAGCATGCTCACATCCCCATGCTGCCCCTTTCCTCACTGTTTGTGAACATTCTGAGGTGAGGCTATAGAAGAGAGGTGGATGCTCTGGCTGCTTCAGTTCCTTTCAAAATCCAGCTGGCAGATCAGGAAGCAGTCTAGGTCCTTGGCCTGAATTCTTAGCCTTAGGTGGTGCCTTCTACACCTTTATCATTCTCATTAGATTTTAGTATAGTTAGATTCAAGAGGCGTGCCTCATGTTCCTGGTGTTCTCTGGCATTATATTCTCACACATGATGCCTAACCTGCCTCAGGGAGAGACAGACTCCCTCCAGAAGCGTAGTCTGCAGTATTTTCACCCCAAGGGCTTGGAATGAATGTCAGAATAGACTTCAAGCAGTGCATGTGCAGGAGGTTCTGGCAGCCAAACCTTCCAGATCTGGCATATCTCTTGGATCCATGAGCGAGCATAGACCAGCATCATCTCCTGATGCTTCTAGGGAGAAGAAGCTGGACAAAACTTTGCAGAAGGTTTAAAATTCCAAGAAACCTGTAGTACCCAAGAAGGATCCTAAGCGATTGGATTCAAAATTGAAAAGCAGAGAAACCACACAGGTGACAGCCTCTGTGAGCTGAGTCAGTACATGGGAGGAACACGATTGGATCCAGTCACTTTGGGTCTGTGAAAAGACAGTGCGCAAGAAAGAATCTGCAGAGCCGAAAAGCACACTCAGTGGATGTTACAGAGCCATTATCTACGGATCCTAATCCATCGGATCTCCTATATTAAAACAGAAGGTTTCTGGTCTTATAATGAAGCAGACAGTGAACATTTTGGATATTCTGAATCCAGCTCTCCATTTCAAGCCGCCTCAACAACTGGCCATGATATTTGTTGCTCCTATCCATCCAGATCCACAACGCAAACATAATTTAGAGAAGAACTTTAGATTCCCCATACTATTGATTCTCCTCCAGAGAAGAGAAGGATGGAGATGCTTCCTGAATAATCACCTTATGCTTCCATGGGTCTCCTGGCAAGATGCTACAGACCTTTTCTATTCTGTCCCTGAGATCACTGATCTCTCATCTACTATTGGAGTTGAATCCAAGGTTGAATCCTCAATCAGAAGTGGAGTCTGAGCACCCTAGTCAGCCAGATAGGGCTTTTCATAAGGACAGATATTCTGCAAAACAAACATGCAGAGGATCCATACCATGACAGACACTGTGAAATGAAACTGGGCATAGATTTCTGGATGGATTAGCATGTACCCTTTGGGCTAGATGGCCCTCTCTCAGACATTCCTCAGAAAATTGCTATTCTACTAGAAATCTTCCCTCTCTAAGAGTGCAGGCAAGATTTCCAGTATCGGATCTGACACTCCTGGATTTGTCTGGAATATATAAAGAAAGAGCAATTACCTATCATCATACCAGACACACTCTCAGAAGAGGGGGAGCCAGAGATGCCTGAGGAATAGCAGCAAATGGATCCTGAACAGAAGGATCAGAGTTTTCCAGATGGAAATGTGGGGATTACTACAATAGTGCCTAGCTCTGAGGGGCAGCACTATTTCACAGATTAGTTGACAGGATGGCAAATGCATCGAAGATCCCTCTATGACAGTTGAGACTTCTAACCCAATTTTTGGCATTGTTGGCTCTCCATCCGAAAACAGAATTACACTGCTGGTAAGTCTGTAGCAACCGCCAAAAGCAGAATGGTCCACTCCTGCGTCTGCTCAGTCAGTGTAAAAAAAGTGAATAAATTATACCAATTGCCACATGAAAGTTTCTTGTTTTTTTCACACTTGCCCAGAGGCTACTGTCCAAAAGTCTTAGAGTGGTTAGATTCACTCCATATCTTCTGAAAAAGCAAGAAGGATGGATGGGATGGGGAAACATATTTTCTTCTATGTTTGGTATAAGAGTGGCTAATTATCAAGTTGTTGTCACATGCTTTTAATACCATTTCTGGGAAAAGATGGTGGTATTTGTACAATCCTTCTGAAGGACAGCTTATTGTAAAAAATGGTTTAAGGGGTTTATTTTTTTCTAGCCAGAGTAGAGCAGCTGCTTCTGCCACCTCTCTCAGATGATATGCATGGTTTAGATCATCAAACTCCCTCCAGAAAAAAAGACTAAACAGATGAGGTCTGTGAGAGGATGAAGGACATGAGATCTACAGCCAGCCCTTTTGGGAATATACCAGCAAACTACAATGGTACACCATTTTTCAGATATCAGAGGAAACAATACATCAGTGCACTTCCTGAGAAAAGAGATTTATGTACACATGTACTTACAACTGGCTAATCAAAGCATCAGCAGCAGAAATATGTACTGGGAACCATGGCTTACACATGCACCTTATTCAAGTAGATCTCAGGATGAACTCGGAGAAATCATTACTGAGACTTGCACAGAGGATTCCTATCATAGGGGCAGTTCTGGACTCCCAAATTGGCAAAGCATTCCTGACAAAAAAGAGCTAGCAAAGATTCAATCAGTTATAGTCCTGCACCAATTCTCAGTCATCTTTTCAGATCCCGTAACCTCAGCCACATATATAACACTTTACATCCGATTCAAAATGAGATGTTTCCAGCACTCACTGGCAAAGAATTAGAGACAGAACTTAGACAGTAGGTCTGTATCATTGATCATACTTAAGGCTAAGATTTTATCACAGATATTTTTAGTAAAAGTCATGGGCAAAAAGGAAAAAGTTACAGAAGCCATGACCTGTCTGTGACTTTTACTAAAAACTATCCATGACAAAATGGGGATTTGGGGGTCCCCACACCACCTGAAGTGGAGCAGCTGCACAGGGGCTAGGAGCTGCCTGCAGCAGCTTGGGACTGTGGGGTACCCCTGCTGCCTGCAGCTCCGGGGCTCCCCTGCTGCCCATGGGGGCCAGGAGCTCTAGGCTGCTGCCACCTCCCATGTCAGCCAGCTCCAGGGGCCCGCAGTGGTTGGGAGCTCAGGGTTCACCCACAGCTGTGGCAGCTGTGGGGTTCCCTGCCACTCGTGGGAGCTCAGGGATTCCCCCGAGGCCAGGAGCACCTGGGTTTCCTGCCACGCATATCATCCAGGAGCTCGGGGTTACTGGTCACCGTGGGTGGTGGGGGAACCCCTGCCACAGGTAGCTCTGGGGATCCTCATCACCACGGCAGCCAGGAGCTCTGAGGGTTTCCCGCCACATCAGGGGACGCTGCAGCTCCCGACCACTGCAGGCTGAAGTCACAGAGGTCACTGGAAGTAACAGATTCCGTGACTTCCATGACCTCCGTGACTAAATTGTAGCCTTAATCATACTAAAGAATGAGCTCCTCTCTTTGCCATGGTGCACTCAGCGGCTCAGTGTTATGAAAGGAGTGCTTTCAAAGCCTCAAGTATCATCAGCTACACAAACCTCAGATGCATCTAGCCTGCGCTGGAGTGCTTACTTCAACAGTTTGATACTGCATGGCCACTGAAATTCCCAGGAAAAGAAAATGTGCATGTGTGTGTTAGAACTCAGAGCAATATGTTGGGTTCACAAATCTCGTCTACCTCGCTTACATCACCTGATGGTACAGGTCATTTAGACATACAGGACATTATAGAGAGTGGTGGGTTATATAAACAAGCAGTGAGGAGCTCTCTCAACACAGCTTTGCAGGGAAGCAGTAGCTCTGTGGGAACAGTATTATTCAGTATGACATCTACTCAGTGGCTGTACATCTGACAAGGAAAGACAACAGTCTGATGGACAAGCTGAGCAAAGATGCAACAGAACTGCACAAGTGGCCATTAAAGAGCTAAGTAATGTGCAAGATCTCTGACTCCAAGAGGGTTAGCCAGAGGTAAACCTCTTTGAAACCAGCAAAATGTCCCAGATTTTGCTCAAAACCAGGAAGAGAACACTAAACCATCTTGGATGCATTCCTGAAAAGCTGGAGAGAGGGTCTTCTCTTTCCTCCATTTTGCCTCATCCAGGTGGTGATAAGAAAGACAAAACAGAACAAAGCCAAAGTAATTCTGGAGGCTTTGGCATGGCCAGGACAATAGTTCCCAGACCTCCTTTATCTATGGACGGAGGGGGAGGAGAGTCAATCTGTCCCTTTTGTGCTAGATCTGTTGATTAACAGAATGGAAGTCTTATCACCCAGACCTATGTTTGCTACACCTGATGAACTGGGATAGACTGAAAGCAATCTACCTCTCTGGAGGTACATGTCCTATTTCTCTGGAGGAGAGATTCAACATGTAAGTTATAGCCTGAAATAGAACAGGTTTATTCTCTGGGCAAACAATAATAATGTCCCAACCACCATTCCAGATCTGCTAAAGCTGAAACTTTTAGGTCTCTCAATCATCAGTTAAGGTGCATTTGGCAACCATGTTGATGTACTACACTCTTAGTGATAACAAATCTGGATTCACATATGAGTCTGTTAAGTTATTTATGAAAAGGATGACTAACTGTCATAAACAGATAGCTAAGGGTTAATGTCTCTTTCACCTGAAACACCTGACCAGAGAACCAATCAGGAAACCGGATTTTTTTCAACCTTGGGTGGAGGGAAGTGTGTCTCTGAGTCTTTTGTCTGTCTGCCTGTTTTCTCTGAGCTTTGGAGAAGTACTTTCTACTTTCTAGTCTTCTGTTTCTAAGAGTAAGGACAAAGAGATCAGATAGTAAGTTCTATGGTTTCTTTTCTTTGGTATTTGCATGAATATAAGTGCTGGAAATGCTTTGATTTGTATTCTTTTTGAATAAGGCTGTTTATTCAATATTCTTTTAAGCAATTGACCCTGTGTTGTATCATCTTAATACAGAGAGAACATTTGTATTTTTTTCTTTCTTTTTTATATAAAGTTTTCTTTTAAGACCTGTTGGAGTTTTTCTTTACTTCAGGGAAATTAAGTCTGTACTCACCAGGGAATTGGTGGGAGGAAGAAATCAAGGGGAGAGCTGTGTGTTGAATTGGCTAGCCTGATTTTGCATTTCCTCTGGGTGAAGAGGAAAGTGCTTTTGTTCCAGGACTGGGGAACGGAGAGGGGGAATCACTCTGCGTAGTTTCACAGAGCTTGTGTCTGTGTATCTCTCCAGGAGCATCTGGAGGGGGGAAGGGAAAAAGGATTATTTCCCTTTGTTGTGAGACTCAAGGGATTTGAGTCTTGGGGTCCCCAGGGAAGGTTTTTTCAGTGGGACCAGAGTGCCCCAAAACACTTTAATTTTTTGGGTGGTGGCAGCAGGTACCAGGTCCAAGCTGGTAACTAAGCTTGGAGGTTTTCATGCTAACCCCCAAATTTTGGACGCTAAGGTCCAGAATCTGGGAATAAGGTTATAACATGGTGTGCAGCGGCGGGATATAGACAGAATCCAGAAGCCAGTAGGAATATTATATTTTTCTTTGCTAAGGGCTTTTTAGCAGAGAGAAACAGTTTGGTTTTAAAAGGGAACCAGAGAGAAATTTTTTTTTCTGCTCTCTCTAGCAGTTTGTGGTTTGCATGTTAAGCGAGAAGACTGTTAAGGGTCTTTTGTCATGCAATAGCCCTCCCATTAGGAGGCAAAGTACCAGCACTTATATGCATGCAAATAAAGTGGTTTTTCTGGTTTCCCTTCATTGAACATTAGCTAAAGAGAGAAAAGGAAAAAAGCACTGTTGCTAGGCAGACTTCAGGAGGCAACAGAGAACCTGCAGTTCAGAGAATAAACACCGGAGGGCACCCCAACACAAGAAAACAGGAATCATGACTTCTAAGGCAAAAATTAAGGCCGAAGACCAATTCAAAGAAGCTGAACACAGGCGACAACTAGAAATAAAACAAAAAGAGATGAAGCTGAAAGAAAAGGAAGAAAGCATCAAACAGGCAGCCCAAGAGGCAGCACACAAAAGAAGACTAGAAAGTAGAAAGTACTTCTCCAAAGCTCAGAGGAAACAGGCAGACAGACAAAAGACTCAGAGACACACTTCCCTCCACCCAAGGTTGAAAAAAATCCGGTTTCCTGATTGGTTCTCTGGTCAGGTGTTTCAGGTGAAAGAGACATTAACCCTTAGCTATCTGTTATAACCTTATTCCCAGATTCTGGACCTTAGCGTCCAAAATTTGGGGGTTAGCATGAAAACCTCCAAGCTTAGTTACCAGCTTGGACCTGGTACCTGCTGCCACCACCCAAAAAATTAGAGTGTTTTGGGGCACTCTGGTCCCACTGAAAAAACCTTCCCTGGGGACCCCAAGACTCAAATCCCTTGAGTCTCACAACAAAGGGAAATAATCCTTTTTCCCTTCCCCCCTCCAGATGCTCCTGGAGAGATACACAGACACAAGCTCTGTGAAACTACGCAGAGTGATTCCCCCTCTCCGTTCCCCAGTCCTGGAACAAAAGCACTTTCCTCTTCACCCAGAGGAAATGCAAAATCAGGCTAGCCAATTCAACACACAGCTCTCCCCTTGATTTCTTCCTCCCACCAATTCCCTGGTGAGTACAGACTTAATTTCCCTGAAGTAAAGAAAAACTCCAACAGGTCTTAAAAGAAAACTTTATATAAAAAAGAAAGAAAAAATACAAATGTTCTCTCTGTATTAAGATGATACAACACAGGGTCAATTGCTTAAAAGAATATTGAATAAACAGCCTTATTCAAAAAGAATACAAATCAAAGCATTTCCAGCACTTATATTCATGCAAATACCAAAGAAAAGAAACCATAGAACTTACTATCTGATCTCTTTGTCCTTACTCTTAGAAACAGAAGACTAGAAAGTAGAAAGTACTTCTCCAAAGCTCAGAGGAAACAGGCAGACAGACAAAAGACTCAGAGACACACTTCCCTCCACCCAAGGTTGAAAAAAATCCGGTTTCCTGATTGGTTCTCTGGTCAGGTGTTTCAGGTGAAAGAGACATTAACCCTTAGCTATCTGTTTATGACACGCCCCCCAAATTGCAGACAGTGGGAAAGCTCACTGGCGGCAATTTCCTTTTAGAACTTGAAAATAAACAGATTAATACAACACATGCACCTTTACATATACTACTAAGTATATAACTAACAGACTTTAGATTTTAAGAACACTTTTTAACTACTGGATTCTGGGAAACTTTCACGGGAGAGTGCATCAGCAACTTTGTTAGAAGCTCCTGTGATGTGTTGAATTTGAAAATCAAAATCTTGGAGAGCTAAACTCCAACGAAGAAGTTTCTTGTTGTTCCCCTTGGCAGTATGAAGCCACTTTAGTGCAGCATGGTCAGTTTGTAGTTGGAACCGCCGTCCCCAAACATATGGGCGTAGCTTTTCCAGGGCGTACACAATGGCATAGCATTCCTTTTCACTGACTGACCAGTGACTTTCCCTCTCAGACAGTTTCTTGCTGAGAAACACGACAGGATGGAAGTTGTGATCTGTTGCTTCCTGCATGAGCACTGCTCCTATACCACGCTCAGATGCATCTGTGGTTACTAGGAATGGTTTGTCAAAATCCGGGGCCCTGAGTACAGGGTCAGACATGAGCGTTGCCTTAAGCTGGGTAAAGGCTTTTTGACACTCATTAGTCCACTTAACGGCATTTGGCTGGGTCTTTTTGGTTAGGTCGGTCAATGGGGCAGCGATTTGGCTGTAGTGTGGTACAAATCGCCTGTAGTATCCGGCCAAGCCTAAGAAGGATTGGACCTGTTTCTTTGACCTTGGGACAGGCCACTTTTGGATAGCATCCACCTTGGCCTGTAGGGGGTTTATGGTTCCTCGACCCACCTGGTGCCCCAGGTAAGTCACTCTGTTTTGGCCTATTTGACACTTTTTGGCCTTAGCAGTTAGTCCTGCCTGCCTGATGCGCTCAAAGACCTTTTCCAGGTGGAGTAGGTGTTCGGGCCAGGAGTCTGCAAAAATGGCCACATCATCGAGGTAGGCAACTGCAAATTCTCCCAGTCCAGCTAGTAGACCGTCCACCAGCCTCTGGAAGGTGGCGGGTGCATTTCGAAGGCCGAAAGGAAGGACATTGAATTCATACACCCCCGTATGGGTGACGAATGCTGACCTCTCCTTGGCAAGTTCATCTAGCGGTACTTGCCAGTACCCCTTGGTTAAGTCTATGGTAGAGATGAACTGGGCACGTCCCAACTTTTCCAATAGCTCATCAGTACGTGGCATTGGATAGTTGTCCGGACGAGTTACAGCATTTAGCTTACGGTAGTCCACGCAGAAGCGTATTTCCCCATCTGGTTTGGGTACCAGAACCACTGGAGATGCCCATGCACTGGTAGATGGGCGGATTATACCCATCTGTAGCATGTTTTGGATCTCCCGTTCTATAGCAGCTTGGGCATGAGGAGACACCCGGTAGGGTGGGGTTCTGATTGGGTGAGCATTACCTGTATCAATGGAGTGGTATGCCCGTTCAGTCCGTCCTGGGGTGGCTGAGAACAATGGGGCAACCATGTTGATGTACTACACTCTTAGTGATAACAAATCTGGATTCACATATGAGTCTGTTAAGTTATTTATGAAAAGGATGACTAACATCTACCCAAAGTCCCTTCTGCAGTATGAGACCTTAGTATGGTCAGCTAATGAATCCTCCATTTGAACCAATGAGAGAATGCTCTTTATATCTCAAGTTAAAACTGTTTTCGCTATATCAAAAACAGCTGCTAGAAGAGTAAGTGAACTATACACCCTCAACATCTCCTCCGCACCTCCCATTTTACTGTTTTTTCATAAGGGCAAGGTGGTACTAAGCCCTCATCTGAAGTTCCTGCTTAAGGTGATATCTGAATATCGCATTAACCAGTCAGGTAACCTGCCAGTGTTTTTTCCAAGGCCACATGGAGAAAACAGGCTTCATACTTCAGATTCAAAAGGACTTTAGCTTATTTTCCTAATAAGACTAACCAATTTAGGAGGTCAAGAAAAAGGGTCAAGCAATCACATCTCACTATCAAATGGGATCGGATGTGCATTCACAAGGTTTACACTTCGGCTTCAGTCTCTCTTGCTGAAGGAATTAGGGCACATTTCACTAGAGGACTAAGATTTCTTCAGTGGCATGCCTTAGGCACATACCACTTATAGACAACTGTAGAATGGCACCATGGGGTTCCATGTATACATTTGTAAAACAGGTTTCAGCGAGGTAGCCGTGTTAGTCTGTATCAGCAAAACCAACAAGGTGTCCGTGTGGCAACTTAGAGACTAACAAATTTATTTGGGCATACGCTTTCGTGGGCTACAGCCCACTTCATCAGATACATGGAGTGAAAAATACACAGGCAGGTATAACTATACAGCACATGAAAAGATGGGCCTTACCAGGTGGGGTGTGGGGGGGGGGGTCAGTGCTAATGAAGCCAGTTCAATCAGGGTGGATGAGACAGTTGACAAGAAGTCTCAACAGAGGGAAAATTACTTTTTGTTACTACCCTGCACCCCTTCTCTGTGGGTCCCCTCACACCGCGCCTTCTCTGAGGTCTCTCTCACACACACACACACACACACACACACACACACACACACACACACACACACCATTCCCGCCTTCCGCTGTGACTTGCTCGCCCGACCCACATTCACTCATTTTCACCATGATGGCTCAGGGGTTCGGGTGTGGGAGGTGGTGATGGCTCAGGCTGGGGGTGCAGGCTCCAGGGCGGGGCCAGAAATGAGGAGTTCAGGGTGTGGAAGGGGGCGCCAGGCTGAGGCAATGGATTGGGAAGTGAGAAAGGTGAGGGCTCCAGCTGGGGCTGCGGGCTCTGTGGTGGGGCCAGGGGTGAGGGATTTGGGGTACAGGAAGGGGGGGTCCAGGCTGGGGCTGAGGGGTTCAGAGTGTGGGAGGAGGTTCCAGGCTGGGAAAGGCAGTTGGGGTACAGGGGGTGTAGACTCAAGTGGGGGTGGGGATGAAGGATTTGGGGTGTAGGAGGATGCTCTGGGTGGGGGGTGGAGCCGAGGTGTTTGGAGTATGGGAGGGAGCTCCAGGCTGCAGCACCAGGTTGGGGTGCAGGGGGGGTGCATCAGTTGGGAATGCGGGCTCTAGTTTGGGGCCGGGGATAGGGGATTTGGGGTGCAGGAGGGGGTTGGGGATGAGAGGGGTGGGGGCTCTGGCTGGAGGGGTGCAGGCTCTGGGGCGAGCCAGGGATGAGGGGTTTGGGGTGCTTTGGGTTGGGACCAAGGAGTTCGGAGGGCCTGAGGGGGATCAGAGCTGGGTCGGTGGTTGTGGGCCAGGAGGGGGTCAAGGGTGCAGGCTCTGGGCTGCACTTACCTCAAGTAGCTTCCGGAAGAAAGGGCATTGTCCCCCTTCTCCAGCTCCTATGCAGAGACGCGGCCAGGTGGGTCTGAGCACTGCCCTGTCCACAGGCGCTGCCCCTGCAGCTCCTATTGGCCATGTTTCCCAGCCAAAGGGAGCTGCAAAACCAGCACTTGAAGCGGGGGCAGTGTGTGGAGCCCCCTGACTGCCCCTACGTGTAGGAGCCAGAGGGTGGACATGCTGCTGCTTCCGGGAGCCGCACGAAGCCACGGCAGACAGAGAGCCTGCTTTAGCCCCACAGCACTGCTGACTGGACTTTTAACGGCCTGGGCAGCAGTGCTGACCGGAGCAGCCAGGATCCCTTTTCAACTAGGCATTCCAGTTGAAAACCGGACACCTGGCAACCCTATTAGCAATCAAAGTAGCGGCCAGGTTACAGCAGTTTTCTTCCCAAGGCTTGTTGGCACTCTCAGGCCAGCAACGATGAAGGAACTGTGAAAAAAACAAATTAACGAGAGAAAAAGAGAGCAGGGCCTGCCTGGAGAGCAGAGAGAGACAGAGAGTAAAGGAGCCCCCATGCTGCTGAGCTGGACTGGACAGAGAAGAGTTAGTGACAGCAAGGAGCTCTTTTGCTGACTGCTGTCAGAAATTAGTGGAATGTTTCCAAGGCAGCTAATAAACTCTGGGATGGTGTGAAACCACCAGTGTCAGTGGGTATGTGGCTTATGATCCTATTGCTTGCACTGCTTAGGGACCAAGAACCTTAAGATTCTGGATGAGTCTGCCTGATTTGTGCACTGCCACCCAAGCCTAACTATCCTGCATGATGACGATACCATCAGTGGAAAAACTGTTTTCAGCATGTTGTTGGTAATAAATGAAAAATTTTACTGTTTAAAAATACACCTATGAAATGAGGTTGAACTGTATGACCAGAAGAAATATGGGGAACTGACTAATCTAATCTCTATTACAACAGTGGTCAGTGTGTTGTTTATACAAAATCATGTATTAAAATTGAACAATAATCTGGTCCCACAACTTATTTCTTTATTTCTGAAAACAATCTTGATTTTTCAGTATGCAGTGATGGTGTAACCAGGTTGGTCCCGGGATATTAGAGAGACAAGGTGGGTGAGGTAATATAGTTTAGTGGACCAACTTCTGGTGGCGAGACCTGAAGAAGAACTCTGTGTTAGCGTGAAAGCACCACCAGAAGTTGGGCCACTAAATGCTATTACCTCACCCACCTTGTCTCTCTAGATTTGTCAGGGATGGCAGGAGTTCCAGATTCCTTCAAAGATGTTTATCTTGTGCAATGAGCATGGCACTCACTTGAGGCAATTCTACCATAGCTTTCATCTAGTCTTCTGTTAGTTGGGGATTCTTCTATAACTAACTGCTTCACCCTCTCCTGTGGAGATACCTCAGCAGTCGCCTGGGTAGGGAACATGCCAGACATATTTCTTTAGGGATTCCCCAAATCAGTTGTTATTAGGCAGAAATGATTCCCAAACATTTAGTGGAGCCCAGGGAACCCAAGCTGCCATTTTTCTTTTTGTTAATGGCAAATAAAAAGCTAAAAGCTGCAATTACAGACAGTAAATACCCCATATCCAGGTGCTCGGTTTGCACTTTTTAAATGTCTTTTGAGAGTGTGCAGGGGTGGGCAAAAAGGAATGGGGGCTATAACTTTTTAGGGCTCAATTCTGCCTCTTAGGGGGTCTGAGCTGTGCTAGGGTGTAGTCAGAGGTGCACCACCACCACCTGCGCAATCTCAAGGAATGCTGGTGCAACGAGAACCTCTTTGCAGAATGGGCAACCAACTACCACCGTTCCTCCTGCACAGGCTGCTTGATGGGAGCAGTGGCCTTTTCTAAACCAAATACCACTCCTTCCCCAGAGCCACCAGCAGTACTAAACTCCTTCCCACAACTTGCACTCCTAATGCTTACACATCTGCCCCTTGTATGAGTACACTGGAATGGGGAAAGGCCTCCTGCATCTTCATTGCCTCCAACACGTCCCTGTTCAAGCAGCTGTAATTTAGTCCTCAGCACTGATATTATTGCTAGATAAAGAGAACAATACAGATGGATTGTTTATAGTGAGCTGATAAAACTGTTCCATTTTTAAACAGTGGCAATCACACTAGTTACATTATATGTAAGGCTAAGATTTTGCTCTAGGCAGAGTGCACTGTGGTAAGTGTATTTTGGGACAACACTTGAAGTTAATGGTAATCAGTTCTATTTCCAATCAAACTATTTTGTTTCCAGCAGGAGGATCTCTGCATGCCTTACTGGAAGTTAAAATGTAAATCAGGCAATCACTTAAATGTGCTGCACATGTCCTTATTTTCCTCTACCAAGAGGCGGAAGAAGAATGTGTAAATGCAGCCAAGAAAAGGTGAACCAACGCATTTTGTTTTCCTGTTGAGCTCATGGCACAAAATCCCACTTACTGTATCATAAAAATTTGGCGTTTTAAAAGTTATAATTTTGCAGCATACTGTAAAATTTCTGAATTAGAGGCTGGAACTCAGAATCAGTAAAGAGAAGTTATATATATAAGCGAGTTTCTGTAAAATGAAGGAGGTTGGGTACTTTCTGACATAAAATAGTCTATATTACTGTCTTCATTTGCCGAGGAAGTGAAAAATGGAAAACCTTTGCAAAATCCTAGAATGAGCTCTTTCTAGGGATACCAACTCTTCATATAATCTAGGTGCCACTAAAGAAACATTCTTTAAACCTACAATCAAAAATGTGAGACACAAAGCCTTTAAATTCAAGGGGCTGTAGATACTTTTAGTTTTTTAATGACTCATTACCAGTCACTGTATGGCATCTTCCAGTGTCTTAAAGACATATTCTAATTAGAAACACAGACTCAGGGCTGGTCTGCACTAGGGGGTGAAATCGATCTAAGATGCGCAACTTCAGCTACGTGAATAGCGTAGCTGAAGTCGAAGTATCTTAGATCGAGTTACCTACCGTCCTCACGGCGCGGGATCGATGTCCGCAGCTCCCCCTGTCGACTCCGCTACCGCCTTTTGCGTTGGTGGAGTTCTGGAGTTGACAGGAGCGCATTTGGGGATCAATATATCGCGTCTAGATGAGACGCGATATATCGATCCCTGAGAAATCGATTGCTACTCGCCGATATGGCCGGTAGTGAAGACGTACCCTAATATTGTGGTTACCTTGCCCATGGCTTTATCTGCATGCATTTAATCTTGCAAAAGTTCATTTCGTTCTGGAATGATTTAAAAAAAACTGGAGGAGAGAAGAATATGGTAACTTTATAGTATATCTTCCCAAGAAGAGATCTCTGGATAGTGTCTGCAATGAATTAATGTTATAGGCACTCTGCAGCCCTGCCTGGTTTATTGTCATGAAGGATGTTAAAGCATGGTTTTCTGGTAATCTTGCTCTTTCTCTTTTTAAAAGATTGCTGAATGAATTTAGCGTATATAAAAGTGAGTGATTAGTATAACTGGTTTAAACAGCATAGTATCAGAGGGGTAGCTATGTTAGTCTGGATCTGTAAAAAGGTATACCTGCCTCTGGAAATTTCCACCACATGCATCTGACAAAGTGGGTATTCACCCACAAAAGCTTATGCTCCAGTACGTCTGTTAGTCTATAAGGTGCCACAGGATTCTTTGTTTCAGCGTAAGCTTCCTCCGTGAAATTTTCCGGATACAGCTCTGCCAGTGGAGTGTTTCTTGAGCAGACGGCCAGCCATGACAAACTGGGTGACGATTGTGTGAGCTACACAACAAGGAATTAAAATTAAAATAACATCATCAACTCATGTTGATTGGTGATCTGGCCAGTGATTGGCATTCAGAACTATAGAGGTGAAAGGTACTAGTCTGCCATGTCCCCAGATTTACAGTTTTTGTATGTAATGTTACTTAAAGCTGTTTAAGAAAGCAATGTGGTGTAATGGTTAAACCACAAGAACCAAGTCAGGAAATTCGTGTTCCATTGCTGGCTGTTCCCCTGGTGATTCACTGGCCATTCCTGCAGTCCCTGCTACAATGAATATTCCAGTATTTCATACAAAGTGGAACAGCTTCAGCAGGGGCTACTGAGATTGAGACATGAGTTAGGCACTGGGCATCAGCACTGAGAGGGCATTGCACATGCCCACCAGCAGAAATTTGCAACCGAGGAGCCTTTACCACGGGGAATTGAAGCACCTATGGGATAGGCCACAGCTGAATTGGGGTTTGAGAGTTTAAATTTTGGATTTAGGTGCTTAATGCAGCAGTTAGGCACCTAAAATCCTTTGTGGCTCTAGCCTCCTGGTCTTTTAAGTACCTCTAGTGTTAGGCAGAAACTGAGGAGTAGTTTGTGAATGCCAGCAGTGCCTAAATGTTGGACTTCAGTGTTTACCTGACCCTTTTGATGCTTAAATTCTCCTTGTGAATCTGGCCCTTAAAGCCTTGTAGCTGCTGAGTTACACCCTTTAGTAATAGCTTAGGGGCTGTTACATTCCCCAAGAAAGGTATGCTCTGACTGCACACTCCCCTCCCCGCTAACACCAGGTACAAAGCCAGCGACACTGGTTCTAAGCCATCTGAGGATTCCTGGACTAGAGGAGGAAGCTTACAGCACTTTTAAATCCACTTTGGCTGTTGCAGTGGCATAGAGAGATCTGAGCCTAAACCAGAATCTGGCCCTTGGAATGGCTAAGGTAGGAGGAAAGGCTCAGGCATTAGAACTTAATGGGTGTTTTAGTGATCTGAGACCATTACCTTCTGCTACCTGGAATCACCAGCTCCTTTTAAAGCTCCAATCAGATGTTCCAAATTAAAGTACCTGTGCTTTAGATGGCCATGTCAGTAATCTAATCAAAGTGCAACAGCATAAGCAAGAAGTAGGCAGTAACACAGAGAGTGAGAGAAAATCACAATTAAGTAGTGCAAGGTATAGGAGAGTCAAAGGATATGAGAAGATAGGAATTTATTTCCTCCAGCATATTTAATGGCCTGCATTGGGATTTGCTGAAGGGTGGGGGAAAGGCTTGGTGCACTGAGGGGACTAGAGAAGGCAGATCACTGAAAGGGGTAAGATAGCAGTAGTCAGCCAAGCACAGTCCAGCATCATCCTTTGACCATTACTATAATCTTGAGTTTTACTCTGATGCGGTGTAATGAATGCATTAGTTAGGCTTATGTCAGTAGAAAAAATAACTTTCAGATTTAATACTGTAAATATTATATAGCTTCGCTATAAGCTAGTACTTACGGGTAGTAGACATTATAATTACAAGTAGAGATATATGTAAAATGGCAACAATATGAAAAACATCAGTTTAACAAAGGCAACCAGAAGTTATTTCCAAAATGAACAAACATTAGTTGTATATTATTTTAAATACAAGAAAATGGTTGTATTACATTTTTCTTAGAGAGAGAGATTTGATGAATGCAGGAACTATTTTAAATTGTTTCAAATGAACAACACTCAAACCAAGGGAACATTTTAAATACAATGGGAAGGAAAAGCTAAATAATTCTAATAAATATGCAGAACACATATAACAAATGAAGTAGCAGATCATATGGTTTCAGATACTATATCACTGGTGACATTATCTATCACTTTAGTCAGTCAGAGTCAGAATTCTCAGAGTCTTTGTGAAGTGGGGGAAACGTGTTTAGCCCTTCTTTCCTTGCCGTTCTTAGTTGTCGCAAGTGTTCCTTCATTTCCTTGGAAATGTGACAGATTCTTCCTTCTATGCCAGGCACTGCAACTACTGATGTGCTTTTAGCTGTTCTTGTTTGAAAGGTTTGTGGGAAATTTATGAAACGTGAGTGCTAATTAAACTAAATTAACTTCATGTAAACAACCTTAATGTGCATCTGCCTATACTGCGAATAAGCTATTAAAATAATTAACATACTAAAACTCTGCCTTATTTATGAGTAACTGGAATTTTCTGATTGGACCTTCATAAATTCATGCTCCACAAAGCTCACCATGAGTAGTCCCTTTGCAGACCCAGAGAGCTAGATTTTCATAGTGTTAGCTCAGACATTAACAAATAAGGTAAGCACCATTCTCTTACTGGCTGAAAATATGTCAGAATCCAGGAAATAATTTCTGCAGCATGTGGGCCAATCTGCCATTATAGCTCTCTAGGTTTAAAATATATGAATCTGAGGTTAATGCCTGTTCAAGGGATTAATAATGGGATGATCTACTGCTTTTCACTTTTAGTTTCCTAGTTCAAATCTTACCTAGACTTGTGGAGATTGAATGTTGGAACTATTCAGCTATTTTAGATGTTTTGAATGTATCCATCACTCAACTTAAGGCTAGCATATGTCGTGCAAAAGGGACATCACACACTACCATCCTGATAGACGACAAAGCTAAAAGTGTGAAAAGGGAATCAGTACAGTAGCAGGATTAGAAAGGGTAGAGAGAAAAAGGATAGGTGTACGGCCTGTATATAAGGAAGAAGAGCTTGAATGTGATGCGATAAGATAAAGGCAGGGCCGGTGCTTCCATTTAGGCGACCGCCTGCACCAGGATTTGGGAGGGTGGCCTTTTGCTGCCCGCAGCGGCAATACGGCGGCGGCGGGTCCTTCCACACTCCATGTCTTCGGTGGCAATTCTGCGGCGGGTCCTTCACTCGCTCCAGGACCCGCCACTGAAGTGCCCCTGTCATGGTATAATTCCCCACTCTGAACCTTAGCATCCAAAAGATGGGGTACCAGCATGAATTCCTCTAAGCTCAATTACCAGCTTAGTATTTGTAGCGCTGCCACCAACCAGGAATTCCAGTGCCTGGTACACTCTGGTCCCCCAAAAACCTTGCCCGGGGACCCCCAAGACCCAGTCCCTCTGGATCTTAACACAAGGGAAGTAAACCCTTTCCCTTACCATTGCCTCTCCCAGGCTTCCCCTCCCTGGGTACCCTGGAAGATCACTGTGATTCAAACTCCTTGAATCTTAAACAGAGAGGAAAATGCACCTTCCCCCCTCTTTCTCTCTCCCCCTCCCAGACTCTCCCTGAGAGAGAAAGTAATCCTAACACAGAGAGAAAATTAACCTTTCTCTCCCCCTTCCCTCCTTTCTCCCCACCAATTCCCTGGTGGATCCAGACCCAGTCCCCTGGGGTCTCACCAGAATAAAAAAACAATCAGGTTCTTAAACAAGAAAAGCTTTTAATTAAAGAAAGAAAAACAGTAAAAATTATCTTTGTAAATTTAAGATGGAATATGTTACAGGGTCTTTCAGCTATAGACACTGGGAATACTCTCCCAGCCTAAGTATACAAGTACAAATTAAAATCCTTTTCAGCAAAATACAAATTTGAACTCCTTCCAGCCAAATACACATTTGAACTCCTTCCAACCAAATACAGACTTGCAAATAAAGAAAACAAACATAAGCTTAGCTCGCCTTATCTATCCAGTACTCACTATTTTAAACTTATAAGAGCCTGTATTAGAGAGATTGGAGAGAAACCTGGTTGCACATCCGGTCCCTTTGAGCCCCCAGAGTGAACAACAACCAAATTCTAACAGCACACACAAAAACTTCCCTCCCTCAAGATCTTAAAGTATCCTGTCCCCTGATTGGTCCTCTGGTCAGGTGACAGCCTGGCTCACTGATCTTGTTAACCCTTTACAGGCAAAAGAGTGATGAAGTACTTCTGTTCTATTAACTCTTACTTATCTGTTTATGACAGCCCCAAAGACCAGGAGCACAGAAGGCCCCTCCCCCCGGCCACAGAATTGCCGCCAATCGGGAGCACAGAAGGACCTCTGCCTAGGGCACCAAAAAACCCTGGCGCCGCTCCTGGATACAGGAAGCCAACATAGAATTCAAAGAGGGCAAATAACATGGTTTGAGGTGAAGGTGAGGAAGATGACTTCAGCACTGCATTTTGGACACAAAAGAGAGTTGATCGGCTGCAAGGCCACACAAGGTAAGCAGCTGACCAGCTAATGAACCTGCATTTAGCCATGGATTCAGTAAAGAGAGTGGATTTTGACAATATTAAACAGAAATGTGGTTTAATGAGAGACTGGATATGTGGGAAGAAAAAAGAAAAAGAAAAATGGCCAGATTTTCTGATGCACTGAGATTCTGCTTGCTACAGCAGAAGGGAGCCTATCAGGTTATGGATTCCTGATTCTCTGTCCTGGACTCAAGTAGAGCAATGTAGGGTCTGCTCTACACGCACCAGCTGACAATACCTCCTAGTTTTGGATAGCCTGAGTACAGCATGCTGAAGTCATGCCTCTTCTCTGCACCCAATGCAGCTATTGTAGGGAAAAGAGATTAGGGAGCCAGCTATGCCACCTTGATGCCCACAGAGATGACCCCATGCAGGAGGTAGTCCCAACAGGGAGATAAGGCCAGCTTTTCTCCCCTTTGTGCCATCAAAATGGTGCAAAGGAAAAGGTAGGCCCTCTCAGTCCAGGAGACAAGGAAAGATAGGCAATGGAGAAGAGAGAGGGAAGGGGAGGAAAGGGATTAGAAGAAAAGATAAGAGGTCAAGTTTTGGAAGGTGAATTTGAAATGGTAACTGGGCATCCAAGAGGAGACATTAACAAATGCTTTTGTCAAAATGCAGGTTTCTGTTCAAAGTAGTGTTATCTTGATAGCGAAATCGTTGATTGCTAACAGTATTTTTTTAGCTTGTGTTCCTGCATAGAATATACAGTACTTAGGTAATACAGAAGAAGCCAGGTCAAATCCAGAGACTATATTCCCATTATGGAGTTTACAGATGCTTTGTGAGATCTGAGGTTAGAAATTAGTTTCACAGCCTTACAAATAGGGCTAATGATGCATGGAGTTTTGAGTTCGATTTTTTAGAAAATTGTTTATATTTTTTAGCATATAACTCTCAGGCACATATGACAGTCTGTCCTGTCCAATTTAGAGCTATGTGGATATTTTAAAGTCCAGTTATCTTCACATTCCACAAAGTTCTCAGGATTAGATGGATTGGACAAATAAACATATAGCAGACTGCTTAACCACAGAATATCAAGACCTTCTCCTGGAAGGATTAAAGCATACTTGACATTGTACCTGCTGCAAGGAGATCTATCTAAAGCTTATCCTGCTTCACAAAAAATGCTCTGAATTTCCTGTCTATGGAACGCTGATGGTTCTGAATGAAAATCTGCTCTGAAATATTATGAGGTGAATTATGATGCGTAAATAAGGCAGATTCTGGTTTCTTGGAAATAGGAAAACTGAAAAAGACTTAAGACAGAGATTGTTAGAGGATTCCTTAATTTATTCAGTTATGGATAGAGACTTTTTCTGTGCAAGGATGAAATGTACTATAGATAATGCCATTCTTTCTGGAGTCTGCATGTCCCTGGCTAAAGGAAAAATATATTTTAATGCAGAGCTCCCTGGATTACTGACAGGATTTTACTGACTGGGTGAAATTGCCAGAAGGAAATTATACCTTTTAGGTTTCTCTTCTATACTTCAACTTTATGTCTTTTTACTATTATGGAGATAAGAAAAATTTAATATTTCATCCTATTGAAGTTGCTGAATAGATGCACAAGTGTCTGGCAGATAAGGTCTATAAGTTGGAGTGGAATCAACTGAGGACATCTCAAAAACATAAGGTGACCAGATGGCCCAATAAAATCGGGACTATCCCGATTTTAAGGAATTTATCCTGCATCCCAACCAGAGTACGGTCGGGATGCCATTTGTCCCAATATTTTGTTTCCTGGTCTTCAGCAGCAATTCGGCGGAGACTCCTTCAGTCACGGATTGTCTTCGGAGGTATTTCAGAGGCAAGTGCTTCTGTCTTTGGCAGCAAGGCTTATTACCTGCTGCTGAAATACCGCCAAAGACCATCCGCGACTGAAGGGCTCTCCGCTGAATTGCTGCCAAACTCCAGATGGGTGAGTATGAAGAAAAAAAAAAGCCCCCCCGCGGCAGTCCTGATATTTTCCCCTTTAACATCTAGTCACCTTACAAAATCAATACCCTCTCCTTCAGACAAAGCGGCAGAGTCCTGTTCGGATGAAGTGGGTATTCACCCACGAAAGCTCATGCTCCAAAACGTCTGTTAGTCTATAAAGTGCCACAGGATTCTTTGCTGCTTTTACAGATCCAGACTAACACGACTACCCCTCTGATACTGACTGATACTCCTTCAGACAAGTAATTAATATTCTTAAAGAAGGCAGCTTTTGCCTAATATTCATTTGGAAGAGACTGACACTAAAAAACTGGGGATCGTGGTAAAGAACTTTAAAGAACAAAATGCTGGGTGGGATTTTCAGAACTACCTAGGCAAATTAGGAGTACAAATCCCTGTGGCTAAACACAGGTCCATTAGCTTGTTTAGGTTGTTCCTTCATCTTAAGTCCTCTTACTGAAGACTGACAAAGGAGACCAGAATTTCATGCTAATTTAGGAGTTTTAGCTTTTGAAGTCAGTTATGTTCCTCCTCCATCCTTCCATCCCTTCAAAAATCTCCCTCCTTCAACTTCCCTGTGCAGCCTGCCACCCCTCCCTCTGCAGAAGACAACCTTCTGGGAGAAAGTGGTCAGTCCCATTCCCACACAATGGACCATATGCCCTGATTGTTACCTTTCACGGATAAAGAGATTATTCTTTGGTAAATCACTAAATGCTGCACAAGAAATTTAGAAAGTTAGGAACAAATATACTTAATTAGTTGTAATTGCAATGGTTCCCGAAGTCCACAGTAAGGATTGTAGCCCATTGTGCCTCAAATTATATATTTTAAATTACCTGTCAGTGATGCTGATTTGGACTTGGTAATTAAACTCATTCGGTGACAGTAGATGCACTTTTTGATGCCATGCACAATCTTGATAGATTCAAAGTGATTAACAACAACTGTGGAAAGTATCTATGCAGTTTCTGTATCATACATCCTAGGACAATTCTGAAACATTACATAGCCATCCTTTCCCTGAAAAGCAATAATTATATTTAATGAAGAATATCTTTAAAATATGAGCACTAAATTGTCAATTTCTAAACCATTATAAATAAGTATACAAATTTGATAGAATAATAGCTATGGTTGATTTGATTAAAAATATTGTATTCAGTAACAGAGTAAGATTGAATGTTAGGAGACAGACTTTCAAACAACTTCCAGATTGAACACACATACATTTTGCAGGTAAGTACAGTAATTGGGTCTACTGGGTGACCTACCACTTGATTTAAATATGCAGAAACAATATTTGCATGTGCAAAATTCACCAGCAGAATTTTAGTGTGTGGTCTGAAAGTTAAAGCACACTCAGAAATCAGGTCTAATATTTTGCAAGGAATTAAAAGGGGTGGCGAATTATAGAAATTTGTATAAAAAATAAAGACAGATAGAAACTGATAGGGAACCCCCCCCCACCCCACCTTACCCAAGGCCCCAGGCTTTTTTCTGAGAATAAAGTAAGAGTAGGCCCTTAGCTAGAAGCAAGAGTTTTAACTCCTGCTAAACTTGTTTTTCTATACAAAGGGCACGCTGAGGCAAAAAGATGTGGTCAGGACCCCAAAAAGAGGAACTAGAATTGGATAAAGGGGAACCAGAAAATCTGTTAAGTTATAACAGCTTTTAGTTTATTATGGTTTATTAAGTTGTTTGTGTGGGCGTAAAATATAACTCATGATCATTTGACCAAAGGTACACCAATAGGTATTTTGGGGTACAAGTTCCTCAAAAAGGCTCAAGCAACGTGTAATAGCTTAACCGCAAGTAGGAGAAAAACACCAGGTGTCAATGACCTAACACTTACAAAACTTTCTATAGGGAAGTAGAAAGAGAGCAGACTTGCAATTAGCTCATAACCGGTATATTAATACCAACTGTTTTTAGCAGATGGTTAGAAGATGTCATTGTATTAGCCAAATAAGGTATCATCGGATGTATAAGCTCATATGATAATTTGCGGTTTTCAGCTTTATAAGCACAGGTATCACTGCTGTAAGGCAGAGCGACTTGCCCCTTGCTAGGGGACCTGTCGTCTCTCCGTGCATATGCATGTATCTCTGATTAATCAATAAAGAGGAGCCTCAGGCTGTCTGATCAACTCAACACGGTGGTGGTCATTTTCCACGACAAAACTCTGGGGATGGAGGGAAAGAACAACATCTACAATGGAGTCAAATTGCAATTCCCTACACTGTCATAATTAAGCCATCAACATAAGTCAGTATTTCATAAAAACAACATTCTTGAAGCATGACAATCATTCAAAATATTTAAACACATTAGCGCTTACATTAGCTAAGTACTCCTAAATGGCAAGTTGATAGACTTTGTTTTTCTTGAGATATTGTCCTTGAATCTTTACAGAGTCTCTTATAATTCGGTGCCCTGGTTCTGCATTTGGATCAAATCCAAATTCCATTCCTGCTACTTAAGGAAACCTAGTAGTTAAAAAAAAATTATATATATTGGTTTGAAGAAAGAACCAACCAAAGTACTGACCCTTCCAGAATTCTGAACAACTACACTTCAGTAAACTGCTATATAAACTCACAATAATGAATTCAGTATTTGAAGTATGTTTGTAATACTATGTTTCCAAAGACAGTACTTTCACTGATTACTCTATGAAATACCACACTGAAAAGGCTCTTCTTACCAGTTGCCATTGGTCCCAGGGTTAAACATCTTGGCTACCGGATTACAGAGTGAAAGGTTTGAATTCTCCAGTTCTTGCACCATTGTCACTATAGTTTCCAGGTTTCATTTTTAAGAGCCAAACTGAACTTTTGGACCAGTTGCTAAATCCCAGCCTGTCACACTGACCCAATTAATCCATATAACCTGAACATTCAATTAATCAATCTATTATCTGTGGATCAAATTAGTTCCAGAATTTTATACCTACTAGCCAGCCATATACAGGTTTCCTCATTTTGTTATTTTCACTATAAAAAGTAAGCTCCAAATAAGAACCACATTTATTTTGTATAGGTTTTCATACATTGTGTGTGACAAAGATTTACCTGTATCCATAGGTTTTATGTTTGTACTTATATTAAACACTTGTCTTGCTTAGAGTGGTGTATTAATATGCTAAATACAGTTATCACATAGGCTTGTGAATTCATCATTATCATTACCTGGAGCATTTGAATGTTAGCATTAAACTGGCTACTCATAGGGACAGTGTGGAGAATTTCCACAAATGTTCAGAACAATTGGCATTTTCATATAAAAAGGGGTTGGATAAATATTCTATATACCTTCCATCAAGAGCTGGATATCTGTAGACTCCATTTTCGAGAGCTTCCAACAGTTGTCCTCCTGTAATTCTGACTACTAGAAGTGGGTTCACAATGGGAAGGATAGTTAAAAGATCATGCATAGTAAAATCTCCTGCACAATGTATATGGTTTGAACGAAGGGTACCTACAATCATCATAAAAGAAAATGGTCCATTTTCTACCATAAGAAAACAACCTGATTATCTAATACAAATGATACAAGTTTTAAGGTTGGTTTTCTTGATGAGAACAGATTCATATTGTTGTTAATGATTATTTAAATGATGTCATGGGCCCTGGTACTGCAAAGATTTAAATACATGTTTAACTTTATGTGCTGTAAATAGTCCTCTTGATTTAAAAAAAATAAGAAAGTATGCTAATTTTAGAGACTTCAGTGGGACTGTTCACACTGCATAAAATTAAGCATATGTGGAAATCTTTACAGATTGTAGACTTATTTCTCAGGGAAACACAAAGTGGTTTGCAGCTATATTAGAGTGGATGCTGGATAGCACCGACTATAGTTAAGCTTACTGAACAGTTTCCACGAAAATTCCCTGTTTATACATATTTTTAACTTTCCAAAACTTTTTGGCCTGAAAGTTTTAATTTTAATTCTCTGCCAAAAAGGTGAGTTTTCCTGGAACAATAATTTCAATTTTAAATTAACAAAAATCTTTCTGACAAAAAATCTTGCCATTTTAAAAATGAAAAACCATGACAAATCATTTCCTTCTTAAAACAAAAAACAAAACCAACAAAAAGACTCCAGATAGCACCATCATGTTTTCAGTTTTAAGACATGCAAGCAACAACTCCCTTCTGGAATTAAAAAAAAGGTACATTCAACATTTTCCCTTTAAAACAAACATTCAGCAAGAACCAATCAAAAGCCCAATTCTACACTGAAGAACTACTATGCTGGCAACATTCTCTTTAAAAAAAAAACCAGGAAAATGACAAAAGTCAGAATAGAAGTAGGCATATTTTTAGACCCTGATTGTGCAAATACTTACACATATGGGACTACTTGCATATGTAAATTCTGCACAAGAATGCGCAACATGTGTCTGGAGGATCAGTCTTCATTTTTAAACTGAAAAACCATGCTTGTAACAACAAATAATATGTCCAATTTCAAAATAAAACCATACACCAAGCAAAATTTCTTGTTTTAAAGGGAAACTATTTATAAAAGAATAATTGCTTACTTAGGAAAAGAGTAGCAGAGTAAGAGGGATTTTAATCCAACCAAACTAACTTTGTCCATGAAGATTTGTGGAAGGTATTTTTTAAACAGATTTTGGAATAGGTAATAAAGGGAAGCAAATTGTTCTTTGTACAAATGTGAAGTGTTTACATGTGGAAATGAAAGGGTTTTTAAAATGCACTATTATTCTTAATATTTTTTATTATTTGGGAAGGAAAGGGGGAAGAATTACAAAATGGGGCCAAGATTTCACCTTAGATGTTTAGTATCATTGCACTACTGTTGTACTATAACTGTTACTATCATTGGTTTGTTTCCAGCAACAGTACAAACACAATAGGCATGGTTCCTACCTTGGAGAGCATATGCTTTAAGAGATAAAGATGGAGGATAGAAAAGGGTACAGTTTTCAAACAAGGTGGTAATGGATGACATTCTGATACATTTGCATTTGTTTTGGTATGGCATATAAACTTATCATGTACTCCAAAACTTTACCAAAATCAGCCAGTCAGTTTACTTGTTTCCTTATGGCATCCTAATATTCTGGACACATGTTATAATTGTCACATTGTCTATGAACCAATCAAATTTACCTTAATTTGTCTTCCACTAAAAATTCTCTAGTTCCTGATTTCTTCAGGGGCTTTGATCAGTGAAAGATAACTCATTTGACCTTTACAAATCCCTTGACTTCTTGATGTACTCTGACTCAGATGAGTGGCTGGGACCCCTCCTAATTAAGTAATTAAATAATATTCCAAACATTGCTACTCTCTTTAACAAGTAAATTAATGTTAAAACATTCCAAACATTCTGGATTACAATAAATGTTTTTTAAAAGGACAACCTGAATTGAGTAATGCTACATCAGCATGAGTAGCTTCTAACATTGCATTAGTTATCAGGTTTCCCAGGTTGCTCTCTGATCTTCTTACAGTAGAAACACGACCGTCTAACTCTGTGTCAATGGGACAAAGAACTTCCTCTAAAAGAGGCTAAAAAAGAGAAGGGTTTATAGCAGACTTTATTTATTTGAAACAACTATGTCCTGAAAACTAAAGGAGTACGCTGTAAAAATGTTTAAAATTTTGAGCAGAAAAAAAAAAAGAAAGCCAAGTCATGGAAAAATATAGTCTCATCTCAACCCCCTGTGAATCTGAATAGATGCACAGAAGGTGATTTATTCTGGCAATGGACAAATAGCAACAATTCCAAATCCACCTGGCTTCTATTATATACCTACACTGATGAGAACTTAACATTCCATACAGACCTACAAAAATACAGTTCTCTTGAGTTTGACTAGGTAGGGGAAATCCCATTCTGTCATTTCTTGCTGTTATACTGTACACAGACAGAGTGCAGATAATAGTAATCAGCAAACAACAGCAGAGATCAAGAAACCTGTTCTGAGGTTTTAATCACCATTTTTAAACGACTTTCTGAAAAACAGTTTGTTCTTGGCCGCTCTTTCAGCTAGCTGTATGCAGCACAAGTCTAAGAGTACTGGTTGACGCTCATTGTCAGAAATGGATACTTTTCCTAGCATAGAGACTCTAAAGATAGATTTAGTCATCCTGGGATTACAATCAATTTTAGAGTCAAGCTGAGTTTAACAGTTTCAAAGTTTTTAGTGCCCTTGTGGATACAGACTATCCAATTAAAATGTCCTTGTGAGCTTCAGTCCCTTTAGGAAGGTAGAATACAGTAGTTCATAGATGCACCCTCCTACACAGACTAAAGACAGCTGTGCCGGAAGCTGCCATGGACTATGAATGGTATCAATATTGCATGTCAGAGGAACTAGCTTTTTTAGCATTTTAACATTTTGTCAGAAATATTTTATTCTCAGTGGAAATGTCAACAGTCATAAATGAAATGTACTTAAATATAAAGCTCTAGGTTCCCAGGTGCAACAGTAATACAAATAATAGACAATAGCTATAATAATAAAAGAAGGGAAATTCTTAATTAAGGCCAGTGACTTTCCATTGAAATGAAGGATTCTATCACTACTTCTTTAATTCACACATATATAGGCACTGCAATTCTTCAGATTCACTGACAGAGGAACTTTAATGGTGTTCTTTTTTGCCATGAGGGGTTTATTATATATTGTAGGGACTAGATTTACTGTAGATGCAAAATGGATAAAATTGTCTGTTGTTCTGAGGCTTCTGTCCTTATACTTGATCTCAAAACTAAGTTTGACAAGGTGGTGTCTTTTAATAGCAATTCACTCATGGATTCACTACTTTAAAGTTTAACTTTCCATTGAAAAAAATAAGCTGAAGCCATTAAAATATAACGGGCCAAATTTTTTCTCAGTATAATTCCATTGACGTCAGTGGAGTTACATCAGGAAGGAATTTTGCCCTTAGTTTCACCTTAATGGGCTTGTCAAATTTGGTAGGCTTGAAATGAAACAAGTTCTTTTATATCTGTTTGCAGAATCAATTTAATTTGTATTTGTACAAGCAGAGTAATTTCACTGACCAGTGTAAATATCGTTGAATAGAATAGAGTGGCGTTAATCCAGATTTATGTCATAATTGAGATCAGAATTTGGCCCACTGTTATCAGTCTGATCACTTAAAACAATAATTATTATCTTCTTTTCCTAGAACAGAATATTTAAGGAAGTTGTGCCTACCTGCAGGTTTTGTGTATAAACATCCACCACTGATTTTATAAAAGAATCTTCCTCTAGGTTCCTCAAAATGTCAGTCCTCTGAAATGTATACTGAAATGATGCACCAAACTTTCTTATATTTATTTCTGAGAAATTCCTGAAATCAGACCCACTTTTGGCATTCCAAGTTCCATTCCCCTTTTTGATTTCATAATCATGGTCATAGCCCCCCGGAACCAGATCTATTCCTTGGGTGTTCTGGGCAAGTCTGATGTCATTAATCCATTTCATGTATGTCATAGCAATTATAAGTCCTGCTCCTTCTACTTTAAGTTCTGCAGATATTTTATTACCTGCTTTGACATAATCTATGTAGTTTAGGTTTGATTTGTTAATTGTAGGCGAAGTATCCAGCCAGTCTTCTTCTACTAATCCCATTAAACCAATTTTCGTATTATTCCATATAACTACTTTTTTTACTGAGTCATGGCCTAGTGGTTTAGAGGTAAATCTGTCATATACATTGCTGAGGAACCATGGAAATCTGATTTGTTGTATATAATCTTCCAGAACATCAACACCAAAATCAAATTCATGGTTTCCTAAAAATACAAAAGTCCAGAAGCTAGCTTGTTAAGGTTAACAACAAAAGGTGGTCATATGAGATAATTTGAGTTTTTATATGTCATTTAGAACAGCATTAGTGGTATGAAAGCTTTTTTACTTCAAACTAAAGGACCAAATTCCTCTCTTTTACAGCAGTGAAAACTGTTAGTCATTCCATTTACTTCTGTAGTCACCCCAGTTTTATACTGTAGCAAAGGAAAACAATGCTTTGCCCAAAATATCCATTTTTATGCATCTACTTCTTTTTATACACAGATTATCTAAATTTTAGCAAGACCAATATTTATGGCTATAAAAAAAAAACATATGTAATACCCAGGGCAAGATCCTTGAGAGAAAAATTAAAGATACATCTCTCAGTTTATCATATCATGTCTTTGGTTGGCCTTTGAAATGTGATGGGGGAAAGAAAAAGGTGCTTTCTGATACCAGGCCAAAAGTTACCAGAGATTACAAAGCTGTGCGTAAATAATTAGGCCTATTTAAGAGAGACTTTTGGTACAGCCAGGATTAAACAGGTCAGTGGATCAAGTCCTGGAGCTATTATTTGTGGTATTGTATCAGACTTTCAGGAACCCTATATCTACTGTGCATTATGCCAAACAATTCTGTACGCCAAACTGCTTGAGAGGACAGTCCAAACGTTAATGTACAAAAACCCACGGGCCTGAAACAAACTCTATGAACATGCAAAAGGGGACAATTTCATGCATAAGTTTCTGTTAACATGAACAAATACAGGTTTTTATAAACATACACATCTCTGAAAATATGGCCCTTTATCTAGTGCTATGGTGGGGTCCCCAGCGTCCTGGCCAGTGGTCGAGCAACTGCCAAAATGCCGCCGAATTTCTGTGGCATTTCAGCGGCGACGCCTATCGATGATGCTGCTTGTCGCTGACAAGCGACATCATTGAGAGGCGTCGCCGCCGAAATGCCACAGAAATTGGTTGACATTTCAGCGGATGCTCAACTGCCACCACAGTCCTTCATCTGGCGCCCGCCAGATGAAAAGATTGGGGACCACTGTGCTATGGTCTATATAGTGCTATACAAATGTACGCTGTATATTTAGAATAGGAAGACTCGGAAAATACAAAGTTGGTGATACAGAAGTGTTTTGGTTTTTTTTTTTTTTTTTGCTGTTGTATTTTTGAGCTTTGCAAAGCAGTGACCAAAAAGTAGAAAGGAAAATAGAAGACTAGCTGGCCTTGCTCATCCACTCAAATAAGTTTGCATCGGAAAAGACATTTGAAAAACCCAATATAATGAAGAATAAGTAGCTGCTTTATACATTTCTCTTCCCCCACTTTTTGCCCAGGAAGAAGCCCTGGCACTGGGCAGAATGGCACCTCCAGTGCTACTCTTGCCTTAGCTATACATATACACAGTGGTGAGTTGGAGCCGGTTCGTACCGGTTCGCATGAACCAGTTACATTTTGAAGCGGTATTAGAACTGGTTGTTAACCCACTTCCCTGCAAGGAGGGGGCGCCGTGGCTTTGATGGGCTCTGGCTGGGAATTGTGTAATTCCTTCTCTGGCCGCCAGGGGCGCTGTGCTGCGGGAGCCATGTGGGCTGCCACCTGGCGCTGTTGCTGCTGCTGCTCCCCTGACCCCTGGCCCTGGGGCTCCCGCTGCTGCCTGGTAGGTCCCCGGCTGCTCTGCTGGGCCTGGGCTGCATCCTGCTGCTTGGGCTTCTCCGAGATGCTCTCCCCGTGTGTACCCACACTCCCTGCCCGCAGCCAGCCTCTGTCTCCAGCCAGCCCTGAACCCCCTGCCCGCACCCAGCCCCTGCTACACCCCCTGCCCTGCCCACACCAGCCCTGCACCCCCTGCCCTGCCTGCAGCCAGCCCCTACCTCTAGTCAGTCCTATACCCCCTGCCCAGAGCCAGCCCCTGCCACAACCCCGCTCTGTCTTCAGCTAACCCCTGCCACACACACCCTGCCCAAAGCCAGCCAGCCCCACACTCCTGTGTCTCCAGCCCTGCCAACCCCGGCCACATCCCCCTGCCCAAAGCCAGCCAGCCCCACACCCCCTGCCTCCAGCCAGCCCCACAACCCCATCTCCTGCCAGCCCCATACCCCCTTGCCTCCAGCCAGCCCCACACCCCCATCTCCTGCCAGCCCCATACCCCCATGCCTCCAGCCAACCCCACACCCTCCTGTCTCCAGCCAGCTCTGCACCCCCTGCCCTGCCTGCAGCCATCCCCACACCCTCTGCCTCCAGCTAGCCCTGTCCCATGCCCCTGTCTGCAGCCGGCCCCACATCCACTGGTGCCCTGCAGTTCCCAGGGCAGTAACCCTGCACACCTACTTCAATGAGGGGGGCAGGGAGCAGCTGGGACCCACACATGTGCACACCCTAGGGTGACCAGACAGCAAGTGTGAAAAATCGGGACAGAGGGTGGGAGGTAATACGAGCCTATATAAGAAAAAGACTCAAAAATCGGAACTGTCCCTATAAAATCGGGACATCTGGTCACCCTAGCACACCCCCAGGGAGTGGCAGGGACCCACACATGTGAAATGGAGCTCATTTCTAGTTCAAGCTCATCCTTTTTAAAAAGAACTTTAGGTGAGGTTAACATACAGCCGTATTTTCACGGCCATGTCAGGCTTCTTGGTTCTTAAATTGCCATCCGGGAGGAATTTTTAACAAATTCCTTCCGGGAAAATACGGACGTATTTTTTATTGTTAAGTATGACTCCCAGTGACTCAATGCATTGCTACTTCTTATGGAGAAAAGTACAAAAAAACCCATACTGTGGCACATCCCTTAAATCAGAACTTTTTATTGGGAACCAGTTGTTAAGATTTTGGCAGCTCATCACTGCATATACGTCTGATTATATATTTACCTAAGAGAACTCTAGACACAGCTAGAGTTTGTGTTTGATTTGTTATGGTTCAAAAACACGTTCTTCTACCTGAAAAGATCAGTTAGCTTAGCTGGTCTCTTGGTGCTGACATTATTGGGCCAAGGTTATTCAGAGGAGTGGGCACTTGCTCCCAGGATCAAAAAGAAAGTTGCTTTCATGTGGAGTTTATATTAGTCTGTTTGCTAAGTGCTGTTCCTTTTCACAAACACATTAAATGTGTGTTCTGTCTTTCACACAGGCTGCCTATTGGTTTGTAGGTTGATTATAAGACAAAAACCAAAATCTTATAAAGCCCTAAATAGCCAGGGACTCTAAGAGGCTTCCTCTCTCCTGTGACATATGTCATCATACTCATCAATATCAGGGGCATCTGAATTAGAGCCTGATTGGTATATAAAGAAGAAGAGGTGGCTGCTGGCAGGGCATTCTTTGTTATGAGCCCTTGCCTCTAGTATTTACTTTCCCCTTTGGTCCCCTATTTATAAAGGCAAATCTTGCCACCTCCTGTATAGCCACAGAGGGCATCCTGCAAAGGGAACCAGTGCAGTTATGCTGCACAAGAAAAGGGTGGGTTTGGAGGGTTCTGCAGGGTGCATCCACTCCCTTGTGCATTGTGAAGCCTTGCTCCACAGAAACTCCCTCGTGCAGTAACCTGCAGGGGCAAGGCCAAAGGAGCTATCATTATACAGATCCTGTGGTGTTTGCTCCAAGGGAAGAAGAGACACAATGTGTCTGCAGAGCACTTTTCAGCTCTCAAGCTGAGGTATTCTCTGCTGAAAGGCTCCCCACCTTCCTGAGGGAGGGGACGATTTCTCTCCCACACACTTCCGCTTGTCCATCGAGCCTTCCCCCCCCCCCCCGCCCCCAGCTTTCAGACTAATTGCTGGGTTGAGGATTTGATCTATCATGCAGCAACATAAATGACACTAAGACATAAGAACACTAGGGACACACAATCTAAGTCTTTTTGTCACTACAGGGCTTACAATCTAACTGTGGGTGCGCCTGTAAAAGGTAGCTGTAAATAAACTAATATAGGACAGATATTATGAAATTCATCTGTAAATAACATTTTCTTACCAAAGACAGTGAAGTGTACTCCCACTGCATTTAATATAGGAATCATATGTTTTCCTTTTGTTATTGAACTTAAGGCTGATGGATTTAAGCAGTCTCCACTAAATATTATAAGTGGATTCAGGGAACTGAATATTTTTATAGCTGCAGTAAATCTACAAGAAAAAACACAACTTTCAGTTTGCTTTATTAGATGGTTAGTGCTGTTGGACCATCTTTATAGCTTTCTTTTCTGGGTGGAATTAATTCTGTTTTAGAGTTTGTCAACTGCTTCAAACTAGGAAAACATGCTTTGACACAAAAGAAAAGTGAGGGAGTGTTCATTCCATTCTTTGAGTTTTTATAGAAGAGAGTCTCTGAACAAAAAGGAGAAGGAGACTCTGGAAGAATTCCACCACGATTTCAATCGCTTCCACCCCACCATCAACCTCAGCCTGGCCCAATCTACATGGGAAGTCCACTTCCTAGACACCACGGTACAAATAAGTGACAGTCACATTAACACCACCCTATACCAAAAACCCACCAACGGCTATGCCTACCTTCATGCCTCCAACTTCCATCTCGGACACACCACATGATCCATCATCTACAGCCAAGCTCTGAGGTATAACCGCATTTGCTCCAACCCCTCAGAAAGAGACCAACACCTACAAGATCGTCACCAAGCATTCTCAAAACTACAATACCTGCAAGGGGAAATAAGGAAACAAATCAACAGAGCCAGACGTGTAGCCAGAAGCCTCCTGCTGCAAGACAAGCCCAAGAAAGAAACCCTACAGAACTCCACTGGCCATCACCTACAGTCCTCAGCTTAAACCTCTCCAATACATCATCAGTGATCTACACCCCATCCTGGACAACGATCTCTCGCTTTCACAGGCCTTGGGAGGCAGGCTAGTCCTCGCCCACAGACAACCCACCAACCTTAAGCATATTCTCACCAGCAACCACACACCGCACCATAGTCACTCTAAGTCAGGAACCAATCCATGCAACAAACCTCGATGCCAACTCTGCCCACATATCTACACCAGTGACACCATCACAGGATCTAACCAGATCAGCCACACCATCACCGGTTCATTCACTTGCATGTCCACCAATGTAATATACGCCATCATGTGCCAGCAATGCACTTCTGCTATGTACATTGGTCAAACTGGACAATCCCTACGTAAAAGGATAAATGGACACAAGTCAGATATTAGGAATGGCAATACACAAAAACCTGTAGAAGAACACTTCAACCTCCCTGGATACACAATAGCAGATTTAACTGCAGCAAAAAAAACTTCAGGACCAGACTCCAAAGAGAAACTGCTGAACTTCAGTTCATTTGCAAATTTGACACCATCAGCTCAGGATTAAACAAAGACTGTGAATGGCTAGCCAACTATAAAAGCAGTTTCTCCTCCCTTGGTGTTCACACCTCAACTGCTAGAAGAGGGCCTCATCCTCCCTGATTGAACTACCTCATTATCTCTAGACTGATTCTTGCCTGCATATGTATACCTGCCTCTGGAAATTTCCACCACATGCGTCTGACGAAGTGGGTATTCTCTCATGAAAGCTTATGCTCCAGTACTTCTGTTAGTCTATAAGGTGCCACAGGACTCTTTGTCGCTCTGAACAGATAGGGAGGAAAAGAAACAAGGAGAAGTTGGAGGCAGAAAATAGCAGCAGCATTTTCCTCTTGGCACTATTTTAACACAAATAATAAATAACAACAACAATATCCCTCCTATCTTTTCCATTTCTTCATTTCAACTTTCATGCCCCCATGCCCTTCCTCTTCTACTTCCATCTTATCTGTTTTCTTCTTTTCCAAATATTGTCTCTTATCTTTTAGCCTTCTCCCCTGTCTTTGCTTTAAACACACATTTCTAGCCCTTTCCTTTCTTTCTTCCATATTACTCTAGCCTCCTCATATTTAAAACATGTTCAAATTACTGGAATATTTCATCAATGCTGATGTTGCTGCCATTAAATCACTTTACCAGTGTTCTGTCAATCCTTCTGAGAACAGCACTTCCTGAAGCAGATTGACAATAAAAGTTGCTTTCAGGAATATTGATTCTGCAAAGTGAAAAAAAGTGTGGCAGGAATGGCAAATGCAGTGGGAGAAAAGGCTCAGTATCCAAGAGTTACATGACTAGTCATAACTGAAGTGGTGTTACCCTTAAATCTAAAGTTGATTTTAAGATTCTTGGATGCTAAACTAGATAACAATATTTGTATATTGTGAGGGTTCGTTCCATAGTGACTATATTGTGCGTCAATTTCATAGTCATTACATTAAAATACAAAAGAATGTAAAAAAACACCTGTGCAAGTCTGTGTGTAGATGAGTCCTATGTCACAAGGAGAAACCAAAAAGCAGAAACCAGCTGAAGAGTATGTTTTACAGAGTTAGTTTCTCCTTTCCTCTGGTTAGTTGCCTTTGTCCTGAATTAAAGTGTGTTTTTAATATAGGAAAATATATCGACAAGAGTTCTCCTGTAGCAGTGAGAGGCCATCTTAAGTCAGGAGAGGGTGTATGATTGGCCAGAATTTATTAGAGGTGGAGCCCAGCAACTATAAAGCCTGCTTCAGTGGAAAGGGGCTGACTCTAGTGTGCTAATCCATTTTAGGTGATCTCAAATCCTCAAAGTGTTGTTCCAGTTTGAAAGCTTAGTCTAGGTAGAAGCCTGTGGGTCTTACTCTGGTTGGAAGTTGGCTCATGTTTAAGGAGAGCAGGAGGTTTTGTGAAAGGATGCAATTAGAGAGCGTTTATGGGAAAAATTTATAAAGGGATATTTCTTATGACGCTGTCATGGGAACTTTAGTGATTTGAATTCTTACTTCCTATGGTATCTTAAACTAAAGATATTTTAATGGACTCCTGAGCTTTTCTGTTCCTTTTCCCTTCATTACACTGATGTCAATGACCCACATGGAGGTACACATTAGTCATTGTTTGCATGCGAAGAACAGATTTGGGCCCAGTAACAAAGGTCATATGTTTGTGTAACTCATTGTTTGTTCCTGAAGAAAACAGAATTGCTCTGACTCTTTTTGCTGTCCTTTAAATAGACATCAGATTTGATAACACTAGCACATCCAACTATTATCTTACAAAGCACTGTCTCCTAGCTTCAAGTTTCAATTTTATGTCTTTTCAACCAGCTGTTTAACATTCTTTGTACTTCCTTGACAGCTGATTTTTCAGATTTACATATGGAGGCACTCAGAAGGACATGGATACTTCACGTCTGGATCACCTTTTTTTTTTATCCTGCCCATTTAAACATTCAGACTAAATAATAGAATCTAACAAAGCACAGTACTTTCCCATGTGGCCTGGGTAATGTTAAACAGATGTCTGCTTAATATGTTCAAGCCATCTGAAATACTTCTCATTAATGAATATAATACCCTGACACACACATTAACACTTATCAGTACTATGCCTTTCTTACTAAAGTTAGGAGATTTGTTTACATTAGACCTCAGTACATTTAATTTCATCAATCCTGCTTAAATTTCAGTGTGACCTATACAAGAGTGTATATTCCAGTTTGCGTTAGTCATTATAGACTGGCAGTGTTTTAATTCTTTCTCTTCCTACTTTGGATTAGATCTTCAGGGGCATCAGGCACCTGAGTTCTGCTCAATGCACCATCGGGGGCACTTCTCCCATATTTCCAATGAGATTCCTCCTACCTCAATCCTGGTGCAAGATCGAACATCTGCCAGCACAAAATCACTCCTGCAACTTTCTCTAGTAATACCCCGTCTAGCCCTGACTGTCCCCTACCTTGAGCATGTGACAATAGCTATAGCTATGCATACTATATGCAATCTTGGAATTCCCCACAGTAGGACAGCTCTTTGCATCACCTTTTCAGCACAAAGGGGCTGAGGCATGACTAAAAATCTGGCCCTTTATGTCTACCAACAGAATAGATTCTACATCTTCTGATCAAGTTGTCTCTAACTTTCTTATTTCCATTTAGATGTACATATAGTATTTTGGTCAAAATCAGTTCATCATGAATTCTTCAGGATGGTGTTTCATAATCTTACCAGCGTTAGCCCCAGTGCAAGGAAAAGATGATTGAATTCTATCTTATTTGCGCATCAAACATCCTAGCTCCAAAACTATCATTCTAATTCTCACTTGGATACACAAGAAAACAAAGCAATGAACATGTCCACTTGGTCCGGAAAGTGTGTGAAAAAGTGATTGATGAGAAAGGAGATGGGAAAAGGGCAGGGCAAAAAGAAAGATGAAAATAGTAAAATTAGAACAGGAAGACAAGTGAAATATAAAAATAGAGGAACAGTAGGAAGTATAGGAAGCAAACAATAAATAAATGAAAGGAAAGAACAGATGACAGAAGGACAAAGAAGATGAAGAAGGAAAAATGAGGAAGAATATGCAAATGAACAAAACATTTGAAATTAACCACAGTTTCTTTGCTTTTAAACTATAATTCAAATCTACATTTGAAAGGAGAAAATCCTATATTCTGAAGAAAAAAAATAACAGTTTTTAGCTCAACCTAGACAGGGAATAAGTAGCAGCAGCTATTGACAGCAACACAATACTTGTGAATTTTAAAATCTTGTTTTAATACAAGAACATGCTTCATCTTTTTGAATCTCTGCAGGATTTCCCCACCAGCTGTCTTTAATTTCTGAATCCAGTAATCATTAAACATTTAAGCTGCTTTCTTAAAGTGGGGATGTGATCCTCTGGTGAAAAGGTTGATGGAAGGCCAGTGTCTATAGGGGTTGCATTAAGATTCTGGTGCATGGTCTCTAGTGTATTGTGGCTGTAGGAGTGGTAACAGTAATGTGCCTGTGGATGGAAGAGAAGAAGGTATAAACTGTTAGGTGGCTTACTTTCTCATATTCTTGCTTTTGTGTGAGCATGTCAGCTGTGTTATGTGTGCAGTACTCATAACTGCTTCACAATGAATTTTCTGTGTATTAATTCCTAAGATTTTGTAACATTTAAGTGGGGTTGGGACTCGGTTGAGACAGGGTGGAGGTGAACCTGGCTCAGGGAATAAGTGCAGCTGCTCACAGAGAAAAGTTTAATTTGCCAGCCACAGCACACAAAACCCTTCCTCTGTTATGCCCAGTGGCACATAAAACCCTTCCACACTGTAGCATAAAAATCTGAACAAAAAAAGTATAGCTCCTGACGGAGAAGGTTTTTATCTGACAGAGGAAGCTTCGTGTATGCGCTGGCACACAGGTGTTTATGAGCCAGTTTATATACCAACACACACAAAAAGTTTATGCATCTGTGCTGGCACATTAACATTCAGCTATAATGAATAACAATAAAAATGACCCTAAGTACAAATTTTAAAACAGCCAAACAACTACACATTGTACCACATCTACCCAGGATTTACCTCTGCACCAAATTTAGGCTAGCTAGATAATACTTTTCAAAAGATATCAGTCAACAATGAAAGGTTGGATTGCCAAGGACAAATTTCATATAGAACCCAATTTCAAGAACTACTAATGGAAAAATGTATAAAGAGATACCAAACAAAAACTACTGAGAAAACTCAAAAGTACATAAAAACCAATTTCACAAAATTAGCCACCTGCTTTTAGAGCAAAACAAGAATTTATGTCCCTTTTCAGAATACAAACATAACTATGGTTCACAAGCAGGTGCCACCATATTGGGTAATATTATACACTATAAGTGTAAACTTTCTCAAATACTATACTAGCTTGTGGTGATTGTTGCTGATTTCTGCATCCGTCTGCCCAACACGGGAACTATGGGCCAAATCTTGCCTCCCATCCCTTTCCTAATATAATGGAGACAGTGGTGTAAGGCCAGATTCCTTGGTTTCATCCTCTTCCATCATTACAATGGGATTGGAGGGCTAAAAGGAGAGGGCGCTTCCCTGTTCTCATACTTTTCCTGGTGGTATCCTAGGTGGGAATTAAAGGGTGGGAGAATTTCCTCAGAGCATTCCTATTCCTGGTGTCACAAAAAAGCCTGAAAGGAATGGTGCCTGGTGCCCCCCTTTCTCAGTATCCAAGAATGGTGTGTGTGACAATACCATGAGGTGATCACCTGGGAATCCCTTCAGGCCTTAACCAGAACCCACTGCCATATTTTATTGTATTTTATATTTACAGTGAGTCACTACCTTCCCCTTTTGCTTCAGGGAAAGGGTACTATAGCAGCAACCAGTCCTACCTATTTCTGCCTTCTGCCTGTTTTTCAATCAAAGTTCAAGTAATGTACATAGGTGGGGATTTGAGTGGTAGGATGCTGAGTTAGCTCTGGAGTCAGCACACCCTGTTAGGTACAGATATGGCAATTTCCTGCAATATACATAGGAAATCCTATTGAATTAGGCTTAAGTATCTTCGGGGTCCATTGTATTAAATGATGGGTTTGCATATTATTGGGGGCCTGGATTATATATAACCTCTCAAGGGCAGATGTGACAGATGTGATATCTGGGGGTTCAAACGACTACATCGAACAATGTGCCAGAAAACAATGGACTCTAAGAACAAAATGCGTTAAGTAGTTTTCTTGGGGAATATCTAGGGGAAAGTGAATGCAAATTCCCCACCTTTGGTTGTGCAAATACTCAGCCTTTTGAAGATGTGCCCTGAGGAGTGAGCCATTGTCTGCTGATCACCTGTTACATGAGGCCAAGATCAAAGGCCCAAGCTATATAAAGGAAAAGACTGAACATTCCTGGAGGTGCTGGTTCTGCATCTGACACAGTTATGAACTTGTAACCACAGAGAAAACCCAGTTGTGGGTTTTGAACAACTGACACCTACCAGAGCCCAAGGTTGGAGTTGCAGAGAGGGAGTGACTTCTGGTAAGATGTTTAGCATATGTGTAAGTTCTTTTATTTTATTTTTTAAGATGTTTTCTCTGTAATGCTTTCATCTGAAGAATAAATGTTTGGTTATAAAGAGTTGGTCTATAACTTATAACTATAGGCCATTAGGCTGTTCATAGTCTTCAAAGAGAATGCAAAGTGCAGACACTGGCCTGTTTAAGCAGTCTTGCTTGGAATATCTTATTTAGGCAGGGAACTGTGCAGCCTGGAGAAACCCTAGTCCAGAGGAAGGTCTCTACCCAAGAGAGGTGATGGCTGACAAGCTGATTGCTTAGGCTGGGTGCTGTTGGTGGACCACAGAGGAGGGGAGTACAGGTGCAGTTGCCCTGAACTGTGAGAGGGGGTAGGGATGAAGTTACTTTCCCTTACAGTCCACCTCTCCCACAAACATTTAATGTCAGCATGGGAGGGTGCAGGGAGAGTTATTTCCTTAGTTCCCCATCTTTCCTGGTATAACAGGGAGGGGGAAGGAATGGATATTCTTTGCATCTCATATCCCAGAAAGAGAGGGGGGAAGGGAAAAGATATTTCCTGGCTTTTACCCACCCCTCACAGCTGCCAAACTGTGTGTAATTCTGTGTGTGACATCTTGTGCAAATTATTTTATGAAATTATTTGCAAATAACCATAAGCTTCAGTTTATGGTCCACACTCTGACCTGAAGTCACACATGGAGTAGCACAAAACTAGGCTTGGTGGGTTTCTGCATGTGTGGGAAGATGAGCATGCCTAGGGGTGCGTGGTAGGTGGGTGGGTGCAGGAAGGTGTCTGGGAGTGCCTGGATCAATGGGTACTTGAGGGTGTAGTTCTGGAGTGTCTGAAGGGTGCTGAGATTGCTGTAATGCATGGGTGTTGGATATCTGGGCTGAGGGTAGGGATCTAGGGTGTTTGGATGCTGTCTGGAGAGTAGATGGGGTTACGTGGGAGTGACTAGGATTGAAGGATGAGTAGGGGCTTTGGGGAATCCTGAGTGCTAGTGATGTGCCGGCGGGAGTATCAATAACCTAGTCCCAGATTTGGACCTTAGCGTCCAAAATATGGGGGTTAACATGAAAACCTCCAAGCTTAGTTACCAGCTTGGACCTGGTACTGCTGCCACCACCCAAAAAATTAGAGTGTTTTGGGGCACTCTGGTCCCCACAGAAACCTTCCCTGGGGACCCCAAGACCCAAATCCCTTGAGTCTCACAACAAAGGGAAATAAACCTTTTCCCTTCCTCCCCCCCTCCAGGTGTTCCTGGAGAGATACACAGACACAAGCGCCGTGAATCTAAACAGAGGGAGTCCACCCTCTCTAATTCCAGTCCTGGAAACAAAAGCACTTCCCTCTTCACCCAGAGGGAATGCAAAGTCAGGCTAGTACATCTAACACACACAGGTCTCCCCTGACTTCTTCCTCCCACCAATTCCCTGGTGAGCTGCAGACTCAATTCCCTGGAGTTCCTCACTAAAGAAAAAACTCCAACAGGTCTTAAAAGAAAGCTTTATATAAAAAAAAAAGAAAAATACATAAAACTGGTCTCTCTGTATTAAGGTGACAAATACAGGGTCAATTGCTTAAAAGAATATTGAATAAACAGTCTTATTCAAAAAGAATACAATTCAAAGCACTCCAGCAACTATAGACATGTAAATACAAAACAACAAACCATTTTTGTACTCACAACTTGGAAACAGAAGATTAGAAAAGCAGGAAATAGAAAAATCCTTCTCTAGCTGAGAGAGATTCAGGCAGAAGACAAAGAACTCAGACACAAACTTCCCTCCACCCAGAGTTGAAAAAAATCCTGTTTCCTGATTGGTCCTCTGGTCAGGTGCTTCAGGTTACTTTTTTTTTTTTCAGGTGAAAGAGACATTAACCCTTAGCTATCTGTTTATGACAGGGAGGGTTATTGGGATCTGCGTGTGGGACTGCAGTCTCATTGGAATGGTGGAGACTAATAGGGACAGCCCAGGGCCTGTACTAAGCCAGCTGGCCTCTGTAGCTACTGCCTGCTTCTCTCACCTGCTCTTACCCTGCTGGGATCCAGCCGAGGAAGCAGCAACAGGAAAGGCAGAGAGGCCACTTGTAGACCTGCTCATCACGCCCCACAGGAGCCCTGTGTGGCAGAGAGATGGAACTACAGCCTGATGCCGGCTGCCTTCTTTCAGGCCAGCAATGTGGTCAAGGCTCCAGCCAGGGGGAGAGAATGCACGGGGCTGCCAAACATGCTGGTGCCCTGTGGGACGGGGCAGCCATGCCTGCCCTCAAGCACCCCAGGAGGGACAGGGTGTTTCTTTCCCTCCCTCCCCGGAAGGGAAGTGAGGAGTGCAATTCCCTCCCACCCCCACAGCTCAGTATTCGGGCTGGGCCAGTTGTGGCTCCTGCCTGGCAGCGCCTCCTACCAGCTCTTCATGCCTGGACTCCACCTCATACACGTCGCTGAAGTGGAGGATGACTAGGTCACTCTGGCTCTCGTCTAGGAGCTCTGAGCAGAGGCTGGGGTTGTCCTTGTCCCCAGGCCCAGCTGCAGTGGACAAGGGGGAGCCGCCCTGCTCCTAAGGTAACAAAGGCTCCCTCCCCACATCCCCAGCAGGGCAAGATGGCGCCTGAACACCCACTCCCAGAGGGGTGGGGGGGCAGTAGGCCAAGCCCACTAGATTCATGTGGTCTGGTGGGAGGGGGAAGAGAAGCTGCTGTGGCTCTCATGGAATCCCTGGTGGTTTAGCTGGAGGGCCACGAATATCTCAGGGTGCTGCCCTCATGGGTCCCCCTCACTCCCACACTCAGCCAGGTGCCTATGTGTAGCACCTCAGATGGATGCTATTATCCCCGCCCTGCTTCACACACAATAATAGGGGCCCAGAATTGAAGGGCCCTTCACAACGTTGATCAGAAAAAGTGAGCAATCCTCTCCCAAGCCATGGCAGCTTGACAGGAAGCCCTACCTGTCTACCATGAATTGGAGCTGTGTCCTCTCTGAAACACTAGCGTCAGCACTAAAGCAGAGTGAAGAGTTGATTTTTCAGTTCAGAGGTTGAACAACAACAACAACAACAAACCCAAAAAATTACATTTCAGGTCAACCCAGAATGGAAATTTTTCAATTTTTCTCCACTGAAACCAAAACTGAAAAGATATAGTTTTGAGTTAAATAAAACATTTCATTCACCCCAGCACAAGTTGGGTTTTTTTTGTTTAGTTTTTGGGTGTTTTTAACCCTCTTTTGTTTTTTAAATAAATTTAGCTAACTTTTTAAATGAAACATCATTTCTAAACAAAAAGTCTCAGAAATGGCGAAACAAAACAGTTTGACCTTTTCAGATTTATTTATTCCATTTTTTCCCAGCCCAAATTTTTAGTCGAATTTGATCCAAACTCACGACTAGTTTCGGTTGACCCAAAACTGCATTTTTCATTGAATAAACTATTCATCCAAAAAAATGTGCAGCTTTAGTCAGCACCTATGTTATCAGATTGCTGACATCTCAATGACATTTTACACAATGAAACTTGTTGCCTCTGCAGACTGCAGTTATTACTAACAGCGAAGGTGGCACAGATTATTTATTACTCGTGGATGCAAGTTAGATCAGGTTAATTTTACCTCTCAGGAAGTATTAAGAATTAGGCACAAATACATGGAACCACTTAAAAATATCCCATTAAAATAAGATATATTAAATGTGACTGTGATGGGGTGATCCCCATCACCTGCAAGGCAAGAGAAAGAATCCTGAACAGTCATGCTCCACACCTGGAAGGTGACTGAACTAATTGCCACCTGGCCAAAAGAGGCAGAGCTAGACGTTATAATGAGCTGAGAGTGCTCAGTTGAGGAGGAGGCTGGCTGGAAGGTTGAGTGGCTGAGTGCTGGCTGGGAGAGACTGGCTGAGTTGGCTGGACTAAGCTGGAGGCTGGGATGGTGGCTTAGAGAGGCTGCTGGTGACTAGGCTGGCTGCAGCTGCCCCCAACTGAAAGGAGGCTGACCACTGAAACTGATGGGTAGGGGAAGTTGCCTTGGACTATGAAAGAGAAGAAGCAGGGGATGAGGAATGGTCTCAGATCAGCAAAAAGAAAAAAAAAACTTGATATCAGGATTTGAAGAAGGAACGTGTAGAAATGAAGAATGAAAATAGGATTAAAGTCAAAATTTTATAATTGTCTAATCAGTGACAGAAGCTGTGAAGATAGGAGATGTTAACCCCCGAAAATGGCAGAATGGATAAAGCAACATGATGGTGACAAACAGCTAAAACAATGCAAGGTGGAGATCTACTGATAGAATGTACACATAATGGCTGCTTTTCTCCTCTCTCTTACCAAGTAGCCATTCAACAAACAATACTTAATATTCACCTGTATTCTTTTTTATATCATCCTCAGACAATCCTAGTAGGACTCAATCAGGAATTTAGGCATTTGACAAGTAACTTTTATTTTACCTAAGGTCTTTCTTGCTGCATTTCCTTAAGGGTACTAGATTGAGTGAAAGGGGGGGAAGGGACTTGCCAAAAATGAATGAACCAAGTGGCAGTCATAGCCTCATATGGTGAGGCTGCCGCACCAACAAAACAAAGAGAGACAAAGTTGAGGAGGAGATGAGCTAGGGAGGGGGGACTCCCTTGCAAAGAGCCTAGAGGAAGGGCCAGTATTTTGGGATTGTCTGTGGCCAGAAAGCATTGCTGCAGGAGTAGGTTTAACTCCTGTGGCAGGGCCCTAGAGTAGAGGACTGGGGTCTGTGATGCTCAGGGAATGATATGGAAGCCAACAAGGGGCCAAAGGCCAGTTTGAGTGGACTCTTGTCAGGGAAAAGCCGAGGGGTCAGCACCCTGACATGATGAGGTATTAAAGTTGAGCCCCAGAGAGGGGAAGGATCTTTGGTTCAGAGTTCGGCCTCAGTGCGGTGAGAGATCTTTTTGTTTATGCCAACTGGGAGTGTGCTACCCCAAAAGGGGACTGGACTGTTAGGTGACTTACCTGGAGGGTTTTGCCACAGAAGACTCACTCCCAGTGAGGGAATTGGGGGAAGATGCTGGCTAGGATTGGTTATCATAGGCAAGAAAGCAGCCACCAGAGGGAGATGAGAGCAGTGAAGTCCCCTGCAATGCTATGTTTGGGCAGGAGAGTGCACCCTAAAGGTAAAATAACAGGCTGTTACAGTGACCTGTTTTGATAGGCCTCCTGTTTCAAAGGTCTTACTGCCTAGAAGCATGGGAGGATTTCTGTCCTCTTCCCTCCCTCTGAACCGGTCCCTGCCAACTAGCTTAACAAAAGAACAGTCACATGACTTTCACCATGGCACTCTACAGCATATCCTACAGCAGATTGCATTCAGTTTCTTATGTGGTGTGAATCTAAATAATTTCACTACTACTCTGTGTTTATGCCTGTAGAACAAAGGGTTAGACAGAGCCGATTAAAAGAATATTTAAGCCTTCATTAAATGGCAGTGATAGTATGAAAATGGCTGTAAAAATGACTTTTTGATAATCCATATGTATTGTTCCCCAATGATATGTATATCAAATTTGCTCAGTTTACAACTAAAACCAGAAGTTAACTATCAAAATTGCAAATTCATCAAAATAATAAGACAATACTAGCAAGCATTTCATAAATACCTTTGACAATAAATGTAATTAAAGTAGCGAAAATAAATGCTTCATTTTTTCTTTTAAATTTCTCTAGCAAACTACTCCTAACTGAGGACTACCTTTGTTTTGAGCTATCTTATTTAAAAAAAAAAAGGTAGTATAATAAGTGCATTACACACACATGCAACTGAAAAATGGCTAACACAAATGGCACTTATTTTCTCCAGAAAATTAAGCTTAAAGCAGAGACCAGGCACAGAACACTTTGGTCCAAAAATAATTTTAATAAATATGAATTTGTAGTACCAGTGTTATGGCTTCATTTTGCAGTAACGTTTATCGTGACAGTTGTAGCCATCTGGTAGTGTAAAAAAAAAGACAGGTTGGAGTGAGCTGTTGCAGCATGTTTAACATATTTTACTAGTTATTGCATATATGTTAGAACAAAGGCAAAAAAAGGTTAAATTGTAGATTGATAATCTCTAGAAATCAGAAAAATCAAGGGATATCTCATTTATTTTCACAATCTGGATACAACCATAAGCAGATGATAGTACACAAAGAAATACAGACTATTTAAGTGAAATTTACATAAATTGTTTCCCCCTTGATCAAAACTTATAGGACTTGATTACATTTTCTCTCCTGCATTTTAAAAGTGTGAATTTTTAGTGTTTGTGAAAATGAGAGGATTGATAGCCCAGAAGCATAAATTTCTCAATTTGTCCTAAGAAAAGGAATTTGGAATTGATCTTGAGCAATGGGAAATCTTGGCAAGTGATCATAACAAGTGGCGCCATCATCTCCATTAGGGCATCAAAGTCCATGACAAGAGCTGGCTCCTACAGCTTGAAGAGAAAAGAGCCTGTAAGCAAGCAGCTCCCAACCAAGATACACACAATTGCAATAACTGCCAAAGATAATGCAGATCTCAGATTGGACTATTCAGTCACATGAGACATTGGAAACTATCTACACCATAGGCTGCAATTCTCACCGTCTCTTATAGATGAAGATGCCAACCATCCTAAGAAAAGATACAGCATAGACACCAGCAATGCATGATTTCCCAATGTTCACGTTAAGAGTTGTATACTTTCAGTAGAACTACTCATGACAGTAAAGTTTAGCATGTGTGTAAGTGTTTGCAGGATGGGAGCCCAAGCCTCTTTATAAGAAGTTCACGGAACACTTGACTCAGCCCACAAGATAGTCTCAATGCAGTAATCAGCAATGTTGCCTTTCTCATGTACAAAAGACAGACTGGGCTGGTATTTGTGGTGTGCTGTAGCAACACTTCTATGGAGGCCACATCAGTTTCTACAGAATTTAAGTTTTATTTAAAAAATAAAATTCTTTAACCTTTATGGTTAAGAAAATAACCTAAATGTAAAAAATAATTGAGTGATCAGACTAACAGCCCAAAACAATAACTCTAAATGGGATATGATCTGTTTCTATTCATCTCAATGGAGTATTAACTCAGGAGCATAATAACAATTAGTAAACATTAACTCTATCTTATCTGATCATTTTAACAGAAATATACATTGGTGTTGTGGGTAAAGCTTGTTTACAGTACCACTCCTCTCTCCCAATGTATAGCTAACTAGTGTTTTTCACTGACTATATGCAGGAGAACACAAATTTGATAAAGCCTTGACAGACAGATGCACAAAAGCCAGACTCACTTGGCAGGCAGAGGAGGGTTCAGAATGTTTTTCAAAGCCTTGATGATACATGCTGGGGTGAAAGTAAGGCAATACAGGCCAGCGTACTGGTAAAAGAGTGACCGCCAGTACCAGCCTGTACCGCTGACTTTAAAGTTGCTGCCCCTTTTGCGCCCCCTCATCGACGGCCCTGCCAGGTCCCCCCAGTGATGACCTTGGCTGCGGTAGCAGCAGCGGCATCCAGAGCCCTGGACCCTTTAAAGTGCCGCTGGGGCCCCAGGTGGTGCAGGCCAGGCAGCACAGATGGGCTGGCTGGGGGACGCTGACCCCCAGCCCCACCCCTTCCATCCAAGGCCCTGCTCCTTCCGGAGGGGGGTGGAGTCAGCCCCGTATCAGTAAGAGCTCAATTTTACTTTCATCCTTGGACACATGTGACTTAATTAATTTTGAGATATTCATTCATCTCTTTATCAGAAGAATGTAAACTTTTGTCAAAGCCTTTGCATCCTCTCTCTTGAGTTATTTCCCAGGTTACCCCCTGGTCATTATCTTTCAGTTTTCTTTTAAGTCTTCTTTACAATAGCAAGATCATATTTTCTTAACTACACTATACACACTCTGTCACATTTCAATGTCCTTGATTTACTTTTGAGCCTGCCTTATCCTTTAGTAAATTTGGCAAGGTTTACTGTAGCTTAGTATATTTAAGACACAAATGAACAACTGAAATATTGCATACATTCCCTCTCTAAATTATTATATAACATTCATATATGCATCAAGGGTGTGAATGGCAATTCACAGAGAGATGTTTTTATCCCAGTACTTTGCAATATAAAATTCTTAGGAAAACAATTTGTTAGCAGGAATCAGCAGTAGGAACTTTAAAACATTTGTCTATTTTGTATAACAAAATTTAATTACTTTTTTTAGTCTATTAGCTCACTTAAACTGAATACCTTGTATTAAATTGTTAGTAAGGTCCATGTCCATACAACGAATTATGCACCTAAATCCCAGTTTTTGGCACCATTGCAACCCACAAAATCCCCTTTTGCCTGCTTCCTAACACTGTAGGAGCCTAAATTTTTGCTGTAAAAGTTACCAAGGCACAATGCTTCCTCACTCTAAGCCCTATCTCCCACATAAACCTGAGCACAACACACAAACCAGGGAAAGATAGGCAGAGGAACACCTATCTCACCTATGGGGCCTGACCGGGTAGTAGTGCTCAATCTCTCCTGTTGAAGCTGTTCCACTGTGTATAAATAAGAGTCATTGGGCCAGAAAGACAGAAAATGAGTGACTTTGTACCTGGGTGGTTAGGCCAGCATCTGGGAGGTAGAAGACTCGGGGCTTGTCTACACTTACCGGGGGATCGACGAGCAGCGATCAATGCATCAAAGGTCTATTTAGTGGGTCTAGCAAAGACCTGCTAAATTGACCGTATATTGCTCTTCCATTGACTCCTGTACTCCACTGGATCAGGAACAGTAGGGGAGTCGACAGGAGAGCATCTCCCATTGACATTGCGTAGTGTGGACCCCGTGGTAAGTAGATCTAAACTACATTGATTTGAGTTACACTAGTCATATAACTCAACTGTATAGCTTTGATCAAATATCCCCTGTAGTGTAGACAAGGCCTCAGAGGACATTCTCTCAGCTCCAACAACTCTTTAATTATTTATACACAGTGGAGCAGTTTCAGCAGGAGAGGTAGAGAGAGGCCCACATAAGAATATCCCATAGCTCAGGGAGCAGACCACCTCTCCTGAGAGGTGAAAGACCTCTGTCCTTTCTTTCCCTTTTTCTGAGCAGGGAATGGAACCTAGGCAAATGCTTTAATCACTGGGCTAAAACCTCTAAGGAAGGCACCAGCATCTCCTCCTCCACTCGTTTTGTGTGAAGGGGGTGTTGGGCAAGCTCATTCTCACAAGAAACTACTTAGGTGTCTAGACTGCCTGATTCTAGGAGAGCGTTCCCAGCTGTGGCTCACAAGAAGTGACGTATGCACCCAACTTTGAGAAGGGCAGAGCTCAGGACACAGCCTTTTCATGCGAATCTCCTATTGGCTAGTTCAGGGACCCTCTGCCTAGTGTGCTGGCTTTTGTGTATCCCATTCTTAAGCACCTATCTCTCTCCATGCATTGTATAGGGATCTAGGTGCCTAACTCGGGCTTTGTGGCTCCTACAGTCAGAAGTGAAAGTAAGCCAGTCTGGTCAGGTATGGCATACCAGCAAGAGCCAGTACACCGTGCTGGACCGCACCGGCTTCCACTGCGGGGACTGAAAGGGCTCTAGGCTGCCTGCGGCTGCGGACAGCCCAGAGCCCTTTAAATCCCTGCCATGGCTCCGGCAGCTGGGCAGAAGTCGGGATTTAAAGGCCTCAGAGCTCCCCGTGGCTGCGGGCAGCCCAGAGCTCTTTCAATCCCAGCCGCAGCTGAGATTTAAAGGGCTCAGAGCTCCCCGCAGATGCGGGCAGCCCAGAGCCCTTTGAATCCCGGCAGCAGCTCTGGCGGCCGGGCTGGGATCAGGATTTAAAGGGCTCAGGGCTCCCCTCAGTGGCAGGAGGTCTGGGCCCTTTAAATCCCTGCCCCAGCCCCGCAAAGCTCGGGGTTCCCCCTGTTGGCTGGAGCCCTGGGCCCTTTAATTTGACCCTGAGCCCCAGGAGGCTCCCAGTCACCTCTTCAGCTGGGAGCCCCTGGTTGATTTAAAGGCCCTGGGTCTCCCAGCCACAGCTGGTGCCCCAGGGCCTTTAAATCTTGAGAGGCCACGCCTCTTCTGGATGAGGCCACGCCCTCTTCAGGACTCCAGCAGTACCGGTAAATCCTGTAAGTTACTTTCACCCCTGCCTATAGTTTTTCCTGTGATTTTCTAGGAACATACAAGTTAGGCCTTGCAATGCTGATTGTTATCATGCCTCATTCCCTTTGTGGATCTGGGCCTATCTATGTCCATTTTCCTCATGTGAGGACGTTACATTCCCACCTTGCTGTAACCAGTCTTTAATGCTGTATAAGATCACACTTAGCCTTTCCTGGATTTTGGCTGCATTGGTAATTCATATATTAGCCAAACACAAATTTCAGCTTAAGCTTTTCCACAAGCCTGGCTCTTCTGAGGGATTTTTGAAGCATCACCATTTTTCTTCTTGTAGTTCCCTATGGTCAAGAGGATAGTGCCCTCCTCTCAAATCCTTGGCAAGTTAACAAGCCACACTTACCACAGTCAGTGACCAGAATTTACTCAGCAATTTTGTGCAGAGTTCTACTCCTGCCGACAAAGTGGGTAAACACCAGAAGAGCCCTGAATGGCGCCTGTACATGCTGATGTATCTTGCTGCCTGTTAGACTTCTTTAAGATTAAACCCCAGTTTTTAAAAAAAATTCTAAACGTTTTCTTTCTTTATAAGTTCACCATCGAAGGGTACGTTCACAGAGCTCCTTATAGATCTTTGGGCATCTGAATAGACTTTGTGTCAACAGCACTCATTCAGCAGCTTTGGATTGTGTCTTTTCCCAGTCCATTTCCAAGTGCTATGGGATTTTCATGGCCTCATTTAGCAGTGGCTCCTGCTTGGCATCTCTGGTCTGCAGATCTCAGCAGCACTGCTCCATAGTTGTCTATGTCAAAGCTAATATGTCTTGAATCCTGGTTACTTGAGAGCCCACCACTCTCCATGATAGCCACTTCAACAGAAGACATTTGGAGCACTTAAACTAGCAGTTCCTGGATTGTAACATCAAAGTATTGGTACTTGGGTGTTCTCAGTGGAGGGCCTTTGACTCTGGAATTGCTTTCTTAGCTGGTTCAGAGCCTAACCTTGTTTTCCTTTAGGGTATAGTGCAAAGCCCACATCTGACCCCAGACATTTTTCTGAAAAGAGTAGGTGGGAGAAAGATTGGTTTGGGATTTAGATATTATTCTTTTGCTTCTGAAAAGTGGCTGGTTCGCAAGTGCTTTTACTAAATTAAGTACATGTACCCTGAACTATAGAGAGGGTGCAATTCATACCTGTAATACATAAAACTATTTACTCTAGATGGCCACCAAACAATCTGCCAGTACAACACAGCCAAAACACTGCATTCTCTGAGTAGGCTTGCATCAGTATGTTTAAAAAATATTAATTTAACAAACATTTTTTTGGCCAGAGCTGTATTCGCCCACACTTCTGTCCAACTGCTGCATCACAAAACCATCACTTTTCATACTTATTTCATTATTTGTTCTATTCTATTCAGATTCTTAAACTGCTCTTGCTGATTCTGTTATTGCCCCTTTGAAAGTTTAATCATCGCTGCTCTGTAAGCAATGTACAGATTTATTGCACTGCTGTATTTCTTTTCTTATTTTATTTCCAACTACCCATGATTACTTAAATGAAATATGTCACTAGATATGTCAGTCATCAGGATCTGACAGAACCTAAAACTAATCAATGAATTGTTAGCTTTTAAAATGCATTTAAGGCCTTAAACTGAAAATGAGGTACATGAGAAACTATAGTTTGAAACCACTGGATTCTGTTTTTGTTCTGTGAAATTCTTATAAGTAAGGTCTAATTTTGCCAGATTGTATTATACATAAATTAACATGGAAGTTTATCTGTACTAGGTTTTAATTTTTATACACAGTTTTATTTTCTCTCTGATTAATTTTGTATCATATAAAGGGGAATTAGTGATAAATTCATATCTAATTAATGTAAGCACATGCAGTTCCATTGACTACTGTAGAGTTATACTTTGGGCTAAACTGGGCTCCTATGGTCTACTTTCCTGCCTGCTGACTATTTCATAATAAACTGATCTTGATCTTGTCAGAAATCATTTTCAATTTCTACTTTTTAAAGATTTGTAATGCTGCAACTTTTTTCCCCCTAACACTAGAAATTCTGGATTTTTCCTTCTTTTCACCTCTCAGTGCACCATAATCAGTAAGTTTTGATGATAGTACCAATTTCTGATAAATGAAATGGTCAAATTATAGTTACACCGTCTGAAAGTAGAGAATACATCTCCACCCCGATATAACATGAATTCGGATATAATGAGGGAAAGCAGTGCTCCAGGGGGGCGGGGTTGCGCACTCCGGCAGATCAAAGCAAGTTCGATATAACACTGTTTCACCTATAACATGGTAAGATTTTTTGGCTCCCAAGGACAGCGTTATATCAGGGTAGAGGTGTATGTGGTTTTATTGCCATTTTCTGGGATTTCACTGATGTTATAGAGTCCTATATGTTGATGGCCAAATTTTCAGAAGCTCGCAGACCTGCATACAACTCTCCATATGGGTGTTTATTTTGGGACACAAGGGCGAAATGGGAGGATATTGGAGGCTGGGTGTACTCACAGCCTGTGACCACCAAAGGATGGGTGTGCACAAACAGGCTGGCTTGAGGGCGGTCACTAAAATAGACTTCCACAGCCTATCTTCCGAATCATGTGGGATTTGGCCAAGCCATCTTTGGTGTATGCAGATCAATTGTGGCTCAATTAACTTGGAGGTACAACAAAATATGGTCTTCATTCAGTCCTTTCATGGCTCCAATACAAAAGTAGTAGCAGCTGCCAGGAAGAGAGTCAAGGAACAAGTAAAAAAGGTGAGATAGTGGATAATGCAGGAATCTATTGTGTGTTACTATTACCATCTGTTCTGGATCCAGTGGTTAGTATGCCTGTTTTGCTGTGCACACCCAGGATGCATAATGTGGCCTGCAAGAAAATAGGAAATCCACTCATTTTACGAGTATGATGACTGGTTGCAGTGCCAGAAAGGTTTTTGCTGCTATGTGGACCTATTCCCAGGTTCCAGTCCTAATGCCTTAATCCTAGGACACTCAGAACTTTCCAGGGCTTTTTGTTTGTGGTATGGTCCTGGTAGGTTAGCTGCTCGTTGAGGGCTGCCAAAGGCATGTTATACATAAATCTCTATATATTGATATAATGCCACAATGTGTAAGAAGGGTAAATCCTTTCATTTATAGCTTACCCAGGCACCTCTGGCTCATGACCTCTGTAACCCATTCTCTGACTCTAGCAGAGAAGTAGTGCAACAAGATAAGTACCAGAAAGAGTCTTTGGCATTCTCAAGACATGACTGAGGTGTCTTTAACAGTCTCTTGAGAGACATTTACATAGCCTGGAAAGGAAAAGATGACATTTTTGCCTACCTAAGCATGATGCTGCAAACTAGCATGATCTGTACTGGGATGATTTCTATAGTCCCTATCAATTTGCATATGCTAATATGACAGGTTAGCCAGCTTCAGTAGTGACCACATTTTGAAAAGATCAGTTGACTACAGTGGTGCATGAATTTCCACTATTGCAGCTTTTCCTACAACAAGCTTTCTATCTTCCTCCTGTATTTTCTATCCTTTTACCTCTTTGCTCCATCATATGGGCACTAGCTTTGTTGAATACTCTTACTCCTGTTAACCTCTGAGGATAGAAAAAGAAGCAATGGGTTTAAATTGCAGCAAGGGAGGCTTAGGCTGGACATTAGGAAAAACTTCCTAACTGTCAGGGTGGTTAAGCATTGGAATAAATTACCTAGGGAGGTTGTGGAATCTCCATCATTGAAGATTTTTAAGATCAGATTAGACAAACACGTTTCAGAAATAGTCTAAATCATACTTAGTCCTGCCATGAGTTCAGGGGACTGCACTAGATGACCTCCCAAGGTCCCTTCCAGTCCTATGATTCTATGTTGCTCCTGTATCTTCTCCATTACTCCCATCTAATATCTTTATACACAGTCAATTAAGCCTTGGCCAAAGTTTGTTACAATTTCCATATGATTGTGGCCTGCTGCATCCTGCATAACATGTGCAAAGCTAAAGGTGGGTATTCTCACATGGAGTGGTCTCAAGATGCTGCTGATTTGCAGGCCTGGTACAGGCAACCATAAACTGCCTCTAGTATCACTGGGGCTGGGTCCAGGTGGGCATGAGAAATAAGGGATGCCTTGTGTGCCTGCATTCTGGGTGACATGCATGAGGAGATGTGATGCTGCAATAGCAGGCTGTAATGCAGTAATGATCTGAACTGTTTTAATAATTTTTTACTGATTGATTGTAGCAAGATTCCCCACTTCCAAAGCAACCCCATATAGCATGAGATGATGCTGCAGGCACACACATACTCTTCAGTTCTGTCCTGAGTCTTCCTGTAATTTTCCACAGTCCAAATATTTAAAACATGATTCCCCTTCTGGGGTTTAATTTGCTGAATCTTTAGATGATTTCCAGTGGCCCTCCAGGACCAAATTTTTCCCTCTTGGCTAAGGGATTACACAGCCCACCTTTCCACAACTTGTGTTGTGCTTCTGCCTAATCCTTTAAATTGCCCTCTGCTGGTTCTAGCAAGGCAGGAAACAAAGTCTTTCAAGACACAGAACTCAAAACAAAACCTTCACAACAGTAGCCCTTCCTCCAGGGCATCTCTGCAGGCTGCAGTCTTCCAGCCTTCCCTATCTGGAGGCCAGGTCACATCACATCACCACAGTGCTTTTTCCACTAGACTGTCTCCTCTGGTGTCTGCAGGAGCCTTTTTGCTCCCTGAAGCTCCTCTGGCTCAGACCTCTGCTCCACTTTAAGTCTCTCCCAGGTCTTTCTTCCTTATCTACACCAGAGGCCTGATTGGGTCACATGACCTTCATTTTCCCCATCTGGGTAGGAGAGTTGGCTGTGTCACAGGTGGGGCTCAGACCCATCTCTCCTTCAAGGATCAGCCACCCTTTGACAAGACTGTATTATACTACTATACAACTGTTAGTTAGTTATAGGTTTTATATTCACCCACGAAAACTCATGCTCCAATACGTCTCTAAGGTGCCACGGGACTCTTTGCTGCTTTTACAGATCCAGACTAACACAGCTACCCCTCTGATATTGTGGGTTTAAGTGATTTTTAGGATTTATGTGATTGTGAGATTTTGCAACATTATTAAAAGCTTAGGACACAACTTCCTAGCTCTTCATTCCTTTGCAAACTCCCACACAACAACCTATTGTACAACCAAACCAATCTGTTAACAACACCAACAGAATTAAAAGGGAAAAAAATGTTACAAAGCCATTACAGGCATACCAGCTGCTTATTCACAAATAAGAATTAACAAATGTGTAGTGTGAACTGAAGTAAGTGTGTGTGTGCGTGTGTGTGTAAAACATTGAAAACCAATGCAGAACAGTGAAACTATATGAACCCCAAACTCCAAGCTTCTGTCTGTCTCTCTCAATGCTAGTGGAAGCCGATATCTAAAGTGTTCCTCCTGTTCTCCTTCCCCTGGCAGAACAGGTTGCTCTGTACAGTGTGTGCAGGTTGTACTGGGGTGGAGTACACAGAGCACACCTGTCCACTCCAGTTCATGGAGATGTACATTGCCCAGCCAACCCCAGCATTTTCCAGTGCCTGCAGTACTTCAGATGGTCATCACGCCATATTGCCAAATATCTCAGCCTTGGCTCTCATCCATTTCCTCCATTGATGGATAGTCCTGATCGTAGGAGTCCTGGATGGGGAGGTAGGTCCATCTAAGATGGAAATGCTCCAAGACAAAGAAAGCACTTTTTTTTTTGTCCTGGGGAGAAAAGGGGGAAAAAATCCCCCATTCTACATTCTGCATCAACACAAGGACATAGTTTGAATTTTTTTATCTTTCTGGAATGCTTTCATTACTCCTTTATGAATTGTTCTGTTCAGAATCTCCTGCTAACATTGGCACTCCACGGACATATTGTGGTAAGAACTATATATTCATTTCATTTAAAAAAATTAACAATTTGGATCTAGCAGAGGGAGGGTGAAGAGAAGTCTTAACAAGGGCAGCGTTACCATTATTTCAGGGGGGGAAAGCCCTAGAAGGTATAAATCTCTTGTAAGTTCCAGATGGGAAAAGGAAGTAGTTTCCTAGGCCAGCGGTGGAATTCCATCTATCCATGCAAAGGAGAATTTTTTTGGTGTCTGGTAACTGAACAGCACATCAGTGAGAGGATAAGATTAGTAAGTTACTAGGGTGGTGCTAGCAAGTTTGCCCTGCTCAGAAATCTGACCAAATAAATAGAGGTCCTGCTGCATGAAAAATTGTCAAGCAGCACTTGCCAGGAGTGGATGAAAATTAGGGTGAACATTAACAGGATGCTGAACTAGGATGCAGAGGTTTACTAGCAATGGAATGGATTCTGCCCTCTTTCACCCTGCTCAAGCCCAGGCAGCATGTCACAAACTGACAAAACAAGAAGGACAAGCACCGAGTCCCAAAAAGACTCTACCACTTTGAACAGCCCAGGGGATTTATAATCCATGCCATCAGGGACAATGCTTTGCTAGCAAAGTTCAAATATATAATATTACATCAAGGTGACAGAGTTACTAAAGAGTACTCTTTGCAAAGATTCTTGCCAAGTTTGTACTCTGGTGTTTGTTTGTTTGTTTGTTTGTTTGTTTGTTTGTTTGTTTGTTTGTTTGTTTGTTTTGGGGGAGGGGTGCAAAGAATAATTGCAAAGGTCATATAAAAAGTCACTAGTTGTGTGTTTAACTCCCCCTCATCCATCTTGAATCACAAAAGGGGGGGAGGGTGTCATAAACAGATAGCTAAGGGTTAATGTCTCTTTCACCTGAAACACCTGACCAGAAAACCAATCAGGAAACCGGATTTTTTCAACTTTGGGTGGAGGGAAGTGTGTGTCTGAGTCTTTTGTCTGTCTGCCTGTTTCCTCTGAGCTTTGGAGAAGTAGTTCTATTTTCTAGTCTTCTGTTTCTAAGTGTAAGGACAAAGAGATCAGATAGTAAGTTCTATGGTTTCTTTTCTTTGGTATTTGCATGAATATAAGTGCTGAAGTGCTTTGATTTGTATTCTTTTTGAATAAGGCTGTTTATTCAATATTCTTTTAAGCAATTGACCCTGTGTTGTATCATCTAATACAGAGAGCGCATTTGTTTGTATTTTTCTTTCTTTTTTATATAAAGCTTTCTTTTAAGACCTGTTGGAGTTTTTCTTTACTTCAGGGAAATTGAGTCTGTACTCACCAGGGAATTGGTGGGAGGAAGAAATCAGGGGAGTTCTGTGTGTTGGATTGCTAGCCTGATTTTGCATTCCCTCTGGGGGAATAGGAAAGTACTTTTGTTCCAGGATTGGGAACGGAGAGGGGGAATCACTCTGCGTAGTTTCACAGAGCTTGTGTCTGTGTATCTCTCCAGGAGCATCTGGAGGGGGGAAGGGAAAAAGGATTATTTCCCTTTGTTGTGAGACTCAAGGGATTTGGGTCTTGGGGTCCCCAGGGAAGGTTTTTCAGTGGGACCAGAGTGCCCCAAAACACTCTAATTTTTTGGGTGGTGGCAGCAGTACCAGGTCCAAGCTGGTAACTAAGCTTGGAGGTTTTCATGCTAACCCCCATATTTTGGACGCTAAGGTCCAAAATCTGGGAATAAGGTTATGTCATGGTGTAGCAGCGGTGGGATCTAGACAGAATCCAGAAGCCAGTAGGAATATTATATTTTTCTTTTCTCTGCTAAGGGCTTTTTAGCAGAGAGAAACAGTTTGGTTTTAAAAGGGAACCAGAGAGAATTTTTTTTTTTCTGCTCTCTCTAGCAGTTTGTGGTTTGCATGTTAAGCGAGAAGACTGTTGAGGGTCTTTTGTCATGCAATAGCCCTCCCATTAGGTGGCAAGTACCAGCACTTATATGCATGCAAATAAAGTGGTTTTTCTGGTTTCCCTTAATTGAACATTAGCTAGAGAGAGAAAGGGAAAAAAACACTGTTGCTAGGCAGACTTCAGGAGGCAACAGAGCCTGCAGTTCAAAAGAGAAACACCGGAGGGCACCCCAACACAAGAAAACAGGAACCATGTCTACCAGGACAAAAATGGAGGCCGAAGAGCAATTCAAAGAAGCTGAACACAGGCGAGAGATGGAAAAACACAAACAGGAACTAGAAATAAAACAAAAAGAGATGGAGATTAAAAAAAGGAAGAAAACATGAAACTGGCAGCCTTCCAAAGAGAACAGGCAGCCCAAGAGGCAGCACACAAAAGAAAACTAGAAGAAGAAGAGGTGGCCTACCGAAGGAAACAAGCAGAAGATGAGGCGGCCCACCGCCGAGACATGGAAAAACACCAAAAAGAAATGGAAAAACAACAAAAACAAATGGAAAAAGAAAATGAAGAGAAGGAAAAACAGAGGAAACATGAACTGGAGTTGGCAAAAGCTGGGCTGCATGTGCCAGCCACCCCTAACAACCCGGCGCCAATTATTGCTCCACAGCACAGAAAATTTCCCACCTACAAGGCAGGTGATGACACCGAGGCCTTCCTGGAAAATTTTGAAAGAGCCTGTCTTGGGTACAGCATCCCCGAAGACCAGTACATGGTAGAATTAAGGCCACACCTCAGTGGACCTTTAGCAGAGGCGGCAGCTGAAATGCCCAAGCCGCAAATGAATGACTATAAACTTTTTCAAACCAAGGCCAGATACCGGATGGGGATAACCCCAGATCATGCCCGTCGGCGCTTCAGAACCCAAAAGTGGAAACCAGAGGTGTCATTTCCCAAACACGCCTACTACATTGCAAAAAACTATGAGGCCTGGTTAACAGGAAACAACATTCAAACCTTGGAAGAAGTGAACCTCCTCATACAAATGGAGCAGTTCTTGGATGGTGTTCCTGAAGACATCACACGGTACATACAAGATAGAAATCCCAAAACTATCGCTGAGGCGGGGGAGATTGGAGCCAAATGGATGGAACTGGCAGAAAGCAAAAAAGCTACTGTCAAGGGGAACGATTACCCCAGGGGGCACACAGACCATAAACCCTACAACCGAGGACAGCCAAAGACCCTACATACCACCCAAGTAAAGCCACAGATACCCTACTCTTCAACCTCACCAGTCTCCAGTAACTCACCTCGGCCCAGTGACCCATCAGATGGAAGATGCTTTAAGTGTAATGAACTGGGACATATCAAGGCCAACTGTCCCAAGAACACCATGCGAGTGCAATTCATTACACCACCATCACCCCAAAGATCCCCAGGCCCAGATGCCTCTCAAATACCCTTGGAGCGAAGGGAAAATTTGAGAGTGGGCGGAAAGAAGGTTACTGCGTGGAGAGACACGGGGGCACAAGTGTCAGCTATCCACCAATCCTTCGTTGACCCCAAATTCATCAACCCAAAGGCCAAAGTTACAATTTACCCCTTCATGTCACAAGCTGTAGACTTGCCTACAGCTCAACTGCCTGTCCAGTACAAAGGCTGGTCAGGAATGTGGACTTTTGCAGTCTATGACAATTATCCTATCCCCATGCTACTGGGGGAAGACTTGGCCAACCAGGTGAGGCGGGCCAAGAGAGTGGGAATGGTTACCCGTAGCCAAACCAGGCAAGCTTCCAGACCCATTCCTGTTCCTGAGCCATCCACAGAAGCCCCGTCTGTGTTACCAGAGACCCAGACAGAGGCAGTGGACCCGGATTCCATGCCTACCACTGAAACAGCCACAGCATCTCCAGTCCCAGGCCCGGAACTGGAACCGCAACCAGCACCAGCAAGTACAACCACATCTTCAAACTCAACGCCAGAGGGCGCCAGCAAGCCAGAACTGGCAGAAGCAAAAGACAGCCATACCCAAAAGGCTCAGCCAGAGCCTGAAATACCCTCAGGTGCACCAGCGGAGAGCGGTTCACCAGCAACGGAAACAACCCCATCACCTACATCGCTTCCAGAGGGACCAAGCCCAAGTCCCCAGTCTGAGGAAGAACTGGTGACCCCAGCCTCAAGGGAACAGTTCCAGGCTGAGCAGGAAGCAGATGACAGCCTTCAGAAAGCGTGGGCGGCGGCACGGAGCACCCCACCGCCTCTCAGCTCTTCTAATCGATCCCGGTTTGTTATAGACCAAGGACTTTTATACAAGGAAATTCTTTCTGGTGGACACCGGGAAGAATGGCAGCCGCAAAAACAGTTGGTGGTTCCAACTAAGTACCGGGGGAAGCTCTTAAGCTTAGCCCATGATCATCCCAGTGGCCATGCTGGGGTGAACAGAACCAAGGACCGGTTGGGAAAGTCCTTCCACTGGGAGGGGATGGGCAAGGACGTTGCCAAGTATGTCCGGTCTTGTGAGGTATGCCAAAAAGTGGGAAAGCCTCAAGACCAGGTCAAGGCCCCTCTCCAGCCACTCCCCATAATTGAGGTCCCATTTCAGCGAGTAGCTGTGGATATTCTGGGCCCTTTCCCAAAAAAGACGCCCAGAGGAAAGCAGTACGTACTGACTTTAGTGGACTTTGCTACCCGATGGCCAGAAGCAGTAGCTCTAGGCAACACCAGGGCTAACACTGTGTGCCTGGCCCTAACAGACATCTTTGCCAGGGTAGGTTGGCCCTCTGACATCCTTACAGATTCAGGGTCTAATTTCCTGGCAGGGACCATGGAAAAACTGTGGGAAACTCATGGGGTGAATCACTTGGTTGCCACCCCGTACCACCATCAAACCAATGGCCTGGTGGAAAGGTTCAATGGAACTTTGGGGGCCATGATAAGAAAATTCATCAACGAATTCTCCAATAATTGGGACCTAGTGTTGCAGCAGTTGCTGTTTGCCTACAGGGCTGTACCACATCCCAGTTTAGGGTTTTCACCATTTGAACTTGTGTATGGTCACGAGGTTAAGGGGCCATTACAGTTGGTGAAGCAGCAATGGGAGGGGTTTACGCCTTCTCCAGGAACTAACATTCTGGACTTTGTAAGCAACCTACAAAGCACCCTCCGACACTCTTTAGCCCTTGCTAGAGAGAACCTAAAGGATGCTCAAGAAGAGCAAAAGGCCTGGTATGACAGACATGCCAAAGAACGTTCCTTCAAGGTAGGAGACCAGGTTATGGTCTTGAAGGCGCAACAGGCCCATAAGATGGAAGCATCATGGGAAGGGCCATTCACGGTCCAAGAGCGCCTGGGAGCTGTAAACTACCTCATAGCATTTCCCAATTCCTCACTAAAGCCTAAAGTGTACCATGTTAATTCTCTCAAGCCTTTCTATTCCAGAGACTTACAGGTTTGTCAGTTTACAGTCCAGGGAGATGATGCTGAGTGGCCTGACGGTGTCTACTACGACGGAAAAAAAGACGGTGGCGTGGAAGAGGTGAACCTCTCAACCACCCTGGAACGTCTGCAGCGGCAACAAATCAAGGAGCTGTGCACTAGCTTCGCCCCATTGTTCTCAGCCACCCCAGGACGGACTGAACGGGCATACCACTCCATTGATACAGGTAATGCTCACCCAATCAGAACCCCACCCTACCGGGTGTCTCCTCATGCCCAAGCTGCTATAGAACGGGAGATCCAGAACATGCTACAGATGGGTATAATCCGCCCATCTACCAGTGCCTGGGCATCTCCAGTGGTTCTGGTACCCAAACCAGATGGGGAAATACGCTTTTGCGTGGACTACCGTAAGCTAAATGCTGTAACTCGTCCGGACAACTATCCAATGCCACGTACTGATGAGCTATTGGAAAAGTTGGGACGTGCCCAGTTCATCTCTACCATAGACTTAACCAAGGGGTACTGGCAAGTACCGCTAGATGAACCTGCCAAGGAGAGGTCAGCATTCGTCACCCATACGGGGGTGTATGAATTCAATGTCCTTCCTTTCGGCCTTCGAAATGCACCCGCCACCTTCCAGAGGCTGGTAGACGGTCTACTAGCTGGACTGGGAGAATTTGCAGTTGCCTACCTCGATGATGTGGCCATTTTTTCAGACTCCTGGCCCCAACACCTACTCCACCTGGAAAAGGTCTTTGAGCGCATCAGGCAGGCAGGACTAACTGTTAAGGCCAAAAAGTGTCAAATAGGCCAAAACAGAGTGACTTACCTGGGGCACCAGGTGGGTCGAGGAACCATAAACCCCCTACAGGCCAAGGTGGATGCTATCCAAAAGTGGCCTGTCCCAAGGTCAAAGAAACAGGTCCAATCCTTCTTAGGCTTGGCCGGATACTACAGGCGATTTGTACCACACTACAGCCAAATCGCTGCCCCATTGACCGACCTAACCAAAAAGACCCAGCCAAATGCCGTTAAGTGGACTAATGAGTGTCAAAAAGCCTTTACCCAGCTTAAGGCAACGCTCATGTCTGACCCTGTACTCAGGGCCCCGGATTTTGACAAACCATTCCTAGTAACCACAGATGCATCTGAGCGTGGTATAGGAGCAGTGCTCATGCAGGAAGCAACAGATCACAACTTCCATCCTGTCGTGTTTCTCAGCAAGAAACTGTCTGAGAGGGAAAGTCACTGGTCAGTCAGTGAAAAGGAATGCTATGCCATTGTGTACGCCCTGGAAAAGCTACGCCCATATGTTTGGGGACGGCGGTTCCAACTACAAACTGACCATGCTGCACTAAAGTGGCTTCATACTGCCAAGGGGAACAACAAGAAACTTCTTCGTTGGAGTTTAGCTCTCCAAGATTTTGATTTTGAAATTCAACACATCACAGGAGCTTCTAACAAAGTTGCTGATGCACTCTCCCGTGAGAGTTTCACAGAATCCAGTAGTTAAAAAGTGTTCTTAAAATGTAAAAGTCTGTTAGTTATATACTTAGTAGTATATGTAAAGGTGCATGTGTTGTATTAATCTGTTTATTTTCAAGTTCTAGAAGGAAATTGCCGCCAGTGAGCTTCCCCACTGTCTGCAATTTGGGGGGCGTGTCATAAACAGATAGCTAAGGGTTAATGTCTCTTTCACCTGAAACACCTGACCAGAAAACCAATCAGGAAACCGGATTTTTTCAACTTTGGGTGGAGGGAAGTGTGTGTCTGAGTCTTTTGTCTGTCTGCCTGTTTCCTCTGAGCTTTGGAGAAGTAGTTCTATTTTCTAGTCTTCTGTTTCTAAGTGTAAGGACAAATAGATCAGATAGTAAGTTCTATGGTTTCTTTTCTTTGGTATTTGCATGAATATAAGTGCTGAAGTGCTTTGATTTGTATTCTTTTTGAATAAGGCTGTTTATTCAATATTCTTTTAAGCAATTGACCCTGTGTTGTATCATCTAATACAGAGAGCGCATTTGTTTGTATTTTTCTTTCTTTTTTATATAAAGCTTTCTTTTAAGACCTGTTGGAGTTTTTCTTTACTTCAGGGAAATTGAGTCTGTACTCACCAGGGAATTGGTGGGAGGAAGAAATCAGGGGAGTTCTGTGTGTTGGATTGCTAGCCTGATTTTGCATTCCCTCTGGGGGAATAGGAAAGTACTTTTGTTCCAGGATTGGGAACGGAGAGGGGGAATCACTCTGCGTAGTTTCACAGAGCTTGTGTCTGTGTATCTCTCCAGGAGCATCTGGAGGGGGGAAGGGAAAAAGGATTATTTCCCTTTGTTGTGAGACTCAAGGGATTTGGGTCTTGGGGTCCCCAGGGAAGGTTTTTCAGTGGGACCAGAGTGCCCCAAAACACTCTAATTTTTTGGGTGGTGGCAGCAGTACCAGGTCCAAGCTGGTAACTAAGCTTGGAGGTTTTCATGCTAACCCCCATATTTTGGACGCTAAGGTCCAAAATCTGGGAATTTGTTTGTTTGTTTGTTTGTTTGTTTTGGGGGAGGGGTGCAAAGAATAATTGCAAAGGTCATATAAAAAGTCACTAGTTGTGTGTTTAACTCCCCCTCATCCATCTTGAATCACAAAAGGGGGGGAGGGGAGTGAGATGTGGAATGTTATATCTTCTCCTCTGAACCACAACTGAACCCACCCCATTCCATGCAATATTCTCCATAACAATTTTATTAGTCGTAACCTGGAGATCCCGCCCTCTTAAAACCAAATTTTTTCCCATAGCAATAACAAAGGTAGTGGGCGGCTGTGTGGATCCATCCCTGGCCCTGCACTGCTCCCTTTCTGGGCTGTTCCCTGAGTCCATCATCAAAGATCCTTGGAAAGTAGAATCAGAACATCTGTTGGACCATCTGGCCAGTGCAAGGCTTCTGTCTTAACTGTTTGTTCCTGGGACTGGAACATCCACTGCGGTCCCAAACTCCCTCTTCCTTTGCATGAAAAGGTGACCACCCTCATTCAGTACTATGCCATGAAAGATAATGGGCTCTGTGCTTGGGATAGTGGCACACCCCCAGTTAAGCTCTTAATAGAAAGGGCATATAGAGGGAGCATTGCTGGATCTGACATTTTCATCCTGGGCCTTTGGGTACACGGTCTTCAGGTGCTTAATCCACTCCGTGATTGCACAGAAACTCCATGATGTTTGATATGGTCTTGCAGAGGTGGATATTTCTGGAGCACCTCCTGAAATCATGATCCTAGGTGTAATCACAGCAGAGGTTAACTAGAACTCTAGTATGCCCTTTCAGCTAACTACCTGCATGCTGGATGGTGGGCACCTTCTGCACTATTTGGCAGAGTAGGACTGAGCTGTTCACAAACTGGAATAGGCTCCATGAAAAATTAAGGGTTAGATGCCCAGCAAGAGGACATGACCCGGTAGATAGCTTCCAGAGCAGAGACGGTGACTTGGAAGTGAATACATAGAAGGGTCTTAAGATACAGGTACAGAGAATTGTGGGAATGGTGCTAGTGGAGGACTATCTAAAGTTGAGCCCAAGTGCCCATGCCATGCCTTTGTTACCTTCACACTGTAAAGTGAGTTGATAGAATACAGCTCACAGCTTAACATGCACTCTGACTCGTACCTCCAGAGGATCATGTCAGTGTGGGTTCAATGAACCCCTAGATGTGCATTTAAGGGCTTTGAGTATGGATGATAGGGGGGTTGGGCAAAAATGCATATCATGACATACAGCAAGCCTGCAGTGTAGACATACCCATACTCTTTCCCCCTCAAAGCCTCCCCCACTCACTTCCTTTCTCCATCACTGTGGACAGCACCACTATCCTACTTATCACTCATATCTGTAATGTGGCCATCATCTTTGACTCAGACTCCTTTCTAGGTCCTCACATCCAGGCAATGTCTAAGTCTTTCAGATTCTTTCTGCATAACATCTTTAAGATACAGCCTTACGTATCCATCCATACAGCTAAAACTCTTATCCAGGATTTCATTACGTCACATGTCAATTACTGCAACATCATTCTTTCTTGACCTTGAAAAATGCTATCTTGGCCAACTCGTATCCATTCAGAATTCTGCTACAAAGCTCATTCTCTTAGCCTATTGCTTTTACCACGTCACCTTTTTCTTTGAATACCACCACTGGTTCCTGCTTTTCTATTGCATCAAGCACAGGCTAATTGTCTTCACTTTCACAGCCCTTCACAACCTGTCCCCGCCCACCTATCCTCTCTCACTCACTATCAAACTGTTGGCTCTCACTTCCGACCAGCCTGTGATACCAACCTCCATTGCTCACTTGTTCAAGTTTCAAACAGGCACCTTTGTGCTTTATCCCATGCTGCTTCTCACAGTTGGGAGAAGTTCCGCATAAACATATTCAAAATTAGCTCATTAGCCGCCTTCAAATCCCTCCTTAAAACTTCCTCTGATGCCTCCAAAGAAACTCACAGTGGTTAGGTCACTAGTGCGCTGACACCACTACCTATCATGCTGACCAATACTGCCTCATTGTTTCCTTATTCTCCCCAGTTATTTCTATCTGTTGTCTCTTTTGTTATACCTAGATAGTAAGGTCTGTGAGACAGGGACCATCTTTTTATTTAGTACAGTACCTAGTACAATGGAGTTTTGATCCATGACTGGGGCTCCTAAGTACTATGATAAAACAAATAATAAACTAGGAGGCTGACATTTTGTAACTTCTGTAGTTTGAGCTCATTGTACGCACCATGGTCTTCTTGCATTCTGTCAACTATTTCAGGACTCCATATAACACCCTTAATGGGGTTCTGTACACCTCTCATTTCCTCCTCTTCCCATAACAGGGAAACATTTGTTTCTGTATAATTTCAGAAAAAACATGTTGCTGCAAATATACCTGTCTTTACTCAGGAGATGATTTTGTTTCCTTTTGGTAGGAATTTCAAGTAGATCCTCGTTTTCTTTTATTCAGAGGCAGTCTTTGATAGTGTACTTTGGAATTCTTCCCCAAAGACATTGAGAATCAAGAAGCTATACAGAATTGTTTTTTCTTGATTTCAGAATGACTTGTTCTCTGTCTTTCCTGCTACTCCTAAGTAACCTTTCTGATGTCATGAAATCCTTAACTTTCCATGATGATCTCAAAAGTCTGCTGCAAGGATAAACCAAGAAAAACTGACAATTGAAAAATCATCATTTTTATACGTGGCCAGAAAAAAAGCAGAATTCATATACATTCTACAATGGGGACATTTTGAAAATATAAGCCATCAGGGACGAATGCCTCAAAAGATTGTGGAGAGTTGAAGATTGTGCCAAATATACATTAAAATGTGAAGTCTCATTTAATCTATTACTTCAGTGTCATATGGTGAAAATTTCCATGAGTGAAATCCTGAGCCTATTGAAGTCAGTGGGAGTTTTACCATTGACTTCAGTGGGGCCAGGATTTCACCCTATATACAAAATATACAATCAAACAAAAATGCACTCTTTTTTGGATTTGTTGTTATTATCATTATTTTGTTATTTGTGTTATGGCAGCTTCTAGACACTCCAAACAGGACTAGAATACTTTGTGCTTGGTGATGTATGAACTAAGAGTAAAAGACAGACAATTAGAACATAATTTAAAAGAAGATGCCAATTATTGGGTGCAACAAAAAATAGGAAGAAACAACAGAAGGAGGATGTGAGAAACAGTAATAAAAACATGTTTGCATAGGCCAAATATGTGCATTCCTAGATGGTTATAAACTGGTAAATATTTTTTTTAAATTATGACAAGATAAATAGCAGAAGTCCCTGGCCATTTATCTAGCCACTATCTAGAATGTCATTTTGCATCAATTCAGTGGTTCAAATTCATCCTTGATGTAGTCCCAATGACATCAGTGGGTTTACACTAGGGGTTCATTTGAACTCATTAATTTCTAATAATTTATTTACGCTGGATATACCAGCTCTTCAGACACGCAACTCCAATAGCTCAAACCAAGTTCCTTAGAAAAGATAAGTATTTTTTGTTCTGCAAGGACTATGTAGGACAGTGTACCCATTGGTGAGTGAAAAATTAGTCATCTGTGCTTTGCCCATGATATTGATCCAATTGAAACATTGCAAAAATAAGTGCAAAAATTGCTAGAAAGAACAGTGGTGGAAGCAGAGAAGTTAGGTCCAAAGATAATGTTGACATCTTAGCCTGTTGAAAAGATATTCCTACCCAAATCTGAGGAGGCACTGGAGTGCACTGAGCACTTCAAATAGCTGGGTAGCATGACTGCAAGGGATGCTAAACATCAGAGAACTGAAATAGAACTGGATTTGCAAATGCTGCTTTAGCAACATTGAACCACATTTGGCATAGTAAAGGTATTACTATGACGTGTAAAATGAAATTATGGCAGTCTCTTGCTATATGCATGTGAGATGTGGATGCTAAGGAAATAAGACATTAACAGGCTTTCTGCCTTTGAATTGAAATGCCACAGGCAATTACTGTGCTTTAGCTATACCTTGCATGCAAATAATGAAGAGGTAAGTGCACAAACTTACAACATAACCGGGATGATACCTGATATCATCTAGACCAGTGATTCTCAAACTTTTGTACTGGTGTCCCCTTTCACATAGCAAGCCTCTGAGTGGGACCCCCCCCTCATAAATTAAAAACTTTTTAATATATTTAACACCATTACAAATGCTGGATACAAAGCAGGGTCTAGGGTGGGGGCTGATGGCTCATGACCCCCCATTCAGGGTCGCCGGGGGGGGGCAAGTGGAGCAATTTGCCCCAGGCTCTGGGCCCCACAGGAGCCCCCACAAGAATATAATATTCCATAGTATTGCAACTTTTTTTTATGGAAGAGGCCCCCAAAATTGCTTTGCCCCAGGCCCCCTGAATCCTCTGGGCAGCCCTGCCCCCATGTAGTAACCTCATGACCCCTTGAGGGGTCCCAGCCCCCAGTTTGAGAACCCCTGATCTAGACGACAAGAGGAAGAAAACTTGAGCTTGTGGGACAAGTTAGTCAGATGAGCAGAGGAAGAGTGCCAAAGCAAGTTTTGCAGGGTCTGGTGCTGGGGCAAGGGGTACTCTTGGCAAGTGTGACTGGAAGATGGGGCTGACTGGACAGCATGCAGTATGCTGCACTTCTCAAAGCTGCGTGAAGATTGTAAATTGTGTAGGAAGGCTGCTGGCCAGTGACTCCCAAGTGGTGTGTTTACTGTTCATTGGGATGTGATTTAATGGTGCTTTGTATTATGAAAGTATAACAAATAAATAAATAAACAATGACAGCGTGAGGAGAAATTGCCTTCATATATTTGCTGTCTAGAGAAGAAGTGTAGTCCCATAGCTAAAGGCACAGAAGCCTGGACATTTATGTTCTTTCTGGCTCTGCCCAATGAATCAATGTGTGGTCTTGTAGTGAATCATTCACATCTTTCCAGGCTTCACTCTTCTCATCTGTAAAATGGTGATAAGGATACTTGCCACTTCTGTAAAGCACTGAGATATACTAATGAAAAGCACTAGAAGTACCAAGTATTATTATTAGTACAACTATATAGGGGTTGAGCTATGGTACTTAAACTCCTTTGAAACATAAATTCACAGGCCTGTGATGCTGACTCAGCCCTGTATCCCCAGCAGTATATTATGCAGTTTACTATGAAAAGGGAAATGGGCTGTCTTTCAAATGGCACTTGTAAATAGAGATCCTCTCGGCTCTGGCTGGCTGTTGAAGATCCCATGGCACTTCTTGTAAAAACAAAAGTAAGGTTTTGGCTCGGTGTCCTTGGCCAGTGGTTCGCTGCTGCCCTCCATCTTAGACCATATCTACGTTAGAGTGTTTTTTTTCCCTAAAAATTTTCCACCACTGTGCAACCACTGCAACTCCACCAGTGATAGTAACTTTGGTAGTATGCCAAAATAGACTGGCCTCCAGCATTATAATCACAATGTCATCAAACCCTGCTCAGAGCAGTGGTTACAGCAATGGGGCCCACTGATACCCAGTCTACATTAACAATTCCACTGTTGCTCCCACTGACAGGAGCGCTGGTGGGAAGTTTTAAGAAAACAATTTTGAATGTAGACAAGACTATCAAGGTTTCTGCATTCCATTCTGTGTATCCTGGAAACAGGTCTGCAGTCTTGTCCCTTAGAGTGCTTGAATCTCCACGTGCATCTTCAGAGGCAGATTGGGCTCAGAGTTTGTAACGTGCGCCTTTGGTCTTAAAGATGCTATGTATGTAAAATATCCCACATTGTACTATGAAAAATTCTCTGTTTCATGCTGTAGAGAAAGTTATTGTGCAATACCTCGAGTGAGGCAAATTCAGACGTGACCATTACTGCATTACTACTAACAGGGATGGTGGGGCATAGATTTGTAGTCAGGCCCAGCACCTGAGGTATTGGGTTAGAGCAGTAGCCTGATGAATCAGGAATGTGCTATGTCTGACTAGTCTTGTTGGAGAAAGTGGCTGATGACAATCTTACCACAGTATAGCAGCCTTCTCTTGAGAGGGAAAGTACATTCGCTCACTGGGGTGTTTCATGCTTCACCCCATTGTACAGGAATATTATGGGATTCAAGGAGTGTAGAGGAAATGAGAAGAAATGTTTATATAATGCTTTCTACCCTCCAGGAAGAAGGTCTGTTGTGACTATTGTTTGAGGGTTGAGTCTTTGTGTTGTGCCCTGCAGAATCTCTCCTCCCTAACCTCAGATAAGACCATTTTCTCTGATGTGCAAAATTCCATAAAAAGAATATTTGTTTTTGTATTCTAGAGACCCATTTTTGATCAAGGGATCAATGACCGTTTAAAAAGACAAGTCCTTCCTCTAAATAAGTAACTTGATTGTTGATTAGCTCCGGATCTTTGCAAAAAATCAGATGTGGAACTGTGCTAATTATGGCAAAGGACACTTTTTATAGTACTGTAATTGGCGTCAGTTAGATGCAAGGAGCTATGCACTTACTCCAATTATATCAAAGGGAAAGGGATCCCTCTGTGTCAGATTGCTCACGGTGCAAATTGCTCAGCGTTTGTAAGATGTGACTCCTACAAGCTTAAAGGAGTAGCTATTAAAGCTATCACATTTTTGCCTCTGACCTGGACACCTACATAATTCAGGTCATAAACACTTAGCTTGAAATATGGGGGGTAAGGGGTTTCACTCTGACACTTCTGCTTTCTAATAATAAAGCCGATGAAGAAATACTGCAAGTGCTGCTCTTTGCGGATGGGATTGGGTTAATATATACACTGTAGGGGGAGTTGCATGGATGGATCACATTAGTATTCCCGCCCTATCAATGTGCTATGTTGCTCACCACGTCAGTCTGCCCGATCCCTACGTCTAACCAGTCCCACCAAAGGGTTCAGATGGGCTCTTCAGCCAGGCGAGCCCTTGGAGACCGGATCAAGGCGAACGCTTAGGGTCCAGGGAGACGCGGGTCCGCACGCACACACGCGGCCCTTCTCTCCCGGGGGATGAAGAAGCTGGCGCTGCTCTGGGAAGACACCAGGAGACACAGCCCCGGCAGCAGCGCAGGTTTTGAAGGCTGAATTCCCTCCTGAATGGCAGCTGCCAGCTGCCAGCCCCGGCTGCCTCTGCCCGACCTGCAAATCGATGCCGAGGGGAGGAGGGCTCAGCGAGTCAGCACGGGGCTTTTTCTGCAGGGGCTGACATGCTGCTGAGCCAGAGAAGTTGACGAGCCCGCTCCCCTGCCTGGCTGTAGTGGGAAGGATGCTGCCGGGCCCCGCGCTCGCTCCCCCAGCCCTCCCGCACGCTGAAGGTGACCAGCCGCTGCTGCAGCATTTTAGTCTGTGACTGGGGAGGTGTGGGAAGACAAAGGTGACTCTGGATCCCTCCTCGGACTCATCATCGCCGAGCTGCTGGTGGTGGGGGAAACATTTGCCCGCTCCTGTTGGGATCAGTGCAGCTGCTTTTGCTTGGTGGATGCGTATGCATGAGTTCTGCACCGAATGGGCGCAAGAAGCGCCCCAGGACCGCTGGCTCTATCTTCCAGATCAGCAAGCCCCCCCTGCCCGGCAGGGACGGAGAGCGCCGGGGCAGCGGCTCTGAGACCTCCTACAAAACCCAGAGAGCCCTGGAGGACTGCAAGATGGTGGGTAAAACAAAGGGCTCCCCCCCCCATTGTATTTTTGTAGTTTGCGGTCGTGCCACTCCCCCTCCAGCTTGTCTATTCCGATCACGTGCAGCTGCACTATTTTTAAAACTGCAGCCCCCGGTTAAGTTGACACCCTTTCGCCCGGGTCGTAATGGCTAAAGACAGACCATGTGCCGTGACGGGGAAAACTCCTGATGGAGCCTGCAGATTTTTGACCCTCAAACCTCCAAATTGTTTTAGCAAAATAGAAAACAAAGCTAGTGCACCAAAATAATCCAGATCTATTGCATCCCATTGCAACAATGCTGCAAAAACTCAGCTCCAGCACTCGCCCACCCCAAGATCTAGCCAAATTTTGGCCCCAACCCGCCCAAATTCGAATGCCTTGCCTAGAAAGATCACAAGTGTAGCTACTCCAACGGCACTAATAAAATCTGTGTCCTGATTCATCTCAGCCTGCCAATGCTGCAAAAAACAGGATCTGGCACCTGGATTCTGCTGAATTCTGCCGATTTTGGCCCCAACCCCTTAAAATCTACCACTTAAATAGATAACAAGTAGAGGTGCTTTTAGTATGCCAAAAATGTCTAGACTTCAACACACCTTAGCAGTGCAAAATACTAGATTAAAGCACCAGGATCTTATTGGATCCATCTAAACTTTGGCCCCCCAAATGTAACAGAACAAAATTTCTTCACTAAGGTAGTCACTTAGTAAGCCCTAAATATTTGGACCCCAGCATGTTCCAGCATAGAGTGACCAGGCAGCAAGTGTGAAAAATCGGGATGGTGGGAGGAGGGTAATAGGAGCCTATGTAAGAAAAAGATCCCAAAATCGGGACTGTCCCTATAAAATCGGGACATCTGGTCACCCTATTCCAGCAAAACAACAGCACAAAATCCGTGTCCCTGGCACCAGAATCCAGCTGGACCTCAGCAATATTGAGCCCCAACTCTGCAAATTAGAGACTCTAACTAGAAAACAGGTGGAGCTGATGCTATTTTTCATTAAAAATCTGAACCCTGATATCAGCCCTCTAACATTGGAGCATGCAGTACAGTACCTGGATCCTGCCCTAATACTCCAAATTAAACTATCTAAATAGAGGGAGAAATGTAACAGCTCTGAGTGCACCAAAAAAGTCCAGACCTTATTGCAAGTTGTCATGGCGGCACTATAAATACATATATCTAGCAACATTTTTTCACTCTAACCCCCAAATTTGGACAGCTTAATAGAGAAGAAGTGGAATTGGAGAAGCTGCACTATATAGCCGGTAATATGTTTAGATCTGAGATTAAAAAAACAAACGTTTGGGACCAAAAATTGCCAAGACTCAGCAGCATCCAAGTGCTGAATCAAGCTTTTTGTGCTATTGCTGTTTCTAGATGCACAAGAGTCCGGATGTTTTGGTGGCATAGCAGCACTACCATTGTACTCTATTTAGGCAATGGCTTTGGGGTGATAACTGCCAACATTTGGCTGTCTTCACCAGAATCCGGGTGCCAGATTTGAGATTTTTATGGAACTTCGCACCACAGTGGACTGAGGTCCAGATTTTTTATTAATTATTATTATTATTTTGTGCACTAACATCTACACTTGTTCTCCTTTTAGGCCATGGAACTTGGGGGCTTGAGGCCAAATTTAGCAGGATTCATGTGCTGCATCTGTATTTTAGCAGATGTATAAGGATGCATTAGGGTCTGGATTGTTTTGGTGCACCAGAAGCAGCTAAACCAGTTCTCTTATTAATGCTAGGGAATTTGGGGAGGAAGGCACAAAATTGGCGGGATCCAGGTACAGGAGCTGGGTTTTTACACCACCCTTGCACAAGGATGCATCAGGGCCTGACCCAGAATTTCTTGCTGCAATATGAACAGCTACCCTTGCTCTCTATTTAGGCATTAGAATTTGAGGGTTGTCTCCAAAATTTGGCTGGATCTGGTAGGATCCAGGTAAATCCAGTTTTTTGCCTCCTTCTTCCCCACTACCAGTGGCCTTTATTCATGCTTTTATCTCTTGCAGATCATGATTGCATTCACAGTCAACATACATTTTGTTTCTTTAAAATAAAAAGAATGCACATTGTAGATTAATGGAACAAAATAATAATCTTTCCAATGCTGTGAATATAAAGATTTATCCAATAGTGTCCAAACGTGTCTGGTAACGTGATGCTGGGTTGGAGTATTTCTGTGGCAAGGCTGAGAGGTTTATCTATTTCTTTGTCTGTTTATTTCACACTGGCCAAAGTGCTTTCTGGAATACTAAGTGGAAAGTGCCTTTTTAGTGCATCTTATCAGCCAACAACTTCAGGTCAATTCCAAGTCTGAAACCTGGGTTACTGGCAAGTGACAGGAAGGAAATCATTACAAACTAAATTAGCAAAGGCTCCAGTGCATAAATGAATGGTACTTTCCACTCCCTAAATGTGTTGCTAATCAGAAACCAGAGGGAATGAAGAGAATCATCTCTGGAGACATTTTTGTCTTTCATTATGATAAAAAATAATCTCATGCTATCGGGAGAAGAAAAGCCATTATTTATGTTCTGCATAACATTTATGATTAACTACTAAAACACATTCAGAGGTTAGTTGGAATATTACTTTCCTGCAAGAGAATATTTATGGTACATATAAGGTAGCTCACATGAAGGCCCTACCAATTTACTAAATGTTAAAGACTTGATCCCATTCTCTGTGAAGTCAATAGGAGCAGGTCTTGAAGTAAGAATGTTTTTATAAATGCTCCTTTATTTTATCACTGTAGTTAAATGTTTCATGTAAGTAAACAATCTGTTTTTCAGCTTGTTCAGGAGTTCAATACCCTGGTGGCTCTGTACCGGGAGTTAGTCATTTCCATTGGGGATGTCTCCGTCAATTGTCCTTCTCTACATGCTGAAATGCAAAAGACTAGAACCAAAGGATGTGAGATTGCCTATCAGGCACACCAAAAACTAGCAGCAATCTCTGGGTAAGAGTCTTCTTGTCTTTCTTCCATTCAAGCAATTACCTTCATAATATTTAAGTTTCTGGTTGCTAAACAGTATTTCAAAGGAGCTTTGGGCAAAGGCAGCAAACTGTTATACTACCAGTCTATGCAAACATCAGTGTTAGGATTTAAACTAAGAGATGTATGGTCTTGGATTTTACGGAATGTACAAACCCTTATCATAGCATCATTTTGGGCAAAATCATGCTACTGATAGGAATTTGGCACTGATGATAGTATCCTATTCACTTCATTAAGTCTTTTCTGTAAAGTGAGAAGGGTTTAATTGGCAGTCACAACACAAAATGATCAAAAGAATATAATCCGTGGTTGAGCTTCCAGGGTGAAATTCCATGGGCCTGATCCTGCAGCTCTAACACAATACCCCATCAGTGGGAATATTACATGACTAAAGACTGCAGGAATGGGCCTTAAGATAATATGGTTTTATAAATAGCTAAATAGCCTGTGCAGGGAGAGAAATCACCAATTTGATCACTAAGCAGGTGCAATTTACATTTGTAAAATGTACACCTGCATCTGCTAATACTCTGCTTTACACTACAGTTGATTTTGCATGTACAAAATAAGGAGACTAAACTTCTGCCCTTATGGTTATTTACCCCTAGATCAACAGTTCCCAAAATTTACCCTAGCATGGATCACATTGTAAAGGAAATATTGTCTTGTGGACCATCTCCTTCTTATTTGCTACTCTGTGACATCCCTGTGGGAACTACAGCTGTTGCTTACATCGAAAAGACATAGAGGGGAAATATTTATGTATTTTCATTTCTCTGTAATGTAATCAGTATTTTGTCCTTTTTGAAAAAAAGTTAATCACAACATCTCTTCATTTCGTCTTCCCTTCACATCTGTTCTGTTTCTCTCAGCTGAAAACAAGGATGAGAAAAAACAAGCTCTCTGCGGACTATCAGCAAGTGCTCCTCAGACCATAAGTGGTCCACAGACCACAATTTTAGGAGCTATTGCCTTAGATATTTTAAGTTTGGATCCTGCAAGTTGCCTTGTGCCTCCAGTGATTTAAAGAACTGCTTTGTTGTCCACTGACATCAATGGGACTTGAACTAACTCAGCATCTTGCAGAATCAAGCTCTTGAAGTGGGACATACTTTAAGATACATAGAACTTAAACATAAATCATTTTCATAATTTACATCTGTATTCACCTATCACATTTGCCTATGTTAAATCATCTTCCTTATGTCTGCTAACTCTCTCATCTATTTGTACTGAAATGTGGGCTACAGCCTCCCAGACCATCTTTCCCTATTTGAGTCTGCAGTAAAGCCATATTACTAAATTTGTGACACCACATCCTTGTCATGGTAACAGAATGTGTCATCACAAACTCAGGATTATGGCTATTGCAGGATAAACAAAGAGAAAAAGTTGCTCTCTCAAATAAGGGTAAAATACCCCCCACCTTCATAAAGCCTGAGTATTTGGGTTCTGTGCAGGTGAAGTGCACAGGTATTGAGAGGTAAAATCCACTTGCCAATTAGCAGTTGCTGCATAGCACTCCTGCTTCTGCTGCTTCAGCCTATGAACTTGTCATGGTATATTTCCCCAATCTGAACCTTAGAGTCCAAAAGCTGGGGTACTAGCATGAATTCCCCTAAGCTTAATTACCAGCTTAGATCTGATAAGCTGCCACCAACCAGGACTTCGAGTGCCTGGTAAACTCTGCCCCCCCCCCCCAGCCTTGCCCGGGGACCCGCAAGACTCAGACCCTCTGGATCTTAACACAAGGAAAGTAAACCCCTTCCCTCACCGTTTCCTCTCCCAGATTTCCCCTTCCTGGGTTACCCTGGAAGATTACTGTGATTCAAACTCCTTGAATCACAACACAGAGAAATCAGGTTTGTTCCCCCCCCTTCTCTTCCCCTCCTGGTGTTCCCTCCCTGGGCTCCTGGAGAGATAGACAGATTCAAGCTCCGTGAATCTAAAACAAAGGGATTCCACCCTTCTCCCCTCCCTTCTCCTTCCCTGTTAAGTACAGACTCAATTCCCCTGAGCCTCAACAAGGGGAAAAAATCAAACAGGTATTAAAAAGCAAAACTTTTAATAAAAAGAAAGAAAAAAAGTAAAAGTTATCTCTGTAATTTAGATGGTAAAAGTTACAGGGTCTTACAGCTAATAGACACTAGAAAGAAGCCTCCCCCCCACCAGCAAAAATACAATTTAAAATACTTCCAGCAAACTACACATTTGCAAATACAGAAAACAATCAAAAGACTATAACCGCCTTTTCTACTAAATACTCACTATTCTGAATATATAAGAGACTGTAGCAGGGAGATTGGCAAGAAACCTGGTTGCACGTCTAGTTCCTTCCAGGACCCAGAGAGAACAAAGCAAAACCCAAAAACCACAAACAAAGGCTTTCTTCCACCGAGATTTGAAAGTATCTTGTTTCCTGATTGGTCCTCTGGTCAGGTCAGGAACCTTTTGGTTCCCTGTTTGTTAACCCTTTACAGGTAAAAGAGACATTAACACTTAACTATTGCATCCAGTACTTCAACATCAGCTGTGCAGGGTGTTAAGGCAACTGCACCAACATAAATGTATATCTCTCTTAGCTCGTCATAGCCTTCTGTGCCTGCCTGTGAAGATTCAACATGGAGATACTTTCTGTGGCACACAGATGATGCACTGAGATTCCTGTGTGGCTGCTCTGCCCATGATTTCCCAAAGCCAGACCCTGTCAGTGATTCCGTACCACTGGTGAATCTCACTCCAAAACCAAAACACTGCCCAAGCACAGTGCTTTTGGTATAATTTTCTTCAGATTTGATTCTGTGCAAAATTCTCTTTTAAATAGACACTGTTCACTCTGATTTGTTCCCCAAGCAAAAGACAAGCTCTTACAAAACTTAGGTCTGACAGCACTAAAAATACCCCTCAAAAAAATCTCTGCTATTTTTAAAATTCATTCTGTTTAGGTGTTGTAACAAAGGTAAGGAAATATGCTTGTTTCAAAAGATATGATTTTAACATGTTCATGTCTCAGATAGAAATCTGATGCACTCACAGAGATGTCCTGCAGGTGCTATGAAATTGACATTGTAACTCATCTAAGACTGTATTGAACAACTATAAATAATGTGATATCCATAACAACTGGTAAGTATTAAAAACCCAACAGTTTACTATAAATTGCTTATTTTGTCCAGGAGGCATTTCACAAGATGTGCTTTGCATGCTTAACCTCGTTCACCTGACTAATGAGAGCAAGAGTGAGAGCCAAATTAACTTGTTTCATGCAGTGTTTGAGGACTGGATTAAGACAGCCAGGTCAGGGAAGGTTGGGGATACAATGAGGATTCAGAGTGGAAAAGAAATAGAGATGGCAACAGACATGGAGTGTCAGTCTCTAATTCTGTAAGAAGAATGATGTATTGCACATGGGTCGGGGTCTGGACTGAGATAGGATAAGACAGACTGGAGGGGGAAACGCATTAGGGATGGTAACATAATAGAAAGGAAAGAAGCAGGAGTAGAGATTTTTGAGGACTAGACTGCACTGGTCAGGAGGCAGCAGCACAAGGAGAGGCAGAATTGGAAGGAAACATGAGAGTATAAAAAGTTAGAGCAGGAAATAAATGGACAGAAATGAGTGGGGAACAGGAAGGGAAGGCACCCATTGTGGAGGGAGGGGAAAAGGTGCACCTGAAGAGGAGGGCAGTTAGCAAAGGAAAGGGAAGGATGGGTGTCTTCTGCAGCCTTTAAAAATAAATAAGAGCGAGAGAGACATAAGAAGAAAGACAAAAAACGAGACAGCAGGAAAAGTGTTGCTTTGGCACTGAGTTTGTTGTGGGGACACAGCCCTGGGTGGCCCTGCTTAGTATAGACAATGAAGAGAAAAGTTTAAAATATCAGTGTTTTTTTTTAATTAAATTACAATTACTGGTTAAAATCAAGACCAAGAAGAATGTCTAACATTGCCTCTGTGGCAGTTAGCACCACTTAAAATATATTGTACCCAAGTTAAAGGAATAAGAAACAGCTGAAAATATTAAGTAGCCATAAACATGTTTAATCAAAACTGCATGTTCTATTCATACACTGAATACCATGAGAGTCTCTGTGTACTGCACACATAGTTCCTGAAAATTCTGATACAGCATCCAAAGTGACAGTAGTTCTGGTGTGATGTATTGTCAGCTGGGCAAAGCCACCACCCCAACTCTCTTGCCTTCTCTTGTGGACCTGGTTCACACAGGAGAGAGGGTGGAGGGTGGAGACTGGTCAGGTCAGGGGTGAGGAGCGAGCATACAGAAGCAGGGCCAGAGCTAGTGCAGAGCCAGAGATGGACTATGGAAATTCTCCATTTTTCTGGGTGGAACCCTCTGGGCTATCACATGGAGGCACCGCCCCACAACATAAAGACGTGGGAGGAACTCCATAGTAGATAGTGTACAAAGTAATATATTGATATTGCCTCAAACCAAACACTATTATGACTTTTGGGGAATAACAAATATAAATAAAAACAGCTGAAGTAGAAACTTTCCATCTTCATTTAGCAGCAATGAAATACAAGGAAATCCTTTCTGATGGTGCTCGTGCCTTACCACATGAGGTCAAATTCTGCTCACCCTACTCCCTCAAGAATCGCATTAACCTAAAGAGATTATTTTCAAGAATAAGGTGAATAGGATTTGGCTCTTGAGCTGAGTTATTGCAGTTGATTATGGTATCAGAACCTAGAAATGTCAATGGAATTCTACTTCATATAATATGCATGTGTAGGATCATAGGTTATGGTCAAAGCAGCAGAGACTACAGCAGCAATAGAAAATGAGTCAGCAGGATTTTCTTCAAAGGTAAACTTCAGAGGAAGATTTTAAAATGGGAAAGGCATCTGGGTGAGGATGAAGGAAAAAGTACTGAGGAGGTACAATTCTTTTTTGGAAGAGGATCTGCTCTATAGAAAGGCAAGGGACTAGGCGGGTGCAGTGATTGGCAAGGGAGCAAAGAATGAAGAGCTGGGTTTGTGGGCAAAGTACATTATTATTTTGGGGCATAAAGGACAGAAAGAGAACTCAGGGCTGGAGTTTCAAACACGTATGCACCACTGCATGCACACTTTCACAAATGCCTAATTTATTACTCAGATACCTGATATGCATGTATAGTTCATATGCTCTGTGTGCAGATAGCCAACTAAACATCTAACTGGCCATGTCTATGTGCTAATGGCTGGTTTACATGTGAATATTGGCTCTTTTTGCATGGAAGTTGGTCATGCAAACGTGTGTGCACGCATGCAATTGTGTGCATCTAACTTTGAAAACCTGGACTTATTGTTCAGAGAGCAGTATTTTTGAGAGATCATCCAGACTTTACAGAACAGAACTGTGCAGAACCTTTGGCTATCTTCTGCTTGATACTATATTTTTAGTAACCTGTAAAGTTACTCAAGGTTTGCTTCCAGAAACCTTGATAATATAATTGAGTATCCTACTGTCTCTCTTGATAGAGAGCCAGTAATAGTTAAGTGATTATGTAACAGAACAAGGAAAAGTTCCCATCAAGTGGTTATGGTGACATTATAAGCTATAGTAGTGAATCTTATCATGAGAATTCCAAGATAAAGTTTCCTTATGTTACACTATGGTATATTTATTATTTTTATAATAAAGTCAATGCAAATACTAAGGCAGCATAGTTTTAAAAAATCATAAACACTCAGGAACAACAAAAGTTAAGACTCCCACAGCTACGTTACTTTGGCCACATTGCATTCCACTCCTGACATCATGCAGAAACATTGAATATGGTCTTGCTTGAACTATGTAATATTTATTTAATTTTATTGTTGTTTTCTCCTTGTGATTTTCAATACATTTATATTGTTTTCTGGACCAACAGAGGATCACTCCTCTCTGGCTTATTTAATACCCAGAAATTGCCATGGCTATAACAAAAAGCTGAATTCAAACCCATTTGTGGTTGTATTTTTATTAAAATTTCTATGAACTTCTCCCAAATCAAAGTTTTCTAAGCAAGCAAAAAAAAAATTCTATCTTGGTCCAAATATTGCACATGTTGAAAAAGCCAAGTTAAAAAAAAGACAGTTCGGACTTGTAGCCATGTGAGAGCTATATTAAGACAGACATCATAGAAAAAGTTTTAACCATTACCCTTGTGAAATTAAAGAAGGCACTGCAAGAATAAGGATGGCTCAGCAGAAACATAACATGGCACCAGTCAGTAAGGGCTGGTCAGTAGGAGAGAATTTTTATAATAATTAGTCACAGTGAGGTAATGTAAGCAAAAGAACAACAAACCAGAGCTCTCCCCAAGCAGAACATGGAACTTTACTCTCCCTGACTAGTTTCACTGCCGCTGCCATTTCAGTACTTTCCCAGAGCACTCATGCAAGGGGAAAGTGATGTTGGCCTTCATTCCTTGAGTCTTGGGGACCAAGTGGTGCCCCGGTATCCTGCCATGGTTTATGGCTGGGGTATTTTTATGGCCAAACTTGCCTTTTGCTAACTTAGCTTTTTCACAGAGGAAATGTGGAATCAGAAATAATACATGTTGAATCACAGAACAGAATATCAGGGTTGGAAAGGATCTCAGGACGTCATCTAGTCCAGGGGTCAGCAACCTTTCAGAAGTGGTGTGCCGAGTCTTCATGTAGTCACTCTAATTTAAGGTTTCGCGTGCCAGTAATACATGTTAATGTTTTAAGAAGGTCTCTTTCTATATGTCTATAATATACAACTAAACTATTGTTGTATGTGAAGTAAATAAGGTTTTTACAATGTTTAAGAAGCTTAATTTAAAATTAAATTAAAATGCAGAGCTCCCTGGACCTGTGGCCAGGACCCAGGCAGTGTGAGTGCCACTGAAAATCAGCCTTTGGCATGTGTACTATAGATTACCTACCCCAATCTAGTCCAACCCACTGCTCAAAGCAGGACCAATCCCCAGACAGATTTCTGCCCCAGATCCCTAAATGGCCCCTTCAAGGATTGAATTTACAACCCATCAGGGCAATGCTCAAACCACTGAACTATCCCTCCCTTCACCTTGCTATAGTAGAATCTGGCCCATTATATATGTATAATTTTAATTAAATAGAAAAAGGCTTTAAATGCATTTTCGATGCAGTGTTTTATTATAGTAAATGGTATATCTAAGGACTCAGCTGTTCCTACATTAGTCTGCTATTGCCCAGGTATTGCAAAGGTTTTTAGAATGGCAGAAGGGTGGATGTTTTATGGTGGATCTGACTCGATTCAGTAAAAACAACAACAAAAGTCTGGTTTCTACTGTATTTCTACCGTAAATTATGTGGCGTGATACCTTACTTGGCAAGAAGTCCTATTTATTTTATAAGGACTAATCACTGAATAAGGTACTATTAAGCATGAGTGAAGGTAGCAAAATCCAACTCCAACTAAACAAGCGCTTGCAAGATCCAGCCCGTGTTTGCTATAAACATTCCCATTCCATTATAAATAAGGTGTGATATACAGTGTGTATGTGCATGTGTGTGCGTGCGTGCGTGAGCAGCTTTTGTTAACATTTACTATAGCCCCCTTAAATGCTTACAGAAAATCTGTTATTTAGTGAGAGTACGTAATATTATGGAGACACATTCTAATTTCATTTGCACCATTTTAAATGTGAAGGTTCATTGATTTCTCACTTATGGAATTATTCCAGATTTATACTGCTGTGGCAGAGATCAAAACTTGGCCCACAGCAACTGAACCAAAGTACACTGTGCTTGACCACTATATATTTAAAAATGATGTAAAGGGACACTGCCAGTGTGAAAGCTAGTCAATTTAAAAAAGACAGTAAAATAATGTAATAATATATGGAGATATACCTATCTCATAGAGCTGGAAGGGACCCCAAAAGGCATTGAGTCCAGCTCCACAGCCTTCATTAGCAGGACCAAGTACTGATTTTGTTCCAGATCCACTCAAGGATTGAACTCACAACCCTGGGTTTAGCAGGTCACTGCTCAAACCACTGAGTTCTCTCTCCCCTGCTAAATTAGCCCTCACTCCTGGTTAAAAATAGTTTCAGTGATTGTACATATCCTCGTATCCCTTTCCCGACTTTTGCTATTTGATAATCAGGTTTTCCTATTTAATAAAATGTTTATCTCTCCCCTGTTGCTGTGTGATAGATCCATACAAGGAACAGAAAAACATAACAAAGGTTGAAGTTCACCCTTGTGAAGAGAGCCAGCGTCAGTCTATGCACCAATGAAGTACCAGTTAAGCCCTCAAAAAAGGACTTACATGACTCATAAGAGTTATTACCATTTATTTTTTGCATTACCCTAGTTCCTAGAAATCCAGTCAAGATCTTGCACCACTATGCTAGGCACTGTACAAAAATATAGTAAGAGACAGTCCCTGCCCCAAAAGGATTTCATCATAACCAATTTCATCCCTGGCGCAACTATGTGGAGGTCAGTGGAGTTTCACCAGGGATGAATCTGGCCCAGTGTGCTGGCAAATGCACAAAAGATCAAATTTATCCCCAGGCAGAAAACCAGCACATGACCCAGGTACCATTTAAGCCCTGTTTTGAGCATTAAAGTGGATTGTTAGCCTTTGCTGCCTCTCCGCACAGGGTTGCATGTGCTGGGTTGCAGCAAATAAAAGCCTTAACTAATTGCTTGATGTTGTTATAGCATATTATTGATTTGCTTTAGATAAGAACATTTAAATCCTAAAATTTAAATCCTTAGGGAGCTGGATTCTTAAAAACCATCAGTCAGATTCTGCCTTACTTCATGAATAGTACCATTGATTTCAATGGGATTTCTTGTGGAGTGAGGTACTAGTCAGAATGAATAAAGGTGCCAGACTTTGACCCACAATTATGTATTATGGAAGTACTGGGTGGAGCACTAGTTTCTAAGGTGTCTTTTATTGATTACTTTATATAGCTTCTCGTGCAAGATTATTTTGAAATAAAGGCACTTGTTGTATCAAAGCACATGCAGATACATTCAGCAGAAAAGTAAAAACAGCAGCAGAATATATAACAGTGAGTTTAACCTGTGACTGCATCCTCCGATAAAGTATAAAGGTGGCATACTCAAGCCAACCTAGAGCTGTAGAAGAAAACAATTTTTGAACATACTAGTAATCCTATTGCTGTATTCCTGCCGCCCCCAAGCAGGCCTTGATCCTGTATTCCATACACCTCATGTGCCCCCAACTTTGGAAGTTTGGGGTATTCAAGGAATGCAGTATGCCCAAAGACAGTAGGAGGAGCCAGTTACCCTGCCAGCAGTGCACCACTCCCCTTGGTTTCAATAGAAGTTGTCCATGTCAGCTGATGGAATAATCAGGCCTTCAATATATTAAAATATGAGAAGATTGCATCTCACTTAGTCCATCTGTTTGGGTCTTGTTTATGGTATGCTAATACTGTGACCTCTCTGATTATCAGAGAACACAGAATGACAAAATACTTCACAGCAATATGTATACTGGATTCAAAGATGCAAAACCCTATTTTCCAAGGAATCTGTATATACCAGCGGTTCTCAAACTGTGGGTCGGGACGCCAAAGTGGGGTCACCAGGGCTGGCTTAGGCTTGCTGGGGCCCATGGCTGATGCCAAAGCTTGAGTCCCACTGTCCAAGGCTAAAGCTGAAGCCTGGGGCTGAAGCCAAAGCCTAAGGGTTTCAACCCTTGGTGTTGGGGCTCAGGTTACAGGCTTCTTGCCTGGGGCTGAAGCCCTTGGGCTTTGCCTCCCTCCCCACCCAGGCTGGTGGGCCTCAGGCAGGCTCAGGGTTCAATACCCCATCCTGGGGTCATGTTGTAATTTTTGTTGTTGGAAGGGGGTCATGGTGCAATGAAGTTTGAGAACCCCTGGTATGTATAGTAAACCCGCTCAGAACCAGACGTCCTTTTAGTCCATTTATTCCACAAATTGCCACATTGCAGAGGAATTTTAATACTGTGCCTTCTTAATGGATATATTTACTGTAGAATTGAATAGAACTAGTTCGTGTGGATCATTTGTTTAGGCCCAATCTGTACAGGAGAATTATATTTACTATTCAAGCAGGGAAGCTGCTGCTTCCCTTAGAAATCTAGTAAGGGAGGGTTTTCAAAACCTTGTGAGGGATTTAGAAGCTCAGGTTCCAATTAATGCAACTTAAATTTGACATATAGACTGTTGCAGCGACACAGGAGCCAGCAAACAGAGCTGTAAACAGGGGAGTTTGAGTGGGTGTTTGGGAGAAGACTAAGAGAAGTAGGCAGAGGAACACACAGGCTACTGAAGGGAGTGTGCTGCGTTCTAGCAGTGTCTTGGTGCTTGTTGGGAGTTTGTTTTGCTGTGGGTGGTGGTGTTTTGGGTTGGTTTGTGTTTCCCAGATTTACAGGATTTAGGTGGGAAGCCTATGATAGATACAGAGGCAGCAGTTGTAGTGACCCAAGCAGTGGAAGACACAATGAAGATGACTGGATGTGGAAGCTGCGGCATGTACATGATCCTGGAGGGGGTACCTGAAAAGAGTTTTGTTTGCATGAAGTGCCGCCTGATAGAGCTGATGGAAGAAAAGATCTGAGGATTGGAGATGCAGGTGGAAACTCTGGTCGAGTTTAGAAGGGGGTTCGAGCAGTTGATGGAACAAAGACATGATGAAGCTGAAGGGAAAAGCTCACTGGATCTAATTTACCTCGATTTCAATAAGGCATTTGATACGGTTCCACATGGGGAATTATTAGCTAAATTGGAAAAGATGGGGCTCAATATGAAAATTGAAAGGTGGATAAGGAACTGGTTAAAGGGGAGACTACAACAGGTCATACTGAAAGGTGAATTGTCAGGCTGGAGGGAGGTTACTAGTGGAGTTCTTCAAGGATCGGTTTTGGGACCAATCTTATTTAATCTTTTTATTACTAACCTTGGCACAAAAAAGTGGGAATGTGCTAATAAAGTTTGCGGATGACACAAAGCTGGGAGGTATTGCTAATACAGAGAAGGTCCGGGATATCATACAGGATATGATGATGACCTTGTAAACTAGAGTAATAATAATATGATGAAATTTAATAGTGAAAAGTGCAAGGCTATGCATTTAGGGATTAATAACAAGAACTATTGTTATAAGCTGGAGAGGCATCAGTTGGAAGTAAGAGAGGAGGAGAAGGACCTCGGAGTATTGGTTGATCACAGGATGACTATGAACTGCCAATGTGATATGGCCGTGAAAAAAGCTAATGCGGTCTTGGGATGCATCAGGCGAGGTATTTCCAGTAGGGATAAGGAGGTCTTAGTACCGTTATACAAGGCACTGGTGAGACCTCATCTGGCATACTGTGTGTGCAGTTCTGGTCTCCCATGTTTAAGAAGGATGAATTCAAGCTGGAACAGGTTCAGAGAAGGGCTACTGGGATGATCCGAGGAATGGAAAACCTGCCTTATGAAAGGAGACTCAAAGAGCTTGCCTTGTTTAGCCTAACCAAAAAAAGGCTGAGGGGAGATATGGTTGCTCTCTATAAATATATCAGAGAAATAAATACCAGGGAGGGAGAGAAATTATTTAAGCTCAGTACCAATGTGGACACAAGAACAAATGGATATAAACTGGCTATCAGGAAGTTTAGACTTGAAATTAGATGAAGGTTTCTAACCATCAGAGGAGTGAAGTTCTGGAACAGCCTTCCAAGGGGAGTAGTAGGGGGGAAAAGACATATTTGGCTTCAAGACTAAGCTTGATAAGTTTATAGAGGGGATGGTATAATGGGATAGCCTAATTCTGGCAATTAATTCGTCTTTGACTACTAGCAGTAAATATGCCCAATGGCTTGTGATGGGATGTTGGGGTAGAATCTGAGTTACTACAGAGAATTCTTTCCTGGTGTCTGGCTAGTGAGTCTTGCCCACATGCTCAGGGTTTAGCTGATCACCATATTTGGGGTCGGGAAGGAATTTTCCTCCAGGGCAGATTGGCAGAAGCCCTGGGGGATTTTAACCTTCCTCTGCAGCATGGGGCACGGGTCACTTCCAGAAGATTCTCTGCACCTTGAAGTCTTTAAACCATGATTTGAGGACTTCGATGGCTCAGACACAGGTTTGACACAAGAGTGGTTGGGTGAGATTCTGTGGCCTGCATTGTTCAGGAGGTTAGACTAGATGATCATAATGGTCCCTTCTGACCTTAAAGTCTATGATTCCATGAATTTCTTGGGGGCTTTTGAAAAACTCTCACTAAATGGAGAAATATGAGACCCACAGTAAGACCCCCAAATCCCACTGATTTCAGTGTATGCAAGGAACACCTGTGTTCTGATTCATCTTCAGTAGCAAAATTTCCAGTGGCAGCAATGGGAGTAGGACTGGGCTCTGAAAGCAAGAATGGGCCTTAAATTTGTACCTGTTCTTTGTGTTCTTCCAGATTTCTAAATCACCTGCTACTGTCAAATGGGAATGATGTGAAACATGCCAGTAATTGCTATGCTGCAAACATGATTGATTCCTTTTTGTTTCTATGGAGTTTTAAAAAAATAAGATTGACTTAATTATGGAAAATTAATTAATTTTAATACATTTAAATTATATTCTGAATTATCCTTAGACTCACAGTGATATTTCTTTGGGTACACTTCCATGAAAGGGTGTTTATTTGTTCCATAAGTTAAATTATTTGGAAAGATGTCTTTTTTATTATTACAGTTTGATATTTTGTACAGGAAAAGCAGAATAATGACAAATATCCAATTTGTCAATAATGTCAGAGCAAATTGTATGACATTTGGGTGACTGTTCATTTTATCAGCATGTATGTATGCAGAACAGTGCAAGCCCTTGTTCACTTTATTTTAGAGTATGTTGACCTTGGGTTCATGGGCAACTCATATAGATGAAATACACCCTTGTACAAAGGGCCTGGATTATAAAGGTTATAAACCATTAAAACCCATATTTGAGGGCTCGAGTGGGGCTTTCATTGTGTACATACCTTATGCTGGACCTCTGTACAGGGGTGAATTTCAGTCATAATGTTTAATCCTGCAATGCCTACCCAAGGGAGTAGCCTCATTGACTTCATTGATACTGCCCATGATTAGGGATTACTAATTAAGCCAGCCCTTAATTTTGTTTTAAAAGTTTTAAAGACAAATTCTGTGAAGTTCTGAGCATCTTATGGTTGGTGCTAAACATCCCCAAATCCTATTAATGTTAACGGGAGTTGAACTCAATTACCACCTTGCAGGACAAGGCCCTTACTTTATATTGTCCACCCCAAGCATTTAAAAATTATAAATCAGGTTCCTCAGAATAATGAGATAAAGTTGCAGGGCTCTTTTCATCTGCCTTCTGCTTTTTGAATCTGTAGGGTTCATGTTTTCAAGGTTTCCTCCACAACCAGGAGGGCTAGAAATTTACTTTGTTTAATGAAAGAAAGATGTGTCTCGTTAATCACAAGACTCCAAGAACTGGGGTTTAAGAAAAAACACTGAATATTGCACGACTCACAATAAAATCATGATTTTCTATCGCATAGGGGAAATGGAATTTAATATGCAGTTGCTACAACACACAGGACTTCACATTATGACAGTGTATTAAGTGCAAGTTGTGGGTGCTCCAAGTCACTGAAAGTTAGGCCACTTATTTAGGTGCCCAAATTCTGGATTTAGTACCTAACTGAACATTTTGGCCTCACTCTGTAATACTCTGATTTCCTGACTCCAAAGTTTGTATGTTAAAGAGAGAGACAGCTTATTTCAGCTTTCATCAATAGCACTATATTTCTGCTGCCTCATGGTGTCACCATTTATATTATAAACCCTGACTTAGATGGGTTTATGATTCAGTCATGAAAATTTGCTCTGGACTAAAACATCATTTGCAGATACTTGTTTAGTCCCTTTTAAAATACAAATTGTGAATGAAATCAATTTTGTCAGTTTTAAGTCACAGGGAAAAAAACAAACAAAAAGAATCATTTGTGATTCCAGACACTTGTAATGCCTAATCTCCAAGAGTGGAATCGAGGGAAGCAATTAATGGAGGAGAAAACAAGGTTATTTACTAAAACTGGCATTCTCAAAATATCTTGCCTCCACAGATTTACCGTTCCTTTGTCCCTACTTGCCTTTGGAGAGTTGCTCTGGGTAGCTGGATATTGAAGATGCAAAGCATAAATGCCTCCCTCTATAGATTTGTTCTTAACAATTTAAGGCAGGGGTAGTCAATTATTTTTTGTTAAGGTCCAAATTTCTTGGGCAAGGTATAGTCAAGGTCTAGATTCCAGAGAAACTTTTTCACACCGTAATAACAATAATGCTAATAAGAAGTAAATAAAAAGATTTAATGGTCCATTCAAAAGCATCTGGTATTCCAGATTTGGCCCCCAGTCCTCTATTGACTATCCCTGACTTAAGGTATGTCTCCACTGCAGTCACGGGGTATAATTGCAGTTTATGTAGATGTACCCAAGCTAGCTTTAATCTACCAAGCTCAGGTACTAGCGTAGTGAAGCTGCAGCAGTTTGTGCTTCAGCACCGGCTGTTCAAGCCCACCCAAAACCCTGGGTAATTAGTTGCACTGCTAGCCCAAGCTGCCATGGCTCCACTTCTCTGCCACCCAAGCTTAAAGCTAGCTCATTTATGTCTACACAAGCTGCAGTGACACCCCAAGACTGTAGTGTAAATATGCCTTTAGCGTGCATGTGCCCAGGCATTCCAGTCACTTAGGCTCAGGGGCGGCTCCAGGCCCCAGCACGCCAAGCGCGTGCTTGGGGCTGCATGCCACGGGGGGCGCTGTGCCGGTCGCCGGGAGGGCAGCAGGCAGGGCTCTGGTGGACCTCCCGCAGACGTGCCTGCGGAGCGTCTGCTGGTCCCGCGGCTTCAGTGGAGCCGCGGGACCAGCGTACCCTCTGCAGGTATGCCTGCGGGAGGTCCACCGAAGCCACAGGACCAGCGTACCCTCTGCAGGCACGCCTGCGGGAGGTCCACTGGAGCCACGGGACTGGTGACCGGCAGAGCGTCCCCCGCGGCATGCCGCCATGCTTGGGGCAGCAAAATGTCTAGAGCCACCTCTGCTTAGGCTCTACCTTTTTTCACAGCTCTGAATGTGTTTGACACCCAGAATGTGGAGGTGTGTCGACAATGTTATGGGTACTCCAGTTATGGGTAAATAAATGTAGCTGTAGCATTACAGCAGCAACGCTGAGTATAGGGTTGAAATAGCCATTTGGTTTTAAGCTACTTCTAGCTAAACAAAACCCTTTTAAATCACAAGTTTGGAGGGGAAAAGGTGACTTACTTACTGTCAGGATATGGAAACAAATATATTTTTAAAACCACAACCCAATTTGGGGTTTAAGTTAGGTTGTCAGTGGCCCTTTAACAATGGTGTTATATCAGAATACACTAATATAATTAGACAATACAGCATGGTTGCAACCTCTGTCATGCTCCCCATATGCTCTGGTTCATAACCTACCAGTTTTTGAAATTTCACTGAGCCTCCAGAAGAGAAAGCTTAGGTGTAAAAACCAGCATGATAAAATAATGTGTTTTCAGTTTGTTTAACAGGAAAAGTATGTTCAGTAGTTAGAACTCAGCACCTTGATCTGGAACATCTATGTTTTCTGCCTGGTTCTGCTACTAGTCACTTAAGCCATGATTTTCAAAGATGGGCTAATGATTTTGGGTGCTGCAATTTTTGGAGACACCTTAAAGCAGTGTTTCCCAAACGGGAGCCATCAGGGTTGGGGGGTGGGATTTAATCAATATGTCCACTGTTTTTTTCTTTCTAAATAAGAAACTATTAAACTAGGCTTAAAAATCAACTGTGTATTATCCACATATCTGCATTTTATGCTGCTGGTATTACTGCCAGGCCTGGGAGCCTCTCTGCATCCTGGGCTGAAAGCCCTCTGGCGGAGTGGAGGGCAAAGAGAGGCTCCAATGGCCAGCAGCAGCATCACTAGCAGATAACGGAATGGGGCTGAGAGAGAGTCAGGTGTGTCTTGTCTTTCTAATGGAACAGTTTTAACCAAGTGCTATGCCTACATGAGCAAATGCTCGGCTGCAGAAAATGATTATTTTAATTAAGTTAAACACAAAAGTAGACAATACAATGATAGGTTACATTCATTTGTATTTTCATGTCTCCGTATTACTGCAGAAAGTCCACAGCCACAACGTGTCATTTGTTTTTGAGTGTGAGTAAATGACAGCATGACGCATGGGGAAGTAAAGAGACATTTAGTAACCCCAGAATTCATAAACAAGAGATTAATTTTTTTTCCTTCTGAAACAAGAAGAATTAAAACAATAACAAAAAAGTCCCTTCTAGACAAGTAACTGTTCTTCAAAAAGCTTAGAAGCATCTATTGTTGTAGCCACGGATTTGCAAAATGCAAACAACCATACCCCAATAAACAAGCACATACCATTCGTGAGATGCTCCTACTTCTAGCCGCCAGAGGCGTGTAGAATTATGTGGGGAGCAAGCAGCCATGGCACTGAAAACCATTCCTGTGTCAAATAATACCATCTGCTGCCTCACTGATGACTTGTAGAAAACATCCAGGACCAGGTGGTAGAACAAGTTAAGTTTTGCACTGCATCTTGATGAATAGCTAGTGTGGCTCAGCTTCTGTGTCATGTGAGATTTGGCAAAGCAGGTTCAATAGCTGAAGAATTTTTATTTTGCAGAGCAATCCCAACCTGAATGACTGATGAGGAAATAGTCAAGATCCTCTATAAATGGTCTTAACTGTGGCTGTGCACTGGTGGGGCAGCAGCAATGACCAGAAACAACAGTGGGGTTGCAGCATGAGAAAAGTTGCAAAATCTTCCGAATTCTAGTGTACCTCTTGGATGTAGTGTCCTGAGTTGGTTACAAAATAATTGTATTTGGTTGTGGGGAGCCACCAAGTCTTAAAATACCTGTAAGGAAGCCTCAGTACTAAAAAAATTGGGAACCACAGCCGTAAAGAGATTTGACTTTGAGAAAATGCTGAGCACTTGCCCTCTGAAAAATCAAACCCTTTTAAGATATCTCAGGTTTGGCTCTCAAAAATTGAAGCATCCATAATCACCAGTCATCTCTGAAAAATCTTGGTTGTAGTCCGAAGTTTTCAATTGTTGGCACTTAAATCCCTGTTTAAGCACTTAAATAAAAGGGGCCTGATTTTCATTGTGCGAGCAACCATAGTTTCAATTTTGAGGCCTAAAAATTGATTTCACACACACACACACACACACATTTTAGAATATTCGGTTTAACCTCTCTCTGCCTTAAGTTAATCATCTGCTAGGTGTGTAATAATACATACCTACCTCCCAGGGGCATTGTGAAAATTATTTAATACTTTTAAATCACATCTCAATCCTTTGAGGAAAGTCTTAATAGCAATGCTAAGTACTTCCATTTTGCTGTTATATCACTTCCTAAATAGGGCAAGTAAACATGACGTTTTTATAAAAACTTTTTTCCTGAAGTGGCAATTTGGATGTATCAGTTTAGTGGGGCTTTTTCCCTGTAAAACAATTACTGCAAGTTTAGGGCCAAGTGCTTGAAGAGCTGAGCACCTCCCATTACGTTCTCAGTATGTCACAGGATGAAGCCTTTTCTGAGTAAAATATTCCCATACAAACCCTTCATTGATATAGATGTAAATAATACTTTTAATGGGAAGAGGACCAGATTTGTAAAGGTCTTGAGGCACTGAAAGATGCACATAGGTAGCTGCCTGAATACCTGTAGAACCTAACAGGAAGCAGAATTACTACAGGTATAGTAAACTGCTCTCTAAACAACATTGTCTCCTTTAAACCATAATTTAGGACACTGTATATTTCTGGCATTTCTGTTTTGTCGGGCCAGAACAAGATATAATTCTCAAAGGACAGCTCCGCTTACAGTCATGGGTTAGCATAATGGCAAGCCAATCAGATTGGTTAGCTTCCCCACCCTGTTTTTTTATAAACATCTTCAATTTATATAGTGTTTTATCATGCCAGAACATTTTCCTCTGCAGTTCCAGGAATAATAATTTCTAGATAATGTGACTGATGTTGCTTGGCCAGCAGAGGGAGCACAAAATATTTAAGTACATTTTTAGTGTGATGCACCAAAGAGTTGCATGATTCATTAATGATAATAGTTGCGTGGCAAAATCCATACACATATTGTCTAAAGTTTACCCCAATATGGTTTTTTGAATTCTGCACAAATAGAAGCTAGTGAATTTTGTTGTTTTTGCTTTGATTTCTTATTGATGGCAGGGTTTTTTTAATAACTTTTTGAAGTTGGAGTACTTTCCTGATCAGAATAATTTAATTTAGTAGAAAAATCTTATATCATGAGCTGGGGTTCATTTGCAGCCGATTGAAAAAACTGAATTCCCAACCTGTTGGACAGGCCAATATTTCAAAATAGGAACACTTTTTGCAGACAAATTTCAATTATGAAATGTCTAAACATTTTTCAACATTTAAAAAAAATTAAGTTTCAACATTCCCTGAATTGAAACATTTCATTTCTCAAAAGTAATCTATATCTGCCTATGCTGCCATGTGGTTTCTTGGGAGTTGTAGTTTGGATGTCTCATGCCCATATGGGCCAGGTTCCCTGGCTGACTACATTTCCCATTGTAACCTGCAGTATCTCCCACTGGGTTAGCTGCCAAGTTGCATCATGGGAGAGGTGGTCCGGCCAAAGGGCCCAGCCCATAGAGGATAATGGAATATGAAACTCTAAAACAACAACTCCCATGAGACACCATGACAGCATAGGCAGATACAGATTAATGTGACCTGAAAAAAAATTTCATTTCAAAATTTCTGATGGATTTTTTTTTAAATGGCAAAATGTTGATTTTGCAGAAACTACATTCTCTGTCAGAAAAAAAAAATCAAACATTTGGACTTACACATCCTAACCAATTTTCTATTATATATAGGTTTTTACATCACATTTATTGTTGCAGTGTCTGAGTGCCTTCCAGTAGTGCATAAGCAATGTGACTACACCTCTGTCACATATTGTTTGTTTTCTCATCCTCTCCTCAGAGGGAGACACGTGGAGGGGACTGTCTTGTTTTGGTAGGGTGATGGTGGTTTGTTAAATATTCCTGTTGTTATATGTTTAGATTAGAGAAGGCAGGATCAAATAAATGTGCCCTGCACTTTAAGCAGAAAGTGGTGAGGTTTGTGGTAGTCCTTAGTCCCTGGTGGAGTTCATTCCGCAGTGGTGGACTGGCACCTGAGGAGGTTCTGTCTCCTGCACAAATGAGCTTTACTTTTATTGCTGGGAATTTCATTGTGCCTGAGGAGGAAGTTGTCGACCTGAGACTTCATCCTGGAGCTTTAGGTGGTCTTTGACGTAGGCTATGGAGCACTTTGACGATAAGGACCAAAACCTTGAACTTGAGTCCAAATTCTGTGGAGTCTACTGGATTTAGAGCAGCCTGAGAGGCTGGGTTGGGCCCAGGACCAGATGGGCACAAACAGCATCTTTGTGTCCCTCTATTCCCAGTGCTTTATGGCCCTGATTCACCAGTGTATTATTCTAATGTCATGTCATACAGCTCCACTGAAATACAGCCTTGGGCATAGCTTAGAATCCAGCCCAGTATTTTTAGTTCCTCTTTGCAGAGGGTCACCTTCTGAAACTTTGCTTAAATTCAGAAATTCCATGTTACTAGAATTTTGAGAGTTAGAAGTTCCACTTATATTGGTTCTGTGTTGCTTTCATTCCATGGACTTCAACAGAATTATTCCTTTTATCTCACCTACGCTGTTGTAAATCTGAAATAGTTTTTTAATTTGAAAGTGGATGGGACAGAGACAATACACAGAATTAGTAGAAAGTGAGAGTGATTAACAGATAGCTGGAGAGAGGGAGAGGAAAAGATCAGTTTTTAAATGTATTAAAATAAGTTTTTTAAAAAATAATTTCAGATTCTTTCTGAATAGTGAACAGCATTAAACTGAATTATTATACCAAACTTTATCATCTGATACAAATGCAAATGAAAACCACTCACCATTTTGTTTTATTTTAAAATAATAAGTTTAGATAACCACCTTTTGCAGCAACTACTGATAAATATCTAGGGTCATTGTATGACTTTTATAGTGTCTTCAGTAATATTGTTCTATAGGGTCATTCATAATTTATCCTGTCCAGTGGAAACTTAGCTATCTGTCCCTACTGAGGAGCAGGCAGGATTTGGGGCCATCTGAATGAGAAGTTGGCATTCTCTCTCAGATCCCTGCTGTACCACACTTGTAACCCCTTTCCCCAGAAAAGAATGTATATATGTCTACCCTTATCACATTTCCTCAAGCTTATTTTAAGCCAGGGAGCTTACTTTCTTTTTATCTGCTTACCTGTGCGCCTTGGACATTATTAACCTTTGATGTGAAACTTTGTCAAATGCTGCTGAAAATCAAAGTATTTGATAGCCTCTTTTCTTTTTCTACTTTGCCATTAATATCCTCAAAGAATTCCCAGAAGTCAGTGAAGCATGACCTTCCTCTTCTGCAAGCGTGCTGGCTAATTTTATCAGACTGTATTTTTTTAAAGAAGCACTATTTGCAAAGCCTTTTCCCCCTCATCTGATGGTTGGCTAACTGAGATATACAGTCGGATGTCTCATTGATCTTTCTCAAATAATGTCATACTTGCTGTGGGGTAGGGGACGTTTATTTTGTTTTTTAAGATTGATCTTTTTAAAAAAGTCAACTAACGGTTTCTCCATTTTTAAGCATTCTTGGGTATACATTATGTTATCTGATCCTGGCATCTGGTATTTTATTGATCCTTCTGTAATTACATTGAGTGTTACTCATTCACTGACACCAATAAGTTCTCTCAGCTAGGTAAATTGGCCCTCTTTATTTGTAATTACAGATTAAAAACTAAGGCTGATATTTTCAGAAGTGGTCACTGATTTTGTGTTCCTCATTTTTTTGGATAACTGACTTGAAATATCTTATGCCTGATAATCAGAGATGCTGAGTTTCTACAACACTCATTGCACTTCAGAGTCAGTGCCACTACTTTGGCTTTATTTATCTATCTCCTCCTGCAAAACAAATATGCAAATTAATTATGTTTAAACTCATGCATCACACTACTCATGCTGAGTAAAGTTACATATGCATGAGAAAATCCTTACAGGATTCGAGCCTGAGATTCAATTGTTACACACATATTCAGTTGTTTGATGCAATAAATATGTCTGTAAATAAGTAGCAATCAGACACAAAGGTGGGCCAGTCTATCTAAAAAAGGCTTTGTGTGGTGTCCTTATAAAGGAGTAGGCACTTGGGATGATGTTGTGATTATGTCATATTTCCCGGAAGAGCAGAATTTTTTTTAGTTCAGATTAAAGTTGCGTGTCTGTTGTTGCTTTATTCTTTTATATAATATCAGTAGGTCTGCTAGGTTCCATTTCTCCTCCAACTGGTTCTGGGATTATCAAATTCAGACTGTAGTTTGTTCTCTATATCATATTTCTTGTATTTAGTCTGGCCCACATCTTAGTTGTAAAACCATCTTTCTAAGCTACAGCAAGGTACCACATTTCTTTTAATGTGTTTGATTGTGCTTTGCTTTGAGAAATGAAATGGATATTTCCCCAATACATAACTGATGAGATTTTTTTAATCTGAGGATTTTTGCAGGCTGATCAGAAATTTTGGATCTGATCACAACATGTTTGTGAGGGGACCTACCTGCCTGCAACCTCTCAGGCAGAACCTGTTTGAGTTCACTTTGCCTGATGCAAAGGCACTGAAATCCCTGGAAAGATTCCCATTGACTTCAGTGGGCTTTGGACCAGGCTGTTAATGGCAGCTGTTCACACAGTTGAGTTAATGATAATTAGTGTGTGGATAATGTGGCTGTTTTCCATTGGGATGCGTTCCAAGATCGCGAGGCGGTGGTGGCATGAGCCACTGCGAGGATACCTGTGCAAATATCTTTTTCTATGGGATTTTACTGTTCTAATTTCCACCTTTCTTTTAGATTCAGTGATTTGTCTCTTTCTGTGCCACTTAGGGCTGCTTAAAATCTATTAGTCCTTTAATTCTTCCCAGTTGGCTAAACCTTCTCAATTCAGTTTCAAATTTAGAAAGCAACTGACACATTTTCCTACTCAGAACTGGTACTAAGGTGGCCCAGCAGTTAGGGGTATTTATGAAAATCTGACCTTTCGAGCTGGTATAATTGTGTCAATGCTTCACATTCTTTTAATCTGGAAAAATTTGGGCTAGGTGAGTCAAACTGTTCTTCCTTCTATTGGTTCTGCCAGTCCGGAGGCCAGTGCTCTGTGAGGGGATGTTGGATGGGTTGGCATCTGAGTTACTACAGATAATTCTTTCCTGGGTACTGGCTCGTGAGTCCTGCCCACATGCTCAGGATTTAACTGATCGCCATATTTGAGGTCGGGAAGGAATTTTCCTCCAGGGCATATTGACAGAGGCCTGGAGGTTTTTCGCCTTCCTCTGCAGCTTGGGGCACGGGTCACTTGCTGGAGGATTCTCTGCAGCTTGAGGTCTTCAAACCACAATTTGAGGACTTCAGTAACTCAGACATAGGTTAGGGGTTTGTTATAGAAGTGGGTGGGTGAGATTTTGTGGCCTGCTTTGTGCAGGAGGTCAGACTAGATGATCTTCTGACCTTAAAGTCTATGAGTCTATATAATCTAAGATATAAGAGCTGCGCATGAGTTAGAATAAGTGAGTCAGTCTTTGGCTCTTTAATTCCATGTTTATACTGGCTTTCACTATATTTATTTAATTTTTAAATAATGTACCCAACTCCTCCTGTTATCCCAAACATTTCTGTTCATTCTTGGGAGCTCTTGTGCTGTTTTCTGAAACAGATTGCCTCTGATTAACAGGGTTGGCAGCAGTCTCTAACTGAAAGAAATTAGATCTGATCCTGCACCCCAACTCAGGCAGTGCTTTCATTGAAGTCAGCAGGAGTCATGCCTGAGTAAGATCTGCAGGGTAAGGCTCATAGATTATATTCTTCTTGATTCATGTACTGCCATACCCTTTGCATTGGTAGGCTTTCTGTACAGTAATCTAAGCAAAGGCTTCTTATTTCTAGTGACTTCAAGACTTCATAGTGTCTGTTACCCTTTGCTGCTCTGAGACCTGATCCTATAGGATACCATGCATCTCCTGAGAAGTGCTGTGTCCCCAGCTGCAAGATCAGCAACGTGTAAGATCCAGTTCCAGCTGAACAAGAGCCCAATCCTACCCGTCTTACTCAGACAAAACTCCCACTGAATTAAAGTTCTCCTTAAGGTCTGCAGAAGCAATCCTAAAGTTTATTTTCCTGTGATTCTATTTCCTAATAATCAATTCTCAGTTTTCCAGCTAGTATAGTGTCAATTCAGCAAAGCACTTAAGCATGTGCTTAAAGTTAAGCATTCCAGTGAAGGCAATGAGACAAGTCATATGCTTAAAGTTATACACAAGCTTAAGTGCTTTGCTGAATTGATGTCTATAATGGTATCATATTTCTCTTTAACTGTGCATTTGTAGAGCAGCAGTTAGATTTTGTGTGTTATTTGAACTTAGAAATAATACACACAGCTATTTGTACAAGAACATCTTATTCTCAGTAGCCTTCCCCCCTCAGCTTTGTTCCATTTTTCTGCATGCTATTCTTATCTTCCTTATTTTGAATACTTTCTGCATTAACAATGTTTTCATGCCAGCAGTCCCAGTGCTGTCATTTTATATTAAATGATGTGTTCAAGGTTGCTGAAGAAAGTGCCTTACCCTTAGCAAAAGAAAATGAGTTTGTATTTATTGGGTGAGCACAGAAAAGCTGACACTTCACAACTGTTTACCTTGGCAAGATTCAGACTATAATTCAGGATGGTTGCCGGTCCACTGGTGTTTGCAATAGTGGAGCGTATTATGTAAAGAGAGTTGGCATTTATACCACAATGCAACCCTGCTCTGAATAAGATTAGACAACACAGTGGTAAAAATACTTAAGTCTCTACACTTATCACTGCCAATGCAGCTGTGAAATACAACTCCACTCACTTGCTCCCCAGTAAGGACTGGAGGATACAGCACTTAGGGTATGTCTACACAGCAAAGAAAAACCCACATGGTCCTTGACCCCGGGCTTCAGCCCAAGCCTTGGAGTCTACCCAGCAATGAAACAGCCCTGCAGCCTGGGTCCCACAAGCCCGAGTTGGCTGCCAAGGGCCAGCCATGTTTTTTTCTTTGCAGTGTAGATGTACCCTTAGAAGCAATTATGCTTCTGCACCCCCACCACACACTGAGCAACAAGGGTGTGGGCTGGGGGATTCCAGTGGGCTGGAGAAGGGATCCTTTCCCCCAAGCCACAGAATGGCACTGCAGCTGCTCCATGGTCACTACTGCAGCCCTGAAGCCATGATAGCCCTGGCTGCTCCTGCATCCTCACTTCCCAGGAGAGCAAATAGCTGGTACATCGTGCAGATGTTAATTCGATGGACAAATTCAGACTGGAAATGAGGCATACATTTTTAACAGTGAGAGTTTTCACCGTTGGAATAGCTTATCACTGGCCGTGGTGGATTCTCAGTCACTGACAACTTTTAAATTTTATGATGTCTTAAATCAAGATTGGATCTTTTCCCAAAAGCTATACTCTAGGAATTATTTGGAGGAAGTTCTGTGGCCTGTGGTATGAAGGAAGTCAGACTAGATGATCATAGTGGTGCCTTCTGGCTATGAAATCTATGTCTCCAGGTCCTATGCTCGGAGGTTGGGCCCATACAAGATCCTAGATAGATTCTTCTCTGCCCCTGCTCTGCCCCCAGCAGCGCTAGACAGTGCAGTGAGCAGGAGCTACAGTAGTTCCACTAAAAACAGATCTCTCAGTGCCAATGGAGAGGAAGGCAGGATTTAAAGAATCTAAGCAATGTATTGCTATAGTTTTGATACCCAAGCGGTAGATACAGGTTAGTATGAACCATTTCCTGTAGTAAAGCATGGCAGACTATCCACACTTTATACTCAACAAAATGTACCTCCTCTTACTACTCCTTTTCTTTAGCTCCATTTTCACTCTCTATCTCATCTACAGTTGTTTTCCCCCCTCACATTTGATTGTGGTGTTGTAATATTTTAAATGCATAAATCCATGATATCCTCCCCTGAGGACCAGATTGTGACTTGCCCTAATGCCGTTGTGCAGGGGAATACAGGGGAGAAACCCCCTGCAGAGCCACATTAGGGCTCCCCCATGATGGTTCCAGGATGAGAGCAGGGTCTGTTGGCCTGATACTTCCCACATGACCAGGTGGGTTGGGTGTGGGTGGAAATAGATGGGGAATGAGCAGAGCTCTGTCCACCAACACTCGAGCCAGTGCAGTTAAGATCCAGCTAGGAGGAAAGTAAACTGCATTTTTTTAAAGGTTGCAGATTACTGTCAGAATCACTATTCCTTCTCAGGCTTACTGATACTCTCAGGTGACACAGCTATGTGCCATCCAGTAGTCAGGGCTGAGCCTCGTGGTTCTAACTAGCCCAATAATTCTTTCTGCAGAAAAGAGAGAACTTTTAATAATTAAAATATTATGTCAAGACATTTAGAGTGACTTATACCTGTGGCAGTCTACCAGAGAATAAAAAGGAGAAAAAAAACAACCACATCAAATTAAGGGGAAAATGTATATATATTTCCCATAGCTAGCTAAATAAAAAAAAACCCTAAATCACAGTGCTAAAAGTACACAATGTAGCATAATCCATCTCAGATTATTCCCCACAAAGGGGGAAAAAAATCAAAACAATCACATTAAAATCCCAGGATTTATGCTCCAGGAAATGAGGATTTTCATTAATTGTCATTAAGATCGATCTTTTAAATTTATTTTGAAAACTTAACTTGCAAACATTTATCATAAATAATTCAAAATGACGTGGGGTAAAATATTGCTGCCTGGGCACTTATTTTATCAACATCTTGTTTTAAGGGTCTAAATCCCTATATATGGGTTTCAAGGTTCCATGTAATTAATCTTTTTCTTTCTGACACATGTTCAAGTTTCTTCACAGTCTCTTAGTCTGATTTTTAACTTAGCTGCCAATAGAGATTTCTTCAGTGAAACATCTGCTCGTGCTATCTGAGGCTTCCAAGGGCTGATACTGAGTACATATATTTCTTTATCCTTCTGAAGACTAATATGGGCAGGTATTGAATTTTTTCATTGAAAAAGAAAATTCCAGAGCTCACCGGTTATATAAGAGTATAATTGCAAATAGCATTTTATACATCTGAGTTCCCAAACTTTTCCTCACTGTGACCCACTTGTTAATAAAGATACTGTTTTACGACGTTCTCCCTTCCCATTTTAAATTATGCAAACACAACATTTGTTTACATGGAAAACTAATACTGGGGAAATGTTCATATATTTTAAACTGTCTTTTAATGCAATGTGGGTCTGATCCAAAATCTGATGCAGTTAATCAGAGGTTTTCCATTGACTTAAATGGTATTTGGATCAGACCTCACTCATTTCATCCTGTTTAAAAGTAGGTAATCAAACTGTCTGCTGTTGCTCTTCATTTCATCTTTTCTTTACATCTATGTGATTTCTCAGCTTGAAACAAGGCATGTCAGTGACACACAACTAGCTAGCTATCCACAGACTACCAGTTAGTACTTTACGGATCATTAGTAGTGCACAGGCTACAGTTTGGGAACCACTGTAAAGCACAGAGGGGAAAATTTATGAACAAAAGAGTTACTTTAACTATACATCAGTGGGTCTCAAACTTTTGTACTGGTGACCTCTTTCACACATCAAGCCTCTGAGTGCGACCCCCCCACCCCAACCCCTTATAAATTAAAAACACTTCTAAAATATATTTAACACCATTATAAATGCTGGAGGCAAAGCGGGGTTTGGGGTGGAGGCTGACAGCTTGTGACCCCCTCCCACCCCCCCAAAATAACCTCACGAGCCCCTGAGGGGTCCCAACCCTCAGTTTGAGAACTCCTGCTGTATACTATAGATACTTATCCCAGTGAACCGGATGGATATTGGGTCTGAGCCTGCAACCCTTACTCATGTGAGTAATCCTTATTCACATGACCAGTCCCATTTAATGGCCCTCACTGTACATCCTCACGACCATCTTGTTCCCGTCCGACTCAGAGGACCAGCTTTCCATTACTGATGGGCAGAGGCGGTTTAAGGTTTCTTGGGGCCCTTGACCAGAGCAAGTGGGGGGGCCCCTCCCCACCCTTTCCATCTGTGGTCCTGCCCTCATTCTGCCTGTTCCACATGTAGCCTCACCCATGGACCCACCTTGTTCTGCTCCTTCCTCCCATGGCCCCACCCCTGTTCCATCCATGGTCCTGCCCCATTCCACCTCCCCACTGTGGCCCACAACCCATTTGCTCTTATCTGCTCCCCCAAGATCAAAGAAGCTCTGTCTGCCCCCCCCCACCCTGCCATGGCCCCGGGGCTGCAGTGGGGAGTGAGAGTTCCCCCAGCCCTGAGGCTATGGCAGGAAGCAGGAGCTCCTTCAGTCCCAGGGCCACAATGTGGCGCTTCTGCTGGGGAGTGGGATCAGGGCACTGGGGCTTTCCCCACCCCGCCCATCCAGCAATTCTGTCGGGGAGTAGGGTCGGGGTTAAGGGGCTTCCCCTGTCCCGCCCTGCCCACTCTGTGCTTCAGGCTTCCACTGCTCGGTGACAGATTTTTTCCAGGGCCCCCAGTTGTCTGGGGCCCCTGGGTATGGGCCCCATCAGCCCAATGGCTAATCCACAACTGCAGATGAGGCAGGTTTCTGTATAGGAGGATTCAGAATATTTGTATCCAGTCTGACCACTTCGTTTCCCCTGCTAACTCTCATCAACTGACTTTCCTTAATGGGAGGCCTGTGCAAAGATCTGTGCTTACATATTATTTAACAGTGTGTAATCATGTTAGTAAAGAAAAGAGTCTTGGCCTGACCAAGCTATTTTAGCAATGCTGATCTGAAAACATCCAAAGATTCCCCCTGACTAACTTGACACCACGCTACCATGTAGGGTGTGTGTCAGGGGCAGGAAGGGGTGCACAGTGCTCTGCTGGTCCTGGGCCAGTGCAGAGGACCCTATGGGTTGGTTTAAATTATGACCAAGGCTGTTTTAGACCCCAGCCAATCCAAGATCAGAGGAAGAGAAAGGTGGCTAAGAGTTAGCTTCATGCCCAGTCCCAGCTCTCCACAGCTGGGACTTAGACCCTGTGTTTATTGTTTTTAACTTTTGATATCTTAGGGGGCAGAGCTAAGGTTCAATGTACACATTTACTTTGACTTTTGAGTGGTTAGAAGTGCCACCTTAACATCCTTTTGATATAGAGTTGTTGGTTTTTTTAAATGAATTTCCCCAGGGGGCTTTTATTTTCTTTCATTTGTTTTTTAGGAAAAAAAATATAACAACCTCATAATGTAATCCTATTTGGCTGGATACGGTTCAGACTCCTTATCCCATGCACCTTATGAGGTCTGCAGAAGGGAATTTCCCCTATGCAACTTAAAGCTTTTCTACATGCGGAAGTTATTCTGATGTAAGGTAGGGTGTGAACTGAAAGAGTTAGTGGTATTCCTGAATAATTCCCATGTGGACACACTCATTCTGGAATAAGAGTTGGGGATTGGTCCTGCTTTGACCATGGGGTTGGACTAGGTGACCTCCTGAGGTCCCTTCCAACCCTGATATTCTATGATAAGTGGGTCCATACAGGGAGCTATTCCAGTCAATTTCCCTGCATAGACAAGCCCTTAGGAGGTCTGCTGGAGAGCATCCCATCTAGTTATTCCAGGAGCTGTGCAACTTTTACCTTATAAGATGCACAGTGAATGAGTTAATTTAGTCAATAAAATTTAGCTTTGGGAAGAAGCCAAGCTTGGAAAATTCCAGCCAGAATTTTTCAGAACATCAGAAAGTTATCTGAATAGCATCTGAAAATGCCCAGCAGAGAGAGGCATAAAGTGTTAACACTTATGCACCTGAACTATACTGGTTAATACTGACTTGCTGCCTCAGTAATAAAGGTCACGGGTGTGAAAGAATTATTGAAACCTAAGTCTGTACAGACCACAGCAAGGGTTTTTTTAAAGGCAAGGTTACCGTTTCTGCAGCAACTATCTCATATAATGAGCTTCCTAAAGAACTTTAAAGCCTCTACAGAAAACTTAGATGACTAGAATAAAATAAGTAATACTGTAATTTTTTTCATTGGAGGGTAGTTCTAGCGGAGTGAAGCTAGAAAACTGAATTTTGAAAGACTGATATCTTCAAAGTCAGCCTACAATTTAAGGCCCATATAATGCTCTTGACTTACAAGTGAGCTTCTACTGAAATCAATGGGAGTGGATCGAGGAAAGCAGATAACCTATTAGGTGAAATTGAAGCTGCTTTGAACTGTTTAGCATTGGAAGAGCTAAAATTCCACTAACTCGGTCATTATAGATACAGTACCTCTATAATAAAAGCAAATGCCTTGAGGCCAGATTCTACTCTCTGTTGCAGCAGTATAAATCCGGAGTCATGCCATTGGCTTCAACAGAATAACTACAGATTTAGTAAAGGAGCACCCAAGAAAAACATGATAATTGCAGAGAAGCTAAATGAATTCTTTGCATTCGTCTTCACTGCAGCGGATGTGAGGAAAATTCCCACACCTGAGCCATTCTTTTTAGGTGACAGATCTGAGGAACTGTTCCAGATTGAGGTGTTGATAGAGAAGTTTTGGAATAAATTGATAAGTTAAACAGTAATAAGTCACCAGGACCAGACGGTATTCACTCAAGAGTTCTGAATGAACTCAGATATAAAATTGCAGAACTACTAACCGTGATACATAACCTATTGCTTAAATCTGCCTCTGCACCAGATGGCTGGAAGATGGCTAATGTAATGCTGATTTTTTTAAAGGCTCCAGAGGCCTTTTTCTTTAACTTCAGTACCAAGCAAATTGGCTGAAAGTATAGTAAAGCACAGAATTATCAAACACAATATATTATGAACATGATATGTTGGGGAAGAGTCAACACAGCTTTTGTAAGGGAAAATCATACCTCACCAATCTGTTAGAATTCTCTGAGAGTGTCAACAAACGTGGACAAGGGCAATCCAGTAGATAAAGTGAACTTGGACTTTCAGAAAGCCTTTGACAAAGTCCCATATGAAAGGGCTCTTATGCAAAGTAAACAGGGAATAAGAGGAAAGTTATTCTCATAGATCAAGAGATAGTTAAAAGATAGGGGAAAAGGGTAGAAATAGATGGTCAGTTTTCAGAATGGAGAGAGGTAAATAGTGGGGTCTCCCAAGGATCTGTACTGGGCACCTGTACTGTTCAACATATTCATAAGTGATGTGGAAAGGTGGACAAACAGTGAGGTTGCAAAGTTTGCAGGCGATACAAAATTACTCAAGATAGCTGATTGTAAGGAGTTACATATCCGGAGTACACTCACATCTTGAATACTGCATGCGTCGGTCACCCCATCTTAGAAAAGATATTAGAATTGGAAGAAGTACAGAGAAGGGCAACATAATAGAAGTCTATAAAATTATGAATGTTGTGGACAATGTGAATAAGGAAGTATCATTTACCTCTTCATATAATACACATAAACACAAGAACCAGGGGTCACGCAATTAAATTAATAGGCCACAGTTTTAAAACAAACATAAGGAAATACTTCTGTACACAACACACAGTCAACCTGTGAAACTGATTGCCTGAGAATGTTTGAAGGCCAGAAGTATAACCGGGTTCAAAAAAGCACTAGATAAGTTCATGGAGGACAGGTCCATCAAGGACTATTAGCCAAGATGGCCAGGGTCTCAGCCTCATGCTCTGGGTGTCTCTAACCTCTGACTGTCAGAAGCTGGGACTGGAGAATAAGGGACAGATCACGCAATAAATTGCCCTGTTCTGTTCATTCCTTATGAAGCATCTGGCACCAGCCACTGTGGGAAGACAAGATACTGGGCTAGATGGACCTTTGGTCTGACCCAGTCCGGCCATTCTTATTTTACTGAGAGCTGCTTCCATGTTCCTCTAATATCTAACAACAAGGATTGCTATTTAATTTCAGGAAGCAAGAGTGAAAATCTTAATTCGCAAAACTGAGGTTAAAAAAAAACTTGCTTCTTTTTCTGTACATGCCTAACTTTTTTTGTATTTAGTAAGCACTGTAGAGCTAATACAGTTTACCAGCGTAACACCTTTAAAACAGAGATATGATTTAAGAAATGAGTTTTCCAACCACATAAACACAAGTCCTTTAAATTATCCTTGCTTTTTAGTATGTTATCTGTCTACCGGAAGGAGCTTAGTCTGGTCTCTTGCTATTGTCTAGTATGCAGCACTGTTCTGTTTTATCACATCTAACATTTCATCGCTGAAGATTCATTACATTGCAGTAGCATAGAATTAAAAACAACACAATATATGGAAACATAACAACAATTTCTAGGAAAAGGCATGTATTTTAGAAATGAGTACCCTTTGTCAGTATCCTATCTGAAATGACTGTAGCAGATGGGAACAGAACAAACAAGTATGTTTTCTCAGTATCCACTTAGAAGAGAACATTGCAGTTTGATCACTTTTATAGTTATATTCAAAATAGTTCACCATATCCCTCATTATAATTTTAAAAGATGAACTGTAAAGCTGTGAAGGAAGCAAACAACATGTTTAAGGTATCAATGCAAAATCAGAATATTTTCTTACACTTGAAAATTTCAGATAAATACATTTCAACATAAAACACTTTTTGAAGTTCTTTCACTTACCATCTTTATAAGTTTGGAATTCAGTATTTCTTGGTTCTCCTGCAGTAGCTGGTGATGGGTCAGATTCTGAAATAATGTGTAAAATGGCTTAAGGTAGATGCTTAAAATGTTATACTCCTTTAGACCTACTTACACCCATTCTACCAATGTATAGGGGAATCTAAATAGGTGTGTCATAAACAGATAGTTAAGGGTTAATAAAACAGGAGTACTTCATGTCTCTTTTGCCTGTAAAGGGTTAACAAGTTCAGTGAGCCTGGCTGTCACCTGACCAGAGGACCAATCAGGAGACAGGATACTTTCAAATCTTGAGGGAGAGGAGGCTTTGTGTGTGCTGTTAGAATTTGGTTGTTGTTCTCTCTGGGTTCTGAGAGTGACCAGACGTGCAACCAGGTTTCTCTCCAATCTCTCTGATACAGGCTCTTATGTGTCCAGAATAGTAAGTACCAGGTAGATAAAATGAGTTAGGCTTATGTTTGTTTTCTTTATTTGCAAATGTGTATTTGGCTGGAAGGAGTTAAAATTTGTATTTTGCCAAAAAGGATTTTAATTTGTACTTGTATACTTAGGCTGGGAGGGTATTCCCAGAGTCTATAGCTGAAAGACCCTGTAACATATTCCATCTTAAATTTACAAAGATAATTTTTACTGTTTTTCCTTTAATTAAAAGCTTTTCTTGTTTAAGAACCTAATTGTTTTTTTATTCTGGTGAGACCGCAGGGGACTGGGTCTGGATCCACCAGGGAAATGGTGGGGAGAAAGGAGGGAAGGAGGAGAGAGGTTAATTTTCTCTCTGTGTTAGGATTACTTTCTCTCTCAGGGAGAGTCTGGGAGGGGGAGAGAGAAGGAGAGGGGAAGGTGGATTTTCCTTTCTGTTTTAAGATTCAAGGAGTTTGAATCACAGTAATCTTCCAGGGTAACCCAGGGAGGGGAAGCCTGGGAGAGGCAACGGTGAGGGAAAAGGTTTACTTTCCTTGTGTTAAGATGCAAAGGGTCTGGGTCTTGGGGATCCCTGGGCAAGGTTTTAGGGGGACCAGAGTGTACCAGGCACTGGAATTCCTGGTTGGTGGCAGCGCTACAAGTACTAAGCTGGTAATTGAGCTTAGAGGAATTCATGCTGGTACCCCATCTCTTGGACGCTAAGGTTCAGAGTGGGGAATTATACCATGACAAGGTGTGACTAACATGGTAAGTGTCTGTTACAGCTATCCCCCTATTCCATTTGGTTTCTTACAGCTGTCCCCATACTCTATTTTGTTTTTGTTCTCCTCCTGTGGCCGCCCTTCCCAGGCTGTTAAGTTGTTTACCAGGGCCACTGCCCTTCTCAAAGGGAGGGCCCCTTAAATTGTTTACCAAGAGCCATTGCCCTTCTGCTGCGTGCTAAGTGGGACCACTGCCCTGTTCAAAGGGTTAGTCCTGTTATCACTTTGTTGAACCTGGGCTTGGTGTAGGGCAGGCAATGTCCAGAGCTACAAGACCTATTGTGTTTTTAAGATCCTGGGCATGAGTCATAGGCCTCATGTGCTTTTGAGTCACCTGTTGCACAGGACTCTGCCCAGGCATGTCTCTGTGCTCACCTGCAGTTTTTCCCTGTGCCTCCTCCCCTGTGACAGAAGGAGCCTGTCAGGATCACTGGTGGGAAACTGCCTAAGTTTGCCTTTAAAAACAGACATTTTTGAAACAAACATCAGAAAGGTTCCTGCATTGCTGCCTGGTCTGATCAGCCAGGGGTTTCGGGGGGTCCTTTCTCCGCTCTCGTTTTATTTTTGAGCGTACCCCCGGTTTTTTTTTAAAAAAAAAAACCCATGAAGAACGAATTGCTGCCTGAGAGATCTCCTGATTATCGAGACCGTACTGAGCCCTCCTTGCTTCTTCTGATATTACTGCTGCTTCTGCCTTTGCTGCTGCCTTGGGGACTGGTAAGAATCCCTCTGTAAAACTTTCCATACTTTTATTTTATTACTTTAGCTGCTGGCTCTGTTTTCCTAGCACACAGACTCAAGCTAAACCTTGGTCTGTGTCTTAAAACCTCTCTTAAACTCTGCCGGGCTTTGCTGCTAAAAATAAGCTTGTGCCGCTGCTAAGCTCTGCTCCCTGCTTTCAGCTGTATCCACTGCTGCAGCCACCATCCCTTGGCTTCCTTGGGGGTTGCCTTGGGAGCTGTATCCTGGGCACATCCCACTCTGCCCTCTGTGACTTCCCCATAGCATAAGGTGCACTGTAGGTTTTGCTTTTTAGTTTAATAAGTCATAGTTTGCTAAGATTGTAGAGCTTGTAAGTTTCACCTGCCTTGTTATAGTTTGCTGTTTTGTTGCTCTGTATAGTTGCTTGTTATAGTTTGCTTAGAATTGTGATATTTGTTGTTTTGCCTAGTTGTTGATTAAGATAGATTTAAAAAAACCATTGCCTGGTTGTATTCTGTACCTGTTTTATTACTTTGTATAAGCTGCTCGTAATTTATATAAGTTTAATTAAGTTAGAGGATAGATAAGGTTTTTACTGCTTGAATTCGTCTTCCCGCTGTCCCAATCTCTCCCTGAACTTTCCCGTGTCTGTTTTTCCCCCGCTCCAATCTCCCCCTCTGTGTACTTCCCCGTGTCTCCCTGTGGTAACCCCTTGCTGCTCCCCCGCCCCGTGTAACTTCCCAAACCCTTTGCCGCTTCTTTCCCTTTTTTGGGGGGGTGTCCCTCTAGCCCTTCTTTACACCTCTCTGCTACCTCTCCCTATATCCCCTGTGTTCGTGCCTCCGCTCCTCCGCTGCCCTCCCCTACCGAAGACCACCATCATACTGCTCCGTTTGTCTTCACCCCGCTGCTCCACAACTTCCCTGAAGTGCTCTCCGCTGCTGCAACCTGCTTCTTCCCTCAGCCGTCTCCCCCATTCTCCACGTGCCTTCCCATCGCTTACACGTTCAGCGCCCTCCCCTCTTGCTGCTCCCAGACTCCCTTTAAGTGCGCTCCAGCTGCTCTTGTCTCCCGTACCTCCAGCCCGCAGGCTCCTGAAGACGGCTGCTCTGGGCTTCAGAGTCTCTCGCTGCTTGCAGCTGCACTCTCCTCTCGTTAGTTACTACTAATCACTCTCTCCCCTCCCCCCTCCCGCTTCTTGACCCAGCTTTTAGGTACACTCTTGCTATTACAGCCTCACAAATTAAGTCAGTAATTTTCTACATTGCATAATTTTACTTATCACCCATATTGTATTATTGCACTGTGACTCACATTTTACTTGTGGTTATAACACCCCACTAGTTGCCTCCATTTTTCTAATATACTTTGTATACCATTTTTATATAGAAGCTACCATTTTATTTTGCATTCCACACTGTATCTAGAGTTGTTCCTATATAAAGTTGAGTTGCTTATTGACTGTACTGTATCCCATTGTGCTGAACCCCACTTACTGTACCCCACTGTTAAAACTCCCTACAGTGTTCAGTAAGAATCCCCCACCCCTTATCATTGTCTATTGTAAACACCTTATACACCCCATCCCATCACATTTCATTGTTAAATTCCCACCACTTCCTTTTTCCTTTAATAAAGAAATTAATTGGCACTCCACCTGTGTGGTAATTGCTCCCCAAGATCCCATATACCTGTAGGCAGGGACAGTAAGGTGCAGAAAAAGTATAAGAAGTCATTGGTTAAGTATGGTAGGAGGTGTTTGTGTTTAGTGAAAAGAGAAGTACCAATCTGAATATTCTATCATGGCATAGTTCTTGTTGGGTTTTCTTAAACCTTTTCCTTTGCACCTTTTCCCTGCTACACTTCACTTCAAGCTCCTAAATTTGTGATATGCTACTGCTTCTGAATCCAAGAACTGAGTGAAAGTTGTAGAAATTTTGCACTTGGTGGACCTGATTCTCCTCTTGCATCAGTTTAAATGGTGAGTAATGCCACTGAAGTCAATGGAACTAGAGCAGTGGCATACTGATGTAAGTGAGAAGAAAATCAGGCCCTTAGCATCTATGGGGAATAAACAGATTTCCTGTGCAATAAGTCTAGCATTTCTCAGCCTCTGGGAAAAGGTTCTGAGCTCACATCTACATCCATGTCATTACCATGGCATTTTATTTTACAGCTCCTGTACCTTGCTAGAGAGTTTTCTAAGTTGCAGGGTAGAATGTGAGTGCTATAGAGTAAAATACAAAGTGCAAAGTGATTTTTCCTTAGACTATCAAGCCAATTTACAATTTCCTGATAATTCAGAAATACCCATTTCCTTTGTTTATACTGCTTCAATTCATTCCTGCTTTTTAAACCAACTTCTGTAAGTATAATTGCTCACTTATCTTTAACTCCTGTGGAGTGTGGTTGAGATTTTCAAAGTAGATTAATTTTAATGGAAGACTGTCTAAAATCCCTAGACTGCTTTGAAAATCTCAACGTGCATATGTAAATATCTAACAACAGTAGGCCATATTCAGGATTGCAATACATATTTGTAACTCTCATTCACTTTCATGGGAGTTGTATACATGTAACTCAGGACAGAATTTGACCCACAAGCATTTTTACTTGTGTATTACCAATACTTTAGTTTCCCTTCATTATTGTACATCTTAAATATATATATTTGCATCATTAAATACATTGATATTTGCAAGTGTGCCATATTGGCTTAATTGTACTGTTTTAAAACTGTTCATATTATTCACAAAATACTTTCCCTACAGTTAACCCCAGGCTTCATCAAATAGAAACTTTAAAAATAAAAGTTCATATCAAGCTCCCTAATGACTTGGCGTTCCTATCCTTAGGACTAAATATATACATCACTATGTATTTTTAAACATTGTTGATACAATGTACAGCCTAGAACTGCACTATCCACTGTTAATGCCTGGCTACAATTTTCTGGTTGAAATAAAAAATTTTAGGCCTGATTGTCCTCTCCCTTTTACCAGAACTACACTGGTGAAATTTACATTGATTTCAATGGAGCTATTCCTGTTTGACCCCAAGGTGAGTTTTGGAATAGCCTGTACAGTGTTTTCCAATTTGAATAATCATCCTAAAGATTTGTAAAGGGAACATAAAATTAATTATGCATAAACTATTATGAAATATTTGCAGCTTAAGAAGATTGTTTTGAGTTAAAAAGCAATAGCCATTTTCATATCTAATATTTTTTATTTCTAAGGAGGGGTAATTGATCCCTGCCTATTCTTCTCGGTTTTAAACTGATTATCTGGATGCTGGACACAGCATTCTCGTTTCTGCCGTACAGAAAAGATAATGGTATAAGAGCTCCCTCTATGGGCAATATATTAAAAGTCTTAGCAGTCAGTTATTCACAAAGACTGGCATATTCTATGTATTATCAGTGCTCCGTACATCTATTTAGTTCAACTAATGTTAACAGGTGTATTTTTTTAAAGAAGCCCGAAGGAAAGAAAATGACTGAAGTACTCAGTGCCCAAAATATAAAAGATACACAGTGTTGCTGATTACTCTTAAAATTATAAATACGACTCAAAGAATAACCTGAAAAAATACAGAATTTGAACTACTGGTATTATATGAATAAAACACTGATAGAAATATGTTTTATGTGGCGCAAACTACAGAATGTTTAACCTTACTGTGAAATTGTTCTTAATAGGCAATATCAAAAACACACTAAATTTGTCTGCTAACATGTAGTTTCTGAGATAGTAAACAAACAGTAAGGCAAAGTGATCTCCATATGGACAGAAGCATGAAACTTCTGCAATTAATTCAAGTTTTTGAACACAAGAACACAAGAATCATAGCATGTTAGATTTTTTTCCTCTCTTTTGCAACCACATTTTAGCACGCCTAAATAGTGGGGTTCTCAAACTCTGTATAGTGCATACCACATCTTAAAAGTGTCTGTGGACCAACTCTCTTCCTGCTCATGACTATGTAACATCCCTATGACAAGCACAGCAGTGGTGTGCAGGGAAAATTATGAAAGTGTTTAATACATTTTTTGCTAACTTTCAACGTGATTTAGCAGAGGGAAGATAAGGAAATTTAAAACTCCATGACCAGCTCCAAGGATCACCAGCAAGAGTTCATACTGCTCTATTATATATCATGCAATAAGCCTTAGTATAGTTGAAGGCACTATCAGTTACCACAGGTATAGTGAAACTCCATTCACAGTGGAGTCAGAGAGAGTTAAAGTTCTGAATTTTTTCCTTGTATCTCAGATGGAATTTCACTCTACATATTATATAGATACTGTGACAAAGTTCCTCTCTACATTGATGGGTCCTGCACTTATTGGAGGATTTTCTCGCCTCAGAGATCTTCCCCTCTTGCAGCACTCACAGTCCGGGTCAACTCCTCCTGTGTCTGATCAGAAGTTGGGAGGTTTGGAGAGAACCTGGGCCCCCCCTCTATTCTGGGTTCCAGCCCAGGGCCCTGTGGATTGTAACTGTCTATAGTGCCTCCTGGTACAGTTGCATGACAGTTACAACTCCCTGGGCTACTTCCCCATGGCCTCCTCCAAACACCTTCTTTATCCTCACCACAGGACCTTCCTCCTGGTGTCTGATAATGCTTGTACTCCTCAGTCCTCAAGCAGCTCACCCTCCTTCACCCTCTTGCTCCCAGCTCCTCACACACGCACCACAAACTGAAGGGAGCTCCTTTTTAAACCTAGGTGCCCTGATTAGCCTGCCTTAATTGATTCTAGCAGCTTCTTGATTGGCTGCAGGTGTTCTAATCAGCCTATCTGCCTTAATTGTTTCCAGAAAGATCCTGATTGTTCTGGAACCTTCCTTATTACCTTACCCAAGGAAAGGGGACCTACTTAACCTGGGGCTAATATATCTGCCTTCTATCACTCTCCTGTAGCTATCTGGCCTGACCCTGTCACAATACATACATAAATGCTTGCACCTATTTTTTGACATATATACAAAACTAGACAAAAATGAAGATATCATTTATTAATTTGAAGATATCAGAGATACCTAGATCAATATAAGTTATAAACTTGCCCACCAATTCATCTTGGGGGATGATCCTCTTAAGGAATTTGAATTGCATTTAAACATAATAAAAAATCAAGTTAGGTGGCAGTTTGACCATGACTGACTAGTCAGTGTAGTCAAGAAACAAGTCATGCTCAGCATCAGGTCTGTTAATCATGGGTAAATCCTGGGCCCAGTCCTTGCTGACATGACTTGTTCTTGACTATATTGCCCAGTCACCATCACAGCAGCTAACTGAATTGTTAAAATAAGGCATAAACATAATTAAGGCTGGGATTTTTCAAAGGACATCTAAGGTGCCCAACTCCAATTGAAATTCAGTATAATTTAGGTACAATTCCCTTAAGCTCCTTTGAAAATCCAAGTTTAAATTTCCTCATGAAGACAAGGCTCAGACAAAGCTCTCCCCCGTGCAGAGGGCCAGCACAAGGCCTGTATATTACTTAAATCACAATTAAGTCTCCTAAATAAGTCTAAATAGGTATTAAGTTGTACATATGCCTTATGCTGATCCTCTTGGTGAATTTCATCCCCCGTTTGGGCCAACCATTACCATCTGCTCTAGCATATTTACCCCTCAACTCATCCCTTCTCAAAAACCTGAGAGAACAGATAAGCCTTAAGTGTGTCCTGAACATCAACAGACTAGGCTTTGTCAGACTAAGGGAATTCCACAAATTACTCCCTCCAGTCCCCTAGGTGTACATTGCACAGCACTATTCCCTTGGACTGGAGCAATGATCACCTACCAGATATGTTTTTTAAGTGCTGTGTTCCCATGAGATTATCTGTACCCTCTCCTCATCTGCTTTGGGTGAGTAAAGAAATTGCCACCACCAATGGGGGCAGGAGTTAATAACTATTCCTGGCTCCCAGCTGTGTTGCAGTAGATCACAGCAAGGAGAAAAGAGGAGCTGTTTTTTTTGTCTCATTGGGAAAGAAATCCTGCCAGTGCTCCTACAGCAAAAAGATACTAAGGTTGGCTTCTCTTACTGTGTAACTCCACTAACAACAAGCTTTCTTCTAGTAATATCCATTGAATTATAAGAGAGTTCCCTTGGATATTAAAATGGCCTTCAAGGAGAAAATAGCCAAACGGGAAGCTGAAAAGTTGGTGCCTAACATTTATGTGGTGATAGTTTAAACTAATAAAATTATTACTACCATTTAAACAAAGACCAGATTACATATATCTATTAATTGATAAAATTGTTTAATAGATTTTTCAGCCAGCCTTAGTTATTAAGCATCTCTTAAATGATCAGTATGTGTAAGTTACACTATATACCTATCTTCTCTTACAGCATATGTTCTTAGAGTGAGTGTAAAGGGAAGACCAAAGACTTGTGTCACTTGACCTCATGGCAATGCTAAAGAAGTTTGCTGAGGGAAACCAAACTGAGCTGACTACATTGAAGTTGATTTTTAAGTACAATACAAAGGATGAATCATGAAACTAGGTTACAGTGAAACAATCAGGGATAGCAAAGAACCTTTTTTACAAGTTGGAATCTGAGGGTCAAATTCGGCCCTTGGGTCTGTGGCTTCCATTGAAGTAAATGGGAGCTATATACATGCATTTGAGAGCAGACTGTGGCTGAAAATAAGTGGAATCTTTTCAGAGACACTGTATAATAGAGCATTACAGTAATTGATCAACAGAACAGTGTGAGACTGAGTCAACAGAGGTCTCAGTGTGGAGATAATTAAATGTTACTATAGAAACGGGGCCAAATTATGGTCTTGGATGTCACTGATAATACTCTGGACTTGTATGGGTATAAATTAGAGCAGAATTTGGCCTTTGGTCTAACTACACATGAATAATATTGTTCAAAGGACAGGTTTTGGTCAGAAAGTACCATTCAATCATTTTTCTATATACTGTGGCTCTTTTCAGAATAATATTTTTTTGCACTCCTCAGGCACTTAAGTATTTATTAGAGCAAAAAGTGTCAGTCAGGACTTCCATAATTGCTTTTTCTCATTTCTGTTGTAGCTTGTAGATGTACAGAAAGCTATTTAGATGTGGTACTTTAGTTAGCTGAAAAGCGTCCTTTCCTGTCAATAATTATTTAAATTGTAATATGGACAATTTTAAACTTCTGCCTTTATCAGAATTATAAGTAAGAACATTTTTAAAGATGGTTATTTAACATCTCTCCATCTCAGAAACCAGACACTCTATGAGAAATGTACCATTTTCTCATCCAATCTCCAGTTCCTCACTTTTTTTTTTTAGTGACAGCCATGAAGAAAGTGAGAGACACTGATTTTTGTAAGTATAGTTTCCATAGCAACTATGACCCAAAAAAAGTTAGGTACAGTACTCCTCTTACTCATTTACACTTTCTAACACTTGGAAAGAAACTGGATGGTAATCATCTATTTTATCTAAAATCGCTGCAATAAAAATGATCATCTCTCAAGAGTGATTATTCTAGTACTCCTGCCATCTTATGATTTTGTTCAGTTTGGAAAGTCATCGCTGACCCTGCAGAGTGCAGTTGTGACTTTGCAACAACATATATGGATAAATTGTGCCATTAAGGCATTTGCTGACATTGAGGACTCAACCCAAAACCCATTGAAGTTGATATGGGTCTTTCAGTTGATTTCAATGAGCTTTGAGGCACCATGATACTTTTCTTCCACATGGACAGCTGGAGGATCTTGCAAGCTGCACCACACCTAAGGAGAATACAACATGACCTCTTCCAGGTGCATAGGGCCATGGTCTGGTCTCTTTTGGAGTGTGTAAAAGATTCCCCTTAGGTTTTTCTCCTGGACAGTGGGAGACCCTGGCCAAGCCCAGTTATCTACACTGGCTGGCTTATGTTCTTGCAAGGGGGACCTCATCTTTTGCAGGCCTTTTTAGGTCTCTTCCACTGGGGGATCAAAAGGAAAACAAATATTCCAATGCACCCAGGAATAACTCCTTCACACAGCCAACTCAAGGGGGAAAAGGCAAGACCAGCAGTACCTGCTTACTTCGGGGCAGTCTCCACAGTGGTTTTCTAGGAGTCCTTCTGGCTGGGTAGCTGAATCAGGCTCGCTCTGTCAGGCTTACCCTGGGAGTTCCCTGCACGCCCCATAGGATTGGGTGTGGAGGTCTCCTGAATGGGAGTTTCCCTTGTGGCTTCAGGAGTCACTCCAGCCCTTTTCTGCTCATGATGATTGCTCCCCCTAGCTGACTGTAATTTCCTCTTTTTTAAAGGCCTCCTCCACACTATACATGATTGACAGGGCTGGAGAGGTGGGGCTAGCCCCACACACAGAGCCTCTCTGGCCATAGGCGCCAACTCTATGAGTGCTCCAGGGCTGGCCTGAGGGACTGCAGGGACTGCAATTGTGGGAGCTGGCCTGAGGGAAATCGCCTAGTGCTCCATCCAGTGGTGCTGGAACTGAGGGCGCTGCCACAGCCCCTGTCTTGAAGTAGTAATAATAAACATCAAATACATATTACATCCGACAAAGTGGGTGTTCACCCACGGAAGCTCATGCTCCAATACGTCTGTTAGTCTATAAGGTGCCACAGGACTCTCTGCTGCTTTTACAGATCCAGACTAACATGGCTACCCCTCTGATACTTGACACCAAATACATGGTTTTCATCATCAGCACCTCCACTATAAAAATTGTTCCAGCACCCCTGTCCCCATCCTATCTTCACAAATTCATGCAAAGATTAGGCACAGTCCCTCCCATAGCATTGCATCATCAACATTCCATGCAGTATTACACATGAGAATGTAGATGGCATAAAAGAAAATGAGAGCACTAGTGTCTAAACTAAAAGACGGGACAAATTAGGACAGTGAAGGCCTCTGGAAAATCTAAACAGATACCAACTGACTATTATTAAATATATTTATCAAAGGGGAAAACAATTGTGTGAGAATGACCCAAGGTACAGGAATGAAAAAATGTTGCAAAGTTAGAAACTCTGCTGTGCTACATTTCAGAATTAAGTAAATTGGATTAGATGACCTAGGAGGTCCTTTCCATTCAGCCTACCTAGACTGTATTCTTCAGTAAAGCATGTAAGAATCAAATGCTGCTCTTGGATCATACTTAGTTCCCATTGTCACTTTGAGTCCACTCCTGTAACTGCACCTTGCACACAACTTTTAAGTCGCTGAGAGTTTTACATTCAGAGCAACTACAAATTTACAGTCGATGCTGATCTTGTTTACACTGGTATAAATCAGGAGTAACCATTTACTTCAGTGGAGCTGTTCCTCATTAGCATCAGAGTAATGAAGATCAGCATCTGGCCTCTATGTTTTATCTAGTCTACTTTGGGAAACTCAAGTATGATTACATCAGTAATCCTTCTCAGCATCTGTCAACTAAAAATGGTAATACTGTTAAATTTAACAACAGTACAGCAATCGTTATACTGGAGAAAGAGAAGAGCACATTTCAGATTACTAAGGGTTCATAGGACATATGGTTGCAGGTCACCTAATATTTAAAAGTGTTTAAAAATGGAAGAAATTGTGAACATGCATAACTGCCAAGGACTTTAGGCTTAGATGTTCTTAGGATAATGCAATGCAAGATACTATTGTGATGAGTGCATTAAATAGATTATAAAATACTGTAGTATATGTAGTAGAATCAAACCTTGCCGGAGGAGCCATTATTAAGTGCATTTTTTAAAATTAAAACTTCGTGGTTTTCGCACCATATTTTTCGTGTATGTTCCCATAGTGCTGTGAGACTACTTCTAAGCAGTGCCTTCAGCTCTAATTAGCACTCGGTATTCAGCTATCCTCCTGATTAAGAATTACTTAAACCTTCTGCACAAGGCCCTATTGTTTGAAAAGACAGCGAAGCTAGAACAAGAACAAATATATGTTGTCATTCATAGTCACAGAATTTTTTTAAGGGAATTGACTAAGAATTGAATCTGAGGTCAAACAGTGAATTGTTCGGGAAGCATGTGGATTTAAGCCCTTCATAAATACTTTCAGAATGCATAGTAACTTAGAAGTTACAGCCAGTGTCTGAAAAGAAAAGATATTTGGTCTTTAAGATACTGGGGATGGGGAAGTGGGAGACGATTGTGTCAGCATAGCCTTACTCAGAGTCAAGGCAAGATGCAGTAAATACAGTACAGTATATAACATGATTTCTGAGGAAAAGTACCCTTCACATTGAAAGCAGAAACCATAACATATAAAAGGCAGAAGTGAATGAGCAGAAATGCAGATACTGTTCTGTACCAGAGGGATAAGAAGGCACCTGGAATAATCAAGACTATTTCCCTGTATATGAGATGAAATTGGTCCTGAGAAGAAAACAAACCACAATGATTTTATTAATTATGCCAGCAGTTCCCAGACATTTTCTGATGGGCCCTGCCTTGCAATGGATTGGCAAATGGGAGGCATCTTCCTGTGCCCTTTTTCATCATAAATCAAGAATGGATGTTATTCTAAAAGTCATGCTCTAGTTCAAGAAGTAATTAATTCAAAGAATTCTTAGGGCCTGTGTTATAAAGAAGGTCACACTAGATGATCTTGTCTACTAATCTATAAATCAATGTTAATTTGAACTGAACTTGTTAGTATGAAATCAGTACAAACTGCTGGGATTTTGCTTAAAAGCTTTAAGCCTTTCTGCTGACAGCAAAAAAATGAAGTTAACCTTTCACCCATACCACAGTTAGACAAGTATCAGTGATGGCTTAGCCTCTTACCATAGAGTACCCATTTTACTGGGTTAAATGAACATTGTTTGCTGTAGGTCTCAAAACACTTCAATCTTGATTGATGTTACGAAATTATTTGAACCTAATACCAGAAGTAACAGAGTAGAGTTGTTGCAAATCATTTATCAAGTTAGTTGCTTCAGTTCCCTTGAGAAAGCCCACAAGTCTAATTTTATTTCAACATAAGAGGCTCTGTAGAATTATCAATTTAGCTGCAGGAAATTACACACCTTTAAACAGCGCTGGCAAATCTTTTTGTTGTTAAAACTTCATTTATAATATCCTTGCTCTAGAAATCGAGACATGCTATGAAATTTATCCAGCCTCATATTACTGCTGCTTAAGATGCCTTTAGGTTCAAATTTTATTCAGTAAATCAAGTGTTTTATATCTGTTTTATAATCCAGTTTTCTATGTTATTTGTCTTTCTTTTGCTGAAATCCTAAATCCTTGAATTGAACAACAACTGTATAATTAAAAATGCTACTGGCAAAGGTGATTGTGAGCCCACCTTTTAAACTTGGCTGGACAAATCTTTTCTTTGGATACTCAAATGCACAGCTAGGCTTTTAAAATAAACATTTTTATGCCTAAGTGCTATTTTGAGCCTACAAATGTGGGATTTAGATGTCCAATTTAGCACCCAGGTTTGAAAAACCGACCCTGTATGTGGCAAAATTATTTTATCTGTGTTCTAAACAGTCAGTTACAGATTACGCTCAGTTTGAAAATTAGTGAATGGATCTTTTTAGTCATTGTCCTTCTTTCAACAATTATTATGACAAAGATGCAGCTCAAAAAGCACCTCTTCCAAAAGTTCTATAAGCCCCACACCTCCCCACACTGTAATGCTGGCTAATCAGATGACTAACATTTTAAACACAGAGAATAACAATTGAAAAAGAAATTCATACAGAAGTCATGAAACTAAAAATTGTACACTCAACTTCACCGTTCAACCACTCCAGCCTATCCTATCCCCAGGCTTGGTTTGAGTGCTGTGTTTTTAGATTGTATATTGTTAGGGCAGGGACCTTGTCTTCATACTTTTCTGTGAAGTACTTAACACACTGGTTGATCATATTCATTATTAGGTTTCATGTATTAATGCTGTAACAATAACATCTGAGCAATACAAAACAAGAAGTTATAACCAAAGACCCTACTAGATTACAGAAATTGTTTGCCTGACCCTGAATTTGTGCCTCTACATAGTAGAATTACACTAGGACTACATGAGTCTACCATCGCCACCAAAGTTATACTCCCTCAACGCACGTGGAGAAGGAACAAATGCTCAGATTTTGCAGGTTACAAATTAATTTTTCTGCTTTTGGTCAAAAAAAAAATGTGCAGGGGGAAGTAAGGACCATACATGCTAGAAGAGACTTCCCACAGTTCAGAGAAAGCTTGTGACAGAATGAGTAAAACTTACAAAAAGTAATAAAGAATAAAACACCTCCTGGATCTTGATATTAGAGGGAAATACAGAATTTGTTGTCACTTAAATTGTTTTAAATATTTAAACAGTTCATGGTTGACGGGGGGGAGAAATACGTTACATTGAATGTTTTGTAAAATATATCTAATGTTTATATGGTTAAAGACTTATTTTAAATAAAATTCTCTAGAAATAACAAGTTTTCCATATATTTTACAGACAGACAATTGGAGGCTGTATTAAACAAGTCTATTTTAAGTACAGTCTTCCTCTTTTTTGTTGCAGCCCAGAAGATGGAGAGATTCATCCTGAAATCTGTAGACTATACATTCAGTTGCAATGTTGCTTAGAAATGTACACAACAGAGATGCTCAAGTCCATATGTCTGCTAGGATCCCTCCAGTTTCATCGGAAAGGTATTGAATTACACAAACACATCACAGACACTAACCTTCAACACTGATCTTTTTTTTAGTTTTCCTTGGTAGACATATAGTATGTATAGCAATAAATTACTGAATGGTCTGTACGGTAGAAGGATTCACATAAGCGGTGGTTCTACAATGATGTCACCATCCTTATAAAAGTGTGTCACATCAGGTGTGCCTATCTAATGTATTATTGTGATTTAAGAGCCTGAAACTAGAATAATGTTTGACCAAATATGGGAAGTTTTAGCTTCCAATCCCAGTTATTCGGATTCCACTGAACAAGATATGCTGTACATTTGCTGGAATAAATAATGCAGAATGGTGGGTTCTGAAAATTTTTGATTCAAAAGTATCAAAACATTTAATTTCAGGCTACCTTGAAATTGTAACATCCTGACCTGCCACAATGCCTCATGGGAGTTGTAGTTCAGGTGCTTTATGCCCCCAGTTGCCTCCATAAGCTGGACTTCATCTCCCATCATGGTCATGAGACTCCCATGATGCACCACAGCTGTTCAGCCAGAGGGTTTCATGGGAGATTTAGTTCAGCCAGAACCCAGCCAATAGAGGAGAATGGGCACATAAAGCACCCAAACAACAACTCCCATGAGGCACAGGCAGACACATTGTTGTTGAACTGACCCTAAACTAAACTTTTTGATTCTGTTCAACATGCCAAAATGTTTAGATTATGGGTTGACACAACTCAAAATGAAATACTTTGTTTTGATTTTCCTGATTTAAAAAAAAAAAACCATTTTGGGGGCAAAATCAAAATTTTCTTATTTAAAATTTTGTTTTTATGGAAATTGCATTTTCTCTTAAAAAAAAACATTAGCTGGAAAATTCTTGATCAGCTCTGCAATTCAACAAGATGATGGAAGCAAAGGATCTTGTGCTGCTAGCAGCTGGGTTGAGAGGAACTCCCTCCTGCATATCTCATGAGGAATTTAGTACAGGAACCATAATCGGTATTTGTGAGGTGATCCTTATGACAGCCTCAGTTCTCACTTTACTGTAAGGTCACCTGTTCTTCATACTCAGATAAAGCAATACTACAGTATGGCATAGGAGAATCGTGATATAATATTATATATCCTCCTTGCATTAGTACCACTATACCCTAATTGCGCCCTGGCATACCCATGAGTGCTGATTTATTCTGGGGTGGAGAGGTTTACTTGTATTGCTGAGCACTGTGCATTTCTCTGCGCAATGGGGCCCAACTGTGTATTTCCTACACACTGATGAGCACTTACTCATGCAAACAGCCTATTAACTTGAAAGGCATGAACGAATGTTCACAGTTGTGAACAATAGTTGCACAGTCACAAAACTAAAGGAGAACTTTAAAACTCTAACTTTAAAACTCTATAGTTAACACTGTCGTCACCAAACACTTTCTATTACCAATCCCTATTTTCAGGCACTTGTAACTTTGACAAACATCTGTCATTCAAGCTAATTTTCCATGTTTGCTCTTTGATTTGTTTAAAAAAAAAGTTTCAATAAAAATCAGTTTTGTCATTTGTCAAATTAGCTAATTTTTCCTGTGTTAAATATTTTCCCAGATGTTTCTTTGAAGAGCTCTAGTCCCTCCATTGCTTTGGAGCACAGATGTGACTTTGGTAGGGTGACTCTGCTGGGATCAGATCAGAGCCTTTTGCTCTCACCAGGAAAATCCACGCAAATATGGCCAGGTTATAAGCCTCTGAAAATCATTATTTGTACATACTCAGCAGAGCTTTGTAAGAGGCTTTCTGCTTGAATCTGCACACATTCCATCTGCACTGAACATACTCCAGCCCCACACAACTCCGACATGCCAACAACACTGAGCATGTTCCAAAGTTTCATTCAAACTCCTTCACGTTAAATACAGACTTATAGCTCCAGACACAGCAGTACTCCTACCCACTTTGTCCTAAGAAGGGTGTGCTAGGCTGGAAGCCAGCAGAAGACCTTCTACTGTCTAGTGTTAATAAGGTTTACATCACAGCCCTTATTACTGAGCAAGGCCTTACATCTTCTACTATAGGAGACAGTCAAGAGTCATTGCCCAGTCTCACAAATGGGCTGGCAGTTTGTACAAGGTGATTTCTGATGGAGAGGGCTGTGGCAACCTGTCTCCACTATGGCAGATCCACATATCATCCACGGAAACGAAACCACCTCTCAGGCTGCACGTGCCAGATCTAGATGCTTGGCTGTGCTGTCTTTAATTACTAAATGCCACTCCCCTTCAGACCCAGGAATAGAAGCCAGTAATCCTGATTCTCGCCTTTCTGCTGCTGCCTAGTAAATGTCTGGAAGTTGAAGCTAGACAAATTCAGAATGAAAATTGGGCATAGTTTTTTAACAGTGACGGTGATTAACTATTAGGACAATTTACCAAGGGTCAAGGTGGATTTTCCATCACTGACCAAGACTGGATTTTTTTTTCTAAAAACTATGCTTCAGGAATTATTTCAGGTAGTTCTGTCAGGTGATCACAGTAGTCACTTTTGGCCTTGGAATCTGTGAAAACAGTTGTGTAAACCACTGGCAAAGCACGTGCATTCTGTCCCTATGTTTCTATTGGGCCATGGAGTATAACAATGTATTGAGATACCCCAGTGACTCCTTTAGTACAAGTGTTAGATCTCTTCAAAACGTACAGATACATTTTGACTACTTCGATAGCTGGATCCACTGGTATCAGAAAGTTTTTACCTACGAGAGGCCCACCAAAGTAAATACGAACTTATCACCCTGATTGCAAAGACCACATCAAAGGATTTGTTGTTTTTGCCCAATGTGAGTTGTGCAACTGGAAAACTTTAGTAATACATTGATTTTTCACTATCCCTGTTTATATTAAGTCACATACTTTGTAGCTAAGACTGTTATAGTAAGTGCTCCTGGATGGGTTTATTAAGCTTTTTTAAACTACAGGCTGAGATTTTTCTAGGAATGAAGGTTCTTATACCCCTCAGAGATGTTCTTCTTCTAGTGAAAGTTAATCTTTCCTGTAAAAGTTAGATCTGATTTCCTGAATAATTTCATATTTGTTTAACCGTCCACTGAATGTAATGTAACTATAAATAATAGCTTATATGTTCATGTAGCCTGGCAGATTTGCTCGATTGTCACAGGCGGCTGGTTGGTTTGGACCATATTTGTGCTAGCTATCCTGGAAAAAAAGCCACAACCTCTCCCCAAAATATACTAACATTCTTTTCAAGGCAAGATAGAAATTCCATCATTATTAGCATTTTAATACTAGATATTTGCATCAAAAGGATTGTCCATGTCTAATTACAGGAGGTTGCTAAAGTGGAAATCCTATTTATTCACTCACAATCAGAGTAAGAGATTTGTGATTGGTGAATAGCTTATTTTTAGATACATGGATATTCATAAAATATTGCACTCTAGAAATAACTAAAGCCTCTTCTGTAGTTTGTACATACAGTAACTCCTCACTTAACGTCCTCCCGCTTAACATTGTTTCAAAGTTACATCGCTACTCCATTAGGGAACATACTCGTTTAAAGTTGTGCAATGCTCCCTTATAATGTCATTTGGCTGACTTTACAAGGGAGCATTGCACAAGGTCCTCTTCTCTGCCTCCTCCCCCTCCCTCCCAGTGCTTCCCCCCCACCAAACAGCTGTTTGGCGGTGCTTAGGACTTTCTGGGAGGGAGGGATGGAGGGAAGAAGGGAGCAAGCGGGGAAACTGCCCCTCTCCCCGTAGTAGGCAAGGCCACCCAGAACGCAGAGACTTTAGGGGCTGCAGAACCCTGGGCTAAGGGGGCCTCGGGGCTCTGGCCTGCAGCTCTAAAGCTCCTTTCGGAATGCGGCCCTGCAAGCACAGGCCGGAGGACTCAGAAGGAGCAGGAGCAGCTGCGCAGCCAGCAGCCGGAGAAAAGCAGCACTTTCCCATTCAAAGCTGGCTGGCAAGAAGTGACGCTTTGAAGGGGAAAGCACAGCTTAGCCTAGGGCCCTGCAGCACCTAAAGCCCCTGTGTTCCGGGTGGTCCTGCATGCCGGGGGGGGAGGGAGGGGCAGCTCCCAGAATCGCGGCCATGGGGGCAGTGCTGTGCACACCCCCTGCACCAAACAGGAGCTGCCCCAGGTAAGTGCTCTGCACCTCCTGCCTGCCCCAGCCCTGACCCTCCTCCCCCACCCTAACTCCCTCCCAGACCCTGCACCCCGAGCCCCAGGGGTAAGCCAGGGGCACCTCCCCACCACTGTACAGTACAGTATATAATGCCTTTTGTCTGCCCCCAAAAAATTTCCTTGGAACCTAACTCTCCGCATTTACATTAAATCTTATGGGAAAATTGGATTCGTTTAACATCATTTCACTTAAGGTTGCATTTTTCAGGAACATAACTACAACCTTAAGTGAGGAGTTACTGTACTTTTGCACCACTGATATTTAGGAGTAAGCAATGGGGGAGCGTCTCAAACTGAAAGATACCTATTCCCACCCCAAAAGAAGCAGCATGAACAGTCTGAGTTACAGCATTAATAGAGTCATAGTCTACGAGAGCTACTAAAACATGTTTTTCTTAAAGCTACATGACAGATTGCACTGTACCTCCCAATAGCAGTCATTAATAGTTTATTTCGGGGACTTACCAGCCTAGGGAGATAGAGTAGTCAGCTGTTGAATGCAGCCATTTTTTGCACGGTAGTGGTTATAATTTTAAAGTCAGCATTTACCAAGTTACTACACAGTGGTATTTGAGTTAGTGCAGTTATGTCCTAATCTAAGCATATTTCAAGTGTCCTTGCCATAGTCCGTAACTTTTGTCATGTACTGACTTAACCGTGACCGCAATCATTTGTCTCCAAGCATCTAGAGCAAGTATTGGAAGAATCTTTAATAAATATTTTTTCTTATAATTACGTCTGGGGGAGGTGGAGTGAGATGTTTGATATTAACCAATAAAATATGTTGTTCTTGTATAGAGAATACTTACCCTGCACCCTCGATTCTAAGGCAATATAAAGAGGTAGATAAGTATCATCTCAGTTTTTCAGAGAGAGAAACAACAGGTTTAATAACTTGCACAAGATCACAAATGAGGTCAGGGGTTGAACTCAGAACAGAACCTGAGTTTCCCAGTTCCCATTCCCCAGTAGACAACACTACACAGAGGAGAGAGCTTTCTGTCATTGCAGCCTTATTCCCTCATATGCTTAAATGTTTAAATCGTGTCACACCTGCTGAACGTTTCCAAATGTGATCTGGGCAGCCAGTAGAAATTCCATAATTTACCAGAAATCTTAAAAATACAAACTAAGATGACCCATCCTACACAGTACTCTTTTTTTTTAACATTGTGCTAGTGGATCAGAAAATTTTCGTCACTGTTTTTCAGAAATAGCTTCTTGTTTCCAGAGGGCTTAGCAAAACTTGTCAGCTGTTTGACATCTTAAAAATCTGTTTATACCTGACCACTAGACCAGCAGTGTAACTAGCATTATGAATGACAGCAGTAAGAGACTTCACTTGAACACTGTGGTGGGACAGAAGAGATACTCAAGATACGTGTATTCACTCTTTGTAGAAAAGGCAAAGAAAATAGTTCATTTTTCTGTTATGTCTCTATTTTAGTCTCTTAGACACTGAGGTCTGCCTTGCTGGAGCCATTACTGTGGCTGCCGTATTTTAATTAAAAATCTTTCAGCACCTGTTGAGTCCTAAAACATGTATTGTTTCTCATCATACCAACAGGACCGGTGCCAGGGTTTCTCGCACCCTAGGCGCATGGCCATTTCGCCGTCCCCCGCGCTGATCCCTGTGGTTCCGGTGGAGCTGCCGCAGGCATGCCTGCGGGAGGTCCACCAGAGCCGCAGGAGCAGCCAACCATCTGCAGACATGACTGCGGCAGCTCCACTGGAGCCATGGACCAACGGACTCTCCGCAGGCATGCCTGAGGCAGGTCAACCAGAGCCGCCTGCCGCCTCCCCGGCAAAATGCCACCCCCTCAATAATCCTGGCACCCTAGGCGATTGCCTAGGCTGCCTAAATGGTAACACCGGCCAGGCATACCAGCTTTTCCATCTAACAGAATTAAACTTTTGTGCCCACTTCTTTAAATTCATTACTTAAGGAAAAGGTTTATACGCTTGGGCCTGCATTATAATACTTATATCTGGGGACAAATAGACCCTTTGATCATTACAGAGTGCTTTGTGTTGTTTCCTATATCTAGGGTTTTTAAGCTTTTCAACAGTATCTAAGTAGTAATCTACTAGGCGTAATACCCATAGAAATAGTAAATGTTCCAGTATTTACTAATATTGTTAAAATGTGTGTATATGTCTGACCTTTTCCTCACTGCTAGTAGGTATATAATTTCTTGGCAGGTCTTGTGGCTCATTTTTGAATTGCAATAATATATTTTCCATTTTCTGTTCCTCTAACCTGTTAGGGAAGTTTTAAAAATCTCTCTTGAGACTTCAACAATTTCTGTTCTTATTTTGGAGCCAGCAGCTTCAAGTAGAATAACATGCAGACTGTTCACACCAACCTGTAGCTGATAAACAGGGCCGGCGCTTCCATTAGGTGACCCTAGGCGGTCGCCTAGGGCGCCAGGATTCGGGGGGGCAGCATTTTGTGTGTTCCCCACAGGGCGCACGGAATCTTCCGGTTCCGCTCCCGTCGCACCGCTGAGGAAGGACCTTCTGCTGATGTGCCGCGGAAAACAGTGGCAAGCTATTGAGTAGTTCAATGACTGCTGCTGTGGCCTGCGGCATTTTGGCGCAGGGTCCTTTGGCGGCACAATGGGAGCAGAATCGGAAGCTCCCACGCACCCCGTGGGGAGCGCACAAAATGCTGCCCCCCCGAATTCTGTCTAGGGCGCCAGAAACTCTGGTGCCGCTCCTGCTGATAAATAATAATCTGGGTTCTTGTAAATTGACCAGACATAGCCAAGCAAGCTGTAGATTTGACAAGAGCATGAAAGCTGAGGCTATCTGCTTCTTATGATGCTCTTTCCCCAGGGGACCTCAGCCAGCTCTTTCATAGAGGGCCTAGCAGGAGATAGATGCATTTCTGGAGATTCAACTACTGTTGAAGTGCCAGGATTCAACTACTTTTTTTCCTTCTATCCCCAAACTTCCCCATTTCTCTCTATTGTTGAATAAGCATTCCTACATTGACAGTACAGAATACAAGGCTTCCTGTAGAGTGATTTCCTGCATACTTACAATCTTCAAGACAACTTCACTGCTGCAATATAGCCTCTATTAGAAAAGACAGACACCAGTATCCATTACTTCTTTGTATAGCTATAACACACACAGTCACAGCGACGCCAGCTGCCAAAAATATGTCCAGTTTTGCTATGCAGCAAGTACGCTGAGGGAAGGGGTTTGTCAGTTTATTTCTGTAGTACACACAAAAAGTTATGTCTAAAGACCATTATTAAGGTGCCAAAGTCAGGAACTCAGAAATTGGGAAATTTACCAGAGTTAAGGTGGTCTGTGCCATTTGTACTGTCTTAGCAGTGTCTAGTTATCTTCCCTTTTGCCTGCTCCAAATATCTTTCCAATGCAAATCCTTTGTCCTGGAGGGAAGGAAAAGCTGGAAACTATTAAGTATCAATTAGAAAAAAAAATACATGACTTCGGAGGGTTCTCTGTAGTGTGGAGGAGCAGATTCCTTGAACTCCAGAGCCAGCCACTAATATCCATTTCCATCTGGAGTACAGCACCACAATCGACCCCCCAGTAAAGGAACAGGTACTCAAAAAATCTCTGGAATGTCAGCAGGCAAAGATTTGTCTACTGGAAGCTCTATAAGTAGCTGAAAAACAAGGAGAATGCAGGTCTCCCAGCCCCTGGACAAGATAGCTGCTGCTGAGGGCACTGAGTGTATGATGGCTGTGGTGAAGAAAGTTGCTGCAGGCACAGTAGATATCCAGGTCACAACACCTCGATTAACTCTTCTCTGCGAGTGTTGGCAGGACAGGTGAATGAAGCAGAAGGGAGAAAATGGAAGATTACAAGAGAGCTCAGTCCAGGTGCAGAGAAGCCTCACCAAGTTATCATCTCTTAAATCTAAAGTGGCAGATATTGAGGGAAGGTCTTAATGCAATAATTTGAGAATTATAGGAGTATCTGAGTGAGCAGAGAAAGGCAACCCCCTAGAATTTGTTTCCTGGCTTCTTTCAGAAGTGCTCAGTCTGCCATCTGATTTTAAATTTGATTTAGAGAGAGCACATAGATCCCTGGCTCCTAAGTCAGCCTCAGATGCCAAACCTCATGCACTGATTGTCATATTTATCAGATTTACTGTAAAAGAAGACATAATGCAGCTAGCTTGTGGGAAAAAGAACTATTTTGGGGGATGCCACAAAATGAGATAATGATTATTCAAGACTTTGCAAAAAGACCCGGTTAAGCAGAGATCAGCTTTAGAAGAGCAAGGGAACTTGCCAAGCACTGGGTGCACAAATATTTTATAAAGTTTCCAGCTCAGTTTCATGTCAAGGCTAGTAAGGAAATGCATCTGTTCCAAAAGCCACGAGCAGCAGAAAGTTTTTTAAATAGCCTGCACTGAATTGAGTACCTCTTCTGTTTTATACCAAGTTTACTTCCCAGTTGTTATGTCTGCCCTACCTGCACTTATGGACTTCTCCAGTTACCATGCTTCATTCACTTATTTTGTTTCTCTCTCTCTCCCGCTTCAAGCTGATACTTTATTAACTTTTGGGATGTGCATATCAAGTCTCATCAAATGGCTAAATGTGAAGCAGAGGAGTTAAGGAAACACCTCATCCCAAATTGATCTCATAGGCATGAGCTGACTGAGGAAAGGGTAGATTTAAATTGCGTATTCACAATATTAAGTACCTTTGCTTCTGCATTTGTGCTGGGGAATCAGTGAAACATTTGACACAGGGCTGGCTCCAGGGTTTTTGCCACCCCAAGCTTCGGGGAAAAAATTTTTTAAAGCAGCATTGTCATAAACAGATAGCTAAGGGTTAATGTTCTTTTACCTGGAAAGGAGTAACCTGAAACACCTGACCAGAGGACCAATCAGGAAACAAGACTTTTTCAAATCTGGGTGGAGGGAAGTTTGTGTGTGAGTCCTTTGTTCTTGGTCTTCTGCCTGTATTCTCTCGGCTATGAGAGGATTTTTCTGCCTCCTGCTTTTCTAATCTTCTGTTTCCCAGTTGTAAGTACAAAAGATAAAATAGTGATTTATAGGGTTTTTTTCTTTTGTATTTACATGTGTGTAGTTGCTGGAGTGTTTTGAAGTGTGTTCTTTTTGAATAAGGCTGTTTATTCATATTTCTTTTAAGCAACTGACTCTGTATTTGTCACCTTAATACAGAGAGACCATTTTTATGTATTTTTCTTTCTTTTTACATAAAGCTTTCTTTTTAAGACCTGTTGGAGTTTTTCTTTAGTGGGGAACTCCAGGGAATTGAGTCTGTAGCTCACCAGGGAATTGGTGGGAGGAAGAAGTCAGGGGGAAATCTGTGTGTGTTAGATTTACAAGCCTGACTTTGCATACCCTCTGGGTGAAGAGGGAAGTACTTGTGTTTCCAGGACTGGAAATAGGGAGGGTGGAATCCCTCTGTTTAGATTCACGGAGCTTGCTTCTGTATATCTCTCCAGGAACCCAGGGAGGGAACACCTGGAGGGGGGAAGGGAAATGGTTTATTCCCCTTTGTTGTGAGACTCAAGGAATTTGGGTCTTGGGGTCCCCAGGGAAGATTTTTGGGGGGACCAGAGTGCCCCAAAACACTCTAATTTTTTGGGTGGTGGCAGCTTTACCAGGTCCAAGCTGGTAACTAAGCTTGGAGGTTTTCATGCTAACACCCATATTTTGGACGCTAAGGTCCAAATCTGGGAAAAATGTTATGACAAGCACATCGGCGGCAGCTCTACTGCCACAGTCTTCATTCTGAGGGACCCGCCGCCGAATTGCTGTCGAAGACCCGGACATTCCACCCTTTCCCATTGGCCGCCCCATGCACCTGCTGGCTGCACTGGTGCCTGGAGCTGGTCCTGATTTGACAACATCCCTAAATGAACATCAACATGAATGAACTATTGCTTTGTGATCATTCAAGGCCTATGTGTTACCTGAGCACTGATGTACACCAAAGAGATCACGAGGGGGCAGTGCAGCTTCTTGTTGCTCTGTACAAATTTGAGGGCTCCAATGCCAGTTTTGAAAATTGGTGCCAGTGGGAGACCCTGCTGTATCCTTACTGCTGGGGTCCTCAAAGCCCAGCAGCTTGGGCTGGAAATCTGAGAGACAGCTCTCCTCCCTGCAAGACATCATGGAAAGCTGCACAGGCCTGAGCAATGTAATTGTACCCCCTGTGGAACAACGGAGCAGAGGAGAAGATCAGTGGAGGTTGCTGAGCTACGTGGACAGTGATTTCTGCCCTCCCTATCACCTACTACTTCCTCCCTCTCACCCTGCTCCCTCTCACCCTCCTTTTCCCTAGTCTACTAACTTTCTGTCCCCAATGTCTTCGCTCCACCCCACTATTTCCCCAGTCTCTTTCCCCTTGTTGCCACTACCCCCGCCTTCTATAAGTTCAACTCCATGTACATGAACATGAAGTATAAAATTAATATAGACGAGTCACTTGTTCAGTTGAAGTATTTGTTGTATTCTTTGGTGCAGTTATTTACAGTTTGTGGGAGTAGTTAGATTTCTCCCGTTAGCAGTATGTTTACTTAATGTGGGGAAGGGAAACTGAATGTTTGGTTGTAAACTAAAAAGAGGAGAGTCAATGTGGCCATGAAAAAGTGATCCTCAAAATATACAGTGTCTCATTCAGTGCAGCAAGCTCTATTACCCATACTCTGGTGTCTGGTTCAGCAAACTGAAAAGATTACAAATTAGGGGATAAGAATATCCTTGACATATCAGATTAAGAAACATTACATTTGTGCAGTGTTCGCTCCCTTTCTATTGCCTTATAATATAGGTACTAATTTGTGGAATGGGAATAATAGGATGCCTGTTAAAAATAATAATTTAAATAGTGGATATTGGTGGAGCCTCTTGCCTGGATGGTGTGTCTTCCCAGTCCGCCTCTACTGAATTGGTTGGTTTTGTTTATAGTGTTAGATGTTGGAAAATTGTTGCAAATACATTGTGCTCTACTATGCTTGGTAATAAGTAATAGTGGTAATATGTATGTTTTGTGTTTTTATGTTTTTGCTTTAACTTGTCTTTTTGTGCTCTTCCCTCCCCCTCTCCGGAGCCCTCTCCTTCCTATTCCCTGGAAGTCTGGCAAGTGGCAAGCATCTGGCAAGGTAATCCAAAATATCTAGAATAAGCATCTGAGACATTTCATCCATAGACTTCCCCCCTCATGGGTTTCTGTATGGGGAGTAGGATGGGATGTAATAGAGCAAATAATACAAACATTCCATCACCTCCATTTGTAAGAGTACTCATACAAAAATAATTCTTAACATAGCCAAATGGCCCTGAATCTTAATTCTGTTTCCTAGAATGTGAAGGGACTCAACACTCCAATGAAAAAGAACAAACGTGTACTCATTTTTAATGAAAGCAAATGAAGACACTGCTTTTGAAGGAGACACACTTGACCATAAATGAGGCTGCTAAATTAGAGCATGACTGGGTAGGAAAAGCAGCATCTTGTGGTTTCTCATCCAGATCCAGAGGCGGAGCCAACCTCTTCCATAAAGCACTAGCAAGAACAGTTTCTGAGTGAATTTCAGACGTTCAGGGCAGATTTTTAATTCTTAAAGTCACCTAGTCACTGCTTATATTAATGCGCCTAAGCTTGATGATCCTGAAACCTTTCATAGGTTTTTTACTAAGTTATATGGAGAATCCCATATTCCTACTGTGATTGCTGGGGATTTTAATTATCCTTTTATGGACAAATCTTGGCCTCAGGGGCATAAACCAGCAAAACTAGAATGACTCTGGAGTTGCACTTTAAAGATCCATGTGATGTCTGGAGACTTATACTTCCAATGAATAGGAACTATTCATACTTTTCTCCAGTGCATGGGTCCTATCCTCTTATAGATTGATTTGCTCTCCAGTGACATGGTTAATTCTGTAGCTGACTCCTCCATTAATAAAATTGCTGACCTGTTCATGCCCCTGTAATTCTTCAAATAGCAACAGACCTGGGTGAGAAACAGCCAGGTAAATGGAGATTTAATTCTTCACATTCATTAGATCCTCATTTCAAAATATTTATTGAAAAGGGGAAGTTGGCCTATTCCTGGAGACAAACCAACCTTCAACATCTTCTAGCAGGTTAATGTGAGAGATGCTCAAGGCCTGTTTGAGAGATAGAATTATAAGTTTTGCATCAACCAAGAAGAGAGACAGAAAATAGGAGAAAAAAGTAAAAGAGCTTGATTTGTCTTAAGCCATAGCCATATCCAGATTTGCTTAAATCCCCAATTAATTGTAGATCTGAACTCAGTAAGATGTACTCAGCGCAGGCTCAATTTGCCCTATTTCTAATCAGGCAGAACTTCTGTGAATTGGGTGGAAAACTTGACAAGCTGCTGGTGTACCACCCAAGACAAAATAACTCTGCATGTAGAATCATGGTCTTCCATGATAACCATGGTAAATTATGTACATCACCTAAAGAACTCTTTATTAATATCATTAATTTCTATGAAGATCTGTACAAGTTGCACACAGAGTCCCCCACAGGTGCTTTGGCTCAATTATTTTAAACTACTACATTACTGCAGCTCAGTGTAGAAAACTTGACACACCACTAACAGAGGATGAGTTAATTAAGGCCATTAAGAATAAGAAAGCAAGCAAAGCCCCCAGGCCAGATGGCTTTTCTACCAAATTCTATAGACTCTTCCTTGACCTCCTGCCTGACGAGATGCTTAAGATGTTTCATGAGTCACTGCCAGAGTGCACCCTTCCCCCTATGCTGAGGGAAGCCCTAATATCAGTTATTACTAAACCAGGAAGAGACACTACACTATGTTCCAATTATAAGCCAATTTCACTTAATAGTGATGTCAACATATTGGTAAAAGTTCTGGAAATGGGATTGGAGGTTTGGGGTTCTATTGTACACCAAATCAAATGAGATTTTTCAGAAGCTATCATGGCTCTGATGACCTTTGACAACTTATTAATGTAATACTAGTGAAATGTGATGACCCCGAATCCTAAGCCATATAAGCTTTAAATGCAGAAAAGGCTTTAGATAGAGTGGATGGAGGCATTTTTTTATACCTTACAAAAATTTATATTTGGAAAAATCTTTATTTCCTGGATTCAATGATTATATTCTTTCCCAACTTCTCCCATCACAACCAACAATGTGACCTTAGATATCATCAGCCTCTTCCAGGTTACTCAGAAAGGGTGCCCACTGTTGCCCCTTTTTGATTTGGCTCTTGAGCCTCAGCAGTAGGTATATCGGTTCATCCAGTTCATCCTCAACCCTGAGGCATTCGGGTTGGTTCCATGGAGTATAAATTGATGTTATAACAGACAAGGCCCTTTTGTATATATCCAAGCCAGAAAACACTATTCCAGCCTTCCTCTTACTAATTCAAAACAATATTTGGTGGTGGCTATCATAGCTAAGAGGTGCCAAATTCATCTTCAGTGTCATGCAAAAGGACCTCTCTGGGGTAGCCCAGATTGGCAAACTGGGGGCAGAGGGGAAACTGTAATTTATACGAATTGACTGAGCAAGGGCATCATATGGATTTCCTAATTAGTCAAGGATGAGGGCTTTGTCTTATTTCTAACACTGAAGCAACATGGTAACCTGATCTCAGCAGAGTGGCAGTACTTACAACTAAGACACTTACTAACATATCAATTTGGTCCAGATGCTGTAGGACTGCCAGAGTATGTCTACACACGTATGGGGGTAGATGTTATGGCTTGGCCTAGACTTTGGGCTCTGAAGACTAAGGAGGTGATTGAAGTTGCAGCTCTCACTTTGAAGCCCAATGTGCTATCTACACAGCTAGGTTTAGCATGGTGATCTGAGCCCTGTGATCCTGAGTTTGTCCACCTGGCTGTGAGGCTCACTGCCACTGCCAGTGTAAACATACCCCTAGAACTACTGGTAACCTTGGAAACGCTTCATAAACTTCCCCACTATGTATGCTCTACTAATGAAGAGGAACTCCAGTGGTTTGGAGTTCTTTGTGAAAGAGTGGAAAGGGGACTTCACACAGCCCTTAAAGGAGCCCCAGTGGCAGCACATGTTACAGAATGTTAAAAATGCTTCTGTAGATCTGAGGCTACACTTGATACAGCAAAAGATTCTATTTAATATATATTGGACACCACACAGGTTGTACAAGAGGGGAGTCCTGTCCTCTAATGTTTGTTGCCACTGTAATAAAGAAAAAGAACTCCCCGATACATATTATGGGACTGTCCAACAGGCAGCTGTTGAAAGAGGTGGACATGAATGAAAACAATGCTTGGCTTCAGCAATTAAACCTCAGCTGAAAATTATATCTTAGGTTATGTATCTACTATGCTGGTTCTTGAGGGCTTCAGTGATTACCAAATACATGATTTTAGAAAAATGGAAGAGTAGGCTTATACCCAGAATAGAGCAGGGGTATTCAGATCTGTCTGAGTTGGCAGCAAAAGAAAAAAATAGCTCATCAACATAGAGAAAAATTATATGAGTTCAAAGAATTTGAACCCTGTTTCTTGATACATTTGGATAAGAATTGCGGAAATAGCTCAATAATGCCAGACTTCCATTCTACCTGTTCGTTCTGCTTTTTCCCCTCCCGCTTCCCTCCCCCAGGCTCCACCTTCCCCCTTTTTTTTTGGGGGGGGGCTACTTGTCTATGTCTTTTTTTATTATTGTTGTTGCTCCCACCCCAACATGCTATGTCTGTGTAATATTGTCTGGTTTTGTATTGTGCAGTCTTGCAGTTTTGTCAAGTCATAAAGATGCATGATTTTATTGGCGATCCTGTGAAATGTGTGGGTTTGGGCAACATATACAAGCTCTAAGACCTTTTCGTATTTTATATTCTTAGTTTCTTTATGAAAAAGAATTTTTTAAGAAAATCACTGAAGAGTCATGAATTTAGCCATATAACTCACCAAGTTGAACAGGTTAATGCCTTTGAAGGCAGCACCATCTAGCAAATAAAGCACTGGATTGGGTCAGGAGTCCTGGGTCCTATTCCTACCTCTCTCATGGACTTGCTGTGTAACTTTGGTCAAGTCACTTAATTTCTGTTTGATCAGCCACATCTTTGTCTATTTAGACTGCAAGCTCTTTGGGGCAAATGTGTAGCATTATACCACAATGTGGGTTCTACTCTTGGCTGGAATCTCTGGCTACTGCTCTGATATAAATAATAGCCCTAAAGCAGTGAGCTGGGATTTCTTTGCGAGCTGATTTAGTAAGAAACACAGGAACAAGCATTATATGCTCCTTATAAAGATAACTCTCTAAAGACCTCAGGGAATACTGTCAAACCCTGGCCTCAGGCACGAGAACATGTTTTAATGATGGTTTAGTGGGAAGCTAAGTAATGTGGAGATACTCAGGGCTAGCTTAGGAACTGCTCTGCAGCATTTACAAAATTCACATCAGCTTCCTGTAAATAAAAAAACCCTCATTTTACTAATCTCTCTGCATGTTTTATTGACCCTGCAAATGATGCTTTGTAATAATTTCTGCCAAGTGTGAGCAGATCTCGAGTTAGTCAGTTAACCACTAGAAGGTGCTGTAGAAATAGTTTGCTTCTGGGACACTCCAGTCAGATCATTTGGAGTAATGGCTGTTTGTAAATGAATATTGATCCACCAGTAATTAAACCAATCATTATCATTAAATTATAACACTTTGTCAAATGTCAGTGAATTCTGTCACAAATATTTGTTGTTCGCAATGTTGTTGCTCCCAGGATATTAGTGAGACAAGGTGCATGAGGTAATATGGACCAACTTCTGTTGATGAGAGAGACAAGCTTTTGAGCTACACCGAGCTAGTCTTCAGATCTGGGAAAGGTACTCTGAGGCCAGTTCTACACTAGGAAATTGAATCGGTATAAATACGTCGCTCAGTGGTGTGAAAGATTGCAGTGGGCCCCGGGGGAATAGTACAGGCGAAGCATCTGAAGAGGTGTAGACATGGTCTTATGATACTAGTCTGCTAGGCACTTCAAGAAATACCATAGAATAGATATTTGGATTAAAAAGGAAAGAATTGAGCCTACTGCAAGAATTGTGTGCATGCATCATGGAGCAAATACACCACAAAGCTTCTGTGATGTAAATTCAGAGTGATCTAGTTACTGTATTGTATGTGCATCACAGTAATAAAAACTCTAAATTACAGGTAAGTGTGTACCATGCACAGTACAAGAGCCTTACACATTGAACAATCCTGGCAATGTTGTTTTTCCATCATGCATTTTGTATTAATAACAAATATCTTAAAATAGTACATAAAAGCCTTTGATAGTTTATAATTTAGATTTAAAAACCTCACTCAAATCATGATGTCTTTTTCTGTGTAAACTTTATTTCACTTCAAGTTTTAGGAGCACTGGAAGGATGGATTACTTAACTGATGTGCTATGATCTCATTACCATTACCCTATTTCAGTGGTTTTCAACCTGGGATCCTCAGGCTACGTCTAAGATTTCCGCACCTCTATTTGAAAATTTTTAGGGGTCCGCAAATGAAAAAAGGTTGAAAACCACTGCTCTATTTGAAAACTGGCATGAGAAAGAAGGACAAACTGTGAGAGAAAAGAGAAGTACAATACATGTGAGGAGAAATAAGCACTTTAATACAACGAACTCTCCTTGGCAAAGAGGAGAGAATGGGTCAAAGGCAGGTTTGGAAGGGGAGCATATGATCCCCACTCTAGCCCTATGGAAAGTCCCTAGAAAATATAACAGTTTTTACTGTTTTTTCCTCATTATTGTTTCCATTGAGATACCCACTCATTCTTCAGAGATCCAGGGGCAGCCACCGCCAAGGGAGTCCCTGGCATTGCATCATAGGGTCATGGTACCAGGGAACAGGAGTTGGGAAGGAGTGGCCAATATAGAGCCTCCACCATATTCCAAGGCTATGCTGGATTTGGGGGTAGACCTCAGGGCCTAACTCACAGGTTTAAGCCTTTAACCAAGACGTTCTACAGAGCCTTTATTATTAACAGACTCCCAGTTATTTTTCCAAGTGATTCAGCTGGCACCCTGAGTTTCAAGGAGGTCTTCATGAATTGGTTATGATCCAACAATATTACTAGTGAACAGCTCCTTCCAGCCAAAGAGAGCTTGGTATCATTAATACTGCCAAAACTCTACAAGACTGCCTTTGTGCTGACAACAACAACCACACACACACAATCCTTTTTTAAAACCATAGCACTTTAAAGTAACGGTAAAATTAATCAGCACCAAATTATAACACTACTTTGTATTTCTATAGCACCAGTGACAAGTTGGATCGCTTTCAAGAGCAATCCTATTTCATAGGAAGGTGATAAGTGTGTGACATGAAAGTTGTGTATTGTATAATAGACTGGTATAACTCACTGCTCTTTCCAGTACACCGAGTAAAATAGTCAAGATGACCAGACAGATAAGCAATTAAGGTTTCACACTGAGGTCTATGATAAGACAATGACAAATGATCTGGAAAAATGGGTAAACAGCGAGATGGCAAAATTTGCAGATGATATAAAATTACTCAAGACAGTTAAGTCCAAAGCAGACTGTGAAGAGTTATAACAGAATCTCACAAAACTGCGTGACTGGGTAACAAAATGGCAGAGGAAATTCAAGACTGATCAATGCAGAGTAATGCATATTGGGTAACTGTACATACAAAATAATGGAGTCTAAATTAGCTGTTACCACTCAAAAAAGATCTTGGAGGCATTGTGGACCGTTCTCTGAAAACATCTGCTCAATGTGCAGCAGCAGTCAAAAAGAAAAAAGGCTAATAATGTTAGGATCCAATAGGAAAAGGATAGATGATAAGTAAATAACGTAATGCCACTATATAAATCCATGGTATGCCCACACCTTGAATACTGTGTGAAGTTCTGGCCACCCCATCTCAAAAATATATATATTAGAAATGGAAAAAGTACAGAGAAGGGCAGCAAAAATGATTTAAGGTATGGAAGTTTCCATATGAGGAGAGATTAAAAAGACTGGAACTTTTCAGCTTGGAAAGAGACAACTAAGGGGGCATATGAGAGAGGTTTATAAAATCATGACTGGTGTGAAAAAAATGAATAAGGAAGTCTTATTTACTACCCCTTCATATAACACAAAAACCAGGGGTCACCCAATGAAATTAATAGGCAGCAGGTTTAAAAACAAACTAAAGGAAGTACTTGACACAGCCAACCTGTGGGGCTTGTTGCCGGGGATGTTGTGAAAGATTAAACTATAACAGGATTTTAAAAATGAATTAAATAATTTCATGAAGAATAGGTCTATCAACGGCCAATAGCCAAGGTGGTCATGGATGCAACCCCATGCTCTGGGTGTCCTAAAGTCTCTGACTGCCAGAAGCTGGCATTGGATAAGGAGAGATGGATCACTTGATAAATTGCCCTGTTCTTGTCATTCCCTCTGAAGCACCTGGCATTGGCCACTATCAAAGACAGGATGCTGGGTTAGATGGACCATTGGTCTGACCCAATATGGCTGTTCTTATGTTCTAACTGTGATGTATAATTGGGAAGAGGTGATACTAAAGCTAAAGCACAGAAGGAGATCACCTAGGAGGAGGGTTTGATTGACTCTTGTTAAGTGGCAGGTGAGGAGGGGAGACAGAGATGGAGCAGCACTTTAGTCTGGAGTTCAAAAGGATACTCCATGAGAGATGAGAAGTGGAGCTGTTCCCTGTGGCCAAGGATACCTGAGGTGAGTGAGAGGTTTAAAAAAAAATGGAAGTTTGATTCCCAGGATCTCTAGCAGACTGTCAGGCTGAGAACATGCAAACAGCTCTGATGACCTGAGAAGCTGGATGATGGAAATAAGCAATTTCTTCTTATCTGTGTAATTACAGTGTAGGTTTAGCTAGGTGATTTCTGGCCAAGTTTAAAGATTAGATAGGCATTCAGACCACAGATTTTGTTTTTAATATTAATTTCTCTCTATTTGTAATAAACCTTGCTTAATATGAACTTTTTGGTCATATATTGTTTGGGCAAATTCATGAGGTCCATCCAGAAAGGTAAACAAACTTGAACCTCTAAGGAAGGTGTCTGGAACCCAACTCTGAAATTTTCAGTTCAAATGGCACACTCAAAAGAAATCCATCCCATCAGATGCCTGGTGCCAGGGCTACACTGGTTGCCACAGAGTAGAGTGACCAGATAGTAAGTGTGAAAAATCAGGACAGGGGGTGGCGGGTAATAGGCACCTATATAAAACAAAGCCCCAAGTATTGGGACTGTCCCTATAAAATCAGGACATCTAGTCACCCTACCACAGAGGAATTGCCCAAGGGCCATGGACTAGAACCTTGTCAGGGCACCAGCTAAGCCCATCAACCCTAATTCCTTTGCAGTCACCATCACCATGGTCCAGGCCCAACACCTCCTTCTCTCCCACACAAATGTCCTTAGAATCTGGCAGCAGCCCTCAACCACTCAGCTCTAACACCTCCTTTTATTTCCTTGTAGTAAGTATGAATCACAAACTTGGTGCAGATTTGGAATCTGCTGTATTTTGGGTTGTGAATGTTGACAGGTGTGTAGTGCTATTAAAACTTGTCAAGTACAGAACCTCATATTTTGTCCTACTTTTTCAGCACAGCATACTACTACTAACTAGGATATGTGCATTGTGCTGTCCATTGATGTGAGAGTTTTTGAAGTCGTTTTCAGTAGATGCACCACAGTTCACTGGTTTTTGTTCCATGTTGCCCTTTGGCCCCTGACACAGATTTTACACAGTGAAGCAAAATGTTTAGCTCCACACTCCTCTCTTTAACCTCACTCCCGCTGTGCTGCTTGGCCACTGCATTACTTATGCCAAGCAGCAGAGCTCTCATTAGCAGATGGACAAGTTGCCATCCATTCCCTGTCCTGCTTGCTTTTCACGTGGAGTTTGGGTTCATAACTCTCTGCATTGGTGCTGTGCATGATCAGGTCCAAACCACCATATTTCAGCCTTTGTATAAACTGTGTTTAAATAACAGGGATATGTTTTGTTTTGTCTTAACATTTTAAAGGAAAAGAGCCGTGTGCAACACCCAAGATCCTAGACAATAAAAAGGAGGAGAGTTCAGAAGTACCTATTTTAGAAGACACATCATCTTCACCAATAGATATTCAACAGCATTCATGGCAGGTTTCCACCGATATTGAAAACACTGAAAGGTATGCGTTGCCTTTATTCCTAAATACTGGTATTTAGGCCTAATGCTTTATTCAGCCTTTTCCACACAGGCAATCAACATTGTTACTTGTATCAGTACATTAAAAAGGCATTTTAACATTTCTTCAGAACTTAACATACATGACAGTAACTTCTAAATCAGTGGGTACAGTGGTGGGCCAGGAATGAAATATTTAGCTGAGTACCACTGGATGACACTGTCAAAGCATGAAGAAACTACAGAGATAAATGGTTCTACTTGCAGAACAGAGATAATAAGATTGATTTTCATTCCAGTTTTAACCAGGCCTCTGCTTTTGTATTCCAAATCACCTGATCTCCATTTGTGCACTTGCAAGTCAGATATTTTGACATCCAATTGACATCATCAGTTGTGCCTGCCAATAATTCTGAATGTGTGGAAACAAACAAGTATATACCAAACTGAACTCCTTTAATCCTCTGGCTATCCAGATGCAAGCTGAAGCTTTTATGGCCCTTTAAAAAAAAAAAAAAGTAAGAGATAACCCTGGTGGCCATTTCCGTTCTTACTAAAACTGATCTATTATCTAAGGCTTTGTGTGAGTTACCACTGAGAGCCTGAGGGCTACCATATTTCCTTGTATATAACCAAATTCTGTTCTATTAAAAGAGGAGCTGAATAAAACTGAACAATGGGAAAAACGGTTGCACTGCTCTGTTCAGGAACCATATTATAGTATCGGGGTATCCAAATGAATGAGGCAAGATCACACCGTCTTTCAAACCAAAAACCCTTTGGTGCAGCCTGAGCCGTCACACAGTTTCTCTTTACAAACCATGACACGCTTTCAAAACACACACACACACACACACACACACACACACACACACACACACACACACGTAGCTGTAACCTCGCTATGGGAGAGGGGAAACCTATTATAATATCGGGGGATTATTTAGTCCCCTTTAACATTTTGGGCAAATCCCATGCACTTGAGAGGGGTCAAGTTGACAGGCTGGATGAAATGTTCTCTTCATCCACAAAATGGGAACTGATACAGCACGTGTGGTCCCTACAGTCATTTATTTATTACTTTTTAAACACTGCCTTTGTGCTTGGTACAGTCCAAGATACAAAACACAGTCACTGTCTCAAAGAATTTACAGTCTAAGTGTTCGCCATCTGGGGCAAAAGGATAGTGCAGCCAACACTGGTGCTAATAAATGCCAGTTGTGCTACGTATGGTGCATCTCTCCACTAGGAATTGGACTGAGCCCTCCAACTCATTTTATAAAGACCACTCAACATCCAGGAAGTGGTAATTATGTCATCATCCTAGGATAAATTTGAACCAGAAAGCTGCCAATCACAATCAAATCAACCCTCTAGCTCCTCATTAAATCTAAGGGCATATTCCTCTTATAACAAAAATAAAGAATTAGACTGGCTTTTATCTTGGAGCCAACTACTTGTCCATTAGATAGAGCCAAAAGAGCTTGTTAGTCTCACTTTGAGTTTATTATCTTTCATTATTTCAGTGTATTGTACTATTCCTACAACCCCCAGAAGCAGAAAATAGTATGGAGACTTTAAATAACCTATCTATTTTACTTTTAATTTCCACAGAGACATGAGAGAAATGAAAAACCTTTTAAGCAAACTCAGGGAGACTATGCCTTTACCATTGAAAAATCAAGGTGAGTCTTGCTTTTTCTGTATCTAATGTAAATTAAGGCATTCACGTGTTTTGGCTCAGTTTATATCAGAAAAATCTACATTTTTTCTAGATATTATTTAAAAAAATTATTCTGGGTAAGTCCTGGCCCCACTGATGTCAATGACAGAACTCCCAATGACATCCATAGGGCAAGGATTTCACTCAATAGGGTTAGTCCAGAATCCTCTAAAGCTAGTATATTTTGGAAATTAAGAGATAAATTATGTCTCTGCTGAGCAGAGCTGCACTGGAGGAAGTGAAGTGGCATAATAAAATTTTATTATAAAATTTGCAAATGGCAAGAAGTTCAGAGGGGTTGCAGGCACTTAGGAGGGAAAGATTAGAAATAAAAATGACCATGACAAATTGGAGAACTGGTCTAAATTCAACAAGATGAAATTCAGTACAGACCAGTACAAAGTTCTTCACTTAGGAAGGAAAATGCACAGCTACAAAAATGGAGAGTAAATGGCTATTGGTAGTACTTCTGAAAAAGGATCTGGGGTAATAATGGATCACAAATTGAATACTAGTCAACAATGTGATGCAGCTATGAAAAAGTTTAATAGCATTCTGGGAGTGTTGGATGTAAGACATGGGCGGTAATTGATCTGCTCTACTCAGCAATGGTGAGGCCTCAGCTGGAGTTCTGTGTCCAATTCTGGGAGCCACACTTCAGGAAAGATTAAGATAAACCAGAGAGAGTCCAAAGGAGAGCAACAAAAATGAAAAAAGTTTATAAAACCTGACTTGTGGGAAAAGGTTAGGAAAAAAAATGGGCATAATTAGTTTTGAGAAAAAAAGACTGAGGGGGGGACCTGATAATAGTCTTTAAATATGTTAAGGGCTGCTATAAAGAGGACTGTGATCATTTGTGCCATGTCCACTGAAGGCAGAACAAGTAGTAATTGGCTTAATCTGTAGCAAAGGAGATTTAGGTTAGATATTAGGAAGAACTTTATAACAGTAAGGGTATTTGAGTTTTGGAATAGGCTTCCAAGGGGGGTTGTGGAATCCCCATCTTTAGAGGTTTTTAAAAATGGGCTGGACAGATACCTGTCAGGGGATGGTCTCTAGACTCTCTCCAATTTGTCCTAAAAAATTAAAAGCTAGGTGTATTCTTTATAATATATTATATTAGTATTTCCATAATGATGTCAGTTTACATGGCAGCATACAAGAAATAAAGTGTGCTAAGCATAACAGGTCCTTGTCCCAAGGAGCTAACAGTCTGAAGGACAGCAGTTGTGAGAGAAACCTAGAATGGGAAGAACACATTGCACTCCTGAAGTTTCATGGAATGGAGGGGATTGCAAAGAGTTTGGAAGGAGGGGAGAAAAATCTCTTTGTGCATTATATAGGAGGCCATTCCAGGTAAACAGGACAGATGGTAAAAAGGCACAAAGTCTGGAATGGGGCACAAAGAGAAAGAAGAAGGGGAACATAGCAAAGGAAAGACCTAGGCTGCGAAAGAGGAGAAAATTGAACTCAGTGCAGAACAGAGGAAGACAGTTCAGAGTTCCAGGGGGGAATCCTTCCTCTGCATTCTGGCCCCTTTATATTGCTCTGGTAATCCTTCTGACAGGTGGAGTCGGCAGCAACAAGGGCCAGGTTCAATGTCTAGGGATTTCTCTTACCACTACAAAATAAAACCGGCTCAAGTCCCTACAGTCATCTGGGAAAACTAAACACCCCCACCTCAAAGGCAATCCTTCTCCATTTGCAAGCACTGAGTCTGTGTAAAAGAAAACAAAACTTTTATTAAAAGGGGACCCAACGTTAACTTGGAAAAACACCAGAACCACAAATCAAAAGCATATGATCGTAGGCAAACATCCACCCCACAGTGTGTTGGGCAGTGTCCTTGGCCTCAGTTTCTCCCTTGTTGGTGTGAAAGTCCAACAAACAAATGTCCCTTAACACACCACTCCCCTCAGATGCCACTGTACCCTACTCACCATTGGCTGTCCTTGGTTAGCGAAGACCCAGACTTCAGAGGTACGTTCACATGGTTCATCTCTCACCCCTGGGGGCAGGAGACATTGAGCAATGCCTCTGCTGCTGCTTGCAACTGGCTCATAGCTGTTATTCTCTTTCTGCCACCTCTGCTGCACCCACAATGTCACGTTCTGAGGTTCTGCCACTTAACCCAGCTCTTAATGGGGAACCTCACAGCCAATTCAGTTTCTCTACTGTGTTTCCCTATGCGCAATAAATGTCTAAGGCTTAGCCCCTAGACCTGTTCAGCAATAATATCTCTAGGAATTACCAGCCAGAAACAAGGACTCTCAATTGAGACCAATCAGCTATATCATTAAATACTAGATTCTTGGCAGCATCCACACCACCACATAGAAGCACCATCTCCACTTTCTCATCTTCATGGGGATGTGGCATCCCTACCCCCTGCTTAGCAAGTGAGGTTCAGTTTAGGGTAACCCCCTCAATCAGGGGGGTCACATGGTAAGCACAGTTCTGCTGCCTTTTACTCATGCAATAAGGTTAACACTTCATCTTCATTACCCCTGCATTCAAATCCTTGAGTGATTTGTAACCCCAAACCAACCAAAATTGATCGTTTTGGCAAAGCAGCTCCATCTGCTGCACATGTAGGCAGAGTAGGCATGTCTGTGCAAATATGGTCTGCTCCTGAAGTCTTTTCCCCCAGTTCATCACAGGGGAGAGCTCATTCAGATTCTCCTTACGCTCTGCATAAATGGCCTGAAGACCTCTGGTAAATGCACCAGAGGCTTTTAGGGCTGTGTATCAGGCAGACATACTTTTAAGTAGCCCAGAGGCTGCTCTAAACTATGCTGGGGGCCAGCTCCAAGATCAAGGAGGTACAAACGGGTCTTTTGCCGCTCTCACAAATATACACCAGCTATGTTCAGAGCTTACTGCCCACTTTTGGGAACTGAGGTCTCAAGAGGGGGCGATAGTGCTGATACAGGACTTTACATCTTCAAAGTATTCTAAGATCTTTAATTAAAACTGCATTTTGAATTCATCAAAGAGGAAAAATAAGGGAGAGAGAACCCAAAAGGAGGAGATTTAGTTAATTACCAGGGTACGAGCTAATAACTTTAATGATTAGATGTGAAATTAAGAGCATAGTTTAAAAAAAAAAGTTGTGAGATGATTTGATAGTGTTCAATGAATAAATCCTTACAGGACCCAAGTCTGCTTTCAGTGAAATCAGTTAGAGTTTTGCTGCTGAATTCACTGAGGTCAGGGTGGGCTCACAATCACTAGTCTTTTCAAGCTTAGTATAATGCTACTAAACTTGCAGCTTTGCTTGCAGACTGACTGAAGAAGTGTTCAGATACCTACATTTACTGTGCATGTGCAGTGGGTGAAATTTAAGAAGAAAGAGAATGTATTCTCTCAAAGGAATCATACATGCAAGACAAAGTCCATTTCTTACCCTTGTTATTACAGCTGCATATGCAGCACTCTCCCTGCAACTAACGTGTAATATGATCATTCTCTTCTGAGGTGGATATCAGTGCTGCCCTTTGGATCACCTACCAGGGTGTCCAGGAATATTTTGGACAGCAACCTATCCCCTTCCCTCCCAGGACATCTCCATTATGCACTCAGACCCCAAAAGGGGCTTAGGCACTGTAACAACTAGTTTAACTTTTAGGTGCCTTGCCACCCAGGAGAATCCACAAACCCTGAGTAGGCAACCAGGCTCCCTATGCAATGCCTGGGGAGATTTAGACACCTAAGAGAGGGAGCCACAAAAGCCAGCATGCTAGGTGGGGAGCCACCCAAGCTAGCCAATTGAAGATGCCAAAGAAGAGGTGTGTCTTAAGCGTTACCCCATTCAGTGAGGTAGACACCTAAGTATGTGATGGAGGGAGGCGCCTATCTCCACTTGGGATTCAAAGCTGTGAAACTTCTCCTGGAGACAGGTGCCTAAGGAGTTTCTTGCAAGAATCCCCTCGTATGCAGACATCAGAGCTCGATGTCCAGGTACGGTAACCAGGGGATAGACTCTGTATCCAGGGAGGTGAGGCATGGTAAGCAGCCCTCCAGATGTCGAGATAGGCATTCTTTCAACAGATGAGTTATTGTCTGCAGCACTGCCCCACCATCACAATCTGGAGAGGAAACCAGGCCATGCTGGTGCCCAACAATGGCAACTCTGTATGATCCTGAGAGTAGCCTGTCAAGCCTGGTCCAGGATCTACAGTCAAGTGGACAAGGGTGCAGATGCAGCAACAGGCTCCTCAATTTACTTAACGTGTTAGATTCTCTTGTAGAGTGGAGGCATCAATGGGAAAGATGGTCATTTTCATCTCCCTTCTGGTGCTGATTGTCCAGCTTGGGGAGCAAGTTTACTGCCTTCATGTGGCACCCCCTGTCAGTAGCAAAAAGCAAAGCAAAAGTAGACTAAATGCAAAAAAACCTGATCTCTTACAAGAACAACAATGGCACACACCTAGCTCCACACAAAACAGCCAGGAGAGGGGGTAGAAAGGAGAGGGCAGCAGGAGTGACCTTTCTTGGAACCTTTAGCCTAGTAGTTAGGGAACTAACCCAGGAGGTAGGGAGCACTAGTTCAATTCTCCCATGTGCCTGATGTGGAGAAGACAAGTGAATGTCCTAACCACTGAACCAAAGAGTCATTCTTTCTGTCTGGTCCAATGTGTATTTATTTATATACCATGGAACAGCTTTCAACAGGAGCGCACCATATCAAAGTATCCCATAGTGCAATGGCTAGCACCCTCATCTGTGAGGTGGGACACTCAGGTTCAAATCCCTTCTCTACATCATGCAGAGGGGGGAATTGAACTGGGGTCTCCCATGTTCTGAGTGAGTACCCTAACCAATGGGCGAAAGGTTATAAGGAAAGCTGCTGCTTCTTCTCTACTCCAGGCAATTTTGTGTGGAGTTAGGTCTGCTCATATCACACCAGCCCCCATAGGGCAGATTGGCTCTTCTTATGAATGTCTTACTGGGTCAGACCAAAGATCCATCTAGCTCAGTATCCTGTCTTCTGATAGTGGCCAATGCCAGGTGCCCCAGAGGGAATGAACAGAACAGGTTATCATCAAGTAATCCACCCCACCCCCCCCGTCACCCATTCCCAGCTTCTGGCAAACAGAGGCTAGGACACCATCCCTGCCCATCCTGACTAATAGCCATTGAATAGCCATTCCCCAACTTATCTCACCTGGTTTAAGGAGTAGGGGTTAGGAGCAAGCCAGACACAAGCTGTCAGGACTGAAGCGGTAGCGCATGGGCCCAGAAATAGAAACATAGGGCACTTTAATGGCAGAAATTTAAGCTCTGAGGGATGTTAGATGCCTCCAGGTTTAGGCAGCAATGTGGCAGGAGTTTTGAGAATCTCAGTGGCACCTACATTTTGGACTTAAGTGTCCTCCCATTTCAATTGCTTAAGTCCTTATGTGATCAGGGCATGACTCTGTATCAGTCTGGTCAAAGTCAGTCCTGAAACCCAGTGTCTAAATGTAGCATTATGTTTTTCCAATTTTGGAAACACTTTTCTTAAAACTCTTTTCATAATTAGCAAGCATTTATTATTCATGTTTTTCTTAGAGCTGTGAAACAAAGTTATTTTTACAAACAAATATAAAAATGCTGGGTGGATGGGGGAATAGGTCATTTATCTTATCAAGGAAAAGCTTGGATTATCAAGGAATATTGCCTAATGTTCGGATCTTGAATCCATATAAAAATAGCTTTCATTTAGGTTCCTAAATATAGATTTAGGACCTTAACTTTAGGCAACCAAGTTTGAAAATTTTGCCCTGTCTCCAGAGATGAAAGGGTAATTCCTCTCAATTTGCGTCTGAAGAAGTGGGTTTTTTTACCCACAAAAGCTTATGCCCAAATAAATCTGCTAGACTTTAAGGTGCCACCAGACTCCTCGTTGTTTTTGTAGATACAGACTAACAAGGCTACCCCTCTGATCTCAAGTTCAGTGATTGAACCACTAAGCCAGCTGCCAGGATTTTTGTCTTTCTTCCTCTATCTTTTTTAGTTATCCAGAACTGATATTATGAAACACTGTATGTTGTTATGGAGCAATGGCCATAACTCTGTAATTAGGATTTTAAGACTCAATATATAAAACAAAACTACATTCCTGGAATAAAATTGGCATACAACAGAGTTACTACAGAGCTGCATCATCATAATTAAAGCTATGATTTTGTCAGGGATATTTTTAGTAAAAGTCATGGACAGGTCACGAGCAATATACAAAAAATCATGGAAGCCGTGATCTGTCCTTGACTTTTTTACTAAAAACTTCCCTGACAAAATGGTGACAAAATGACTGGGAGGGGTCCCCCTACCGCCCTGTGGGGCTGGGAACTGCAGGGGGGAGGGGGGTCCCCTGCCACCCACAACAGCAGGGGAGCTGTAGGGGGCTCCTGCCAGTGGTGGCAGCTGGGGAGTTGTGGGGGGCCCCTGGCCACTGAGCAGCTCTGGGCTCCCTTTGCCGCTGTGACCAGCAGCTGGAAGCAGCTGAGGCCTCCCCTGTCTGTGGCCACTGAGCAGCTCTGGGGTTCCTCTGCTGCTGCCAGCTGGGAGCTGTGGGAGCAGGGGGCAGCTGCTCACGGTGACAGAGCCGCTGGGAAGCTCAGGGGTTGCTTCCAGTGGCAGCAGCTGGTCAGTTGCAGGGGTCTCATCACCCGCAGCTGCTGGGCAGCTGTGAGAGGGTCCCCCACTTCCCTAGGGAGGCTGGGCTGCTGCAGGGTCCCCTGCTGCAGGCAGCAGCTGGTCAGCGGCTGGGGCCCCAATGTCATGGAGATCACTGGAAGTCATAGATTCCATGACTTCTGCAACCTCTGTGACATAATCTTAGCCTTAATTGTAATTCACAGTGTACAGACATGCTCTTTAGAGCATTTAGATTGTAAACTCTTTGGGGAAAAAAACATCTTTTTAGCCTGAGTTTGTACTGTGCCAAGTACAATGGGGCCCTGGTCCTCTACTGAGGCTCCCAGGTGCCACTGGTATACAAATAAGTAAGCAGTTTATTTTTGATATGCCTAATTGTATTACATTTTGTACTTCTTTCATTACAGATGATAGTAGTCTCCTAAACCTGACTCCTTATCCATTAGTGAGAAGGCCGAAGCGAAGATTCTTTGGACTGTGCTGCCTTGTCTCAAGCTAAAAAATTCAGTACAGAAACACCAAGAAAACCATAACTTTCATGAAACCAATAGTATTTGACCTTTGAAAGGATAAACCTTACTGCTCTTGATTATATGGCGTTTTCTACACTGCCCTATTCCTTCTCCCCCTGCCCTTTTCAAAAAGGAGTTTTACAGTTCAAAGTTGTTGCTCTCAAGAACCAGAAAGGGAACAGATTTAACATAATTATGGTTTGGGGTTTTGTTTTTTTTTTAAGATTTTGTAATGACATTCCACATGTCTACTTTAAACCATTCAGTGACTAGATGCAGGAATTATGGTTACTAGCTCATCCTAAAGCTTTTTTATTATACAAACCACAAAAGAAATTGTGTACAGTACAAAACTATGACTATAACTCTTACTAGGATCACATTAATAGAATATGATCAAATATTGTAAACAATCTTTAAACATAGAAAACTATTTCAAACATCAAAACATGTTGAACTTCTAATATTAAAAACAAAACTATTGTAACAGAACATGCACAAACTCTCCTATTGCTTTTTATGCTCTCGTTCATATTTAGTCTTCCACTATAATCTCAATTTAGCAAAGAACTTCACAGTAAAATCTCTTAATTTATTATACTCAAAATCATATATGAAAAATATTCATATTTGTAAATACAAAGTAATCATAATATCTACATACTGTACAGTACATAGAAATTAATTAATTTCCTTTTAAACCAATGGTGTCTACTTCAAGTTTTGGAAGAAAGGGGCAACGGAGTTAAAAGATGGTGTAGTACAATATACAATTATCCTTTAGCATAAAGCAGTAAATACTTTGTTTCCATTAAAAGTTGAAGCATGGTGTCAGCACATCAACTTAGTGTTCACTCTTATAGAGCATGCCAGAATTAGCTCAGACTGTAAACTATTAAGCATTTTACATTGTTAATAAAGTTTTTTAGGTAAACTAAAAATTGTCTGCTTTCTAATTATTATATCACTAGGAAATCAATTGACTATAATGTCTCAGTAATAGTATTCACTCCATTTTCAAGAATGCTGTTCTCAGAGGAAGACAACAAACTACAATCAGCCCACATATATTATTTAGACAGACAATTAGTGGCAATGTTCTGTATTGCAGGACATAGATATCGGAATTATTGTCTCAGACACTGAGGGAAGACAGACAAGACACCAAGAATGTGCTTTAACTGGGCTGCAACTTTATTAAGTAACGTATCTGGGAACTATTCCAGGGCAGGTCACCCTTCCCTTACAATCTGTAACACCTAGCGGAGGGCTGGTATCAGCCCCATACTTCCCAACAGTCCCAAGCTTGTGGAATTGTCCTACTTTGACCCCTGAAACCCCCTGTCCCAGTTGAAGTGGCTCTGTGAGGCTGGCTGGGCTCAGCTCTCCCCTCCAGGCATTGTGACCTGGCCCCTGGTGCATGGGAACACAGTGCTGCTCAGGTTTGGCCCACCCCCTTCCCTACTGAGGGTAGGACTTGAGCCCCACTTTGGTCCCCAACCCCCTTGGGGACAGGTCCCATCCCACTTCAGCCACTGAAAATGTTGGGAATTATGCCACCCCTCCACAGCATTAAACAGGTTCCATCACTGTTGCTGGGACCCCACCATCACCCTCTTCTCATATGAGGGTGAGGAAGGGGTTTTGTCTTTTCACTGCTGTGGACATTAGGAGTCCATACCACCTTTCCCCATCTTCTCTGGGAGATGCCTCTTCCTAATCTGTTTCCAACTGTGCTTTATCAGGAAGCTGCCCCAGTCAAATGAATGTCTGCACCGGACACCTGCTAATGCAACAAATGCATTTTACTGTCAAATCTACCCATTGAGACCCTGGGCTGCTGAGAGGAAATTAAAAAAAAAAATCCACATTGCCCACACCTATCTGGCAGTGCAGGAAAGATTCCTTGTCAAAAAGGTGACTAGCATGATGCCCACCAAAATCTCAAGGGAGTGGGAAGGGGTGGAGCTTTTCTTCTCATGCAGAATGATGTCTCCAGGTAGGGGAAGATCTTGTTTTGGTATGCAGGTTTATCCTGCACCCTTTAGTCCAAAGGATCAGCTACAGGGCCCCACTCTGACCCACAAGAAGGCTGAGTGCCTGCAAAGAGAGGAGAGGGGAGCAATCCTTAAAGGGGCCAAAGGTTTTCTTTCCACTGCTGGCCCAGACAGTCTCCCCACCTCTGAGGCTGGGGACTGGTGGAGGAGGGTGTTCTTTGGATACATAGGATACCCATTCACAAAATGACATGGTTGAAAACTGTGACCTGATCTGATTTTCAACCCAGATAATTATCTCCCAATAAACATATTTATGGGACTCTAAGGGCTTGATTCCACTCCTATTAAAGCCAATAGTAATTAGCTCATTAGCGAGGAAAGACACCTTAGCTGTCATCTTAGAAAAGAGATGACTAAGGCGGGGAATATGAGAGAGGTCTGTAAAATCACAAATGGAGTGGAGACAGACAATGAATAAGGAAGTCTTGTTTACCCTATAGAACATAAGAACCACGGGTCATGCAATGAAATTAATAGGCAGCAGGTTTAAAACAAACATAAGGAAATACTTCTGTACACAACTCACAGTCAACCTGTGGATCTGATTGCCTGGGGTTGGTGTGAAGGCCAAAAGAATAACTGGGTTCAAATATGAATTAGATACGTTCATGGAGGATAGGTCCAACAATGGCTATTAGTCAAGATGGTCAGGGACACAACCCGATGCTCTGAGTATCCCTAAACCTCTGACTGTCGGAAACTGGGACTGGACAATGTGGGACTGACCACTCTATAAATTGCCCTGTTCTGTTCAGTCCCTCTGAAGCACCTGTTGGAAGACAGGATACTGGGCTAGATGGACCATTGGTCTGACCCAGTATGGCTGTTCTTATGTTCAATCTGACATTATAAAAATTAAATTCATATTACAAAATCCGTTCAAAAGTTAGATGTATTAAATTAAGATGTCTACTTTTAGCTAGATTATTAATGTCTCTTCTCTGATATTTTATAACAAAGAGAAGAGGCAGATCCTTAAATAAAAATTCTTTAAAAAAAAAAACAAGCATTTCTGCTTATATATACTGCTCTCACCAGCTGAGTAGACAGAGGTATGAGAGTTAATAATGAAGATTCTGCCATAGGCGGATCCTTGACAACACACATGGCAAGTACTGGGTGCAGAAGATTACCTCTATATCTCTGTCAAGGTATTTGTATGTTCCCTTCCAACATGGTGTCTAAGCTGTGAGAACTTCTGAGGAAACTGAGGCAAGCAAGACTGATTTTCCTTAATGCAGAGAAAGTTGATGTCAAATCCATGTACAACAGAAGTTACTCGATCCCAATCCTGTGTACTAGATCCCACCCATTCTATTTTGGGAAACAGAAACATGTAATAATGAAAAGAAATATGGAAAAAGTAACCAATAAAAGTTTGCAAATCTCAGAAATGTTTGCAACAAGTTTGTCTGTGTTTTGGACAAAGGTTCAGACTGAAGAGGGTGAGGACTATTTTTATGGACTAACTTATGTTACCAGTCCTACACATTTCTCCTTTTTAATTGTCTTGGATTCTGTAACAGTTATTGTGAGGTTGTGTTGTTTTTTGTTTTTGTTCAGAGGGCGTTTGGAATTTTCACTATGTTTGTGAGTAGAACAGTGACATTGATATTGCACCTATAATTTTCATTGTTACAAATTAGCTTATTACCACTTTTGTGAAAGCTCAGGTCTTAATGACTGTAAAAATGGTATCTTCCAGCTCATTTGTTCTCTGTATTTGGAGTAACATCTACTGACTATTGACAAAGTCGTTTTTATCGGCTTTATACTCTTGCTGGCATTGCAGAGCTAATATTGCTAAGAGTGAAAAGAATTATATCTTTTCTGCATCATCAAAAAAATTGCTTACTAAATTCCATTAATTTAAGCCTGCACAAACAAAGCAAATCTAATGGGCCTGCATGGATGTCACTGAAACCATAAAGTCTTCAGTAGGAATGGCACAGGTATAACTGAGGGGGTTGTTCGGTATGAGAGACTTTGGCCACTGTCGGAAGACAGGATACTGGGCTAGATGGACCTTTGGTCTGACCCAGTATGGCCATTCTTATATTACAGGTGCTGATTTGCGACCACAAAAGAAGCCAGCTCGATTCTCAGATCCCACATTGGGTTTGCAGGACTAAAAATCTTTTTACTTTACAAGGCAGTATGGCAATGACTGTGAAACCTCGCAATACCATATTTACAATTACTGTTCAGAACTGCTCTTTAAGTGATCCAATATGGTTCTGAAAAGTCCATTTTTAAAACGATAATTGGAAAAAAAGACAAATGCATTACAAAAGCTATTACTGGGTTGCCATGAATTACTGTACTTACTGAAGTATGCATTATAGTGAAACCTTTGTAATTCAGTCTTTTTATATGCATGACAGTCTTTGTTCAGTTTATGTAGTATATTTGACATAGGACTGTCAATGCACTATGAAATCTTAAACCTCACTTAAAAAAAAACAAATCTCCCCTTCTTATCCTCTTCCCCCAAAAATCAAGTCATGTACACTAAAAATGACCTTCAGACAAGCTCAAAATAGCAGATCAGACAGACTGCATGTTAATTTTAGTATAGTGCAAACAAGTTACCACAGCAACCTCTTCAACCCTTATCAATATGGGTTGTACAGGCGGTACAAATCACATACATACTAAAGTTCCAAAGTGAAATTCTGGAGCTCTTACTTCAGCAAATACAAAGCTCTACAGAACACCTACATTGGATAAATAACACATTGTAAAAACATTTTTTGATCTACAGAGTACGTCTCCTAAAACGTCCATATGGACTGCAGGAATGTGCCTGATATGGCAACTGTCTCCATTTTTTTTTTTTTTTGCCATGTGCAAATGAAAGCAGTTGACTTTTTAGATACCTTATTACACTCTAAGGCATAAAAGACATAACAAAGCAAGAAGTAGAAAAGACCAAGAGGCAGTTCTATCATGCAGGAGGTCAGAGTAGTTGATAATAATTGTCCCTTCTGTCCTTTAAAAATCTATTAATCTAATTGAAACCAAATAATCTACTGCCATAGTTTTGCATCTTAGCAGCTATAAAACACAATGTCATACTGCACTGTCACAGGGATTGAGTACTTACTAAAAGATATTACAATGTTGTCAACTCTCATGATTTATCAGGAGTCTCATGTTATTTGGCGTTTTTCTTAAAGCCCCAACTCCTATAGGCAAGTGATTAAAGGAGAATCTGAGCTCCCATCTCACAACCAGTTTCAAACATTTATGGGTGCAGAGAAAAGCCTGGAAACCTGCCATGAGGCCACTTCAAAGGCTCTGAAACCAGAAGAGAAATAAAAAGAACCCAAATTTTATTTAAAAAAAAAAAACCTGAGTGTTGGAATAGGGGCTTGACTCATGATTTTTTAACATTTTAGGTTGGCAATATTGGAGATAATATATGTATATATGGTTGTGACTGCTTTATGGCAACTGCCAGAGGGCACAGGGGTACATAGGGATACAGGGATCCCCAAAAGGTTCACCAAAAGACTATCATGCAAGGTGTCTAATAACAGCCTGTGTCAGACTGGTCATCAAAGTCATTGTAAGATGTATGGATAGAAAATGTGACGAGTTATGTATATATACTAAAAACTATGCTATCTAGATCTGTGAGTTAAGGCAGGTCACTCAAAAGTAATTCACATACTCCTAGCAGGCTGGAGAGAAATAGACACTTATCTCATGCTGGCTCGTCATACGCAAATTGAGTATTGTATCATTCACAATTAATGCTCATTTACAGTCTGAGCAGGATGCTGATCAATAGATTGCAGGGGCTGGAGGAAAAAATAAAATCATCAGGAGTTACTTTGTTTAAAGGTGAGACAATGAACTTTTGAAACTATATCTGGGGTACAGATAAATCTTGAGTATTCCTTCAGCTTCTGAGGACAAGCTTTACCAAAAGGGGTCTCAACCAAATTGGTTGAAAAAACTGGGGGAGAAAACTTGGGTAAGCTATCTTGTAGGAGATAGGGGAAGGCCTTGTTAATTAACGTTAGTGTCTAGAAAGCATGTTATGATTTTGTTTTATATGTAACTGTTTGTTTCCACTATTCTTACTCACTGGCACTTGGATATTTGTTCTTTGGTAATAAACCGATTCTTGTTTCTACTATATATATGTGCTAGGTGATAAGCAAAGTGGGGATCCTGAGCTGAATTTTACAAGTTGGTGTGCATTATTTCTTTGAGAAAAGCAGATACAAGACTTCTGGGAGTGTTCAGTGGAACTATCAGAAGAGTGAAGTTCTGGAACAGCCTTCCAAGGAGAATAGTTGGGGCAAAAAACCTAACTTGTTTTAAAACTGAGCTTGATAAGTTTATGGAAGGGAAGCTATAATGAAACTGCCTCCAATGGCATATGACCTATCCATGACTGCTATTATCATATATCTCCAATGACTGGAGATGGGACACTAGAGGTGGAGTGCTCTGAGTTACTAGGGAGAATTCTTTCCCGGTTATCTGGCTGGTGTGTCTCACCCCCCTACTCAGGGCCTAACTGATCACCATATTTGGAAGGAATTTTCCACCAGTTCATATTGGCAGAGACCCTAGGGATGGTAGGGGTTCCACTTTTTTCTGCATTGCAAGGTACAGGTCACTTGATGGTTTGAACTACAGTAAATGGTGGATTCTCTCCGACGAAGTGGATGTTCACCCATGAAAGCTCATGCTCCAATACATCTGTTAGTCTATAAGGTGCCACAGCACTCTTTGCTGCTCTCTCTAACTTGACATCTTTAATTTGAGGACTTCAGTAACACAACCAGGGATTATGGGCCTGCTACAAGAGTGGCTGGGTGAGGTTCTGGGACTTGCAATGTGAAGGAGGTAAACAAGATGAGCACAATGGTCCCTTCTGGCTTTAAAAGTCCATGAGTGGAACAGGAGCTGAGCACTCCAGAGGGACATTCAGAGGACTGAGGGGCTGGCATGTGCCGGGCACTAACCTGCACACAGAGAACAAGGCCTGTGGAGGCTGGAAAGTAGTGCTTGTGTTGCTAGAGGTCATTTCAGGGAGCTGGATATGATCTAATTCTCGCAGATGTCTTCTTTTTTGCGCAAACTCTATGAGCTCCTGGTCCATGCCACTGTCAGATTACTTTCATGTCTTGCATTTTGGGAAAAGAAAATGACTAGCATCCCAAAAAGTAGATAAATCTCTCCTCAAAAGTACGTTAGACTAACCACCTAACAAACTGGGTTTAGAAATGAACTGTATTTGGGTTATAATCATGGGCGGCTCCAGGCACCAGCGCACCAAGTGCGTGCCTGGGGCAGCAAGCCACGGGAACAGCCTGCCGGTCACTGTGAGCAGGAGCGGCTCTGGGGATTTTTCCACCCCAAGCACGGCAGGCAGGCTGCCTCCGGTGGTTTGGATGCAGAGGGTCCGCTGGTCCCGCAGCTTTGGAGGACCTCCCACAGGCCCACCTGTGGGAGGTCCGCCGAAGCCACAGGACCAGCAGACCCTCTGCAGGCCCCCCTGTGGGAGGTCCGCCAAAGCCACAGGACTAGCGGACCTTCTGCAGGCCCGCCTGCAGGAGGTCCGCTGAAGCCACAGGACCAGCGGACCCTCTCCAGGCCCGCATGCGGGAGGTCCGCCAAAGCCACAGGAACAGCGGACCCTCCACAGTCAAGCCGCAGGAGGCAGCCTGCCTGCTGCCCTCACGGCGCTGGCAGAGCGCCCCCCGCGGCATGACGCCCGAAGCACGTGCTTGGAGTGCTGGGGCCTGGAGCTGCCCCTGGCTGTGAGGGTGGCAGTCAGGCTGCCTTCGGCGGCATGCCTGTGGGAGGTCCGTTGGTCCCGTGGCGTTGGCAGCAATTCGGCAGTGGGTACGCTGAAGGCACAGGACCGGCGGACCTCCCACAGGCATGCCACCAAATCTGTGTTACGAGCAGACCTCCCGCAGGCGTGCCACCAAAAGCCACCTGACTGCCGTGCTTGGGGCAGCAAAATGCACAGAGCCGTCCCGGTTATAATTATTATCAAATCATTTATTAGAGTGGTGCCTAAGGACAATCAAAAATGGGGCCCTATTATGCTAGCTATACAACCAGACATGAAGACAGTTCCTGCCCTGGAGGAGCTAAATAGGCCAGACAGAGAGAGGGTGGGGGAAGGAGGATAACACACAAACTGAGTAAACTATGGGCAGCAGCAAATGTCATGTTAGTTCCACAGTTTTTGTTTCTTTTGGGGGGAGGGGAGGTAGGAGAGGATGCACTAGGAAAGGAAAGTGAAGGGAGAGGGGATAGTGAAGGGAAAATGGGAGTGAGAGGGCAGGGGAGAAGAAGGTAAGGGGGAAGTGTGAAGTGAAACTCAGATGAAGACACTAAAAGAGAGGGGGATGGAGGAGGGAGGCACAAACAGCCAATCAGCACAGGACAGAACTTCTCAGCTCTATGAGCTAAAATGTGACAAAATTATCTAAGTTCTCTGAATGCCCAAAAGTCTCCGCTTTGGCTGCTTCTGCAGATGTTCATACTGGCTGGAGTCTCTGGCTTGTTGCTCTCAGCAGTCTCCCCTCCCCCTGCCCAAGGCCACATGGCAGGTGGGAGGTAAGCCATCAACTGTGACCAGAGTGGTCTCCCTTGCACAATTCTGGATCCAGTAGGGTGTGGGAGCAAGAGTGGCCCCAGCTGGGGCCTAGTTTACTCCTTTCCCCTTAGTGCAGCAGTCCCTGCATTGGCTGCTTTTGCAGCTGCTCTTACCAGCTGGAGTTGGTGGTTATAGTTTTGCAAATAATGTCAGTATAAAAATTAGTGTCAGATGCTTATTGGTTAGTGTTTGGACATTCTGTACAGTAGTATTCAAATACTGTGAATTTTTATTATTCTTTAGTTAGTCTGCAACCAAGACATTTTTCTAACGTAGCATGACAACAAAATGAAATTCAAACAAACAAACAAGACACTTCACTTATTTTCTTTCTTTCACAGAATAGCCACTACCCACTGCAAGGGGAGGATCCCTAAACTTCTGATTTCCCAGAGACTGAGAGCCAGGCTCAGAGGAATGATGTTGAGGAGTGCACTTAGGGTATGGCTGGCTACATGGCTGTTTAACCCACGGCTCAGGCTCACAGGGCTCAGGCTAAGGGGCTGTTTAATTGTCATGTAGACATTTGAAGCCCAAGCTCTAGGACTCTCCCACCACGCAGGATCCTGGACCCTGAGCTCCAGCCCAAGCCTAAACAGCTACACTGCAATTAACCAGCCCCTAAGCCTGAGTCAGTTGGCACAGGCCAGCTGTGGGTTTTTAACTGCAATGTAGACATGCCCTATGACGGAGTAATTCCCATGTGGTGCACAAGTCCTGGAATCAGGGGAAGGCTGGACTTAGGACAGAGAAAGTTGAGTTGCAGTACACTAGTAACTGGAACTCATAATTGAGCATTCCACTTCATGCACACCTCTGAAGCTCTTCTGTGGGGCCTTTCCTTCCCCCCACTCCAATGTACGTGGAGCTGATTGGTTTGTCTCCCGGTAAGGCTGGCCTGATGCACAGGCAGTTTGCTTAGGTGACTTTCACTCTCCAGAAGAGCTCAACAGATTTTTGGCTGACTACACCCAAGTCATTACTTTAAATGCATTAATGGTAAACACATCCAAAAATCACCATATAGAAAGGGGGTGTTTACATATTCTAAGTGGGTTTTATAGGAGGAATGTGACACTAAATATCAAGATCATGCAGCTACAAATACAAAAGAATAACCTCTAAACAGCATACATTGCACACTAGTTTTGGACTGTAATATCTTTATGGCTATGTTATATGCTTTATGTATGTGCGGCACCTAGCACAACAGGGCCTCATCCCTCTTGGTCCTACAGTACTAAAATATAAATAAAGAACGATAAGTGTGTAACTACACAGAGAAATGCACACACAAAAATTCACTGGTAATATATGCTATCTTCAAAACCCACACTATTCTCTTTTAAATAAATATGCTGTTTAAAAATAAAGCACCTTTCTCTCATTTCACATAAACGATGCCCATAGCTAAGGTACCTATGCATTCATGTACTAGTCGATTTTCACATACTGTACTTTTAACTATGTCCAAAAGATGGCAGCACAATGATATACATTCATTAATACTAAAGATCAAGTCTATTAGTTGTTAGACTTGCTATACAGTACCAGCCCAACTTCCACATGGTATTGGAGAAATCAGAAGAGCTGCGGTTTGGAATACTTGATAGCATAGTGAATATCAAATATCATTATTGTCTAGTAACATGACTTTCAGTTAGAAATCTAGTTAACCATAGATAACCAGCTTTATATTGTAATGATCTTGTAGAGAAATTGCAAAAAAAAAAACCAACAGCCTTAAGATGTGTATGAAATCAGAAGCAGTATATACAGAGAGGTACCACATCACAGATTAAGGCAGAAAAACCAGTCATTTTCTATACAGCTCTTGTGCAAGCATAATGCTGATAGACCCCAGTCTTCAGCAGGCAGGATTGAACCTGGCACCTCCAGGTATGAGGCTCTTAGCTAAGGCTGCAGAGCAGACTCATTTAACTCTGTCTCTCAAAGTGGTCTCAGTGCCATTAGATGGAACAGAACACCACACCTAGGAGGTGTGTGGGTTACACACGCATACTGTGCAGCTTTATGGGCACCTCATTCCAGAGGGACAGCATAGCAATTCCTGTGTCAGACCAGTCCAGTATCTTGTCTGATAGAGGCCAGTACCAGATGCTTCAAAAGGAAGATGCAAAAAGCCTTTAAGGAAGATTAAGCAATAACCTGCCTATATGGAGATGTTTCTTTTTAAATCTCATCAGGTAGAGATTGGTTCATACTCTGATTTATGAGAATTTATATCCATATAGTTTTACCTTGTCTAGTGTAAGTGTGGACATTTATTCATTAAAATAAGTGTTTAATCCTTTTATGCATCCTGCAGAACTCTTCACCTTGATGGTATTTTGTGGCAACGACTTCCACAGATTGATCATGTGCTGTGCATTTCCTTGTATCCAATTTAAATTTGTTGCCTTTCAATATCATTAGATGCCTTTTTGGTCTTGTATTATGAAAAATGGGTAAATAGGAGTAGCTGATGTATTATCGCCTTACCAATCATTCCAAGGCCTGAAGGGATTGCTGTGATCATATAGTCTGAGCTCCTGCCTAGCACAGGCCACCGAGCTTCCCTAAGTTAATTCCTGTTTGAACTAGAGCTTGATTTAAAAGTTGCTGCTGATAGAGAATCCACTACAGACCCAAGTAAGCCGTTCCAGTGTTAATTACCCTCATTGTTAAAGATTTGCTTATTTCCAATCTGAATTTGTCTAACCTAATCTTCCAGCCACTGGTTCTTGTTATACCTTTGCCTGCTAGATTTAAGAGCCAATTATCAGATATTTGTTTCCCCATGTAAGTACCTATTTTGTAAATGTTAAGTAAATCCTCACTTATTAATCTCGTTGTTAGTGTCAGGCATATGGGTGGTCACACCTAGCGATAAGGGCAAGCATCAGTAGCCAGGATTCAGAGCCCAGGGCCAGAGCCAGAGATCAGAGCTGAGGGTCAGAACTAGGTTACCTGGAGTGAGGTGAGGTAGGGTAGCAGTAGTGGCAGGGCTGAGTCCAAGGCAGCAGCAGGCACAATCACAGCCACAGGCAAATGCTCTAAGCAGTCATTGAATTGCTGCTGGGCTTAACAGCTAGTCTGCTGACTCTTCCAATCAGTCAGAAGTGAAGCCAATTAGGCAACCTACTGCAGGCCTGCTGTAGTAAGCAGGGTGCCTGGGACTGACTGTGCTGAAGGCGTGATTTCTGACACTCTTCTCCAAACTAGAACAATCTAATCTCCTCAGATGGAAATCTTTCTATAGTTCTTATTTTTGCTGCCTGTCTCTGGTCCCTCATAGCTGCTGCCTTATCTTAGTGGATCTGTGCATTAATTCATCATTGATTTTACCATTGCTTAAGAAACTCTGATGCTGCATTCAGAGGTAGGTCCCCTCCAGCCATCAGTTGGAAGGAAGTTGGCCATGAAACTGAGCCTTGAATATGCAAATTAGACACAATTAACTCGGGCCTTAACAGAGACTGGGAAAGGCTGGGTCATTACACTAACTGAATCTATTTCCCTATGTTAAGTTCTCCTCACACCTTCTATGGGTCATCTTAATTATCACTTCAAAAGTTTTTTTTCCCCTGCTGACAATAGCTCATCTCAATTGATTAGACTCTTCCTGTTGGTATGCATACTTCCATCTTTTCATGTTCTCTGTATGTATAAATATCTCCTGTCTGTGTGTTCCATTCTATGCATCTGAAGAAGTGAGCTGTAGCTCACGAAAGCTCATGCTGAAATAAATTTGTTAGTCTCTAAGGCCATGTCTACATCTAAAATTTTGCAGCGCTGGTTGTTACAGCTGTATTAGTACAGCTGTATAGGGCCAGCGCTGCAGAGTGGCCACACTTACAGCAACCAGCGCTGCAAGTGGTGTTAGATGTGGCCACACTGCAGCGCTGTTGGGCGGCTTCAAGGGGGGTTCCGGGACTAGAGAGCAAACCGGGAAAGGAAACCAGCTTCGCCGCGGTTTGCTCTCTCGGTCCCGGAGCCAGCCAGCAAACCGCAGGGAAGGAGACCTGCTTGCTCGGGGTTCCGGGACCGAGAGAGCAAACCGGGAACGCCGCGGTTTGCTCTCTCGGTCCCGGAGCCAGCCAGCAAACCGCAGGGAAGGAGACCTGCTTGCTCGGGGTTCCGGGACCGAGAGAGCAAACCGCGGCGAAGCTGGTTTCCTTTCCCGGTTTGCTCTCTCGGTCCCGGAACCCCGAGCAAGCAGGTCTCCTTCCCTGCGGTTTGCTGGGTGGCTCCGGGACCGAGAGAGCAAACCGCGGCGTTCCCGGTTTGCTCTCTCGGTCCCGGAACCCCGAGCAAGCAGGTCTCCTTCCCTGCGGTTTGCTGGGTGGCTCCAGGACCGAGAGAGCAAACCGCGGCGTTCCCGGTTTGCTCTCTCGGTCCCGGAACCCCGAGCAAGCAGGTCTCCTTCCCTGCGGTTTGCTGGGTGGCTCCGGGACCGAGAGAGCAAACCGGGAAAGGAAACCAGCTTGATTACCAGAGGCTTCCTCCTTCCACGGAGGTCAAGAAAAGCGCTGGTAACTGTCTACATTGGATTACCAGCGCTGGATCACCAGCGCTGGATCCTCTACACCTGAGACAAAACGGGAGTACGGCCAGCGCTGCAAACAGGGAGTTGCAGCGCTGGTGATGCCCTGCAGATGTGTACACCTTCAAAGTTGCAGCGCTGTAACTCCCTCACCAGCGCTGCAACTTTCTGATGTAGACAAGCCCTAAGGTGCCACAAGTACTCTTGTTCTTTTTGAATCTTGAAAAAGTCTCTGACCTAAAGGAGGGGGGCAGGGTTTGAAGTTGGCTTCATAAGGAATGCAGAGGACACCAATTCACATCTCTTTGAGGCAGAAAGGGAGAAAAATCAAAGGAGGATTCTCTTCCCTTTGAATATTAATGTTGTTGCATTTCTAAACTCAGTGTAGCAGCTCATTGTGGGAACAAAATGATAATAGGTTATGTATGTAAATCACTATCGACACATCTAGTGCTTGTCACACCTTCAAACATTACACATCAGTGACAGGAACTTTACATTGCTTCTACACAGTCAACAACTTATCAAACAAAATTTGGAAATGAGACTGGGCAGTGTCATTTTTTAAAAAAATCTCTAAGGTTGAAAATTGTAGTTCAAAAATGCCATAGAAGCAAGGCACTGAAAAACGTCAAGGGACAGAACAAACAAACAGCATCAGTTCAGATTGCACTAGATGTGAGTAAGACAGTTAGCCGGAAAATATAAAGCCGGCATTAAAGGGCAGGGCATTTTGGCAACGGATTTTGGTGAAACCTCTGTTACTGGAATTTATTTGAAGGACCTGGGCCCTCCCTTCTCCCAGACCAAACAATAGTTAATCCTCATCTTATAACCACAAAGCACTCACAATACTATGCTTGTTATATTGGTTTAAGAAAGAGAAAACTATGCATCATCCAACCTGCGGTTTCCAGAATGCAGTTAAATAGGATTGCAAGCTTTCTGGAGCAGGAGCATTGTATCTTCCTACAAGTTTGTACAGTATCTAGCACATGTTGGGCTCTACTGCAATAATAAATAATGAGTCTATTGCACTTGTCTCAAAAACTGCCAATTTACCACATACCACTTCTCATATAGGATCAGGCCTAATCTGGGTAGTATACAGCATAAAGGCATTAGTTTTTCCAAAAACAATGGATTATGGAGAACAATTTAAATATGAAAGTAATATGTATGAGTTCAAAGAGCTAACCATGTGCCTGGGAAAGGGTTGATTGTGGCAAGACTATGGCTAATATGAAACTTAACATTCACCAAAGCAGTAGATATTTGCCAAGCTCCAGAAGTAAAACTAGAGAGAAAACACTTTGAATCACTGGAATGAATGATAGTTAAAAAACAAAAAGTACAGTAACTCCTCACTTAAAGTCATCCCAGTTAACATTGTTACATTGTTGATCAATTAGGGAACATGCTTGTTTAAAGTTGTGCAATGCTCCCTTCTAACATCGTTGGCAGCTGCCTGCTTTGTCCACTGCTTGCAGGAAGAGCAGCCCGTTGCAGCTAGCTGGTAGGGGCTTGTAACCAGGGTGGACTGACAGGCCCCCTCTCAGCTCCTTGCTCCCCTCAGGTCCCTGTGCTGCAGCCACCCAGCAGGCTATCAATTGCCAGCAGTTCAGCTGTCCCTCCCACCACTGCCATGTGCTGCTCCTGCCCTCTGCCTTGGAGCTGCTCCCAGAGACTCCTGTTTGCTGTGCAGGCGGCGAAGGAGGGGGCTAATGTCAGTGTGTCCCCCTTCCCCCTGCTCCTGCACCCTGCTTCCCCCTTCTCCATATAGAGCAGGGTGGGGACACAGATGGAGAGAGACATAGACAGTTTAGGGCAGCAGCTACTGTCTCAACTTCCTGATCCACTTAAAAAGACAATGCACTTAAGAGTGGGTCAGCTTACTTAAAGGGGCAGTGTGCATTTCTCTCTCTCTCCACCCCGCCACGCACACAAGGTGTGTGTCTGTCTCTGTCTGCTATGCTGTCCAGGGCTGGCTTAGGAACTGCGGGGCCCGATTCAATTACCCAGCGGCAGTGCGGGTGTTCAGCGGAACTTCGGCAGTGGAGGTCCTTCACTCGCTCCAGACCCCCCACTGCCGAAGTGCCGCAGAAGACCCGGACCGCCACCAGGTATGTAAAAAAAATGTAAAAGGGGCCTAAGGCACAGGGCCCTCTTAAGCGCAGGCGCGGGGCCCTCTTAGGGGGGAATCAGGGGACTCAGCCTAAAGCTGGCCCTGATGCTGTCTCTCCTCCCTCGTGTTTGGGCTGCCTTGTGTGAGAGACTACATTAACAACAATGTGTTAACCCTTGAGGGCTGAGCCGAGTGCTAGTTCATCATTTAGCAGCAAGGCATTCCCTGGGAAATAACCCTCCCTCTTTCATCCTCTAACCTCACCACCTCAACCAAGCTTGACAATCATCATAGCTGTGAACAGTATTAAATTGTTTATTTAAACATATACTGTGTGTATAGCTATATAATATATAGTTTTTTGTCTGGTAAAAATTTTTTTCCTGGAACCTAACCCCCCCATTTACATTAATTCTTATGGGGAAATTGGATTCACTTAACATTGTTTCGCTTAAAGTCACATTTTTCAAGATCATAACTACAACATTAAGCAAGGAGTTACTGTAGGACCTAGAAAAGAAGCATTTCAAACTACGATAAGAGTGAGGCTAAGTGACGTGAGGTACTGAACATCTAAGAATTAGATATCTTTCATATAGAATAATCTTCAGGAATTGTACCAGAAATAACCCCTTTGCAATATTGTGCAAATGAAATAAAATATATACATGTCACAGAAATCTGAGGCCTATGCAACACTAGCCAAATTGACTGGAACACTGTTCCGTCTCAGTAGTGAGCAAAATAAAACAGCAAGTGCAGTTTGGAAGTGAATTCATACCTTCTTGTAATTAAACCTGATAAAGGATCTCTAGTCAATATACTGCCAAAAAAGGATTACCAGAAAAAAAGTCAGTAATAAAATTAATACATCTAAAATAGACAAAACAGAAGTAAAATGTAGTAACACTGTGCAGAAAAATCAACTCAGGAGTGTAAAGTAAAAAGACAGGTTCAAATCCATTTATTGATCAAAAGTAGAAGTCAGCATAATACAGAATGGTCAATACATACCACTCTGGAGAACAGTCTTTCAACAGTTACATCTTCACTCTGTTCCAAACTAAGAGATCAGTTTTGCTCATTTATATATCCCTTGTTTATGAGAGGTAGACAGTTTTTTTAGGTTTTGTACATCACATTTGTAGAGACATCCTGGAGGTGAACGCATGGCTCCAGGCAGGGCCGGCCTTAGGATTTATGGTGCCCTAAGCGAGATTATTAAACTGGTGCCCCTGTGCCTGATCTGCTCTTAGCAACACAAACATAAGCTTATAGTATTGGAAAACTTGCCACATTCACATTATTAAAACCAGTTTAACTTAATTAAGCACACTGTAATGCTGATGGACTAGCACTAAAGAAGCAGCACTGTAGAAAAAATTCTGATATGACAGAATGATGCAAATATATATATTTTTTTAATTTATCAAAATTTTATTGGAAATTTATATGAAGAGGTATTGAAACAAAGATTTGTTTTTAATTAAAAGCAATCTTTCTGGCTTTTTTGGCTGCAAAATCAGTAATAATGTCATCGTATGACAAAGACAAAGTCGTGTCTTGTTCGATTGCAAGAATAGCAAGACCAGTCAAGCGTTCCTGACTCATTGTAGAGCGGAGATAGTTTTTAATGAGCTTTAGTTTTGAGAAACTCCGTTCTTCTGATGCTTCTGTTACAGGAATTGTCAGTAGAATACGAGTGGCAATGTACACATTAGGATATATATCAACAAGTTTGCGGGTATGAATAAACTGTACAATGTCCATCACCGATTTTGCATGTGGCAACATTGATGACAGTGTACTCAATTCTTCGTACAGTTCAAGTCCATTTAAATCAAAACTATCACCGTGCTTCAGGAGGCTCTCTAGATTCTTGCACTTTGTCATTAGTTGCTCTTGTTTTCCTATTTCGTTGAATTTAGTTATGTCATACAAAAATCCAAACTGTTCATGGTGTACTTGCAAGGTATTAAACCTTTCATCAACAGCAGATACTGCTTTATCCATCACAACATTAAAAAATTCAACCTCAAATTTCTTTTCTGGATAGTCTATGGGCATGATCTGCTGTACAGATTCTTCACAAAGAAGTGTCCCTGGCCTTTTTAACTCATATTTAACTATGTATTTACTTTATGAAAGTTGGAGAAAACATTGTGAAAACGTAAAACATTGGCTGCCCAACTTCTGGGCTGGCAAAAGTTATACTGACTCACAGGGAAAAAAAAAAGCAGGAGAATCTTAGTACAACATATGGTCACTCTATACCAGGGGTCGGCAACCTTTCAGAAGTGGTGTGCCAAGTTCACTGTAATTTAAAGTTTCTTGTGCCAGTGATACATTTTAATGTTTGTAGAAGGTTTCTCTCTATGTCTATATTACATAAATAAACTATTGTTATTATCTGAGGTCTTGGCCACCGGTCCTGCTCAGGCCACTGCCAGCTGAGTAAATGAAACCCCAAACCGGCAGCGGGCTGG